>NC_069693.1:13672426-16329093 GCF_023699985.2 Odocoileus virginianus | reverse complement strand
TTTGTTAATGTGGTGTATCACATTGATTGCAAATATTGAAGAATCTTTGCATCCCTGGGATAAAGCCCACTTGGTCATGATGTATGATCTTTTTAATATGTTGTTGGATCCTGTTTGCTAGAATTTTGTTAAGGAGTTTTGCATCTATATTCATCAGTGATATAGGCTTGTAGTTTTCTTTTTTTGTGGCATCTTTGTCTGGTTTCGGTATTTGGTATTTGGTATTAGGTGGCCTCATAGAATGAGTTTGAAAGTTTACCTTCCTCTGCAATTTTCTGGAAGAGTTTGAGTAGGATAGGTGTTAGCTCTTCTCTAAATTTTTGGTAGAATTCAGCTGTGAAGCCATCTGGTCCTGGGCTTTTGTTTGTTGGAAGATTTCACATGATGGTTTCGATTTCTGTGCTTGTGATGGGTCTGTTCAGATTTTCTATTTCTTCCTGGTTCAGTTTTGGAAAGTTATACTTTTCTAAGAATTTGTCCATTTTTTCCAAGTTGTCCATTTTATTCACATATAGTTGCTGATAATAGGCTCTTATGATTCTTTGTATTTCTGTGTTTTCTGTTGTGATTTCTCCAGTTTCATTTCTAATTTTGTTCATTTGATTCTTCTCCCTTTGCTTCTTGATGAGTCTGGCTAATGGTTTGTCTATTTTATTTATCTTCTCAAAGAACCAGCTTTTAGCTTTGTTGATTTTTGCTATGGTCTCTTTTTGTTTCTTTTGCATTTATTTCTGCCCTAACTTTTGTGACTTCTTTCCTTCTAATAACCATGGGGTTTTTAATTTCTTTCTTTTCTAGTTGCTTTAGGTGTAGAGTTGGGTTATTTGTTTGATTTCTCTCCTGTTTCTTGAGGTAAGCTTGTATTGCTATGAACCTTCCCCTTAGCACTGCTTTTACTGAATTCCATAGGTTTTTGGTTGTTGTGTTTTCATTTTCATTTGTTTCTATGAATATTTTGATTTCTTTCTTGATTTCTTCTGTGATTTGTTGGTCGTTCAGAAGTGTGTTGTTTAGCCTGCATATGTTTGTATTTTTAATAGTTTCCCCCCCTGCACTTGATATTTAATCTTACTGCATGTGATTAGAAAAGATGCTTGATGTCATTTCAATTTTTTTGAATTTAGCAAGGCTAAATTTATGGCCCATGATGTGATCTATCCTGGAGAAGGTTCCATGTACACTTGAGAAAAAGGTGAAATTCATTGTTTTAGAGTAAAATCTCCTATAGATATCAATTAGGTATAACTGGGTCTATTGTATCATTTAAAGTTTGTGTTTCCTTGTTAATTTTCTGTTTAGTTGATCTATTCATAGGTGTGAGTGGGGTATTAAAGTCTCCCACTATTATTGTGTTACTGTTAATTTCCCCTTTTATATTTGTTAGCATTTGCCTTACATATTGCGGTGCTCCTATGTCGGGTGCATATATATCTATAATTGTTACATCTTCTTCTTGGATTGATCCATTGATCATTATGTGGAGTTCTTCTTTGTCTCTTTTCACAGCTTTTATTTCAAAGTCTTTTATATCTGATATGAGTATTGCTACTCCTACTTTCTTTTGGTCTCCATTTGCTTGAAATATCTTTTTCTAGTCCTTCACTTTTAATCTGTATGTTTCTCTACGTTTGAGGTGGGTCTCTTGTAGACAGCATATATAGGGGTATTGTTTTTGTATCCATTCAGCCAGTCTTTGTCTTTTGGTTGGGGTCAACCCATTTACATTTAAGGTAATTATTGATAAGTATTATCCCATTCCCATTTACTTTGTTGTTTTGGGTTCGCGTTTATACACCTTTTCTGTGTTTCCTGTCTAGAGAAGATCCTTTAGCATTTGTTGAAGAGCTGGTTTGGTCGTGCTGAATTCCGTGAGCTTTTGCTTGTCTATAAAGCTTTTAATTTCTCTGTCATATTTGAATGAGAGCCTTGCTGGGTATAGTAATCTGGGTTGTAGGCTTTTCTCTTTCATCACTTTAAGTATGTCCTGCCATTCCCTTCTGTCTTGAAGAATTTCTATTGGTAGATCAGCTGTTATCCTTATGGGGATCCCCTTGTGGGTTATTTGTTATGTTTCTCTTGCTGCTTTTAATATTTGTTGTTTGTGTTTGATCTTCATTAATTTGATTAATATGTGTCTTGGGGTGCTTTGCCTTGGGTTTATCCTGTTTGGGACTCTCTGGGTTTCTTGGACTTGGGTGGCTATTTCCTTTCCCATTTTAGGGAAGTTTTCAACTATTATCTCTTCAAGTATTTTCTCATGGCCTTTCTTTTTGTCTTTTTCTTCTGGGACTCCTATGATTCAAATGTTGGGGTGTTTCACATTGTCCCAAAGGTCTCTGAGGTTGTCCTCATTTCTTTTGATTATTTTTTCTTTTTTTCCTCTCTGCTTCATTTATTTCCACCATTGTATATTCCACCTCACTTATCCTATCTTCTGCATCAGTTATTCTACTGTTGGTTCCCTCCAGAGAGCTTTTGATCTCAATCATTGCATTATTCATTATGTATTGACTCTTTTTTATTTCTTCTAGGTCTTTGTTAAGCTTTTCTTGCATCTTCTCAATCCTTGTCTTCAGATTATTTATCTCTAACTCCATTTTGTTTTCAAAATTTTGGGTCATTTTTACTATCATAATTGTGAATTCTTTTTCAGTTAGACTCCCTATCTCCTCCTCTTTTGTTTGGTTTGGTGGGCTTTTATAATGTTCCTTTACCTGCTGAATATTTCTCTGCCTTTTCATCTTGTTTAGGTTGCTGTGTTTGGGGCTGATTTTCTGTATGCTGGAAGTTTGTGGTTCCTCTTTATTGTGGAGGTTCCTTCGTGTGGGTGGGCTTGAATGAGTGGCTTATCAAGGTTTCCTGGTTAGGGAAGCTTGCGTCAGTGTTCTGGTGGGTGGAGCTGGATCTCTTCTCTCTGGAGTGCAATGAAGTGTCCAGTAGTGAGTTTTGAGGTGTCTGTGGGTTTGGTGTGACTTTTGGCCGCCTGTATTTTTGTGTTCAGGGTTATGTTCCTGCTTTGTTGGAGAATTAGCTTGGTATGTCTTGCTCTGGAATTTGTTGGCTCTTGGGTGGAGCTTGGTTTCAGTGTAGGTATGGAGGCTTTTGGATGAACTTTTGTAGATTAATGGTCCTTGGAGTCAGGAGTTTTCTGGTGTTCTCAAGTTTTGGGTTTAGGCCTCCTGCCTCTGGCTTTATCTTATTCCTATAATAGCCTCAAGACTTCTCCATCCATACCGCACCGATGATAAAACATCTTGGTTAATGATGAAAAGATTCTCCACAGTGAGAGACACCCAGAGAGGTTGACAGAGTTACATGAAGAAGAGAAGAGGGAGGAGGGAGATAGAGGTGACCAGGAAGAGAAGAGGAGGAATCAAAAGGTAGAGAGTAGTCTAGCCAGTAATCATTTTCCTATTTGCTCTCCACAGTCTGAAACACTCAGAGAGGTTCACGGAGTTCCATAGAGAAGAGAAGAGGAAGGAAGGAGATAGAGGTGACCAGGAGGAGAAGAGGGGGAGTCAAAAGGAGAGAGATCAATCTAGCCTGTGATCAATTCCCTAAGTTTTCTCCATGGCCCGGAACACCCAAAGAGATTTACAGCAATAAGTAGAGAAGAGAGGGGGAGGGAGGAGATACAGTTGATCTGGAGGAGAAAAAAGAGAGTCAAAGGTGAGAGGGCAGTCAAGCCAGTAATCACACTCCTAAGTAAAAGTGGGTACTAAAGATTGGATTCTTAAAGGTACAGAATTGATAACAAATACCAAAAAGCAAAGATTAAAAATCTAGAGTAGTGGTTAGACTCTTGAAAACACAATGTTTAAAAAAATTGCAAAACTTATATAAAAAATACAAAATTTGCTTTAAAATAGTGTATTTTTTTCAAGGTAATAGTAGGTTTTAAAAATGAAAATTAAAGAAGTAATAAAGAACTTAAAAATAATTTTTTTTAAATTAAAAAATGATAATAGTAAAATATATCTAGGAATTTCTCTGGAGCTGTTGAGGGCAGTGTGTTGTCAGTTCAGTTTCAGATAGTTCCTTGTTCCACCTTATACTTCTTCTCAAGGTCTATAGGTCCCTTCCAATGTAGCCAGTGCTAACTACATGTTGTTTTTTTGTTTTTTTTTTTACATTTTTAATTTTTTTCCACTTATTTTTATTAGTTGGAGGCTAGTTACTTTACAATATTGTAGTGGTTTTTGTCATACATTGACATGAATCAGCCATGGATTTACATGATGAATCAGTTCTAATGAGATGGATGAAACTGGAGCCCATTATACTACAGGGTTTTAATCTGTTGCACCTGTCAGTTCCAAAGCTGTTCCCTTTTCTTTGTTAATTTTGGCTTCCTCTTCTTGCAAGTCTCTTCAGTATCTAACCTTTGCCCTGACACAAGGGGGCGTAGGTGGTCATTCATTTCAGCTCACTTGTTCAACTGTGCTGCGGGGAGGGAGGAACACTGCAAACAAATATCACTGGCGTGTGTGGGGAGCGCTCGTGGGGTTTGCCCCCACTCACGGTATGTGTGCTTTCTTGGCCTACACTGCTCAGGCTCCAGGTTGCTCTGCTGGGAACCTGTGTAAAGCGGTTCCTGGGTTGCGTGCACTTCCCAGATCTACACTGTTCAGGTTCCTGGGTAATCCACAAAGGCAGACTCGATTGGGCCCGTGTTTTGTGCCCTTCCCAGTTCTGAGCTGCTCAGGGGACCAGGAATTTGACAAGTGCACTCTCCCCAGGTACAGTGCATCTTATCACCTTCCTGATCCCAGCCGCTTGGTTTCCTGGGTGCACAATGGGTTTGCCGTGTGTCTCCTCTGGAGAGCTGATTTCTGGATATGGCCCTCCCGGTGGATGTTGACCGTCCAGGACCCGGGAAGACTTGGTTAGCAACTGGAAGCCTGATCGCAGTTTGGTAGGGGATGCTGTCTCTGGGGCCGAGTTTGCCCCTTTTCAGCCCTGGCTGCCGCCCACCTGCCTCCCTGCCTTTGGCGGGAGATGGACTGATCCATAGCCGGCTAACTCTCCTCTGGTATTTTCTCAGTCCTTTGTTCTGTGAGTGGGCTGGCAGTGCCTTAGGTTAGCGCCTTTCGGGGGAAAGTTCTCTCTCTCTCTCTTCTCTCTCTCTCTCTCTCTTTCTTTTTTCCTTTCTGGCTACCCCACAATTTGGGTTGCTATCTCACGTTAGCTCCCTCAGATTGCCCTCAGGGCATTCAGGCCCAGTCCTTACCCTAAGTAACGCTGCCCATGCCTCCCTGTTCAACCCCCACCTTGCTGGTGGTGGACGTGAGCATCTGGGTTACTTCTCCGCTGGGAGTTGCCATTAGATGTGTAATCTGTGGGTTTTATTTACTTTTTCCTCCCAGTTATGTTGCCCTCTGAGATTCCAAAACTCCCCACAGACCCACCGGTGAGAGGGTTTCCTGGTGTTTGTAAACTTCTCCTCTTTTAAGACTCCCTCCTCAGGATGGGTATCCACCCCTAACTCTTTTGTCTCTCTTTTTATCTTTTATATTTTGTCCTACCTCCTTTCCACAATGGTGGGCTGCCTTTCTGGGTGCCTGGTGTCCTGCTGTCCTCTGCCAGCATTCACAAGTTGTTTTGTGGTATTTGCTCAGTTCAAATAATCTTTCGATGAATTTGTGGGGGAGAAAGTGGTCTCCCCGTCCTATTCCTCTGCCATCTTAGGACTGCACCCTACTTTTTGGTTCTTTATTTAGATTTTTATTGAATATATATATGCTTATATGAATCATAAACACACAGTCATAAAAGTGCCTCTGAGGTTACTGCTGTTACAAGGAAAATAGATTGGAGTTGGTGGCTTTCAAGAACACCTCCAACAATGGCTCCTTTATTAAAATGTCTATTGACCACATAGTATGTGCTTAGTTTGTTTTCCTCTGACTTGCTCAGCTCTATGCTTATAACTAAACAACCAAGACAGCCTAGTCAATCAGGCAGATTAAATTTCTTTCAATGGCAAAAGAAATGGACCAACGGGAGACACAGCTGCAGGCATCATGCTGGCATCCTGGGCTCATGTATTGTCATTAGCTAAGTGAACTCTCACCTAGGAAACCACACCTTAGAAAACACAGACACAGTAATATGCCAGGTAGCAAAATTACAAGCAGTACCCCAAAGGGGCAAAGAAAAATGAAGCTCCTTTATTTTCCTCTGAGTGGGACAATCACAATTTATACCTGTTGTGTCAGTGTCCCAGTTGTCCTAACATTTCCCCCAGGAAATCTACATTTCTAATGACTTTAAGTATTGTCAACTAGAAGCACACTATTGTACAGTAGTTCTCTAGCAGTTTTGCATAGAAATTTCCATTTTCCAACTACTTTCAGCCCTAGGTAACTGCCATTCTGCTTTCTATTTCTGTGGGTTTAAATAGTTAAATTATTTTTAGTAAAAAATGCTTTTTTAATACTTGCCCATACCATGCAGCTTGTGAGATCTTAGTTCCCCAACAGGTAACTAAGGCATTAGTTAGGAATTGAATGTGGGCCCTTGGAAAGGAGAGATGGAGTCCTAACCATCCCTTGATGAAGGACCGCCAGGGAATTCCTGGGTTTAACTACTTTAGATACCATCTCATGTAAGTGGGATTATGCAGTTTTTGTCTTTCTGTGACTGGCTTATTTTAGTAGCAAAAATGTCCATTAGGTTCATCCATGTTGTTGTATATAGTAAATTTCCTTCTTTTAAAAGACTGAATAATATTCTACTGTGTATATATGTGTATTTATCACATTTTCTTAACCTACATATCTGTTGATGGACATTTGGCTTATTTCCATGTCTTGGCCTTTGTGAATAATGCTACAATAAACCTGGGAATGCAATATTTATTTGAGATCCTGAGTTTACTTCTTTTAGATAAACACCCAGAGGTGGAGCACTGGATCATATGGCAATTGTTTTCAATTTTAGGGTACCCTCCATGCTTTTTATCCATAATGGCCGTGCCAGCATATGTTCTCAATTTCTCAACATTCGTGCCAGTACATGTCTTTTTTAAAAAAATGGCCTTCATAATAGGTATGAGGTGATATCTCAGTGTGGTTTTGCTTTGTATTTACCTGATAATTATTGACATTGAGCACATTTTACATACCTGTTTGCCATTTTTATATCTTCTTTGGAGAATTGTCTGTTCAGGTCCAATGCTTATTTTTAATTGTGGTACTTGTTTGTTTTTTTTTTTCTTTTTGTATGGAGGCATAGGAATTCCTTTTGTATTTTGTATATTTCTTATCAGATATGTGATTTGAAGATATTTTCCCATTTTATATGTGACACTTTCACTCTATTTATGGTTTCCTTTGCTATACAGAAGCTTTTTGTTTTATGTTGTCCCTCTTGTCTACTTTTGCTTTTGTTGCCTATGCATTAGGTGTAATATCCAAGAAATCATTGCCAAAACCCATGTCATACAGTTTTCCTCCTATGTTTCCTTCTAATAATTTTACAGTTTCAGGCATTGTGTTTCAATCTTTAATCTATTTTGGATTGTTCTGTGTGTGTGATTTAAGATAAATATCAAATTTCATTGTTTTTCATCTATATATGCAGTGGTTCACAACACCATTTATGGAAGAGATCATTTATCCCCATTGTGCATTCCTGGCACCCTTGTTCAAGATCAGTTGACTCTGTGTATGCATGTGCAGGTGTGCGTGTTTTCTGGGCTCTATTCTTTGCCACTGGTTTATATGTCTGCCTGTCAATATCATAATGTTTTAATTACTGCAGCTTTGTAATATGTTTTGAAACGAGGAGATGTGGTGCCTCCAGCTTTGTTTTTATTTTCTCAAGCTTGTTTTGGCTGTTCAGAGTCCTTTGTGGTTGCATATGATTTTTAGGATCATTTTTCTAGTTCTGTAAAAAAATGTACCTAGATCCTAGTAGGATTTAGATAGGAACTGCACTGACTGTTTATATCATTTTCTGTGGCATGAATATTTTAACAGTATTAGTCTTCCAATTCATGAAAGTGAGTTATAGTTCTCCTTATTTGTGTCTTTTTAAAGTTTTTAATCAATGTTTTGCAGTTTTTACTGTATAAGTCTTTCCCTTCTGTGATTCATTCTATTCCTGTATTTTATCTTTCCTTAATTTCCCTTTGGGGTTTTCACTGTTAGTGTATAGAAATATAATTATAATGGTTCTCAGCAGTGTCTCTGTCTTCAGCAATAGGAAAATAGGGAAGGTAGTGATGATTGCTAGTGCCAGGAGTGTACACAGGCTCAGCTGTGGGGCTGTAGGTGAATGCACAGGGCAGTGGTGTATGCATCATGGCAAGGGCAGGGCCTGTGTTGGGATCTGTGGATGATCGCAGGCACAAGTTCAGTTCCTGAGTCAGAGCTGGTGGCATGTGCATGCCTGGCTTCAGGACCAGGACTAGCTTTGCTGCATGTATAATGGCTGTGCTGAGTTCCAGGGAGGTACTAGCTGTCATGGCTCCTGTTTGGGAGGGTGGAAGGACTCAGCACCAGGAGTCTGAGACAATTAAACCTGTGGGACCCTCTGTGGCAAGAACTGTGGGCAGATTCAGTGGTTGTGCTGGTGTTGGTTTCTTCCACAGTTGTCCCTCATTTTACTTTGCACTGCTCTGTTGATGCAGCTTCTTAAGTGGACTCCTGAACTCTATCAGAGCTGTTTTATTCACATCTGTCTGTCCAATTGTTGTTTTCATTGTGGGGATAGAGAGTGGAATCTCCTATGAAACAATCTTGCTGACATTATTCTCTATGTACATTTTTGAATCAGTTTGTTACTTTCAAACTTCTTGCTGGCATTTGAATCAGGATTGTGTTGAAACTGAAGATCAATAGAATCAAAATTTTAACAATATTAAGTCCTTCAGTATAGAATCATGGTATATATCTCCATTTATTTGTGACTTTTATTTCTCTGAGAAATTAATATTTTATAGTTTCCATTTTACACATCTTACACATATTTTATTAATTCCCTACTTTGGAAGAAAAGTTATGACCAGCCTAGACAGCATATTAAAAAGTAGAGACATTACTTTGCCAACAAAGGTCTGTCTAGTCAAAGCTATGGTTTTTCCAGTAGTCATGTATGGATATGAGAGTTGGACTATAAAGAAAGCTGAGGGCCAAAGAACTGATGCTTTTGAACTGTGGTTTTGGAGAAGACTCTTGAGAGTCTGTTGGATTGCAAGGAGATCCAATCAGTCCATCCAAAAGGAAATCAATCCTTAATATTCATTGGAAGGAGTGATGCTGGAGCTGAAACTCCAATACTTTGGCCACCTGATTCGAAGAACTGACTCATTTGAAAAGACCCTGATGTTGGGAAAGATTGAAGGCAGGAGGAGAAGGGGACAACAGAGGATGAGATGGTTGGATGGCGTCACCGACTCAATGGACATGAGTTTGACTAAACTCCAGGGGCTGGCGATGGACAGGGAGGCCTGGTGTGCTGTGGTCCATGGGGTCACAAAAAGTTGGATAAGACTGAGTCACTGAAATGAGCTGAACTGAACCACAATATTTTATGTTTTTATGTGTACTATGGATGATGTTGTTTTAGTCACCAAGTGGTGTCTAATTCTTTGGGACCCTATGGACTGTAGCCCACCAAGCTCCTTTGCCCATGGAATTCTCCAGGCAAAAATACTGGAGTGTGTTGCTGTTTTCCTCCAGGGGATCTCCCTGACACAGGGATGGGACTGGTGTCTCCAGTATCTCTGCACTGTCAGGCAAATTCTTTACTGCTGAACCACCTGGGAAACCATTATGGAAGATATTTTATTTTAATTTCCAATTGTTGATTTTTATATATTGGAATTAAGAATTGGAATATATTTTTTATATATTCCAATACTTGATTTTATATATTGACTTGTATTTTGCAAATTTGTTCAACTCACTTATATGCATAATGGTGTTTTTGTAGATTCTTTTGGATTTTCTCTGTATATTATAATTTACTCTATATATTTAATGTTTTCTATGAAGAGTTTGATTTCTTCCCTTCCAACTGTACTTCATTTTTATTTTTTCTTGCCTTATTGCACCTCCAAGATCTTACAGCCAATGTTGTATAGAAATAGAAAGGATAGGTCTTTTTGCCTTATCCTTAATCTTAAGAGGAAAAATTCAGTCTTTGATCATTAAATGCAGTGTTAGCTGAAGTCTTCCTTGTTATTTTTGATGCTTTTTATTAGATTGAGGAAGTTTTCTTTTACTACTATTGTACTGAAAGGCTTAATGAATGTTGATTTTTTTCAATTTCTTTTCTGTGTGTTTTGATATTTTACATACACTTTCATCTCCTCCTTTTCAGTGTGTATTTCTTTCTTACTTTTTTGCTTCACTGGTCAGAACTGCCAGTAAAATGTTCCAGAAAAGTCATGAAAGTGGACATCTTTGCCTTCCCAATTTTAGGAGGAAAGCATTCAATATTTCACCATTAATTTTTATGTCAATTGTAGGGTATTTGGGCTTCAGTAGTAGCAGCACATGGGCTCATTAGTTGTGGCTTGTGGGCTCTGGAGTTTGGAATCAGTTGTTGTGGCACACGAGCTTAGTTGTCCACAGTATGTGGAATTTTTGCGGCCCAGGGATCACACCTGTATCTCCGTGCATTGGCAAGGAGACTCCCAACCCCTGGACTACCAGGAAAGTTTGATATTCTTAATTATTAAGCTATTTTCTACTTCATTGATATCAGACTCTCTTTTCTTACTGTATTACTTAGTAAATATAGTACAGTGTTTAGTAGAAGTAGTGATTCAAGCATCATTACCCTGTTTCTTATTTTAAATGTAGTGCTTATAACATTTTACTATCAAATATGTTGTTTTTGTGTGTTTTGTTTTTAAATGACTACCATGCTTGCAAAGACCTCTTTTATTCCCATTTTGTTCAGCTTTTTAAAAATAATCACAAATATCTGTTTAGTATTATAAAACTTTATTTTTCTTCACCAAGAAAGATGATCACTCATTTTTTCTGCTTTTAGTCCCTACATGTTAGTTAACTTGGCCTGGGTCTGCTTACTCATACAAGAAACGTGAATTTTTTGGATTCTTACCTATTTGAAGTTCCTAGGGATGGAATTCTAAACTTGCTTTAAAAATTTGAAGGCACTTCTCTGTTATGTTCTAGCTTGCAATGATGCCATTCAAATGACATATTTTGAATGAAATCAGTTTTGAACCATGAAATGTAGCTCCAGGGTCCCTATTCTTAACTATTACATCACACTGGTTCTCTTACTTCCTCTTGGGGGATGTAGACTTGAATGCAGGTGTTCTGTGAATGAAAGAGGCGGGGAAGTGAGATTAGAGAACTCAATGATTCCACATAGAAGTTTCACACCAGTGCCTCTTTTCAGCTGTGCAACTTTATTTACTGTTACCCACTGCACTTCCCAGTGCCTCTGAAGCCCAAACCTCTTTGGAATTACGTAGGAAAAATGGGCTCTGTTTGGTTTATTACACGTGTCTTTCTCTGCCTGGAGTCACCATGTCTTTCTGTGCTTTCTTTGCTCTGAGAATGTGTTATACTCCATCATCTGGGGATAAGTTTATATTGTTTAGAAAAGACCCTGATACTGGGAAAGATTGAAGGCAGGAGGAGAAGGGGATGACAGAGGATGAGATGGTTGGATGGTGTCACTGACTCAATGGACATGAGTTTGAGCAAGCTCTGGGAGATGGTGAAGGACAGGGAAGCCTGAGTGACTGAACAACAACAACTGCTCTTCCCAGTGCCTCTGAAGCCCAACGCTTTTTGGAATTGTGTAGGAAAAATGGGTTCTGTCTGATTTATTATCCATGTCTTTCTCTGCTTGGAGTCACCATGTCTTTCTCTGCTTTCTCTGATCTGAGGATGTATTATATTCCATCATCTGGGGATAAGTTTATATTGTTTTCTCTGTTATTGTGGGGTCATACTCCTAAATTCCACTGCTATCTTTCTTTCCTCATGGCATTCTGAGAAGGAGAGGAGAAAGAGAAATTTATTTTTGACATTTTATTTTCTACTCCAAAGCAGTCAGTTTAGAGGTAGAATATTTTCTAGACCCATGCTTATGCAGTGAGCAGATTTCACACCACATATCTGTGCACCATATCACACTGTTGTGCAAAGTCTACCTAGACTTTGATGACCAATCTGCATCCTGCATTGACGTACTCTCTTTGGTCTCTTTCAGGGTCTCCTTCCTCCCCCTTAAAAAAAAATCTATCTAATTATCTATGTACTTATTTTTAGCTCTTTGGGTTGTGGCATGCAGGATCTTTGCTGTGGCAGCTTGTGGGGTTTCGTTGTGGTCCACAGGCTTCTCTCTAGTTGTGGCAAATAGGTTTTATTTGCCCCATGGTGTATATGATCATTTTCGCAGACCAGGGATCAACCTGCATCCCATTTGAAGGTGGATTCTTAACCTGGACCAGCACAGAAGTCCCATCAGGGTTGCTCTTAGTTCTGCCTTTCTTCAATAATCTTGTGCATTGCTCTAATTTTTTTCTCCTGGACAACTAGACCAAAGCCATGTAGGTATTATTGTGATTTTCTTATTATTCCTTCCACACCTCACCTGAAACAGTATAGAATGGGCTTTCCCCACATGGATTGAGCGTGGAAGATGCTCCTGAGTCTGGATCAGTCCTGCGTGTTTGCTCAGAGCTGGCTTTGTGGTGGAAGCAGTGATGATTTGAATCTGGGCTTCTCCTGCTGTCATCAGCAGGGCCTCTTCACCTGGCTGTGCTGTGTTGACCATGCTAGTTTCTGTGCCCTGGCTGCCCACATACACGGGCCTGTGTGCAGCTCTTCAGGCTTTACAGGTGAGGCCTGTTTGTCTATCCAAAGTAGTGAGTTTGCAATTACCTCAGTAATTTGGGAATGGACATGACAAATAGATTCATGTGTTTTCTGTGGTAACCTTCAGAGTTGAAGTTGTTTCTATCAACTCTTTTCTGTGCTGAGCACCCCTCAGGATCTGCTGAACTGTGTGCCTTCCTTGGGTACCCTCTTGGGGCACATAGAACATCTGACCCTTCCATGTGAACCCCTTCATTTGCCTGGTTTTCAAGCCCTGGATGGGTATCCTGTATCCTGAGTCCATGAGCATGGCCAGCCTAAGGATGAGGGTAGATATGTCAGAGCTTTAGAAGAGTAGTCAGTGTTGTACAATATTTTAAGAAAGGAATTGAATAGAAACTTCCAGGTTAAATGGTAACATTGAAGCAGTGTGTTTATCCATGCAGCTTTTTATTGCATTCACGTTGTCTCATGTTGCTCAGTTTTGGGATATTCCTTGTTGGAGACTTGTCTCAGTCCTGTTGCCTCTGTCCTAGCACCCAGAGCTTGCTTCCATCTCTCTCTCTGAGTATCTGGCTCCCAGGACTTGATCAGTGGGGTAATGTGTGCTTCTGCCTGGATTCCTCCATGTATTCCTATGGGCTGAGATCAGGGTGCACCCTCAAAACACTTTGTAAGGACAGTTTGGATCCCTCAGTTCCAAGTCCATAGAGAAATAAATGGCTGAGAGCACCTTCCTCCCCCACCAGGTTCCTATTCTCTGTGTAGGGTGGTGATACCTCTGAAGCGTCAACTATGGTATCCCTCTGCCTTCCTCCTGCTGCCTTCACTGAGCATCCTCCTCTTGAATTCTTGTCATTCCTGATCAGACAGATGGACATAGGACACTAGGAGACTTTGTGTTCCCAACAAAGGAGACCCATACATAGGAACTTGGGGGCAGGTAGGTAATTAGGGAGGTGATATCAGGTGCTTAAATGAGGAACTAAGGACAGTGAACACCAAAGTGAGAAAGGCCAAGGAAGTGGGCAGGTGGGGCCCTAGGCCATTGGGTGCATTTGAGAGAGAGAGTGGAGCTCACCTGTGAGGAGACCCACCAGCAGTCAAGGAAGCTGGGGTCTGTAGTGTCTGAGGGTTGCCCTGTGGGCATGAATCCCCACACATTGCACTGAGCCTACCAGTGGTTCAGCAAACTCCCAGGTGCTGGAGAAATCCACCAAGCAGGGAGGGGAGATGCCGGTGTTTGAGGAGGGGAGTGTCTGCAGCGGGGGATTATCCCACAGCTGCAGGTGAACTCAGGTTGGCCTAGGTGGAGGTGAGGTGGGGCTTCTATGATCTCAGAGGGAGATTCATGTGAGAATCAGAGATCAAAAGCCACAAGTTTTTGACATTTATCTTCCCACCTCTCTGAGGTTTTGATATCGGACAGAAAAGGATTTGGGAGAAATCAGATGCTGCCTTTTCTACTAACCCCAGATTAGATAAGGGTGCTGTAGATTGGAGGAAGGCAGGGAGAGGGGAGGGGGCAGTGGGCAATATGGAGGTGACTCCCTAGCAGCCCCAGGGAGCTCTGTGCAGCTGACCAAGAGCCAGGAGACAGACTCTGTCCCTCCCAGGAGGACCAACTGCCCCTCACCCATTTCCACTGCATCTTTGGGCGGGTCCCTGTCACACCTGTATGCTCACTGCAGAGCAGGGTGAGTCAGTATTAAAGACATTGTAAGAAGCATCTAACTCATCTGAGTGGCAAATATCCTTTCAGAAGGCCTGGAGTTTTTATATCAGTTGGGTGGAGGTGGGATGGAATACACATCCTGTGTCAGATAATGAGAAGGGTCCCTGCTCCAGGACCTGTTTACACCTGCTCACCTTAGCTCCCACAGAGGCAGGACTCCATCTTAGAAGAGCCCCCAGACAGACCCTGGTGCGGGTGGAGTGGTGGGCAGAGACGAGGGCCCAGTGTCACTCTGGGCAAGGAGGCCTCCCTCACGTCCCTCAGGGCTCCCTCCACAGGGAGAAGCAGCAGCTCTGGATCATCTTGTGTACCTGTCCTAAGCCTTCTCATCATGAGGACCTTAGAGATTCCCTGACATAGACCCAGTCCTGTGGGATAAGCCCAATAGATTCTTTTCTGGAGGGGAGCTGTCAGGTGGGAAGAAGCCCTTAGAAAGTTCAGGTGAAGAAGAATGAGACAGCATGAGCATGGGGCCATTTTCACGCGCAGGCAGCAGAGAAACAGGAAGAGTGCGAAGCCCCAGTCCCCTGGACTCTGAGTGTGAGGCCCAACTTAGTGTGTTTATGTGGAAGCAACTGAGTTCACAACTGGGGGTTTGGATTTGGGATAAACTGAGGCCTAAGGAGCAACCGAGTTTAGCTCGTGGGCCTTGACCTGTTGTTCTTCCTCTCATGTCAGGTGCTTAGGACAGGGGCCCCTTCTCACTCATTATTTTACTTTGGTCTCACCTCAGCCTTGGAGACTGGAGGTAGTTAGATTTTGTAAATAGGAACCAGAGACCCAAAGAAGGACTGTA
Source organism: Odocoileus virginianus (assembly GCF_023699985.2). Lineage (NCBI taxonomy): Eukaryota > Metazoa > Chordata > Mammalia > Artiodactyla > Cervidae > Odocoileus > Odocoileus virginianus. Next base: position 16,313,750 of record NC_069693.1, on the reverse strand, counting down.
ATATGTGCACAGTTACAGGGTGAGTTAGGTGAGCTCGTCTCCCCAGCATGGACGAGATGGGGAAGCTGTGTCTCTTCAGCAGATGCTTTATCTCCCTCGAGCCTCAGATTCTCCCTTGTAAGATGAGGATGATTACTCCTACCCCTCAAGGTTGCTGAGAGGCCTAAATTTGGTGGATGATGCTCATGACCTATGGGTCCTGGTGACAGAAGTGATCAGATATGCTGACTGTTATAATGATCACCAACCCTGCTCCCATGTACTGAATTTGTGGAGAAGCGTGTGACAGCACTGAAATCCAGCTGCAATGGGAAGGCACACTGGTGGTCTCCACTGTGGCCGTGTCCCCCCACCCCCCCACACACAACAAAAGCCCAATCTCCAATGAGTAAGCACTTTCTTATGAGTTATAAGGCTTTTTATTGCTGGAATCCTCTAATCAGACACCTGGATGTGGCAGGTTGTTAACACTCGTTAGCGATCAGGCGAGTGGCTTCCTTGGGTTCTTGGAAGGAACAGCTCTATCAACAGAGATAATTTGAGTATATTTTATTCTGTAAGAGGAGGTGCAGAAATTTTGTGAGGCCTCAGGCGTGGACGAGATATGGTTGCTCTGAACACAGGGGAGGGGCCTGCAGGCTTGTTTGGAGGGAGGCTTCTGGATGTGAACAAGTAAAATTAGATATGTCCTAGGGAGTTTTCCTCCAATGGAACAGAGATTGTGGGGTCTCCCTGGAGGGCTGAGGGCAGTCTTCTGGGGTAGAATGGGGGACACTGCTGAGGACCACCTTGCAGGGCTCTGGAGTGACTCCTGGGAGTCTCCAGGGATGAGCTGATCCCTGTCTGCTTCCTCCCTCTGGCCCTTGGACACTTATAGCTGAAACAGCAGCTTATTCTCACCACCTTTAGGGCAGCAGAGAAAGAACTGATCCTGACTCTTGACTCTGGGCATCTCAGGCCTGGGGAGGGCAGGAGGGCAGTTTTTGGAAGCAGCCATCTCTTGGGGGATGTGTGGCAGGAATGGCCATTTGATGTCCAAGGAACAAGGAGAAATATGGGGTTTAGTAGGGTTAAGGCACTAAGGGAAAGAACTGATGTTTGGAGAAATGAAAGTCTCAATAGGAATGGATTGCAGCAGAGTCAGGTTCCTGTGCTGGAGAGGCTGGAGTCAGGGAGGCCAGTGCTGAGGGCCTAACTCCAAAGGCAGGCAGCGCCACAGAGTCAGGAGAGCCTGAGGCCTGTAACCAGGCAGAGCTGAGCAGTCAGGGCCAGCTCAAGAACTCCAGGGCTGGACTGAGTTTTCCTGCAGGATCCTTTCCCACACTGTGGGTGTCGGCCACATCCTCTCTACCTCCTCATTCATGAGGATCTTTTTGCCCCCAGCTTCCCAGGGAAGGACCAGGGTGGAGAGGAAATAATCCCTCCCACTTCCCAGTGCCCTGAGCTGACCACTGAAACCGCTGCCCACACACAGGCCCCACAGGCACATTCACAGATAGCCTGACCCACCAGAGCACTGAGAGCATCCTGCTTATCCTGTGGTGTCAACTTCTCATCATTACAGCTCTTGAGTGTATTGGCAGTTTCCAGTACATCAGTTTTGGTTATACTTTTCAACTTGTTTAATATATGCCTCATGGCTTCCTGATATGAACAGGTCAATAGTGTCCCTCAAGGCTTGGCAGAGGTCATCACACTCTGAAACAGAAAGATAAGGGGACCCTCCCTGTAAGGCATTCATCAAAACATCCTATTCCCTTCCGGCTCCTGACATGCTCAGTGCTGCCCTGGGAAGGTGTCAGAAAGCTTGGGGAGCCCAGGTTCCAGCCACTCACTTCCGCCTGCAATGAGGAGCAAGGCAGCGCAGAGCAGCAGGAGAGCTCAAGCCTGCGTCATGGTGCCGGTGGCAGATGCTCCCTGCTCACCTGGAGCCCTTTTATACCTCTGTTTGTCCTCATTCCCAGGGGCCCTGTGTCGTATGCTTCCTTTTTTCAGTGGATTCTGCCAGGCCACAGTGTGATGTTGCCCAGGACTGCACAGGAGGAGCTGTGTGTGTTGGCAAGATGCTAGTCCTTGAGTCCACAGAGGAAACTGGCTCAGCCTCCTCCCCCTGGAGGGCTGTGGGAGGGGCAGCTGACTCAGGAAGCTTAGCAACTGAAAATCCCCAGGTTGACCAAAAAGGGCAAAAATGCTCCCCAACCAGGCCTCCTGAATGCTGGCCAGTGACAGCTTCCTAGAACAACACATGACCTTGAAGACAGGCTGGTGTGGGCTTTATGGGTTTTCGGGAAGCTCCATGCTTAGGAATGGTCTCACAGGAGAAAGTGCCAGGCAGGCCAGAGCACAAGCCTTGAGGCCCTGGTCAGGCTCTCTGGTGGCACCTGCTCTGCCCTGCTGTTATCACTGTGTCCTGGATCTTGTCAGTGGCTTGTTAGGCCACCTACCGGAATCAGTTTCTGGAGCCCTGAAATCTCTTATATGTGCTGGCCCAGAAGTTTCTAGTTTTCTCTTGACCAGTCCTGCCACCTGGTGACTTTGATAGGACCTCATTCTACACAGAAATATTTCTGTAGCTTCTTTTTTCTTTCACTTTTCCTTTTGTATTGAATATAGCCCATTAACAATTTTATGATAGTTTCTGGTGGACAACAAAGGGCTTCAGCTTATATATACACATGTATCCATTCTTTCACAAACTCCCCTCATCTAGGCTCTTACAAAACATTTAGCAGATTTCCCTGTGCTATACAGTTGTTCCTTGTAGGTTGTGCATTATAAATATAGCAGTATGGATCTGTTCATACTGAACTTTCTAACTATCTCTTCTCCCCATCCTTGCCCTGGTCAACCATAGGTCATTCTCTAAATCTGTGAGTCAGTTTCTGTTTTCTAAATTAATTCATTTATAGTGTGTCTTTTTAGATTCCACATATAAAAAGATGTCATAGGATGTTTCTGTTTCTCTGTCTGACTTACTTCACTTACTTATGACAGTCTCTAGGTCTATCCATTTTCTGAAGCCTGTTTCTACTCTTGAGTGTTCTGTTCCCCCCATCTCCTCTCCAGAGCTCCCACTTGAGGAAAAGCCAAGCCCCTTCTAGGCCACAGTCTCTGGGCCAGTTGCACAACCAGCCCCGCACTGCTGCCGCCTCTGTGGACTTACCCCTGCCTCTCTCTCCTCCCTCAGTGCCTCCTGTCTGCTCCTGACCTGACCAAGTGTGCTCCTGCAGCAGGGCCTCTGCATGTGGAGCCCTCCCAGCCTGGAGGCTCTTCCTCCAGTGGCTGCTTGATTCGTTCCCTCATCCTCAGGTGTCTTCAGGTATCACACAGCACAGATTTCCCCAACTATTGAGTTCTAATATCAAAACAGTCCATCTCCTCCCCCCATGGCCGTCTGTCTTCTCCCCCTGCTTCATCTTCACCCAGAGCATTTCTTCCCGTGGGGTCACTGTCTTTCACTCCCTCTTAGGTGATGAAAAGCTGCAGGAGAGCAAGAGCTGTGCTGTGTGCTGCTGCATCCAAGGACTAGGAGAGGGCCCAGCATTCGCTAGATGTTGCACAATATTTGTTAGAATAATGGCAGGAATATTCCATTTCTCTGGAGTCAATAAACAAGAATATTTTTTAGTTCTATTTACTATAGATGTGCTTATGAATATTTCCTGGGATTAAATAAATAAGGTGAAGTTTTAAAATGTTTGGTAAATCAGAATCAAGTATTTTCTTGCTTGAGGCACCTGGCTGACCTTTCTCTGAGCCACCTGTGGTGGAATCCAGTTTGCTGAAAACCTGAACTGAAGTTGGGTTGCAAGGTGTGTGACCACAGACAGAACATTTTGGCATATAGGTTTCACATCCGGTAACTGCTGTTGGCAAAGAGGGACCAAGTACTGAGCTGCAGTGATAGTTGACCTAGTGGAGCCCGTCCTCACCATGACTTCTGTTGCCTGGGGTCCACCCTTCTGAAAGTCACTGAGCGAGGGGCTCAGGGGGCTGCAGATGTGTCTCAGAGGTTCCAGGGTGGGAAGGTGAACACCACAAGGCCCAGGCTGCACATGCTGGCTCTTTGTCTGTGGCAGCAGGACTTCTGTGTGGTGAGACCCCTGCCGATGGATCCCATGCCTCCTGTCCTTCAGAAGACACTGTCCCTAATGCCCTCCACAGCTCTGTGAGGTGAGGAGTCAGGGCCTGGAGTGCCGAGTAACAGAGGTGGCTGCAATGGATTCAGCCCAATGCCCTTCTGAGGGTGCTACAGGTTCCTCTGAGACATCTCAGGATCATGGGGACTTTTGGTGACATCAGGGTGAAGAGCTGGGCAAGGTCAATGGAGGAATGCAGTGCCTGTAGCCCTTTTCTAATGCATGTTGTTTTTTAAATAAAATTTTAATTTGGAATTATTGTAGATTTATAGAAAATTTGCAAATATTTCTCACAGTGAGAAACAACATTGGAGCATTCAGTTCAGTTCAGTTCAGTCACTCAGTCGTGTCCGACTCTTTGCGACCCCATGAATCGCAGCATGCCAGGCCTCCCTGTCCATCATCAACTCCCGGAGTTTACTCAAACCCATGTCCATTGAGTCGGTGATGCCATCCAACCATCTCATCCTCTGTTGTCCCCTTCTCCTCCTGCTCCCAATCCGTCCCAGCATCAGGGTCTTTTCCAACTAACTAAACCTCACCCACTATTTGGATTTTACCAGGTTGTCCATTAATGTCTCTTTGGGTCCCAGCATCCAGTCCATAACCTACACATGCTGCATTCATTGTCCTGTGTCCCCACTGTCCTCTGCTCTGTGGATTACTCATTCTCTCCTGGTCTGTCATGGCCTTCACAGTCTTGAGGGGATTGATCAGGGATGCTAAGGACTGCCAAAAGCTGAGTTTGGCTGCTGTACTCATAATGTCGAGTGTGGTTCAGACTTTGGGTTTTGAGGAAGACACCACACAGGTGAATCGCCCTTCCTGTCTCCTCACTTGGGGTACACATGACAGCTGTGTGTCTTACCACTGGGGATATCAGCCTTGATTAGTTGATTATGTTTTGTTTGCCAGGTTTCTGCACTGTTTTCCCCTTCCCCATCTCTTCTCTTTGAAAATAGGTTACTCTGTCTAGCCCACACTTGGGAGGGGAAGGGCTGTCAGTTAACCCTCCTGGAGCAGATGATTTCTGTCTGTTATTCGGGATGTTTCTGTAAGGAATGGTTGTCTCCTCTCCCACATTATTTCAGGTTAGTTTAGGGGCACCGGGTCTTTGTCTTGCTGTGTTGGCTCTATGTTTCGGCACAAGGACTTTCTGTTTTCAGAGCATGTTCTATCTAGTTGGTGTGTGAGGGTTTTATTTGTCCAAGGGCATGTGAGTTCTTAGTTCCCTGACCAGGGCTTGAACGAATGTCCACTGCATTGAATGGTGGGTTCTTAACTCTGGACCACCAGGAGAGTCTCTGTTTATTTGATCATTTATTTATGTCAGTATGGACTCAGAGGTATTAACTTATGCTTTGAGTTATCATCTAATACGCTGTTATTTATTTTGTTTCTCAAACTGTTTCTAGTTTGGCTGTTGGGAGCTGTCTCAGACTTCCTTCAAGAGTTTTTAAGGACCATCTCATCTCATTTGAGCCAACAAACTGCTTTCCTAGCCTGAAAGGTTGAGTTTGACTTTTGAGAGAGTTTTTACACACGGAGTGCCACCTCTGGTAGACTCAGCTCTCTGGGCCTTAGAACTCCCGTCCCCAGTGTCCTTTAGGGCTGTAGAGCTCAGAGTCTTTGCCCCAGGAGCAGACTCCCAAACCCCACAGAGGCTCCCTGATGTTCCTGGATAGACTATGCAGTGCAAGCACCTCTTGAGACCAGGCTCACTGATAAAGGAGGAAGGACAGCCAGGAGAAGGGACAAGGCTGGAGCCTGCTCAGGAACTTGTTCCCTTAAGGGCCTGAGGAAAGCTGGTGGTCTGATCTGAAACTACAGAATTACCAGTGCCTGATAAAACCCACATGGTCTCAAGTCCTGCGAGCCCCCAGGTTGGAATGATTTGGAGCCCAGGGCTACTGTCCACCAGTCCTCAGCCATTTAGATATTTGGGGGCTTCAGTAGGGCCCGGCTCCACATTCTTATCTCCAGAACTTAAACTTGGGGGAAAAAGGAAGGATTCTTAATGACCTTTTTTCTTCCTGAGTGTAGTGTAGATCTGTCCATTGCCCTTCTGTGATTCCATCTGCTCAGTCTGGGAGAGTGCTGACCTCAGAGCCAGGATAGGTTGGGGGAAGGTTGCCAGGAAAACAGGTGATGGTTGGGGCTGGGACAACAGAGCACTTGACTCCAAATGGAGTCACTTAGAAATGTTAACTCCACTTGATCTTTGGCAAGGATACTTCCACATTTTCTCCAGGAGCTCTGCTTTCAGAGTAGGAAAGGCTTCCCACAGTAAACACCCCAAGGCCCAAGGAGCCACCTGTGCCAGGTGCCTGGCCACAGGCCTTTGGTCCTCCTGGGAGGGATGTGGGTTGGGCTTGGGGACTAGTGGTTTATAAAGTGATAGATACCCTGCCCTGAGCAGAGCACTCCAGCCGCTGCCACGATGAAGGGAGCAGTGCTTGTGCTGACCTTGCTGGTGACCAGAGAGCTGATCTTTGAGATGAGTGAGGGTAGGAAGGAGGACTGAGTGACCCTTCTAATCCTTGCCTGATGCCGTCTCACTGTATCCTTCCCAGTCCTGTCCAAGCCACTTCTAGGGTCAGATTCAGAGGGCAGCTGGCTGATCAGTGCCCAGGAGTCCTGCACCAACTGCCTTAGGGTTTCATTCTTTGTAGAGGGGATGGTGTGGAGCAGGAGGGGTCATTAGCTGTGCACACCCTTGGGGATAGTTCCTTCAGGTTAGTCGTGCTTAATGGAAAAGAGAAGTAGGCTGATGTTCTTAAGGGCAGTGGTCAAGAGTAGAGGGGTCTCCAGGCCCAGCCCTTCTTGCTGCTCCCTATGCTGGGAGTGCCTCATAGTGAAGGTTTTCTGTCTGGGATGTAAGTGGTCCAGGGAGAGGGCAGGTCTCTGGGGAGGTGAGTCTGGAAGTTTTGGATGTGTGAGTTCCTATCAAGTGGTGGGAAAACAGGAACCTTCTGACATGGTGATCCCGTTGATGAGGTGTTTTCTGTTGTGTCTTCAGCGGAAGCATGCCTTCTGTTTTATGGAGTGTTTGGCACAGTGAGCTTTGGAAGTGAAACATTGTTGAATACAACGCTTGATCTTGTCCATGCTACTGATGAGGAAAAAGCAGCTCTAGGAAAAATCCAGGATTGCTACAATGAGGCGGGATTAACTGACAAGTTTTTGGATCTGCTACTCATGGTAATTTACCCCTCCTTAACCCCCACCCTGAGAATTCACATATGACATAGTGTAATGTGCCACATGGTAATAGATCATGCTATCATGGGATATTTGACAGAGAAGAGCTATGAACAAAGAAGCACAGTAAAACATTTGCTCCAGCGTGTATCACCTATAATATGCAAGCACAATCCACCTGCACATCCAGCGTCCCATTACCAAACCTGTTCATATCGTGCCAATTCTCACACCGAGTAGGAGACTGATATCAATGCAATACGCCAAGTGTGTTGACTCGTTAAATTTTTTTTTTTCCCCTAGCGTGAGAGATGCTAGCATTGGAGGACTATAATTTTAATCTTTGGCAGGAAACCAACCATTTAACATACACATGTGTAGGAGTCATGTCAGCTCTATTTAAGGAATATTGAAAAGGAGCCCCTGCCTTAAGAGTCTTTTTCCAGGATGAGATTCTCTGGGTTTGTAAGGTTTATGACTTATTGCAAATTCACTTCATCTTATACCCACTCTATTGGCCATTGCTCTGGCTCAGACCCCCATTTCCACTGACATGGTCTCAGTGTTTACAAGCCTGATTTTCCACTGTGGTGTTTTGGTGACTGAGGCTCCTAAGGAGGCTTCTAGGTACCTGTGGCTGCTCACTTGGGCTAGCAGTATATCTCCTAATGGCCTATCTCTTCTTTCTTGTTATTGCCATACAGTATTGGAGATTGTGAGTAGTCTGTCTCAGCATATTTTTCTCAAATTGTTATTGTTCAAAATGAGAAATTTTCAAGAACCAAAGTTTCATGCACTATAGGAGGTCACAGGGGACATGGGATTGTTTACAACACCTGCATGTACATTTCATCCACCCAGCACACCTGACAGAAGAGTCTCAGGTGCAGAATATGTGACCCAAACCCAGACACCAGCACTTTGCTCCTCCCTCAGGACCAACCCTGGCTGTGCCCTGCTGACCCTTGTCATCTCCTCCCCTCCCTGGTGTGGCTGGTGGCTCTCTCTCCCTCCTGACGCCTGTGCCTGGGCTATTAGGGACCCATCCTCCCCCTGGTGCCTGATGGCAGCCCCCCCCTCCAGTGGTGGGTTTGTGGGCAGAGGTTCTTGCTGGGGATGGGGCTGAATCCCTGAGGGTGAGGGGTGACATGATCCTGGGGAGACAGAGTAGCCTGGCTGTGGGCTCGGATCCTGACCCTCCTCCTCCTACTCCCTTCCAGGCTTCCATCAACTTGAGTACGGATTGCATCAAACATTCAGTCTCCTCGGTGGTGAATTCCATTTTTTGAGCTATATTCAGTGTGCTCTCTTTGTTGACATAGTCTTTGCCAGCGATGCCTCATCTACACTTGATCTTCCTGAACTTTTTCCCTCTCAACTGAAGTTGGAATCTAGACACCTGTCCCCCCTGATGTGGTCTTTATCAGATTGACTCTAATAAAGTAACTGCAGCTTTGCTCAGTGTGACCAGTTTCTGTGTGCTGAGGGGAGGACATGGGGCAGGAGGTCTTGGATGATGGTGGGGAGAAGTGGCCCATGTTGTCATTGGGAGCATGGGGACTGGGGTCAAATAGCACAAGAGTAAACCTAGGCCCTATCACTGGCAAACTGTAGGAGCATGGGCAAGTTTGTTGTAAATTTCTCAAGTCATTCTGTCATCTGCTAAACAGGGATTGTGTGTGAAGATTAAGCAAAATAACAGATATGTAACCCCTGACTTCATTATCTTGAAAGGATAAAATTGTTGTTTGTGGCCACAGATAGCTTATCTCCCACTCTGTCCTTTAGCACAATGGCAGAGCCTCCAGTCCTTTAAACGTCCCTCTGGTTATTGACAGGCAACTCAGGAGATGACCTGAGCAGGCTCATCAGAGGTCCCCTCTTTGTCCCAGTGGCATTTGCCATTTTCTGCTTCTTAGGTGGGTGACTTGAGGAGCTGGACCTTTTCTCAGGGACACTAAGTACCTCTGCTGTCTTTGGGTTCTTCCATAGGGACCAGTACTCCTATTAAGTCTTGGACCAGGAGGAAGGGAGTGGATGGAAGAAGCTACCCCAGTGGGAATGTTGTTTCTATGGAAACACCTCATGTTGTGAAGTGTAAATTGCAGGATTGCCACATAGGCACGTGTCCGGAACCCTCCAGCCTACTTCTGAAATAATGAAATGTGTATTTTGCATTACCATAGAAGACTTGGAAGGATAGGACTAGGTTTTATCTCTGTTTCCCAGGGTCTAGAGTATTGTCAGGCTACTGTCAGCATGGCCCACAAAAAGAGTGGCATAACTGGTAAAATGTTACAACCTTCTGGCTAGGCAGGCATAAGATCACATCAGTTCAGTTCAGTTCAGTTCAGTCACTCAGTCGTGTCCAACTCTTTGAGATCCCATGAACCGCAGCACGCCAGGCCTTCCTGTCCATCACCAACTCCTGGAGTCCACCCAAACCCATGTCCATTGATTGAGTCGGTGATACCATTCAACCATCTCATCCTCTGTCGTCCCCTTCTCCTACTGCCCTCAATCTTTCCCAACATCAGGGTCTTTTCAAATGAGTCAGTTCTTCACATCAGGTAGCCAAAGTATTGGAGTTTCAGCTTCAACATCAGTCCTTCCAATGAATACCCAGGACTGATCTCCCTTAGGATGGACTGGTTGGATCTCCTTGCAGTCCAAAGGACTCTCAAGAGTCTTCTCCAACACCGCAGTTCAAAAGCATCAATTCTTCGGCACTCAGCTTTCTTTATAGTCCAACTCTCACATCCATACATGACGACTGGAAAAACCATAGCCTTGACTAGAGGGACCTTTGTTGACAAAGTAATGTCTCTGCGTTTTTACATGCTGTCTAGGTTGGTCATAACTTTCCTTCCGAAGAGTTCATTTCAGTTCAGTTCAGTCATTCAGTCGTGTCCGACTCTTTGCAACCCCATGAATCGCAGCATGCCAGGCCTCCCTGTCCATCACCAACTCCCGGAGTTTACTCAAACTCATGTCCATCGAGTCAGTGATGCCATCCAGCCATCTCATCCTCTGTCATCCCCTTCTCCTCCTGCCCCCAATCCTCCCCAGCATCAGGGTCTTTTCTAATGAGTCAACTCTTCGCATGAGGTGGACAAAGTATTGGAGTTTCAGCTTCAGCATCAGTCCTTCCAAAGTACACCCAGGACCGATATACTTTAGGATGGATTGGTTGGATCTCCTTAAAGTTCCAGGGACTCTCGAGAGTCTTCTCTAACGTCACAGTTCAAAAGCATCAATTCTTCTGTGCTCAGCTTTCTTCACAGTCCAACTCTCACATCCATACATGACCACTGGAAAAACCATAGCCTTGACTAGAGGGACCTTTGTTGGCAAAGTAATGTCTTTGCTTTTTACTATGCTGTCTAGGTTGGTCATAACTTTCCTTCCAAGGAGTAAGTGTCTTTTAATTTCATGGCTGCAATCACCATCTGCAGTGATTTTGGAGCTCCCAAAAATAAAGTCTGACACTGTTTCGGCTGTTTCCTATCTATTTCCCATGAAGTGATGGGACCAGATGCCATGATCTTAGTTTTCTGAATGTTGAACTTTAAGCCAACTTTTTCACTCTCCTCTTGCACTTTCCTCAAAAGGCTCTTTAGTTCTTCACTCTCTGCCATAAGGGTCATGTCATCTGCATATCTGAGGTTATGATATTTCTCCCAGCAATCTTGATTCCAGCTTGTGCTTCTTCCAGCCCAGCGTTTCTCATGATGTACTCTGCATATAAGTTAAATAAGCAGGGTGACAATGTACAGCCTTGACGTATTCCTTTTCCTATTTGGAACTAGTCTGTTGGTCCATGTCCAGTTCTAACTGTTGCTTCTTGACATGTATACAGGTTTCTCAAGAAGCAGGTAAGGTGGTCTAGTGTTCCCATCTCTTTCAGAATTTTCCACAGTTCATTGTGATCCACACAGTCAAAGGCTTTGGCATAGTCCATAAAGCAGAAATAGATGTTTTTCTGGAACTCTCTTGCTTTTTCGATGATCCAGCGAATGTTGGCAATTTGATCTCTGGTTCCTCTGCCTTTTCTAAAACCAGCCTGAACATCTGAAAGTTCATGGTTCACGTATTGTTGAAGCCTGGCTTGGAGAATTTTGAGCATTACTTTATTAGTGTGCGAGATGAGTGCAATTGTGCGATAGTTTGAACATTCTTTGACATTGCCTTTCTTTGGGATTGGAATGATCTTTTCCAGTCCTGTGGCCACTGCTGAGTTTTCCAAATTTGCTGACATATTGAGTACAGCACTTTAACAGCATCATCTTCCAGGATTTGAAATAGCTCAACAGGGATTCCATCACCTCCACTAGCTTTGTTCATAGTGGTGCTTCCTAAGGCCCACTTGACTTCACACTCCAGGATGTCTGGCTCTAGGTGAGTGATCACACCATCGTGATTATCTGGGTCGTGGAGATCTTTTTTGTACAGTTCTTCTGTGTATTCTTGCCACCTCTTCTTAATATCTTCTGTTCTGTTAGGTCCATACAATTTCTGTCCTTTTTAATATTCCCTTGGTATCTCTAATTTTCTTGAAGAGATCTCTAGTCTTTCCCATTCTATTGTTCTCCTTTATTTCTTTGCATTGATCACTGAGGAAGGCTTCCTTATCTCTCCTTGCTATTCTCTGGAATTCTGCATTCAAATGGGTATATTTCTCCTTCCCCTTTGCTTTTCACTTCTCTTCTTTTCACAGCTATCTGTAAGGCCTCCTCAGACAGCCATTTTGCTTTTTTGCATTTCTCTTTCTTGGGGATGGTCTTGATTCCTGCCTCCTGTACAATGTCACGAACCTCTGTCCATAGTTCCTCAGGCACTCTGTCTAACAGATCTAGTCCCTTAAATCTATTTCTCACTTCCACTGTATAGTCATAAGGGATTTGATTTAGGTCATACCTGAATGGTCTAGTGGTTTTCCCCACTTTCTTCAGTTTAAGTCTGAATTTGGCAATAAGGAGGTCGGGTCATGGTGGAGACATCTGACAGAATGTGGTCCACTGGAGAAGGGAATGGCAAACCACTTCAGTATTCTTGCCTTGAGAACCCCATGAGCAGTATGAAAAGGCAAAAAGATAGGACACTGAAAGATGAACTCCCCAGGTTGCTAGTGCCCAATATGCTACTGGAGATCAGTGGAGAAAAAATGAAGGGATGGAGCCAAAGCAAAAACCACACCCAATTGTGGGTGGGACTGGTGATAGAAGCAAGGTTCAATGCTGTAAAGAGCAATATTGCCTGGAATATAACCTGGAATGTTAGGTCCATGAATCAAGGCAAATTGGAAGTGGTCAAACAGGATATGGCAAGAGTGAACATTGACATTCTAAGAATCAGCAAACTAAGATGGACCAGAATGGGTGAATTTAACTCAGATGACCATTATATATACTATTGTGGGCAAAAATCACTTAGAAGAAATGGAGTAGCCATCACAGTCAACAAAAGAGTCCAAAATGCAGTACTTGGAAGCAGTCTCAGAAATGACAGAATGATCTGTTTCCAAGGCAAACCATTCAATATCATGTTAATCCAAGTCTATGTCCTGACCACTAACGCTGAAGAAGGTGAAATTGAACGGTTCTATGAAGACCCACAAGACCTTTTAGAACTAACACCGAAAAAAGATGTCCTTTTCATTATAGGGGACTGGAATGCCAAATTACGAAGTCAAGAAACACCTGGAGTAACAGGCAAATTTGGCCTTGAAGTACAGAATGAAGCAGGGCAAAGGCTAATAGAGTTCTGCCATGAGAATGCACTGGTCATAGAAAACACTTTCTGCAATAACACAAGAGAAGACTCTATACATGGACATCACCAGATGGTCAACACCGAAATCAGATTGATTATATTCTTTGCAGCCAAAGATGGAGAAGCTCTATACAGTCAGCAAAAACAATACCGGGAGCTGACTGTGGCTCAGATCTTGAACTCCTTATTGCCAAATTCAGACTTAAGGTCACATACTGGGAGCTCAACTTGGGACTTGGGGCTAAGTAGTGAGGTCCTTGAGTCCTGGCTCTTCTTTAACCTGCTACCTGAATTTAGGCCTTTAAATTCACTGATTCACTGTTTCCACACCTTGATTGTATGTATGCCAAGTTATGTACGCTCTGCTAGAGTTAGTATTAAATGTTCAGGTCATACTAAAGAGGTCTAAAATTTTGTTGAAAAGTACACAGTAAAAATTGAACAGATTAACGGCTAAATCATATTCTTGTATGAGATGAACTGACCTGTAGAAATGTCAAATATTCTCAGATCCGTCTAAATTAACCTTTGTTCTAATGAAGATTATCTTAATGTTTACCCTGAAAACGAAATTCTTGAGCTCAACCAAAAAAAATTGAGATAAATAGGAACTATATGGAGTATTGTTCTCTCCAGGTACTACCACCGAAGTATTAGTCTCTATAAATAGTCCAGTTTTAGTAGAGGAATGGATACATGGTCATTGTAAGAGAATAACAGTTTTTTGATTTTTAATGAAGGAATGGATTTTTTAAAAAATGGCTATGATAATGTTATCATAGCCAGGACATGGAAGCAACCTAGATGCCCATCAGCAGACGAATGGATGAGGAAGCTGTGGTACATATACACCATGGAATATTACTCAGCCATTAAAAAGAATTCATTTGAATCAGTTCTAATGAGATGGATGAAACTGGAGCCCATTATACAGAGCGAAGTAAGCCAGAAAGATAAAGACCATTATAGTATACTAACACATATATATGGAATTTAGAAAGATGGTAACGATAACCCTATATGCAAAACAGAAAAAGAGACACAGATGTACAGAACAGACTTTTGGGCTCTGTGGGAGAAGGCGAGGGTGGGATGTTTCAAGAGAATAGCATCGAAGCATGTATATTATCTAGGGTGAAACAGGTCACCAGCCCAGGTTGGATGCATGAGACAAGTGCTCAGACCTGGTGCACTGGGAAGACCCAGAGGGATCAGGCGGAGAGGGAGGTGGGAGGGGGGATTGGGATGGGGAATACATGTATATCCATGGCTGATTCATGTCAATGTATGACAAAAACCACTACAATATTGTAAAGTAATTAGCCTCCAACTAATAAAAATAAATGGAAAAAATAATAATAATAAAAAAAGAAAAAAAATGGTGTTGCCAATGAAAGCCCAGTTTCTTATTTTTCTCCTGCTTAACTGGAATGTTTCAGGTCCTCAAGGTTGTATCCTCTAGCAAGGATCATTCTCTTTGCATCTCTTCTCTTTCTTATATATACTTACTTTCTCAGTGATAACATGCAGCTTCATCTTTACTTTATAAGTTTCAAATTTAAATCTCCAAGCCCATTACTAAAACATTGCAAAGCACAGAACTGACCCCCCACTAAACATTTGTCAAATTAATGAATACTTTTTTAAAAAAAAAAGCTCTAAAATTTCCTTGAGGGACAAATACCCACAAAATTTAAATAAATCAATAGACTCTTCAAGGGAAATTTTCAATGGAATAAAAATTTCATTTCCCCTTACAGTTAGCAGTTAATTTAATGTAATCTCAATGAAAATAACAAGAGCATTTTTGAAAGGTATTTTATTCTTATAAAATGGATCTTAACCATTATCCTATGATCCAAAAATCTCCTTCCTAGGTTTACACTCGAAAGGAATGAAAATTTATGTTCACATAAAAACTTGCCCACAGCTACTTATTGCAACTTTATTCAGTTTATCAAATCTGGAAAGCTACCTAAGTGTCCTTCAACTAGTGAATAGATAAAGAAAGCATTCCACATTCTTACAATTGAATCTACTTAGCAATTAAAAGGAAGAAGCAGGAAAAAACCCCTTGCAAATGCCATATTGTTGCATGTATCAATAGTTTATTCTCTTTATTGATAAGTAATGCTTCACTGTATTGATATATGTTAATTTATCTATCTATCCAGAGTTAGGGCTACTAGGGTTGCTTTTCAAGCTTGAAGTGTTACAAATAAACCTGCTATGACTTGGTAACTCAGACAGAAAAGATTCCGCCTGCAGTGTGGGAGACCTAAGTTTGATCCCTGGGTTGGGAAGATCCCCTGGAGGAGGACATGGCAACCCACTCCAGTATTCTTGCTTGGAGAATCCCATGGACAGAATAGCCTTGTAGGCAATAGTCCACAGGGCCACACAGAGTTGGACATGACTGAGCGACTAGGCACAGCACACACTTGAGTATCTATGTGTATGTATGTATGTATATATATATGTATATGTATGTATGTATATGTGTGTGTGTGTATATATATATATATATATATATATATATATATATATTTAAAAAAGAACCTGTTGGCACATGCAACAACCTGGAGAAATCTCAAATGTATTCTGATAAGTCGGAGATTTGGAACTTAAAGATTATGCTTCCCTGGTAGTCCAGTGGCTGGGACTGTGAGCTCCCAATGCAGGGGCCCAGGTTGGATCCCTAATCAGGGAACTGGATCCCGCATGTGGCAGTGAAAACCAAAGATCCCCTATGCCCCAACTAATACTCAGCACAGCCAAATAATAAATAAAAGTTAAAATGAACACTAAAGACTACAATCATATTGTTTATATATATGCCATTTATTGTGTTATATTTGGAAAAATCAGCAAGTATATGTGTGAAAAAAATGTTAAGTAATTAGTGGTAAGCTGAGGAGATGCCTAAACATGCACACTCATATCATGGGCAGATAAATGAGCTATTAAAGGAAAACCAGAAATAGATTTAAGTCATCATGGATTTTATGAAAAGGATAACTTGCCAATCAGGAAATTTGCGTTGTTTCATACATGAAATTTTGCATCTGTGTCTCCATAGCTTTTTCCAAAATTAATTTCAGATAAGTTAAAGGTTTACACTTTCAAAGATGGGGGTAGAAAATGTCATCAAATTTTTAGAAAATGTTATGAAAGACTTAAAAAAAATTTCAGAGTAGAGAAGACCTTTCTAAAGATGAAAGCAGACTGATAATTTTGACTCCATAAAAATTAAAATGTTACTGCATGGCAAAATGCACCACATACACATTTTTCAGGACATCACTCAAATGTTATTTCATTGATGTCTTTGGTCATTCTGTTTAAATTACGTGTGTACCACTCCACCTG
Source organism: Odocoileus virginianus (assembly GCF_023699985.2). Lineage (NCBI taxonomy): Eukaryota > Metazoa > Chordata > Mammalia > Artiodactyla > Cervidae > Odocoileus > Odocoileus virginianus. The sequence goes on along the minus strand of NC_069693.1, from coordinate 16,297,269 downwards.
CCCTCTGCATTGTCGATCTCCTTTCCCTGATTTCTCTCCTAATGTGCTATATGTTTACCAAGCTTTCTTGCTTATTGATTTTCTAACACTATCAGACCTAGTATATATGGGAAAGAAATTTTAATCATTAAAGAAATATTCTCCATTGAGAAAGTATCTCACCTATCTATCATCTATCTATCTAGTCTATCTGTCTCTTATCCATCCCCTCTCCACCTAGCCCCATACATACTCTTTTAATCCAGATTCCACACTGTTCTTTGCTTACTCCAGTGGAGAATTTATAATAAAACAATGCCCTTCCAAATTTGTAGTCAATGGAATATGCTAAGGTATTCAATTGAAGAATAGAATAAATAAAAATGATTGAATTGAATTGAAGAATAGAATCAATATAAATAATTGAAGAACTCAACATAAACAAACCCAGAAAACACAAACATGATACAGTTGGTAGACAAAATATTAAAAATTATTAAAATTGTATTCCAGATGTTTAAGAAGTGAGGGGACCACTTGGACATGTAAACTTGAAGCATAGATATATTTTAAAAAGACTTGAGCAGGTTAAAAAATATATTCCACCAGATGGAATGAACAATGAGTTAGGCACCATAGAAGAAACTATTAGTAAGTTTGAAATAGACACTGGCAGAAACTATCCAAAATAAAAACCAGAAAAAATTGAGTAATGATAAGAGGATTGGTGAGCTGTAAGACAACCTTAGGGATGGGTAATACATGATTAATTGGAATCTCTTAGGGAGTAAGGGCCAAAAATCTTCCCATATTTGATGTAAAGTATAAGCCTATAGACCTATACTACTCAGTTAACTTTAAGCATAAGAAAAATGAAAAAAAAATTGCACTTAGCCCATTGTAATCAGATTTCTTAACTGTGGAGATAAAATGGAAATCTTCAAAGCAGCCAGAGAAACAGAGGAACAGAGAGAAGAACAGCAGCACACTTCTCTTAGGAAACAAAGCAATTTACCAAGTATTGAAAGTATTAAAAGGAAAAAATAATGTGAATCTCTAATTCTCCACCTGATGATACTATTTTTTAAAAATAAAGGAAAAAGAAACACTTTCCCACATATGCAAGAGCTGAAAGGATACATCACCATCATACCTGCACTATAGGAAATACTAGAGGAAGGCCTGCAGGAGGGGTTGATGTGGTGCAAGGTGGAAATCTCAAACTGTACCAGGGGAGGGAGATCATGGATGATTGTCAGTCTGAGGAGATCTATCTATTTCTCTATCACTGTCCTGCCTGGAGAGTCCCATGGACAGAGGAGCCTGGTGGGCTACAAGTCCATAGGGTCGCAAAGAGTCAGACATGACTGAGCACACACACATCCCTTATATAGAGAGATTTAATACATTCACAATGGATTTTCTTGGACTAAAATATTCAAACAATATATTGAAAAGCAAAAATTATAGCTGTTGATAAAATTAGTAAGTTGTAATTTAGCTCAAGGAACAATAACTTGATAAAACAGAGACATAAAGTGTAATAAAATATGGAAGAGTGTGTAAGAGATAATGCAGGACACAGTGAAAAGACATTCTGTAAGTAGATACTGATATTACTGATAGGAGTCCTGTCTCCTGCCTAGAACTGACTGACAGGAGGACTCCCAGGGAGCTGAAGCTGCAGTGTGTGAGCCCACAGCTGTGGGCGTGGAGTAGGTCAGCGGGGATGCTGGCCTCGGTACACTGGGCGGCCAGCGCTGCTGCTTGTGTTGCTTTCTGCTCTACTTGTCTCAAGGATGGCTCTGGCTGGAGGGACCTAAGGGACATGGGCCAAAGCAAAGGACCCTCAGAGAGCTCCCTGAGGACATGGAAGCAACCAGATGCCCATGAGCAGACAAATGGATGAGGAAGCTGTGGTACATATACACCATGGAATATTACTCAGCCATTAAAAAGAATTCATTTGAATCAGTTCTAATGAGATGGATGAAGCTGGAGCCCATTATACAGAGTGAAGTAAGCCAGAAAGATAAAGACCATTACAGTATACTAACACATATATATGGAATTTAGAAAGATGGTAACGATAACCTTATATGCAAAACAGAAAAAGAGACACAGATGTATAGAACAGAATTTTGGGCTCTGTGGGAGAAGGCGAGGGTGGGATGTTTCAAGAGAACAGCATCGAAACATGTATATTATCTAGGGTGAAACAGGTCACCAGCCCAGGTTGGATGCATGAGACAAGTGCTCGGACCTGGTGCACTAGGAAGAGCCAAAGGGATCGGGTCGAGAGGGAGGTGGGAGGGGGGATCGGGATGGGGAATACATGTAAATCCATGGCTAATTCATGTCAATGTATGACAAAAACAACTACAATATTGTAAAGTAATTAGCCTCCAACTAATAAAAATAAATGAAAAAAAAAAAAAAAAAAGAAAGATAAAAAGGCATATCCTAGATTGGGTGTACCACCAAAGCCAAGTGGGGTTTCCTGGATGAGATATTAGCCAGCCTCCTGGGCACCAAGAGAACTCCTTAGCAGTGCCAAGAGAAGGTGTTCTTTTTTTTATTTTTATTTTTTACTTTATTAGATTATAGTTGCTCTACAGTGTTGTGTTTCTGCTGTACAGCAAAGTGAATCAGGTACCCATTTTATTTTGGATTTTCTTCCCATTTAGTTCACCAAAGAGCATTGAGTAGAGTTCCTTGTGCTATACAGTAGGTTCTCATTAGTTATCCATTTTATACATAGTCAATAGTGTATATTAGTTTAGTTCAGTTCAGTCACTCAGTCATGTCCGACTCTTTGGGACCCCATGAATCGAAGCACGCCAGGCCTCCCTGCCCATCACCAGCTCCCGGAGTTTACTCAAACTCATGCCCATCGAGTCAGTGGTGCCATCCAGCCATCTCATCCTCTGTCGTCCCCTTCTCCTCCTGCCCCCAATCCCTCCCAGCACCAGGGTCTTTTCCAATGAGTCAACTCTTCGCATGAGGTGGCCAAAGTACTGGAGTTTCAGCTTCAGCATCAGTCCTTCCAATGAACACGGCAAATTGGAAGTGGTCAAACAGGAGATGGCAAGAGTGAATGTCGACATTCTAGGAATCAGCGAACTAAAATGGACTGGAATGGGTGAATTTAACTTAGATGACCATTATATCTACTACTGTGGGCAGGAATCCCTTAGAAGTTTCAGCTTCAGCATCAGTCCTTCCAATGAACAAGGCAAATTGGAAGAGGTCAAACAGGAGATGGCAAGAGTGAATGTCGACATTCTAGGAATCAGCGAACTAAAATGGACTGGAATGGGTGAATTTAACTCAGATGACCATTATATCTACTACTGTGGGCAGGAATCCCTTAGAAGACATGGAGTAGCCATCATGGTCAACAAAAGAGTCCGAAATGCAGTACTTGGATGCAATCTCAAAAACGACACAATGATCTCTGCATGCAATATCACGGTAATCCAAGCCTATGCCCCAACCAGTAACGCTGAAGAAGCTAAAGTTGAACGGTTCTATGAAGACCTACAAGACCTTTTAGAACTAACACCCAATAGTGTATATATGTGAATCTAAATCTCCTTCATTCCACCCCCTCCTTCTTATATATATCTTTATTTTCTGTGTCTGTTTCTGCTTTGCAAAGAAGATCATCTATGCCAAACCATCTTTCGTGGTTCCACATTTATGTGTTACTATATGATATTTGTTTTTCTCTTTCTGCCTTACTTCACTCTTTAAGGCTGTCCCTAGGCAGTCTCTCACAAGTGGCAGTTTTGTTCCTTTTCTGTTGTTTATATGTACCACATCTTCTTCTTCTTCTTTTTTCTTTTTACAACTGCTGGGTCAGATGTGATCTTATTTCAATGGTAAAAAATTAACATTTTTTCTAGTTTGATATTTTTAATTAATTTATTTATTTTAATTGGAGGCTAATTATTTTACAATATTGTAGTGGGTTTTGCCATACATGGACATGAATCAGCCATGGGTGTATGTGTGTCCCCCATCCTGAACCCCTCTCCCACCAACCTCCCCATCCCATCTCTTAGGATCATCCCAGTGCACTAGCCCTGAGGACCCTGTCTCATGCATTGAACCTGGACTGGCGATCTATTTCACATATGCTAATATACATGTTTCAATGTTATTCTCTCAAATCATTCCACCCTTGCCTTCTCCCACAGAGTCCGAAAGACTGTTCTATATATCTGTGTCTCTTTTGCCGTCTTGCATACAGGGTCATTGTTACCATCTTTCTAAATTCAATATATATGGGTTGGTATACTGTACTGGTGTTTTTCTTTCTGACTGACTTCACTCTGTATAATAGGCTCCAGTTTCATCCACCTCTTTAGAACTTATTCAAATGCATTCTTTTTAATGGCTGAGTAATATTCCATCATGTATATGTACCATAACTTTCTTATCCATTCATCTGCCAATAGACATCTAGGTTGCTTCCATGTCCTAGCTATTGTAAATAGTGCTGTGATGAACACTGGGGTACACGTGTCTCTTTCAATTCTGGTTTCCTCGGGGTGTATGCACAGCAGTGGGATTGCTGGGTCGTATGGCAGTTCTATTTCCAGTTTTTTAAGGAATCTCCACACTGTTCTCCATAGTGGCAGTACTAGTTTGCATTCCCACCAACAGTGTAAGAGGATTCCCTTTGCTCCACACCCTCTCCAGCATTTACTGTTTGTAGACTTTTTGATAGCAGCCATTCTGACTGGCATGAGGTGGTACCTAATTGTGGTTTTGATTTGCATTTCTCTGATAATAAGTGATGTTGAGCATCTTTTCATGTGTTTGTCAGCCATGGGTATGTCTTCTTTGGAGAAATGTCTGTTTAATTCTTTGGCCCATTTTTTGATTGGGTCATTTATTTTTGTGGAATTGAGCTTCAGGAGCTGCTTGTATATTTTGAGATGAATTCTTTGTCAGTTGCTTCGTTTGCTATTATTTTCTCCCATTCTGAATGCTGTCGTTTCACATTGTTTATAGTTTCCTTCGTTGTGCAAAAGATCTTAAGTTTAACTAGGTCCCATTTATTTATTTTTGCTTTTATTTACATTATTCTAGGAGGTGGGTCATAGAGGATCCTGCTGTGATTTATGTCAGAGAGTGTTTTCCCCATGTTTTCCTCTAGGAGTTTGTATAGCTTCTGTCCTTACATTTAGATCTTTAATAGATTTTGAGTTTATTTTGTGTATGGCGTTAGAGTGTTCTAGTTTCATTCTTTCATAAGTGGTTGACCAGTTTTCCCAGAAACACTTGTTGAAGAGATTATCTCTTCTTCATTGTATATTCTTGCCTCCTTTGTCAAAGATAAGGTGTCCATAGGTGCATGGATTTATCTCTGGGCTTTCTATTTTGTTCCATTGATCTATATTTTTGTCTTTGTGCCAGTACCATACTGTCTTGATGACTATAGCTTTGTAGTCTAGTCTGAAGTCAGGCAGGTTGATTCCTCCAGTTCCATTTTTCTTTCTCAAGATTGCTTTGGCTATTGGAGGTTTTTTGTATTTCCATACAAATTGTGAAAGTATTTGTTCTAGTTCTCTGAAAAATACCATTGGTAGCTTGATAGTGATTGCATTGAATCTATAGATTGCTTTGTGTAGTATACTCATTTTCACTATATTGATTCTTCTGATCCATGTGCATGTTATATTTCTCCATCTATTTGTGTCCTCTTTGATTTCTATCATCAGTGTTTTATACTTTTCTATATATAGGCCTTTTATTTCTTTAGGTAGATTTATTCCTAAGTATTTTATTCTTTTCATTGCAAAGGTGAATGTAATTGTTTCCTTAATTGCTCTTTATGTTTTCTCATTGTTAGTGTATAGGAATGCAAGGGATTTTTGCATGTTAATTTTATATCCTTCAACTTTACTATATTCATTGATTAGCTGTAGTGATTTTCTGGTGGAGTCTTTAGGGTTTTCAATGTAGAGGATCATGTCATCTGCAAACAGTGAGAGTTTTACTCCTTCTTTTCCAATCTGGATTCCTTTTATTTCTTTCTCTTCTCTGATTTCTGTGGCCAACACTTCCAAAACTATGTTGAATAGTAGTGGTGAGTTTGGGTACCCTTGTTTTGTTCCAACTGTAGGGGAAATGCTTTCAATTTTTCGCCATTAAGGATGTTTGCTGTGGCTTTATCATATATGGCTTTTCTTATGTTGAGGTATGTCTCTTCTATTCCTGCTTTCTGGAGGTTTTTTTTTTTTTTTTAAATCATAAATAGATGTTGAATTTTGTCAAAGGCTTTCTCTGCATCTATTGAGATAATCAAATGGTATTTATCTTTCAATTTGTTGATGTGGTGTGTCACATTGATTGATTTGTGAATATTGAAGAATCCTTGCATCCCTGGGATAAAGCCCACTTGGTCCTGATGTATGATCTTTTAATATGTTGTTGGATCGTCTTTGCTAGAATTTTGTTAAGGATTTTTGCATCTATGTTCATCAGTGATATTGGCCTGTAGTGTTCTTATTTTGTGTCATCCTTGTCTGAGTTTGGTGTTAGAATGATGGTGGCCTCATAGGATGAATTTGGAACTTTACCTTCCTCTGCAACTTTCTGGAAGAGTTTGAATAGGATAGGTGTTAGCTGTTCTCTAAGGTTTTTGTAGAATTCAGCTGTGAAGCCTTCTGGTCCTGGACTTTTTTTTTGCTGGAAGATTTATGATTACAGCTTTGATTTCCATGCTTGTGATGGGTCTGTCCAGATTTTCTATTTCTTCCTGGTTCAGTTTTGGAAAGTTATACTCTTCTAAGAATTTGTCCATTTTTTCCAAGTTGTCCATTTTTTTGGCATATGGTTGCTGATAGTAGTCTCTTATATACCTTTGTATTTCTGTTTTCTGTTGTGATTCCTCCATTTTCATTTCTAGTTTTGTTGATTTGATTATTCTCCCTTTGCTTCTTGATGAGTTTGGCTTATGGTTTATCTATTTTTTTTTATCTTCTCAAAGAATCAGCTTTTAGCTTTGTTGATTTTTGGTATGGTCTCTTTTGTTTCTTTTTCATTTATTTCTGCCCTAATTACTATGATTTCTTTCCTTCTACTAGCCCTGGGGTTATTCATTTCTTCCTGTTCTAGTTGCCTTAGGTGTAGAGTTAGTTTATTTATTTGATTTTTCTCTTGTTTCTTGAGGTAAGCTTGTATTGCTATGAGTCTTCCCCTTAGCACTGTTTTTACAGTGTCCCACAGGTTTTGGGCTGCTGTGTTTTCCATTTTCATTTGTTTCTATGCATATTTTGATTTCTTTTTTAATTTCTTCTGTGATTTGTTGGTTATTCAGAAGTGTGTTGTTTAGCCTCCATATGTTTGTATTTTTAATAGTTTTTTTTCCCCCTGTAGTTGATGTTTAATCTTACCACATTGTGATCAGAAAAGATGCTTGCAATGATTTCAATTTTTTAAAAAATTTATCAAGTCTAGATTTATGGCCCAGGATGTGATGTATCCCAGAGAATTTCCAAGTGCACTTCAGAAAAAGGTGAAATTCATTGTTTTAGGGTGAAATATCCTATAGATATCAATTAGGTCTAAGTGGCCCATTGTATCACTTAAAGTTTGTGTTTCCTTGCTAATTTTTTGTTTAGTTGATCTATCCATAGGTGTGAGTGGGGTATTAAAGTCTCTCATTATTATTGTGTTACTGTTAGTTTTCCCTTTCATACTTGTTAGCATTTGCCTTACATATTGTGGTGCTCTTATGTTGGGTGCACATATATTTATAATTGTTATATCTTCTTCTTGGATTGATCCTTTGCTCATCCTTCTTTGTCTCTTTTCACGGCCTTTATTTCAAAGTCTATTTCATCTGATATGAGTATTGCTACTCCTGCTTTCTTTTGGTCTCCATTTGCATCAAATATCTTTTTCCAGCCCTTTACTTTCAGTCTGTATGTGTCCCTTGGTTTGAGGTGGGTCTCTTGTAGACAGCATATACAGGGGGCCTTGTTTTTGTATCCATTCAGCCAGTCTTTGTCTTTTGGTTGGGGCATTCAACACATTTACATTTAAGGTAATTATTGATAAGTATGATCCCATTGCCATTTACTTTGTTGTTTTGGGTTCGAGTTTATGAACCTTTTCTGTGTTTCCTGTCTAGAGAAGATCCTCTAGCATTTGTTAAAGAACTGGTTTGGTGGAGGTGAATTCTGAGCTTTTGCTTGTTGATAAAGCTTTTGATTTATCCTTCATATTTGAATGAGATCCTTGCTGGGTACAGTAATCTGGGTTGTAGGTTTTCAAATATATCCTGCCATTCCCTTTTGGCTTGAAGATTTTCTATTGAAAGATCAGCTGTTATCTTTATGGGAAGCCTCTTGTCTGTTATTTGTTGTTTTTTCCTTGCTGCTTTTAACATTTGTTCTTTGTGTTTGATCTTCGTTAATTTGATTAATATGTGTCTTGGGGTGTTTTGCCTTCAGTTTATCTTGTTTGGGACTCTCTGAGTCCCTTGGATTTAGGTGGATATTTCCTTCCCCATTTTAGGGAAGTTTTCAACTATTATCTCCTCAAGTATTTTCTCATGGCATTTATTTTTGTCTTCTTCTCTGGGACTCCTATGATTTGAATGTTGGGGCATTTGACTTGTCCCAGAGGTCTCTGAGGTTGTTCTCATTTCTCTTAATTTTTTTGTTCTTTTTTCCTCTCTGCTTCATTTATTTCCACCATTCTATCTTTCACCTCACTTATCCTATCTTCTGCCTCAGTTATTCTACTGTTGGTTCCCTCCAGAGTGCTTGATCTCAGTTATTGCATTATTCACTATTGATTAACTCTTTTTTATTTCTGTTAGGTCCTTGTTAAACTTTTCCTGCATGTTCTCAATGTTGCCTCCAGGCTATTTATCTGTAAGTCCATTTTATTTTCAAGACTTTGGATCATTTTTACTATCATTGTTCTGAATTCGTTTTCAGGTAGACCCCCTATCTCCTCTTTGGTTTTGTTTGGTGGGCATTTATCATGTTCCTTTTCCTACTGAACATTTATCTGCCTTTTCATCTTGCTGAGATTGCTGTGTTTGGGGTTGCCTTTCTGTATGCTGGAAGCTTGTGGTTCCTCTTTATCATGGAGGTTCCTCCCTGTGGGTAGGGTTGGACGAGTGGCTTGTCAAAGTTTCCTGGTTAGGGAAGCTTGCATCAGTGTTCTGGTGGGTGGAGCTGGATCTCTTCTCTCTGGAGTGCAGTGAAGTGTCCAGTAGTGAGTTTTGAGGGGTTTATGGGTTTGGTGTACTTTGGGCAGCCTGTATATTAATGTTCAAGGCTATGTTCCTGCATTGCTGAAGAATTAGCTTGGTATGCCTTGCTCTGGAACTTGTTGGCTCTTGGGTGGAGCCTGGTTTCAGTGTAGGTATGGAGGCTTTTGGATGAGCTCTTGTTGATTAATATTCCCTGAAGTCAGGAGTTTTCTGGTGTTCTCAGGTTTTGGATTTAAGCCTCCTGCCTCTGTTTTTCAGTCTTATTCTTACAGTAGACTCAAGACTTCTCCATCCATACAGCACTGATGATAGAACAACTAGGTTAATGGAGAAAAGATTCTCCACAGTGAGGGACACCCAGAGACATTCACAGAGTTACATGGAGAAGAAAAGAGGGAGGAGGGAGATAGAGATGACCAGGAGGAGAAGAGTGGGAATCAAAAGGGAAGAGAGCCATCTAGCCAGTCATCAATTCCCTATGTGCTCTCCGCAGCCTGGAACACCCAGAGAGGTTCACAGAGTTACATAGAAAAGAGAAAAGGAAGGAAGGAGATAGAGGTGACCAGAAGGAGAAGAAGGAAAGTCAAAAAGAGAGAGACAGATCTAGCCAGTAATCAGTTCCCTAAGTGTTCTCCACAGCCCGCAATACCCAAAGAGATTCACAGAATTGGGTAGAGAAGAGAAGGGGGAGGGAGGAGATAGAGGTGACCTGGGAGAGAAAAAGGAGAGTCAAAAGGGGGAGAGGGCAATCAAGCCAATAATCACACTCCTAAGTAAAAATGGGTACTGAAGATTGGATCCGTAAAGATACAGAATTGATAACAAATACCAAAAAGCACAGATTAAAAATCTAGAGTAGAGTTTAGACTCTCAAAAATATAATATTAAAAAAAGAAAGCAAAATCACAAAAATTGTAAAAGATATATATGAAATTTTCTTTAAAAATATGGCCTTTTGTTTTGTTGCAATGTAATAGTATGTTATAAAAATGAAAACTAAAGGAATAATAAAGGACTTAAAAATTTCTAAAAATTAAAAAAATTTAAAAAATGATAATAGTAAAATATATCTAGGAATTTCTCTGGAGGTATTGTGGACAGTGTGTGGTCAGTTCAGGTTCAGATAGTTCCTTTTTCCAGTTTATGCTTTTTCTCAAGGTCTATGCTGCTGCGGCTAAGTCACTTCAGTCATGTCTGACTCCATGCGACCCCATAGGTGGCAACCCACCAGACTCCTCTGTCCCTGGGATTCTCCAGGCAAGAGTACTGGAGTGGGTTGCCATTTCCTTCTCCAAGTCTCAAGGTCTATAGACCCCTTCTAATGTAGTCGGTGCTAACTACAGTGTTTTAATCTGTTGTTCTCGTCACTTCCAGTGCGGTTCCCTCTGTTTATTTTGGCTTTTGTTTGCAAGTCTCTTTGGTGTCTAGTTTCCTCCCTGACAGAAGGGGGCGCAAGGTGGTCACTTACTTAGGCTCACTTGTTCTTTTGTGCCCTGGGGAGGGAGGAACACTGCAAAAAAAATATCACTGGCATGTGTGGGGAGTGCTCGCAGTGCCTGGGCCACACTGGGTTTGCCCCCACTCATGGCGTGTGCTTTCCCAGTCTACACTGCTCAGGCTCCAGGGGAACTGTCTAAGGTGGGCCCTGGGTTGCATACACTTCCCATGATTAAGCTGCTCAGGTTCAGGTTCTCAGGTACTCCACAAAGGCACAGACTCGGTTGGGCCTGCGTTTTGTGCCTTTCCCAGGCCCGAGCAACTCAGGCAACCAGGTGCTTGGTGAGCGTACTCTCCCCAGGTGTGCTTATCGCCTCCCCTGTCCCAGCCGCTCGGTTTCCCCGGTGTGCAGTGGGAGCGCCGTCTCAGGTGTGCCATGTGTCTCTTCTGGGAAGCTGATCTCTGTCTGCGACCCTCATGGTAGATGTCAACCATCCAGGATCCCAGGAAAACTTGGTAAGCAACTGGGAGCCTGATCGCAGTTTGGTAGAGGATGCTGTCTTTGGGGCCGAGTTTGCCCCTTTCTGGCTCTGGCTGTTGACCGCCTGCGTCTCTGCCTCTGGCCAGGGGAGGGGCCGGTCCGCAGCCAGCTAGCTCTTCTCTGATATCAGCTCAGTCCTTTGTTCTGTGAGCGGGCCCAGCAGTGCCTTATGTTAGAGCTTTCCAGGGGAAAGTTCTCTCACTCTCCGTCTGTCTCTTTTTTCCCTCTCTCTCTGGCTATCCCATGGTTTGTGTAGCTATCTCATGTTAAGCTCCCTCAGATTGTCCTCAGGGCATTCAGGCCTGGTCCTTACCCTAAGCAATGCAGCCTGCGCCTCCATGTTCAGCCCCTGCTTGCTAGTGGCAGATGCTTATGTGTGGGCTACTTCTCCTCTGGGAGTTGTGGTTAGGCACGTAATCTGTAGGTTTTATTTATTTATTTATTTTTCCTCCGGTTATGTTGCCCTCTGAGATTCCAAAACACCCCACAGACCTCCTGGTGAGAGGGTTTCCTGGTGTTTGGAAACTTCTCCTCTTTCACAACTACCTTCCTGGGATGGGTCTCCATCCCTAACTCTTTTGTCTCTCTTTTTTATCTTTTATATTTTATCCTACTTCCTTTTGAAGACAATGGGCTGGCTGTCTTTCTGGGTGCCTGGTGTCCTCCACTAGTGTTCAGAACTTGTTTTGTGGAATTTGCTCAGCATTCAAATGATCTTTCAATGAATTTGTGGGGAAGAAAGTAGTCTCCCCATCCTATTCCTCTGCCATCTTAGGACTCCCCTCCCCCGCCCCGTACCACATCTTCTTTACAGTAGAAAGTGTCTAAAGGGATTTACCATTTTGAGCAGTGATATATTAGAACTATAGTCAGAGTCCTGGAAGCACACCAGCGTTCCACTTTTTAAAAGTTTAGTTGAGGAGTCAACAGTTGGTTTGGCAGGCACAGGAGGAATGGAACTAGGGATACCTGAGACCATGGTCATGGTGAGACTCTTGGAACTCTTAGAAATGCAATTATTAATAAAAGATGTAGAAGTATTTCATCACTTTGCAAACCGATACAAATATACTGGAGTGAACCAAGTTAATGTCAGGTCTTCCTGGAACTCATTCCTGTTTGCACATGATTCTATATTTGCTGACATCATTCACTTCCGTAACTAGCCTGTATCTTTTAGGACGGCATATGTTTCCGAGTACCTGTTCATTGTACACTCACAGCACTTGCTGGGAACATCCTCATTTCATTAGTCCTACTGTTTCAGTTGAGCTGGAGCATTGTTATGGAAAGTCAGACAACTGGGTTGAATGGCTCCTATGTACTTTCATGACACCTAGTCTATGCTTACTTTACATTTCTCCTCAACCATTTCCTTTAACTTTTATATTAATTCTCATCTTACTTCACTTTTTGGTCCCAAATATTTCCTATTTTTCCTTCCAACAGACGCATGTTGACCATATAGGTGAAAGATTTAGGGCCACTCCCATTCTGGGACGCTTGCAGCCTGTATATTGTCACCTTGCTTATTTAACTTACATGCAGAGTACATCATGAGAAATGCTGGGCTGGATGAAGCATAAGCTGGAATCAAGATTGCCAGGAGAAATATTAAGAACCTCAGATATGCAGATTACACCACCCTTATGGCAGAAAGCAAAGAATAACTAAAGAGCCTGCTGTTGAAAGTGAAAGAGGAGAGTGAAAAAGTTGTCTTAAAACTCAACATTCAGAAAACTAAGATCATGGCATCTGGTCCCATCACTTCATGGCAGATATATGGAGAAACAGTGGCAGACTTTACTTTTTTGGGCTCCAAAATCACTGCAGATGGTGACTGCAGTCATGAAATTAGAAGACGCTTACTCCTTGGAAGAAAAGTTATGACCAACCTAGACAGCAGATTAAAAAGCAGAGATGTTACTTTGTCCACAAAGGTCCATCTAATCAAAGCTATGGTTTTTCTAGTAATCATGTATGGATGTGAGAGTTGGACTATAAAGAAATCTGAGTGCCGAAAAATTGATGTTTTTGAATTGTGGTGTTGGAGAAGACTCTTGAGAGTCCCTTGGACTGCAAGGTGATCCAACCAGTCCATCCTAAAGTAAATCAGCCCTGAATATTCATTGGAAGGACTGATGCTGAAGCTGAAATTCCAATTCTTTGGCCACCTGATGCGAAGAATTGACTCATTTGAAAAGAACCTGATGCTGGGGAAAATTGAAGGCAGGAGGAGAAGGGGATGACAGAGGATGAGATGGTTGGATGGCATCACTGACTCAATGAACATGAGTTTGAGTAAACTCCGGGAGTTGGTGATGGCCAGGGAAGCCTGGCATGCTGCAGTCCATGGGGTTGCAAAGAATTGGATGCGACTGAGCAACTGAACTGAACTGCAGTTACTAAAAAGGAACATAGTGTATGTTGACATGGTCATCTGTTTTTAAAGTAAGATTTGACAAGTAGATATTTTAAGCACAGTTAAAATATGTATTCTTTCTATTCTGATTTGCCCTCGTTTACATTATTGGAATGTTTGAGTTACTTTCTTTTGTCCTGTGGGGTTTTACTGTGTGTATTTGTTTTTCTTTTTCTTTTTGGTAATGGGAGTATTGAGTCTCTTCAAAACTATTTATTTCAAAAAAGTGCATGTACAATATTTGCACTCAGTTTTAGTATGCACATTGATATGTTTTGAAATTTTTACACCGATAAACACATATAATCAACATATTAAATATTTCTATTATTTTACCCAAATAAATAAAATCATGTAAGATATACTTTTATATCTAATTTTTTTTTGTTGATTTATGTTGTTGTGGGAAGCAGTAGTTCAGTTCTTTTGCTAAATAGTATTTTATCATATGGATATACCAAAATTTGTTACATGTTGGTAGAAATTTCTGTATTTTTTTTTCAGAATTATATTCTTATTTTTATTGTAATGGAAAACACATGAAATCTTTATTTTTTCTTTTTGATTCTTTATTTAGATTTCTAGTAAATATATATATGTTAATATGAATCTTAAACACACAGCCATGGAAGTTCCTCTGAGGTCACTGTTGTTTTCAGGAAAATAGACTTGAGGAAATTGTTGGCTCTCCAGAACACCTCTAATCAATGACTTCTTTATAGAAATATTTACTGACCACATGACATGTGCTAGTTCATTTGTCCCTTGGCTTGCTCAACTCTGTTTTTTTAAACTAAACAACCAAGAGAGCCTCATCAACCAGGCAGAATTACATTTCTTTCAGTGGCAAAAGAAATGGACCAGTGAACACACAATCACAGCTATCACTCCAGCAACCTGGGATCATGTATTGTCATTAGCTAAGTGAAATTAAAACTAGGAAACCACACCTTTAGAAAACTCAGACACACTAGTTTACTGAGTAGCAGAATTACAAATACCATCCCCAAAGGGGCAGAGAAAATGAAACTTTATTTTCCTCTAAGAGAGACAGTCCCAGTTTACATCTGTTGTGTCACAGTCCCAGCTGCCCAAACATTTCCCCCAGGGAATCTATATTCTTAATAACTCTAAGTATTGTTAACTAGAAGTAGTTAACAATTGTATAGTAGTTCTCTAGCAGTTTTATATTTTGCACATTGCATAACTGAATTTCAACAGAAAATTTCATTTCCCAACTACTCTTTGTCCTTGGTAACCACCATTCTGCTCTTTGTTTCTGTGGGTTTCAAACCTTATATATTTTTTAGTAATGTATTTTCTTGAAAATTTTATTTTTTTGCCATGCCATACAGCTTGTGAGAACTTAGTTCCTTGACCAGGGATTGAACCTGGGCCTTTGGCAACTAGAGATTGAGTACTGACCTCTGAACTGCCAGGGAATTTTCTGGTATATCTACTCAAGATACTATCTCATGTAAGTGGGATTGTGCAGAATTTGTCTTTCTGTGACTGGCTTATTTGTCTTGCAATAATGTCCTTGGGGCTTCCCTGGTGGCTCAGATGGTAAAGAAACTGCCTACAATTCAGGACACCTGGGTTCAGTGCCCTGGAGAAGGGAATGGAAACCCACTGAAGTATTCTTGCCTGGAGAATCCCATGGACAGAGGAGCCTGGCAGCCTAAGTTCATGGGGTCACAAAAAGTTGGACATGACTGAATGAATAACACTTTCACTTTCAGTGTCTTTAAGGTTCATCCATGTTGTTTTATATAGTAAGATTTCCTTCTTTTTAAAGACTGAATAACACTGCACTGTATATATGTGTGTATATGTGTCTATATCAAATTTTTTTTTATATCTGTTGATGGATATTTGGCTTACCTCCATGTCTTGGCTATTGTGAATAATGTTACAATGAACTGCATAGTGCTATATATTTTGGGATCTTGATTTTAATTCTTTTCGTTCATTTTTCAGTTGATTAGTCATGTCCAACCAGATGCCATGATCTTAGTTTTTAGAATGTTGAGTTTTAAGCCAGCCTTTTCACTTTCATCTTTCATCCTCATCAAGAGGCTGTTTAGTTGCTCTTCACTTTCTGCCACTAGAGTGGTATCATCTGCATATCTGAGGTTGTTGATATTTCTCTTGGCAATATTGATTCCAGCTTGTGATTCATCCGACCCAGAATTTTGCATGATGTACTCCACATATAAGTTAAATAAGCAGAGTGACAATGTATAGCCTTGATGTACTCCTTTCCCAATTTTGAACTAGTCCATTGTTTCATGTCTGATTCTAACTGTTGCTTCTTGATCTGCATACAGGTTTCTCAGGAGGCAGGTAAGGTGATCTTGGTTTCCCATCTCTTTAAGGATTTCCCACACTTTATTGTGATCCACACAGTCAAAGGCTTTAGTCAATGCAGCAGAAGTTGATGTTTTTCTGGAATTTCCTTGCTTTTTCTATGATCCACCAGATAGTGGCAATTTGATCTCTGGTTCATCTGCCTCTAAATCCAGAACATCTTGAAGTTCTCAGTTCATGTACTGTTGAAGACTTACATGAAGGATTTGGAACATTACCTTGCTAGCATGTGAAATGAGCCCAATTGTATGGTAGTTTGAATATTCTTTGGCATTGCCCTTCTCTGGGATTGGAATCAAAACTGACCTTTTCCAGTCCTGTAGCCACTGCTGAGTTTTCCAAATTTGTTGACATATTGAATGCAGCACTTTAACACCATCATCTTTTAGGATCTGAAATAGCTCACATGGAATTCCATCACCTCCACTAGCTTTGTTTGTAGGTAATACATCCTAAGGCCTTCTTGATTTCAAACTTCAGGATGTCTGACTCTAGGTGAGTGACCACAGCATCATGGTTGTCTGGGTCATTAAGACCTTTTATGTATAACTCTTCTGTGTATTCTTGCCACCTCTTCTTAATATCTTCTGCTTCTGTAAGGTCCTTGCCATTTTTGTCCTTTATTGTGCCCAACTTTCATTAAATGTTCCCTTGGTATCTCCAATATTCATGAAGAGATCTCTACTCTTTCCAATTCTATTATTTCCCTCTTAATTCTTTTAAATAGATAAATACTCAGAAGTGAGGTTGGTGGATCATATGAAAATTTTATTTTTCAATTTTTGTGGACCCTCAATACTGTGATCCATACTGACTGTGCCAGAATACATTCTCAATTTCTCAAAGTCCATGCCAGTACTTGTCTTTTTTTTAAATGGCTTTCACAATAAGTAAGAGGTAATATCTCAGTGTGGTTTTTCTTTGTAGTTTCCTGATAATTATTGATACTGAGCACCTTTTGTATACCTGTTGTGGGTTTCCTTGGTGGCTCAGACTGTAAAGAATCTGCCTACAATGCAGGAGGCCTGGGCTCAATCTCTGGGTTGGGAAGATCCCCTGGAGAAGAGAATAGCAACCCACACCAGTATTCTTGCTTAGAGAATTTCATGGACAGAGGAGCCTGGCAAGCTACAGTTCATAGGGTCCCAAAAGTTGGATGACTGAGCAAGTTTCACTTTCCCTCTTTGCCATTATTGTATTTTCTCTGGAGATTATTGTTCAGAGTCAATGCCCAGTTTTAATTGGGATATTTGTGTTTTTATATGGAGATGTAGGAATTCCTTCTGTATTTTGAATATTAACTTCTTTTCAAATATGTGGCTTGAAAATATTTTCCCTTTATGTATGTGCACTTTTCACAGTGTTGATGCTCTCCTTTGCTACATAGAACCTTTTTCTTTACATCATTTTCACTTGTCTACTTTTGCTTTTGTTGCCTTGATTTGGGTGCAATATTCAAGAAATTATTGCCCAAACCCTTGTCATACAGTTTCCCCCCATGTTTCCTTCTAATAATAAAGTTTCAGGCATATGTTTCAGTCTGTAATCTATTTTGAATTGTTTTGTGTGTGTAGTGTAAGATAAAAATCAAATTTTATTCTTTTTCACTTATATATCCAGTGGTTCTCAGCACCATGTATTGAAGATACCATCTTCCCCCATTGTGTATTCCTGGCACCCTTGTCTAAGATCAGTTGACTCTGTGTGTGTGTGTTTCCTTGGCTGTTTATTCTGATTCACTGCTCTATATGTCCAAATATTGGTATTGTACTGTTTTAATTACTGAAACCTTGTAATATGTCTTGAGATGAAGAAGTGTGGTGCCTCCAGCTTTGTTTTTTTCCCCCCTCAAGATCGTTTTGGCTATCCAGAGTCCTTGATGGTTGCATATGATTTTTAGTATCATTTTTCTAGAACACCAAAAAATGCCTTGGAATTTAGATAAGGACTGCACTGCCTGTTTATATCATTTTCCATGGTATGAATATCTTAACAATATTAATCTTCCAATCCATGAGTGTTGGGTATTGTTCTACCTATCGTGTCTTCTTTAATGTTTTTCATTAATATTTTGTAGTTTTCCATGTATAAGTCTTTCCCTTCTGTGATTCAGTCTATTCTTAAGTATTTTATCTTTTCTTAATTTCCCTTTGAAGTTTTCATTGCTAGTGTATGGAAACATAACTGTTGTGGTCCTCTGGGTACAGCAATAAGGGACCAGGGCAGGCACTGGTGATTGCTAGTGCCAGGAGTGTGCACATGCTCAGTAAGTGAATGCACAGAGGCAGTGATGTATGCATTGTGGTGAGGGTGGGACCCGTGGAGGATCTGGGTCTGATCTCAGGTGCAAGTTCAGTTGCTGAGGTCAGAGCTGGCGCCATGTACATGCCTGACTTCAGGACTGGGACTAACTTTGCAGCATCCATGATGGCTGTGCTGAGTTTCAATGAGGCACTAACTGTCATGGCTCCTGTTAGGGAAGGTGGAGGGACTCAGCACCAGAGTCGGAGACATAAAAACCTGTGGGACCTTCTGTGCTGAGAGCTGTGGGCACATGCAGTAGTTGTGCTGGCTGTTGGTTTGCTCCACAGCTTTTCTCATTTTACTTTGCACTACTTTGTTGCTGCAGCTTCTTAAGTGGACCCCTGAGCTCTTGTCAGAGCTGTTTCATTCACATCTGTTTGTCCAATTGTTGTTTTCATTATGAAGGTAGAGATGGGATCTCCTACTAAACCATCTTGCTGACATTACTCTGTATATACATTTTAGAATCAGTTTGTCGCTTTCCACAAACTTCCCACTGGCATATGTGCCGGGAGCCATTATGGGAGGTCCTGCCCATGACGAGGTCATGAAGAAAATACTGGGTAGGCAAGCCCATCTGGGACCCCATCCATGACGAGGTCACGAGGAAAAAACCTGACAGGCAAGGCCGTCTAGGATAAGGGACCCTCCAGGTTGGCCTCGGCCTCTACCCGACCCTGTATCCTCCCCTCTTTTTCTGCTGTTGTTCTTGTTTGCCCTGTTGCAGATTCTTCTGTTGCCTGCCCAGAGCTCTCCTGCTCCTCTTTCACTGAATGAGGACCAACTTAAAACCCTAATTAATAAATCTCCTGGACCCTGCTGCCCTATGAAGGGGCCAGGGATGAAGGAAATGCTTCAATTCAAACATTTTCCTGGCATTCTGGCTTGTGTGATAAATGTGTGATCTCATTGCACAAAATGCTCTTGATTGTTCTAAATATCCTAAACACAGTATGCTAACAAAAGAAACTATTAAGCATAGGCCCCTTCACGGGGTGAGAAAAGCTCCACAAATATGATAGCCACAAATGTGCCTAACAGAAAATACTTTAGATAGAGATTAGCTGGCAACTTCTTGCAGGTAGTTAACTTTTAGACTAAGAGCCTGTTTTGCACCATATCTGCTGTTTCTGCAGTCCTTCTCATTTCTGTCCTGTAAAAATGTAATCCTATCTAGTTCCCATAGAGATGAGCTTATTAGAAACAAAATAGATTAATTATAAAAAAACAGGGTCGGCTACTAAAGTTGCTTAAGTCACACCAGGGGAAAGCCATAAAATGTTATTAGCAGGCCTGAAGGCCAAATGATGAGAAAGACTCTTGTGAATGAAAAAGTATGTGGGTGACATCCAGTTTCTGTTGAAGGTCAAGTTGCTGTAATGTTTTGAGATGACCTGTGTGTAAGCAATATGCACTTTCCCCAAAGATGTTGTTAAGGGTATAAAGGAGCCATGCAGAAATAAACTTCAGACTTAGCCCTCGAGCTTTGTATCACTGTCTCTCTCATTCGCCGACGCGGTTCATCCTGACGGTTCCCCTGGATCCTGCTGGGGCTGGACCCCGGCACGTATGAATCAGGATTTCATTGAAACTGAAGATCAATAGAATTGAAATCTTAAAAATATTAAGTCTTTCAATATAGAATCATGGTGTATGTCTCCATTTATTTATGAACTTTATTTCTCTCAGAAATTAATGTTTTGTGGTTTTCATCATACATGTCTTGCATGTATTTTATTAATTCTGTACCACAACATTTTTTGGTGCTATTCTGGGTGATGAATGAAAGTGTTAGTCACTCAGTTGTGTCCAACTCTTTGTGACCCTATGGGCTATACTCCACCAGAATCCTGTCTCCATAGACTTCTGTAGGCAAGAAGAGTGGAATGGGTAACCATTCCCTTCTCCAGGGGATCTTCCCGACCCAGGCATTGAACCTGGCAATCGCCTACACTGTAGGCAGATTATTTACCATCTGAGCCACCAGGGAAACTCCATTATGCATGATATTGTACTTCAATTTGCAATTGTTTGTTTCCTTTATGTAAAATAATCTTGATTTTTATATATTGACTTTTATTTTGGAAATATATTCAACTCCCTTACATGCATAATCATGTTTTTGTAGATTCATAGGATTTTCTCTGTATATTATATTTTACTCTGTATATTTAATGTTTTCTCTGAAAGAAGAGAATTTGATTTCTTCTCTTCCAACTATACTTTGTGTTTATTTTTTCTTGCCTTATTGTAGTTTTGAGAGCTTCCAGTCCAATGTTTAATAGAAATAGAAAGCATAGGACTCTTTGCCTTATCCTTAATCATGGGGGGGGGGGGGGCTCAATCTCTTCTTTAAATGCAATGTTATCTAAAGTCTGCCTTGTTATTTTTGGTGGCTTTTAGTAGTTGGAGGAAATTTTCTTATATTACTACTGTACTGAAAGGCTTAATGGATTTTGAATATTTTCAGTTTCTTTACTGCATATTTTGATATTTGATAAACACTATTAACTGTCTGTTTCAGTTGTGCTAAGTACCAATCATATCAAAATATGAACTTCTCTTCCCTTGGCAATGCTTTCAATGGAAGGTAGTTAGCTGTATTTTTTGGCTAAATTCCTCAGCAAAAATTTTACAAAAATGTTGGCAGACTCAGAGTGAGGTAGACGAAATGTGGTGGAAAACAGAGTAACATTCTGCTGAAATTGCTTACAGAACGGGCACTGTCCCTGTGAAATGTGATATGTATATGACCCCACCCTTTCTAACTTGAGCCAAACTACTTCCCTCCCTCTTGAGATTCTCTTATTGTTCTGTGAGGAATAGTGACCTCATTACTAATTCGGATCTTACTGGGCCTGTCTGCTTTCTGCCTTTCTTTCCAAAATTTAGCTGCGTTATCTATATAGCTCATTCAGCAAACTGTGAATTATGTACTAGTTTACCAGTGTAAGGAAATATTTACCAATTGGGAATTGAATGCAAAACAAACAACCAAACAAACAAACCCACCAACACACTAGAGTGAGTTTCCTGAGGTAAATGTGAGCCTTAAAGAATCTGCAGATTTATAGCAGTTTATCTTGGGAAGCAGTACAATACCTTTAAGTGTGGACTTTATCAAGGACTCATGTACATGAAGAAATAAAACAACAGTGCTGAAGTAAACACTTTACTGACAGCTGAGAATATCAATTCAAAACGAGGCATGAAAGAGAAACAAAATGAAGGTATATTTTACAAACAAATAAAATGATATTCCATGCTTACAGATTGGAAGAATTAATACTATTAAAGTGGCCATACTACCCAAAGCCATTCACAGATTCAATGCATTACCCGTCAACATGCCAAAGACATTCTTCACAGAAATAGAAAAACAATCCTAACCCCCTGAATAGCCAAAGCAATCCAGAGAAAAAAGAACAAGGTGGAGGTATTACCCTTCCAGATTTCGAACTATACTACAAAACCATAGTTGTCAACACAGTATGGTACTGGCACAAAAACAGACACATTGGAAAAGATTTTTAAAAAAAAGTTAAAAAAAAAGAGTTGGTCCAAGTGTGTTAAGAGCCAATCCTAGGTAAATGTGAATTAATGTTAATTCCCCATTTTCCCACTTATTTTAAGTTTATAAGAAGTAGCTCAATGAGATGAATATACATAGCAGAAATACTTTTGGGACTAAATATCAAAGTTTATTGAAATAAAATATAATCTATAATAAAAAAAGTTCTTAGGTAGGTTGGATTATTATTTCAAAAGCCTCCAAGGATTTCTAGCAAGTTTTAAGACTGTTCTTTCTTGGTGACTCAGATGCAAAAGAAATGCAAATTCAAGAAATTATTCTTGAATAATAGCTGTTTGAACTTCTTATTCTTTTATGAAAAATAAGATTATGCATAAATTTTTTTTTTGGCTATTGAAATTATTCTGCTTGTTACATTCATTCACTGTTGTAGTGTGCAGTCCTAACTGGCTGAAGAATTTTATTCAGGCTTCCACATAACATTGAGCAGAGTCCCCTGTGCTTATGCAACTGGACATTTTGGGTTATCCATTCTAAATATAGTAGGGTGCACCTGTCCATTCTGAACTTCTAATATCCTTTCCCCCATCCTTACCCCCAAAAACAATAGCTTATTCTCTAAATCTGTGAGTCTCTCTGTTTTGTAAATAAGGTCATTTGTATCATGTCTTTTCAGATTCCTCATATAAGACATGTTATGTTTCTGTTACTCTAAGTTATATCACTCAATATGACAGTCTCTAGGTCCATCCATTTTCTGCAGCCTCTTTCTACTCTTGAGTGTCTCTGTACTGTTTCCACTATTTCCTTTCCTTTTCCACTTGAGGAAAAGCCAAGCCCCTTCTAGGCCACAATCTCTGGGCCAGTTGCACAACCAGCCCCGCACTGCTGCTGCCTCTGTGGACTTATCCCTGCCTCTCTCTCCTCCCTCAGTGCCTCCTGTCTGCTTCTGGACCTGACCAAGTGTGCTCCTGCAGCAGGGCCTCTGCATGTGGAGCTCTCCCAGCCTGGAGGGCTGCGTGTCATCCCCTCATCCTCAGGTGTCTTCAAGTATCACAGGGCAGATTTCCGCAGACTCTTGAGCCCACCTACCAAAGCATTCTTCCTCCATCCTCCCCCCTTGGCCCTCTGTCTTCTTCCCCTGCTTCATCTTCCCCCAGAGTGCCTCTTCCTGTGGGGTCACTGTCTTTTACTCCCTCTTAGGTGATGAAGAGCTGCAGGAGAGCGAGAACTGTGCTGTGTGCTGCTGCATCCCAGGACTAGGAGAGGGCCCAGCATTCGGTAGATGTTACACAATGTTTGTTAGAATAATGGCAGGAATATTCCATTTCTCTGGAGTCAATAAACAAGAATATTTTTACTTCTATTTACTATAGATGTGCTTATGAATATTGCCTGGGATTAAATAGATAAGGTAAAGATTTAAAATATTTGATCAGAATCAAGTAGCTTTTGGCTGGAGGCACCTGGCTGTTCTTTCTCTGACTGAACTTAATGTTTACTCTGATGGCCTGATCTGAAGTTGAGACACAAGGTGTGACCACAGTCAGAACCCTATGCCGAATAAGATTCATATCCTGTAACTGCTCTTGGCAAAGAGGCACAGAGTACTGAGCTGCAGTGTCAGCTGACTTCCGTGGAGCCCTTCCTCACCGTGACTCCTGCTGCCTGGGCGCCACTGCCCTGAAGGTCACCCCACGAGGGCTCATGTGGCTGCAGATGTATCTCAGAGGTTCCTGTGCAGGAAGGTGAACACCACAAGGCCCAGGCTGCACATGCTGGCTCTTTGTCTTTGGCAGCAGGACTTCTGTGTGGTGGGACCCCTGCCCATGGGTCCCATGCCTCCTGTCCTTTAGAAGACACTGCCTCCAATGCCTTCTGCAGCCCTGTGAGGAGATGAGTCAGGGCTTGGAGTGCTGAGTTACAGGTAGCTGGTAGGTATCCAGCCCAGTGCCCTTCCAAGGGTGCCACAGATACATCCCCAGATTGTGGGGACATTTGGTGAATTCAGGGTGAAGACATGGTCAGAGTCAATGGAATACAGCACATGTAGCCCTTTCATAATGCAAGTTGTTTTTTAAATGTATTTTTAATTGGAGGATAGTTACTTTACAATATTATGTTGGTCGGTTCAGCTGTAAGCATACATATGTTTCTTGCCTCTTGGACCTGCCCCCATGTCCCACCCAATTACACTCCTGTAAGTTGTCATAGAGTACCACGTTGAACACCTTGTGCCAAGATGTTTTTCAATAAAATTTTACTTTGGAATAATTTTAGATTAATGGAAAAGTTGAAAATATTTGTCAAAACTGATAAGCAACTTTGGAGTATTACTTCTAACTTAACCTCACATACTATTTTTACTTAACCAGGTTGTCCATTAAGGTGCTTTTGGATTTCAGAATTCAACCTACAACCTACACACACTGCATTAATTGTCATGTGTCTCCAGTGTCCTCTGCTGTGTGGAGTCCCTCATTCTCTCCTTGTAATAGCTTACACATACAGTGTTTGGTGCTGAGTTCTTGGTCTCCAAAGGAGAAGATATGACTCCAGGACCAAAGACACAGTTTCAGTAACTCAAAGCTTTATGCAGCAAAGATTTTTATTTAAAATGACAGGACAGAGAAAGCTTCTGACATGGACATCAGAAGGGGGTAGAAAGAGTACCCCCCTTCACTAGTTTAAGCATGGCATTACATACTTCTCACCTGGCTGCTGAGAACAGATAAATAGAATACCTCATGGTTGAAAGAGTTCCACCAGACCCTTTCTGAAGGCATGCATCCTGAGATAACTTCAGCACAAGATTGGCCAGAGAGCAGGGGTCCTGCCAGGGAGAATGGTTCTGTACAACTTCTCTGGGTGAAATATACTGTTGCTGTGTAATCAGGGGTACAAGTCTTGAGTAACAGGTTCCTAGACAAGCTTTGTTACAATTATAATCATTAACATAGCGGTAAAGAAGAACATTTCCATGATCATAGGTTCTGAACCTAAAGAAGGCCAGTTCTTGGGCAAGATACATTGTTGCACAAGGCTTAAGGAAAGCATGAGGGAGAGTGTTAACCTCCTCCTTAAAGAGCCCTGCACTGCCTAAGCTTTAACTCTCTTAGGGATTTGTCATGGCCTTGGCCATCCCAGGAGGACTGGCTAAGGATGGTAGAAGGATCTCAAAGCTGAATTTGTCTGCTGTTGTATAGCAGACAAATGTAGAGTGGGGGAGGAAACATCAGCTCACTCCAGTACTCTTGCCTGGAGAATCCCATGGACAGAGGAGCCTCACGGGCTACAGTCCATGGGGTCACAAAGAGTGGAACATGACTGAAGCAACTGAGCATAGCAGAGAGTGGGGTTTAGACTTTGGGTTTTGAGGAAGACACCACAGAGGTGAAGCGCCTTTCCTGTCTTCTTACATCAGGGTACTCAGGACAGCTGTGTGTCTTACACTGGGTGTGTCAGCTTTGACTATTGATTAACACTGTGTTTGTCAAAGCTGCAGTGTTTTCCCCTTCTCCTCCCCTCTTCTTTTCTTTGGAGATGAGTTGCTAAGTCTAGACCATGCTCAGGGAGTTCAGGGGAGTATGTTCCCTATCCTTGAGGGGATAATCTTGCTCTGTTATTAGGGATGTCTCAGTAAGGAATGATTGTCTCTTCACCCACATTATTTTAGTTTAGTTTTGTTTAAAAGGGCTAGGTCTTTGTTGCGGTGCATGGGTCTCCTCTTTGCAGAGCACGTTCTCTCTAGTTGCAGCAGGAAGGTTTTTAGTTGCCCCAGGGCAGGTGGGAGCTTAGTTCCCTGACCAGGGGTTGAACCAATTATTGCTGCATTGGAGGGCAGATTCTTAACCACTGGACCACCAAGGAAGTCCTCATTTATTTACTTAATCATATGTTTGTATCAGTATGGACTCAAACATATTACTTTATACTTTGGATTATCATCCAATACTGTTATATATTTTGTCTGTCAGACCATTTCCAGTTTGGCCATTTGGAGTGTCTCAAACTTCCTTTTAGAGTTTCAAGGTCCATTTCATCTTGTTTGTGCTAACAAACTGCTCTCCTAATGTGGAAGGTTGAATTTGACACTGAGAGAGTTTTCAGATGTGGAATGCCACCTCTGGTGAACCCAGCCCTCTGGGCCTTAGAACTCCTGTCCTTAAAGTCCTGTAGGGCTGTGGACCTCAGAGTCTCTGATGGAGACAAACCACACAACCTCACAGCTGCTCACTGATGCTTCTGGATAGACTGTGCAGTGCTAGTACCTCTTGAGACCAGGTTCACTGATGGAAGAGGATGAGACAACCAGAAGGGGCAAGTCTGGACCACTGGGGGTCCAGAATGTTTCCAGGGACTTGCTTCCTTAAGGGTTTGAGATAAGTTGGTGGCATGATCTGAAATGATCAGAATTATCAGTGCCAGAGAAAATTCACCTGGAGCAGGTCCTGTGAGTTCCTTCTTGGGAATGATTTGGAGCCCAAGACTGCTGTCCAGCAGTGCAGAGCCCCTGCCTAGAGGCTGCAGATGTTAAGATATTTGAAGATGCAGGAAGGCCCAGTTCCCCATTCTTATCTCCAGGACTTCAACTTGGGGATAAAGGGAGGATTCTGGATGACCTTTTTTCTACCTGAGAGTGGGGTAGACCTGTCCTTGGTCCTCATGTGATTCCATCTGCTCAGTGTGGGAGAATGTTGCCTCAGAGTCAGGATAGATTGGGGGAAGGATGACCAGGAAAACAGGTGATGGTTGGGGCTGGGACAACAGAGCATTTGGCTCCAAATGGAGTCAGTTAGAAATGTCAGCTTCACTTGATCTTTGGCAAAGATGCTACCACAAGTTCTCCCTGAGCACTGTTCTCAGAGCAGAATGGGCTTCCAAGTAAACACTCCAGGATCCAAGAGAATCACCTTTGCCAGGTTCTTGGCCATGGGCCTTTGGTCCTCCTGGGAGGTATGTGGGTTGGGCTTGGGGAGCTAGTGGTTTGTAATGCCACAGAAACCCTGCCTTGAGCAGAGCACTCTAGCTACCACCATGATGAAGGGAGCACTGCTTGTGCTGACCCTGCTGGTGACCAGGGAGCTGACCTTCTAGACGCGTGAGGGTTGGAAGGAGGGTCCTGATTGTCCTCCTGATCCTTGCCCTATGCCATCTCACTCCATCCTCCACAGCCCTGTCCAAGCCGCTTCTAGGGGCAAATCCGAGGGTGGGTGGCAGATCAATGTCCAGGAGTCCTGCACAAACTCCCGGGGGCTTTCAGTCTTTAATGGAGAGGGTGGTGTGGAGCTGGAAGGGTCATTAGCTGTGCAAACCCTGGGGGATAGTTTGTTGGAGATAGTGGTGCTCGTTGGGAGGGAGGAAGCAGGCTGGTATGCCTGGGGCAGTGGTCAAGGCTAGAGGGATCTCCAGGCCTCACCCCTCTTGCTGCTCCCTCTGCTGGGAGGTTTTCAGCCTGGGATGTTAAGCAGTCCTGGGAGAGGCTGGGTCTTTGTGGGAGGTGAGTCTGAAAGCTTTGAATGTGTGAGTTTCTATCAAGTGGTGGAAACAGGAACCTCCTACTCTGGTTATTCTTTGACAAGATGTTTTTTGTCTTTCCTTCAGTGGAAGCCTGCCCTGTATTTTTTTTTTCTTTTCCATATTTATTTTTATTAGTTGGAGGCTAATTACTTTACAGCATTGCAGTGGTTTTTGTCATACATTGAAATGAATTAGCCATGGATTTACATGTATTCCCCATCCCGGTCCCCCCTCCCACCTCCCTCTCCACCCCATCCCTCTGGGTCTTCCCAGTGCACCAGGCCTGAGCACTTGTCTCATGCATCCAACTTGGGCTGGTGATCTGTTTCACCCTAGATATACATGTTTCGATGCTGTTCTCTGAAACATCCCACCCTCGCCTTCTCCCACAGAGTCCACAAGTCTGTTCTATACATCTGAGTCTCTTTTTCTTTTTTTTTGCATATAGGGTTATCGTTACCATCTTTCTAAATTCCATATATATGTGTTAGTATACTGTAATGATCTTTCTCTTTCTGGCTTACTTCGCTCTGTATAATGGGCTCCAGTTTCACCCATCTCATTAGAACGGATTCAAATGAATTCTTTTTAATGGCTGAGTAATATTCCATGGTGTACATGTACCACAGCTTCCTCATCCATTCGTCTGCTGATGGGCATCTAGGTTGCTTCCATGTCCTGGCAATTATAAACAGTGCTGCGATGAACATTGGGGTGCACGTGTCTCTTTCGGATCTGGTTTCCTCAGTGTGTATGCCTAGAAGTGGTATTGCTGGGTCATATGGCAGTTCTATTTCCAGTTTTTTAAGAAATCTCCACACTGTTTTCCATAGCGGCTGTACTAGTTTGCATTCCCACCAACAGTGTAAGAGGGTTCCCTTTTCTCCACACCCTCTCCAGCATTAGCTTTCAGCGGTGTTAGCTGGAAGTGAAACATTATTGAACTCAACACTCGATTTGGTTGATAGTACTGATCGATGGGCATGAGTTTGAGTAAACTCTGGGAGTTGGTGATGGACAGGGAGGCCTGGCATGCTGTGATTCATGGGGTCACAAAGAGTTGGACATGACTGATCAACTGAACTGAACTGAACTGATGAGGAAAAGGCAGCCTTTGGAAAAATCCAGGATTGCTTCAATGAGGAGGGATTTAATGCCAGGCTGCATATTGCACAAATCATGGTAATTTACTCTCCTGACCCCACTCTGCCCTGCCCACTGACAAGCATAGTGTGGTATGCCACATGGGAACAGATCATGCAGTCATGGGATATGTGATGGACAGGAGCTATCAGCAAAGAAGCTCATGAACCTTTGCTCCACCCTGGCAACACCTGTAATATGCAAGGGCAGTCCATGTGCACATCCAGCCTCTGTTGTTGTCAAATATGCCCACAGCGTGCGAATCAACTCTCATACACAATAGGGTTGTGAGGCCAAGTGTGTTGAGGCAGGTGATTGTTTTTTCCCTCAGTGAGTGGAACTAGCATTGAAGGAGTAGAATTTTAATGTTTGGCAGGAAAGGAAGCTTTCAGCTCACACACATGTAGGAATCATGTCAGT
This sequence comes from Odocoileus virginianus, assembly GCF_023699985.2. NCBI lineage: Eukaryota > Metazoa > Chordata > Mammalia > Artiodactyla > Cervidae > Odocoileus > Odocoileus virginianus. The sequence continues at coordinate 16,268,357 of NC_069693.1, read as the reverse complement.
TCTACTTTAGGAATATTGAAAAGGAGCCCCTGGCTTTAGAGTCTTTTTCCAGCAAGGGACTCCCTGTCTTTGTAAGGTTTCATCACCTCCTCTTGTTCCCATTCTGTGGACCATTGCTCTGGCTCAGAGCCCCATTTCCACTGACATGGTCTCCGTGTTTACAAGCCTGAATTTCCACTGTGGTGTTTTGGTGTCTGAGGCTCCTGAAGGGGCTTCTAGGTACCTGTGACTGCTCACCTTGGCTAGCAGTGTATCTCCTGAAGAACCATCTTTCCTGTATAGTTCTTGTCAAACAATACTGGAGATTTTGGATAGTTTGTCTCAACACCTTTTCCTCAAATTGTTGATTGTTCAAAACGAGAGGTTTTCTGAGAGCTGAGTTTCATGCATTAATAGGAGCACACAGAGCACATGAGTTTGTTTATGACTCCTACATGCACATTAGTCCACCCAGCACACCTGAAAGAAGAGGTTCAGGTGCAGGAGGTGTGACCCAAACCCAGGCTCCAGCACCTTGCTCCGCCTTCAGGACTAGTTCTGGCTGTGCCCTATTGACCTTTGTCTTCTCCGCCCCTCCTGGCGTGGCTGGTGGCTAGTCTCTCTCCTGACACCTGTGCCTGTGTTGTTAGGGAGCCATCCTCCCCTTGGTGCCTAATGGCAGCCCCCTTCCAGTAGTGGGTCTGTGAGAGGATGTTCTTCTGGGGAGGGGTCTGAATCCTGGAGGGTGAGGTGACTCTTGGGAGACAGGATAGCCCTGCTGTGGGCTCAGATGTTGTCCCTCCTCCTCCTACGCCCTCCCAGGTTTCCATCATCTCTGACAACAATTGCAATGGCTATAAGATATCCTTGGTGCTGAGCAGTGTTTTTGGAATAATTCTCAGTGCGGTCTCTTTGGTAAAGTAGTCTTTGCCAGTGATGCCTGGTGTGCGCTCCATGTTCCGCCCTGTTCTCAACTGTAGCTGGAATCCTGACAACTGTCCCCCCTATGTGGTCTCTATCAGGTTTACTCTAATAAAATCACTGTAGCATTGCTCAGCATGCCCAGTGTCTGTCTGCTGTGGGGAGGACGTGAAGCAGGAGGTCTTGGGTGATGGTGAGAAGTGACCCATGTTGTCACTGTGGGGAGTATGGGGACTGGGATCAGACAGAACGAGGTAAACTTAGGTCCTGTCCTGACAAACTGTGGAACCACAGGCATGTTTATTGTAACTTTCTCAAGTCATTCTGTCATCTGATAAATAGGGGTTGTGTATGAAGATTAAGCAAAAGAAGATATAAGTAACCCTTGCCATTACCAGCTGGAAGGATAAAGTTGTTGTTTGTGGCCACAGATAGCATATCTCACTCTGGCCTTTAGCACGGTGGCAGAGCCTCCAGCCCTTTAAGTGTCCTTTCAGTTATTGATGAGTGACTCAGGAGATGCCCTGAGCAAGCTTGTAACAGGTCCCCTCTTCCTCCCAGTGGCATTCACCATTTTCTAATTGTTAGGTGGGTGACTTTTGAGGAGCTGGAACTTTTGTTTTCAGGGACACTTAGTACCACTGTTGCTCCTGGGTTCTGCCATGGGGACCAGGACCCCAGGAAGTCTTCGATCAGAAGGAAGGGAGTGGATGGAAGAAGCTACCCCAGCGGGAATGTTGTTTCCATGGAAACACCTCATGCTGTGAAGTGTGAATTACAGGATGTGCCACATGAGTGAGTGTCCTGGATGCCCCAGCCTAGTTCTAAGAGCATGAAATAGGTAGCTGCCTTACCAGTAGGACATTTGTGAAGGTACAAAGAAAGGACTAGGTTTTATCCTAGCATCTAGGCCTTTGTCAGATTACTCTTACCATGACCCACAAAAAGAGTGGCACTATTGGTAAAATGTCTCTACCTTCTGGCCGAGCAGGTGAAATCAGGTCACATTCTGGGAACTGAAGTTTGGACTTGGGGTAAAAGGTGAGGGCCTTGAGTCCTGGCTCTTCTTTGACCTGCTACCTGAATTTAGGCCTTTAAATTCACTTTCACTCTTTCTACAACTTAAATGTTGAAGAGGGTATGGAGAAAAAGGAACCCTCTTACACTGTTGGTGGGAATGGAAACTAGTACTGCCACTATGGAGAACAGTGTGGAGATTCCTTAAAAAACTGGAAATAGAACTGCCATACGACCCAGCAATCCCACTGCTGGGCATACACACTGAGGAAACCAGAATTGAAAGAGACATGTGTACCCCAATGTTCATCGCAGCACTGTTTACAATAGCCAGGACGTGGAAGCAATCTAGATGTCCATTGGCAGATGAATGGATAAGAAAGTTGTGGTACATATACACAATGGAATATTACTCAGCTATTAAAAAGAATGCATTTGAATAAATTCTAATGAGGTGGATGAAACTGGAGCCTATTATACAGAGCGAAGTAAGCCAGAAAGAAAAACACCAATACAGTATATTAACACATATATATGGAATTTAGAAAGATGGCAACAATGGCCCCATATGAGAGACAGTAAAAGAGACACAGATGTAAAAAACAGAGTGTTGGACTCTGTGGGAGAAGGTGAGGGTGGGATGATTTGAGAGAATAGCATTGAAACATGTATATTACCATATGTGAAATAGATATCCAGTCCAGATTTAATGCATGAGGCAGGGTGCTCAGGTCTGGTGTGCTGGGATGACGCTGAGGGATGGGATGGGGAGGGAGGTGGAAGGGAGGGTCAGGATGGGGAACACATGTAAACCCATGGCTGATTCATGTGAATGTATGGCAAAAACCGCCACAATATTGTAAAGTAATTAGCCTCCGATTAAAATAAAACAAAAACATATACGAAGGGCTGGATGCTCTGCAGACTTAGTGTTAAGTGTTCCAGTCATAATAAAGATGTCTAAAATGTTCTTGAAAAGTACAAAATAATAATAATAAAAAACCACACACACACACACACACACACACACACAACCTACATTGCATGGACAACAGAGGAGTCAATGGGAAGTTAAGTTCATTGAGGACAAAATCAGAGACGTTTTGCAACTGTGTTCCAAACTGAATAAAGTGCTTAATGGAAGTGTGCAGGGAGGGACGGTGTCCGAGTTTCCGTGTCCTGGACACTGCTTTTGTCCCTGATGAGGCAGTCCTAGGCCAGGAAAAAACTCCCCCAGGTTAGCTGAGTCACTCAGGGCTACTCGCACCATAGCATTCTTTAACTTCCACAATTGCTTTATTCACCAGCATTTGTGTAAGTTCACTTTGGCAATCTCTTCAAGCTCTGAGTTTTGTTTGGGGTATCAAATTCCTTCTTTGTCAATGACACCTTCAGAAATCCCCTCTTATGAGTCCAGGAAATAAGCCTGTAATGGTTTATTTCCAGATCAGCCCTACTCCTGGGCTCCTGGGAGAAGCAGAGCCTCTCCAGGGAGACAAAGTCTCCTGAACACAAAATCACAGCCAAGGGTACAAATCACATGAGAACTGGGCTTCAGGGAGTGAGAGGCAGCATAGCAAATGCTCAAGAAATTAAGACTTTGGTATTATTTTGGGGTTTTTATTATGTTGGCATTATTCTTTGCAGTATATAAAATAAGTAGGGCTTCCCAGGTGGCACTAGTCAAAAGGAATCTGCCTGCAATGCAGGAGGCCTGGGTTTGATCCCTGGGTTGGGAGGATTCCCTGGGGGAGGAGGTGGCAGCCCACTCCAGTATTCTTGCCTGGGAAGTCCTATGGGCAGAGAAGCCTGGTGGGCCTGCAAAGAGTTGGATGAAACTGAGCACACATATAAAATAAGTATGCTTAGAGATAAAAGAAGAACTTGGAATAAGTGTAAAATAAGAGAACACCAAGCAAGAGAAGAGGCAGGTTTGGAAAGAACTACTGAGGACATTTAAGAATGAGAAATAGGGACTTCCCTGGTGGTCCAGTGGTTAAGACACTATGCTCCCAATGCAGGGGACCCAGAATCGATCCTTGGTCAGGGAACTAGATCCTGCTTGCTGCAACTAAAGATCCCACATGCTGCAACTAACACCTGGTGCAACCAAATAACTCAATTAATAAAAATAAAAAGGAATGAAAAACAGAATCACTGAAATGAAGAGCTTAATGTGCAGGTTAAGTAGCAGATTAGACAGAGATGAAGATGCAGCTGGAAAACTAGAGGGGAAAGTGGAGGAATTCACCCAGAACATGGTGATTGAAAAAAAAAAAAAGACTAAAAGACAAACATGAGCAAGAATATGAGACTTGGAAAATGGTGTGAGAAAGTCAAGCATAAGTTAGATTGAAGCAAAAGTCAACAGAAGAATGGCTGAAATTTTTCCAGAATTCCCAAGAGACACAAAACTTTATCCTCAGGAAGCACATTGACTCCAAAGCAGGATAAATAAGAAGAAACCCACTCTAGAGATGCCACCATGAAAACAGAGAACACTGGATGTAAAAAGGACCACAACACAGTAGAGAAGGAACATCAGTCACATAGGAAAGGCAGAGGGACCACCAGATGATCCCTGGAGACAGTAGGAGGTGAAATGGTATAATCCACATCTGTGCCCTCTGCCCACAAGCCTTCTGAGCTGAAATCAATAATAAATGTATAACCTGCAATCCCCATGCACTTAGAAAATAAAAGTACTTTCCATATCATTCATGGGTCACAGAAGAGTAATAACAGATATTTAAATGCTCAAAAGAAGAAAAGAGGGTGGCAGAGGATGAGATGGTTGATAGCATTACTGATTCAATGGACATGAACTTGGGCAAACTCCAGGAGATAGTAAGGAACAGGGAGGCCTTGCATTCTGCAGTCCATGGGGTCGTGGGGAGTCGGACATGACTTAGCAACTGAACAACAAAAATGCTCAAGAACTGAACAATGATACCAAAGTGAAGTTGCTCGGTTGTATCTGGCTTTTTGCGACCCCGTGGACTGTAGCCGACTAGGCTCCTCTGTCTGTGGAGTTTTCCGGGAGTACTGGAGTGGGTTGCCATTTCCTTCTCCAGGGGATCTTCCAGACCTGGGGGTCGAATCCGGGTCTCCTGCATTGCAGGCAGACGCTTTACCATCTGAGCCGCCAGGGAGGCTGAACAATGTTACTGCTAACGCTCCAAAATACGCCAGACACAGGACTACAGAACCAGGAAGAAATGTTTAACTTTAAATTCTTACAATATGAGCCATTAGAAATAATGCATTTGAATCAGTTCTAATGAGATGGATGAAACTGGAGCCCATTATACAGAGTGAAGTAAGCCAGAAAGATAAACACCAATACAGTATACTAACGCATATATATGGAATTTTAAAAGATGGTAATGATAACCCTATATGCAAGACAGAAAAAGAGACACCAATGTATAGAACAGACTTTTGGACTCTGTGGGAGAAGGCGAGGGTGGGATGGTCTGAGAGAATAGCATTGAAACAAGTATACTATCAAGTGTGAAACAGATCGCCAGTCCAGATTGGATGCATGAGACAAGTGCTCAGGGCTGGTGCACCGGGAAGACCCAGAGGGATGGAATGGGGAGGGAGGTGGGAGGGGGGATCAGGATGGGGAACACATGTAAATCCATGGCTGATTCATGTAAATGTATGGCAAAAACCACTACAATATTGTAAAGTAATTAGCCTCCAACTGATAAAAATAAATTTAAAAAATTCTTACGATAGAAATAAAACTTGAAAATTAAGAAGCTATACTTACAAAAATAACAAAGAAGTTAAGCTTTCAACTCAATAACCTGTAAAGAGATCACCAGGAAAAAAACCCAGAAAGAATAGAAAGAAATGATGACAATGGAAGTATAAATTAATGACAGGAGAACCAAAAATGTGATGGACATGAGAGTTGGCTGAGAGTCGGCTTTCTTTGAGCAGCAGGGAAACAGATAAACCTCTGCTGAGATAAACTGAGAAAAAAGAAAAAAAATTCTAGAAATGAAAGGTGGAACTTAATGTCAGATACCATGGAGATTAAAAAATTAAGAAAATATTAAGACCTCTTTACCAAGAAATTGACAAAGTTATTGACATGGACCGTGGGGTAGAGAGGTCTAAGATGACCAAGGTTCACACCCTTGAGTGTGGGCTGGACCTAGTGACTGGCTTTCAACAAAAAGAGTACATGAAAAGTAGTGAAGGTGGCCTCTAAGATGGGGTTTACAGCACTGAGTCTTCAACTAGCTGACTCACACTCTCTCCCCCTCTTGCTCTGATGGACAAACTGCCAGGTCGGACAGAACAACTGGCAAAGACCTGAATCTTGTTGACAGCATGAATGAACTTGAAGAAGGACTCTTGCCCTGTCTTGCCTTTAGATAAGACTGCAGCCTCTGTGACACCTGGTCACAGCCCATGAAAGACCTGGGCCTGAGGAGCCAGCTAAGCTGAGCCTGGATTCCTGGGCCACAGAAGCGGTGAGATGGAAAGTGTTATTATGAGCCAGGAAGGGTTGGGGTCACTTATTACACAGTAACAATGCAGGTCACTCCTTAGAAAAATAACACCAAATCTTATTTTAAAAAGATTAGAAAAGCTGAACAGATCAGTAGCTAGTAAAGGAATCAATGAAAATGTAAAAATCTATCTACACAAAAGCCAGGCCCAGGCCAAGAAACTACATAAGGAACACATCGCCTCAATCTTACATGGGAGGTAATACTGCCCACTTGGATGATGAGATGAGTGTAACCCGGTCCCAAACCCATTGGGACAGTACAACAGAGGACAGTTACAAGCCATGCACACTTTTAAACAAAGGTGCAACAAATTCTAAACAAAATCTCAACATACCAATTACGGTAATGCAGTAAAATACATCATGGTTGAGATGGGTTATATCCTGAAAAGCAGGAAAATCTACTCATGTGCTTTTACCACATTAACTGATAAAAGGAGAAAATTTTATATGTTCAGCTCAACACATATGGAAAAAGTCTTTGATAAGCAACATCTTCAGTCAAATATTCATGACATCTATCTGGAGAAAACCATAATTCAAAAAGATACGAACGACTGCAGCGTCCCCCAGGGAGGGGCGCGCCGGCGAGGCCGAGCCGGAGATGGAGCCCATCCCCGGCAGCGAGGCCGGCACTGACCCGTGCCTCAGGAAGGGCCCAGCTTGCCACCTTCTCCTGCACCGCCGCCGGAGGAGCCCCCGGCTCCCGAGGAGCGCCAGGAACCGCCGCTGCCCCAGCCAGCAGCCCCGGTTCTCATGCCGCCGGCAGGCGGGAACTCCGCTGTGTCGCAGCTGATCCCCGGCTCGGAGGTGCGGGTCACACTGGACCACATCATTGAAGACGCGCTCGTCGTGTCGTTCCGCCTCGGAGAGAAGCTCTTCTCCGGGGTCCTCATGGATTTGTCCAAAAGATATGAAGTGCAGAGACTTCCATTCATAGCTCTCCATTCTGTTTCCTGCAACAGCACACACTCTGATGGTATCTCACCTGTTCAGATATGGCTTATTTTAGTGTGTTTTACTTTTAACTGCTTGCCCTCCCATCAAGACACAAGAATCTTCCTCGTTTGGGGAAGAAATACACAATAGAAGTATGGGAAAAGATGGGAGCTTTTACCATTACCGCAAACACTTCTCAAATTTTTTTTTTAGTTTTTTATTTATGAAGAATTTTGAGTTAGGACTTTTGCACCTTTGTTTTCATAAAACAGAAAGCAGAATAAGACCAGTGTGCTTTCTACTGATGTATTTATTAGCAAGACAGAATGTATGGTTAGCAGTGTGTATGCTATTGAATCAAACAGAAGTGAAGGGCAGTGATTGTGTGAGAATCTGGATTTCAAATCTGCAAAAAGAAGGTGCAAAAAGAGTTATTCGATTGAAGAAGACATTTTTGAAGAGAATCTTTTTGTGGAAAAGGAGCAGGACACATGTTTGGGCCCCATGGGATCCCTGTGACAGTATTTCCCAAAAGGGAATATAAGGATAAATCCGAAGCCATGCAGCTCCAAAGTAATACATTCCAAGAAGGGACAGAAGTCAAGCGTGAAGTGAATGGTGCTGTTCCCAACGACACTTCTCCTGTCCCGCCTCCTGAGCTCAGCTTGGCCGAAAGCCTGTGGATTTCCAAACCACCACCTCTCTTCCATGAAGGAGCACCTTATCCTCCCCCTTTGTTTATCAGGGACACATATAACCAATCAATACCTCAGCCGCCTCCCCGGAAAATTAAGCGACCCAAACGAAAAATGTACAGGGAAGAACCTACTTCAATAATGAATGCTATTAAACTACAACCCAGGCAAGTTTTGTGTGACAAGTGTAAAAACAGTGTTGTTGTTGAAAAAAAAAAAAAAGAAAGAAATTAGAAAATGTGGTAGGGCAAGTGACTCTTCTAAATATGAAGATAAAAAACTGAGAAATGAAAGTGTAACTACTGTGAACAAAAAACTGAAAACGGACCATAAGATGGATGGGAGAAACCAAAATGAAAGCCAGAAAAGAAATGCTGTGGTTAAGGTTTCAAATATTACTCACAGCAGAGGCAGAGTAGTCAAAGTTTCTGCTCAGGCAAATACATCAAAAGCTCAGTTAAATACTAAAAAAGTGCTCCAGAATAAAAACATGGATCATGCAAAAGCTCGGAAAGTGCTGAAAATTGCCAAAGAAAAGGCACAGAAGAAGCAGAGTGAAACCTTTACATCCAGAAGTGCGCATTCAAAGGTCCATTTCACATGTAGATACCAGAACCCTAGCTCAGGCTCTCTTCCACCCCGGGTTAGTTTAAAGCCCCAGAGATACAGGAATGAAGAAAATGACTCTTCTCTGAAGATTGGGCTGGAGAAAATGCGAAGCAGCAAGATGGCACCCAAGCCCCAGTCCCATTGCACCTCTACCTGCTCAGCAGGTGAGGCCCCTTCAGAAAGTCAGAGTCCCTCCAAAGGCCCTGAAGAGGCCAGCAGTGGGGTTCAGGCACTGCAGTGCTTGTGCCTGGTGAGCTGGAGGAACTGCAGACCCTGGGCAGAAAGGGCAGCAAAAGCAGTATCTCTGTTTACATGACCCTAAATCAAAAGAAATCTGACTCTTCCAGTGCTTCAGTGTGTAGCATTGATAGCACAGATGATTTGAAATCCTCCATCTCTGAGTGTAGTTCTTCTGAAAGTTTTGATTTTCCTCCAGGCTGTATGCATGCACCTTCCACCTCCACTTCCTCCTCTTCAAAGGAAGAGAAAAAGCTCAGTAGTTCCTTGAAAATGAAAGTCTTTTCCAAAAACGTCTCTAAGTGCATCACACCAGATGGCAGGACCATATGTGTAGGGGACATTGTCTGGGCCAAGATATATGGCTTCCCCTGGTGGCCAGCCTGTATTCTTACCATAACTGTGAGCCGAAAAGATAGCGGTCTTTTAGTCTGACAGGAGGCCTGTATTTCATGGTTTGGGTCTCCAACAACATCTTTTCTGGCTCTTTCGCAACTCTCCCCCTTCTTAGAAAACTTCCAGTCACGCTTTAATAAGAAGAGAAAGGGCCTGTATCACAAGGCTATCACAGAGGCAGCTAAGGCTGAAGCCCTGAAGTGCGGGCTCTGCTGACATAGTTTGAAACGTGAGCATGGACAGTAAGGTGGGCAAGAGCCTTTGGGAGGCGCCCAGGTTTTCTAGTCTAGCGAGGGGTAACTTCTACAAGACAGCTTGGCCAAACCCGAGAGAGACTGCACTCAGCTGGCTGCTTTTTTATACTTAACCTTATAGCCATTTTAGACAGAAGCTTAAACTGAACAAGCAATCAAATTTTGTCTTTAGGAAAGGAGATTTTAGCAGTATTTTTCAGTTCTGAAGTCTAAAACCATTCCAAGGCATAGGAGCCATAGCCTGAACTGAAAATGAATTTTTGCAGGGACTGTTAATTGCCATTTGTAGCTAGTACTGTGTGTATGTGTATATGTATACACACATGTACGTGTATGTGTGTACGTAGATGCATACATATATAAAATATCGCCTGTCACTGTGTGACACAGGTTGCATATCTGGGATCTTAAGGGCTGGTGAGATGGGGGGAATAGTAAGGATATTTAATGACTTCTTGTTTTTTAATTAACCAGTACTTTCTATGTGCACAATGGCACAGGAGTTTGATACTTGGATGTCTGACAAACTGCGATGCTTGCTGTTGAGTTGCAGACTGGGGAAGCAGCCCAGTACTGAGGATTAAGACTGTAAAGGCTGGCTAGGTCTGAATCATTGCGCCCTCTCTCTTGTCCAGTGGGGACTTAAAAACTTTCAAACTTCTGGTTTGGGAGTTTAGATAGGTTTGTCTTTGGATATGTAAATAGTTGATTGCTAAATTTGGTCAGATTTCTCCTGACTGACTGGCTGTTCCTAAATTCTTAGGATACGTCCCGGTAAATTACACTTTGTGAATTAATTGTCATATATGTAATTGTTGCATTCTGGATGTACCTAGTTTGATAATTTTTTTAAAAAATTTCCGTTTAAGGTTATCTGTTTGCAGGTCAGAAAATGAGAAACTGTAATTGTGTAATGCTTTGAAATGTAAAAAGAAAAAAAAAAAAAACAAGCTGTAAATAAAATCGACTAAATCCAAAAAAAAAAAAGATACAAGCACCTCAATGTTCACAGCAGCACTATTCACAATAGTCAGGACATGGAAGCAACCTGAACATTCATCAACAAAGGAGTAGATAAAGAAGATGTGGTACATATATACAGTGGAATAGTACTCAGCCATAAAAAGAATGAAATAAGGCCATTTGCAGCCACATGGATGGACCTAGAGACTGTCATACTTAGTGAAGTAAGTCAGAGAGAGACAAATACCATATGATATCACCTGCATGTGGAGTCTTAAAAAATTGTACAAGTGAAGTTATTTACAAAACAGAAATAGAGTTACAGATGTAGAAAACATATGGTTACCAGGGGGTAAAGGGATAAATTGGAAGATTGGAATTTACATATATGAATTATTATATATATTAATAAAATAGATAACTAATAACAACAACAAAAAAAATTGAACAGATTAAAGGCTAAATTGTAATTTTGTATGAGATGAATTGATATCCTAGAATTTCAGCTATTCCCAAATATGTCTAAATTAATCCTTGTTCTGATGAGGGTAACTTAATGTTGACCCAGCAAACTGAATTCTTGAAGTCAACCAAAAAGATTGAGATCAACAGAAACTGTAAGGAGGATTGTTCTCACCAGGCATTACAACAGAAGTATTAGGCTCCATAAATAATCCAGTTGTAGTCAAAGATTAGATAGATGGTCATTGTGAGAGAAAAGAAAACACATTTATAGAGTCAAAGATAGTTTAAGATATAATAAGAACAGTTTATTGAATCCTGAAGAAGGAATGGATTATTTAAAATGGTTTTGAGGGAAATGAGCAAACATTAAAACAATCTAGATGGTCTGCAGAGCTGTTTCCTGTGGATTTATGTGGAGTAATGATTTAATTGGCATAATTCTAATGTATAATTATTCATTTGTCACAGCTCATTTCTCCTCCACCCTCCAGTTTCTCTTTCAGTTTGACTTTCATGATAGCACAGTTTCTTGTTTTTCTCCTGTTTTACTGAAAGATCCTTCTCAGGTCCTCAAGGTTGTATCCTATATCAAGGGTCATTAGCTTTCATTTCTTTTGTTTCTCATTTATGTTCACTTTCTCAGTGATACCATCCCGCTTCATCTTCACTTTATAAGTTTCATATTTATTTATTTTTTTTAATTTGTCACTAGTAATATAATATTTATTACTGCTACTACTTAATCCTTCAAAGATCATTTTTTCTCCATTTATTTTTATTAGTTGGAGGCTAATTACTTTACAATATTGTAGTGGTTTTTGCCATACATTGACATGAATCAGCCATGGGTGTACATGTGTTCCCCATCCTGAACCCCCCTCCCACCTCCCTCCCCATTCCATCCCTCTGGGTCATTCCAGTGCACCAGCCCCGAGCACTTGTCTCATGCATCCAACCTGGACTGGCGATCTGTTTCACACTTGATAATATACATGTTTCGATGCTGTTCTCTTAGATCATCCCACCCTTGCCTTCTCTCATAGAGTCCAAAAGTCTATTCTATACATCTGTGTCTCTTTTTCTGTCTTGCATATAGGGTTATCATTACCATCTTTCTAAATTCCATATATATGCTTTAGTATACCATATTAGTGTTTATCTTTCTGGCTTACTTCACTCTGTATAATGGGCTCCAGTTTTATCCATCTCATTAGAACTGATTCAAATGTATTTTTTTAATGGCTGAGTAATATTCCATTGTGTATATGTACCACAGCTTTCTTATCCGTTTGTCTGCTGATGGGCATCTAGGTTGCTTCCATGTCTGGCTATTATAAACAGTGCTGCGATGAACACTGTGGTACATGTGTTTCTTTCAGATCTGGTTTCCTCGGTGTGTATGCCCAGAAGTGGGATTGCTGGGTCATATGGCAGTTCTATTTCTAGTTTTTCAAGGAATCTCCACACTGTTCTGCATAGTGACTGTACTAGTTTGCATTCCCACCAACAGTGTAAGGGGGTTCCCTTTTCTCCACACCCTCTCCAGCATTTATTGCTTGTAGACTTTTGGATAGCAGCCATTCTGACTGGCGTGTAATGGTACGTCATTGAGGTTTTGATTTGCATTTCTCTGATAATGAGTGATGTTGAGCATCTTCTCATGTGTTTGTCAGCCATGTGTATTTCTTCTTTGGAGAAATGTCTGTTTAGTTCTTTGGCCCGCTTTTTTTATTGGGTCTTTTATTTATTGGAATTGAACTGTAGGAGTTGCTTGTATGTTTTTGAGATTAATTCTTTGTCCATTGCTTCGTCTGCTATTATTTTCTCCCATTCTGAAGGCTGTCTTTTCACTTTGCTTATTGTTTCCTTTGTTGTAAAGAAGCTTTTAATTTTAATTAGGTCACATTTGTTTATTTTTGCTTTTATTTCCAATATTCTTAGAGGTGGGTCATAGAGGATCTTGCTGTGATTTATGTTGGAGAGTGTTTTGCCTATGTTCTCCTCTAGGAGTTTTATAGTTTCTGGTCTTACATTTAGGTCTTTAATCCATTTTTTGTTTATTTTTGTGTAGGGTGTGAGAAAGTGTTCTAGTTTCATTCTTTTACAAGTGGCTGACCAGTTTTCCCAGCACCACTTGTTAGAGAGGTTATCTTTTTTTTCCATTGTATATTCTTGCCCCCTTTGTCTCTCTGGGCTTTCTATTATGTTCCATTGATCTATATTTCTGTCTTTGTGCCAGTACCATACTGTCTTGATGACTGTGGCTTTGTAATAGAACCTGAAGTCAGGCAGGTTGATTCCTCCAGTTCCATTCTTCTTTCTCAAGATTGCTTTGGCTAGTCGAGGTTTTTGTTATTTTGTAATACGAGGTTTTTGTATTTGATGCAAATTGTGAAATTATTTGTTCTAGTTTTGTGAAGAATACCATTGGTAGCTTGACAGGGATTGCATTGAATCTATAGATTACTTTGGGTCGTATACTCATTTTCACAATATTGATTCTTCCAATCCATGAACGTGGTATATTTCTCCATCTATTTGTGTCCTCTTTGATTTCTTTCACCAATGTTGTATAGTTTTCTATGTATAGGTCTTTTGTTTCTTTTTTTTATTTATTTTTATTTATTTTTATTTTTTTTAATTTTTATTAGTTGGAGGCTAATTACTTTACATCATTACAGTAGTTTTTGTTATACATTGAAATGAATTAGCCATGGATTTACGTGTATTCCCCATCCCAGTCCCCCCTCCCACCTCCCTCTCCACCCAATCCCTCTGGGTCTTCCCAGTGCACCAGGCCCGAGCACTTGTCCCATGTACCCAACCTCAGCTGGTTATCTGTTTCACCCTAGATAATATACATGTTTCAATGCTGTTCTTTTGAAACATCCCACCCTCGCCTTCTCCCAGAGCCCACAAGTCTGTTCTATACATCTGAGTCTCTTTTTCTGTTTTGCATATAGGGTTATCGTTATCATCTTTCTAAAGTCCATATATATGTGTTAGTATACTGTAATGGTCTTTATCTTTCTGGCTTACTTCGCTCTGTATAATGGGCTCCAGTTTCATCCATCTCATTAGAACTGATTCAAATGAATTCTTTTTAATGGCTGAGTAATATTCCATGGTGTATATGTACCACAGCTTCCTCATCCATTCATCTGCTGATGGGCCTCTGGGTTGCTTCCATGTCCTGGCTATTATAAACAGTGCTGCAATGAACAATGGGGTGCACGTGTCTCTTTCAGATCTGGTTTCCTTGGTGTGTATGCCCAGAAGTGGGATTGCTGGGTCATATGGCAGTTCTATTTCCAGCTTTTTAAGAAATCTCCACACTGTTTTCCATAGTGGCTGTACTAATTTGCATTCCCACCAACAGTGTAAGAGGGTTCCCTTTTCTCCACACCCTCTCCAGCATTTATTGCTTGTAGACTTTTGGATAGCAGCCATCCTGACTGGCGTATAATAGTACCTCATTGTGGTTTTGATTTGCATTTCTCTGATAATGAGTGATGTTGAGCATCTTTTCATGTGTTTGTTAGCCATCTGTATGTCTTCCTTGGAGAAATGTCTGTTGAGTTCTTTGGCCCATTTTTTGATTGGGTCATTTATTTTTCTGGAGTTGAGCTGGAGGAGTTGCTTGTATATTTTTGAGATTAATCCTTTGTCTGTTGCTTCGTTTGCTATTATTTTCTCCCAATCTGAGGGCTGTCTTTTCACCTTGCTTATAGTTTCCTTTGTTGTGCAAAAGCTTTTAAGTTTCATTAGGTCCCATTTGTTTATTTTTGCTTTTATTTCTGAAATTCTGGGATGTGGGTCATAGAGGATCCTGCTGTGATTTATGTCGGAAAGTGTTTTGCCTATGTTCTCCTCTAGGAGTTTGATAGTTTCTGGTCTTACATTTAGATCTTTAATCCATTTTGAGTTTATTTTTGTGTATGGTGTTAGAAAGTGTTCTAGTTTCATTCTTTTACAGGTGGTTGACCAGTTTTCCCAGCACCACTTGTTAAAGAGGTTGTCTTTTTTCCATTGTATATTCTTGCCTCCTTTGTCGAAGATAAGGTGACCATAGGTTCGTGGATTTATCTCTGGGCTTTCTATTCTGTTCCATTGATCTATATTTCTGTCTTTGTGCCAGTACCATACTGTCTTGATGACTGTGGCTTTGTAGTAGAGTCTGAAGTCAGGCAGATTGATTCCTCCAGTTCCATTCTTCTTTCTCAGGATTACTTTGGCTATTCGAGGTTTTTTGTATTTCCATACAAATTGTGAAATTATTTGTTCTAGTTCTGTGAAAAATACTGTTGGTAGTTTGATAGGGATTGCATTGAATCTATAGATTGCTTTGGGTAGTATAGCCATTTTGACAATATTGATTCTTCCAATCCATGAACACGGTATATTTCTCCATCTGCTTGTGTCCTCTTTGATTTCTTTCATCAGTGTTTTATAGTTTTCTATGTATAGGTCTTTTGTTTCTTTAGGTAGATATACTCCTAAGTATTTTATTTTTTTTCTTGCAATGGTGAATGGTATTGTTTCCTTTGTTTCTCTTTCTGTTTTCTCACTGTTAGTGTATAGGAATGCAAGGGATTTCTGTGTGTTAATTTTATATCCTGCAACATTACTATATTCATTGATTAGCTCTAGAAATTTTCTGGTGAAGTCTTTAGGGTTTTCTATGTAGAGGATCATGTCATCTGCAAACAGTGAGAGATTTACTTCTTCTTTTCCTATCTGGATTCCTTTTATTTCTTTTTCTGCTCTGATTGCTGTGGCCAAAACTTCCAAAACTATGTTGAATAGTAGTGGTAATAGTGGGCACCCTTGTCTTGTTCCTGATTTTAGGGGAAATGCTTTCAGTTTTTCACCATTGAGGATAGTGTTTGCTGTGGGTTTGTCATATATAGCTTTTATTATGTTGAGGTATGTTCCTTGTATTCCTTCTTTCTGGAGAGTTTTTATCATAAATGGATGTTGAATTTTGTCAAAGGCTTTCTCTGCATATATTAAGATAATCATATGGTTTTTAATCTTTCAATTTGTTAATGTGGTATATTACATTGATCGATTTGTGGATATTAAAGAATCCTTGCATTCCTGGGATAAAGCTCACTTGGTCCTGATGTATGGTCTTTTTGATATGTTGTTGGATTCTGTTCACTAGAATTTTGTTAAGGATTTTTGCATCTATGTTCATCAGTGATATTGGCCTGTAGTTTTCTTTTTTGTGGCATCTTTGTCTGGTTTTGGAATTAGGGTGGTGGTGGCCTCATAGAATGAGTTTGGAAGTTTACCTTCTTCTGCAATTTTCTGGAAGAGTTTGAGTAAGATAGGCGTTAGCTCTTCTCTAAATTTTTGGTAGAATTCAGCTGTGAAGCCATCTGGTCCTGGGCTTTTGTTTGCTGGAAGATTTCTGATTACAGTTTAGATATCCATGCTTGTGATGGGTCTGTTAAGATCTTCTATTTCTTCCTGGTTCAGTTTTGGAAAGTTATACTTTTCTAAGAATTTGTGCGTTTCTTCCAAGTTGTCCATTTTATTGGCATAGAGCTGCTGGTAGTATTCTCTTATGATCCTTTGTATTTCAGAGTTGTCTGTTGTGATCTCTCCATTTTCATTTCTAATTTTGTTGATTTGGTTCTTCTCCCTTTGTTTCTTGATGAGTCTTGCTAATGGTCTGTCAATTTTGTTTATCTTTTCAAAAAACCAGCTTTTAGCTTTGTTGATTTTTGCTATGGTCTCTTTTGTTTCTTTTTCATTTATTTCTGCCCTAATTTTTAAGATTTCTTTCCTTCTACTAACCCTGGGGTTTTTCATTTCTTTCTTCTCTAGTTGCTTTAGGTGTAGAGTTAGGTTATTTATTTGACTTTTTTTCTCGTTTCTTGAGGTAAGCCTGTAATGTTATGAACCTTCCCCTTAACACTGCTTTTGCAGTGTCCCATAGGTTTTGGGTTGTTGTGTTTTCATTTTCATTCATTTCTATGCATATTTTAATTTCTTTTTTGATTTCTTCTATGATTTGTTGGTTATTCAGAAGCGTGTTATTTAGCCTCCATATGTTTGAATTTTTGATAGTTTTTTTTTCCTGTAATTGAGATCTAATCTTACTGCATTGTGATCAGAAAAGATGACTGGAATGATTTCAATTTTTTGAATTTACCAAGGCTAGATTTATGGCCCAGGATGTGATCTATTCTGGAGAAGGTTCTGTGTGCACTTGAGAAAAAGGTGAAATTGATTGTTTTGGGGTGAAATGTCCTACAGATATCAATTAGGTCTAGCTGGACCATTGTGTCATTTGAAGTTTGTGTTTCCTTGTTAATTTTCTGTTTAGTTGATCTATCCATAGATGTGAGTGGGGTATTAAAATCTCCCACTATTATTCTGTTATTGTTAATTTCCCCTTTCATACTCATTAGCATTTGCCTTACATACTGCGGTGCTCCTATGTTGGGTGATATATATTTATAATTGTTATATCTTCTTCTTGGATTGATCCTTTGATGATTATGTAGTGTCCTTCTTTGTCTCTTTTCACAGTCTTTATTTTAAAGTTTATTTTTTCCCATATGTGTATTGTAACTCCTGCTTTCTTTTGGCCTCCGTTTGCGTGAAATATTTTTTTCCAGCCCTTCACTTTCAGTCCGTATGTGTCCCTTGTTTTGAGTTGGGTCTCTTGTAGACAGCATATATAGGGGTCTTGTTTTTGTATCCATTCAGCCAGTCTTTGTCTTTTGGTTGGGGCATTCAACCCATTTACATTTAAGGTAATTATTGATAGGTATGGTCCTGTTGCCATTTACTTTGTTGTTTTGGGTTCGCGTTTATACACCCTTTCTGTGTTTCCTGTCTAGAGAAGATACTTTAGCATTTGTTGAAGAGCTGGTTTGGTGGTGGTGAATTCTTTAAGCTTTTGCTTGTCTGTAAAGCTTTTGAATTCTCCTTCATATTTGAATAAGATCCTTGCTGGGTACAGTAATCTGGGTTGTAGGTTATTCTCTTTCATCACTTGAAGTATGTCCTGCCGTTCCCTCTGGCCTGAAGAGTTTCTATTGATAGATCAGCTGTTATCCTTATGGGAATCCCTTTGTGTGTTATTTGTTGTTTCTTCCTTGCTGCTTTTAATATTTTGTTCTTTGTGTTTGCTCTCTGTTAATTTGATTAATATGTGTCTTGGAGTGCTTTGCCTTGGGTTTATCCTGTTTGGGACTCTCTGGGTTTCTTTTACTTGTGTTACTATTTCCTTCCCCATTTTAGGGAAGTTTTCAGCTATTATCTCCTTGAGTATTTTCTCATGGCCTTTCTTTTTGTCTTCTTCTGGGACTCCTATGATTGTTGGGGCATTTCACATTGTCCCAGAGGTCCCTGAGGTTGTTCTCATTTCTTTTGATTCTTTTTTTCTTTTTTCCTCTCTGCTTCATTTATTTCCACCATTTTATCTTCTACCTCACTTATCCTATCTTCTGCCTCCATTAATCTACTGTTGGTTCCCTCCAGAGTGTCTTTGATCCCATTTATTGCATTATTCATTTTTAATTGACTTTTTTATTTCTTCTAGGTCCTTGTTAAACATTTCTTTCATCTTCTCAATCATTGTCTCCCTGCTATTTATCTGTAACTCCATTTTGTTTTCAAGATTTTGGATCATTTTTATTATCATTATTCTAAATTCTTTTTCAGGTAGATTCCCTAGCTCCTCCTCTTTTGTTTGGCTTGGTGGGCATTTTTCATGTTCCTTTACCTCCTGGGTATTTTTCTGCCTTTTCATCTTGCTCAGATTGCTGTGTTTGGAGTGGCTTTTCTGTATTCTGGTGGTCTGTGGTTCCTTTTTATTGTGGAGGTTTCACCCAGTGGGTGGGGTTGGACAATTGGCTTGTCAAGGTTTCCTGGTTAGGGAAGCTTGCGTCAGTGTTCTGGTGCGTGGAATTTGATTTCTTCTCTCCGAAGTGGAATGGAGTGTCCAGTAGTGAGTTTTGAGATGGGTTTGTGTGTTTGGTGTGACTTTGGGCAGCCTCTATGTTGATGCTCAGGATTATGTTCCTGCGTTGCTAGAGAATTTGCGTGGTATGTCTTGCCCTGGAACTTATTGGCACTTGGATGGTGGTTGGTTTCAGTGTAGGTATGGAGGCTTTTGGATGATCTCTTATTACTTAATGTTCCCTGTAGTCAGGAGTTTTCTGGTGTTCTCAGGTTTTGGGCTTAAGTGTCCTGCCTCTGGATTTCAGTCTTATTCTTCCAGTAGCCTCAAGAGTTCTCCAACTGTACAGCACTGATAATAAAACTTCTAGGTTAATGGTGAAAAGATTCTCCACAGTGAAGGACACTCAGAGAGGTACACAGAGTTACATGAAGAAGAGGAGAGGGAGGAAGGAGATAGAGATGAGCAGGAGGAGAAAAAGGTGGACTCAAGAGGAGAGAGACAGATCTTCACAGCACTCTGTTCCCTAAATGTTCTCTATAGCCCAGAACACCCACAGAGATTCACAGAATTGGATTGAGAAGAGACAGGGGAGGGAGGAAATAGAGGTGATCTGGGGGAGAAAAAGAAGAGTCAAAAGGGGGAGAGAGTAATAAGCACACTCCTGAGTAAAAATGGGTACTGAATATTGGATTCTTAAATGTCCAAAGTTGATATCAAGTACTGAAAAACAAGGATTAAAAATCTAGAGTAGAGGTTAGACTCTTAAAAATACAATATTAAGAACAAAAACAAAAACACAAAAAATTTAAGAAATGTATATGAATTTCACTTTAAAAATAGGTGTTTTTTTTTGTGCAAGGTTATAGTGCAATGAAAATGAAAATTAAGGAGTAATAGAGGAGTAATAGAGGACTTCAAAAGAAAATAAAAGAAAAAAGAAAAAAAATTTAATTAAAAAATAGTAAAAATATATGAAAATGAAAATTAAAATTAAGCAATAATAGAGGAGTAATAGAGGACTGTAAAAGAAAATAAAAGAAAATGAAAATTAAGAAGTAATAGAGGAGTAATAGGGAATTTTAAAAGAAAATAAAAGAAAAAATAAAAATTAAAGAAAAAGAAAAATTTTTTAAAAAAATTAGTAAAAATATATCTAGGTATTTGTCTGGAGTTGTTGCGGGCAGTGTGAGTTCTGTTCTGTTTCAGATAGCTCCTTGTTCCAGCTTATACTTCTCGATATCTATAGGCCCCTTCTGGTGTAGTCGGTATTAACTACAGGTATTTTAATCTGTTGCACCTGTCAGTTCTGAAGCTGTTCCCTTTGTTTATTTGGATTCTGTTTTCTGGTCTCTTCAGTGTCTAATTTCCGCCCTGACACAAGCGGGTGGAAGTGGTCTACTGTTTAGGTTCTTCAGTCGTGCTGTGGGGAGGGAGGGGCATTGCAGACAAATATCACTGGTCTGTGTGGGGAGCACTCACAGTGTGTTCCGGCCACACTGGGTTTGCCCCCACTCGCGGCTTGTGTGCTTTCCCTGTATACACTGCTCAGGTTCCAGGCCGCTCTATAGGGAGCAGGCCCTGAGTTGTGTGCAGTTCCAGTTTTCGGGTACTCCACAAAAGCACAGACTTGGTTGGGCCTGCGTTTTGTGCTTTCCCCGGCCCGAGCAGCTCAGGTAGCCAGGAGCTTGACGAGCACACTCTCCCTGGGTGCAGTGCACCTTATCCACTCCGCGGTCCAAGCCTGAGTTTCCGCGCGCTCCGGTCGGGTATGCCTTGTGTCTCTTCTGGGAAGTTGGTCTCTAGCTGTGACCCTCCCGGTGGATGTCAACCATCCAGAATCTCAGGAAGTCTGTGGTTAGAAACTGGAAGCCTATTTGCAGTTTGGTAGGGGATGCCATCTCTGGGACCAAGTTTGCCTCTTTCCCCTCCCCCCTGCCTCCTGCCTCTGGTGGGGGATGGGTTGGTTTGCAGCCGGCTAGTGCTTCTCTGGAATTCCTCAGTCCTTCCTTTGTTCTGCAAATGGGCCAGCAGTGTGTTCGGTTAGCGCTTTTCACTGGTGAAATTCCTCTCTCTCTTGCTATCCCCCAGTTTAAGTTGCTATCTTATGGTAGCTCCCTCAGATTGCCCTCAGGGCATTCAGGCCCAGTCCTCACCCTAAGCAATGCTGCCCGCTCCTCTCCGTTCAGCCCCCACTTGCTGATGGCGGATGCGAGGGTCTGGGGTACTTTTCTGCTGGGAGTTACTTTTAGGCATGTAATCTGTGAGTTTTATTTATTTTTCCTCCCAGTTAGGTTGCCCTCCGAGATTTGAAAACTTCTCTCAGACCCGCCAGTAAGAGGGTTTCCTGGTGTTTGGAAACTTCCTCTATTATGACTCCCTTCCTAGGATGGGTCTCCGTCCCTATCTCTTTTGTCTCTCTCTTTATCTTTTATATTTTGTCCTACCTCATTTTGAAGGCAATGGGCTGCTTTTCTGGGCACCTAATATCCTCTGCTAGTGATCAGAAGTTGTTTTGTGGAGTTTGTTCAGCGTTCAAATGTTCTTTCGATGAATTTGTGGGGGAGAAAGTGGTCTCCCCATCCTATTCCTCCGCCATCTTAGCTCCTCCGCTGGAAGTCTATTTTTTTTTAACTTCAGGGTAAGGAAGACCTTTCAAAAGATGAAGTGAAACCAGAGTGATAATTTTGACTACATTAGAAATAAAATGTTATGCGTATTACCATATGTGAAATAGATCACCAGTCCAGGTACTAGGTGTGAGACACTGCACTCAGGGCTGGTGCACTGGGACGACCCTGAGGGATGGGATGGGGAGGGTGGTGGGAGGGGGCTTCAGAATGGGGGACACATGTATGGTGCTGATCCATGTCTGATTCATGTCAGTGTATGGCAAAATCCACCACAATATTGTAAGGTAGTTAGCCTCCAATTAAAATAAATAAATTAACTTACAAAAAAAGAAATGAAAAATTATTAAAAATAAAAAGCACAGTCATATTAAAAAAAATAAATAAAATGTTATTGCATGGCAAAATGTACCATATACACCTTTTCAGGACATCAGTCAAATGCTATTTCATTGATATCTTCTTATTATTTTTATATTTGGCTTTATTTGGCTTTTATGGGTCTTCATTACTGTATGGGCATTTCTCTAGTTGTGGTGAGTGGGCTTCTCATTGCTGTGGCTTCTCTTGTGCCAGAGCACAGACTCCAGGCCTGTAGGCTTCAGTCGTTGCAGCACATGGGCTCAGTAGTTAGGGCTCCTGAAATCTAAAGCATAGGCTCGGTAGTTGTGGTGCACACGTTTTTTTGTTCCATGGCACATAGGATCTTCCAGGACTAGGAATAGATCGAATTCCTGCATTGGCAGGTCGATTCTTTACCACTGAGCCACCAGGGAAGCCTGTCATTGATGAGTTTGTCAATTCTGTTTAAATTATAACAAGTCTACCCCTTCCTCTGCGTCTATGACCCATCTTCTTTCCCTGATTTCTTTTCTAATGTGCTATGTATTCACTAGGTTTAGGGAAAGGGAAAATTAGCTAAGATGGCATGGTCAGGCTCTCTCACCCCACACCCTCTTGTTCCTGCCCTATGTTTTGTAAACAATGATTATGGAACAGCTAAGATTGCTTATACTAATGCTCATGTATGTCATGAGGTACTCAGTTGGCCAGGGCTACTTAAGTTCTGTAAGCATATATAAACTTCACCTGAAAAAGCTCTGGAGGTTGTGTTGTGTTATGTCGACTTTGTGGATACGTTAGTTGGTGGTGAGGTTGCCTCATGGCTGTGTCCACGGGCTGCACGAGAGGAGAGAATACAGCATGTCTGCTGCTGCTACTGGCTGCCAGTGCCAGCCCAGAGAGAATAAACATGTCTACAAATCATACAGCTCTTCAAGTTTTCTTCCAGCTTCACCTGTCACGCCTTGCCTACCCTAGGTTCAACAAACAGTGTGCTTAGAGAGGTACAGATCAGCAAGACACCAAGCTTTCTTGTTTGTTGTATTTCAACCAGCATCAGGCATAAGCTGCATAGGTAAAGAAATTTTAGTCGTTAAAGAAATATTCTCCATTTGAAAATTATCTGTCATCTGTCTTTCTATCTATGTTTATCCCTTCTTCTCTAAGTCAAATTCCAGAATGCTCTTTGCTTACTTCAGTGTGAAATATCTAATTAAAACAATGCCTTTCCCATGCTGATAGTCAATGGAATATCCTAAGACAGTAAGATCAAAGGAAAAAAAAATTACTGACTCTGGGCAGGAAGTGGATTTACCCTTCCACCTGAAACAACTAAACCTGGACAAAATATAGGGAAGAATGATGTCCAGAAATTGAACTTCAGGTAGCACAAGAGAGTGGTCTCTGAGAGAGGAGGGAAAAGTTGCACTCTATGATTGCCCCCCTTTACTGCCTGAACAGAGTACCCAGATGGCCCTGCAGGAGGCAGGAGTTCAAGGAGGGAAAAGAGCAGTCTCTCTGAGTTCATGAGAAAGAGTTAGGAGTCCAAGATGGTCAGTGTGGTGACATTTTCAGTAGAGAATACTGAAGAGGAGAGAGTTGCACAGAAATAGGACTCCTGGGTTCTGCAACGAGTCTCTATCATATTCACTGAATACTGCCCAAGGTATGCATGTGAGAAAACTGCCCAAAGTGAGGAAATAATAACCTGAAACAAGCAGAAGAAATAATGCCAAGAATTATACAAGTCTGAAAATAACGTATATTTCTAACAGCCTTTTTATAGGGATACTATGGTTATTCAAGGAGTGTCAAATAGTTTATTCAGGATGGTATCTTGGCAGTGGTATAAAATTTACCTTTACATATGGATGCTTTTGTGCCATCTTAACAATGCTTAAATGGCTTCCCTTGTGTCTCAGTGGGTAAGAACCCACCTGCTAATGCAGGCGACATGGGTTCAATCCCAGGTTGGAAGATACCCTGGAGAGGGAAATAACAATGACCTCGGTATTCTTGCCTTGGAAATCGCATGGACAGAGGAGCCTGGTAGGCTACAATCTATGGAGTCACAAGAGCCAGACATGACTTAGTGACTGAAGACAACAACAGCAGCACTTAAGAGAAGCTGCAAATTGATCAAGATATTTCAAAATAAAAGAAACACAGCTCAAAATTATCTATAGAACTATAGAGGTACCGAGCACCTAAAAGTTTAAATTTTAGAATATTTGAAATCTGAAAAGTAACTAGCAGGCATGTAAAGCAGCAGAAAATATGACCTTTTATCAGAAATAATCAATATAAATAAACCATCAATATAAACAATTGAAGAATAGCATCAATATAAACCATTGAAGAAGAAATCAATAGAAACAAACCCAGAATATTAGATAAAATATTAAAAGCTATTAAAAATTGTATTGCAAATGTTTAAGAAGGGAGAGAACCACTTGGACATGCAAGCTAGAAACATAGATATATTTTTTAAAAACTCAAACTTGAATAGATAAAAAATATATTCCACTAAGTGAAATTAACAATGCATTAGGCACTGTAGAAGAAAATATTAATGACCTTGAAATAGACAATGGCAGAAACTATCCAACTTAAAAACAGAAAATGTTAAAAATGATAAGCAGATCAATGAACTGTGAGACACACCTGTGGGAGAGGTAATGCATGATTAATTGGAATCTCATATGGAGTAATGGCCACAATCTTCCCACATTTGATGAAAACTATAAACCTATAGATATACAACATCTAGTGAACTTTAAGCATAAGAAAAATGAAGAACACTGCACTTAGCACACTGTAATCAGATTTCTTGAATGCAGTGATAAAATCGAAATGTTCAAAGCAGCCAGAGAAACAGACAAAGATAAGAAGACAGCACACTTCTCTTAGGAAACAATGTGATTTAGTGAAATATTGAAAATATTAAAAGAAAAATATTGTGAATCTCTATCAGCCTGGTGAAACTAGTTTTTAAAAATAAAGCAGCAAGTGAAAAGCAACAAGTAACACACAAGGGGATTCCTATAAGGATAGCAGAAGATCTTTCATATAAAAC
The DNA here is from genome assembly GCF_023699985.2 of Odocoileus virginianus. Taxonomy (NCBI): domain Eukaryota; kingdom Metazoa; phylum Chordata; class Mammalia; order Artiodactyla; family Cervidae; genus Odocoileus; species Odocoileus virginianus. The sequence goes on along the minus strand of NC_069693.1, from coordinate 16,243,382 downwards.
TTTTCAGGCCAGAAGGGAATGGCAGGACATACTTAAAGTAATGAAAGAGAAAAACCTACAACCCAGATTACTATACCCAGCAAGGATCTCATTGAAATATGAAGGAGAAATCAAAAGCTTTACAGACAAGCAAAAGCTGAGAGAATTCAGCACCACCAAACCAGCTCTTCAACAAATGCTAAAGGATCTTCTCTAGACAGGAAACACAGAAAAAGTTTATAAACTCAAACCCCCAACAACAAAGTAAATGGCAAAAGGATCATGCTTATCAATAATTACCTTAAAGGTAAGTGGGTTGAATGCCCCAGCAAAAAGACAAAGACTGGCTGAATGGGTAAAGAAACAAGACCCCCTATATATGCTGTCTACAAGAGACCCACCTTAAACCAAGGGACACATACAGACTGAAAGTGAAGGGCTGGAAAAAGATATTTCATGCAAATGGAGTCCAAAAGAAAGCAGGAATAGCAATACTCATATCATATGAAATAAAGGCTGTAAAAAGAGACAAAGAAAAACACTACATAATGATCAAAGGATAAATTCAAGAAGAAGATATAACAATTATAACTATATATTCACACAGCATAGGAGTGACACAATATATAAGGCAAATGCTAACAAGTATGAAAGGGGAAATTAACAGTAACACAATAATAGTGGGAGACTTTAACACCCCACTCACTCACACCAATGGATAGATCAACCATGCAGAAAATTAGCAAGGAAACACAAAGTTGAAATGATAAAATGGACGAGTTAGACTTAATTGATATCTATAGGATATTTCACCCTCAAACAATGAATTTCACCTTTTTCTCAAGTGCACATGGAAGATTCTCCAGGATAGACCACATTCTGGGTCATAAATCTAGCCTTGGTGAGCTCAAAAAAATTGAAATCATTTCAAACATCTTTTCTGATCACAATGTGGCAAGATTAGATGTCAACTCCAGGAAAGAAACTATTAAAAATACTAACATGTGGAAACTAAAAAACAGGCTTCTAAATAACCAACAAATCACAGAAGAAATAAAAAAAGAAATCAAAATATGCACTGAAACAAATGAAAATGAAAACATGATAACCCCAAACCTGTGAGATTCAGTGAAAACAGTGCTAAGGGGAAGGTTCATAGCAATACAAGCTTACCTCAAGAAACAAGAGAAAAGTCAAATAAATAACCTAACTTTACACTCAAAGCAACTAGAAAAAGAAGAAATCAAGAACCCCAGGATTGGTATAAGGAAAGAAATCATAGTAATTAGGGCAAGAAATAAATGAAAAAGAAACAAAAGAGACCATACAAAAATCAACAAAGCTAAAAGCTGGTTCTTTGAGAAGATAAATAAAACTGATAAACTATTAGCCACACTCATCAAGAAAAAAAGGGAGAAGAATCAAATCAACAAAATTAGTCATGAAAATGGAGAAATCACAACAGACAACACAGAAATACAAAGGATCATAAGAGACTAATGTCAGCAACTATATAACTATAAAATGGACAACTTGGAAGAAATGGACAAATTCTTAGAAAAGTATTACCTTCCAAAACTGAGCCAGAAAGACGGAGAAAATCTTAACAGACTCATCTAAGCACAGAAGTGAAAACTGTCATAAAAAATCTTCCAACAAACAAAAGCCTGGGACCTGATGGCTTCACAGGTGAATTCTATCGAACATTTAGAGAAGAGCTAACACTTATTCTACTCAAATTGTTCCAGAAAACTGCAGAGGAAGGTAAACTTCCAAACTCATTCTATGAGGCCGCCATCACCCTAATACCAAAACCAGACAAAGATGCCACACACACACACACAAAAAAAAACCACAAACAAACACACAAACTACAAGCAAATATCACTGATGAACATAGATGCAAAAATCCTCAACAAAATTCTAGCAAACAGAATCCAACAACATACTGAAAAGATCATACATCATGACCAAGTGGGCTTTATCCCAGGGATGCAAGGATTCTTCAATATTCACAAATCAATCAATGTGATACACCACGTTATGATATTGAAAGATAAAAACCAAATGGTTATCTCAATAGATGCAGAGAAATCCTTTGACAAAATTCAACATCCATTTATGATAAAAACTCTCCAGAAAGCAGGCATAGAAGGAACATCTCTCAACATAATAAAAGCCATATACGGAACCCACAGCAAATATTATCCTCGATGGTGAAAAATTGAAAATATTTCCCCTACAGTCAGGAACAAGACAAGGGTGCCCACTCTCACCACTACTATTCAACATAGTTTTGGAAGTTTTAGCCACAGCAATCAGAGCAGAAAAAGAACTAAAAAGAATCCAGATTGGAAAAGAAAAAGTAAAACCCTCACTGTTTGCAGATGACATGATCCTCTACATCAGTTCAGTTCAGTTCAGTTCAGTGGCTCAATCGTGTCTGACTCTTTGTGACCCCATGAATTGCAGCACACCAAGCCTCCCTGTCCATCACCAACTCCCAGAGTTTACTCAAATTCATGTCCATCAAATCAGTGGTGCCAATAGAAAACTCCAAAGACACCACCAGAAAATTACTAGAGCTAGCCAATGAATATAGTAAATTGCAGGATATGAAATTAATACACCGAAATCCCTTGCATTCCTATGCAGTGACAATGAGAAAACATAAAGAGCAATTAAGGAAACAATTCCAATCAGTATTGTGATGAAAAGAATAAAATACTTAGGAATGAATCTACCTAAAGCAACAAAAGACCTATATATAAAATACTATGAAACACTGGTGAAAGAAATCAAAGATAACATAAATAGATAGAGAAATATACCATGTTCATGGATCAGGAGAATCAATATAGTGAAAATGAGGATACTACCCAAAGCAATCTTTAGATTCAATGCAATTCCTATTAAACTACCAACGGTATTTTTCAGAGAACTAGAACAAATAATTCAACAATTTGTATGGAAATACAAAAAACCTTGAATAGCCAAAGCAATCTTGAGAAAGAAGAATGGAACTGAAGGAGTCAACCTGCCTGACTTTAGATTATACTACAAGGCTACAGTCATCAAGAGAGTATGGTAATGGCACAAAGACAGAAATATAGATCAATGGAACAAAATAGAAAGCCCATAGATAAATCCACACACCTATGGACACCTTATCTTTAACAAAGGAGGCAAGAATATACAATGGAGAAAAGACAATCTCTTTAACAAGTGGTTCTGGAAAAACTGGTCAACCACTTGTAAAAGAATGAAACTTAAACACTTTCTCACACCATACACAAAAATAAACTCAAAACGGATTAATGATCTAGTGTAAGACCCCAAACTATAAAACTCCTAGAGGAAAACATAGGCAGAACACTCTCTGACATAAATCACAGCAGGATCCTCTGTAACCTACCTCCCAGAGTAACGGAAATAGAAGCAAAAATAAACAAATGGGACCTAATTAAACGTAAAAGCTTTTGCACTATGAGGAAAACTATAAGCAAGGTGAAAGGACAGCCTTCAGAATGGGAGAAAATAATAGCAAGTGAAGCAACTGACAAAGAATTAATCTCAAAATTATACAAGGAGCTCATGCAACTAAATACCAGAAAAATAAACGACCCAATCTAAAAATGGGCCAAAGAACTAAACAGACATTTCTCCAAAGAAGAAATACACATGGCTGACAAACACATGAGAAGATGCTCAACATCACTCATTATCAGAGAAATGCAAATCAAAACCTCAATGACGTACCATTACACGCCAGTCAGAATGGCTGCTATCAGAAAGTCTATAAACAATAAATGCTGGAGAGGGTGTGGAGAAAGGGGAACCCTCTTACACTGTTGGTGGGAGTGCAAACTAGTACAGCCACTATGGAAAACAGTGTGGAGATTCCTTAAAAAACTGGAAATAGGACTGCCATATGACCCACCAATCCCACTGCTGGACACACACACCAAGGAAATCAGAATTGAAAGAGACACATGTACCCCAATGTTCATCACAGCACTGTTTACAATAGCTAGGACATGGAAGCAACCTAGAAGTCCATCGGCAGACAAATGGATAAGAAAGCTGTGGTACATATACACAGTGGAGTATTACTCATCCATTAAAAGGAACGCATCTGAAAGAGTTCTAATGAGGTGGATGAAACTGGAGACTATTATACAGAATGAAGTAAGTCAGAAAGAATAACACCAATATAGTATATTAATTCATACATATGTAATTCAGAAGCATGGTAATGATGACTCTATATTGGGACAGCAAAAGAGACACCGATGTAGAGAACAGAGTGTTGGACTCTGTGGGAGAAGGCAAGGGTGGGATGATTTGAGAGAGTAGAATTGAAACATGTATATTACCGTATATGAAGTAGAGCACCAGTCCAAGTTTGATGCATGAAACAGGGCACTGAAACCCGGCGCACTGGGACAACCCTGAGTGATGGGATAGGGAGGGAAGAAGGAGGGGGATTCAGGGTGGGGGACACGTGTACAATCATGGCTGATTCATGTCAATGTATGCAAAAACCACTACAATATTGTAAAGTAATTAGCCTCCAATTGAAATAAATAAATTTATTAATATAATAAAAATGCCCCCCAAAAGTAAAGGAAAAAGAAACTCATTTTCACATATGTAAAAGCCTTAAGAGCTCATCACCAGAATACCTTCACTATAGGAAGTAATAGAGAAAGGGCTTCAGGAAGGACAGACATGGTATAGCTTGGAAATCTAAAACTATACGGGGGGAAAGGAGAGCAGGGAAAATTGTTAGTATGAGATCTATCTATGTCTCTGTGTTTATCCCTAATATAGAGATTTTTAATACATTCACAGTGGAATTTCTTGGACTAAAATATTTAAATGATATTCAAAAGCAGAAGTTGCAGATGTTGAGAAAATTAGTAAATTTTAATTTAGCTTAAAGAACAATTATCCAGAATAAAACGAAAAAAGAATATAATGAAATAGGGAAAAGTGTATAAATAATAACATGGGACACAGTGAAAAGACCCTATTTATGTAGACACTGAAATTACTGATAGGAGTCCTGTCTCCTGCCTAGAGCTGAGTGACAGGACGACTCCCAGGGAGCAGAAGGAGCAATGTGTGAGCCCACAGCTGTGGGCGTGGAGTAGGTCAGCAGGGATGCTGGCCTCAGTACACTGGGCGGCCAGGGCTGCTGCTTGTGTTGCTTTCTGCCCTACTTGTCTCAAGGATGGCTCTGGATGGAGGGTCCTAAGGGACATGGGCCAAAGCAAAGGACACTCAGCAAGCTCCAAGGAAGGTAAAAGAGTGATTCTCTGGCAATTCCTAGATTGGGTGTGCCACCAAAGCCAAGTGGAGTTTCCTGGATGAGATATTAAACAGCCTCCTGGACACCAAGAGAACTCCTTAGTGTGCCAGGAGAAGATGTCCTTTTTATTTTTTCTTTATTGAGATATAGTTGCTTTACAATGTTGTGTTTGTTTCTGCTCTACAGGAAAGTGAAGCAGGTATCCATTTACATATACCTCTCTTTTTGGATTTCCTTCCCATTTAGGTCACCACAGTGCATGGCGTAGAGTGCCATGTTCTATATAGTACGTTCTCATTAGTTACCCATTTTATACAAAATTGGAAAAGGAGTACGTCAAGGCTGTATATTGTCACCATGTTTATTTAACTTATATGCAGAGTACATCATGAGAAACGCTGGGCTGGATGAAGAATAAGCTGAAATCAAGATTGCTGGGAGAAATATCAATAACCTCAGATATGCAGATGACACCACTCTTATGGCAGAAAGTGAAGAAGAACTAAAGAGCCTCTTGATGAAAGTGGAAGAGGAGAGTGAAAAAGTTGGCTTAAAGCTCAAAATTCAGAAAACTAAGATCATGGCATCTGGTCCCATCACTTCATGGCAAATAGATGGGGAAACAGTGGAAACAGTGGCAGACTTTATTATTTTGGACTCCAAAGTCACTGCAGATGGTGATTGCAGCCATGAAATTAAAAGATGCTTACTCCTTGGAAGAAACGCTTTGACCAACCTAGACAGCATATTAAAAAACAAAGACATTACTTTGTCAACAAAGGTCTGTCTAGTCAAGATTATGATTTTTCCAGTAGTCATGTATGGATGTGAGAGTTGAACTATGAAGAAAGCTGAGTGCAGAAGAATTGATGCTTTTGAACTGTGGTGTTGAAGAAGACTTGAGAGTCCCTTGGATTGCAAAGAGATCCAACCAGTCCATCCTAGGGGAGATCAGTCCTGGGTGTTCATTGGAAGGACCAATGTTGAAGCTGAAACTCCAATATCTTGGCCACCTGATGTGAAGAGCTGACTCATTTGAAAAGACCCAAATGTTGGGAAAGATTGAAGGCAGGAAGAGAAGGGAACGACAGAGGATGAGAAGGTTAGATGGCATCACCAAGTCAATGTGAAAGGTTGTTGCTGAATGATAAGATGCTGGGATTCTTGGCCTCTGGAGAAGACAAATTCAATCTGGGGCCAGAGATGAGGCTGGATCACTCAGAGCTTTTGTGTAATAAAGTTTTATTAAAGTATAAAGGAGATAGAGAAAGCTTCTTGCATAGGTATCAGAAGGGGGAAAAAAGAGTACGCCCCTGCTAGTCTTCAGCTGGATGTTATATAGTCACTAGCATTCTGCTAATGAAAGGGATGTCTTAAAGCTCAGACTAGGCCCCTCATCCGTAAGATGCATTTTGGGTTAATCTTGGCACCAGATGATTCATCCCTGGCCATAAAATGATTGACTTGAGTCTTGTAGAAGGGCAGATTACCATACAAATAGTTTCGTTTACATAGATTAGGGAAACAATATCTGAGTATAACATACTGGCTTGTCAAGTAGGTTCTGAGTCATTAGGCGGAACTGACTTGAAGACAGAGTCGGGGTAAATGCATAGTACATTAACATAGCTGGAGACAAACATTTCCATAAGAAAAACGCATTGCTTAACTCAAGGTTTGAGAATAGTTAACTTCAAGTTAAACTAGGTGTCATGGCAGCACAGTATTTTAAGAGAAACCTCCCTTTAAATTTGTATAGAGAAGGAAAAAAATATCACTAGTTTGTTTCCTCCTGCTGCTTAAGAGAGATAAAAATGTCTGACATTTGCAGTCTATTTCATCCATTTGGAGACCCCTGACCTTCCTGCCTGATACCCTCTCAAATGGACATGAGTTTGGGTAGACTCTGGGAGTTGTTGATGGACAGGGAGGCCTAGTGTGCTTCGGTTCATGGGGTCATAAAGAGTTGGAAACAACTGAGCGACTGAACTGAACTTAATGAGTTTTGAGTTATTTCGTATTGATCAACACATATAATCAAGAAATTAAACATGTCCATTATTTTATCTATGTAAATGATATAATGTAAAATATGGCCCTTTCTATCTAGTCCTTTAGTTGCAATATCTTGTTGTGCAAGTAACTCAATTTTTTGCTAAGTAATATTTTATCATATGTGTATGTGAAAATTCATTAATCCAGTTATATGTTGGCAGAGATTTCTGTTTTTTATTTTTTTAAGAGTTCTTTGCTGTTGTTCTTTTTGTTCAGTTGCCAAGTCGTCTCTGACTTTTTGTGACACCATAGTCTGGAGCATGTCAGGAATCTCTATTCCTCACCATCTCCCAGAGTTTGCCCAATTTCAGGTCCATTGAATTGGTGATACCATCCAACTATCTAATCCTCTGTCACCGTCCTCTCCTTCTTATTTTTATTTTAATGGTCATCTACATGAAATCTCTATTTTTTACTTTCTGATTTTTTATTTAAAAGCCTATTAAATATATATATATATATATATATATATATATATATATATATATATATATATGTTTATGTGTGTCATAAACACACAGCCCTGGTAGCTCCTCTGAGGCCAGTGCTGTTACAAGAAAAACAGACCCGAGGAAGTTGGTGGCTTTCAAGAGCACCTCCAACAATGACTCCTTCATTGAAATAGTTCTTGGCCACATAGCATGTTCTAGGTCTTTTGTGCCTTGGCTTGTTCAGCACTTTTCATAACTGAAGGACTGGGACAGCCTAGTCAATCAGGCAGCTGTTAAATTATGTTCAATGACAGATGAAATAAACAGATGGTCAGTTCAGTTCAGTTTCTCAGTCATGTCAGACTCTTTGCAACCCCATGGACTGCAGCACCCCATGCCTCCCTGTCCATCACCAACTCCCGGAGTTTACTCAAACTCATGTCCATTGAGTTGGTGATGCCATCCAACCATCTCATCCTCTGTCATCCCCTTCTTCTCCCACTTTCAATCCTTCCCAGCATCAGGGTCTTTTCAAATGAGTCACTTCTTCGTATCAAATGGCCAAAATATTGGAGTTTCAGCTTCAGCATCCTTCCAATGAATGTTCAGGGCTGATTTTCTTTAGGATGGACTGGTTGGATCTGCTTTCAGTCCAAGGGACTCTCAAGAGTCTTCTCTAACACCACAGTTCAAATGTATCAATTCTTCAGTGCTCAGGTTTATTTATAGTCAAACTCTCACATCCATCCATGACTATTGGAAACACCATAGCGTTGACTAGATGGACCTTTGTTGGCAAAGTAACATCTCCACTTTTTAAGATGCTCTCTAGGTTGGTCATAACTTTTCTCCCAAGGAGCAAGCATCTTTTAATTTCAAGGCTGTAATTACCATCTGCAGTGATTTTGGAGTAAAAATAATAAAGTCTGCCACTGTTTCCACTGTTTCCCCATCTATTTGCCATGAAGTGATGGGACCAGATGCCATGATCTTAGTTTTCTGAATTTTGAGCTTTAAGCCAACTTTTTCACTCTCCTCTTCCACTTTCATCAAGAGACTCTTTAGTTCTTCTTCACTTTCTGCCATAAGGGTGGTGTCATCTGCATATCTGAGGTTATTGGTATTTCTCCCAGCAATCTTGATTTCAGCTTGTGCTTCATCCAGCCCAGCATTTCTCATGATGTACTCTGCATATAAGTTAAATAAGCAGGGTGACAATATATAGCCTTGACATTCTCCTTTCCCAATTTGGAATCAGTTTGTTGTTCCATGTTAAGTTCTAACTGTTGCTTTCTGACCTGCATACAGATTTCTCAAGAAGCAGATCAGGTGGTCTGGTATTCTCATCTCTTTAAGAATTTTCCACAGTTTGTTGTGATCCACACAGTGGTCAAAGATGGTCACAAAGCGACAGATACCAAGTTGGCATACTTGGTTCATGTATTGTCATTAAATTAGTGAACTCAAACCTAGGAAACAACACCTTTAGAAAACGCAGACATGCTAGTATACCAGGTAGAAGAATTACAAACACCGTCCCCAAAGAGGCAAGGAAAATGGAGCTTCTTTATTTTCCAGTAAGTGGGACAATCCCAGTTTATAAGTGCTGTGCCAGAGTCCCTACTGGCCTAACATTTCTCTCAGGAAATCTACATTCTCAATGACTTTTAAGCTATTGTTCGCTGTCAGCAGTGTATTGTACATTAATTCTCTAGAATTTTTCGTTTTGCACATTGAATAAACCTATCAACAGAAATTCCTACTTTCCGACTAGCTTCAGTTCTTGGTAACCAGCGTTCCACTTTCTGTTTCTATGGGTTTAAGTATTTTTTCTTTTTTAATGAAAGTTCTTTAAATTTTTAAAAAACCTTTAAGCATGCCTTGCAACTTGTGGGATCTTAGTTCTCCACCAGTGATTGAACACAGTCCCTCAGCAATGAGAGCATGGAGTCCTAATCATTGGACTGCCAGTGAATCACTGGATTTATCTACTGTAGATACTTCATATAAGTGGGATCATGCAGAATTTCTTTCTATGACTGGCTAATTTTACTTAGAATAATGTCCTTAAAGATTCATCCATGTTGCTGCATGTAGTAAGATTTCCTTCTTTTTAAAGACTGAATAATATTCCCCTGTGTCTCTATGTCTATATGTATATGTGTGTGTGTGTACATGCATGTGTGTGTGTTAGTTGCTTAGTTGTGTTCGACTCTTTGTGACCCCATGCACTATACTCCACCAGGCTCATCTCTCCATGTACTTCTCCAGACAAGAATGCTGGAGTGGGTTGCCATTGCCTTCTCTAGGGGATTTTCCTCACTCAGGGATCATACCCAGGTCTCCTGCATTGCTGGCAGATTCTTTACCGACTGAGACTCCAGGAAAGCCTATGTATGTGTGTGCATGTGTATACGTGTGTGTGTGTGTGTGTGTGTGTGTGTGTGTGTATAAAACACAATTTCTTTATCCGTTTATCTGTTGCTGGATATTTAGCTTGCTCCCATGTCTTTACTCCTGTGAATAATGCTACGATGAGATCCTGATTTTCATTCTTCTAGGTTAATACCCAGAAGTTGGTTGCTATATCATATGGCCATTACACTTTTCAATTTTTGAGGACCCTTCATACTGTTACCCATAATGGCTGCACCAGCATACATTCTCTCTTTCTCAATACATATGCCAGTACTTGTCTTTTTTAAAAAATGACTTGATAACGATTCTGAGGTGATATCTGACTGTGGTTTTTCTTTGTATTTCCATTGCAGTTATTGATATTAAGCACCTTTTATACCCCTGTTAGCTTATTTTTCTATTTTCTTTGGAGAATTGTCTCTTTAGGTCCTTAGCTTATTTTTAATTGAGATATTTCCTTTTTTTACATGTGGGTGTAGCAATCACTTGCATATTTTACATATTAACTTCTGGTCATATATGTGGTTCAAAAGTATTTTTTCATTCTGTATGTGGCCCTTTATTCTGTTGACATTTTCCTTTGCTATGAAGAAGGCTTTTAGTTTTATGTAATCCCACTTGTCTACTTTTGCTTTTGTTGCCTGTTCTTTGGGTGGAATATCCAAGAAATCATTGCCAAAACCTATGTCATAATGTTTCCCCCCTATGTTTCCTTATAATATTTTTAATTTTAGGCTTTATGTTTCAGTCTTTAATCTGCTTTGAGTGGTTTTGTGTTTGTGATATAAGATGAAAGTCACATTTCATTATTTTACATCTATATATCCAGTGGTTCCCAACACCACTTATGGAAGAGACTGTCTTTCCCCACTGTGTATTCCTGGCACCCTTGTCCCGGATCAGTTGACTGTATGTGTGTGTGTGTTTTCTGGGCTCTCTAATCTGTTCCAGTGGACTATGTGTCTGCATGTAAGTATCATACTGTTTCAACTATTGCAGCTTTGTGATACGTTTTGAAATGAAGAGGTGTAGTGCCTCTAGCTTTGTTTCTCTTTCTCCAGATTGTTTTGGATATTCAGAATTTTTTGTGGTTGCATGTGAGTTTTAGGATCATTTTTCTAGTTCTGGAAAAAATGCCTTGTGATTTAGATAAGGGACTTCATTGACTGTTTATATCATTTGGGATTGTACGGATATCATCACAATTAGGCTTCGAGTTCATGAATGTGGGGTATTGGTCTTCTTATTTGTGTCTTCTTTAATGTTTTTCATCAGTGTTTTCTAGTTTTCAGTGTAGTAGTCTTTCACCTGTGCAATTCATTGTATTCTAAGCATTTTATCTTTTATTAATTTCCTTCTGGAGTTATCATTGTTAGTATGGAAGCATAGCTATAATGGTTGTCATCAGTGTCTCTGGGTTCAGCAATAGGAAAACAGGACATGTAGTGTTGATTGCTAGTGGCAGCAATGTGCACAGGCTCAACTGTGGGACTGTAGGTGAATGCACAGGGCAATGGTGTATGCACTGTGGCAAGAGCAGGGCCTGTGTTAGGATCTTGGACTGATCACAGCACACAAGTTCAATTTCTGAGTCAGAGCTGGTGGCGTGTACATGCCTGGCTTCAGGACCAGGACTGACTTTGCTGCATCTGTGATGGCTGTGCTGAGTTCCAGGGAGGCACTAGTTGTCATGGTTCCTGAGGGACTCAGCACCAGGAGTCTGAGACCTTTTTTTTCTTCATCAATTAAGATGATCATTCAATTTTTCTGTTTATTCTCTATGTGTAACTGAACTTGGCTTGCTTCTGATTACCCATGCCTAATAAAGCTGATCTATTGACATGGGGTTGTGGTGAAGGAAAGTGCAGTGTACATTGTAGGGCACCAAGCAGGGAGTCCAGGTAGCTAGTAATTCAGAGGCCTGGACTCCCAGAGTTTCAGGGAAAGGTCTTTAAAGACAAGGTGAGGGAAGAAGCTTTGTGGGATATGTGATCAGCAGGTGGACATTTTTGTGATTATTTGGTACTGAGGTAATCTGGAGTCAACATCATCAACCTCTGGTTCCAAAGTTTAGAGCCTGTGTGTTTGTGGGAAGCATACAGCTAATTTCTTCCACCTGATGGGGGTTTCAGTATCTGCAAAACATCTCCAAGGACATGGCTTAGAATATTATGTATAGCCATTGAGGAGTAAGTAAAGATCCTTGACTTTGTTTAATGGCTAACACATTATTATTTTGTCTTGCTTGACTGTTTTTCTTTCTCTCTGTCTTTTCTCATGTCTCTGACTAAATGTACTATTTTGAATTCAGGGGAGGCCTAGAAGAGGAAAGTTTTCTACAGATAAGAGGTATGTGTAGGGCATGGTGAGTGGTGGTCTGTTCTGGGAAGAGGCCTTAGAGTCCTGCTGGGTTATATTTATGCACTGAATTAGATATTTTTGTAATGCTAAACTATGTTTGCATTCTTCTGTTGTTAGAGTAAGCTGACTTTTTAAAACAAAATACCTGTTTTTATACAGTGTTATACTAGCTTTTCTCACACTTTGTTTTTGTCTGCATGTACCTAAAATTAACCCAAACCATTTAAGAAAGAATGAAAACTCTTCTTCCCTTGATCAGACACCATGAGTGTATGAGGAACTATGAACAGAGATTGCTAACACTGTACAAGAGGTGGTGATCAAAACCATCCCTAAGAAAAAGAAATGCAAACAGACAAAATGATTGTCTGAGGAGGCCTTACAAATAGCCAGAAAAAGTAGAGAAGCAAAAGGCAAAGGTGAAAAGGAAAGATATAATCATTTGAATGCAGAGTTCCAAATAATATCAAGGAAAGAAAAGAAAGACTTAAGTGAACACAGCAAAGAAGTAGAGGAAAACAATAGAATGGGAAACACTAGCGATCTCTTAAAAAACAATTAGAGATACCAAGGGAACATTTCATGCAAAGATGGACACAGTGAAGGACAGGAATGGCATGGGCATAACAGTAGCAGAAGATATTAAGAAGAGGTGGCAAAAATATAGAAACCACTGTACAAAAAAGATCTTAATGACCAAGATAACCACAAAAAGGGTCTTAATGACCCAGATAACCACCTAGATGATGGTGTGATCACTCTCCTCGAGCCAGACATCCTGGAGTGTGAGGTCAAGTGTGCCTTAGGAAGCATTACTATGAACCAAGCTAGTGGAAGTGATAGAATTCCAGCTGAGCTATTTAATATCCTAAAAGATGATGCTATTAAAGTGCTGCATTGAATTCATCAACAAATTTGGAAAATTGAGCAGTGGCCACAGAACTGGAGGAGGTTGGTTTTCATTCCAATCCTAAAGAAAGGCAATGCCAAAGAATGTTCAAAGAACAGACTTGTGGACTCTGGGAGAAGGCGAGGGTGGGATGTTTCAAGAGAACAGCATCGAAATATGTATATTATCTAGGGTGAAACAGATCACCAGCCCAGGTTGGGTGCATGAGACAAGTGCTCGGGCCTGGTGCACTGGGAAGACCCAGAGGGATCGGGTGGAGAGGGAGGTGGGAGGGGGGACCGGGATGGGGAATACATGTAAATCCATGGCTAATTCATTTCAATGTATGACAAAAACCACTGCAATGATGTAAAGTAATTAGCCTCCAACTAATAAAAATAAATGAAAAAAAAAAGAGATTAAAAAAAAACAACTGCTGTTCGTTTGTACTCATTTCACATGCTAGTAAGGTAATGCTGAAAACCCTTCAAGCTAGGCTTGAACAGTACGTGAACTGAGAACTTCAGATAGATGTACACGGTGGATATAGAAAAGGCAGAGGAACAAGAGATCAAATTGCCCACATCTGCTGGATCATAGGAAAACAAGAGTGCCCCAGAAAAACATCTGCTTCATTGACTATGCTGAAGCCTTTTACTGTGTGGATCACAACAAAGTGTGGAAAATTCTTAAAGAGATGGGAATACCAGACCACCTTACCTGCTTCATGAGAATCTATATGCAGGTCAAAAAGCAACAGTTAGAACCAGACATGCAACAAGAGACTGGTTCAAAATTGGGAAAGGAGTACATCAAGACTGCGTATTGTCACCCAGCTTATTTAACTTATATGCAGAGCATATCATATGAAGCTAGGCTGGATTAATCAAAAGCTGGAATCAAGATTGCTGGGTGAAATAACCTCAGATATGCAGATGACATCACACTTATGGCAGAAAGTGAAGAGGAACTACAGAGTCTCTTGATGGAAGTGAAAGAAGAGAGTGAAAAAGCTAGCTTAAAACTCAGCATTCAAAAAACCAAGATCACGAAATCTGGCCCCATCACTTCATGGCAAATAGATGGGGAAACAATGGAAACAATGACAGATTTTATTTTCTGGGCTCCAATATCTCTGTCGACAGTGACTGGAAGAAAAGATTCTTGCTACTTGGAAGAAAAGCTTTGATGAAACGAGATCAGCATTTTAAAAAGCAGAGACATCAGTTTGCTGACAAACGTCTGTCTTGTGAAAGCTATGGTTCTTCCAGTAGTCATGTATGGAGTTGAGAGTTGGTCCAAAAAGAAGGCTGAGCATCAAAGAATTGATGGTTCCAAACTGCAGTGCTGGAGAAGACTCTTGAGACTCCCTTGGACAACAAGGAGATCAAACCAGTCCATCCTAAAGGAAATCAACCATGAATATTCATTGGAGGCACTGATTTTGAACTTGAAGCTCTAATACTTTGGCCACCTGATGTGAAGAGCCGACTCATTGGAAAAGAGCCTGATGCTCAGAAAAATTGAGGACAGTAGCAGAAGGGGATGACAGAAGATGAGATGGTTGGATGGCATCATCGACTCAAGGGACATGAGTTTGAGCAAACTCTTAGAGATATTGAAGGGTGGGGGGCCTGGCATGCTACAGTCCATGGGGTCGCAAAGAATTGGACGTGACTGAGTGACTGAAGAACAAAAACAGGGATTAACTACCTCATTAGAACTGACTCAAATTAATTCCTTTCTATGGCTGAGTACTATTCCATTGTATATAGATACTACAACTTCTTTAACCAGTCATTTGTTGATGGACATTTAGGTGACTTCCATGTTCTAGGTATTATAAATAGTGCTGCAATGAACATTGGTGTACATGTGTCATTTTCAGTTATTATTTCCTCAGTGTGTATGCATAGCAGTGGGGTTTTTGTGTTGTATGATAGTTTCATTCCTAGTTTTTTTTTTTTTTTTTTTTAGGAATCTTCATTCTGTTCTTCATAGTGCCTGTATCAATTTACATTCCCATCCACAGTGCAAGAGGGTTCCCCTTTCTCTATTTGCTCTCCAGCATTTGTTGTTTGTAGAATTTGTGATGATGTCCATTTTGACTGGTGTGAGATGATACCTCATTGTAGTTTTGTTTTGCAATTCTCTAATAATAAGCACTGAGCATTTTTTCATGTGTTGATTATCCATTGCAATGTCTTCTTTGAAGAAATGTCTCTTTAGATCTTCTGCCCATTTTTTATTATATTGTTTGTTTTTCTGATGTTGAGTACATGAGCTGCTTGTGTATATATATATATGTATATATATATATAACTGTATCAAATTTTATTTATTTTTTAATTTTAATTTTTTCCAATTGTTTTTATTAGTTGGAGGCTAATTACTTTACAATATTGTAGTGGTTTTTGCCATACATTGATATGAACCAACCAAAAGACAGACTGCTTGTATATTTTGGAGATTAATCCTTTGTCAGTTGCTTCAATTACAATTAGTTTTTCTCATTCCAACGGTTGTCTTTTCATCTTGCTTATGGTTTCCTTTGCTGTGTGGAAGCTTATAAGTTTAATTAGGTCCCTTTTGTTTATTTTTGTTTTTATTTCTATTACTGTAGGAGGTGAGTCACTGAGGATCTTTCCATGATTTATGTCAAAGAGTTTTCTGTCTGTGTTTTCCTCTAAGAGTTTTATAATTTCTGATCTTACATTTAGGTCTTTAATCCATTTTGAGTTTATCATTTTTTATGGTGTTAGAAAGTGTTCTAATTTCATGCTTGTATAGTACACCTAGTTATCCAGTTTCCCTAACATCACTTACTAAAGAGACTTTTTCCATTGTACCATCTTGCCTTCTTTGTCAAAGATAAGCTGCCCCTAAGTGTGTGGGTTTATGTCTCAGCTTTCTATCTTGTTTCTTTGGTCTATATTTCTGTTTTCTGCTAGTACCATACTGTCTTGATGACTGTAGCTTTGTACTACAGTCTGAAATGGGGACAGTTGATTCCTCCAGCTCCATTCTTTCTCAAGATTGCTTTGTCTATAATGATTCTTTTGTGTTTCCATATGAATTGTGTTTTTTTTTTTGGTTCTAGTTATGTGAAAAATGCCATTGGTTAATGGATAAAGATTGCACTGAATTTGCAGATTTCTTTGAGTAGTGTACTATTTTCTCAATACTGATTCTTCCCTTCCAAGAATCTGTTACATCTCTCCGTCTGTTTATGTCATCTTTGATTCTTTCATCAGTTTCTTATAGTTTTGTCTATTTAGCTTGTTTGTCTCCTTAGGTAGGTTTATTGCTGGGTATTTTATTCTTTTTATGTCAATGGTGAATAGACTTGATTCCTTAATTTCTCTTTCTGAGTATTCATTGTTAGTGTACAGGAAGTCAAGGGATTCCTGCATATTGATTCTGTGTTTGTGCAACTTTACTAAATTCATTGGTTCCTTCTAGTTAGTTTTGATAGTATGTTCAGAATATTCTGTGTATGGTATCATGTCATCTGCAAAACAGTGAGTTTTCCATCTTCTTTTCCAGTTTGGATTCCTTTATATTTCCTCTCGGATTGCCATGACTATAACATCCAAAATTATGTTGAACAATAAGAGTCAAAGTGGGCACTTTGTCTTGTTTCTGATCTTAGAAGAAATGTTTTCAGTTTTTCACCATTGAGAACAATGTCTCCTGTGTGTTTATTGCACATGACCTTTATTATATTCAGGTATGTTCCTTCTAAGCTGATTTTCTGGAGAATTTCTATCATTAATGGGTGCTAGGTTTTGTTGAATGCTTTGACTACATCTATCAGTCAGTCAGTTCAGTTGCTTGGTCACATCCGACTCTTTGCGACCCCGTGAACTGCAGCATGCTTGGCTTCCCTGTCCATCACGAACTCCCAGAGCTTGCTCAAACTCATATCCATTGAGTTGGTGATGCCATGCAACCATCTCACCTTCTGTTGTCTCCTTCTCCTCCTGCCTTCAATCTTTCCCAGAATCAGGGTCTTTTCCAGTGTGTCAGTTCTTTCCATCAGGTGACCAAAGTATTGGAGCTTCAGCTTCAGCATCAGTCCATCCAGTGAGTTTTCAGGACTGATTTTCCTTTAGGGTGGATTGGTTGGATCTCCTTGCAGTCCATGGGACTCTCAAGAGTCTTCTCCAACACCACAGTGCAAAAGCATCAATTCTTTGGCAATCAGCCTTCTTTATGGTCCAGCTCTCACATCCATAGATGACTACTGGAAAAGCAATAGCTTTGACTAGATGGACATTTTTCAGCAAAGTAATGTCTCTGCTTTTTAATATGCTGTCTAGGTTGGTCATGGCTTTTCTTCCAAGGAGCAAGCGTCTTTTAATTTTATGGCTGCAGTCACCATCTACAGTGATTTGGACCCCCCAAAATTAAGTCTGGCATGGTTTCCATTGTTTCCCCATCTATTGGCCATGAAGTGATGGGATCAGATGCCACCATATGGTTTTTATCTTTTAATTTGTTAATGTGATGTATCACATTGATTTAGTTGCATGTATTGAAGAATCCTTGCCTCCCTTGTGTATATGTGACTTGACCATCGTGTGTGATCCTTATCCATTTTAAATATAGCAGTATATGCATGAGCATCCCAAACTCTCTGACTGTCCCTGACCCTCATCCTCCCTGCTGGCAATCATATGTTCATTCTCTAAGTCCATTAGAATCTGTCTGTTTTGTAAATATGTTCATTTGTATCATTTTGTTTTTGATTCTGCACATTAGATATCATAAAACTTTCCTGCTTCTCTGTCTGATTTTCTTTTCTTTTTTATTAATTTATTTATTTTACTTTACAATATTGTATTGGTTTTGCCATACATTGACTTCAATCCGCCATGAGTGTACATGTATTCCCCATCCTGAACCCCCCTCCCACCCGCCTCCCCATCCCATCCCTCAGTGTCATCCCAGTGTACCAACCCCGAGCACCCTGTATCATGCATCAAACTTGGACTAGTGATTCATTTCACATATGATATTTTACATGTTTCAATGCCATTCTCCCATATCATCCTGCCCTCGTCCTCTCCCACAGAGTCCAAAAGACTGTTCAATACAACTGTGTCTCCTTTGCTGTCTCGCATACAGGGTTATCGTTACCTTCTTTTTAAATTCCATATATATGCGTTAGTATACTGTATTGGTGTTTTTCTTTCTGGCTTACTTCACACCGTATAATAGGCTCCAGTTTCATCCACCTCATTAGAACTGATTCAAATGTATATTCTTTTTAATGGCTGAGTAATATTTAACTTATATGCAGAGTACATCATGAGAAACGCTGGGCTGGAAGAAGAATAAGCTGGAATCAAGATTGCTGGGGGAAATATCAATAACCTCAGATATATAGATGACACCACCTTTATGGCAGAAAGTGAAAAGGAACTAAAAAGCCTCTTGATGAAAGTGCAAGAGGAGAGTGAAAAAGTTGGCTTAAAGTTCAACATTCAGAAAACTAATACCATGGCATCCGGTCCCATCACTTCATGGGAAATAGATGGGGAAACAGTGGAAACAGTGACAGACTTTATTTTTTTGGGCTCCCAAATCACTGCAGATTGTGATTGCAGCCATGAAATTAAAAGATGCTTACTCCTTGGGAGAAAAGTTATGACCAACTTAGATAGCCTATTAAAAAGCAGAGACATTACCTTGCCAACAAAGATCCGTCTAGTCAAGGCTATGGTTTTTCCAGTGGTCATGTATGGATGTGAGAGTTGGTCTATAAAGAAAGCTGAGCACAGAAGAATTGATGCTTTTGAACTGTGGTGTTGGAGAAGACTCTTGAGAGTCCCTTGGACTGCAAGGAGATCTAACCAGTCCATCCTAAAGGAGATCAGTCCTGGGTGTTCATTGGAAGGACTGTCGCTGAAGCTGAAACTCCAATACTTTGTCCACCTCATGCGAAGAGTTGAATCATTGGAAAAGACCCAATGCTGGGAGGGATTGTAGGCAGGAGGTGAAGGGGTTGACAGAGGTTGAGATGGATGGCACCACCAACTCGATGGACAAGAGTTTGAGTAGACGCTGGGAGTTGTGATGGGCAGGGAGGGCTGGCATACTGTGATTCATGGGGTCGCAAAGAGTTGGACACGATTGAGTGACTGAACTGTGGACTGAATATTCCATTGTGTATATGTACCACAGTTTTCTTATTTATTCATCTACTGATGGACATCTAGGTTGCCGCCATGTACTGGTTATTTTAAACAGTGCTGCGATGAACGTTGGGGTACATGTGTCTCTTTTGATTCTGGTTTCCTCAGTGTGTATGCCCAGCAGTAGGATTGCTGGGTCATATGGCAGTTCTATTTCTAGTTTTTCAAGGAATCTTTGCACTGTTCTCCATAGCGACTGTACTAGTTGCATTCCCACCAACAGTGTAAGGGGGTTCCCTTTACTCCACACCCTCTCCAGCATTTATTGCTTGTAGACTTTTGGATAGCAGCCATCCTGACTGGCGTGTAATGGTACCTCATTGTGGTTTTGATTTGCATTTCTCTGATAATGAGTTATGTTGAGCATCGTTTCATGTGTTCGTTAGCCATCTGTATGTCTTTTTTGGAGAAATGTCTGTTTAATTTTTTGGCCCACTTTTTGATTGGGCCTTTTATTTTTCTGGAATTGAGCTGGAGGAGTTGCTTGTATATTTTTGAGATTAATTCTTTGTCCATTGCTTCGCTTGCATTATTTTCTCCCATTCTGAAGGCTGCCTTTTCACCTTGCTTATGGTTTCCTTTGTTGTGCAGATGCTTTTAAGTTTCATTAGGTCCCATTTGCTTATTTTTGCTTTTATTTCGAATATTCTGGGAGGTGGTTCATAGAGGATCCTACTGTGGTTTACGTCAGAGAGTGTTTTGCCTATGTTTTCCTGTAGGACTTTAATAGTTTCTGGTCTTACATTTAGATCTTTAATCCATTTTGAGTTTATTTTTGTGTATGGTGTTAGAAAGTGTTCTAGTTTCATTCTTTTACAAGTGGTTGACCAGTTTTCCCAGCACCACTTGTTAAAGAGATTGTATTTTCTCCATTGTATATTCTTGCCTCCTTTGTCAAAGATCAGGTGTCCATAGGTGTGTGGATTTATCTCTGGGCTTTCTATTCTGTTCCATTGGTCTGTATTTCTGTCTTTGTGCTATTACCATACTGTCTTGATGACTGTGGCTTTGTAGTATAGTCTGAAATCAGGCAGGTTGATTCTTCCAGTTCCATTCTTCTTTCTCAAGATTGCTTTGGCTATTCGAGGGTTGTTTTTTTTTTTTTTTTGAGTTCATTATTCTTTTTTTTTTCCATTTATTTTTATTAGTCGGAGGCTAATTACTTTACAACATTACAGTGGTTTTTGTCATACATTGAAATGAATTAGCCATGGATTTACATGTATTCCTCATCTTGGTCCCCCCTCCCATTTCCCTCTCCACCCGATCCCTCTGGGTCTTCCCAGTGCACCAGGCCCGAGCACTTGTCTCATGCATCCAACCTGGGCTGGTGATCTGTTTCACCCTAGATTATATACATGTTTCGATGCTGTTCTCTTAAAACATCCCACCCTCGCCTTCTCCCACAGAGTCCACAAGTCTGTTCTATACATCTGAGTCGTTTTTTCTGTTTTGCATATAGGGTTATCGTTACCATCTTTCTAAAGTCCATATATATGTGTTAGTATACTGTAATGGTCTTTATCTTTCTGGCTTACTTCACTCTGTATAATGGGCTCCAGTTTCATCCATCTCATTAGAACTGATTCAAATGAATTCTTTTTAATGGCTGAGTAATATTCCATGGTGTACATGTACCACAGCTTCCTCATCCATTCGTCTGCTGATGGGCATCTAGGTTGCTTCCATGTCCTGGCTATTATAAACAGTGCTGCGATGAACATTGGGGTGCACGTGTCTCTTTCAGATCTGGTTTCCTCGGTGTGTATGCCCAGAAGTGGGATTGGTGGGTCATATGGCAGTTCTATTTCCAGTTTTTTAAGAAATCTCCACACTGTTTTCCATAGTGGCTGTACTAGTTTGCATTCCCACCAACAGTGTAAGAGGGTTCCCTTTTCTCTACACCCTCTCCAGCATTTATTGCTTGTAGACTTTTGGATAGCAGCCATCCTGACTGACGTTTTCACAGCCTTTGTTTTAAAGTCTATTTTATCTGATATAAGTATTGCTACTCTTGCTTATTTTGGTCTCTGTTTGCATGGAATATATTTTTCCAGCCCTTCACTTTCAGTCTGTATGTGTCCCTTGTTTCGTGGTGGGTCTCTTGTAGACAACATATATAGGGGTCTTGTTTTTGTATCCATTCAGCCAGTCTTTGTCTTTTGGTTGGGGAATTCAACCCATTTACATTTAAGGTAATTATTGATAAGTATGATCCCATTGCCATTTACTTTGTTGTTTGGGGTTCAAGTTTATACACCTTTTCTGTGTTTCCTGTCTAGAGAAGATCCTTTAGTATTTGTTGAAGAGCTGGTTTGGTGGTGGTGCATTCTCTCAGGTTTTGCTTGTCTGTAAAGCTTTTGATTTCTCCTTCATATTTGAATGAGATCCTTGCTGGGTACAGTAATCTGGGCTGTAGGTTATTTTCTTTCATTACTTTAAGTATGTCCTGCCATTCCCTTCTGGCCTGAAGAATTTCTATTGAAAGATCAGCTGTTATCCTTATGGGAATCCCTTTGTTGTTTTTCTCTTGCTGCTTTTAATATTTGTTCTTTGTGTTTGGTCTTTGTTAATTTGACTAATATGTGTTTTGGGGTGTTTCACCTTGGGTTTCTCCTGTTTGGGACTCTCTGGGTTTCTTGGACTTGGGTGATTATTTCTTTCCCCATTTAGGGAAGTTTTCAACTATTATCTCCTCAAGTATTTTCTCATAATCTTTCTTTTTCTCTTCTTCTTCTGGGACTCCTATAATTTGAATGTTGGGGCGTTTCACATTGTCCCAGAGGCCTCTGAGGTTGTCCTCATTTCTTTTAATTCTTTTTTCATTTTTCCTCTCGATTTCATTTATTTCTACCATTCTATCTTCTACCTCACTTATCCTATCTTCTGCCTCTGTGATTTTACTGTTGGTTGCCTCCACAGTGTTTTTGATCATTTATTGCATTATTCATTATATATAGACTCTTTTTTATTTCTTCAGGTCCTTGTTAAACCTTTCTTACATCTTCTCGATCCTTGTCTCCAGGCTATTTATCTGTATATCCAATTTGTTTTCAAGAATTTGTATAATTTTCACTCTCATTATTCGGAATTCTTTATCAGGTAGATTCCCTCTCTCTTCCTTTTTGGTTTGGTTTGGTGGGCATTTGTCCTGTTCCTTTACCTGCTGGGTATTTCTCTGCCTTTTCATCTTGTTTAGATTGCTGTTTTGGGGGTGGCCTTTCTGTATTTTGGCAGTCGGATGTTCCTCTTTATTGTGGAGGTTCCTCACTGTGCATGGGGTTGGACAGGTGACTTGTCGAGGTTTTCTCATTAAGGAAGCTTGTGTCGGTGTTCTGGTGGGTGGAGCTGGATTTCTTCTTTCTGGAGTGCAA
This sequence comes from Odocoileus virginianus, assembly GCF_023699985.2. NCBI lineage: Eukaryota > Metazoa > Chordata > Mammalia > Artiodactyla > Cervidae > Odocoileus > Odocoileus virginianus. The sequence continues at coordinate 16,220,361 of NC_069693.1, read as the reverse complement.
TGAAATGTCCAGTAATAATTTTGAGATGTCATTGGGTTTGTTGTGACTTTGGTCAGCCTGTATATTGAGGCTCAGGGTTATGTTCCTGTGTTGCTGGAGAATTTGCATGGTATTTCTTGCTCTGGAGCTTGTTGGCCCTTGGGTGGTTCTTGGTTTCAGTGTAGGTATGGAGGCGTTTGATGAGCTCCTATTGTTTAATGTTTCCTGGATTCAGGAGTTCTCTGGTGTTCTCAGGATTTGGACTTAAGCCTCCTGCCTCTGGTTTTCAGTCTTAATATTACAGTAGCCTCAGTACTTCTCCATCTATACAGCTCTGATGATAAAACACATAGGTTAATGATGAAAAGTTTCTCCACAGTGAGGGACACCTCCTTTCGAAGACAATGGGCTGCTTTTCTGGTTGCCTGATGTCCTCTGCCAACATTCTGAAGTTGTTCTGTGGTATTTGCTCGGCGCTCAGATGTTCTTTTGAGGAATTTGTGGGGGGAGAAATTGGTCTCCCCATCCTATTTCTCTGCCATCTTAGGACCGCCTTCCCTGTCTAACGTTCTTTACTCACTATGACAGTCTTCAGGGCCATCCATTTTCCACAGCCTTTCTACCCTTGAGTATCTCTGTACTGTTCCCACCATCTCTTCTCCAGAGCTCCCACTCGATGAAAAGCCAGGCCTCTTCTAGACCATTATCTCTGGGCCAGTTGCACAACCAGCTCTGCACTGCTACTGCCTCTGTGAACTTATTTCAATCTTTCTCTCCTCCTTGAATACCTCCTGTCTCCTTCTGCCAGAGCAAGTGTGCTTATGCACCAGGGCCTCTCTGTGTGGTGCCCTCCTTAACTGGAAGTCTCTTCCTCCAGTGGTTGCATGATTCGTTCCCTCATCAACAGGTGTCTTCAAGTATTTCAGCGCAGAGATTTCCTCATATCTCGAGGCCTCATATCAAAGGTCACTGCCTCCATCCTCCCCTGAATGGTTGTTGCTGAACACCAAAAAGATGCCGGGATTCTTGGCCTCTGGAGGAGAAGAATTCAACCCGGGGCCAGAGGTGAGGCTTGATCGCTCAGAGCTTTTGTGTGATAAAGTTTTATTAAAGTATAAAGGAGATAGAGAAAGCTTCTGACATAGGCCTCAGAAGGGGGCATAAAGAGTACCCCCTTGCTAGTGTTAGCCATGGAGTTATATACTCTTTAATTAGTTATTACAGTGAATCAAAAGAATGTCTGGAGGTTGTAAAGACCTCACCAGATCTACTCCCATAATTTGCATTTTAAGATAGCAGGATTAGCCAGAAGTTTTTTCCAGAGACTGCCCTCAAGCAGGGTACATTATTCTTATATAATCCTAAGGAATGTAGAGGGAAGTTTGTCCTTTCTTCCTCCTTGAGAATTCCAGACCCCTCTTTCCTTGGGGACCCCTAGACTTCTTATCAAACTGCCTAGGAAATGGCTCTCTCACCCCCATGGCCCTCTGTCTTCTCATCTGGCTTCATTTTCCCTCAGAGCACTTCTTCCCTTCGGTCACAGTCTTTCACTCCCTCTTAGGTGATGAAGAGCTGCAGGAGAGTGAGAGCTGTGCTTGTGTGCTGCTGTATCCCCAGGACTAGGAGAGGGTCCAGCATTCTCACTGTGCAAAACATCTTTCACAGTGTTTGTTAAAATAATGGCAGGAGTATTCAGTTTCCCTGGAGTTGATAAATGAGAGTATTTTTAGTTCTATTTGCTGTACATATGCTTGTGAATATTACATATCACTAAATAAATAAGATAAAGGTTTAAAATGTTTGACAAGCCAGAATCAAGTAGCTTTTGGCTGGAGGCACCTGGCTGTTCTTTCTCTAAGTGAACTTCAGGTTTACTGAAGACAGGAGCTGAAGTTTGGACACAAGGTGTGACCACAGTCAGACCCCTAAGCCAAATAGGATTCACATCCGGTAACTGCTCTTGGCAAAGAGGCAACAAGTACTGAGCTGCAGTGTCAGCTGACCACCATGGAGCCCTTCCTCACCATGGTTCCTGCTGCCTGGGCGCCACTGCCCTAAAGGTCACCCCACGAGGGCTCATGTGGCTGCAGATGGGTCTCAGACATTCCTGGGCAGGAAGGTGAACACCACAAGGCCCAGGTTGCACAGGCTGGCTCTTTGCCTGTGGCAGCAGGACTTCTGTGTGCATGCACCCCATGCACCCCATGCCTCCTGTCTTTCAGAAGACACTGCCCCCAGTTCCCTCTGCAGCCATGTGATGAGAGGAGTCAGGGCTTGGAGTGCCGAGTAACACAAGTGGCTGCAATCCAGCCCAGTGCCCTCCCGAGGGTGCCACAGGATCATATGAGATGTTCCTGAATTATGGGGACATTTGATGACATCAGGGCAAAGATATGATCAGAGTCAATGCAATATAGCACATGTAGCCCTTTCCTAATGCAAGTTGTTTTTTAAATGTATTTTAAATTAGAGAATAATTACTTTACAGTATTCCATTGGCTTCTGCCATACAAGATGACTCGGCTGTAAGCATACATATGTCTCCTTCCTCTTGAACCTGCCCCCATGCCCCACCCAATTCCACTCCTGTAAGTTGTCATAGAGTACTACATTGAACCCCTTGTTCCAAGTTGTTTTTCAATAAAATTTTAATTTGGAATAATTTTAGATTTATAGAAAAATTGAAAATATTTGTCAAAACTGACAAGCAGCTTTGGAGCATTACTTCCAACTTAACCTCACATATTATTAGGATTTCACCCGCTTGTCCATTAATGTGTCTTCGGTTTCAGAATTCAATCCAAAACCTACACACACCGCATTAATTATCATGTTTCCCCAGTGTCCTCTGCTCCGTGGAGTCACTCATTCTCTCCTGGTAATAGCTTACACGTATGGAGTTCGGTGATGAGTTTGTGGTCTCCAAAGGAGAAGATTTGACTCCAGGACCAAAGACAGCCTCAGTCACTCAAAGAATTGTGCAACAAAGATTTTTCTTTAAAGTGACAGGACAGAGAAAGCTTCAGACATGGATATCAGAAGGGGGTAGAAAGAATACCTACCCTCACTAGTTTAAGCATGGCATTATGTACTTCTCAACTGGCTGCTGAGAACAGATAAACAGAATACCTCAAGGTTGTAAGAGTTCCACCAGATCCTTTCTGAAGGCATATATCCTGAGCTAACTTCAGCACAAGATTAGCCAGAGAGAATGGGTCCTGTCAGGGAGAATGGTTCTGTACAACTTTTCTGGGTGAAATATACTGTTGCTGTGTAATCAGGGGTACAAGTCTTGAGTAACAGGTTCCCAGACAAGTTTTGTTATGATTATAATCATTAACATAGAGGGTAAGAAGAACATTCCCATGATCATAATTTCTGGACTGAAAGAAAGGCCAGTTCTTGGGTAAGATACATTGTTGCCCAAGGCTTAAGGAAAGCATGAGATAGAATGTTCACCTTCTTAAAGGGCGCTGCACTGCCTAAGCTTTAAATCTTATGGGTTTGTCCTGGCCTTGGACATCCTAGGAGGACTGGCTAGGGATGGTAGAAGGTCCTCAAAGCTGAATTTGTCTGCTGTATAGCAGACAAATGTAGAGTGGAGGAGGAAACAGCAGCTTACTCCAGTATTCTTGCCTGGAGAATCCCATGGACAGAGGAGCCTCATGGGCTACAGTCCATGGGGGTCACAAAGAGTGGGACACAACTGAAGCAACTGAGCTTAGCAGAGAGTGGGGTTTAGACTTTGGGTTTGGGGCAAGACACCACAGAGGTGAAGTGCCCTTCCTGTCTCCTTACATCAGAATACTCAGGACAGCTGTGTGTTTTACCACTGGGTGTATCATCTTTGACTATTGATTAACATTGTGTTTGTCAGAGTTGCACTGCTTGCCCCTTCTCCTCCCCTCTTCTTTTCTTTGGAGATGAGTTACTAAGTCACGCTCAGGGAGGAGTGAAGGGCAGTATGTTCTCCATCCTGGAGGGGATAATTTGGTTGTTTTTAGGGATGTTTCAGTAAGAAATAGTTGTCTCCAGTTTCATCCATCTCATTAGAACTGATTCAAATGAATTCTTTTTAATGGCTGAGTAATATTCCATGGTGTATATGTACCACAGCTTCCTTATCCATTATACAGAGTGAAGTAAGCCAGAAAGATAAAGACCATTACAGTATACTAACACATACATATGGAATTTAGAAAGATGGTAACAATAACCCTATATGGAAAACAGAAAAAGAGACACAGATGTATAGAACAGACTTTTGGACTCTGTGGGAGAAGGCGAGGGTAGGATGTTTTAAGAGAACAGCATCGAAGCATGTATATTATCTAGGGTGAAACAGATCACCAGCCTAGGTTGGATGCATGAGACAAGTGCTCGGGCCTGGTGCACTGGGAAGACCCAGAGGGATCAGGTAGAGAGGGAGGTGGGAGGGGGGATCGGGATGGGAATACATGTATATCCATGGCTATTCATTTCAATGTATGACAAAAACCACTACAATATTGTAAAGTAATTAGCCTCCAACTAATAAAAATTAAAAAAATTAAAAAAAAAATAAAGAAAAGCTCTGCTGCATGTTTGAAAAGCTACCAGTAAATTAAATTAAAATTTGAAATTGAATAAATATTCATTTAATAAAAAAAAAAAAAGAAATAGTTGTCTCTTCACTATGTTATTTGAGTTTAGTTCTGTTTAAATTGTCTAGGTCTTTGTCGCGGTGTGTGGGCCTTCTCTTTGCAGAGCACATTCTCTCTAGTTGCAGCAGGAGAGTTTTTAGTTGCCCCAGGGCAGGTGGGAGCTTAGTTCCCTGACCAGGGAGTAAACCAATTACTGCTGCATTGGAGAACATATTCTTAACCACTGGACCACCAAGGAAGTCCCCATTTATTTACTTAATCATTTGTTTGTATTGGTATGGACTCAAACATATTACACTTTACTTTGGGTTGTCATCCAATACTCTGTAATATATTTTGCCTGTCAGACCATTTCCAGTTTGGCCATTGGGAGTGTCTCAGACATCCTTTTATTTTATTTTATTTTGGTTCTTAGTAGGACCTTTTTTAAAAAAAAAACTTATTTATTCTAATTGGAGGCTAGTTACTTTACAATATTGTAGTGGTTTTTACAATATATTGATATGAATCAGCCATGGATGTACATGTGTTTTCCATCCTGAACCCCCCTCCCACCTCCCCATCAGACTTCCTTTTAGAGTTTCAAGGTCCATTTCATCTTGTTTGTGCTAACTAACTGCTCTCCTAGCACGGAAGTTTGATTTTGACAATGAGAGAGTTTTCACATGTGGAATGCCACCTCTGATGGCCCAGCCCTCTGGGCCTTAGAACTCCTGTCCTTAAAGTCGTGTAGGGCTGTGGACCTCAGAGTCTCTGATGGAGACAAACCACACAACCTCACAGCTGCTCACTGATGCTTCTGGATAGACTGTGCAGTGCTAGTACCTCTTGAGACCAGGTTCACTGATGGAAGAGGATGAGACAACCAGAAGGGGCAAGTCTGGACCACTGGGGGTCCAGAATGTTTCCAGGAACTTGTTTCCTTAAAGGTTTGAAAAAAGTTGGTGGCATGATCCGAAATTATCAGAATTATCAGTGCCAGAGAAAATTCACCTGGTGCAGGTCCTGTGAGTTCCTTCTTGGGAATGATTTGGAGCCCAAGACTGCTGTCCAGCAGTGCAGAGCCCCTGCCTAGGGGCTGCAGATGTTAAGATATTTGAAGATGCAGGAAGGCCCAGCTCCCCATTCTTATCTCCAGGACTTCAACTTGGGGAAAAAAGAAGGATTCTGGATGACCTTCTTTCTACCTGGGAGTGGGGTAGACCTGTCCTTGGCCCTCCTGATATTCTATCTTCTCAGTGTGGGAGAGTGTTGCCTCAGAGCCAGGATAGATTGGGGGAAGGATGACCAGGAAAACAGGTGATGGTTGGGGCTGGGACAACAGAGCATTTGGCTCCAAATGGAGTCAGTTAGAAATGTCAGCTCCACTTGATCTTTGGCAAAGATGCTACCACAAGTTCTCTCTGAGCACTGTTCTCAGAGCAGGATGAGCTTCCAAGTAAACACCCAAGATCCAAGGGAGTCACCTATGCCAGGTTACTGGCCACAGACCTGTGGTCCTCCTGGGAGGTATGTGGGCTGGGTTTGGGGAGCTAGTGGTTTATAATGCTGAAGAAACCCTGCCCTGAGCAGAGCACTATAGCTGCCGCCATGATGAAGGGAGCACTGCTTGTGCTGACCCTGCTGGTGACCAGAGAGCTGGCCTTCAACATGCCTGAGGGTAGGAAGGAGGTTCCAGATGGCCCTCCTGATCCTTGCCCCTTGCTGTCTCACTGCATCCTCCACAGTCCTGTCCAAACTGCTTTTAAGGACAGATTCCAAGGACAGCTGACAGATCAGTGCCCAGGAATCCTGCAGAAATTCCTTGAGTCTGTCAGTCTTTTTATGTAAAGGGCAGTGTGGAGCTGGAAGGATCATTAACTGTGCAAACCCTGGGGAATAGTTTGTTGGGGGTATGGGTGATCATTGGGAGGGAGGGAGCAGGCTGATAAGGCTGGCAATGGTGGTCAAGTTCAGAGGGGCCTCCAGGCCTCACCCCTTTTGCTGCTCCCTCTGCTGGGAGGTTTTCTGTCTGGGATGTTAATCAGTTCTGGAGAGGCTGTGTCTCTGTGGGAGGTGAGTCTGAATGCTTTGGATGTGTGACTTCCTATCAAGTGGTGGAAACAGGAGCCTCCTACTCTGGTTATTCTTTGACAAGATGTTTTTTGTCTTTCTTTCAGTGGAAGCCTGCCCTGTGTTTTATGGTGGAGTTGCCTCGCTGTTACTTGGAAGCAAAACATTGTTGAACTCAACCCTCGATTTGGTTGATAGTACTGATGAGGAAAAGGCAGCCTTTGGAAAAATCCAGGATTGCTTCAATGAGGAGGGATTTGATGCCAAGCTGCATATTTCACAAATCGTGGTAATTTACTCTCCTGACCTCACTCTTCCCTGCTCACTGACAAGCATAGTGTGGTATGCCACATGGGAAGAGATCATGCAGTCATGGGATATGTGACGGACAGGAGCTATCAGCAAAGAAGCTCATGAACCTTTGCTCCACCCTGGCAGCACCTGTAATATGCAAAGGCAGTCCATGTGCACATCCAGCCTCTGTTGTTGCCAAATATGCCCACAGCGTGCGAATCAACTCTCACACACAATAGGGTTGCGAGGCCAAGTGTGTTGAGGCAGGTGATTGTTTTTTTCCTCAGTGAGTGGAACTAGTATTGACGGAGTAGAATTTTAATGTTTGGCAGGAAAGGAAGATTTCAGCTCACACACATGTAGGAATCATGTCAGTTCTACTCTAGGAATATTGAAAAGGAGCCCCTGGCTTTAGAGTCTTTTTCCAGCAAGGGACTCCCTGTCTTTGTAAGGTTTCATCACCTCCTCTTGTTCCCACTCTGTGGACCATTGCTCTGGCTCAGAGCCCCATTTCCGCAATGTGGTCTCTGTGTCCACAAACTCGATTTTCCACTGTGGTGTTTTGGTGCCTCAGGCTCCTGAGGAGCCTTCTAGATACCTGTGACTGCTCACCTTGGCTAGCAGTGTATCTCCCGAAGAACCATCATTCCTTTATAGTTCTTGTCAAACAATACTGGAGATTTTGGATAGTCTGTCTCAACATTTTTTTCCTCAAATTTTTGATTGTTCAAAACGAGAGGCTTCCTGCAAACAGTTTCATGCACTAATAGGAGCACACAGAGCACATGGGTTTGTTCACGACTCCTGTATGCACATTCTGTCCATCCAGCACACCTGCAAGAAGAGGCTCAGTTGCAGGAGGTGTGACCCACACCCAGACACCAGCCCCTTCCTCCTCCCTTAGGACCCGCCCCGCGTGTGCCCTGCTGACCTTTATTATCTCCTCCTCTCCCTGGGGTGGCTGGTGACTAGTCTCCATCCTGAGATCTGTGCTTGGGCTATTAGGGAGCCATCCCCCTGGTGCCTGCTGGCAGCCTCCTCTCCATTGGTGGGTCTGTGGGCAGAGTTTCTTGCTGGGGAGGGAGCTGAATCCCTGAGGGTATATCATGTGGTGATGCTGGGTAGACAGGATAGTCCTGCTGTGGGCTCAGGTGTTGTCCCTCCTCCTACTCCCTCCCAGGTTTCCATCATCTTCGACAAGGATTGCTCCGGCTATCAAGTGTCCACGGTTCTGAGTACTGTTTTTGGAATAATTCTCAGTGCGGTCTCTTTGGTGAAATAGTCTTTGCCAGTGATGCCTGGCCTTTCATCCATATTCTCCCCTGTTATTCTCACTGTAGCTGGAATCCTGACACCTGTCCCTCCTATGTGGTCTCTATCAGGCTTACTCTAATAAAATCACTGCAGCATTCTTCAGTGTGCCCAGTGTCTGTCTGCTGTGGGGAGGACATGAAGCAGGAGGTCTTGGGTGATGGTGAAAAGTGACCCACGTAGTCACTGTGGGGAATATGGGGACCGGGATCAGACAGAATGAGGTAAACCTAGGCCCTGCCTTGACAAACTGTAGAACCATGGGCGAGTTTATTGTAACTTTCTCAAGTCATTCTGTCATCTGTTAAATAGGGGTTGTGTATGAAGATTAAGCAAAAGAAGATATAAGTAACCCTTGTCATCACCAGCCTGGAAAGATAAAGTTGTTATTTATGGTCACAGCTAGCATATCTCACTCTGGCTTTTAGCACAGTGGCAGAGCCTTTAGTCCTTTAAGTGTCCTTTCAGTTATTTATGAGTGACTACCCCTGCCCAGGACCCCCAGTAAGTGTTGGATTGCTGGGGTCCAGCCTCGGCAGGATCCAGTGGTACCCTCAGGATGAATGGCATCAGCGAGAGAGAGAGAGAGAGAAAGAGAGACCAGACTGGGGGTGTGCAGCAGAGTCTGGCACTGTTTTGTTTTTTACCATAGCTTTTATACCCTAAGTTAGTACATTTCTGAGGGGAAGATAGTTTAACATTACATCAGCTTGTCCTTCCCGAAACCAGGGTGTTTTCTGCATACTTCTTTGTGAGAGTCTTGTACATTATCTTCTGGCCTTGGGGCCTATTGACATTTTATGACCTAGATGAATGCAAAGCTGTTTTCCGTAATCTATCCTTCATTGAACACAAGGGTCAGTCCTTTTGCAAAAGTTATCAGTTAAATTTATCTAAAAGGTTTACTACACGAAGACTCTGCAGCTCTGGTGAGGCAGCTCCTGTTTAGCATTCCTGGTTAAAATTAACAATTCTAAACTCTTATTTTTCTAAATCTTTAACTATAACCACTTTTAGAATAATATTTTTGTGTTCTCTAATAAGGCTTCCTCACCCCCCACCCCCCTGAAGGGCTCTGTGCCCATTAGGGCCTTTTGTGTAATCAGGTTCTTTACGCTGTTTATGATTAAGGTGTTGTGAGCAGTCATGTGCATTAGGACGCATTTGCCAAGCAGGCTACAATGCCAGCAAAGGAGTCTAAATTGAAACACTCCTTTCATCCTGGATAATCTTATAGGATACCACCATCCGGGGGACATATTGATTAAAGTTCTAAGTTGATTCTGTTTGGAAAGAGATCAGGGAAGGCCTTCTACCTGTGTCACAGAAATTAGGAAGTAGTCTAATATAGCAAGCATCAGAAAGACAGATATCAGATTTAAGGTGAGTGCCGGGGAAGCTTTTCAAAATCCCTGAAGTCCTGATTTGCCTTGCCTGTCAGGTCTTCTCCTCATGACCTTGTCATGGGTGGGATCTCGTGTGCTGGCTCCTGGCATTGGACCAGGAGGAAGGGAGTGGATGGTAGAAGCTACCCCTGCAGGAATGTTGTTTCTGTGGAAACACCTCAAGCTGTGAAGTGTGAATTGCAGAATGTGCCACATGAGTGAGTGTCCTGAATGCCCCAGCCTATTTCTAAGAGCATGAAATAGGTAGCTGCATTACTAGTAGGAAATTTGTGAAGGTACAAGGAAAGGACTAGGTTTTATCCTAGGGTCTAAGCCTCTGTAGGCTACTCTTAGCATGACCCACAAAAAGAGTGGCACTACTGGTAAAATGTCTCTACCTGCTGGCCGAGCAGGTAATATTCTGGGAGCTGAAGTTTGGACTTTGGGTAAGCGGTGAGGGCCTTGAGTCCCGGCTCTTCTTTGATCTGCTACCCGAGTATAGGCCTTTAAATTCATTTTTGTCCTTTCTACAACTTGATTTTACATATACCCAGGGCTGGATGCTCTTCTAGACTTAGTTTTAAGTGCTCAGGTCATGCTAAAGAGGTCTAAAATGTTGTTGAAAAGTACAAAATAAAAATTGAACAGATGAAGGGCAAAATTGTATTCTTGTATGAGATGAATTGATATCCTAGAATTTCAGCTAAAGATTTTTTTTCCACTATTCCATGTGTGAATCAAAATCCAAAGAAAATTCTCTATCATGTTTAATTGTTAGGTTACTTACCACTTCCTGACTATTCTTATAATAGTGTAATTTTTTTTTACCTTAATAGATGGTGAAATGAAGTCATTTTAGTCTAGAATATCCTTGTATAATTAACTTATTCCTTCCTTACAGGATCACTGAAATTATCTCTCTAGTACCTAGTTTCTTCTCACATATTAATTAGATTTAATTATGATTTGATTTAGATTCATATTTTTATCATATATGGATGAATCTAAGCAATGCATTCTTATGTACAAAGAGCCATTTGACAGGGACATTTCTAATCAACACATCAGGCAGTACTGAAAGGAGGTCCAGCTGACTTTATAAGGCTTCTTGTGGTATGAGGAACTCAGCCTCACTTATCAACTACCTTTCATAAATGAAACCAAATTTTCATTGCTGCTAGGTTAGATGATAGTCAAAAATAAAAGATTAAAGGGTTACAGAGAAAACCAATTCAAAAATGTTGATTTTTTAAATTAATCTTTTTAAAATCTGCAAGACCACTGACACTTTTTGGTCCCAGATGGGCATAGAAGTTGGGGAACCTCTTGTTCAAGCACCCAAATATTTTGAGAAATTCCTAAAGACCTCCACCCTTTGTGAAACCTATTATTATCTAAGGCCACATACCTAATTATTGTATTATTGTTGTTTGTTCAGTCTCTAAGTCAGGTCCAGCTCTTTGATACCCCATGAACTGCAGCATGCCAGGCTTCCTTGTCCTTCTCTACATACCAGAGTTTGCTCAAACTCATATCCATTGAGTCAGTGATGCCATCCAACCATCTCATCCTCTGTCACTCCCTTCTCTCCTGCCCTCAATCTTTCCCAGCATTGGGGTCTTTTCCAAAATGTTGGCTCTTTGCATCAGGTGCCCAAAGTACTGGAGCTTCAACTTCAGCATCAGTCCCTCCAGAGAATATTCAGAGTTGATTTCCATTAGGATTGACTGGTTTGATCTTGCTGTCCAATGGAATCTCAAGAGTCTTGTCCAGCATAACTTCTTTGGTGCTCAGTCTTTTTTTACAGTATGACTCTCACATCTACATGACTACTGAAAAAACCATAGCTTTGACTATATGAACTTTTGTTGGCAAAGTGATGTCTTTGCTTGTCAATACACTGTGTATCCTTGTCATGGCTTTTATGTTACTAACCCAGTTACCAGTATCCTTGAACACTTACTCTTATCAGATGCTACCCTGGGTACTACACGTAATATAATTAATCCTAACAGCAAGGTAGGTAAGCCACTTGATAGGTCGAAAGGCCCAGAGAGTTTCAGAGAATTAAGTGGCTTATTCACACCAGGTAGAAAATAAATTATGTATTAAAGTATGTAATAAGAATTCATTTGGGGGGTCATTTCTATATTTCTGCTCATGATTGTTTCCTTTTGGAGTGACATATTGTAAGTCATCAACTATTAGATCTATATTTATTTATTTATTTATTATTTATTTTTATTTTAATTGGAGACTAATTTACTTTATGATATTATAGTGGTTTTTGCCATACATTGTGATGAATCAGCCATGGGTGTACATGTGTTCCCCATCCTGAACACCCCCCCCCCCCACCTCCTTCCTCATCCCATCCCTCAGGGTCATCCCAGTGCACCAGCCCTGAGCACCCTGTTTCATGCATGAACCTGGACTGGTGATCTGTTTCATATATGATAATATATATGTTTCAATGCAATTCTCTCAAATCATCCCACCCTCGCCTTCTCCCACAGAGTCCAAAAGACTGTTCTATACATCTGTATCTCTTTTGCTGTCCCACATATAGGGTCACCATTACCATCTTTCTAAATTCCATGTATATGCTTTAATTAACTGTATTGGTGTTTTCTTTCTGACTTACTTCACTCTGTATAATAGGCTCCAGTTTCATCCACCTCATTAGAAACTGATTCAAATGTATTCTTTTTAATGGCTGAGTATTATTCCATTGTGTGTATGTACCATGGCTTTCTTATCTATTCATCTGCTGATGAACATCTAGGTTGCCTCTATGTCCTTGCTATTATAAACAGTGCTGCAATGAACATTGGGGTACACATGTCTCTTTCAATCCTGGTTTCCTCGGTATGTATGCCCACAAGTGGGATTGCTGGGTCGTATGGCAGTTCTATTTCCAGTTTTTAAAGGAATCTCCACACTGTTCTCCATACTGGCTGTACTAGTTTGCATTCCCACCAACAGTGTAAGAGGGTTCCCTTTTCTCCACACCCTCTCCAGCATTTATTGCTTGTAGACTCTTGGGTGGCAGCCATTCTGACTGGTGTGAGATGGTACCTCATTGTGGTTTTGATTAGCATTTCTTTGATAATGAGTGATATTGAGCATCTTTTCATGTGTTTGTTAGCCATCTGTATGTCTTTTTTTGGAGAAATGTCTGTTCAGTTCTTTGGCCCATTTTTTGATTGGGTCGTTTATTTTTCTGGAATTGAGCTGCAGGAGCTGCTTGTATATTTTTGATTAATTCTTTGTCAGTTGCTTCATTTGCTATTATTTTCTCCCATTCTGAATGCTGTCTTTTCACCTTGCTTATAGTTTCCTTTGTTGTGCAAAAGCTTTTAAGTTTCATTAGGTCCCATTTGTTTATTTTTGCTTTTATTTACAATACTCTGAGAGCTGGATCACAGAGGATCTTGCTGTGATTTATGTCAGAGGGTGGTTTCCCTATGTTTTCCTCTAGGAGTTTTATAGTTTCTGGTCTTACGTTTAGAACTTTAACCCATTTTGAGTTTATTTTTGTCTATGGTGTAGGAGAGTGTTCTAGTTTCATTCTTTTACAAGTGGTTGGCTAGTTATCCCAGCACTACTTGTTAAAGAGATTGTCTTTGTTCCATTTTATATCCTTGCCTCCTTTGTCAAAGATCAGGTGTCCATAGGTAGGTGGATTTATCTCTGGGCTTTCTATTCTGTTCCATTGGTTTATATTTCTGTCTTTGTGCCATTACCATACTCTCTTGATGACTGTAGCTTTGTTGTCTAGTCTGAGGTCAGGCAGGTTGATTCCTTCAGTACCATTCTTCTTTCTTAAGATTACTTTGGCTATTTGAGTGGTGTTTTGTAATTCCACACAAATTGTGAAATTATTTGTTCTAGTTCTCTGAAAAATACCATTGGTAACTTGATAGGGATTGCATTGAATATATAGATTGCTTTGGGTAGTATACTCATTTTCACAATATTGATTCTTCCGATCCATGAACATGGTATATTTCTCCATCTATCTGTGTCCTTTTTGATTTCTTTCATCAGTGTTTTATAGTTTTCTATATGCGGGTGTTTTTTATCTTTAGATAGATTTATTCCTAAGTATTTTATTCTTTTTCACTGCAATGGTGAATGGAATTGTTTCCTTAATTTCTCTTTCTGTTTTCTCATTGTTAGTGTATAGGAATGCAAGGGATTTCTGTGTGTTAATTTTACCTTCAACTTTACTAAATTCATTGATTAACTCTAGTAATTTTCTCGTGGAATCTCTAGGGTTTTCTATGTAGAAGATCATGCCATATGCAAACAGTGAGAGTTTTACTTCTTCTTTTCCAATCTGGATTCCTTTTATTACTTTTTCTGCTCTGATTGCTGTGGCCAAAACTTCCAAAACTATGCTGAATAGTAATGGTGAGAGTGGGCACCCTTGCCTTGTTCCTGACTTTAGGGGAAATGCTTTCAATTCTTCACCACTGAGGATAATGTTTGCTGAGGTTTTGTCATATATAGCTTTTGTTATGCTGAGGTTTGTTCCTTCTATTCCTGCTTTCTGGAGGGTTTTTATCATGAATGGATGTTGAATTTTATCAAAGGCTTTCTCGGCATCTATTGAGATAATCATGCGGTTTTTATCTTTTGATTTGATAATGTGGTGTATTACATTGATTGATTTGTGGATATTAAGAATGCTTGCATCCCTGGGATAAAGCCCACTTGGTCATGATGTATGATCTTTTTAATATGTTGTTGGATTCTGCTTGCTAGGATTTTGTTAAGGACTTTTACTTCTATGTTCATCCATGACATTGGCCTGTAGTTTTCTTTTTATGTGGCATCTTTGTCTGGTTTTTGTATGAGGGTGATGGTGACCTCATAGAATGAGTTTGGAAGTTTACCTTCCTCTGCAATTTTCTGGAAAAGTTTGAGTAGGGTAGGTGTTAGTTCTTCTCTAAATTTTTGGTAGAATTCAGCTGTGAAGCCATCTGGTCCCGGGCTTTTGTTCCCTGGAAGATTTCTGATTACAGTTTCAATTCCTGTGCTTGTAATGGGTCTGTTAAGATTTTCTATTTCTTCCTGGTTCAGTTTTGGAAAGTTATACTTTTCTAAGAATTTGTGCATTTCTTCCAAGTTGTCCATTTTATTGGCATATAGTTGCTGACAGTAGTGTCCTATGGTCATTTGTATTTCCATGTTATCTGTTGTGATCTCTCCATTTTCATTTCTAATTTTGTTGATTTGACTCTTCTCCCTTTGTTTCTTGATGAGTCTGGCTAATGGTTTGTCTATTTTATTTACCTTTCCAAAGAACCAGCTTTTAGCTTTGTTGATTTTTGTTATGGTCTCTTTTGTTTCTTTTGCATTTATTTCTGCCTTAATTTTTGTGATTTCTTTCCTTCTACTAACTTTGGGGTTCTTCATTTTTTCCTTTTTTAGTTGCTTTACAAGTAGACTTAGGTTATTTATTTGATTTTTCTCTTGTTTCTTGAGGTAAGCTTGTATTGCTATGAACCTTCCCCTTAGCCCTGCTTTTACAGTGTCTCCTAAGTTTTGGGTTGGTGTGTTTTCATTTTCATTTGTTTCTAAGCATATTTTGGTTTCTTTTTTGATTTCTTCATTGATCTGTTGGTTATTCAGAAGTGTGTTGTTTAGCCTCCATATGTTGGAGTTTTCAATATTTTTTCCTGTAGTTGACATCTAATCTTACTACATTGTGATCAGAAAAGATGCTTGAAATGATTTCAATTTTTTTCTAATTTACCAAGGCTAGATTTATGGACTCCAATGTTATCTGTTCCAGAGAGGGTTCCTTGTGCACTTGAGAAAAAGCTGAAATTCATTGTTTGGGGGTGAAATGTCCTATAGATAGATATCAATTAGGTCTAATTGATCCATCGTTTCATTTAAAGTTTGTCTTTCCCTGTTTATATTCTGTTTAGTTGATCTATCCATAGGTGTGGGGTATTAAATTCTCCCACTATTATTGTGTTATTGTTGATTTGCCCTTTCATACTTGTTAGCATTTGCCTTACATATTGTGGTGCTTCTATGCTGGGTGCATATATATTTATGATTTTTATATCTTCTTCTTGGATTGATCCTTTGATCATTATGTAGTGTCTTCTTTGTCTCTTTTCACAGTCTTTATTTCAAAGTCTTTTTCATCTGATATGAGTATTTCTACTCCTGCTTTCTTTTGTCTCCATTTGCGTGAGATATCTTTTTCCAGCCCTTCACTTCCGGTCTGTATGTTGGTTTGAGGTGGGTATCATGTAGACAGCATATATAGGGGTCTTGTTTTTGTATCCATTCAGCAAGTCTTTGTCTTTTGGTTGGGGCTTCAACCCATTTACATTTAAGGTAATTATTGATAACTATGATCTCATTGCAATTTACTTTGTTATTTTGGGTTCGAGTTTATACACCTTTTCTGTGTTTCCTGTCTAGAGAAGATCCTTTAGAAGATCCGTTTGTTAAAGAGCTGGTTTGGTGGTGGTGAATTCTTTAAGCTTTTGCTTGTCTGTAAAGCTTTTGATTTCTCCTTCATATTTGAATGAGATCCTTGCTGGGTACAGTAATCTTGGTTGTAGGTTTTTCTCTTTCATCACTTTAAGTATGTTCTGCCATTCCCTTCTGGCCTGAAGAGTTTCTGTTGAAAGATCAGCTGTTATCCTTACAGGAATCCCCTTGTCTGTTATTTGTTGTTTTTCCCCTGGCTGTTTTTTATGTTTGTTCTTTGTGTTTGATCTTCATTAATTTGATTAATATGTGTCTTGGAGTGTTTTGCCTTAGGTTTATCCTGTTTGGGACTCTCTGGGTTTCTTGGACTTTGGTGGCTATTTCCTTCCCCATTTTAGGGACTTTTTTCAACTATTATCTCCTCAAGCATTTTCTCATGGCCTTTCTTTTTGTCTTCTTCTTCTGTGACTCCTATGACTAGAATGTTGGGACATTTCACATTGTCAGAGGTCTCTGAAGTTGTCCTCATTTCATTTAATTCTTTTTTCTTTTTTCCTCTCTGCTTCATTGATTTCCATCATTCTATCTACTACCTCACTTATCCTATCTTCTACCTCAGTTATTCTACTGTTGGTTCCCTCCAGAGTGTTTTTAATCTCATTTATTGCATTATTCACTATGTATTGACTCTTTTTTTATTTCTTCTAATTCCTTGTTAAACTTTTCTTTCATCTTCTCAATCCTTGTCTCCAGGCTATTTATCTGTAACTCCATTTTGTTTTCAAGATTTTGGATCATTTTTACTATCATTATTCTGGATTATTTTTCAGGTAGACTCGCTATCTCCTCCTCTTTTATTTGGTTTGGTGGGCATTTATCATGTATCTTTACCTGCTGAGTATTTCTCTGACTTTTCATCTTGTTTAGATTGCTGTGTTTGGGGTGGCCTTTCTGTATGCTGGAAGTTTGTGGTTCCTCTTTATTGTGGAGGTTCCTCACTGTGGGTGGGGTTGAACGAGTGGCTTGTCAAGGTTTCCTGATTAGGGAAGCTTGCATCAGTGCTCTGGTGGGTGGAGCTGGATCTCTTCTCTCTGGAGTGCAATGAAGTGTCCAGTAGTGAGTTTTGAGATATCTTTAGGTTTGGTGTGACTTTGGGCAGCCTGTATATTAATGCTCAGGGCCATGTTCATGCATTGCTGGAGAATTTGCTTGGTATGTCTTGCCCTGGAATTTGTTGGTTCTTGGTGGAGCTTGGTTTCAATGTAGGTTTGGAGGGTTTTGGAGGAGCTCTTATCGATTAATGTGCCATGGAGTCAGGAGTTCTCTGGTGTTATCAGGTTTTGGACTTAAGCCTCCTGCCTCTGGTTTTCAGTCTTATTCTTACAGTAGCCTCAAGACTTCTCTATCCATACAGCACTGATGATAAAACATCTAAGTTAATGTAAAAAGGATCTCCATAATTAGGGACACTCAGAAAAATTCACCGGGTTACATGGAGAAGAGAAGAGGGAAGAGGGAGATAGAGGTGACCAGCAGGAGAAGAGGGGGTATCAAAAGTGGAGAGAGCCATCTAGCCAGTAATCAAATCCCTATGTGCACGCCACAGCCTGGAACACCCATAGAGGTTTTAAGAGTTACATATAGAAGAAAAGAGAGAGGAAGGAGATAGAGGTGACCAGGAGGAGAAGAGGTGGGGTCAAAAGGAGAGAGACAGATCTAACCAATAATCAGTTCCCTAGGTGTTCTCCACAGCTCGGAATACACAAAGAGATTCACAGAGTTGGGTAGAGACGAGAAAGGGAAGGGAGGAGGTAGAGGTGACCTAAGGGAGAGAAAGGAGAGTCAAACGGGGGAGAGGGCAATCAAGTCAGTAATCATACTCCTAAGTAAAAATGTGTACTGAAGATTGGATTCTTAAGAGTACAAAATTGATAACAAATACCAAAAAGCAAAGATTAAAAGTTTAGATTTTCAAAAATACAATATTAAAAAAACAAAACAAAATCACAAAAATTATAAGAAATATATATGTAGTTTGCATTAAAAATAGGGTCTTTTTTGCAAGATGATAATAGGTTATAAAAATGAAAATTAAAGGAGTAATAGATGAATTAAAAATAAAAATTTGTTTAATTTAAAAAGTGATAATATTAAAAATATATCTATGAATTTCTCTGGAGCTATTGTGGGCAGTGTGGGGTCAGTTCAGTTTCAGATAGTTCCTTGTTTCAGTTTATACTTCTGAAGATCTGTAAGTCCCTTCCAATGTAGTCGGTGCTAACTACAGAGTTTTAATCTGTTGCATCTGTCACTTCCAAAGCGGTTCCCTCTGTTTATTTTGACTTCTTCTGTTTGTAAGTGTATTCAGTATCTAATTTCTTCCCTGACACAAGGGGGTAAAGGTGGTCACTTATTTAGGCCCACTTGTTCAGTCGTGCTGTGGGGAGAGAAGAACACTGCAAACAAATACCACTTGCATATGTGGGGTGTGCTGTGTGTCTTGGCCACAGTGGGTTTGCCCCTGCTCTTGTCGTGTGTGCTTTCCCAGTCTACACTGCTCAGGCTCCAGGTTGCTCTGCAGGGTAACTGTCTAAAGCGGGCCCTGGGCTGCGTGCACTTCCTGGGTCTAAGCCGCTCAGGTTCAGGTTTTCAGGTACTCCAAAAGGCGCAGACTCAGCTGGGCCTACGTTTTGTGCCCTTCCCAGGCCCAAGCAGCTCAGGCAACCAGGTGCTTGGTGAGCGCACACTTCCCGGGTGCAGTGTGTCTTATTGCCTCCCCATCCCAGCTGCTCGGTTTCTGGGTGCACAGCAGCAGCGCCGTCTCAGGTGTGCTGTGTGTGTCTTCAGGGGAGCTGATCTCTGGCTGTTGCCCTCCTGGTGGATGTCAACCGTCCAGGATCCCAGGAAGACTTGGTTAGCAACTGGGAGCCTGCTCGCAGTTTGGTAGAGGATGCCATCTCTGGGGCCAAGATTGCACCTTTCTGGCTCTGGATGTTTCCCGCCTGCCTCCCTGCCTCGGGTGAAGGATGGGCCGGTCCGCAGCTGGCTAGCTCTCCTCTGGTATTAGCTCAGTCCTTTGTTCTGTGAGTGGGCCGGGCAGTGCCTTATGTTAGGGCTTTCCATGGGAAATTTCTCTCTCTCTCATTCTTTCTTTTCTCTCTCTCACTGGCTATCCCACAGTTTGGCTTGCTATCTCACGTTAGCTTCCTCAGATTGCCCTCAGGGCATTCAGGCCCAGTCTTTACCCTAAGCAATGCAGCCTGTGCCTCCCTGTTCAGCACTCGCTTGCCAGTGGCAGACGTGAGCATGTGGGCTGCTTCTCTGCTGGGAGTTCCCACTAGGCATGTAATCTGTGGGTTTTATTTATTTATTTATTCATTTTTCCTCCTGGTTATGTTGCCCTCTGAGATCCCAAAACCCCCCACAGACCCGCTGGTGAGAGGGTTTCCTGGTGTTTGGAAACTTCTCCTCTTTTATGACTCCCTCCTGGGATGGGTCTCTGTCCCTAACTCTTTTGTCTCTCTTTTTATCTTTTATATTTTGTCATACCTCCTTTCAAAGACAATGGGCTGCCTTTCTGGGTGCCTGGTGTCCTCTGCCAGTGTTCAGAAGTTGTTGTGTGGAATTTGTTCAGCGTTCAAATGTTCTTTAGATGAATTTGTGGGGGAGAGAGTGGTCTCCCAGTCCTATTCTTCCACCATCATAGGACTGACCTAATGGATAAATTTTAAAGGAAGTGCTAAAATTTTCTTAGGGGATAAATATCCACAAAATTTAAATAAATCAGTAGACTCTTCAAGGGGAATTTTCAATGGAATAAGAATGTCATTTGCCTTACAAATAGCCATTAGTTTAGTGTAATCTCAATGAATATAACAAGAGCATTTTTTGAAAGGCATTTTATTCTTATAAAATTGATCTTACATGTATTCCCCATCCTGATCCCCCCTCCCACTTCCCTCTCTACCCGATCCCTCTGGATTTTCCCAGTGCACCAGGCCCGAGCACTTGTCTCATGCATCCAACCTGGGCTGGTGATCTGTTTCACCCTAGATAATAGTAATTAGCCTCCAACTAATAAAAATAAATCAAAAAAGAAAAAAAATTGATCTTAACCATTATCTTATGATCCAGAAATCTCCTTCCTAGGTTTACAATCAAAAGAAATGAAAAATTGTTTTCTCATAAAAGCTGCCCACTGATGCTTATGGCCCTTTTTTTCAGATCAGTTTATCAAAAGTCAAAAACTCACTAAGTGTTCTTCAGCTGGTGAGTAGATAAACAGAGCATGCCACATTCCTACAATATAATCTATGCAGCAATTTAAAGGAAGAAACAAAAAACCAATGTAAATGCCTTATTGTTGCACATATCAGTAATTTATTCTTCTTATTTATGAGTAATGTTCCATTGTATTGGTAAAGCTTAATTTGTTTATTCACCCACATAGTAGGGCTATTGGAATTGCTTTTCAATTTGAAGTGTTATAAATAAAGCTGCTATGGATATCTATGTATATTTTAAAAAATAGGGAGAACCTGTTGACACATGCAACAACATGAAAAAATCTCAAGTGTATTATGATCAGTAAGAGATTTGGAACTAAACGACTACAATCAAGGGCTTCCCTGGTGGCCCAGTGACTGGGACTCAATACTCCCAATGCAAGGGCCCAGGTTGGATCTCTGGTCAAGGAACTAGATCCCACACATGAAGCGAAGATCCTGCATACTCCAATTAAGACATGGCACAGCCAAATAATTAATAAGTAAACATTAACGAAGAAGACTCTAGTCATATGGCTTATTTATATGCCATTTATTCTATTTGGGAAAATAAGAATAGCTGTAAAAATGTCAAGTAATTAGGGGTAATAAACCCAGGAGATGCTGAAATATGCACCCTTATATCACAGGCAGATAGAAGGGCTATTAAAGGAAGACCAGAAACAGATCTAAGTCATCATGGATTTTATGAAAAAGGTAATTTGCCAATCAGTGAGGAAATTTGCATTACTTCATAGATGAAATCACACCAAACAAACTAATTGAATATGTGGGGAAATAAAAGTGTTGCATCTATGTCTCACAGCCATCTTCAAAATTAATTTTAGATAAGTTAAATATTTATACATTCAAAGACTGTGATGAAAAATGTCATAAAATCTTTAGAAAATATCATGGAAATCTATTTTTTTTTAACTTCAGGGTAAGGAAGACCTTTCTAACGATTAAATGAAACCAGAGTGATCATTTTGACTGCATTAGAAATAAAATGTTCTGTATATTACAATATGTGAAATAGATCGCCAGGCCAAGTATGATGCATGAGACAGGGCGCTCAGGGCTGGTGCTCTGGGATGACCCTGAAGTATGGGATGGGGAGGGTGGTGGGAGGGGGGGTTCAGGATGGGGGACACATGTATACCCATGGCTGATTCATGTCAATGTATGGCACCAACCAGTACAATATTGTAAAGTAATTAGCCTCCAATTAAAATAAATTAATTAATTTACACAAAAAAAGAAATGAAAAATTATTAAAAATAAAAAGTACAGTCATATTAAGAAAATAAATAATAAAATATTGTTGCATGGCTAAGTGTACCATATACACCTTTTCAGGACATCAGTCAAATGCTATTTCATTGATATCTCCTTATTATTTTTATATTTGGCCCAGAGAGAATAAACATATCTGCAGATCATACAGCTCTTTAAGTTTTCTTCCAGCTTCCCTGCTCATGCATTACCTACCTTGGGTTCAACAAACAGTGTGCACAGTGAGATACAGATCAGCAAAACACCAGGCTTTCTTGTTATGTCTCAACCAGTATCAGGCATAAGCTGCATAGGTAAAGAAATTTTAGTCATTAAAGGAATATTCTCCATTTGGAAATTATCTGTCATCTGTCTTTCTATCTATGTATTATCCCTTCTTTCCTAAGCCAAATTCCAGAATGTTCTTTGCTTACTCCAGTGTGAAATATCTAATTAAAACAATGCCTTTCCCATGCTGATAGTTGATGGAATATCCTAAGACAGTAAGATTAAAAAAAAAAAAATACTGACTCTGGGCAGGAAGTGGATTTTCCCTTCCATCTGGAACAACTAAACCTGGACAAAATATAGGGAAGAATGATGTCCAGAAATTGAACTTCAGGTAACACAGGAGAATGGTCTCTGAGAGAGGGGGGGAAAGTTGCACTCTATGATTGCCCCCTTTACTGCCTGGATAAAGTACCCAGATGGCCCTGCAGGAGGCAGGAGTTCAAGGAGAGAATTCTCTGAGTTGATGAGAAAGAGTTGGGAGTCCAAGGAGAATTTCTCTGAGTTCATGAGAAAGAGTGGGGAGTCCAAGATGCTCAGTGTGTTGACATTTTCCGTAGAGAATATTGAAGAGGAGAGAGTTGCACAGAAATAGGACTCCAGGGTTCTGCAGCAAGTCTCTATCGTATTCACTGAATACTGCCCAATGTATGCATGTGAGAAAACTGCATAAAGTGAGGAAATAACAACCTAAAGCAAGCAGCAGAAATAATGCCAAGAATTTACAAGTCTGAAAATAATGTGTATTTCTAACAGCCTTTTTATAGGGATACTATGGTTATTCATGGAGTGTCAAGTAGATTCTTCAGGAAAGTATCTCGGCAGTGGCATAAAATTTACCTTTACATATGGATGCTTTTGTGTCATCTCAACAATGCTTAAATGGCTTCCCTAATGTCTCGGTGGGAAAGAACCCACCTGCTAATGCAGGGGACATGGGTTTGGTCCCAGCTTGGGAAGATATCCTGGAGAGGGAAATAACAATGACTTCAGTATTCTTGCTTTGGAAATCCCATGGACAGTGGAACCTGGCAGGCTATAGTCCATGAAGTCACAAGAGTCAGACATGACTTCGTGACTGAAACAGCAACAGCAGTACTTAAAAGAAGCTGCAAATTGATCAAGATATTTCAAAATAAAAGAAACACGGCTGAAAAATATCTATAGAACTATAGAGGTACCTAGCACACAAAAGTTTAAAATTTAGAATATTTGAAATCTAAAAGTAACTAGCAGGCAAGTAAAGCAGCAGAAAAATATGAACTCTTATCAGAAGTAATCAATATAATTGAATCAATATAAATAAATCATCAATATAAACAATTGAAGAATAGCATTAATATAAGCAATTGAAGAAGAAATCAATATAAATAAACCCAGAATATTAGATAAAATATTAAAGGCTATTAATTGTATTTCAAATGTTTAAGTACGGAGAGTATGGACATGTAAGCTAGAAGCATAGATATATTTTTCAAAAACTCGAACTAAATTTGAATAGATAAAAAATATATTCCACTAAATGGAATTAACAATGGATTAGTAATTGTAAAAGAAGAAAATATTAATGATTTTGAAATAGACAATGGCATAATCTATCCAAACTAAAAAAAGAAAATGTTTAAAAATGATAGAAAGCAGATCAATAAACTGTGAGACAAATCTGGGGGAGAGGAAATACATGATTAACTGAAAATATCTTAGAACGTAATGGTCAAAGTCTGCCCATGTTTGATGAAAAGTATAAACGTATAGATATACAACACTTGGTTAACTTTAAGCATAAGAAAAATGAAGAAAACTGCACTTAGCACACTGTAATCAGATTTCTTGAATGCAGTGATAAAATAGAAATCTTCAAAGCAGCCAGAGAAACAAAGATAACACAGTACACTTCTCTTAGGAAATAATGTGATTTAGTGAAGTATTGAAAGCATTAAAAGAAAAATATTGAGAATCTCTAATTATCGGCCTGGTGAAACTAGTTTTTAAAAATAAAGGAAAAATAAACATTTTTTTTTCATGTATACAAAAGCTTTCAGCATTCATCATCATTATACTTGCACCATAGGAAGTAATAGAGGATGGTTTGCAGGAAGGACAGACATGGTACAGTATGGAAATCTAAAATATACTGGGGGAATGCAAAGCAGGGAAAATTGTTACTATGAGATCTATCTATATCTCCATGTTTTTCCCTAATATAGAGATTTTTAATACATTCACATTGGATTTTCTTGGACTAAAATATTCAAATAATACATTCAAAAGCAGAAGTTACAGTTGTTGAGAAAATCAGTAAATTGTAATTTAGCTCAAAGAACAATATCCAGAATAAAACAAAGAATATGATAAAATATGGAAGTTATAAGATATCATGTGGGACACAGTGAAAAGACCCTGTATATAGATTCTGAAATTACTGGTAAGAGTCCTATCTCCTGCCTAGAGCTGAGTGACAGGAGGACTCCCAGGGAGCAGAAGGGACAGTGTGTGAGCCCACAGCTGTGGGCGTGGAGTAGGTCAGCGGGGATGCTGGCCTCAGTACACTGGGCGGCCAGTGCTGCTACTTGTGTTGCTTTCTGCCCTACTGTCTCAAGGATGGCTCTGGCTGGAGGGACCTAAGCTACATGGGCCAAACAAAGCAAAGGACACTCAGTGAGCTCCATGGAAGGTAAAAGAGTGATCCTCTGGCAATTCCTGGGTTGGGTGTACCACCAAAGCCAAGTGGAGTTTCCTGGATGAGATATTGGAGGCCTCCTGGGCACCAAGAGAACTCCTTAGCAGTGCCAGGAGAGGGTGTCTTTTTTTCCCCCCTCCTTATTGAGGTATAGTTGCTTTGCAATGTTGTGCTAGTTTCTGCTGTACAGCAGTGAATCAGGTATCCATTTATATATACCCTTCTTTTTTTGATTTCCTTCAATTTAGGTCACCACAGAGCATTGATTGAAGTTCCCTGTTCTATACACTAGGTTCTCATTAGTTATCCATTTTATATGTACTGTCAGTAGTGTATATATGTCAATCTGAGTCTCCCAAATAATCCCAGTCGCCCTTCTCCTGTTGGTGTCCATATGTGGTTCTCTACGTCTTTGTCTCTATTTTGCTTAGTAAGTAAGTTCATCTATACTATTTTTCTAGATTCATATATGGTATTTGTTTTTCTCTTTCTGCTTTTTAAAAAACTTTACTTTTATTTGGAGGATAATTGCTTAACTATAGTGTATTAGTTTCTGCAATATGTCAACATGAATCAGCCATAGGTATACATATGTCCCCTTCCCCTTGATCCTTCCTACCGCCTCCCACCTCCTACCCCATCCCACTGTTGTATGTTGTCACACAGCACCAGATGTGAGTTTCCTGTGTTGTATAGCAATTTTCCTATTTGCTGTCTAATTTGCTGCCTAACTTTACATATGATAATGTATATGATTTAGTGCTAGGCTCTCAATTCGTCCCACCCTCTCCTTCCCCAACTGTGTCTATAAGACTGTTCCCTATGTCTCCCTCTCCATTGCTGCCATGCAGACAGGTTCTTCAGTGCCATCTTTCTTGATTCCATATATATGCTTTAATATATGATATTTGTCTTTCTCTTTCTGCCTTACTTCGCTCTGTATGACAGTCACTAGATCCATGCATGTCTCTGCCAATGGCACAGTTTAGTTCCTTCTTATGACAGTAGCCAAGTATGTTTTTCTTGAATTCCATTCCTTTTTCTGTGATCCACTGGATGTTGGCAATTTGATCTCTGGGTCCTCTGCCTTTTCTAAATCCAGCTTGTGCATCTGGAAGTTTTTGGTTCACATATTATTGAAGCCTAGCTCGGAGGATTTTGAGTATGACCTTGCTAGCATATGAAATGAGTGCAGTTGTGTGGTAATTTGAAGTTCTTTGTCATTGCCCTTCTTTGGTACTAGAATGAAAACTGACCTTGCAGAGTCGTGTGTCCACTGCTGTTCTAAATTAGCTGGCATATGGAGTGCAGCGCTTTAACAGCATCATGTTTTAGGATTTTTAAACTGCTCAGCTGGAATTCTATCACCTCCACTAGCTTTGTTTGCAGTGATGCTTCCTAAGGCCCACTCGACTTCACACTCCAGAATGTCTGGCTCTAGGTGAGTGATCATACCATCATGGTTATTCGGGTCATTAAGATCTTTTTTGAATAGTTATTTTGTTTATTCTTGCTGTCTCTTCTTAATATCTCCTGCTTCTATTTGGACTATACCATTTCTGTCTTTTATCATACCCACGTTTGCAGGAAATATTCCATTGGTATCTCTGATTTCTTTTTTTGTTTGTTTGTTTTTTAAATTTATTTATTTTAATTGAAGGTTAATTACTTTGCAATATGGCAGTGTTTTTTTTTTTTTTTCATACATTGACATGAATCAGCCATGGGTTTACATGTGTTCCCCATCCTGAACAGCCCTCGCACCTCCTTCCCCATCCCATCCCTCTTGGTTATCCCAGTGCACCAGCCCTGAGCACCCTGTCTCATGCATTGAACCGGGGCTGGCAATCTGTTTCACATATGCTAGTATACATGTTTCAATGCTATTCTCTCAAATCCCACCCTCCCCTTCTCCCACAGAGTCCAAAAGACTGCTGTATATATCTGTGTCTGTTTTGCTGTCTCGCATATAGGGTTATCATTACCATCTTTCTAAATTCCATATATATGTGTTAGTATACTGTATTGGTGTTTTTCTTTCTGACTTACTTCACTCTGTATAATAGGCTCCAGTTTCATCCACCTCATTAGAACTGATTCAAATGTATTCTTTTTAATGTCTGAGTAATATTCCATTGTGTATATGTACCATGGCTTTCTTATCCATTGATATGCTGATGGACATCTAGGTGGCTTCTATGTCCTGGCTATTATAAACAGTGCTGCGATGAACATTGGTGTACACATGTCTCTTTCAATTCTGGTTTCCTCAGTGTGTATGCCCAGCAAGCGGGATTGCTGGGTCATATGGCAGTTCTGTTTCCAGTTTTTTAAGGAATTTCTACACTGTCCTCCATATTGGCCTTACTAGTTTGCCTTCCCAACAACAGTGTAAGAGGGTTCCTTTTTCTCCACACCCTCTCCAGCATTTGTTGCTTGTAGACTTTTGGATAGCAGCCATTCTGACTGGCACGAGATGACACCTCATTGTGGTGCTGATTTGCATTTCTCTGATAGTGATGTTGAGTATCGTTTCATGTGTTTGTTAGCCATCTGTATGTCTTCTTTGGAGAAATGTCTGTTTAGTTCTTTGGCCCATTTTTGATTGGGTCGTTTATTTTTCTGGAATTGAGCTGCAGGTGTTGCTTGTATATTTTTGAGGTTAATTCTTTGTCAGTTGCTTTGTTTGCTATTGTTTCCTCCCATTCTGAAGGCTGTCTTTTCACTTTGCTTAAGTTTCCTTCGTTGTTCAAATGCTTTTAAGTTTAATTATGTCCCATTTGTTTAG
The DNA here is from genome assembly GCF_023699985.2 of Odocoileus virginianus. Lineage (NCBI taxonomy): Eukaryota > Metazoa > Chordata > Mammalia > Artiodactyla > Cervidae > Odocoileus > Odocoileus virginianus. The sequence goes on along the minus strand of NC_069693.1, from coordinate 16,192,939 downwards.
TTTTGCTTTTTTTTTCTATTACTCTGGGAGGTGGGTCATAGAGGATCCTGCTGCGATTTATGTCAGAGAGTATTTTGCCTATGTTTCCCTCTAGGAGTTTTATAGTTTCTGATCTTACATTTGGATCTTTAATCCACTTACAAGGGATCATAAGAGACTACTATCAGCAACTATATGCCAATAAAATGAATAACTTGGAAGAAATGGACAAATTCTTAGAAAAGTATAACTTTCCAAAATTGAACCAGGAAGAAATAGAAAATCTTAGCAGACCCATCACAAGCACTGAAATAAAAACTCTAATCAGACACCTTCCAGTGAACAAAAGCCCAGGACCAGATGGCTTCACAGCTGAATTCTACCAAAAATTTAGAGAAGAACTAACACCTATCCTACTCAAACTCTCCCAGAAAATTGCAGAGGAAGGTAAACTTCCAAAATCATTCTATGAGGCCACCACCACCCTAATACCAAAACCAGACAAAGATGTCACACACAAAAAGAAAACTATAGGCCAATATCACTAATGAACATAGATGCAAAAATCCTTAGCAAAATTCTAGCCAACAGAACCAAACAACATATTAAAAAGATCATACATCATGACCAAGTGGGCTTTATCCCAGGGATGCAAGCATTCTTCAATATCCACAAATCAATCAACGTAATACACCACATTAACAAATTGAAAGATAAAAACCACATGATTATCTCAATAGATGCCAAGAAAGCCTTTCACAAAATTCAAACACCCATTTATGATAAAAACCCTCCAGAAAGCAGAAATAGATGGAAAATACCTCAACATAATAAGAGCTAAATATGATAAACCCACAGCAAACATTATCCTCAATGGTGAAAAATTGAAAGCATTTCCCCCAAAGTCAGGAACAAGGCAAGGGTGCCCACTCTCACCATTACTATTTAGCATAGTTTTGGAAGTTTTGGCCACAGCAATCAGAGAAGAAAAAGAAATAAAAGGAATTCATATTGGAAAAGAAGAAGTAAAACTCTCACTGTTTTCAGATGACATGATCCTCTACATAGAAAACCCTAGAGACTCCACGAGAAAATTACTACAGCTAATCAATGAATATAGTAAAGTTGAAGGATATAAAATTAACACACAGAAATCCCTTGCATTCCTATACACTAACAGAAAGAGAAATTAAGGAAATAATTCCATTCACCATTGCAGCGAAAAAGAATAAAATACTTATGAATATATCTACCTAAAGAAACAAAAGGCCTATATATAGAAAACTATAAAACACTGATGAAAGAAATCAAAGAGGACACAAATAGATAGAGAAATATACATGTTCATGGATTGGAAGAATCAATATAGTGAAAATGAGTATACTACCCAGAGCAATCTATAGATTCAATGCAATCCCTATCAAGCTACCAATGGTATTTTTCAGAGAACTAGAACAAATAATTTCACAGTTTGTATGGAATTACAAAAGACCTTGAATAGCCAAAGCAATCTTGAGAAAGAGGAATAGAATTGGAGGAATCAACCTGCCTGACTTCAGACTAGACTACAAAGCTACAGTCATCAAGAGAGTATGGTAATGGCACAAAGACAGAAATATAGATCAATGGAACAAAATAGAAAGCCCAAAGATAAATCCACACACCTATGGACACCTGATCTTTGACAAAGAAGGCAAGGATATACAATGGAGAAAAGACAATCTCTTTAACAAGTGGTGCTTGGAAAACTGGTGAACCACTTGTAAAAGAATGAAACTAGAATTCTTTCTCACACCACACACAAGAATAATCTCTAATTTTCTTGAGAAGATCTCTAGTCTTTCCTATTCAATTGCTTTCATCTGTTTATTTGCCTCGTTCACTTAGAAAGGCTTTCTTATCTCTCCTTGCTGTTCTTTGGAACTCTGCACTCATATGGGTATATCTTTCCTTTTATGTTTCAGTGTATATGGAGCATGTCTTTCTTGTTTTGAAAGAAATATTTATTCATTTGGCCGAGCCAGTTCTTAGTTGCAACATGCAGGATTTTTGTTGGGGTATGCAAGGTCTTTCCTGTGATATGAGGGGTCTTCATTGTGCCATATTGGCTTAGTTGCTTCGTGGCAGTTGGGTTCTTAGTTCCCATATCAAGGATCACACCCTAGTGCCCTGCATTGGACAGTGTAGCAGTGTTAGCCATTCAGTCGTGTCCAACTCTTTGCAACCCCACAAACTGTAGCCCACCAGGCTGCTCTGTCAATGGGATTCTCCAGGCAAGAATACTGGAGTGGATTGCCAGTCCCTTCTCCAGAGGATCTTCTTGACCCAGATATCAAACCCAAGACTCCTGCATTGCAGGCAGATTCTTTACCATCAAAACCTGGTTTTGATCCCTGGGTTGGGAAGATCCCCTGGAGAAGGGAAAAGCTACCCACTCCAGTATTCTGGCCTGGAGAATTCCACGGAGTATAGTCAGTGAGGTCGCAAAGAGTTGGACACGACTGAGTGACTTTCACTGCATTAAATGGCAGATTCTTAACCACTCACTGGACCTCCAGGAAAGTCCACATCTTCTTTATAGGAGAGGCAGTCTTGAGTGACTTAGCAGATCAAGCAGTGATAAGTTAAAACTGCATGTAAGCCTATTGCAGAGTCCTTGAAAGATTTCAGTGTTCCATTTGTTAAAAGTTTATTTGAGGGTTTCCCTGGTGGCTCAGTGGTAAATAATCTTGTCAATGCAGAAGATGCAGGTTTGATCCCTGCTCCAGCAAGATCTTATATGCTGCAGAGCAAATAAGCCCACAGGTCACAGCTATTGAGCCTGTGCTCTAGAGCTTGGGAGCCCAAGTGTTAAGGCCACATGCCCTAGAGCCTATGCTCTGAAGAAGAGAAGCTACTGCAGTGAGAAGCCTGCCCCTTGCAATAGCTAGAGATAAGCCCATGAGGCAATTAAGACCCAGAATAGCCACAAAAGAATATATATACAAAGTTGAGGAGTCAACAATTGGTTTGGCAGGCACAGAAGGCATGGAACTAGGATACCTGGGTATCCTAGTGGGTATCTCCATAGTGGTGAAGAGACTCTTGGAATGCTTGAAAAAGCAATTATTAGGCAAAAATGTACAAGATTCACCATTTTGCAAACCAGAAAAAAAATCCACTGGAAAGAACCAGTGAATGTCAGCTCTGCCTGGAACCCATACTGTTTACACATGATCCTATCTTTGCTGATATCATTCCACCTCCCTAACCAGGCTGTATCCTCTTGGAAGCTATATACTCATGAGTTCCTTCTACACTTATAACACTTGCTAAAAACATCCTCATTTCATGACGAGTCCTACTGTTTTAGTTGTGCTAGGAGCATTGTTCTGGAAAAGGAAATAACTGGGTTGAATGGCTCTTCTGTATGTTTAGACACCTAATCTCAGCTTACCTCACATTTCTCTTCAACAATCTCGTTTACTTTTTATATTCTCACCTTACTCCATTTTTTGATCCAAAATATTTCCCATTCTACCTTTATCCTCCAAACAGATGCATTTTGACCACAGAAGTAGAAGCTTTAGGGCCCCTCCCCTATTGGCACACTTTCAGTTATTAAAGAGGGACATAGTAGTGTGCTGACATGATTATATAATATTTTAAAATAAAATTTGACAAGTAAGGTATTTTAAGCACCATAAACATAGCTCTTCTTTTTGTTCTGATTTGCCCTCCTTTACATTTTTTGAATGTTCTCAGTTACCTTTTTTTGTTGTTGTTGTTCTGTGGGTTTTGGTTGTTTTCCTTCTTGTTTTTGGTAATGGGACTATAGAGTCTTTTCCAAACAATTTATTCATAAGGATTCATGCATAATAAATGCATTCATTTTTGGTATACATTTTTATGAGTTTTGAGTTATTTCATACTGATAAACACATACAATCAAGAGATGAAGCATGTCCCTTTTTTATCCATGTAAATGATATATGTAAAATATGATCTTTTCTGTCTAGTCCTTTTATTGAAATATCTTGTTGGACATAATAGTTTATTGCCAAGTAATATTTTATCATATGGATATGCCAAAATTTGTTAATCCAACTACATGATGGCAGAGATTTCTGTTGTTGTTGTTGTTGTTGTTGTTATTGTTCAGTTGCCAAGTCGTGTCTGACTTTTTGCAACACCATGGTCTGGAGTATGTCAGGAATCTCTGTGCTTCACCATCTCCCAAAGTTTGCCCAATTTCAAGTCCAGTGAATTGGTGATACCATTCAAAGATCTCATCCTCTGTCAGCCTTTTCTTCTTGTTTTTATTTTAATAGACAGCCTCGTGAAATCTCTATTTTTTACTTTCTGATTCTTTATTTGGAAATCTATTATATATATATTATATATTAGTTGAGGGTTTCCCTGGTGGCTCAGTGGTAAACAATCTTCTTGTCAATGCAGAAGATGCAGGTTTGATCCCTGCTCCAGCAAGATCTCATATGCTGCAGAGCAAATAAGCCCACAGGTCACAGCTATTGAGCCTGTGCTCTAGAGCTTGGGAGCCCAAGTGTTAAGGCCACATGCCCTAGAGCCTATGCTCTGAAGAAGAGAAGCTACTGCAGTGAGCTTCTAATATATATACCAACTAATATATACCTTACTTATTATTATATATAATAATATAATATATATATATATATTTACATAAATACACAGCCACAGAATCTCCTCTAAGGTCAGTGTTGTTACAAAGAAAACAGCTGAGGAAGTTGGTGGCTTTCAAGAGCACCTCCAACAATGACTCCTTTATTGAAATAGTTCTTGACCACATAGCATGTGCTAGGTCTTTTGTGCCTTGGCTTGCTCAGCTCTCCTTATATATAAATGACTGGGACAGCCTAGTCAATCAGGCAGCTTTTCAAATATGTTCAATGAAAAATGAAATAACAGATGGTCACAAAGCTACAGATACCAAGTTGGCATACTTGGTTCATGTGTTGTCTTTAACTTAGTGAACTCAAACCTAGGAAACCACACCTTTAGAAAACTCAGACACGTTAGTATACCAGGTAGAAGAATTACAAATACCATCCCCAGAGGGGCAAGGAAAAAGGAGCTTCTTTATTTTCCTCTAAGTGGGGCAATCCCAGCTGATATCTGTTGTACCAGAGTCCCCAACTGCCCTAACATTTCTCTCCAGAAATCTATATTTCTAATGACTTTTTGGCTATTATTAGCTGTCAGGACAATATTGTACGTTAGTTCTCTAGAATTTTTCGTTTTGCACATTGAATAAACCTGTCAACAGAAATTCCCACTTTCCAACTAGCTTCAGTTCTTGGTAACCAGCATTCTATTTTCTATTTCTATAGGTTTAAATACTTTTCTTCTTTTTTAATGAAAATGCTTAAATTAAATTTTTTTTTAGCATGCCACGCAGCTTGTGATATCTTAGTTCCCCACAGGGATTGAATCCGGGCCCTCAGCAATTAGAGCACAGAGTCCTAACCACTGCACTGCTAGTGAATCCCCGGATTTACCTGCTTCATATACTACCTCATATAAGTGGGATCATGCAGAATTTGTGTTTCTATGACTGGCTAATTTTACCTGGAATAATGTCCTTAAAGATTCATCCATGTTGTTACATATAGTAAGATTTCCTTCTTTTAAAAGACTAAATAATATTCCCCTGTGTATATATGTCTATATGTATGTGTGCATGCATGTGTGTGTGTTAGTCGTTTAGTCGTGTTCGATTCTTTGCCACCCCATGGACTATAGCTCACCAGGCTCGTCTCTCCATGTGCTTCTCCAGACAAGAATACTGGAGGGGGTTGCCATTACCATCTCCAGGGGGTCTTCCTGACCCAGGGATTGAATCCAGGTCTCCTGCATTGCAGGCAAATTCTTTACCGACTAAAAGCCCAGGGAAGCCTGTGTCTCTGTGTGTATACATGTGTGTGTGTGTGTGTGTGTGTGTGTGTGTGTGTGTATCACAACTTCTTTATCCATTTATCTGTTGCTGGATATTTAGCTTGCCCCCATGTCTTTGCTCTTGTGAATAATGTTATGATGAGATACTGATTTTCATTCTTCTAGGTAGATACCCAAAAGTCGGTTGCTAGATCATATGGCCATTGCATTTTTCAATTTTTGAGGACCCTTCATATTGTTATCCATAATGGCTGCACCAGTGTATGTTCTCTGTTTCTCAGTACACATGCCAGTACTTGTTACAAAAATGACTTTCATAACAAATCTGAGGGGATATCTGACTGTGGTTTTCCTTTGTATTTCCATTACAGTTATTGATATTAAGCACCTTTTATATACCTTTTGACTTATTTTTCTCTCTTCTTTGGAGAATTGTCTCTTTAGGTCCTTAGCTTATTTTTAATTGAGATATTTCCTTTTTTTACAAGCGGGTGTAGGAATCACTTGCGTATTTTGCATATTAACTTCTGATCAGATATGTGGTTCAAAAGTATTTTTTTTTCATTCTGTGTGTGGCCTTTTACTCTGTTGATGATTTCCTTTGCTATGAAGAAGGCTTTTAGTTTTATGTAACCCCACTTGTCTACTTTCACTTTTGTTGCCTGTTCTTTGGGTGGAATATCCAAGAAATCATTGTCAAAACCCATGTCATAATGTTTTTCCCCTATGTTTCCTTATAATAATTTTAATTTTAGGCTTTATGTTTCAGTCTTTAATCTGCTTTGAGTGGTTTTGTGTTTGTGGTGTAAGATGAAAGTCACATTTCATTATTTTACATCTATCTATCTAGTGGTTCCCAACACCATTTGGAAGAGACTGTCTTTCCCCACTGTGTATTCCTGGCACCCTTGTCCCAGATCAGTTGGCTGTATGTGTGTGTGTGTTTTCTGGGCTCTGAGAGTTGGACTGTGAAGAAAGCAGAGCGCCAAAAAATTGATGTTTTTGAACTGTGGTGTTGGAGAAGACTCTTGACAGTCCCTTGGACTGCAAGGAGATCCAACCAGTCCATCCTAAAGGAGATCAGTCCTGGGTGTTCATTGGAAGGACTGATGCTAAAGCTGAAACTCCAATACTTTGGCCACTTCATGCAAAGAGTTGACTCACTGGAAAAGACCCTGATGCTGGTAGGGATTGTAGTCAGGAGGAGAAGGGGACAACAGAGGATGAGATGGCTGGATGGCATCACTGACTCGATGGGCATGAGTTTGAATGAACTCCAAGAGTTGGTGATGGACAGGGAGGCCTAGCGTGCTGCAATTCATGGGGTCGCAAAGAGTCGGACATGACTGGGTGACTGAACTGAACTGACCGAATCTGTTCCAGTGGACTATATGTCTGCATGTAAGTATTATACTGCTTCAATTACTGCAGCTTTGTAATATGTTTTGAAATGAAGAGGTGTATTGCCTCTAGCTTTGTGTCTCTTTCTCCAGATTGTTTTGGATATTCAGAATCCTTTGTGGTTGCATATGAGTTTTAGGATCATTCTTCTAGTTCTGTAAAAAATGCCTTGTGGTTTAGATGAGGGACTTCATTGACTGTTTATATCATTTGGGATTGTATGAATATCATCACAATTAGGCTTCGAGTTCATGAATGTGGGGTATTGGTCTTCTTATTTGTGTCTTCTTTAATGGTCTTCATCAGTGTTTTCTAGTTTTCAGTGTACTAGTCTTTCATCTCTGTAATTCATTGTATTCTAAGCATTTTATCTTTTATTAATTTCCTTCTGGAGTTTTCATTGTTAGTATGGAAGCATAACTGTAATGGTTGTCATCAGTGTCTCTGGGTTCAGCAATAGGAAAACAGGGCATGTAGTGGTGATTGCTAGTGGCAGGAGTGTGCACAGGCCTAGCTGTGGGACTGTAGGTGAATGCACAGGGCAGTGGTGCATGTGCTGTGGCAAGAGCAGGGCCTGTGTAAGGATCTTGGACTGATCGCAGCACACAAGTTCAGTTTCTGAGTCAGAGCTGGTGGCGTGTACATGCCTGGCCTCAGGACCAGAACTGGCTTTGCTGCATACATGATGCTGAGTTCCACTGAGGCACTAGCTGTCATGGTTCCTGTTAGGGAGGGTGGAGGGACTCAGCACCAGGAGTCTGAAACCTCAAAACCTGTGGGAGCTTCTGTGGGGGGAGCTGTGGGCACATGCAGTGGTTGTGCTGGCTGTTGTTTTCCTGCACAGCTTTCCCTCATCTTACTTTGCACTGCTGTGTTGCTGCAACTTCTTAAGTGGACTCCTGAGCTCTGTCAGAGCTGTTTCCCTCACTTCTGTCTGTCCAATTGTTGTTTCATTGTGGAGATAGAGGGTGGGCTCTCCTACTAAACCATCTTGCTGACATCACTGTCTACATACATTTTAGAATCAGTTTGTCAATTTCTACAAACTTCCTGCTGACATATGAATCAGGATTGCCTTGAAACTAAAGATCAATAGAATTGAAATCTTACCAATATCTAGTCCTTCAATATAGAAGCATGGTATATGTCTCCATCTCTTTATGACCTTTTATTTCCCTCAGAAATTAATGTTTTGTAGTTTCCATTATACAAATGCTACATGTATTTTATTGATTCAATACCACATTATTTTTATGTTTTTGGTGGTCTTATGGATGATATTTTACTTCATTTTCTGGTTGTATTTTGCCTGTATGTCAAATACACTTGATTTTTATATATTGAGCTGTAATTTGCAAATATGTCCAACTCACTTTTATGCATAATGATGTTTTTGTAGAGTCTTTAGAATGTTCTCTGTATATTACTGTTTATTGTGTATATTTAGTGTTTTCTGTGAATGAGAAGAGTTTGACTTCTTCTCTTCCAAGTGTAATTTGTTTTCAGCTTTTCTTGCCTTATTGCAGTTATGAGAGCTCTCAGTCCAGTGTTGACTAGAAATAGAAGAAAATTGACTTTTTTTTTATTGTCCCTCATTAAATGTGATGTTAGATGAGGTCTTATTTGTTATTTTTGATGCACTTTATTAAATTGAGGAAGTTTCTTCTATTACTATTGTACTAAAAGGCTTAATGGATGTTGATTTTTTTCCATTTCTTTTCCACATGCTTTGATGTTTTATGTACAGTTTTACCACTTCCTTTACAGTCTGTGTGTATATATATATATATATATATATATATATATATATATTTTTTTTTTTTTTTGCTTCACTTTTCAGAACTGCCAGTAAAGTGTTCCAGAAATTTTTTGAAGTTGGCATCTTTGCCTTCTTTTTCATTTTAGGAGGAAAGCACTCAGTCTTTCATCATTTATTTTTATGTCAGTTGTAGGTGGTTTTATCAGTGGAACTCATAATGTTGAAGTTTCCTTTTCATCTTAATTTATCAATATGTTTCTTATTATGAATGTTTTGATTTTTAAAATATATTTTCTCTTCAGTTGAGATAATTTTATGACTCTTCTCCATTATTCTGTTAATATGATAGATTTTCTTGGTTGACTTTGAATGTTAAAGCAATCATACATTCCTGGGATAAAGAGCCCTTTGTCATTATGTGTCACTTCTTTATGTGTTGCTGGAGTTGCTTTGCTAAAGTGTTAATTTTGGGGAGTATATGCTTATGACAGCTATGGCTCTACAGTTTTCTTGTAATATTTTTTCTTGAAAATATGATGAGATTTTACTGACCTCAAGAGATGAGCTGGGAAGGTTTGTTTGTCTTTCATTTTCTTAAGACATTTATATAGGATCATTATTTATATCTTCTTTAAATATTTTATAATATTCACCAGTATGACTCTATGGGCCTGGAACTTCTATGTGAAACAGTTTAATTAAAGGTTATAGTTTTCTTTTGCATTGAGTCACTGTGTAATTTTTGTCTTCCTTAAAGTTGTTCTTTTCATCTAGGCCATTCAGTTAATGGCCATACTCTTTTCATAGTGTTTTCTTTTTAATTTTATGTATATGGAAACTATCAAATACATGCCTTGTTTCATTTATTATAGTCATTTGTATTATTTCTTTTTTTGATAAATGATACAGGTTTAACAATGTTTTTTTTTGTAGATCCTGGTTTTGATGGTTGTTGACATTCTCATTTTATTTTGAACTGCAGTGGAACTTCATCAGTGAGCGCATGCTTTCTCTCTGGTGAGTAGAGCTACTGTGTGTTTCTGTTACATGGACTTCTCATTGCTGTGGCTTCATTTGTTGCAGAGCACAGGCTCGAGGTTGTGTGGACTTCAGTAGTTGTCACCAGTAGGCTCAGTAGTTGTGGCTTGTGAGCTCTAGAATTTGGGATCAGTAGTTACAGCACAGGAGCTTAATTGTCTGTGCCATGTGGAATCTTCCTGGACTAGTGATCCCACCTGTATCTCCTACATTAGCAGGCTGACTCCCAGTCCCTGGAATACAAGGGAAGTTCGATACTCTTACTTCTTTATCTGTTTTCCACTTCATTGATATGAGACTTTCTTTTCTTACTGAATTAGTAAATACAGTATAATGTTTAGTAGAAGCAGTGATTTAGGCATCATTACCTTGTTTCTTATTTTAAGTGGACTGCTCATAATTTTTAAAATATGGTGTTTTTTTTTTTAAAATAAGTCCAGTTTATCATGCTTATAAAGATGACTTATTTTTATCCCCATTTTAAGTTTTTTAAAAAATCACAAATAACTGCTTAGTATTATAAAACTTCTTTTTTTTCTTCATCAGTTACAATGATCATTCAATTTTTCTGTTTAGTCTCTATGTGTAACTGAACTTGGCTTGCTTCTGATTACCCATGCCTAATAAAGCTGATCTATTGACATGGGGTTGTGGTGAAGGAAAGTGCAGTGTATATTGTAGGGCGCCAAGCAAGGAGTCCAGGTAGCTAGTATTTTAGAGGCGTGAACTCCCCAAAGAGTTTCAGGGGAAAGTTTTTAAAGACAAGGTGAGGGAAGAAGCTTTGTGGGATATGTGATCAGCAGGTGGACATTTTTGTGATTAGTTGGTGCTGAGGTAATCAGGAGTCAACATCATCAACCTCTGGTTCCAAAGTTTAGAGTCTGTGTGTTTGCGGGAGGCATACAGTTTACTTCTTCCACCTCATGGGGGTTTCAGTATCTGCAAAACATCTCCAAGGACATGGCTCAAAATATTATGTATAGCCATTGAGAAGTAAAGATCCTTGACTTTGTTTAATGGCTAACATATTATTTTGTCTTGCTTGACTGTTTTTCTTTCTCTCTGTCTTTTCCCATGTCTCTGACTAAATGTACTATTTGGAATTTGGGGAAGGCCTAGGAGAGGAAAGTGCATGTGCAATGAACATGCACATGAGGCATGTGCAATGAACATTGGTGTACATGTGTCATTTTCAGTTATGATTTCCTCAGTGTGTATGCCTAGTAGTGGGATTGTTGGGTCATATGATAGTTTTATTCCTAGTTTTTTTTTTAGGAATCCCCATTCTGTTCTCCATATTTTCTGCCTCAATTTACCTTCACACCAACAATGCAAGAGGGTTCCCCTTTCTCCACTTGCTCTCAAGCATTTATTGTTTGTAGAATTTGTGATGATGGTCATTTTGACTGGTGTGAGGTGATACCTCATTGTAGTTTTGTTTTGCAATTTAACAATAAGCAATGAACATTTTTTCATGTGTTGATTATCCATTGTGATGTCTTCCTTGAAGAAATGTCTCTTTAGATATCCTGTCCATTTTTTTTTCAAAATTTTTTTCCCATTTAGGTTACTACAGAGGATTGGGCAAAGTTGCCTGTGCTATACAGACAGCAGGTTCCCTTTTGGTTATCAACTCTAAACATAGCAGTGCATACCTGTCAGTCTCAAACTCCCAAGTTTCCCTCCTTCCTCTAATCTGGCAACCTATGGCAACCACAAGTTTGTTCTCCAAGTCTGTGAGTCCACTTCTGTGTTGCTGACACATTCATTTGTATAATTATTATAACCATTTTAAAGTGTACAATTCAGTGGCATTAAATATGTTCACAACATTGTGCCACCATCACCACTATCTAATTCCCAAATGTTTCATCAACCCAAATGCAAACCTAGTACCCACTCTTCCCCTCTCCATAGTCCCTGGCCACCACTAGTCTGCTTTCTGTCTTTATGCATTTTCCTACTCTAGATCTCTCACATAAGTGGACTAACATGTGGCCTTTTGTGTCTGACTCAGCATCATGTTCTCAAGGGTCATTCTTTTGTAGCACATGTCAGTGCTTCCTTCCTTCTTATGGCTAAATGATATTCTGTTGTATGGATATGTCAGATCTTGTTTACATGTTCATCATTTGATGAACATTTAAATTTTTCCATCTTTTGGCTACTATGAATAGTGCTACTGTGGACTTTCATTTATGGGTTTTTTTGTTGTTGTTGTTTTGTTTTTTTACACATGTCTTCAGTTCTTTTGAGTACATACCAAGAGTGGAATTGCCAGTCTTAAGATAATTCTATGTTTAACTTGTTGGGTAGCTGAAAAACTGCTTTCCACAGTAGCTGGACCATTTTAGTTGTACCTGTGCAGAAGGGCATGGCAACCCACTCTGATATTCTTGCTTGGAGAATCCCATGGGCAGAGGAGCCTGGTGGGCATAATCCATGGGGTTACAAAGAATTGGACATGACTGAGTGACGAATACTCTCACCAGCCATGTACAAGTGTTTCAGTGTCACTACACCCTTGCCAACATTTGTTGTTTTCTTTTTTAAAAAAATAAAATTATGGCCATCTAGTGTTGCCGAGTGGGACATGACAGACTGACTTTCAGTTTCAGTGGTGTGAAGCCCATTTTTTTTTAATTAATTTATTTTTTATTGAAGGGTAATTGCTTTACAGAATTTTGATGTTTTCTATGAAACCCTAACATGAATCAGCCATAGGTATACATATATCCCCTCCCTTTTGAACCTCCCTCCCATCTCCCTCCCCATCTCACCCCCTAGGTTGATACAAAGCCCCTGTTTGAGTTTCCTGAACCATACAGAAAATTCCTGTTGGCTATCTATTCTACATATGGTAATGTAAGTTTCCATGTTATTCTTTCCATACATCTCACCCTCTGCTCCCCACTCTCCATGTCCATAAGTCTTTTCTCTATGTCTGTTTCTCCACTGCTGCCCTGTAAATAAATTCTTCAGTACCATTTTTCTAGATTCTGTATATATGCATTAGAATACAATATTTATCTTTCTCTTACTGAATTACTTCACTCTGTGTAATAGGTTCTAGCTTCATCCACCTCATTAGAACTGACTCAAATGTGTTCCTTTTTGTGGTTGAGTAATATTTCCTTGTGTATATGTACTACAACTTCTTTATCCATTCACCTGTCAACGGACATCTAGGTTGCTTCCATGTTCTAGCTATTGTAAACAGTGCTGCAATGAAAAATGGGATATATGTGTCTTTTCCAATTTTGGTTTCCTCAGGATATATGCCTAGGAGTGGGATTGCTGGGTCATTTGGTGGTTTTATTCCTAATTTTTTAAGGAGTCTGCATACCATCTTCCATAGTGGCTATATCAGTTTACATTCCCACCAACAGTGCAAGAGTGTTCCCCTTTCTCCACTTGCTCTCCAGCATTTATTGTTTGTAGAATTTTTGATGGCCATTTTGATTGGTGTGAGGTGATATCTCATTGTAGTTTTGATTTGCAATTCTCTAATAATAAGCAATGAGCATTTTTTTTTCATGTGTTGATTATCCACTGCAATGTCTTCTTTGAAAAAATGTATCTTTAGATCTTCTGCCCATTTTTTATTATATTGTTTGTTTTTCTGATGTTGAGTACATGAGCTGCTTGTATATTTTGGAGATTAATCCTTTGTCAGTTGCTTCATTTGCAATTAGTTTTCCCATTCCCAGGGCTGTCTTTTCATCTTGCTTATGGTTTCCTTTGTTGTCCAAAAGCTTTTAAGTTTAATTAGGTCCCATTTGTTTATTTTTGTTTTTATTTCCATTACTCTAGGAGGTTAGTCATTGAGGATCTTTCCATGATTTATGTCAAAGAGTTTTCTGCCTGTGTTTTCCTCTAAGAGTTTTATAATTTCTGATCTTACATTTAGGCCTTTAATCCATTTTGAGTCGATCTTTGTGTATGGTGTTAGGAAGTGTTCTAATTTCATGCTTCTATAGTACACCTAGTTGTCCAGTTTCCCTAACATCACTTACTGAAGAGACCTTTTTCCATTGTACCATCTTGCCTCCTTTGTCAAAGATAAACTGCCCATAGGTGTGTGGGTTTATGTCTCAGCTTTCTATCTTGTTTCATTGGTCTGTATTTCTGTTTTCTGCAGTACCATACTGTCTTGATGACTGTAGCTTTGTACTATAGTCTGAAATGTGGACGGTTGATTCTTCCAGCTCCATTCTTCTTTCTCAAGATTGTTTTGCCTATAATGGTTCTTTTGTGTTACCATATGAATTGCGAGGTTTTTTGGTTCTAGTTCTGTGAAAAATGCCATTGGTAAATGGATAAGGATTGCATTGAATTTGTAGATTGCTTTAAGTAGTATACTATTTTCACAATACTGATTCTTCCCTTCCAAGAATCTGTTATATCTCTCCATCTGTTTATGTCATCTTTGATTCTTTCATCCGTTTCTTATAGTTTTCTGTATTTAGCTCATTTGTCTCCTTAGGTAGATTTATTGCTGGGTATTTTATTCTTTTTATGTCAATGGTGAATGGAATTGATTCCTTAATTTTTCTTTCTGAGTATTCATTGTTAGTGTCCAGTAAGTCAAGGGATTCCTGCATATTGATTCTGTGTTGTGCAATTCACTGATTTACCTGAATTGCTGAATTACTAAATTTACTGATTACCTCTAGTAAATTTTGATAGTATCTTCAGAATATTCTGTGTATGGTATCATGTCATCTGCAAAACAGTGCGTTTTCTTTCTTGTTCCAATGAGTCAGTTCTTCTCATCAGGTAACTAAAGTATTGGAGCTTCAGCTTCAACATCAGTCCTTCCAATGAATATTCAGGGCTGATTTACTTTAGGATTGACTGGTTTGATCTCCTTGAGGTCCAAGGGACTCTCAAGAATCTTCTCCAACACCACAGTTCTAAAGCATCAATTCTTTGGCACTCAGCTTTCTTTATAGTCCAACTCTCACATTCATACTTGACTATGGCAAAGCCAGTCCTTTGACTAGATGGACCTTTGTGAGCATAGCAATGTCTCTGCTTTTTACTATGCTGTCTAGGTTAGTCATAGCTTTTCTTCCAAGGAGCAAATGTCTTTTAATTTCATGGCTGCAGTCACTATCTGCAGTGATTTTTGAGCCTAGTCTGTTACTGTTTCCATTGTTTCCCCATCTGTTTACCGTGAAGTGGTGGGACCAGATGCCATCATATGATTTTTATCTTTTAATTTGTTAATATTATGTATCACATTGATTGATTTGCTTGTATTGAAGAATCCTTGCCTCCTTTGTATATACCTGACTTGATCATCATGTGTGATCCTTATCCGTTTTAAATATAGCAGTATATACATGAATATCCCAAACTCTTTAACTGTCCCTTACCCTCATCCTCCCCACTGGCAATAATATGTTCATTCTCTAAGTCCATCAGAGTCTTTCTGTTTTGTGAATATGTCCATTTGTATAACTTTTTTTGATTCCACATATCAGATGTCATAAGACTTTTCTGCTTCTCTGTCTGATATACTTCAGTCACTATGGCAGTCTGTAGGTCCATCCATTTTCTACAGCCTTTCTACCTTTGAGTGTCTCTATACTGTTTCCCCCATCTCCTCTACAGAGCTCCCACTTGATGAAAAGCCAAGCCTCTTCTAGGCCATTATCTCTGGGCCAGTTGCACAGCCAGCTTTGCACTACTGCTGCCTCTGTGAAATTATCTCAATCATCTTTATCTCCTCCCTGAATACCTTCTGTCTGTTTCTTGACCAGAGCAGGTATGCTTATGCAGCCAGGCCTCTCTGTGTGGTGCCCTCCTTAACTGGAAGTCTCTTCCTCTAGTGGTTGCATGATTTGCTTCCTCATCATCATGTGTCTTCAAGTATTGCAGGGCAGAGATTTCCTCATATCTCAAGGCCTCATATCAAAGGTCACTGTCTCCATCCTCCCCCCCCCCCCCCATGGCCCTCTGTCTTTCCCCCTCCTTCTTCATATTTGCCCACAGCACTTCTTCCTTTGGGGTCACTGTCTTTCACTCCCTCTTAGGTGATGAAGAGCTGCAGGAGAGAGAGGGCTGTCCTGTGTGCTGCTGCATCCCAGGACTAGGAGAGGGCCCAGCATTCAGTAGCTGTTGCACAGTGTTTGTTAGAATAATGGCAGGAGTATTCCATTTCTCTGGAGTTGATAAATGATAGTATTTTTAGTTCTATTTGCTGTAGATATGCTTGTGAATATTACATAGCACTAAATAAATGAGATAAAGGTTTAAAGTATTTGATAAGCAAGAATCAAGTAGCTTTTGGCTGGAGGCACTTGGCTGTTCTTTCTCTGAGTCACCTTCAGGTTTACTGAAGAACTGATCTGAAGTTTGAACACAAGGTGTGACCACAGTCAGAACCCTATGCCAAATAGGATTCATATCTGGTAACTGCTCTTGACAAAGAGGCATCGAGTACAGAGCTGACCTCCTTGGAGCCCCTCCTTATCATGGCTACTGCTTCCTGGGGGCCACCACTCTGAAGGTCACTCCACAAGGGGGTCAGTTGGCTGCAGGTTTGTCTCAGATGTCCCTGGGCAGGAAGGTGAACACCACATGGCCCAGGATGCATATGCTGACTCTTTATTTTTGGGGTAGGACTTTTTTGGTGGGACAAACCCCACAGCTGCTCACTGATGTTTCTGGATAGATTGTGCAGTTCAAGTACCTCTTGAGACCTGGTTCACTGATAGAGAAGGAAGGACATCCAGGAGAAGGAGAAAGGATGGAAACTGCACAGGAGCTTGTTCCCTTAAGGGCCTGAGGAAAGCTATTGGTGTGGTTTGAAATTACAAAATTACCAGTGCTTGAGAAAACCTATGTGATTTAAAGTCCTGCAAATTCCTTGTTGAGCATGATTTGGAGCCCAGGCCTACTGTCCATCAGTCCTCAGGGCCCAGCCTAGAGACTGTAGATGTTAAGATATTTGGGGTCTTCAGTAAAACCCAGGTCCCTATCCTTATGTCCAGGACTTAAACTTGGGGGAAAAAGGAAGGATTCTCAATGAACTTTTCTTCTACCTGACAGTGGTATAAACCTGTCCTTGGCCCTCTTGTGATTTCATCTGGTCATTTTGGGAGAGTGCTGCCCTTGGAGCCAGAATAGGTTGGGGGAAGGATAGTCAGGAAAACAGGTGATGGTTGGGGCTGGGACAATAGAGCACTTGGCTCCAAATGGAATCACTTAGAAATGTCAACTCCACTTGATTTTTGGCAAAGATACTGCCATGTGTTCTCCAGGAGCTCTGCTCTCAGAGTAGGAAAGGCTTCCCACAGTAAACATTCCAAGGCCCAAGAGGGCTATCTGTGCAAGGTGCCTGGCCACAGGCCTGTGGTTCTCCTGGGAGGGGTGTGGGCTGGGCTCAGGGAGTAGTGGTTTATTAAGCAACAGAAACCCTGCCCTGAGAGGAGCACTCCAACTGCCACCACGATGAAGGGAGCACTGCTTGTGCTGGCCTTTCTGGTGACCTGAGAGCTTACCTTCAAGATGCGTGAGGGTGGGAAGGAGGGTCCAGATGATCCTCGTGATCCTTGCCCATTGCCGTCTCACTGAATCCTTCCAAGTCCTGTCCAAGCTGCTTCTCGGGGCAGATTCAGAGGGCAGCTGGCAGATCAGTGCCCAGGAGTCTTGCACAAACTCCTGAGGCTCCCAGTCTTTGAATGGAGGAGGTGGTGTGGAGATGGAAGTGTCATTAGTTGTGCACACTGTGGGTGATAATTCCTTGAGGGTAGTGGTACTCATTGGAAGGGAGGAAGCAGGCTGCTATGCCTGGAGGTGCTGGTCAAGGGCAGAGGGGTCTCAAGGCCTCACCCCTCTTGCCATTCCCTCTGCTGAGCATATGTCATAGAGAAGGTTTTGTAAGCAGTCCTGGAGAGGTTGGGTCTTTGTGGCAGGCGAGTCTGGAATCTTTGGATGTGTGAGTTCTGTCAAGCTGAGGCAAAACAGCAAACTACTGACTTAGTGATTCTTTAGACAAGGTGTTTTCTGTCTCTGCTTTCATTGGAAGCCTGCCCTATTTTTTATAAAGCCCTTGTTATTGTGAGCCTTGGACTCCCAAGTAGAGCATTGAATGAAATCTTTGATTATTTTGGTGCTGTGCTGTGCTTAGTCAATAGATTGATGCTAATGAAGCAGAAAAAGCAGCCATTGGAAAAATCCAGGATTGCTTCATTGAAAGAGGACCTACAAACAGGTTAATCATCTGAAATATAAGGTAATTTACTCTTTACCCACACTTTTGGAGAGAACTAATATGCAGCATAGTGCAGTATGTCGCATGATACTAGAGCATGCAGTCATGAGTTGTGTAATAGAGCTATAAACAAAGAAGCACATAAACCTTTGCTCCAACCTGCAGCATCTGTAATATGCAAGTACAGTCCACCTGCACCTCCAGCCTCTTGTTACCAAATACTTCTGTATCATGTCAATGAGCTTACACAGAATAGGGGACTAGTGTCAATGCAATAGGACAAGTATGTTGACTCATGTGATTCTCTTTCTCACTGAGAGGAACAAGCATTTGAGGAGTAGAATTTTAATCTTTGAGGAAATGAAGTCTTCAGCTCACAAATGTGTAGGACTCCTGTTACCTTTATTTTAGAAATATTGAAAAGGAGCCTCTGCTTTTAAAATCTCCTTCCAGCATGAGACTCCCTGGCTTTATAAGGTTTCTGGCCCTTGGTCACATCACCTCCTCTTTACCCCTTTTAGATGGCCATTGCTCTGACTCAGAGTCCCATTTACACCAGCATGGTCTCAGTGCCTACAAGTCAGAATTTCCACTGTGGTGTTTTGGTGGCTGAGGCTTCTGTGGAAGCTTCTACCTGCTGCTACTCATTTGAACTAACAGTGTATCTCCTAAAGGACTATCTTTTTTGTTTTTGTTGTTTTTCTTGTTGTATAGTATTGGGATTTTAAATAGTCTGTCTCACATAGATGTAAAGAACAGAATTTTGGACTCTGTGGGAGAAGGCGAGGGTGGGATGATTTGAGGGAATAGCATTGAAACATGTATATAACCATATGTGAGATAGATTGCCAGTCCAGGTTCAATGCATGAGACAGGATGCTCAGGACTGGTGCACTGGGATGACACTGAGGGATGGGATGGGGAGGGAGGTGGGAGGGGGGTCAGGATGGGGAACACATCTACACCCATGGCTGATTCATGTCAATGTATGGCAAAAACCACAACAATATTGTAAAGTAATTAGCCTCCAATTAAAATAGATTAATTAATTTTAAAAAGTCTGTCTCAGCATATTTTTCTTAAATTGTTGATTATTCAAAATGAGAGGTTTTCCAGGAACCAAAGTTGCATAGAGTCATAGAAGCTCACAGGGCACAAGGGGTTGTTTACAACACCTACATGCATATTCTGTGCACCCAGCACACCTGACAGAAGAGGCTAAGGTGCAGAATATGTGACCCAAACCCAGGCTTCAGCATCTTGTTCCTCCCTCAGGACCAGCCCTGACTGTGCCCTGCTGACCCTTGTCATCTCCTCCCCTCCCTGCTGTGGCTGGTGGCTCTTTCTCCCTCCTGACACCTGTGCCTGGGCTATTATGGAACCATCCTCCCCCTGGTGCCTGATGGCAGCCCCTTCTCCAGTGATGGGTTTGTGGGCAGAGGTTCTTGCTGGGGATGGGGCTGAATCCCTGAGGGTGAGGCATGAGGTGATCCTGGGGAGACAGGATAGCCTGGCTGTGGGCTCAGTTCCTGTCCCTCCTTCTCCTACTTCCTCCCATGCTTCTGTCACCTTTAGTGAGAATTGCTATGGCTATAAAGTGTCCTCAGTGGTAAATGCTCTTATTGGATTCAACTCTAGTCTGCTGTCTATGGTGACATAAACTTTGCCAGTGATGCCATGCCTGTACTCGAGCTTCCTGCCATGTTCTCCTCATCTGAAGCTGGAATGCAGACATGTGTCCCACCTGATGTGGTCTCTATCAGGCTGACTCTAATAATATCACTGCGGCATTGCTCAGTATGCCCAGCATCTGTGTTCTATGTGGGCAGGATGTGAGGCAGGAGGTCTTGAGTGATGGTGAGAAGTGACACATGTGGTCATTGAGAGCTTGGGGACAGGAGAAGACAGAATGAGGGTAAGCCTAGGCCCTGTCTCTGGCAAGCTGTGTGACCATGGGCAAGTTTGTTGTAACTTTCTCAAGTCATTCTCAATCTGGTATACGGGGATTGTGTGTGAAGATTAAGCATAAGAATAATGCTTAATACTATAATAATGCTTCAAAAGCCTGGAAGGAGATAAATGTTGTCTCTGGCCACAGAAATTATATCTCCCATTCTGGCCTTTAGCCCAGCAGCAGAGCTTCCAGTCCTTTAAATGTCCCTCTGGTTATTGAAGGGTGACTTCAGAGATGACCTAAGAGTATCATCACAGGTTCCCTCTTTCTCCCAATGGCATTCGCCATTATCTACTTTTAGGTGGGTGTCTTCTGAGGAGCCAGAATTTGCCCAGGGACACTTAGTGCCACTGCTGTTCTTGGGCCTGCCTTGGGGACCAGGACCTCCATGAAGTGTTGAATTTGGAGGATGGCAGTGGCTGGAAGAAGCTACCCCAGTGGGAATGTTGTTTCCATGGAAACAGCTCATACTGTGAAGTGTGACTTTCAGGATGTGACACATGGACACATTTCCTTATCCTTCCAGCCTACTTCTAAAAACATGAAATGCATAGCAGCATTACCATAGGAGACTTGTGAGGCTACAAGTGAGGGGCTAGATTTTAGTCCTGTTTCCTAGGGTCTAGTGCAATGTCAGGCTACAGTCCACATGACCCACATAAAGAGTGACATAACTGGTAAAATCTCTACCTTTTGACCAGGCAGGTGTAAGTTCATGTATTTTAAACTGAGCTTAGGACTTGGAGCCAAGTGGCTAGGGCCTTGAGTCCTGGCTTTTCTTTGACCTGCTGGCTGAAATTAGTTAAATTCACTGATTTTCTCTTTCTACACCTGGATTTTATATGTACCAAGTTCTGTATGCTCTGCTATATTTAATATTACCTGTTTGTGCATACATGCATGCTCAGTTGCTTCAGTCATGGTCAACTCTTTGGGATATTAAGAATTGTATCCCTCCAGTTTCCTCTGTCTGTGGGATTTTCCTGGGAAGAATACTGGAGTGCGTTGCTGTGTCTGACCCAGGGATTGAACACACGTCTCTTCCATTTTGGGCGGATCCTTTACTGCTGAGCCACCAATGTGACACCTCTGACCCCATCCCCATAAATAAATCTTTGTTCTAATGAAGGTTGACTTAAATTTACCTCCCACATTAAATTCTTGAAGTCAACCAAGAAAATTGAGATAAATAGAAACTATAAGGACAGTTGTTTTCACCAAGTATTATAACAGAAGTGTAAGTCTCCACAAATAGTCTAGTTTCAGTGGAGGAATAGATAACTGGCCATTGTGACAAAAGAGAAAACCCATAGATAGAATCAGAGACAGTTTAAGATATGATAATAACAGTTCATTGAATCGTGAAGAAGGAATAGCCCTTTAAAAAATGGTAGTGAGAAAAATGACCGAATGTTAAAACAATCTAGATGGATCTGCTAAACCTTTTCCGGTGTACTTATGTGGATTAATGACTTAATTGCCATCATTCCAATAATTAATTATTTGTCACAGCTCCTTTCCCCTCTTCCCATCAGTCTCTTTCAGTTTGACTTTCAGGGCATCACAGTTTCTTGTTTTTCTCCTGCTCTACTGGAAGATCCTTCTCAGGTCTGCATGATCTGAGTCCTGTACTAGGGATCATTTCTCATGTCTTTCCTTTCTTATATGTGTTCAGTTTGTTAGTGGTATCATCCAGCTTCATTTTAACTTTATTCATAACATTTGTATTTAAATCTGCAACCCCAATACTAAAACACAGAATTGATCCTCACTTAATATTTAATTAATTAATTAATTAAATATTAAGTTTTTAAAATATTAAGTTGTTTTTAAAAAGCCCAAAATTTTTTGTGAAGGAAAAATATACACACAGCTTATATAAATAAATAAACTATTCAAGAAAATTTTCAACCAAATAATAATATTATTTTTTCCTGTGAATAGCAGTTAGTTTGTGACTTCCTTGGTGGTTCAGTGTTTAATGCTGAACTTCCTTTATAGGGTGGACAGATTCAATATCTGGTGGGGAACTAATATCCTGCATGCTGAGTGGCCAAAAACACAAACAGCAGTTAGTTTAATAGAATCCCAGTAAACTAACAGCAGGAATTTTTGAGTGTTTCACATGAGAATCTGTGTTTGTCTTTATTGTTGTTCAGTTTCCCTGTTGAGTCCAACTCTTTGCAACCCCATGGACTGCAGCACACCAGGCCTCTCTGTCCCTCACCATCTCCAGGAGTTTGCCCAAGTTCATGTTCATTGCGTCGGTGATGTCATCCAGCTATCTCATCCTCTGATGCCCTCTTCTCCTTCTGCCCTCAATCTTTCCTAGTATCAGAGACTTTTCCACTGAATTGTCTGTTTGCATCAGATGACCAAAATACTGGACCTCTAGCTTCAGCATCAGTCCTTCCAGTTAATATGCAGCCCAATGAAGTCCAAGGGACTTTCAGGAGTCTTCTCCAGCACCACAGTTTGAAGGCATCAATTCTTCAGTGTTCTGCCTTCTTTACAGTCCAGCTCTCACAACTGTTAATGACCACTGGATAGTCCATGAACCTTGAATATACGGACCTTTGTCAGCATAGTAATGTCTCTGTTTTAAACACACTCTTTAGGTTTTGTCTTTCAGTCAGTTCAGTTCAGTCCCTCAGTCGTGTCCAACTCTTTATGACCTCATGGCCTGCAGAATACCAGGCTTCCCTGTCTATCACCAACTCCTGGAGCTTGCTCAAATTCATGTCCATCGAGTTGGTGATGTCACCCAACCATCTCATCCTCTGTCGTCCCCTTCTCCTGCCTTCAATCTTTCCCAGCATCAGGGTCTTTTCCAGTGAGTCAATTCTTCACATCAGATGACCAAAGTATTGGAGAATCAGCTTCAGCATCAGTCTTTCCAATGAATATTCAGAACTGATTTCCTTTGGGATTGACTGGTTTGATCTCCTTGCAGTCCAAGGGACTCTCAAGAGTCTTCTCCAAAAAAAAAAAAAAGTTCAAAAGCATCAATACTTCAGTGCTCAGCTTTCTTTATAGTCCAGCTCTCACATCCATACATGACTATTGGAAAAACCATAACTGACTAGATGGGCCCTTGTTGGCAAAGTAATATCTATGCTCTTTAGGCTGGTCATAGCTTTTCTTCCAAGGAGCAAGTGTCTTTTAATTTCACAGCTGCAGTCATCATCTGCAGTGATTTTGGAGCCCAAGAAAATTAAGTCTGTCACTGTTTGCATTGTTTCTGCATCTATTTGCCATGGAGTGATTGGACCGGATGCCATAATCTTAGTTTTTTGAATGTTGAGTTTTAAGCCAGCTTTTTCACTCTCCTCTTTCACTGTCATTTATTTATTATTGTTTCTTATTGTCCCCCTTGCCTGGCATGGGTTCAAATCCTAACCCGCTGCAGTGGAAGCATGGAGTCCTAACTACAAGACCACCAGGGCAGACCCCAAGTTTTTCTGAAAGGTATTTTATTCTTAGAAGATCGATCTTACAGTTGTCACATGATCTAGAAATCCCTTTCCTAGGTTTACACTCAAAAGAAATGAAAATTTATGTTCACATAAAAACCTGCCCACTGATGTTGATAGCAGCTTTATTCAGAAAACTGAAATCTACCTAAGTATCCTTTAAGTAGTGATTGTGAAACAAAGTATGTTACACTTCTACAATTGAATTCTACTCAACAATGAAAATGAAGGAACCATTGCACATGCAGCAACATGGATGCTTTTCAAATATATTATGATGAATAAAAGAATTAGAGGTTAAGGACTACAATCATACAGTTTATTTGTATGCCATTTATTGCATTATATTTGAAAAAATAAGCAAGAATATCTGTGAGGAAAATGTTACATAATTAGGGGTAGTAAGTCCAAGAGAAGAACCAGCAAGCAAATTGCCAACATCTGTTGGATCATAAAAAAAGCAAGAGAATTCCAGAAAAACAACAACTTCTACTGCATTGACTATGCTAAAGGCCTTGACTATGTGACTCACAACAAAGTGTGGAAAATTATTAAAGAGATGGGAATACCAATCATCTTACCTGCCTCCTGAGAAATCTGTATGCAGGTCAAGAAGCAACAGTTAGAACTGGACAGGGAACAATGGACTGATTTCAAGTTGGGAAAGGAGTACACCAAGTCCGTTTATTGGCAGCCTGCTTACTTAACTTATATGCAGAGTACATTGTGTGAAAAGCTGGGCTGGATGAATCACAAGCTGGAATTAAGATTGCTGGGAGAAATATCAGCAACTTCAGATATGCAGATGATACCACTATAATGGCAGAAAGTGAAGAGAAACTTAAAAGCTTCTTGATAAAGTAAAATAAGAGTGAAAAAGTTGGCTTAAAACTCAACATTCATAAACTAAGATTATGGCATCTAATCCCATCACTTCATGGCAAATAGATGGGAAAAAGTGGAATCAGTGGCAGATTTTATTTTCTTGGGCTCCAAAATCACTGCCAATGGTGACTGCAGCCATGAAATTAAAAGATGCTTGTTCTTTGGAAGAAAAGCTATGACAAACTTAGTGTATTAAAAAGCAGAGACCATCACTTTGCTGATAAGGGTCTGTATAGTCAAAGCTGTGGTTTCTCCAGTAGTCTTGTGCTGATGCAAGAGACGGATCATAAAGAAGGCTGAGTGCCAAAGTACTGATGCTTTCAAATTGTGGTGCTGGAGAAGACTCTTGAGAATCCCTTGGACAGCAAGGAGATCAAACCAGTCAATCCTAATGGAAATCAACCCTGAATATTCCTTGAAAGGACTGATGCTTAAGTTGAAACCCCAACACTTTGGACATCTGATGTGAAGAGCTGACTCACTGGAAAAGACCCTGATGCTGGGAAAGATTGAAGGCAGGAGAAGAAGGAAGAAACAGGATGAGATGTTTGGATGGTGTCACAAACTCATTGAACATGGATTTGAGGAAACTCTAGGAGATAGTGAAGAATAGGGAAGCCTGGCACGCTATAGTCCATGGAGTCTCAAAGAGCCGGACACGACTTAGTAACTGAACAACAACAAAACCCAGGAGATGCTGAAACATGCACTCTGATATCATAGAAAGATAAATGGGCTATTAAAGGAAGGCCATAAATAGATCTAAATCATCTTGGATTTTATGATAAAAATAATTTACCCATCAGTGAGGAGTTTTGTGGAGAAGACAATGGCAACCCACTCTAGTACTCTTGCCTGGAGAATCTCATGGACAGAGGAGCCTGATTGGCTAAGTCCATGGGGTCGAGAAGAGTTGGACACAACTGAGCGACTTCACTTTCACTTTTCATTTTCATGCATTGGAGAAAGAAATGGCAACCCAGTCCAGTATTCTTGCCTGGAAAATCCCAGGGACAGAGGAGTCTGGTGGGCTGCTGTCTATGGGGCCACACAGAGTCGGACACAACTGACGTGACTTAGCGCAGCAGCAGAGGAGTTTTGAGTTATTCCATAGATGAAATGATACTAAATAAACTAATTGGACATTTGTGGAAATGTGTGTTGCATCTGTCTCACAGTCTTCTCCAAAGTTAATTTCAGGTGAGTTATTGATTTACACATTCAAAGACTGGAATAGAAAATGTCATAAGATTCTTAAAAAATCTTATGAAAGAATATTTTTTAACTTCAGAGTAAAGAAGACCTTTATAAAGATGAAAGAAAGCCCAAGTGATAATTTTGACCACATAAAAATAAAACATTACTTCATACACTACATACACATTTTTCAGTATATCACTCAAATGTTGTTTCATTGATGTCTTTGTTCATTAAATTATAACACATCTGCTCCTCCTCCCTTCCTCTGCATTGCCTGACTCCTTTCAATGATTTCTATTCTATTGTGCTATATATGTTTACCAAGATTTATTGTTTACTATTTTTCTACCACTCTCAGATGTAAGCTAGACAGGAAAAGAAATTTTAGTCATTAAAGACATATTCTCTATTTGGAAATTATGTATCTATTATCTCCTTTCCTCCACTCCCACAGATACTTTGCTTGTTTATTTACTTTTTACTCTGCTGGGTCATCATTGCTGTGCATGGGCTTTCTCTAATAGTGGTGAGCGGAGACTATTCTTTGTTCCTGTGCCATGGGTTTCTTATTGTAGTGGCTTCTCTTGTGGAGCACAAGCTCTAGGTGTGCGAGTTTCAGTAGTTTCAGCACGTGGCTTGGTAGTTGCAGCTCATGGGCTCTGGACCATGGGCTTAGTTGTGGCACAGCAGCTTAGCTGCTCTGTGATATGTGGAATCTTCTTTGACAAGGGGTTGATCACCTTTCCCCTCCATTACCAGCAGATTCTTATCTACTGGACCACCAGGGAAGCTTACCACAGATAGTCTTTAATCCATATTCCATAGTGTTCTTTGCTTACTCTAATGTAGCATTTATAATAAAAGCAATGCCTTTCCCAAACTGTAGTCAATGGAATGTGCTAAGTTGGTTCAGTTGTGTCTGACTCTTTTCAACCCCATTTTCCAGGCTTCTCTGTCCATGGGATTTTCCAGGCAAGAATACTGGAGTGGGTTGCCATTTCCTCCTCCAGGGAATATTTCCAACTCAGGGATTGAACCCTCATCTTTTAGGTCTCTTGCATTGGCAGATGTGTTTTTTTTTTTTTTTTTTCACCACTAGTGCAACCTGGGACATCCTAACACATTAAGATAAAGCAAAACATTAGTGATTCTTGGAAGCAAAAGGATTTACCATTCCACCTACAGCAACTAAAACTGGACAAAATATAGGAAAGAATGATATTTAGAAGTTGAACTTCAGGTAGCATAGGAGAGTGGTCTCTGGGAAAAGGGAAATAAAGGTGTGCTCTATGATTGCCCAACTTTACTGCTTGGACAGAGTATCTAGATGGCCCTGCAGGAAGTAGGAGTTCAAGGAGTGAAATGAGCAGTCCCTCTGAATTCATGAGAAAGAGTTAGGAGTCGCAGGTGGCCAGTGTGGTTACATGAGCAGGGCAGAATGCCAGAGAGAATCCTATTTCTTTCTATTACAGAGAAGTAGGACTACAGGTTTTTGCAAAAACATCCCCATTGAGACTTCACTGAATACTAGTCAGTATGCATATGAAAAAACTGCCCAAAATGAGGGAATAACAACCTGAATGGAGGAAATAATCCCAGAAAATTAGACAGGTTTGAAAATAGTTTGTATTTCCAACATCCTTAGAAGAATACCATGGTTATTCATGGGGAATCAAGTAGTTTATTCAGGAAGATATTTTAGCAGTCATATAAAATTTTCCTTTTCATACTGATTTTTTTGTGCCATCTGAAAAACACTTAAGAGAACCTTCAGATGAATCAAATTATTTCAAAATAAAAGAAACAAGGATCAAGAATATCTGTAGAACTACAGAGGGTACCTAGCATCTAAAAATTTAAATTTTGGAATATCTGGCATCAAAAAACTAAATAATAGCCATGCAAAACAGCAGAAAAATATAAACTGTTAGAAATTGTTATCAGAAATAATTAATATAAATAAAAAATATAAATAATTGAAGAGAAATCAATATAAACAAACCCAGAAAATACAAACATGGTACAGCTAGTAAGCAAATATTAAAAGTTATTAAAATTATATTCCAAATGTTTAAGAAGGGAGGACCACTTGGACATATACACTGCTGCTGCTGCTAAGTCGTGTCAGTCAGTGTCCGACTCTGTGCGACCCCACAGACGGCAGCCCACCAGGCTCCTCTGTCCCTGGGATTCTCCAGGCAGGAATACTGGAGTGGGTTGCCATTTCCTTCTCCAGGACGTGTACACTGGAAGCATAGATATATTTTAAAATCACCCCCAAAATAAATAAATAAATAAAATCACCCAAATTAAACTTGAACAGATAAAAAATATATTCTACTAAGTGGAATTAACAATGGAATTAGGCACTATAGAAGAAAATATTAGCGAGTATGAAATGGACAATGATAGAGACTATTCAGGTGAAAAGCAGAGGTAATTGAAACATGATAAAAATCAGATCAGTGAGCTGTGAGACAACCTGGGGAGGGAAAATACATGGTTAATTGAAATCTCTTAGGAAAAAATGGCCAAAATCTTTCCATAATTGAATAAAACTCTAAACCTATATGTCAGCAATAATTAGTTTACTTTAAACACAAGAAACACAAAGAAAATTGTACTTAGTACATTACAGTCGGATTTCGTACATGTGGTGATAAAAAGGAAAATTTCAAAGCACCCAGAGAAACAGAGGAACAAAGAGAAAAACAACATAGTTTTTCATAGTTTCTCATAGTTGTTGTTAAGTGGCTCAGTCTTGTCCAGCTCTTTGCAACCCCTCAGACTGCAGCACACCAGGCTTCCCTGTCCTTAATTATCCCCCGGAGTTTTCTCAAACTCATGTTCATTGAGTCAATGATGCCATCCAACCATCTCTGCCTCTGTCACCCTCTTACACTCTTGCCCTCCATCTATCCCAGCATCAAGATCTTTTCCAGTAAGTCGGGTGTTCGCATCATGTGGCCAAAGAATTGGAGCTTTAACTTCAGTCCTTCCAGTTAATATTCAGAGTTGATTTCCTTTAGGATTGACTGGTTGGATCTCCTTGTTGTCCAAGGGACTCTCAAGAGTCTTCTCCAGCACCACTGTTTGAAAGCATCAATTCTTCGGTGCTCAGCTTTCTTTTTGGTCCAACTCTCACATCCATACACAACTACTGGAAAAACCATAGCTCTGACTATACATACCTTTGTTGGCAAAGTGATGTCTGTGCTTTTAAATATTCTGTCTATATTTGTCATAGCTTTTCTTTCAAGAGGCAAGTGTCTTAATTTCATGGTTGCTGCCACCTTCAGCAGTTATTTCAGAGCCCAAGAAAATACAATCTGCCACTGTTTCCTTTTTTCCCATCTATTTGTCATGAAGTGATAGGACCAGATGCCATGATCTTCATTTTTTGAATGTTGAGATTTAAGCCAACTTTTTCACTCTCCTTTCTCACTTTCATCAAGAGGCTCTTTAGTTCCTCTTCACTTTCTGCCATAAGGGTGGTGTCCTCTGCATATTTGAGGTTATTGATATTTCTCCCCACAATCTTGATCCCAGATTATAATTCCAACCCAGCACTTCCGTGATGTACTCTGCATATAAGTTAAATAAGCAGGGTGACAATATACAGCCTTGACGTATTCCTTTCCCAATTTGGAACCAGTCCATTGTTCCATGTCCTGTTTTAACTGTTGCTTCTTGACCTGCATACAGAATTCTCAGGAGACAGGTAGGGTGGTCTGGTATTCCCATCTCTCTATGAATTTTCGATAGCTTGTTGTGATCCACACAGTCAAGACTTTAGCCTTGAAGCA
This sequence comes from Odocoileus virginianus, assembly GCF_023699985.2. Lineage (NCBI taxonomy): Eukaryota > Metazoa > Chordata > Mammalia > Artiodactyla > Cervidae > Odocoileus > Odocoileus virginianus. Next base: position 16,163,307 of record NC_069693.1, on the reverse strand, counting down.
AAATAGATGTTTTTCTGGAATTCTCTTGCTTTTTCTATGATCCAACTAATGTAGGCAATTGATATCTGGTTCCTCTGCCTTTTCTAAATCCACATTGTACATCTGGAGGTTCTTGATTCACATACTGCTGAAGCCTGACTTGAAGGATCTTGAGCATTAGCTTGCTTGCATGTGAAATGAGTGCAGTTGTGCGGTTTTTGAACATTCTTTGGCATTGCCCTTCTTTGGGATTGAAGTGAAAACTGACTTTTTCCAGTCCTGTGGCCACTGCTGAGTTTTCCAAATTTGCAGTCATATTGAGTGTAGCACTTTAAGAGCATCATTAGGATTTTAAACAGTTCAGCTGTTTAAAATCATGTGCACTATATTTGTTAAGAGTAATGCTTCCTAAGATCCATTTGACTTCACACTCCAGGATGTCTGACTGTAGGTGTGCGGCCACACCATCATGGGTATCCAGGTTATTAAGATTTTGTTTTTTATAGATCTGTGTATTCTTGCCACCTCTTAATGTCTTCTGTTTGTTAGCTCCTTACTGTTTCTGTTCTTTTTTTGTGTTCATCATTGCATGAAATGTTCCCTTGATATCTTCAATTTTTTTGAAGTGATTTCTAGTGTTTTCCATTTTATTGTTTTCCTTTATTTCTTTCATTGTTCATTTAAGAAGGCTTTCTTATCTTTCCTTGCTGTTCTCTGCAACTCTGCATTCAGTTGGGTATATTTTCCCCTTTCTCCCTTACTTTTCTCTTGTCTTCTTTCCTCAGATATTTGTAAAGACTCCTCAGAGAACAGCTTTGCCTTGTTTCATTTCTTTTTCTTTGGATGATTTTGGTCACTGCCTCCTGTACAATATCACAAACCTCCCTCATAGTTCTCCAGGCACTCTGTTTACCAGACGTAACCCCTTGAATCTATTTGTTACCTCCACTGTATAATCATAAGGAATTGATTTAGGTTATATATGAACAGTGTAGTGGTTTTCCCTACTTTCTTCAATTTAAGCCTGAATTTTGCAGTAAGCAGCTCATGATCTGAGCCACCATGATGTTGAATGCTTTGCCTTGGAAATGAATCAAGATCATTCTGTCATTTTTGAGGTGATACCCAAGTACTGCAATCTGGAATTTTTTTGTTGACTCTAAGGGCTACTCCATTTTTTTCTGAGGGATTCTTGCCCACTGTAGTAGATATACTGGTTATCTGGAATTAACTTCTCCATTCCCGTCCATTTTAGTTCACTGATTCCTAAGATGTTGATGTTCACTATGGCCATCTCCTGAGTCACCACATCCAATTCACTTTGATTCATGGACCTAACATTCCAGGTTCCTATGCAATACTGTTCTTTAGAGGATTGATCTTTACTTTCACCACCGGACACATCCATATTTGAGTGAGATTCTGCTTTGGTTCAGCCTCTTCATTCTTTCTGGAGCTATTAGTAGTTGTCTTCTGCTCTTCTCCAGTAGCATATTGGATGCATTCCAGTCTGGGAGGCTCATCAACCAGTGTCATATCTTTTTACCTTTTTGTACCATGAGGTTCTCTTGGCAAGAACTGGAGTGGTTTGTCATTTCCTTCTCCAGTAGCCAACGTTTTGTCAGAACACTATGACCTGTCCATCTTGGCTGGCTGTGCATGGCATGGCTCATTGCTTCTTTGAGTTATGTCAGCCCCTTCACTATAACAGGACTGTGATCCATGAAGGTGTCCATGTACAATGAATACACTAAATTTTGGTATACATTTTGTTGAGTTTTGAAAATTTTTTACACTGATAAATATAATCAAGGTTTTAAACATTTCCATAATTTTACCCATGTAAATGGAATCATGAAATATACCATCTATCTGGTCTGGGACTAAATATATCTAGTCCTGTTGTTGAATTATGTTGTTGTGTGCAGCGATAGGTTAGGTTAGGTATTACCAAGAAGTATTTCTTCATGTTGGTATACCAAAATTTGTTAATCTGGCTACTTGATGGAAGACATTTCTGTTCTATTTTCCAAATTATATTTTTATTGTCATAGAAAACCATATGAAATCTACACTCTTTTAAAAAATTTTTTGATTCTTCATTTAAATTTCTATTGAATATTTATTTGTTTATGTGAATAATACACTCACAGCCACAGAATCTCCTCCAAGATCACTACTGTTATAAGGACAGAAACAGTTTCTCAGGTGAGGTGAGGAAGTTGGTGGCTTTCAATAACACCTACAACAATGTCTCCTTTATTGAAATATTTATTGATCAGCCAGCATGTGCTAGGTCTTTTGTTCCCTGGCTTGCTCAGGTCTATCCTTATAACTAAAGAGCTAAGACAGTCTAGTCCATCAGGCAGAGTTAAATTACTCTCAGTGGCAAAAGAGATCAACCAATGGATACATAGCCATAGATATCAGGCTTGCGTGCTGAGCTCATGTATTCTCATTAGCTAAGTGAACTCAAACCTAGGAAACAACACGTTAAGAAAACTCAATCATAGTAGTATACCTGGTAGAAAAATGACAAACACCACCCCCAAAGGAGCCAAAATTGAAGCTTCTTTATCTCCAATAAGTGGGACAACCCCAGTTTATACCTGTTGTGCCAGTGTCCCAGGAGCCCTAATACTTCCCTCAGGAAATCTACATTTTTAATAACTTTGTACATCTTGTTCACTGTAAGCACAATATTGTACATTAGTTCTCCAGAAGTGTTGCATTTTGCACATTGTGTAACCTGTCAATAGATATTCCCATTTGCCAACTACCGTCAGCCCCTGGTAACCACTGGTCTACTTTCTGTTACTATGGCTCTAAATGCTTTCTTTTTTAATAAAAAAATACTTGAAAAATAATTTTATATTTTTATTGCATCATGTAACTTGTGAGATCTTAGTTCCTTGACCAGGGATTGAATCTGGGCCCTCAGCAATGAGAGATGGAGTCCTAACCACTGAATCACCAGGGAGTTATTGAGTCTAACTATCCACTTTATATACTTCCTCATATGAGTGGAATCAAGCAGAACTTGCCTTTCTGTGACTGGCTTATTTCACTTGCAATAATGTCCTTAAGGCTCATCCATTTTGTTGCATATAGTAAATTTTTTTCTTTTTAAAGACTGAACAATATTCCACTGTGTATATATCACATTTTCTTTATCTATATAAATATATAGATGGATATCTGGGTTACCCCCATGTACCATGAATAATGGTACAATGAACCTGGGATTGCAATATCTCTTTGAGATCTTGATTTTAATTCTTTTAGATAAATACCCCTAAGTGGGGTTGCTGGATCAGATGACATTGCATTTTTCAGTTTTTGAAGGCCCTCCATGCTCTTATCTATAATGGCTGTGCCAGGTTGCAGTCTCAGTTTCTCCGCATCCTTGCCAGTATTTGTGTGTGTGTTTTTAAAATAGCCTTTTTAACAAGTATGAGGTGATATCTCAGTGTGGTTTTGCTTTGTATTTCCCTGATAATTATTGATATTGAGCACCTTTTATATACCTGCTGGCCTTTCTTTTATCTTCTTTGGAGAATTGTCTATTCAGGTCCAATGTTTAATTTTTAGTTGGATTTTTTTAATGAAGGTGTAGGTACTTTTGTGTGCATGCTAAGTTACTTCAGTTGTGTCCCAACTCAGTGAACCCGTGGACTGCAGCATGCCTGTTTCCTCTATCCATGGGATTCTCCAGGCAAGAATACTGGAGTGGGTTGCCATGTCCTCCTCCAGGGGACCTTCCCCAGCCAGGGATCAAATCCATGTCTCATTGTTTCCTGCTTTGGCAGGACGGTTCTTTACCACCAGCCCCCCCTGGGATGCCTAGTGTTGGAACCCTTGTTTATTTTGGATATTAACTTCTTATCAGATATGTGGTTTGAAAATATTTTCCCATTATGTAGGTAGCATTTTCACTTTGTTGTTGATTTCCTTTGCTCTGGAGAAACTTATTTTACTTTGTTCCACTTCTCTTCTTTTGTTTTTGAGATAACCCTATATGCAAAACAGAAAAAGAGACTCAGATGTATAGAACAGACTTGTTTCTTGTGCTTTGGTTTTAATATCCAAGAAATCATTGCCAAACCCATGTCATACAGTTTTCCCCCTATATTTCCTTCTAGTAATTTTACAGTTTCAGGCATTGTGTTTAACCTATTTTGAATTGTTTTGTGTGTGTGGTGCAAGATAAAAATAAAATTTCATTCTTTTTCTTTACCATATCCAGTAGTTCCCAACACTATTTATGGAAGAGACCATCTTTTCCCATTTTGTATTCCTGGCAAACTTGTCAAAGATCAGTTGAGTATACATGTATGAGTGTGTGTTTTCTGGGCTCTCTCTTCTGTTCCATTGGTCTATATGACTGCATGTCATTATCATACTATTTTAATGACTGCAGCTTTGTAATATATTTGAAATGAAGAGGTGCCGTACCTCCAGCTTTGTTTTTCTTTCTCAAGATTGTTTTAGCTATTCAGAGTCCTTTGTGGTTGCATATGATTTTTATGATCATTTTTCTAGTTCTTTAAAAATATGTCTTGGAATCTGGGAATTCATTGACTGTTTATATCATTTTTTGTGGTATGGATATTGTAACAACATTAGTCTTCCTATCCATGAATATGGGCTGTTGTTCTACTTCTTTGTGTCTTCTTTAATGTTTTTCATCAGTATTTTGTAGTTTTCAATGTAGAAGTTTTTCCCCCTCTGTGGTTCATTCTAAGTATTTCATCTTTTCTTAATTTCCTTTTGGAGTTTTCACTGTTAGTGTATGGAAACATAACTGTAATGGTGCTCAGCAGTGTCTCTGGGTTCAGTAATAGGAAACTATGGCAGGTAGTGGTGGTTGGTAGTGCCAGGAGTGTGCACAGACTCAGCTGTGAGGCTGTAGGTAAATGCACAGGGGCAGTGGAGTATGCATTGTGGCAAGGATAGGGTTTGTGTTAGAACCTGGGTCTGATCACAGGCACAAGTTCAGTTACTGAGGTCAGAACTGGTAGCATGTATGTGCCTGGCTTCAGGACCAGGGCTAGCTTAGCTGTATGCATGGTGGCTGTGCTGAGTTCCAAGGAGACACTAGCTGTCATGGGTCATATTAGGAAGGGTGGAAGGACTCAGTTCCAGGAGCCTGAGACCTTGAAACCTGTGAGACCTTCTGTGGTGAGAGCTGTGGGCATATGCAGTAGTTGTGCTGTCTGTTGGTTTCCTCCACAACTTTCCATCATTTTAATTCATGCTACTATTAGGGGAAACACACTAACTGAAGTTGCCCACCTTGGCCAGACACCATAGTAACAATTTGTGTTATTTTACAACAGGAGGTCCTGTATGAAACATGTCACTAGTAAGACACCATCAACCAGAGGAATTTGGGAAAGATCAAAAGGAGATGCTGCATGTTCTACCACCTTCCAGAATCATCAGTGGCATCCATCTTGTCTGAGCAGGGCATGCACTACCAGGAAGGACCTTGAGTTAGAATGATTGGCCAGAGACAACCCAGAAACTAACCTCATCACCATAAAACCTGAGACAGTGAGTCACGTGGCAGAGCAATTCTCCTGAGTTCTCTTACCCTACTGCTTTCTGCCCTGCCACCCCTTTCCAACAAAGTCTCTTAATTCGTCAGCACGTGTGTCTCCTTGGACATTTCATTTCCGAGTGTTTGACTGGAGCCCCCTTTTGGCCGCTGGAAGGGGTTCCCCTTCCTGTAGTACTATTGTGTTGCTTCAGTTTTTTAACTGGACTCCTGAGCTCTGTCAGAGCTATATTCATTAACATTTGCCTGTCCAATGGTTGTTGTTGTTGTTGTTTCCATTGGGGAGCTAGAGACTGGGATCTCTTACTAAACCATCCTGCTAACATTACTCTGTGTGTAAGTTTTAGAATCAGTTTCTCACTTCTACACACTTCCTGCTTGGTAGGTACATGCGTACTCATTCACTTCAGTCATGTCCAACTCTATCCGACTCTATGGACTGTAGCTCACCAGGCTTCTTCGTCTATGGGATTCTCCAGGCAAGAATACTGGAGTGAATTGCCATGCCCTCTTCCAGGGGGTCTTCCCAACCCAGGGATCAAACCCGCGTCTTCCTGCATTGGCAGGCAGATTCTTTACCACTAGCACCACCTGGGAAGCCCCCTGCTTGGCATGTAAATCAAGATTGCATTGACTCTAAAGATTAATAGAATTGAAATCTTATTGAGTCTTTAAATATATAAGCATAGTATATGTCTCCATTTCTTTGTGACTTTTACTTTACTTAGAAATTAATGTTTTGTACTTTCCATTTTACAGGTTTTGCATATATTTTATTAATTCCCTGCCAAAATATTGTACATTTTTTGTGCTATTATGAATGATATTTTACTTTGATTTTGAGTTGTTTGTTGCCAGTATGTAAAATACACATGATGTTTTATATATTGACTTGTATTTTACAAATATACTAAACTCACTTATATGCACTAGTGGTGTTTTTGTGGTTCTTTAGGTTTTTGTCTGTATATTATAATTTTTTCTGTGAGGAAGAGAGTTTGACTTTTTTCCTTTCCAACTGTAGTTTGTTTTCATTATTTCTTGCCTTATTGCACTTGTGAGAGCTTCCGGTCTATTCTATGTTGAATAGAAATGGAGACTAGGTGACGTTCCCTTATCCTTGATTTAAGGGGGAACAATTCAGCCCTTGCTCTTTAAATGCAGTGTTAGCTGAAGTCTTCTTTGTTATTTTTGATGCCATTTGTTAGTTGGAGACTATGTTCTTCTATTACTATTGTACTGAGAAATTTAATGGATGTTTAGTTTTTTCTATTTCTTTTCTGCATGATTTGATACATAGTTTTACCTCTCCCATTAAGTATTCAGTTAGTAGGTGGTTTTGTAAGTATAGCTCATAATGTTGAAGAATACTTTTCTCTTAGTTTATGGATGTGTTTTATTATGAATAGTTCAATTTTTTAAAAAAAATTTATTTTTAATTGGAAGATAATTGCTTTACAATATTTGTTGGTTTCTGCCATTCATCAACGTAAATCAGCCATAGGTATAAATATGTCCCCTCCCTCTGGAACCTCCCTCCCACCTCCCACCCCATCCCACCCCTCTAGGTGAATGTTTTAATTTTTAAAACATATTTCCTGCATCTGTTGAGATGATCATATGACTTTTCTCCATTATTCTGTTAATGTGATGGATTACCTTGATTGACTTTAAACGTTGAATGAAATGTGAATGCCCAGGATAAAGATCACTTTGTCTTTACGTGCTGCTTCTTTTATGTGTTGCTGGATTTGATTTGCTAATGTGTTGATTTTTGTGGGTAAATGTTTATGAATGGCATCAGTCCACAGTTTTCTGGTAATGTTTTTTCCTAAAAATATATGAGGAAATACTTGCCTCAAGAGATGAGTTGGGAAGGCTCATTTGTTCTCCATTTTCTTAAAGCATTTATATAGGATTGTTATTATTTTTTCTTTATATATATTAAAAAATTCCCCTCTTTAACTTTGTGGGCCTGAACTTTCTATGTGCGATGGTTTTATTAAAGTTTATCTTTCTTAACAGATATATGGCTATTCAGATACTGTCTTTTGCATTGAGTCACTTTATGTAATTTTTGTCTTCAAGAAAAGTGGCCAATTCATTAAGCCAATCAATTAGATGGCAGAATTTGTTGCTAGTGCTTTCTTATTTTTATGTATGTGGATCTATAAAGGCATCTATTCTTTTATTTATTATGGTAATTTGTGTCTTATTGCTCTTTAAATAAGTGATACACATTTATCAAATTTTTGAATTTTCAAAGATCCTTGTTTTAATGGTCATTGATATTCTTTTCTCTCTTTTTTTGGCTATACTGGGTCTTCATCACCATATGTGGGCTTTATCTACTTACAGTGATTAGGGACTATCTACTTGCAGAGGGTGAACTCAAGGATGTGCAGTGTTCAGTTGTTGCAGTATGTGGGACTTAGGGCATGGAGGATTCAGTAGTTGCAGTTCCCAAGCTCTAAGAGTGGGAGCTTAGTAGTTCTGGTGCACATGCTTAGTTGTCTTGCATCAAGTGGGTCTTCCCAGACCAGGGATCAAACCCAAGTCCCCTGAATTGGTAGGCCAACTCCCAACCAACAGAACCACCAGGAAAGTCTGATATTCTTAATTATTTCTTTGTTTTCTAATTTGAGATCGTCAAACTTTCTTTTTGTACTGAATTTGTTAGTATATATAGTACAGTGTTTAGTACAAACAGCAATTCAAACATCATTACCTTGTTTCTCATTTTAAATGGATTGCTCATATCATTTTGCAATCAAATATGTTTGCTGAGTTTTTTTAATAAATGCACTTTATCATGATTATGAAGAACTCTTTATTCTAATTTTTGAAGTTTTTTCTAAGTCACAAATAACTGCTTAGTATTATAATACTGTTTAGTTCCTTTATCAGTTAAGAGATCAGTCAATTTTTCTACTTCCTCATTCTGTGTATGTTTCTGAACTAGGTATGAGTCTGTTTGCCCAAGCACAGTAAAGCCAAACTATTGACATCAGGTTGTGGTGAAGGAAAGTGCAGTGTTTATTATAGGGCACCAATAAAGGAGTCCTGGAGAAGGGGATGGCAACCCACTCCAATGTTCTTGCCTGGAGAATCCCATGGAGAGGGAAGACGGGCAGGCTACAGTCCATGGGGTCGCAAAGAGTCGGACAGGACTGAGCGACTAATGCAACGCCAGGCAATAAAGGAGTCAAGGTAGCTAATACTTCAGAGGCCCGAACTCCTCACAGGGTTTCTGGGAAAGGTTTTTAAAGACAGGTTGAGGGAGGAGGGATTTTAGGATATGTGATCAGCTGGTGGACATTCTGTGATTGGTTGGTGCTGAGGTAATCAGGAGTCAACATCAACCGTCTGGTTCCAGAAGGACTGGGGTCTACATTCTTGTGGGAAACATACAGTTAACTTCTTCCACCTGATGGGGGTTTCAGTATCTGCAAAACAGCTCCAAGGACATGGCTCGGAATACTATGTATAACCCTTGAGGAGTTACAGAAGGTCTTTGACTTTACCTAATTGCTGAATGGCTAGTGTTATTATATTGTCTTGCTTGACTTTTTTCTTTTTCTCTGCATTTTCTCACATCTCTGATTATAAATATACTCTTGGAACTTGAGAAAAGCCTAGGAAACAGGTTTTTCTACAGACAAGAGGCATGTGGAGGACATGGTAGGGAGTGGTCTGTTCTGAGAAGACCTCTTAGGGTTCTGCTTGGTTGTATTTATGCAGTTTATTATATATATTTGTAATACTAGGCTATGTTTGCATTAGAATAAAATAAACTTAAATACATATATAGTTTTACACTTCATTAGTTATATATATGTGTGTGTGTATACATATATATACATATACATATATACATATACATATATACAATTGCATCTGGAGAAGGGCATGGCAATCCACTCCAGTATTCTTGCCTACACACACACACACACACACACACACACACACACATATATATTTCCTACCTCTTGAACTTCCCGCCACCATCACCAATTCCACCTCTCTAGGTCATCAGAGAGTGCCAGGCTGGGCTCCCTGTGCTATACAGTAGCTTCCTGCTAGATGTCTATTTTATGCATAAAAAATATGGAATGCTTCACAAATTTGTTTGTCATCCTTGTTCAAGGGCCATGCTAAGTTTCTCTGTGTTGTTGCAGTTTTAGTATATGTGTGGCTGAAGCAAGCACTCTCTCTCTCTCTCCTTTTAAAATATCTATTTAGTTATTTATTTTCAGCTCTGTTTGGTCTTAGTTGTGGCAGTTTATGGGAACTTTCATTGCAGTGTGCAGGCTTCACTCTAGTTGTGGCACACAGGTTTTAAGTGCCCCACAGCATGTGGCATCCCACAACCAGGGATCAAACCAGCATCCCCTGCATTGGAAGTGGATTCTTAACCACTGGGAAACCTCCTGGTTTTCCAGGTCTCTCTTACTTAGGGGATTCCTTAGTACTCTTATCCCTTGCTCTTTATTTTTTCTCACAGATCATTAGTCCAAATGGTTTAGGTATCTCTCTGATTTATTTTATTCCTTCTTCTGAAAGAGTGTAGAATAAGCTTACCCCTCATGAATTGAGTGTAGAAGATGCTCCTGAGTCTGGGCCAGCCCTGTGTGTCTGCTCAGAGCTGCCTTTGTTGTAGAAGCAGTGATGATGTGAATCTGGGCTGGTCCTGCTATCATCAGCAGAGCCTGTTCACCTGACTATGCTCTGTTGCCCATGCCAATTTCTGTGTCCTTGGTGCCCACATGCATGAAGCTGCATACAGCCCTACAAACTTTGCAAGAGGGACCTATTTATCTAGCAAAGTAGTCAGTTAGCAGTTACCTCAGTAATCTAGGAATGGACAAGATGAATCCATCCATATATTTTCTACAGTGTCCTCTGAATGGAAGATGTGTTTCTGTCAATTCTTTCCCATGCTGAGCACCCCTCAGGATCTACTGAGCTCTGTGGCTTTCAGTGGAGTCCCCCTTGGGGCACATAAGAGAGCATCTGTCCTTCCACGTGCACAACTTCAGATGACTGGGTTTGATGCCCTGGCTGAGTATCCTATGTTCTGAGTCCATGAGTATTGCCAGTCTAAGGATGAGGGGAGATACATTACACCACTGGAACTGTAGTCAATGTAGTAGGATATTTTTTGAAAGGAAATCGGAAAGAAACTTCCAGGTATGATGGTGACACAGAAGCAGTGGGTGTATTTATGCCAGTCTTCATTGGAATCATGAAGGCAAGCCCTGTCCTCAACTATTGCCTGATTCTGGACTTTTCCTTTGTGGGGGCTTGTCTCAGTCCTGTTGCCTCTGTCTTGGCACTCAGAGCTTGCTCCCATCTCTCTCTCTCTCTCTGACTTTCTGGCTACCACGTCTTGATCAATGGGGCAATATGTCCTTCTGCCTGGAATCCCCAATCGATTCCTATGGGCTGGGTAGGAGGTGCACCCCCAAAACACCATTTCAGGGAAGTTTGAGAATATCTCAGTGCAAGGTCCTTAGATAAATACATGGCTAGAGAGCATCTCCCTCCATCATTGGGGTTCCTGTTCTCTGTGTAGGGTGATGATGCCTCTGAAGCTTCAACTATGGTATCCCTCTCCCTTCCTCCTGCTGCCTTCACTGAGCATCTTCCATTTGAATTCTTCTCCTTCATAAACAGGCAGATGGACATAGGACACCATGAGACTTTGTGTTCCCAACAAAGGAGACCCAGACAGGGACTTGGGGGTACATACGTAATTAGAAAGGTGATGTCAGGTGCTGAAGTGAGGAACTAAGGACAGTGAACACCCAAGTGAGAAAGGCCACAGGGGTGGGCAGGTGGGGCTCAAGGCCCCTGGAGGCCTTTAAGAGAGACTGTAGAGCTCATCTCTGAGGAGACACACCAGCAGTCAAGGAGACTGGGGTCTGTAGTGTCTGAGGGTTGCCCTGTGGGCATGAACTCCCAGCACTTTCTACTGAGCTTTGTTCAGCAAACTCCCAAGTGCTGGAGAAATCCACCAAGCTGGAAGGGCAGATGCTGGTGTTTGAGGAGGGGAGTGTCAGCAGTGGGGGACTATCCCACAGCTGCATGTGAACTCAGGTTGGCCTAGGTGGAGGCAAGGTGGGGCTTCTATATCTCCGAGGGAGATTCATGTGAGAATCAGAGATCAAATACCACAAGTTTTTGATAGTTACCTTTCCACCCATCTGAGGTTTTGAATGTCAGAAAAGGATTTGGGAGAAATCAGATGCTGCCTTTTCTACTAACCCCAGATTAGATAAGGGTGCTGTAGATTGGAGGAAGGCAGGGAGACGGGAGGACACAGTGGGCAATACAGAGGTGTCTCCCCAGCAGCCCCAGGGAGCTCTGTGCAGCTGAGCAAGAGCCAGGAGACAGACTCTGTCCCTCCCAGGAGGACCAGTTACCTCTCACTCATCTTTGCCACATCCTTGGATGGATCCCCATAACAACTGTACACTCACTGCAGAGCAGGGTGAGTCTATATTCAAGACATTGTAAGAAGCACCTAACTCATAGGGGTGGCAACTGTCCTTTCAGAAGGTCTGGAGCTTTTACATCTGTTAGGTGGGAGGCAGAGGTAGAATACACATCCTGGGTCAGATGAGAAGAGTCCCTGTGCCAGGACCTGTTCACACCAGCTCAGCTCCCACAGAGGCAGGTCTCCATCTTAGAAGCACCCTCAGCCAGAGCCTGGTGGGAGTGGAGTAGTGGGCAGAGACAAGGGCCCAGTGTCACTCTTGGCAAGGACACCTCCCCCACATCCCCCAGGGTCCCCTCCACAGGGAGAAGCAGCAGCTCTGGATCACCTTGGGGACCTGTCCTAAGCCCCCTCACCATGAGGACCTTAGAGAGTCACTGTCCTAGGCCCAGCCCTGTGGGGTAAGCCCAGCAGACTCTTTTCTGGAGGGGAGCTGTCAGCTGGGAAGAAGCTCTTAGAGAGGGAGTGGGGGTCAGGTGAAGAGGAATCAGACAGCGTAAGCATGGGGCCTGGTTCATGGACAGGCAGCAGAGACACAGGAGAAGCGAGAATCTCCAGGCCCCTAGACGTTCACTCTGAGAGTGAACTCACCCTGTATGTGGAAGCAGCTGAGTCCACAATGGGGTTTGGCATTAGGATCAACTGAGGCCCAAGGAGTGACAGAGTTCAGCACATAAAACTTGACCCTTTGTTCTTCCTCTCCTTCAGGCGCTTAGGACAGGGGCCCGTCTCACCCGTTATTTTATTTTGTTCTCTCCCCAGCCTTGAAGATTGGAGGTGGTTTGATTTTATAAATGGCAACAGCCCAAAGAAAGACTGTAATATGTGCACAGTGACAGGTGAGGTAGCCGAGCTTGTCTCCCCAGCATGGATGGGTGGGGGAAGCTATGTCTCTTCAGCAGATGCTTTACCCACTCTGAGCCTCAGATTCTCCCCTGTCAGATGAGGATGATTATTCCTACCTCTCAAGGTTGCTGGGAGGAATAAAATATGGTGGATGATGCATATGACCTGTGGGTGTTGATGACAGAAATGATCGACACTCTGGCTGATGTAATGATCATTACCCATGTCCTCACCTGTTGAATTTGTGGAGGAGCGTCTGACAGCACTGAAATCCAGCTGCAGTAGGAAGGCACACTGGTGGTCTCCAGTATGGCCATGTCCTCTCTCTCCTGCACCCACAAAGCCCCATCTCCAGTGAGTAAGCACTCTCCTGTGAATTGCAAGGCTTTTTATTGCTGGAATCCTCTATAATCAGACACCTGGATGTGGCAGGTTGTTAACACTACTTAGGGATGAGGCAAGTGGTTTCCTTGGGTTCCTGGCAGGGATGGCTCCATCAACAGAGAGAACTTGAATATATTTTATTCTGTAAGAGAAGGTGCAAAAACCTGGTGAGACCTCAGGGGTGGATGTGACAATTAGCTGCACTGAACAAGGGGAGGGGTCTGCAGGTTGTTTGGAGGGAGGCCTCTGAATGTGAGCAGGTAAAGGTGGATACTTCCCAATGAGGCTTCTTCCAATGGAACAGAGATTGTGGGGTCTCCCTGTGAGGCTGGGGGCAGTCTTCTGGGATACAGTGGGGGACTGCTGAGGACCACCTGGCAGGGCTCTGGAGTGACACCTGGGAGTCTCCAGGGATGAGCTGATCCCTGTCTGCTTCCTCCTTCTGGCCCTTGGGCACTTAGAGCTGAAGCAGCTGCTTGTTCCCACCACCTCTAGGGCAGCAGAGAGAGGACTGACCCTGGGCATCAACTGATCCTCAACTCTGGGCATCCCAGGCCTGGGTGGGGTGGGCAGGAGGGCAACTTTTGGAAGCAGCTACCTCTTTTAGGCATGTGAGACCTGTTGGGTCCAGGGAACAGGGACAAATGCGGTTATTGGATGGGGTGGAGTAGGGACTTGAACCACTAGGGAAAGAACTGATGTTTGGAGAAGGGAAGGACTCAGTGTGAATGGATTACAGAAGAGTCAGGTTCCTGTGCTGGAGAGGCTAGAGCCAGGGAGGCCAGTGCTGAGGGCCTAACTCCAAAAGCAGGTGATGTCACAGGGTCAGGAGGACCTGGAGGGCCCCAGGCCTGTGACCAGGCAGAGCCCAGTCAGGGCCAGCTCAAGAGCTCCAAGGCTGAACTGAGTTTTCCTGTAGGATCCTTTCCCACACTGGGTGTTGGCCATTTCCTCTCTATCTGCTTATTCATGAGGTTCTTTTTGCTCCCAGGTTCTTGGGGGAAGAGCCAGGGTGTAGAGGAAATGATGCCCTCCACTTCCCAGTGGCCTGAGCAGACCCCTGACACCCCCGCCCCACATAGGCACATTCACACACAGCCGGACCCACCAGAGCACTCAGAGCATTTTGCTTATCCTCCGCTGTCAACCTCTCATCAACACAGCTCTTCAGGGTATCGGCAGTCTCCAGTACATCAGAGTTTTGGTTATACTTTTCAACTTGTTCAATATACTCATCATGGCTTCCCGATATGAACAGGTCAACAGTGTCCCTCAAGGCTGGGCAGATGTCATCACACTCTGAAACAGAAAGATATGGGGACACTTCCTGTAAGGCACTCATCAGAAGAGATTTTCCCCTTCCCTTTCTGACATGCTCAGATGGTGCCCTGGGAAGGTGTCAGAATCCTTGGGGAGCCCAGGTCCCAGCCACTCACTTCCGCCTGCAATGAGGAGCAAGGCAGCGCAGAGAAGCAGGAGAGCTCCAGCCCGAGTCATGGTGCCGGTGGCAGATGCTCCCTATTCACCTGGAGCCCTTTTATACCTCTGCTTGTCCTCACCCCCAGGGGGCCTGTGTCAGATGCTTCCTTTTTTCAGGAGATATGCCAGACCACAGTGTGAAGGGGCCCGGGTCTGCACAGGAGGAGCTGTTTGTGTTGGCAAGATGCTAGTCCTTGAGTCCACAGAGGAAACTGGCTCAGCCTCCTCCCCCTGGAGGGCTGTGGGAGGGGCAGCTGACTCAGGAAGCTTAACAGCTGAAAATCCCCAGGTTGAGCAAAAAGGGCAAAAGTGCTCCCAAATCAGGCCTCCTAAATGATGGCCTGTGGCAGCCTGTCAGTACAACATGTGACCTTGAAGACAAGATCGTGTGAACTTTAGCAGTTTACAGTTAGATCAGTGATTAGTGAATCGTCTCACAGGGGTTAGTGCCAGGCAGGCCAGGGCACAAGCCCTGAGCCCCTGGTCAGACTCTCTGGTGGCTCCTGTCCTGCTGTTGTCACCATGTCCTTCATCTTGTCAGTGGCCTTTGTTGGGCCACTTCCCTGAATCACTATCTGGAGCCTGGAAACTTCTTCTATGTGCTGGTCCAGAAATTTCTATTTTTCTCTTGGCCAGGTCCTACCACCTGGCAACTTTAATAGCACCTCATTCTATACTGCAATATTGTCTGCAACTTCTTTTTTCTTTTTCTTTTTTAAATTAAACTTTATTTTTGAATTGGGAGTATAACCAATTGACAGTGTTATGATCATTTCAGGTGGAGTGCAAAGGGACTCAGCCGTATATATACACAACTATCCATTTTTTCCCAAACTCCTCTACCATTGAGGATTGAGCAGTGTCCCCTGTCCTCATTGGTTATCTATTTTGTTTCTTTAAAATTTATTTATTTTTATTGACAGATAAATGCTTTATAATGTGTGTTGGTTTTTTACCATACATCAACATGAATCAGTCATAAATATACATTTGTCCCCTCCCTCTTGAACCTTTCTCCCACCTGCCCATCCCATCCTACTCCCCTAAGTTTTCCCAGAGCACCAAGCTGCACTTCCTGCTCTATACAACAACTTCCCATTAGCTATCTATTTACACATGGTAATGTATGTATTTCAATGCCACTCTTACAATTCATCACACTCTTTCCCTCCTTGTGTCCACAAGTCTGTTCTCTATGTTTCAGTCTGTATTCCTGCCAAACAAATAGGTTCATCAGTACCATTTTCTAGATTTTATATGTGTGCATTAGTATGTAATATTTGTTTTTCTCTTTCTGACTTGCTTCACTCTGTATAACGGACTCTAGTTTCATCCACCTCATTATAACTGACTCAGATGTGTTCCTTTCTATGGCTGAGTAGTATTCCATTGCATATATATATATATATATATATATATATATATATATATATATATATATTACAACTTCTTTATCCTTGTCTCTGCTGATGGACAACTGGGTGGCTTCCATGTACTAGGTATTGTAAATAGTGTTGCAACGAGCATTGGAGTACATGTGTCTTTTTCAATTATGATTTTGTCAGTGTATATGGCTAGTAGTGGGACTGTTGGGTCATGTGATACTTTCATTTCTAATTTTTTAAGGATTCTCTATAGTGTTCTCCATAGTGACTGTATCAATTCACATTGTCACAAACAGCACAAGAGGTTTCCCTTTTCTCCACATGCTCTCCAGATTTTCTGTAGATTTTTTGATGATGACCATTTTGACTGGTGTGAAGTGATATCTCATTGTAGTTTTGCTTATATCTAATACTGAGTGATATTGAGTATTTTTTCATATATTGATTAATTTTTAGGATGTTTTCTTTGGAGAAATGTCTGTTTAGATCTTCTGCCCATTTTTTGATTATGTTGTTTGTTTTTCTGATGTTGAGCTAAATGAGTTAATCCTTTGTCAGTTGCTTCATTTGCAATTATTCTATCACATTCTGAGGGTTTCCTTTTCATCTTGTTTATGGTTTGCTTTGCTGTGCAAAAGCTTTTAACCACTTAAGTGGTTCCCATTTGTTAATTTTTGTTTTTATTTATGTTACTCTAGGAGGTGGGTCATAGAGGATCTCGCTGAGGTTTGTGTCAATGAGTTTTCTGCCTGTGTTTTCCTCTAAGAGTTTTATAGTTTCTGGTCTTCCATTTAGGTTTCTGATCCATTTTGAGTTTATCTTTGTGTATGGTGCTAAGCAGTGTTCTAATTTCATTCTTCTGTAATACATGTTGCTGTCCAATTTCCCTAACATCACTTATTGAGGAGGCTATTTTTCCATTGTATAGTCTTGCCTCGCTTGTCAGAGATAAGCTGCCCATAGGTGTGTGGGTTTATTTCTGGGCTTTTATCTTGTTCCATTGTTCTTTATTTTTCTATTTCTGCCTGTACCATATTGTCTTGATGAGTGTAGCTTTGTAGTATAGTCTGAAATCAGGACGATTGATTCTTCCAGCTTCATTCTCCTTTCTCAAGATTGCTTTGACTATGAGGTTTTTTGTGTTTCCATATGAATTTTGAAATTTTTTGCTCTAGTTCTGTGAAAAATGCAATTGGTACTATGATAGGGATTGCATTGAATCTATAGATTGCTTTCAGTAGTATAGTCATTTTCACAATTTTGATTCTTCCCTTCCAAGAACATGGTATATCTCTCTGTTTATGTCATCTTTGATTTCTTTCATCGGTGTCTTATAGTTTTCTGTATACAATTCTTTTGTCTCCTTAGATAGGTTTATTGCTAGGTATTTTATTCTTTTTATGTCAATGGTGAATGGGATTGATTCCTTAATTTCTCTTTCTGAGTATTCATTGTTAGTGTACAGGAATACAGAAGATTCCTGTGTACTGATTTTGTATCCTGTGACATTAATAAATTACTGATTAGCTCTGTTAATTTTTTTGACAGTATTTTTAGGGTTTTTTGTGTACAGTACCATATCATCTGCAAACAGTGAGAGTTTTATTTTTCTTTTACAATCTGGATTACTTTTATTTTGGTTTCACCTCTGAATGCCATTGCTAGACCAAAACTGTTGGATAATAGTGGTCAGTGTGAGCACCTTTGTCTTGTTCCTGATCTTAGAATGAATGCTTTCAGTTTTTCGCCATTGAGGATAATGTCTCCTGTGGGTTTATCATACACAGTCTTTGTTACGTTCGGGTAGGTTCCTTCTATGCTGATTCTCTGAGAGTTCTTATCATAAATGGGTGATAAATTTCATCAAAAGCTTTTTCTGCATCTGTGGGGTTTATCATGGCTGATTCATGTTGATTTGACAGAAAACTACAAAATTTTGTAAAGCAATTATCCTTCAATTAAAAAGTAAATACATTAAAAATTTTGTAAATATGATGTATCACATTTATTGGCTTACATACATTGAAGAATCCTTGCATCCATTAGATAAACCCAACTTGATCATGGTGAACCATCCTTATCCATTTTAAATATAGTAGTGTGTACTTGTCCAATCCAAACTCCTTAACTATGCCTTACCCTCATCATTCCCACTGGCAATTGTAAGTTCATTCTCTAAGTCCATCAATCTCTTTCTGTTTTGCAAATAAGTTCATTTGTATCATGTCTTTTTAGATTCCACATATAGGTGATGTCATAAGTTATTTCTGCTTCTTTGTCTGACTTACTTCACTCAGTATGACAGTCTTTAGGTCCATCCATTTTCTGCAACCTCTTTTGACCCTTGGGTGTCTCTGTACTGTTTCCACTATCTCCTCTCCAGACCTCCCACTTGAGGAAAAGCCAAGCTCCTTCTCAGCCACAGTCCTTGGGCCAGTTGCAAACCAGCACTGTGCTGCTGCTGCCTGTATGAACATATACCTACCTTTCTCTCCTCCCTGAATGCCTCCCTTCTGCTTCTTGACCTGACGAAGTGTGCTCCTGCAGCAGGGCCTTTGCACATGGAGCCCTCCTGGCCTGAAAGGCTCTTGCTCCTGTGGTGGTGTCATGCATTGCCTCATCCTCAGGTATCTTCAAGTATCACAGGGCACAGATTTCCCCAGACTATTGAGCCCTATTATCAAAGCAATCTGCCCTTTCCTCCCCTCACATCCCTCTGTCTTCTCTCCCTGCTTCATCTTCCCCCAGAGCGCTTCTTCCTTTGGGGTCACTGTCTTTCACTCCCTCTTAGGTGATGAAGAACTGCAGGAGAGTGAGAGCTGTGCTGTGTGCTGCTGCATCCCAGGACTAGGAGAGGGCCCAGCACTCGGTAGATGTTACACAATGTTAGAATAATGGCAGGAACATTCCATTTCTCTGGAGTCAATAAACAAGAATATTTTTAGTTCTATTTACTATAGATGTGCTTATAAATATTGCCTGGGAGAAAATAAATAAAGATTTAAAATATTTGATAAGTCAGAATCAAGTAGCTTTTTGCTAGAGGCACCTGACTGGCCTTTGCCTGAATCACCTGTAGGAGATTAAAGTTTGCTGAAGGCCAGAGCTGAGTTGGGACACAAGGTGTGACCACAGTCAGAACCCTATGCCATATAGGATGCACATCCGGTAACTGCTTTTGGCAAAGAGGCACCAAGTACTGAGCTGCAGTGTCAGCTGACCGCTGTGCAGCCCCTCCTCACCATGACTCCTGTTGCCTGGGGTCCACCCCTCTGAAGGTCACTGAACGAGGGGCTCAGGGGGCTGCAGATGTGTCTCAGAGGTTCCTGGGCATGAAGGTGAACAGCACAAGTCCCAGGCTGCACATGCTGGCTCTTTGTCTGTGGCAGAAGGACTTCTGTGTGGTGAGACCCCTGCCCATGGATCCCATGCCTCCTGTTCTTCAGAAGGCACTGTCCCTAATGTCCTCCACAGCTCTGTGAAGAGAGGAGTCGGCTTGGAGTGCCAAGGAACACAGGTGGCTGCTATGTATCCAGCGCAGTGCCCTTTCAAGGGTGCCACGGAGTCCTCTGAGACATCCCTGGATGGTGGGGACATTTAATGACATCAGAGGGATGAGCTGGGCAGGGTCAGTGCAGCATTCACCTGATGTAACCCTTTCCCAATGCAGGTTGTTTTTTTAAACGTATTTTGAATTGGAGGATAGTTACAATTTGTGTTGACTTCTGCCATACAACATGACTCAGCCACAAGCATACATATGTTTCCTGCCTCTTGAACCTCCCCCCCACCTTCCACCCAATCCCACCTTTCTAGTTTGTCACAGAGTACCATGTTGAGCTCTCTGTATCAAGTTGTTTTTTTAATAAAATTTTAGTTTGGAACAATTTTGGATTTATAGAATAGTTGAAAATATTTGTCAACACTGACAGAAAACTTTGGAGCATTACTAATAACTCAACCTCACATTATGGGAGGATTTTTATTTCACCATATTGTCCATTAATGTGTCATTGGATTCCAGGATGCAACACATGATCTACACACACTGCATTCATTGTCATGTGTCCCCAGTGTCCTCTGCTTTGTGGAACTGTTCATTCTTTCCAGGTCTGTCATGGCTTTGGGAGGTCTGAGAAGGGCTGGTCAGGAATGGTAGAAGGCCCTCCAAGCTGAGTCTGTCTGCTGTTGTTTTTATAATGTAGAGTGGAGGAAATGGCAGCCCACTCCAGTTTTCTTGCCTGGTGAATCTCAGACAGACGAGCCTCTCAGGCTATAGTCCTTGGGGTCACAAAGAGTCAAACATAACTTTAAAAAAAAAACAAAACAACATAACTTATAACTCTGAGCACAGCACAGAGGAGGGTTCAGACTTTGGATTATGTGAAAGACACCACAGAGCTGAAGCCCCCTTCTTGTATCCTTAATCTGGGTACATGTGACAGCTGTGTGTCTTACCACTGGATATGTCATCTTTGATTGTTGATTAACATTACATTTGTCAGATCTGCACTGTTTTCCCCTTCTCCTCCCCTCCTCTTTTTTTGGAAATGCGTTACTGAGTCTAGCCCATGCTCAGGGAATGCAGAGCAGTAAGTTTTCCCTCCTGGAGGGAATAATCTATCTGTGTAACTAGAGATGTTTCAGTAAGTAATAGTTGTCTCTTCTCCCACATTATTTTAGTTTTGTTTAGGTGCCCTAGGGCTTTTTGTTTGTTTCTTTTTTAATTTTTTTCTTGATTGAAGGATAATTGCTTTACAGGATTTTGTAGTTTTCTGTCATAACATCAACAAGAATCAGCCATAGGTTCACCCATGTCACCTCCCTCCCGAACCTCCCTCCTATCTCCCTCACAACTCCACCCTTCTAGATCATCACAGAGCCCCTGTTTGAGTTCCCTGAGTCATACAGCAGACTCCCGTTGGCTATCTATTTTACATGTGGTAATGTAAGTTTCCATGTTACTTTCCCCATACATTCACCCTCTCCCTCCTCTCCTCCCCACTGTGTCCACAAGTCTGTTTTCTGTCAGTTTCTTCATTGCTGCCCTGAAAATTAATCCATCAGTACCATCTTTCTAGATTGCGTATATATGTGTCAGTATACGATATTTATATTTCTCTTTCTGACCTATTTCACTCTATATAATAGGCTCTAGGTTCATCTACCTCATTAGAACTGACTAAAATGTGTTCCTTTTTATCAGTTCAGTTCAGTTGCTCAGTAATGTCTGACTCTTTGCTACCCCATGGACTGCAGCATGCTAGGCTTCCCCGTCCATCACCAGCTCCCAAGTTTTGCTCTAACTCATGTCCATCGAGTTGGTGATGCCATCCAACCATCTCATCCTCTGTCGTTCCCTTCTCCTCTAGCCTTCAATCTTTCCCAGCATTAGAGTCTTTTCCAATGACCCTCTTGGAGGGCACAAGCAAAACTTTGTGTGCACTAGGACCCAGGAGAAAGGAGCAGTGACCCCACAAGAGACTGACTCAGACTTGCCGGTGAGTGTCCAGGACTTTCCGGCAGAGGCATGGGTCGTCAGTGCCCTGCTGCAGGGTCAGGGGCAATGAGTGAGGCATTGCAAGCACAGGACCTTCTGAAGGAGGTCACCATTATCTTCATTACCTCCACCGTGGTTTGGTCTCAGGTCAAACAACAGGAGGGGAACACAGCCCCTCCCATCAACAGAAAATTGGATTAAAGATTTACTGAGCATGGCCCCTCCTATCAGAACAAGACCTAGTTTCCCCCACAGTCAGTCTCTCCCATCTGGAAGCTTCCATAAGCCTCTTATCCTTGTCACTCAGAGGGCAGGCAGAATGAAAACCACAATCACAGAAAACTAATCAAACTGATCACATGGACCACAGCCTTGTCTAACTCAATGAAACAATGAGCCATGCTTGGGTGTAGGGCCACCCAAGGCAGACAGGTCATGATGGAGAGTTCTGATAAAATGTGGTCCGCTGGAGAAGGCAATGGCAAAGCTCTTCAGTATTCTTGCATTAAGAACCCCATGAATGGTATGAAAAGGCCAAAAGATATGACACTGAAAGATGAACTCCCCAGATTGGTAGGTACCCAATATGCTACTGGAGAAGAGTGGAGAAATAACACCAGAAAGAATGAAGAAATGGAGCCAAAGCAAAAACAATGCCCAGTTGTGGATGTGACTGGTGATGGAAATAAAGTCCAATGCTGTAAAGAACATATTGCACAGGAACCTGGAATGTTAGGTCTCTGAATCAAGGTAAATTGGAAGTGGTCAAACAGGAGATGGCAAGAGTGAACACTGACATTTTAGGAATCAGTGAACTAAAATGAACTGGAATGGGTGAATTTAATTCAGATGACCATTATATCTACTACTGTGGGCAAGAATCCCTTAGAAGAAATGGAGTAGCCATCATAGTCAACAAACAAGTCTTAAATGCAGTTCCTTTTTGTGGCTGAGTAGTATTCCATTGTAAATACGTACCACAACTTCTTTATCCATTCATCTGTTGATGGGCATCTAGCTTGCTTACATGTAATAGCTATTGTAAATAGTGCTGCAGTAAACTATGGGGTACATGTGTCTTTTTCAGTTTGGTTTTCTCAGGGTATGCCTAGTAGTTGGATTGCTAGGTCATATGGTGGTTTTATTCCTAGCTTTTTAAAGGAATCTTCATACCATCTTTCATAGTGGCTGTATCAATTTACATTCCCACCAGCAATGCAGGAGAGTTCACTTTTCTCCTATACTACAAAGCTACAGTCATCAGGAGAGTATGACACTGGCACAAGAACAGAAATATAGACCAATGGAAAAAAATAGAGAGCACAGAGATAAACCCGACACCTATTGGTACCTTATTTTTTACAAAGGAGGCAAGAATATACAATGGGGCTAAGATAGCCTCTTCAATAAATGGTGCTGGGAAAACTGGACAGCTACATGCAAGAGAATGAAATTAGAACAATTCCTAATGCCATGCACAGAGATCAACTCAAAATAGATTAAAGACCTAAGTGTAAGACCAGAAACTTTGAAAGTCTTAGAGGAAAACAGGCAGCACACATAAATCAAAGCAAGATCATCCATTACCCACCTCCTAAAGTAATGGAAATAAAAATAAAAATAAACAAGTGGACCTAAACTTAAAGGCTTTTGCACAGCAAAGGAAACTACAAACAAGGTGAAAAGACAGCCCTCAGAATGGGAGAAAATAATAGCAAGTGAAACAACTGACATGGGATTAATCTCAAAAATACACAAGCAACTCCTCCGGCTCAACTCCAGAAAAATAAGTGACCCAATCAAAAAATGGGCCAACGAACTAAACAGACATTTCTCCAAGGAAGACATACAGATGGCACAAAAACACATGAAAAGATGCTCAACATCACTCATTATCAGAGAAATGCAAATCAAAACCACAATGAGGTACCATTATACGCCAGTCAGGATGGCTGCTATCCAAAAGTCTACAAGCAATAAATGCTGGAGAGGGTGTGGAGAAAAGGGAACCCTCTCACACTGTTGGTGGGAATGCAAATTAGTACAGCCACTATGGAAAACAGTGTGGAGATTTCTTAAAAAGCTGAAAATAGAACTGCCATATGACCCAGCAATCCCACTTCTGGGCATACACACCGAGGAAACCAGATCTGAAAGAGACACATGCACCCCAATGTTCATCGCAGCACTGTTTATAATATCCAGAGCATGGAAGCAACCCAGATGCCCATCAGCAGACGAATGGATGAGGAAGCTGTGGTACATATACACCGTGGAATATTACTCGGCCATTAAAAAGAATTCATTTGAATCAGTTCTAATGAGATGGATGAAACTGGAGCCCATTATACAGAACGAAATAAGCCAGAAAGATAAAGACCATTACAGTATACTAACACATATATATGGAATTTAGAAAGATGGTAATGATAACCCTATATGCAAAACAGAAAAAGAGACTCAGATGTATAGAACAGACTTGTGGACTCTGGGAGAAGGCGAGGGTGGGATGTTCCAAGAGAACAGCATCGAAACATGTATATTATCTAGGGTGAAACAGATCACCAGCCCAGGTTGGGCGCATGAGACAAGTGCTCGGGCCTGGTGCCCTGGGAAGACCCAGAGGGATCGGGTGGAGAGGGAGGTGGGAGGGGGGACAAGGATGGGGAATACATGTAAATCCATGGCTAATTCATTTCAATGTATGACAAAAACCACTGCAATAATGTAAAGTAATTAGCCTCCAACTAATAAAAATATTTTAAAAATGCAAAGGCAAAAAAAAAAAAAAAAAAAGAGTCTTCTCCAATACCACAATTCAAAAGCATCAATTTTTCAGCGCTCAGCTTTCTTCACAGTCCAACTCTCACATCCATACATGACCACTGGAAAAACCATAGCCTTGACTAGATGGACCTTTGTTGGCAATGTAATGTCTCTGCTTTTTAATATGCTATCTAGGATGGTCATAAGCTTCCTTCCAAGGGGTAAGCGTCTTTTAATTTCAGGGCTGCAATCACTATTTGCAGTGATTTTGGAGCCCCAAAAAATTAAGTCTGACACTGTTTGCATTTTTTCCCCGTCTATTTCCCATGAAGTGATCGGACCAGATGCCATAATCTTAGTTTTCTGAGTGTTGAGCTTTAAGCCAACTTTTCCACTCTCCTCTTTCACTTTCATCAAGAGGCTTTTTAGTTCCTTGTCACTTTCTGCCATAAGGGTGGTGTCATCTGCATATCTGAGGTTATTGATATTTCTCCTGGCAATCTTGATTCCAGCTTGTGCTTCTTCCAGCTCAACATTTCTTGTGATGTACTCTGCATATAAGTTAAATAAGCAGGGTGATAATATACAGACTTGACGTTCTCCCTTTCCTATTTGGAACCAGTCTGTTGCTCCATGTCCAGTTCTAACCGTTGTTTCCTGACCTGCATATAGGTTTCTCAAGAGGCAGGTGAGGTGGTCTGGTATTCCCATATCTTTCAGAATTTTCCACAGTTTATTGTGATCCACACATTTTATTTACTTAATCATTTATTTTATTAGTGTGGATTGACACATATTATTGTGGGCTCACACATATTAGTGTGGACTCACACATATTACTGTATACTTTGGGTTATCATCCAATACTCTGTTATTTGTATTGCCCATCAAACCTTTTCCAATTTGGCAGTAGGAGCTTCTCAGACTTTCTTTTAGAATTTCAAGGTCCATTTCATCATATTTGTGCAAGCAAACTGCTCTCCTATTGTGAAAGTTTGAGTTTGACTCTTGACAGAGTTTTCACACACGGAGTGCTGCCGCTGGTGAACCCAGAACTCTTGGCCTTAGAACTCCCATCCCTAGTGGCCTGTAGGACTGTGGACCTCAGAGTCTCTGATACAGGAGACAAACCTTACAACTCCACAGGTATTCACTGATGTTTCTGGATAAACTGTGCAGTTCAGGTACCTCTTGAGATCAGGTTTACTGATGGAAGAGGATGAGAGCCAGAAAGGGCAAGGTTAGACTGCTAGGGGTCAAGAATGTGCCTAGGAACTTGCTCTCTTAAGGATTTGAGAGAGACTGGTAGCATGATGTGAAATTAACAGAATTAGAAGCCTGGCAAAAACCTACATGGCCATAAGTCCTATGAGTTCCTTGTTGGGAAAATTTTGGAGCCCAAGGTTGGTTGTCCACCATTGCTTGGGGCCCAGTCTAGATACTGAAGATGCTAAGATATTCGAAGGCTTCAGTAAGGCCCCTTCAGTAAGGTCACAATGCACAATTTTATGTGCATTTTCATCTCCAGGACTTAACCTTGGGGAAAAAGGAAGGATTCTGGATGACCTTTTTTCTACCTGACAGTGGTGTAGACCTGTCCTTGGCTCTTTTGTGACTCTATCAGCTTAGTTTGGGAGAGTGCTGCCCTTGGAACCAGGATAGGTTGGGGGAAGGTTGATCAGGAAAACAGGTGATCATCGGGGCTGGGACAACAGAGCATTTGGCTCCAAGTGGAATCACTTAGAAATGTCAGTGTTGCCATAATCACAGCCTCTGTTCTCTGGTGCTGAATAGAAACACAGAAATAGAATTTTGGGTGAGGCAGAAAAGAATAGCTTTTATTGCTTTGCCAGGCAAAGGTGGACACAGTGGGCTAATGTCCTGAAGACCATGTGAACCACCTTGGAGCAGGTCGTGAGGAGTTTTATAGTGTTTAAGGGGCAGGGCATGATCAGCTGGTGAAGAGTTCTTGGATGGGTTGGCATCAAGCATCATCAACATTTTGGTTTCAGCCAGTTTAGGGTCTATGTTCTTGTGCTCAGCAGATTTCATCTGGAGGGGGGTATACTTTCTGTAAAAACAACTTAGGAATGTGTGTCAGGCCTTTGTATGTTTTAGGAAACTTGGAGTTTGGCAATTCTGTTATGTTGCAGAATTATAGTCTAAATCGTTACTAGTTCCCCAGCCCAACAGCTATTCTTTGTTTCTACATCTTCACATTTCCCAGTCTTAGCTCTGCTCTCAGAGTAGGAAGGGCTTCCACTGTAAATACCCCAAGGGCCTAGGGAGCCACCTGTGCCAGGAGCCTTGCCACAGGCCTGTGTTCCTCCTGGGAGGGGCATGGGCTGGGTTCAGGGAGCTAGTTGTATATAAAGTGACAGAAACCCTGCCCTGAGCAGAGGACTCCAGCCACTGCCATGATGAAGGGACTACTGCTCGTGCTGGCCTTGCTGGTCACCAGAGAGCTGACCTTTGAGATGCGTGAGGGTAGGAAGGAGAGTCTGGATGGTCCTCCTGATCCTTGCCTGGTGCCGTCTCACTGCATCCTTCACAGTCCTGTCCAAGCCGCTTCAAGGGGCAGATTCTGAGGGCAGGTGACTGATCAGTGCCCAGGAGTCCTGCACAAACCCCTTGAGGCTTTCAGTCTTTGGATGGAAGGAGTGGTGAGGGATTGGAAGGGTCATTAGCTATGCACACACTGGAGGATAGTTAGTTTGGGGGTAGTGGTGCTCATTGGAAGGGAGGAAGCAGGCTGGTATGCCTGGGACAGTGGTCAAGGGCAGAGGGGTCTCCAGGCCTACTGCCTCTTACTGCTCCCTTTGCTGGGAGGTTTTCTGTCTGGAATGTAAACAGTCCTGGGAGAGGGTGGGTCTCTGTGGGAGGTGAGTCTGGAAGCTTTGGATGTGAGTTCTATCAAGTCGTGAGAAACAGGAACCTCCTACTCTGGTAATCCTCATGTTAAGGTGCTTTCTGTCTGTGCTTTCAGCGGAAGCCTGCCCTGTGTTTTATGGAGCGATTGGTACGGTGTTTCTTGGAAGCAAAACATTGTTGAACTCAACGTTTGATTTGGTTGATGCTACGGATGAGGAAAAGGAAGCTATGGGAAAACTCCTGGATTGCTTCAATGAGGAGGGATTTCGTGCCAGGCTTTTCATTATAGAACTTGTGGTAATTTACTCTCTTCATCCCCTACCCTTCCCTGCCCACTCACATACATAGTGCAGTATGCCACATGGGAATAGATCATGCAGTCATGGGATATGTGACAGACAAGAGCTATAAACAAAGAAACACATAAACCCTTTGTTTCACCCTGCAACACCTGTAATATGCAAGTGCAGTCCATCTGCACATCCAGCATCTTGTTACTGAATATGCCTGTATCATGCCAGTCAGCTCACACACAGAATAGGGTTGTAATATCAATGCAGTAGGCCAAGTGTCTTGAGTCATGTGATTTTTTTCCCTCAGTGAGAGGAGCTAGTATTGGAGGAGTAGAATTTTAATGTTTGGCAGAAAAGGAAGCATTCAGCTCACACACGTGTAAGAGTCTTGTCAGCTCTACTTTAGGAATATTGAAAAGGACTCCCTGGCTTTGTGAAGTTTCTGGCCAGTGGTCTCGTCACCTCTTGTTCCCACTCTGATGGCCATTGCTCTGGCTCAGAGCCCCATTTCCACCCACATGGTCTCCATGTCCACAAGCCAGAATTTTCACTGTGGTGTTTCACTGTGGTGCCTGAGGCTCCTGAGGAGGATTCTAGGTATCTGTGACTGCTCACCTAAGCAAGCAGTGTATCTCCCAAAGAATCATCTTTCCTTTTTTGTTCTTGTCAAGTAATACTGGAGATTGTGAATAGTCTTTCTCAACACATTTTCCTCAAATTGTTGGTTGTTCAAAACGAGAGGTTTTCTGCAAAGAGAGTTTCATGCAGTGATAGGAGCATACAGAGCACCTGGGTTGTTTACGACACCTGCATGCACATTCCATCCGCCCAGCACACCTGAGAGAAGAGGCTCGGGTGCAAGAGGTGTGACCCACACCGTCTCCAGCACCTTGCTCCTACCTCAGGACTAGTTCCAGCTGTGCCCTGATGACCCTCGTCATCTCCTCCCCTCCCTGGCATGGTTGGTGGCTCTGTCTCCCTCCTGACACCTGTGCCTGGGCTGTTAGGGAGCCATCCTCCCCCTGGTGCCTGCTGGCAGCCCCTTCTCCAGTGGTGGGTCTGTGGGCAGAGGTTCTTTCTGGTGATGGGGCTGAATCCCTGAGGGTGAGGTATGAGGTGATCCTGGGAGACAGGATAGCCTAGCTGTGGGCTCAGGTCCTGTCTTTTCTCCTCCTATTCCCTCCCAGAGTTCCATCATTTTCAATGAGGATTGCTCTGGCTATAGAGTGTCCACAGTGGTGAGCACTGTTTCAGGATTACTTCTCAGTGTGACGTCTTTGGTGAGATGATGTTTGCCAGGGATGCCAGCGTGCACTCAAGCTTCCTGCCCTGTTCTCAACTGAAGCTGGAATCCAGAGACCTGTCCCACCTCGTGTGGTCTCTATGAGACTGACTCTAATAAAATCACTGCAGCATTGCTCAGTGTGCCAAGTGTGTGTGTGCTCTGGGGAGGATGTGAGGCAGGAGGTCTTGGGAGATGGTGAGAAGTGACACATGTGATCATTGAGAGCATGGGGGACAGGTTCAGACAGAACAAGGATAAACCTAGGCCCTGTCCCTGGCAAGCTGTGGATACTTGGGCAAGTTTGTTTAACTTTTTCAAGTCATTTTGTCATCTGCTAAATGGGGATTGTATGTCAAGATTAAGCCAGTAACATAGTTTATAACAAGATTATAGCCAATAGCTTGGAAGGATAAAATTATTGTTTGTGGACACAGATAGCATATCTCCTACTCTGGCCTTCAGCACAGTGCCAGAACTACCAGTCCTTTAAATGTCCCTCTGATTATTGAAGGGTGACTCCTGAGATGACCTGAGAGGGTCATCACAGGTCCCCTCTTCCTCCTCGTGGCATTTGCCATTTCCTACTTCTAGTCTGACATTTCTTCAGGGACACTAAGTGCCACTGCTGTTCTTGGTCCTGCCATGGGGACCAGGACCTCCATGAAGTGTTGGACCAGGAAGAAGGATGTGTATAGAAGAAACTACCCCAGTGAGAATGTTGTTTCTGTGGAAGCAGCTCATGCTATGAAGTGTGAATTGAAGGATGTGCCATATGGGGACACATGTCCTAAACTCTCCAACCTACTTGTAAAAGCATGAAATAGGTAGTTGCATTACAATAGGAGATTTGTGAAGCTACCAGGATGGGAGTAGGTTTTATTCAGTTTCTTAGGGTCTAGGTCATTGTCAGGCTACTCTCAGTATGACCCACAGAAAGAGTGGCATAACTGATAAAAATCTCTCTACCTTCTGGCCAGGCAGATGTACTAAGGTCACATATCAGGAGTTGAACTTGAGACTTGATGCTAAGTAGCCAGGGCCTTGAGCCCTGGATCTTCTTTGACCTACTGCCTAAATTAGGCATTTAAATTCACTGTTTGCTCTTCCTACACCTTGATTTATATCTACCAAGTTCTGGACACTCTGCTGAAGTTAGTATTAAGTGTTCAGGTCATACTATGAAAGTGAAATTCGTGCTGTTGTGTCTGACTCTTTCTGACCCTATGTAGCCTGCCAGGCTCCTCTGTCCATGGAATTCTCCAGACAAGAATACTGGAATGGGTAGCTGTTCCCTTCTCTGGGGGATCTTCCCAAACCAGGGATCAAACCTAGGTCTCCTGCATTGCAGGGAGATCCTTTACCTTGTGTGAGCCACAAGGGAAGCCCTCAAGTCATACTAAAGAGGTCTAAAATTTTGTTGAAATGTACAAGATAAAAATTGAACAGATTAAGGGTTAAATCGTATCCTTGTATGAGATAAACTGACATCATAGCAATGTCAACCCTTCCCAAATCCATCTAAATTAACCTTTGTTCTCATGAAGATTAACTTAATGTTTACTCCCAGAAACTAAATTTTTGAAGTCAACCAAAAAATTGAGATAAATTGAAACTATCCAGAGGATTGTTCTCACCACATTTTTGCAACAGAAATAAAAGTCTCCATAAATTGTCAAGTTTTAGTGGAGACTAGATACATGGTCATACTGAGAGAAGAGAAAATCCATACATAGAGTCAAAGTTAGTTTAAGATATAATAATAACAGTTTATTGAATCTTGAAGAAAGAATGGGTATTTTTAAGAATGGCATTGAGAAAAATGAGTTAACATTAAAAAAATCTAGATGGATCTGCAGAGCCTTTTTCTGTGGATGTATGTGGAATAATGATTTAATTGCCATAATTCTAATGTTTGCTTATTCATTTGTCACAGCCCATTTCTTCTCAACCCCCTCCCCACTCTTTCAGTTTAACTTTCATGACATCACAGTTTCTTGTTTTTCTCCTGCTTTACTGGAAGATACTTCTCAGGTCTTCCAGGTTGTATCCTATATCCAAGTTCATTCTCTTTGCATCTCTTCTTTCTTATATATGCTCACTTAAAAAATTTTTTTAAAATTTATTTATTTTTTAGAATGAGTTAGGAAGTTTACCTTCTCTGCAATTTTCTGGAAGAGTTTGAGTAGCATAGGTATTAGTTCTTCCTAAATTTTTGGTAGAATTCAGCTGTGAAGCCATCTGGTCCTGGGCTTTTGTTCGCTGGAATATTTCTGATTACAGTTTCAATTTCTGTGCTTGTGATGGGTCTGTTAAGATTTTCCATTTCTTCCTGGTTCAGTTTTGTAAAGTTATACTTTTCTAAGAATTTGTCCATTTCTTCCAAGTTGTCCATTTTATTGGCATATAGTTGCTGATAGTAGTCTCTTATGATCCTTTGTATTTCTGTGTTGTCTGTTGTGATCTCTCCATTTTTATTTCTAATTTTGTTGATTTGATCCTTGTCCCTTTGTTTCTTGATGAGTCTGGCTAATGGCTTGTCATTTTATTTATCTTCTCAAAGAACCAGCTTTTAGCTTTGTTGATTTTTCTATGGTCTCTTTTGTTTCTTTTGCATTTGTTTCTTCCCTAATTTTCGTGATCTATTTCCTTCTACCAACCCCAGGATTCTTCATTTCTTACTTTTCTAGTTGCTTTACATGTAGAGTTATGTTATTTATTTATTTTTATTTTTGGAAGCTAATTACTTTACAATATTGTATTGGTTTTGCCATACATTGACATGAATCCACCATGGGTGTACATGTGTTCCCCATTCTGAACACTCCTCCCACCTCCCTCCCCATCCCACCCCTCTGGATCATCCCAGTGCACCAGCCCTGAGCTCCGTGTATCATGCATCGAACCTGGACTGGCAATCCTTTTCACATATGATAATATACATGTTTCAATGTCATTCTCCCTAACCATCCCACCCTCACCCTCTCCCACAGAGTCCAAAAGACTGTTCTATACATCTGTGTCTCTTTTGCTGTCTCGCATACAGGGTTATCATTACCATCATTCTAAATTCCATATATATGCATTAGTATACTGTATTGGTGTTTTTCTCTCTGGCTTACTTCACTCTGTATAATAGGCTCCAGTTTCATCCACCTCATTAGAACTGATTCAAATGTATTCTTTTTAATGGCTGAGTAATATTCAATTGTGTATATGGACCACAGCTTTCTTATCCATTCATCTGCTGATGGACATCTATGTTGCTTCCATGTCCTGGCTATTATAAATTGATGTGATGAATATTGGGGTACACGTGTCTCTTTCAATTCTGGTTTTCTCAGTGTGTATGCCCAGCAGTGGTATTGCTGGGTCATATGGCAGTTCTATTTCCAGTTTTTCAAGGAATCTCCACACTTCTCCATAGTGGCTGTACTAGTTTGCATTCCCACCAACAGTGTAAGGGGGTTCCCTTTTCTCCACAGCCTCTCCAGCATTTATTGCTTGTAGACTTTTGGATAGCAGCCATTCTGACTGGTGTGTAATGGTACCTCATTGTAGTTTTGCATTTCTCTAATAGTGACTGAGTGGTATCTCCTCACGGCTGCCCCTCCTGACCTTGAACGTGGAGTAGCTTCTCTTGGTCCTCCTGCACCCACGCAGCCACCGCTCCTTGGACGTGGGGTTGCTCCTCTCGGCCGCAGCCCCTGACCTCGGGGGTGAGATAGATACCAAGGGAACATTCCATGCAAAGATGGGTTTGATAAAGGACAGAAATGGTATGGACCTAACAGAAGCAGAAAATATTAAGAAGAGGTGGCAAGAATACACAGAAGAACTGTACAAAAAAGATCTTCACGACCCAGATAATCATGATGGTGTGATCACTCACCTAGAGCCAGACATCCTGGAGTGTGAAGTCAAGTGGGCCTTAGAAAGCATCACTACGATCAAAGCTAGTGGAGGTGATGGAATTCCAGTTGAACTATTTCAAATCCTGAAAGATGATGCTGTGAAGGTGCTGCACTCAATATGCAAGCAAATTTGGAAAACTCAGCAGTGGCCACAGGACTGGAAAAGCTCAGTTTTCATTCCAATCCCAAAGAAAGGCAATCCCAAAGAATGCTTAAACTACCACACAATTGCACTCATCTCACACGCTAGTAAAGTAATGCTCAAAATTCTCTAAGCCAGGCTTCAGCAATACATGAACTGTGAACTTCCAGATGTTCAAGCTGGTTTAAGAAAAGGAAGAGGAACCAGAGATCAAATTGCCAACATCTGCTGGATTATCAAAAAAGCAAGAGAGTTCCAGGAAAACATCCATTTTTGCTTTATTGACTATGCCAAAGCCTTCGACTGTGTGTATCACAATAAACTGTGGAAAATTCTGAAAGAGATGGGAATACCAGACCACCTCACCTGCCTCTTGAGAAACCTATATGCAGGTCAGGAAGCAATAGTTAGAACTGGACATGGAACAACAGACTAATTCCAAATAGGAAAAGGAGTACGTCAAGGCTGTATATTGTCACCCTGCTTATTTAACTTATATGCAGAGTACATCATGAGAAACACTGCGCTTGGATGAAGCACAAGCTGTCATCAAGATTGCCGGGAGAAATATCAATAACCTCAGATACGCAGATGACACCACCCTTATGGCAGAAAGTGAAGATGAACTAAAAAACCTCTTGATGAAAGTGAAAGAGGAGAGTGGAAAAGTTGGCTTAAAGCTCAACATTCAGAAAACTAAGATCATGGCATCTGGTCCCATCACTTCATGGGAAATAGACGGGGAAACAATGGAAACGGTGTCAGACTTTATTTTTGGGGGCTCCAAAATCACTGCAGATAGTGACTGCAGCCATGAAATTAAAAGACGCTTACTCCTTGGAAGGAAAGTTATGACCAACCTAGATAGCATATTAAAAAGCAGAGACATTACATTGCTAACAAAGGTCCGTCTAGTCAAGGCTATAGTTTTTCCAGTGGTCATGTATGGATTTGAGAGTTGGATTGTGAAAAAAGCAGCACCAAAAAATTGATGCTTTTGAACTATGGTGTTGGAGAAGACTCTTGAGAGTCCCTTGGACTGCAAGGATATCCAACCAGTCCATCCTAGGGGAGATCAGTCCTGGGTGTTCATTGGAAGAACTGATGCTCAGGCCTAAACTCCAATACTTTGGCCACCTCATGTGAAGAGTTGACTCATTGGAAAAGACCCTGATGCTGGGAGGCATTGGGGGCAGGAGGAGAAGGGGACGACAGAGGATGAGATGGCTGGATGGCATCACTGACTCAATGGGTATGAGTTTGAGTAAACTCCGGGAGTTGGTGATGGACAGGGAGGCCTGGCGTGCTGCGATTCATGGGGTCTCAAGGAGTCGGACATGACTGAGTGACTGAACTGACTGACTGAACTGACTGAGAGAGCTGGTTTGGTGGTGCCGAATTCCCTCAGCTTTTGCTTGTCTGTAAAGCTTTTGATTTCTCATTCATATTTGAATGAGATCCTTGCTGAGTACAGTAATCTGGGCTGTAGGTTATTTTCTTTCAGCACTTTAAGTATGTTTTGCCATTCCCTTCTGTCCTGAAGAGGTTCTATCGAAAGATCAGCTGTTATCCTTATGGGAATCCCCTTGTATGTTATTTGTTGTTTTTCCCTTGCTGCTTTTAATATTTGTTCTTTGTGTTTGATCTTTGTTAATTTGATTAACATGTGTCTTGGGGTGTTTTGCCTTGGGTTTATTCTGTTTGGGACTCTCTGGGTTTCTTGGACTTGGGTGATTATTTCCTTCCCCATTTTAGGGAAGTTTTCAACTATTATCTCCTCAAGTATTTTCTCCTGTTCTCTCTTTTTGTCTTCTTCTGGGACTCCTATGATTCGAATGTTGTGGCGTTTCACATTGTCCCAGAGGTCTCTGAGGTTGTCCTTATTTCTTTTAATTCTTTTTCCTTTTTTCCTCTTGGTTTCATTTCTTTCTTTCTTTTTCTTTCATTTATTTCTACCATTCTATCTTCTACCTCACTTATCCTATCTTCTGCCTCCGTTATTCTACTGTTGATTCACTCCAGAGTGTTTTTGATCTCATTTATTGCATTATTCATTATATATTGACTCTTTTATTTCTTCTAGGTCCTTGTTAAACATTTCTTGCAACTTCTTGATCCTTGTCTCCAGGCTATTTATCTGTAACTCCAATTTGTTTTCAAGACTTTGGATCATTTTCACTATCATTATTTGGAATTCTTTATCAGGTAGATTTCCTATCTCCTTCTCTTTTGTTTGGCTTGGTGGGCATTTATCCTGTTCCTTTACCTGCTGGGTATTTCCCTGCCTTTTCATCTTGTTTATATTACTCTGTTTGGGGTGGCCTTTCCGTATTATGGCAATTTGTGGTTCCTCCTTACTGTGGAGGTTCCTTGCTGTGGGTTGGGTTGGACGAGTGGCTTGTCAAGGTTTCCTGGTTAGGGAAGTTTGTGTCAGTGTTCTGGTGGGTGGAGCTGGATTTCTTCTCTCTGGAATGCACTGAAGTGTCTAGTAATGAGTTTTGAGATGTCAGTGGGTTTGGTGTGACTTTGGGCAGCCTGTTTATTGGAGCTCAGGGCTACGTTCCTGTGTTGTTGGAGAATTTGCATGGTATGTCTTTCTCTGGAACTTGTTGGCTCTTGGGTGCTGCTTGGTTTCAGTGTAGGTTTGGAGGCATTTGATGATCTCCTATCATTTAATGTTCCCTGGGTTCAGGAGTTCTCTGGTGTTTTCAGGATTTGGACTTAAGCCTCCTGCCTCTGGTTTTCAGTCTTATTCTTACAGTAGCCTCAAGACTTCTCCATCTATACAGCACTGATAATAAAACATCTAGGTTAGTGATGAAAAGTTTATTTACAGTGAGGGATACCCAGAGAGGTACACAGAGTTACATGGAGAAGAGAAGAGGGAGGAAGGAGAGATAGGTGACCAGGAAGAGAAGAGGGGGAATCAAAAGGGGAGAGAGCAAGCTAGCCAGAAATCACTTCCCTATGTGCTTTCCACAGTCTGGGTCCCTCAGAGATGTTCATGGATTTACACAGGGAAGAGAAGAGGGAGGAAGGAGACAGAGGTGGCCAGGAGGACAAAAGGGGGAATCAAAAGGAACGAGACTGATCTAGCCAGTAATCAGTTCCCTAAGTGTTCTCCACAGCCTAAAACACACAAAGAGATTCACAGGGTTGGGTAAAGAAGAGACGGGGGAGGGAGGAGATAGAGGCAACCTGGTGGAGAAAAACAAGAAATCCAAAGGGGGAGAGAGCAATCCAGCCAGTAATCGCTCCCAAGTAAAAATGGGTACTGAAGATTGGGTTCTTAAAGGCACAAAATTGATAACAAATACCAAAAAGCAAAGATTAAAAATCTAGAGTAGAGGTTAGATTCTCAAAAATACAATATTACAGAAAAAGACAAAGTCACAAAAATTATATATATATGTATGTATATATATATACACACACACACACAAAGTTTGCCTTAAAAACAGGATTTTTTTTTTGCAAAGCAATAGTAGGTTATAAAAATGAAAATTAAAGGAGTAATAGAGGACTTTAAAATTTTAAAAAAAATTTTAAATTAAAAAAAATGATAATAGTAAAAATATATCTGGAACTTTTTCTGGTGTTGTTGTGGACAGTGTGGGGTCAGTTCATTTTCAGATAGTTCCTTGATCTGGCCTACACTTCTCAAGATCTATAGGCCCCTTCCTATGTAGTCGGTGCTAACTGTAGGGTTTTAATCTATTGCACCTGTCACTTCCAAAGCGGTTCCCTCTGTTTATTTTAGCTTCTTCTGTTTGCTGGCCTCTTCTGTGTCTAATTTCTGCCCTGCCACAAGGGGGCGGTGGTGGTCACTTTTTAAAGGCTCACTTGTCAATCATGCTGTGGCGAGGGAGGAACACTGCAAACGAACATCCCTGGCATCTGTGGGGAGTGTTTCGGCCACACTGGGTTTGCCCCCACTCATGGCGTGTGTGCTTTCCCAGTCTACCCTGTTCAGGCTCTAGATTGCTCTGCCGGGAACTGTCTGAGGCTGGCCCTGGGTTGAGTGCACTTCCCAGGTCTAATTCGCTCAGGTTCAGGTTCTCGGGTACTCCACAAAGGCGCAGACTTGGTTGGGCCTGCGTTTTGTGCCCTTCCCAGGTCTGAGCAGCACAGGTGACCAGGTGATTGGCGAGCACAGTCTCCCCCAGGTGGGGGCTGTGACTTATCGCCTTCCCCATCCCTGCTGCTCAGTTTTCTGGGTGTATAACATGCACGCCTTCTCAGGTGTGCTGTGTGTCTCTTCTGGGGAGCTGATCTCTGGCTGTGACCCTCATGGCAGATGTCGACCATCCAGAATCCCAAGGAGTCTTGGTTAGCAAGGAAGCCTGCTTGCAGTTTGGTAGATGATGCCTCTCTGGGGCCACGATTGCCCCCTTCCGGATCTGGCTGCCCTTGTCTGCCTGTCTCCTGCAGGGGATGGGCTGGTCTGCAGCCGGCTAGCTCTGCTCAGTCTTTTGTTCTGTGAGCGGGCCTGGAAGTGTCTTAGGTTAGGGCTTTTCGCTGGATAGCTATCCCACAGTCTGGGTTGCTAGCTCTAGTTAGTTCCCTTAGATTGCCGTTGGGGCATTCAGGCCCGGTCCTTACCCTAAGCCATGCAGCCCGTGCCTCCTTGTCCAGTCCTTGCTTGGTAGTGGACTTGCTAGTGATGCTTGCAGATGCAAGCATCTGTGCTGCGTCTCCTCTGGGAGTTGCGTTTAGGCACGTAATCTGTGGGTTTTAATTATATATTTATTTTTCCTCCCCGTTATGTTGCCCTCTGAGGTTCCAAGGCTCGCCACAGATTCACCAGTGAGAGTGTTTCCCGGTGTTTGGAAACTTCTCTCTTTTTAAAGACTCCCTTCCTGGGACGGATCTCCGTCCCTACCTCTTTTGCCTCTCTTGTTGTCTTTTATATTTGTTCCTACCTCCTTTCGAAGACAATGGGTGCCTGATGTCCTCTGCCAGCATTCAGAAGTTGTTTTGTGGAATTTGCTCAGAGTTCAAATGTTTTTTGATGAATTTGTGGGGGAGAAATTGGTCTCCCTGTCCTATTCCAAGGCCATTTTAGGACTGCCTTCAAGATAGGTTATTTATTTGACTTTTTTCTTGTTTCTTGAGGTAAGCCTGTATTGCTATGAACTTTCACCTTAGCACTGCTTTTACAGTGTCCCATAGGTTTTGGGTTGTTGTGTTTTCACTTTCATTCGTTTGCATGCATATTTTGATTTCTTTTTTTATTTCTTCTGTGATTTGTTGGTTTTTCAGCAGCGTGTTGTTCAGCCTCCATATGTTTTAATTTGTAATAGTTTTTCTCCTGTAATTGACATCTAATATTACTGCACTGTGGTCAGAAAAGATGCTTGGTAGGATTTCATTTTTTTTTTTTTTAATTTACCAAGGCTAGATTTATGGCCCAGGATGTGATCTCTCCTGGAGAATGCTCCATGTGAGCTTCAGAAAAAGGTGAAATTCATTGTTTTGGGGTGAAATGTCCTATAGATATCAATTAGGTCTAACTGGTCCATTGTCTAATTTAAAGTTTGTGTTTCCTTGTTAATTTTCTGTTTAGTTGATCTATTCATAGGTGTGAGTGGGGTATTAAAGTCTCCCACTATTATTGTGTTATTTTTTATTTTCCCCTTTCATACTTGTTAGCATTGCCTTACATAATGTGGTGCTCCTATATTGGCTGCATATATATTTATAATTATTATATCTTCTTCTTGTATTGATCCTTTGATCATTATGTAGTGTCCTTCTTTGTCACTTGGCACAGTCTTTATTTTAAAGTCCATTTGATCTGATATAAGTATTGTTACTCCTGCTTTCTTTTTGGTCTTTATTTGCATGGAATATCTTTTTCCAGCCCTTCACTTTCAGTCTGCATATGTCCCTTGTCTCGAGGTGGGTCTCTTGTAGAAAACATATATAGGGGTCTTGTATCCATTCAGCTAGTCTTTGTCTTTTGGTTGGGGCATTCAACCCATTTACATTTAAGGTAATTACTAATAAGTGTGATCCTATTGCAATTTACTTTGTTTGGGGGGTTCGAGTTTATACACCCTTTCTGTGTTTCCTGTCTACAGAAGATCCTTTTGCATTTGTTGAAGAGCTGGTT
This sequence comes from Odocoileus virginianus, assembly GCF_023699985.2. NCBI lineage: Eukaryota > Metazoa > Chordata > Mammalia > Artiodactyla > Cervidae > Odocoileus > Odocoileus virginianus. The sequence continues at coordinate 16,124,292 of NC_069693.1, read as the reverse complement.
TGGTGGTGCTGAATTCTCTCAGCTTTGCTTGTCCATAAAACTTTTGATTTCTCCTTCATATTTGAATGAGATCCTTGCTGGTTACAGTAATCTGGGTTGTAGGTTTCTCACTTTCATCACTTTAAGGTAAACTTCCAAACTCATTCTATGAGACCACCATCACCCTAATACAAAAACCCGACAAAGATGCCACAAAAAAAGAAAACTACAGGCCAATATCATTGGTGAACACAGATGCAAAAATCCTTAACAAAATCCTAGCAAGCAGAATCCAACAACATATTAAAAAGATGATACATCGTGACCAGGTGGGCTTTATCCCAGGGATACAAGGATTCTTCAATATCCACAAATCAATTGATGTAATACACCACATTAACAAATTGAAAGATAAAAACCATATGATTATCTCTATAGATGCAGAGAAAACCTTTAACAAATTCAACATCCATTTATGCTTAAAAAAATAAAAACCCTCCAGAAAGCAGAAATAGAAGGAACATTCCTCAACCTAATAAAAGCCATATATGAGAAACCCACAGCAAACATTATCCTCAATGGTGAAAAATTGAAAGCATTTCCCCTAAAGTCAGGAACAAGACAAGGGTGCCCACTCTCACCACTACTATTCAACACAGATGTATAGAACAGACTTTTGGATTCTGTGGGAGAAGGCGAGGGTGGGATGTTTCAAGAGAACAGCATCAAAACATGTATATTTTTTAAGGTGAAACAGATCACCAGCCCAGGTTGGATGCATGAGACAAGTGCTCGGGCTTGGTGCACTGGGAAGACCCAGAGGGATCTGGTGGAGAGGGAGGTGGGAGGAGGGATTGGGATGGGGAACACATGTAAATCCATGGCTAAATCATGTCAATGTATGTCAACATAGTTTTGGAAGTCTTGACCACAGCAATCAGAGCACAAAAAGAAGAGGAATTCAGATTGGAAAAGAAGAAGTAAAACTCTCACTGTTTGCAGATGACATGATCCTCTACATAGAAAACCCTAAAGACTCCACCAGAAAATTACTCCACCAGCTAGTTAATGAATGTAGTAACATTGCAGGATATAAAATTAACACACAGAAATCCCTTTCATTCCTATACACTAACAATGAGAAAACAGAGAAATTAAGGAAAAAATTCCATTCACCATTGCAACAAAAAGAATAAAATACTTAGGAATTTATCTACCTAAAGAAACAAAAGACCTATATATAGAAAACTATAAAACACTGGTGAAGGAAATCAAAGAGGACACAAATAGATGGAGAAATATACCATGATCATGGATCGGAAGAATCAATATAGTGAAAATGACTATACTACCCAAAGCAATCTATAGATTCAATGCAATCCCTATCAAGCTACCAACGGCATTTTTCACAGAAGTAGAACAAATAATCTCACAATTTGTATGGAAATACAAAAAACCTCGAATAGCCAAAGCAATCTTGAGAAAGAAGAATGGAACTGGAGGAATCAACCTGCCTGACTTCAGACTATACTACAAAGCCACAGTCATCAAGACACACAGACACAAAGTGTCTGGTGTGCTGGCACAAAGACAGAAATATAGATCAATGGAACAAAATAGAAAGCCCAGAGATAAATCCACGCACCTATGGGCACCTTATCTTCGACAAAGGAGTCAAGGATATACAATGGAAAAAAGACAACCTCTTTAACAAGTAGTGCTGGGATAACCAGTCAGCCACTTGTAAAAGAATGAAACTAGAACACTTTCTCACACCATACACAAAAATAAACTCAAAATGGATTAAAGATCTAAACATAAGACCAGAAACTATAAAACTTCTAGAGGAAAACATAGGCAAAACAGTCTCCAACGTAAATCACAACAGGATCCTCTATGATCCACCTCCCAGAATATTGGAAACAAAAGCAAAAATAAACAAATGGGACCTAATAAAACTTAAAAGCTTTTGCACAACAAAGGAAACTATAAGCAAGTTAAAAAGGCGGCCTTCAGAATGGGAGGAAATAATAGCAAATGAAGCAACTGACAAAGAATTAATCTCAAAAATATACAAGCATTTCCTGTAGCTCAATTCCAGAAAACTAAACGACCCAATCAAAATTGAGCCAAAGAACTAAACAGACATTTCTCCAAAGAAGACATACAGATGGCTAACAAACACATTAAAAGATGCTCAACATCACTCATTATCAGAGAAATGCAAATCAAAACCACAATGAGGTACCATCTCACACTGGTCAGAATGGTTGCTATCCAAAGTCTACAAAAAAAAAAAAAAAAAAAGTCTACAAAAAATAAATGCTGGAGAGGGTGTGGAGAAAAGGCAACCCTCTTACACTGCTGGTGGGAATGCAAACTAGTACAGCCACTATGGAGAAGAGTGTGGAGATTCCTTGAAAAACTGGAAATAGAACTGCCATATGACCCAGCAATCCCTCTGCTGGGCATGCACACTGAGGAAACCAGAATTCAAAGAGACACGTGTACCCCAATGTTTACCACAGCACTGTTTACAATAGCCAGGACATGGAAGCTATGTAAATGTCCATCAGCAGATGAATGGATAAGAAAGCTGTGGTCCATATACACAATGGAATATTACTCAGCCATTAAAAAGAACACATTTGAATCAGTTCTAATGAGGTGGATGAAACTGGAGCCTATTATACAGAATGAAGTAAGCCAGAGAGAAAAACACCAGTACAGTATACTAACACATATATATGAAATTTAGAAAAGTGGTAATGATAACCCCACATGCAAGACAGCAACAGATACACAGATGTATACAACAGTCCTTTGGACTCTGTGGGAGAGGGCCAGGGTGGGATGATTTGGGAGAATGGCATTGAAACATGTATGTTATCATATGCGAAAAGAATTGCCAGTCCAGGTTTGATGCATGAGACTGGGTGCTCGGGGCTAGTGCACTGGGATCACCCAAAGAGATGGGATGCGGAGGGATGTGGGAGGGCTGTTCAGGATGGGGAACATATATACCCCCGTGGCAGATCAATGTCAATGTATGGCAAAATCACTACAGTGTTGTAAAGTAATTAGCCTCCAATTAAAATAAATACATTTATATAAAAAATAAATGAAAGAAGTCAGTCAAAAAAAAGGAAAATAAAAATAAATGTTCTTAATATTTGACCATCAAATATGATGTTTGCTGAGGTTTTTTCATAAATGCACTTCATCATGATTACAAAGAACTCTTTATTCCCATTTTATTTTTTTCTAACTCACAAATAACTGCTTAGTGTAATGAACTCTCTTTTTCTTCATCAGTTAAGATGATCACTCAATTATTCGCCTCAGTCTCTTTATGTTACTGATCTTGGCCTGTGTCAGCTTGCCCATGCATATTAAAGCCAATCTATTGACATCGGGTTGTGGTGAAGGAGAATGTGGTGTTCACTGCCAAGCAAGGAGTCCAGGTAGCTAGCACTTCAGCAGTCTGAACTCCCCAAAGTCTTTCAGAGAAAAAATTTTAAAGCCAGGGTGAGGGAGGGTGGTTTGTGGAATATGTGATCATCTGGTGGAGTTTCTTGTGACTGGTTGGTGATCAGGGAATCGGGAGTCAACATCATCAACCTGTTTCTGAAGGGACTGGAATCTACATTCCTGTGGGAAATATACAGTTAACTTCTTCCACTAATGGGGATTTCAGTATCTTCAAAAAACCTCCAAAGATATGGTTCAGAAATTATGTATGGCCCTTGAGGAGTAACTGAAGGTCTTGGCGTTATTTAATGGCTCAACTATTATTATATTTTCTCGCTTGACTGTTTTGTGTTCTGCATTTTCTCAGGTATCTGATGCAATGTACTCTTTGGAACTTGGGAAAGGCCTAGAAGATGAAAGTGTTTCTGCAGACGAAAGGCATGTGGAGGACATGGTTGGGGGTGGTCTGTTGTGGGGGGACCTCTTCAGATCCTGCTCAGTTGTATTTATGCAGTTTATTATATATATTTGTAGAGCTAAGCTATGTTTGCATTCTTAGAATAAAATAAATTTTTAAAAACAAAATATATATTTTTGTACTTTGTTAGTAATAAATTATCCTTGCTCATAATTTGCTTTTATTTGCATGTATATAAATTGTTCCAAGAAAAAGTGAAAAGCTCTTCAAAAGAAAAAGCTCTTCATTTAAGAAAAAATGAAAGCTCTTCTTTCCATGATTGGACACATAAAATAATGTATTGATCCGCCTTTCCCCTCTCTAAGCAATAACACCTAGAGCCGCCCCTTCTTCTAGACTCCAGTCTGGAATGATGACTTTCCAAACCCAATGCAGTGGTTGTCCCAAAATTCCCTTCAGTTCATCTTGGGAATTCAGACATCTTCCCTTTTCTCCGTCTGTTCTCTTGTGTTAGTGAAGTACACCCTCTTGTACATTCTGGAAAGAAGATGCAAGGAAGGAGAATTATTTGATTGTTACATATTTGGATTGATAAGTTCCTCAGGATGAAATTCTAAATTTGCTTTCGAAATTTGAAGATGCTCCTCTGTTACATTCTAGCTTACAGTGGTGCCATTGAAAGTGCACGTTTTGAATGCAAACAATTTGGAACCATGAAGTGCAACACCAGAGTCCCTGATCTTAACCGTTGCATCACGCTGGCTCTCCAGCTTCCTTTTTGGAGGATGTTTACCTGAATGCACGTGTTCTGTGCATGAAAGAGCTGGGGAGTAGGGTTAGGGGTTTCAGTGATTCCACGTAAGTATCACTTACCTCTTTCAGTTCTGTGGTTGTATGTACACTTACCCACTGCAGTGGTCATGTCTCTGTAGCCCAGAGCTCTTTGGAATTAAGTAGGAAAACCAGGGCTCTGTCTTATTTGTTAGATATGGGTTTCTCTGCCCATAGTTACCATATCTTTCTGTGCTTTCTCATTTCTGAAAATCTGTTCTATTTCATCATTAGGTGATAACCCCATATTGTTCTTTTTGTCCTTATGGGGCCATAGTTTAAAATTCCTTTACTATCTTTTTCATGACATATTGAGGAGAGGAGAATGAGTCATTTATGTTTCACTTTTTGTTTTCCAGAAAAACAAAAGAGATCATCTCTCTCCATTTTGTATTCCTGCAAACCTTGTCAAAGATCAGTTGACTGCAACTGTGTATGTGTGTGTTTTCTGGGCTCTCTATTATGTTCCACTGGTCATATGAGTCCACATGTTGGTATCATATTATTTTAATGACTGCAACTTTAAAATATGTTTTGAAATGAAGAGGAGTGGTGTCTCCAGGTTTTTTTCATTTCTCAAGGTTGTTTTTAGCTATTCGGAGTTCTTTATGGTTGCAGATAAGTTTTATGACCATTTTTCTAGTTCTGTAAAACATGCCTTGGGATTTGCATTAGGGACTTAATTGACTGCTTATATCATATTTGGTGGTATGCATATTTTTAAAACATTAATCTTCCAATTGATGAATATGGGATGTTGTTCTACTTCTTTGTGTCTTCTTTAATGTTTTTCATCAGTCTTTTGTAGTTTTCAGGGTAGAAAGCTTTCCCCTCTGAGATTCATTCTATTCCTATGTTTTTTGTATTTTCTTAATTTCCTTTTGGGAGTTATCATTTTTAGTGTATAGAAACATAACTGTTGCGGTCCTCAGCATTGCCTCTGGGTATGCACTGGGGGATCAGTGCAGGTAGTGGTGATTGCTAGTGCCAAAAGTGTGCACATGCTCAGCTGTGAGTCTGTAGGTGAATGTACAAGACAGTGGTATATGCACAGAGGCAAGGACAGGGCCTGTGAGAGGATCTGGGGTGGATTGCAGGAACAAATTCAGTTGCTGAGGTCAGAGCTGGGGGAATGTACATGCCTGGCTTCAGGACCAGAACTATTTTTTCTGCATGTGTGATGGCTATACTGAGTTCCAGGGAGGTGTAGCTGTCATGGGTCCTGTTAGGGAGCCTGGAGGGACTCAGCACGGGGAGTCTGAGACATAAAATCCTGTGACCTTCTGTGCTGAGAGCGCTGGGCTCATGCAGTGGTTGCGCTGGCTGTTGGTTTCCTCCACGGCTTTCGCGCATTTAAATTTGTGCTACTGTTACAGGAAACACACTGACAGAGTGATTGGCCAAAGACAGCTTGGAAAGTAATCCAATCACCATAAAATCCAAGTCTGCAAGGCACAGGGCAGAGCAGTTCTCCCGGGTTCCCTTTCCCCACTGCTTTCTACCCTGCCACCCTTTTCCAAAAAAGTCTCTTGCTTTGTCAGCATGTGTGTCTCCTCGGACAATTCATTTCTGAGTCAAGAACCTCCTTTTGAACCCTGGAAGGGGTCCCCTTCCTGCAACACTGCTGCGTTGCTTCAGCTTCTTAAGTGGACTCCTGAGCTGTGTTAGATCCTTGTTTTTGTCATTGGTGGCTTAGAGATTGGGATCTCCTACTAAACCATCCTCCTGACATTACTCTGTATATGTTTTCAAATCAGTTTCTCACTTTCTACACACCTCCTGCTGGCAAGTGAATCAGGATTGCCTTGACTCTAAAGATCAATAGAATTGAAATCTTATCATTATTGAGTCTTTAAATATGTAAGCTTTGTACATGTCTACATTTAATTATGACTTTTACTTTACTCAGAAATTAATGTTTTGCAAAGTTTCCATTTTACTGGTCTTGCACATATTTTATTAATTCCCTGTCAAAATATTTTGTTTCTGGTGCTATTATGAATGACATTTTACTTCAATTTCAGATTGTTTACTGTTTCTTTGTAGAATACACTTGCGTTTTTAAATATTGACTTGTGTTTTACAAATGTGCTAACCTCACTTATATGTCCCCTAGAGAAGGAAATGCAACCCACTCCAATATTATTGCCTGGAGAATTCCAAAAACAGAGGAGCCAGGCAGGCTTTAGTCCGTGAGGACACAAAGAGTTGGGCATGACTAAGTGACTAATACACACACCTATATGTACTAGTGTTGTTCTTGTAGATTCCTTAGGTTTTTGTCTGTATATTATAAATTACTCTGAAGCGAGTTTGAGCTTTTCCCTTCCAACTGTAGTTTGTTTTCATTATTTCTTGCCTGATTGCACTTGTGAGAGCTTCCAGTCCAATGTTGAAGAGAAATAGAAAGAGTAGACACATTTCCCTTATCCTTGATCTTAGGAGCAACAATTCAGCCTTTGTTCATTAAATTCAGTCTTAGCTGAAGTCTTCTTTGTTATTGTTGATGCCAATTATTAGATTGATCCGTGTTCTTCTATTACTTTTGTACTCAAAAATTTAATGGATGTAATTTTTTCAATTTTTTTCCTACATGTTTTGATATATAGTTTTACCTCTTCCTTTCCAGTCTGTATTTCTTTTGTTTTACTGGTCAAAACTGCCAGTAAAATGTTTCCAAAAAATCATGAAAGTGGGCATTTTGCCTTCTGTTTGATTTTAGGAGGAAAGCATTCATTCTTTCCCCATTAGATATTGTCAGATGTAGGTGGTTGCTGCTGCTGCTGGTGCTAAGTCCCTTCAGTCGTGTCTGACTCTGTGCGACCCTATAGACGGCAGCCCACCAGGCTCCATAGATGGCATAGACCCCATAGACGGCAGCCCAATCCCCATCCCTAGGATTCTCCAGGCAAGAAGACTGGAGTGGGTTGCCATTTCCTTCTCCAATGCATGAAAGTGAAAAGTGAAAGTGAAGTCCCTCAGTCGTGTCCAACTCTTAGCACCCCCATGGACTGCAGCCACCAGGCTCCTCCATCCATGGGAGTTTCCAGGCAAGAGTACTGGAGTGGGGTGCCATTGCCTTCCCCATGTAGGTGGTTATGTATGTGTATGTCATAAAGATATGAAGTATACTTTTCTCTTAGTTTATTGATGTATTTTATTATGAATGTTTTTATTTTTAAAAATTTATTTTTAATTGGAGGATAATTGCCTTACAATATTAGTTGGTTTCTGTCTTACATCAACATGAATCATCCATAGGTGTACACATGTCCCTTCCCTCTTGAACTTCCTTCCCACCTCCCACCCCATCCCCCTGCCCCAGGTGAATGTTTTGATTTTTAAAACGTGATTTCTGCATCTGTTATGAGGATCATAGGACTTTCCCCAATTATTCTGTTAATATGGTGAATTACCTTGATTGACTCTAAATGTTAAACCAAACTTGCAGTCCCAGGATAAACATCACTTGTGTTTATGTGCCACTTTTTTTCTGTGTGTCCAGATTTTATTTGCTAAAGTATGTTAATTTGGGGGGGTATATGTTTATGTATGGTATCAGTTCATCATTTTCAGATAATAATTTTTCCTGAAAATGTATGAGAAAATGCCGGCCTCAAGAGTTGAGTTGGGAAGGTTCATTTGTCCTCTGTTTTTTTAAAGCATTTATATAGAATTGATATTATTTCTTCTTTGCATGTTTCATAAAACTCACCTCTATATCTAGGGGCCTGGAATTTTCTGTGTGTGATGATTTAATTAACATTTTTCTTTCCTAACAGGTATAGAGCTATTCAGGTATTCTCTTTTGTATTGATTCACTTTGTGTAATTTTGTCCTCAAGAAAGGTGTATGCTTCATCTAAGCAATCCAGCTAATTGGCATAATTAGTTCTTTGTGTTTTCATATTTTTATGTATGTAGATCTATAATGTCATCCTCTCTTTTATTTATTATGGTAATTTGCATCTTACTGCTTCTCAAATAAGTAATAGAGATTTATCAACTTTTTTTCTTTTTCAAAGATCATGGTTTGGATTGTTATTTATATTCCCCCCCCCCTTTTTTTTTGGCTGGCTGTGTTTTTATCACTGCACATGGGCTCTCTCTAGTCTCAGCAAGTGGGAGCTGTCTGCTTGTACAGGATGGACCCTAGGATCTGCGGGCTTCAGTAGTTGCAGCATGTGGGCTCTAGTGTGTGGGCTTCAGTGTTAGTAGCTCCTGTGCTGTAGGAGTGCAGGCTCAGTAATTGTGGAGTACACACTTAGTTGTCCTGCAGCATGTGGGATATTCCCAAGCTAGAGGTCAAACACATGTCCTCTATATTGGCAGGTGGATTCCCAACTGACAGCACCACCAGGGAAGTCTGATATTCTTGTTTATCTGTTGTCTACTTTGATATCATCAAACTTTCTTCTGTACTGCTTTGGTTAATAAATATAGTAACTGTTTAGTACAAACAGTCACTCAAGCATCATTTCTCATTTTAAATGGACTGCTCATAACGGTTGACCATCAAATATGATGTTTGTTGAGGGTTTTTCATAAATGCACTTTATCATGATTATGAAGAACTCTTTATCCCCATTTTGTTATTTCTAAATCACAAGTAACTACTTAGTATCATAAACTCTTTTTTTCTTCATCAGTTAAGATGATCACTCAGTTTTTCACTTCAGTCTCTTTATGTTCCTGATCTTGGCCTGTGTCAGCTTGCCCATGCATAGTAAAGCCAATCTATTGACATCAGGTTGTGGTGAAGGAAAATGTGGTGTTCACCGCCAAGCAAGGAGTCCAGGTAGCTAGTACTTCAGGGGTCTGAACTCCCCAAAGGCTTTCAGGGAAAGGCTTTTAAAGTCAGGCTGAAGGAGGGCGGTTTGTGGGATATGTGATCAGCTGGTGGAGTTTCTTGTGGTTGTTCGGTGATCAGGGAATCGGGAGTCAACATCATCAACCTTCTGTTTCTGAAGGGACTGGAATCTACATTCCTGTGGGAAACATACAGTTAACTACTTCCACCTAATGGGGATTTCAGTATCTTCAAAAAACCTCCAAGGTTATGGTTCAGAATATTATGTATGGCCCTTGAGGAGTAACTGAAGGTCTTGGCATTGTTTAATGGCTCAACTAATATTATGTTTTCTTGCTTGACTGTTTTTCTTTCTGCATTTTCTCAGGTATCTGATGCAATGTACTCTTTGGAACTTGGGAAAGGCCTAGAAGGTGAAAGTGTTTCTATAGACAAAAGGCATGGGGAGGACAGGATTGAGAGGTGGTCTGCTGTGGGAAGACCTCTTAGGGTCCTGCTCAGTTGTATTTTGCCACTTATTTTATGTATTTATATGTGTGTGTGTGTGTATGTATGTATGTATGTAAAGCTAAGATATGTTTGTATTCTTAGAATAGAATAAACTTTTAAAAGCAAAATACATATTTCTGTACTTTGTTAGTAATATTAGCCTTGCTCATACTTTGTGATTATCTGCATGTACCTAAATTGTTCCAAAACTTTAAGAAGAAATGAAAGCTCTTCTTCCCATGATTGGACACATAAAGCAACGTATTGATCTAGGTGATAGAGTGATATCACCTAGAGCTGCCCCTCCTTCTAGACTCCAGTCTAGAACGATGACTTTCCAAACCCAAAGCAGTGGGTGTCCCCAATTTCCCTGAGTTCATCTTGGAATCAGATGTCTTCCCCTTTCTCAGTCTGTTCTCTTGTGTTAGTGAAGTACATCCTCTTGTACATTCCTGAGAGAAGATGCAAGGAAGGAGAATTACTTGATTGCTACCTATTTGGATTGATACCTCCCTCACGATGGAAATCTAACTTTGCTTTAGAAATTTGAAGACACTTCTCTGTTACATTCTAGCTTACAGTGGTGCCATTGAAAGCTCACGTTCTGAATGCAAACAATTTGGAACCATGAAGTGCAACTCCAGGGTCCCTGATCTTAACCATTACATCACACTGGCTCTCCAGCTTCCTTCTTGGAAGATGTTTACCTGAATTCATGTGTTCTGTGCATGAAAGAGGTGGGAAGTAGGGTTAAGGGTTTCAGTGATTCCACGTAGATATCACTCACCTCTTTTTATCAGTTACTTCTTTTCAGTTCTGCGGCCATATTTACACTTACCCACTGCAGTGGTCATGTCTCTGTAGTCCAGAGCTCTTTGGAATTAATTAGGAAAAGTGGACTCTGCCTTATTTGTTAGATATGGGTTTCTCTGCCCATAGTCACTACATCTTTCTGTGCTTTCTTTCCTCTGAAAATGTGTTCTATTCCATCATTAGGTGATAACCCCATATTGTTCTTTTTGTCCTTATGGGGCCATAGTTTAAAATTCCATTACTATCTTTTTCATGGCATGTGGAGAAGGAGAGGAGAATGAATCATTTATGCTTCACTTTTTATTTTCCACTCCAAAGCAATCAGACGGCTCAGGAGTAGAATGTTTTGTAAGCCTGTATTGCAACCAAATTGCTGTGCACCATATCGCCCCATTGTGCGAAGTCTCCCTGAACTGGAATCATCAATCTGAATCCTGCCTTGACTTATTCTTTTTGGCCTCTTCTCAGGGTCTTTCTCTCTCTCCTTCTTTTTTTAAATTAAACTTAATTTTTTAATTGGAAGATAATTGCTTTACAATGTTGTTGATCCTGTGGTTAAGAGTCTGCATTCCAATGCTGAGGATGTGGGGTCTTCTTGTGGCAGATGGAGGATCTTTCTTTGCAGCCCGAGAGCTTTGCTCTAGCTGTGGCACAAAAGTCTCTGTCGTCCCATGGCAAGTGGTATCTAAGTCCTTTGATCAGGGGTCACACCAGCATCCTCAGCATTGGAAGGCAGATTCTTAACCACTGGATCACCAGGAAAGTCGCATCAGGGTCTCTTTTTGTTGGCCTTCTTCAGTTAATTGGACTTTGCTCTAATCTTTCTCTTGGACACTGGACCAAAATCGTTTAGGTATTTCTATGATTTATTATTATTCCTTCCACGCCTGTCCTGATGGGATGTAGAATGGGCTAACCCCTCACGGATTGAGCATGGAAGATGCTCTTGAGACTGGGCCAGCCCTGAAAGTTTGCTCAGAGCTGCCTCTGTGGTAGAAGCGGTGATATGTGGATCTGGGCTTGTCCTGCTATCATCTGCAGGGCCTCTTCACCTGGCCGTGTTGTGTTGACAATGCTTTTTTCTGTGCCCTGGCTGCCCAGATACACAGGCCTGTGTGCAGCTCTGCCGGCTTTACAAGTGGAGCCTATTTGTCTATTAAGTAGTGAGTTTGTCTTTACCTCAGGAATCTGGAAACAGACATGATGAATCCATGTGTGTGTTTTCTATGGTGTCCTTCCAAGTGGAAGATGTTTTTCTGTCATCTATCTTGTCTGCCTGCTTAGGATCTGCTGAGCTCTTTGGCTTCCTCGGGTACCTGCATGGGGCACACAAAAGAACATCTGACCCTTCCATGTGAAACCCTTCAGAAGCCTGGGTCTGAAGCCCCAACTGGGTCTCCTTTGTTCTGTTTCCATGAGCATGGCCACCCTAAAGATGAATGTAAATATATTATACCATTGGAGCTATATTCAATATAATAGAATATACTTAAAATGTATTTTCAAGGAAACTTCAAGGTATGATGGTAATTTTGAAGCAGCGGATGTATCTCTGCAGGTCTTCATATTGCAATCATGAAGGCAAGCCCTGTCCTCAACTATGGACTGATTCTGGCCTTTTCCTTATTGGAGGCTTGTCTCTGTCTTGCAGCCTCTATCCTGCCACCCAGATCTTGCTCCTATCTCTCTATGACTTTCTGGTTCCCAGATCATGATCCATGGAGCAGTGTATGCTCTGTCTGAAATCCACCATGGGTTCCTATGGCCTAGGGTAAGGGTGCACCCTCAAAACATCTTGCCCCAGCAGATTGAGAATATCTCATTGCAAGGTCCACAGAGAAATACAAGGCCAGAAAGCATCTCCCTCCCCCAACCAGCTTTATCTTCTCTGAGTAGTGATGTTCCTGTTCTCTGTGACGCCTCTGAAGCTTCAGCTATGGTATCCCTCTTCCTTCCACCTGCTGTCTTTACTGGGTATCTTTCACTTGAATTCCTGGCTTTCCTTATCAGGCAGATGGACATAGAACACCATGAATCTTTGTGTTCCCGTCAAATGTGACCCATATACAAAGGTGACACAGGGACGTGGTAGCAGGTAGGCAATTAGGAAGGTGATGTCAGGTGCCTAAGTGAGGAACCTCCCAGTGAGCCTCCCAGTAGTTTGAAGGAGGGCAGGGAAACCCACTCTAGTATTCTTGCGGGAAGGATCCCATGGACAGCGGAACCTAGTGGGCTACAGTCCATAGGGTCGCAAAGAATCAGACACACCTGAAGCAACTGAGCACCAAGCACCAGTGGTCCAGCAGGCTTGCAGGTGCTGGAGAAGTCCCCAGGAAGGTAGGGCAGATTCAGGAGTTTGAGCAGGGGAGTGTCTGCAGTGGGGGACTATCCCACAGCTGCAGGTAAACTCAGGTTGGCCTAGGTGGAAACGAAGCAGGGCTCCTATGATCTCAGAGGGAAGTCATGTGAGAATCAGAGATCCAAAGCCACAGGTTTTAGACAGGTACCTTCGCAGCTATCTTAGATTTGGATGTCAGACAGAAAAGGATTTGGGAGAAATTAGATGCTGCCTTTTCTACTAACCCCAGATTAGATAAGGGTACTGTAGATTAGAGGAAGGCAGGGAAAGGGGGGCGCAGTGGGCAATATGGAGGTGTCTCCCCAGCAGCCTCACGGAATTCTGTGCAACTGAGCAAGAGCCAAAGATGGATTGTATCTGTCCCAGGAGAACCAACTGCCCCTCACTCATCTCCACCGAATCTTTGGACAGGTCCCATCACACATGTACTCTCACTGTAGAGCAGGGTGAGTTTATATCCAAGACATTGGAAGAGGCAACTATTTATCAGGGTGGCATCTCTCCTTTCTAAAGGCCTGGAGTTGTCACATCAGTTGGCTGGGGTGGGATGGAATGCACATCCTGTGTCAGATAATGAGGAGGGTGTCTGCTCCAGGACATGTTCACACCAGCTCAGCTCACCTTAGTGCCCACAGAGGCAGGACTCCATCTTAGAAGAGACCCTAGACAGACCCTGGTTTGGATGGAGTGGTGAGCAAAGACAAGGGCCCAGTGTTACTCTGGGCAAGGAGACCTTCCCCGCGTCCCTCAGGGCTCCCTCCACAGGGGGAAGCAGCAGCTCTAGATCACCTTGTGGACCTGTCCTAAGCCTTCTCCTCATGAGGACCTTAGAGATTCCCTGTCCTAAACCCAGCACTTTGGGGTAAGCCCAGCATACTCTGACCTGTAGGGGAGCTGTTGGATGGGAAGAAGCTCTTAGAGATGGGCTCTTAGAGTCAGGCAAAAAAGAATGAGACATCATGAGCATAGGGCCCTGTTCGTGGGCAGGCAACAGAGACACAGGAGGAGCAAGAAACTCCAGGCCCCTGGATGTCCACTCTGAGTGTGAGACTCAACTCACTTTGTGTTAATGTAGAAGCAGCTGAGTCCACAACTGGGGGGTTGGATTAGGATAAACTGAGGCCCAAGGAGTGACAGCATTCAGCACATGGACCTTGACCCTTTGTTCTTCCTCTCCTGTCAGGCACTTAGGACAAGGGACATTTGTCAGTCATTATTTCAGTATGGCCTTACCGCAGACTTGGAGACTGGAGGGAGTTCGGTTTTCTAAATGGACCTCAAAGGCCTAAAGAAGGACTGTAATATGTGCACAGTCATAGGGTGATTTAGCTGAGCTCATCTCCTGAGCATGGATGGGTGGGGAAGGCTGTGTCTCTTCAGCAGATGCTTTACCCACTCTGAGCCTCAGATTCTCTCTTGTAAGATGAGGATGATTACTCCTATGCCTCAAGGTTGCTGGAAGGCTGAAATTTGGTGGAATATGCTCCTGACCTGTGGGTCTTGGTGACAGAAGTGAACAGACACTCAGGTGGATATGACAGAAGTGATCAGACCCTCTAGCTGATATAATGATCATTACTCATGCGCCACCTCTTGGATTTGTAGAGAAGCATCTGAGAGCACTGAAATCGAGCTGCAGTGGGAAGGCACACTGATGGTCTCCACTGTGATCACATCCTCCCTGCCACTCCCCACCCCCCCACTCTCTGAAGTCAATGAGTAAGCACTCTCCTGTGAATTGCAAGGCTTTTTATTGCTGGAATCCTCTATAATCAGACACCTGGATGTGGCAGGTTGCTGACATTACTTAGGGATCACGCAAGTGGTCTCCTTGGGTGCTGGCAGATACTGTTCCATCAGCAGAGAGAAGTTGAGTATATTTTATTCTGTAAAAGAAGGTGCAGAAACTTGGTGAAGCCTCAGGGTTCCAAGAGAATGAAGCTGCACTGAACACAGGGCAGGTGGCACCACAGAGTTAGGAGGGCCTGGAGGGTCCTAGGCCTGTGATCAGGCAGAGCTGAGCAGTCAGGGCCAGCTCAAGTGCTCTAGGGCTGAACTGAGTCTCCCTCAATGATCTTTCCCTACCCTGTGCATGCTGGCCACATCCTCTCTACCTCCTCATTCAAGAGGATCTTTATCCTCCCAGGTTCTGGGGGAAGGGCCAGGGTGGAAAGAATATGATCTCACCACCTCCCATTACCCTGAATAGGCCCCTGACACCCCTGCCCACTCCCCACAGAGGCCCCAAAGGCACATTCATACATAGCCTGACCCACCAGAGCACTCAGAGCATCTTGCTTATCCTCCGCTGTCAACCTCTCATCAACACAGCTCTTCAGGGTATCGGCAGTCTCCAGTACATCAGAGTTTTGGTTATACTTTTCAACTTGTTCAATATACTCATCATGGCTGCCCGATATGAACAGGTCAACAGTGTCCCTCAAGGCTGGGCAGATGTCATCACACTCTGAAACAGAAAGATATGGGGACACTCCCTGTAAGGCACCCATCAGAACACCCTATTGCCTTCCCACCTCCGAGATGCTCAGATGGTGCCCTGGGAAGTTGTCAGAATCCTTGGGGAGCCCAGGTCCCAGCCACTCACTTCCGCCCGTGATGAGGAGCAAGGCAGCGCAGAGAAGCAGGAGAGCTCCAGCCCGAGTCATGGTGCCCGTGGCAGATGCTCCCTACTCACCTGGAGCCCTTTTATACCTCTGCTTGTCCTCACCCCCAGGGGGCCTGGGTCAGATGCTTCCTTTTTTCAGGAGATTCGCCAGGCCACAGTGTGAAGTTGCCCGGGGCTGCACAGGGGGAGCTGTGTGGGTTGGCAAGATGCTAGTCCTTGAGTCCACAGAGGAAAACTGGCTCAGCCTCTTCCCCCTGGAGGGCTGTGGGAGGGGCAGCTGACTCAGGAAGCTTAACAACAGAAAATCCCCAGGTTGACCAAAAAGGACAAAAATGCTGCCTATCATGCCTCCTGAATGATGGCCAGTGGGAGCCTGTCAGAACATGTGACCTTGAAGACAGATTGGTGTGGACTCATGGGTTTTTGGGAAGCTCCATGCTTAGGAATGGTCTCACAGGGAGTAAGTGCCAGGCAGGCCAGAGCATGGGCCCTGAGCCCCTTGTCAGGCTTTCTAGTGGCTCCTGCCCTGCTGTTCTCACTGTCCTTGATCTTGTCAGGGGTCTCTGTTGGGCCACTTTCCCAAATCAGTTATAGAGCCCTGAAATCTCTTGTGTGCTCTGACCCAGAAGTTTCTAGTTTCCTCTTGACCTAGACCTGCCACCTGGTAACTTTGATAGTACCTTGTTCTACACAGAAATATTTTCTGCAGCCCCTTCTTCTTCTTTCTAATTAAACTTTTATATTTTTTTTTGTATTGGATTATAGCCAGTTAAAAATGTTATGATAGCTCCAGATAGACAATGAAGGGACTCTTCCCTATGTGTGCACATCATCCATTCTTTCCTGTAGTCCCCTCTTATCTAGGCTGCCATAAAACAATGAACAGAGTCCCTGGGCTATACAGTTATCCTTGATGGTTATCTATTTATTTAAAATTTACTTATTTTTAATTGGAGAATAAATGCTTTCCAGGGTTGTGCCAGTTTCTACCATACATCAACATGAATCAGTCAGAGGTAAACACATGTCTGCTCCCTCTTGTACCTCTGTCCTACCTCCCAGCCCATCCCATCCCTGTATGTTTCACGAGCACCAGGCCGAGCTACCTGCTCTATGCAACAACTTCCCATTAGCTATTTATTTTATACATGGTAATGTATGTATTTCCATGCTGCTCTCTCAATTCATCCCAACCTCTCCTTCCTCCACTGTGTGCATAAATCTGTTCTGTATGCCCATGTCTCTATTCCTGCCCAGCATATAAGTTCATCAGTACCATTTTTATAGATTTCATGTATATGTATTAATATACAACATTTGTTTTTGACTTTCTGACTTACTTCACTCTGTATAATAGGCTCTAGTTTCACCCACCTCGTTAAAACTAACTCAAATTCATTCCTTTCTATGGGTGAGTAGTATTCTATTGTATATGGGTACCACCATTTCTTTTCCATTGATCTGTTGATGGACATCTAAGTTGCTTCCATGTCCTAGCTATTGTGAATAGTGCTGCAATGAACACTGGAGTACATGTGTCTTTTTCAATTATAATTTCCTTAATGTATATGCCCAGTACTGGGATTGTTGGGTCATATAATAGCTTCATTTCTAGTTTTTTAAGGAATGTCCATAGTGGCTATATCAATTTACATTCCCACCAACAGTGCTAGAGGGTTCCCTTTTCTCCACATCCTCTCCAGCATTTATTGTCTGTAGATTTATTGATGATGCCCATTGTGATCGAAGTGAGGTGATACCTCATTGTAGTTTTTTTTTTTCATTTATTTTTATTAGTTGGAGGCTAATTACTTTATAATATTGTAGTGGTTTTTGTCATACATTGAAACTGGAGCCCATTATACAGAGTGAAGTAAGCCAGAAAGATAAAGACCATTACAGTATACTAACACATATATATGAAATTTAGAAAGATGGTAACGATAACCCTATATGCAAAACAGAAAAAGAGACATAGATGTATAGAACAGACTTTTGGACTCTGTGGGAGAAGGCGAGGGTGGGATGTTTCAAGAGAACAGCATCGAAACATGTATATTATCCAGGGTGAAACAGATCACCAGCCCAGGTTGGAAGCATGAGACAAGTGCTCATTGTAGTTTTGATTTGCGTTTCTCTAATAATAAGCAATGTTGACCATTCTTTCATGTGTTGATTAGCCATTAGGGTGCCTTCTTTGGCGAAATGTCTATTTAGATCTTCTACCCATTTTTAATTTTTTCCCCCTGAGGTTGAGCTGCATGTGTTACTTGTATATTTTGGAAATTAATCCATTGTCACTTGCTTCAGTTGCAATTATTTTGTCCCATTCCAAATGCTGTCTTTTCATCTTGTTTGTGGTTTCTTTTGCTGTGCAAAAGCTCTTAAGTTTGATTAGTTCCCATTTGTTTATTTTTGTTTTTATTTCTATTACTCTAGGAGGTAGGTCATAGAGGATCTTTTTGTGGTTTATTTTAAATAGTGTTCTGCCTGTGTTTTCCTTGAAGAGTTTTGTAGTTTCTGATCTTACATTTAGGTTTCTAATCCATTTTGAGTTTATCTTTGTGTATGGTGCTAGGCAGTGTTCTAATTTCATTTTCTATAATACATGTAGCTGACCAATTTCCCTAACATCACTTATTAAAGAGACTATATTTTCTCCATTGTAGCTTCCCTCATAGGTCAGTTGAGAAAGAATCCACCTGCAATGCAGGACACCCCAGTTCAATTCCTGGGTTGGGAAAATCCTCTGGAGAAAGGATAGTCTACCCACACCAGTATTCTTGGGCTTTCCTTGTGTCTCAGCTGGTAAAGATACTGCCTGTATTGCAGGAGACCTGGGCTTGATCCCTGGGTTGGGAAGATCCCTTGGAAAAGGCAAAGGCTACCCACTCCAGTATTCTGGCCTGGAGAATTGCATGTACTGTATGGTGCATGGGGTTGCAAAGAGTTAGACACATCTGAGCGACTTTCACTTTCACATAGCCTTTCCTCCCTTGTCAAAGATAAGATGCCCACAGGTGCGTGGGTTTTTTTTTTACTTTCTATCTTGTTCTGTTAGTCTATATTTCTGTTTTTCTGCCTGTTGCATACTGTCTTGATGAGTGTAGCTTTGCAGTATAGTTTGAAATCAGGAAGATCGATTCCTCCAGCTCCATTCTTATTGTGCAAGATCACTTTGCCTATAAGGGGTCTTTTGTGCTCCTGTATGAATTGTGAAATTTTTTGTACTAGTTCTGTGATAAATACCACTGGTAATTTGATATAGATTGCATTGAATCTGTAGATTGCTTTGAGTAGTATAGTCATTTTCACAATATCGATTCTTCCCTTCCAAGAACATGGTAATCTGTTTATGTAATCTTTAATGTCTTTCATCAGTGTCTTATAGATTTCTGCATACAGCCCTTTTGTATGCAGGACTTACCTGCATACCTTAGGTAGGTAGGGCTTACCTACCTATCCTTAGGTAGGTTTATTGCTAGGTATTTTATTCTTTTTATGTCAATGGTGAATGGAATTGATTCCTGAATTTCTCTTTCTGAGTATTCTTTGTTAGTATACAGGATTGCAAGGAATTCATGTATAGTGATTTTCTATCCTATGTCTATAGAAATAAATTCACTGATTTAGTTGTAGTTATCTTTACTGTTATCTCTAGTATCTTTAACTTTAGTATCTTTACCTTTTTCTATGTATAATATCATGTCATCTGCAAATAGTGAGAGTTTTACTGCTTCCTTTCCAGTCTGTATTCCTCTATTTCTTTTTCTTCTATGTTTGCCATGGCTGGACTTCCACAACTATATTGAATAGTGGTGGTCAGAGTGGACACCCTTGTCTTGCTCCTGATCTTGGAGGAAATGCTTTATGTTTTTCACCAATGAAAACAGTTTCCTGTGGATTATGGTACATGACTTTCATTATGTTCAGGTAGATTCCTTCTATGCCCATTTTCAAGAGTTTCTGTCATAAATGGGTGCTGAATTTTGTTGAAAGTTTTATTGAAGTTATGGAAATTGTCATGTGAATTTTGTTTTAATGTGTTAATATGGTGCATCACATTGATTGATTTGCATATATTAAAGAATCTTTGCATCCCTTGAATATACCTGACTTGATCATGGCATATGATCCTTATCTATTTTCAATATCGTGTATGTACATGAGCATCCCAGCTCCATAACTGTCCCTTACCCTCATCCTTCTCTGTAGCAATCATAAGTTTGTTCTCTAAATCTATCATGTTTCTGGGTTGTGACCAAATTCATTTGTATCTTGTCTTTCTAGATTCTGCATATAAGAGATATCATAAGATGTTTCTGCTTCTCTGACTGACTTATTTCAGTCAGCTTGATAGTGTTTAGGTCCATCACTTTTTGCAACCTCTTTCACCTCTTGAGTGTCTCTGTACTGTTCCCACCATGACCTCTCCTCTTGAGGAAAAGCCAAGCCCCTTCTAGGCCACAGTCTCTGGGCCAGTTGCACAACCAGCCCCGCACTGCTGCCGCCTCTGTGGGCTTATCCCTGCCTCTCTCTCCTCCCTCAGTGCCTCCTGTCTGCTCTTGACCTGACCAAGTGTGCTCCTGCAGCAGGGCCTCTGCATGTGGAGCCCTCCTGGCCTGGAGGCTCTTCCTCCAGTGGCTTCATGATTCATTCCCTCATCCTCAGGTGTCTTCAGGTATCACACAGCACAGATTTCCCCAACTATTGAGTTCTAATATCAAAACAGTCCGTCTCCTCCCCCCATGGCCGTCTGTCTTCTCCCCCTGCTTCATCTTCGCCCAGAGCACTTCTTCTTGTGGGGTCACACGTCTTTCACTCCCTCTTAGGTGATGAAGAGCTGCAGGGGAGTGAGAGCTGTGCTGTGTGCTGCTGCATCCCAGGACTAGGAGAGGGCCCAGCACTCGGTAGATGTTACACAATGTTTGTTAGAATAATGGCAGGAATATTCCATTTCCCTGGAGTTGGTAAGCAGGAATATCTTTCATGCTACTTACTGTAAATGTGTTTATGAATATTGCCTTGGGTTAATAAGGTAAAGGTTTAAAATGTTTGATAAGTCAGAATCAAGTAACCTTTTGCTGGCAGCACCTGGCTGTCCTTTCTCCGAGCCACCTGTGGCATATTAATGTTTGCTGAAGACCTGTTCTGACATTGGGACATATGATGTGACCATAGGCTGAGCCCTATGCCAATAGGATTCACATCCTGTAACTGCTCTTGGCAAAAAGGCACCATGTACTGAGCTGCAGTGTCAACTGACCTCTGTGCAGACCCTCCTTGCCATGGCTCCGGCAGCCTGGGGTTCACCCCTCTGAAGGTCACCTCAAGAGGGCCTCTGTTGGCTGTAGGTATGAGTTAAAGTTTCCTGGGCACCACGAACCTATGGTCACCTTATTTTCAAAAAAGGAGGCAAGGATATACAATGGAAAAAGACAACCTCTTTAACAAGTGGTGCTGGGAAAACTGGCCAACCACCTGTAAAAGAATGAAATTAGAACACTTTCTAACACCATACACAAAAATAAACCCAAAATGGATTAAAGATCTAAATGTAAGACCAGAAACTATAAAACTCCTAGAGGAGAACATAGGCAAAACACTCTCCGACATAAATCACAGCAGGATCCTCTATGACCCACCTCCCAGAATATTGGAAATAAAAGCAAAAATAAACAAATTGGACCTAATGAAACTTAAAAGCTTTTGCACAACAAAGGAAACTATAAGCAAGGTGAAAAGACAGCCCTCAGATTGGGAGAAAATAATAGCAAATGAAGCAACAGACAAAGGATTAATCTCAAAAATATACAAGCAACTCCTCCAGCTCAACTCCAGAAAAATAAATGACCCAATCAAAAAATGGGCCAAAGAACTAAATAGACATTTCTCCAAGGAAGACATACAGATGGCACAAAAACACATGAAAAGATGCTCAACATCACTCATTATCAGAGAAATGCAAATCAAAACCACAATGAAGTACCATTACATGCCAGTCAGGATGGCTGCTATCCAAAAGTCTACAAGAAATAAATGCTGAAGAGGGTGTGGAGAAAAGGGAACCCTCTTACACTGTTGGTGGGAATGCAAACTAGTACAGCCGCTATGGAAAACAGTGTGGAGATTCCTTAAAAAACTGGAAATAGAACTTCCATATGACCCAGCAATCCCACTTCTGGGCATACACACCGAGGAAACCAGAACTGAAACAGACACGTGCACCCCAGTGTTCATCGCAGCACTGTTTATAATATCCAGAACATGGAAGCAACCTAGATGCCCATCAGCAGACGAATGGATGAGGAAGCTGTGGTACATATACACCATGGAATATTACTCGGCCATTAAAGAGAATTCATTTGAATCAGTTCTAATGAGATGGATGAAACTGGAGCCCATTATACAGAGTGAAGTAAGCCAGAAAGATAAAGACCATTACAGTATACTAACACATATATATGGAATTTAGAAAGATAGTAATGATAACCCTATATGCAAAACAGGAAAAGAGACTCAGATGTATAGAACAGACTTTTGGACTCTGTGGGAGAAGGCGAGGGTGGGATGTTTCAATAGAACAGCATCGAAACATGTATATTATCTAGGGTGAAACAGATCACCAGCCCAGGTTGGGTGCATGAGACAAGTGCTCAGGCCTGGTGCACTGGGAAGAGCCAAAAGGATCGGGTCGAGAGGGAGGTGGGAGGGGGGATTGGGATGGGGAATACATGTAAATCCATGGCTAATTCATGTCAATGTATGACAAAAACCACTACAATATTGTAAAGTAATTAGCCTCCAACTAATAAAAATAAATGAAAAAAAAAGAAGTTTCCTGGGCAGGAAGGTGAACACCACAAGGCCCAGACTGCACATGTTGGCTCTTTGTCTGTGGGGGCAGGACTTCTGTGTGGTGAGACAGCTGCCCATGGATCCCATGCTTCCTGTCCTTGAGAAGACACTGCCCCCAAATGCCCTCTGAGCTCTGTGAAGAGAGGAACCAGAACCTGGAGTGCTGAGTAACACAGGTGGCTGCTATGGATCCAGCCCATTGTCCTTTCAAGGGTGCCACAGGGTTCTCTGAGACATCCTCGGATCATGCAGACATTTGGTGACATCAGAGTGAAGAGCTGGTCAGGGTCAATGTAGGAATGCTGCTGATGTTGCCCTGTCTTAATGCAGGTTGTTCTTGTTGTTGTTGTTCAATGTATTTTTATTTTTTTTCCATTTATTTTTATTAGTTGGAGGCTAATTATTTTACATCATTACAGTAGTTTTTGTCATACATTGAGATGCATCAGCCATGGATTTACATGTATTCCCCATCCCGGTCCCCCCTCCCACCTCCCTCTCCACCTGATCCCTCTGGGTCTTCCCAGTGCACCAGGCCCGAGCACTTGTCTCATGCACCCAACCTGGGCTGGTGATCTGTTTCACCCTAGATAATATACATGTTTCAATGCTGTTCTCTTGAAACATCCCACCCTCGCCTAGGATATTATTTTATAATATTGTATTGGATTGTGCCATACAACAACATATCTCAGCCATAAATTTACATGTATCCCTTTGTCTTGAATATCCTCCTCCACATCTCACCCCTCTAAATTGTCACGGAGTTACAGAGTTGAGTTTCCTGTTTCAAGTTGTTATTAGTAAAATTTTAAGTTGCAACAATTGTAGATTGATAGAAAAACATTGCAAATATCTGTCAAAACTGAGAGACAACTTTGGAACCTTATGACTAACTAAATGTTACAGTTTTTGTGAATATCAGCAGGTTGTCGTTTAATGTCTCTTGGATTCCAGGAAACTATCCAGACCCTAAACTCACTGCATTCACTGTCATGTGTCCCTAGTGTCTCTGCTCTGTGGAGTTACTCATTCTCTCCTGGTCTTTCATGGCCTTGACAGTCTTGAGGAGAACTATCAGCAATGGTAGTTAACTGCTGTTGTTCTCTGCTGTTGAGTGGGGTTCAGACTTTGAGTTTCGAGGAAGACACCACACAGGTGAGGTGCCCTACCTGTCCCCTTTCATCTGGGTACACGTGACAGCAGTGTGTCTTAGCACTGGGACTATCAGGCTTGATTAGCTGATTATGTTGTGTTTGCCAGGTTTCCGCAGTGTTTTCCCCTTCCCCTTCTCTTTTCTTTAGAGACGAGTTCCTAAGTCTAGCCACACTCAGGGAGGGCAGGACAGTAAGATCCCCCTCCTGGAGGGGTAGTCTGTGCCTATTATTCAGGATGTTACTATAAGGAATGGTTGTCTGCTCTCTCACATTTATCTATTTAGACATTAATTTATATCAGTGTGAAAGTGAAAGTGGCTAAGTCGTGTCCAACTCTTTGCGACCCTATGGACTTTGAAGTCCACGGAAATCTCCAGGAGAATACTGAAGTAGGTAGCCTGTTCCTTCTCCAGGGAAGGGATAGGGAGACTTTCCCTTCTCCATATCAGCATGGACTCACTTATATTACTTTATACATTGGTTTATCATCTAATACACTATTATTTATTTTGTCTGTCACACCCTTTCCAGTTTGGCCATTGGGAGCTTCTCAGGATTCCTTCTAGTGTTTTCAAGGGTCATCTCAAATTGCTTGTCCCAACAAATTAACTGCTCTCCTAGCATGAAAGGTTGAGTTTAACTCTGAAAGAGTTTTCACACAGAGACTGCCACATCTGATCAATGCAGCCCTCTGGGCCTTAGAACTGTGGCCTTTAGGACTATGGACCTTGGTGTCTTTCCCCCAGGAGACAAACCCCCAAACACACAGCTGCTCTCTGATGTTCCAGGGTAGACTGTTCAATGCAAGTACTTCCTGAGACCAGGTTCACTGATGGAGGAGGAAGGACAGCCAGGAGAAGGGGCCCGGCTAGAACCTGTTCAGGAACTAGCTGGCTGAACAGCCTGAGAAAAGCTGGTGGCATGATCCAAAAGTACAGAATTATCATGGTCTAAGAAAATCCACATGGCCTTAAGTCCTGCGAGTGCCTTGTTGGGCATAATTCAGAGCCCAATGCTGCTGTCCACCAGTGCCAGGGCCCTGTCTAGAGACTGCAGATGTTAAAATATCTGGGGGCTTCAGTAAGGTCCAGTGCCACATTCTTATCTCCATGACTTCAACTTGGGGAGAAAGGAAGGATTCTTTATGCCTTTTTTCTACCTGACAGTGTGTAGATCTGTCCTTGGCCCTCCTGTGATTCCATCTGCTCAGTATGGGAGAGTAATGCCCTCAGAGTCAGGATAGGTTGGGGGAAGGATGACCAGGAAAACAGGTGATGACTGGGGCTGGGACAACAGAGTATTTGGCTCCAAGTGCAGTCACTTAGGGAGAAGGAAATGGCAGCCCACTCCAGTATTCTTGCCTGGAGAATCCCAGGGACAGAGGGGCCTGGTGGGCTGCCACCTATGGGGTCACACAGAGTCAGACACAACTGAAGTGACTTAGCAGCAGCAGCAGCAGCAGCAGCAGGAGTCACCTAGACATGTCAGCTCCACTTGATCTTTGGCAAAGATAACCCTACATGTCCTCCAAGAGTCCTTCTTTCAGAATAGGATGGTCTTGCACAATAAACACCCCAAGGGCCATGGGAGCCACCTATGCCAGGACACTGGCCACAGGCCTGTGATTTTCTTGGGAGGGATGAGGGCTGGGCTTGGGGAGCTAGTGGTGTATAAAGCAGGCAAAACCCTGCCCTGAGCAGAGCACTCCAGCTGCTGCCATGATGAAGGGAGCACTGCTTGTGCTGGCCTTGCTGGTGACCAGAGAGCTGACCTTCAAGACGAGTGAGGGTAGGAAGGAAGGTCCAGATGGCCCTCCTGATCCTTGCCCATTGTCATCTCACTGCATCCTTCCCAGTCCTGTCAAGCTGATTCTAGGGGCAGATTCCGAGGGCAGGTGGCAGATCAGTGCCCAGGAGTTCTGCACAAACTCCTTGGGGTTTTCAGTCTTTGAATGGAGGGGGTGGCATGGAGCTGAAATGCTCATGATCCACGCACACCCTGGGGGCTAGTTTGTTGGGGGTAGTGGTGCTCGTTGGGAGGGAGGAAGCAGGCTTGTATGCTTCGGGGCAGTGGTCAAGGGCAGAGGGGTCTCCAGGCCTAGCCCCTCTTGCTGTTCCCTTCTGCTGGGAGTTCCTCATAGGGAAGGTTTTCTGTCTGGGATGTAAGCAGTCCTGGGAGAGGCCAAGTCTCTGTGGGAGGTGAATCTGGAAGCTTTGGATGTGTGGGTTCCTATCAAGTGGTGGGAAATAGGAACTTTCTCACCAAGTGATTCTTTTGACAAGATGTTTTCTGTCTCTGCCTTTAGTGGAAGCCTGCCCTGTGTTTTATGAAGGCCTTAGTGCTGTGATCCTTGGACTCCCAGATAAAGCATTGAATGAAACCTTGGATGCGATCAATGCTAATGAAGATGAAAAAACAGCCATTGGAAAAATCCGGGATTGCTTCACTGAAGCAGGACCTGAGAACAGGTTTAATAACCTGAAATTTAAGGTAACTTACCTTTACCCACACTTACCTTGAGAACTCACATGCAGCATAGTTCAGTATGCCATATGGTAATAGATCATTCAATCATGGGATGTGTGATAGACAGAGCTATAGACTAAGAAGCACATAAATCTTTTGCCCCAACCTGCAGCACCTGTAACATGCAAGCACAGTCCAACAGCACATCCAGCCTCTTGTTACCGAATATGTCAGTATCATGTCAATCAGCTCACACAGAATAGGGGACTACTGTCAGTGCACTGGGACAAGTGTCTTGACTTCTGTAATTTTCTTTTCTCACTGAGAGGAAGTAGCATTGGAGGAGTAGCATTTTAATTTTTGCAGGAAACGAAGCATTCAGCTCACACACATGTAGCAGTCCTGTCATCTCTACTTTAGGAATATTTAAAAGGAGCCCCAGGTTTTAGGTCTCCTTTCAGCATGGGACTCCCTGGCTTTATAAGGTTTCTGACCTGTGGTCACATCACCTCTTCTTTATCCCTTTCTGATGGACATTGCTCTAGCACAGAGCCCCATTTCCACCGACATGGTCTCAGTGCCTACGAGCCAGAATTTCCACTCTGGTATTTTGGCAACCGAATATCCTGGGGCAGCTTCTAGGTATGTGCGGCTATTCACTTGGGCTAACAGTGTCTCTTGAAGAACCACCTTTTGCTGTGGTTGTTTTTCTTGTGATATAGTATTTGAGACTTTGAACAGTCTCTGCATATTTTCCTCAAATTTTAATCATTCAAAAAGGAGAGGTTTGCCAAAATCCAGAGTTTCATGCACTAATAGAAGCTCCCAGGGCATAAGGGGTTGTTTACGACACCTGCATGCACATTCTGTGCACCCAGCACACCTGAAAGAATAGGCTCAGGTGCAGGAGGTGTGACCCAAGCCCAGTCCAGCACCTTACTCCTCCTTCAGGACCAGTCCCGGCTGTTCCCTGCTGACCCTTGTCATCTCCTCCCCTCCCTGGCATGACTGGTGGCTCTGTCTCCCTCCTGAAACTGTGCCTGGGCTACTAGGGAGCCATCCTCCTCCTGGTGCCTGCTGGCAGCCCCCTCTCCAGTGGTGGGTCTGTGGGCAGAGGTTCTTGTTGGGGAAGGGGCTGAGTCCCTGAGGGTGAGGCATGAGTTGATCCTGGGGAGACAGGATAGCCCAACAGTGGGCTCAGGTCCTATCCCTCCACCTCCTTCTCCCTTCCAGGCGTCCATCATCTTCAGTAACGATTGCATCGGATATAAATTGTCCTCGGTGGTGAATGCTCTTATAGGATTTGTTT
Source organism: Odocoileus virginianus (assembly GCF_023699985.2). Taxonomy (NCBI): domain Eukaryota; kingdom Metazoa; phylum Chordata; class Mammalia; order Artiodactyla; family Cervidae; genus Odocoileus; species Odocoileus virginianus. Next base: position 16,096,707 of record NC_069693.1, on the reverse strand, counting down.
CCAGTCTGCTCTCTTTGGTGGGATAAGCTTTGCCGTTGTGCCTGGTCTGCACTTGATCCTCCTGCCCTGTTCTCCTTCTCTTCCTGAAGCTGGAATCCAGACACCTTCCCCACCTGATGTGGCCTCTATCAGGGTGACTCTAATAAAATCACTGCAACATTGCTCATTGTGCCCAGCATCTGTGTTCTCTTCAGGCAGGATGTGAGGCAGGAGGTCTTGAGTGATGGTGAAAAGTGATACATGTGGTCATTGAGAGCTTGGGGAACAGGGTCAGACAGAACCTACACCCCGTCCCTGGCAAGCTGTGGGAGGCTGGGCAAGGTTTTTGTAACTTTTCAAGTCATTCTGTCATCTGCTACACAGAGATTTTGTGTGAAGATTAAGCAAAATAACAAATGTGTAACCCGTGACATCACCAGCCTGGCAGGATAAAATTGTTGTTTTGGGGCACAGATAACATAAGTCTCACTCTGGCCTTCAGCACAGTGGCAGAGTCTCAAGTCCCTCTGGTTATTGACAGGTGACTTCAGAGATGACCTAAGAGGGTCATCACTGGTCCCCTCTTTCTCCCAGTGGCATTCGCCATTTTCTACTTCTTAGGTGGGTGTCTATGAGGAGCCAGACTTTCTTCAGGGACACTACGTGGCACTCCTGTTCTTGGTCCTGCACTGGGGACCAGGAACCCCAGCCCATTGCCCTTCCAAGGGTGCTACAGGATCCTCTGAGACATCTCCAGATCACAGGGACATTTAGTGACATCAGGGTGAAGAGCTGGTCAGGGTCAGTGGAGGAATGTAGCACATGTAGCCCTTTTCTAATGCACATTGTTTTTCAAATAAAATTTTAATTTGGAATAAATTTAGATTTATAGAAGTGTTGCAAATATTTGTCAAACTGAGAAACAACACTGAAATGTTACTTCTAACTAAACCCAATACACTATTTGGAATTTACCAGGTTGTCCATTAATATCTCTTGTGTTCCAGGATCAAATCCATGACCTAGACTCACTGTATTCATTTTCATGTGTCCCCAGTGTCCTCTGCTCTGAGGATTACACATTCTCTCCTGGTCTGTCATGGCCTTAACAGTCTTGAGGAGGATTAACCAGGGATGGTTGAAGGCCCCCAAACTGTTTGTCTGCTATTCTCATAATGTCGAGTGCGGTTCAGACTTTGGGTTTTGAAGAAGACACCACATAGGTGAATTGCCCTTCCTGTCCCCTCACTCAGGGGACACATTGACAGCTGTGTGTCTTGCCACTGGGGATATCAGCCTTGATTAGTTGACTATGTCCTTTGCCAGGTTTCTGCACTGTTTTCCCCTTCCTCTCCTCTTCTCTTTGACAATAAGTTACTCTGTCTACTGATATTCCAGAGGGGAAGAGCTGTCAGTTACCCCTCCTGGAGGGAATAATCTCTGTCTGTTATTTGGGATGTTTCTATAAAGAATGGTTGTCTCCTCTCCCACTTTACTTCAGGTTAGTTTAGGGGTGCTGGGTCTTTGTCTTGCTGTGTCAGCTCTACATTTCGGCACAAGGACCTTCTGTTTGCAGAGCACATTCTCTCCAGTTGGTGTGTGTGTTTTATAGTGCCCCAGGGCATGTGGATTCTTACTTCCCTGACCAGGGCTTGAACCAGTGTCCACTGCATTGAGTGGTGGGTTCTTAACCACTGGACAGCCAAGGAAGTCTGCATTTATTTAATCATTTATTTATATCAATATGGACTCACAAGTATTACTTTATGCTTTGAGTTATCATCTAATACTCTGTTATTTATTTCGTTTGTCAAACTATTTCCAGTTTGGCCATTGGGGGGGTTCTCAGACTTCCTTCTAGAGTTTTCAAGTACCATCTCATCTTGTTGTGCCAACAAACTACTTTCCCATCCTGGAAGGTTGAGTTTGCTCTTCAGAGAGTTTTCACACATGGAGTGCCACCTCTGGTGAACTCAACCCAGTGGGCCTTAGAACTCCTGTCCTCAGTGTCCTATAGGGCTGTGGGCCTCAGAGTCTGACACAGGAGACCCCCATACCCAGCAGCTCCTCTCTGATATTTCTGCACAGACTGCAGTCCAAACACCTCTTGAGACCAGGTTCACTGATGGAGGAGGGTGTGACAGCTAGGAGAAGGAGTAAGGTTGGAGTCACTGGGGGTCCAGGAAGTGCCCAGGAACTTGCTTCCTTAAGTGCCTGAGGAAAGCTGGTGGCATGATACGAAATTACAAAATTACTAGTACCTGAGAAAACCCATGAGGCCTCAAGTCCTGCAAGTTTCCAGGTTGGGATGATTTGGACCCCAAGGCTGCTGTCCACCAGTCCTCAGAGCCCAGTCTAGAGACTGTAGCCATTAAGATATTTGAGGGTTTCAGTAAGGCCCAGCTCCACATTCTTATCTCCAGGACTTAACCTTGGGGAAAAAGGGATTCCCAATGACTTTTTTTTCTACCTGATAGTGATACAGACTTGTCATTGACCCTCCTGTGATTCCATCTTCTCAGTTTGGGAGAGTGCTGACCTCAGAGCCTGGATGGGTTGGGGGAAGAATGATCAGGAAAACAGGAGATGGTTGGGGCCCAGACAACAGAGCATTTGAAAATGTCAGCTCCAGTTGGTTTTTGGCAAAGATACCCCCACATGTTCTCCAGTAGCCCTGATCTCAGTGTACAATGATCTTCCACTGTAAACACCCCAAGCTCTGAGGGAGCCACCTGTGCCAGGTGCCTGGCCACAGGCCTGTAGTTCTCCCAGGAGGGATGTGGGCTGGGCTTAGGGAGCTAGTGGTTTATACAGCAACAGAAATCCTGCCCTGAGCAGAGCCTTTCAGCTGCCGCCACGATGAAGGGAGCATTGCTTCTGCTGGCCTTGCTGGTGACCAGAGAGCTGACCTTCAAGATGTGTGAGGGTAGGAAGGAGAGTCCAGATAGTCCTCCTGATCCTTGCCCAGTGCTGTCTCACTGCATCCTTCCCAGTCCTGTCCAAGCTGCTTCTGGGGGCAGATTCTGAGGACAGCTGTCTTATTAGTGCCCAGGAATCCTGCACAAACTCCCCGAGGCTTTCAGCCTTTGAATGGAGGGGGGTGCTATGGAGCTAGGAAGGTCATTATCTGCACACATCCTGGGGGATAGTTTGTTGCGGGTAGTGGTGCAGGTTGGGAGGGAGGAAACAGGCTGGTATGCCTGGGGCGGTGGTCATGGGCAGCAGGATCTCCATGCCTGGCCCCTATTGCTGCTCCCTTCTGCTGTGAGTGCCTCATAGAGAAGGATTTCTGTCTTGGATGTAAGCAGTCCCGGGAGAAGGCACATCTCTGTGGGAGGTGAGTCTGGAAGCTTTGGATGTGTGAGTTCCTATCAAGTGCTGGGAAACAGGATTTTTATGACCTGGTGATCCTTTTGATGAGGTGTTTTCTGTTGTGCCTTCAGCAGAAGACTGTCCAATATTTTATGGAATGTCTGGCACAGTGGGCCTTGGAAACAAAACACTGTTAAACACAACACGTGATTTGGTCGATGTTCAGTCAGTCAGTTCAATTACTCAGTCATGTCCAACTATTTGCGACCACATGAATCGCAGCACACCAGGACTCCCTGTTCATCATCAACTCCTGGAGTCCACTCAAACTCATGTCCATCGAGTTGGTGATGCCATCCAGCCATCTCATCCTCTGTCTTCCCCTTCTCCTCCTGCCCCCAATCCCTCCCAGCATCAGGGTCTTTTCCAATGAGTCAACTCTTCGCATGAGGTGGCCAAAGTATTGGAATTTCAGCTTCAGCATCAGTCCTTCCAATGAACACCCAGGACTGATCTCCTTTAGGATGGACTGGTTGGATCTCCTTGCAGTCCAAGGGACTCTCAAGAGTCTTCTCCAACACCATAGTTCAAAAGCATCAATTTATCTTTCTGGCTTACTTCACTCTATATAATGGGCTCCAGTTCCATCCATCTCATTAGAACTGATTCAAATGAATTCTTTTTAATGGCTGAGTAACATTCCATGGTGTATATGTACCACAGCTTCCTTATCCATTCATCTGCTGATGGACATCTAGGTTGCTTCCATGTCCTTTCCAATGATGCCTGGTCTGCACTCCATATTCCTGCCCTGTTCTCCTTCTCAACTGAAACTGGAATCCAGACACCTTTTCCACCTGATGTGGTCTCTGTCAGGCTGACTCTAATAAAATAACTGCAGCAAGCTCAGTATGCCCAGTGTCTGTGTGTGATGGTGAGAAGTGTGTGTGTGTGTGATGATGAGAAGCGACCCATGTGGTCATTGTGAGCATGGGGACCGGGGTCAGACAGAATGAGGTAAACCTGTCCCTGGAAAGCTGTGGGACCATGGACAAGTTTGTTGTAAATTTCTCAAAGCATTGTCATCTGCTAAGTGTGGATTGTGTGTCAAGATTGAGCCAGTAATGTATAAGTAACCCTGCACTTTACCAGTCTACCTGGATAAGGCTGTTATTTTTGGGCACAGATAGCATAACTCACACTGGCCTTTAGCACAATGGCAGAGCCTCCAGTCCTTTAAATATCCTTCTAGTTATTGACAGGTGACTCAGGAGATGACCCGACCAGGCTCATCAGAGATCCCCTGTTCATCCCAGTGGTTTTCAAATTTTTCTGCCCCTTAGGTGGGTGACTTCTGAAGAGCCAGATCTTTTCTCAGAGACACTTAGTACCACTGCTGTCTTTGGGTTCTGCCACGGGAACCAGGACCCCCAATTAAGTCTTGACCAGGAAGAAGGGAGTGAATGGAAGAAGCTACCCCAGTGGGAATGTTGTTTCTGTGGAAACACCTCATGCTCTGAAGTGTGAATTGCAGAATGTGCCACATGAGCACATGTCCTGAACCCTCCAGATTACTTCTTTTTTTAAAATTTATTTATCTATTTTAATTGGAGACTAATTACTTTACAATATTGTGGTGTTTTTGCCATATATTGACATTAATCAGCCATGGGTGTACATGTGTCCCCCATCCCAAGCCCCCCTCCCACCTCCTTCCCCATCCCATCCCTCTGTGTTGTCCCAGTGCACAGGCTTTGAGTGCCCTGTTTCATGCATGAAACGTGGACTGGCAATCTATATCACATATGGTAATATACATGTTTCAAAGTTATTCTGTCAAATCATCCCACCCTCGCCTTCTCCCACAGAGCCCAAAAGGCTGTTCTTTATATCTGTCTTTTTTGCTGTCTTGCATTGTTACCATCTTTCTAAATTCCATATATATGTATTAATATACTGTATTGGTATTTTTCTTTCTGACTGACTTCATTCTGTATAATAGGCTCCAGTTTCATCCACCTCATTAGAACTGATTCAAATACCTTCTTTTTAATAGCTGAGTAATATTCCATTGTGTATATGTACCACAGCTTTCTTATCCATTCGTCTGTCAATGGACATTTAGGTTGCTTCCATGTCCTGGCTATTATAAACAGTGCTGCGATGAATATTGCTGTACATGTGTCTCTTTCAATTCTGGTTTTCTTAGTATGTATGCCCAGCAGTGGAATTTCTGTGTTGTATGGCAGTTCTATTTCCAGTTTTTAAGGGAATCTCCAAACTGTTCTCCACAATGTCTGTGCTAGTTTGCATTCCCACCAACAGTGTAAGAGAGTTCCCTTTTCTCCACACCCTCTCCAGCATTTATTCTTTGTAGATTTTTTGATGGCATCCATTCTGACCATCATGAGACAGTACCTCATTGTGGTTTTGATTTGCATTTCTCTGATAATGAGTGATGTTCAGCATCTTCTCATGTTTGTTAGCCATCTGTATGTCTTCTTTGGAGAAATGTCTGTTTAGTTCTTTGACCCATTTTTTCATTGGGTCATTTATTTTTCTGGTACTGAGCTGCATGAGATGCTTGTATATTTTTGAGATTAATTCTTTGTCAGTTGATTCATTTGCTATTATTTTCTCCCATTCTGAAGGCTGTCTTTTCACCTTGCTTATAGTTTTCTTCACTGTGCAAAAGCTTTTAAGTTTACTTAGGTCCCATTTGTTTATTTTTGCTTTTATTTCCATTATTCTGGGAGGTGAGCCATAGAGGATCCTGCTGTGATTTATGGCAGAGAGTGTTCTGCCTATGTTTTCCTCTAGGAGTTTTACAGTTTGGGGTCTTACACTTAGATCTTTAATCCATTTTGAGTTTATTTTTGTGTATGATGTCAGAAAGGTTCTAGTTTCATTCTTTTACAGGTGGTTGACCAGTTTTCCCAGCACCACTTGTTAAAGAGATTGTCTTTTCTCCAAAATGCAAATCAAAACCACAATGAGTTACCATGACATGCCAGTCAGAATGGCTGCTATCCAAAAGTCTACAAGCAATAAATTCTGGAGAGGGTGTGGAGAAAAGGGAATCCTCTTACACTGTTGGTGGGAATGCAAACTAGTACAGCCACTATGCAGAACACTGTGGAGATTCCTTTAAAAACTGAAAATAGAACTGCCATATGACCCAGCAATCCCACTCCTGGGCATACACACCGAGGAAACCAGATATGAAAGAGACACGTGTATGGCAATGTTCATCACAGCACTGTTTATAATAGCCAGGACATGGAAGCAATCTAGATACCCATCAGCAGACGAATGGATAAGAAAGCTGTGGTACATATACACCATGGAATATTACTCAACCATTAAAAAGAATACATTTGAATCAGTTCTAATGAGATGGATGAAACTGGAGTCCATTATACAGAGTGAAGTAAGCCAGAAAGATAAATACCAATACAGTATACTAACACATATATATGAAATTTTAAAAGATGGTAATGTAACCCTATATGCAAGACAGAAAAAGAAACACAGATGTATAGAACAGACTTTTGGACTCTGTAGGAGAAGGCGAGGGTGGGATGATTTGAGTGAATAGCATTGAAACATATATATTATCAAGTGTGAAACAGATTGCCAGCCCAGGTTGGATGCATGAGACAACGGCTCAGTATTGGTGCACTGGGAAGACCCAGAGGGATGGGATGGGGAGGGAGGTGGGAGGGGGGATCATGATGGGGAACACATGTAAATCCATGGCTGATGCATGTCAATGCATGGCAAAACCCACTACAATATTGTAAAGTAATTAGCTTCCAACTAATATAAATAAATGAAAAAAAACTATTTAAAAAATTAAGTAGCTGTTAGAATTCTGAGAATCAGAGCTTAAGTCATCAAGAGTGAGGATTCAGTGAACTGTCATTATAGGGAGACAACACAGCTTTAAAACAGGCTAAATAAATGAAAATTGTTTTTCCAAGAGACAACTCCAGTTTTCAGGGATGCATCTTATTTCCTGTTCAATACAAAAAGCTCATTTCATGTATTTATATGTGCAATAAAATCTCATTTGGGTTAATTAAAAAAAATAATAAAGAGATTGTCTTTTCTCCATTGTATACTCTTGCCTCCTTTGTCAAAGAAAGGTATCCATGGATGCACGGATTTATCTCTGGCCTTTCTATTTTGTTCTATTAATCTATATTTCTGTCTTTGTGCCTGTATCATACTGTCTTGATGACTGTAGCTTTGTAGTGTAGTCTGAAATCAGTCAGGTTGATTCCTCCAGTTCCATTTCTCAAGATTGCTTTGGCTATTCGAGGTTTTTTTGTACCTCCATACAAATTGTGAAATTATTTGTTGTAGTTCTCTGAAAAATACCATTGGTAGCTTGATAGGGATTGCATTGAAACCATAGATTGCTTTGGGTAGCATACTCATTTTCACTATATTGAGCCTTTGGATCCATGAACATGGTATATCTCTCCATCTATTTGTGTCATCTTCAATTCCTTTTACTAGTGTTTTATAGTTTTCTATATATAGATCTTTTGTTTCCTTAGGTAGATTTATTCCTAAGTATTTTATTATTTTCATCGCAATGGAGAGTAGGACTGTTTCCTTAATTCTTTTTCTGTTTTCTCATTGTTAGTGTATAAGAATGCAAGGGATTTCTGTGTGTTGATTTTATATCCTGCAACTTTACTATATTCATTAATTAGCTCTAGTAATTTTCTGGTGGAGTCTTTAGGATTTCTATGTAGAGGATCATGTTATCTACAAACAGTGAGAGTTTTACTCCTTCTTTTCCAATCTGGATTGCTTGTATTTCTTTTTCTCCTCTTTTTTCTGTGGTTAAAACTTCCAAAATTATGTTGAATAGTAGTGGTGAGTGTGGGCACCCTTGTCTTCTTCCTGACTTTATGAGAAATGCTTTCAGTTTTTCACCATTGAAGATAACGTTTGCTGTGGGTTTATCATATATGGCTTTTATTGTGTTGAGATTCAATTCAGTTCAGTCGCTCAGGCATGTCCGACTCTTTACAACCCCATGAATCGCAGCAAACCAGGCCTCCCTGTCCATCATCAACTCCCGGAGTTTACCCAAACTCATGTCCATCGAGTCGGTGATGCCATCCAGCCATCTCATCCTCTGTTGTCCCCTTCTCCTCCTGCCCCCGATCTCTCCCAGCATCAGGGTCTTTTCCAATGAGTCAACTCTTCGCACGAGGTGGCCAAAGTATTGGAATTTCAGCTTCAGCATCAGTCCTTCCAATGAACACCCAGGACTGATCTCCTTTAGGATGGACTGGTTGGATCTCCTTGCAGTCCAAGGGACTCTCAAGAGTCTGCTCCAACACCATAGTTCAAAAGCATCAATTTTTCTGTGCTCAGCTTTCTTCATAGTCCAACTCTCACATCATACATGACCACTGGAAAAACCATAGCCTTGACCAGATGGACCTTTGTTGGCAAAGTAATGTCTCTGCTTTTTAATATGCTATCTAGGTTGGTCATAACTTTCCTTCCAAGGAGTAAGCGTCTTTTAATTTCATGGCTGCAATCACCATCAGCAGTGATTTTGGAGCCCCCCACAATAAAGTCTGACACTGTTTCCACTGTTTCCTCATCTATTTCCCATGAAGTGATGGGGCCAGATGCCATGATCTTAGTTTTCTGAATGTTGAGCTTTTTTTTTTTCCCATTTCTTTTTATTAGTTGGGGGAAATGTTGAGCTTTAAGCCAACTTTTTCACTCTCTTCTTTCACTTTCATTAAGAGGCTTTTTAGTTCATCTTCACTTTCTGCCATAAGGGTGATGTCATCTGCATATCTGAGGTTATTGATATTTCTCCAAGCAATCTTGATTCCAGCTTGTGCTTCTTCCAGCCCAGTGTTTCTCATGATGTACTCTGCATATAATTTAAATAAGAAGGGTGACAATATACAGCCTTGATGTACTCCTTTTCCTATTTGGAACCAGTCTGTTGTTCCATGTCCAGTTCTAACTGTTGCTTCCTGACCTGCATACAGGTTTCTCAAGAGGCAGGTCAGGTGGTCTGGTATTCCCATCTCTTTCAGAATTTTCCACAGTTTATTGTGATCCACAGAGTCGAAGGCTTTGGCGCAACCAATAAAGCAGAAATAGGTGTTTTTCTGGAACTCTCTTGCTTTTTCGATGTTCCTTCTATTCCTGCTTTCTGGAGGGCTTTTTTTTTTTTTTATCATAAATGAGTGCTGAATTTTGTCAAAGGTTTTCTCTGCATCTATTGAGATAATCGTATGGATTTTATCTTTCAGTTTGTTGATGTGGTGTATCACATTGATTTGTGAATAAGAATCCTTGCATCCCTCGGATAAAGCCCACTTGGTCATGACATATGATCTTTTTAATATGCTGTTGGATTCTGTTTGCTAGAATCTTGTTGAGGATTTTTGCATCTATGTTCATCAGTGATATTGGCCTGTAGTTTTCTTTTTTGTGGCATCTTTGTCAGGGTTTGGTTATTAGGGTGATGGTGGTTTCATAGAATGAGTTTGGAAGTTTACCTTCCTCTGCAATTTTCTGGAAGAGTTTGAGTAAGATAGGTGTTAGCTCTTCTCTAAATTTTTGGTAGAATTCAACTGTGAAGCCATCTGGTCCTGGGCTTTTGTTTGTTGGAAGATTTCTGATTACAGTTTCGATTTCCATGCCTGTGATGGGTCTGTTAAGATCTTCTATTTCTTCCTGGTTCAGTTTTGGAAAGTTATACTTTTCTAAGAATTTGTGCATTTCTTCCAAGTTGTCCATTTTATTGGCATAGAGCTGCTGGTAGTCGTCTCTTATGATCCTTTGTATTTTAGTGCTGTCTGTTGTGATCTCTCCATTTTCATTTCTAATTTTGTTGATTTGATTTTTCTCCCTTTTTGTGTTGATGAGTCTGGCTAATAGTTTGTCTATTTTATTTATCTTCTCAAAGAATCGGCTTTTAGTTTTGTTGATTTATGAGTATTGCTACTCCTACTTTCTTTAGGTCTCCATTTGCATGAAATATTTTCCGGCACCCCTTCACTTTCAGTCTGTATGTGTCTCTTGTTTTGAGGTGGGACTCTTCTAGACAGCATATATAGGCATCTTGTTTTTGTATCCATTCAGCCAGTCTTTGTCTTTTGTTGGGGCATTCAACCCATTTACATTTAAGGTAATTATTGATAAGTATGATCCCATTGCCATTTACTTTGGTGTTTTGGATTAGAGTTAATACACCTTTTCTGTGTTTCCTGTCTAGAGAAGATCCTTCAGCATTTGTTGAAGAGCTGATTTGGTGGTGCTGAATTCTCTCAGCTTTTGCTTGTCTGTAGAGCTTTTGATTTCTCCTTCATATTTGAATGAGAACCTTGCTGGGTACAGTAACCTGGGTTGTAGATTTTTCTCTTTCATCACTTTAAGTATGTCCTGCCATTCCCTTCTGGACTGAAGAGGTTCTATCGAAAGATCAGCTGTCATCCTTATGGGAATCCCTTTGCATGTTCTTTGTTGCTTTTCCCTTGCTAATTTTAATATTTTTTCTTTGCGTTTGATTTTTGATGGTTTGATTAATATATGTCTTGGGGTGTTTTGCCTTGGGTTTATCCTGTTTCGGACTCTGGGTTTCTTGGACTTGGGTGGCTATTTCCTTCCCCATTTTAGGAAAAATTTCAACTATTATTTCCTCAAGTATTTTCTCATGCCTTTTCTTTTTGTCTTCTTCTTCTGGGATGCCTATGATTCAAATGTTCAGGCATTTAACATTGTCTCAAAGGTCTCTGGGGCTTCCCTGGTGGCTCAGAGGTTAAAGCATCTGCCCACAAGGCGGGAAACCTGGGTTCAATCCTTGGATCAGAAGATCCCCTGGAGAAGGAAAGGGCAACCCACTCCAGTATTCTTGTCTGGAGAATCCCATGGACAGAGGAGCTTGGTAGGCTACAGTCCATGGGGTCTCAAAGAGTCGGACATGACTGAGTGACTTCACTTTCTGACTTTTCTTTCAGAGGTCTCTGAGGCTGTCCTCATTTCTTTTCATTCTTTTTTATTTTCTCCTCTCTGCTTCATTTATTTCCACTATTCTATCTTCCACCTCACTTATCCTATCTTTTGCCTCAGTTATTCTACTGTTGGTTTCCTCCAGAGTGCTTTTGATCTCATTTATTGCATTATTCATTATTGATTGACTCTCCTTTATTTCTTCTAGGTCCTTGTGAAACATTTCTTGCATCTTCTCAATCCTTGTCTCTAGTCTATTTATCTGTAACTCCATTTTGTTTTCAAGGCTTGGATCATCTGTACTATGATTATTCTGAATTCTTTTTCAGGTAGACTCCCTATCTCCTCCTCTTTTGTTCAGTTTGGTGGGCTTTTATCAAGTTCCTTTATCTGCTAAACATTTCTCTGCCTTTTCATTTTGTTTAGATTGCTGTGTTTGGGGTGCCCTTTCTGTAGGCTGGAAGTTTGTGGTTCCTCTTTGTTGTGGAGCCTGCTCCCTGTGGGTGGGATTGGACTAGTGGCTTGTCAAGGTTTCCTGGTTAGGGGAGCTTGCGTCTGTGTTCTGACGGGTGTTGCTGGATCTCTTCTCTCTGGAGTGCAATGAAGTGTACAGTAGTACATTTTTGGGGTGTCTATAGGTTTGGCATGGCCTTGGTCAGCCTGTCTTTTAATGGTCAGGGCTGTGTTCCTCCTTTGCTGGAGAATTAGCATGGTATGTCTTGCTCTGGAACTTGTTGGCTCTTGGGTGGAGCTTGGTTTCAGTGTAGGTATGGAAGTTTTGGGGTGAGTTCTTGTATATTATGTTCCCTGGAATCAGAAGTTCTCTGATGTTCTCAAGTTTTGAAGTTAAGCCTCCTGCCTCTGGATTTGTGTCTTATTCTTATAATAGCCTCAAGACTTCTCCATCCACACAGCACAGATGATAACCATATAGGTTAATGGTGAAACAATTCTCCACAGCAACAGACACCCAGATAGGTTCACAGAGTTACATGGTGAAGAGAAGAGAGAGGTAGGAGATAGAGGTGACCAGGAGGAGAAGGGGGGGAATCAAAGTGGAGAGAGCCATCTATCCAGTAATCAATTCCTTAAGTGCTGTCCCCAGTCTGGAACATCCAGAGAGATTCACAGAGTTACATAGAGAAGAGAAGGTGGAGAAGGGAGATAGAGGTGACCAGGAGGAGAAGAGGGGGAGAGAGCAATCTAGCCAGTAATCAGTTCCCTAAGTGTTCTCCACAGCCCAGAACACCCAGAGAGAGTCACAGAGTTAAGGAGAAGAGGATGGCAGTCCTAAGAAGGTGGAGGAATAGGACAGGGAGACCACTTTCTCCCCCACAAATTCATCGAAAGAACATTTGAATGCTGAGCAAATTCCACAAAACAACTTCTGATTGCTGGCAGAGAACATCTGGCGCCCAGAAAGGCAGTCCAACTTCAAAAGGAGGTAGGAAAAAATATAAAAGATAAAAAGAGAGACAAAAGAGGTAGGGATGGAGATCCGTCCTGGGAAGGGAGTCTTTATTTTATTTTATTTTATTTTTTCAGTTATTTTTATTAGTTGGAGGCTAATTACTTTACAATATTGTAGTGGGTTTTGTCATACATTGACATGAATCAGCCATGGATTTACATGTATTCCCCATCCCGATCCCCCCTCCCACCTCCCTCTCCACCTGATTCCTCTGGGTCTTCCCAGTGCACCAGGCCTGAGCGCTTGTCTCATGCATCCAACCTGGGCTGGTGATCTGTTTCACCCTAGATAATATACATGTTTTGATGCTGTTCTCTTGAAACATCCCACCCTCGCCTTCTCCCACAGAGTCCAAAATTCTGTTCTGTACATCTGTGTCTCTTTTTCTGTTTTGCATATAGGGTTATCATTAGCATCTTTCTAAATTCCATATATATGTGTTAGTATACTGTAATGGTCTTTATCTTTCCGGCTTACTTCACTCTGAAGTAAGCCAGGAAGGGAGTCTTTAAAAAGAGAGAAGTTTCCAAACACCAGGAAACACTCTAACCGGTGAATCTGTGGCTAGCCTTGGAACCTCAGAAGGCAACGTAACCGGGAGGAAAAATAAATAAATAATTAAAAACCACAGATTACGTGCCTAAAGACAACTCCAGCGGAGAAGCAGCACAAATGCTCGCATCCACCACTAGCAAGAGGCGACTGGACAAGGAGGCGCGGGCTGCATGGCTTCGGGTAAGGACCGGGCCTGAATGCTCCGAGGGCAATCTGAGGGAATTAATTAGAGATAGCAACCCAGACTGTGGGATAGCTATCCCGCGAAAAACCCGAACCTAAGTCACCACCAGGCATGCTCACAGAACAAAGGACTGAGCAGAGCTAGCTGGCTGTGGACCGGCCCATCCCCCGCTGGCGACTGGCAGGCGAGGGCAGCCAGATCCGGAAGGGGGCAATTGCAGCCCCAGAGAGGCATCATCTACCAAACTGCAAGCAGGCTTCGTTGCTAACAAAGACTCCTTGGGATTCTGGATGGTCTACATCCGCCAGGAGGGTCGCAGCCAGAGATCAGCTCCCCAGAAGAGACACACAGCACACCTGAGAAGGCGTGCATGTTATACACCCAGAAAACTGAGCAGCAGGGATGGGGGAGGCGATAAGTCACAGGCCCCACCTGGGGGAGACTGTGCTCTCCAAGCACCTGGTCACCTGTGCTGCTCAGACCTGGGAAGGGCACAAAACGCAGGCCCAACCAAGTCTGTGCCTTTGTGGCGTACCCGAGAACCTGAACCTGAGTGGCCTAGACCTAGAAAGTACACTCAACCCAGGGCCAGCCTCAGACAGTTCCCGGCAGAGCAATCTAGAGCCTGAACAGGGTAGACTGGGAAAGCACACACGCCATGAGCGGGGTCAAACCCAGTGTGGCCGAAACACTGGGAACACTCCCCACAGATGCCAGGGATGTTCGTTTGCAGTGTTCCTCCCTCGCCACAGCATGATTGAACAAGTGAGCCTTTAAAAAGTGACCACCATCGCCCCCTTGTGGCAGGGTGGAAATTAGACACTGAAGAGACCAGCAAACAGAAGCTAAAATAAACAGACGGAACCGCTTTTTAAGTGACAGGTATAATAGATTAAAACCCTACAGTTAGCACCGACTACATAGGAAGGGGCCTATAGATCTTGAGAAGTATAGGCCAGATCAAGGAACTATCTGAAAATGAACTGACTGTACACTGTCCAAAACAACACCAGAGAAAACCCCAGATATATTCTCACTAGTATTAATTTTTAAACTTTTAAAATTTGTATTTTTGTTTTTAAGTCCTCATTACTCCTTTAATATTCATTTGTATAACCTACTATTACTTTGCAAAAAAAATACCCTATTTTTAAAGCAAACTTTCTATATATATATTTTATAATTTTTGTGACTTTGTTTTTTTTTCTGTAATATTGTGTTTTTTACAATCTAACCCCTACTCTAGATTTTTAATCTTTGCTTCTTGGTATTTGTTATCAATTTTGTACCTTTAAAAACCCAATCTTTAGTACCCATTTTTACTTGGGAGTGGGATTACTGGCTGGATTGATCTCTCCCTCTTTGGACTCTCCTTTTTCTCCACCAGGTTGCCTCTATCTCCTCCCTCCCCCGTCTCTTCTCTACCCAACCCTGTGAATCTCTTTGTGTGTTCTGGGCTGTGGAGATCACTTAGGGAACTGATTACGGGCTAGATCACTCTCTCTCCTTTTGATTACCCCTTTTGTCCTCCTGGCCACCTCTGTCTCTTTCCTCCCTCTTCTCTTCTCTGTGTAATGCCGTGAAAATCTCTGAGGGGTCCAGACTGTGGAGAGCACATAGGGAAGTGATTTCAGACTAGCTTGCTCTCTCCCCTTTTGATTCCCCCTCTTCTCCTGCTGGTCACCTATATCTCCCTCCTCTCTCTTCTCTTCTCCATGTAACTCTGTGTACCTCTCCAGGTGTCCCTCACTATGGATAAACTTTTCATCATTAACCTAGATGTTTTATAATCAGTGCTGTGTAGATGGAGAAGTCTTGAGTCTACTGTAAGAATAAGACTGAAAACCAGAGGCAGGAGGCTTAAGTCCAAATCCCAAGAATACCAGAGAACTCCTGACTCCAGGGAACATTAATTGATAGTAGCTCAACAAACACCTCCATACCTACACTGAAACCAAGCACCACCCAAGGGCCAACAAGTTTCACGGAAAGACATACCACACAAATTCTCCAGGAACATAGGAACATAGCCCTGAGCTCCAATATACAGGCTGCCCAAAGTCACACCAAACCCACTGACATCTCAAAACTCATTACTGGACATTTCATTGCACTCCAGAGAGAAGAAATCCAGCTCCACCCAGAAGAACACTGACACAAGCTTCCCTAACCAGGGAACCTTGATAGCCACCATCCAACCCCACCCACAGTGAGGGACCTTCACAATAAAGAGGAACCACAAACTGCCAGAATACACAAAGGCCACCCAAACACAGCAATATAGACAAAATGAAAAAGCAGAGAACTAACCAGCAGGTAAAGGAACAGGAAAAATGCCCACCAAACAAAACAAAAGAGGAAGAGATAGGGAATTTACCTGATAAAGAATTCCAGATAATGATAGTGAAAATGATCCAAAATCTTGAAAACAATATGGAGTTAAAGATAAATAGCCTGGAGACAAGCATTAAGAAGATGCAAGAAATGTTTAACAAGGACCTAGAAGAAATAAAAAAGAGTCAATATGTAGTGAATAATGCAATAAATGAGATCAAATACACTCTGGAGGGAACAAACAGTAGAATAATGGAGGCAGAAGAGAGGATAGGTGAGGTAGAAGATAGAATGGTATAAATAAATGAAACAGAGAGGAAAAAGGAAAAAAGAATTAAAAGAAATGAGGACAACCTCAGAGACATTTGGGACAATGTTAAACGCCCCAATATTTGAATCATAGGAGTCCCAGAAGAAGACAAAAAGAAAGACCATGAGACAATACTCGAGGAGATAATAGCTGAAAACGTCCCTAAAATGGGGAAGGAAATAATCATCTAAGTCCAAGAAACCCAGAGAGTCCCAAACAGGATAAACCCAAGGCAAAACACCCCAATACAGAGAATAGTCAAATTAACAAAGATCAAACGCAAAGAACAAATATTAAAATCAGCAAGGGAAAAACAACAAAGAACACACACGGGGATTCCTATAAGGAGAACAGCTGATCTTTCAATAGAACCTCTTCAGGCCAGAAGGGAATGGCAAGACACACTTCAAGTGATGAAAGAAAATAACCTACAGCCCAGATTGCTGTACCCAGCAAGGATCTCATTCAAATGTGAAAGAGAAACCAAAAGCTTTACAGACAAGCAAAAGCTGAGAGAATTCAGCACCACCAAACCAGCTCTCCAAAAAATACTAAAGGATCTTCTCTAGACAGGAAACACAGAAAAGGTGTATAAACTTGAACCCAAAACATCAAGTAAATGGCAATGGGATCATACTTATCGATAATTACCTTAAATGTAAATGGGTTGAATGCCCCAACCAAAAGACAAAGAATGGATACAAAAATAAGACCCCTATATATGCTGTCTACAGGAGACCTACCACAAAACAAGGGACACATATAGACTGAAAGTGAAGGGCTGGAAAAAAGATATTCCACGCAAATAGAGACCAAAAGAAAGCAGGAGTAGCAATACTCATTCAGATTAAAATAGACTTTAAAACAAAGGCTGTGAAAAGAGACAAAGAAGGACACTACATAGTGATCAAATGATCAACCCAAAAAGAAGATATAACTATTATAAATATATATGCACCCAACATAGGAGCACCACAATATGTAAGGCAAATGCTAACAAGTATGAAAGGGGAAATTAACAATAACATAATAACAGTGGGAGGCTTTAATACCCTACTCACAGTTATGGATAGATCAACAAAACAGAAAACTAACAAGGAAAGACAAACTTTAAATGATACAATAGACCAGCTAGGCCTAATTGATATCTATAGGACATTTTACCCCAAAACAATGAATTTCACCTTTTTTCTCAAGTGCACATGGAACCTATTCCAAGAGAGATCACATATTGGGCCATCAATGTAGCCTTGCTAAATTCAAAAAAATTGAAATCATTCCAAGCATCTTTTCTGATCACAATGCAGTAAGATTAGATCTCAATTACAGGAGAAAAATTATTACAAATTCCAACATATGGAGGCTGAACAACACGCTGCTGAATAACCAACAAATCACAGAAGAAATCAAAAAAGAAATAAAAATATGCATAGAAATGAATGAAAATGAAAACACAACAACCCAAAACCTATGGGACACTGTAAAAGCAGTGTTAAGGGGAAAGTTCATAGCAATACAGGCTTACCTCAAGAAACAAGAAAAATTCAAATAAATCACCTAATTCTACACCTAAAGCAACTTCAACAGGAAGAAATGAAGAACCCCAGAGTCAGTAGAAGGAAAGAAATCTTAAAAATTAGGGGAGAAATAAATGCAAAGGAAATAAAAGAGACCATAGCAAAAATCAACAAAGCCAAAAGTTAGTTCTTTGAGAAGATAAATAAAATTGACAAACCATTAGCCAGACTCATCAACACAAAAAGGGAGAAAAATCAAATCAAAAAAATTAGAAATGAAAATGGAGAGATCACAACAGACAACACTGAAATACAAAGGATCATAAGAGACGACTACCAGCAGCTCTATGCCAATAAAATGGGCAACTTGGAAGAAATGCACAAATTCTTAGAAAAGTATAACTTTCCAAAACTGAACCAGGAAGAAATAGAAGATCTTAACAGACCCATCTCAAGCATGGAAATCGAAACTGTAATCAGAAATCTTCCAGCAAACAAAAGCCCAGGACCAGATGGCTTCACAGCTGAATTCTACCAAAAATTTAGAGAAGAGCTAACACCTATCTTACTCAAACTCTTCCAGAAAATTGCAGAGGAAAGCAAACTTCCAAACTCATTCTATGAAACCACCATCACCCTAATACCAAACCCTGACAAAGATGCCACAAAAAAGAAAACTACAGGCCAATAATACTGAGAAACATAGATGCAAAAATCCTTAACAAAATTCTAGCAAACAGAATCCAACAACATATTAAAAAAATCATACATCATGACTGACTGGGCTTTATCCCAGGGATGCAAGGATTCTTCAATATCTGCAAATCAATCAACTTAATACACCACATTAACAAATTGAAAAATAAAAACCATATGATTATCTCAATAGATGCAGAGAAAGCCTTTGACAAAATTCAACATCCATTTATGATAAAAAACCCTCCAGAAAGCAGGTATAGAAGGAACATACCTCAGCACAATGAAAGATATATATGACAAATGCACAGCAAACATTATCCTCAATGGTGAAAAATGGAAAGCATTTCCCCTAAAGTCAGGAACAAGACAAGGGTGCCCACTCTCACCACTACTATTCAACATAGCTTTGGAAGTGTTGGCCACAGCAATCAGAACAGAAGAAGAAATAAAAGGAATCCAGATTGGAAAAGAAAAGTAAAACTCTCACTGTTTGCAGATGACATGATCCTATACATAGAAAACCCTAAAGACACCACCAGAAAATTACTAAAGCTAATCAATGAGTATAGTAAAGTTGCAGAATATAAAATTAACACACAGAAATCCCTTGCATTCCTATACACTAACAATGAGAAAACAGAAAGAGAAATTAAGGAAAGAATTCCATTCACCATTGCAACTAAAAGAATGAAATACTTAGGACTATATCTACCTAAAGAAACTATATATATAACTATAAAACACTGCTGAAAGAAAAACTATAAAACACTGCTGAAAGAAAAACTATAAAACACTGCTGAAAGAATCAAAGAGGATACAAATAGATGGAGAAATATACCGTGTTCATGGATCAGAAGAATCAAAACTGTGAAAATGGCTATACTACCCAAAGCAATATATAGATTCAATGCAATCCCTATCAAGCTACTAATGGTATCTTTCACAGAACTAGAACAAATAATTTCACAATTTGTATGGAAATACAAAAAACCTCGAATAGCCAAAGCAATCTTGAGAAAGAAGAATGGAACTGGAGGAATCAACTACCTGACCTCAGACTCTACTACAAAGCCACAGTCATCGAGAGTATGGTACTGGCACAAAGACAGAAATATAGGTCAATGGAACAGAATAGAAAGCCCAGAGATAAATCCATGCACCTATAGACAACTTATCTTCAACAAAAGAGGCAAGAATATACAGTAGAGAAAAGACAATCTCTTTAACAAGTGGGAAAACTGGTCAACCACTTGTAAATGAATGAAACTAGAACACTTTCTAACACCATACACAAAAATAAACTCAAAATGGATTAAAGATCTAAATGTAAGACCAGAAACTATAAACCTCCTAGAGGAAAACATAGGCAAAACACTCTCCAACATAAACTACAGCAGGATCCTCTATGACCCACCTCCAAGACTATTGGAAATAAAAGCAAAAATAAACAAATAGGACCTAATTAAAATTAAAAGCTTGAGGGGGGAGGAGCTAAGATGGTGGAGGAATAGGACCAGGAGACCACTTTCTCCCCTACAAATTCATTGAAAGAACATTTGAACGCTGAGCAAACTCCACAAAACAATTTCTGACTGGTAGCAGAAGACATCAGGTGCCCAGAAAAGCAGCCCATTGTCTTCAAAAGGAGTTAGGACAAAATATAAAAGATAAAAAGCGAGACAAAAGAGTTAGGGACAGAGACCTGTCCCGGGAAGGGAGTCCTAATAGAGGAAGTTTCGAAACACCAGGAAACCCTCTCACTGGCGGGTCTGGGGGAAGTTTTCGAATCTTGGAGGGCAACCTAACTGGGAGGGAAAGTAAATAAAACCCACAGATTACATGCCTAAAAGAAACTCCCAGCAGAAAAGTACCCCAGACGCTTGCATCTGCCACCAGCACGTGGGGGCTGAACGGAGGAACGGGCGGCATTGCTTAGGGTAAGGACCAGCCCTGAATGCCCTGAGGGCAATTGGAGGGAGCTAACGTGAGACAGCAACTTAAATTGTAGGATGGCAAGAGAGAGAAAGGAAATTAACCTGGAAAAAGCCCTAACCGAAGATACTGCCGGCGCGTTTGCATAACAGTGGAAGGACTGAGCAATTCCAGAGAAGAGCTAGCTGGCTGCAGACTGGCCCATCCAGCGCCGGAGGCAGGAGGCAGAGGGGAGGAGAAAGGGGCAAACAGCCCCAGAGACAGCATCCCCTACCAAACTGCAAACAGGATTCCAGTTTCTAACCAAAGACTTCCTGAGATTCTGGATGGTTTACATCCACCGGGAGGGTCGCAGCTAGAGACCAGCTCCCCAGAAGAGACACATGGTGCACCCGACTGGTGCGCACAGAAACTGAGGCTGGGACTGTGGAGGGGATAAGGCGCACTGCACCTGGGGAGAGTGTGCTCGACAAGCTCCGGCTGCCTGAGCTGCTCGGGCCAGGGAAGGCACAAAACGCAGGCCCAACCAAGTCTGCATCTTTGTGGAGTACCCAAAAACCTGAACCTGAGGAGCTTAGGCCTGGGAAGTGCACACACCTCAAGGCCCACTCCCTGTAGAGCAACCTGGAGCTTCAGCAGTGTAGACGGAGAAAGCACACATGCCGCGAGCGGGGGCAAACCCAGTGTGGCCGGAACACTGCGAGTACTCCCCACACACACCAGTGATATTTGTCTTCAGTGCCCCTCCCTCTTCACAGCACAACTGAACAAGCAAACCTAAACAAGAGATCACCTCAGCCCACTTGTGTCAGGGTGGAAATTAGACACTGAAGAGACCTGCAAACAGAAGCCAAATAAACAAAGGGAACCGCTTCAGAAGTGACAGGTGCAACAGATTAAAATCCCTGTAGTTAACACTGACTACACTGGAAGGGGCCTATAGATATTGAGAAGTGTAAGCTGAAACAACGAGCTATCTGAAACTGAACCTAACCCACACTGCCCGCAACAGCTCCAGAGAAATTCCTAGATATACTTTTACTTAATTTTTAAATTAAAAAAATTTTTTCCTTTCTTTTCTTTTTTTCTTGAATTTTTTAAAAGTCCTCTATTACTCCTCTATTACTTAATTTTCATTTTCATAACCTACTATAACCTTGAAAAAAAAAGACCTTATTTTTAAAGCGAACTTCATATATATTTCTTAAATTGTTTGTGTTTTTGTTTCTGTTTTTAATATTGTATTTTTAAGAGTCTAACCTCTACTCTAGATTTTTAACCCTTGTTTTTCAGTATTTGATATCAACTTTGGATATTTAAGAATCCAATATTCAGTACCCATTTTTACTCAGGAGTGTGATGATTACTCTCTCCCCCTTTTGTCTCTCCTTTTTCTCCTCCGGATCACCTCTATTTCCTGCCTCCTCCTTCTCCTCTCAATCCAATTCTGTGAATCTCTGTGGGTGTTCTGGGCTACGGAGAACACTTAGGGAACAGAGTACTGCGTAGATCTGTCTCTCTCCTCTTGAGTCCCCCTTTTTCTCCTCCTGCTCATCTCTATCTCCTACCTCCGTCTCCTCTTCTTCATGTAACTCTGTGAACCTCTCTGGGTGTCCCTCACTGTGGAGAATCTTTTCACCATTAACCTAGAAGTTTTATTATCAGTGCTATATAGTTGGAGAAGTCTTGAGGCTACTGGAAGAATAAAACTGAAATCTAGAGGCAGGACACTTAAGCCCCAAACCTAAGAACACCAGAGAACTCCTGACTACAGGGAACATTAAGTAATAAGAGATCATCCAAAAGCCTCCATACCTACACTGAAACCAACCACCACCCAAGAGCCAATAAGTTCCAGAGCAAGACACACCACACAAATTCTCCAGCAACGCAGGAACATAGCCCTAAGCATCAACATACAGGCTGCCCAAAGTCACACCAAACACATAGATCTATCTCAAAACTCACTACTGGACACTCCATTGCACTCCAGAGAGGAGAAATCCAGCTGCATGCACCAGAACACTGACACAAGCTTCCCTAACCAGGAAACGTTGACAAGACAATCATCCAACCCCACCCACTGGGAGAAACCTCCACAATAAAAAGGAATCACAGACCACCAGAATACAGAAAGGCCACTCCAAACACAGCAATCTAAACAAGATGAAAAGGCAGAGAAATACCCAGCAGGTAAAGGAACATGAAAAATGCCCACCAAGCCAAACAAAAGAGGAGATACAGAATCTACCTGAAAAAGAATTTAGAATATGATAATAAAAATGATCCAAAATCTTGAAAACAAAATGGAGTTAAAGATAAATAGCCTGGAGACAGGATTTAGAATATGCAAGAAATGTTTAACAAGGACCTAGAAGAAATAAAAAAGAGTCAATTAAAAATGAATAATGCAATAAATGGGATCAAAGACACTCTGGAGGGAACCAACAGTAGAATAACGGAGGAAGAAGATAGGATAAGTGAAGTAGAAGATAAAATGATGGAAATAAATGAAGCAGAGAGGAAAAAAGAAAAAAGAATCAAAAGAAATGAGGACAACTTCAGGGGCCTCTGGGACAATGTGAAACGCCCCAACATTCGAATCATAGGAGTCCAGAAGAAGAAGACAAAAAGAAAGGCCATGAGAAGATACTCGAGGAGATAATAGCTGAAAACTTCCCTAAAAATGGGGAAGGAAATAGTCACACAGATTCAAGAAACCCAGAGAGTCCCAAACAGGATAAACCCAAGGCAAAACACCCCAAGACACATATTAATAAAATTAACAAAGATCAAACACAAAGAAAAAATATTAAAAGCAGCAAGGGAGAAACAACAAATAACACACAAAGGGGTTCCCATAAGGATAACAGCTGATCTATCGATAGAAACTCTTCAGGCCAGAAGGGAATGGCAGGACATACTTAAAGTGATGAAAGAGAATAACCTACAACCCAGATTACTGTACCCAGCAAGAATCTCATTCAGATATGAAGGAGAATTCAAAACCTTTTGGTTCAGTCGCTCAGTCATGTCCGACTCTTTGCGACCCCATGAATCACAGCACGCCAGTCCTCCCTGTCCATCACCAACCCCCAGAGTTTACTCAAACTCATGCCCATTGAGTTGGTGATGCCATCCAGCTATCTCATCCTCTGTCGCCCCCTTCTCCTCCTGCTCCCCATCCCTCCCAGCATCAGGGTCTTCTCCAATGAGTCAACTCTTCGAATGAGGTGACCAAAGTACTGGAGTTTCAGCTTCAGCATCAGTCCTTCCAATGAACACCCAGGACTGATCTCCTTTAGGATGCTTTACAGACAAGCAAAAGCTGAGAGAATTCAGCACCACCAAACCAGCTCTTCAACAAATGCTAAAGGGTCTTCTCTAGACAGGAAACACAGAAAGGTTGTATAAACACGAACCCAAAAAAACAGAGTAAATGGCAATGGGACCATACCTATCAATAATTACCTTAAATGTAAATGGGTTGAATGCCCCAACCAAAAGACAAAGACTGGCTGAATGGATACAAAAATAAGACCCCTATATATGCTGTCTACAAGAGACCCACCTCAAAACAAGGGACACATACAGACTGAAATTGAAGGGCTGGAAAAAAAATATTTCACACAAATGGAGACCAAAGGAAAGCAGGAGTCACAATACTCATATCAGACAAAATAGGCTTTAAAATAAAGGCTGTGAAAAGAGACAAAGAAGGACACTATATAGTGATCAAAGGATCAATCCAAGAAGAAGATATAACAACTATAAATATATATGCACCCAACATAGGAGCACCGCAATATATAAGGCAAATGCTAACAAGTATGAAAGGGGAAATTAACAGTAACAAAGTAATAGTGGAAGACTTTAATACCCCACTCACACCTATGGATAGATCAACTAAACAGAAAATTAACAAGGAAAGACAAACTTTAAATGATACAATAGACCAGCTAGACCTAATTGATATCTATAGGACATTTCACCCGAAAACAATCAATTTCACCTTTTACTCAAGTGCACACGGAACCTTCTCCAGAATAGATAAATAAATCTAGCCTTGGTAAATTTTAAAAAAAAATCATTCCAGTCATCTTTTCTGATCACAATGCAGTAAGATTATATCTCAATTACAGGGAAAAAAATTACAAATGCCAACATATGGAGGCTAAATAGCACGCTTCTGAATAACCAACAAATCATAGAAGAAATCAAAATATGCATAGAAATGAATGAAAATGAAAACACAACAACCCAAAACCTATGGGACACTGTAAAAGCAGTGCTAAGGGGAAGGTTCATAGCAATACAGGCTTAGCTCAAGAAACAAGAAAAAAGTCAAATAAATCACCTAACTCTACACATAAAGCAAATAGGGAAGGAAGAAATGAAGAACCCCAGGGTTAGTAGAAGGAACGAAATCTTAAAAATTAGGGGAGAAATAAATGCAAAATAAACAAAAGGGACCATAGAAAAATCAACAAAGCTAAAAGCTGGTTTTTTGAAAAGATAAACAAAATTGACAAACCGTTAGCCAGACTCATTAAGAAACAAAGAGAAAATAATGAAATCAACAAAATTAGAAATGAAAATGGAGAGATCACAACAGACAACACTGAAATACAAAGGATCATAAGAGACTACTACCAGCAGCTCTATGCCAATAAAATGGACAACTTGGAAGAAATGCACAAATTCTTAGAAAAGTATAACTTTCCAAAACTGAACCAGGAAGAAATAGAAGATCTTAACAGACCCATCTCAAGCATGGAAATCGAAACTGTAATCAGAAATCTTCCAACAAACAAAAGCCCAGGACCAGATGGCTTCACAGCTGAATTCTACCAAAAATTTAGAGAAGAGCTAACACCTATCTTACTCAAACTCTTCCAGAAAATTGCAGAGGAAGGTAAACTTCCAAACTCATTCTATGAAACCACCATCACCCTAATACCAAAACCAGACAAAGATGCCACAAAAAAGAAAACTACAGGCCAATAATACTGAGAAACATAGATGCAAAAATCCTTAACAAAATTCTAGCAAACAGAATCCAACAACATATTAAAAATATCATACATCATGACCAAGTGGGCTTTATCCCAGGAATGCAAGGATTCTTTAATATCAGCAAATCAATCAATGTAATGCACCACATTAGCAAATTGAAAGATAAAAACCACATGATTATCTCAATAGATGCAGAGAAAGCCTTTGACAAAATTCAACATCCATTTAGGATAAAAACCCTCCAGAAAGCAGGCATAGAAGGAACATACCTCAACATAATAAAAGCTATATATGACAAACACGCAGCAAACATTATCCTCAATGGTGAAAAATTGAAAGCATTTCCCCTAAAGTCAGGAACAAGACAAGGGTGCCCACTCTCACCACTACTATTCAACATAGTTTTGGAAGTATTGACCACTGCAATCAGAGCAGAAGAAGAAATAAAAGGAATCCAGATAGGAAAGGAAGAAGTAAAACTCTCACTGTTTGCAGACAACATGATCCTATACATAGAAAACCCTAAAGACTCTACCAGAAAATTACTAGAGCTAATCAATTAATATAGTAAAGCTGCAGGATATAAAATTAACACACAGAAATCCCTTGCATTTGTATACACTAACAATGAGAAAACAGAAAGAGAAATTAAGGAAACAATACCATTCACCATTGCCACAAAAAGAATAAAATACCTAGGAGTATATCTACCTAAAGAAACAAAAGACCTATACATAGAAAACTATAAAACACTGATGAAAGAAATCAAAGAGGACACAAATAGATGGAGAAATATACCATGTTCATGGATCGGAAGGATCAATATTGTGAAAATGAGTATAATACACAAAGCAATCTATAGATTCAATGCAATCTCTAAAGCTACCAACGGTATTTTTCACAGAAGTAGAACAAATAATTTCACAATTTGTATGGAAATACAAAAAACCTCGAAGAGCCAAAGCAACCTTGAGAAAGAAGAATGGAACTGGAGGAATCAACCTGCTTGACTTCAGGCTCTACTGCAAAGCCACAGTCATCAAGACAGTATGGTACTGGCAGAAAGACAGAAATATAGGTCAATGGAACAAAATAGAAAGCCCAGAGATAAATCCACGAACCTATGGACACCTTACCTTCGACAAAATAGGCAAGAATACACAATGGAAAAAAGACAATCTCTTTAACAAGTGGTGCTGGGAAAACTGGTCAACCACTTGTAAACGAATAAAACTAGAACACTTTCTAACACCATACACAAAAATAAACTCAAAGTGGATTAAAAATCTAAATGTAAGACCAGAAACTATAAACCTCCTAGAGGAGAACATAGGCAAAACACTCTCTGACATAAATCACAGCAAGATCTTCTATGACCCACCTCCCAGAATATTGGAAATAAAAGCAAAAATAACCAAATGGGACCTAATTAAACTTAAAAGCTTTTGCACAACAAAGGAAACTATAAGCCAGGTGAAAAGACAGCCTTCAGAATGGGACAAAATAATAGCAAACGAAGAAACAGACACCGGATTAATCTCAAAAAATATACAAGCAACTCCTGCAGCTCAATTCCAGAAAAATAAACGACCCAGTCAATAAATGGGCCAAAGACCTAAACAGACATTTCTCCAAAGAAGACATACAGATGGCTAACAGACACATGAGAAGATGCTCAAGAGCACTCATTATCAGGAAATGCACATCAAAACCACAATGAGGTACCATTACACACCAGTCAGAATGGCTTCTATCCAAAAGCCTACAAGCAATACATGCTGGAGAGGGTGTGGGGAAAAGGCAACCCTTTTACACTGTTGGTGGGAATGAAAACTAGTACAGCCACTATGGAGAACAGTGTGGAGAGTCCTTAAAAAACTGGAAATAGAACTGCCATATGACCCAGCAATCCCACTCCTGGGCATACACACCGAGGAAACCAGAACTGAAACAGACACGTGTACCCCAGTGCTCATTGCAGCACTGTTTACAATAGCCAGGACATGGAAGCAACCTAGATGCCCATCAGCAGACGGATGGATAAGAAAGCTGTGGTACATATACACTATTGAATATTACTCATCTATTAAAAAGATAACATTTGAATCAGTTCTAATGAGATAGATGAAATTGGAGCCCATTATACAGAGTGAAGTAAGCCAGAAAGATAAACACTAATATGGTATACTAACGCATATATATGGAATTTAGAAAGATGGTAATGATAACCCTATATGCAAGACAGAAAAAGAGACACAGATGTATAGAACAGACTTTTGGACTCTATGGGAGAGGGCAAGGGTGGGATGGTTTGGGAGAATGGTGTTGAAACATGTACATTATCATATGTGAAATGAATCACCAGTCCAGGTTCAATGCATGATACAGGGTACTGGTGCACTGAAATGACCTGGAGGGATGGGATGGGATGGGATGGAGAGGGATGTGGGAGGGGTGTTCAGGGTGAGGAACACATGTACGCCCATGGCGGATTCATGTCTATGTATGGCAAAACCACTACCGTATTGTAAAACAATTAGCCTCCAGTTAAAATAAACAAATTTATATCAAATATGAGAGTGAGAAGAGAAGGGGGGGGGGAGATAGAGGAGACCTGGGGGAGAAATGGGAAAGTCAAAAGTGTAGAGAGCAATCAAGCCAGTAATCACACCGATAAGTGAAAATGGATACTGAAAATTAGATTCTTAAAGGTACATAATTGATAACAAATATCAAAAAGCAAAGATTAAAAATCTAGAGTAGAGGTTAGACTCTCAAAAAAGCAATATTAAAAATACAAAGCAAAATCACAAAAATTATAAACTATTTATATATGAAATTTGCTTTAAAAATAGGGTATTTTTTGCAAGGTAATAGTATATCATAAAAATGAAAATTAAACAAGTAATAAAGAACTTAATTTTTAAAAACTAAAACATGACAATAGTAAAATATATATATATATATATATATATATATATATATATATATATATGGATTTCTCTACAGGTGTTGTGGGCAGTGTGGGGTCAGTTCAGTTTCAGATAGTTCATTGTTCCAACTTGTACTTTTTCTCAAGGTCTATGCTGCTGCTGCTACTAAGTCGCTTCAGTCATGTCCGACTCTGTGCGACCCCATAGATGGCAGCCCACCAGGCTTCCCTGTGCTTGGGATTCTCCAGGCAAGAACACTGGAGTGGGTCTATAGGCCCCCTCCAATGCTTAGTCAATGTTAACTACAGGGTTTTTCTTTTTTTCATTTATTTTTATTAGTTGGAGGCTAATTACTTTACAATATTGTAGTAGTTTTTGCCATATATTGACATGAATCAGCCCTGGATTTACATGTGTTCCCCATCCCGATCTCTGCTCCCTCCTCCCTCTCCATCCCATCCCTCTGGGTCAGGCTTTTAATCTATTGCACCTGTCACTTTCAGAGCAGTTCCCTCTTCTATGTTTATTTTCACTTCCTCTGTTTTCAAGTTTCTTCAGTGTCTACTTTCTGCCCTAACACAAGGGGGTGAAGGTGATAACTTATTTAGACTCACTTTTTCACTTGTGTTGTGGGGAGGGAGGGATACTGCAAACAAATATCACTGGCCGTGTGTGGGAAGTGCTCGCAGTGTATGGGCCACACTGGATTTGCCCCAGCTCAAGGCAGTGTGCACTTCCGGGGTCTGCACTGCTCAGGCTCCGGGGTGTTCTGCTGCGGCACTGTCCAGAGTGGGCCCTGAGTTTCGTGCACTTCCCAGGTCTCAGCCGCTCAGGTTCTCAGGTACTCTGCAAGGGCACAGACTAAGTTGCACGTGTGTTTTGTGCCCTTGCCAGGTCTGAGCAGCTCAGGAGACCAGGTGTTTGGCGAGTGTACTGTCCCAGGTGGGTTGAGCATCTTAATCATCTCCCTGGTCCCAGCCACTCGGTTTGCTGGGGGCACCATGAGAGCACCATCTCAGGTGTGCCATGTGTCTCCTCTTGGGAGTTGATCTCAGGTTGCAAACCTCCTGATGGATGTCAACTGTCCAGGATCCCAGGAAGACATGATTAGCAATTGGGAGCCTGCTCACAGTTGGGTGGAGGATTCCAGTCTCTGGGGCCGAGGTTGGAGCAGCCCCTTGCCTTCCAGCTCTGGCTGTCCTCGCCTGCCTCTCAGCTTCTGGCGGGGGAGAGGGGACTCTACGAAGCCAGCTAGCTCTCCTTTGGTATTTGCTCAATCCTTTGTGAGCAGGCGGCAAGTTAGAGCCTTTCATGGGAGGGTTCTCTCTCTCTCTCTCTCTCTCTCTCTCTCTCTCTCTCTCTCTCTCTCTCTCTGGTGATTCCACAGTTTGGGTTGCTATCTCATGTTAGCACCCTCAGATTGTCCTCAAGGCATTCAGGCCCACTCCTTACCCTAAGCACCGATTGTGCAGCCCATGCCTCCCTGTCCGGCCCCTGCTCGCTGGTGGTGGATGCAAGCGTCTGGGCTGCTTCTCCACTGGCAGTTGCAGTTAGGCATCTATTCTGTGAGTCTTTTTTTTTTTTTTCCTGCTGGTTATGTTGCTCTCTGAGATTCCTAAACTCCCCACAGACCCGCCTGTGAGAGGGTTTCCTACTCTTTGGAAACTTCTTCACTACTCCCTCCTCAGGATGGGTCTCCACCCCTAAGTCTTTTGTCTCTTTTTTCGTCTTTTATATTTTGTCCTACCTCCTTTTGAAGAGAATGGCCTGCCTTTCTGGGTGCCTGGTGTCCTCTGCCAGTGTTCAGAAGTTGTTTTGTGGAAGTTGCTCAGCATTCAAATGACCTTTTGATGAATTCGTGGGGGAGAAATTGGTCACCATGTCCTATTCCTCTGCCATCTTGGGATCGCACCCCCCAGTTTACTTCTAAGAGCATGAAATGGGTAGTCGCATTACCTTAGGAGACTTGTGAAATTACAAGGATGGGACAAGGTTTTATCCCTGTTTCCTAGGGTCTTAGAGTATTGTCAGACTACAGTCAGCATGGCCCATATGAAGTGTGGCATAAATGGTAAAATGTCTCTACCCTCTGGAATAGAGAGAAGAACGACAGGACACTTCTCTTAGGAAACTATGCAGTTTAGTCAAGTATTAAAAAAAAAAAAAAGTACACTGTGAAGCTCTAACTCTCCACTTGGTGAAGATATGTTTTAAAAATAAAGGAAAAAGAAACACTTTTTCACAGAGGCAAAAGCTTTAAATCATTCAGCACCAGCATACCTGCACTATAGAAAATATTATAGGAAGGCCTGCAGGAGGAGTGGATGTAGTACAAGGTGAAAATCTAAAACCGTACCAGAGGAGGGAGAACATGGAGGATTGTCAGTCTGAGGATATGTATCCATATCTTTTTATATCTCTAGCTCTATCCCTAATTTAGAGAGAATTTAATACATTCACAGTGCATTTTCTTGGACTAAAATATTCAGATAATACATTCAAGAGCAGATTAAGTACAGTTGTTGAGAAAATCAGTAAATTGTAATTTAACTCAAAGGAAAATATCCCAAATAAAACAGAGAGACAAAAATGTAATAAAATATGAAAAAGTTTGTAAGAGATAATACAGGACCCAGTGAAAAGACTCTCAGTATGTAGATACTGAAATTACTGGTAGGAGTCCTGTCTCCTGCCTAGAGCTGAGTGACAGGAGGACTCCCAGGGAGCCGTAGCTGCAGTGTGTGAGCCCACAGCTGTGGGCATGGAGTAGGTCAGCAGGGATGTTGGCCTCAGTACACTGGGCAGCCAGCGCTGCTGCTTTTGTTCCTTTCTGCCCTAATTGTCTCAAGGATGGGTCTGGCTGGAGGGAGTTAAGGGACCAAAGCAGAGGACACTCAGTGAGCTCCTTAAGGTAAAAGGGCAATCCTCTGGCAATACCTAGATTGGGCTGTACCAGCAAAGCCAAGTGGGGTTGCCTGGATGAGATATTAGCCAGCCTCCTGGACATCAAAAAAATCCTTAGCTGTATCAGGAGAGAATGTCCTTTTAAAAAAAATTGGATAGTTGTTCTGCGGTGTTGGGTTAGTTCCTGCTGTACAGCAAAGTGAATCAGCTGTGGCATGTGTGCTCAGTTGTGTCTAAGTCTCTGTGACCCCATAGACTGTAGCCCATCACGCTCCCCTTTCTGTGGAATTTTCTAGGCAAGAATACTGGAGTGGGTTGCCGTTTCCTTTTCCGGGGAATCTTCTCGAGCCAGGGATCTAACCCTCCTCTCTTGAATCTCCTGCATTGGAGGGCAGATTCTTTACCACTGAAATCACCAGAGAGGAGGGAATTAGCTGTATATTTACATCCATCTGCCCTCTCCCCCGCCTCCATTTGGATTTCCTTCCCTTTTAGGTCACCACAGAACACTCTTAGAGTTCCTATACAGTATACAGTAGGTGCTATACAGTAGGTTCTCATTAGTTACATATTTTATACATAGTATCAATGTATGTCAATTCAAATCTCCCAATTCATCCCACCCCCTCCTTGGTATACATAAATTTGTTCTCTGTGTCTGTGTTTTATTTCTGCTTGCAATAAGATCATCTATACCATTTTTCTAGATTCCACATACATGTGTGGAATACAAAACTTTTTTTTCTCTTTCCGCCTTACTTAACTCTGTATGACAGTCTTTAGGTCAGTCCACATCTCTGCAAATGACACAATTTGTTCCTTTTTATGGCTAAGTAGTATTACATTGTACATATGTATAGCTTCATACATATGTATATGAAGATGTATATATGTATATCTTCATTTTTTACAATAAATTTATTTTTTGGCTGTGTGGGGTCTTAGTTTCAGCATGCAGGATCTTCGTTGCAGTATGTAGGATCTTTCCTTACATTTTGTGGGCTTAGTAGTTACAGGGTGTAGTCTTAGTTGCTGCACTACAGGTGAGATCTTAATTCCCTGACCAGGGATCCAACCCAAGTCCACTGTTTTGGAAGGTGGGTTCTTAACCACTAGACCTGTACCATATCTTCTTAACAGGAGTAAGTGTGTTGACTTAGAGTGATAAAACTACAGTCATCTGTTGCAGAATCCTGGAAGCACCCCAGGGTTCTACTTGGTATAGATTTAGTTGAGAAGTCAGCAGTTGGTTTGGCAGGCACAGGAGGCATGGAACTTACAATACCTGAGACAACAGTGATGGAGAAACTCTTAGAATGTTTGCAACAGCAATTATTGTGCAAAAATGTACAAGTATTTCAGCATTTTTCAAACCAAAACAAATACACTGGAAATAACCAGCTGAAAGTCAGCTTTTCCTGAAACCCATCCCTGTTTACACATGATCCTATCTTTGCTGACATCATTCACCTCCCTAATCAGCCTGTATCCTTTGGGAAGCTATATTCTCATGAGTACCTGTTTCTTGTACTCTCACAACACTTACTTGGAACATCCTCATTTCATGACAAGTCCTACATGCTCAGTGAACTGGTAGCATTGCTAAGGAAAGTCAGACAATAGAGCTGAATGACTTCTGCATACTTTCATGATATCTAACCTCAGCTTATTTCACATTTCTCCTCAACCATCTCTTTTAACTTTTGTGTTGATTCTCATCTTACTCCATTTTTTGGTCCCAAATAGTTCCCATTCTTACTTTATTCTCCAACCAGATACATTTTGACCACAAAACTGTAAGCTTTAGGGCCATTTACCTTCCTGGGACAGTTTCAATTACTAGAAAAGGACATAGTGATGTGTTGACATAATCATATATTTTTAATTACAATTTTTAAAAATAAGGTATCTTAAGAACAGTTAAAATAGCAATTCTTTTTATTCATACTTGGCCTCTTTTACATTTTTTAATGTTTGTAGTTACTTTTTCGTGTAAGTTTTTTTTTGTTCATTTTTCTTTTTTGTTTTTGGTAGTGGGAAGATACCCTGAAGGAGAGCATGTCAACCCACTCCAGTATTCTTGCCTGGAGAATCCCCATGGACAGAGGAGTGAGAGTGTAACAGGCAGGAAGGCCAAGGGTCTCCAAATGGAGGAAAGAGGCTGCAAGTGCCAGACATTATTATCTCTCTTAAGCGGCAGGAAGAAACAAACCAGCGATACTTTTTTCTTTGCTAATACAAATTTAAAAGGAGGTTTCTCTTAAAATGCTGTGTTGCCATGACACCTGGTTTCACCTGAAGCTAACTACTCTCAAACCTTGAGTTAACCAATACATTTCTTTGTCTTATGGAAATGTTGTCATAAGCTATGTTAATGTACCCCAGACTCTATCTTCAAGTTGGTTCCGCCAAAGGGCCTAACTTACTTACTCAGGTATTGTTTCCCTAATCTATGTAAATGAAACTATTCGTTGGTATTCTGCCCTTCTACAAGATTCAAGTCAATCGTTTTATGGCCAGGGATAAATTATCTGGTGCCATTCTAAATTTTATGACATTCCTTTCTTTTCATTAACAGACTGTGAGTGACTATATAACATACAGCTAAAGACTGGTGGGGGGGGGGGGGACTCTTTTGCCCCCTTCTGATGCCTATGTCAGAAGCTTTCTCTATCTCCTTTATACTTTAATAAAACTTTATTACACAAAAGCTCCGAGCTATCCAGCCTCGTCTCTGGCCCCAGATTGAATTTGTCTCCTCCGGAGGCCAAGAATTCCGTGTCTTATCATTCAGCAACAACCTTTAATCATCAGGGCTCATCCGGGATCCTTCAGGACAAGGTAAGGATGCTTGGAGCTCTAGTTCTTTGTTCTCCTAGTGAACACGTTTTCCGCTGTACTTTACTAACTCTATGGTGTGCTTGTGTGAATGAATGAAACGCCCTGCGTGAAGCTGGTGAGGAGCCCTGCTCTGCGGTTCCGCGGTGACCTCATAAGGCTTATGGCAAAAACCTGTCGGGGTTTTTACCGACCTGCCAATGCCAAGAGGCAACCAATGTCTCCCTCGGGAACCAATCAGAAATGGGCAAAGCATGTGGACTGAACTCTCCTTTCTCGGTCAAACTTTTCGGTCTCTTTGACCATTTCGTAACTCCTTGAGAATTAGAAGTACTAACCTAATCTATCGGATCATAGGCTTTCAAGGGACTTGTGATCTATGTTGCTACTCTACTGTGGTCTAGGCCTCAAACTGGGATTGGTAGTCAGAAAGCACCTAGCCTCGCTAGGCATGAAAAGTTAGGAAGCTAGATGGAGCTCTAACTCCTAGAGCATCTCTGAGGTTAAAGGTTACTCGGATTGGAACTGCAATGGTTTTTTCCTTTGGTAACACTGGCTCTTAGTGGACCAGAGGAGGCTCTTATACTGGTGTGGTAACGCTTAGAAGGAAAATCTCAGTTTCATGTTTGTATCGGTCTTACTGCAGTCAGGAATATACTCAGGGTCGTGCACAGGCACTCAGGTGATGAATGTTTCCCCCAGAGGTCTTAGCTTGGGAGGTATTTTGGAAGGTTACCCTGATTGCACTGCGGGTGGCATCAGAGGCAAGCGAGGTAAAGAGCTGGACGTCAGTCAGGGATGCCATCAGGTCTACCCCTGGTGCATCCCCACCCCGTCTTGGTGGTAGAACTGGGAGGGACGAGTGTGAGGCCTGCGTCGGTAAGGGACAGACTAAGTCTGACCAGGAAGGAAAAGCTTCTGGTGTAACGTCTGTCTACACCCCCATATAGAGCAGGGAGGGACGCCTCTGGTAGAAAATAATGGCACTGGTCGCTTTTTTCTCTCTTACAGATGGATAGCAATTCCAGCCTCACTCCTTTGAACTGTATCCTGAAAATCTGGGATAGATTTGATCCCCAGGGCTTAAAGAAGACACACTTGGTCTTCCTTTGTGATACTGCATGGCCTCGGTACCCACTGGAAGATGGCGAATGGTGGCCAGTTGGAGGGTCTCTTAAGTATAATACTGTTTTACAATTAGACCGGTTCTTTAAAAAGCAAGGAAAATGGGTAGAAGTAGCGTATGTGTTTCCCTTTTTCTCTCTGCGAAATATGCCAGACTTATGTCCTAAGGGTGTAGATTTGGGTGTGAAACCTTCAGTGCCCCCCCCCCCCCCCCCCGTCCTCCTACTTTGCCCCCGTATCTGGGGCTCCAAGCTGAGGTTCAAACTGCTTTGGTCTCAGTGGAAACACAAACTGAGACTCAAACTGCTTTGGTCTCAGTGGAAACCCAAACTGAGATTCAAACTGCCTCTGTCTCAGTGGGAACCCAAATTGAGATTCGACCTGCTCAAGTAGAGATCCAAACAACTCCTGTCTCAGTACGACTTCAGACTACTCTGGTTTCAATAGAAACTCAGACCATCGAAATAAGAGATGAGATGGAGGACAGGAGGCAAAGAGATAAAGAAAAGCAGGTTTCTCCAATCTATCCCTAGGATATGCACAGAGCAGCCAGAGAGACTGAGGAACAGCCACTCATGCTGTTGCCTCTTCATAAGTACACACTGGGAGAAATTATCAGTCTATGAGAGTTAATAAGCCTTTTTCTTATCAAAAGATATAAAGAATTAAGGAGGACCTGGGAGACTATTTAGAGGACCCAGAAAAATATATTAGAGCTTTTAGTGCAGAGTGTTACTCTGCTTTATAACCTTACTTGGAAGGATGTGATGTATATCTTGGGACAAACGTTGACTCCTGACTCAAAAGCTCGAGTTTTGGGAAAAGTGGTTGCTTATGGAGATGAATGGCTTGATAATAAATCAGTAGGAAAGAGAGAGGACAAGATAACTGCCCTCCCTACTGGGAGTCAGGCGGTCCCAGCTACAGAACCAGACTGGGACTATAACACTGCTAAAGGAAGATGGGATCAGAGCCATTTTGTCAGATGTATTCTTGAAGGAGTCAGGCAGGCGCGTTCTAAACCTTTAAACTATGGCAAACTGGCAGACATAGAACAGGAGGAGAAGGAAGCGCCTGGTAAATTCCTAGATAGACTGAAAGAAGCCCTTCGCAGATTCACTGAGATTGATCCCAAAAGTGAAGAGGGAAAAGTGATCTTAAAGGATAGATTTCTCACTCAGTCAGCTCCAGATATTCGCCGTAAGTTATCAAAAGGGGTGTATGGACCAAATCAGTCTTTAGATAATCTGTTACAACTGGCTCAGACAGTCTATTATGGTAGGAAATATGAGGAAAAGAAAGAAAAAGAAAGACAAAGGAACAGGTGGAAGCCCTCACAATGGCTGTGAAAACCCTTCTTAAACAGCCTGAGAAAAATGCCCAGAGGGACCCAGGCGAAAAGGGATGGGCTTGCTATTGCTGTGGAAAGGAGGAGCATCTCAAGCGGGATTGCCCTCAGGCATCTAAGCCGCCCCCGGCTCCATGTCTGGTCTGCAAGGGACCACTCTGGAGGAGAGACTGCCCCAAGAGGCGTAGGTCTCAGGGGTCTGACTCTCAAGACAATCAGGACTGAAGGTGCTCGGGGGTCCCCACACAAGCTCCCGTCCTAAGGAACCCTGCGTATTGATAATGGTGGGAGGCCAATCCATCAATTTCCTTTTAGATACTGGGGCAACCTATTCCGTGCTTACTGAAGCCCCTGGCCCACTTTCTTCCCGATCCGCTTCCGTAATGGGACTGTCTGGATGAGCCAAAAGGTATTATTTCAGTTATTCTCTATCCTGCAACTGGGATTCTGTGCTATTTTCACACGAGTTTCTTATCGTGCCAGAATCACCCTCACCCCTTTTGGGGAGGGATATACTGAGCAAGGTCCATGCCTCCATTTTCATGAATATGGAGCCCTCCCTTTCTCTCCATTTAAACGAACAAAATGTGAATCCTAGAGTATGGGCTGATGGAAAATCTATGGGTCGAGCACAAAATGCTATTCCTGTAGTTGTCAAGCTCAAAGACCAGCACTTAGTTCCACAGAAGAAGCAGCATCCCCTGAAACCTGAGGTTAAAGAAGGGTTAAAACCCATCATAGAAAATTTAAAGGAGCAGGGACTGTTAGTTCCTTGTAACAGTCCATGCAACACTCCTATTTTGGGTATAAAGAAATCAAATGATAAATGGAGATTAGTTCAAGATTTATGAATAGTAAATGAGGCTGTGGTTCCTTTACACCCCGTGGCGCCTAATCCTTATACTCTATTGTCTGAAATTCCTGAACAAGCCAAATATTTTTCAGTAATTGATTTAAAAGATGCCTTCTATTCAGTGCCTTTGGCGGAGGAAAGTCAATTTCTATTTGCCTTTGAAGACCCTACTCAGCCAGCTTCTCAGTTAACCTGGACAGTTTTGCCCCAGGGATTTCGTGACAGTCCTCACTTATTTGGACAAAGTTTGTCACGGGATCTACAAAACTTTAATAGCTCTGAAGCGGTAGTGTTACAATATGTAGATGATATTTTGCTCTGTGCTGAGACAGAGGAAGCTTGTTCACAAGCCTCAGAAGATTTCTTAAACTTTCTGGCAGGTTGCGGTTACAAGGCATCAAGAGAAAAGGCTCAGCTTTGTCAACAATCTGTTAGATATCTGGGCTTAATCATGTCAGAAGAGACTAGGGTCATAGGCCCAGAGAGAATTAAACCTATACTAAATCATCCCCTACCTATGACTTTAAGACAATTGAGAGGATTTTTGGGAATCACAGGCTACTGTCTATTTGGATTCCGGGTTATGGGGGACTTGCCCGGCCTTTATATAAACTTATAGCTGAAACTCAGCAGGCCCAAACCGACAAACTGGTTTGGTCTCCAGATACTCAAAAGGCTTTTAAGATTCTTCAGACTGCTCTCCTGCAAGCTCCCGCTTTGAGTTTGCCCACAGGGTCAGAGTTTAACTTGTTTGTCACTGAAAGAAAAGGTGTGGCCTTGGGAGTTTTGACACAACCCCGAGGGCCTCACCAGCAACCTATTGCTTATCTAAGCAAAGAATTAGATGTAATTGCACGTGGGTGGCCCCACTGCCTAAGAGTAATTGGGGCCACGGCTTTATTTGCACCTGAAAATTTAAAAATAATTAATGGACGAAACCTAACTGTACTGACTTTGTGAGGCTGCGCCATGACAGGCAGCCTAGATTAGGAATAGGCCTGGTTTTCCAGGGTAACATGATTATCATGCCACCTGGAGCCAGCCAATCAACATGCGCCTAGTAAGAAAAAGGGAACCTATCAGGGGAAAGCTGAAAAGCCCATGAACGCCCAAGTTTGAAAAAAGCCCGCGAAGGTTTGGGCCAATAAGATTACTTTGCAAACATGTAACCAATCCGCTTAAGCCAGCTACCAACTGCTAATGCACACCTTATAAATTGGGTAACAGCTTGGGCTCAGCACTCTCTGACCCCGTACCACTGCGTTGGACGTGCAGCAGGAGCCCTGACTCGATTCAGCAATAAACTTCCCTTTCATGCGAGTTGCATTGTCTTGGAAGCCTTCTCTCTTCCCGCTCAGGGATTCAGACATCGGGCATAACAACTTCTCATGATGTGAGTGGAATCTTGAATTCTAAGGTTAATATTTGGATGACAGACAGTAGGCTTCTTAAATATCAGTCATTGTTGTTAGAAGGACCAGTAAATAAGCTTAAAGTTTGTGGAAATTTAAATCCTGCCACTTTCCTTCCTGAGAAGGAAAATGAAACACCTGATCACGATTGTTCCCAATTCCTAACTTTAAACTATGCAGCTCGGGAGGATCTAATGGATACCCCATTAGACAATCCTGACATGGAAATATTTATAGATGGCAGTTCTTTTGTTTGGGATGGAAAGCATAAAGCAGGTTATGCCATGGTGACTGCTGAACAGGTTTTAGAAGCAAAATCTCTCCCCCAGGGAACCAGTGCCCAGTTAGCAGAGCTTGTGGCTCTGACCCGAGCTCTAGAGTTAAGCAAAGGGCAACGGGTGACTATTTACACCAATTCTAAGTATGCTTATTTGACTTTACATGCTCATGCTGCAATATGGAAAGAAAGACAGTTTAAAGCAGCAACAGGAGAAGCTATTAAGCATTTCAGAGAGATTGAGAGACTTAACTGCTATCTACTGTCCTAAAGAGGTAGCAGTTATGCATTGCAAAGGGCAGAGCAGGGATGGGAGTAAAGTAGCTGCTTGTAACCTGTTAGCTGACTCTCAAGCCAAAAAAGCGGCCCTTTGCGAAACCCCCTCCTTACAGACACCTTTGATCTGGACAAGTCCTGTGGAACAGAAAAAACCACAATATACTGAGGAAGAATTAGAAAGATATGAAAAAGGAGGAGCAAAGATTACTGATAAAGGATGGTTGCAGTCCGAAGATGGATGATTAATAATTTCTGAAAATGCTCAGTGGAAAATTCTTAAGGGTTTACATCAGAGTTTTCATTTGGGTGTAGAAAGTACTTACCAGATGGCTTCTCATTTGTTTGAAGGTAAAAATGTAATGAAAACTTTAAAGAACATTATCAAACGGTGTGAGGTTTGTCAGAAAAATAACCCAAAGACTGAAAAGCTAGCAAAATCTGGATTACAACGAAAGGGAAAGTATCCTGGAGAGGATTGGGAAATCGATTTTACACATATGCCAAAAGCTAATGGATATTCCTGCTTACAAGTTTGGGTGGATACTTTTACTGGATGGATTGAGGCATTCCCCTGTCGTAGTGAACAAGCTAAAGAGGTTATAAAGATTTTAATCCATGAAATTATCCCCAGGTTTGGGCTGCCACGGAGCCTTCAGAGTGACAATGGCTCCACCTTTAAAGCTGCTGTAACTCAGGGAGTGTCTAAAGCTCTAGGAATAGAGTATCACTTACACTGTTCCTGAAGACCCCAATCCTCAGGAAAGGTTGAAAAAGCTAATGACATTATCAAAAGACATCTGTGCAAATTAACTCAAGAAACTCAGGACAACTGGATTAAAGTCCTACCCATAGCTTTAATGAGGGCTCGAACTGCCCCAAAAAAGGAGGAGCTGTCCCCCTTTGAATGTATTTATGGAAGGCCTTTCTTACGCACAGACATTGTTATAGATCCTGAAGCCTTGGAGTTAACTAATTATGTAACTCAGCTCTCAGCTTTTCAACAGGCATTAACAGAATTCCAGAAGACGACTCCTGACTCAGCCTCTGATTCCAACAAGACTCTATTTGAGCCAGCAACCGAGGTCTTGATAAAAACATTGGGGTCTGGGGGCCCATCCCTTGAGCCCCTCTGGGAAGGCCCTTACCAGGTTATTCTTTCTTCTGCCACAGCTGTCAAAGTGCCAAAAATTGATTCATGGGTACATCACACTCGAGTTAAGAGGTGGCACCCTGACCAGAATTAGGTGATGTCCTTTTATGTTTTTACTTTCTATGCTCTGACTTTGTATGTTTCAGATGGGCCTGATAATCTATGTGAGCCTAATTCTGCTGACTCCAGAAATCCTGAGTCTGCCGTTTGATCCTCAAGACAATGCCTTCCTGTCCTGAGCTCACTCCTATGCTGCATTCCACGATCGGTCTAACTGCTGGGTCTGCGGAGCACTCCCCTCTTCATCAGTGAAAGTCTTCCCATGGTGGACATCTCCACTTCAAGGAAAAGACTTTCTCCAAGTCTGTGAATACCTTCGACATCACATGTGATGCCTCTTCTTTGTCTGATGACATCTAACAACCCTAGAATAGACTGGTGTAATACTTTGTACCTTAACTATGGACATAACGTGACTTTTAATTTTGATTATACACTGTCTCAGTTTAATGACTATTTTGCTGCGCATAAGACAAATAGGTCTAGATCTGATGGTTTTTTACCTGATGTTTATCAAATATGGGATGAGGTTATATGGCTAACTCCTGAAAAAGAATGTCTAATATCTACTGCCCCTATATGCTGGGAACAAACAGAGCCTTCCCCCAAAGTTAGCCAACAACTTAATTACAATGATTGGAAACAATTGGGATTTTTGCCTCAGGAAATATGTAACGTAATCATTCCCATGTTTTCCAACCCCAGTTCAGGATCTCCCTTTGTCTGGCAATTCACTAATTGGGACTGGATATCTCAGTCACGCTGGCTTGCTCCAAACGGGACTTATTGGATATGTGGCCTTCACCTATGGGCTTGGCTTCCCCCTGGCTGGATAAGGAGATGCACCCTGGGTCTAGCCTTTACTCATGGCTTTATATTTTCAGAGCTTCCAGAAAAGCCTGCTAATTTACCCCACCTTAAAACTCGGTGGGCAAGCTCTGTATTTCACTGGTATGATTATTTGGCTGCAGTGTTTGTCCCCTCTTTGGGAACTACAGATGTTATGCTACGAGTAGATGCTTTGACAAATTTTACTCAACAGGCATTACAAGATTCTCAAAAAGCTATTTCAGCTCTTAATACTGAACAGGCACAAATTACAAAGGTGGTTTTACAAAACAGATTGGCTTTAGATATTCTGACAGCTGCACAAGGAGGAACTTGTGCCATCATTCATACTCCATGCTGTACATATATACCTGATATGAGCACTAATGTTACTCATTTTACTAAACACATGAACAAGATTACTGGGGCCATGGATACTCCTGAAGCCTCAATCGCCTCACTTTGGGAGACATTAACTAGTTCCCCATGGTGGAAAACTATCTTAATTACAATAATTCTGATTGTTTTGTTTTTGCTGTTTGCTCCCTGCATCTGTAACTGTGTAACTGGATTTGTTTCTAGTCGCATGAAAGCTTTTAAGTTACAAATGGTTGCTCAAACTCCTGCTATCACTGCAGCTTCTTCCAACTACTATTTGGGGCCCCTGGATCAGACATCCTCACTATGAGGATTAGGAGAATATGTTACCTCACCAATTTAGGGACAACGCCCCTTGTCAGCTCGGAAGCAGTTATGGAATGAGAACGACGCCCCTTTTCCCTAGGCAACATAATTCTCCTAAAAGAAAAGGGGGGAATGAAAAAAAAAAGGGGGGGAATGAG
Source organism: Odocoileus virginianus (assembly GCF_023699985.2). Taxonomy (NCBI): domain Eukaryota; kingdom Metazoa; phylum Chordata; class Mammalia; order Artiodactyla; family Cervidae; genus Odocoileus; species Odocoileus virginianus. The sequence continues at coordinate 16,054,545 of NC_069693.1, read as the reverse complement.
AGGGTAACAGGCAGGAAGGTCAGGGGTCTCCAAATGGAGGAAAGAGGCTGCAAGTGCCAGACATTATTATCTCTCTTAAGCGGCAGGAAGAAACAAACCAGCGATTTTTTTTTCTTCTCTAATACAAATTTAAAAGGAGGTTTCTCTTAAAATGCTGTGTTGCCATGACACCTTGTTTCACCTGAAGCTAACTACTCTCAAACCTTGAGTTAACCAATACATTTCTTTGTCTTATGGAAATGTTGTCATAAGCTATGTTAATGTACCCCAGACTCTATCTTCAAGTTGGTTGCGCCAAACGGCCTAACTTACTTACTCAGGTATTGTTTCCCTAATCTATGTAAATGAAACTATTCGTTGGTATTCTGCCCTTCTACAAGATTCAAGTCAATCGTTTTATGGCCAGGGATAAATTATCTGGTGCCATTCTAAATTTTATGACATTCCTTTCTTTTCATTAACAGACTGTGAGTGACTATATAACATACAGCTAAAGACTAGGAGGGGGGGAACTCTTTTGCCCCCTTCTGATGCCTATGTCAGAAGCTTTCTCTATCTCCTTTACACTTTAATAAAACTTTATTACACAAAAGCTCTGAGCAATCCAGCCTCGTCTCTAGCCCCGGATTGAATTCGTCTCCTCTGGAGGCCAAGAATCCCACGTCTTATCGTTCAGCAACAACCTTTCAGGATCCTGGTGGGCTACAGTCCATGGGGTCACAAGGACTTGGACACCACTGGGTAACTAAGCACAATGGGACTGTTGAGTCTCTTCAAAGTAATTTATTTAGTAAGAATTCAGGTATAACGTTGTTGTTGTTGTTCAGTCACTGTGCTGTGCTTAGTCACTCAGTGATGTCTAACTCTTTGTGACTCTATGGACTGTAGCCCACCAGACCCCTCTGTCCATGGGGATTCTTCAGGAAAGAATACTGGAGTAGGTTGCCATGCCTTCCTCCAGGGAATCTTCCCAACCCAGGGATCGAACTTGGGACCCCACACTAAAGGCAGATTCTTTACTGTCTGAGCCACCAGAGAAGCCCAAGAACACTGGAGTGGGTAGCCTAACCCATCTCCAGGGGATGTTGCCAACTCAGAGATCGAATTGGGGTCTCCTGCATTGCACCACAACTTGAAAGCTTCAGAGCTCAGCCTTCCTTATGGTCCAACTCTCACATCTGTACATGACTACTGGAAAAACCATAGCTTTGACTATATGAACCTTTGTCAGCAAAGTGATGTCTTTGCTTTTAAATACCTTGCCTAGGTTTGTCAGAGCTTTTCTTCCCAAGGAGCAAGCGTCTTTTAATTTCAAGGCTACGTCACCATCTGCAGTGATTTTGAAGCCCAAGAAAATAAAATTAGCTACTGTTTCCACTTTTTCCCCTTCTATTTGCCATGAAGTGATGGGAGTGGATGCCATGATTTTAGTTTTCTGAATGTTGAGTTTTAAGCCAGCTTTTTCACTCTCCTCTTTCATCAAGAGGTTCTTTAGTTTCTCTTCACTTTCTGCCATTTGAGTAATATCATCTGCGTATCTGAGTTTGTTGACATTTCTCCCGGAAATCTTAATTCCAGCTTGTGATTCATCCACCTGGACATTTCAAATGATTTTCCCTGCATAAAAGTTAAATAAGCAGGGTGACACTATTCAACCTTGATGAACTCCTTTCTCATTACCGACCATTGTTTCATGTGTAGTTCTGTTTCTTCTTGACCTGCATACAGGTTTCTCAGGAGATGGATAAAGTGGTCTGATATTTCAATCTCTTTAACAATTTTTCACAGTTTGTTGTGATTTACACAGTCAAAGGCTTTAGTATAGTCAAAGAAACAGAAGATTTTTTCTGGAATTCCCTTGGTTTTTCTACGAGCCAACATATGTTGCCAATTTGATCTCTAGTTCCTCTGCCCTTTCTAAACCCAGCTCATACATCTGGAAGTTCTCAGTTAATGTACTGCTGGAGCCTAGCTTGAAGGATTTTGAGCATAACCTTACTAGTATGGGAAATGAGTGTAATTGTACCATAGTCTGAAGATTCTTTAACATTGCCCTTCTTTGGAGTTGGAATGAAAACACACCTTTTCCAGTCCTGAGGCAACTACTGAATTTTTGAAACTTACTGACCTACTGAGTACAGCACCTTAACAGTATTATTTAGGATTTAAAATATTCAGCTGGAATTCAATCACCTCCACTAGCTTTATTCAGAGTAATGCTTCCTAAAGCCCCCTTGACTTCATACTCCAGGATGTCTGCCTCTAGGTGAGTGACCACACCATCGTGGTTATCTGGGTCATTAAGATTTTTTTTTTAATCTTTCTGTGTATTCTTGCCACCTCTTCTTAATCTCTTCTGCTTCTGTTAGGTTCTTACTGCTTCTGTCCATTATTACGCTCATCCTTGCACGAAATGTTCCCTTGATATCTCCAATTTTTTGAAGAGATTTCTACTCTTTCCCATTCTATTGTTTCCTCTGTTTCTTTGCATTGTTCATCGAAGATGGCATTCTCTTCTCTCCTTGTTATTCTCTGGGTTTTGTTGGCTATATCTTTCACGTCTCTTCTTTCCTCAGCTATTTGTAAATCCTCTTCAGGCAACCACTTTGCCTTCTTGCATTTCTTTTTCTTTGGGACAGTTTTGATCACTGCCTTCTGTACAATGTTACAAACCTTCATCCATACTTCAGGCATTCTGTCTACCAGATTTAATCCCTTGAATATATTTGTCACCTCCACTGTTTAATGAATCATTAGGGATTGGATTTAGGTCATATGTGAAAGGTCTATGGATTTTCCCTACTTTATTCAGTTTAAGCCTGAATCTTGCAATTATGAATACTTTGATACTTTATTTACTTTTAATTCTAGCATAGTAGCTTTACAATATTTGTTGGTTTCTGCCATACATCTACATGAATCAACCATAGGTGTATACATGTCACCTCTCTCTGGAACCTCCTTCCCACCTTCCACCCCATCCCACTCCTCTAGGTGAGTGTTTCAATTTTTAAAACATATTTTCTGAATCTGTTGAGATAATCATATGACTTTTCTCCAGTATTCTGTTAATATGTGGACTTACTTGATTGACTTTGAATTGTAAGCCAAACATGCATTCCCAAGGGAAACATCACTTTGTTTTATGTGCTAATTCTTTTATGTGCTGCTGGACTTGATATCCTAAGGTTGTGTTAATTTTTTATATATATTTGTTTATGAATTGTATCAATCCATAGTTTTCCAGTATAATATTTTTCCTGAGATTATATGAAGTGAGGGATGATTCACACAGCTGCTGGTGAATTCAGGGTGGCCTAGGTGGAAATGAGTGGGGTGTCTATGATCTCAGATGGAAATTCATGTGAGAATCAGAGAACAAAAGCCACAGCCTTTTGACAATTGCCTTTCCACCCATCTGAGGTTTGGATGTTAGACAGAAAAGGATTTGGGTGAAATCAGATGCTCCCTCTTCTACTAACCCAGGTTAGATAAGGGTGCTGTAGATTGAAGGAAGGCAGGGAGAGGGGAGGGGATGGGTGGGCAATACAGATGTGTCTTCCCAGCAGCCCCAGGGAGCTCTGTGCAGCTGAGTAAGAGCAGGAGGACCTATCTGTCTGTCTGTCCCAGGAGGACCAAATACCCCTTACTTGTCTTTGCTGCATCCTTGGATAGATCCCCATAACACCTGTACACTCACTGCAGAGCAGGGTGAGTCTATATTCAAGACATTATAAGAATCACCTAACACATCAGGGTAGCAACTGTCCTTTCAGAAGCTCTGGAGCTTTTACATCAGTTGGCTGGGGGTGGGGTGGAATATACATCCTGAGTCAGATAATGAGAAGGGTCCCTGACCCAGGACCTGCTCACACCAGCTCAACTCACCTTAGCTCCCACAGAGGCAGGTCTCCATCTTAGGAGAGCCCCCAGACAGAGCCTGGTGGGGTTGGAGTGGTGGGCAGAGACAAGGGCCCGGTGTCACCTGGGGCAAGGAGACCTCCCCTGCACCCACCAGGGTCCCCTCCATAGGGAGAAGCAGCAGCTCTGGATCACCCTGGGGACCTGTACTAAGCCTTCTAACTATGAGGACCTTAGAGATTCCCCATCCTAGACCCAGCCCTGTGGGGTAAACCCAGCCAGACTCTTTTCTGGAGGGGAGCTGTTGGGTGGGAAGAAGCTCTTAGAGAGTGGGTGTGATCAGGTGAAGAAGAATCAGACAGCATGAGCATGGGGCCAGGTTCATGGGCAAGCAGCAGAGGCACAGAGGAGCAAGAAGCCCCAGACCCCTGGACGTGCACTCTGAGCATGAGACCCAACTCAGTGTGTGTTTATGTGGAAGCAGCTGAGTCCACAACTTGGGGTTTGGATTTAGGATAAACTAAGGCCCAAGCACGTGAACCTTGACCCTTGGTTCTTCCTCTCCTGTCAGGAGTTTAGGAGAGGGGTCCCTTCTCACCCATTATTTTACTTTGGTTATAGTTCAATTTTGTTAATGGAAACCATAGGCCCAAAGAAGGACTATAATATGTGCACAGTCACAGGGTAAGTTAGCCGAAGTCGTCTCCCCAGAATGGATGGGTGGGGGAAGCTATGTCTCTTCAGCAGATGCTTTACCTCCTCTGAGCCTCAGATTCTCCCTTGTAAGATAAGGATGATTACTCCTACCCCTCAAGATTGCTGGGAGGAAGAAATTTGGTGGATGATGCTCATAACCTGTGGGTCCTGTTGACAGAAGTGATCAGACACTCTGGCTGATGTAATGATCATTAACCCTCCCCCACCTATTGAATTTGTGGAGGATCAACATTTGGTGGCTCAGACAGTAAAGAATCCACCTGCAAAGCAAGATCCATGAGTCCAGAAGATCTTCAGGAGAATGGAATGGCTACCCATTTCAGTATTCTTTCCTACCTGGAGAATTCCATTGACAAGGAAGCCTGTTGGGCTACAATCCATGCGGGTCACAAAGAACTGGACATGAATGAACGACTAACACTTTCACTATCTTTCAGCATGTCACATCATTGAAATCCAGCTGCAGGTGGAAGGCACACTGGTGGTCTCCACTGTGGCCATGTCCTCCCTCTCCCCAACCTCCAAAGCCCAATCTCCAATGAGTAAGCACTCTGTTGTGAATTGCAAGGCCTTTTATTTCTGGTATTACCTACTCAGACATGGACATGGTGGGTTGCTGACACTACTTAGTGATCAGCCAAGTGACTTCCTTGGGCTCCTGGCAGGGACAGTTCCATCAGCAGAGAGAACTTGAGTATACTTTATTCTGTAAGAGGAGGTACACAAATCTCGTGAGGCCTCAGGGGTGGATGAGATGTAAAGCAGCTCTGAACACAGGGGAGGGGCCTGCAGGCTTGTTTGGAGGGAGGCCTCTGGATGTGAGCAGGTAAAGGTAGATATGTCCCAGGGAGTTTTCTTCCAATGGAACAGAGATTGTGGGGTCTCCCTGGAGGGTTGAGGGCAGTCTTCTGGGATAGAATGGGAGACACTGCTGAGGACCACCTTGCAGGGCTCTGGAGTGACTCCTGGGAGTCTTCAGGGATGAGCTGACCCCTGTCTGCTTCCTCCCTCTGGCCCTTATACACTTAAGAGCCAAAACAGCTGCTTGTCCCACCACCTCTATGGCAGCAGAGAGAGGATTCACCCTTATCCTCGATTCTGGGCATCCCAGGCCTGGGGAGGGCAGGAGGGCAGCTTTTGGAAGCAGCCTCCTCTTAGGGCATGTGAGGCATAAATGTCTCTTTGAGGTCTAGGGAACAAGGAGAAATGTAGGGTTTCGGTGGGATGGAGTAGGAACTTAAAGCAGAAGGGAAAGAACGGATATTTGGAGAAAGGAAGGACTCAATGCGAATGGATTACAGAAGATTCAAGTTCCTCTGCTGGAGAGGCTGGAGTCAAGGAGGCCAGTGCTGAGGGCCTAACTCCAAAGGCAGGTGGCATCACAGAGTCAGGAGGTCCTGGAGGGTCCCAGGCCTGTGACCAGGCAGAGCTGAGCAGTCAGGGCCAGCTCAGGAGCTCCAGGGCTAGACTGAGTTTTCCTGCAGGATCCTTCCCCACCCTGTGGGTGTCAGCCACATCCTCTCTACCTCCTCATTCATGAGGTTCGTTCTGCTCTCACGTTCTCAGGGAAGAGCCAGGGTGGAGAGGAAATGACCCCCCCACCTCCCAGTGCCCCGAGCAGACACCTGACACCCCCTTCCCCACACAGGCACATCCACACACAGCCTCACCCACCAGGACACTGAGAGCATTCTGCTTATCCTCTTCTGTCAACTTCTCATCAACTCTGCCTTTCAGCCTTCTGGCATTGGCCACTATCGCACTGTTTGTGTTATATTCTTTCACTTTAGCAATGTATTCTTCAGGGGTTCCCTTCACAAACAGGTAAACATCCTCCCTCACTGCTGGGCAGACGTCACAATCTTAAACAGAGAGATAAGGGCACACTCCTTGAAAGGCATTTATCAGAACATACTCTTCCCTTCCCCTCCAGACATGCTCAGTGCTGCCCTGGGAAGGTGTCAGAACCCTTGGGGAGCCCAGGTCCCAGCCACTCACTTCCTCCCGCAATGAGGAGCAAGGCAATGCAGAGCAGCAGGAGAGCTCCAGCCCGCGTCATGGTGCCGGTGGCAAGTGCTCCCTACTCACCTGGAGCCCTTTTCATAACATGTCCATGTCCTCACTCCAAGGGACCTTGTGTCAGATGCTTCCTTTTCCTGAAGATCCTGCCAGGCCACAGCCTGGTGTTTCCCAGGGCTGCACAGGAGGAGCTGTGTGTGTTGGCAAGATGCTAGTCCTTGAGTCCACAGAGGGCACTGGCTCAGCCTCCTCCCCCTGGAGGACTCTGAGGGAGGGGCAGCTGACTCAGGAAGCTTAACAACTGAAAATCCCCAGGTTGACCAAAAAGGGCAAAAATGCTAAAAAATCAGGCCTCCTGAATGCTGGCCTATGAGAGCCTGTCGGAACAACACATGATCTTGAAGACAGCGCTCTGGTGGCTCCTGCCCTGCCCTGCTGTTATCACTGTGTCCTTGATCTTGTCAGTGGCCTCTGTTGGGCCACTTCCCCGAACCAGTTTCTGGAGGCTGGAAACCTCTTTTATATGCTGGCCCAGAAATTTCTAGTTTTTTCTTGACCAAGTCCCTCCACCTGGCAACCTTGATAGCATCTCATTCTACACAGAAATATTTTCTGCAACTTCTTTCTTCTTTTCTTTTAATTGAGACTTTTTGTGTGTATTAGATTATAGACAATTAAGGAGATTATGATAGTTTCAGGAGGACAACAAAGGGACTGAGCCATATATATGCACATGTATCCATTCTTTCACAAACTCCCCTCCTATCCATGCTGCCTCATAACACTGAGCAGAGTTCCCTGTGCAATAGTGGTCCTTATTGGCCATCCATTTTAAATACAGCATCGTCCATCCCAAACTTCCTCACTCTCTCTCACCTTTCCCCTGGCAACCATAAAGTTCATTCTCTAAGTCTGTGAGTCTGTTTTTGTTTTATAAATAACTTCATTTATATTATGTGGTTTTAGAAAGTGAAAGTGAAGTTGCTCAGTCGTGTCTGATTCTTTGCGACCCCATGGACTGTAGCCTACCAGGAACCTCAGTCCATGGGATTTTCCAGGCAAGAATACTGGAGTGGGTTGCCATTTCCTACTCCAGGGGATCTTCCTGACCCAGGGATCGAACCTGGGTCTCCCGCATTGTAGGCAGACGCTTTACCGTCTGAGCTACCAGGGAAGTCCATGTGTTTTTAGATGCCACATATAAAAGGTGTCATAAGATGTTTCTGCTTCTGTGTCTGACTTTCTTCACTCTGTATGACAGTTTCTAGGTCCAACCATTTTCTGCAACCTCTTTCTACTCCTGAGTGTCTCTGTACTGTTCCCCCATCTCCTCTCCAGAGCTCCCACTTGAGGAAAAGCCAAGCCCCTTCTAGGCCACAGTCTCTGGGCCAGTTGCACAACCAGCCCCGCACTGCTGCTGCCTCTGTGGGCTTACCCCTGCCTCTCTCTCCTCCCTCAGTGCCTCCTGTCTGCTCTTGACCTGACCAAGTGTGCTCCTGCAGCAGGGCCTCTGCATGTGGAGCCCTCCTGGCCTGGAGGCTCTTCCTCCAGTGGCTGCTTGATTCGTTCCCTCATCCTCAGGTGTCTTTAAGTATCACAGGACACAGATTTCCCCATATCTTGAGCCCTTATTTCAAATCATGCTGCCTCCATCCTCCCCCCATGGCCCTCCGTCTTCTCCCCCTGCTTCATCTTCACCCAGAGCACTTCTTCCTTTGGGGTCACTGTCTTTCACTCCCTCTTAGGTGATGAAGAGCTGCAGGAGGGCGAGAACTGTGCTGTGTGCTGCTGCATCCCAGGACTAGGAGAGGGCCCAGCATTCGGTAGATGTTACACAATGTTTGTTAGAATAATGGCAGGAATATTCCATTTCTCTGGCATCAATAAACGAGAATAATTTTAGTTTTATTTACTATAGGATGTGCTTATGAATATTGCCTGGGAGAAAATAAATAAGGTAAAGATGTAAAATATTTCATAAGTCAGAATCAAATAGCTTTTGGCTGGAGGCACCTGGCTGTTATTTCTGAGTCACCTGTGGTGGATTAAAGTTTATTGAAGACATGATCTAAAGTTGGGACACAATGTATGACCACAGTCAGAACTCTTATGCCAAATAGGATTCACATCCGGTAACTGCTCTTGGCAAAGAGTCACCAGGTACTGAGCTGCAGTGTCAGCTGATTTCTGTGGAGTCCCTTCTCACCATGGCTCCTGCTGCCTTGGGGGCCACTGCTCTGAAGGTCACCCCATGAGGGACTCAGGTGGCTGCAAATGTGTCTCAGAGGTTCCTGGGCAGGAAGGTGAACACCACAAGGCCCAGGCTGCACATGCTGGCTCTTTGTCTGTGGCAGCAGGACTTCTGTGTGGTGGGACCCCTGCCCATGGATCCCATGCCTCCTGTCCTTCAGAAGACACTGCCCCCAATGCCTTCTGCAGCTCTGTGAGGAGAGGAGACAGGGATTAGGATGCTGAGTAACACAGGTGGCTGCTATAAATCCAGCCAAGTGCCCTTCTGAAGGTGCTACAAGATCCTCTGAGATGTCCCCGAATTGTGGGGACATTTGGTGACATCAGGGTGAAGAGCTGGTCAGGGTCAATGGAGGAATACCGCTGATGTGGCCCTTTCCCAATGCAAGTTATTTTTTTAATGTCTTTTTAGTTGGAGGATAATTACTTTACAATATTGTGTTGGCTTCTGCCATAAAACATGACTCAGCTGTAAGCATACGTATGTTTCCTGCCTCTTGAACCTACCCCACCTCCCACTCCACCCCATCCCTTTAGCCTGTCACACAGTACCACGTTGAGCTTCTTCTGTCAATTTGTTATTAATAACATCACATCTGGAATAATTTGTGATGTATAGAGTAGTTGCAAATATTTGTCAAACCTGATAAACAACATTGGAACATTACTACTAACTGAACCTCATACTGTACTTGGATTTCAGTAGATTGTCCATTAATGTCACTTTGGGTTCCAGGATCCAACCCACAACTACACATACTGCATTCACTGTCATGTGTCCCCAGTATCCTCTCCTCTGTGGATTACTCATTATCCCTTACTCTGTTATGGCCTTGATAGTCTTGAGGGGAACTGGCCAAGGATGGTAGAGGGACCCTCAAGCTGAGTTTGTGTGCTGTTGTTCTCATAATGTAGAGTGGGTTCAGACTTTGGGTTTTGAAGAAGACACCACACAGGAGAAGTGCCCTTTCATCCCCTTTCATCAGGGTACACAGGACAGCAGTGTCTTTCCACTGGAAATTATTGTTTATGTGTTTGCTAAGTTTTTCCACTGCTTCCCCTTCCACTCCTCTTCTCTCTGGAAGGTGAAGTCAGTCAGTCATGTCCAACTCTTTGTGACTCCTTGGATGGTAGCCCACCAGGCTCCTCCATCCATGGGGTTTTTCCAGGCAAGAATACTGGAGTGGGTTGCATTTCCTTCTCCATCTCTTTGGGAATGAGTTCCTAAGTCTAGCCCATGCTCAGAGAGGGCAGGGCAGTAATTTCCCCCTCCTGCTTGGGATAATCTACAACTGTTATTCAGGATGTTTCTGTAAGGATTGCTTGTCTCCTCTTCCACATTTATGTAATCATATAATAATGTAATCATTCAACAGATCTTTGAAGGAGGTCACCGTTATCTTCATTGCCTCCACCATAGTTTGGCCCCAGGTAAATAACAGGGAGGGAACACAGCTCCACCCATCAAAAGAAAATTGGATTAAAGATTTACTGAGCATGGCCCCGCCCATCAGAACAAGACCCAGTTTCCCCCTCAGTCAGTCTCTCCTATCAGGAAGCTTCCACAAGCCTCTTAACCTTCTCCATCAGAGGGCTGACACACTGAAAACCACAATCACAGAAAACTAGCCAACCTGATCACATGGACCACAGCCTTGTCTAACTCAGTGAAACTATGAGCCATGCCATGTAGGGCCACCCAAGATGGACGGGTCATACTGGAATGTTCTGACAAAACATGGTCCACTGGAGAAGGGAATGGAAAACCACTTCAGTATTCTTGCCTTGAGAATCCCATGAACAGTATGAAAAGGTAAAAAGATAGGACACTGAAAGAAGAACTCCCCAGGTTGGTAGGTGCCCAATATGCTACTGGAGATCAGTGAAGGAATAACTCCAGAAAGAATGAAGAGATGGAGCCAAAGCAAAAACAACACCCAGTTGTGGATGTACTGGAGATGGAAGCAAAGTCCGATGCTGTAAAGAGCAATATTGTATAAGAACCTGGAATGTTGGGTCTATGAATTAAGAAAAACTGTAAGTGGTCAAACAAGAGGTGGCAAGAGTGAGCATCGACATTTTAGGAATCAGTGAACTAAAATGGGCTGGAGCAGGTGAATTTAACTCAGATGACCATTATATCTACTACTGTGGGCAAGAATCCCTTAGAAGAAATGGAGTAGCCATCATAGTCAACAAGAGAGTCCAAAATGCAGTACTTGGATGCAGTCTCAAAAATGACAGAATGATCTCGGTTTCCAAGGCAAACAATTCATTATCACAGTAATCCAAGCCTGTGCAGCAGACAGTAATGCTGAAGAAGCTGAAGTTGAACGGTTCTATGAAGACCTTCAAGAACTTTTAGAATTAACACCCAAAAAAGATGTCCTTTTTATTTTAGGGGACTGACATGCAAAAGTAGAAGTCAAGAAACACCCGGAGTAATGGGCAAATTTGGCCTTGCAGTACAGAATGAAGCAGGGCAAAGGCTCATAAAGTTTTAACAAGAGAATGCACTGGTTACAGCAAACACCCTCTTCCAAAAACACAAGAGAAGACTCCACACATTGCCATCCACCAGATGGTCAACACTGAAATCAGATTGATTATATTCTTTGCAGCCAAAAATGGAGAAGCTCTATACAGTCAGCAAAAACAAGACCAGGAGCTGACTGTGGCTCAGAACATGAACTCCTTATTGCCAAATTCAGGCTTAAATTGAAGAAAGTAGGAAAAACCTCTAGACCAATCAAGTATCGCCTAAATCAAATACCCTATGATTACACGGTGGAAGAAATAGATTTATGGGACTAGATCTGATAGACAGAGAGCCTGATGAACTATGGATGGAGGTTCATGGCATTGTACAGGAGAGAGGGATCAAGATTATCCCCAAGAAAAAGAAATACGAAAAAGCAAAATGGCTGTCTGAGGAGGCCTTACAAATCGTTTTGAAAAGAAGAGAAGTGAAAAGCAAAGGGGAAAAGGAAAAATATACCTACTTGAATGCAGAGTTCCAAAGAATAGCAAGGAGAGATAAGAAAGCCTTCCTCAGTGATCAGTGCAAAGAAATAGAGGAAAACAATAGAATGGGAAAGACTAGAGATCTCTTCAAGAAAATTAGAGATACCAAGGGAACATTTCATACAAAGATGGGCTCAATACAGGACAGAAATATTATGGACCTAACAGAAGTAGATGATATTAAGAAGAGGTGGCAAAAATACAAAAAACTATACAAAAAAGAACTATACAAAAAAGATCTTCATGAGCCAGATAATCACGATGGTGTGATCACTCACCTAGAGACAGACATCCTGGAATGTGAAGTCAAGTGGGCCTTAGGAAGCATCACTATGAACAAAGCTAGAGGAGGTGACGGAATTCCAATTGAGCTATTTCAAATACTAAAAGATGATGCTGTGAAAGTGCTGCACTCAATATGCCAACAAATTTGGAAAACTCAGCAGTGGCCACAGCACTGGAAAAGGTCAGTTTTCATTCCAATCCCAAAGAGAGGCAATGCCAAAGAATGCTTAAACTACCGCACAATTGCACTCATCTCACATGCTAGTAAAGTAATGCTCAAAATTCTCCAAGCCAGGCTTCAACAATATATGAACCAAGAACTTCCAGATATTGAAGCTGGTTTTAGAAAAGGCAGAGGAACCAGAGATCAAATTGCCAACATCTGCTAGATCATCAAAAAAGCAAGAGAGTTCCAGAAAAAGATCTATTTCTGCTTAATTGACTGTGTGGATCACAACAAACTGTGGAAAATTCTGAAAGAGTTGGGAATATCAGACTACCTGACCTGCCTCTTGAGAAATCTGTATGCAGGTCAGGAAGCAATGGTTAGAACTGGACATGGAACAACAGACTGCTTCCAAATCAGGAAAGGAGTATGTCAAGGCTGTATATTGTCACCCTGTTTATTTAACTTATATGCAGAGTACATCACGAGAAATGCTCGGCTGGAGGAAGCACAAGCTGAAATCAAGATTGCTGGGGAAAATATCAATAACCTCAGATATGCAGATGACACCACCCTTATGGTAGAAAGTGATGAAGAACTAAAGAGCCGCTTGATGAAAGTGAAAAAGGAGAGTGAAGAATTGGCTTAAAGCTCAACAGTCAGAAACCAAAAATCGTGGCATCCGGTCCCATCACTTCATGGGAAATAGATGGGGAAACAATGGAAACAGTGTCAGACTTTATTTTGGGGGGCTCCAAAATCACTGCAGATGGTGACTGCAGCCATGAAATTAAGAGACACTTACTCCTTGGAAGAAAGGTTATGATCAACCTAGACAGTATAGTAATAAGCAGAGACATTACTTTGCGAACAAATCTCCATCTAGTTAAGGCTGTGGTTTTTCCAGTAGTCATGTATGGATGTGAGAGTTGGATTATAAAGAAAGCTGAGTGCCGAAGAATCGATGCTTTTGAAGCGTGGTGTTGGAGAAGACTCTTGAGAGTCCCTTGGACTGCAAGGAGACCCAACCTGTCCATCTTAAAGGAAATCAGTCCTGAATATTCATTGGAAGGACTGATGTTGAAGCTAAAACTCCAATACTTTGGCAACCTGATATGAAAAACTGACTCATCTGAAAAGACCCTGATGTTGGGAATGATTGAAGGTGGGAGGAGAATGGGAGAACAGAAGATGAGATGGTTGGATGGCATCACTGACTCAATGGACATGAGTTTGAGTAAACTCTGGGAGTTGGCAATGGACAGAGGGGCCTGGTGTGTTGCAGTCCATGGGGTCACAAAGAGTCAGAAACAACTGAGTGACTGAGCTGAACTGATATGTATATCAATATGGACTGATACATATTACTTTATACTTTGGGTTATCATCTAATTCTCTTTTATTTATTTTGTCTTCAAACTGTTTCTAGTTTGGCAATTGGGAGTTTCTCAGACTTTGCTTCTAGAGTTTTTAAGGACTATCTCAAATTGTTTGTCCCAACAAACTGCTTTGGTAGCATAGAAGGTTGAGTTTGTCTCTTGAAAGAGTTTACACACATGCACTGCCCCCTGTGGTGGACCCAACCCTCTGGGCCTTATATCCTCCATCCCCAGTGTCCTGTAGGGCTATGGACCTCAGAGCATCTGCCCCAGGAGTTAAACTGTACAACCCCACAGCTACTCCCTGATGCCTCTGGATAGACTGCAGTCCAAACATCTCTTGAGACCAGGTTCACACTGGAGGAGGGTGGGACAGCCAGGAGAAGGGGAAAGACTGGAGCCACTAGGGGTCTAGAACATAGGAACTTTCTCTCTTGAATATTTGAGAAAAGCTGGTGGCATGATTCAAAATTACAGAATTACCAGCCCCTGAAAAAACCCACATGGACTTAAGTCCTGAGAGTTCCTGGATTGGAATGATTCAGAGTCCAAGGCTACTGTCCACCAGTCATCAGGGCCCTGTCTAGAGATATTTGGGGGCTTACCATATTTGGGGGCTTCAGTAAGATGTTAAGATATTCAGGGGCTTCAATAAGGCCCAGTGCGGCATTCTTATCCCCAGGACTTAAATTTGGGGAAAAAAGGAAGGATTCTGGATGAACTTTTTTCTACCTGACAGTGGTATAGAGCTGTCCTTGGCCCTCCTGTGATTCCATCTGCTCAGTTTGAGAGAGTGCTGCCCTTGGAACCACGATGGGCTGGGGGATGGATGCTCAGGAAAACAGATGATGGTTGGGGGTGGGACAACAAAGAACTTGGCTCCAAATGGAGTCAGAAATGTCAGCTCCACTTGGTCTTTGGCAAAGATATCCCCACAGGTCCTCCAGCTCTGCTCTCAGAGTAGGATGGTGTTCCACAGTAAACACCCCAAGGACCTAGAGAGTCACCTGTACCAGCTGCATGATCACAGGCCTGTGGTCTGCCTGGGAGGGATGTGGGCTGGGCTCAGGAAGCTTGTGGTTTATAAAGCAGCAGAAACCCTGCCCAGAGCACTCCAGCTGCCACCATGATGAAGGGAGCCCTACTTCTGCTGGCCCTGCTGGTGACCAGAGAGCTGACCTTTGAGACGCGTGAGGGTAGGAAGGAGGGTCTGGATGGCCCTCCTGATCCTTGCCCAGTGCTGTCTCACTGCATCTTCCCCAGTCCTGTCCAAGCCGCCTCAACAGACAGATTCCGAGGGCAGCTGGCAGATCAGTGCCCAGGAGTCTGGCACAAACACCCTGAGGCTTTCAGTCTTTTTTTTTTTTTTTGGCTTTCAGTCTTTGAATGGAGGGGGTGGTGTGGAGCTGGATGCGTCATTATCTGCACACACACACCCTGGGGGATTTGTTTAGGGTAATGGTTCTCATTGGAAGGGAGGAAGTAGGCTGGTATACCTGGGAGTGGTGGTCAAGGGCAGAAGGATCTCCAGGCCCAGCCCCTCTTGCGGTTCCCTCTACTGGGACTGCCTCATAGGGAAGGTTTTCTGTCTGGGATGTAAGCAGTCCTGAGAGAGGGTGGGTCCCTGTGGCAGGTGAGTCTGAAGCTTTGGATGTGTGAGTTCCTATCAGGTGGTAGGAAACAGGAACCTTCTACCTTGGTTATTCTTGTGACAAGGTGTTTTCTGTTATGCCTTCAGCCGAAGCCTGCCCTGTTTTTTATGGAGTCCTTACCAGTGTATCCCTTGCATTACCACCTCCATTGTTGAACAGCACCCTCGATTTGGTTGAAGCTACCGATGCAGAAAAAGTAGCACTACAAAAAGCTCGAGATTGCTTCGCTGAGAGCGGACTTGTGAACAGGTTGAATCATCTGAGAATCCAGGTAATCTACTCTTCCCCAGCTCTCACATGTGCTTAGTGCAGTATGTCACATGGTAATAGATTATGCCGTCTTGGGATGTATGACAGACAAGAGCAATTATTAAAGAGCTATTAACTACATAAACCTTTGGTCCACCCTACAGCACTTTAATGGGCTTCCCCAGTGGCTCAGTGTTGAAGAATCCACATGCAACGCAGGAGACATGGGTTCCATCCCTATGTCATTTAGATGCGCTGGAGTAAGGAATGGCAACCCATTCCAGTATTCTTGCCCAAAAAAATCCCATGGACAGAGGAGCCTGGCGGAATACAAAGAGTCAGACATGACTGAAGTGACTGAGCTCTCACGCTCCCACAGCACCTATAATATGCATGTGCAGTCTACCTGCACATCCAGCCTCTTGTTACTGAATATGTCTGTATCATGTCAATCAGGTCACACTAATATCAGTGCAATAGGCCAAGTGTGTTGACGCATGTGTTTTTTTTCCCCTTCGGTTTTGGAGCCAGCATTGGAGGAGTAGAATTTTAATTTTTGGCAGGAAAGGAAGCATTCAGCTCACACACATGTAGTTTTGTCAGCTCTATTTTGGTGTAGGTGATTTACTCCCTAAGTCATGCCCAACTCTGCAATCCCATGGACTATCTCCTTCCAGGTTCTTGTGTCTATGGGATTTTCCAGGCAAGAATCCTGAAATAGGTTGCTATTTCTTTTTCCAGCAGATCTTCCCAACCCAGAGATCAAACCCATGTCTCCTGCTTGGCAGGCAGATTCTTCACTGCTGAGCCATCTAGGAAGCCCCAGCTCTATTTTAGGAATATTGAAAAGGAGCCCCTGCCTTAAAAGTCTCTTTCCAGCCTGGGACTCCCTGGCTTTGTAAAGTTTCTGGCCTGTGATCTTGCCATCTCCTTTTGTTCCCACTCTGTTGGCCATTTCTCGGGCTGAGAGCCCCATTTCCACTGACATGGTCTCCATGTCTACAAGCCTGATTTTCCATTGTGGTGTTTTGGTGCCTGAGGCTCCTGAGGAAGCTTCCAGGTACCTGTGACTGCTCGCCTGAGCTAGCAATATATCTACTGACAGCCTATCTTTTCTTTCTTGTTCTTGTCAGACAGTATTGGAGATTGTGAATAGTCTGTCTGCATATTTTTCTGTAATGAAGTGTTTAAAATGAGAAGTTTGCCATGAGTAGAGTTTCATTCACTAGTAGAAGCTCACAGGACACGTGGGTTGTTTACAACACCTACATGCACATTCTGTCCATGTAGCACTCCTGACAGAAGAGGCTCAGGTGCAGGAGGTGTGACCCAAGCCCAGACTCCGGCATCTTGCTCCTACCTCAGGACCAGTCCTGGCTGTGCCCTGCTGACCCTTGCCATCTCCTCCCCTTCCTTACTTGGCTGGTGGCTCTGTCTCCCTCCTGATGCCTGTGTCTGGCCTGTTAGGGAGCCATCCTCCCCCTGGTGCCTGCTGGCAGCCCCCTCTCCAGTGGTGGGTCTGTGGACAGAGGTTCTTGCTGGGGATGGGGCTGAATCCCTGAGGGTGAGGCATGAGGTGTGAGGTGATCCTGGGGAGACAGGATAGCCCAGGTATGGGCTCATATCCTGTCCCTCCTCCTCCTCTTCCCTTCCAGCTTTCCATCATCTTCAGTAAAGATTGCACTGGCTATAAGTTGTCCTCGGTGGTGAACACTGCTTCAGGATTAGGTCTCAGTGTGACATCTTTGGTGACATAATCTTTGCCAGGGATGCCAGCTGCACTTGCACTTCCTGCCCTGTTCTCCACATCTGAAGCTGGAATCCAGACACCTGTCCCACCTGATGTGGTCTGTATCAGTCTGACTCTAATTAAATAACTGCAGCATTGCTCAATGTGCCCAGTGTGTGTGTTTGTGTTGTGGGGAGGATGTGAGGCAGGAGGTCTTGGGAGATGGTGAGAAGTGACACATGTGATCATTGAGAGCATGGGGACCAGGGTCAGACAGAATGATGGTAAACCTAGGCCCTGTCCCTGACAAGCTGCGGGACCATAGGCAAGTGTGTTGCAACTTTATCAAGTCATTCTGTCATCTGTTGAATGGGGATTGTGTATCAACATTAAGCAAAATAACATGTACACAACACCTCTACTTCAGCAGCCTGGAAGGATTAAAGTGTTGTCCATGGCCACAGATAGCATGTCTCCCACTCTGACCTTTAGCACAGTGGCAGAGCCTCTAATCCTTTAACTGTCCCTCTGGTTATTGATGGGTGTCTCAGGCAAAGACTGAGCAGCCTCATCCAGGTCCCTTCTCCCTCACAGTGGCATTCGCTATTTTCTATATCTTAGGTGGGTGACTTCTGAGGAGCCAGCCTTTCTTCAGGAACACTTAGTACCACTGCTGTTTTTGGTCCTGCCATGGGGATCAGAATCCCCATGAAGTGTTGAACCAGGAAGAAGGGAGTAGATGGAAGAAGCTACCCCAGTGGGAATGTTGTTACCATGGAAACATCTCATGCTGCAAAGTGCGAACTGCAGAATGTGCCACATGGGAATGCATCCTGAACTCTCTAGCCTACTTCTAAGAGCATGAATAGGTAGTTGCATTACCATAGGAAATTTGTAAGGCTGCAAGAAATGGCCTAGGTTTTATCTGTTTCCTAGGGTCTAGTGCAATGTCAGGGTACAGTCAGCATGACCCACATAAAGAGTAGCATAACTTGTAAAATCTCTCTACCTTCTGGCCAGGTAGGCAAAATAAAATCACATACTGAGAGCTGAACTTGGTGCTTGGGGCTAATTGTCCAGAACCTCGAGTCCTGACTCTTCTTTGACATGCTGGCTGGACTTAGGTATTTAAATTCACCCATTTACTCTTTCTACACCTTGGCTTTACATTTATCAAGTGCTGGATACTCTGCTAGACCTTGTATTAAAGTGTTCAAGTCATACTAAAAAGGTCTAAACTTTTTTGAAAAGTACAAAATAAAATTTTAATAGATAAAGAGATAAATCATATCCTTGTATGAAACGAATTGACATTGCAGAAATGTCAACTATTCCGAAATTCATCTACATTTATCTTTGTTTACTCACCCAAACTAAGTTCTTGAAATCAACCAAGTGCAACTGTTAGTTGCTCACTCATGTCCATAGCCTGCCAGGCTCCATGGAATTTGCCAAGCAAGAATACTTGAGTGGGTAGTGATTCTCTTCTCCAGAGGATCTTCCTGACCCAGGGATCGAACCCAGTTATCTTGCATTGCAGGTAGGTTCTTAATGAAGCCACCAGGGTAGCCTCCAAGGAAATTTCAAGAAACAGGAAGTAAAAGGAGGCTTGTTCTCATCAGTTATTTCAACAAAATTATAAGTCTGGTTTTAGCGGAAGAATAGATGCCTGATCATTGTGACAGAAAACATGGATAGAGTCAAAGATAATTTAAGATATAATAACAGTTTTTTGAATCATGAATAAAGAATGAATTTTTTTAATGGTATTGAGAAAATGGCCAAACATTAAAAAAATTAAATGGACTTGCCAAGCCTTTTCCTGTGAATTTATGGATTAATGATTTAATTGCCATAGTTCCAATGGTTAATTATTCATTAATCACAACTGGTTTCTCTGTGTTTCTTTTTCAGTATAATATTCATAATATTATGGTGGAGACTTCTCAGCTTCTTTATTGTTATTTGTGTCCTATACCTAGGATTATTATGTTTGTATCTCTTTTCTTTTTTATATATCCTCACTTTCTTAGTGATACCAAGCAGCTTTACTCCAACTTAATCTACAATTTTTGAATTTAAATCTTCAGCGTCACTGCTGAAACATTGCAAAGCACATTACAGACCCGCATAAATATTTGCTAAAATAATTAATTTTTTTAAAAGTTCTAAAATTTTCATGAGGATCAAATGTACATGGAATTTAAATAAATGAAAGGAATATGAAAGGGAACTTTCACCAGATTAAAGATATCATGTCCATTTAAAACTAGCCATCAGCTTAATATAATCCCAATGAAAATAACCACCTGATTTTTAAAATAAAACTTATTTGGTTGTGCTGGGCCTGTTTTGTTGCACACAGGCTTTCTCCAGTTGTGGCGAGTGGGGGCTACTCTTGGTGGTGGTGATTGGGCTTCTCACTGCAGTGGCTTCTCCCGCTGCAGAACACATGCTCTGGGGCACTAGGGCTCAGTAGTTGTGGCATTCAGGCTCAGTAGTTGTGCCTTATGGGCTTAGTTGCTCCTCAGCATGTGACATCTTCCTCAACCAAGGATCAAACTTGTGTCCCCTGCATTGGCAGGTGGGTTCTTATTCTCTGTACCTCCAGGGAAGTCCAACCACAATGATTTTTTTTCCTGAGGGAAAAGACGTACTTTATTCTTACAAAATTGACCTTATCATATGACCCAGTGTTCCCTCTTCTATATTTACACTCAAAAGAAATGTCAATTGATTCTCAAATAAAACCTACTCACTGATGTTTATAGCAGCTTTATTCAGGTTTCAGTGTATCAAAACTGGAAATCATCTAGGTGTCCTTCAGCTAGTCAATAGATAAACAAAGCAAAGCATGTCACATTCCTGCAATTGAATATTACTTGGCAATAAAAAGGAACAAATTATTGGCACATGTGACAACACAGAGGAATTGCAAAAGTATTATGATGAGTAAAAGAAGCCAAACTGAAAAGACTACAATTATATGGTTCATTTATATGCCATTTATATTTATTTTGTATTTGGAAAGATAAGAATAGCTGTGAAAACAGTTTAGACAATAAGCCAGCCACAGAATAGCCACCAAACTCCTGGTTCTCTGAAAGATATAGAATAAAGAGCAACCCATTCCTAAGTTGTTTTTATAGGAACCGTGAAAAGTGTTGGGGCTTCCCAGGTGGCACTAGTAGTAAAGAAGCCACTTGCCAATGCAGGAGACATAAGAGACTCAGGTTCGATCCCTGAGTCAGGAAGGTCCCTTGGAGGGGGGCATGGCAATCCACTCCAGTATTCTTACCCGGAGAATCCTATGGACAGAGGACCCTGGCAAGCTATAGTCCATGGGGTCACCCAGAGTTGGACACAACTGAAGTGACTTTGCACACACAAAAACTGTTGCCACAGATACATAACCAGAAGATGGGTGATGCTTGAACTTTCACCTTTATGCTAACCAACTCACGAGTTGTGCAAGAATTGCTCATGCACCCTGCAGCAACCCCCACCCCCCAAAAATCCTTAAAATCTTTGTCACCTAGGAAGAATATACAATGGAGTAAAGACAAACTCTTCTGCATGTGATGTTAGGAAAGCTGGACAGCTGCCTATAAATCAGTGACACTAGGACCTACCCTCATACCATACACAAAAATAAACTCAAAATGGCTTAAAGATTTAAATATAAGACATGACACCATAAAATTCCTAGAGGGGAACATAGGCAAAAACATTCTCTGACATAAATCATATCATTATTTTCTTAGGTCAGTCTCATAAAGCAATAGAAATAAAAGCAAAAATAAACAATTGAAACTAATTAAACTTAAAGGCTTTCACACAGCAAAGGAAACCATAAACAAAATGGAAAGACAACCCACAAGCTGAGAGAAAATACTTGTAAACAATGCGACTGACAAGGGCTTAATTTCCAAAGTCTATAAACAGCTCATATATCTCAGTAACAAAAATACAAACGACCCAATCAAACAATGGGCAGAAGACTTAAACAGACATCTCTCCAAGGAAGACATACAGATGGCCAATAGGTACATAAAAAGATACTCAACATTGCTAATTACTAGAGAAATGCAAACCAAAACCACAATAAGGTGCAACTTCACACCAGTCAGAATGGCCATCATTAAAAAGTCTACAAATAACAAATGTTGGAGAGGACGTGGAGAAAAGGGAACCCTCCTACACTGTTGGTGGGAATGTACATTGTACAGTTACTCTGGGACTTCCACATTATGGAAGTTCCTCAAAAAACCAAAAATATAATTATCATATGATCCAGCAATTCTATTCCTGGCCATATATTTGGAAAAAACTGTATTTCAAAAAGACACATGCACCCCTGTTTTCACAGCAGCACTAGTCACAATAGCCAAGACATAGAAGCAACCTGTATCCATTGACAGATGAATGGATAAAAAGAAGTGGATTATATATGCAGTGGAATATTACTCAGCCATTAAAAACAAAATAGTGCCGTTTTCAGCAACATGGATGGAATCAGAGATTTTCGTACTGAATGAAGTAAGTCAGAAAGAGAAAAACAAATACTGTATGATATCACTTATATGTAGAATCTAAAGTATGACACAGATGAATTTTTTATAAAACAGAAACAGACTCACAAACAGAGATTTGTGGTTGCCAAGGGGAAGGGAGTGGGGGAGGGGTGGGCGAGGAATCAATTGGGAGTTGGGATTAGCAGATGCAAACTACAATATATACAATGGATAAACAATATGGCTCTATGGCATAGCACAGGACATTATATTCAACATCCTGTAATAAACCATAATGAAACAGAATATATATATATATATATATATATATATATATATATATATATATATCACTTTGTTGTACACCCGAAAGTAAGACAACTTTGTAAATCAACTATATTTCAATAAAATAAATTAAAAACAAATAAAAGCTGTTTCTCCACACAAACAACTTGGAGATGGTCTTTGGACATTAGTGCAATTTCCCCAGGTTGCTGCTTCCTGAGTAAAACAACTTTTCCTTTTCCACCAATACTTGTCTCTCTAGTACTGACCTTTCCAACAGTGAGCAGCTAAATCTGGATGAGGTGCTGGCCCCCTCCTGTTACACAGACTACACACACAGGCATGTTTACTGTGGAAAGTGCGGCAGAGCTCCATACTTGACCATCTGCCAAGTCATCCAACCTGCCTCCCCCATTTTCCCCATTATGGCCCTGTCTGCATTTTTTTCTCTTCTCACTGCTCAAATATACTGTAGCCCAAAAAGTCAACTTCACTCCACACGTATTTGCAGAGAAATAATATTTGTAGCTTCCAGGTGGAAGCACTGTGTGTGTGGAATTGACAAGGCTTTGTGCGTCTTACTTTGTAGCTTTGTGAAGCATTCAAATAAAATGTCTGTAAATATTTTTGTGATTGGTTGCAGACTACACACCATGGAAGGCTTCATGTGTCCCTTTGAGAGGAGCAAGATCCTATCCCTTCATGGAGCACAACTTCTGAGAGCTTCTTGAGGGGTATCTAGACTTTTGCCGAGAAAGTGGAAGTTGATCAGAAGTGTCTGACTCTTGGAAACCCCATGGACTGGATTCTCCAAGCCAGAATACTGGAGTGGGTAGCCTATCTCTTCTCCAGTGGATCTTCCCTACTCAGGAATTGAACCAGGGTCTCCTGCATCGCAGACAGATTCTTTTTTAAATTTATTTATTTAAATTGGAAGCTAATTACTTTACAATATTGTGGTGGGTTTTACCATACATTGACACAAATCAGTCACAGGTGTACATGTACCCCTCCGTCCACCCCCATCTCCCAGTCCACCCCAACCACCCCCCTCCCAGTCCCAAACCCCCACTCCCACCTCCCTCCCCATCCCATCCCTCTGGGTTGTCCCAGTGCACCAGCTCTGAGTGCCCTGTTTCATGCATGGAACTTGTACTGGTCATCTATTGTATATATGGTAATATACATGTTTCAATGCTATTCTCTCAAATCATCCCATCCTCACCTTCTCCCACAGAGTCCAAAAGTCTGTTCTTTACATCTGTGTCTTTTGCTGTCTTGCATATAGGTTTCCTCCTTACCATCTTTCTAAATTCCACATATATGCGTTAATATACCGTATTGGTGTTTTTCTTTCTGATTTACTTCACTCTGTATAATAGGCTCCAGTTTCACCCACCTCTTTAGAACTGACTCAAATGTGTTCTTTTTTTATAGCTGAGTAGACCAGGAGCTGACTGTGGCTCAGATCATAAACTCCTTATTGCCAAATTCAGATTTAAACTGAAGAAAGTAGGGAAAACCACTAGACCATTCAGGTATGACCTAAATCAAATCCCTTATGATTATACAGTGGAAGTGAGAAATAGATTTAAGGGGCTAGATCTGAAAGACAGAGAGCCTGATGAACTATGGATGGAGGTTCGTGACATTGTACAGGAGAGAGGGATCAAGACCATCCCCATGGAAAAGAAATGCAAAAAGGCAAAATGGTTGTCTGAGGAGGCCTTACAAATAGCTGTGAAAGGAAGAGAAATGAAAAGCAAAGGAGAAAAGGAAAGATATTCCCATTTGAATGCAGAGTTCCAAAGAATAGCCAGGAGAGATAAGAAAGCCTTCCTCAGCAATCAATGCAAAGAAATAGAGGAAAACAAAAGAATGGGAAAGACTAGAGATCTCTTCAAGAAAATCAGAGATATCAAGGGAACATTTCAGGCAAAGATGGGTTCGATAAAGGACAGAAATTGTATGGACCTAACAGAAGCAGAAGATATTAAGAAGAGGTGGCAAGAATACACAGAAGAACTGTACAAAAAAGATCTTCATGAGCCAGATAATCACAATGGTGTGGTCACTCACCTAGAGACAGACATCCTGGAATGTGAAGTCAAGTGGGCCTTAGAAAGCATCACTACGAACAAAGCTAGTGGATGTGATGGAATTCCAGTTGAGCTACTTCAAATCCTGAAAGATGATGCTGTGAAGGTGCTGCACTCAATATGCCAGCAAATTTGGAAAACTCAGCAATGGCCACAGGACTGGAAAAGGTCAGTTTTCATTTCAATCCCTAAGAAAGGCAATCCCAAAGAATGCTCAAACTACTGCACAACTGCACTCATCTCACACGCTAGTAAAGTAATGCTCAAAATTCTCCAAGCCAGGCTTCAGCAACACATGAACTGAGAACTTCCAGACGTTCAAGCTGGTTTTAGAAAAGGCAGAGGAACCAGAGATCAAATTGCCAATATCTGCTGGATCATCAAAAAAGCAAGAGAGTTCCAGAAAAACATCTATTTCTGCTTTATTGACTATGCCAAAGCCTTTGACTGTGTGGATCACAATAAACTGTGGAAAATTCTGAAAGAGATGGGAATACCAGACCACCTGACGTGCCTCTTGAGAAACCTGTATGGAACAGGAAGCAACAGTTAGAACTGGACATGGAACAACAGACTGGTTCCAAATAGGAAAAGGAGTATGTCAAGGCTGTATATTGTCACCCTGCTTATTTAACTTATATGCAGAGTACATCATGAGAAATGCTGGGCTGGAGGAAGCACAAGCTGGAATCAAGATTGCTGGGGAAAATATCAATAACCTCAGATATGCAGATGACACCACTTTTATGGCAGAAAGTAAAGAGGAACTGAAAAGCCTCTTGATGAAAGTGAAAGAGGAGAGTGAAAAAGTTGGCTTAAAGCTTAACATTCAGAAAACTAAGATCATGGCATCTGGTCCCATCACCTCATGGGAAATAGATGGGGAGACAGTGGAAACAGTGGGTGACTTTATTTTGGGGGGCTCCAAAATCACTGCAGATAGTGACTGCAGCCATGAAATTAAAAGACGCTTACTCCTTGGAAGGAAAGTTATGACCAACCTAGATAGCATACTAAAAAGCAGAGACATTACTTTGCCAACAAAGGTCCATCTAGTCAAGGCTATGGTTTTTCCAGTGATCATGCATGGATGTGAGAGTTGGACTGTGAAGAAAACTGAGTGCCAAAAAGTTGATGCTTTTGAACTGTGGTGTTGGAGAAGATTCTTGAGAGTCCCTTGGACTGCAAGGAGATCCAACCAGTCCATCCTAAAGGAGATAAGTCCTGGGTGTTCATTGGAAGGACCAATGCTGAAGCTGAAACTTCAATACTTTGGCCACCTCATGCAAAGAGTTGACTCACTGGAAAAGACCCTGATGCTGGGAGGGGTTGGGGGCAGGAGGAGAAGGGGATGACAGAGGATGAGATGGCTGGATGGCATCACCGACTCGATGGGCATGAGTTTGAGTAAACTCCGGGAGTTGGTGATGGACAGGGAGTCCTGGTGTGCTGGGATTCATGGGGTCGCAAAGAGTCGAACACGACTGAGTGACTGAACTGAACTGAACTGAATATTCCATTGCGTATGTACCACAACGTTCTTCTCTGCATGTATTCTTTACCAGCTGAGCTACCAGTGAAGCCCCTTTTCCGGGGAGGGCACCCCTAGCCAACGTCCCCGGCCAGGTGAAAACTACATTACCAAGATGCCAATGAAGGCCGAGGAGAAAGACACTCTGGTACTTTGCCAAACCTGTCAAGGGGAGACTTCTGGCATTCTCCAACCCAGTCATTTCGGTGTTTCCTGGGTCTGTCAGCTTGATCTGGTTCTGCAATTCTTGGTCCCTGAGGAGGTAAACTGAGCATGAAGCGGCGAGAGGAGATGTTGTCCACACCTCACAGAAGCGGATCTGTGGCTCGGAGAGGGCACCATCTGGGGTAACTCCTCCCGGGGGATTGGCTGGGGTAAGGGTTTGTCGGAGCCCGCAGCCGCAGGGCTTGGTCTCTTGCCTCTCCCGGTTTCACTCCACCACAGGCTCCAGGGCGACCCGTGCTGAGGGACCCAGCGTAGGTTGATGCTATGTGCTGCAGACCTGTCCAGACCCTCACCTCTGAATCCTAAAGCTTCAAATGAGGGACTCCCGTTCAGTTCACTTCAGCTTGTCCCCTTTCAGACAGTGGAGCATTCCTTGGTGGACTCCGCATTTCTGACACTCAGTGTGTTGAGAAGTAGACTGCTAATGCAGAGACCCAGCACGTGCAGGGCCATGGAGCCATGATTGAGGCTCATCCAGGAAACCTGGGGCGAGGCTCCTTAAGAGAAACATTAAAAATGTGGAATGGTAGGCCTAGTTAAGGCTAGCCACTACTGTGGCTAGTAAGAGGGAGCATCAAGGACTGAAGCCCAGAAGTTAAAGACAGCTGGCGATCATTTTGCTTCAGGATAGGCCTAGCAGGTTGGATCAACCTTTGACACCCCACCATGGATGCCCTTCACTCACAATCTCATTCTTCCCACAGGTTTCCATGGCTTCAGAAGGACTTATGAGCCTTGCACGGGGTAAAGACTGTTTCAGGCCATCTTTCTCCCTTTCTCCCATTCATGGTCTCCAGGATGTGTCTTGGAATTCCATGCCTGTCACACTACTGTTATCATGGGTTCTGAGGCCTCTCGTCAGACTCAAGACCCTGAATTGAGACCAGGGGTCTTATGTAGGGTCCCTGATTTCCGACCATCAGTAGACTGCCTTATAGAAGGTTTTAAAGGTATGGAGATCATCATGTAAAATGCTTAGAGGCGAGATTGAGTGGCAGCCATAGTTCTCCACTATGTCTTGTGGGATTAGAGAGCTGGGATACAGGAGTCAGGCCTGAAATGGCAGGCAGAGGAGCTGTGCCTCTATTCTGCCAGTACTGGGACCATGAAGGTTCTAGAGTTAATGAGGGGAGTAATATGAATCATTTCTTAACAGACTCTCTCTGGTCAAAAAGTGGAGAACAGACACTAGGATTGAGGGAGGCTACTGTAGTACTCTAGATGAGTGTGGCTGTGGTTAGGGGGGGAATGTATGGTTTCTGGATTTTTTTTTGAAGATAGGTCCAACAAAACTTTTTTTTTTTTTTTTTTGGCTGCAAAGGGCCTTTGTTGTTGTGCGCATGGACTCTAGACCACATGCAGTCAGTAGTTGGGGTGCACAGCCTTAGTTTCCCAAGTGGGGAAGCATCCCCTGCTTTGGAAGGAAGATTCTTAACCACTGAACCATCAGGGAAGTCTCAAATCCAGTAAAACTTTCTGATGTAGAGAGGAATTGTCTTAAGTTTTGGCCTTTGCTGCTGGGAGGAAGGATGCCATTAACTGGAATGGGTAAATCACTTGTAGGGGTAATTTTCAAGAGGGAATATTAGGAGGTAGGTTTTGGCCATGTTGAGTCAGATGTTGCAGAGATCCCCCCACTCCCCTGAAGGGGAGGCATTGATTAGACAGCTGGACACACACTAGGTCTGGAGTTCAGGGGAAGGATTCAGGTTGGAGACACTACTAACTGGTGTCCTGTGTGTGGACTGGGGTACAGCTGTGAGTAATGTAGGAGGAGGAGTCTTCAGATTGTGGTGACAGTGTTGTTAGGGGCCAAGGAAGAGGAGGTCAGACTGGAGAACTGGGCCTCTCTCTTGAGCACCTGAATGGAACTGGTGAACATCACAAAGGCAAATGAGGAAGAGTAGTGGCTGTGGGGAAGGAAGTAGGTATAGGGGAGGGGTGGGTCTGGTAGGAGACTAAGACTTCCAAGGGGGACAGCACACGAGATGGAAGCATAGCAGTAATGGAGGTGAGATGTCAGTGAAGCCAAGGCCAGTGTTTACTGCCCCCTCTAAAAGCTCACTAGAGTTTTGTGGTGACCTTTGGTGAGGCCTACAAAGTTTTACTCAGGCTGGCAGATGAGCTTAGGGGTAAATGGGTCAGCTGGAAGAGTAGCTCAGCCTAGGCTAGGGGACTGATGGTACTGGGTTTTGAATGTGCTTAAGTGGAAAGAGGAAGGCTGAGACTCGTGAGGGGACAGCACACAGCAGTAAAGAGGACTTAAAGTATGTGGCATCTGCACGTGGTTCTGAGTGATGAGGCTGAAGCAAGGCAAGAGCATGGTGGAGGGGCCGTTCAAGCAGGACTAGGCGTTTCCCCTGCCACTGTGGGCCAGCAGGGATCAGGGGCAGGATGGATCATGATTGCATTTGCCAAGAACTCTCCAGATGCCGTGTGCACTGTGGCATGTGGGGAGGCCAGGGAGATGCTTTTGGTAGGCTGAGGTGGAGAGGGTAGCAGTGTTTGGGGGGTGGGGGATGGGAAATGTAGGAAAGGTATGCTTCATGGAGTCATGTGCTCAATGGAGAGAATGAAAACCCAAAGGCCCAGGGACTTGCTCCCAGCTTAAAGGGAGAAAACTGAGCCCATGTTTGCTTGTGTCTGGGAGGAAAGTTCCCTTGGGGAACTTGGGGGCAAGAGAGAGGAGCCTTTCATGCCACACCCAGTGCTTGGATGGCATTTATTTATTTGCCCCCATGCCTATCATAGATGTGGCACAGCACAGTGATCAATAGGAAAGAGGAGAATGCTGGTGAGAGGGTATCAGGAAGGCCAGGGGTCTCCAAATGGAGAAAATAGGCTGCAAGTGTCAGACATTTTTTCTCTCTTTTAAGCAGCAGGAGGAAACAAACTATAAGTGTTAGACTTTTTTTCTCCCCCTTCTCTATACAAATTTAAAAAGAGGTTTCTTTTAAAATTCCATGTTGCTGTAATGACACCTGG
The DNA here is from genome assembly GCF_023699985.2 of Odocoileus virginianus. NCBI lineage: Eukaryota > Metazoa > Chordata > Mammalia > Artiodactyla > Cervidae > Odocoileus > Odocoileus virginianus. The sequence continues at coordinate 16,025,575 of NC_069693.1, read as the reverse complement.
TTCCACCTGAACTTACTTTTCTCAAACCTTGAGCTAACCAGTGTATTTTTCTTATGGAAATGTTTGTCTTAAGCTATGTTAATAAACTATGTATTTACCCTAGGCTCTGTCTTCAAGTCAGTTCTGCCTAAGACTCAGAACCAACTTGGCAAACCAGTATGTTTTACTCATGCAAATGTTCTCTTAAGCTGTGTTAATGAGACTACATCTTTGCTTGGAAACCTGCCTTTCTTCAAGATTCATGTCAATCATTTTTTGGCCCCGGACAACTCATCTTGTGCCAATGTTATCCCAAAATGCATGTTGTGGGTGAGGGGCCTTGTGACAGTCTCTGAGTTTAGAGACATTTCCTTTCTCTAATTAGCAGCCTGCTAGTAGCTATATAACGTCCAGCTAAAGACTAGCGGCGGGGGGGGGCACTCTTTCTGTCCCCTTCTGATGTCTGTGTCAGAAGCTTTCTCTATCTCTTTTATACTTTAATAAAACTTTATTACACAAAAGCTCTGAGTGATCAAGCCTCGTCACTGGCCCCAGATTGAATTCCTCTCCTCCGGAGGCCAAGAATCCTGGTGTCTTTCATGGCTGAGCAACAACTTTTCATTGAAGACAATAGAGTATAAGGATTAGGCACCATACGGTATAAAGGAACTACAGCCTCATTTATTATTTGCAAATCTTGAACTAATCTCCATTTATTATTTGACATCTTTATACCCAAAATAGGAGTGTAGAATGGACTGTTACAGGGAATTAATAACCTCTGCTCCTTTAAATTTTCAGTGATGGGTTTTAACCCTTCCTTAACCTCAGGTTTCAGTGGATACTTCTTCTTATGTGGAAATAAGTGCGGGTCTTTGAGCTTGACAACTACAGGAACAGTATTTTGTGCTCAACCCACAGATTTTCCATCAACCCACACTCTAGGATTTACATTTTCTTCAATTAATGGGAGAGAAAGGGAGGGCTCCATATTCATGAAAACAGAGGCATGGACCTTGCTCAGTATATCCTTCCCCAAAAAGGGTGAGGGAGACTCTGGCATGATCAGAAACGCGTGTGAAAATAGCACAGGGTCCCAGTTGCTCCTTCGAGGATGACTGAAATAACAATATTTGGCTCGTCCAGACAGTCCCATTATGAAAGTGGATGGGGGAGAAAGTGGGACAGGGACTTCAGTAAGCACAGAGTAAGTTTCCCCAGAGTCCAAAAGGAAATAGATGGATTCTCCACCCCCCCCCCCCCAGTTATTAATACCTGGGGTTCCTCAGGTGTAATTATGATGGGAGCTTGAGTGGGGACCCCCAGGCAACTTCAGTCTTGATTGTCTTGAGAGTCCAACCCCTGGGTCCTACACCTCTGGGTGCAGACTATCCTCCAGTGTGGTCCCTTGCAGACCAGACATGGAGCTGGGGGCAGCTTGGATACCTGAGGGCGATCCCGCTTGAGGTGCCCCTTCTTTCCATAGTAATAGCAAGTCCATCTTTTTTCACCTGGGTCCCTCCAGGAATTCTTCTCAGGCTGTTTAAGAACGGTACTGACAGCCATTACAAAGGCTTCCACGAGTTCCTTTGTCTTTCTCTGTTTTTCTTTCTTTTCCTCATATTCCCTGCTTTAATAGACTGTCTGAGCCAGCTGCAACAGATTATCTAAAGACTGATTTGGCCCATATGCCTGTTTTAATAGCTTTTGGCAGATCTGGAGTGGACAGAGTCAGAAATCTGTCCTTTAAGATCACTCTTCCCTCTTCACTTTTGGGATCAACCTCAGTGAATCTGCAAATGGCTTCTCTCAGCCTATCTAGGAATTTACCAGGAGTTTCCCTTTCTTTCTGTTCTATGTTTGCCAATATGGCATAAAGTCTTAGCATGTGCTTGCCTAAGTTCTTCAAGAATACATCTGACAAAATGACTCTGATCCCATCTTGCTTTATTAGTCCCAATCTGGTTCTATAGTTGGGACTGCCTGATTCCCAGTAGGAAGGGTAGCTGTCTCACCCTCCCTCTCCCCTACTAATTCATTACCAAGCCATTTGTCTCAATAGGCAACAGCTTTCCCCAAAACTCGAGTTTTTGAGTCAGGAGTTAGCATCTGTCCCAGGATATACATCACATCCTTCCAAGTAAGGTCATAAAGCAGAGTAACACCTTAAAAGTTCTAATATATTTTTCTGGGTCCTCTAAATAGTCTCCCAGATCCTCCTTGATTCTTTGTATTTCTTGATAAGAAATGGGCTTACTAACTCTCATATACTGATTATTTCTCCTGGTGGGTGCTTCATGAACAGGCAACAGCTGGTGTGGCTGTTCCTCAGCCTCTCTGACTGCTCTGTGCATATGATCCCAAGGAAATATATATGCTCTGCGCATATATATCCTAAGAATAGATTGGAGACCTCTGCTTTTCTTTATCTCTTTGTCTCCTGTCCTCCATCTCATCCTGTATTTCACCCTTAGTTTTTGCTGTCTGAACTTCTATTGAAACTAAAGTAGTTTGAGGTCTTACTGAGATGGGTTGTTTGGACCTCTACTTGGGCAGTTTGAATCTTAGTTTGGGTTTTTACCGAGACCAAGGTAGCCCTTCTGGGGATGGCGGGGGTGGGGTGGGGGGCGGGGGGCGGGGGTGTGTCCCTGACTTTCAGTTTGCTCAGTTTGGAGCCCCAGGTGTGGGGGCAAAGTAGGAGGACAGGAGGGAGCTGAAGGTTTAATACCCAAATCTACACCCTTAGGACGTAAGTCTGGCATGTCTCACAGAGAGAAGAAGGGCAACACATATTCTACTTCTACCCATTTCCCTTGTTTTCTACAGAACCAGTCTAATTGTAAAACAGTATTATAATTAAGAGACCCTCCAACCGGCCACCGTTTGCCGTCCTGCAATAGATATCGAGGCAATGCAGTATCACATAGAAAGATCAGGTGTGTCTTCTTTAAGCTCTGGGGATCAAATCTTATCTGAGTTTTTCGGGATACAGTTCAAAGGAGTGAGGCTAGAATTGTTAGCTCCCAAGTGTAAGAGAAAAAAAAGTGACCAGTGCCATCTTTCTACCGGAGGCACCCCTCCCTAGAAGGGAGTGTCGACAGACTTTCCACCAAAGCTTTCTTTTCCTGGTCAGATTTAGTCTGTCCCTTACAAACTCAGGCACTGTACTTGTCCCTCCTGGTTCTACCACCAAGGCGGGTGGAGATTCACCAGGGCTAGGCATGATGGCATCCCAGACTAATTAATGTCCAATTCCTCACCATTTAAACATTGCTTGCCTCTGATGCCATTTGGGGTGCAATCAGAGTAACCTTCCAGAATGCCTCCCAAGCTAAGACCACGGGGGGAAACTTTATTCTCCTGAGTGCCTATGCACAACCCCGAGTATATTCCTAACCACAATAAGACCAGTAGGAACATAAAACCAAGATATTCCTTCCAAGTGTCACCATACCAGTATAAGTGATAGCAAAAGAGACGGTGAAGGGCTGGCCAGTGAGGAAAAAGTGATTTTCGTCCTTGAGTTTTTAGGGCCAGTCCTTCCAGTTCATTCACACAGACTCCACAGAAAGAATATCTAAGGAGTTGGGACAAAAGCCACTGCAGAGCCTCCCCTGGTCCACCAAGAACTAGCGTTACCAAAGGAAGAAAGCCACTGTACTTCCTAACTGAGTAACCTTTAACCTGAGAGATGCTCTTGGAGCTAGAGTTCCATCTAGCTTATGAACTTTCGACTCCTAGTGAGGCTAGGCACTTCCTGACTACTATTTCAAGTTTGAGAACTAAGTAACAATACACAGCAACAGCATAGATCACAAGTCCCTTGAAAGTCTATGATCTGACAGATTAGGTAGGTAGTTCTAATTCCCAGGAAGTTATGAAATGGTCAAAGAGACCACAAAAGGAGAGTTCTGTCCACAAGCTTCATCCATCTCTGACCATTCCCCGAAGGAGACATTGGGTGCCTCTTGATATTAGCAGGTCGGTATAGTCCCCCAACAGGGTTTCTGCCATAAACCATATGAGGTCACCATGGAATCGCAGATTAGGACCCAGCTCTTGGTTCACACATATGTGTCTCTTTCAATCAATCACACACACAAGCATACCATAGAGTTAGTAATGTACAGTAGAAAATGTGCTTGATAAGAGAACAAAGAACTAGATCTCCAAGCGTCCTTACCTTCCCCTGAAGAATCCCGGACAAGCCAAGATGAAAGGTTGTTGCTGAGCCATGAAAGACACCAGGATTCTTGGCCTCCGGAGGAGAGGAATTCAATCTGGGGCCAGTGACGAGGCTTGATCACTCAGAGCTTTTGTGTAATAAAGTTTTATTAAAGTATAAAAGAGATAGAGAAAGCTTCTGACACAGACATCAGAAGGGGACAGAAAGAGTGCCCCCCGCCCCCGCTAGTCTTTAGCTGGACGTTATATAGCTACTAGCAGGCTGCTAATTAGAGAAAGGAAATGTCTCTAAACTCAGAGACTGTCACCAGGCCCCTCACCCACAACATGCATTTTGGGATAACATTGGCACAAGATGAGTTGTCCGGGGCCAAAAAATGATTGACATGAATCTTGAAGAAAGGCAGGTTTCCAAGCAAAGATGTAGTCTCATTAACACAGCTTAAGAGAACATTTGCATGAGTAAAACATACTGGTTTGCCAAGTTGGTTCTGAGTCTTAGGCAGAACTGACTTGAAGACAGAGCCTAGGATAAATACATAGTTTATTAACATAGCTTAAGACAAACATTTCCATAAGAAAAATACACTGGTTAGCTCAAGGTTTGAGAAAAGTAAGTTCAGGTGGAACCAGGTGTCATTACAGCAACATGGAATTTTAAAAGAAACCTCTTTTTATATTTGTATAGAGAAGGGAAAAAAGTCTAATACTTGTTTCCTCCTGCTGCTGAAGAGAGATTAAAAAAAAAAAGTCTGACACTTGCAGCCTATTTTCTCCATTTGGAGACCCCTAGCCTTCCTGCCTGTTACTCTCTCATTGGCACCAGTGGACTCTGGGCCTGGTAATATCCTAAGTGTTGGAGCTGGAGAGGAGGATGGGCAGGGAGTGGATGTTTGTGGGACTAACTGTCCTGGTGAGAGAGGCTGCTCAGGGACACTGCCCACACCATCATGGTAGGGCAGTGTAACCTTTGAGGATGTGGCTGTGGACTTGTCTCAGGAGGAGAGGGAGCTTCCTGATGTGACTCAGAGACTCTGTACTGTGATGTCATGCTGGAGAATTTTGCACTTGTGGCCTCAACTCAGCATCCTTGACTAAGTTCCTTCCTTCCTTGTGTTTCCATGGACCCCTCTTTTCTCTCACAGCCAGACTGTGGACATTGCTCCCTTCTAATTTTTTCTTACTTTAGGTGCTATGGGTACCAGACCAGACCACAGTGTTGAGTGTATATTCTCATCCTCTCCCATGCAATCCCTCAGCTTCCCTGAAGCCTTGCAGGGAAGAATATGGGAGTAGGAAGTCTGCAGTGAAACCAATGGATCCTGAAGATTTCGTCACCCTGGCAGAGTGAATGTCCAAATTCATTGTACCTCTCTGCCTCAGATTCTGTCCCCTTCCTTCCAGCTGGCATTTCCTCATGCCTGACTGTTCCAGGAATTTGAGGCACAAATATGGTCACTATTTGGAGGGACCACTAGGCTATTCCTGTAAGACACTCCTCCAAGGTTCTTTTTGTAACATTGGGTTTATTTATTTATTTATTTATTTTATGGTCATGGAGTGTGTTGCTCTGCACCAGTGCTGTATACTCACCTGCCTTGTGTTTCCCTTAAGATCCGCATTTTCCAGGTTCTCTGTAGTTGCCCAACTGGAGTTGCACTGAGAGATGTGGGTACCTGACAGGGAAGGTACAACTCAAGCCATGGTGAGAGGGCCCTAGAGGGGAACTGGACTTGGGAAGTGGGATGTGGGGGGATAGCTCCATGCCAGGGCTGTCTTTGGATCATACCAAGAACCTCTCCAGCACCTATTGTTTTCATACCAATATCAGGGGTCATAGCTTAACTTCTATCTTTAATCTGTCTTTGACATTTTGCCTGTTTGTCATTTCTATTTTGATTTCTGGCCAAGGCTACTTCATACCTGTCCAACCTTCATGTCTGCCCTGTTCCTCTCCACTGTTCCCTTTGAGAACACTCCCTTTGAGTGCTCTTCAAAATCGAGCTACACATAATGTGAGTTATATTCTAAGCAGTCCATGAACACCAGCTGCTTGCTTGCTGTCAGTTTCCTCTGTTGTTCAGTGCTCTTGTCACCAGTAGACAAGGCCCTGCTAAAAGCCATTCACAGAAAAGTGAGTTGGAGACCCAGCCTTTCCTTCCTGTATCCCACCTCTGCGTCCTTTCTCGCAGTACATCTCCCCATTTTATGATCTTGCCACGCTCAGAACTGCACAGCAGACCCTTTCTTATCGTCACTTCAGCCCTCTGTCCTCCTTACAGTCCTATGTACTCATTTCTGGGTTTGTAAGAAGTGCATTTGTGATAGGACTGCCCCCTCCCACAGAGTCTATGTGTGCTTCCCCAACATTCTGTGCTTTCAGGTTGTTGGTTTTGAATGGAGGATGGGAAGCCACCTTCTCAAGGCATGTCCCAACTCAGGGCTCCCAAGGCAGGTCCAACCTTGTGGGATGTGTGGCCCAGTCTTGAGACATTTTGTACCTGACTGAGCACCAAGGAATATACCCTAGGAAGAAACTGCATATGTGTGAAGCACGTGGGAAACAATTCTGGTTCAGTGTAAGCATTCACCAGCACAGTGAAGAGAAATACCTCAGAAGGATTGAGGTCTGGCTTTTGTTGCTAAGAATTACAGAGTCCAGATGTCAGAGAATCCCTTTATGTGGGGGTGGTGGGAAGGGCCTTCTCTCCAGCTTAGGCCTTCTCCAGCACCTTCTCAAGCAAACCTTGTATGCACCAGGACCCAGTGACCCCAAAGAGACTGAGACAGAACAGTGTTTGAGTGTCTCCTGTGTGGATACAGGTCAGCAGTTGACTGCTGCAGAGGAAGTGGCACTGGGTGCAGCAGACTTGGGTATGGCATAAGCCCTCTTGGAGGAGGTTGCCATTAACCCCACAATAGAGCTGCCAGAACTTACACAGAACTGGGGAAATAGACTCTTGGAGGGCACAAACAAAACTTTGTGTGCACCAGGACCCAGGAGAAAAGAGCAGTGACCTCACAAAAGACTGACCCAGTCTCGCCCTTGAGTGTCCAGGAGTCTCCAGAGGAGGCGTGGGTCAGTGCTGGCCTGAGGCAGGGTTGGGGGCACTGAGTGTAGCAGTGCCTGCATGGGACCTTTTGAAGGAGGTCACCATTATCTTCATTACCTCCACCATAGTTTGGCCCCAGGTAAATAACAGGGAGGGAACACAGCTCCACCCATCAAAAGAGAATTGGATTAAAGATTTACTGAGCATGGCCCCACCCATCAGAACAAGACCCAGTTCCCTCCTCAGTCAGTCTCTCCTATCAGGAAGCTTCCATAAGCCTCTTATCCTTCTCCATCAGAGGACAGACAGACTGAAAACCGCAATCACAGAAAACTAGCCAATCTGATCACATGGACCACAGCCTTGTCTAATTCAATGAAACTATGAGCCATGCCAAGTAGGGCCGCCCAAGATGAACAGGTCATCGTGGAGAGTTTTGAAAAAAGGTGGTCCATTGGAGAAGTGAATGGCAAACCACTTCAGTATTCTTGCCTTGAGAACCCCATGAACAGTATGAAAAGGCAAAAAGATAAGACATTGAAAGATGAACTCCTCAGGCTGGTAGGTGCCCAATATGCTACTGGAGATCAGTGAAGAAATAACTCCAGAAAGAATGAAGAGATAGAGCCAAAGCAAAAACAATACCCAGTTGTGGATGTGACTGGTGATGGACATAAAGTCTGATGTTGTAAGGAGCAATACTACATAGGAACCTGGAATGTTAGGTCCATGAATCAAGGCAAATTGGAAGTGGCCAAACAAGAGATGGCAAGAGTGAATATCAGCATTTTAGGAATCAGTGAGCTAAAATGGACTGGAATGGGTGAATTTAACTCAGATGACCATTATACCTACTACTGTGGGCAAGAATCCCTTAGAAGAAATGGAGTAGCCATCACAAGTCAACAAAACAGTCCAAAATGCAGTACTTGGATGTAATCTAAAAAACAACAGAATGATCTCTGTTTGTTTCCAAGGCAAACCATTCAGTATCACAATAATCCAAATCTATGCCCCAACCAGTAGTGCTGAAGAAGATGAAGTTGAATGGTTCTATGAAGACCTACAAGACCTTCTAGAACTAACACCCAAAAAAGATGTCCTTCATTATAGGGGATTGGAATGCAAAAGTAGGAAGTCAAGAAACACTTGGAGTAACAGGCAAATTTGGCCTTGGAGTATAAAACGAAGCAGGTCAAAGGCTAGGAGTGTTTTTCCAAGAGAACGCTGTGGTCATAGCAAACACCCTCTTCCAACAACAAAGAGAAGACTCTCCACATGGACATCACCAGATGGTAAATACCGAAATCAGATTGATTATATTCTTTGCAGCCAAAGATTGAGAAGCTCTATACAGTCAGCAAAACAAGACCAGGAGCCGACTGTGGCTCAGATTATGAACTCCTTATTGCCAAATTCAGACTTAAATTGAAGAAAGTAGGGAAAATCACTAGACTATTCAGGTGTGACCTAGACAAATCCTTTATGATTATACAGTGGAAGTGATAAACAGATTCAAGGGTTTAGATCTGATAGACAGAGTACCTGAAGAACTATGGACGGAGGTTCATGACATTGTACAGGAGGCAGGGATCAAGACCATCCCCAAGAAAATGAAATGCAAAAAGGCAAAATGGTTGTCTGAAGAGGTCTTACAAATAGCTGTGAAAAGAAGAGAAGCAAAAGGCAAAAGAGCAAAGAAAAGATATACCCATTTGAATGCAGAGTTCCAAAAAATAGCAAAGAGAGATAAGAAAGCCTTCCTCAGTGATCAGTGCAAAGAAATAGAGGAAAACAATAGAATGGGAAAGACTAGAGATCTCTTCAAGAAAATTAGAGATACCAAGGGAACATTCCCTGCAAAGATGGGCACATTAAAGGACAGAAATGGTATGGACCTAACAGAAGCAGAAGATACTAAGAAGAGTTGGTAAGAATACACTGAAGAACTATACAAAAAAGTCTTCATGACCCAGATAATCATGATGGTATGATCACTCATCTAGAGCCAGACATCCTGTAATGTGAAGTCAAATGGGCCTCAAGAAGCATCACTATGAACAAAGCTAGTGGAGGTTGTGGAATTCCAGTTGAGCTATTTCAAATCCTAAAAGATGATGCTATGAAAGTGCTGCACTCAATATGCCAACAAATTTGGAAAACTCAGCAGTGGCCACAGGACTGGAAAAGGTCAGTTTTCATTCCAATCCCAAAGAAAGGCAATGCCAAAGAGTGTTCAAACCACAACACAATTGCACTCATCTCACATGCTAGTAAAGAAATGCTCAAAATTCTCCGAGCCAGGCTTCAACAGCATGTGAACCATGAACTTCTAGATGTTCAAGCTGGATTTAGAAAAGGCAGAGGAACCAGAGACCAAATGCCAACATCTGGTGAATCACCAAAAAATCAAGAGAGTTCCAGAAAAATATTTACTTCTGCTTTGTTAACAATGCCAAAGCCTTTGACTGTGCACATCACCACAAACTGTGGAAAATTCTGAAAGATATGGGAATATCAGACCACCTTACCTGCCTCCTGAGAAATCTGTATACGGTCAAGAAGCAACAGTTAGATCCGGACATGGAACAGCAGACTGGTTCCCACCTGGGAAAGGAGTACGTCAAGGCTGTATATTGTCACCCTGATTATTTAACTTATATGCAGAGTACATCATGTGAAATGCCGGGTTGGACAAAGCACAAGCTGGAATCAAGACTGCTGGGAGAAATATCAATAACCTCAGATATGCAGATGACGCCGCCCTTATGGCAGAAAGCGAAGAACAAAAAAGCCTCTTGATGAAAGTGAAAGAGGAGAGTGAAAAAGCTGGCTTAAAACTTAACATTCAGAAACACAGATCTAAGGGCATCCACTCCAGAAACCTCAGAAGATGGGTCTTATCTTCTGCTCTTCCTGTACTCTAGAATGCACCAGTAGGGAGCTTGTAGACACATTTGGTGTCCCAGTTGTTATGACTGCCACTCGGGGTGTACCATAATTACCTGGCTCTGGTGGCTAGCAGGGCTTATGTTGATGAGTTTGATGGGATGGTAGAAAATAAACAGTTCTTAATTGGCTATCAGTCCAGGCTCAGTGTAGAGGAATAGACAGAAACACCTATCTTCTAGTATTCCTTTGAAGGAGGTATATTTCCAAACTGTAAAAGCTGCTGTGTGGGAGTCTGGCTTCCAATCAGCCTGAATCTAGGTACTGACAGATCCTCTCATTTGGGACTCTGATAAGTCTTGGTACACCCTCAACTACTGGAAGCCATTAAAAATGAAGTAGGTTGCTTAGACAATCACAAAGGTTTGAGAGGACAAAGAATTAGGGTAGGGTTGGAAGCCTTATCTCCACAAGGCCACTCTTTCAAGACGGAGAGAGGTGACTATTTTATCTAATGCATAAAATGACTCTTGTAAAAAGTCAAGGAAGATGAATAAACAGGAATGTATTACAAATGAAAGATCAAGATAAAATCTCAGAAAAGATCTTAATGAAACAGGGATAAGTGCTTTACATGATAGTTTAAAATAATGGTCATAGCAGTGTTCACTGAGCTCAGGAGAATAGATAAAGAAAATTTAAACAAAGATAGAAAATATACCCAAGTGCCAAACAAAAGTCACACAACTGAGGAATACAGTAACTGAAATGAAATACAATAATGGGGCTCAACAGTAGACTAGATGCAGCAGAAGAAAGGATCAGTGAATTTGAGCAAAAGTCAGTGGAACTTACACAGTCAGCACATCAGAAAGAAAAAAAGAATGAAAAAGAGTGAAGACAAATTAGAAACGTATGGAACAACATAAAGCAGACCAACATTTGCATTATGGGGACTCCAGAAGAAGAGACAGAAAGGAAAAGATAATTTATTTGAATAATGGCCGAAAACTTCCCTAACCTGGGGAAAGAAACAGACAGTCAGATCCAAGAAATGCAGAGAATTCCATATAAGAACCACCAAAAGAGACCCACACCAAGACATTTTATAATATGCGTCAAAAGTTAGAGGATAGAACCTTAAAAGCAACAAGAGAAAAATAACTTCTTACATATAAGTGAACTCCCATTAGATTATTAGCAGATTTTTCATTAGAAAGTGTGCAGAGCAGAAGGGAATGACACAATATACACAAAGCATTGAAAAGAAAAACCATGCTAGGTGGCTGAATGGTAAAGAATCCACCTGACAAACAGGATACGTGGGTTTGAGCCCTGGGTTGGGAAGATCCATGGAGAAGGAAATGGCAACCCACTCCAGTATTCTTGCCTGGGAAATCCCATGGGCAGAGTAGCCTGGTGGGCTATAGTCCACTGGGTCACAAAGAGTCAGACATAACTTAGTGACCAAACAACAACAAACCAATGATATTCTACCAGGCATGGTTGTCCTTCAGAATTGTCCTGCAGACAAGTAAAAGCTAAAGGAATTTATCACCACTAGACAGACTTACAAGAAATGCTAAAAGGACTTCTTTAAAATAGAAGGGTGCTAGTTAGTAACAGTTAAATATATGAAACTATACATCTCACTGATACAGATAAATATATAGTAAAATTCAAAATAATGTTAAGGTAGTGGGTCAAACACTTATAAAGCTAGTATGAAAGTTAAAAGACAAAAGTAGGAAAAATAACTGTAATAGTTTGTTAATAGATCCACAAAGTAAAAAGATGTAAATTGTAACATCAAAAACAAAATGTGGAAGGAAAGTAAAACTGCAGAACTTTAGAATGCATGCAAACTTAAATAATTTTCAGCTTAAAATGGACTGGTATATAAGTTGCTTCATATAAGCCTCACTTAAACTACAAGTGAGTTTAAGCAAAAATAAACAGAAAGCAATAATTACATACAACTACAGAAAATTATCAAATCACAAGTGAAGAGGGCAAAGAGGAAGAAAGGAACAGAGGTATTATAAGCAGCCAGAAAACAGTTAACAAAATGTCATCAAATACATACATATCAATAATTACTTTAAATGCAAATAGACTAAATTCTCAAAATAAAAATAGAGAGAATGAATGGTTAAAAAACAAGACCACCTATAAGCTGCCTACAAAAGACTCACTTCCAATGTAAGGACACAAACAAGACTGAAAGGACAGGAATGGAAGAAGATATCTCTTGCAAATGGATACCAAAGCAAAGCTGGAGTAGCTTTTCTTATATATGCCAAAATAGGCTTTAAGAGAAGGACTGTAATAAGAGACAAGGTAATTACATAATGATAAAAGGGTTAGTTCAACAAAAGAATATCACATTTGTGATATATTTGATACCCATCCTTCTCAAACTCTTCTGAAAAATTGAAGAGAAGGGAGTGCTTCGAAACACATTTATGAGACCTGCATCACCCTGATATCAAAACCAGACAAGGACAAGATAAAAGTCTGTGGATTAGTTAACAAATGAAATTTGACATTTGTGGTATATTTATATAAGATATCAACATAAGGAGTAATAGGCGAAAGAAATATATGGAAACCCTGTACTATTAATACACCTTTTCTGTAACCCTCAAATAATTCTAAAATAAAAAGTTTACTTAAAATTGAACTTTTGAAGGTGGCTTTAAAAGCTACACAGCGGTTGTCATATGTGCTGTGCTGTGCTATGCTCAGTCACTTCAGTCATGTCTCTGCAACCCCATGGACTGTAGTCCACCAGGCTCCTCTGTCCATGGGATTTCTCCAGGCAAGAACACTAGAGTGGGTTGCCATGCCCTCCTCCAGGAGATCTTCCCAACCCGGGGATTGAACCCAGGTCTTCCACACTGCAGGCGGATTCCTTTTTATCTGAGCCAAATATTGTATCATTGTTGTAGCCAAACACCTCAGGAAGCAAACTCACTCAGAAGGACAACGCTGATAGTGGAGTGCAGTTTATTACACATGCAGGTCCAAAGCAGAGTTTCCTCTTAGCCAGGGACCCTGACCGAATTTTGTGACAACCTTTTATACCTAAAGTGTATGTGCCCAAGCCCACATCCCCAAATTTCTCAAGTCTGCTCTGGAAAATGTTAGAAAGAGATACAATCAGGTTACAGTCATGATTCACACTCTAAAGGTCATCTAGTCATGCAGTGTAGCCCACATCAATGGTCATTTCAAAGATTACAGAAGATGACTGATTACATAGTGGATTATTACATTTTTCTTGGTTCTGGGGAGTCTAGGTACGAGGTCAGCCTGGTCTGGTGTTTGTCCTTTCAGGAGGCTTTCTCAGCTATTGGTATGTTGTCTCCATGGTTACCAGATATGTATTTCCAAAGTTCACCAACATTGCAAGATGGAGTTTCTTTCCTTTTAAAATGGAGTCAGTTTAGTCAATACAACCTGGTTCTTTCCTCCTTCATTCCCCCTCTTGATGTTCTCAACTTCCAGGGTGAGCATCATTCATCAGAATGTATTGTACCTTAGGTCTTCTGGCATATACTTAGGTGAATGAAATCAATCTCAGTGAAACAAAGTTGACAATACATTGGAGAATGCAAGGTCCACACAACAGAGTCAACAGAATAACTGTAACAATAGTTAATATAGTTTTCCACCAATCACCCTTTATCCATGATAGATCAGAAGTCCAAAAAGGAAGATTATCATCAGACATAGCTTTTACCTGACTTTTCACATCATCTAGAGTGGCTGATACACTGCCAAAGAAATCAGGAATATATACACAACATTTAACTTTAATTACAGCACAGGTCCCTTCTTGAGTAGCTGTATGTCTGTCTAAAGCCATCTGATTTTGAATTACTGCTTTTCTTATCTGTATTTGTTCAGTATTTAATGCTTGAATTGCCCTCAGGCTGTCATTTAGGGCTCTTTGGGTGAAATTAGTTAGGGCTTCAACTCTAATCATATCTTTAGTGCCCAATGAAGAAACAAATAAAACAGCCAAATAATCATACCAATGGAAAACCAATCGTGACCATCTGGCCCATAGGGAGGGTAGAGTTAAAGGCTCTTGTATTGTTGGTCTAATGTTTCTGTAGGCAAAGGCCAGACCTACGGTACATCTTCCTATCCATCCTGGGGGCAGCCATGGCCACAGGTTGGTCCCACATAACCAATGAGTGCCATTAGGGGCAATCCACCTGATTCCGGGGTTGAATCTCCAGTCCCTCCCAGGCCATTGTGGGGGTTGATTGGGATCATAAGTAACTTTACTTATAGTAACTTTACTTTACATAAGTACTTTACATAAGTAACTTTACTTATAACAGGTCTCATAGCACTGTTCTGTCCATAGAAAGCCCATTGGCTTTAAGTTATTTTTGTCTGTCATCCAGTTGTTATATCCAATAGTGTGTATATCTTGTTCCCAGCAAATGCCAGCTATCATAACAAATTGTCCTTTTTCTGGGGTAACCCACATGTAATCATCCCATATCTGGCAAAACTGATCAAAATTCCTCTTAACTTTTGATTGCTTGGACCTGCTGGCTGTCACATAATATTGATACATATTTTCTGAGCTAAGAGTATAGTTAAAATGTATCTCATGGCTTTCTGTCAGACCATCAGCCTTTTTATCACACCAGTGGGTAGCGGCTGATATAATTACAGTTTCTGTACTCGGCTTTTGTCATTTTGTCTGAAGTAAAAAAATCACATAAACTAGGCATGTCACCCCTTTGAAGACGTGATATCCATCATGGGAGTCTGTCTATGATGGACAGGGGCATAGCTCCACACACCCAGCAATTAGATTTTTTATGGAAGTCAGCATAGGAACGTACCCATTAAATGAAGACATTGTCTTGTGCTGAAACTATGGCTAGTCCCAACATGATACCGCCAAGTCCATGTAGCAGGAGTTGATTGTAGAGCCTCGTCTTTTTTTCTTCCTTTTTAAGTTGATCTTAAAGAGAGTAGAGAGTAATATTTGTAACTTTAACTGCCATAGGTGTAGTTAGAACAAAAGTATATGGACTTTTCCAATGTGGGGCTAAAGAGTCAAGTCTCCAGTCCTTGACCCACACCTGATCCCTGGGCACAAACTCATGAATCTGTTCCCCAAGAAGGAACAGCACCCTCTCTTGGACAAATTTAGTTACCTGATTTATTACCTTACCTAACTATTCCATCTGCTATGAAATCCCATCCCCTCTTACCTGTGGCAAACTTGCCAATACCTGCCTCACATGGGAGGGGGTCTCCCGTAGACAATTTCATAAGGAGAATAACCATGGGAATGCGAGGTCACTCTTAATTTGATCAAGGCTACTGGAAGCAAGTCCACCCATGAACAGTCAGTCTCTATGATCCGTTTTGAGAGTGTCTCCTTAGAGTTTGGTTAGTTCTTTCCACCATTCCGGAACTCTGGAGCCAATATGCTATGTGTAATTTCCATTTGACATTTACAGCTTTACAAACTTGTTGAATTAAGTCAGCTATGAAAGCAGGGCCACTGTCTGATCCTATGCTCATTGGGAACCCAAATCTGGGAATTATTTCTCGAATCAGACAACAAGCCACTTCATTTGCTTTTTCAGTTCGGGTGGGGAAGGCTTCCAAACAACCTGAGAAGGTACATACCATGACTAGTAGATAGCGATAATGCTGGTAGGCTTTCATTTCAGTAAAGTCCCCCTCTAAATGTTCAAAGGACAGGGTACCCTTTAACTGTATTCCCAGGGATTTCTGCTTATGTCTGGGGGCAGCATTGACCTGTGAGCAAGCAGAACAGTTCTGGGGTTCCATTCTACACAGGAAAGAAAGCCGTGGAATTAAGAAATATTTTGAATTAATTTTTCCATTTTGTCATGCCCCAAGTGGGTTGTCTGGTGAACCTGAGATACTAGTGAGAGGGCCAATGCTTTGGGCACCAGTAACCTGCCAGCCAGCAGTTTCCACCAACCTGTTTCATTTTTGGTGGCCCTCTCTGTCTCAACCAGTTGATCTTGGGCCAGGGTATACTGTGGGAGAGTTGAAACCAACTCAAGCATTTCTGAGAGCACAAATATTCTAATAAACCCACCTCCACTGGCCCCAAGTTCCTCAGCTGATGCCTTTATGATTTTATCTGCCAGTCGGTTTCCTCGTGCCTACAGGGTGTCCTCCTTTTGGTGACCCCAGCAATGCATCACTGCTACATTTTCAGGTTCCCATACAGCATCTCCCATACAGCAGAGTCAAGATTTCCTCCCTGTTCTTAATGTCCTTTCTGCTAGCTGTCAGGAGCCCTCTTTCTTTATATAAGGCCCCATGTACATGTAAAGTAGCAAAGGCATACCTGGAGTCAGTGTAAATGTCTATCTTCTTACCTTTTGACAACTGGAGGGCCCAAATTAGAGCCCATAATTCATCCCACTGAGCAAACTAGTGTGATAGCAGGGAGCCAGCCTCAACGATGGTTTCTTCTGTGACTACTGGATACCCCAACAGCTGTTGTCCTCGTTTCACTGAGGACTGGTACCATCGGTGTACAGGACCCAATCTGGGTCTGGGACTGGCTGGTCTCTCAGGTCAGGTCTGCTAGAATAGACTTCTTCCAGGATTTCCTCAACCTTATATGAGGGTCCACCTTCTCCCACAGGAAGGAGGGTAGCCAGATTCTGGTCCTGACAAGGCTCAGTAGTAACATGGGGGTTCTCACATAAAAGTCCCTGGTATTGAGTAATCTGGGATGTTGACAGCCATTTGTGGGGTCCCCTCGTAGGAGAGCATTGATCTCATGGGGGACCTTTATGGTTAAGTTCTGGTACAAAGAGCTTGCTCGCTTCCCGGACTAGTAAGGCAACTGTGGCAATCGCCCATAAGCACTGGGGCCACCCGGTGGCAACACTGTCCAGCCGTTTCGAGAGGTAGGCCACCAGTCTGTTCCATGTCCCCATAGACTGGGTTAATACCATAGTCACCTTGTCCTTTTCAGTCACATAAAGAGTGAATGGCTTAGTAAGGTCTGGCAGACCCAACACAGGTGCTAATGTGATTGCCAATTTTAATCTTTCAAAGGCCCATTTGCTGACTTTCAGTCCAATCTAGTGAATCCCATTCTGGCCCTGTTAAGGGTTCATATAAGGGATGGGCCATCTGAGAGTATCCTGGGATCCAAATCCTACAAAATCCAGCTGCTCCTAAAAATTCCCAGACCTGTTGTCAGGTTTCTGGTCAGGGGTTTCTCAAGATTACTTCTTTTCTGGACTGATTCAACAGTCTTGTGCCATCTCTTAGGATGAACCCCAAATACCTTCCTTGCAGATCTGTGCCTTTTTCCTCGAGACTCGACAGCCCGCCTCCTCAGCAGTTCTAGCAAAGCCTTGGTTCCTTCCCAGCGGTCCTCCTTATTCTCAGCAGCCAACAGCAAGTCATCCACGTATTGCAGCAGCCAACATCTAAACCTTTCTGCTTGGACTGAGTCCAGGTCGGAAGCCAAGGTCGGAAGCCAAGGCTTCGCGAAAATGTTTGGGGAATTCTTAAATCCTTCTGGGAGGTGAGGCTGGGTTGTTGCTTGGTGCCCCCTGCTGGATCTTCCCACTCAAAGGCAAAAATGGTTTGAGATACGGAGCAATGTGGATACAGACGAATGTGTCTTTCAGATCCAGGCAAGTATAGATCTTAGCACTCAGTGGGAAGAGGCTAAGCAAGGTGTAGGGGTTAGAGACAGTGGGGTGTAGAGTCACGGCTGCCTGGTTGACCAGTCTGAAGTCTTGTACAGGGCTATATTCCTGTCCCCCTTCTTTTTTAACTGGCAGGATAGGTGTGTTCCAGAGTGACTGGCATTCAATCAGGATGGCCGCCTGCCATAGCCTATTTATATGTGGCAAGATGCCAACTCAGGCCTCCAGTGGTAGTGGATAATGACACTTTCTGAATGGTATGGCACCGGGTTTGAGTTCTATTATCACCAGAGCTTGATGTTTGGCGAGCCCAGGGAGGAGTTATCTTCCACCCAAACCTCAGGGAATTGTCAGGTCAGTTCTCTCCCTCAGCTGTCTAGTTCAGTTCCGTCGCTCAGTCATGTCCGACTCTTTGCGACCCCATAGACTGCAGCACACCAGGCCTCCCTGTCCATCACCAACTCCCGGAGTTTACTCAAACTCAGCTATCTAGCCCGTCTGGATTTTCTTTCAGAGGGTCACATAACCTCTACTTGTCTTGAGGGGTTACTGAGAGGGAGAGTAAGTAGGTGGCTGAACCCACCTGGAGAGTGGGTTTTTCTTGGGGGGAAAAGGTCACTTGTGCCCCCAATTTAGACAAGTCTCTCCCCAGTAGAGCTACTGGGCATTCAGGAATACACAGGGATTCATAAGTCACTTGATGCCCCCTTCATCTGGCATTTCCTGGGCAGACAGTATGGTCTGAGCAACTTTTCTCCAGTTATTCCTTCTATGGCAGTGGCCTTTACTGAGAGGGGTGCCACCGGTTAGGTCACCACAGACACTTCTGCCTCAGTGTACACCATAAAGTCAATAATTTGGTCCCCCACTTTTACTTTTACCATGGGCTCTTGGGGACCTTGCATCTTTGAACCCTAACACCCCTATTCAATTTCTAGTCCAGCCAGCCCTATAAAAGGCAATGCTAGTTCCTTTTCCCCATTACCCTGAGGGCATTCATTTTCCCAGTGGCCAAATCCCCAGCATCAAGCACATTGATTTGGTTGCAGGGTGGCCCTGAGCTTTCCTGTAGGAGGCTTGCTGGGAGACTGGCTCTGACTCAGAGGGGATGGGGGTTTGGGGCCACAGAGAGTACCACAATCCTCTGGTCTGCTCTCTTATTATCTTCTCTCCGCTTTTTCTCAGCTTCCCTTTTTGTCTCCATGTCTCTGTTTCTGAACACCTTATCAGCAATCTCAATTATTTGTGAGCTGGTCATGGCTAATATACCGTCTGCCTTTTAGAGCTTGTGTCTAATATTGGAATAGTCTTTATCACAATCTGAGATCCAGTGGCCTCTGGATCTATTGGTGTATAAAGTCTATAGGTCTCACAGTCTTTCGTAAAATTCAGTAAGTGACTCAGTTTCTTTTTGAACCACCTCAGTAGGTTTTGCCATATTCATAGGCTTCCGGGCCCCCTTCTTGAGACCTGGTAAAATAGCCACCCGATATCTTTCTATGTGGCCCCTTCCTTCTTCTGTGTTATAGTCCCAATAGGGCCTTTCATCGGGAGTGGCTAATTCGGCCCACTTCTGCGGGCTTGCGATACGCTCTGGGGCCATCTCTCATAGCCACTTTCTAGCCACAGTATGGATCCTGTGTCTTTCTTCAGTGCTGAAGAGGGAGATTAGCAGTTGGATTATGTCATCCCACATAGGACGGTGGATTCGAAAAATAGTCTCCATCAGCCTGATCATGCCTTGTGGCTCCTCCGCGTACAGTGGAGTATGTCTTTGCCAGTTTAATACATCTGTAGAGGAAAATGGCTGGTAATAATAGGCTACAGGGGGCTGGTGGTAGTGACCATTTGCTCCCT
The DNA here is from genome assembly GCF_023699985.2 of Odocoileus virginianus. Taxonomy (NCBI): domain Eukaryota; kingdom Metazoa; phylum Chordata; class Mammalia; order Artiodactyla; family Cervidae; genus Odocoileus; species Odocoileus virginianus. The sequence goes on along the minus strand of NC_069693.1, from coordinate 16,005,918 downwards.
GAACAAGAGGCTGTTGTAACTCTCTGAGGGGCATTTGTAGCGGGGCCCTTTCCCCCAGCTCCTTAGTGGAGTACCGCCTCTGTCTGATGCCAGTCTCCTTCCCTCTTTCGGTCAGTACTCAACAGGAGAGGAGGGTATAGCTTAGGAGGTTGGCTGAGACTGAATCCTGGAGGCACTGACCAGAGGCTGCTACCACCAGGGTTGGAGTCTGCTGAGATGGTGGCTCTACGACCTCCAGGGGAGCTGATGGGGGAGCAGCAGCTGCTGGGACCCCAACAGGCTCTGGATTAGGTGTTAAGGTGGCCTCCGGTCCTGGTGGAGCATTAGGTGGCAGGCGCATGATCCAGTATGGGGGAGGGGGCACATCGTCTCTATCCAAATCCTGCAGAACTTCTTTTTTGTCATTAGCCAATTTTTGTGCCATTAATATTTTTCCTTTGCCTTCTTGAAATAGAATCTCACCCAAGGGGGAGGATCATGACTCAACCACAACCATGAATCAATATATAGATATTGATCCAGGTGTCCTGGCTCTCCTGTGACCACTGCATAGACTGCTTTTACTATATTTAAGTCCACGGTGCCCTCTGATGGCCATCCAACTCCCATAGAGGGTCACTCAACTTCACAGAGTACACGGAGCTGGTTAGATGTCCCCTTCACCCCATAATCTCCTCCAAGTCCCTTTTTAAAATTCTTAATCATGCACTCCAATACAGCTGCCTTAGATACTTTCTCCCATCTTGCTTACCTTCTTGGATTTTCTTCTTTCTTCCCTTTTCGTTCTGTTTATGAAGTTCTTGGTATCCTAAGTACTTCTGTAATTTCCACTCAATGAAACATTTAAATCCGCCTCTTTCCTAATAGGGGTGAGAAGAGCCTTACCTGCCAGATCCCAGAGGGAGAAGGGAGATCCATGTGAAGGAGATCCAGGTGAAGACCTGCCGGTTGGCATGGCTAAACCAGAACACCACGTGGTCCAATAGTGTTTCTCCTCTGATTTTAAGAATCCGTTCTATCTCAGTTTCAGCTATATTTTGCAATTTATAATTCTGGTAAATTTGCTTTTCAGTTTTATTTTATTACAAATGTTTCTAGTTTTCCTTATTATGGCTTCTTAGATACACTCATCATTTAAAAGTGGGCATTTTTTGTAAATATATGATATTTTGTTTAAAGAGTCTTTAATATTAATTCCTCATTTTGATACTAATTTTGCATTTAAATATTTTCTCCTCCACAATCACCCTCTGTGTTTTTTTCAGTCTAACTGTTTTACCAAAAGATCTCTTTTGGTAAATGTCACATTGCATTTGAAAATATGTGGGTTATTTTCAAATATCTTTCTATATTGATTTGTCACATAATTCCACAGTGCTAAAAGAACTGACTGTATGATTTCAATACCTTTGTGTGCATGTGCCAAGTCTCTTCATAGATTGACTCTGACTTCAAGAGATTGACTCTCTTCATAGATTGCCACCTTATTGACTGCAGTCTGCCAGCCTCCTCCATCCATGGGATTTTCTAAGCAAGATAACTGGAGTGGGTTGCCATACTCTCCTCCAGGGAAACCTCCCAAACCTGGGATTAACCCACGTCTCTTACATCTAACCTGCATTGGCAGGCAGTTTCTTTACCACTAGTGCCAACTGCAATCGATACCTTCAGACCATGAAATTCTTAATGTTGTTTTATGCCCCTGGATATATTCCAGTATCTCCTAATTTACAGTCTATGGGAACTTGAATAGAATTTGTATCCTACTGTTGTGTGAAAACTGTATAAATCTTAATTATGTTGAATTGATTCACAGTCCTTTTCAGGTCTACTATATCCTTCTACCTCTCTGTATTCTCTATTAAGTTTTGAGAGTTTTATATTGAAACTCCAACTAAAAACCTTAAATTATTATTATTTTTTTTTTTATTTTATGAAATTTATTTTTTTTTACTCCATTAAGAGGAATATGCGCAAGTTTCCAATTACAAGTCTCTTGGTAGCATTTGTGTTGTATCTAGTGAATCTTTTTTTTTTTTTTTTTAATTTATTTATTTTTTTTATTTGTTGGAGGCTAATTATTTACAACATTGCAGTGGTTTTTGTCATACATTGAAATGAATTAGCCATGGATTTACATGTATTCCCCATCCCGGTCCCCCCTCCCATCTCCCTCTCCACCCCATCCCTCTGGGTCTTCCCAGTGCACCAGGCCTGAGCACTTGTCCCATGCATCCAACCTGGGCTGGTGATCTGTTTCACCCTAGATATACATGTTTTGATGCTGTTCTCTTGAAACATCCCGCCCTCGCCTTCTCCCACAGAGTCCACAAGTCTGTTCTATACATCTGAGTCTCTTTTTTCTTTTTTTTGCATATAAGGTTATCATTACCATCTTTCTAGATTCCATATATATGTGTTAGTATACTGTAATGGTCTTTATCTTTCTGGCTTACTTCGCTCTGTATAATGGGTTCCAGTTTCACCCATCTCATTAGAACTGATTCAAATGAATTCTTTTTGATGGCTGAGTAATATTCCATGGTGTATATGTACCACAGCTTCCTCATCCATTCGTCTGCTGATGGGCATCTAGGTTGCTTCCATGACCTGGCTATTATAAACAGTGCTGCGATGAACATTGGGGTGCACGTGTCTCTTTCAGATCTGGTTTCCTCAGTGTGTATGCCTAGAAGTGGTATTGCTGGGTCATATGGCAGATCTATTTCCAGCTTTTTAAGGAATCTCCACACTGTTTTCCATAGTGGCTGTACTAATTTGCATTCCCACCAACAGTGTAAGAGGGTTCCCTTTTCTCCACACCCTCTCCAGCATTTATTGCTTGTAGACTTTTGGATAGCAGCCATCCTGACTGGTGTATAATGGTACCTCATTGTGGTTTTGATTTGCATTTCTCTGATAATGAGTGATGTTGAGCATCTTTTCATGTGTTTTTTTGCCATCCGTATGTCTTCCTTGGAGAAATGTCTGTTTAGTTCTTTGGCCCATTTTTTGATTGGGTCATTTATTTTTCTGGAGTTGAGCTGGAGGAGTTGCTTGTATATATTTGCTTGTATATATTTGCTTGTATATATTATTATATTTGAGATTATTGTCTGTTGCTTCATTTGCTATTATTTTCTCCCAATCTGAGGGCTGTCTTTTCACCTTGCTTATAGTATCCTTTGTTGTGCAAAAGCTTTTAAGTTTCATTAGGTCCCATTTGTTTATTTTTGCTTTTGTTTCTAAAATTCTGGGGTGTGGGTCATAGAGGATCCTGCTGTGATTTATGTCAGAGAGTGTTTTGCCTATGTTCTCCTCCAGGAGTTTTATAGTTTCTGGTCTTACATTTAGATCTTTAATCCATTTTGAGTTTATTTTTGTGTATGGTGTTAGAAAGTGTTCTAGTCTCATTCTTTTACAGGTGGTTGACCAGTTTTCCCAGCACCACTTGTTAAAGAGGTTGTCTTTTTTTCCATTGTATATCCTTGCCTCCTTTGTCAAAGATAAGGTGACCATAGGTTCGCGGATTTATCTCTGGGCTTTCTATTCTGTTCCATTGATCTATATTTCTGTCTTTGTGCCAGTACCATACTGTCTTGATGACTGTGGCTTTGTAGTATAGTCCGAAGTCAGGCAGGTTGATTCCTCCAGTTCCATTCTTCTTTCTCAGGGTTACTTTGGCTATTCGAGGTTTTTTGTATTTCCATACAAACTGTGAAATTATTTGTTCTAGTTCTGTAAAAAATACCTTTGGTAGTTTGATAGGGATTGCATTGAATTTATAGATTGCTTTGGGTAGAATAGCCATTTTGACAATATTGATTCTTCCAATCCATGAACACGGTATATTTCTCCATCTGTTTGTGTCCTCTTTGATTTCTTTCATCAGTGTTTTATAGTTTTCTATGTATAGGTCTTTTGTTTCTTTAGGTAGATATATTCCCAAGTATTTTATTCTTTTGGTTGCAATGGTGAATGGTATCGATTCCTTAATTTCTCTTTCTGTTTTCTCATTGTTAGTGTATAGGAATGCAAGAGATTTCTGTGTGTTAATTTTATATCCTGCAACTTTACTGTATTCGTTGATTAGCTCTAGTAATTTTCTGGTGGAGTCTTTAGGGTTTTCTATGTAGAGGATCATGTCATCTGCAAACAGCGAGAGTTTCACTTCTTCTTTTCCTATCTGGATTCCTTTTACTTCTTCTTCTGCCCTGATTGCTGTGGCCAGCACTTCCAAAACTATGTTGAATAGTAGTGGTGAGAGTGGGCACCCTTGTCTTGTTCCTGATTTCAGGGGAAATGCTTTCAATTTTTCACCATTGAGGGTGATGCTTGCTGTGGGTTTGTCGTATATAGCTTTTATTATGTTGAGGTATGTTCCTTCTATTCCTGCTTTCTGGAGAGTTTTAATCATAAATGGATGTTGAATTTTGTCAAAGGCTTTTTCTGCATCTATTGAGATAATCATATGGTTTTTATCTTTCAATTTGTTAATGTGGTGTATTACATTGATTGATTTGCGGATATTAAAGAATCCTTGCATTCCTGGGATAAAGCCCACTTGGTCATGGTGTATGATTTTTTTAATATTAAAAACCTTAAATTATTTACTTAAAAAATGAATGTAATATGTAGTGGAACTATATGTAACTTTGTTTTGTATTGTTCAAGTCTCCTGTAAATGTGTTACTATAAATTAATAATATAAAAATAAAAATAAAGAATCCGTTCTATCTTAGTGGGCTTGATTGGGTGTGGATGAAAACATAGATGGATTAAATATCCCACGTCCCAGGCTACCTCTGGAAAGGCCAATTTGTATTCATTTGCGTATCCCCCTCCCTCTCACCTGACAGTCCTGAGAGGATTAAGAACTTCACAGCAAATGGGACACCTCCTCAGGAAGGGTAGACTATAAGCACACAAAGACCAAGTTTCTTCCCCCAAAAGCCCTCTTGCAATTGCTTGGTAGCAATTTACCCCAACATGGCGTGGACACCACCTCCTTTGTGACATTCATCCAAGTTTTGTCCTTCAAAAGCCCTCTCACAATCACCTGGTAACAATTTATCACCAGACCACATGGACATCACCTTTTTTGTAACATTCATGGTCAGTGTGTGTCCCCCATTTCCTCCCAGGGGGTTGATCAGGCCCCCTCTTCCACCCTGCTGGGTGGGAACCTCCTCACCTGAGCGCTCAGTTCCCCTTGCTACTGTCCACTATTCACTTAACATGAGGGGTCTGGGAGCCAAGAAGCGGGATCTTTCCAGAAGGTCAAGGCACCTTCCCCCATCTAGAAGATCCCAGTTGTGAGGCCTCAGAATAGCCCCAAAGGGGACTTGTCTCCTTAAAGTGAGGAGCTTCCTGGCCCATGCACAAAATGTTGTAGCCAACACCTCAGGAAGCAAACTCACTAGGAAGGACAACGCAGATAGTGAAATGCAGTTTATTACACCTGCAGATCCAAAGCAGAGTTTCCTATTGGCCAGGGACCCTGACTGAATTTTGTGACAACCTTTTATACCTAAAGTGTATGTATCCAAGCCCACATCTCCAAATTTCTCAAGTCTGCTCTGGAAAATGTTAGAAAGATATACAATCAGGTTACAGTTGTGATACACACTCTAAAGATCATCTAGTCATGCAGTGTAGCCCATACAAATGGGCATTTCAAAGATTACAGAAGATGACTGATTACACAGTGGATTATTACATTCTTCTTGGTTCTGGGGAGTCTAGGTATGAGGTCAGCCTGGTCTGGTGTTTGTCCGTTCAGGAGGCTTGCTCGGCCATTGGTATGTTGTCTCCATGGTTACCAGATATATAATCCAAAGTTCGCTGAAAGTGCAAGATGAAGTTTCCTTCCTTTTAAAATGGAGTCAGTTTAGTCAAAGGACCAGGTCAACCTGGTCCTTTCCTCCTTCATCACAACTGCATTTAATAAAGAATTCTCATAATGCCAATATAACGGGAACTTGTGGGGGGTAAAAAAAAAATCTCATATCAATCATGATTTATCTCAAACAATACAGACAGAAGAAGGAAGTGGGCACTATATTACATGATGACAACACCAAAGCTGAACAGCTGAAGGAAATAACTACATAAATTGTCAAAAAGTATTCATAAAAAGTTCTAGTCAATGAAAGACAGGTAAACAAAAGACAAAAGATACAGTAAAAACTAGAACATATCTGTAACATATATAGTTGATAAAATATTAATATAAGGAGTATATTTTTAAAAGTCTTAAAAATCTAAACCAGAAGTATAAAGCCCTAGTAGAACAACAGGCAAAAGATCATGAACTTATATTTCACAGAAAATACACACTGGCCAAAAAATATATGATAAAGGAGTTCAACCTCAGCAGTAATGTGGTAAATGCAAATGAAAACCAAAACGAGAAACCAGTTAGCACTCATTCAACTGGAAAAAATTATAATAGTCTGAAACTATCATGTGTGGGACAGCATGTGGTCTGTGAAATCTCACATCTATTACTGGCGAAGTTAAGTTGGTAAAGTCACTTTAGAAAACATTGGGCAACATCTTGCAAAGCTGTTTTCGATCTTCCAGTCATTCCATTCATAGAAAGAGTTACAACTAAAACTCCCACACACATGCACGATTACACACATACAAGATTACATGATTACACACATATAAGATTACATGATTACACACATATAAGAAGCTTCATGGCAGCAAGGTGGGTGACCACCAAAAAAATAGGAAACAAATGAGTATCTTTTCATTGAAAAATGTAGTATGGTCAGAATTTTTGGATATAATTATGGAAACAGGTGATCCACAAGAATCAGTAAGTACATTGTGATATACTGATATAACAATATTTTGATAAGGAAAAAAAAGCTACAGCTCACACACCATGATTCTTAATAATGTTGATTTATTTTTTTAATTTTTTTTCATTTATTTTTATTAGTTGGAGGCTAATAATTTTACAATATTGTAGTGGTTTTTGTCATACACTGACATGAATCAGCCATGGATTTACATGTGTTCCCCATCCCGATCCCCCTCCCGCCTCCCTCTCCATTCCATCCTCTGGGTCTTCCCAGTGCACCAGCCTTAAGCACTTGTCTCATGATGCTGAATTTTTTAAAAGCATGTATCAGAAAACTACATTACTGTCTTGGTCGATATGGGCTGCTGCAACAATATACCGAAGCCTGGGCTGCTTACAAACAACATTTGTTTCTCACAATTCTGAAGGCTGGGGAGTCCAGGATTGAGGTGCCAGCAGGATCACATCCCTGGTGAGGGCATTCTTTCTGATTCATAGTCAGTGCCTTCCCGCTGTGTCCCCACATGGTGGAAGGGAGCCTACTGGATAAGACACTGAACCCTCACAACTTTTGCCCCTCCCAAAGGCCTCACTTTCTAACACCATCATCTTTGGAGGTGAGGATTTCAACGAATGAATTTGAGAGCTACACATTTCAGCTGCAGCATCAACTATGATAACCACTTATCAGAAGTTAAAAAACAGAAAACCATTTAACATGTTGTTTAAGTATGCTTACAAACAAGCATAATAATTAAACTAAGGAATGAACTGACAACCAGATGAAAAAGATAAATTGTTTGAAAGATACAAAATAACAAATCCAACACAAGAAACAGAAAATCTGAAAGGCACCACATCTACAAAAGAAATTCAATTTATAATACAAAACACTCTCACATATAAAGTAATGAAAATATTAAGGCAAGTTCAAGACAGCAATTAACAAGAAGAGAGAAGACGGAAAAGGGGAAAAATGTAGACACTGAGGTAGGATACTGGTTAGTAATACTCCTTCCTGTTCCTGCACTGGCTAATGGTAATCTTTTAGAGGAAACAAATAAATGATTGGAAAAAGTTTAAATATAAACATGATGGTACAATGACAAGTGATGAATAGGACATAAACCAAGGTTTATCATTAATAAAAACCTACACACCGTTCCAGTCAATTATTATAAGATGTGAGATGCCAAACAGTATTGTGGTTAATGTCAAGCATCTGGGGATTGTAGTTAAAGTCAAGCACCTGGGGAGAATCAGCCTGGGCTCAAATTCCAGCAACACCCCTTGCTAGTCTTCTGCCCTTCAGCAAGCCATTCAATTTCCACAAGCTTCTGCTCCCTCAACGACAAAGTCAGAGTACAAGCAGTCTCAAAAATCACTGTAAGAATGCACTGAAACAGTGCATACACAGTTTAGTATGATACAAGCACCAAGAAGCAATGAATACCTAACCATCCCGTCTACACTACGGCATGAACATGGGACACAACATACATGCACTGAAGAATGAAGTAGAGGTGCATCATTCAGGGAGACTAGTCACAGTTAAAAGAAGAGCCATGAGATGCCAGGCAAAGCAAATATTGAGGCAGCGATCAGAGTAAGATGCAGAGAATGATCAGAATTGGAGAAGAGGGGCCACTGGGACTAAGGGACAAAGCTCAGGTTCGATAAAGTGAACCATGTTTCTGCTGCATCAGAAACCAGTACAGACAGCGTGGTGGTGTAGGCTATGACTTCAGTCGAGATCGTGCCTCTACCAGGCAGACATCCTGACAGTTATTAACTACCTCTAAATCACCATTTCCTAATCTGAAACACTGGGAAATGCACAGTTCTTAATTCGCTAGCTGCCATAAGGGTTAACAAGACAACACCTGTAAAATACCCTGGTGGTCCAGTGGTTAAGAATCCCCCTACCAGTGCAGGGGCAAAGGTTCGATCCCTGGTCCAGGAAGATCCCACGTGCACAACTAAGCCCACATGCTGCAACTACTGAAGCCTGTGCACCTAGAGCCCATGCTCCACAGTAAGAGAAATCACTGCAATAAGATGACACATTGAACTACAGAAAGCCCATGTGCAGCAATGAAGACCCAGCACAGCCAAAAATAAATAGAAAAATGTTTTTTTAAATGAAATAGTCAGCAGAGTGCCTGGTACAGGATGAATGTTTAGTAAATTGAGGGCCATTATTGTTATTACTATTGTTGTTTAGTCACTAAGTTGTATCTGAGTCTTTGCAAAGACCCCATGGACTGTAGCCCGCCAGGCTCCTCTGTCTATGGGATTTCCCAGGCAAGAATACTAGAGTGGGTTGCCATTTCCTTCTCCAGAGGATCTTCCCAACCCAGGTCTCCTGCTTGGCAGGTAGATTCTTTACCAGTGAGCCACCTGGGAAGCCCATTATTGCGGTGACATTTGGCAATTAGGATAAAAGCTACAACCACATCAAGAATGGTTTCAATGCTGTGGTTCTGAGCCACCTCATCCATGGGCATCAGAAAGGAACAGGGAAGATACCAAGTGCTCACGAGAACATGGAGCAATGAGCACTCTCATTCATGGCTGGTGGGAGCATGAAAGGGTGCAGCCACTCTGTAAAATGGTCTGCCAGTTTCTGTTCAAGCCAAATACACACACACACACACACCCTAAGACCCAGTCATTCCTATCTTGTGTATATTTCCAACAGAAATGAGTATCCCAAAGTAACATGAAGAGAATGTCCATAAATCAGATACATGAAAAAACTAAAACAGCAATCATGGCAGAATGGACATACTTACAATGAAATACTGCTGAGTACTGAGAAAGAACAGAGGTGAGCTATATACAACCACAAGAAGGACTCTCACAGAATAATGAAGATCAGAAGAAGACATATAACAGAATAAACTGTGGGGTTCCATTTGTATCAGTTCAAGAACAGTCAAAGTTAATCTATGATGACAGAGTGTCTAAGTAGTGATTACCTCTCTAGAAGGAAGCATGAGACGCCTCCTAAGTTGCAGAATTTGTGATTTATTCTCTGCTGCAGGAAGTAGCCACTGCAGGGGGCAAGACCTCTTCCACAAAGTTGGGAAGGGAAGCTATAGGTACAAGACAGAGATAATCTGTAAGGCTGAGCAGCAAGAAAGAAGGGCATGAAGTAGGCTGTATGCCGAGACATCAGTGGCTCAGGAGTGGTGAATGTTTGGATCAGTGATTGTATACAGGGACCGAGCTGACCAGAGACACAGCAGATGTGGGCTGACCAGTCAGAAATGTCTTGGCATTATCTTGGCAAAAGATGATGAGAGCTAAGACCAGAAGGTTTGTGGTTGAAGTCCATGGAGGTGGTGGAGGTGGTGGATTCACTCGAAGTGGAAAAACATAAACAAGATGATGGTGGCTGAATGTCGGATTAGATGGAGTGTTTGTACAAGGTCATTTCTCACCTTCTCAACTGTCTGAATGACAGGGCCATCCACTGACATTGTGGAGGGTGGAGTGGGCAAGATCATGATTTCCTTCCAAGGTATGAAGGATCTGATGGAACAGGTGGAATGTAACTGAACGTTAAATATTTAGGAGAGATGCCATTGAGCTAAGGAAGGGACTAGACACATACATGAGCTGGCTGAGGACCGCCAAGAAAGTAGGAGAGGGGCAAGACCATGACTCTGCAGTGGTGCCAGTCAACACACTTGGTGACTCCACCTGTTCTCAGCAGCCCAGATGTGGGCCCGACAAAACCAAAGGCTGCTTTGAGACTCTACAGTAAAGGAGGGCCAGGAAGACAAGGCAGCTAGGGACTGCTTCCATCTGACAAATGAGAGGATGGATGAACAGATAGAAAAGGGTAGGATGCAGAGGATAGGCAGAGACAGTAACATAAACTTTGTTTCTGAGTTCAGGAGGACCTGGGAGATACTATGCATTGTAACTGACACTATTAAACAAAAGATCCTAACAACTGACTTTTTCTGAGCTTGTAACTATAACTCAGGCAAAGTGCTAAGTAGTTTCATGCATCAAATGATTAAACCTTCACACAGCCTAGTTAGTTAGAAATTATCATCACCTTTATTTTTCAGGAGTAGACTAAGTGCACCAGACTGGTCTGAGGTAAATGAAAACCAGAAACCTGTCTGAACTTCTCCTCGGACACACAGCTCTCAGATCCCAGCTGTATCAAAAGAGGCACACAAAGACTCACAGTCACAGAGAAGAGACCTGTGGTCGCTGGAGGAAGTGGGGTATAGAATGGGAGTTTGGGATTAGCAGATGTGAACAATATTTTTATATATATATAAAAATATATATATATAAAACTGAATCACTTTGCTATACACCAGAAACTAACAGAACATGGTAAATCAACTATACTTCAATAAAAAAAAAATTTTTTTTAAAGGGATGGCCAACTGCTGAGTTCTTGTTAGCAGAATATGAGGGGAAATAAATGTGGGTGTTACTTCCATCCTTCTCTCATTTTCCCTCTGTCAGTGGAATGATGCCAAGGTAACTATAAAGCCAGACAGATGACACCTGGGTCTCTGAAAACTGTGTGATATGAACTCCCATGCTGACCCACATGAACCCTGCCCTGAGAAAAATCCTTTTTATGTGTTGAACCACTTAGCTTTTGGAGATTATATGTCACAGCAGTGAGCATTAACAGCAAAACAAGTCCTCTCCAAATTATGCCACTTCTCTGTTGCCACTGGGCTGCTGCTGCTGCTAAGTCACTTCAGTCATGTCCGACTCTGTGCGACCCTATCATAGACAGCAGCCCACCAGGCTCCGCCTGGGATTCTCCAGGCAAGAATACTGGAGTGGGTTGCCATTTCCGTCTCCAATGCATGAAAGTGAAAAGTGAAAGTAAAGTCGCTCAGTCGTATCCAACTCTTCTCGACCCCATGGACTGCAGCCTACCAGGCTCCTCCGTCCATGGGATTTTCCAGGCAAGAGTACTGGAGTGGGTTGTCACTGCCTTTTCCAGCCACTGGGCTGGTGATCGGCAAAGGCAGACTTTAATACTAAGCAGTTGGAGCCCACAGCCTCACGCTTACATAAAACATCTCCTTTACCCTGTGGTGGAAAAGAATGTGTTGAGGTGGGAGGACAGAGAGACCTCAAGATGGAGAGCTCAGGACTTCCCTGGTGGTCCAGTGGCTAAGACTCCATGTTCCCAATGCAGGGACCTAGATTCCATCCCTGATTGGGGAACTAGATCCCAGAAGCCACCACTAAAGCCTCAGCTTGCTGCAACATAAAGATCTAACTAAAAGTCATGTGTGCTACAACTAAAACCCAGTACAAATAAGTAAATAAACATTAAAAAAAAAAAAAAAGGAGACAGCAAGCTCTACACTGACCCAGGCACCCAAGAAGGCCGCAACAAGAAGTCTCCCACAAAATTTCAGAGGCAGTGGTCCCCTCAGTCAAGGCAGCCATGACCCCCAATGCCTAACACTTGGCCACCCAGCTGGCCAGGCACTTTGGGGGATGCTTCTCTTCACCACCCACAGCTTCTGCCTGTGCTTCAGTGGGTGGGTCAGAGCTGGTTTGGAACCGGATATCCTGTCCAGAACTTTAAGTGGAGACAGGGCCTCAGAATAGGCTGCTCTTGTCCAAACTGATCTGTGACCTGGAAACCAGAGCCAAGAACATCAGCATTAGGCCCTAAAGGCTGAGAGCCTAGACAACAAGCACTCTATGGAGAGGAATAGGAACAGATGATAATGATCATAAGATTTATCAGTAGTTAAGCACAATACTAATCAACTGGTCCTCACCACCTGCCTGACCGCACTGAGAGTTCATGTGCTAAATTCTAGCAATTACTCAATCCTTTCCAGCCATGAAGCTAGACTCCCACTTGGAACACAGCCTACTGAAATGACAGCTGCCTGCTCTATAACCTGGCAGACATCAACTTATTTCTCTGACTCCTGACTTTCCAATCAAAACAATAATAGCTCCCACTTCACCAGGTGGTTTTTGAATTAAAGAGAAAATATTCAAGAAGCAAATACCAGAAGGCCTAGCACATATAAGTGCTTGTCATGTCTTCCTACTTCAGAGCTGTGTGACCTTTGGCAGGCCTCAAGTTCCTCTTCTACATAGTAGGGATGCTACTAGAAGCTAATTCTGGGGAGGTGGGGTGACTCCACCTCAGCACGTATCAAGTGCTATATGGAGGCCAGCTGTTATGACTGTTTTCATTGTTATTTTTCCTCTTTGCTTCCAGAACACCCTGCAGAGAAAAATCAACCACGCCCCTATCTCTGCTTTGGAAACTACCAGACTCTGTGCACAAAGATTTCAAAAGATGGGCAGATGGGGACAGGGGTACTTTATCTAGAACTAACAAGGGCAGGGAAAGACCCTTCTAAGAGGCGACACTGGTGGAGAGCTGTGAAGAAAGTGAAGAGACAGCACTGCGAGATCTGGGAGCAGTTTCCTAGACTGAGGAAACTGCAGAAGCTTCGAGGTGAGAAAGAGCTTGGAATGTTCAACACAGCTTAACAAGACAGCAGTGAGCAAGGAAACAGAAGGGGAGAACAGAAGGTGGGAGGAGGGGAGATGGATACAGCAGGGCCCCACAGGCCATGATGGAAGGTTTGGATTGAAGTGTGATGGGAGTCCCTTATTTCAAGTGTGATGGGTCCATTCACTCATTAACCACTTGTGGAGCACCAGCTACAGGCCCTGTACTGTTCTAAGTCTGAGGATAAAGCAGAGAGCAGGAGTGATGCTCCAGGGCTGGGGACAGGTCCCCGAGAAGTAATGCAGAAAACCATCTCAAAACGCTGTTGAGGATTCTTCAGACAGAAAACAGAGTGACGGTATCCAAGACTAGATGACTTTAAATGGAGCAAGTGGGGAAAGGCCTCCCCAAGGAGGGGACACTGGAGGGAGCCTGAAATGAATGAGAAAGGGAACCATGTGGAGGACAAATGAACAAATAAGAGAAGCCCTGACAGTAATTAGGGCTATGACAAAAGTAAACATGGTGCCAAGCTAGAGAGTAACCCAGGGTCTGATGTCTGTTCATGTGGGAAAAGACACAACACTCATGCACATCACCATTACTGAATATGTAATGGATTTGCCCTTCAAACAGGTCGACTGATTCACTACTGTCACAGGCAAGTTAATCCCACTTGCAAGAACCAAATAGCAATTGCAAAGATGCATTCAGGGGCCTCCATGGCTCACCACCTGATCTGCCATCTTCTGTACCCTAGCAGAGGAGCAGCAATTCCAAACACGTTATTCCCACCCACCTTTTCTGCAGGCTTATCCCTACCCATCAGCAGCTCAGAGGCTAGGGCTCAGAAAGGCCCACATATCAGATTCTTCTCGGGGTAAGTCCCAAAGATCATTGCCCAGGAACGCACCTCCCTAACAACAGAAGACAGAACGATGCTCCCTCGGCAGTGCTGGGGGACAGGAGCAAACCATACAAGTAGCCTCCCCATCTATCCACACCGAGAGGGAACCACTGAAAGCATTCCCATTTTGTACCCAAGAAGTGGAGGCCAAGCTCAGCGACGGTACTCAGGCAAGGTCATAGCCCTGGGATGGGCGGTACCTGGAATCTACACTAAGGTTTCCGCACTCAGCAGCCCACATTCTGCCGAGCAGGCAGCGGGAAGGTCCACGGGCATCGAGCGTAGTGGAGATTCTGAGAAGCTACATTTCCTCCTTTCATGCCGCAAACTGGCTATTGTCAGAAATGAGACCCTCTCCACGTAAGCCCCATCCTGTATTTCATACTACAGGCTGCCCATGCCAGGGCCCCCAGATCCAACGGCAGCAGGAAAAAGTGAAGACCGCCCCACTCTGCATACCACCATCCCCCACATGGGGCGCCAGACAATGAAGTTAGGGACCCGAGTGGGTAGGGACACCGGGCACCCGCTCCTTACCAGCACTGGGTCCATGAGGGCCAGCGCCGTGCCCTCCCCGAATTCCCTGTGCGGAGCGGGGCTAAGAGAGTCAGCGACCGAGACGGGTTCCGTGAGCTCTCTCCAACCCCTCCCCTCCCAAGGTCTCCCAAGGCGCAGAGGTGGCTCCCGTCTCTTCAAAGTGCTTCTCTGGAAAGTTCTGAAAAGTCGCCTGGTCAGGAAAGTCGGAGAGCGCAAGACAGGCACGTTTGAAAAAGACACGCCGGGGACGCCAGAAGTCCGGGAAAACAACGCAGGAAACGCCCGATTTATGATCCCTACTAGCCCAATTCTCACTGCTTCCTCCTAGCACAGACTTCTGGGCAATGTATTTCTTTTCTGCACGCTGCTGCCTATCCAAGCTCTCTGGAAAACCCTGGGAACCCGGGCTTGGGGGCTGAGAAAGGTGGCCCGAGGCTCTTTGGAAGGGGCGGGGCCTCGCACCTTAAAGGGGACGCAACCAGATTTATCCACCACCCATCACAGATGACTAAACATTTCAGGCAGATTCTTTACCTGCTGAGCCACAAGGGAAGCCCCAAAATACTGCAGTGGGTAGCCTATCCCTTCTCTAGCGATCTTCCCGACTGCAATGCAGGAGATGCGGGTTCAATCTCTGGGTCAGTAAGATCCCCTGGAGGAGGTCATGGCAATCCACTCCACTATTCTTGCCTGGAGACTCCGCATGGACAGAAAGAGCCCAACGTGATCGCGAAAAGTTGGACACGATTGAGCGACCAAGCACAGCACAGCACATGTCACAACTAACGCTGAAGATCCCGCATGCCCCAACTAAGCCCCAGCACAGGCAAATAAATAAAGCTAAACATTACAAAAAAGAAAATATCAATCTATCTGAAAGCCTGTTCTGCCAGTTTTTCCCAGAGCGTGCCTCATCCCTGATCTCTGCCCTGAACTCCTTTCAAGATGTGATGAAAGTCAGCAACTACAGTGGCTGTGACCTATTCTTTGAGAGGCCGATAGCTAGTGACAACTTTTATTTGGCAGTTTTGTAAATTTCAGAATGCTTTGTTAGGGATAAGAAAGAAAAGACTCCAGCAGGGACAGAAAGATGAAGGGGAGAGGAGGACTTTCAGAGGTCCTGAAGCTGGTGAACATGGGTGGCACTCTGCTTTTGGTTGCCTCTGGTTGCCTGTCCTGTTGGTATAAACAGTAATGTGTCCAACCCAGCTGGCAACATTGGTTTACCCAGTTGCTGTTTTGTTATCCAGATCCTTTGTTGCTGCTCAGTCCAGTGCTTTGTGACCCTATGGACTGCAGCATGCCAGCCTTGCCTGTCTCTCACCATCTCCCAGAGCTTGCTCAAACTCATGTCCATTGAGTCAGTGATGCCAGGCAGCCACCTCATCCTCTGTCGTCCCCTTCTCCTCCTGCCCATCTCATCCTCTGCCATCCCCTTCTCCTCCTGCCTTCTATCCAGGTTCGAAAACATATTAAATTTCTTTTAGGAATCTGGAAAGTGAAGCCACTTACAAAATGCCATTTCCTGCCAGGAAAGAAGCTATCACAACCCCTGCAAGTATGCCAAAGGGGTCTCTTAAACCTGAGACAAATATTTGTGTCTCCAGTATCTCAATTCCTTATTAAGAAGTGATTATCACTTCACCTGTAATTTCAGAAACAGTAATATCTGCACAGAAAAAAACTGCCAAAACACACCTGTAAATTATTTAAATTTCTTAAAGTCATTAATGATAATTAAGTATTTATTCAAAGATGGTGGCAGAAATACCCCCTGTGAAAGCACACTATGACAAGTGAAAAAAGTTAACATTTTAAGAAACTTTGAACATAAGAAACAAAAGCATAAGGATTAAAAGTATGAGAGGTAGCATGGGCTATGCTTCAAATCTTGCCACACCTGAGGATTTCTCTTCAAATCATTTGCCATTTTTTATTCTTAATACATTGAGGCAAAACCCACTAGAAGAAAGTGGTAAAGAGGACATTTGGAAAGATTTTCTAGAACAGTGAAAATGAAGGGAGGGGACTGTTATGTTTATTCACTGTTCTAATAAATGTTCAGTGATGAAATAATGTATTTTTTGGTAATATCATCCATATATGGGAGACAAAGGAAAGAAAAGACATAAAGAAACCTACCCTCGTATGAAACTGGAGTCCATCATACAGAGTGAAGTAAGTCAGAAAGATAAAGACCAATACAGTATACTAACATATATATATATGCAATTTAGAAAGATGGTAACAATAACCCTATATGCAAAACAGAAAAAGAGACACAGATGTACAGAACAGACTTTTGGACTCTGTGGGAGAAGGTGAGTGTGGGCTGTTTCGAGAGAACAGCATCGAAACATGTATATTATCTAGGGTGAAACAGATCACCAGCCCAGGCTGGATGCATGAGACAAGTACTCGGGCCTGGTGCACTGGGAAGACCCAGAGGAATTGGGTGGAGAGGGAGATGGGAGGGGGGATCGGGATGGGAACACATGTAAATCCACGGCTGATTCATGTCAATGTATGACAAAAACCACTACAATATTGTAAAGTAATTAGCCTCCAACTAATAAAAATAAATGGAAAAAAAAACTAAAAAAAAAAGAAAGAAACCTACCCTCATGATATTTACATTCTATTTGATAACAGCAGGCAGGAAAAATGAAAAAAAAATTATGAAATTAAATATTATGTAAAATATGGTAGACAAAATGGGAAAAGGGGGAATAGGTGAAGGTGTCAAAAAGGTAGTAGAACAAATGCTGAGTCAAGGGGTGAAGGGAAATAATTTTTCAAGTAAAAAATATGAATTAATGATGCTGCTTTTAAAAAGAGCTTATGTAGGTGTACATGGAGTAGGAAGCACCAGGATTCTAGCTGCCTGCCCATGTAGTCAACAATTTCAGCAGAATCTTTCTGATGTAACTATTTGGAACTCTGTAGTCTACTGAAGGCTTGCAAATTCCACAAGAAAACTTCAGCAGTAAACTGTGGTTAATGTAAGTCAATTTTAGCCCTCACACAGTAGCAGCTACCAATCCACCACCTCCAGGCTGGTGACAGGGAGCTGTACATGTATTCCTGGAACAAGCTGAAGAGTGTTACCATTGTTAACACCTCCATTGATTGTTGATACCCTCCCACTCTTGCTGATGTGACTTCTGGGAGGATGTAAAGGGCTAGAATCATTTTCTCCTCCTTCAGTTCAGTTCAGTTCAGTAGCTGTTGTGTCTGACTCTTTGTGATCCCATGGACTGCAACACACCAGGCTTCACTGTCCATCACCAACTCCCAGAGCTTGCTCAAACTCATGTCCATCAAGTTGGTGATGCCATCCAACCATCTCATCCTCTGTCGTCCCCTTCTCCCACCTTCAATCTTTCCCAGCATCAGGGTCTTTTCCAATGAGTCAGTTCTTCACATCAGGTGGCCAAAGTATTGAAGTTTCAGCTTCAACATCAGTCCTTCCAATGAATATTCAGGACTGATTTGCTTTTGGATGGACTGGTTGGATCTCCTCGCAGTGCAAGGGACTCTCAAGAGTCTTCTCCAACACCAGAGTTCAAAAGCATCAATTCTTCTGCACTCAGATTTCTTTATAGTCCAACTCTCACATTCATATATGACTACTGGAAAAACCATAGCCTTGACTAGACAGACCTTTGTTGGCAAAGTAATGTCTCTGCTTTTTAATATGCTGTCTAGGTTGGTCATAACTTTTCTTCCAAGGAGTAAGCATCTTTTAATTTCATGGCTGCTGCAGTCACCATCTGCAGTGATTTTGGAGCCCAGAAAAATAAAGTCAGCCACTGTTTCCCCATCCAATTGCCATAAAGTGATGGGACCAGATGCCATGATATTGTTTTCTGAATGTTGAGCTTTAAGCCAACTTTTTCACTCTCCTCTTTCACCTTCATCAAGAGGCTCTTTAGTTCTTCTTTACTTTCTGCCATAATGGTGGTATCATCTGCATGTCTGAGGTTATTGATATTTCTCCCGGCAATCTTGATTCCAGCATGTGCTTCATCCAGCCCAGCAATCCTCGTGATGTTCTCTGCATATAAGTTAAATAAGCAGGGTGACAATATACAGCCTTGACGTACTCCTTTTCCTATTTGGAACCAGTCTCTTGTTCCATGTCCAGTTCTAACTGTTGCTTCCTGACATGCATACAGATTTCTCAAGAAGCAGGTCAGGTGGTCTGGTATTCCCATCTCGTTCAGAATTTTCCACAGTTTGTTGTGATCCACACAGTCAAAGGCTTTGGCATAGTCAGTAAAGCAGAAATAGATGTTTTTCTGAAACTCTCTTGTTTTTTTGATGATCCAGCAGATGTTGGCAATTTGATCTCTGGTTCCTCTGCCTTTTCTAAAACCAGCTTGAACATCTGGAAGTTCACGGTTCATGTACTATTGAAGCCTGGCTTGGAGAATTTTGAGCTTTACTTTACTAGCGTGTGAGATGAGTACAATTGTGTGGTAGGTTGAGCATTCTTTATAATGCCTTTCTTTGGGATTGGAATGAAAACTGACATTTTCTAGTCCTGTGGCCACTGCTGAGTTTTCCAAATTTGTTGGCATATTGAGTGCAGCACTTTCACAGCATCATCTTTCAGGATTTGAAATAGCTCAACTGGAATTCCATCACTTCCACTAGCTTTGTTTATAATGATACTTCCTAAGGCCCACTTGACTTCACATTCCAGGATGTCTGTCTCTAGGTGAGTGATCACACCATTGTTATTATCTGGGTCATGAAGATCTTTTTTGCATAGTTCTGCTGTGTATTTTTGCCACCTCTTCTTAATATCTTCTGCTACTATTAGGTCCATACCATTTCTGTCCTTTATTGAGCCCATCTTTGTATGAAATGTTCCCTTGGTATCTCTAATTTTCTTGAAGAGATCTCTAGTCTTTCCCATTCTATTGTTTTCCTCTATTTCTTTGCACTTATCACTGAGGAAGTCTTTTCCTTGCTATTCTTTGGAACTCTGCATTCAAATGGGTATATCTTTCCTTTGCTTTTCACTTCTCTTCTTTTCACAGCTATTTGTAAGCCCTCCTCAGACAGTCATTTTGCTTTTTTGCATTTCTTTTTCTTGGGGATGGTCTTGATCCCTGTCTCCTATACAATGTCATGAATCTCCATCCATTGTTCATCAGGCATTCTGTCTACCAGATCTAGTCCCTTAAGTCTATTTCTCACTTCTACTGTATAATCATAAGGGAGTTGACTTAGGTCATACCTGAATAGTCTAGTGGTTTTCCCTACTTTTTTTCAATTTAAGTCTGAATTTGACAATAAGGAGTTCATGATCTGAGTCACAGTCAGCTCCTGGTCTCATTCTCCTTATGTTTCTCACTTTCTCATTTTGGGAGCTAGAAATCAAGGATTAGGACAGTGAAAACCAGCTTGCATGTTTGGGAAAAACCAGTAAGTGACTGTATGTGATGAGGGAAAGGTGCAGGTCCAGGAAAGATCTGAGAAGACTGGAAGTTTAAAACCTCAGGTGATTCTATCCACAGATATAGCCTAAAGAATCAAAATAAAATAAGCAAAAACAGCAAGCCCTGGCAAAAGGGGAGAGTATGATTCCAGTATTACCAGATTATGAGATTTTAAATGTCCAGAGTTCAACAACAACAATAAAACTATGAGGAAAAAAAAGAGTCAAAGAGAACTGTCAGATACCACAAAGAAGACTAACATACATTGTGGGATTCCCAGAAAAAGAGAGACAGAAAGGGGTACAGAGAATATCTGAAGAAACAGTGGCTGAAATATTCCCTTATTTGGTGAAAGACATAAATATAAATATCCCAGGAGTTCAACAAACTCCAAGTAAGATGAAGGGAAGGAGACCCATTACAAGATACAGTATATAATAAAACTGTGAAAGTCAAAGACAAAAGAGGGAATTTTAACTTATCACATCCGAAGAATCAACAATAGTATAATCAGCCGATTTCTCTTTACAAATTTTGAGGGCCAGAAGACAGTGGACCAATACATTAAAGTACCAAAACAAAACAAACTAACAATACTCCCACACCATCAACCAAGAATCCTCTATTCAGCAAAATGTTCTTTTGAAAGTGAGCAAGGATATAAGACATTCCTACATACGTCAAAACTGTGGGAGCCTGTTACTAGACCTGTCCTGTGAGAACTATTCAAGGCAACCCTGCCTTGAATAGGTGAAATAAAGGGAAATTAGACAGTAACTTGAAGCCACTTGAAAAAATAAAGATCACAATAAAGGTAAATACATGGGAAATTATAAAGTCTAGTATTACTGTAACAGCAGTTTCTAACTCCACTTTTTGTTTTCTACATCACTTTTTAAATTTTTTGTATAAAACTAGTACTATTGTAACTTTGGTCTGTAACTCTGCATTTTGTATTCTACATATCTTAAGATATAGTGTACTTTAAAGAGTTATTAGTTTATATTTTTAGTCACACAATGTATAAAGATGTAATCTTGTGATACCAAATACCAGATATGGGATGAAGTTTTAAAGGAGAAGAGTCTTGTGTGTTACTGGTTAAGCTGGATAAATTCAAATTAGAATGTAATGACTTTAGTATGTTAAATATAACCCCATAGTAACAACAAAAAAACAGCTAGAAAATATATACAACAAAAAATGAGTCCAGGCAAGAATACTGGAGTGGGTTGCTATGCCTTCCTCCAGGGCATCTTCCCAACCCAAGGGTCAAATCCAGGTCTCCTGCATTGTGGGCAGATTCTTTACCATCTGAGCCACCAGCGGAGCCCAAGAACATAGGTGTTTCACTACAAAAAAAAAATTGACAAAATACAAAGGAATACAGTAATGCAGGAAATTAGGGATAATTACATCTTTGTTTTCTTTAAGTTATGTAGAAAACAAACAGCAAAATGACAGAAGGTAGAAGATAAAACCCTAGAAGAAATTACTGAAGTAGAGCTAGGCAATCTACTTGATAAAGAGTTCAAAGTAATGGTGGTAAACATGTTTAAAGAGCTGGGGGGAAGGTTGGATGAACAGAGTGAGAAGTTAGGTGGTTTTAACAAAGTTAAGGGCTTCCCTAGTAACTCAGTCGGTAAAGAGTCTACCTGCAATACAGGAGACCCGGGTTCTATCCCTGGGTCAGGAAGATCCCCTTGAGAAGGAAATGGCAACTCACTCCAGTATTCTTGCCTGGGGAATCCCATGGAGAGAGGAGCCTGGGAGGCTACAGCCCATGGGGGTCATAAGAGTTGGACACGACTTAGCAACTAAATCACCAACAAAGTTAAATATACATAAGAACCAAGCAGAGATGAAAAATACAATAACTGATATTAAAAATATACTAGAAGGAATTGGAACTTCCCTGGTGGTCCAAGGGCTAAGACTCTGTGCTCCCAATGAAGTGGGTCCAAGTTCAATCCCTGGTCAGGGACTAGATTCTACATGCCACAACTAAGACCTAGCATAACAAAATAAATATTAAAAAAATACACTGGAAGGAGTAAACAGTAGATTAAATATATAGAGGAATAGATCAATGAGCTGGAAGACAGAATAGTGGAAATCAGTGATGCTGAACAGAAAATGAAACAAGAATAAAAAGAAATGAGGACAGTTTAAGAGACCTCTTGAACATCAAGCATACTAACGTTCTCATTAGAGGAGTCCCAGAAAGAAAAGAAAGAGAGGAAGTGGCAGAGCACATATGTGAAGATATCATAGCCAAAAACTTCCCTACCATGGGAAAGGAAACAGACATCCAGGTCCAGGTAGCATAGAGGGTCCAAACAGGATCAACTGAAAGAAATCAACTGTAACTAGAAAAAAAAAAAAAAAAACCTGCAAAAAAACACAAACAAATGAACACTAAAAAGTATGCTACTAAATAACCAATGGGTCACTGAAGAATCAAAGAGGAAATTAAAGTAATACCAGAAACAAGGAAAATGAAAACACAATAATCCCAAATCTTTGAGACACAACAAATGGAGTTCCAAGAGGGAAGTTTATAATGACATAAACTTATATCAGGAAACAAGAGGATCTCAAATAAACAGCCTAACCTTACATCTGGTGGAATTAGAAAAAGAAAAACAAACAAAACACAGAGTTAAAGAAGGAAAGAAATCATACATCTCAGAGCAGAAATAAATGAAATAGAGACTTCAAAAAACCCACAACAGAACAGATCATTGTAACTAAGAGTTGATTCTTTGAAAAGTTAGCAAAAAAAATGGTAAGCTGTTAGCCAGTCTCATAAAAAAAATAACAGAGGGCACAAATAAAATCAGAAATGAAAATGAGAAATTACAAATAATACCACAGAAATACAGAGGGTCATAAGAGTTCACTACATGTATATACATTTCTATATTTAGATACTAAAATTTAAATTATTTGCCAATAAAGTGGGCAACCCAGGAGAAGTAGACAGATTCTTAAAAATCTACAATTTCCCAAGATTGAACCAGGAAGAAACCAATTACTAGTAATGAGACTGAATCAATAATAAAACAGCTCTCAACAAACAGAAGTTTAGGTAACAGCTGAATTCTACCAAACATTTAGAAGATAATTAACACCTATCCTTCTTAAACTATTCCAAAAAAATTCAGAGGGAGGAACACCCCCAAATTGATGCTATTACACCAGCATCATCCTGATACCAAAACTAGATGAAGATATCACCAAAAAAAAAGAGAAAATTACAAGCAAATATCACTGATGAACACACAAGCACCTCAACAAAATATTAGCAAATGGAATCCAATAATATATTAAAGGATCATACACCATGATCACTGGGATTTATCCTAGGGATGCAAGGATGATTCAATATCCACAGATCAATCAATATGATACAACACATTAGCAAACTGAAGAATAAAAACCACATGATCATTTCAATAGATGCAGAAAAAATTTTTTACAAAATTCAACATAAATTTCTGATGAAAGCTCTCAACAAAGTGGATATAGAGTAAACATACCTCAACACAATAAAGGCCACATATGAAAAATCCACATCTAACATCACATTCGATAGTGAAAATCTGAAAGTGCTTCCTCTAAAACCTGGAACAAGACAAGGATACCCACTCCCACTACTTTTATTTAACACAGTATTGGAAGTTCTAGACATAACAATCAGAAAAGAAAAATAGATAAAGGGCATCCAAATTGAAAACAAAGAAGTAAAATTGTAACTGTAGACACAATACTATATATAGAAAATTCTAAATATTCCACCAAAATACTACTAGGACTTCTCAATTAATTTGGTAAACTTGTAGGATACAAAATATATATAAAACTGCTGTGCTTCTATATACTAATAATGAACTATCAAAAAGAGAAATATAAAACAATGCCATTCACAATCACATAAAAAAGAATAAAATACCTGGAAATAAATATATCTAAGGAGGTAAAATACATGTACTCAGAAAACAATAAGACACTGATGAAAGAAATTCAGAAATGCAGATGGAAAGATACATTGTGTTAATGGATTGGAAGATGTAAGATTGTTAAAATCTCCATACTACCCAAGGTAATATACAGATATAATGCAACCCTATCAAAATACCAATGGTATTTTTCACAGAACTAGAAAATATTCTAAAATTTGTATGGAAACACAAAAGAACTCAAATAGCCCAAACAATCTTAAGAAGACAGAAGCTGAAGTATCAGTCTTCCTGATATCCAACTATACTACAAAACTACAGTAATCTAAACAGTATGATCCTGCCACAAAAACAGACACAGAGATCAGTGAAACATGATAGAGAGCCTGGAAATGAACCCACAGTTATAAGGGCAATTAATGAATGACAGAAGCAGGAATATACAATAGGGAAAAGATAGACTCTTCAATAAGTGGTGTTAGGAAAACTGGACAGCTACCAGGTGAAAGAATCAAACTGGTCTACTTTCTCACAACATATGAAAAATAAATTCAAAATGGATTAAAGACTGAAACCATAAAACTTCTAAAATGAAACATAGGCAGTATGTTTTTTTACAGTTGGTCTTAGCAATATTTTTTGTATGTTTCCTCAAGCAAGGAAAGTAAAAGCAAAAAGGTAAACAACTGGGACTACATCAAACTAAAAAGAAACCATAAATAAAACTATAAGACAATCTACTGAATGGTAGAAGATATTTGCAAATGATATATCCAATAAGAGGCTAATATCCAAAATATACAAATAACTCAAAAACAACAAAATCCCCAAAACAACTCAAAAATTGGGCAGAGGAGTTGATTAGATATTTTTCCAAAGATGGCATACCGATGGCCAACAGGCACATAAAAAGATGTTCAGCATCACTAATCACTAAGGAAATGCAAGTCAAAACCACAATGAGATATCACCTCATACCTGTCAGAATGACTATTAGCAGAAACACAAGAAATGACAAGTATTGGTGAGGACGTGGAAAAAGGAGCACACTTTAGCACATTTTATAGGAATTTAAATTGCTGCAGCAACTATAGAAAACAGCATGGACATTCCTCAGAATAAATTAATTGCTGCTGTTGTTCAGTCACTCAGTCCTGTCTGACTCTTTGCGACCCCATGGACTGCAGCACGCCAGTCTTCCCTGTCCTTCACCATCTCCCAGTTTATTCAAACTCACATCCATTGAATCAGTGATGCCATCCAACCATCTCATCCTCTGTTGTGCCTTTCTCCTCGTGACCTCAATCTTTCCCAGCATCACGGTCTTTTCCAATGAGTCAGTTCTTTGCATCAGGTGGCCAAAGTATAGGAACTTCAGATTCAGCATCAGTCCTTCCAATGAATACTCAGGGTTGATTTCCTTTAGGATTGACTGGTTTGATTTCCCTGCAGTCCAAGGGACTCTCAAGAGTTGTCCCCAACATTGCAGGTCAAAATCATCAATACTTTCATGCCCAGCCTTCTTTATGGTCCAACTCTCACATCTATAGATGACTTCCAGAAAAAAACATAGCTTTGACTATATGCATCTTTGTAGGCAAAGTAATGTCCTACTTTTTAATACACTGTCTAGGTTTGTCATAGCTTTTCTTCCAAATTTCATGGCTACAGTCACAATCCACAGTGGTTTTGGAGCCCAAGAAAATAAAGTCTGTTACTGTTCCATTTCCCCATCTATTTGCATCTGAAATGGTGGGACCAGATGCCATGATCTTAGTTTTTTGAATGTTGAGTTTTAAGGCAAGCTTTTTCACTTTCCTCTTTCACTTTCATCAAAGGGCTTTTTAGTTCCTCTTCACTTTCTGCCATTAAGGTGATGTCATCTGCATATCTGAGGTAATTGATATTTCTCCTGGCAATCTCAATTCCAGCTGTGCTTTATCCAGCCTGGTATTTCTCATGATGTACTCTTCATATAAATTAAATAAGCAGGGTGACAATATGCACCTTGATGTTCTCCTTTCCCATTTTTGAGCCTGTCCATTGTCCCATGTCTGGTTCTAACTGTTGCCTCTTGACCTGCATACAGGCTTCTCAGGAGCAAGGTAAAGTGGTCTGGTTTAAAGAACATTTTTAGAATTTTCCATAGTTTGCTGTCATCCACACAGTCAAAGGCTTTAGTGTAGGCAATGAAGCAGAAGTAGATGTTTTTATGAAATCCCCTTGCTTTTCTATGATGCAATGTATGTCGCAACTTGATCTCTGGTTCCTCGGCCTTTTCTAAATCCAGCTTGTAAATCTGAAAGTTCTCAGTTCACATATTGCTGAGGCCTAGCTTGAAGGATTTTGCGCATTACCTTGCTAGCATGCGAAATGAGTACAACTGAATAATACTTTGAACATTCTTTGGCATTGCCCTTCTTTGGGATTGGAATGAAAACTGACCTTTTTCAGTCCTGTGACCACTGCATGGGTGCGTGTTAAGTCGCTTCAGTTGTGTCCAACCATTGCAACCCCATGAACTGTAGCCCACCAGGCACCTCTGTTAATTGGATTCTCCAGTGAAGAACACTGGAGTGGTTTCCCATTTCCTTCTCAAGGGTCTTTCTGACTCGGGAATCAAGCCTGTGACTCTTATGTCTCCTGCATTGGCAGGTGGGTTCATTATCACTTGTGTCACCTGGAAAGCCACCTGGGAAGCAGTGACCACTGCTGACTTTTCCAACTTTGCTGGCATATTGGAAAAAAGAAGGTACGAAAAATGAAAAACTGCTGAAATGAATGAGTTATGCATGATCAGGGGCTTTCCTGGTATCTCAGCTTATAAAGAATCCACCTGCAATGCAAGAGACACCAGCTCGATTCTTGGGTCAGGAAGATCCCCTGGAGAAGGGATAGGCTACCCACTCCAGTATTCTTGGGCTTCCCTGGTGGCTCAGACGTTAAGAATTCACCTGCAACGTGAGATACCTGGGTTCTATCCCTGGGCTGGGAAGATCCCCTGGAGGAAGGCATGGCAACCCACTCAAGTATTTTGCCTGGAGAATCACCATGGACAGAGGAACCTGGTGCCCACGGGGTCGCAAAGAGTCAGACACAACTGAGTGACTAAGCACATTGAGTGCAGCACTTTAACAGCATCATCTTTAAGGATTTGAAATAGCTCAGCTGGAATTCCATCACTTCCAATAGCTTTGTTTTTAGTGATGCTTCCTAAGGCCCACTTGACTTCACACTCCAGGATGTTTGCCTCTAGGTGAGCGATCAAACCATTGTGGTTATCCGTCATGAAGATCTTTTTTGTACAGTTTTTCTGTGTATTCTTGCCACCTCTTCTTAATATCCTCTGCTCCTGGTAGGTCCATGCTGTTTGTGTCCTTTATTGTGCCCATCTTTGCATGAAATGTTCCCTTGGTATCTCTAATTTTTTTGAAGAGATCTCTAGTCTTTCCCATTGTATTGTTTTCCTCTATTTCTTTGCATTGTTCACTTAGGAAGCCTTTCTTATCTCTCCTTACTATTCTTTGGAACTCTGCATTCAAATGGGGGGCTCCTCTGGTGGCTAAGATGGTAAAGAATCTGTCTGCAATGCAGGAGGCCTGGGTTTGATCCCTAGGTTAGGAAGATCCCCTGGAGAAAGAAATGGCCACCCACTCTAACATCATTGTCTGGAGAATTCCATGAACAGAAGAGCCTGGTGGACTACAGTTCATGGAGTCACAAAGAGTTAGACACTTCTCCTTCATTGATTATGCTAAAGCCTTTGACTGTGTGGATCACAACAAACTGGAAAATTCTTAAAGAAGTGGGAATACCAGACCTCCTTACCTGCCTCCTGAGAAAACTATATGCAGGTCAAAAAGAAACAGTTAGAACTGGACATGGAACAATGGACTGGTTCAAAGCTGGTAAAGTAGTACTTCAAGGCTGTATATTGTGACCCTGTTTACTTAACTTATATGCAGAGTACATTATGCGAAATGCTGGGCTGGATGAAGCAAAAGCTGGAATCAAGGCTGCTGGGAGAAATATCAATAACCTCAGACATGCAGATGATACCACACTTATGGTAGAAAGTGAAGAGGAACTAAAGAGCCTCTGATGAAAGCGAAAGAGGAGAGTGAAAAAAACTGGTTTAAAACTCAACATTCAAAAAGCTAAGATCATGGCATCCGGTCCCATCACTTCATACCCAATAGATGGGGAAATGGAAACAGTGACAGACTTTATTTTCTTGGGCTCCAAAATCACTGCAGATGGTGACTGCAGCAGCCATGAAATTAAAAGATGTTTGCTCCTTGGAAGAAAAGCTATGACCAACCTAGACGACATATTAAAATGTAGAGACATTACTTTGCTGACAAAGGTCCATCTAGTCAAAGCTTTGGTTTTTTCCAGTAGTCATGATGGATGTGAGAGTTGGACTATAAAGAAAGCTGAGTGCCGAAGAATTGATGCTTTTGAACTGTGGTGTTGGAGAAGACTCTTGAGAGTCCCTTGCACTACAAGGAGATCAAACCAGTCCATCCTAAAGAAAATCAGTCCTTAATATTCATTGGAAGGACTGATGCTGAAGCTGAAGCTCCAACACTTTGGCCACCTGATGTGAAGAACTGACTCATTGGAAAAGACCCTGATGCTGGGAAAGATTGAAGGCAGGAGGAGAAGGGGACGATAGAGGATGAGATGGTTGGATGGCATCACTGACCTGATGGACATGAGTTTGAGCAAGCTCTGGGAGTTGGTGATGGGCAGGAAGGCCTGGTGTGCTGCAGTCCATGGGGTCACAAAGAGTCAGACACAACTGAGGGTCTGAACTGACTGATTCAGATGGGTATATCTTCCATTTTTTCCTTTGCCTTTTGCTTCTCTTCTTTTCTCAGCTATTTGTAAGGCTTCCTCAGACAACCATCTTACACTTTTGCATTTCTTTTTATTGGGGATGGTTTTGATTACTGCCTCCACACAGTGTTACAAACCTCTTTCCATAGGTCTTTAGGCACTCTGTTTACCCTTGACTCTACTTGTCACTTCCACTGCATAATTATAAGGGATTTGATTTAGGTCATACCTGAATGGCCTAGTGGTTTTCTCTACTTTCTTCAATTTAAGTCTGAACTTAGTAATAAGGAGTTCATGATATGAGTCACACTCAGTCCCTGTCTTCTTTTTGCTGATTGTATAGAGCTTCTCCATCTTCTGCTGCAAAGAATATAATCAATCTGATTTCAGTATTGACCATCCGGTGATGTCCATGTGTAGAGTCATGTCTTGTGTTGTTGAAAGAGGGTGTTTGTTGTGACCAATGTATTCTCTTGGCAAAACTATGTTAGCCTTTACTCTGCTTCATTTTGTACTCCGAGGCCAAACTTGCCTGTTACTCTATTTCTTGACTTCCAACTTTTGCATTCCAGTCCCCTGTGATGAAAACGATATCCTTTTTTTTTTTTTTTTTTTTTGGTGTTAGTTCTAGAAGGCCTTGTAGGTCTTCATAGAACTGTTCAACTTCAGCATCATTAGCATGAGTGGTTGGGGCATAGACTTGGATTACGTGATGTCAAATGATTTGCCTTGGAAATGAACTAAGAGCATTCTGTCATTTTTGAGATTGCACACAAGTACTGCATTTTAAACTCTTTTGTTAACTGAAGCACTACCATATGGTTCATCTATCTCACTTATTGATATTTATCCAAAGAATGTGAGAACACTATTCAGAGAAATATATGAACCCCCATGTTCATTGCAGCACTACTTACAATAGCCAAGACATGAAAATAGTCTACGTACCTATAAAAGGATAAATGGATAAAGAAGATGTAAGATACACACACATATAATGTTATACTAATACTACTCAGCCATAAAAAAGATGAGATCTTCTCATTTGGAACAACATGGATGGACCCTGGGGTTATCATGCTAAGTGAAATGTGTCAGACAAAGACAAATATTGTATGACCTCACTCATATGTGGAATTTAAAAAAAAACTAATAAAAACCAAAAACAAATACATAGATACTTAGAGAACATAGTAGTAGTTACCAGAGGAGAAGGCACAGTGGGGAGGGAGGAAAAAACTGGTAAAAGGGATCAATGTATGTGAACAAATGGAAAATAAATGATTGCAGTTATATGAAGTTCCCAGAATAGATAAACCTACAGAAGCTTAAAAGCAGTTTAGAGTAGGGAGGATGGGAAGATTGGGTAGAGTGGAAAGTGATAAAGCATATAAGATGCTTTCCTATCTTTTTCTTCCTTTGTTTCCCTTCCTTCCTTCCTTATAAAGTACCTTAGTACTCCAGCATGGATCTTCATGTTGGAAATGCAGTGTTGAAAAGGGACTTATACTTTGTTTCAGTAAGTTTCAGTCAAGTGCTTGCTGTCAAATAATAAACTCTGGTGAATTACCACGAGTAATAAAAACTGGTGAGTGTTGGGTGAATAATTAAAACAGGAAGGTATATAAAGCGACTAGATGGCACTGTAGAAAGACTGGGAGGAATGACTCATTTGAGAAGGTGAAAACAGAGCAAGAATCTAGAAGACAAGATAGAACAGCAGTGAGGTCATGAGGAGGAACCTCTAGGCAAAAGTCTTTATTTAAAGGCTGGTATGCATGTGCTAAGTCATTTCAGTTGTGTCCAACTCTTTGTAACTCCATGGACTGTAGCCCTCCAAACTCCTCTGTCCATGGGATTCTCCAGGCAGGCAAGAGCATTGGAGTGGGTTGCCATGCTGTCCTCCTAGGGATCTTCCTGACTCAGTAACCGAAACCATAACTCTTGTGTCTCCTGCATTGGCAGGAGGGTTTTTTAACCACTGAGTGACATCTGGGAAGCCTGTTTAAAGGCTTGAAAGTGAAAGTTGCTCAGTCATGTTTGACTCTTTGCGACCCCATGGATATACAGTCCATGGAATTCTACAGGCCAGAATACTGGAGTGGGTAGCCATTCCCTTTTCCAAGGGATCTTCCCAACCCAGGGATGGAACCCAGGTCTTCACACTGCAGACAGATTCTTTACCAGCTGAGCCACCGTTTAAAGGCTTAATGGTACATAAATGTGAGCACTGAATTAACATGTGTATCTTTGTGAGCAAGAAAAATGGAAGGGAGCAGAACTTTTTCTTCTCCCAGTTCTTATTCTAAAACGTGCCCTTAAATAGATAAATTCCAATAGCAAAATCATTTATTGTAAATATTGCCTAAAAGGGAATGAAGGCAACAGGGTTAGTAGAAGGGAATGGGTTCAGTATGGCATGTGAAGTGTTTTCCTCTTTCCTTATTGATCTCTCTCAGCCCCATTTTCTTTCCCAAGTGACTGACATATTTGCTTAAAACTGGTATACCTATGCCTAAATCCTCACTCCATCTGCCCCTGAATTTCTCCTCCTTAGTCTCTACTCATCAGAGTGCCTCTATCTTTTCTGTCAAAAATTCAAACCATGTAGCATTCACACTTTAGCAGTTTAGCTTTGAAGTAATTTGTTCTTTTAAGTACTGGTCATAAATTGCTATAGAAACAGAAGGACTAGTCCTACATATAAAGTTCTTCTCACCTCTGCTCCCTAATCACATCTAGTCCTTTAATGTTAACCCTTCTTCCCCATGAACTTAATGTATGTCTCAAATATCTGAGGACTCATAATGAGAAGGCTTCACAATTCTTCCAAAAAGCTCATAACGAAGAGCAGCAACAATGAAGAATTCCTATTTAAGATTTTCTGAAAGGAGTGAGTAGAGACTTTATGTCTTAAAGTGTTTCCAGAGTGGTAGTAATCCCAGATCTTGTCTGAAAATCAAATTATATAATCTGTAGAAAAAAGAGGCACTTTCATCCAAGGATATTGGGGAGACCAGTAAAATCTCTTTTCAAGGACTGAGAGGCACACAAAGGTAACCAACCAAAAAAGGAAACAGTGCAAACTGAGTAAAGAAATTTAAAAATTTACAAAGATTCCTAAGATCTTCAGATTTCCTAGGTGGTGCTAGTGGTAAAGAATGCACCTGCCAGGAGACATAGAGATGCAGGTTTGACCCCTGGGTTGGGAAGATCCCCTGGAGGAAGGCATGGCAACCCACTCCACTATTCTTGCCTAGAGAATCCCATGAACAGAGGAGCCTGTTGAGCTACAGTCCATGGGGTTGCAAGGAGTCAGACACGACTGAAGCGACTTAGCACGCATAAGATCTTCAATATTGGTATTATCATATTATGAATCAACTGTACCTACCATGTTACAAAAATTTTTGAAAAACTGAAAACAAAAAAATCCACTGGAAAGGTAATTATAAATGTTAGATAAATAATAAATCATTCAGACTGCAATACAGAGACAGAAAGATGGAAATTAGAGGGAAATAGACTGGAAAAATCTACCTAACAACTAACTGGAAATCACAAGAAGAGGAGCAAAAATGGAGAAGAGCCCAATACATGGAGAGCGAAATTTTTCTGAGGACGGGAAGATGCTATTTAACAGATTCAATCTGCTCAACAATCCCAAGCAGGAGAAAAGGCAAAGAACTTCATTAAAAGCATGAGAAAATTCTCTCATGCTATTTACAATTATTAAAAAACAGGTAAATGAATTTAATTAAAAAAGAAAATAAAGGCAACAACCCAAATTAATACCAAGAGTAGAATGCTCTGGTCTTGACACATCTGTCCAGCGGCCGTGTGGCTGGGCAAAGTCTCAAAGACAGAGGAGGGTCAGAGTGTTTTTTCCCAAGATTGAGGGTCTTTATCCTCAAAACCCTCACTTGAGTCCGATAATCCTGAGTCCTTCGAGGACACGTAATGCACATCACCGCGGTAGTCGGTGTCCGAGCGACGACGTGACCCCACGAACTTCCGGGAAGTGCAGTTGGTCCCCGTTCAGCTAATGTTGTGACAGCTCGGATACAGGGTATTTGGGGAAATACAGTCCTGGACAAGTGGAAGCCAAATACTCAAGAGCAGTACAAGCCGAGCAGAGTGGCAGCAGTTTTGAATGACAGATCTTCGGCTGGTAGAGGCCACTTCTTGTCCCGCACCAGCAAGTCTGCCCTTGTTCAGGGAGGAAAACGTCTGTGCAAGCACAGAAATGACCCAAAAGACGTTTCACGGCCTCGTAATCTTCTGGGAAACATAGGTTCCTGGTTTGGGCTCTCATTATCTTCACAGCGCATGTAGACAATGCCGTTGGTTTCGGGAAGTGGAGTTCTCCTCCAGAGACGACTATTGTCCACCGCATTCTTCCCGAGGGGTCGATCCCAGTGGAGTCTCAAAGCGGTGTAATTTCTCACAAAGCCCAGCCCGTAGTCTCGCGGTGCTCCGAGATCGCGCGGCCGCTGAGCCTCCTGGGAAGTGTGGTTTTCCGGAAGGCAACCGTTGAGACGCACCGGCAACTTTTCTCCGTGGAGCGGAGGAGTCTGAGAAGTGCCGTGCGGACCGGGGCTGCGCCTAGGGCTGCCCGGCATTTGTCTCCGACCCAGCAGCGGTGTTCTCTGTCCTGGAATCTCGGAGGACTCTGGGCATCGCAGTTCCGGCGAGGCAAGCGGCCTTTGTTCGTTACAGCTACACGGCGCGTCAGGTACGCGGAGGTGCCTGAAGTGGACGGCTTCTGCGCTGGTGGGGGTCTGCTGAGGGGTCAGTCAAGTGTGGGTGCGGGGAGGGTGGCCGAAACTGGGCACGGCCGCCATAACCTCTCAGGTCCCAGCGTCTACCCCGCGGTATGAGCCCAGGCAGGCCCCTGGCTCCTCTGGGCCTCTGTCCTGCTTTGTAAAAGGGGAGTAAGGATGGCGCTTACCTCTAAGAGCTGTTGTAAAAAAGGAAATGGGAAAGCGAGTGTGCGTTATACGCACTGAAAGAAAAAAAGAAATTGATTGTGTAAACCTTAAACAGATTGCTTCAGTGTTGCCAAGTTTCCGTTTTTCTCATCGTTTATTTAAAAAAGAAATCTGGAATAATGTGACTGCCCACCATGCATAGTGGTAAAGATCGAAAGAGCTCTTATTTAACATTATTATTACTGTTGTTTTATGAGTCAGTCACTTATATATGGGCTCCCCAGGTGGCTCAGTGTTAAAGAATCCACCTGCCAGTGCAGGAGACGCAGGAGACCCCCGCTTTGATCCCTGGGTAGGAAAGACCCCCTGGAGAAGGAAATGGCAACCTGCTCCAGTATTCTTGCCTGAAAATTTACATAGACAGAGGAGCCTGGCGGGCTACAGTCCATAGGGTCCCAAAGAATTGGACACGACTGAGCACACGCACACACACACACACTCACACTCTGATGTATATATAACAGTTGATGTACACATAGATGCTACCTGGTTACCTCTTGCCAAGGAACACATTGTTAATTCAGGGAAAGGTTGGAACCCTAGAAAGTGATTCCCAGTGGGATCCTCCATGTAGGTGTGTCCAGAGCTGCAAGGTATGCCTGATTTGTCATGACTGCTTTTTCCTGTTTTGATCTGCTTTTTCAGGCACTGCCCTTCTATAAGAGGAGAACCTGGAAAGAGGACTGTGTCTACTACTGGAAATTGCAGAGTCATGTTTCAGGTAAATTGATTTGTCCCCAAATCTTCCTAAAACACCTACTTTTCAGGACTCTTTTTTTTTTTTCTTTTCATTTATTTTTATTAGTTGGAGGCTAATTACTCTACAATATTGTAGTGGTTTTTGTCATACATTGACATGAATCAGCCATGGATTTACATGTGTTCCCCATCCTGATCCCCCCTCCCACCTCCCTCTCCACCTGATCCCTCTGGGTCTTCCCAGTGCACCAGGTCCGAGCACTTGTCTCATGCATCCCACCTGGGCTGATGATCTGTTTCACCCTAGGTAATATACATGTTTCGATGCTGTTCTCTTGAAACATCCCACCCTCACCTTCTCCCACAGAGTCCACAAGTCTGTTCTATACATCTGAGTCTCTTTTTCTGTTTTGCATATAGGGTTATCGTTACCATCTTTCTAAATTCCATATATATGTGTTAGTATACTGTATTGGTCTTTATCTTTCTGGCTTACTTCACTCTGTATAATGGGCTCCAGTTTCATCCATCTCATTAGAACTGATTCAAATGAATTCTTTTTAACAGCTGAGTAATATTCCATGGTGTATATGTACCACAGTTTCCTTATCCATTCATCTGCTGATGGGCATCTAGGTTGCTTCCATGCTTTTCAGGACTCTTAAGTGTTTGCTTTACCTCTTGTACCAGTTCCCACCTCACAAAGTTCACTTAGGGATTGGATCTTTGATTCCTTTCATTATAACAAAGCATGGAGCCTGCAAAACTCCAAAGTATTTTCTCTTAGTGCTCCTCTTTTCTGTCAGTTTTCTGCTAGAAGCCTCTGAAGAGTCTTGAGCAAAACTTTTTTAACATTATGATTCAGAATTCAAGTTTGGAATTTTAGGTATTTGCTTTATGGTTGTTTAAGCTGTATCATGTGGTCTCTATTAATGGTATATGTCAGTCTTTTCAGTTATTCAAGTCAAGAGATGTTTGGAGTCATCCTTGAGACCTCCCTTTCTCTATTCACATTCAGACACTCTAGTTAGATCTAAAATATACATAGTATATCTACACAATCTGACCGTTGGTTACCACATAACTACCACTACCATTGCCTCCCTGGTCCAAGCCACTTAGGTTATTGCAGTGGTCACCTTGCTGGATTTCCTGCTTCTGCCCTTGACCCTCTTCATTCTTCTCAATACAGCTGTCACAGTGATCCTCTTGTTATATAAAATCCTGTCATTCCTCAGCTTGAAACTCCTTGGTGGCCCTAACTCAGAAGTCAGAATTGTGTAGTGACAAAAAACTTTGCACAGTTAGGCTGTCTTATTACTTCCCTGATTTCATCTTCCATCTGTTTCTTTGTTCTCTGGGAGTTCCAGCCACACTGACTACCTGCCTCCAGGCCTTGGAAGTTGCTGTACCTCTGCATGGAATATTCGTTACCTAGATATATACAAGCTTGCATTCTGACCTCGTTTGTATCTTTGCTCTGTAGTTATTTTCTCAGTAAAACTTCCCTGAACACCTATGTAAAATTGTAATCACCTTCTCTCGACTATCACTTCTCCTCCTCCATCATTTTGTTGTTTTTCATAGCACTCTCCTGAGGCTCAGTGGTAAAGAACCCGCCTGCCAGTGCAGGAGACACAGGATTCACAGTTCGACCCCTGGGTCGGGAAGATCCCCTAGAGGAGGAAATGACAATCCCAGTGTTCTTGCCTGGGAAATCCCATGGACAGAGGAGCCTGGTGGGCTATAGTCCATAGGGTCTCAAAGAATCAGACACGACTGAGCATGCATGCACACACATCACTCACTAGTTGATACACTATGTGTTTACTATATGCATATGCTTATTGTTTATCTCCTCCTACTGGAAAGGATATTTTTTTGTTGACTGTTTTATCTTTAGTGGCCGGAGTGGTATCTGGTATAGCCAGATACTTGGTAAACAGTTGTTGAATGAAGGAGTGATGAGAAAATGATGGGAAAGAATCATGGAGTGGAAGTGAAACCAGTATAGGAGAAGGTATGAGTGGCAGATATGCATGTTGGGCAGAGTCTATTTCTTGGAAATGGTAGACAATTAGAATTGAAAGAAGTCTTTTTTTTTTTTATTTAGGTAAAAGCTAAAGTGAACTAATTGCCAAAATCATTCATTGACTTATTTTCTAAACACTTAATAAATAACTGTTAGGAGATTCTTACATAGGTTTCTGTCATTGGTACACAAGATTTCATGATCTCATGCAGTACTGTCAAAGAGAACTTTCTATAGTGGGGGAAGTATCCTATTTGTGTCCTGTCCAATGTGGCAGCCACCAGCCCCTTATGACTGTTAAGCACTTGAATTATAACTGGAGTGACTAAGGAACTGAATTTTTTATTTTATTTAAATTTAATTTTAATTAAATTTTATAGCCAGATACAGTGGCTACTGTATTGAACAATACAGGACTGGTAGAAAAGTAAGAAATCGTAAAAATTAAGGTATTTATTTAATATCTAAATTCTAGGGACAGAGGTGAATTAGCATCCCAGGACACTGAAGGGGAAGAGATAGTTGAAGCATCCCTGGCTAGATTTGTCTAGGTGGCCCATAATACCAGGGAGGCAGAGGTGGAAGTGAAGTTAAACCAAACTGAGAGAACACCTTGAGTATGGGTAGAGAGGCCTAAGAGAGTCATTCAAGGAAATGCAAAAATTTTGTGCAACAATGGTTTTCAAACAGGGTTGACTTTGTTCCCCTTAATCCCATTCATAAGAGACATTTGATAATGTCTAGAGACATTTTCAGCTGTTAAAACAGGGGTAGGGAATAGTTAAGGGGAGTTGCTACTAGTATCTGAAGGGTCAAGGCTAGGGATGCTATTAAACATCCTAAAATTCTCAGGACAGCCCCCACAGCAAAGAGTTGTTCAGCTTAAAATGTCAGTAGTGCCAAGACTGAGAAACTTTGATTTAAATAAAGATCAAAGAATATGTTAGAGTATGTGGGGTTTCTTCTCTGGACTATTAATATTATGATATTGATTAATATCAAAACTTAAAATATGAAATGTCTTTGCATTGGTGGAATAAAACATGGTGTTTTATTCATTTAATATAGTGTTGACTTTTCAGTTTGGCTTATCAGGTGAGATTTGTAAAAGCTGATCATTTTAAAGATCACTGTGGAAAACAGGAAAAGAGGGACATTTTCTCAGTTCATGTGATAAGGCTAGTATAACCCTCATACCTGGCTAAGAGTAAATATAGATGGGAAAAATAATTTTCCCTGGTGCCAGAGGGAGACCTTCTCCCCTTTCCTTTTCTTAAGAGTGTTTCCTTGAGAAAAATATGTAACTCTATATTCTTTCCCCTGTCCCTTTGAGATGTTTATAAATCTTTTCAAAGCTAAATAAGCCTCTGCCAGTTTTACAGAGCATTAAAGTCTTTCTTAAGGGCATTGGTGGCACTGGTGGTAAACAACCTGCCTGCCAGTGCAGGAGACATAAGAGATGTGGGTTTGATTCCTGAGTTGGGAAAATCCCCTGGGAGGAGGGCATGACAACCCACTCCAGTATTCTTGCCTGGAGACTCCCATGGATAGAGGAGTCTGGCAGGCTATGGTCCATAAGGTTGCACAGAGTTGGACACGACTGGAGCAACTGCAAGGGCCTTGGAGACATCCCTTTGAAATGAAAACATGAAAGAAGATGCACCTCTGTCCCCTATCTGTATGGGAGTTTAGCCTAGACTCGGGCTCCAGGTTCTAACTACCTGCTTGTCATAAAGATAATGAGTTTTAATTTTTTTCTTTGGAGTAAAGGCACCTAACACAGAGGACTACCCCAATTACCAGGTGAATTTAGGATGAACTATGTGTTGCAACAGTTCATCCTAAATTCACCTGTAATTGCAAAGTGATGTCTCCAAGGCCCTTGTGCATGCATGCTAAGTTACTTTAGTCATGTCCAACTCTGTGTGACCCTGTAATGGATTGTATCTGACTGATTTTATAAAAGGGTGAGATGTTTTTCTGCCATTGCAGTCTCATTAGTTATTAGGTATTATTAAGTGCATTACAGTCTGGTTTAATGCTTTTTCAGTAATAAAACTGTTCTCTTTTTATACTACAGAGAGGATTTTCTGCTTGGTAGATTTGATTGATTTTTAATTTTCCCAACACCAGACAAAGGTAAATTCTCTCTTTAAAACCAAAGACCAGTATCACTGGTGAAAACATGTGTAAAACATCCAAATGAAGTAATATAGTATTGAATCTATAGTTGGAATGAAAAATTTACAGTAGCCAAACAATGTCTGTTTCACCAATGAAAGGTCATAATAATGACATTTTAAATGCACTGAAGGAAATCTGACCTGCTCCACATTCTTGCCTTGAAAAGGAAAAAAAAGGAAAGCCCTTGGACAGAGGAGCCTGGGGGGCTGCAGTCCATGGGAATCACAAAAGGGTTGGACACAACTTAGGAGCTAAACAACAACAAATGTATACATTTTTTTCACACAATTTAATTTGACTAGCCAATAAGTTATGATTGAACATTTAAACTTTTTCTAAAATTTTTCCATTTTAAATAATACCATGAATGAGTACTGTTGGGAAGAAATCTGTTTTCTTAGGATATTTTCCTTAAGATGTATCTTATTTTTTCTTTGCTCTTCCTTTAAGGTTCTATTCAAGGACTACCTACCATCCCCCAGTCCTTTTGCCCAGGAGTCTCAAATTATTTTAATTATAGATTATAAGAGTTAATTATGTACCATAAATGTTTTTGCTTTTTGTTTATAAAGTGATTATGTATATGATTATGTGTTTATCTTTAATTATATATAAAGATGTCTTTGAGCCTATTGGATTCTTTTTTTAAAATTTAATTCATGTTTTATTACTTGGCACATAAGCTATGAAAAACAAAACTAAGCACTTGACTAAATGCTGTCAGATGTTGAATGCTGAATTTTGAAAATTTTATAATTCTGTTCCCTACTCTCCTGAAGCAGAGTTCTTGTATTTGTCTCTTACCCTTATTGTATAACAGTGCCAAGCACATAGTTATCCAGTTATTACTTAGATCAGATTCTTGATCATTGTGACAACTGCTGGAATCCTTTTCCCTTTCTTCCACACCAGGGTAATTTTACCCTTTAATCAGTGACAGAAGAGGCCTGGGCTATGGTTGAGCCTAAACATGTTTGCTGTTTCAGGTGACATTTAGTGATGTGGCCATAGACTTCTCTCATGAAGAGTGGAGATGGCTCAGTTCTACTCAGAGAAATTTATACAAGGATGTGATGGTCCAGAATTATGAGAACCTGGTATCCCTAGGTAAGCATATCTCTTCCTCCCCCTCAATGAAGGAGATCGTCCATCTGCCACTGTGAATTGCTAGAGATCCTCTTTAGTAACTGGCTGAATTTTTGTTTCACAGTCCCAAGGACATGTATAGTTTTGTTGTGTCCTGCCTGAAACTTATCATCCCATTTCAGTGAACATTCTTCAGATCTTTCTTTGGTCCCTTTTATGGTGATGGTCTCTCCATGAAGACCACAACTTAAAACAGTGTTTTTTCTAATATTTTTCTTGCAAGCAGGTCTTTCCGTACCTAAGCCATATGTGATTGCTTTATTGGAGGATGGCAAAGAACCTTGGATGGTGGAGGAAAAGCTGTCAAAAGACATGGTTCCAGGTAAGTCGTGGTAAATCAGGAGTCAGAGGTCTTTGTTTAAAGATGCTTGTGTAAAGTATAGAGGCATTTTAGTATATTTTAGGGATACTGTTATCAGAGATTCCAGATGTAACAAAATTGAGGGATGCTTAGATTTCTAAATGACAATTCCTCTATCCTAAATTATTATCTTTCTGTATTATCTGATCAAAAGTGGAGGGTTTTGCCATCATTATAATCCAAATTGTTTCTTATTTAAAGTGAAATAAGGCAAATTATTATTTTATATGTCCACATAAGGAAAAATATACAAATGGTTTCAGGCTAAAAAAGCTGTCAACTAAATGGAAAACCACTTTACCCCTGAGGCGGAGCTTCAAAGATCAAGAGTGAACATAAATGTTAAAAGAAGTAAGGGATATATAAGAAGTTTCTAAGAACAGTATTTTCTGTCAGTAAATATTATTAGTTCACACAGATCCTACATAAACTCACAAAGCTTAAATCTTGTTGAGCCATAAAGAGTATTTACATTATTTTGTTGTCATTATAGCTGTTTAGTGCAGTGCTATACATTCTCCATATTAAGCATACTAATCTGACAGCAAATTGAGATTAATCAAAGTTTGGAGAACCAAGCTATGTGAGATAAAATGTAGTCGTTCATATAAGTATAGACATAAAATGTTGGCTTGGGATCCAAAATGCCTTTTGCATTTTCTTTATGATAATTTCATTTTTTCCCCCCACAGACTATGTATTAATTCATTTCCCTTATTACACTCTCTTCCTGCCTCTGTGAGCTGTTTGTATTCTCTGTGCTCCATTTTAACTTTGTTCAGAAATCATTGAATATATGAGAATTGTGAGAGCTGTGTGTTTTCTTGGCACTGGGGGGAATGACTTTATTTTTAATCCAGTTCTCCTGTTTCTACCATAGAAGTTTCTTTTCAAGAAGTTCAGATAAAGCAGATTTGCTCTTTTGATATATTACAGATTGTAAATCAAGATGGGAAAACAAAGAATTATCAAAGAAGGAGGATATTTATGATGAAGATTTACCCCAAATGGTAATAAAGGAAAAAACTATACAACAAAATCTTGAATTTTCAAATTTTAACAAGGACTTGTATTATATCAAGAAGTTGGAGGGGAAGTATGAAAATCAAGTAGAGTATTTCAAACCAGTGACCCTCACCTTAAGAGAAAGTCCCATTGGGGAAAGTGTTTACAAATGTAATGCATTTAATAGCATCTTCCATTTAAAGTCTGTTTTCTCTGAACCACAGAGAATTTCTGCTGAAGGGAAGTCACATAAACGTGATATACTTAAGAAGAGCTTACCAACAAATTCAGTTATAAAAAATGAGAATATCAATGATGGAAAGAAACTTTTGAATTCTAATGAAAGTGTAGCAGCCTTCAGCCAAAGCAAATCTCTTACCCTTCACCAGACTTTGAATAGAGAGAAAATCTATACATGCACTGAATGTGGGAAAGCCTTTGGCAAACAATCAATCCTTAATCGGCATTGGAGAATTCATACAGGAGAGAAACCCTATGAATGTCATGAATGTGGGAAGACTTTTAGCCATGGCTCATCCCTTACTCGACATCAAATAAGCCACAGTGGAGAGAAACCTTACAAATGTATTGAATGTGGGAAAGCCTTTAGCCATGTCTCATCACTTACTAATCATCAAAGCACTCACACTGGAGAGAAACCATATGAATGTATGAACTGTGGAAAGGCATTTAGTCGTGTTTCACATCTCATTGAACATCTGAGAATTCATACTCAAGAAAAACTATATGAATGTCGAATATGTGGGAAGGCATTCATTCACAGGTCATCTCTCATTCACCATCAGAAAATTCATACTGGAGAGAAACCTTATGAATGTAGAGAATGTGGAAAAGCCTTTTGCTGTAGCTCACACCTTACTCGACATCAAAGAATTCATGCTATTGAGAAACAATTTGAATGTAACAAATGTCTGAAAGTCTTTAGCAGCCTCTCATTTCTTATTCAGCATCAGAGTATTCATACTGAAGAAAAGCCCTTTGAATGTCAGAAATGTGGGAAATCCTTCAACCAATCCGAATCATTGAATATGCATTTGAGAAACCACACTAGATTGAAACCTTATGAATGCAGTATATGTGGGAAAGCCTTCAGTCACAGGTCATCTCTGTTTCAACATCACAGAATTCATACTGGAGAAAAGCCCTATGAATGCATTAAATGTGGGAAGACCTTCAGCTGTAGTTCAAACCTTACTGTACATCAGAGAATTCATACTGGAGAAAAGCCATATAAATGTAATGAATGTGGGAAGGCATTTAGCAAAGGCTCAAATCTTACTGCCCATCAGCGAGTACATAATGGAGAGAAACCCAGTAGTACAATAAGTGTGGAAAAGTCTTTAGGCCATATGAATCACTATGTGTATGAAAGATCATATAATAGAGAAACTGCATAAAGGCAGTGTTCATCATACTGTACTGTAGCCGTAGATCTCGGATTCAAAATCAGAAAATCTATACTGGAGAAAATTCTTAAGAATGTAATGAATATGGGAAAGTCTCTAGCAATGATATAAGCCTTATTGTTTATCACAATTCACACTGTAGAGAAACTATGGAGGCAGTAAGTGTGGGAAAGACTTTAGCCGGCATTAATCCTTTAGTTGACATAAGTAAATCCACACTGGAGAAAAACCCTTTACATGTAACAAGTTGGGAAAGACATTAGGCAAACATGAATCTCTTAAGAAACATTACACACATACAGGAGAGAAGCAATATGAATACAGAAATTGTGAGAAGTCCTTCAATTAAAATATATCCTTCATTCTCTACATCAGAGAGCTCACACTGAAGAGAAAGTTTATGTAAGGAATGTAGCAGAGTGTTCACTAAGCTTGCAGGCATCAGAAGATTAATGCTAGAACCACCTGAAGGATGTAGGAAGTATGTGTAAGTCTTTCTTTGCAATGATGCTAATTTGTAAACAGTTCTACAGGAGAGCAAACAAGCATAAATCAACATGCATATCATAAAGTAGCAGCATGCATTTTACTCCAGGTCCTACATAAAAATTAGCTAATGGGCATGTGAAGATAGTCACTCAGTGAATCCAATAAATGTAATAAATGAAAGTTGCAATAGAAGTAAAAAGTGGTATGAATAAAATTTTTCATCTCTAATAAAGTGGTTTTGTATATGTTGAACTCCTTTGACACACTGATATTTCTTAAGAGTTTTCCACTATTTTCCTCTTGATGAATGAGGATCAGCTTTCCTGTATAGCCTTTAGTGGAAGACCAGCAAAGCTAGAAAAAAAGTGGCCTGACCTCTGTACTAAGTATGTTACTATTTTGGTGAGGTCAATATACAGTCCATCTCCTGTTGGCTTAAATGATGCATTTTAATTTTTACAAGTGCTGTGAGAACCCAACCAAGAAATTACATACAGTGAGGGATTAGAGCAGAGTGGATGTGCGTTTTAGTCCAAATCCTAAAGGATGAGTCCTAATTACAGTGACCCCCCATAACTGCATATTCTGCATCTGTAGATTCAACCACTCAGTTGGAAAAGTGTTTTTTGAAAAGTTTTTATCCAAAAAGTTCTAAAAAGAAAACTTGGACTTAACAGCTGTATGCAATTATTTACATATCATTTACATTATGTTTACAACTATTTACATTGTATTG
The DNA here is from genome assembly GCF_023699985.2 of Odocoileus virginianus. Classification (NCBI taxonomy): domain Eukaryota; kingdom Metazoa; phylum Chordata; class Mammalia; order Artiodactyla; family Cervidae; genus Odocoileus; species Odocoileus virginianus. The sequence continues at coordinate 15,961,849 of NC_069693.1, read as the reverse complement.
GCTTTTGTAGTGGCTCAGGGAATACATCATATTAGGTGATGATTTAAAAGTATACAGGAGGATATGCCTAGGTTATAGCAACTATGCCATTTTATTTAAGGGACCTGGAGCACCTGCAGGTTTTGGTATCTGTGGAGGTGAGGGAGTATGTTGGTCCTGGAGCCAGTGCCTTGCAGATAAAGGACAACTGTAAGTAAGGCACATGTGTGCTCAAGGATCATTCTAGGCAAAGCAGACCAGCAAGTTCTATCATGTTTGATGCAGCTGAAATCCATTATGTAGTGTCTAGTTCTAGTTTTGTGGCTTTGAGGTATTATTACTCCTGGCAGCAATACTGATAAAGTATCAGTCATTTCTCCATCCCTTGATCATTGTTATGGAGGGTTGGAATTGAATAGTCCAGAGCTATTCCGACAACTTCTGCAGCCTGTTCACCAATTTTGATGGCACTAGTATCCTGTACCATAGCTTCTTGAAATATTTAAGAGCATTTTTGTTTTTTACACTGAAGCTTGACATAAATATACTTTCTAAGTGAGGTGGCTTCAAATATTCTAAACAGAATAGCCTTACTGGCTCCACAATTTCTTATCTTGTGACTGGAGAGGTTATACAGATCAGTGATTGGGGTTTTACAGACACTGCTGCAAGTAAAAGGCAGTTAAATGTAGTTTATGTTTCAGATTTTAAGAAAGGATATTGTTGATAAAATTCCGGGGTGGGATGAATGATACGGTTTCCAACTTTTAATAAAATACTCTCCTATGCTGGTATGTGCTACTTTAATGGAAAGCCAATAGGTGAAGGCACATTCCATATCAATTCTCAGCAGATATAGTGGGCTTGGAATGGGATTTTTAATATGAGGCAGAGATTTATATTTCCTCTGATTTAGTCATAAGATTTATTTTGACATTCTATGGAATGTTGAAGGATCTTTGAGAGGTTTATAATTAAAGGAGCACAGGATGGTATCAAACAAGGATAAGAACATTTATAATTATGGGTGGACTGGCCCCTATATGTATATTTAGTTGTAAGATAGTGGCAGTAGCTTTTTGTTTCTCCCATGCTCTGCCCTCTATTCTCCCAAGCACTAATGCCAAAAAGATGAACCAGTCCTTATAATCTCCCAGATTTTATTCGCTTTCACTACATACAGTTTCATGCCATCTTTTTACTTTGTTATAAGATTCATCCAGATAATGATACTTTTTCATTTAAAAAGCATGAGCATACACATCACAATGTTTTGCAATTCTTAAAATGCCTTCACAGTGATACTGAACAAGGAGAAGAAAGCCAGAGGCTTAAAGAAGGTTTTAAGAAAGCAATAAAAGTATATACCTTGTTACAATAAGATTGAGCTGAGATTGTACTGATGTTATAATATCACTAGTGGAGAATCATGCTCAGTCTTACTCAACCATTTCTTGAGCATCTACTGTAATCAAGGTAAATAAGACGTGTTCCATACAACTTAAGAGCTCAAAAGTGTGTGTGTATGAACAGCGTAGGCTCTGCAGTCATGTTACCTGGGTATAAATCCAAGTTGTGTGTATACTGACTTTGTACAACCTTGGACAATTTACCTTGCTGTACCATCTTTAAAATTATTTTCTCCTTCTGTAAAATGATATCTCAGGATTATGATGAAGATTAAGCAGATTAATTGGTATAAAATGCTTGGTACCCCAAAAGCATTTAAATAAATATTAGCTATTGATTGTTCATCATTTTCTTCACATGACTGCATCATTCTGGTCTCGAATGTCACATCTTCTAGTGAGTTTTCATAATCACTTGTCACTTAACCTACTTATTGATTCACCTTTTGGTGGCTTTCACAAGACACTCCCATTTCCTTCCAACAAATCCTCCTTTGGTAATTGAACCATCTTGCAGGAGAATGTATTTATTATCCAAAATACTCTGAGGAGACAAGAACACAGCATGGCTACTGGTAGATGGGAGGGTATACTACACATGTGTTTTGGAGAAAGAGCAGGAGGAGGCTTCAGATCCCTGTATGAAGGAAAGTGAGGCTTTACCCAGTGAAACCAGAAGCCCAAAAGATTTGAGCATGACCTCTCAGTACAGGGTCCTCAGGGTTGAGTGCAACTGCCCTTACTGTTCCTGAATGGAGGTTCAGTTCAGTTCAGCTCACTCATGTCTGACTGTGACCCCATGGACTGCAGCACACCAGGCTTTCTTGTCCTTCACCAACTCCCGAAGCTTGCTCAAACTCATGTCCATCAAGTCAGTGATGCAGTCCAACCATCTCATCCTCTGTCGTCCCCTTCTCCTGCCTTCAGTCTTTCCCAGCACCAGGGCCTTTTCCAATGAGTCAATTCTTTGCATCAGGTGGCCTAAGTATTGGAGCTTCAGCTTCAGCATCAGTCCTTCCAGTGAGTATTTTGGACTGATTTCCTTTAGTATGGACAGGTTTGATCTCCTTGTAGTCCAAGGGACTCTCAAGAGTCTTCTGCAACACCACAGTTCAAAAGCTTCAATTCTTTGACACTCAGCTTATGGTCCACCTGTCATATCCATACACGACTGCTGGAAAAACCATAGCTTTGACTAGATGGACCTTCCATGTATTGAAGATCACTGATGCCTGGAAAGTGAGAGTAGCTTCAATAACCTTGGGCTAGTCAGATGTTGCTAGAGATACTTATGCAGTCATTCATAAAGATCCTGAAAGAACCAAGGCACACGTCACAGCACTTTGTGGGAGGCTAGCTTTGTGTTGGACACCAAAGGAGAGTCACGCACTGTCTTTTAAACAGGATGCAATTATGTTAGAGAAAAGAAATGTCTATGATTTCACTGATGAAAGACAATGACAAAGTTGTGTGGCTTGAGAGACACAGAAGGTAAGCTCTGGCATTAGAGATTAACCAGGAAAAAATATAATGATAACAAACAACATTGTTAGCAGCAGCGGTTAGTTTCATGGTTAAGTATATAGCACACTGTATACCTGCACTGTATGCTAAGGACTTTGCAGCATTCAAGCAATTTAATTTCCCAGTTCTGGACCCAAATTTCCAGGTTTGAATCAGCCTATTGATACTGGCACTTGCTTTCCATTAATCTAAGGAAATTTACTTCTCAAGTTTTGACTTCTGCACCAAAACAGAAATAGTTTCTATTTTATCAGAAGGTTTTGAGAATTTACTCATAAAGCGAACAATGGAGTGCCTAGCACATGTAAGTCATTCAGTGTGTTTTTCTTACTTTTATTAATCCTCCCACAGACTATTATGTAAATGTTATAATCATTTTTATGGCACAGTCAGCAACCTGAGACTCAGGCAGTACTAGCAAATATCCAGAGTCACACATCTCAGGGACATAGGCTGAATTGGAAGATCTAGTGAAAGGCATGCAGTTGCCTCCTTTGTGTATTGTGTCTCAGAAGATAAAAATTCTCTTGGCAATCACACAGATATTCTCATGCCTCCTTGAACAAAAAATATTCCCTTAAACAAGTATTCCCTTTGATTCATTCAGCCTAGAATGTCTCCAATATATTCCAGCCAGAGAGAATAATGTCTACCTTACAAAGTTCACTTTAAGTGTCTGACAACAATTCCTCAGACAATAATGAAGAAAATGAGGGCTAAAGAAGTTATAAGGCATTTGGAAAATGATGAGCAAATTGGCAGAAGTTCCTCCTTCCCAGTAGTTAAATGTAAATGGATTAAACTCACCAGTCAAAAGACAGACAGTGGGAGATTTCAATACCCTACTTTCAGTAATGAATAGATCAACCACACAGAAGATATAAAGAAATAGAGGACTGCCGGGAGACGTTATGGGAGATCCCACCCATGACGAGGTCATGAGGAAAAAACCTGACACGAAAGGCTGTTCACGATCCCATCCATGACGAGGTCATGAGGAAAAAACCTGACACGCAAGGCTGTTCAGGATACAAGGGACCCTCCAGGTTGGCCTCGGCCTCTACCCCACCCTGTATCCTCCCCCCTTTTCTGCTGTTGTTCTTGTTTGCCCTGCTGCAGATTCTTGTGCTGCCTGCCAAGAGCTCTCCTGTTCCTCTTTCACTGAATAAAGACCAACTTAAAACCCTAATTAATAAATCTCCTAGACGCTGGTACCCTATGAAGGGGCCAGGGATGAAAGAAATGCTTCAATTTAAACCCCTCTGCTGGCATTCTGGCGTTTGATAAATGTGTGCTCCCATTGCAAGAGATTAGCTGGTGACTTCTTACAGGTAGTTAACTTTTAGACTAAGAGCCTGTTTTGTGCTATATCTGCTGTTTTTGCAATCCTTTCCATATCTATTCCATAATAATGTAATCCTATCTAGTTCCCATAGAGATGATGCCTAATAGAAAGAAAATAGATTAACCACAAAAGAGACAGGATCAGCTACTGAAGTTGCTTAAAGTTACACCAGGTGCAAGCCATAAATTGTCAACAGGCCTGAAAGCCAAAAGATATTATACATAGAGATTAACCATAAAAAAGGCCCTAAGAGGCACAGAGCCCTTTATGGGGTGAGGAAGCCCTATTAGAGAACATAAAAAATATTGCTTTAAAAGTGGTTATTGGATCAACGTTTGATTGATGTTAATGGGCTGAGGTTGTGCAGTGGAAACTGTTGTTAATATAGTTAAAGATCTAGAAAAATAAGAGCTTAGCCCTAGTGTAAAAACAATAAGATAATTGTTAATTTTAACCAGGAGTGATAAACAGGGGCTGCCTCACCAGAGCCGCAGAGTCTTTGTGTGCTAAACTTTTTAGATAAATTTAGCAGAGAACTTCTGCAAAAAGACTGACCTTTGTGTTAACAAGATTATATTTCTACTATGTTACAACCTGCTGTACCAAGAGACTGCCACTTTTCTGTTTTCTGCTAAGCTCAAGGCCAGAAGATAATGTACAAAAAATCTATGGGAAAAGACTCTCATAAACAAAAAGTATACAGAGAACACCTGGTTTCATGAAGGACAAGCTGATGTAATGTTAAACTAAGTCTGTATGCTTATCTCCCCCTTAGAAATGTACCAACTTAGGGTATAAAGGCTACGGTGAAAAATAAAGCAACTGCCAGACTCTGCTACACATCCCGGTCTGGTCTCTCTCTCTCTCTCTCTCTCTCTCTCTCTCTCTCTCTCTCTCTCATCACTTGCCGACGCCATTCATCCTGAGGGTTCCCCTGGATCCTGCTGGGGCCAGACCCCAACAGAGGACTTTAACAAGTCAATTAAAAAAACCTAACAGAGAAATGACACTCCACTGGAAAACTGCAAAATATACATTCTTCTCAAGTGAACATGAAACATTCTCCCTAAATGATTGATCATCATACAAAGTAACTTAAGTGACTGCAACAGGATGAAATTAGAAATGAATAAGGAAAACGAAAAATCACAAATACATGGAAATTAAAGTGCACCCTCTTAAACAACTTCTATGTCCTAAAAGTTCATATGATGAAATCCTACTGGCCAATTGGATAGTATTAAGAGGTGGGACTTTGGGGAGGTGCTTGGGTCAGAAGGGTGGAACCCTCATGAATTGGATTAGTTCTCTTATAAATGAGATCTCATGGAAGATATTAAGAAGAGGTGGCAAGAATACACAGACAAACTGTACAAAGAAAGATCTTAATGAGCCAGATAACCATGATGGTGTGATCACTCACCTACAGCCAGACATCCAGGAGTGTAAAGTCAAGTGGGCCTTAGGAAGCATCACTAAGAAAAAAGCTAGTGGAGGTGATGAAATTCCAGCTGAGCTATTTCAAATCCTAAAAGATGATGCTGTGAAAGTGCTGCACTCAATATGCCAGCAAATTTGGAAAATTCATCAGTGGCCACAGGACTGTAAAAGGTTTTTTCATTCCAATCCAAAGGCCAATGCCAAAGAATGTTCAAACTTACTACACAGTTGCACTCATTTCACAGGCTAGCAAGGCAATGCTCAAAATCCTTTAAGCTACACTTCAACAGTATGTGAACCGAGAACTTCCAGATGTACAAGCTGGATTTAGAAAAGTCAGAGGAACCAGAGATCAAATTACCAACATCTGTTGCATCATAGAAAAAACAAGAGAATTCCAGAAATACATCTACTTCTGCTTCATTCAGTTTGTTGTGACTGTGTAGATCACACAGACTGAAGAAAATTCTTTAAGAGATAGGAATACCAGACCACGTTACCTGCCTCCTGAGAAATCTGTATGCAGGTCAAGAAGCAACAATTAGAAGCAGACATGGAACAACAAACTCATTCAAAATTGGGAAAGGTGTATGTCAAGGCTGTATATTGTCACTCTACTTATTTAACTTATATACAGAGTACATCAATGCAAAATGCTGGGCTGGATGAAGCACAAGCTAGAATCAAGATTCCTGGGAGAAATATCAATAACCTCAGATATGCAGATGACACCACCCTAATAGCAGAAAGTGAAGAGGAACTAAAGAGCCTCTTGATGAAAGTGAAGTGTGTTAGTCACCCAGTCGTGTCCAACTCTTTGCAACCCCATGGACTGTACTCCACCAGAATCCTCTGTCCATGGAATTTTCCAGGCAAGAATACTGGAGTGGGTTGCCATATCCTTCTCCAGGGGATCTTCCCAACCCACGGATTGAACCTGGGTCTCCTGCATTGCAGACAAATTCTTTACCGTCTGAGCCACCAAGGAAGCCCAATGAAAGAGGGGAGAGAAAAGGCTGGCTTAAAATTCAGCATTCAAAAAACGAAGATCATGGCATCTGGTCCCATCACTCCAGGCAAATAGATGGGGAAACAATGGAAACAGTGACAGACTATTTTCTTAGGCTTCAAAATCACTGCAGATGGTGACTACAGCCATGAAATTAAAAAATGCTTGCTCCTTGGAAGAAAAGCTATGGCAAACATAGTACATTAAAAAGCAAAGAACTGTCATATGGCCTAGCAATCCCACTTCTGGGCATACACACCGAGGAAACCAGATCTGAAAGAGACACATGCTGCAATGTTCATCGCAGCACTGTTTATAATAGCCAGGACATGAAAGCAACCTAGATGCCCATCAGCAGATGAATGGATAAGGAAGCTGTGGTACATATACACCATGGAATATTACTCAGCTGTTAAAAAGAATTCATTTGAATCAGTTCTAATGAGATGGATGAAACTGGAGCCCATTATACAGAGTGAAGTAAGCCAGAAAGATAAAGACCAATACAGTATACTAACACATATATATATGGAATTTGGAAAGATGGTAATGATAACCCTATATGCAAAACAGAAAAAGAGACTCAGATGTATAGAACAGACTTGTGGACTCTGTGGGAGAAGGTGAGGGTGGGATGTTTCAAGAGAACAGCATCGAAACATGTATATTACCTAGGGTGAAACAGATCATCAGCCCAGGTTGGATGCATGAGACAAGTGCTCGGACCTGGTGCACTGGGAAGACCCAGAGGGATCAGGTGGAGAGGGAGGTGGGAGGGGGGATCAGGATGGGGAACACATGTAAATCCATGGCTGATTCATGTCAATGTATGACAAAAACCACTACAATATTGTAGAGTAATTAGCCTCCAACTAATAAAAATAAATGGAAAAAAAAAAGCAAAGATGTTACTTTTCCAACAAAGGTCCGTATAATCAAAGCTATGGTTTTTCCAGTAGTCATGTATGAATGTGAGAGCTGGACCATAAAGCAGGCTGAGCACTAAAGAATTGATACTTTCAAACTGGGGTGCTGGAAAAGATTCTTGAGAGTTCCTTGGGCAGCAAGGATGTCAAATCAGTCAGTCCTAAAGGAAATCAACCTTGAATATTCATTGGAAGGACTGATGCTGGAGCTGAAGCTTCAGTTCTTTGGCCACCTGAGGCATAGAGCCGACCCACTGGAAAAGACCAAGATGTTGCAAAAGATTGAGACCAGGAGGAGAAGGGGGCAGCAGAAGATGAGAGGATTGGATGGCATCATCAACTCAATGGACATGAATGTGAGCAAACTCCGGAAGTTAGGGAAGGGCAGGGAAGCCTGGTGTGTTGCAACAATGCAGCGACTGAACAACAACAACAACAGAACTCTCTAGCCCATTTTGCCACAAGAGGACTCATTGAGAAGTCTGCAACCAGAGAGGCTGACAATCCTGGCAGCCTGATTGCAGGCTTTCAGCCTCAAGAACTGTGAAAAATAAATTTGCTTATAAGTTACCCCATCTTTTGTATTTTGTACAGCAGTTTGAATGGACTAAGACAACAATCCATGGGTCAAAGAAGAAACCAGAAATTAAATCAGAAAATACTTAAAGACTAATGAAAATGAAAACACAGCATACCAACATTTAAGGTACAGAGCAAAAACAGTGCTAGGAGGGAAATTTGTAACAGTAATCACCTACATAAAAAAGCAATCAAAAGTCAATAACCTAACTTCTGCCTTCAGGAACTATAAAAAGACAAACTAAACCAAAAGCTACAGAAGGAAGAAAATAACAAAAAATAGGGTGGAGATAAACCAAATAGAAAGTAGAAAAACAAGAGAGAAAATCAACAAAACCAAAAGTTGGCTCTTTGAAAAGTTTAACAAAATTGATAAACCTTTACCAAAACTGACAAAGAGAAAACACAAATAACTAAACTCAGAAATGAAAATGGAGTTATTACCACCAAACTTACAGAGATAAAAAGAATTATAGGACAAAATATGAACAATTATATACCAACATATTAGATAAGTAAGAAAAATGGAAAAATTCCTTGGAAAAGAAATTAAACTGACTCAAGAAGAAATACAAGATTTCCACAGACCTATAAGAAGTAAAGAGATTGAATCATAGTCAAAAACATCCTGACAAAGAAAGTTTTGAACCAGGCTGCTACACCAGTGAATTCTACCAAGCTTTTAATGAAGAATTAACACCAGTCCTTCTCAAACTTAAAAAAAAAACTGAAGAGGGGGAAACACTCCTTAACTTGTTCTATGAGGCCAGTATTGTTCTGTTACCAAAGACAGATAAATACATCACAGGGAAAGATAATTACAGATGAATATCCTTTATGAATACAGATGCAAAAATCCTCAACAAAATATTAGCAAATTAAATCCAACAGCATATTAAAAGGTTTACTCACCATGAGCGAGTAGAATTTACCTCAGCAATGCAAGGGTGGTTCAACATAAGAAACTTAATCAATGTAATCCTTCCCATTAATAAAATGAATGGAAAAAACCCACTTACTCATCATGATTTATGTAGAGAAGACATCTGGAAAACCCAATAAACTTTCATGATGAAAATGCTCAGAAAACTCAAAATAGAGGAAAATTTCCTCAACATGATAAAGTTATCTGTGAAAAACCTACAGCTAAAATCATACTCAAAGGTGAAAAACTGAAAGCTTTCCCCCTAAGATCAGAAAAACACAAGGAAGGAGACCTGCTTTCACAGTTGCTATTAAGCACTGTACTTGTTCTACCCAGAGCTATAAGACGGGGGGGGGAGTCATTTAAAGTGGAAAGGAAGTTGTAAAATGATCTCTCTCTCTTTTTTTTTTTTTGCAGATGACATGATCCTATACATTAAAAATCCCAAAGAATAATAAAGCTAATAAATGAATTCAGCAAAGTTGCAGGGAAAACTAACACCCCAGAATCATTAGTGTATCTATAGAACAGCAATGAACAACCCAAAAGAAAATTAGGAAGCTCCTTGTATTTTACAGCCATACCTACAAGAATAAGATACTTAGTAAAAAATCTAACCAAGAAGGTGAAAGATTTGAATGCTGAGGGAAAAAAAATAGTTGAATGAAAATAAAGACCTAAATAAATGGAAAGATGTCTCATGTTCAAAATAAAATAGGAAGTCTTAACATTGTTAAGATATCAATATTACCCGAGATAGCACAGATTTAATGCAATTTTTACCAAAATCCCATTTTTGCAGAAATGGGAAAGAATTCCCCAATTCATATGGAATTCAAAGGGCCCCAAATAACTAAAAACAACCCTTTAAAAACTTCAAAACTTAACAGAAATCCCTGGTGGTACAGTGGATAGGAAATCTGCCTGTCAATGCAGGGGACACTGGTTGGATCCCTGGTCTGGGAAGATTCCACATGACACAGAGAAATTAAACCCCTGCACCACAACTACTGAGCCCACACCACAGCCCACACTCTAGAGCCCACAAGCCACAACTACTGAACTCCCGTGCACCACAGCTGAGACCTGCGTGCCCTAGAGCCTGTGCTTCACAACAAGAGGAAACCACCACAATGAGAAGCCTGTGTAGAGCAGTGAATAGCCCCCACTCACCACAGCTAGAGAAAGCCCATGCACAGCAATGAAGACCCAGAGCAACCAAAAATAAATAAACAAAAAGAAGTGATAACTCGGTACACGTGAAAAAAAAATAACAGTATGGCACTAACATAAGGACAGACATACAGACCAAAGAAATAGAAGAGACAGCCCGGAAATAAACCCTCATATATACAGTCAATTTTCAACACGGATGATAAGACCATTCAAGGGGAAAAGACAATCTTTGAATAAACTGCAGAAGCGGAAATACTACCTCATTCTATGATGCCAAAATTGCCCTGACACCAAAATCAGACAGACACTACAAGGAAAAAAAACAGAAACAAAAAACTATAGACCAATATCCCTTGTGAATATGGATGCAGACATATTCAGAATATTAGCGATAGACACTTCTCAAAAAAATATATATAAACGACTAACCATGGAAAAATGGTTGGCATAATTAGTCATTAGGGAAGTGCAAATCAAACCCATAATGAATTGCTTCTTGTCTTTTTGGCTAAGATTGAATGCAAAACCACTACTAGGATGGCTATATAGAAAAAAGGGCGCAGGAGGCATAGAAGTGTTGGTGAGGTTGTGTAGAAATTGAAACCCATTGCACTACTTATGGGAATGTAAAATGGTATAACCATTGTGGGGAAAAGTATGTGGTTCCTCAAAAAGTTATATATAGAATATTTTCTGTCAATTCCAATTCCAAATATATATCCAAAATACTTGAAAGCAGGGACTCAATTTCTTAGGATTCAGATAATTGTTCACAGATGTTTACACCAGTATTATTCACAATAGCCATAAACAACCCAAATAGCAGAAAACAACCCAAATTTTCATTAACAGATGAATGAATAAACAAAATATGACATGTACATATAATGAAATATTTTTAAACCTTAAAAAGAATGGAATTCTAAACAGGCTACAATAGATGCACCTTGAAAACATTGTGCTAAGTGAGATAAGCCATACACAAAAAAGGCAAATATTGTATGATTCCATTTAGATGAGATACCTAGAATAGGCAAATTCATAGAGAAATAAAGTAGAATATAGGTTACCAAGGACTTAGGGCAGGGTGGGAGTTACTATTTATTGATAGAGTTATTGTTTGGGATGATGAAAAGCTTCTGGACATGGATGGTACTAGTGGATGTACAACCTTGTGAATGTACTTAATACTATTAAATTGTATATTTAAAAATGGTTAAAAATCATAAAAATTTATTATATCTTGCAATTAAAAATGAAAGAAATAACCCCAATATATAATACATAGTTAGCCTTCCTTATTCTTGTGAAATTAGATGCTATGTCTTTGATTCTAGCAGAAGTATGGCAACAAGGAGAATCCTAAGCAAATTATCTAAATCCCATGTAAGATCATGTATATTTCAGGGTGATTTTCAGACTGCCACAGACCATACCCGCTAGCTTTTATCTCCAAAAGAGGTACTTTTTTGGAACTCAGCTAACCTATCCCTATTAGGACCCACTAGTAAACAAGTTAATGGAAATTACACAAAGTTTGTAAGTGCTCACGGATTACACTGAGAAAAATGTGACTTTCTGGAAGGGTGGCAGTTTCCAATATGTAAAGAATTGCTTCATTCTTTATAATTTGATTTCTCCTTTAAGTTGTCTTTGTAAGAATAACAGCTTCATGCAGGGATTACTCAATAATTAGCATTTATATGAGAAAATAATCAAGTTTACAATCATTTGTTGATGACCTTAGTTTGTTATATTATGTAATGGTTTAAATTTTGTAATTGATATGGAAAATTACAACCCATTTCCTGGTTGTAAATATTATGGGAATTGAGTCAATAAAATAAGACTCAAGACATAGACACCAGAAATGTTCAGAGAATATCTGAATTTTTAAATAAGTGAATGAATCAGTAGTTTACAATATGTGGCCCCTTGACCAGCAACTTCAGCATCACCTGGAAATCTATGAGAAAAAAAATTCTCAGGAGATTGTACCTGGCAGAGAGGAATATCTGAACAAAGTCCTGATAACTGGACAGACTGGGCTTTAGGGAGGGGAAGAAGGTCTGTTGGATACAGCTAGTTTGGGGTGGCTGGGAAAGCATTTACAACAGAGAGGGGAGGGAATGGAGCCTAAGATATCTTTCTGAATATAATAGGGGTTTGGATTTCCTAAGAACAAATGGGCACCCTCCCAACGCCCCAAGGACAGATGAGTCATTAAAAAGGGAACAAATGCTGGGCATGGCTATGATACACAGAAGAGTGGATCCCACCTCCAGGACATAAGAGTTGCAGGCATCCAGCTTCTACTGCAAGGTCTTCCAGTTTCTCCACAGGAGCCCAGAACCAGAGATTTCAGAATCTGTGTAAAACTGCACAGATTTCCCATGGTGGAAACTGATTCATATTAAAAAAAAAACACACACATAAAAAACCCTTTGGAGAGCCTTAATCCATACCTCTAGGCCAGATGTAGCCTCCCAGGTTAAAGACAGAACTGAGGGCTTGGTGCTACAGGAAATTCATTTATACTTCCATATATCAGACCAACACAAATAGAAGGATGGATAGATAATTACTTGTAATTGTACAGATAAGGTAGCCTTGATAAAGTTTCATTTTATTAAAACATAAAAGCTGATCACAGTGATCACTTGAGCACCTAGGAGACATGTATGAGGACAGACCCACAGGCACCAAAATGCAGAGAAATAAGAGAGATCTTGATGGCCCTTCTGAGGACTCCACCTTTCATAGGCATTTCCAGAGTTGTCAGTTTATGTAACTTCTTTGCTAAGAATGTCAGTGTCCCTACTAAAATACTTACAGAAATACAAAAATATTTCCAAATCACAATGTCTGACATCCAACTAAAAATAAACAGTGACACACAGAAGCAGGAAAATATAACCTAAAATGAGAAGAAAAATCAATCACTTAAAACAAGGCACAGATCAAGCAATTATACCCCAATAAAAAAAATTTAAACAACAGGCACAAAACACAAAAAGATGCTTATCACTGCTAATTATTGGGCTTCCCTTGTGGTTCAGCTGGTAAAGAATCTATCTGCAATGCTGGAGACCTGGGTTTGATCCCTGGGTTGGGAAGATCCCCTGGAAAAGGGAAAGGCTACCCACTCCAGTATTCTGGCCTAGAGAATTCCATGGACTGTATAGTCCATGGGGTAGCAAAGAATCAGACACGACTGAGCGACTTTCACTTCACTTCACTGCTAATTATTAGAGAAATGCAAATAAAAAATACAATGTAGTAACACCTAAAACCTGTCACAGTGCCTATCACTAAAATGTCAACAAATAATAAATGCTATATAGAAGAACAGATTTAAATGCTAATGAGACAGGCTTGCTTATAAGGCTGTTGGCAAATGAACCTATATAATGCAAATGGCTTTCAAAGCCTGACTTTGAATTATTCAAATATCACATACAACTGTGCTATTGTGTGAATGCCAAGGGCAACTTTAAGTACAAACCCCTAGTATTGTAAAGGGCCCCATGTCCAGACTTGAAAAGAAAAATCTGAACCATATTGACAGTCCATTGTAGGTGGAATAAAAAACTTTGAGTGATACCAGAAACATACTGGGACTTGTTTCACAACTGCTCATCCAAGAAACTGAATGCTATTTCCAGTGCAAAAACCTTGCCTCCAAAGTTTAATTTTGGATAATGCCCCAATCCATTGCCATGAAGAAGTTGAAAATGCCCACTCCAACCTAGATGTTCTTTTCATGCCCCTAAACTCTATGTTATCCAACCACTCAATCAGGGCATAATAAAAGCAAAACATAAGGGAGCTTTTTAGCAAAACTCTCAATACCAACAAAGAAACCATATACCAGGATGGACTACTGGGTGTCTGTCAGTATATTCACTGTCACTGTGTCGGCACAACCTGGGATAATTAATAAGCAGACTACTATCATTAACTGTTGGGAAAATGCTTGGCTAGACTGCCTGAAAATTTTCAGACTTAAAGGTGTTACAGAAAATATAAGGGACAGTGTCAAACACATAATGCATATCACAAAGCATATAAGTAAAAAAGACTTCAAATGATATGATGGAAGATGTAGAAGAAACTATGGCAGAGAGGGAAGCAGAAACCACCAACTAAGACCTGGAAGAAATGCAAAACAAAGCATCATCCTCCCCTTTAGTTTTCCTGGGTCAAGCCAAGGTCAAGAGATTTACCCTCAGTGCATGTCCCATCACACATCCTGCAATTCTATCAAAATTAGAGTTTTAATTAATGTTAATATTTAATTAAGTTTAATCTTTTTTTTTCTAGGGCTTTCTTTGCATGATCTACTGTACAACATAGTGTACTATACAGTGTTTATGTGTTTGCTGTATAAGAGTACTGCATATATGTATTGTTTGTGTATGTTGTAGTGAAAAGAGTAAAAGCAGTACAGTAACAACAGAATATACAAAAATGATGTCACTAAAGTATTTTTAATACAATGAAATAATGGATGTAACTTCTCAGAAACATTTATTAAATAAGGTGTCCTAAAACAAAAAAAAAAATTCCATAGAAGATTACATATTGATTGATTGATGAAAATGTGAACAGATGCTCACAGGTACCTAAATCTGTATTGCCACTAGAAGCAATGGTTCAGTATTCACTAATTCAGTGTTTATGGTGAACTTATAGACTATAACTACCATGAATAACAAGAACTGACTGCATATGATGTATGTATATGTATTTCATGACTCAGGTCTTATGCTCAATGGTAGACATGACACTGACATGTTATATGTCAATATTTTGTAACAAATAACTTTCAGTAAATGTTAGTAGAGCTTACATCCCAATGGTCCAATTCTCCTGACTATGGATATAAAAAAATACATAAAGGGGATGAGGCCTTAGATCTCTCCCCTTTCAGCCCCTCCCCTGCCCCCACACAAATGACAAATTGTCATAAGCTTGGCAGGGAGATCAGAAAAAAGACACATATGCATTTCTCTTTCCTTTCTCTTCTACATCTCTTTAAATGCTCTTGAGATGGACTTGTAATAAACGTAGGAAGGACTGTTGCTGACATTTTCCCCAAATGCATGACAACCACTGAGTCTCCCTTGTGGATTCTCAGATGTAGTGTAAAGCTGTAGCCAGTGTCAATTTCTAGTATGACCCTTTAGATGACCTGCCATAGAAAGCTTTCACAGAGATGACAATTATGAAGTTTCTCTTCTGACACTGAGTAAGATATCTCTCTGGCCAAAAGACTTCCCTGAATAGTTATGTTCAAAAACGAAAGGTACTTCACCAGTATGAGTTCACTAAAATTTGCCTGAAGTGAGCAAACTTGCACAAGGCCTTCCTCCATCTTCTAAACTCTGGTGTGAATCTTTTGATGGTGAGTGAAGGATGAACTGTGGCTGAAGGCCTTCCCACATTCACCACATTCAAAGGGTTTCTCTCCAGTGTGAGTTCTCACATGTTGAGTTAAGGCAAAGGTGTCACAAAAGGCCTTCTCACATTCTTTGCACTCATAGGGCTTTTCTCCAGTGTGGATCCTATTATGCCGAACAAAATTTGCAGGTTGGGTAAAGGCCTTTCCACATTCTTTGCATACATAAGGCTTTTCCCCAGTGTGAATCCTCATATGTCGAGTAAAGGAAGAGCTATAGTAAAAGGCTTTTGCACATTCTTTACACTCCAAAGGTTTTTTCCCACTATGGGTCCTATTGTGTCTAATAAAAACAGAATGGTGTGTAAAGGCCTTTCCACATTCACTGCATTCATAGGGTCTCTCACCAGTGTGAATCCTCACGTGCTGAATTAAGGAAGAACTGTCACAAAATGCTTTTCCACATTCTTTGCACTCAAAGGGCTTCTCTCCAGTATGTGCCCTCTTATGCCGGATGAAAGTAGATCGATGAGTAAAGGCTTTTCCACACTCACTGCACTCATAGGGTTTCTCTCCAGTGTGAATCCTCATGTGTTGAGTAAAGGATGAGTTGAGACAGAAAGCTTTTCCACATTCTTTACACAAAAAGGGTTTTTCTCCCGTGTGGGTCATATTATGCTGGATAAAAGTGGAGCGGTGAGTGAAGGCCTTTCCACATTTGCTGCACTCATAGAGTTTCTTTCCAGTGTGAATCCTCATGTGTTGAGTGAAGGAGGAGCTGTAGTAAAAGGCTTTCCCACATTCCTTGCACAAAAAGGGCTTTTCTCTAGTGTGAGTCATATTATGCTGGATGAAAGAGGAGCGATGGGTGAAAGCTTTACCACATTCTTTGCATTCATAGGGTTTATCTCCTGTGTGAATACGCTGGTGCTCTGTGAGGTGAGACCTGCGTTTGAAGGCTTTCCCACACTCAATACACTTGTACGGCTTTTCCCCAGTATGAAACCTCATATGTCGAATGAAGTCTGCCATATAACGAGAGGCTTTCCCACATTCACTGCATTCATAAGGCTTCACTCCAGAGTGAATCTGTTGATGCCGAATAAGGGCCCAATTCTTGCTAAAATCTTTTCCACATTCCTTGCACTTATAGAGGTTATTCCTTAAATCAACAACCAGGTCTTTTCCTGGTTGTTGGGAATCAGATTCATGCAGAGCATCTTGTATAGTGACTTGCTCCGGTAAAACCCCTAAACAAAGACTATCATCTGTCTCAAAGTCATCGGGTTTATGGCTCAACTTCCTCAGGCATGTCTCCTTGTGGGGATCTGCTCTTGGCCTCCAGTTCCCTTCCTGCATTTCGGACAGTTTTTCCTGATACTGTGCTTGCCCCAGCCAGGAATCCCTTGAAGTGCCATGTGTCACTTGTTCCTCAAAAGAGGATTCCTCAGTGAGGGCCAGCTGAGAAGCAGTAAGCTCTGTGGTCTTGGGGTTTGCTTTTTCACCTGAAGGAAATCCAATATAACAAAAGTGCCTATTAGTGATGTCAACACAGAACAAAATAAATGACCATTTTAGTGGAAGAATAAAGATGAAAATAAAGCCTCTACCATCTATGGCATTTTTACATCTCTTAAACCCTGCTTTAAAATTTCTTTCTTTACTAATCCTTGGGCTCTTGACATCTTTAAAAGGTAACCCAAGGAGAAAAGTTGCAGCAGGGAACAGAAAATCTGTAGTGGAGACTCCACCTCAACTCTCCAGAGTGGGGTAGGGTGGGGCAGAGTAATGATAATGACTGTGTTCCAATATCTCATGCTGCTATGACAGCACAGAGAAGGTGAACCTAACTTGGCCCACATGGAAGATAGAAAGAGGTCAGTGGAGGCTACAAGGACAAGTTGCTACATAAGCTTATTTCTAAAGGTGAGTAGGAATTCCCTGACAGAGGAATTAGGAGAAAAACTGTATTAGACAACTGAAAGTTCAAAGGGTCAGGGTCTTAAGAGAATGCTGAATGCCAGGCAAAAAGAAAAGAATGGCAGGATGGTGGAGAGGGAGGCAGAGACAGAGGAGAAACAAAATCTTAGGATTCTGGACTGTGCAAAAGTTGTGGGGAGTCAGAGATAAGAAACTGGGTGGACATATTCAGTCTACTATATCTGAGTAAAGACTAGGTGAACAGACTGAAGTAGATAACATTTAGATAACTAGAAAACATATCACACAAATAAAGATTTATTTGAAAACAGAGATTAATAATATAAAGTTGCCAATTTCCCTCAAATTCATTATAAATTTAACAACTTGGGATAAATCCCAATAGAGTTTTTCATGGTTACAGGCAAGCTGATTGTGGAATTTATATAAAAGAACAGAGACCAGGATATCTCTGAAGAAGAATAAAGCAAAAGGACTTGTTCTTTGAGGAATTAGGATGATGATGAAATCATATATAACAAAGTTGTGTGATGCAGCCTAGATATAATATAAGCTGTCAAAGTGTCAGGTAAAAACAGAGTTAGGTGCTCTGAAATGTGTGTATGGAATTTGCTCAACACATGAGGATTCACACAATTTTGATATATGACAGAAGTAGCAGAGAGGCCAGTGGGAATAGGAAAAGACTATTTAATAAATGGATGTAGAAAAATCATTTGCCACAATGAAGGAAAATGAAGTTGTATTTCTACCTTGCAGAAAGCAAAAAATTAATTCCAGATTGACTAAGGCTTATTGTCAGAAGCACTCATGGGGTCGCAGAGTCAGACACAACTGAGCAACTGAACTGAATTGAACTGAAAGATTAAAAACTTTTAATAAATAGTGAAAATGACTATCTTTTAGATCTTGGGAAAAAGAATTCAAAAACAAGATACAGAAGCATTCACTATAAAAGACTAATCAACATGACTAATGTTTTAAAAGGCAATCCAAGAAAAATGGCTATGTTAACATCAGACCTATATTAACACCAGATAAAAAGATCTGGTGATGATAAAAAGATCAAGCCACCAGGAAGACATAATAACCCTACATCTGTATGTACCAAATATCAGAGCCTCAAAACATACAAACCAAAAACTGAGCTGAGAGGAGAAATACCCAAAGTTATAATTACAGCTGGAGACTTCAACACTTCACAGCCAAAATGAAAACCGAACTATGCTATGAACTGACATTTCACAGAAGATATGTATTGACTAATCAACATATGAAGAGGTACTCAAATTTCTTAAATATGAGGGAAGGGCAAATTAAGATCACAATGAGAGACTATTTTATATTCACTTGATTGAAAACACTTCTCAAGTGTTGGAGAGAGGCTAGATCCATGGAATTGTTCATACAGGGCAAGTGACGTGTAACTGAATATAAATAACCATGTTAGAACACAACAGGGCATCATGTAGTAAAGTTCTCCTTTTGCTTAATTTATAATTCCCAAATTCCAGTCCTAGGCATATTCTAAGAGAAATTCCTACACTTGTTTGTGAGAATACACACATGAATTTTCATGGCTCCACTGTGTATGGGTACAAAAAATTAGAAACAAGAAAATTTCCATGAAATGGATGAATACATGGTTTTATATAAACGACTATGAGAGAAAAAAAAAATGAGTGAACTATAGCTGTGTGCATGCTCAGTTGCTAAGTTGTGTCTTGCCTCTTTGCCAACCCCATGGACCATAGCCTGCCCGGCTCCTCTGTCCATGGGATTTCCCAGCTAAGAATACTGGAGTGGGTTGCTGTCTCCTTCTTCTGGGTCTTCTTTACCCAGGCAAGGGATTTTCCAAACCCATGTCTCCTGCATTGGCAGGTAGGTTCTTTACTGCTGAGCCATCAGGGAAACGGAACTATAGTTACATGCATCACGAATCTCAGTAATGTACTGTTGAATGAAAAGTACAAATCCTATAAGACAACATAAGCAGATACTTTTTATAATGTTCAAATAAAAGAGCAAAATATACACAGGAGTACAATGAAACAATGTTTTTTTGAGAATGTCAGTTTTTCATGGCATTATAAAAATGATATGTATGTATCTTAAACTTATTTTTTAGCAAAATTTTTAATTGTGATAAAATAACATAACATAAAATGTACCATTTTGAGATGAAACAATCTTTAAAAGTAATGGACAGAATAATTAGATGAAGTAGATGAATTCCTTAAAAGACTCAAATTACCAAAACTGACACAAGAAAAAACAGAGTATCTGAATAGCCCTTCATTTATTCAAAAGACAAATTCTGTGATGGACTAAATGTGTTCCCCAAATTCATGTATTGAAGCACTGACTGCCAATGTATTTGGAGGCAGGGCCTGGCCTTTACAGAAGTAATTAAGGTTAAGTGAGGTCATAAAAGTAGGGACCTGAGAGAATCAGATCCTTATAATAAGAGACACCAGAGACTTCTCCCTCTCTTCCCCACCACCACACACCACACTTAGGAAAGGCCATGGTCCCTATCTTCGTATAAGAACACTAATCCCATCATGGGTGCTCCATTCTCATGACCTCATCTAAACCCAAGCATCACCCAAAGGGCCAGAATCATCACACTGGGGCATTAGGGATTCAACATACAGATTTGGGGAGGACACAGGCATTCAGTTCATAACAAGGTGACATGAGAAAAAGTACAGCAAAGTGCATGGCAAATGTTCTGTAAATTGTAGACCACTATCTATCATTATTATAGTTGTTACACTGGTTAATCAGAATGTCAGCAATAACCTGTGAGAACACTTTTTTTAGTACTGCAATGCTGAGAAATACAATTACTGGGCCTCAAAGAGTAAAGGGCAGATACAATCTGCTCACAAGGATGTGAAGCAATGAGGGATTTTATATATAGCTGATGGGAATGTGTCATGGTGCAGTTACTCTGAAACTGACTGGTAGTTTCTATTAAAGCTAATCATATAACTACACCATGATCCAGCCAGTCCACTCATAAATATACTCCCAACAGAATTTGGTTAAGAATAGTCATAGAAGCATTCTCCATAATATTCCGAAAAGTCAAATGTCCATCAACAGGAACACAAGTATGTGTAATCTATTAATTCATTGAGCTATTGCACAGTGAGAAACTAACTCCAAATAAATGCAATCACATGGATAAATTCCACAGCCATAATGATTGTCAAAAGAAGACAGGCAGGGCCATATTGTATACTGTGGGGTTCCATTTATAAACCTTCAAAACTAATCTATGGGACTTCCTTGGTGGTCCATAGCTAAGACTCCAAGCTTGCAATGCAGGAGGCCTGGGTTTAACACCTGGTCAGCGGACTAGACCCCATATGCTGCAACTAAGAGTTCACATGCCATAACTAAAAGATTCCACATGCCACAACTAAGACCTGGTGCAGCCAAATAAATAAATAAATGAATATTTTTAAAAAAAACAACTTAAATCTATGGTGACAGAGTCTAAATACTGGTTAATTTTGTAGAAGGGGATATTAACAAGGAGGGAAGCACAAGAAGCCTAAGAGGTGCTGGAAATACTGCATTTCTTGACACTTGCAGTGGATACACTGGTTTATTTATATATAAAATTTCATAATGATGGACCTTTAAGATTTATACATTCACTATGTATAAATTACACTTCAGTACAAAAATTCAAGGAAATATTGACTAGTAAAGGGGAAGTCTGTGTAGATGTCTCTTCTGAGAATGAGAAGAGTCCTCTAAAAAGCCTGGTTGTTCAGCTGAAATAGAGTCAACAACTTCTGGATGTTGTTGGAGAGCCAAGAGCATTTTCTTTTAATGTTTCCCACAATTGCAAGAAACTTCATCATGTTTTTTATATTGAGCAGAGAGAAGATGGAGATATCAAAGAGGGAGGAAATAAATGAAGAAGCATGTTCTCTGAGGCAGTGGACAGACTCCTGTATGTTTTCCCATAATCCCTTCCTCATAGTGTTCCCACAGTTTTGATACCCTCTGCCTGAATCCTGGGCTTCCAGGTGGCACTAGTGGTAATGAATCCACCTACCAATGAAGGAGATATAAGAAACATGGATTCAATCCTGAGTCAGGAAGATCCCCTGGAGAAGGAAATGGCAAACTGCTCCAATATTCTTGCCTGGAAAATCCCATGGACAGAGGGGCCTGGTGGGCTATAATCCATGGGGTCACAAAGAGATGGACATGACTGAAGTGATTTAGCATGCACACATGCTGAATCTTAGCAAAATTTACTTCTAAAGAATAGAAGATAACAGGCGGTAGAATGTAAGACGTAACAGATAAAGTATACATGTGGAACCTCTCTTGCTGGAATCTCTTACACCATTACTTGATCTGAAGAAGTAAGCTGCTGTGTTATAAACTGCCTATAACTACAGCTTTGCAGGGGATCAAGCTAAACTGTGTCTAGATTTCTGATCCACAGATGAGATAATAAATGAGTGATATTTTAATATTAAATGAGTGATTTTTACTCACTCATTGCGATCTGGCAATAGATACTTAAGACACCTGAGAAGGTAGGTGAAGGTATGACCTAGACTCTGCTAGGGGGATCAGCCATGGCCAGGGATGAGAACTCTTCTGTAGAGGTGAGAAGGAAGCTGCAGGGATAAGTCAGTAAGGGTTAGAAAGCAAGAAAAAGAAGGGAACAGCCTTTATTTTCTGAATGAACTGGGTGATATGTTGAGATCTCAGTGACTGGGGAGATGGTGATGTTCGGAATAAGGAAAAGTGGATAGCGGAGTGGATGTGAGACATAGAGCTGATCCTGGGGGGACTATGTTAGCATCATGCAGGCAAAAGATGATTACAGCCTGAGCTACAGCCTGAGCTAGGGTGATAATGATGGAACTCATGGAACTGGTGGAGGTGAAAGATTCAGGAGAAATGTATGATGAAATATGATCAAGATTCAGGAATGGCTGCATCATGGGCATGATGAATATGGAGGTGTTGTTCAAGTTTGTTTTTTATTTTCTAAACTTCTTGAACAGCAAGACCATTGACTGAAATGGGGAGATGAGAGGAGTGGGCAAGATCTTGAGATCCTTCTTAGGCATGATGGGTATGAAGTGCTTTTGAAACCTCCAAGTGAAGATGCAGAACTGCAGAAAGGGATGAAGATTTGAGACAGACTCACTGGGACTGAGGAGGGGCTGGCAAGAGATACTCTCCGGCTGGCTGAGCAACCTGAGGGAACCCAAGAGGGGAATGATCACAAATTTACATTGCTGCTAGCCACACATTTGTCTTTTTTTCCTTTTTTTCATTTATTTTTATTAGTTGGAGGCTAATTACAATATTGTAGTGGTTTTTGCCATACATTGACATGAATCAGCCATGGATTTACATGTGTTCCCCATCCTGAACCCCGCTCCCACCTCCCTCCCCATCCCATCCCTCTGGGTCATCCCAGTGTACCAGCCCTGAGCACTTGTCTTATGTATCCTACCTGGACTGGCAATCTGTTTCACACTTGATAATATATATGTTTCAATGCTATGCTCTCAGATCATCCCACCCTCGCCTTCTCCCATAGAGTCCAAAAGTCTGTTCTATACATCTGTGTCTCTTTTGCTGTCTCGCATATAGGGTTATCGTTACCATCTTTCTAAATTCCATATATATGCATTAGTATACTGTATTGGTGTTTATCTTTCTGGCTTACTTCACTCTGTATAATGGGCTCCAGTTTCATCCATCTCATTAGAACTGATTCAAATGTATTCTTTTTAATGGCTGAGTTATATTCCATTGTGTATATGTACCACAGCTTTCTTATCCATTCATCTGCTGATGGGCATCTAGGTTGCTTCCGTGTCCTGGTTATTATAAACAGTGCTGTGATGAACATTGGGGTACCCGTGTCTCTTTCAGTTCTGGTTTCCTCGGTGTGTATGCCCAGAAGTGGGATTGCTGGATCATATGGCAGTTCTATTTCCAGTTTTTTAAGGAAACTCCACACTGTTCTCCATAGTGGCTGTATTAGTTTGCATTCTCACCAACAGTGTAAGAGGGTTCGCTTTTCTCCACACCCTCTCCAGCATTTATTGCTTGTAGACTTTTGGATAGCGGCCATTCTGACTGGCATGTAATGGTACCTCATTGTTAGCCACACATTTGATGTGGGGCTGACAAAGGCAAACATCCTCTCGAGGTTTTACAAGACAGGAGGGCAAGAGGATGACAAGGCTAGGGACTGCTTCTGAATATCTATCTCATTTACAAATGGAAGCATGGATGCCTGCAGGGATGTACAGTACAGATAAACGATTGGATAGAGGTGGAAAAGAGATGCAAAGTAGAGTTGGAGGTAGTAATCTGCAGAAAAATAAATGACTCTTTTCTGAATCCAGAAGGTAGTCTGAGATACCATTAGTCACTATTCATTATGAGTAATAATATGTGAATATTGTTAAGTCACTTACTTTGGATCAGGCAATGGAAGGTGAAAGGAAGTGACTATGTGAGCAAATGGGTATGACTACTCCCCTTCTCTCCTATTCCTTTTGACCAGTTGGATGATGTCACATACTGACAATAGAATACACCTGGTCCCTATTAGATATGTGGTACAGAATTTGCCTGCAGACCCACATTATGTGTGTATGTGCTCAAATTGCTCAATCGTGTCTGACTCTTTGCAACCCTATGAACTATAGTCCGCCAGGCTCTTCTGTCCATGGAATTTTCCAGGCAAGAATACTGGAACAGGTTGTCATTTCTCACTCCAGGGGATCTTCCCAACTCAGGGATCAAACCCACATCTCACGTGTCTTCTGCACTGGCATGCAGATTCTTTACTACTGTGCCACTTGGGAATCCTGCCCACGTTATACCATGGCACAAATGAGAAAAACAAGTCTTGCTGAGCCACCAAGATTTTGGAATTTATCTCTTACAGCAGGCAGCATCCACTTAGCCTAACTTGTATGTCAAAGGCACAGGGAGATCATGCAACTTCCCCAGGGTCCTGATGCTTCTGAATGGCCAAGTATAGAGTCTGTCTCTTACTCAGGATAGCACATTTCAACCCCAGTAAAAGCAAAGAGTGTGATGGGATTGGGAAGACAGCAAAAACATAGTTAAAAGGACTCCATGATCACCCAAGACCCCCCAGAAAGCCACAGAAAGAAACTTCCCATGGAAAGGGACACTGCCCACTCAATGGGGCTGACTGGCAGACTACCGGTCACTCCCCAGCAGTCTGCCAGCTGCCATGCCACTCACCTGTACAGGTGTTTCTGGAGAGGCCTCTCTTTACCGTCCACAGTCCTGGCCCATACTCCAGTAGATGAATCAGCTCTGCCTTGGGAACAGGATGCCCTGTACATGGAGAAATAAATGGGGAATGGATATATAGGTAAAGACAAAAGGGAAAGTCTCATATATACAGGAGTGAACACCTTGAACATACCACCATGAAACCCCAAAGGGCACACCTCCTTCCAGAAGTCTTTCCCTAATTAAATCAGCAAGATTCAACCTTCCCAGGCTTCAGAACATCTTAGACACACCTGGTTCTAAACACAGAACAAATTAAACCAAATCTCTGGGCATAAAGACAGTACTGGTTGTTTTCAAACTTCACCAGGTGACTCTGGTGCCCAAGGATGGCTGAAAACACTAGACTAAATCAACTGATAGTCAGTTGTCTGAGGAAGGCCATGACCTAAAACTGCTACCCATTCTGAAGAAAAGTCCAGGTTGGGAAGATGGGGCTGAATGTGGGGACTTGCTACCCTATTTGTTGCTACAACATCCTGTTGCCACTTCAGGGATGCTGGCCCGATGACCTGGACCAAAGAGAGAAAGCAGACAGAGAGAACTGGGTTGGGAGGAACCAACCCAGGAACCAGCACCACCACAGGGCTTCTCATTAGGTGAAGTAATAAACTTTTTTCAGGGTGAAACTTGTATGATGTGGTTTTTTGGCACATGCAGCCAAATATATTTTGCCAAATGTGAAGGTTTAAAGATAGGAGGATTCTAAAGAGAAGTCAATGACTTAGGCAGCAGGACCACAGAAACTCTGATTAGAAAATCCTGTACTGCAAGCCAGAGTGCACCCAGCTGTCACTTAGCAAATGTTCACTGAGGTCTGCTCTATATCTGGCACTGAGTTCAGTGAGGAGGCAAGGGGAAAAGGTGAACCAGACCTTCCTATGTCTCTGCTGGACCTGAGCTCCCTGCCCACTCAGGGAATTGGCTTGTGTTTGTCCCTCCACTTGGAATACTATTCTCCAGATGCCTTCTTTCAATAACTATTCACAATTGTCACAAAACACTGTAGTTACTTCACTGAAGCCTGATCTCCTGGGAGAGACTATGTGGACACGAGACAGGGAAAGCCCAGTTAGAGGTAACCATTTCTGGGTAAAGTGGCCAACTAAGCTTTAGGTGGAAGAACATTTTGGATTTATTATTTTGTATAATTTTATTGTGCAATTTGTATGTGATTATATTTGTACATAATTTGTGTAATTTTGTACATTATTATGTATAATTTATTATACATAAAAAATACCTATATGGCACTTTCTAAGTTCCCAGTTCTACTCTACGCAGTTTAAAGATATTAGCTCGCTTGGGCTAAGTGAAAGGGTTACTACAAAAATGATAAAATGAAAATAATCATGAGGCGGTCAGACCAGAACAGGCTGAGGCTGGAGGGAGAAGCGAAGGCAGGCTCCTCAGGTCTTCTTAACCGATCATGCTCAGAGATAGGGTAGAATGAAAGAGGCTCTGGGTACCACATGTGAGGTGAGGCCTTACCCAGTGAGACCAGGAGGCCACAAGTCTCCAGCATCACCTCCTGGTACAAGGTCCTCTGAGCCAGGTCTAGATGTCTCCATTCCTCCCCAGTGAAGGTTATGGCCACATCTTCAAATGATATCAACGCCTGCAAAGTCAAATAGAGGTGGTGGGGTGACTGTATGGCTATTAAATTAGAGCCTACTGCATGGTTAGTGACAGAAATTCAGAGACCCAAGGCCTGAATCCCTGAGTATCTCCTGAGAACCCAGCTCTGTGCTGGGTTTAAGAGGGAGGTAGATGGTGCTGTAGACGGAATACAAATAGTATGGGAGAGAAAAACCATCTATACGGGAATTCACTAGAGAGCCATGCAAAACAAAGGTAATCTTGTGTGGACTATGAGTCTATTACTGTAATTCAAGCAAGGATAAGAGCAGTGGCAGCTGAACCTCACTGGTATGCCCTCTATGCCTACACCTCAGGGTTTTAGATGCTGTGTTAAAGCAACTAAAAGATTCTAGATCTGCATCTAGACTTCCTGGGATTTAAATCCAACCTTTTGAACCAAAACATGCTAATTTCTTTGAGCCTCAATTTCCACATCAATACAACAATAATTCCAACTTCACCAGGTTGTTGCAGAGATTAAACTAAAAACGTTCATAAAGCAAACAAATGCAATGCCCAGCACTTGTCAGTGCTCAATGTGTATTTGTGAATTTCATTAATCCTCTTGCAGCCCGTGAGGTAAACACCATCACTGTCTCCATTTCACAATCAGCAAATGGGGGCTCAAAGTCAAGCAGCCCAGAGTAACATGTCTAATGAGAAGGGACAAGATTTGAATCCAGGTCCCTCTGGACCAGCCATGGTAGGGGATTTAGATTTGATCTAGGTATAATAGGAGCTCCAGAGGGTAGAATCTTTCATTCATCAGCCACTTATTGAACACTTGGTACAGGTCCTGCATTCTTCTAAGTTTGGGGACAGGAGCTCCCACATCCCTGACAAGGAGCTAAATAAATAAGCAAGATAAAGTCATATGGCCTTAGGGGCTCTGAAATGAAGAAAAATAAGATGACTAAGAAATTACAAGACTAGATGAGGCAATCAGGAAGACCTCTCTGAGCAGATGTGGAACAAGGCTGGAATGAAGTTAGGAAGCGAGCCAGGAAAACTGGATAAACAAGCAAAGTTCTGAAGGTGATCAGAGCTATGTTAACAGCAAAATGGTGTGCTGAAGAATAACTTAGGACCTGTCCATATGTTTACATCCCTTGAGACATAACATTCCTATGCACTGTCATTAACGAAAACTGTAATGGTTTCACTTTTCAAATATAAGTAAATGTGTAGGGGAAATGGATACTGTCAGTGGCAAGCCAATGGCCTTGTACCCAGATGGCACCTA
The DNA here is from genome assembly GCF_023699985.2 of Odocoileus virginianus. NCBI lineage: Eukaryota > Metazoa > Chordata > Mammalia > Artiodactyla > Cervidae > Odocoileus > Odocoileus virginianus. The sequence continues at coordinate 15,933,973 of NC_069693.1, read as the reverse complement.
CAAACAGAAATCCAGTGACAGGCTTGTCTTCTGCTCTGTCCCGGGAACTCCTACTCCTACTAGACGAGCAGCCAATTTCAGAAACACTGCTCCCACCCCACTTCTGCTCTCCAGGCTGTCTCATCTGTCTCCCAGTTTTCAGCAGCGCTGAGGCCGGAGGCAGGGATGTCTGAGGGTCAGACTCCACCTGGGGTGAGCCTAAGATAATAGCAGGACCAGGAGAGTCCTCCGGAAACCACATCTAGAGTGATGCTCTCTGGGTTGTGCTGAGCACTCAAGGACACACGTCACGAGCATATGCTCTCCAGTTCCTCCGACCGACAGAGAAAAGTTGTTAATACTCCAATTTTAGACCCGAGGGAATAGAGGCCAAGGGCCGTGAATCCACAAGCTTAGAGCCCATTATGGGTGCCTCTCTTTACAATACTTTGGCTTGGATTCAGAACCCTGGGTTGGAACTGATAAGCACTGTATTCCCACAGCCCATTCTCACCGAACCCCCAGATCCGAGCGTATTAAGACGGAAAGGTGGAGAGGCCCGGGATTCCCTATATCACAGAGTGGCACTATGCGGACCGCGACCCCAGCGCACTTGGGCACCCTCCACTCACCAGCGCCGGCGCCGCCATGGGGCCCGTAGGCAGAGTGGGACGGCGGGAGGCGGTGACAAAAGCCGGTAGAGAGGGTTCAGCCGACCCGAGGCCAGCCCTGCACAGAAGTACCTGGGACCTGAGTGTCTGCGGTGTGGAATGCGCATCAGGCTCCGGGAGCCGCCTCTGGGAGCTGTGAGGACGGAGGGCTGGGAGCTCGAACGCTCGGCTGACAACCCGTTCCAAGCCGGGTCACGGCTCACACAAAAGTGTGGCGGTGGGTTCTAGTCTCCTCACGGCTCTTTGCTCGGTACAGAAGACCTTTTTCTGTGGAGTGGTCAATGCTCAGTGCTCCAGTGGGGAAAGCCCGTAAGGCTAGACAGACCACTTGTAAACGACATCCTAATACTCGACCAAGAAGTCCCGCCCAACCTGCCGCCAGTGACGGCCTCCGCTTTACGTCATTGGCTCAGCGCCCAAGGCCGTCATTGGAGACACTGCCTTCTGGGTAATGTAGTTTCTGACTTCATCCTGGTGAACCAAGGAGTTCATTTCCGGTTTTCTATGGAAACAGTGTCTTAAGGTTCCGTGGTGTCTGGTCCCATCACTTCACGGCAAATAGATGGGAGAACAATGGAAACAGTGACAGACTTTATTTTCTCGGGTTCCAAAATCACGGCGGCTGGTGACTGCAGCCATGAAATTAAAAGACACTTGCTCCTTGAAAGAAAAGCTAAGACAAACCCAGACAGCGTATATAAAAAGTAGAGATATCATTTTACCAACAAAGGTCCCTAGAGTCAAAGCTGTGGTTTTTCCAGTAGTCATGTATGGGATGTGAGAGTTGGACCGTAAAGAAGGCCAAGCACCAAAGAATTGATGCTTTCTAACTGTGGTGTTGGGGAAGACTCTTGAGAGTCCTTTGGACTGCAAGGAAATCAGATCAACCCTGAATATTCATTGGAAGGACAGATGCTGAAGCTGAAGCTTCAGTACTTTGGCCACCTGAGGGGAAGAGCCAACTCATTGGAAAAGACCCTGTTCCTGGGAAAAATTGAAGGCAGCAGGAGAAGGGGATGACAGAGAACAAAATGGTGGGATGGCATCACCAACTCAATGGACATGAGTTTGTGCAAACTCTGGGAGATGGTGAAGGACAGGGAAGCCTGGCATGCTGCAATCCATGGGGTCACAAAGAGCCAGATATGACTGAGTCACTGAACAAGGTTCCAAAGGAGGGCACAGCCTCGCTTCCTCTTGAAGGCAAGGCACACTGATTTCCTTAGCCCTTCAGGCAATGCCCCGCCCTTAAAGGACTCTAACACATGCCCTATTTCGTAACCTACACAATGTACTCCTGCTCAGCATTTCACTTCTCTGGGCCAGGATTTATGATGAAAAGTGAAGATTCCCCTAATCCGTGGTTTCCAATTCACAGACCACATCAGCATTACCTGGAATTTGTTACGCATCATCAGGTCCCACTTTAGACATACTGAATCACATACTCTTGAGTGAGGCCCACGTACCTGTGCCTAAGCCCTGCAAGAGGTTTTAATGCTCCAACACAGTTGAGAACCGGACTCTCCAGTGAATGAGACAAAATCACCTACGTCAGAAGAGATGGCTAAAAAGTGCTTAGCACTAGACCTGGGACATAATAATAAATGCATGCTAAATCACTTCAGTCATGTCTGACTCAAGACCCTATGGACCCATAGCTTGTCAGACTCCTCTGTCCGTAGGATTCTCCAGACAAGAATATTGGTGTGGGTTGCATGCTCTCCTCCAGGGACTCTTCCCCACCCAGGGATTGAACCTGTGTCTCTTACATCTACCTGTATTGGCAGGAGCGTTCTTTATCATTAGTGCCACCTGGGAAACCCAAAGTGATGAGTACTTGAGAGCTTTTGTTGTCATTTTCAGTCGCATTGACTTCACTTGATTTCTTCAATAGATTCTCTTTTCAACTCGGGTTTTTTGCACATCTAGTTCCTTCATCAGAAATGCTGCTTCCCCACATTGAACCTGGTGGAACTATTTCATCCAGCTGGGGTCTGCATGATACCAGCTTCTGTTTACTCTGCTGTCCTTTCTGGCATTATACCTTAATGCTCATTGTCCCACTTTTACCAGAAAGGACACTGAGAAGGGATATTATGAGGGAATAACAGATCAATATCCCTTACATTTACAGATAGAAAAATCTTCAACAAAATATTATAAAACCATTCCAACATCATTTCAATTTTTTAAAGGATTATATATAATCATGGATTTATCCCGGGAATGCAAGAGTGGTTCAATATAAGAAAATCAAGTAACAGAACACATCAATAAAATAAAGAGAAAAAAGACATGATAATCTCAATTGACAAAGAAAATGCATTTGATAAAACCCAACACACTTTTATAGTAACAATAAGAGTAATAAAACATTCAGAAAACTAGAAATAGAGAGCATTTTTCTCAGTGTGATAAATGGTATTCTTGAAAAAGCCACTGTTAAAATTATACTTGATAATGAAAGATTGAAAGCTTTCCCTGCAATATCAGGAACAAAACAACAATACCTGCTTTAACCACTACCATTCAACACTGTACTAGAAGTTTTGGCCAGGGTCAAAAAGAAGAAAGAAAAAGCATTACATTTGGAAAAGAAAAAGTAAAACTGCCTCTATTCACAGATGACATGATTCTGAGAGGTTAGGGATAACCACTAGACCATTCAGGTATGACCTAAATCAAATCCCTTATGAATATACAGTGGAAGTGAGAAATAAATTTAAGGGACTAGATCTGATAGAGAGCCTGATGAACTATGGACAGAGGTTCATGACATTGTACAGGAGACAGGGATCAAGACCATCCCCATGGAAAAGACATGCAAAAAGGCAAAATGGTTGTCTGAGGAGGGCTTACAAATAGCTGTGAAAAGAAGAGAAGCAAGAAGCAAAGAAGAAAAGGAAAGATATACCCATTTGAATGCAGAGTTCCAAAGAATAGCCCAGAGAGATAAGAAAGCCTTCCTCAGCAATCAATGCAAAGAAATAGAGGAAAACAACAGAATGGGAAAGACTAGAGATCTCTTCAAGAAAATTAGAGATACCAAGGGAACATTTCATGCAAAAATGGGCATTGATAAAGGACAGAAATGGTATGGACCTAACAGAAGCAGAAGATATTAAGAAGAGGTGGCAAGAATACACAGAAGAACTACACAAAAAAGATCTTCATGACCCAGATAATCACAATGGTGTGATCACTCACTTAGGGCCAAACATCCTGGAATGTGAAGTCAAGTGGGCCTTAGAAAGCATCACTATGAACAAAGCTAGTGGATGTGATGGAATTTCAGTTGAGCTATTTCAAATCCTGAAAGATGATGCTGTGAAAGTGCTGCACTCAATATGCCAGCAAATTTGGAAAACTCAGCAGTGGCCACAGGACTGGAAAAGGTCCGTTTTCATTCCAATCCCTAAGAAAGGCAATCCCAACGAATGCTCAAACTACCACACAATTGCACTCATCTCACACACTAGTAAAGTAATGCTCAAAATTCTCCAAGCCAGGTTTCAGCAATATGTGAACCAAGAACTTCCAGATATTCAAGCTGGTTTTAGAAAAGGCAAAGGAACAAGAGATCAAATTGTCAACATTCGCTGGATCATCTTAAAAGCAAGAGAGTTCCAGAAAAACATTTATTTCTGCTTTATTGACTATGCCAAAGCCTTCGACTGTGTGGGTCACAATAAACTGTGGAAAATTCTGAAAGAGTTGGGAATACCTGACCACCTGACCTGCCTCTTGAGAAACCTGTATGCAGGTCAAGAAACAACAGTTAGTACTGGACATGGAACAACAGACTGGTTCCAAATAGGAAAAGGAGTACATCAAGGCTGTATATTGTCACTCTGCTTATTTAACTTACATGCAGAGTACATCATGAGAAATGCTGGGCTGGAGGAAGCACAAGCTGGGATCAAGATTGCTGGGAGAAATATCAATAACCTCAGATATGCAGATGACACCACCCTTATGGCAGAGAGTGAAGAGGAACTAAAAAGCCTCTTGATGAAAGTGAAAGAAGGGTGAAAAAGTTGGCTTAAAGCTCAACATTCAGAAAACTAAGATCATGGCATCTGGTCCCATCACCTCATGGGAAATAGATGGGGAGACAGTGGAAACAGTGTCAGACTTCATTTTTTGGGGGGCTCCAAAATCACTGTAGATGGTGACTGCAGCCATGAAATTAAAAGACGCTTACTCCTTGAAAGGAAAGTTATGACCAACCTTGATGGCATATTAAAAAGCAGAGACATTACTTTGCCAACAAAGGTCCATCTGGTCAAGGCTATGATTTTTCCAGTGGTCATGTATGGATGTGAGAGTTGGACTGTGAAGAAAGCTGAGCACCGAAAAATTGATGCTTTTGAATTGTGGTGTTGGAGAAGACTCTTGAGAGTCCCTTGGACTGCAAGGAGATCCAACCAGTCCATCTTGAAGGAGATCAGTCCTGGGTGTTCATTGGAAGGACTGATGCTGAAGCTGAAACTCCAATACTTTGGCCACCTCATGCGAAGAGTTGATTCATTGGAAAAGACCCTGATGCTGGGAGGGATTGGGGGCAGAAGGAGAAGGGGATGACAGAGGATGAGATGGCTGGATGGCATCACTGACTCGATGGGCATGAGTTTGAGTAAACTCCGGGAGTTGGTGATGGACAGGGAGGCCTGGCATGCTGCGATTCATGGGGTCACAGAGTCGGACACGACTGAGCGACTGAACTGAACTGAACTGAACAGGTAGGAAGGCCAGGGGTCTCCAAACGGAGGAAATAGGCTGCAAGTTTCAGACATTTTTTTTTTAATCTCTCTCTTAAGCAGCAGGAGGAAGCAAACTAGTGATATACTTTTTTCCCTTCTCTATACAAATTTAAAAAGAGGTTTCTGTTAAAATACTGTGTTGTCACAATGACACCTAGTTCCACCTGAACTTAACTTTTCTCAAATTTTGAGTTAACCAATATATTTTTCTAATGGAAATGTCTGTCTTAAGCTATGTTAATGTACTATGCATTTACCCCAGACTCTGTCTTCAAGTCGGTATGTCCTAAAAGCTCAGATTTAGGCTCAGAACCGATTTAACAAACCAGTATGTTATACTCAGACATTGTTCTCCTAATCTATGTAAATGAAACTATTTGTATGGTAATATGCCTTTCTACAAGATTCAAGTCAGTCCTTTCATGGCTCACCTGGTGCCAAGATTATCCCAAAATACATCTTGTGGGTGAGGGGCCTGGTGCCATTCTCTGGGTTTTAAGACATTCCTTTCTTTCATTAACAGACTGGTAGTAACTATATAACATCGTGCTAAAGACTAGCAGGCGGGTATTCTTTCTTCCCCTTTCTGATGTCTATGTCAGAAGCTTTCTCTATCTCATTTGTACTTTAATAAAACTTTATTACACAAAAGCTCTGAGCGATCAAGCCTCGTCTCTGGCCCAGGATTGAATTCTTCTCTGGAGGCCAAGAATCCCAGCATCTTTCATAGTTCAGCAACAACCTTTCAGTTCTAAATATAGAAAGTGTCATAGAATCTACCAGAAAAAACTACATGTATTCAGAAAAGTTTCAGGGAACAATAACAACATGCAAAAATCAGTTCATTGATGGTGGAAATGTAAAATAGATCTGCTTCTGTGAAAAAAGTTTGGTGGTTCCTCAAAAAGTTAAGTGTAGAACTATCACATGGCATATGATTCCTCAGCTGTGTAGATACTTTAGAGAATTGAAAACAAGTATTTCAACAAATACTTGCATGTAATGTTAACAGCAACACTATTCTTGATAAACAATAGGTGGAAACAATTAAAATTTTTATCAATGGATGGATAAACAAATTGTGCTATAAACATACAATGGAATATTATTCAGCTATAAAAAGGAATAATACAAAGCATTCTACAATGTGAATCAACCTGGAAAACTATGAAAGGTTTATAAAGAAATAAAGAAAATGGTGAAGCCTAGATGAAGCATCTTTAAAAATAATCACACAGCACAAAAGGGAAAAGGCTGAAAATTGAGACTTCATCCATTAAAAGACATTTGTTCTGTGAAAGTATTTTGAACTGAGTGGAAATGAAGACACAACATATCAAAATTTGTCAGAGGCAGATAAAACAGTATTTAAAGGGAAATGTATAACATTTACACATAAAAAAAAAGAAAGGTCTTAAATCATGGATGTCAGTCTTCATATTACAAAATCAGAAAAAGAAGAGAAACACAGAGAAACCAGGAAAAGGATATAATAAACATGAAAATGGAAACCAATGAAACAAATAAAAAAAGTAGAGAAAAATCACTGAAACCAAAAGCCTTAAGATAAATAAAATTGATTAAACTCTAGCCAAATTTTATCAAGAAATAGAGAATACACAAATTATGAAGTAGAGAATGATACAATAGATAGCACTACAGATTGGATGTATATTAAATGTTAATGTATAGTGACCTTTCTTTTATGGCATTAATTGGAAAAAGTTTAGTGAAATGGACATTTAAAAAAAAAAAAACAACACAAACCATGAAAGCTCAGTTAACGTTAAAAAAAAAAGTTAACCTATTTAGCCACATATCTATTATAGCAATTAAATTTCTCTTTAGAAACATTCCTACAAAGCAAATTGCAAGCTTAAATGGCTTCACTGTGAATTTTACCAAACACTTAAGGAAGAAGTAATACCAATACTACACAAACTTTTCCAAAAAGTGTAAGAATAGAGAATGTTTACTCAATATATTATGTGAACTTAGCATTATTTGATACCACAACCAGACTGAGGCATTACAAGAAAATGCATATCAACATCCTCTATGAACATACATGCAGAAATCCCAGTAAGATTTTAGCAAATTGAATCCAGCTATTTATGAATAGAATTGTGCATCAAGACAGAGTTTACTTCTGAAATGTAAGGTTTGCTTCTCCACTTTCACAGCACTTATTTCTCAACTCTTCAGTGTCAACTTTTTGATGCACAATAAGAGTGGAGGTCTGTATAAAGAATTCCCCACACTACTCTCCTCATAAGTCCTTTATCCAATACAGATTCTCTAGTACTGACCAAGTGTAAAATTGTAGCTGAAGGTTTTTCCAAATTCACTTCACTTGTAATGCCTTTGCACAGCAGGAAAAGCCACTGCGCACCTGATGCTACTGTAAGGCTGCTCTCCTCCCCTATGGCAGGTCATTCCCCTGTGAGTGACCTGATGCTTGAGAAAGCCTGACATGACCAAGCAGTCCTTCCCAACCTCCCTGCATCTGAACTGCCGGGAGCCGTTGTGGGAGATCCCACCCATGACAAGGTCGTGAGGAGAAGACCTGACACGCAAGGCCATTCAGGACACAAGGGACCCTCCAGGTTGGCCCCGGCCTCTACCCCACCCTGTATCCTCCCCCCTTTTCTGCTGTTGTTGTTCACCCTGCTGCAGATTCTTGTGTTGCCTGCCAAGAGCTCTCCTGTTCCTCTTTCACTGAATGAGGACCAACTTAAAACCCTAACTAATAAATCTCCTGGACGCCGGTACCCTATGACAGGGCCAGGGATGAAGGAAATGCTTCAATTCAAACCCTTTTGCTGGCATTCTGGCTTGTTTGATAAATGTGTGCTCTCATTGCAAAAAAATGCTCATGATTATTCTAAGCATCCTAAGCACAGTACACTAACAAAAGAAACTATTAAGCATAGGTCCTTCCGCGGGGTGAAAAAGTCTCCACAAATAAAATAGCCACAAATGTGCCTAATAAAAAATACTTTAGATAGAGATTAGCTGGTGACTTCTTGCAGGTAGTTAACTTTTAGAGTAAGAGCCTGTTTTGTGCCATATCTGCTGTTTTTGCAATCCTTTGCATTTCTGTTCCATAAAAATGTAATCCTATCTAGTTCCCATGTAGATGACGCCTAGTAGAAAGAAAATAGATTAACCACAAAAAAGACAGGGTCGACTACTAAAGTTGCTTAAAGTTACACCAGGTGCAAGCCATAAATTGTCAACAGGCCTGAAGGCCAAAAGATATTATACAGAGAGATTAACCATAAAAAAGGTCCTAATAGGCACAGAGCCCTTTGGGGGGTGAGGAAGCCCTATTGGAGAACACAAAAAAATATATTATTTTAAAAATGGTTATTGTATCAATGTTTGATTGCTGTTAATGTGCTGAGGTTGTACAGTGGAAACTATTGTTAATATAGTTAAAGATCTAGCAAAATAAGAGTTTAGCCCTAGTGTAAAAACAATAAGATAATTGTTAATTTTAACCAGGAGTGATAAACAGGGGCTGCCTCACCAGAGCTGCAGAGTCTTTGTGTGCTAAAGACTTTTTAGATAAATTTAGCTGAAAACTCCTACAAAAAGACTGACCTTTGTGTTAACAGGATTGTATTTCTACTATGTTGTGACCTGCTGTACCATGAGACTGCCACCTTTTTGTTTTCTGCTAAGCTCAAGGCCAGGAGATAATGTACAAAAAATCTATGGGAAAAGACTCTCATAAACAAAAAATATACAGAGAACACCTGGTTTCATGAAGGACAAGCTGATGTAATGTTAAACTAAGTCTGTATGCTTATCTCCCCCTTAGAAATGTACCAACTTAGGGTATAAAGGCTACAGTGAAAAATAAAACATTGCCAGACTCTGCTGCACATCCCAGTCTGGTCTCTCTCTTTCTCTCTCTCTCTCTCTCTCACTCGCTGACTTGAGGGTTCCCCTGGATCCTGCTGGGGCTGGACCCTGGCACTGAACAACTTCCCTGATGTGTTGTCTTTATAGTTCTTTACAAGGGAGACTCTGCCCTTTCCCTTCTGATGGACTTCTTTTTTTAAAGTATTCTTATTTATTTACTTACTTGTTTTTGGCCGTACTGGGTCTTTGTTGCTGAGCATGGACTTTCTCTAGTTGCAGTGAGTGGGGCTGCTCTCTAGTTGTGGTGCCCAGGCTTCTCACTGTGGTGGCTTCTCTTATTGCAGAGTACAGGCTCTAGGCACATGGGCCTCAGTAATTGCAGCATGCAGACTCTAGAGCACATGCTCTGTAGTTGCAGGGCATGGGCTTAGTTGCTCCACAGCATGTGGAATCTTCCCGGGCCAGGGATCAAACCCATGTTCCCTGCATTGGCAGGCAGATTCTTATCCAGTGTGCCACCAGGGAAGTCCTCTGATGGACTTCTTGACATTCTGCTGCATCTGTTGCTGGTGAAGGTTTGTACTAAATCAGAACACTCTCCACTTATCAGACCAGTGTGTAGTCTCTGCCCTGGTGTGTGCCTTTGTATCCAGCCAGGTGCAAAATATTTTTCAAGAGTAGATCATGCATGTACAGGGGTAGGTCTGCTGAGTGGGATTCCTAACATGTGACACTCCTACTGTGCTCAGAAGGGTACTCCTCACTCTCCACTCCATGCCAAAACACTGAAAGCTGAGAAAATGCTGGAGAAATTCTTGTTAACTTTGATGGGAGGAAACAGCCCATCACAAATGTATGCCTGACCCAGGAATGACTGCATGGGGTTGTTGGGAAAATGAAAGCATTGAGGTCAGGGTAAGGAAGGGATGCTGTGCACTAATAAACCTCTAGAGGTCATAGAATCTAGAGTCAGCTTTAACAGGGCCACATCCTCACCAAAGTGAAGGATATGAGGATGGAGCATGGAAGTGGATGGAAAGGCAGGGTCTTAACTTACTTCTCTGTAAATGCTTTTTAAGCAGGATCTTGGTGACTGGTAACACACAAACCCTGTGCAAAGAATGTGTCCAAGCCCAGGAAAGTCTGATTAGAGCTGAGTTGCTGGTATTCAAGGACTATTAATAGAAATGTGCATCCTTGTTCAGTTGGTAAATCATGTCTCTTTGCACCCCCATGGACTGCAGCATGCCAGGCTCCTCTGTCTTCCACTATCTCCTGGAGTTCACTCAAATTCATGTCCACCGAGTCAGTGATGCTATCTAACCATTTCATCCTCTGCTGCCCTCTTCTCCTTTTGCCTTCAATGTTTCCCAGCAAAAGAGGTCTTTTCCACCTCTTCACATCAGGTGGCTGAAGTACTTGTGCTTCTGCCTTAGCAGTCCTTCTAATGAATATTTAGAGTTGACTTCCCTTAGTGGTTTGATCTCCTTGCAGTACAAGGGACTCTCAAGAGTCTTCTCCAGCACCAAGTTTGAAAGCATCAATTCTTGTGCTCTCAGCCTTCTTTATGCTCCAGCTCTCATTTTCATACATGACTACTGGAAATCTATAGCCTTGACTATACAGATCTTTGTTGGAAAAGTGATGTGATGTCTCTGATTTTTAATAAGCTGTCTAGGTTTGTCATAAATACAACACATTAATCATAGGCTGATGTTGGAGAGCCCTGAGGAGTAAGTAGTGGAGAGAGTGAGACATGGAGACTGCAACCAAGGATCCACAGCCAGCATAGAAATAACAAGTGGCCAAGTTTCAAGAATGGGGAAGGAATGATATAGAAGAGCCATGAGCCATCAGCTTTGGAGCACAATGTTGAACAGGGGACAGAGTGCTGGTGTGATTTGAACCTAGTCCTGATGTTATGCTGTCCCCCAGGTCCCACTTAGCAAGGCTGAAGCAGCCCCTCTGAGCACCTCTCCTCACAGGTGTAGTATGTCTGCTCTGCTCAGGCACACAGAGCTCTTCCCTCAACTGCAGTTGGGGACCCAGAAGATGTGGTGAGTTCTAAGGGAAAGACATGGCAGGTGAAGTTGCCCCTGTGAACTACTCTACCACAGACTACAGGAAAGAAAATCTAAATGAAACAAAACAAAATACACAAATCCCTGTGAGGAATGTCTTGTGGGAACAATCTAGTGGTCCCAGCCAAGTAGTATCTATGTCAATGCCTATAATCACTGGCACAGTCAGAACCCAGGAAATATCCACTGAAAAGGGGGGCAGAACCCAAATTACATAACTGTTCCAGAACTGGACAACCATCTGAGGAGGGAATGGGATCCACTGGGTTGATCTCAAGACTAATGACTCCTGACCTCTTATCTGAAGGACTTCAGGATGGCAGTTTTGGGACTGAGAGAGGACTGGACTGCTTAAAATAGTATATATACTTGCCCCTGGAGTACTGGCACATATACCAGAAAAGTCGGGAAGGAGGAAGTGCCCAAGCTCCAGCTGTGGGAGAAGGGGACAGGCAGAAACCAGCTCAGGTCACCAGGGTAGATGTGAAGGTTTCACACAGTGAAGCTGTTAAGTGCAGGGTTGTCCAGCACCATTTCACAGTACCGGATTCTCAGCCTTATCAAGCTATCCCCACTTCCCCCAGGGAGAATGAAATGGCACTATCCTCAAAGGTCACACAGCCCTTTGTGTGGAGGCAATTTATTCCATGAACAGCAGGAATCATGAGCACAGCCATTCCATGCTCAACCACTTTCCCAAATTCCCAATTCAGAGAAGCTACCAGACACTCACACTCACTCTCAACTCATATTCCAGTGACTACTGTTAACGCACAGTAGAGACAAGCAGGCAGACAGACAGCAACAAAGCTCTGGGCCTGATAGGCAGGGTATTTTAAGATGTTACCTGGGGTTTGTTTTAATCAGGTGTGGTAAAATGACAGACATGGAGAAAACTGTCTTTGAAAGAGGAGTTTATTACTTACAGTCCCAAGAGGAAGGAGTATGGCAAGCCATGCAGGGCCATATGGGGAGGCACCAGGGTTGGTCAGGAGGCAGAAAGAGTAAGGAGAAAATAGACCAGAGACCATTGTGGTTTTTGCAGAAGGGAGTGGGCTAAATGGCATCTATTAGCCCAGTACTTGGCCCTGGGGCAACTGAGGACAGGTGGGTAGTGTCTGAGGCTGCAGGAGCCTGATAAAAGGAGGTGGGGGTGTGGACTTAGATTGTTGGTTTGCATATCAAAGTTTCTCACAGGTAACTTGTTTACTTCCTCTAGGAACTAGCTACTCTAGGAGGGGTAGTCTCTCCAGAATCAGCAAGGCCTCCAAGATGTCAAAGCCTCATGAATACAGAAAATAAAAAAACATGATGAATAAAACCCCATCTCCTGGTGTCACTGAGAACATAACTCAATCTTCTTCCTTGATCTCCAACACCAGGGCCCTGGAGTCACCAGTTAACACTTCCTCCCCACATGGATATCACTCTTAAGACTACACTTCTCTCACAACTCTAGATGCCCCCATGAACCCCCAACACCAGTGCTACCCAACTCCTGGCCCACACTCTAGCCTTCTCCATAGACTCCCCACAAGTCACTCTGCACATGGCATTCAGAGAGCATTTGGCAAATGTAACCAGGATCTCATCTGGCCCAGACCTTCTGTATTAGCTTCCTAGTGTTGCTATAACAGCTATAACAGAGTACCACACACTGAACAATAGAAATTTATTATCTCCCGGGTCTGGAGGTGAGAAGTCTGAAATCACAGTGTTGGCAGGACCATGCTCTCTGATGGCTCTAGGGGAGAATCCTTCCTTACCTTGTCTAGCTTCTGGCTGTCACTGGTATTCCTTGGCTTGTAGATATATTTATTGCTCCAGTCACCTGGCCATCTTCTGTGTGTCTTCACATCATTTTCTCTCTGTGAGTATATGTCTCTGTGTCCATTTTCCCCCTTTTCTGAGGACACCAGTCATATTGGATTAAGATCCATTCTGATGACCTCATTTTAGCTTAATTACCTCTATAAAAACAAGCAAGATCACATCCTGAGGTGCTGCATGTTAGCACTTCAGCATATCTTTTAGAGGAGACATGATTAAACCTACTGGCAAGGGCAGCATTCAGTCCTGCTCTGTTGGCTTCCCTCCAGGCTCTGTTCCTGATTTCATAACTGCAACCTCAGTCATAACTACACACAGATGTCTGATGTCCTTGATAGTTTTCTCATCTGAGTTGCACAATCTGTCCCTTCATCACTGATGGTCACCAGGTTAAAAGCCCAGTATGTCCACAGAGGGGTGAATAAGCATCAGGCCACGCCTTACTGTAGTCTTATTTCCATTCCTGCTAAACCCGAGCTTCCAAAAATCCACTCCTCCTTGCGGGGAGGATGGTGGGAAGGGACAGTTAGGGAGTTTGGGATGGACATGTACACACTGCTATATTTAAAATGAATAATCAGCAGGGATTGACTGTATAACAGCACAGGGAACTCTGCTCTATGTTATGTGGCAGCCTGGATGGGAGGGGAGTTTGGGGGAGAATGGATACATGTATATGTATAGCTGAGTCCCTTTGTTTTCCACCTGAAACTATCACAACATTGTTAATGGGCTATACTCCAATATAAAATAAAAAGTTTTAAAAAATGAAATAAAATCTACTTCCCCTTGGAATATTTGGCCACCTGCCAGACCCTGATCTTCCCACAAGCACCTCTCAAGGCCACTATATTTCCTCTCCTGTCCTTGTGATGCCCACCTTCCTCACCCATTGGCCCAGGCAAGATAAAACAGACCTCGGGTCCCACCTTCTCCTTTCTTTCCTTGCAATTTTGTTGCCACCATGACCAGAAGATTTCACCTCCTAAATCTAACCCACAGTTCCACACTCATCCATTCACCAGATGCTACGTTTCGGATGCTTATAACCTCCAAGCCTCCCCAGCACACCCTAATTGTGTGTCTAGTTCTGCCTATTCATAACCTCCACTCAAGGGGTCTCCGAAACATCAGACTCAACGTTGCACCATTTGCCTCCTTTAAAATGTTATTCTTTTTTTTTAATTGGAGTATAATTACAATGTTATGTTAGTTTCTGCTGTACAACAATGTGAATCAATCATATGTTTACATATACTCCCTCTCTCTTGAGTCTTCCTCTCAACCCCTCTAAAACTTTTTATTCTTGAAAATAGATCATGAAGAAGGGTTTCATAACTATAGGCAGGCCTATTGCCTAACAAATGATTCTGACAGGCCAAATGATTCAACACTTGAGAACATCACGTCTAACTGCCCTTAGGCCAAAGCTGAAGTGAAACTGACGTGATTTCAAGAATGTGATGGCAGTTGACAAGACATTGTTCACCTCTAATTCTCAGGAATTTTACCCTGCTCCTGCCTCCCCTCTGGATCTCAGAGCAGCCACACTCAGGTCCAAACTGAGATGGCACAGACTGGTGACTCAGTCACCAGGGACTGCCCTCATCAAGACTTAATCACTTCCTCACCTGAACCTGCCATCCACAGGTGAGCACCAATTAAGTGTATGTCCAGGGAGAGAAAAAGGGATTGCTGAGCACCTAGTCAGTTTCTAGCATGATCAATCAAATTGGCCACCAGATTATCTGTTATATTATTTCTCCCACATGCTCAACACTCTCAATCTTTTTATGTGACAATCTCAAAGCTCATTCAATCACTGCCTCCATCAATGATAGAGTTTCCGTTCCCAACCTAACCTCAGACCTGGAGGCTCTTCTCCAAGTCCAGGGACACAGTGAGAGAGACCTATTCAAATTGCTGAAGAAATAACTGCTCATCTAACTTTCTAAACATATTGATAGGGTCTTTGGAGTAAGAGCATGGAATAAACTACTTCACATCACAAATGAGAAATTTAATGTAGAATTAACCTGCTCAAAACAAAATTATTTTTTAAGCATTTTCTATTTAATGATGATGAAAAGTAATCCCAGGTGAAAGATCTGTGATGATAGAAGAAATGAGGCTTCAAGAGAGAGATGCATCTGTGGATTAAAAAAAAAAAATGCTCATTATCTGTGTAAAACGTGAATAAGATTTCATTATGAAGTCAGAATGACAGCATTACCATGTGCAGCCTCAATAACATAAATATATGCTTAACTGAAAACTAATGTTAATACTTTATTTTTAATAACATGTACATACTGAGATGGGAGAAACTGGTTAATGTTCTAAGTCTCTCAATATTGTGGAGGAGGGAGGTAAGGTATTTGAAACTCTTTGTTCTCTTTTGTTAAATAAGTGTTTGTAATTATTAGCTTAATACTAGGAATCAGAATATATACTTCCAAACTAGAAGAAAGAAAATTTGGACTGTAAATAAGTAACAGTTGAAATTTTTAAAAATGACCACCTAAAGAACAGTGAGGCAAATAAATTTACATAATAAAAGAATATAGTTGAAGAAAAAGACATTAACTATTACATTAAATGAATATATGAGAGATGTTCAAATTAGCTGTCACTGGGCTTCCTGGGTGGCTTGGATGGTAGAGAATCTGCCTGCAATGCAGGAGACCTGGGTTGGGAAGTCCCCTTAGAGAAGGAAAAGGCTATCCACTCCAGTAATCTTGCCTGGAGAATTCCATGGACAAAGGAGCCTGTTGGGCTGTAGTCCATGGGATTGCAAAGAGTCAGACACAACTGAGCAACTCTTACTCATTCATCTGGGCTTTACAAATTAGCAGTCAGTGATCTTTATTGAGACCAAAATACCTTTTATGAGGAATTTAATTTTCATTAGTGAATTTAAATTTTTATTCAAAGCACAACTAATTCCATGGCATCCTCAGTCACCACCAGTGGGAAGGAGCCAGAAGTTGAGCAGGGATTTCCTAGGTTTGGCTGGTGGGGTGCCAAGATCTTATATTGAAGGTCGTGAGGGTCATGACCAAGGCCTAAAGCCAGCTGAGATGTCCATGGGAAACTGTAGTACATATGCTTTTATTCAGAAAATCACTAGGTCAGCAGCACTCTCTGGTTGGGGAGATGGGGGTTGGGAAAGGTGTATGATCATAATTACAAAAATATCTGCCCTTTTAAAAACATGTTCATACATCAAGCATACATACATGTATAGATGCTGTGTCCTTTAACCTACAAAGCAGTCTGGAGAGGTGAATCTGCCCAGTTTACAGAGAAGGTCAAGGCCCAGAGATCCCTGTGTTGCCTTTGGTAATATTTGGTAAGTGGCTGGGAATGTGCCCCATAGAGCTGCAGTTCTGCCCAATACCCACATGATCTACTTCCCAGTATCATCTAATCTGGGCTGGGCCAGGGTCCCTCTGTGTCAGAGAAATGAGGCCATAGAAAAATGAACTGCCTGAGTAACCCTCATGGGGACAGGGAAGAATCTTGCCATTCCAAGCCCTAGAAACAGCAGCCTTTGGCTCCAGCAGGTTACTGTGTACTGACCAAGAAATATAAACACAAGAACAGGACATGCCCTGCAATCCCATGTATGCAGTGGGTTTTTCAGAGATGAGAAAAGTCATCCCCTGGGGCTCACCCCCTTATCCCAACCATCCATACATCCTACTAGCTCTGCTTCCTAACATGACCCTGGTCATACTCTACCCTCCAGCTTAACACTAGAGTCCTGGGTCAGTCCACTGTCAACACACTCCTGGATTATATGGCAGCTCCACCACATCCCGTGTCAGTTCTTGACTCTACCGAGTACATTCCTCACACATTAGTAGTTGTTGTTTAGTCACTTAGTCATGTTCAACTCTTTCATGAACCCGTGGACTGTAGCCTGACAGGCTCTTCTATTCATGGGACTTCCACGTCAAGAATACTTGAGTCGGTTGCCATTTCCTTCTCCAGGGGATCTTTCCAGCCCAGGGATGGAACCTGTGTCTCCTGCATTGGCAGGCAGATCCTTTACCGCTGAGCCACCAGGGAAGCCCCTCATACTACTTAGAGGGGGGTTTAAAGACAAATCAGATTGTGTCTTTGTCCTAGTGAAACCCTCCCACAGCCTCTGTAAGCAATTAGGATAAAATCTACATTTTTCACTTTGCCTTCAAAACTCTATGCATCAGTCTCTGCCTCCTACTCTAGCCTCACTGGCCCAGCCCTTGTGGCCTCAAGATCTTGGCCCATGCTATGTTCTTTTGCAGGAATACTATTCCCTATCTTTGGACCTGGCTTCAGTGCCTACCAAGAAGTCTGCATGAAACCCGTTCTTTAGTGTCTGCTCTCCTTATTGTGCTTTATAATTTATGGACCCTTGTTTACAGATAAGGATGCTAAGGCCTGGGGAGAAGAGACTTGTCCAAGTCTGGTGATGGGAATAACTTGGAAGTGCTAGCATAGCCATCTATACACAGTATCCAAGCTCTTAGCCACCAGCAACTAGACTGCTCTTTCCTCTGTGTATCTTTCCTCCAAGACCCCAGTTTTGAACCTACTCTTCTTTATGCCCTTGGAGGCCCTGGACAGGTTTCTATTGTAGCAGCAGAGTAGTTTTATAGTACCTGTTTTCATGAGTGTTTCCAACACTATATGGTGAGTTCTCTTCTTGCTCAAGAGCCAAGTCTTAGTCGCCCATGTGTATTTACTTGTGATGTGTCAAGGACACAGTGTGTGGTAATGCGGATGAAGGATGACTCATAACTCTTGCTCATCATACCAGCAAGAACACACCAGAGTCCTTTGAAGACAAATGTGAAGACTGAATGAGAGAACTGAATAATGGAGGAACCAACTCCAGGATATCCTTTCTCTGCTGGGCTGTACATCACTCCTGCTGAGGAAAATGGAGTCATGTGCTTTTGTGGGGGCCCTGTTACAGCATTCTTGCCTTGAGAACCCCATGAACAGTATGAAAAGGCAAAAAGATAGGACACTGAAAGATGATCTCCCCAGGTTAGTAGATGCCCAATGTGCTACAGGAGATCAGTGGAGAAATAACTCCAGAAAGAATGAAGAGACGGAGCCAAAGCAAAAACAACATCCAGTTGTGGATGTGACTGGTGATAGAAGTAAAGTCCAATGCTGTAAAGAGCAATATTGCATAGGAACCTGGAATGTTATGTCCATGAATCAAGGCAAATTAGAAGTGGTCAAACAGGAGATGGCAAGAGTGAACATCAGCATCTTAGGAATCAGAGAAATAAGATGGACTGGAATGGGTGAATTTAACTCAGATGACCATTATATATACCACTGTGGGCAGAAATCCCTTAGAAAAAATGGAGTAGCCATCACAGTCAACAAAAGAGTCCAAAATGTAGCACTTTGAGTGAATCTCAGAAATGACAGAATGATCTCTGTTTGTTTCCAAGGCAAACCATTCAATATCACAGTAATCCAAGTCTATGCCCCCAACCAGTAATGCTGAAGAAGCTGAAATTGAATGGTTCTATGAAGATCTACAAGACCTTCTATAACTAACACCCAAAAAAGATGTCCTTTTCATTATAGGGGACTGGAATGCAAAAGCAAGAAGTCAAGAAATACCTGGAGTAACAGGCAAATTTGGCCTTGGAGCAAAGGCTAACAGAGTTTTGTCAAGAGAGCACACTGGTCATAGCAAACACCCTCTTCCAACAACACAAGAGAAAACTCTACACAGGGACATCACCAGATGGTCAACACTGAAATCAGATTGATTATATTCTTTGCAGCCAAAGATAGAGAAGCTCTATACAATCAGCAAAAATAAGAACGGGAGCTGACTGTGGCTCAGATCATGAATGCTTTATTGCCAAATTCAGACTTAAATTGAAGAAAGTAGGGAAAACCACTAGACCATTCAGGTATGATCTAAATCAAATCCCTTACAATTATACCGTGGAAGTGACAAATAGATTCAAGATCTGATAGACAGAGTACCTGAAGAACTATGGACAGAGGTTTGTAACATTGTACAGGAGGCAGGGATCAAGACCATCCCCAAGAAAAATAAATGCAAAAAGGCAAAATGGTTGTCTGAGGAGGCCTTACATATAGCTATGAAAAGAAGAGAAGTTAAAGGTAAAGGAGAAAAGGAAAGATATACCCATTTGAGTGCAGAGTTCCAAAGAAGAACAAGGAGAGATAAGAAAGCCTTCCTCAGTGATCAATGCACAGAAATAGAAGAAAAGAATAGAATGGGAAAGACTAGAGATCTCTTCAAGAAAATTAGAGATACCAAGGGAACTTTTCATGCAAAGATGGGCACAATAAAGGACAGAAACAGTATGGACCTAACAGAAGCAGAAGATATTAAGAAGAGGTGACAAGAATACACAGAAGAGCTATACAGAAAAGGTCTTCATGACCCAGATGGTGTGATCATGATGGTGTGATCACACACCTAGAGCCAGACATCCTGGAATGCGAAGTCAAGTGGGCCTTAGGAAGCTTCACTAATAACAAAGCTAGTGGAGGTGATAGAATTCCAGTTGAGCTATTTCAAATCCTAAAAGATGACGCTGTGAAAGTGCTGCACTCAATATGCCAGCAAGTTTGGAAAACTCAGCAGTGGCCACAGGACTAGGAAATGTCAGTTTTCATTTCAATCCCAAAGAAAGGCAATGCCAAAGAAAGCTCAAACTACTGCACAGTTGCACTGATCTCACACATTAGTAAAGTAATGCTCAAAATTCTCTAAGCCAGGCTTCAACAGTAAGTGAACTGTGAACTTCCAGATGTTCAAGCTGAATTTAGAGAAGGCAGAGGAACCAGAGATCAAATTGCCAACATCTGTTGGATCATCAAAAAAGCAAGAGAGTTCCAGAAAAATATCTATTTCTGCTTTATTAGCTATGCCAAAGCCTTCGGCTTTGTGGATCACCACAAACTGTGGGAAATTCTGAAAGAAATGGGAATACCAGACCACCTGACCTGCTTTTTGAGAAATCTGTATGCACATCAAGAAGTAACAGGTAGAACTGGACATGGACCAACAGACTGTTCCAAATTGGGAAAGGAGTATGTCAAGGCTGTATGTTGTCCCCCTGCTTATTTAACTTATATGCAGAGTACATCTGAGAAATTCTGGACTGGATGAAGCACAAGCTGGAATCAAGATTGCTGGTAGAAATATCAATAACCTCAGACACGCAGATGACACCACCCTTATAGCAGAAAGTGAAGAAGAACTAAAGAACCTCTTGATGAAAGTGAAAGAGGAAAGTGAAAAAGTTGACTTAAAGCTCAACATTCAGAAAACTAAGATCATGCATCTTGTCCCATCACTTCATGGTAAATCAATGGGGAAACAGTGGAAAACAGTGACAGACTTTATTTTTGGGGGCTCCAACTGACTGCAGATGGTAACTGCAGCCATGAAATTAAAAGATGCTTGCTCCTTGGAAGAAAAGTTAAGGCCAATCTAGACAGCTTATTAAAAGGCAGCGACATTACTTTGCCAACAAAGGTCCATATAATCAAGGCTATGGATTTTCCAGTAGTCATGTATGGATGTGAGAACTGGACTATAAAGAAAGTTGAGTGCCAAAGAATCGATGCTTTTGAAGTGTGGTGTTGGAGAAGACTCTTGAGAGTCCCTTGGACTGCCAGGAGATCCAACCAGTCCATCCTAAAGGAAATAAGTCCTGAATATTCATTGGAAGGACTGATGTTAAAGCAGAAACTCCAATACTTTGGCCACCTGATGTGAAGAACTGACTCATTGGAAAAGACCCTGATGCTGTGAAAGATTGAAGGTGGGAGGAGAAGGGGATGACAGAAGATAAGATGGTTGGATGGCATCCCCGACTCAATGGACATGAGTTTGAGTAAACTCTGGGAGTTTGTGATGGACACGAAGGCCTGGCGTGCTGCAGTCCATGGGGTCACAAAGAGTCAGACATGACTGAGTGACTGAACTGAACTGTTACAGCATAGATTTTCCTGCTGTGGACTGAAGGACCCTTACTGAGAACCAAGGTGTGATCTGGGAAAGAGAGGGCCTCCAACCTCTGTGATGCAAGGGTTCAGCTACAGGTGAAGGCACAGCTGCCGCAGAGACTGTGTACCTGAGGGGGGATAGGGTTTCTCTTCAATATGAATTCTCAAATGTTGAGTAAGATTATTCCACTGACCAAGCAATTTACCACAGTGTTTGTATTCAAAGGGGCTTTCCCTTTTGAATACACTATGAATTCTCTGAAGTAGACTGAGATTTACCCGTGTGTGAAAGATCTACCCAAATTTCTCACACTCATAGGGTTTCTCTCCATTATGACTCCCTCAGTGGCTCATGAAGGATGAGCTAAGTCTTACAACGTTTCCACATTCACTGTGCTTCTCTGCACTGAGATCCAACACATGTCTAATTGAGGACAGCTTGTCTCCAAAGGCTTTCCTACATTCTTTTCACCCAAAGGACTTTCCTCCAGTGTGGGTCCTATGATGCAGACAGAATTGGAGTGGTCATTATCTTTCCATATTCACTGCACTTGTAAGACTTCTTTCCAGCATGAATTCATGTGTCAAGTTAAGGAAGAGCTGTCACAACAGTCCTTTTTATGGATTCTTTGCCCTCCAAGAGTTTTTTCCCCCACTGGATAAAAGTAGAGTGGTCTGTGAAAGAATTTCAACATTCACTGCCCTCAGAGCCTTTCTGTCCAGTATGAATATGTCGGTTCCCCATGAGGTGTGACCTGCAGTTTGAGGCCTCCTCACACTCAGCACACCCATATGGCTTCTCCCCAACATGGATGCTGAAGTGTTCTCAAGGGGCCTGCCCTCTTGAGAAAGATTTTCCCATATTAATTGCATTAACAGGATTTCTCTACTAAGTGAGACCACTGATGTTGAAGAAGGAAGCAATTATATTTTTAACATGAATTTTATTGACTGAGACATCAGCAACTGTTAATGTGGTGAAGATTTGGAATAAGGTCTGAGTGGCTGGGGAAGCTTATGCAGGAGAGAGAGCCAACCAGAGGCACAGATCAGATGTGCAGAGATCAAGTGGGACTCTGTTAGCATCATGCAGGTGAAAGATGATGACAACATGGACAGGGCATTAGTGGTGGAACTGACTGAACTGAGGGATTCAGGAGATATGTATGATGTACAATGGACAGGCCTCAGTATGGCTAGATGTTGGGCTTGATGGTGACAGAGGTGTTGAGCTGCTGTCTGTGTTTTCTGCCTTCTCAACTTTCCAGATGGCAGGGTCATTCACTACAACTGGGAAGGTAGAAGGACTGGGAAGATAGTGAGTTTCCTCCCAGCCATGATGAATATGAAGTATCCCTGAGATGTTCATGTGGAAACATGGAATTGGGGAGAGGGGTGAAATTTCAGAACAAACTCCAAGGAGCTGAGGAGGGGTTGGCTAGAGACATGTAGCTAGCTGTGCAGCCTGAGGGATGAGCAGAGAAACAAGAGACCATCATGCTCAGGTGATGCCAGTCAACCCAGTAATGGCATTAGGTGCCTCAGCAGCCCAGATGTGGGTAAGGCCAGAGACACCTAAAGGTTGTACAGAACAGGAACAATGACACAGGGAAAGGATTGTTTCTGAATGTCTGATTGACAAACAGAAAATGACTGTATATATGGACAGCTAAGTTGATAAAGAATGTGGGTAATGGTGGTTACCAAGCATAAATGGAGGTATTAATGGTAGAGAAAGGCTCTTTTCATCTGAGCCCTGAAGGAAATGTGTGATATTACTCTTAGTCATTATGATTAATGTTATTACACCCATGGTATCAATACAAATAGCTAACATTTTTTGAGCCACTATGTGTCAGGTCCTATACTATGCAGTTTACATATTTTCTAGTTAGATCCTCAAACAATCCAATGAGATAACATGAAATAATATAATTACTATCATTTTCTAAACATAGACTGAGTTTAGCAGACCAAGTAGATGTTCACCAAACCCATGTTCTTTTCTCCTTGGGCACACAACTAAACCATTTCATAGCTCTGAGAATCCAGGTGTGGTTAAATGCCCAGGTTTTGTCAGTGAGATGTCAGTGCAGTGGCAATGGCAATGCTATGCGTATAAGTGGGTATGGTTTCTTTCATTCCTCTCTCTTTTCCCCTCTGCTGGACAAAGAATGCCAAGAAAGCCCAAGTTAAACCTTATGTTGACAATAAAAGGTATCTTATTCTCTGAATAACTGTGATACAGAGCTTCCCACTAACTTGTACAGATCCTGACATGAATGAAGAAAAGAAAAAAAAAAAAAAAACAAGACTCCCTGTGCTGATCTGCTGAGGTTATAGTTTCTGTTATAGTAGCTAGTATTAGTTTATTTCCAACACCCATGAGATCATTCAATATCTCCATGGTCAAAAACCTGAAGAGAGACAAAACCAGGTGTTAATCTCAAATGTATGAAACCTATAGCCTGACATTTACCTAATGCAACCTCAGTTCAGTTCAGTTAAGTTGCTCAGTCATGTCCGACTCTTTGCAACCACATGGACTGCAGCACGCCAGGCCTTCCTGTCCATCACAAACTCCCAGAGTTTACTCAAACTCATGTCCATTGAGTCAGTGATGCTATCCAACCATCTCATTCTCTGTCGTCCCCTTCTCCTCCCACCTTCAATCTTTCCCAGCATCAGGGTCTTTTCCAATGAGTCAGTTCTTCACATCAGGTGGCCAAAGTATTGGAGTTTCAGCTTCAACATCAGTACTTCCAATGAACACCCAGGACTTATTTCCTTTAGGATGGACTGGTTGGATCTCCTGGCAGTCCAAGGGACTCTCAAGAGTCTTCTCCAACACCACACTTCAAAAGCATCGATTCTTTGGCACTCAACTTTCTTTATAGTCCAACTCTCACATCCATACATGACTACTGGAAAATCCATAGCCTTGATTATATGGACCTTTGTTGGCAAAGGAATGTCTCTGCAAAATTTTTAATATGCTGTCTAGGTTGGTCTTAACTTTTCTTCCAAGGAGTAAGCATCTTTTAATTTCATGGCTGCAGTCACCATCTACAGTGATTTTGGAGCCCCCAAAAATAGTCTGTCACTGTTTCCACTGTTTCCCCATCGATTTACCATGAAGTGATGGGACAAGATGCCATGATCTTAGTTTTCTGAATGTTGAGCTTTAAGCCAACTTTTACACTCTTATCAAGAAGCTCTTTAGCTCTTCTTTGCTTTCTGCCTTAAGGGTGGTGTCATTTGCATATCTGAGGCTATTGATATTTTTCCTGGCAATTTTAATTCCAGCTTGTGCTTCATCCAGCTCAGCATTTCTCATGATGTACTCTGCATATAAGTTAAATAAGCAGGGGGACAACATACAGCCTTGACGTACTCCTTTCCTGATTTGGAACCACTCTGTTGTTCCATGTCCAGTTCTAACTGTTGCTTCCTGACCTGCACACAGATTTCTCAAGAGGCAAGTCAGGTGGTCTGGTATTCCCATCTCGTTCAGAATTTTCCACAGTTTGTGGTGACCCACACAGTCAAAGGCGTTAGCAAGTCAATAAAGCAGAAATAGATGTTTTTCTGGAACTCTCTTGCTTTTTCAATGATCCAACAGATGTTGGCAGTTTGATCTCTGGTTCCTCTGCCTTTTCTAAATCCAGTTTGAACATATGGAAGTTCACGGTTCACGTACTATTGAAGCCTGGCTTGGAGAATTTTGAGCATTACTTTCCTAGCATGTGAGATGAGTGCAATTGTGCGGTAGTTTGAGCATTCTTTGGCATTGCCTTTCTTTGGGATTGGAATGAAAATACAACCTAGTCCTCCTCAAGTAATGAGGAAGTGTGTAACTGGGTGAGGACATGTCAAAGGGCTCCATGGCCACCAGGCCCCCAGGCAGGTCACAATAAGAGACTTCCCAGTGACCCTCTATTGATGCCCTCACCTGCTGACCTTTGGTCACTCACCTGGACAGGAACTTTAGGAGAAGCCTCTCTTCACCAAGCATAGAATTTGCTCATTCTCCAGCAGATGGATCACTTCTGGTTTGGGAACAGGATACCCTGATCATGGAAAAATAGGACAGCAGTGTTCAAGTAAAGGTACAAAAGTGTTAGTTACTCAGTTGTGTCCAACTCTTTGTGAGCCCATGGACTGTAGCCTGCCAGGTTCCTCTGTCCATGGAATTCTCCAGACCAGAATACTGGAATGGGTTGCCATTCCCTTCTCCAGGGAAAAGTTACAAATGATCCTCTCTATTCAGTATGATATTCAAGGATGAGAGCTTGGAATGAGCTTGCTCCCACACATGTAAAGAAACTGCTGATCTGGAAACCAAGAGTACAAACACATCCTTGGACCAAAATGCTGCAGAGGGTAGTGATAGCTATCTACCTAACACCCATTCCCCTTGATCTCCACCCCACAGGAACCAATTCAAGGGGCCCCTTCCCTTTATGCATAGCCACGGGACCCCAGGAAGGTGACACCTTTTTCTTGGAAGTTATTTTCTCATTAACCTAAGTCAGTGTTCCAACCTCCCTGGGTATCAGAACCACTTGGGGATGCCTGGTTTTGATCATTAACCAAATGGAACCAAATCTCTGGGGAAGAAGCCTGGATGTGAATGCCTTAAAAGCTCTCCAAGTGATTTAGGTACCCAGGGAGAACTGTAAAGCACTGTATAGGTCAACTGATGTCTGACTGTCCAACCACTTTAGTTTTATTTGGAAAATGTTGAAAGTTTTGCTATTCGGAAGTTATGATTTGTGATGGTGCAAAGTGAGGCAAAGGGACTCCGTATAAACCAGAAGACATTTGCATTGACAGTCTCAGGGCAGAAATTAATCCTTATACTATGAATCTCACAAAAAGCCTGTTGAGTGAAAGACCCTGGACACAAAGCCATGCACCCTGTGTGATTCCATTTATGTAATGACCCAGAACAGTTTCAATCCAACATCTTGGTGTGGAGGTCAGCAATGACCCTAAAGAGTAATGTCTTTGGTGGGGAACCAACTGAGAGACAGTGGGGAAGACCTGCTTTGGGGTGAAAAGTACTCCACAACTTGATCTAGGTGGAAGTCATATGAGTGGGTACACAGAAAAATATATTAATACAATTGAGTTAGACACTGGAGATGGTACATTTCCTTGAATATAATTATACCTGAAATAAATAAACATATTCAAGTAATAACTCATGCTAAAAACTGTTACAGTTGTCTTTGGGCAGCAGCTTCCTGGAGGGGAGAGAAATAGGTTTAGAGTGAGCAAAAGGTACTGTGAAAATTAAGTTAGTGGGGTAGAGAACATCTTATCAGGAATGGGGGCTGACAAGGGGTGTGAGTGCTCAGAGACCATGAGTTGTGCCCACTATTAACAACTGCTTTTGTTAAAAAGTTGACCCATATTTTGTTTATTTCAATTGACTTCTTCAGAAGGGAAATCTTGTATCATGTGTAAATGGCAAAACTAGTTTCACTTTTCATGAATAGGTAGCACCAAAATATAATAATGAAAACAGAATAATGTTATAAATTCCAGTAAGCTTATGTGTCCTGCCAGGCATTTTGAGTCAGGGCTTGCTCCTTGTGTTGAAAGGAAAATTAGCCAAAGTTAGAGGAGGCATCAGAGACTTCTCACACAGATATATCATATAACATCTCTTATATGTGGAATCTAAAAAGAAATGATACAAATGAACTTACTTACAAAACAGAAAGAGACTCACAGCCTTAGAAAACAAACTTATGGTTGCCAGGGGGAAGGGATAATTAGGGAGTTTGGGAAAGTCATGTACCTACTGCTATATTCAAAATGGATAACCAACAAGGACCTATTGTACAGCACATGGAACTGTACTCAGTGTTATGTGCAGGCATGGTTTGCCTGACTTGTGGACTCTTTGGGAACAGCCCCTCATCTCCAGCCCCTGCTAAGTGGGTTATGGGGACACCTAACCCAACATAACACCAATTTCCTTGGTGGCTCAGACGGTAAAGCATCTGCCTACAATGAGGGAGACCTGGGTTCAATCCCTGGGTCGGGAAGATCCCTTGGAGAAGGAAATGGCAACCCACTCCAGTACTCATGCCTGGAAAATCCCATGGACAGAGAAGCCTGGTAGGCTATAGTCAGTCCGTGGGGTCACAAAGAGCTGGACACAACTGAGTGACTTCACTTTAACCCAACATAGCTTGACCATTCAGTTTTGTTCCAGTGAGAATCTGGAATAAGGGCCTCAGGCTGAGGCCAGCCTGGGCTAGGTATTAGAGTGAGGATGGGCTTGGTTTAGTTCTTGATTTTGCTTCCTGATTTTTGGCCCCTTGTGGTGCCTGGTTAGACACAGGGAGACCAGGAAAGAAGAGGTGGAACAGGGATGCAGCAGGAGTTATGGGTGGGAGGGAGGCAGGGTGGACTTCAGAGGCCTTGTCTACCAGCCAGGATTGAAGTGAGAGGGTAAAATGAGGAAAGAGGCTGTGGGTTCCCCACAGAGGAGGCCGATGGGCCTTACCCAGTGAGACCAGGAGTCCGCAGGTCTCCAGCATTACCTCCCAATACAGGGTTCTCTTTGCCAGATCCAATTGCCCCCACTCCTCCCAAGTGAAGGTCATGGCCAAATACTTGAAGATCATCAATATCTGGAAAGTTAAACAGAGACAGCCACGTTGACTTTGAAACTTTGGGATGAGATTAGAACCTATTTCTTGGTTGCTGCTAAAGCTGCAGAGAGACTCAAGGCCCTAAACACGAAGCACACTAGTGAACCAAGCTCTGCACTGTGTTCAACATGGTGGCAGAAGCTGCCTTTGGGCATAATGCAGACGTGCCAGAGAGAAAAGCCATCCATGGGGGATGATGTTGGAGAACGACACAAGTTTTGGACAAGTCCATAGGACTATAAGGTGCAGACAGCAAGTGCTCTGGCATGTCAGAGCATGGGAAAATAAGATAAAAATTCCAACAATCATGGTGGCAGCAGCTGAGCCTCACTGGTCCTCACTATGCGTCAGCACCATGCTGACGGCTTCACGTGTTGTGTTAAAGTGTCTAAAGTCCCAGGTCTGGACCCAGATTCCTAGGTTTTCAGTCCAGCCTCTAGAAAGAAAAGTTTGCCAGGTACATGATCTTGGGGAAAGCACTTCATTTCTTTGAGCCTCAACTTACCAATAAATATAGCAATAGTTCCCACTTCACAAGGCTGTTGTGAGAATTAAAGAAAAAATTATTGCAAATGCAAACACTGGAGTGAATGGCTTATGTAAGGACTCAATATGTGTGTTTTTGTGTGTGTTAAAGAGTTTGGAAGTTTCTTCTTTTTTCGTAATTAGTAATAATTATATATCTTAGAACCATATCAGACTTACAGAAAAAGTCAGCAGATAATAGAAAATTCCCATATTTACCACCTTCTTCCCCAGTTTCCCCTATTATTAACATCTTACATTCATTGGAATATTTGTTACAAATACTGAACCAATATTGATATATTAACTAAAGTCCATAGTTCATTCTATCTTAGTATTTATCTAATGTCATTTTTCTGTTCTAGAACCCTATCCAAGATACCACACTGCATTAGTATCTCAGGCTCCTCTTGGTTGTGACAGTTTCTCAGAAACAATGCTTGTTTTTGATGATCTTGAGAGTTTTGAGGAGTATTGGTCAGGTATGTTGTACGATGCCTCTCTACTGGAACTTAATTGTTTTTCTCATGATTATGAGATTATTCTCAAGGCCTTATGGGTGGAGGGAGAAGATCACAGAAGGATGCAAACTATCAACACAATTTATGACTGCCTGTTGAACTTGACTGATTACTTGGCTGAAGTAGTGTTTGTGAGGGTTCTCCACTGTAATTACTGTTTTCCCTGCTGTCCATACTGTACTCATAGAAAGTGGGAAGTTATACTCCCTCTCCTTTAATGTGGAGTATCTACTAAGATTTTTGGAATTCTTCAGCACTGAAGATTTGTCTTTTATTCCCCATTTATTAACTTATTCAATAATCTATTTATATAAATATGTATTCATATACCTTTGTACTTTGAGGTATCATTGTATATATATTGTTGTTCATTGTTGTTCAGTCTCTAAGTCATGTCCAACTCTTAGGAACCCCATGGATTGCAGCATGCCATGCCTCTTTGTCCTTCACTATCTCCTGGAGTTTGCTCAAACTTATGTCCATTAAGGTGGTGATGCCATCTAACCATCTCGTACTCGGTCACCCCCTGCTCCTCCTGCTATCAATCTTCCCCAGCATTGGGGTCTTTTCCAATGAATGGGCTCTTCACATCAGGTGGCCAAAGTACTAGAGCTTCAGCATCAGTCCTTCCAATGAATCTTCAGAGTTGATTTCCTTTAGAATTGACTGGTTTGATCTCCTTGTAGTCCAGGGAACTCTTAACAGTCTTCTCCAACTCCGCAGTTCGAAAACATCAATTCTTTGGCACTCAGTCTTCTTTACAGTCCAATTCTCAAATTCATACATGACTATTGGAAAAACCAGAGCTTTGCCTATATGGGCCTTTGTCAGCAAGGTGATGCCTCTGCTTTTTATATACACTGTCTAGGTTTGTCATAGCTTTTCTTCCAAGGAGCAAGTGTCTTTTAATTTAATGGCTGCATTCACTGTCCACAGTGATTTTGGAGCCCAAGAAAACAAAGTCTGTCACTATTTCCACTTTTCCCTCATCTATTTGCCATGAAGTGGTGGGACCAGATGCCATAATTTTAGATTTTTGAATGTTGAATTTTAAGCCAGCTTTTTCACTCTCCTCTTACACCCTCATCAAGAGGCTCTTTAGTTCCTCTTTGCTTTCTGCCATTAGAGTGGTATCATCTTCATATCTGAGGTTGTTGATATTTCTCCTGACAATCTTGATTCCAGCCTGTGATTCATCCAGCCCACCATTCCACATGATGTATTCTGCATATAGGTTAATAAGCACAGTGACAATATGCAGCCTTGACATACTCCCTTCCCAATTCTGAACCAGTCCATTGTTCCATGTCCGGTTCTAACTTTTGCTTCTTGACCTGCATACAGGCTTCTCAGGAGGCAGGTCAGGTGGTCTGGTATTCCCATCTCTTTAAGAATTTTCCACAGTTTATTGTGGTCTACACAGTCACAACAAACTGAATAAAGCAGAATTAGATGTTTTTCTGAAATTCTCTTGCTTTTTCTATGATCCAACAGATGTTGGCAATTCGATCTCTGATTCCTCTGCCTTTTCTAAATCCAGATTGTACATCTGGAAGTTCTTGGTTCATGTATTTCTGAAGCCTAGCTTGAAGAATTTTGAGCATTATCTTGCCAGCATGTGAGACAAACACAAGTGTACAGTAGTTTAAACATTCTTTGGTATTGCCCTTCTTTGGGATTGGAATGAAAACTGACCTCTTCCAGTTCTGGGGCCACTGCTGAGTTTTCTAAGTTTGCTGACATATCGAGTGCAGCACTTTAACAGCATTATCTTTTAGGACTTGAAATAGCTCAGCTGGAATTCCATCACCTCCACTAGCTTTGTCCATAGTGATGGTTCCTAAGGCCCACTTGACTTCACACTCCAGGATGTCTGGTTTTAAGTGAGTGACCACACCATTGTGGTTATCCAGGTCATTAAGAAAGGCAAAGGAGAAAGGGAAAGATATACCCAACTGAATGCAGAGTTCCCGAGAACAGCAAGGAGAGATAAGAAAGCCTTCTTAAGTGAACAATGCAAAGAAATAGAGAAAAATTGGATAAAATTATATATATATACACACATATATACATACATATACATACACAAATATGTATATATACATATACATATGTATACTATATACACATACATATGTATATATACACATATACATACATATATATATATATATATGCTCAGATTGTTCCCTCTCTGGCTAATGGGAGCTCTTTCAGTTGGTTTCCTGTGTCTCTCTGACATGCTCCCATAGTTGTGGGGATTTGGGGCGTACCTTACTTTCTGGCATTACTAGGAACTCCATGTATCTTGCCCCAGTCCTAGATTCAGTCATTTACCCAAGGAGCCTTGATTCATTTTATTAGAGAATTGTATTAGAATCAAGATCTGGCCACTAGGTGTTCTGTTACTGGGATGTCATTGCTTTAGGCTCTCTCAGCTAACAAAACAAAGAAGTACGTGTATATACTAATCTGTATCTGTATACACCATCTGTATCTATATTAAATTAAACATGAGTTCTTACTGACATCTCCACTGTAATCCACTACCAACGTGGATCATGAATCATTCTAATCTCCTTCCTTTGCTCATCTGGAAATTCCTGCTTCAACAGTGACACTCCTGGCTCCTACCATTCAGCACCCATTTACTTAATAGCTCAATTCCAGTACATATATTATATAGTGGTATTGGAAATGTTAACCTGTACTCCTGTGAGAACAACTTTATCATCTAAAGTGCGTATTTGCAGTTCATTTTGTCTTTACTCTTATAATCTCACTCATTTCCACAGTCAGCGCCTTTCCCCCATTTCCTCCCATGAGGTTGTGTCATAATTCATAACACAGATTCTCCGATTGCACTCTGTATTATTTTCTGAGATCCCTCAATCTGATAAATTGTTATTTTAGTTTGTGTACATTAAGGTTCACTCTTTGTGCTGTACAGTTCTACGGGTTTTGACAAATAGATGACAGTATCACAGAGAATAGATTCATAGCTATAAAAATCCCCTGTGCTTTATATATTCATCCCTCCCAACTTCCCCTCAACTCCCAGCAACCACTGAATTTACTGAATCTATAGTTCTGTCTTTTACCAAACATCACAGAATTAGAATCATAAAGTTGTCTTTTCAGAACAGCTTCTTCCACTTAGCAATCTGCATATAGGAATATATTACACGGGCTTCCCTGGTAGCTCAGTGGGTAAAGAATCTGCCTGCAGTGCAGGAGACCCAGGTTCAATCTTTGGGTCCAGGAGATTTTCTGGAGAAGGAAATGGCAACCCACTCCAGTATTCCTTCCTGGAAAAATCCCACGGATGGAGGAACCTGGTGGGCTGCAGTCATGGGGTTGCAACTTTACAAAAAGAACAGAATTTAATGAGTCCCCATGTACACATCACTCAGTTTCAACATTTATCCTAAATTTTTCTACCCTTGTTTCATCTGTCACCTCCATTTTTTCCCTAGTTGGAGCAGAGAATATGCATACAGAGTATGCATCTGTATAAGAACATTTTAAAAATACAACCACAATACTATTATTATACCTAAAAAATTAAAAAGATTCCTAATAAATACTTATTCCATACTTAAAATGTCCTGATTATATCAAGGATGGGGATATATTGTCAATTTGTTCAGTTCATCATCCGAACAAGTCCAAAAATTACATTTAATTGTTATGCCTCTTAAATCTCTCTTGGGGAAAGAAGACAAATCTTGTCATCAAAAGAGAGAGTAGATGTTATTTAGAATAAAAGTGCAGCAAAACAAGCTGAATTTTGTTTTGTTTTGTCCTGGTGTTGCATTATTAGTGCATCATATTCACTCAACACTACAATCTGTGCAGAAAGTATGCAAATAGCTTGGCCTACAGAAGCCATGCTCAAAGTGTGATCCTGAGCCAAAAGCATCAGCCTAACACAGGAACTTGTTTGAAATGTAATTTCTTGGTTCCCACCCCAGGCCTACTGAAGCAGAGACTCTGGTGATGGAGCTCAGCAATCACTGTGTTAACAAACACTCCAGGTGGTTCTTTTAAAAAAAAAAAACAGTAATAAGCTTCAGGTGTACAGCATTATAATTCAATATCTGTACAAACTGCAAAGTGATCACCACCACAAGTCCAGTTGCCATCCATGACCATACAGCTGACTCTCTTCATCCATTTTGCCCATTCCACATCCCCATTCCCCTCTGCTAACCACTAATCTTATTTCTGCATTTGACTTTTATTTTGTTCATTTGTTTGTTTTTAGAGTCCACGTATGAGTGAAATCTGATAAGGGGTTAACATCCAAAGTATGTAAAGAATTCATACATGTCAACAACAGGAAAACAAACAACCCAATTAAAACATGGGCAGAGGATCTGAATATTCTTCTAAAAAGAACAAACAGATGGCCGACAGGCACATGAAAAGATGTACAGCATCACTAATTATAAGGAAAATGTAAATCAAAAGCATGAGACATCATCTTACACTGTTAGAATGGCTATTATTGAAAAGACAAGAAATAACAAAGAGGACG
Source organism: Odocoileus virginianus (assembly GCF_023699985.2). Lineage (NCBI taxonomy): Eukaryota > Metazoa > Chordata > Mammalia > Artiodactyla > Cervidae > Odocoileus > Odocoileus virginianus. The sequence goes on along the minus strand of NC_069693.1, from coordinate 15,900,509 downwards.
TGGAGAAAGGGAAACCCTTGCACACTGTTAGTGGGACTGCAAATTGGTGTAGCCACTCTGGAAAACAGCAAAAGGTTGCGGCCGTGAGCTGTGAGCTATGCTGGGATTCGTGACCTCCAGAGGAGAAGATTTTGATCCTGGGCCAGAAACAAGGCTTGATCACTCGGAGCTTTTGTGTAGCCAAGTTTTATGAAAGTATAAAAGAGATAGAGAAAGCTCCTGACACAGACATCAGAAGGGGGCAGAAAAGATACCCCTTTGCTAGTTTTTAGCAAGACATTATATACCTGCTAGCAAGTTGCTAATCAGATAAAAGAAATGCCTCAAGACTGAGAGTTGCACCAGTCCCCTCTCCCACAACATGCATTTTGAGATAGAATGGCACAAGCAGAGTCATCTCCAGCCATAGAACAACTGACATGAGTCTTGAAGAAAGACAGATTTCCAAGCAAATGCATAGTTTCATTAACATAACTTAAGAAAACATTTCCACGAGCGAGCAAGCCGTACTGGTTTGCTGAGTCACTATCAGCTCAAGGTTTGTGAATATGGTTAGTCTTAGGCAGAACCGACCTGACAAAAGGCAGATTCCAAAGCAAGTACATAATTCCATTAACATAGCTTAAGAAAAACATTTCCATAAGAAAAATTGGTTTGCTGAGCCAGTAGCCCCTCAAGGATAAGCTCAGGCAGAACCATGTGTCGTCATGACAACACAGAATTTAAAAAAGCCTCCTTTAATTTTGTAGAGAGAAGAAAAAAAAAATTAGCCACTTGCAGTTTATTTCCTCATACCCCTTGGGGACCTCTGGCCTTCCTACCTGACTGTTAACCCTCTCAACAGTATGTGGATTCCCCTTAAAAACAGAGGTACCATATAACCCAGCTGTTCTACGTTTGGGTATTTATTTGAAAAAACCAAAAATACTAATTTGAAAAGATAAATGCACCCATATGTTCATGGCAACATTATGGACAACAGCCAAGACATGAAAACAACCTAAATTGAAGAAGGAATTCATAGGGCCTGGACTCCATCTTAGGCCTGTTCATGCTGATCATGCTTGGTCACCTCTCCAATGGACTCTGAACTCTGGGTTTAGTATCTGTGGAAATGACAACAGAAGGATAAGACCCCCTCTGGGCAGGGGAATCTTGAAGAACATATCCAGGTTACTCGTCGCCCAAGAGAACACATATGCTAATCACCCCTTCCTCCAGACAGGCCATAAGTTTTTCTGCACCTATTGGAGTGTAACCTCGTGCTTGTTGATTATTGACTAATTGTTTAACTGTCTGAGCACATAGCACATGAGTGATATGTGGTTATTGGGATTGTATTTACCCTTCCTTAGTTTATGTAAATCTCAAGGAATTTGGGGTGGTGGGTTTGGACACATACACATGGAGTATAAAAGATTTTCACAAATGCTGGTTGGGGTCCTTGGCTAAGAGGAGACTCTGCCTTGGGCCCACCGGTGTAATAAGCTGCACTTCACGATCTGCATTGTCCTTCTGAGTGAGTTTGTTTCCCAGAATGCGTGGCTACAACAAAGTGTTCATCAATGGATGAGTGGATAAAGAACATAATGGAATACTACTCAGCCATAAAAAGAATCTAATCCTGTCATTTGCAACAACATGAATGGTATTATTATGCTAAGTGAAAAATAAACAGACAAATACCTCCATGTTTGCTGTGCCTTGATAACTCATTTTTACCTGAAACTAACACAATATTGTAAATCAATTATATTTCAATAAAAATTTAAAGAATAAATAAATAAAATAAAATAAATAAAAAGCACACTAAATTCCATTGTATGTATGTATCACAGTTTTGTTTGTTCATTTTGCATGTGTATGTTATTATTGTTGTTATTTTAGTTCAGTCACATACAGAATGACATCTTATTTGCTTTTGGCTTGGGGAAATTATGACTAAAGCTACAATAAACATTCATGTGCAAGTTTTTATGTGGACATAAGTTTTCAACTCAGTACAGTAAATACACAGCAGCATAACTGCTGGATTGTATGGCAAGACTATTTCAACTTTTAAAGAAATTGCCAAACTGTCTTGCAAAGTGGCCATTAGTCTGCTTGGGCTACCATATCAAAACACCACAAACTAGGTGGCTTAAAGAATGAAAATTTATTTTCTTACAGCCCTGGGAGCTAGAAATTCAAGATCAAAATGTCAGAAAATTTGGTTTCTGTAAGCACTCTCTTCCTGGCTTCAGATGGCCACCTTCTCACTCTGTGCTCACATGGCCTTCCTCTGCGTGAGCACAGAAGGAGGGAGGGAGAGAGATGGGGACGCCAGTCCTATGGGAATAGTGCTCTACTCTTCTGTCCTCACTTAACTTTAATTATTTAGCTCCCTAAAGGCCCTGTCTCCATATACAGTCACATTGGGGGTTGGGGCTTCAACATATGAGTTAGGGAACCCATAACATTGGCTCTACCATTTTGCATTCCCAGTAGCAATGAATGAGAGTCCCTGTTGCTCTATGTACTTGCCAAACTTTTGTATTATCAGGTTTAAACCATGTATTCAGTCTAAAAGATGTGTGTGGGTAACTTATTAATATTTTAGCTTGCAATTCCCTAATGACATATGATGTGCATCTTTTTATATGCTTGTTTGCTCTATCTTTACCTTCTTTGTTCAGATCTTTGGCCCATTTTTCAATTGTGTTGTTTTCTTATAGTTGAGTTTAAACATTCCTTACTTCACATAGTTTGAACCTCTGTTGCTAGCAAAATCCAGAGTAAGGATTATTTATATCTTCTTAGAGATTTGAGTCCATTATCATTATGCAATACTGTAATACCCCTCCAAAGAAAATTCCCTTGCTCTGAAGTCTGATTTAAAATAGCAACTCCTGCTTTCTTTTGATTAGTGATAGCATGCTGTATCTTTATCCCTTAACTTTTTGTCTATCAGGGTCTTTATATTTAAAGTACGTTTTTTATAGATAGTATACAACTGGATCTTGTTTTTTTATCCCCTCTTCAGTTTCTGAGTCTATAGTTGGTGTATTTAGGACATTCACATTTAAATTAATTATTGATATAGTTGGATTAAAAACATGTTTATAATTGTTTTATTTGTTGTACCTTTTTTATTTCCTCTTTTTCTTTCTTCTGTGATTTTAACTGATTATTTTGTATCATTCTATTTTCTCTCCTCTCTTAACATGTTGATGATACTTTTTTAAAAAATTTTTAGTAATTACCTCAGAGTTTACAATATATATTTCCTTCTAATCTAAGTCCATTCTTAAACTGCACTAAATTAGTTCATGGGTAATGCAGATACCTTGTAACAGTATTCTCAAATCCTCTATCTAATCCCATATGACACTGCTAACATTTTCCCACTTACCCATGTATTATAAACACCCAATACATTTTAAAAATTATTTTGAACAAAGTTATTAATGTGTTTCTTCTTTCTTAGACATTTCACTCCAGTCTTTTCTTACATGCACAGTTTCCAGTGTAATTCTTATCCTATTCTTTTTAAAATGGATTTTCTACAGTTCAAATGTGACATGCCTAAGTGTAGATTGTTTAGTATTTATCTCGCTACAGGTTTTCTGAGCTTCCTGGATCCGTGGTTTAGTATACATCATTAATTTTGGAAAATTCTCAGCCCTTTACTTGAAGTATTTCTTCTGCTCCTCTCTCTTCTCCTTCTGGTATTTCCACTATGTGTCCACTAATATTTCCACTATTTACATCTTTGATAATTGTTTAATAGCCCTTGGATGTTTCATTCTGCATTTTCATTCCTTACTCTTTTTGCAGTTCCATTTGGGAAATTTCTATTGACTTATCTTCAAGTTCATTGATTCTTTCTTCAGCCATGCCCAGCCTACTGATGAACCCATCAAAGGCATTCTTCATCTGTTACAATGTTTTTGATTTGGGGCATTTCCTTTTGCTTTTCAGCATTTCCATCTCTCCGATTATATTACCCATCTGTTTTTATATGCTGTCTGTGCTACTTTTACCAATCCTCCACAGTTCTGGGATAAACACCCAGCATCTTTTCCATATCACAACCAATGACCTTAGCAAGTTGTCCTGTGTCCTTAGTCTGATTAGCAGAGGCAGTACTTGAAGCCAGGTCTCTCTGGTCCATGGTCTGTGTATGTAAATTCCATGACTCCTCAGAATAAGGATGTGAAGCATTTCTCAATTATCTGTTGTTCTCATATTTATTTCAGCCACTCTTAACCATATTTCTATGGACATGAGCAAAGGGGTAGAGCTGTCATCACATCCCTCATAGAAAAGGCATCTGAGGTGGGCTGACATTTGCTATGGAGGAACACACAACACAAGTCACACTCATGGCCTCTCTGGTCTCCTCACCCCAGAGGAAGAGTTAATATTCCCATTCAGACCTGAGGAAATGGAGGCCAAGTACAAAGAGGGGAACTTTTCAAGATCACACCCCAGGAAACGGGCATAGCCAGAATCTACACTGCATTTTCCAAACTACTGCTTGTGCTCTTCTCTGCAGCTCATCCCCAGCAGACTGTGTGGTCAGAGGATTTTGAGGAGGCCTATTTCTCTCTCTGGTACCCTGGGGATGAGGAGGTCCGGCAAAGTGAGGGGGCTCAGGCAGCACAGAGGACAGGGGACTGGGAGAAATATGGGGAACACAAGGAGCAGGGGCATGGAGGACAGAGAATATGGCTGCAGCTATGGTGTAGAAATGGACCTAATCTCAGGGATTAGATGAGGCTGCCCCTTACCTAGGATACAAGGGTGACACTCAGGTATCAGTTGGCATGCAGACAATTGCATGCCCCCTGCCCACCAGGCTTGGGTCCAACTGAGTTAGAATGGAGGGAAGAGCATGATGGAGAGGGAGTGGGAAACGCACAGTCCCAGGAGGGCCCTTGAGCTATAAACACATTGGCTTCTCTTCCCCAGGACCTGTTTGCTTCCCATAGAGCCTGGGACTCCCAGATTCCTCTCCTGTTCAGATTATCTGAGCCTCAGGACCATTAACTAGTCATACTGCAACATCTCCAGCTGGGGCTCTCTAGCCCCTCTTCGACAGAGTCTTTCTGAAAACTTTCTACCCTCACTTGAAAACTATTTCCATGAATGGTGTCACCACCTCCAGGGCATTCCTAACAGGGCCACTGATGTCACCCAAATGCATCCTTTGCTCTCACTGTCACATGCAATGATTTATTTCTAAAGTCCTTTTGGTCATCCCCCAAATGCCAGTTCAGGGAACCTTACTCCACAGGTCTCAATACCCAGCAGTCACTTCTCATTATCACTGTTAACACTGTGGATGTTGGGAGAGACTGAAGGACTGAGAATTTTTGATGTGGCCCTGACATGTGTTGGTTCCTTCGCATACCTTGTTGTATGTGACTTTACCCCTTAGTGCTCATACCTATCCTTCTGGGTAGAATGCAAAATGCCCAAGAATGACTTTTAATCTGTAAAAACTTTCCTTGCCTCTATCCTAGAACCACCTTTGACCAATGATTCCCAGACTAGCTGAATGTGGACTGACCTCTCCAGGAAAACCTGTGAAGTTCCTACCTTATTGTCCTAATCAGATTGCTACTTCCAGGCCTTCTCAGCCGGCATATCAAAGTAAAGGCTTGTGCTACCCGGTTCAAGCTATTTTCTTCCCATCACATGTCCTATTGTGCTCACATTCAGTCATCAACTATGGGTGAGTCTCTGGGTTGTGCCATGATGTGCACCATGGTTCCGTCTTTCTTTTTTTTAATTTTTTGCTGGACTAGGTCTTTGTTGCTGCTTGCAAGCTTTCTCTATTTGCAGCGAGTAGGGGCTACGCTTTGCTGTGGTGCACAGGCTCCTCACCGCAGTGACCTCTCTTGTTGTGGAGCACAGCCTATAAGTGTGAGGGCTTCAGTAGTTGCAGTACCTGGGCTCAACAGCTGTGGTGCATGGGTTTAGTTTCCCCAAGGCATGTGGAATTTTCCTGGACCAGGGATCTAACCCATGTCCCTGCATTAGCAGCTGAATTCTTATCCACTGTACCACCAGAGAAGTCCTGGTTCCCTGTTATAATCCCCATCAGTGCATCATCAAATCTTCAGGGATGGAGGAAGTTTTGTTCTCTCCAAGCTAGGGGGTTCCTGTCTCATCAGTCTATAGGAACTGCGTGATCACAGCATGTGGCATTCCTATCATATGCCTGTCTCTAGAGTCTCTATGGAGTATCTGTGTCATCGTACTTGCTGTTATGTGTCAGTACTTCCATCCTGTCTCACAGATCACTGGTACGTTTTGCACATCAGTTGAATGTGTCTCATGTCTGTCACACATCTTTCCTCTACCAGTACAGTAATTGTGTTTGGGTCCTGTCTGTTTTGAAGACTGTTAACATCCAGCACCTGTCATACAGTGTCCCAAGGATTCCAAGGTTGTTCTCAGGTATATCACAAACCCATCACGCATGACCCCCAAATATATGTATATGACTCTTGGCTCTACTGCATTATCACTACACATCTGGCACATTTAGTACCTGAAATATTTGTGTTTCTAGACTGTGCTTCAGTGTGCTAGCAAAACACACTGTCATACCACATTTCCAGCTGTGTGACCATCACACCTGTCCTATTCTTGTATCTCCAGTTCAGTTCAGTTCAGTTCCATGGCTCAGTCATGTCCGACTCTTTGAGACCCCATGGACTGCAGCACACCAGGCCTCCCTGTCCATCACCAACTCCCCGAGTTTATTCAAACTCATGTCCATTGAGTCGATGATGCCATCCAACCATCTCATACTCTGTTGTCCCCTTCTCCTCCCACCTTCAATCTTTCCCAGCATCAGGGTCTTTTCAGATGAGTCAGTTCTTCACATAAGGTGGCCAAACTTGATTGGAGTTTCAGCTTCAACATCAGTCCTTTCAATGAATATTCAGGACTGATTTCCTTTAGGATGGACTGGTTGGATCTCCTTGCAGTCCAAGGGACTCTCAAGAGTCTTCTCCAACACCACAGTTCAAAAGCATCAATTCTTTGGCACTCAGCTTTCTTTATAGTCCAACTTTCACATGCATACATGACTGCTGGAAAAACCATAGCCTTGACTAGATAGACCTTTGATGGCAAAGTAATGTCTATGCTTTTTAATATGCTGTCTAGGTTGTATCTCCAAATGCTACCATTACACGTCTGTCAGCCAGGAGCAGACCCCAATTATCCATCTCTTCAATATTTAGTTTATAGGAAAGATGGGAGAAGGTTGAAGTGAGTCACTCAGTCGTGTCCGACTCTTTGCAACCCCGTGGACTGTAGCCTACAGGCTCCTCCCTCCATGGGATTCTCCAGGCAAGAATACTGGAGTGGGTTGCCATTTCCTTCTCTTTCCTTTTTGTTAAATCAAAAAGGTGCAAAAAAACAAATCTAGAATGAGATCAATTCTAATAGACTAGTGACCCAGCAAATTCAACAAATAAATCAGAATAAAAGGAGGTAAGTGGCACCTATTTGTTATGAGACTTATGAAACATACCTATTAAAAGTAATATGGGTATGTTTTAGATATTGATTACACTTCATCACCTTAAAAACAAACATATTTTGGAAACAACTGAGAAAACTGAGTACTGATAACATATGAGATTTTTAAGTATTTTTATTTTGTGTGATATAGCCCTTAGATTTTAGAAATGCATCTTTGTTTTTGGCTGTGTTAGGTCTTTGTTGTGGCGCATAGGCTCTGTCGTGATGCATAGGCTTTCTCTTGTTGTGGTACATGGGCCTCTCTTATTGTGGAGCACAGGTCTAGAGTGCAAGGGCTCAGTAGTTGCAGCATGCTAGCGTCTCAGTTGTTGTGCATGAACTCTCTAGTTGTGGTGTGCTGGTTTAGTTTCCCTGCAGCATGTGGAATCTTTGGCTCCCCAACCAGGGATCAAACCTGTGTCCCCTGCACTGGAATGTGGATTCTTAATCACTGGACCACCAGGGAAGTCTCTAGAAATGCATCTTGAAGAGATTACGATTAAATGACATGATGTGTATGCTTATAAATAACTCAGTAATAAGCATGGGTATAGATGAATCAAGAATGGCCATGAAGTAGCAAATACATGAAAAGATGCTCAACAACACTCATTATCAGAGCAAGGCAAATCAAAACCACAGTGAGGTACCATCTCATGCTGGTCAGAATGACTGCCATCAAAAAGTCTACAAACAATAAATGCTGGAGAGGGTGTGGAGAAAAGGGAACCCTCTTACACTGTTGATGGGAATGCAACCTAGTACAACGACTATGGAGAACAGTGTGACGATTCCTTAAAAACACTGAAAATAGAACTGCAATATGATCCAGCAATCCCAGTGTGGGGCATACACACTGAGGAAACCAGAATTGAAAGAGACATGTGTACCCCAATGTTCATTGCAGCACTGTTTACAATAGCTAGGACATGAAAGCAACCTAGATGTCCATTGGCAGATGAATGGATAAGAAAGTTGTGGTACAAATATACAATGGAATATTACTCAGCTATAAAAAAGAACATATTTGAGTCAGTTCTAATGAGGTGGATGAAACTAGAGCCTATTATACAGAGTGAAGTAAATCAGAAAGAGAAATACCAGTACAGTATGTTAATGCATATATATGTAATTTAGAAAGATGGTAATGATGACCCTATATGCAAGACAGCAAAAGAGACACAGATGTCAAGAACAGACTTTTGGACTCTGTGGGAGAAGGTGAGGGTGGGATGATTTGGGAGAAGCACTGAAACATGTATATTACCGTATGTGAAATAGATGACCAGTCCAAGTTTGATGCATGAAACAGGGCACTCAAAGCTGGTGCACTGGGACAACCCTGAGGGGTGGGATGGGAAGGGAGGTGGGAGGGGGGTTTGGGATGGGGGGGACACAGGTACACCTGTGGCTGGTTCATGTCAATATATGGCAAAAACCACCACAGGATTGTAAAGTAATTAGTCTCCAATTAAAATAAATTAATTTAAAAAAAGAATGGCCATGAAATGATAAATAATGAAAGATTGAGGAATAGTTCATGGAGCTTCACAACAGTTCTCTCCAGTTATATGTTCATGTGTGTATGTGTGTGTGTATATATATATTTATGAAAAATATCTATTACACAAGGAAGATTATGTCCTTGCAGTAATAATTTTATGTTAATAAGCTGGATTAAAAAGACTAGGAGGAAATATTTTGGTTTCAGGAGTGTAAGCATATATCAAAAACATCAAATTGTACACTCTTGTGCAGTTTATTTTAAGTGAATCATACCTCAATAAAGCTGTTAAAAAACCAAAGGTACTAAATACTCAAAACTTCTCTTTGCTAGTCATTTTACTATTATGTATGTTCTTGGGTTTACTTATGAAAACTCAGTATGGTGGAAAAAATATAATGATGAGCTACTGTGCATCTCTTCTTATTCCATGTTCAGTGACATCATTTTGGCGTCTTGAAACTGGCCACTGTGGGGACCTGCCAGGTGTAAAGGTAAGATGGCTTCTACAACAGAAACATGCAGTGACACATCTGGCAAGAGCCTTGGATAGGCCAGAAAGTACAAGAAAGCTTGCCACAAATTCATAACTTATGGAGAATCTCCTCACTGTGGACATTCGTATATAAAAGGTTCAATATTAGGCAGATGTCTTCATCACAAAGGCTCTCCTCTAGTGTTATATTGAGCAAGTAGATTGCACCGTTATTGTATGTCTATGGTGAATCTTCGTGTGAATTTCCTGCTGTTCAATGAGGTTAAACTATCACCTGAAGGCTTTCCTATGTTCACTTCACTCATAAGGTCTCTCTGTAGTGTGGACTTTCCTGGTGTTGAATGAGGTTAGATCTTTGGATGAAGACTTTCTTAATTCACTGTACTCATGAGGCTTATATGATTGAATATTTGGTGCTGAATCAGAGAAGACCTTTGACTGAAGACTTTCCCACATTCATGGCACTTGTAACATCCTTCTCCACTGTGGATTTTCTGTTGCTAAATGAGGATAGGCTTTGGCCTAAAGGTTTCTCTTCAGACAAGCTTTCAGTGATAAATCAGAGCAGACCTTGAACTGAAAGCTTCTCTATTTCATGAGGCTTTTTCTAGTGTGCAGTCTCCAGTGCTAAATAATGTGTGTGCTTCAGCTAAAGAATTCCCCACATTCTTTGCACCCATAAGGCCTTCCTCTAATGTTAACTATCCAATCTTTAATGAGGTTGAAGCTTTCCTAGAGGCTCTCCCATACCCATTGCATACAGAAGATCTTTCTCCAGGATGAAATCTCTGGTGTTCAAGAAAGCTAGATAAAGAATTTCCCATATTCACTGCATTAATAAGGTCTTTCTTCAGTGTAAACTCATCGGTGAAAACAGGTCTGTATTTGCAGCTGAAGATTTTACCACATTTGTGGAAAGTTTAAGTACTTTTTCCTTTTTGTGGAGTCTCTGTATTTGTGGTTGAAGGCTTTCCTGCATCCGTCACACTTCTAATGAATTTTCCTACTATGAATGGTCACCCCACACTTGGTGCTGCTGCATGGCTTCTTCTGTTGTTAAGTGCAGGAAGCGTGAACTGACCAGGAAGCACTTTCCAACTTTGTTTCAGGTAAAGGAATTCTTTGGTATATGGAGTTTGTAGCTCTTCACAAACAAGGTCCTGCCACATCCCTTCTGAAATTTTTTCTCTACTGTGCTGCTTCTGGTGAAGGTTTATACTAAAAGAATGGTTTCCCACATGCCCCATAAGTATATGGTTTTTGCCTGGGGTGTGTGCTCCTTTCCTCAGCCAAGTGCAAAATGTCTTTTAAGACAGAGATACATATCTCACAGGAGTGGGCTTTGTAGGGAAAAGGGACCTGCTTTGGGAGTCCTGACCTGTGACATTCCTTCTACAGAAACACTCTGCCCAGAAGGTGCCTCCTCGTCTTCCCCTCCACGCCAATAACCTGGAAACAAAGAAATACAGCTGAAGGACAGCTGACTCTGGTAGGAAGGAGCAACCTCCATCACAAAAGTGCATCCGATACACTAATGAATGAGTGCACGTGAGTCCACAGGATTGTTGTCAGGAGGGAGTTGGAGTCAGGTTGAGGAAGCAGCTGCTGTGTCGCAATGGTCCTCTAAAGGTCACAGCATGGGGGACATAAAGGACACAGTGAAGAGCCAAGTGCAGGGTAAAGGGTGGGGTACAACACAAAGAGGAGATGCAGGTCTACAACTCACTCTGAATGGTTTCTAGCACTTCTCTGCTGATGAGCCAGGAGAGCTATGCAGAAGGATGTGTCTGGGCCCAAGAAAATCCAATAGCATCAGAGTAGTTCTTGTTCAAAGACTACTTAGAGATATGTGCACATCTCACAACAAAATATGTGTGGGGCAGTGATGGAGAACACTGTGAGAAAAAGCAGTGGAGAAGAATGGGTGGAATCCATTGTGAGAGTTACGATTCACCCTGACAGAGAGCCAGTGTAGAAATGACAAGTGAGCAAAGTGTCAAGAATGGAGGAGGAAAGGCAGAAATAAAGTGTGGCTGCTGGTACTGGCACCAAAATGTAGAGGAAACAGAACATAATCATGGTATGAACTGAACACACAGTCCTGAGATCACGCCCCTTCACTTGCCACTCAATAGTGCCAGGGACCCTCTGAGCCCATTTTGTGGAGCTGGAGTCATTAAAATGCCCACGCTGAGAAGCATCCATAGGTCTCCCCTGACTCCCCATGTAAGTATAGTGCCTGGATGATATAAGCTCTAAGGAAAAGACTGGACAGGTGAGTGGCCAACACTGACCTAGAGTAACTCAGAGTGACAGACATAGGAAAGAAAATTCAATATTACCAAAATTAACCTCAGAGGAGGATCTTGAAAGAATAGCCTATGGGCCACATAAGTAGTGACCATATCAGTGACTACAATTCCTAGCATAGGAAGAAACGAGGATACATAAGCTAGAGGAAGGGAGTAGAACCTAGGGCAGAGGTGACACCTGGCCTGAGAAAGGTGGAATCCAAAGGCTAACTGCGAGACTTCTGACTCCCTCCCTGAAGGGCTTTGGGGCAGCAGGTACTGAGACTGAGTGAGAAAAAGACAGGACACTGAAGACAGCTCAGTCCTAGCAACCAGAGCACCTACCCAGGGAACTGGGGAAGGAAGCAGTGCCTGTGGTCCTGATGTGACAAAGATCTGATCTGTCCATGGGGAAAGGAAAATATACTGGGGCAGGTATGAGGGTCTTACCTAGAGAGGCCATAAGTGCAAAGTTCTCCAGCATCACATTGCAGTATAGGAGTTTCTGGGCCTCATCAAGGAGAACCCATTCCTCCCAGGAAAAGTACACTGCCACATCCTCAAAGGTTATGCTGCCCTGCCATGATGAGGAGAGAGGAAATCATGAACAGCCTCTCAGTCAAGGATCCCCAATCCATATCCCCACATATGTATTCCATGCTCATACTTCTCCCCAGCCCCACAACTAAGATGAGGTATTGGACTCTGGTGCCATTTGTGTCTGTTCCCTCCTAGTGGTCCCATTAGTTACTGTGTCTAGTCCTCAGCAACATTAGGCAGGTGGGCACAAGGATGCCATTAAGATCCAGGCCTGCCATGTAGGGCTCCACCTGTCCTGCCAGGCAATTCCCGGGAAGTCTCCCAGATGGTACCTCCCAAGCACAACCAAACTTGGGCCCGCCCTTCATCCTTCAGTCCCTAAAACCAGGACTCTGGTGACATCACTTCATACTTCTTCTTCATGTGCATATCATACTTTAGACTGTACCTCTCTTCTATCTCCAGACCCTATAGCCACCACCACCTCCTCTCTGTCCCATGCTGCAAACCTCTCCCTGCCTTCCCCATGTGTTACTTACCTCATGATGTCAAGATTATGCAAATGCAAACAGGATTCAGCACCTCATTGGCTCCCACTGCCAGGGGCAGCCTTGAATCCTGCTATCCCATCCTCACTCCCTGGCTTATTGCTTGTGTCACCCTCAGCCATTCAGAACCACGTGCATTCAGATCCCACTGGTCCTCTTCCACTTCCGTGTGGCACTTACTGTCCCCTTGTTAGTCACAACCCTCCTCTCTCAACCTAACGCTCATTCAAAGCCCAACCTCATGGCTCTCCTCCTACAGCTTAGTGACTCAATGAAACAACCACATTTTCCCCTGACTGAATCCACCAGCCTGATTGAAACACTCCAGCATCACCCAAAATCTTAGTAAGTCATAGACCTGAGCATAGGAATCAGCCTCAGCCTTAGTGTCATGTTTCCTCGGTTATGTCTAGGATTCTGCATTGTTTCAACATCTACTCTTCCCTCAGAAGCCTTGACCACCTGCCAGACCATCCTCTTCCCAAACCCCCTTTCATGGCCAGTTCTCTACCTCAACAATGCTTGGTGATTGCATGCTACCCCTAACCAGGTACTCAAAGAAGACACCCAGTCCTGGGGCACCACCTTCCCTTTCCTGGCCTGCTAATAGCATTACCACCATAAGCCCCTCCCAAATGTGACCCACAACTCCACCTAATCTTGGATACACAGAGTAACCACCACCATTTTGATGTCTCCACCTTGAATCATTCCCCAGAGTTTCAGATATTTATGTCCAACTGCCAATTTAATGCCTTCAAGCAGTATTTTCTGAAACATCTCAGATTCTTAACATGGCTTGCCTCCCACCAAAAAATAAAACAAAAAACTCCTGATAATCCCATTAAAAATTACTGCCAGCTTTCTTTTCTTCCTTCCAAAACCTCAGGGTAATCCCCAACTCCTACCTTTTTCTCTCTCATCCTCAACATTAGAACATCCAGTCAGTCATACATTAAAGGGGCTTCCCTGGTGGCTCAGAGAGTAAAGAATCTGCCTGCAATGCAGGAGACCTGGCTTCAATCTCTGGGTCAGGAAGATGCCCTGGAGAAGGGAATGGCTACTCACTTCAGTATTTTTGCCTGAAAAATTCTATGGACAGAGGAGCCTGAGGGGTGGGGTGGGGTGGGGTGGGGTGGGGATATGGTCCATAGGGTCGAAGAGTCGAACACAAATGAGTGACTAATATATCCTTATCACTCACTCACTCATATATAAAAAAACAGATCTGGAACCCAACCACTTCTCCTACTTTCATGGCCACCAGACTGTCCAGTTACCACCAATACTCATCTGGACTACTATAGTAACGTCATCCCTGATCTTCCTGCCTCCTCCCTCACTCCCCTAAATCTGTTCTTCACTCTGCAATCTAACAGAGCCTTCTAAGACCTGAGTCACATAACCTCCTTATTCCTATGCCATTGCTCCTATCCTCTCCAGGAAAACATTCAACTTCTCAGGCTGCCATTTCAAGTCTGGCTGTTTCTTTCCTGATCACCAGAGCAAAGGGAAATGCGGTTCTCTGAACACTCTCAGCTCAACCTTACCTTCAAGCATTTGGACATACTACTACTTGTGCCTGGAATAACCTGCCCCACCTCATTCCCTTGGTTGCCAGACATAGGAACTACTTCACATAAACACTGACCTAGGGCTTGGGGTTTCTCAAGAGTCCCCAGGCCAAAGGGCTAGGAGAGTGACAGTCTGCATCCTAGAGCATCACAATCTCAGAGAACCTGTGTGTTTTGTGTGAGGAAGTTGGGACTGGTGAGATACCACTCACCTCGCTAGGGTCCTTAAGCCTTTCTGTGGCCATGGAACCTGTGGGAAGAGAGAGGCTGTGAGAAGCAAGTCACTATGGAAGGTCACCATGGGCTCAAACCTCCTTTGTACCCTTGCCTAGTGCTGGGGCCGAGTGACCTTGGGCTTACTGTTAACTTCTCTTTTTAAAAATTTTCTTTATTTTTGGTTGTGCTGGGTCTTCCTGCTGTGTGGGTTTTTCTCTAGTTGCAGAGAGCAGGGGCTACTCTTCATTGTAGAGCAAGGGCTTCTCACTGTGGTGGCTTCTCTTGTTGCAGAACAGGGGCTCCAAAACACAGGCTCAAAAAGTTGCAGCAAATGGGCTTAGTTGCTCTGAGGCATGTGGTAACTTCCTGGATCAGGGATTGAACCTGTGGTCTCCTGCATTGGCAGGTGGATTCTTTACCACTGAGCCACCAGGGAAGCCTTATTGTTAACTTCTGTATCCTAGTCTTCAGTAATACCTCTTACCAGCTGTGTGACTTTGGAGAAGGGCTCAACCTTCAGGTGACTCACTGTCCTCATCACCCCTTTTCTAGTTGGGGGAAAACTTTAAAAACTCTAACTCAGACTGTGTTCCTCCTCTGTTCACAACCCTCCATGCTTCCAAGCACCATAAGAACCTAGGTACACCTCCTCCAACTGCCATTCCAAGCTCCACTCCCCAGTCACACTCTGTGTGGGGAGTGTGTGTCCTGTCATGTACTGACAGGACATGAAGCCCAGGTTTCCCCAACAGTCCTGGACCAGAAGCTCCTCCAGGTCTTTGCACACACGATCTCTCTGCTTGTAACACTCCCACATCTCATCACACTGACTTTCGGAAATGGGCCCTCCCTTCTCACACCCTTGCAGGTGCTGGACCCTCTGACCTAGGCTGTGGTAATTCGCCCATGCTCCCCATATGTGGTGTTTTAGGATTCAAATGTGGGAGTGGTTCAAGTGAGGGCCTGAAGATCTCAGTACCAACTCATGCCAGGTCCATCAGTGAGGCCTCTGTGATCTGAGCCTGTGGGTGAACAGGGACGGGAATGACATGTGACCAGTGTGGGAACTCCAACATCACCCCTTCCAACCCAACCCTAACGTGGGTCCTCCCAGGCGGCCCCCACTCCAAGCCTCAGATTCACCTCTGTGCAGTGAGGACAACAGTTTCTCTCGACCTTTCAGTCTCTGATTGACTCAGACCCGACTCAGCGATCAAGAGCTATGGCGCTGGTGAATCTGCCCCAAGGCAGCCAAAATGACGGCCACAAAGAGAGGCCGGAAGTTCCGCCCCTATCTTTTGCCAAATATGGCTCACCCCTCTCCCGTGCCTTCATTGGGTCAGCACTGCCGGTGTTCAGCGCACAGCACTCTGGGTAATATAGTCATCTCTCCTTACGCGGCGGAGAGCGAGTATCCCATCCATTCCTAGCCGCAGAAAAGGAGCTTTGCTTTCTCTCAAAAGAAAGGCACATGGATTTGTGAGCAGTGTAGTCTGCAGTCGATCACCAAAGTGTTAATAAAGATTATTTCACAGTTCATCGAGGTCAGCATGCTCTTAACGGCTAAGCGTTTTTTCCGATGCTCCAAAGACTGCAAATCCAAGTGATCATTCCATGGTGTCACTGAGACTCAGAGTGCTTCCACACGTAGCTGGGAGCTAATAAACGTAACTTGTTGCTCTTCAAATGCATGTAGCCTAAAGTGTTAATCAGTTTTGTGCATTTCAGTATGTTCTGTCAAGAACTAAAGGGGAAAAGCCAGATCACGTAAGATGCAAGAAGGATGTTTGGAGGCCCTTCAAAGAAGTAGCCACACTGAGAATGATATTTCCAAAAGTGATTCTTTTTCATTCTTGAAAATATTGTAAAGAGAACATGTAGAGTTACCAGAATAGTGAAAGTGGACAGAGATCTGTAGTGTTATGTTTTTTCACTGATCTAACAAATGTTCTCTGAGCATTATTGTAGGTGCATGGGAGACATCATGAAACAATTGAGACAAAAACTCTTGCCTTCAACGGAGCTTATATTATATTCAAGGAAAACAGACAACAGGGAAGAAGTACCTGAGGACTTCCCTGGGGATCCAGTAGTTAAGAATCCACTTTTCAATGCGGTGGACATGGGTTTGATTCCTGGTTGGGGAACTAAGATCCCACATGCCTCAGGCCCATACACTCTGCAACCCACGTGCCACAACTAGAGAAACCTGAGCTCTGCTAAGAAGATTGCACATGCAGCAACTAAGACCAGATACAGCTAAACAAATACATAATTGTTTTAAAAGACAGAGAAGAAATACTAAATTAAATAAGTAGAATGTAGTAGGCAGAATGGAGAGGAGTGTTTATGTGCTGAGAAGTAGGGCGGTAGTCTGTAATGTTACCACAAAGAGGCGCAGGACTGAAGACACCAGACTAGCTGCATCCCTCTCCCACCTGCTCCACCTGCTGGTTTTTAGGAATAGGACCTTTTGACACTAACAGGATTTGTTTGGTTTTTAACAACTCAGGGTTTTGTTTTTATATACATGTGTGCAGTAAGGGAGATCTCCTTAGTAAGAAGATAACTGAGTAAACACTTGAAGGAGGTGAGGAATGAGTCCTGTTGGGTTTATTGTTTCAGGCAGTTCCAGGCAGAAGAAACAAGTGATTTAGGGGCTTCAGTGGGTGGAGACTGGTGGGGGTTTGTGGTCACCTGCATCCTGGGGCTTCCTCACTGGATTCCTTAGTGGTGGAGGGACTAGCACCTCCAGGGGGACATTTCTCTGTTTTGCTTACTGCCGAGACCTCCAGGGATGTTAGTGAGAACTCTGGCATCTACCCTGCGGAGTCTGCAAACCTCCAGCCCTGTTGTCTGGGGCATGAGATAGCATTGTCTTTCCTAGGACACTTCTCTGAGTTTGATCTGTGAACCAGCAGCAAGAGCATCGCATGAGAACACTTTTTTTTTAAGGATTTTTAAAAATTATTATTTTATTTTATTTATTTAATAATTTTTGGCTGTGCTGGATCTTTACTGCTTCTTGAGTTTTTCCTCTAGTTGTGGAGAGCAGGGGCTACTCCTTATTGAAGAGCACAGGCTACTCATTGAGGTGGCTTCTTTTGTTGCTTCAAACAGGCACTAGGACACTCGGGCTTCAGTAGTTGTGGTTCCCTGGGCTCTAGAGCACAAGCTCAATAGTTGTGGCAAAGGAGCTTACTTGCTTTGAGGCTTGTGGGATCTTCCCAGACTAGGGATCAAACCTGTCTCCTACACTGGCAGCAGATTCTTTACCACTGAGCTGCCAGGGAAGTCCCACATGAGAATACTTAAGGACTCTCAGTTGTTTGAACCTAGACCTACTGAATCAGACATTCTAGGGTGAAAGTCCAAAAATCTGCCTTAAAGGGGCTCTAGGTCATTTCATGAAAGTTTAAGAACATTGTCTCCATCTGCTGTGATTTCTATGAATGTGAATCATGCGGTTTTTGTTTGTTTTTTGCTACTAACAGGAATCACTTCTAAAGGCACAGGAATTTTGAACTGAGGTTGCAAAATGCGTTTGTAAATGTTATTTTTCCTAACACTTTAACATATAAAATGTCAACCCTATACACGTTTCTAAAATACAAAGTGAAAAGTCTGATAATTTTAGCTTCTGGAGCAATGTTTGCAAGCTTCTATTATCCTTTTAGAACTGAGTCTTCACATGTAAGTCTTGCTCTATGTGTGTGTTCAGATATATTCCTATACACATTGTTTTTCTTTGTAAAAATAAAGTTATACTTTGAATGCTGATTTGCAGTTCGCGTTTCTCCATTTATCTTGGTCAACCTAAAGCTACCTCTTTATTTAACTCAAAATCTCCTTACGGACACCTTGTGCGCCACAAGCCGCCTCCTCCTTTTAAAAGCTGCCTCGTGTCATTGTCAGTATGCACCATGGCTGCCCAGAAGAGGTGGGGTCAGCCCTAGTTGGGGGGGCTTTTGCGACGGTGGCTTAAATCCGCTGGACCGCTCTGCCAAAGCCATGAAACAGGAGGTCCTGTGAATGGCAGGTGCTCTCCGACCTCCAAGGGGTGGGGAACACGGTTTGAGAGAGTGAGAGAGGCTGGTTGGGACGCCTTTCAGGTCTTAGCGCTCAGATGCGTCCGGGTCTGGCCTACTGGTTTCGTGTTCCGTTGTGGTCCCCATCTTCACTTCCAGGAGCCTGGCAGTGACGTCGCATCACCTCGCCGCGGCTGCGCCCTGCGGTCCTGGCCAGGTTTCCCTAGATTGTGCGGACAGGTGTGAGGGCGAAGGGGCCGCTCGATCCGCGCTCGGGGGCGCCCTCTACTGGCAGGAACTGGCCAGGCTGTTGTGGGTCCCCAGGGAAGGCCTTCCGCGGCGCTGACCTGACCCTGCTGGGGCCTGGGCGCCGGAAGTCACTTCCTAATACTTTTCTGCTTTTCTCTCGAGTCTTAGAGCGAAATTCACTGGTAGAATCTGTTGGAAAAGTCACGAGTCGGGATGGCTGTCGCTAGCTGGCTGGCCGCTCCTCGGTCGCCTCCTGGCGGCCGCTGTTCAAGGCCGGAATTCGGTCTAGTAGGCCGCCTGGAACATTTGGCCTGTGAAGACAGATGTAGAGACTCAAACTCTGGAGCCAAAAGTAAAGATTTAGTCTCAGGACGCAGCTCTTGAGAGAGTGCTGGGAGCTCAGCTGTTGAGACCAGCACTGGGCGAGTTAGGCCTGGTGCCCAGAGGAGCCAGGGACTTAGGATGGCACCCTATCCTAGGAGGGCACCCTTGAGAAGGCTCAGCGCCCTCTCAGGGGCCTGTCGGTACCCCTCCTAGCAGTTTATCCACAAGAGCTGATAGGGAAAGTTGAAAAGAACCTTAAAGTCTTCTGTGGGTCCGATGTGCCTGCGGCTAGTCACTCAGAACCCTTCTACCAGCAACTGTCAGCTGCTGGCCCTCTGGAGAAAGGGCATGCATGCTAAGGCACAGTGTTACTTCCAAGGGGTGGTCTCTCTGGGGTCTCCACGTGATGCTCAGGGTGTTCAGAGAGGAGGTCTCTCCCTCCTCTCTGGTCAGGATTTCAAATGAATTCATCTGGTCAGGATTCAAATGAATTGCATACTGTGGACCTCTGCAACCTCCATTCAGCACTCAGCCCCCAGCAACTGTTCTCACCGGGCCTTATACAACCTTGTCCAGAAGCCACCCAGTGTAGTCTTCTGCCAAAACGCCAAGAGAGCCCATACAGATTTCTTTGGCTGCCTCTCTACACATATCCCATTTTATGGGAGGCCCACACACAATTGCCTGAGCAGCTCCAGGCTCTCATCCCTGTTGCCTCCACCCTATTCTTTCTGGGCTCTACTTCCATGAACAGTTTTGGAAAATGTCTGGGCAACTGGATGACTCAAATTATGGTTTGTCTGACTTTCAGTGGTCTTAATCATAATAGTTTGCTTCCAAGTAATTCTGATTATCCCTGGTTTTGAAACCAGATTAATCATTTTGGGGAAAGTTTTATTTCACTTCATATTATGGATTTATCTTTTTACTTCACCAATATTCCCTGGGGTGCTTACTTACTGAGTCTGTGAAAAATTAATAGTGACTTCTGTTAACATCTCACTCCTCTCCATTTAAAGAGAACTGGGACTTAAGCTTAATAACCAATCCTTTTTTGAAAAATCAGTGTTTCATTTACACAGTTCTTTTTCTTATTGCTTTCATTGCATTGTCAGGTATTTTTTAAGCTGCATTAAAATTTACATCTTTTATTTGTTTTCATAGAGTGGTTGCACTTAAGATAAGAACCACATTTATATTCATACCAATTTTTCCCTTAAAGAAAGTCTACTACATATGAATGAGTTCTGTTCCAAGAGGTCATTCACAAGTCCAATTTGTTCATAAATCCAACAAAGTTAGCCTATGTACCTAAGAAACACAATTGGCTACATAGTACTATACTATAATAGATTTATAATACTTTTCACACAAATATGTACATAAAAAATAAACAAGCACAAAAAATAAAGGAAACATTTTTAATCTTACGTTACCTTGAGAAGTACAGTAGGTTCAGTACAACAGTTGGCCTAAGGGGCTGGCATGCACATTCACATCTTTGAAAGTTTGCAACTTGTAGGGGACTTACTGTCTGTGCATTAGTTTGCTAGAGCTGCTATGACAAAGTACCACAAAGTGGGTGGTTTAACCAACACAAATTGATTGTCTCACAGTTCTGGAGCCTGGAAGTCCAATATTAAGGTATTGGCAGATTGCCCTCTCTCCTTGGCTTGCTGTGTCCTCACATGGTTGTCCTTCAGTCCATGTTGTATGTATCCCAATCGCCTCTTCTTATAAGGACACCAGTCATATTGGATTAGGGCCCACTCATGTGACCTCCTTTTACCTTAATTATCTCTTTAAAAGCCGTGTCTCCAAACACAGTCACATTCTGAGACACTAGGGGTTACAGCTTCACCATATGAATTTTGGGGAAACACAGTTTCACCCATAACCTAGGGAAATGTGACATGCACATAGGAAATTTTAAAATATTTAGATTTTAATGAATCTTTCTGAAGCTGATACCTATGTAACTAACTAGCACTAAAGGCAATACAAAAGAATATCAGCAGTACCCACTGTCCTGAGTGGGCTTCCCAGGTTATTCAGTGGGTAAAGAATCTGCCTGCAATGCAGGAGAAGCAGGAGTCATGGGTTCGATCCGCAGGTCAGGAAGATCCCCTGGAGGAGGGCATGGAAACCCACTCAAATATTCTTGCCTGGAGAATCCCATGAACAAAGGAGCCTGGCGGGCTGCGGTCCACAGGGTCACAAAGGGTTGGACATAACTGAATCAACTGAGCATGCACATTGTCCTGAGTGGTCCATCCAAGTCACCATGGGATCCTCCCCCAACACCAAGAGGAATCTAATATCCTAATCTTAAAAGTCAGTATTATTTGACTTTTGAATAGTTTTTCCTATGGTTTATGAGTCCCCAAAATAGAATTTGGTTGTAGCTGTTATTGATCGTTGTATGACTGGAATCATGCATTATGTGCTCTGTTTGGCCTTATATCTTCTTCAAAATAAATGCTTGTAAGCTTTGTCCATGTTATTCCATGTATCTGTGTATCATCCATTTTCACTGCTGTTGAGCAAGCAATTTATCTATCCACTCTATTGCTGACGCACCTTTGTATTGCTTTCAGTTACCAGTAATCATAATGATGCTGCTGTGAAAGTTTCTGTCCATGAATTCTGATGCATATTAAAATGTATTTTTATAGCAGTTTATATCTTCATAAGGAAGATATAAATATCTTAAATATTTATAAACTTAATAGCAGAACTTCAAAATATAATAAGGCAAGAACTGACCAAACCAAAGGATGATAGACAAATTACAACCATAATTGGAGATGCTAACATTTCTTTGTCATGAACAGTTACAAGTGGACAAAAAAAGTACAAAAATTTTATCTTGACTTAGTGGCTTGTATAAATAATTCATCAACATTACCTGAACATACATTCTTTTTCAAGTAAAGATAGAATGTTCACAAAGATAGACACATATGAGGTGAAAAAATAAGTCAGCAAATTTCAAAAGACTGAATACATAAAATGGAATGAAAGTAGAAACCAAAAGCTAACATGTCTAGAAAGTCCTTTATAAATCAAGCAAAACATGCTTTTACATAACCAATGGATCAAAGAAATAACAAGGAAAATTAGGAAATTAGAAATGAATGATAATTAGAAACAGCATATCAAAATTTGTGGAGTGTGGCTAAAGCAGTGCTTAAGGGAATGTTGCAGCTTTTTTTTTTTTGCCACCCAAGCAGTCTGTGGAATCTCAGTTCCCCAAAACAGGGAACCTGCACTCCCTGCATTAGAAATGCAGTCTTAACCATTGGACCACCAGGGAAGTCCCAGGAATGTTGAAGCTTTAAGTGTTTATATTAAAAAATAAGATCTAAAAACAATTATTTAGTTTTCCATTTTAAAAACAGAAAATCAAGTTAAATCCAAAGTAAAAATAAAGAAATAACAAATATAAAAGCAGGAAAAGAAAATCTACAGTAGAGAAAATTAACAAGCAAAAGCTGGATTTTTTGAAGATTGATAAAATTGATAAATATTTACTAAAATTGATCAAGAAATAAAAAGAAAATTCGAATTACCAACATCAAGAAAGAAAGGTGGGGCATAGCTACAGATCTAGAGGAGTAAAAGGATAACAAGTGATTATTCTTCCAGGAAGAAACTTATAGGTCCAAATAATTTTCCTGGTGAATTTCATCAAATATATAAGGAAGATATTTTACCAGTGTTACATAAACTCTCAGAAAATAGGGAAAGGGGCAGCTTTTCCTGACTCATTCTATGAGGTTAGCATTAGACTAATACTACAACATAATAACAAAACATACAGATTAATGTACATTATGAACATAGATATAAAAAATCTTTAACATTTTTGGAAATCAAATGTAACCAAAAATGAAAAGATGCTCTACCATGGCCAAATGAAATTTGTAGCAGGAATGCAAAGTTAGTTTAATATTTAAAATCAGTGTAATTTACCATGTTAAGAGAATAAAGGAGAAAAGCTATGTGAATATCTCAAATATGTGTAAAGTGACTGACAAAGTTTAACATCCCTTGCCAAAAAAATAAAATCTGTCAGGAAGGTAGCAATTGGAAGGATTTCCTTTGTCCCAAAGCAAAGCAGGGCTGTGGAGTTATCACAAATTTCAAGAGATTGTGCCTTGAAACATGAAACTTTTAAACTGCTGTGCATCTTGTCCTTGCATGTGAGAGAGGATCACTCACAGAGAGTGGCTGGCCAAAGGACTCAAACAGAAGACAAGGCCTGATGGGGTTATGCTGACAATTGATCTCTGTCCTACATCTGAGGAAAGCAGAGAAGAGGTGGCCAGTGGGTGTCTTATGAGTTGAGCCAATTCAGACCTCCTACTATGGATTGCGTGTGCTCATCAGAGGTGTGCCATGGTGCTGAGTCCCCTAAGGACTATAAAAGTGGTCACCCACAATGCCCACACGAAGAGGAGGCACCACAGTCTCTCTGGAATCAGACAGAGTTCAAATCCTGGCTTCTCTGCTACCATGCCTGTGACCGGAGGAAGGTTCTAAAGGTTAAATGCTGTTTTAATTTGGAAACTATACAAAAAGAATCAAAGAAAACCTGACTACCTGGAAAAGATGTTGTGGGGTGTAGCATCTGGTCAGGTCAGGTCTGGGTGCTGTAGCCCCAGCTCAGAAAACTCCCCAGCTGGGGGTGCTGGGGACTTGTGACCAGGAGGTGACACGCCTAGTGAGGTCCCAGGAAAGGGTGGTATCTGGTAGCCCTGAGCTCCTAGCATGAGACTGGGAGGGTGTGGAGGCAAACTGTGGGGTCAGTGGTGGCCACGTGAAAGGAAGAGATGGGGGTTAACTGCACCCCATGCTGCTTGGACACTCCTTCCCCATCTTAGCATGTGCCCTGCTGCAGTCATCCTGGGCCACCTGGGTGCAGCAGCATCCGCAGGAAATGAGCCCACCCCTGTCTTGCCATCACTGTATCTCTTACACTGACCTCGAGTAAGCCAGGCCCCACTTTGGCAAGATCCAGGTTACTCCAGCACTTGGCTCTACACGGGCTCTACCTTCTGTGACTCACAGAGAAAAGGCCAATGGACCCAGAGGCAGTAACTACTGCAGCTACTACTGTCCCAGGTCAAGTGCTGAGGAAGCTGAAGACTCCATGCCCTGGTGGTCCCCGTTCAACTGGCATCAAGCATCAGTAGTCCTGAGCCATTCCCACTTAGCACAGGGGGCATCTGGTGCCAGACAACTGCAACCAGGTGTGGGAATCCCAAAGGGACAAGGGAAGGGCCACTGGGTCCTGCCACTTGCCCTCTGGTACCTTTTCCCCATCCTCTGCTAGCATGACCCCACTCAGTCACCCATTCCAGCATCAGGCCAAACAATGCATGGTTTGCCTTGGTAGGGCAAGTATCTAGCAGGCAGCTCCAAACAGAGTCCTGCACTCCCAGGATCAGAGGACAAACACAGAGCTTTCCAAGGGTAATGTTCTTAGCATGGTTCTGCTCTCCCCCTTGCCAGCTCCTGTTCCAGACTAGCTGTCACCAACTGACCATTTTCCTCCCTCACTTCCACCGGCCAGCCACTCATTGCTTCCTCATCACTTACTCAGCTGGACTCAACCAGTCTGCAGACTCAGCCTACCTCCCAGCCTGCTCTGGGATTGGGTGTAACCGACAAGGGCACTGCTCTCCTCTTCCAGGCTTTTATCTCCTGGCTGCCCCCAGGAGCCAGTGCCAGCTCCCTCCCATTTGACCAGGCCCAACCCAGCGTGGAACAGATTCTAGCCTCTACCAATCCACCTGCATCTCCGCCAGGACCCCTGCCCCCAACTTTGAACCTTTCCTTTAGCTCAGGAGTCACCTCGTTCACATCTGAAGTCCCTGATAGGCTACAGCAGGGAGTCCCTCTCCCCACTGGCCCTGACTTTACTAGCCTATCCATCACTGCTTTTGCAGTTGCTCTCCCAGCAGACAAGGAGTCAGCCAACTGGGCATCCAAGCCCTCCTTGGACTCTGATGAAACTGGTATGGCTACATTGCCCCCTTCCCAGGCTCCTCCTGACAGACTCCCCCCTGAACAGTTTTGATATCACTTCCCCTTTAGGAAACATGGAAATCCCAGTACAAGTTCAAAACTTAACCTCTACTGCAGCCCAGGTACCCCATGGGGACTTAACTCAGTTTTTGCATGTATGACATCCCTATGTTCCACCTTTGGCATCACTGTCAACACCCAGCCAGCCTTTGCTGGTACATCTGGTGTTTTTCCCCATTTGCCCACCTGCTACTTCTCGCCCCAAGCCATCAGCTGGATGCCCAGCACCAGGCACAGCTCACCTTTAGTTAACACCACTCCAGACCCAAATCTATTCATGGCACATGCAGCTCCTTCAGGTAATGACAGCTCAGGGGGTCAGTGTGTTTGCCCCCAGGCCCCAGCTCCATGTCTGAAGCACTCAGCTTTAGGACAGAGCTGAGCACCACTACTCTTGTTGGGGGAGGCTTAGGACATGAACACCAGGGTTCTGCTAGCCTATAGTGCCTCTGTTAAAATTAGAGAGGCCAGCACTACTGAAAGCCAAACTTAACTGGGAGACACTTTTCTTTTTGCCTAAAGTCAGACCACCTGGGACTCACCCAGCCAAAGCATACCTGTTCTTGTTAGAGGAGATAGCATCACTGAGAAGGAGCATGTATCAGCCTCCTTCCTGTGTTCAAATCACCCAGAAACCATGCAGCCAAAGCACATCAGTTGCAGTGGGTGGTGTCAGCACCTTGCCTGTATTTGGAGATCCTACATTTCCCTACAATGAGAACACCCGGGTTCCACTTGTCCAGAACACAGGCATTGCAATGGAAGAGGCCAGGATGGTAACTGTGATGCTGTAAGCCTTCTCTTGCTGTGTCTGGTCAGAGTGCTTGGGACCCACAGGACCAGAACAAACCTGTTACTCCTGGAGAAGCCTGCACCACTAAGAAGAAACACGTACTCGGAAGTACTTCTCTTCATGCCTTCTGTCAGATACCTCTGGGCCAATGGCCACAGAATATCCATTGCAATGTGAGGGACTGGCACCACATCTGTAGCTGAAGAAACCACTGTCCACGAATACAGTAAGAGCATCTGGGGTGCATGAGTCCAGGGTACAAGTGGTGTAATGGGAGGAGACAGCACCATACCTGCATTGGGACACACTTCTAGTTCCACCACCATTCAGAGCTGTGGCGGAGGCAAGAGGGTGGTATACTCCTGACCAGAGCATACCTGTTGCAATCAGATGGGACAACATCATACACCTTCAGAAAGACACCTCTAGTCTTACCTTCAGTCAGAACACCAGGGGCCTATCCAGCCAGGGTACCCCTTTGACTTTGTAGGAGCTGAAACCACTGAGAAGATACCAGTTTCATGCATTTTTTTTCACACCTTTGACCAGATCAAGTGTGCCTCTTTGGTGGATCCAACAAGCAGTCGCCTTGCCTATGGGGCATCTTAATCACCTACCCAGGGATTCTCTGGGAACAGAAGTGTGGTGGACAAAGTCATTTCTTCTCGTGCAAGAACTAGGATCTCAGCAACTAGGAAGTGAAAGTTTCCTCTAGAATGGCAGGTGAACTCTGTCCCCCATAAATGGATCTTGCTTTGCTGGGAACAGTCTCGATCCTTCTAGTTATGTCAAACAAACTTAACCTGTTCTGTGTTCTCCAAGAACCAGCTAGAGGCCAGACATATCAGGGTGATGTCTGTGTCTGTATCAAAGGTTTGTGGATCCAGGTGTACTGGTTACAAGTTAGCACACTAGCTTGAGAAGTTCCACTCTAGAGAGATGAGACAGATCTGTATGTATCAACTATGCAACACTGGTTTCAACTGTTAGCCTGGAAGACTTAAGCTCTAGGTCAGCTTTCCTTGAGTCTTGGAACTGACAAGACAACCATTGCTACCTACAACTGTCTCCCTTTCCTCTTACCCATTGGCTTCAATGGGTTGTTATCTTTCTTTCCCAGGTATAATGTTATACATAAATTGTTCTTGTTACTTGGTTCTCAGCTCAGGTGTTTTTGCTCTTTTTTAAAAAAATTGGAGTATAACTGCTTTACAATATTGTGTTTGTTTCTGCTGTACAACAATGTGAATCAGTTATATGTAT
This sequence comes from Odocoileus virginianus, assembly GCF_023699985.2. Taxonomy (NCBI): domain Eukaryota; kingdom Metazoa; phylum Chordata; class Mammalia; order Artiodactyla; family Cervidae; genus Odocoileus; species Odocoileus virginianus. The sequence continues at coordinate 15,873,066 of NC_069693.1, read as the reverse complement.
TCATATATATCCAGGCTTCCCTGGCAGCTCAGATGGTAAAGAATCTGCCTGCAACGATCCTGCGCTAGACCCTGTACCTACCTGATGTGTGTCTCCTGTCCAAGTACCTGGGAGAAGATCACTCACAGAGTCAGCTGCATGTCTTAATTAGAAAAGAAATGCCTGATGGTACTATGATGACAGCTGTTGGCCTCTGCAAATGTGAAGGTAAGAAAGAGAAATAAAAGGCATGGAGATTAAAGCATGAGTGAAACTAGCTTCATTCATAGAAAACATGGTTGGGTATGTAGAACATCCTAAGAAATCTACAAAGAAACTACAGAAGTGAGGTGATTTTAGCAAGGTCTCAATATACAAGATCATATACATGTGTGGCTCAGACAATAAAGAATCTGCCTGCAATGCGGGAGACTGGTGTTCCATCCCTGGGTTGGGAAGATCCCCTGGAGAAGGGCATGGCGACCCTCTCCAGTATTCTGGCCTGGAGAATCCCCATGGACAGAGGAGCCTGATGGGCTACAGTCCATGGGGTCGCAGAGTTGGACATAACTGAGTGGCTAAACAACAACAATGGAAGACCTATAGACAGAAAACTATGAAACAGTGGTTGCAAACTTTTTCTTAAAAGGCCAGATAGTAAATATTATAGGCTTCATGGGTCACATGTTCTCTGTCACATAATCTCCTCTCTGTGTGTATTAAAACTCATTAAAATTTTGACATGATCCTTAGTCCAATGGTCTTATCAAAACAGGCTATGTGTTGAATTTGGCCCAATGGTCCTGGTGTGAGCCCCTAGTACAAAATGTTGCTGAAAGGAAAGAAGAAAGACCTAAATATATGGAGACATATACCATCCTTGTGCCCTGGAAAAGTTAATATTGGTAAGTTACCAATTTTGACAAAGACTCTGAAACCTAGTATATGGAACTGTTGTAAGAAATATTGGTGCCTTTGGGACATAAGGGTTTTTAAGGCAAGTGGATCCTGTACCTACCTAATGTGCATCTCCTGGAAGAAGATAACTCCCAGACAGCTGTGTGATTTCCTGCAAGGGTCAATTAGAAGAAATAATTTTCCATGGAGAGGTGGTCCCTCACTACATCATCTGAGGAGACTGAGGCCCAGTGTAGACAATGGTTCGCTCACAAGTTGGACCAAATTTGACCTCCTAGTCGGTAGTCCATGTGCTTGTTACAGGTGAATCATAGTGCTAAGCATCCAAAGGACTACTTAAAAAATAATATATGGGATGTCCCCAGAAGTCAAGTGGTTATGACTCTGCCTTCCAATGCAGGGTGTATGGGTTCAATCCCTGGTTAGCAAATTAAGATCCCACATGCCTCACAGTCCAACCAAAAATAAATAAGTCTCAGAAAATTATTTTTTTAAAGTGAAAAGTAATACATGACATGTACATGACAAGGAGGCACCCTACTCTGATGGCTGGTATTATGATCTATAGAATTAGTCAGCCTGTGTGAAGTCCTACCAGGGTTACTGCCATCTATGTGAGCTGAAGAAAGTTCTAGGATTTAAATAGTTTTATCCAATTTGTAAAAATAAGAGACCCTGCCCTCCAGGAAGGGCTGATGTGGAGTGCAGCATCCCGGCAGGTCAGAGGACCTGGTTCCTACCTCAGAAACCATCCCAGCCCAGCTGCTGCTACTCTAGGCTGGCGCCTTTCCAGGGTGGCCACATAGGTGCTCACCTTCAGGGTTTGGAGGGGCACTACAGAGGTTCCTAGGGCCTCCCTGGTGGGGAAAGACTGTAAAGAATCCACCTGCAATGCAGGAGACTCAGGTTCGATCCCTGGCTGGGGAAGATCCCCGGAGAAGGAAATGCCTACCCACTCCAGTATTCTTTTTTTTTTTTTTCCATTTATTTTTATTAGTTGGAGGCTAATTACTTTACATCATTACAGTAGTTTTTGTCATACATTGAAATGAATTAGCCATGGATTTACATGTATTCCCCATCTCAGTCCCCCCTCCCACCTCCCTCTCCACCCGATCCCTCTGGGTCTTCCCAGTGCACCAGGCCCGAGCACTTGTCTCATGTACCCAACCTGGGCTGGTGATCTGTTTCACCCTAGATAATATACATGTTTCAATGCTGTTCTCTTGAAACATCCCACCCTCGCCTTCTCCCAGAGTCCACAAGTCTGTTCTATACATCTGAGTCTCTTTTTCTGTTTTGCATATAGGGTTATCGTTACCATCTTTCTAAATTCCATATATATGTGTTAGTATACTGTAATGGTCTTTATCTTTCTGGCTTATTTCGCTCTGTATAATGGGCTCCAGTTTCACCCATCTCATTAGAACTGATTCAAATGAATTCTTTTTAATGGCTGAGTAATATTCCATGGTGTATATGTACCACAGCTTCCTCATCCATTCGTCTGCTGATGGGCATCTGGGTTGCTTCCATGTCCTGGCTATTATAAACAGTGCTGCGATGAACACTGGGGTGCACGTATCTCTTTCAGATCTGGTTTCCTTGGTGTGTATGCCCAGAAGTGGGATTGCTGGGTCATTTGGCAGTTCTATTTCCAGCTTTTTAAGAAATCTCCACACTGTTTTCCATAGTGGCTGTACTAATTTGCATTCCCACCAACAGTGTAAGAGGGTTCCCTTTTCTCCACACCCTCTCCAGCATTTATTGCTTGTAGACTTTTGGATAGCAGCCATCCTGACTGGCATATAATGGTACCTCATTGTGGTTTTGATTTGCATTTCTCTGATAATGAGTGATGTTGAGCATCTTTTCATGTGTTTGTTAGCCATCTGTATGTCTTCCTTGGAGAAATGTCTGTTGAGTTCTTTGGCCCATTTTTTGATTGGGTCATTTATTTTTCTGGAGTTGAGCTGGAGGAGTTGCTTGTATATTTTTGAGATTAATCCTTTGTCTGTTGCTTCGTTTGCTATTATTTTCTCCCAATCTGAGGGCTGTCTTTTCACCTTGCTTATAGTTTCCTTTGTTGTACAAAAGCTTTTAAGTTTCATTAGGTCCCATTTGTTTATTTTTGCTTTTGTTTCTAAAATTCTGGGATGTGGGTCATAGAGGATCCTGCTGTGATTTATGTCGGAGAGTGTTTTGCCTATGTTCTCCTTTAGGAGTTTTATAGTTTCTGGTCTTACATTTAGATCTTTAATCCATTTTGAGTTTATTTTTGTGTATGGTGTTAGAAAGTGTTCTAGTTTCATTCTTTTACAGGTGGTTGACCAGTTTTCCCAGCACCACTTGTTAAAGAGGTTATCTTTTTTCCATTGTATATCCTTGCCTCCTTTGTCGAAGATAAGGTGACCATAGGTTCGTGGATTTATCTCTGGGCTTTCTATTCTGTTCCATTGATCTATATTTCTGTCTTTGTGCCAGTACCATACTGTCTTGATGACTGTGGCTTTGTAGTAGAGTCTGAAGTCAGGCAGATTGATTCCTCCAGTTCCATTCTTCTTTCTCAGGATTACTTTGGCTATTCGAGGTTTTTTGTATTTCCATTCAAATTGTGAAATTATTTGTTCTAGTTCTGTGAAAAATACCGTTGGTAGTTTGATAGGGATTGCATTGAATCTATAGATTACTTTGGGTAGTATAGCCATTTTAACAATATTAATTCTTCCAATCCATGAACACGGTATATTTCTCCATCTGTTTGTTTCCTCTTTGATTTCTTTCATCAGTGTTTTATAGTTTTCTATGTATAGGTCTTTTGTTTCTTTAGGTAGATATACTCCTAAGTATTTTATTCTTTTTGTTGCAATGGTGAATGGTATTGTTTCCTTAATTTCTCTTTCTGTTTTCTCATTGTTAGTGTATAGGAATGCAAGAGATTTCTGTGTGTTAATTTTATATCCTGCAACTTTACTGTATTCATTGATTAGCTCTAGTAATTTTCTGGTAGAGTCTTTAGGGTTTTCTATGTAGAGGATCATGTCATCTGCAAACAGAGAGAGTTTCACTTCTTCTTTTCCTATCTGGATTCCTTTTACTTCTTTTTCTGCCCTGATTGCTGTGGCCAAAACTTCCAAAACTATGTTGAATAGTAGTGGTGAGAGTGGGCACCCTTGTCTTGTTCCTGATTTCAGGGGAAATGCTTTCAATTTTTCACCATTGAGGGTGATGCTTGCTGTGGGTTTGTCATATATAGCTTTTATTATGTTGAGGTATGTTCCTTCTATTCCTGCTTTCTGGAGAGTTTTAATCATAAATGGATGTTGAATTTTGTCAAAGGCTTTTTCTGCATCTATTGAGATAATCATGTGGTTTTTATCTTTCAATTTGTTAATGTGGTGTATTACATTGATTGACTTGCGGATATTAAAGAATCCTTGCATTCCTGGGATAAAGCCCACTTGGTCATGATGTATGATTTTTTTAATATGTTGTTGGATTCTGTTTGCTAGAATTTTGTTAAGGATTTTTGCATCTATGTTCATCAGTGATATTGGCCTGTAGTTTTCTTTTTTTGTGGCATCTTTGTCTGGTTTTGGAATTAGGGTGATGGTGGCCTCATAGAATGAGTTTGGAAGTTTACCTTCTTCTGCAATTTTCTGGAAGAGTTTGCCACTCCAGTATTCTTGCCTGGAGAATTCCATGGACAGAGAGGAACCTGGCCGGCTAGTGGTCCATAGGGTGGCAAAGAGTCAGACATCACTGAGTGACTAACATACATATACATACAGAGGTTCCTAGAGGTTGGTGTCCTGCCGGGAGCCATTATGGGAGATCCCACCCATGACGAGGTCAGGAAGAAAATACCGGACAGGCAAGGCCGTCCAGGACCCCATCCATGACGAGGTCATGAGGAAAAAACCTGACAGGCAAGGCTGTCCAGGATATAAGGGACCCTCCAGGTTGGCCTCGGCCTCTACCCCACCCTGTATCCTCCCCTCTTTTCTGCTGTTCTTGTTTGCCCTGTTGTGGATTCTTGTGTTGCCCGCCGAGAGCTCTCCTGCTCCTCTTTCACTGAATAAAGACCAGCTTAAAACACTAATTAATAAAACTCCTAGACGCTGGTACCCTATGAAAGGGCCAGGGATGAAGGAAATGCTTCAGTTCAAACCCTTTTGCTGGCATTCTGGCTTGTTTGATAAATGTGTGCTCTCATTGCACAAAATGCTCATGATTGTTCTAAACATCCTAAGCACAGTACGCTAACAAAAGAAACTATTAAGCATAGGTCCCTCCACGGGGTGAAAAAAAGCTCCACAAATAATAGTCACAAATGTGCCTAATAGAAAATACTTTAGATAGAGATTAGCTGGTGACTTCTTGCAGGTAGTTAACTTTTAGAGTAAGAGCCTGTTTTGTGCCATATCTGCTGTTTTTGCAATCCTTGGCATTTCTGTTCCATAAAAATGTAATCCTATCTAGTTTCCATGGAGATGACACTTAACAGAAAGAAAATAGATTAACCACAAAAAAGACAGGGTCGGCTTCTGAAGTTGCTTAAAGTTACGCCAGGTGCAAGCCATAAATTGTCAACAGGCCTGAAAGACAAAAGATATTATACATAGAGATTAACCATAAAAAAGGCCCTAATAGACACAGAGCCCTTTGGGGGGTGAGGAAGCCCTATTAGAAAATACAAAAGAATAGTGTTTTAAAAGTGGTTATTGGATCAACGTTTGATTGATGTTAATGTGCTGAGGTTGTGCAGTAGAAACTATTGTTAATATAGTTGGAGATCTAGAAAAATAAGAGTTTAGCCCTAGTGTAAAAACAATAAGATAATTGTTAATTTTAACCAAGAGTGCTAAACAGGGGCTGCCTCACCAGAGCCACAGAGTCTTTGTGTGCTAAACATTTTAGATGAATTTAGCTGAGAACTTCTGCAAAAAAGACTGACCTTTGTGTTAACAGGATTGTATTTCTATTATGTTGCAACCTGCTCTACCATGAGACTGCCACTTTTCTGTTTTCTACTGAGCTCAAGGCCAGAAGATAATGTACAAAACATCTATGGGAAAAGACTCTCATAAACAAAGAAGCATGCAGAGAACACCTGGTTTCGTGAAGCACAAGCTGATGTAACGTTAAACTAAGTCTGTGTGCTTATCTCACCCTTAGAAATGTACCAACTTCGGATATAAAGGCTACAGTGAAAAATAAAGCAACTGCCAGACTCTGCTGCACACTCCGGTCTGGTCTCTTTCTTTCTCTTTTTCTTTCTTTCTCTCTCTCATTCGCCGACGCCGTTCACCCTGAGGATTCCCCTGGATCCTGCTGTGGCTGGACCCCGGCAGTGTCCTGAGCCCGAAGCTACCTGCGTGTGGGTGGGGTGCAAGCTTGGGGGCGGTGTGTGAGATGTTGACATAGACTGGGGTCTTCTAAGGCTGTTGACTGCAATGAGGAGGCTGGGGGCTCTCGCCCGGTGCTGCTCTGTCCAGTGTCTCTCAACGCCTCAGCACTTGCTCTGCGGCGGCCTCCCTTACCCGCTGCTTTCATCAGTCACCCGGGAGACAACGCGGCCCTTAACCCCTCCCCATCCGGGCTCCCAAAACCTATCCCTCCCCGTGAGCCTGGTCCCCGACTCCAGGAGGGTCTGGGCGGCTCCAGGACTTTAGCTCGGAGCTGACACCGCCCTCCAGCTACCGGGAGGGAAAGAGCTGGAAGACCGAGAGGCAGTGATGCGCCTGGCCAGTCGCTGAGGCTGCAAACCCCGCGCCCGGGTAGGTGGGTGGACCCAGTTCTGCTGGCGTCGGAGCATCCACAGTCCTGAACAGCCCCCATATAGCGCCGGGGTCCATCTAGTACCAGAGACCTCCAAACACGTACTGCAACTCTGACGCGACGGAGAGTCCCGCTGGGGCCGTTGGGCCTTTGTTTGCCCTTTGTCATCTTTACTGCGAGCTCAAGGCTCGCGTGCGCTTGGCTCGCGCGCACTCTACTCAGCGCGCCGCTGTCACGCTTTCCAGGGGTGTCTCGTAAGCCTTGGGCGCGTGCTTCGCTGCGGAGGAGTCTGAAGCTAGGAAACCTCTCACAGTTCTTTATTCCACTCTAAGGATTTGCCGGCAGCCACAGTGCTCTTCAGGGCAACTTCTTTAGCCAGCCTCGCTCCCCGCCTCCCTTCACTTCGCCCCTAAGAGGCCGGCCGTTTCCGATTCCACAGCCTCGGCGCTCCTCCCTGGGGCCCTTCCCCCCCCCCCCTTCCCCCCTCCCCCACCCCCACCCGTTCCAGGGGGGACTCAAAAGAAGCCGCCGCTGTCTACTTGCACCACCCACATGTTTAGTCACACGGGAGGGATAAAGATCGTTCCAGAAAGGCACAAATCCTCTCCTGTTTGCCACCTGAGCAGGTGAAGTCTTTGCAATCCAGTTACCCTTCCAGACCTTGTCCAAATGAGACTGACCTGCGAGCCCTGGGATAGGGGAGGAAAGGGGTGGATAAGGAGGAGAATGAAAAATGACAGAGAAGCTTGGTAAGAAAAGCGTCCCCGCCCTAAAGCAGGAGAAGTACCATCAGCATCTAAGTCCTTGGAGACTGGAGACCACTTCTCTCTGGTAGAGTCCTGCACCTCCTAAGAGAAACCTCCATTCCCAGCACCCAGAAGACACTGAGTAAGAGAGTGAAAACATCTTCTCTGAGCCCATCACCAAAGGTCATGCCATCCGCAGCTCTTACAGCCCTGCTGGAGGCTTCCCCTCTCCTTTAGAGGACTGATCTTGAGACAGGCTAGGACCTGGACTCTGCTGAAATGCTTGAACTTAGACACAGCTCTCTTCAAGCAACAAAATACAAAGAAACAGTATGGGACTAAAAACAACTTCATGCGTGCACCTTTGGGACAAATTTGCAGCAAAAGATTAAAAGAGAGCCAAAAAAATTCGCCACTTTTGAAGAGCCTGCAACAAAAGCAGGGAGTCAGTAGCAAAAGCAGGGTACTTTCAGTGAAACTCAAAGTGTTAGTTGCTCAGTCGTGTCCTTTGCGACCCCATGGACTGCACCCTGCCACGCTCTTCTGTCTGTGGAATTCTCTAGGCAAGAATACTGGAGTGGGTAGCCATTCCCTTCTCCAGGGAATCTTCCCCACCCAAGGACTGAACCCAGGTCCCCTGCACTCCATTTAAGGAACAAATTCAGGGAGCAAGCAAGCAAGGGAACCTGCTGTTTGTTCTCACTCCCCTCTGCTACAGAGGTAGCCCCAGTAAAGCCTTGCCTGAATTACTTGTCTGGCCTCTAGTCAATTTCTATTGGTTGAAGAAGGCCAAGAACCCTAGCCAGTAACAATCTGAATGTAGCAGGGATGTTTGGCCTGCTCTCAGCTTCCCAGGTGGCTCAGTGGTAAAGAATCTGCCTGCAACCCAGGATATTCAGGAGATGCTTTTTCAATTCCTGGGTCGGGAAGATCCCCTGGAGAAGGGAATGGCAACCCACTCCAGTATTCTTGCTGGAATAATCCCATGGAAAGAGGAGCCTGGTGGGCTACAGTTCATGGGGTTGTAAAGAGTCAGACACAACTGAGCATACATGCATCCTGCCCATACTGCTAAACAGGTATTTTTTAAAGTTTTGGTGAAGGCCACCCAGCTCTCCCACTTCCCTGAAGTCAGAAGAACACACAGAGAGTAAAGCTTCCAGATGCTTTGTTAAGAAGGAACTTTTCTCCCACATCTGCCAGTTGTTGGCTCTGTAAACAAAAATCTCCATCTCTCTACTGTTGTCACTGCTACTGTTTTGTTTTGTTTTTTTGGTGGTGGTGGTGCTATCCAAGCATCTCATTCTCTGTTGCCCCCTTTACCTCCTGCCCTCAATCTTTCCCAGCATCAGGGTCTTTTCCAATGAGTTGGCTCTGCCCATCAGGTAGCCAAAGTATCAGGAACTTCAGCTTTAGCATCAATCCTTCCAATGAATATTCAGAGTTGATTTCCTTTAGGATTGACTGCTTTGATCTCCTTGCTGTTCAAGGGATTCTGAAGAGTCTTCTCCAGCACCGTATGTCGACAGCATCAATTCTTCCACACTCAGCCTTCTTTATGGTCCAACTCTCACATCTGTACATGACTACTATAGCTTTGACTAGACAGACCTTTGTCAGCAAAGTGATGTCTCTCCTTTTTAATACACTGCCTAGGTTTGTCATAACTTTTCTTCCAAGAAGCAAGTGTCTTTTAATTTCATGGCTGCAGTCACCCTCGACAGAGATTTTGGAGCCAAAGAACACAAAATCTGTCACTGCTTCCACTTTTTCCCATTTTATTTGCCATGAAGTGATGGGACCAGATGCCATGACCTTGGTTTTTTGAATGTTGAGTTTTAAGCCAGCTTTTTCACTCTCCTCTTACACCCTCATCAAGAGGCTGTTAGTTCTCTTTACTTACTGCCTTTAGAGTGGTGTCGTTTGAATATCTGAGGTTGCTGATAGTTCTCCCAGCCATCTTGATTCCAGCTTGTGATTCATCCAGCCTGGTATTTGGCATGATGTACTCTGTATATAAGTTAAATAGAGTGACAATATATAGCCTTGACATACTCCCTTCCCAATTTTGAGCTAGTCTGTTGTTTCATGTCCAGTTCTAACTGTTGCTTCTTGACCTGCATACAGGTTTCTCAGGAGGCAGATAAAGTGGTCTGGTATTCCCAGCACTTTAAGAATTTTCCACATTTTGTTGTGATCCACACAGTTAGAAATTTTTAAACTTCAGATCAAGGGGGAAATTCCTAAATTGAATTTTTTGTGCAAACCAAACACAAAATAATGCAAAGGAAAACACCTTCACAAATACGAGATTACAAGAAACCTCTAAAGGTGTTGTGTTAATTTAGTTATTATTGTGGGCTTCCCAACTTTCCTTTCTATAATCTGCTTTGTGATGCCAGGGCTGGGACTCCTCACAGACTCCTGTGGTAGTTGGTCGCTCTTCCCAGGAAAATGGATAAACAAACTCTGGTATATCCATACAATGAGTCACCAGTACAAAATAAAATGGAATGAATGATGGACTTAGGTAACAACTTAGCTTGATCTAAAAATGATTATACTAAAAAAAATAAAAATAAAAATCATTATACTAACCCAAAAGAGAGGCATACAGAAGGTTACCTAACATATGCTTCCATTTGTATGAAATGGAAATGGAAAAACTAACTATAATGTCAGAAATCAGATCAATCCATTTGGTGAGCTAGATATGTGGAGGGACTGACAGCAAAAGAGCAAAAGAGAAAAAAAAAAAAAGCAAAAGAGAATTTTTAAGAAGATGAAACATTACTAGATCTGTATCTTAAATATTCTGTTATTTACCCCAGTGAATATATTTGTCAAAACTTACCATACTCTATATTTAAAATAACTGCATTTTATTTTATTACAGACTTCAAAGACTTAACCGGAAAAAACTGAAACAAGACTAAGGAGTATCATCCTAAAGTCGTTGTTTTATGAGTAGATTTTTACTACACAGATGAAATTGACCATGGTTGTGGTAGAGAAGGCTAAATTTCCTTCATAACTGTTACAAAAGTTTTCAGACATTAAAAAGTTATTGAGACAATGAAGTTAAATGTTAATGTAGAGGTGTAGCGGAGAATAGGAAGATGGAAAGCAGGGAAAAACAAGGCGAGAAAGAAGCAAATCAGCAAGCAATCTTGAGTGGATGAAAGACTTAGTGAATGACTATACAGGCAAGAGCCACAGGCTCTTTTTAGAACAATGCCAACATCCTCTAATAAAAACTTCATGGACCATGAGACCTGCAACTCCTGGACTAGAGAATCTGATCTCAGCCAGGTCAGTAAGACACATACACACACACACACACACACACACACACACACTCCTCCCCTACCAGCAGGCAGGTCAGCACAAAGAAAGAGCAGTTCAGCCCTTGGGGAAGATCACTCATGGGTGGGCTGTCCTGGCTCCCCATGGTTGGCAGTTCCCTGATCTATTCCCTGCTGTGTCTCTGGATTCAGTCAGCCCCTCCCACCCTAGTCCTTCAGAAATTGCCCCAATATAAGTTAGTTTTAGCTGCTCTAGATTTCCACGTGAATGACTCTTATGTAAGGCTTCTTCCATTTAGTAAACTGTTATTTTGATTCATCCCTGTTGTTTGTTGCCTGCTATCCAGAGTTCTGTCCTTGATAGTTGAGCAGTATGAATTCTCTGTGACTTGCTTTTCTGTCCTCTTGTGGGTTGGCACCAGAGGTATTTCCAGATTTTATTAAAAATAAAGCTCTTTGCAAAAGTGCAAGCATTTTTGTGTACACACGTTTTCATTTCTTTTGGTTAAATTATTTGATGTGAAATTGTGGTGTCAGAATAGATGTATGTTTAGTTTTACGAGAAACTGCATGACTTCTTTTTCAAAGTGGTTGTACCATTTTACATTCTAATTAGAAGTGAGAAGAGTTTCAGCTGCTCCACACCCCAGCACCTTTGAGCTATTCAACTTGTAACCTTTATCCTTTCTGATGGTTGTGTAATGGTATCTCTCACTGTGGTTTAATGATGACTAGTGGTGTTAAGCAATTTTTTAAAGGGTTTATTGAACATTTGTGAATCACCTTTTGGGAAGAGATTGTTCAAATGTTTTGTCCATTTTATACTGATTGGTTTGTCTTATTATTATAATTTTAAATTATTATCCTTAAAGGGAAAAGAGATTCAATGGGAAAAGTAAAATGAGAGTTAGGATTTAGGCATCTCATTTCATGATCAGTATTTTGTGTGAGGACAGGTACAGGGGCAGACAGGTGGAAGCCTGGCAGTTGGGACAGTAGGTCAATGTCTTATAATAAGGCAGTAGTTAGAATATGCAAGGTGAAAGTGACCAGCGGCAGGAGGGTCTGCAGTTGCCACTGAAAGGAAGAGAGAACAGGCAGGCTGGATGGCACTACAGTCTGCAGTGGCCTCAGATTTATCTCCAGACACGATGTGCTTCTATTGGAGCTCAGCTTTCTCCTAAAAGCCTAGGGCCTCACCAATGAGTATGCAGGGAACCTGGGAGAGAGAGGCAGTGCTCCTTCTTCCAAAAACAGTGGCAGTGGAAGCAGCAGGGGTGTGGGAATTTTTGTGTACAGAGCCTAAAACTGGCAGATGCAGGTAGAGAGGTTTTTTTTGGATGGAGCATCTGGAAGATTTCCTGTGTCTTCTCTGACTTCAGAGAGGCTGGACATCCGGGTATACACCCTCATCAAGCTCTTTCTTTGCTGATCTCTTTGGCAGCAGAGGCAGGATGAGAGTGAGCCAGAAGCCCTGCTGCACCCAGATCAGTTCTCCAAAGACAGAGGAAGTCTCCAGTAGGGCTGTAAGAGCTGGGGATGGCCTCTGGTGATAGGCTCATAGAAGGTGTTTTCACTCTCTTTTTTTTTTTTTTTCCTTATATGGCTGCATCTGGTCTTAGTTGAGGCACACAGGATCCTCCTTGCATCGGGAAGGACCTTTCATTTCAGAGCCTGGGCTCAGCAGTTGCAGCACGCAGCTGAGTTTGCCTCATGACATCTTGGCTCTCAGTTCTCTGACCAGGGATCAAACTCGCAGCCCGTGCAAGGTGGATTCTGAACCACTAGATGAGCAGGGAAGTCCCTGTCTTCACTTTCTTACTCAGCTTGTCTTCTGGGCTCTGGGAATGGAGGTTTCCCTTAGGAAGCCCAGGACTCTACCAGAAGCGAGTGAGGACCCTCTTGGTCTCCAGGGCCCTGTACAGCGCTGGTACGCTCCCACTGCTTTGGGCCAGGGCGGCCCTCTGATCATCTGTCCTATAATATTTTGTGTCCTCCTTGGCCCTTCCTTTTCTAGGGCATTCAGTTCAGTTTCCTTCAGGCAGAGATCTAGGGCTGACTGGATGGCCCAGGCTTCACAAAAGCCTGCTCAAGAGCTATTTTGCACCCTGCAGGAGTCTTCAACATTCCTGGGTGGAGGAACATCTTGGAAGAGCAAGCAGACAGTGATGGCTTCTGAGACCAGAAGAACAGACACACACACACCACACCGAGGTACGGATCCACAAAGAGGAGCACTGAACCTGCCAGATCAAGTCTTAGCCTCTTAGCTGTGATGTCAAACGGGGGTGGTAATCTCAGTCAACAGCCCAGGTGGAGATTTATTCAGGCCAGACAGTGGGGTGCGGGGGCGGGGCGTCGGAGTCGGGAGCCGGGTGTGGAGCTAGTTAAGAAGTTGCCGGTGAAGAGAAGTTTGCGCGCTGAGGGATTCTCCGAGTGGGCTGGGGAGCTCAGAGAGGTCTCCTGGCTTCCGATTACTTGACAACGAGGGTAACTCCCCTGGGACACGTGACAGAGGAAGGTGCGCGAGGGAAGGGTGTGAAGTAGCGACAAAGGGCCAAGGGCGAGGTCCAACGGCCCAACCCCAGCGGGCCTCTGCCACTCTGGAACTCCGCACAGGTACAAAGTGTTGCGGGTGTGCAGGCTCAGACGGGCCCTCGCGCCGGGAGGAACCGGAGGAACCATTCAGGCCAGCGTCGGTTCATCCTGCGTCGGTGCGCGGGTCTGCGGGCCCGTAGCTCCTGGTCTGGGGACAGTGGCTTCTGTAGTCAGTGGCGGAGCTTCCTGCAGCTCTTTCTCCGGGGTCACCGGGGAAAGCAGAAGCTGCCCCCGAGTCTGAGGAGCAGCCCAGATCCAGATGGTGAGCCAGCTCACTGGGGTAGGTGAGTATGAGAAGCTCGATGATGGAGGCTAGGAGGGCTGTGCTGTCTTCTAGGGTGACTACCCACCCAGAGGACCAGGGAGGCTTCTGCAGGACAGGTGCTGAGGAAGGAGACACCAGAGTGCCATGGAGCGCAAGAAGCTGGAGCCTTTTTCTTTTTGGCAGTGGCTACTGATGTCATCATTTTGCTCTCCTTGTCCTGCACCTGTTCTCTTCCCTCCTCTGAAGTCACCTCCCGAAATCCTGGAATCAGACAACTTCTCTGAGGCTGAATTGAGCCTGGAGCCTCACCTGCTCTTTCTGGGTGTCTGAGGCGAGGAACTGAGTTCTGAACTGCCTGAATGACACATCATTCCTTTCTGGAAAGCAGGGTTTCTTTGCTTGTTTTTACAAATTTAGCAAAACAGCATTTAGTTCTATAACTTTCTTCACTCACACAGGTCTGGAGTGGCCAGACTGTGGTGCCCTCTCATCATGGAGGCCTCTTGAGTAACCATTTTTTCATAACCAATAAGAATCTTAGCCCCATGGCACACTCATTAATGTAATGAGCACACAAACTGTCTACTGGGCTTCCCAGGTAGTTCAGTTGTAAAGAATCCACCTGCCAATGCAGGAGACCTAAGAGACACGGGTTTGATCCCTGGGCTGGGAAGATTCCCTGGAGCAGGAAATGGCAACTTGTTCCAATACTCTTGCCTGGAAAATCCCATGGACAGAGGAGCCTGGCAGGCTACAGTCTGTGGGCTATCAAGGAGTCAGACATGACTGAATACACACACAGAGTCTACTAGGAAGTCTTTCTTTTAGTTCAATTCAGATGTCACCATTGGTTACAAGGGTGCCTCGGTCTCCCCAGAAGATGTAGAGTTGGCATCATTGTTGTTGGCACCTTTCCTTAAGACATTTCTAAGTGTTGGCTCTTCAAACAGTGAAGTCCAAGGACAGGAGATGGTACATGACATGGGTCCAGGGTCCATCTTGCCCTAAAAACCTTGTGCCCTAAGGGCACCAGTATCTCTTGTTGTTCAGGGTTCTGGCCAAAATTTATAATATATCAATATTAACTTTTACACTAGAGTACCATGATATATGGGGGCTTCCCTGGTGGCTCAGTCAGTGAAGAATCCACCTGCAGTGTGGGGACCTGGGTTAGGAAGCTTCCCTGGAGGAGAGCATGGCAACTCACTCCAGTATTCTCTCCTGGACAATCCCCATGGACAGAGGAGCCTGGCATGCTGTAGTCCATGGGGTCGCAAAGAGTCAGACATGACTGAGTGACTAAGCACAGCATAGCACCATGATATATATATGTGTGTGTATATATATATTTTTTTCTCTCACCAATGTTTTGTAGCAGCTATGACCTATAGGCTCAATTAGGCCTATGACCACAAGCTATGACCTATAGGCTCAATTAGGCCCCCGTTTGTTTTAATAAGGCCAATGACTAAGTATAGTGCTAACATTTTTAAAGAGGTTTTAAAAATTGAAAGAATATTTGAAAGAGACCATCAGTTCCACAAAACCTATAACATTCACTATCTGGCCCTTGAGGAGAAAATTTGCAACCACGGTTTTGTAGTTTTCTGAAACTAGATCTTGCAGAGATTTTGTTAATTTATCTTCAAGAAATTTATGAGATTTGCAAATACTATATCTTTTCAGTTTTAGCTTTCAGTAGTTCTTTGATGGTATATAGAAAATACATTTAAAAATACATTTATTTGCATACTGAGACCTTGGTAAATTCTCTTTTGACTTCTGATACCTTCTTCTTTGATTCTTTAGGATTTTCTATACCCACAAGAAAGGTCTTCTATGAATTGCTTTCATAGAATTAAAGTCATTTTAATTTCTTCTTTTTTAATCTGCATGTCTTTGAATTTCTCTTCCTTACCTTTGTATTTGCAGGCCCCAATTGTCAGCATAGCACCATCAGGTGATTGAGCCTTGTCGTCTTGCTGCAGACCACACAGCTGTCTGTGAGCGATTTTTCTCCCAGGTGCAAGAATAAGAGATGCATATCAGGTGGGTGCAAGGTTCACCCTGGCTGAAAAGTCATATGCCCAAAGGGTACCAATATCTCTTTGAATAATATAATAGACCAGCTTTCAGAGTCATGATCAGAATTGACAGTTTACCAATATTAGTTTTCCACTCCACCAGCCCACATACGCTCATGTACACACAGATAACACAAACACATACATGTACTGGCATATGGTAGTAGGCAGAAAAAAAATGTTGTATATATGTATATATCTTCTATGCCAGAGCTTTGCTAAACTCACACCTTTCTTCCTCTGGTTTCTTTTTAGATTCCATAAGATTTTCTACGTACACAATCATGACTTCTCTGGATCTAAGGCAATTTTACTTCTTATTTTTTAATCTGTATGATTTTATTTGCTTTTCTTACATGCTACATTTGCCACAACCTCCAGTAAAATGTAGTAGACAATGAACACCATTTTCCAGTTCTGGTCTCTGGGGAAATGTGAGCAGTATGCTGTTACTTGAAGTTGTTATGTTTTGTTTTGATGTACACATTACCATAGGAAGGACATTCACTCCAAATTCCAACTTTGTTAAAAGATTTTTTGAAAGGAATGTTAAACTTAGTTAATTTGTCCACAGCTATTGAGATGATTGCATGGCTTTCCTCCTTTAATTTCTGAGCATGCTGAATTATATTGATTTTTGTCATAGATTTTTAAAGATATAACTCATGTACCAAAAAATCCACCCATTAAAGTGTAGAATTCAAGGGCTATAAGGGTATCCACAGGTGTGCAAATATCAACAGAATCAGTTTTAGAACATTTTCATCACCCCAAGAAACCTTGTACCCCTATTACCTCCCAATGACCCTGACCCAAAAAAACTTAACACACTTTCTGGATGAAAGCCTCTATGGATTTACCAATTCTGGACATTTCATGTAAATGGAATCATAGAATATGTGGTTCTTTGTATTTGGATTCTCTCATTTACCATAAAGCTTTTTAAAAATTGTAGTAACATATATATAGATGTTGATAACAAAATTTATCATTTTAACAAATCATAACACACTTAGTGCATCCACATTGTTGTACCACCATTACCACTATCCATCTTTAGAATTTTTTCATCATCCCAAACAGAAACTGTGTCCCTGCTAAACAGTAGTTCCCCATTACTCCCTCAAGCTCTTGGCAACCACTTTCTATTTTGTCTATGAATTTGCCTATTCTAGCTACCTGATAGAAGTAGAATTGTACAATATTTGTCCTTCTGTCTGGCTTATTTCACTTAGCATGAGGTGTTCAAGGTTTATCTATGTTGTAGCATGTATCAAAATTTCTTTTTGAGACTGAATAATATCCCATTGGATGTATATGCCACATTTTGTTTATCCATTCATCAATTGATGGACATGGGTTGCTTCCACCTTTTGGTTATTGTGAATACTGCCACATGAACATGGGTGTACAAATACCTGTTTAAGTCCCAGCTTTCAATTGTTTTGAGTATATATCTAGGAATGAAACGCTGAAAGAAAGTGAAAGCCACACAGTCGTGTTCAAATCTTTGCAACCCCATGCAGTCCATGGAATTCTCCAGGCCAGAATACTGGAGTGAGTAGCCTTTCCTTTTTCCAGGGGATCTTCCTGACCCAGGAATCAAACCAGGGTCTCCTGCATTGCAGGCAGATTCTTTACCAACTGAGCTATCGAATCATAGGTAACTATATGCTGCGATTCATGGGGTCACAAAGAGACACGACTGAATGACTGAACTGAACTGATATGTTTAAAATTTTGAGGAACTTCCATAATGTTTTCTATAGCAGCTGCACCATTTTACACTCCCACAAGCAATGTACAAGCTTTCCAATTTCTCCACATTTTTGCCACCATTTGTTATTTTCTGCTTCATTGGTTATAGCCATCCTAATAGGTGTGAAATATCTCATCCTGGTTTTGGTTTGAATTTCCCTAATAAGTGATATTGAACATCTTTTCGTATGCTTATTCATACCAGTCCTTTGTTAGATATATATTTTACAAATATTTCCCCTTATCTGTGCCCTGCTTTTTCATCTTTTGAATTATATCTTTTTGGAGGAGTAGTTTTAAGTCTATGTTTTGTCTTTTAGTTTTGTGTATGGTTTTTAAAGGGCTTCCCTGATGGCTCAGTGGTAAAGAATCCACCTGCCAATGCAGGAGACACAGGTTGGATCCCTGGGTTGAAAAGATGCCCTGGAGAAGGAAATAGCAACCCACTTCAGTATACTTGCCTGGGAAATTCCATGGACAGAGGATTATAGTCCAGGGGGTCACAAAAGAGTTAGATACAACTTAGCCACTAAACAGCAAACATATGGTTTTTAAATAAAAGGTTTTTGTTTTGGTTAAATTTAATTTCTTGGTTTATTTTATGATCTTTTTATTCTTAAGAACTCCTTCAGGACTTCCCTGAAGTAGTCCAGTGGTTAAGGCTCTGCGGTTATAGTGCAGGGGGCTCAGGTTTGATCCCTGGTCAGGGAACCACAATCCCATATGCTGCTCATGTTGCCAAAAAAAAGGAAATCCATTTTTTAAAAATTTTTAAAGGAACTCCTGGACAGAGTAACATGGAAACATATACACTAGCATATGTGAAATAGATCACTGGTGGGAATTTGTGTATAAGACAGGGATCTCAAGTTAGTGCTCTGTGACAAACTAGAGGGTTGGGTGGGAAGGAGGCTCAAGAAGGAGGGGACACACATACACCCGTGGCTGATTCTTGCTGTTGTAAGGCAGAAACCAGCACAATATTGTAAAACAATTATCCTTCAATTAAAAATTGGAAAACTATTTTAAAAAGGGACTCCTTCATATCCCAAGGCTATAATCAGAGTCTCTTACATTTTGTCCTAAAACATTCATAATTTCACTTTTAATATCTGATATCTTGGATCCTTCTAGAATCTGTTTTTCGTGATGATCTGAGGTGAGGATGTCAGCATTTACCCCCATGCACAGAGCCAACGATCTCAACCATATGCACTGAGGATTCCATCATCCCTCTATATTCTCCATTCTTATCTTCCCCTTCTATGAATTCCTCCCTAGTTTGTTTCCATAGTTGCAGTGACCAAGAATCATTGATGAGTCACATATTTTATCCTAGATTGAACATTTTCAGTAATTACAGAGTGGCATGAATTCCTTCTTTCAATTGTTCTTCCAGGCCCAAGAAGGTAGATGCCAAGCCCATCCTCTCTGAGCAAAGTGTGAATGTAGACGTGGCCTAAGTCTAATTTAAAGAAAAAGATACAAAAGAGATATTCAGATGTTTTAAAAAGACTAGAATTGTAAAATGTGCTTTGCACAGTGGGGATGATCTGGCAAACAGACCAGATGTTAGGGAAAAGCATAGAGGAAAGAAGCAAGGGTGAGTCACCCTGTCTTCCCCTTGGGACTGCAGAAGTCAGTACATTAAGTCATAAATGTAGCTGTATTTGCTGAGTCCCAGAAAACTTGAAAAAGTTAAGTCAGGCTCCACCTGTTGCCACTCATACAAGTCAGTTCTTCCACA
Source organism: Odocoileus virginianus (assembly GCF_023699985.2). NCBI lineage: Eukaryota > Metazoa > Chordata > Mammalia > Artiodactyla > Cervidae > Odocoileus > Odocoileus virginianus. The sequence continues at coordinate 15,853,885 of NC_069693.1, read as the reverse complement.
GACTAGTTAAAGAACAAAGACTCATAGACATGAGACAAATTAATATGAAGAAGGCTTTACTCAGCTCGGTGCTCTGTGATGACCTAGAGTGGTGGGATGGGGGTGGGAGGGAGGGAGGCGCAAGAGGGAGAGGATAAGTATACACTTAAAATTGATTCATGTAGTTGCACAATGGAAACTAACACAATATTGTAAAGCAATTAGACTCCTATTAAAAAATAAGTTTCAAAAGCAGGCTTTATATATTTAATCTGGAAAGAAAAGTGGAAGAACCATGAAGAAAAATGGGTAAAGGGAATGGGGACAGCTGTAGGCAGCAGGGGAATGGGTTGTCTCACCAGTATCAAGACTAGAGGAAACCGGCCCAGGGCTTGGGTCTTCCAGGCTAACAGTGGAATGCAGCATAGTTGAAACTTACAGATCTCTCTCTCCTCTCCCCAGTGAACTTCTCAAGCCAGAATTGACCTCTGACCTGGCTCATCTGAATCGATACCTTATGGCTTGTACAAAAGCACCTGGAGGCAATGAGGCTCCAGCTTTCTGTAGGAGGAAAAAGAGCCTGTTCCGTGTGTTTGCCATCATCACTGGCATTGTCTGTGCTGAGCCTCTTCCCAGCAGAGGGAGGTTTGCTCATGGTGGACAGTGGTCATCTGCTGCCTTTTCCAGAGGAAGCTTTGGCCTCTTGATTGTTGAGTTCCTGGCTCTTTCACTAGAAGAAAATGAATAGGTTGGTGATTCAACACTTTGCATCTCCAGTGAAGACCTGGCCAGTTGAAGAAGACGCCTCAAAGGCAGGCTGCTGTTGACTCTGTCCACCTCAGAGGCACATTTAGGTAGGAACAAGCATGCCTGAATTATGGGCACTGGATTTTCTCAGTAGTGTCAGCTTCTACAAAGTCAGAAGTGGGTACTCTGGCTGGCTAGGCCCCAGGTGTTCTGACTGAAGGCAAAAATAGAAGAATCTTCCTAAAAATGTACAGTATTGTCCCTTCTGGCTGTAACAGACATGCTCTGGCCATCAGTACCTTAGATGTTCTGAATACTGGTGGAACCAGAGTGTTTCTAAACACAAGTATGATGCTGTCTCCTCCCATTGCAGCACCTATACTCTGGACTGGAAAGCCCCTTGTGCTCTGACTGGATTCATGAACAGCAGTATCTCCAGCCACAAGTTTAGTGCCAGCCCCTCTGATAGTAACAGCCAGGCTCCCCTAGGTGTCTCACAGAAGGCTGGAAGTGATTTTTGGCTCAATGGGCCCCAAGTGCTCTGTCCATTTGTAGGAAGAGAACTAGCTGCCCCAAAGATGGAAGTGGGTCTGGGGACACGTACAATGACCCCAAAGCTACCACTACCTAAAGGGGCTTAGATGCTGATGGAGTGCCCCACCCTCTGATAGTCCTGCCTTTCGGTCATTTATTTGATCATCCTTCATCATAGGTATTGTGCTGTCCCTGCCTGTCAGGACATGTGTGTTCTGAACAGGTAGTGGCCAGGTGCTCTGACTGTAGGTGGGAACAAAAGGGCCTCTGACACAGGTGTGGTTTTGGACCTTTCAGCACTACAGATGTCCTCTGGTCAGGTGTGTCCCAGGTGGTCTGATTGTGGGTGGGAACAAAGGCATCTGCAAGCACTGTTGTGATGCCGGCCCCTCCTACCGCGTCTGCTGTGTTCCGGCAGCCTGGCACCCCGGTGACCCAGACTTCAGCAGGAGCAGCCATGCCTCAGGAGTGAGTTTGTTCTCAGGGCTGCTGTCTCCTTCAGTAGGAACAGGTGCGCTGGGCAGAGTGGGCCTCGGGTGCTCTGACTGTAGGCAGGAAGGAAAGGTCTCCCAGGACAGTTTTCACTCCATACAACCTGGTCGCTCTAAACGCAGTGGCGAGTGCTATAGGCTGACAGGTACCAGGTCTAAGCCTATACAATGTGAGCTATAGTGTTGGGTGTTCTCCCAAGCCTAGTTCCAAAGCTGGGTGCCTGCCCCCCACATGGTACTGGTGTTTGGGGTCACTGCCCAAAGGGGTCTAGATGCTGATAGGATACTCCCCCTGTCGTGGTGGCTCCTCCCTGACAGACCTGCCTTTTGATCACTGTTTGATCATCCTCCTATGCTGTCCCTTTTCTATGAGCTCCTAGTGCCATCAACCTGATCTCCTTTAGACAAGGACCTAGGGATGGATTGGATGGCCCAGGCCTCATACAGGCAGGCCTGCTCAGGGAGCAAAGCACGGGGACTCCCTCTGGCCCTGGAGGAGGGCTCTTTACTATTCTTGAGTGGCTGCACATCTCTGAGGTGTAAGCACACAGCACTGTCACTTGGAGAGTCTTACCAGGACACAGCTCAATCGGTAAAGAATCTGTCTTCAGGGACTTCCCTGGTGGTCCAGAGGCTAAGACTCCTGAGTCCCAATGCAGGGGGCCTGGGTTCAATCCCTGGTTAGGGAACTAGACCCCACATGCTACAACTGAAGATCCTGTATGCCACAGGGAAGACAGAAGACTCCCCAGACAGCCCAATAAATAAAAATTTTAAAAAAGAAACAATCTGTCTGCAAAGCAGGAGACCTGCATTCAATTCCTGGATCAGGACGATCCCCTGGAGAAGGAAATGGCAACCCACTCCAGTAGTCCTGCCTGGAGATTCCCATGGACAGAGGAGTTTGGCATGCTCCAGTCCATGGGGTCACAAGAGTTGGACACGACTTGGCAGCTAAACCACCACAGACCACTGCCACCAGGATCCCAAGGGAAAGATCTTGGAGAGGAGCCCCGAGCCTGCTGGACTGGATGAGGCCTCTTCAGGGTGATAGAAAACTTGAGGAGGTGACAGCCCTAGGTCTGGGTAGAACCTGCTGGGAACAGGGTGGAGTAAGGGCGCAGGTGCTCCAGAGAGATCCCAGCCAGAAGGGGGAACGGGGAGGGCGAGCTGCGCTGGTACAGGAAGGAGTGAAACTTGCTGAGGAAGTTGCCCATCGAGGGCAGTTGAACCTGAGAGTGTTGTACGCAAACTCTAGCTCTCCTCACTACCAGCTCCTCCAAGGTACGTTGTGTGCAGATCAGCCCGATGCTTGTGACACAGCGTTGGAATGCATTGACAGAGAAAGGGCCCTCCAGCAAAGGGAAGTGATGGAAAAGTACAAGAGGGCAAAGGGCAAAGCCCAGCTGCCCAGTCCCAGCGGAGTGTTTCAGCTCTTCAAGGCAGCCCTTTGCAAGTGTTTGGCACCACATGTGGTGTGGTCTGGAGGACTGTTCAGGACTGTGAACTCTCGGAGCCTGCACAACTGTCACCCCCAGGTATGCAGGTACCTCCACACCGAGGCTCAGCAACCAGTCCCTGTGAGTCTTTTCCCCAGGGTCACTGCTGAGCAGAGCCTGCCAAAGCCAGAGGCCAAAGTGCCAGAGCAACCTGAATCCTGCCAGGGTCAGGGCTGCTTGCAGGAAGGAGTCAGGGTAAAAGAGATGGGGGTTGGGGGACCAGGGTTCAGCTCTGTTCCAGTCATTGCCCAGGAGGCCTGGGATAGCTGCAAGAGAATGGGTGCTAAAGTGCGGGGGAAAGGATGAGCAGCTTATGAGCCCAGCCTCTTCCTTTCAGGTGGCCACCACCCACCACAGTTTACTCCATACCTTCCACTTTTCATGCTAGTAGCTCAGGGCTACCAGACGTGCCTCCTTGGGGGAATCTCTCTATCACTGTTCCAAATCCAGGAGCAGGCATGCCTTCTCTGTGGCCACCTTGGAAAGGAGCAAGGCCCCAGCGTCCCGGGCTGGGGAGTTTTCTGAGGTGGGGCACCCAGACCTGACCTGACCAGATAGATCCTGCACCCTGCAACATAACTTTCCATGCAGGCAGATTCTCCTCAATTCTTTTTGTATACTTTACAAATTGCAAACAGCATTTAACCCTTAGAACCTTCTTCAGCTCACACGCATGTTAGTGGAGAAGCCAGGATTTGAACTCAGTCTGATTCCAGAGCTCATGCATTATCCACCTGACTGTGGTGGTGCCTCTTCATGTAGGCATTGTGGGTGACCACTTTTATAGTCCTTAGGGGACTCAGCACCATGGCACACCTCTGATGAGCACATGCAATGCATAGTAGGAGGTCTGAATTGGTTCAACTCAAGGTACCCACAGGACACATTGGGCTCTGGTACCTTCAGAATCTTCTGGGAGCACCAGAGAAAAGGACAGAGAGCAGAAATTGTCAGAATTACCCCTCAGGCATCTCTCTGCTAAGTGAGCCATGCAGCAAACTAAGCAGCTGTGAGCTGTGGGTGCAGGACAGGAGATTTATTGCAGGATTCACGTTGGGTGAAAAGTCTTATAAGTCAAGGACACAGCATCTCTTGTAATAATCCTATAGATTCACTTTAAGGATCATGATCAGAAGTGATAACTTACCAATATTAATTTTTCCACTCTACCAGACTGGTACATATTTTCTTTAGGTTTAGGACTTTAAAATTTTCTTTCAGAATGTTTTGTAGTAGGGGTTGACAAATTATAGCCCATGAGCCATGTTCTGTCCACAGCCTGTTTTTGTGGATGTAAAATGTGGATGTGGATGTGGATGTGTAATGCCAGTGAGCTGAGAATAGTATTAACAGTTATTAAACTTAAAAAAAAAAAAGAAAAACAGAAGAAGATACAACAAGATGTAACCTGTAAAGCCTGTAATATTTACTATCTGGCCCTTTACAGAAAAATTTGCCAGCAACTCTTTTGTAGTTTCAGTGTATAGGTATTATACAACATTGGCTAATTTATTCCTAAATATTTTATAAGGTATCATAAATTTTATCTTTTAAATTTTAATTTTCAGTCATTCATTGGTGGAAAATACAATAGATTTTTGTGTATTTACCTTGTATGTGGGAACCTTACTAAATTTATCCTTTACTGCTAGTAGATTCTTTGCAGAGTCCTTAGGATTTTGTATTTACAGAATCATGTTGTCAATGAATAAAGATAGTTCTATTTCCTCCTCTTTACTTTGTATGCCTTTATTTTTCTTACTGTCTTTATTTGCTACAACCTAAAATATTGAGAAAAGAGATATCATTTTCTTGGTCTTAGAGGAAAGTGTTCAATATGCTATTAAATGAAGTTTGTTATATTAACAGAGGCATTTTGTCACTTAAAGGAAATTTCCTCCAATTCCTATTTTGTCAAAAGATTTTCTGAAGAGGCCCTTACATTTTGTCAATTACCTTGCCCACAGTTTTAAGATAATCACATGACTTTCCTTCTTTATTTTCTTAATATGATGAATTGCTTTGATTGGTTTTTGAGTGTTAAACCAACCTTGCACACCTGGGACAAGTCCCACTGGTACCCCTAGATCAACCTTTGCTCTCTGGTTGGATTCGATTTCCTAAAATTTTGTTAAAGATTTTTAATATCTATGTTCATGAGGGATATTAAACTGTGAATTTCTTTACTGTTGGGCTTTGGTATTAGTGTCATATTTGCCTTGTAGAATGAGTCAGAAAATGTTTACTCCTACACTCTAAGAGTTTATATAACACTGGTAAAGCATCATCCTTACATGTTTGATAAAATTCATCTGGATCTGCAATTTTCATCAACAAAAGGAGTTTATAGTCACTTGTTATCCTTTTAATTATCTGTCAAAACTGTAGTGAAGCTCCCTTCTTTATTCCTCATACTGGCCATTTGGTTTTTTCCCTTTTAATTTCTTGATCCAACTTGCTGGAGTTTTATCAATTTTGTTGATATTTTTAAAAATCCACTTTGTTAATTTTCTCTAAGGTATACTTTCTATTTCTACTCCTTTATTATTTATTTCTACTTTGGATTTAATTTGTTATCCTTTTCTCTAATCTTAGAAATGACAATTAAATCCTTGTTTTTAAAGCTCACTTCCTTTTTCGTATGAGCAGTTAAATCAGCAACATTCCCTTGAGTACTGCCTGGGCTGCCTCCCACAAGCTTTAATTTGGTGTGCTTCAATTAAAAATGTTTTCCTGACATTGTCTGGAGTTCTTTCTCTCTTGTCACTGACCACATAAATTGAGGCTCACAAAATTGAACTCTAAGCTTTAGTCTCAGTTCAGTTCAGTTGCTCAGTCGTGTCCAACTCTTTGCAACCCCATGGACTGCAGCACGCCAGGCTTCCCTGTCCATTACCAACTCCCAGAGCTTGCTCAAACTCTTGTCCATCAAGTCGGTGATGCCATCCAAATATCTCATCCTTTGTCATCCCCTTCCCCTCCTGCCTTCAATCTTTCCCAGCATTGTGGTCTTTTCAAATGAGTCAGTTCTTCGAATCAGGTGGCCAAAGTACTGGAGTTTCAGCTTCAGCATCAGTCCTTCCAATGAACATTCAGGACTGATTTCCTTTAGAACTGACTGGTTGGATCTCCTAGCAGTCCAAGGGACTCTCAAGAGACCTCTCCAACACCACAGTTCAAAAGCATCAATTCTTCTGCGCTCAACTTTCTTTATAGTCCAACTCTCATATCCATACATGACTACTGGAAAAACCATAGCTTTGACTAGACAGACCTTTGTTGGCAAAGTAGTGTCTCTGCTTTTTAATATGCTGTCTCAGTTCAGTTCAGTTCAGTCGCTCAGTCATGTCCGACTCTTTGCGACCCCACGAATCGCAGCACACCAGGCTTCCCTGTCCATCACAAACTCCCAGAGTTTACTCAAACACATGTCCATTGAGCCGGTGATGCCATCCAGCCATCTAATCCTCTGTCGTCCCCTTCTCCTCCTGCCCTCAATCCCTCCCAGCATCAGAGTCTTTTCCAATGAGTCAACTCCTCGCATGAGGTAGCCAAAGTATTGGAGTTTCAGCTTCAGCATCGGTCCTTCCAATGAGCACCCAGGACTGATCTGCCTTAGCATGGACTTGTTGGATCTCCTTGCAGTCCAAGGGACTCTCAAGAGTCTTCTCCAACACCACAGTTCAAAAGCATAAATTCTTTGGCACTCAGCTTTCTTCACAGTCCAACTCTCACATCCATACATGACCACTGGAAAAACCATAGCCTTGACTAGATGGACTTTTGTTGGCAAAGTAATATCTCTGCTTTTTAATATGCTATCTAGGTTGGTCATAACTTTCCTTCCAAGGAGTAAGCATCTTTTAATTTCATGGCTGCCATCACCATCTGCAGTGATTTTGGAGCCCAAAAAAATAAAGTCTGTCACTGTTTCCACTGTTTGCCCATCTATTTCCCATGAGGTGATGGGACCAGATGCCATGGTCTTAGTTTTCTGAATGTTGAGCTTTAAGCCAACTTTTTCACTCTCTTCTTTCACTTTCATCAAGAGGCTCTTTAGTTCTTCTTCACTTTCTGCCATAAGGGTGGTGTCATCTGCATATCTGAGGTTATTGATATTTCTCCCAGAAATCTTGATCCCAGCTTGTGCTTCCTCCAGCCCAGCATTTCTCATGATGTACTCTGCATCTAAGTTAAATAAGCAGAGTGACAATATACAGCCTTGATGTACTCCTTTTCCTATTTGGAACCAGTCTGTTTTTCCATGTCAGTTCTAACTTTTGCTTCCTGACCTACATACAGGTTTCTCAAGAGGCAGGTCAAGTGGCCTGGTATTCCCATCTCTTGAAGAATTTTCCACAGTTTATTGTGATCCACACAGTCAAAGGCTTTGGCATAGTCAATAAAGCAGAAATAGATGTTTTTCTGGAACTCTCTTGCTTTTTTGATAATCGAGTGAATTTTGGCAATTTGATCTCTGGTTCCTCTCCCTTTTCTAAAACCAGCTTGAACATCTGGAATTTCATGATTCACGTATTGCTGAAGCCTGGCTTGGAGAATTTTGAGCATTACTTTACTAGAGTGTGAGATGAGTGCAATTGTGTGGTAGTTTGAGCATTCTTTGTGGGCCCAAGATAAGGTGAGCTGCAGGCATGAAAGTGAATGTGTCCAAGCTGATGGAGGTGGTTGGTGAGAGGCTTGGTGAAAGTGCCTCTTGTGGTGGCTGCTTGGCTGAGGCAGGCAGGGATGAGGGTCTGGCTGAGCACCCAGGCCTGGTGACCTGTCCCTCCCCGCTCAGCTCTGCCAATGGGCTTGGCTGGTGGTGGTTTCCCTGATGGAAATCACATAAACTGCATTCTCCAAACCTTCACCCATGGGAACTGCCACCTCTGAATCCTAAAGACCCGAATGGGTGGTGCCTGCCCCTTCACTTTCAAGTCAGGCTGTTTCTGCAGGACTTGATATATGGTGGGGGTGGGGGTGGGGGGGGTCCTGGGGGCAGGGCTATCCCCCGTTTCAGATACTTGGATGTGATTGAAGTGAAATAATGTTACAGGCAGAGGGACCATGGTGTGCAAAGGCTTGGAAGTGCATTTGAGTGGAGTATTTGGGAAACCTGGGGCCAGTCTCCTATCTAGTCTCCTGTCTACAGGAAATAGATTTGGAGTGGTTGGCAGGTTGAGCAGTTAGGGCTTTATCTGAATGGGATGGTAGACATGGAGGCTTTTGAACCTAGAGCTAGGGCTTTAAAAGGTTCCCAGAGGTGGGAGGGAAGTCCAAAAGGGAAGGGATATATGTATACATGTAGCTGATTCACTCTGTTGTGCAGCAGAAACTAACACAGCATTGTAATGCAATTATACACTAATTTAAAAAAAAAAAAAAAGGCTTCCCTGGTGGCTTAGATGGTGAAGAGTCTGCCTGCAATGCAGGAGGCCTGGTTCGATCCCTGGCTCAAGATGGGTCAAGGAAATGGCAGCCCTCTCCAGTATTCTTGCCTGGAGAAGCCCATGAACAGAGAAGCCTGGCAGGCTACAGTCCATGGGGTTACAAAGAGTTGAGCACCATTGAGCAACTTCACTTTCTTCTTTTTCTTAAAAAAAAAAAAGAAAATGCAACAAAGTATAGAGCAAAAATCAGCTCTCATTATAAAAGAAATTAAAATATTTTGGGGGAATCCCATTAAAAAAAATAAAAGGTTCCCAAAGGCAGCTTAGGGTAGAGTGAACATGGGGGTGGTAATGAAAATGAAAGTGGGAGATCTTGAGAAAAAGTTGTTAGCCTGTATCCAAGAGTAACCATGAGATCTGGACCAGAGCAGTAGCCAGAGAGGGGTGTCTGGAGCCCTATACAAAGGTCACAGGATAAAAATCTCTGAAACTGACCAAGCCCCATAGCAACCGTTGCCATGAGCCTCTGGATCTAAACCAGCCAGTTCCCTGACCCCATACTAGGTAAAATGCCTACCCTATTACCCACCTTATAGCATCCTAATCAATCACCTAATGCCACCATTCCAATAGGAATTTTCTCTGTCTTGAGGCTTGGCTGCTAGCCTGCAAAAGGGTTCGGCTCACCTTTGAGCTGGCCCACTTTTCTATGTCTCCCACTCGAATAAACTTAATTCTCCTTTCATTCTGCCTCACATCTGGAAATTCTTTTCCAACTCCCGCACAGACCACAAGACTCCTGTCTAGACACAAACAAGAGCCTTTGTGTCTAGGAACATTTTTACTTGTCCTGGAAAGAAATCTCATCTCTGATCACTGAAACACCAGGGCAAGCTAAGACTCCCCGCTCCCCCCGCCCCAGCCTCCGACCTCGGCCTCCTCCATCCTGAAGGGTGCCAGGAGCACATGGAAGCTAAAGGTGGTGCCAACTCAGGAAGTGTGCTTGAGTTCTGGAATCAGGCCAGCCTAAGGTGTGTGTTTGGTGTATGAAGAGTTGGGGAGAGAGGACAGGCCTGTCTGAATTTGCAGGGGACGGTGAGAGGCATTAGCAGTTTCTCTCAAAAAAAATAGCGGCGGGGGAGGAAGTAGCTGCTGCTGCTGCTGCTAAGTCACTTCAGTCGTGTCCGACTCTGTGCGACACCATAGACGGCAGCCCACCAGGCTCCCCCGTCCCTGGGATTCTCCAGGCAGAACACTGGAGTGTGTTGCCATTTCCTTCTCCAGTGCATGAAAGTGAAAAGTGAAAGTGAAGTGGCTCAGTTGTGTCCGCCTCTTAGCGATCCCACGGACTGCAGCCCACCAGGCTCCTTCATCCATGGGATTTTCCAGGCAAGAGTACTGGAGTGGGGTGCCATTGCCTTCTCCGAAAGGAAGTAGAGTTACACCCTTTCTTATAAAACTGGTTGTAATTTAATGTCTGGAGGAAGACAACTGCCTGGCCATCACCTCTCTCTGAGTCCTTTCTGGAAGCTCCCTTTGGTAAGTCCTGATTTTGTGGCAATTAGTTGACAGTTTTAAATCTAATCCTCTTTATGTTGTAAGGCAAGCCTGGCTTTTGCTCATCCCAGACACCCTTTGATTTCTGTTCAGCCCACATGTACTCAGGGGAGAGGATCTTGGTGGGTTTGTTGTATAAAGCAGGTATTTGTTCAGGTGGTTCTCATCATTTTGTGTGGCCTCGATGTGATTGGCCTGGTCAATCACCATCATCTCATGGCAGGCCTTGGTGAGTTTGTAAACCTCTGGCATGGACCCCCCCCCAAATAAGGACCCTGTTTAATAAAAGTCCCCCTCATCTTCAGGAATATGGGCCTGTGACTGAGGCCGGCGTTCATAGGGGAAGTTTTCTCTACTAAGCTCATAGAAGTAAGAATGCAGGGTGCCAAACAAGGAGTAGAAGATCTCCACACCCATGTGATCACTAAAATTCATGTCCACATTTGCACATACAAGGTAATTCACCTCCTTATAGAAGCGCTACTCAGTAAAATTTCTGATCACCTCCAAGCAGTACATGGAGATCTCCTGCCAGTGGTCACAGCTCTGGACCTTGAGGATGACAATCTGCTGTCCTTTCTGAAGGGGAATGCGAGGAAAGTAGTCTGGCCTGTCAGTAAAGATATAGTAGTTCACCCTGTGTCCCACCATGAAGTACTTCTCTGCTGTCTTCAGGAACAGCTTCAGGTGGAAAATGTATTTTTTTTTACAACAAACAGTTAATCCAATGGTGATATTCTGAAGCTGGAACTGTTCATTCAGGATGTTGGTGTTGAAAGTCCTGTCCCAGATGATGGGAGCCAGCCAGGGGGTCACAGGAGGGACATCTTCCCTAGGAGGTGTTAGTACATCTGGCTGGAGATTCAACATGCTTGATAATCTTACACCTTGTTCACCATGGGTTTTTCTAAGAACCTTGCTTGCCCAGGTTAGGATGCTTTCCAACTTCTGGCTTCTTGGATTCAGGTAACAATAGCCAAAGAAGGCCAAGGCAAGAGCTATTAAAAGAAGAAGTTCACTCGATGAAGTAAGTAACATACAGAGTTCTTTAACAATGTTTTGACCAGCCAGGCCATGCCTCCACATCGGACTGTTAAAGCCAGGATCACCTAGATGCTGCTAAGAACCTGCCCCTTCTCACTCTTCCACTCACAGCGGTCTCTCCTGGGCACAGGAAGGCAGGATGCATGGACCACAAGGTGCTTATGTTGCCTGGTCCTCTTGAGATTCTACCTGCCGGGGGCTCCCAGGAGTTGGGTGTTAGGACCACCAAGCTGAGTAAGACTTCTGGATTGGCAGAATCTTGATTAACTCAAGTTTGATATAAGATCATGTCAAAGTAACCAGGTGGTAGAATTCGGTCAACTGTTTACTAGAACTTCCAGGCCAGCTTGTAGGAGAGAGGGCAGGGCTCCTGAAACAGGCTCAGGAGACTAGCCGAAGGGCAGCCACTGAACAGGTCCAGAACAGAGACTGTGATGCAAGCAGGACAGGGCAGCAGCCACCAGAGGACCTGACCGGGACCTCAGATGGTTTGTGCTCTGGCCTCCTCTTGATACTGACTGTGAGAAATCTACATAAGCACTGATTTCCTGAAAAGTCAATAAAGTTGAGAACAGACTGTCTTCAAGGTCACATGCATGCAGTCTGTTGTGGGCCATCATTCAGGAGGCCTCATTTGGTAATTATAGTGGAACAGATAAAAGATGTTTAGGTCAAAGATTGTTTTCCTGTATTACTCTTTGTTGTTCTGTTGGTAAGCCGTGTCTGACTCTTTGCAACCCCGTGGACTAAAGCACACCAGGCCTCCCTGCCCTTCACTATCTCTCGGAATTTACCCAAACTCATGTTCATTGAGTTGGTGATGCCATCCAACCATCTCATCCTCTGTCACCCCCTTCTCCTCCTGCCCTCAATCTTTCTCAGCATCAGGGTCTTTTCCAATGAGTCAACTCTTCATATCAGGTGGCCAAAGTATTGGAGCTTCAGCTTCAGCATCAGTCCTTCCAGTGAATATTCAGGACTGATTTCCTTTAGGATTGACTGGCTTGATCTCCTTGCAGTCCAAGGGACTCTCCAGAATCTTTTTCAGCACCACAGTTGGAAAGCATCAATTCTTTGGCACTCAGCCTTCTTTATAGTGTAATTCTCACACCCATACATGACTACTGGAAAAACCAGAGCTTTGACTATATAGACCTTTGTCAGCAAAGTGATGCCTTTGCTTTTTAATATGCTGTCTAGGTTTGTCATGGCTTTTCTTCCAAGGAGCAAGTGTCTTTTAATTTAATGGCTACAGGCACTGTCCACAGTGATTTTGGAGGCTAAGAAAATAAAATCTGTCACCATTTCCACTTTTTCCCCTTCTATTTGCCATGAAATGATGGGACCAGATGACATGATCTTAGTTTTTTGAATGTTGAGTCTTAAGCCAGCTTTTTAACTTTCACCCTCATATAGAGGCTCTTTAAGTTCCTCTTCGCTTTCTGCCATTAGAGTGGTATCATCTACATATCTGAGGTTGTTGATACTTCTCCCAGCAATCTTGATTCCAAATTGTGATTCATCCAGCCTGGCATTTTGCTTGATGTACTCTGCATATAAGTCAAATAAGCAGAGTGACAATATATAGCCTTGATTTACTCTAATAATCACTCTAATAATCATTTAAAATTACACTGAACATTTACTATGGAGATGTTAGGTCTCGAGTTGCAGTTAGGATTATGCTGCTGAAGTTTGTGTACATTATATTGCTGACTCCTTACAGTGATCCTGGGAGGTGGATGCTACATTATCCTCGTGGTCCCGATGGAAAGACAAACTCAGAGAGGTGGGTGACTAGCCTATGACCACATGACCAGCTGCTAAGTGCTGAAGCCAACTAAGTAGCCAGACTCCAGGATTGGGTTCTTGGCTACTCTGTGTTCTGATCCTTGGCTTCATTTGTGTATTCTTTGCAGTTTCCTTTTTCTGGGCTCTTTTCTCCATCAAGTGCCTTTAGGTCTCTCCCATATGCTTCCAATAGCAGTTGAGGCAGAGTCCCTAAGATGGAATGGGAACCTGATCCAGTGCCATTTATTACTCTAGGCTTATCGTGTTACCAACACATGTACTTCGCTCTGCAGTCCTAGGCTGTTCCAAGCATATGTCTCCTCTAAAACATACTCCTACCAGCCTGCTATGAGACTGACAGTGGGTATGAAAGTCCCATGGTGGGTAGGGATCACCTGCCGTCTGCACCCTGAAGCTGCCTGGTGCTCTTGTGCTACCCTGTGATACCTTGTTTCTGCCTTCCCATAGAAGTAGGTGGCTGGAGCCACGGTTTCTGAAACCTTCTCAGGGTCGTTCTTATCATTCTAGGAGGAAAAGATGTGTGAATTTTAATAAGTGTCTTTTAAGGGACTGACACATTGCCTTTGTGGTTCAGATTGTGACATTTGCCCAGTTGTGCATAAGAATGTTAGCATAATCTTGAGTGTCATGCCTAGTCATAATGCTGATGTAGTGGCAGACCTGTAGACAACACTGTGATGTTGTGAATGCCAGAAAACTGAACAACTGCTTTGATGAGGAAATGACACTCTCTAGTGTCTCTATGTCTGTCTAGTTATGATGCTCTCTAGTCATAAGGAGCATGGGCTTCATGTGCTTGTGGGTGTAGCCCTATATCTGTGGCTTTGGTGACTGTCTTGGCAGTATGCTTATCCCAGGGCAGTGGAAGAGGGAATCCGTGAGTTTGTTCATCATAGCACTTCCCTGGGAATCCTGGAGGTTAAAGAACATTACAGAATGAAGAGGTAGAGAGGATGGGGCAGTCACCAATGGTATAGAACCAGGGAGAGAGACTCAGTGTAGCTTTTGACCACTTGAGTAGGTCCTGACTGTTAGCAGATTGGCCAGGGCACTAGCCTGAGACCCTCCAGGCTTTCCTGTCTCCATGGCACCGCTGGCCTATGTGTCAGGTCCTGGGTTCTAGCCTGCCTGACTCCAGCCTGCTCAACACAAGTACCTGGATCTTGTTCAAGCCATTACCACTGGCCACTTTCATTGTTCAAACATCTGTTTCTTTACCTTACTACCCCTTTTCATTGCTGAATAACATCCCACTGTGTGTATGTGTGTGTGTGTGTGTGTGTATCACATCTTTATCCATTCATACAGTAATGAGCAGTTTAGGCTGTTTTCATTTGTGGCTACTGTGAATAATGCTGCAACATGAGTAGAGGTTGCTCTTTGAGATCCTATTTTTATTTCCTTTGGATATATACGCAGAAGTAGGGCCTGATGAAAATGTCCATGAACATCTCTGTTGTATACCAAATGATCCTTGGTCCAAAATATCCATGCTTAAAAAATGTTCCTGGGTTCAAATAGCCCATAATATTTATTCATACTTTTGGTTTACAGGATTAATGCATTAAAGGTTCTATCATGTGTTATTGGTCAAATAATTGTGTTATGGCTGCATTGCCAACCATAATGCTTTTTGCCTTGGTAGCCTAGTTGGCAATGGCACATGGGGGAGTAGGTTGATGGGCTGGGGCTTGAATCTTGCAGAAAAGCAGGATTTATATTAGCTCTGCATATCAAGGAAGGGTCCTAACGTAAGAGAAATGCACAGAGGATGACACCTCAAGGATGGGATCAATTAATAGAAATGTGAAGTATGTTAATCTGTCACTGAGAATTTGGTTCATGTGACTGGGGCATTCAGTAAGGGTGGAGTTTGAAAGGAAGAGCTTGGTCAAGCCACTGTGTTAAACAAGCAGTGAACACGCTGATGGAAACTCGTTACTGAGCTCGTCTTAGTCAAGAGGAATGAGAAGAGGTGTGGCTGTACTACCACCTAGCGGTTGGGTGCAATATCTGCCATGAGGGAGATTGTTCAGTTGCTGATTCCGATGACAATAAACAGCCTTAACGTACTCCTTTCCCAATTTTGAACCAGTTGTCCCAGGTCTGGTTCTAACTGTTGCTTCTTAACCTGCATACAGGTTTCTCAGGAGCTAGGTAAGGTGCTATGTATTCCCATCTCTAAGAATTTTCCAGAGTTTGTTGTGATCCACACAGTCAAAGACTTTAGCCTACTTGGTAATACAGAAGTAGATGTTTTTCTGGAACTCTCTTGCTTTTTCTATGATCCAGCAGATATTGGCAATTTGATCTGTGGTTCCTCTGCCTTTTCTAAACCCAGTTTGTACATCTGGAAGTTCTTGGTTCACATACTGCCGAAGCCTAGCCTGAAGGATTTTGAGCATAATATTGCTAGCATGTGAAATGAGTGCAATTGTTTGTTAGTTTGTATATTCTTTGGTATTTCCTCTCTTTGGGATTGGAATGAAAACTGACCTTTTCCCATCCTGTGGCCACTGCTGGGTTTTCCAAATTTGCTGCCATATTGAGTGCAGCACAATAACAGTATCGTCTTTTAAGGATTCTGGGCATCTAACCCTCTACAAATATCCCATCACCCAGAGTTAACAGGGATGTTTTCCTTGACTAAAGAGGTATGATCTGGTAAACTACAAGAAGCATCTGCTGCTATTTGGAGCTGTTTTAATGAATGTGACTCCAATACTTACCTGCCAACAGTATACTCTTTGACATAAGTCTTAGCAACATTTTTTTTCTCAGATCTGTTTCCTCGGGCAAGGGAAACAAAAGCGAAAATAAACAAAGGGGACCTAATTAAATTAAAAGTGAAGTACAGTGAAGGAAACAAAATTGGTGAGAACATAAATTGGTACAGTCACTATGGAAAACAGTATGGATATTCCTTAAAAAATAAAAACAGAACTATCATATGATCCAGCAATTCCACTCCTGAGTATATTCTAAGAAACTAAAAACAGCTATTCAAAATGATACATGCACCCCAACGTTCATAACATTATTTACAATAGCCAAGATATGGACAACCAGGCCCATCAGCAGATGAATAGATAAGAAAGACGTACCAATCACACATGGTTGAATATCACTCAGCTATAAGGAAGAATAAAATTTTGTCGTTTGGAACATCATGGATGTACCTGAAAAGCATTATAGTTAGTGATGTAAGTTAGAGAAAGCCAAACACTGTTTTTGCTAATATGTGGAATATAAAAAATAAAACAAATGAATATAACAAAACAGAAGTGACTTTATAGATTCAGAGAACAAAATAGTTGTTACTGGTCTGGAGAGATTTGTGGGGAGGGGCAAGACAGGGGAAGGGGAATTAAGAGGTACACACTACTAGGTATAAAATATATAGGATAAAATGAAGTTATGTTACAGCACAAGAAATATAACCAATATTTCATAACTTTAAATGAAGCATGATCTATAAAAATATTGAATCACTCTTTTGTATACCTGAAATTAATATAACTTTGTAAATGAATTACACTTCAATAAATAAATAAATAAAGCTGGCATTATAATATAATATTTTAATAATACTGGCTCTTGTATTTGACTATTCATCATTATAGAGGAACCTTATATTTTTTATGTCTTCTGGGTAGTCTTACGTTCTTATATTTCAGTGTTAAGGACCCCCTTTAGCATTATTCATACAGCAGATCTAGTGGTAATGAACTTTCTCAGTTCCTCTTTATTTTGGAATGTGTTTATTTCTCATTTTTGAAGGACAGTCTTGCTGGATAGTTTTCTCCTGAGAAATTCTCTTGTAATTTTATTAATGATCCCTTGTACAAGAAAATTTTCTTTTGTCTTGCTGCTTTCAAAATTCTGTGTCTTTTACCAACTTAATGTGTGATTGATTATAATATGCAACAATTAATTATAATGACAGTGTGATTTTCTTTGGGTTTATCCTACTTGGAATATGTTGAGATTTTTTAATTTGTCCATTAGGACTTCTATCACATTTGGTAAGATTTTAGTCATTATTTCTTCAAATGAGCCCTCTGTCCTTTTCTCGTTTCCTCCTAGGACTTCCATAAAGTGTACATGATTCCACTTGACAGTCACATAAGTCTTTAAGGCTCTGTTCACTTAAATTTTTTTTTAATTTATTCTTAAATTTTTTTTAATTTCTTTTTATAACTTAGACTTATTCATTGCAAATTATCTATCTTCACATTTGCTGATTCTTTATTTCCTTAGAAAGGAGTCTACTATTAAAACCATTTGTGAGTTTTTTCAATGCGTTTATTTTTTAACTCAAGAGTTTGTTTGGGTCTTTTTTTATGCTTTCTTGGTATTCCAATTGTGTGTATTTATCATTTAAAAATATATACTTTAGTTTTTTGTGTCTTTCTTTAGCTCTTTTATTTATTTTTTTAAATGGTTGTTATAAAGTCTTTTTTATAGTTAGTCTGATGCCTGTGTTTCTTTAGGGACTGTTTGTGGAGATTTAAATTGTTCCTTTGAATGAGCTGTGTTTCCTCATTTTTTATATATGTCTTGTAGTCTTTTGCTGAAAAATGTTAATTTGTAAAAATAGTCACCTCTCTTTGTGTTGGCAGTTTGTCAGGTATTGGGTAAGAACTCCAATCAGCCTGGTATAAAAATTTAAGGTTTTCTCAGACTCTTTCAAAGCCTGCACCCTCTCTGGGCCTGGCTGCATGCTTTTTGTCTGATTGCTCCATACACATAGCTGCATCTCAATGTCTTAATTTCCCTGAGATTCTCCTGCTTCTTCTTGGGTTCTTATCTATTCTACTGTATTCATCAATTAATAATCTCTTGCCCTAAGTGTTTGCAGGTCTGTGGTCCCTGTGGTTTTCACAAGCCATGTCCACTGATCCCCTATGCTTCCTCTAGCCTTAGGTATTAGCTATGCCATTTTTGACTGTATGAGGTCTGAGTTAGGTGACCCAGAAAACAGTCTGTCAGGCAATTCCCAGATAGGTTCAAATGTTGCTTATTTGATCCACTCTACTCTCTGTAAATCACAGAAGGGAACTGGAAACTGACCATCACTTCCTCAAAGTGCATCATGATGTGCTGGGGAGGAGATGGTGTAAGAGTCAGAAGCAGATGGCACAAAACTTCCTACCCTGGCCAGGAATTGAACTCTGTGCCCCCTGCAATGGGAGCACAGAGTCCTAACCATTGAGCCACCAGGGAATTCCCAGAGAGTGACTTCTTCTTGATAGGGCATTCACTTTAGGGCATTAGATCTTTGACTAATATCCAGAGGTCCAAGCAAGTTACTTCACCCAATCCCTAACTGTTGATTTGGGCTTCCCAGGTGCCTCAGTGGTAAGGAATCCTCCTGCCAATGCAGGAGACCCAGGAGATGCAGGTTCAATCCCTGGGTTAGGAAGGTGTCCTGGAGGAGGAAATGGCAACCTACTCCAGCATTCTTGCCTGGAGAATTCCATGGATAGAGGAGCCTGGTGGGCTACAACCCATGGGATTGCAGAGTCGGACACAACTGAGCAACTAACAGCTTCACTATGACTGCATTACTATTTCTCTGTCTCAAGTTGGAGACCTCTTATATTAGATACATACATATTTATCTTTGCTATATCTTCCTGGTAAGTTGACTTTCTAAACCTTATGTTATTTTTTTGTCTCCGCTGCCTGTTACTGTTTCAGTTGTTTCCCCATCTATTTGCAATGAAGCAATGTGATTGGACGCCATTATCTTAGTTTTCTGAATGTTGAGTTTTAAACCAACTTTTTCACTGTCCTCTTTCAACTTCATCAAGAGGCTCTTTGGTTCTTCTTCACTTTCTGCCATAATGGTGGTGTCATCTGCATATCTGAGGTTATTGATATTTTTCCTGGCAAGCTTGATTCCATGTTGTGCTTCATCCAGTCCAGCATTTCGCATGATGTACTCTGCATGTAAGTTGAATAAGCAGGATGACAAAAGACAGCCTTGACATACTCCTTTCCCGATTTGGAATCACTCTGTTGTTCCATGTCCAGTTCTACCTGTTGCTTCCTGACATGCATACAGAGTTCTCAGGAGGCAGGTAAGGTGGTCTGGTATTCCCATCTCTTTAAGAATGTTCCAGTTTGTTGTGATCCACACAGTTAAAGGCTTTGGCATAGTCAATAAAGCAGAAGTAGATGTTTTTCTGGCACTCTCTTGCTTTTTCTATGATCCAGAGGATGTTGGCAATTTGATCTCTGGTTCCTCTGCCTTTTCTAAATCCAGCTTGAATATCTGGAAGTTCATGGTTCACGTTCAGTTGAAGCCTGGCTTGGAGAATTTTGAGCATTAATTTGCTAGCATGTGAGATGAGTGCAATGGTGTGGTAAGTTGAACATTCTCTGGCATTGCCTTTCTTTAGGATTGGAATGAAAACTGACCTTTTCCAGTCCTGTGGCCACTGCGGAGTTTTCCAAATTTGCTGGCATATTGAGTACAGCACTTTCACAGCATCATCTTTTAGGATTTGAAATATCTCAACTGTAATTCCATCACCTCCACTAGCTTTGTTCATAGTAATGCTTCCTAGGGCCCACTTGACTTCACATTCCAGGATGTCTGGCTCTAGGTGAGTGATCACACCATCATAGTTATCTGGGTTATGAAGATCATTTTTGTATAGTTCTTCTGAGTTTTCTTGCCACCTCTTCTTAATATCTTCTGCTTCTGTTAGGTCCATACCACTTCTATCCTTTGTTGTGCCCATCTTTGCATGAAATGTTCACTTGATATCTCTAATTTTCTTGAAGAGATCTCTAGTCTTTCCCATTCTGTTGTTTTCCTCTATTTCTTTGCATTGATCCCTGAGGAAGGCTTTCTTATCTCTCCTGCTATTCTTTGAAACTCTGCATTCAAATGGGTATATCTTTCCTTTTCTCCTTTGCCTTTAACTTCTCTTCTTTTCTCAGCTATTTGTAAGGCCTTCTCAGACAACCATTTTGCTTTTTGCATTTCTTTTTCTTGGGAATGATCTTGATCACTGCCTCCTATACAATGTCACGAACCTCCATCCATAATTCTTCAGGCACTCTGTCTATCAGATCTAATCCCTTGAATCTATTTGTCACTTCCACTGTATTGCCATAAGGGATTTGATTTAGGTCATACCTGAATGGTCTAGTGGTTTTCCCTACTTTCTTCAATTTAAGTCTGAATTTGGCAATAAGGAGTTGATCTGAGCCACAGTTAGCTTCCAGTCTTGCTTTTGCTGACTGTGTAGAGCTTCTCTGTCTTTGGCTACAAAGAATATAATCAATCTGATTTCAGTATTGACTATCTGGTGATGTCCATGCGTAGAGTCTTCTCTTGTGTTGTTGGAAAAGTGTGTTTGCTATGACCAGAGCGTTCTCTTGGAAAAACTCTATTAGCCTTTGCCCTGCTTCATTCTGTACTCCAAGGCCAAATTTGCCTGTTACTCCAAGTATCTCTTGACTTCCTACTTTTGCATTCCAGTCCCCTATAATGAAAAGGACATCTTTTTGGCTGTTAGTTCTAGAAGGTCTTGTAGGTCTTCATAGAACCGTTCAACTTCAGCTTCTTCATCTTTACTGGTCAGGGCAATATTACAGTATATATACAGTAATATACTGTATATATACTGTGATATAGTATATAGTATACTGTGATTATCACAGGCTTGGATTACTGTGGTAATGAATGGTTTGCCTTGGAAACGAACAGAGATCATTCTGTCGTTTTTGAGATCACACCCAAGTACTACATTTTGGACTCTTTTGTTGACTATGAGGGCTACTCCACTTCTTCTAAGGGATTCTTGCCCACAGTAGTAAATACAATGGTCATCTGAGTTAAATTCATCCCTTCCAGTCCATTTATTTCAGGGATTCCTAAAATGTTGATGTTTACTCTTGCCATCTCCTGCTTGACTGCTTCCAGTTTGCCTTGATTCATGGACCTAACATTCCAGGTTCCCATGCAGTATTGTTTTTTACAGCTTCGGACTTTACTTCCATCACCAATCACATCCACAGCTGGGTGTTGTTTTTGCTTTGGCTCTGTTCTTCATTCCTTTCTGGAGTTATTTCTCCACTGTTCTCCTTGTTGTTATTACTTAAAACCTATTTTGTGTTGTGTAGTGTGGCCACCCTACTCTCTATTGGTTACATGGAATATTTTTTTCCATTATTTCACTTTCGGTTTATATGTTTCCTGAGATCTAAAGAGAGTCTTGCAGGCAGCATATAGTTGGATTGTTTGTTTTATTTTTAAACTCATTCAGCCAATCTATATCTTCTGATTGGAGAGTTAGATCCATTTACACTTAGCTACTCATAGAGAATTTAATATTACCATTTTGTTAATTGCCATCCATTTTTTCCCTGTGTTCTTCTCTTACTGTCTTCTTTTGTATTTCATTGATTTTTTTATTTTTGCAGTAACATGCTTTCATTCCTTTCTTGTTTCCTTTCAAGTATCTTTTGTAGATACTCTCTCTTTTGCTACCATAGGGATAAGATGAAGCATTTTAAAGTTATAACAATCTATTTTGAGCTGATAACAATCTCAGTTGAACAGAAAAACTTCGCTCCTTTGCTTCTCCACCCCCATTTTATGTTATTGCTGTCACAATTATATATTTTATAGTGTATATTTATTAATATAAGTTTATAGTTTTTATGATTTTGTCCCTTAAATTCTGTACCAAAATTAAAAGATGTTTACACATCATTATAATACTATAAGACTATATTTGTCTGACTTTTTCTTTATCAGAAAGCTTTGTTTTCATATGGTTTTCTATTGTTGTGTCATCACCTTTCTTTTCAATTTAAAGACATCCCCTTTACTTTTCTTTAGTTCAGGTCCAGTGTGATTAACTCCCTCAGCTTTTGTTTATCAATGACACCTAAATTTCTCCTTCAGTTTTGAAGGACAGTTTTTCTGGATATAACTTTCGTGTTTGGCAGTTTTTTTTCTCATTCAGCACTTTGAATATATCATCCCACTTCCTTCTCATCTGAAAGATTTTTGCTGAGAATTTCACTGATAATCTTTTTTTAATTGATTTATTCATTTTAATTGCAAGGTAATTTCTTTAAAATATTGTGGTGGTTTTTGCCATATATCAACATGAATTATCCATGGGTGTACATGTGTCCCCCCGTCCTGAACTCCCCCCTCCCATCCCACCCCTCTGGGTTGTCCCAGTGCACCAGCTTTGAGTGCTCTGCTTCATGCATCAAACTTGCACTGGTCACCTGTTTCACATATGGTAATAGACATATTTCAATGCTATTCTCTCAAATCATCCCACCCTCACCTTCTCCCACAGAGTCCAAGAGTCTGTTCTTTACATCTGTGTCTCTTTTGCTGTCCTGCATATAGGGTCATCATTACCATCTTTCTAAATTCCATATATATGCATTAATATACTGTATTGGTGTTTCTCTTTCTGACTTACTTCACTCTGTATAATAGATTCCAGTTTCATCCACATCATTAGAACTGACTCAAATGCATTCTTTTTTATAGCTGAGTAATAGTCCATTGTGTATATGTACCACAGCTTTCTTATCCATTTGTCTGCCAATGGACATCTAAGTTGCTTCTATGTTCTAGCTATTGTAAACAGTGTTGAAGTGAACACTGGGGTACACGTGTCTCTTTCAATTCTGGTTTCCTTGGTGTGTGTGCCCAGCAGTGGGATTGCTGGGTCATACGGCGGTTCTATTTCCAGTTTTTTAAGGACTCCACACATTGTTCTCCATAGTGGCTGTACTAGTTTGCCTTCCCACCGACGGTGTAAGAGGGCTCCCTTTTCTCCACACCCTCTCCAGCACTTATTGTTTGTAGACTTTTTGACAGCAGCCATTCTGACCAGTGTAAGAGGATACCTCACTGTGGTTTTGATTTGTATTTCTCTAATAATGAGTGATGTTGAGCATCTTTTCATGTGTTTGTTATCCATCAGTATGTCTTCTTTGGAGAAATGTCTGTTCAGTTCTTTGGCCCACTTTTTGATTGGGTTGTTTATTTTTCTGGTATTTAGCTGCATGAGCTGCTTGTAATTTTAGAGATTAATTCCTTGTCAATTGTTTCATTTGCTATTATTTTCTCCCATTCTGAAGCCAGCCTTTTCACCTTGCTTATAGTTTCCTTTGTTGTGCAAAAGCTTTTAAGTTTAATTAGGTCCCATTTGTTTATTTTTTGTTTTATTTCCATTACTCTGAGAGGTGGCTTATAGAGGATCTTGCTATGATTTATGTCAGAGTGTATTCTGACTATGTTTTCCTCTAAGATTTTATATTTTCTGGGCTTACATTTAGATCTTTAATCCATTTTGAGTTTATTTTTGTGTATGCTGTTAGAAAGTATTCTAGTTTCATTCTTTTATAGGTGATTGACCAGTTTTCCCAGCACCACTTGTTACAGATATTGTCTTTTCTCCATTGTATATTTTTGCCTCCTTTGTCAAAGATAAGGTGTCCATAGGTGCATGAATTTATCTCTGGGCTTTCTATTTTGTTCCATTGATCTATATTTCTGTCTTTGTGCCAGTACCATAGTATAGTATGGTCCAAAGTCAGGAAGATTGATTCCTCCAGTTCCATTCTTCTTTCTCAAGATTGCTTTGGCTATTCGAGGTTTTTTGTATTTCCATACAAATTGTGAAATTATTTGTTCTAGTTCTGTGAAAAACACCATTGGTAGCTTTGATAGGGATTGCTCTGAATCTATAGATCGCTTTGGGTAGTATACTTAATTTCACTGTGCTGATTCTTCCAATCCATGAACATGGTATATTTCTCCATCTTTTTGTGTCATCTTTGATTTCTTTCATCATCCACTGGTAATCTTATGGGAGCTCCTATGCACATGACAAGTCACTTTTTTTTCATGCTACTTTGAAGATTCTCTCTTTGTCTATGATTTTTGACAGTTTTGTTAGAATGTATATTGGTGCATATATTTTTGGATTAATACTACTTAGAATTTGTTGAGCTCCTTGAATGTCTATTTTCTTCCCTAGATTTGGAAAGTTTTCAGCCAATTTCTTCAGATAGCCTCTCTGCCACTTTATTTCTCTCTTCTTCTAGGACTCCCATAATGCATGTATTGTTCCACTTGATGGTATATTTTAAGTCCCTTAGGCAATTCTTTTCTTCACTGTTTTTTCTTTTTGTTCCCCTGACTTAATAATTTCAAATGACTTATTTCAAGTTCACACATTCCTTCTTCTGCTTTATCAAGTTTGCAGCTGAACTTCCCTAGTGCATTTTTCATTGTAGTTATTGTATTTTTCAGCTCCAGAATTACTGATTGTTCTTTTTTAGGGTTTCTTTTTGTTGATATTCTTGTTTTTTCATGAATGATTTTTCTGATGTCATTTAATTTTCTGTGTTCTCTTTTCATTTATTGAGCACCTTTAAGTGGTTATTTTAAATTCTTTGTCAGGTAATCCAAGGGTTTGTATTTTCTTTGTATGCTTTGTGACCTTCTGTTGAAATTTGGGCAATGAAAAAACAGTCATCTATCCCAGTCTTTATGAACTCAGTAGTCAAACTCATAAAAACAGAATATAGAATGGTGCTATCCAGGGGCTAGAAGGAGGGGGAAATCAGGAATTGTTGTTCAATGGATAGAATTTTGGTTTTGTATGATGAAAAAGTTATTGAGATCTGTTTCACAATAGTTTGAACAGACTTAGCATTACCAAACAGTACACTTACAAGTAGTTAATATGGGAAATTTTACATTACATGTTTTTTACCACAAAAAATAAATTAATTAAACAGCTGTATCAGACATCATACTTGATGGCAAAATGTTAGCAGTCCTTTTGAAATCAGAAACAAAGTAAGTTTTTGGCATCACTGTTTATAGTCAATATTATAATAGCTCGGTGAGATAAAAAATAAAATTACTCTGGGAAGAAAACTAGTGTTAGTCACAAAGTTATGCTTATCTACAGTGAAAACATAAAAGTATTGAATACTGAATTTGGATTTAAGCATTATGATTATCTGGTTACCTTGAATGTCATTCCCACTGAAAATTATTAATTTAGTTTAACTATTAGTTTAGCTAATAATTTAGATTCTCCATGTTTTGAATACGTCACTGAGTTTGCAAAAAGATAAGATGTATAGGAAGAAAGCCGAAATCTAAAGAAAGCAGGAACTCACAGAGGTAAGATGACTTCTTCCAAGGAAGAATTTGTTAAGCTTCAGAGAAACCGACCTTTAGTTTGCGTTGACTAATGGGATATGGGCAACACCAGACATCTTAGGGCCTCATCAAGGTAAAGAATCCAACAACATAAAAATCTAATAAAATTCTAATCCCAGCATGCAATACCCTTAACCTAAGAAGAAAATAAGAGACAAAAAACTCCCCAATCTTTTCTGTTTCATAAGTAATATTAAGTGTAGTGAAAAACATTTCCCTTGAAATTCAATTGGTAGGATTTCAGATGAATTTGGAGTCTGAATATAAATTAACTGAGAGGAACACCCCCCCCAAAAAAATAATATTAAAACCTCAAGCTAAGAATTTATTTTAAGATTATGCTGGTTTTGGAAGTACCTGACAGAAGCATATGTATAAAATCTGGAAGAAATCTCTCAATCCAGCCTCCAAAGAAATCTCCAAGAATTACCATGGAATTCTCCAGTGACAGAAGCTCAGAAAAACTTAAAACACAAAACACAGAATGAAATAAGGCACCATGAACAAGAATCAGCAAAGGAAAAGGGGAAAAACCAGGTCCCTAAATACTTCAGATATTGGCATTTTCATTTAAAATAATTATATTTAATGTGTAAGGGGGTGGGGCATTGTTCCCATTCCTTAGATAGGATTCAGAGGGATTCAGAGGAAAGTGACTGTAATATGTACACAGGCACATGGTGAGTTAGCCAAGCCTGTCTCCCCAGCAATGAGCAGTGGGAGCAGATTCTGCTGACCAGCATCTGTATGACTTTAGCATACACTTTAACACACTGAACCTCAGTTTCCTTATCTATAACGCTAGGGTTTACTCTCATCTCTCAAGGTTGCTAGGAAGCTGAAATATGGTAGATAAGGCTTGTGACTGTAGATCAAGGCCTACAGAAATGCACAGACACTCAAGCTGCTGAGTTGTCTTCCGCCCAATGCCATAAGACCACCACCTAGTTCAGAGGTGAAACAGCATCCTGAGGGTATTCAAACCCAGTCCCTGTCAAAAAATCACAGGTGGAGACTGTACCCCACTGTACCTCATACCCCTTCAGAATGCCGGATCTCCAGTTAAAGGAATAAGCTCTCTCCTAATGAACTGCAAGTCTGTATTGCTGGAATTCTCCAGTCGGATATGTGGACATGGCTAAGACTACTTCTTTTCAGTCAAGTGGTTTCCTTGGGATGCCTACAAGGATGGCTCCATTAACACAAAAGCACTTGAGTACCTTTTCTTCTTCAGAAAGGAGGTTAGTAAACCTGGGAAACTGAGAGGGTAACAGGCAGGAAGGCCAGGGGTTTCCAAATGGAGGAAATAGGCTGCAAGTGTCAGACATTTTTTATCTCTCTCTTAAGCGGCAGGAGGAAACAAACTAGTGGGATATATATATATACCCTTCTCTATACAAATTTAAAAAGAGATTTCTCTTAAAATTCTGTGTTGCCATAATGACACCTGGTTCCACCTGAACTTAACTATTCTCAAACCTTGAGCTAACCAATGCATTTTTCTTATGGAAATGTTTGTCTTAAGCTATGTTAATGTACTATGCATTTACCCCAGACTCTGTCTTCAAGTTGATTTGCCTAAAGGCTCAGAACTGACTTGACAAACCAGTATGTTATACATTGTTCTCTTAATCTATGTTCAGTTCAGTTCAGTGCAGATCAGTTGCTCAGTCATGTCCAACTCTTTGCAACCCTGTGAATCGCAGCACGCCATGCCTCCCTGTCCATCACAAACTCCTGGAGTTTACTCAAACTCATGTCCATCGAATTGGTGATGCCATCCTGCCATCTCATCCTCTGTCGTCCTCTTCTCCTCCTGCCCCCAATCCCTCCTAGCATCAGGGTCTTTTCCAATGAGTCAACTCTTCGCATGAGGTGGCCAAAGTATTGGAGTTTCAGCTTCAGCATCAGTCCTTCCAATGAACACCCAGGACTGATCTCCTTTATGATGGACTGGTTGGATCTCCTTGCAGTCCAAGGGACTCTCAAGAGTCTTCTCCAACACCACAGTTCAAAAGCATCAATTTTTCGGTGCTCAACTTTCTTCACAGTCCAACTCTCACATCCATACATGACCACTGGAAAAACCATAGCCTTGACTAGATGGACCTTTGTTGGCAAAGTAATGTCTCTGCCTTTTAATATGCTATCTAGGTTGGTCATAACTTTCCTTCCAAGGAGTAAGTGTCTTTTAATTTCATGGCTGAAATTACTATATATTTGTATGGGAATCTGCCTTTCTTCAAGATTCATGTCAATCGTTTTATGGCCGGGATGACTCACCTGGTGCCAAGATTATCTCAAAATGCATCTTATGGGTGAGGGGCCTGGTGCCATTCTCTGAGTTTTGAGACATTTCCTTCCTTTAACTAACTGCAAGTAGCTATATAACATCCAGCTAAAGACTAGTGAGGGGGGGTGGATATTCTTTCTGCCCCTTTCTGATGTCTATGTCAGAAGCTTTATCTATCTCATTTGTACTTTAATAAAACTTTATTACACAAAAACTCTGAGCGATCAAGCCTCGTTTCTGCACCCCCCCCCCCCCCGGGATTGAATTCTTCTCCATCCTAGCATCTTTTCGTGGTTCAACAACAACCTTTCAAAGCCTCAAGGGATAAAAGAAACAAGCCACACTGCACCCTCTTTGAAACTTCCTAGGGAGGGCCCTCCAGTCAGGAGTGCTCATCAGAAATCTGCTACATCTTTATGCACAGCAAAGCAAAAGTCACAATCTATATCATAAGGAGATGACTCCATTAAAAGACACTAATCAGAACACTCTTCCTCCCAACATGCTCAGAACTCTACTGAGAAGACTTCATAACCCCCGGGCAACTCCCATCTCCAGCCAGCTACTTCTCTTTTTAAATTTTATTATTTATTTTTGGCTGCACTGAGTCTTCATTTGCTGAGCCTGGGCTTTCTCTAGTTGCATCAAGTGGGGGCTACTCTCTAGTTGGGGCATGCAGGCTTCTTGTTGTGGTGGCATCTCTTGTTGTGGAGGACAGGCTCTAGGCAATGTGGGTTTCAGTAGTTGAGGAGCTTGGGCTCAGTTGCCATGTGGCATGAGGAGTCTTCCTGGACCAGGGACTGAACCAATATCCTCTTCACTGGAAGGTGGATTGCTAACCACCGGACAACCAGGGAAGTCCCAGCCACCCACTTCTGAAGGAAGGTGGAAGCAAGGTATCACAGAATAATACAGGAGCGCCAGCCCATTCCATGGTCAGATGGCAGGTACTCCTCACTGGCCTTGAGACCATTTTTTTTTTTTTAACCTGTGGTTGGTCCCACAGTGTGGTAAGAGGTGTCTGTGTCTGAAGCTTCATTTTCTGGGAGGTATATATTTGAATCTGCCTAGGATATCAGAGGGAGGAGGTGTGTGAAATGGCAATGTGCAGAGTCCTGAGTTAGCACAGAGCACTGTCTCAGCCTCTCTTCGCTGTCTTCAGGCCTTGGTCTGAGGGACAGCTGCATACAAAGCCTAAGGAAGAAAACCAAAAGCACTCAACAAAAACAAAACAAACAAAAACTCCCTCAATAAAGGAAACCTCAGAGAAGGCACAAATGAGTCAGAGGGCAAGAATGTAGGATATTTTGGAGTCCAGCTGCTTTGTATTCATAGACCAAGACCCACCTCCCTAAGCCTATTTCTCCATCGGTACAATGAGGATAATGTAGCATCTATCCCCTAGACTTGAAAGGATTGAATAAGATAATGTGCATCAAGTTTCATAGTCTAATCCTAACATGAGTGGAAGGTAGGTATAAAAAAAAGGTAAATACTCAATGGATTTTAAGTAATTATAAAGGGGATAAAGGAAAACCATTCTTGATCTATAGGTCTTCTTTCCTCTCCTCCTGAATCATGGGTCCCAAGTCAGGCCTCCCAAAGCCTGGCCCATGTTAGCCTATGTGGATGTGATCATGAAGACAGTCTGATCTTGACTTAATAGCCTTTAGGAAACCTGGTGATTAGCTCATGGACAGTAAGTGTCAATGGTAAGCCAGTGCACAAGACCTGACCCCCTGGCCAGGCACTCTGGTGGCTACTGTTCTGCCCCACTTTCATCACAATCTCTGTCCTTGACCTACTCAGTGAACTGCCTTGAGCCAGTGCCCTGAATCTGCTCCACATGCCCAGACTTCTCTCCTACACACAGGTTGTTAAGTTCCAGCAGTCTGTAGACTAATTCCTGCCACCTGGTTACTCTGACAGCACCTCAGACAGAAACTGAGTCTATAGAGGTGCTGCCAGGATCCCATCTTTCTTCACAGGGCACCCCCAAAAAATGCCCTTGGGTTAAGGTGTCCTCTTGCACTGGTGTCAGGCCTCAGGGGAGACTGCACTGCTGGAGTAGTGAGCAGGGAGTGGGGGCCGTTCAGCCTCACCCTGCCATGGGGAGAACGTTGAGGGTGGAAGGTCAGGAGAGATGAGTGCCCCCATATCATGGAGAAGACAAGAGGTGACATTCTTCTGTTGTGCAGGCATGGCCCAGCTACTACAAATACTGGCTGGGACACAAAAATGCTGCTTGCTTCATCGAGTGAACTTTGTTCTAACAGTTTTCATCATAGCCTTTCTTGGTTATTGTTACCTGAACCCCAGAAACTGGAAAACATCCCAACTGAGGCAAACTTAACTATTAAAGAACAGGGATCGGGTGGAGAGGGAGGTGGGAGGGGGGACTGAGATGGGGAATACATGTAAATCCATGGCTAGTTCATTTCAACGTATGACAAAAACTACTGTAATGATGTAAAGTAATTAGCCTCCAACTAATAAAAATAAATGGAAGAAAAAAAAAAAAAGAACACCGCACCCCACAAAGTGTAAAATTATCAAGGATGGTATATCCCCCACCAGATGTGCTTGTACCACCTAGGAAAGATGTCCTTCTTATGACCCCCTGGCTGGCTCCCATCAACTGGAATGGGACTTTCAACACTGACATCCTGAATGAGCAGTTCTGGCTTTGGAACATCACTATTGGATTAACTGTGTTTGTTGTAAAAAAAATACATTTTCCACCTGAAGCTGTTCCTGGAGATGTCAGAGATGTACTTTATGGTGGGACTCAGGGTGAACTACTATGTCTTCACTGACTGGCCAGACCATGTTCCTCGCATTCCCCTTCAGAAAGGACGGCAGATGGTCATATTCAAGGTCCAGAGGTATGCCCGCTGGCAGAAGATTTCCATTCACCGCATGGAGGTGATAAGCAATTTTATTGAGCAGCGCTTCCACCACAAGGTGGATTAGGTGGATTACCTTGTGTGTGCAAATGTGGACATGAAGTTTAGTGATGATGTGGGCGTGGAGATCATCTCCTCCTTGTTCAGCACCCTCCATCCTGGCTTCTATGGATTGACTCGGAAATACTTTGAATATGAACACCAGCCTCAGTCACAGGCCCATATTCCTGCAGATAAGGGGGACTTTTATTACATAGGGGCCTTATTTGGGGGGTCCATGCCCGAGGTTTACAGACTTGCCAAGGCCTGCCATGAGGCGATGATGGTTGACCAGGCCAATCACATAGAGGCCACACGAAATGATGAGAGCCACCTGAACAAATACCTGCTTTACCACAAACCCACCAAGATCCTTTCCCCTGAGTACATGTGGGATAGTCAAATACTCAATTATTTGGAGCCAAATCAGGTGCGGAATTTGGTCCATGCTGTACATTAGTATCAGAGAAGGCAATGGCAACCCACTCCAGTACTCTTGCCTGAAAATCCCATGGATGGAGGAGCCTGGTAGGCTGCAGTCCATGGGGTCGCTAAGAGTCAGGCACAACTGAGCGACTTCACTTTCACTTTTCACTTTCATGCATTGGAGAAGGAAATGGCAACCCACTCCAGTCTTCTTTCCTGGAGAATCCCAGCCTGGTGGGCTGCCGTCTATGGGGTCGCACAGAGTTGGACACAACTGAAGTGACTAGGCGGCAGCAGCTGCAGTATATCGGTATAGATTTAGGGTCATGAAGAAGAAAAAGTGATGAGCAAAGCTTCCAGGAATGGCTCAGAGAGGGGCCATGCTCAGCTAGTCTGTCTTCCTCTTGGCATGCCAGCCTTCATTAAAACCAGTTTTAGCAGAAAAAAAAAAATGCTTCCTTTTACTGTTTGGTTGAAGCCTAGCACCACTTCCCCAAGTATATTCAGGCCCAGCGCTGTCCCCCCCCCCCCAAAAGCAACAATTTGGTTTGTTTTTTTTTTCCATTTATTTTTATTAGTTGGAGGCTAATTACTTTACATCATTGCAGTAATTTTTGTCATACATTGAAATGAATTAGCCATGGATTTACATGTATTCCCCATCCCGGTCCCCCCTCCCACCTCCCTCTCCGCCCGATCCCTCTGGGTCTTCCCAGTGCACCAGGCCCGAGCACTTGTCTCATGCACCCAACCTGGGCTGGTGATCTGTTTCACCCTAGATAATATACATGTTTCGATGCTGTTCTCTTGAAACATCCCACCCTCGCCTTCTCCCAGAGTCCACAAGTCTGTTCTATACATCTGAGTCTCTTTTTCTGTTTTGCATATAGGGTTATCGTTACCATCTTTCTAAATTCCATATACATGTGTTAGTATACTGTAATGGTCTTTATCTTTCTGGCTTACTTCGCTCTGTATAATGGGCTCCAGTTTCATCCATCTCATTAGAACTGATTCAAATGAATTCTTTTTAATGGCTGAGTAATATTCCATGGTGTATATGTACCACAGCTTCCTCATCCATTCATCTGCTGATGGGCATCTAGGTTGCTTCCATGTCCTGGCTACTATAAACAGTGCACCAGCAACAATTTTGGCTGGCCTGGTTCCTGGGTTAAGGTAAGTTCCCAGAGCTGCCTCCACCTTTAGCTTCTCACAGTGTACTCCTAACACCCTTCAGGAAAGAGGAGGCAGGCAATCTCAGTCTATCCTGCCAAACAAGGGATCAGAGATGACATCTCCAGAACAAGGAAGGTGGCCCCAGGCACACAGTCTCCTGTTTGCTGTGACAGAGAGGCTCACAGGACTGGCCTCAGCCTCGGCCAAGCAGATGCAAAAAAGCCTTCAACTTTAAGCCAAATTCCTTCCTCTTCTGGGCTTCCCTGTGGCTCAGACAGTAAAGAATATACCTGCATTGCAGGAGACCTGGGTTTGACCCCTAGGTTGGGAAGATCCCCTGGAGAAGGGAATGGCAACCCACTCCGTATTTTTGCCTGGAGAATCCATGGACAGAGAAACCTGGGAGGCTACATTCCATGGGGTCGCAAAGAGTCGGATACAACTGAGCGACTAACACTTCTCAGAAGTCGAAAATAAGTTGTAGTGTGAGGTAGGAGGAGAACACAATGCCAAAATCAAGGTCCTCTTTCTTGGCACTTGGCAGCCTATGTGTTTTACCACCAGAAAACTTTAATTCCAACAATCAGTGATTTCACAGTTTAATCCAAATAATAAAATACCATCACAATACTATCCTAAAGTCAAAATGTTAGTCATTCATCATGTCCAGGCTCTGCTTTGGTGTGGATGTAGGCACTTGACATATATTTGACAACCAGATACCTCTGCCCCAGACTGGCCCCAGACCTTGCCCCAGAGAAGGACAGTAGAGACCCAACAAGCAGTTTTTTTTAGCATGCTTTGGCTGCCTGACCGCCCTCATTCCTATTTGCTGAATTCAGTTCCCTAGCTTTCCAGGGATTCTGATAGGTTTTCAATAAGTTATCTTTCTACTTTAAATTGGCAGGAGTATGTTTCTTTGCTTGCAATTCTAAATCTCAAATAACAGATGCAGAGAATATGCCTCATCAATAGCTAAGTAGAATAGGCCCAGTTTTGTCTGTCAGGAAGTGCTGGGCTTTTTTCACACTAAATAGGGCTACAAAATTTAAAATACATATTGTAAAGCAGTGAATTAATTTTCCATTTTAACAGTATAGCAATAGAAAAATAAATCCAAAGTAGAAAGAACTAAAGAAATGATAATAGGAAATACACAGT
Source organism: Odocoileus virginianus (assembly GCF_023699985.2). Classification (NCBI taxonomy): domain Eukaryota; kingdom Metazoa; phylum Chordata; class Mammalia; order Artiodactyla; family Cervidae; genus Odocoileus; species Odocoileus virginianus. The sequence continues at coordinate 15,820,593 of NC_069693.1, read as the reverse complement.
AGAGAAAAATTAATACACAAAAATGGACTTTTAAAAGATTAACAAAATTGACAAACTTCTAGAAAGACTGACCAGGAAATAAAAGGAGAAAACTGAAATTATCACTATCAGGTATAAGTGGAGGCATCACTATGGACTGGACGGTCAGTCACTCTAGGGATAACAAGTTACTGTGAGCACTTTTTCATGAAGAAAATTTCACTTTTGTAGGGTTTTCCCATGAATTCTATTACAAAATTAAGATATTTTTTCAATGTTACACAAACTCTGAAAATGGAAGAGATTTCTAACTTATTCAATGAAGACAGCATTACCATAAAACAAAAACATAACACAGAAATGTAAAAATTGATATTTTTCAGGAACATAGGCATAAAATCTTCAATGAAATTTTAGGAAATCAAATCCAACCAAATACAAGAGGGTGATCTAGCATGACCAGCCTTTGGATGGGGTTTGTCTCAGGAATCAAGGTTGGTTTAACATTCAAAAACCAGTCAATGTAATTCACCATATTAGGAGAATAAAGGGGAAGAAGCCATATGATTATTTCAAATGTTTGTGCAGAGTAATACCAACCCCTATCAAAAAAATCTCTCAGTCAGACAGACATTGGAGGAATTTCCTTTATGTGATGAAGCAAATATACAAAGAACCCAGCTAACAGTATATTGAACACTTTTACCTTAAGTGTTCAAGGGAAATGAACTTTCCAGGAAAGCATGTCCATTGTTCTCCATCAGTATTTGATATTTTACTAGATGTCAGAAAAAAACATAATGGTAATAAAATACAGATGAAAAAGATTTTAAAAACTCTCTTTATTCACAGAAGTCATGAATGTGTATGTAGAAAATCATGAGAAATCTACAAAGATACTACCAGAAGTACAGAGTGATTTTAACAAGTTTCCAGCATACAAAAATCAATATATAAACCAATTCTATATTCTCTATGCTACCAGTAAACAACTGAAAACTAAAACTTAAAAGATACCATTTACAACAGCATTTTTAAGACCTCATAAAGTACTAAAGTACAAATTAGCAAAAACTGTACAAGACCTATGCACCCAAAACTATTAATACAAAACAGGGGATGGCAAATTTTTGCTCTAAAGGACCAAATAGGAATTATTATAGGCTTTGCAGTTTAAGTATGGTCTCTGTTGCATATTCCTCTGTTTTACTTTGTTTTCACAATGTTTTTAAAATGCTAATACAATTTTAAGCTCATTGGGACAACAAAACATGCTGTGGATCAAATTTGACCCACAAGCTGGAATTTATGGAACCCTGCTACAAAATATTATCTGAGAGAAAATTTTTTCAAAAGACCTAAATATAGGGAGAGACTTCCCTGGTGGTCCAGTGGCTAAGATTCCATGCTCCCAATGCAGGGGGCCTGGTTTCAATCCCGGGTTGGGGAATTAAGGTCCCACATGCCACAACTAAAACCGTGTGCAGCAAAACAAGTATTTTAAAAGACCTAAGTATAGGGAAAGTTATACCATACTCTTGTGGACTAGAAAAGCTAGTTAAGTTGTTCATCTCAGTTAAGACCCTGAAAGCTAGTGTATGGAATCATAAATTATTAAGAGTGACTGGTTCCCTTGGGGCATGAAGGCTTGTAGGTGGCCAGGGTGGATCCACCACCCACTTGGCATGCCCAGGGTCCATGCACATGGGAGATGTCTCACAGTTGTGGAGTCTGCTGCCAGGCTCATATAAAAGACAGCTGCATCATGCAGATGTGTTGCCAACTGACAGTAACTATCCTACATCTCCTGGGAGACCGGAGCTCATTGTGGCCAATGGCTGACATATGAGGTGAGCCCAAGAAGACTTTGTCATAGGCAGTGACAGTGTTCATTACAGGGAAACTGTACATTAAGTATCAAAAATGGAAATATATGATGCGTTCCTGCAGAGGAGGTACCATAGGCTGGTGGTTAAGTTTGTGAGCTCTGGAATCAGCCTGAGCTCAAATTCTAGCTGAGCTACTACCTACCTGTGTGACTTGCGAAACAGCCTAAGGCTTAAATGCTGTTTTACCAAATTTGTAAAACTAAGAGAAACTGCCTGCCAGGAGAGAATGTGTTGTGCAACAGCCACATCTCTGCCTGAGAAACCTTCATAGTCCAGCTGGTGAGGCGCATGGATCTTACCTCTCCAGGGTGGCCACAGAGAAGGCACACCTGACTCCAGGAGCTGGAGTGGCCTCTGGAGGAGGCAGTATTCAGAACCTTGACCTACCATCACAGAGGGGGCAGGCGGGGTTGCAGGAGTTAACTGGGGGCATCCGAAAGGAAGAGGGTGGGGTAAATTCACCACCCCCCCCCCACGTCTCAGCATGTGCCCTGCTGTAGCCGTCCCACAATGTCTGGGTTCACAGTAACCACATGAGACAAGGCTAGGGCTGAGCATCCCATCCTCCCGCCCCGCCCCCACCCGTCTCCCCAACTTCGGTCTCTCTGCCCCAGCCTCCCACAAACAAGGCCCCACGCTGTAGGATCCAGGCTCCTCTCCTGCTCTGGCTTTGAGCAGACTCTGCCCACTAGTGATGACAGAGAAAGGGTTGGTGGACCTTCAGGCTCAGGCGGCCCCTGCTGCCCTCGAGCCAGGAACTGAAGCGCGCACAGACGTGGGGACACATACCTGGGGATGACAGGTATGCAGGCTCTTGGAAGTTATAGTACTGAACAGTCTTGTCAAACCGAACACTCGTAACCAGCAGCAGAAAGTCAGAAAGCTCTAGAAAGTCCTGCTGGGGTTTGGCCTCTGGGCCTCATCCTTTGCCTTTGGCACTTTTTCCTTATGCTGTTTGCTGTTGTGTGCCCAGCTGGTACTCTTTCTCTCTCACATGTTCCTGTGTCTAAAGCATCAGATGGAACAGTGCATGCTTTACGTTGGAGGAGCAGGTCGCTAAGAGAACTCTCCCAAGTCACGAACTCGACGCTCCAGGGATCAGACAGTGCACAAACTGCCCCTTGTGGGCAACCTGCTCAGCAAGCTTCACTCCGGCCCCTTCCCCACCCCTGGTTACACCTGTGTTTCCTTTCTGGCTGAGGGAATCCCACTGCCCTGTCTCTCTCCTGGCCCTTTTCTTAGGCAGTTCTATGTGAATCCAGTGCCTCTGCCCCTCCATGTTACTTAAGAGGCAGTATCAGATGAGACAGCCTCAGTGCTCCTCTCTGAGGGTCCTGAATTGGGTGGGAGGGGGCTCTCTGAAGAAGCCTCTGGTGTCTGCTTGTTTCTCAAAGAGTCTAGCCACTGAGAACTGGTCAATATTTTCCCTCAGGGGCACAAACTGACTCTCCTTCTGGGCTATCCAATCACCCTCCAAAGCCTGACTTAGAGGAGACTGAGCTGAAGACACTGGGAATGTGAAAGAAGGGAATATCTAAGGAGAAAGGAATCAAAAATTGTCCAAAATGCAGGACTTTCAGAAAAGGGGTCCTTACAGCAATGTAAGTATACCATCAGTACTTAGGCTCCTGGTGACAAGTTGTCACGTATTTGGGAGCAGTCCTGAGCCTCTGAAGGGAAACCTCTATTTCAAGAAGAGAGCTTAGGTAAGATATCACCAGCATCTTTATGAGCTCATATCCCAAAGGCCCTACCACACAGCCCCACTGGAGGCTTCTGGCCTCTTTGCAAGAGTGATCCAAGTGCAGCTGGCCCGTCTGGCCCAGCCACAGTCTGCTTCCTATGGCCAGCGTGGTTGAGAAAGTTTGATGAAGACCACTGACTCAGTTCTTCAGCTTTACTGAAGTCAGAGAAGTAGACTCAGAGAGAAGGCTTTCAGATACACTGTCAAGGAGAAATTCTCAACCCACATCTGTCAGCTGTGGGCTCTGTGAACAGAACACAGCAATGCCACTGCTGCTGCCACCACTGCGGCTACCACCACTGTTGTGGGATCGAGAGAGAGGCCCTGTGTCCCACCTTCCAGTGTACGGTCATTACTGAAGACCTGGGCTTGGAGAAGAACACAGCACCAACAAAACCAGGCCAGAGGATAAAACTGAGGCCACCGCTGATAGCAGTGCCACTCAGCCTGCCTGTTCCCTTGCGCTGTTAGTTGCCAGGGACTGGAGTTCCATTGCCACTGGCCACTCTCCCCTTGCAGATTCCAGAGACTACCCCATTAGTAGCCACTGATTTGACTGACCTGTCACTATCCCCCACACCAGACAACAGTCATGAAATGAGATGCACAATTTCAAACTCTCCTTCTTTTGCTGTTGCGGCTGTTCCTCACTCTAGATTCCAACCCATATTTGGGGTTCCAGGTACTAACGAGAATGAATAGATGCTATCAGCAATCTAGTCCCTCAGTCATAGTTTCGCAGGATCTTCTGCTCTCACTATATCTCCTGGCACCTCCTTCCTCTCCTTAAAGCCTCTCCAAAAGCCTACCTTTTGTAGAACTGAATCACCTTCACCGAGGTGGGTGGATTCTCCTCCCGCTCTTTTTACAGACTTCTCTTCAAATCTCTTTCATGAGCATCCCAGACTTTGTCAGCCAGCCCATCACTGCTTCTGCAATCACTTCCCCTATCTGTCAGCCCATCTGCAGCCTGGACCTCTCAGGGGCCTTTGGACTTCGGTGTAACTGACATGGACACCTCTGCCTTCCCCAGCTTTCATTTTCAGGTCTCCATCAGGACACTGTGTGAGCTCCCTGGCATTTTACCAGGTCTATCCCAGTATGGAGCAGATATGCCCTGCAAAGATCAATCAGCACTTGCCCACCTGCTTTTATAGTTCGCAGCCCTACCTGAACTTTCAACCCTCCCTTTGGGGCAGGAGCCATTGTTCATCTGGGGATCTATATGGGCAGAAGGAGTCACTCTCCCCAGTGTCCCTTGTCTTTTCTGGCTCACCTACCACTGATTCTGCAGTCACCTCAATCCAATAACCAGCACCTCTTCGGACATGGCATCTAAGCCTGTCTTTGATGAAATTGATGTGGATACCATAACCTATTCCCAGTCCATTATCTTCTTGCCTCCTCTTGACAGCTTTAAGAGTTCTGTCCCTTTGGGAAACCCGGCTGCCCCAGTTAATCCTCCCACTTAGCGTCTACTGCATCCCTGGAACCCCAAAGTAGCACAACTCAGCTTTGGGGAGTTTGACATCCCATGTTCTAACGCTGGCATCCCTGTGGGCAACAAGCCAGCCTTTCGTGGCACTTCACCTCATTTCACTCTTTCTTGCTCTGGAGCTGCCACCAGAATGCACAGTACTGAGGACTGTGGCTCATTTTTTGCCAACATCCCTTGAGACCCATGTGCATTTAAGGGATTTTCAGCACCTGTGGGTAGTGGCAGCTTTGGGGTCATTGTGTATGTCCCAGGCCCCAGTTCCATGTCTGAAACACTCAGCTTTGGAGCAAGGCCAAGTGGGACACCCAGAACCACAGCTAATTTGGGGGAAGAACACTTAGACCTGAGCACCAGGCTCCTGTCAGCCTACTACACTCCTGTTACAATTGGAGAAGCCAGCACTACTGAGAGCAAATCTGTCTTGGGAGATACTTTCGTTCCTGCCTATAATAAGAACACCTAGAGTCAGCCCAGCCACCTGCTACCACAGGATAAGAGCATCACTGAGAAGGAACATGCGCCAGAAGACACTTCCGTCCTTCCATGTGTTCAGATTGCCTGGGACCCATCCAGCCAGGGTACATCTGTTGCAGATAAGGATATAGAACCATAACTGTGCTGGAGACACTTCTTTTTGTGCCTATAGTCAGTCTATAGCCATCAAAAGGGTGAGCACTTCACCTATGCTTAGAGGTCTTTATGTCTCTACCTACAGTGAGAACTCCTGGGTCCCACCAGGACAGAGCATGTGTTTTGCAACGGGAAGGGACAACACCATCCCAGTGTTTAGCATCTTCTCTTTCTGCATCTAATCTGAATACTTGGGCCCACCCAGTCAAGAGCAAATCTGTTACTCCAGAAGAAGTCTGCACCACTGAGAAGAAACACATGCCAGAAGACACTGCTGTCCCTGCCTTCCACCAGACACCTCGTGCCCATCAGGACACAGCACATCTTTTGCTGTCTGATGGGCCAGCATCATATCTGTGATTGGAAGGGCTACTGTCAAGAGTACTTGGGGCACACAGTTCAGAGCACAGGTTATATGACGGGAAAAGGTAGCGCCATACCTGTGCTTCTAGATATTTATGTTCCCGCCACCATTCAGACTGGCTGGGTGCTCATGGTCAGACCACAATCTAATGGGACAATACCATACACTTTTAGGAAGCTAAGTCTATTCTTACCGTCACTCAGAATACCTGCGCCCCACCCAGAACACTCCCTCTAATGTGGAGGCATGAATACTACTAAGGAAATACAAACATCAGTAACTTTGCTGGTATCTTTCAGAGCAAACGTAGTTCTGAAATGGCCACGGCAAGCAGCAATCTCATCTCGGGGCACTTTGCATGTTTCTTTGGAGATAGAAGTATTGGATCACCAACTCACTCATTTTCTTCTGCTGAAAGAAACAATGCCTCAGCAACTAGAAGCAAATGCTATCTAGAAATAGTGGGTGATAGTAGTTACCATGAATGAACTTTGCTCTTCTGGGAAGAGGCTCAGGCCCCTTCTAGTTATGTCAAACAAACTTCACCTGCCCCCTGTCCTGCTAGAGTAAGCTGGAGGCCCAATACCTCAGAGAGCTTATGTATATGTAAAAGGGTGTGGTTTCAGATGAGACTGGTCAGAAGTCAACACATTGGCCTTGTGAAGTTCCACTGTAGAGAGAAGAAAGAGATCAGTAAGTATCAACCATGTCATTCATACCTGGTTTCAACTGTTAGCCTGGCCAGTCCAAGCTAAAGGCTAGTTTTCCTCTGGTCTTGGATGGACAGTATCCCCTTGCAGCTTAAAGCTGCCCCCACCTTTGCCTTACCCATTTGCTTCAAAATGCCCTTTCTTTCTTAGATTATATGTGTGTGTGTGTGTGTGTGTGTGTGTGTGTGTGTGTATAAAATAATCTTCCAAGGATCAAACCCATGTCTCCTGTGGTCCAGCATTGCAGGTAGATTCTTTACCACTGAGCCACCAGGGAAGCCTATATACATATACATGTGTGTGTGTGTGTATACATAATATATATTATATATATACATAATATATATTATATATATATATATATATTACACTTGAAGTTGCTCAGTCGTGTCCAACTCTTTGTGACCCCATAGACTGTAGCCTACCACACTCCTCCGTCCATGGGATTTTCCAGGCAAGAGTACTGGAGTGGGTTGCCATTGCCTTCATATATATATATATATATATATATATATATATATATATATATAAAGTCAGTCATATATATTTTTAAAAGTTTTTACAAAACCAGTTATATATCTATATTATATGACTAGTCTTATATAAACACACAGGGATTAAACACAGGTCTCCTTCATTGCAGGCCAATTCTTTAGCAGCTGAGCCACAAGGAAAGCCCAAGAACACTGGAGTGGGTAGCCTATCCCTTCTCCGGTGAATCTTCCCAACCCAGGAATCAAACCAGGCTCTCCTGCATTGCAGGCAGATTCTTTACCAACTGAGCTATCAGGGAAGCCCCTATAAACACACACACACATATATATGTGGTATGGATATATATGTGGTATGGCTATACTCCATCCCATCTGCTGAACTACCGAACTCTGAAAAGCCAAATCAGGCTCAACACATCACCAGTCATTTAAGGGAATTTTTCTTCCATAGTTGGGTAAAAGAGCAAAGATATATGAGTGAAGGCTCAATTAATAAGAACATGACTATAATATAAAGTTTGTATATGAAATATATATAAATATATACTAAAAATAAGATGTGGTATAGCCATACTCTACAACTGCACATGCTGAATCTGAAATCTCCATATTTTATTGAAAAATTAAAAAATTTTGGCCGCTCTGCATGGCACGTGGAGTCTTAGTTCCCAGACCAGGGATCCAATGTGTGTCCCCTACACTGGCAGTGCCAAGTCTTACCACTGGACTACTAGGGAAGTCCTTGAAATCTAAATATTCTGAACATGAGGGATGGCAACCCATGAGGAACTGAAGCTCAGAGAAGAGAGAGAGTGGTGAGCCTCTCTTGCTTCTTCCCTCTGTGCTCCTCTCCCACCCCTCTGATTTCACTGAAGTGTGTTTCAGGGAAACACAGTTAACAATTCTGGCCTTTTAAAGATAATCAAATGTCTCATCTATGTCTTTCTCTTTCATTTAGACTTAGGCAATTCATCCCCACACATTCATAACTCTACCAGAGAGGATGGATGTGGCATCTAGGCTCTCAAAGCCACTCTGTAAGCACTGCACTTTTAGGTTTAGGATATCACATATTATACTGGAAATGTTTTCATGCTCCATAAAAATCAGAAAAGATCCTTCTTTCAAGGAAATAACTGGAAAAGACCAATTTGAAAAAATAATTGATTTCTGGCATTACTCTAAAGGTCTAAAATAGCAAATCCCAATAGTAATAATTTCACAGGGAAGCCTGATGTCCATGAGGTCACAAACAGTCAGACACGACTGAGCCACTGAACAACAATGACACCCAGATCTGGCTGAATGTATAATCCTGCTGGCTCCACTAGACTTATTTCTTGAAAATATTCCTTGTCTAAGACAATTTATCTGTTATAAGAACTATCTGAAGCTGGGAGAAAAAGAAAAACACCATTTTCCTCAGCTGTTATATGTTTTGCTATTTATCCAGGGATGATTCTGTACTAAACATTCTGCTAGGGCCGAATGATACAGAGTTTAAAGACATCTCTTGCCCCAAAGGAATTTACAATACAGAAGGAAAGACAAAGAAGATATGTTAAAGCTGAAGTGCTTATTAGGGATGTGGGAGCAGATAAGGACAGATAAAGAGCAGATAAAACTTAGAATTAATAAGCAATTCTTCAGAAACTCCTTCCAAAAATGAAGACGAGGAAATTCTGTCATGGTCGGTTGTTTGGGATTCCGCATTTTTACTGCTGAGGGCCCAGGTTTGATCTATGGTTGGGGAACTAAGATCCCACAAGCCATTTGGTGCAACAAAATAAAATAAAATAACCACAGTCCATGCCTGGATGCCCAGACTATGGACTATTTTTTTTAAAAAAGAAGAAGAAGACAAGGAGACTTCAAGTTTCACATTTAAGGAGCCTGGGGATTGCCACTCTGTCCTAACAAGGAAAGAGCTAAACAGACTGAAAAATCAACAACTTTTCTTCGATCTGGAAAAGAGGTGAGCCCACAGGGCAAACCACTGCCCTTAAGACTGGAGAGACAGGTGAATTCGAGGAGGAGTCACAACTTACCAGAACAAAGACTCGGGAGCAGAAACCACTGTGGGAACCAGTGCCAGAGAAGGAAAACCTGAACTGTCATTGACAAGCTTCTGGAAGCTCAGTGTGGACAAGTCTGAAAAGTTAACAATTCTATGGAGACCCATTCAGAAGGAGGCCTCCCCAGAGACATACCAGAAATGAAAGAGGAAACATTGTTAAGATTACATGGTCATTAAAAGGATAATAAAGGAATACCATAAACAAATCTATGCCCACAAATTTGATAAGCTAGATGAAATGGACCAATTATTCAAGAGATACAATTTGCCAAAATTCACACAAGAAGAAATAGACCATTTGAATAAGCCTAAATCTCTTCAAGAAATGAATTCAATAGTTAGTTACTTTCCAAAACACAAAGCCTGAAGCCCAAATAGGTTCACTTGGAATTCTACCAGACATTTAAGAAAGAAATCATATCAATTCTCTACAATCTATTTTAGAGGACAGAAGCAGAGAAAAGACTTCCTCAACCCACTCTCTGATGCCAGCATCCCTAACACCAAAATCAGATACCTATGACAAGAAAATTTCAGAACAATGTCTCATGAACATAGACCTAAAAATTCTCAACAAACTATAAGCAAACCACATCCAACAATGTATATAAAGTATTGGACTTCCCAGGTGGTGATAATGTAGAAGCACCTGCCAAAGCAGAAGACACGAGATGCAGGTTCAACTCCTGGACCGGGAAAATCCCTTGGAGAAGGGCATGGCAACCCACTCCAGTACTCTTTCTTGGAGAGTCCCATGGACAGAGGAGCCTGGAGGGCTACACTCCAAGCCGTCGCAAAGAACTAGACATGACTGAAGCAACTTAACATGCATATAAAGTATTACACACCATGACCAAGTGGGATTTAGCCCAGTCATGGAAGGCTGGTTCAACATCTAAAGGAGTGACATCAGCATCATGATAGTGAGGCCTCTTCTTTTTTTCTATCCCCTTTGATTTACAACTCATCAGATCTCTAAAACTGAGGGGAAAAAATGCTTCTGCCCAGCATACCAGGACACCTGAGCGATCCATCCAACTGTGCACCCAAAAGTGGGTAGAGTGGACCATAGAGCAGGTGACAGAGCACAGGAAGTCACAGCAGAGGTCATGACGGGAGAGATGGCAACAACCAGCCCAGCAGCAAGATGAAAATTAAGTAATACAATCCATCACATCATCAAGCTAAAAAAGAAATATCAAATGATCAGGTCCATAGATGCAGAAGCAGCACTGGACAAACTCTGACACCCACTTGAAATCAGAACTCTCAGCAAACTAGGGGTTTCCTGGTGGCTCAGACAGTAAAGAATCTGCCTGCAATGCGGGAGACCCAAGTTTGATCCCTGGGTCCGGAAGATCCCCTGGAGAATGAAATGACGACCCACTCCAGGATTCTTGCCTGGGAAATCCCATGGATGGAGGAGCCCATAGGGCCGCAAAGAGTCGGACAAGACTGAGCAACTATGCTTTCTTTTAGTAAACTAAGAATAGAAAGGACCTTCCTCAACGGGGAAAAGAATATCTACAAAAACCTAAAGCTATCAGCATACCTAACAGTGAGAAACCTGAAGTTTTTTCACTAACATCAGAAACAAGGCAAAGATTTCCCTTCCCACCACTCCTTCTCAACACCATACTGAAATACTAGTTAATGCAGTAAGGCAACAAAATAAAATAAAAGGTATACAGATTAAGAAAAGAGATAAACTTTTTTTTTTTAGAGATATGATCATCTGTATAGAAAAATCAAAGAATCATCATATAAAACTCCTGGAACAAACAAGTAATTATAGCCTAGTTGCAAATGATGATTAAATGCTTTTTAAAAGCATTTAAAAATCAGAATGGTGTAACTGGTTCAGACATCCAAAATGGAGCTGGGTGGCCATTGTGAAAGTCAATTTAAACACATTCTTGCATCTCTGAACTATATCAAACTCAGGGACACCACTAGACTTTTTCAAAACAATATCTACTAAAAGCTACTAGCTGCAACCTTGTAGTTTCAAAGTCTCTTTCCATGCCAACCCCCCAGGTTTTGCAATTGGGTAATCATTTCAGACCTCAACCTATTCTTGCTTTACAAACACCCTCACTTTGTGCCAGCTCCAATCTTAATTCTTGGCACACAATTTACATAATCTTTTTTCTTTTTTTGCCTTTATAAACCTCCTCATGGGCTGCAGTCATAACAAACCACAAATAAAAGCTTATTTATTTCAATTAAGTCTCCATTTCTGAAATTTTGGTTAACATTAGATAGATAGATTTGGATAGATAAATATATTTTCTCTGTACTACCAATGAACTACTTTAAAGACATTATTTAACATTTATAAATCCCGGAAAACACTTAGGAATAAGTTAGCAAAAAGCTAAGCAAGACCTGTATACAGAAAACTATAGCACAGGCGAGCTTTCTATGAAATGGCCAGATAGCAAATAACATAAATTTTGTGGTGAACATTTTAATATCAGGCTTCCTAGTGGCTCAGTGGTAAAGAATCCGCCTGCCAATGCAGAAGAGCCAGGAGACATGGGATCGATCCCTAGGTCAGGAAGATCTCCTAGAGGAGGAAATGACAACCAACTCCAAAAGTCTTTCCTGGAAATCCCATGGAAAGAGGAGCCTGGTGGGCTACAGTCCATGGGGTCACAAAGAGTTGGATGCAACTGAGCACGAACACATGCAAACATATGATCTCATATATTCTTCTTTTAGGTTGTGATTAGCTGACCTTTATTACAAACATTGCTGAGAGAAAAGTTTTGCTGTTGTTCAGTTGTTAAGTCAGGTCCGACTCTTTGTGACCCCATGGACTGCAGCACATCAGACTTCCCTGTTCTTCGCTATCTCCCAGAGTATGCTCAAACTCATGTCCATTGAGTCAAAGATGCTATCCAACCATCTCATCCTCTATTGCCCCCTTCTCCTCCTGCCCTCAATCTTTTCCAGCATCAGTCTTTTCCAATGAGATGGCTCTTTCCAGCAGGTTTGCCAAAATACTGGAGCTTCAGCTTCAGCATCAGTATTTCCAATGAATATTCAGGGTTGATTTCCTTTAGGATTGACTGGTTTGATCTCCTGGCTGTCCAAAGGACTCTCAAGAATCTTTCCCAGCACAATTCAAAAGCATCAATTCTTTGGTGCTAAGCCTTCTTTATGGTCCAACTCTCACATGTGTACATGACTACCATAGCTTTGTCTACACAGACATTTGTTGGCAAAATGATGTCTCTGCTTTTTAATATGCTCTCTAGGTTTGTCATAGCTTTTCTTTGAAGGAGTATCTTTAAATTTCATGGCTGCAGTTACCATCTACAGTGATTTTGGAGCCCCCCAAAATAAAGTCTCTCACTGTTTCTATTTTTTCCCCATCTATTTGTCATGAAGTGATGAGACCAGATGACATGATCTTGGTTTTTTGAATGTTGAGTTTTAAGCCAGCTTTTTCACTCTCCTCTTTCAACTTCATCAAGAGGCTCCTTAGTTCTTTTTTTATTTCTTCCATTAGAGTGGTATCATCTGCATATCTGAGGTTAATGATATTTCTCCTGGGAATCTTGATTCCAACTTGAGCTTCATCCAACCGAGCATTTTGCATGGTGTTCTCTGCATATAAGTTAAATAAGCAGGTGACAACATACAGCCTTGACGTACTCCTTTCCCAATTTTGAACCTGTCCATTGTTCCATGTCTGATTTTAACTGTTGCTCTTTGACCTGTTGTTAGGAGACAGGTAAGGTGGTCTGGCGTTCTCATCTCTAAGAATTTTCCAGTTTGTTGTGATCCATACAATCAAAGGTTTTAGCATAGTCAATGACGCAGGAGTAGATGTTTCCCTGAAATTCCCTTTCTTTTTCTATGATCCAGCGGATGTTGGTAATTTGATCTCTGGTTCCTTTTCAAAATCCAGCTTGGACATTTGGAAGTTCTTGGTTCACATACATTAAAGCCTAACTTGAAGGATTTTGAGCATTACTTTGCTAGCATGTAAAATGAGTGCAACTGTGCAGTAGTTTGAACATTCTTTGACATTGCCTTTCTTTGGAATTGGAATGAAAACTGACCTTTTCCAGTATTGAGGCCACTGCTGAGTTTTCCAAATTTGCTGGCATATTGAGTGCAGCACTTTAACAGCATCATCTTTTAGGATTTGAAATAGTTCAGCTGTAATTCCATCACCTCCACTAGCTTTGTTAGTAGTTAGTAATGCTTAAAGCTCATTTGACTTCACAGTCCAAGGTGTCTGGCTCTAGGTGAGACATCATACCATTGTGGTTATCTGGGTCATGAAGATATTGTTTGTATAGTTCTTCTGTGTATTCTTGACACCTCTTCTTAATCTCTTCTGCTTCTGTTAGGTCCTTGTGGTTTCTGTCCTTTATCATGCCCATATTTGCATGAAATGTTCCTTTGGTATCTCCAATTTTCCTGAAGAGATCTCTAGTCTTTCTCATTCTACTGTTTTCCTCTATTTCTTTGCATTGTTTGCTTAAGAAGGCTTTCTTATCTCTCCTTGCTATTCTCTGGAACTCTGCATTAGTTGGGTATATTTTCCCCCTTTTCCTTTGCCCTTTGCGTCTCTTGTTTTCTCAGCTGTTTGTAAACCCTCCTCAGACCATCATTTTGCCTTGCTGCATTTCCTTTTCTTTGGGATGATTTTGGTCACTGCCTCTTGTACAATGTTATGAACCTCTGTCTGGAGTTTTTCAGGCACTCTGTCTACCTGATCTAATCCCCCGAATCTATTTGTCACCTCCATTGTATAATCATAAGGGATTTCATTTAGGTCATACCTGAATGGCCTAGTGGTTTTCCCTAGTGTTCTCAATTTAAGCCTGAATTTTGCAATAAGGACCATAAAGACTAATTTTTTAAATTATAAGTGTTGCTGGCATGATGAGGTGCCACAGCCCAGGTGGTTAAATTCAGGAGCTCTAGAATCAGATGGACTGGGTTCAAATTCTGGGCTGCTGCTATCATCTATACCACCTTAAAAAAAAAAAAAGTATAAGGCTTATATCAAATGTGAAGAAAGGAAAAGAGAACATGGTTACCAGGAAAAGATGTTATGGAAAGCAGCGTCCCAGGTTTCACCTCGGAAAGCTTCAGTGCCCAGATGGTAATGCTCCTGGCTCATACCTTTCCCTGGCACCAGGGCATGCAGAGGGGCTGGAGACGGCCAGGGAGGAGGTAGTGTCCGGAGCTCTGAACTACTGTATGAGGAGGAGAGGAAGGAAAAACGTGTCCTTTATAGCAGCTGCCTGAAAGGAACAGGCTGAGGGGTCTTACGCCCCTGCTGCTCTGGTCTCTCCTCCACACCTCAGCCCCCCGCCCTCTGCGTCCTCAGGGCTGCCTGGGCGGACGCCGGTTGCCCCAGGAGCTTCAGGGCTCTCGCCCTCCCGCTACCAGGGGCTCCCTGTGCTGGGAGGATCAGAGTGGCTCCAGCCTCCGCCTTCGGAGACAGGGACCGAGGGGGAGGGCGGGGGCTCACAGATGCTGGCTGCCAAGTGAGCCTCCCCTGTCCTGTCCAGGCAGTCTCCACACCTGGAGGGGCCCGTTTGGTAGTAAGCGCCTGTAACCTGGTCAGGAAAGGCCCGAAGCTCAGAGAGTTCAGCCGGGGATGGGCCGTTGGACCTCGCCCTTTGCCTTTTGTTGTCATATCCTCGCGCCCTTGTGCGCACACTTTCTCTGTTTCCCGTTTTGCCCATTCCTACGATGGCACCCAACATCCGTTGAACAACGAGTGCTTCCGGAGGAGGGGCCGGCGGCTGGAACTTCTGAGGTTCCCCGCCCACTCCAAGGATCCCACGACGCGCAAACTGTGCTTCTCAGCAATCTTGGCACTAGGCCCTCCTGCCCCAGGCCTCTCCTCAGTCACGGACCATTATCGTCTCAACAGTCTGGGATCACCCCCTGCCCCCACCAACCCACCCACCTTTCCTTGAGCCTGTACCCCACCTTCGCTCCTGTTCAAATACAGTTCTGCAATTGCAGGTCGTGAAGACGTTGGTTTCCGTTTTTTCCTTCGTCCCAAGGGGCAGTTTCTGATCCCAAACATTCAGAACGCCTCCCCCTGGAGTCCTTTCCTCCGGGTCCATGCAGGACTCTCAAAAGAAGCCGGTGCTGTCTCCTGGCAGTTCCAAGGTGTTCAGCCACTCAGAAAAGTTAAGACCCGTTGTCCAGGGTGGAAATTGACTCTCTGATTGCCATCTGAGCAGGGAGTCTCCCGGATCAGACTGGGTGCCATCCAGACTCAAAGGAGGCTGAGCTGAGCATCCTAGAAAAGACTAGGAAGGGATAGTGAAGGTCAAGGAAGATTAAACAATGATTGAAGGTCAGGACAACCCAGAAGGGGCCTCATCATAGCAGTGGGAGTGTACCATTGACATCTACCCTTGGACACAATGAAATCTTAACTTCTTTCCCATGCAGCCTTGGGCTTCCGGGTGGTGCTGGTAGTAAAGAACCCACCTGCCAATGCAGGAGACAGACACTGGTTCAATCCCTGAGTCAAAAAGATTTCCTGGGGGAGGACATGGCAACCTACTCTAGTATTCTTGCTTAGAGAATCCCATGGACAGAGGAGCCTAGAGGGCTGCAGTCCATAGGGTCTTGTCAGGTTGGTTTATTTCTCTTCTTCAATTGTCTCCTAGGTACAAAAACTTGAAGTAATGGACCAAAAGATGTAGAACAATAGACAAGTTATAGCTGAGTTCAACTGAAACAGATTTTTTTATTAGTATGACATTCCCAAAGGAGTCTTTTTCATCCTTTGTATTGATCCTGCTTGGCTTCCTCCTTTTATACTTTCAGTCTCCTCCTCTTGGTTATGCCCAGTGCAAAGTAGGGCTTGCACCCACCACCAGTCAATGAAAGAGAATGCAAATAGGCATATGCTCAAGGCTGATTAACAATTGTAAGTTATATAACAGCAAGTTGTGTTGTTTATGTCTTCCCATAATTCTGTCTGTTATAATTAAATGTAGAATATTCATGAGCCCTTAATGGACACCTAACTGCCTAAGGTTACTTGTGGAAGTCCCTGTGGTCATTTTGTATCCACTGTGTACCTAGGGCACATGTGCAGGAGTTGAAAAGTCTCTGTGGTTATTTTGTGGCACATCTGTGAGCTCTCCTGGGTGTGTCTGGGATGGAGTTTAGAGATCTGCTTGCATCCCTTTCAGCCAGGCCTCCCCTCGTTGCTTATGCCTAACTTCCTAACAGTCTCAAAGAGACTCTACTGAAGTGGCTCTTTATGCATGCATTCCTGGGCTTCTGAAGGGAAATTTCCATTCCAACCACCCAGAAGATGTCTTGAGTTATAAAGTGAAAGCATCTTATATGAGCTCATTAATTTCAGGCCTAGCCATCATGCTAGAGGATCCCTATGTGGTAGGAAATAACCAATAAGCAATCTATAATAAAAAGAGAGTTTTTTTTTTTGATTGAAGTATAGTTGTTTTAAAATGTTGTGTTAGTTTCTGCTATGTAGCAAAGTGAATCAACTATACATTTATTTCCTCTTTTTCAGATTTCATTTAGATTACCACAGAACATTGAGTAGAGCTCCCTGTGCTCTGCAGTAGGTTCTCATTAGTTATCTATTTTATACAAAGCAGTGTATATATGTCAATTTCAATCACCCATGCCCCAGTATCCATACATTTGTTCTTTATGTCTGTGTCTTTATTTCTGCTTTGCAAGCACGTTCATCTATACCATTTTTCTAGATTCCACATATATGTCTTTGTTGTCGTTCAGTTGTTCAGTCGTGTCCAACTCTTTGTGACCCCATGGACTGCAGCACACCAGGCTTTCCTGTCCTTCAGCATCTCCTGGAGCTTGCTCAAACTCATGTCCATTGAGTCGGTGATGCCATCCAATCCAACCATTTGACCTCTGTCATCCCCTTCTCCTCCTGCCTTCTGTCTCTCCCAGCATCAGGGTCTTTTCCAATAAGTTGCCTCTTTGCATCAGTTAGCCAAAGTATTGGAGCTTCAGCATCAGTCCTTCCAATAAGTATTCAGGGTTGATTTCCATAAGGTTTGATCTCCTTGCAATCCAAGGAAATCTCAAGAGTCTTCTCCAGCACCACAATTCGAAAGCATCAATTCTTTGCCACTCAGCCTTCTTTATGGTCCAACTCTCACATCTGTACATGGCAACTGGAAAAACCAACCTTTGACTATATGGACCTTTGTCTGCAAAGTGATGTGTCTGCTTTTTAATACACTGTCTAGGTTTGGCATAGCTTTTCTTCCAAGGAGCAAGTGTCTTTTAATTTCGTGGCTGCAGTCCCATCTGCAGTGATTTTGGAGCCCAAGAAAATAAACTCCCTCACTGTTTCCATTGTTTCCCCATCTATTTGTCATGAAGTGATGGAACCAGATCCCATGATCTTAGTTTTTTGAATGTTGAGTTTTAAGCCAGGTTTTTCACTCTCTTCTTTCACCTTCATCAAGAGGCTTTTTAGTTCCTCTTCAGTTTCTGCCATAAGGGTGGTGTCATCTGCTTATCTGAGGTTGTTGATATTTCTCCCAGCAATCTTGATTCCAGCTCATGCTTCATCCAGCCCTGCATTTTGCATGATGTACTCTGAATATAAATAAGCAGGGTGCAGTATACAGCCCTGACATACTCCTTCCCCAATTTTGAACCAGTCCATTGTTCCATGCCCAGATCTAATAGTATTGCAGAATATTTGTTCTGCAAAAATAATAGCTAACCCATGTTAAGAAGTTATTCTGTCCTAGTGTTTTAACTGAGTTTTCTTATTCTTCAAGGAAACCATATATAGCAGCTGATATTCTTAAAAATCCCTGTTTTAATGATGAGAAAATTGAGCCACTGAGATGTTTGTAAATGCCAGATGAATATTGTTTATATTTCCCTTCTCCCATGGCTTAATTTTATCCTGAAGCCACAAAGCAAGTTCTGGTTTGGGTGACATGGTCTCTTTTTTCAATTAGAATGTAGGAATGGAGAAAGGAGAATCTGTTCACAGCAGAACTGTGCAGCCTAGTTTACATTCAGACAAGCAGGTTCAATCCGATGGAGTAGGAAATGGCAACCCACTCCAGAATTCTTGTCTGGGAAAACTTACAGCCAGAGGAGCCTGGTGGGCTATAGTCCATGGGATCCCAAAGAGTCAGACATGACTGAGTGACTAATATATTACACTTATCCTAAAGGCTATTATTTAGTTTAATGAGATAACATATCTGGTCCAAGTTTCGAGTCAACTTTTGTGTACAAATTCAGTGCTTATCTTTATTGGCCATCCGAGTGGCCTGATTTTGGTCAAAATGCCCTTATGGGCTTATCACATAGCATGACAATATTTTTTTTAATGTAAACTTAAAAAAAAAAAAAACTCTTTTGTTTTACTTGTAGTTGATTTATAATGTTTCAGGTACACAGTGAAGTGTTTCAGTTATGCACATATATATCTAGTTGTTTTCCAGATTCTTTTCCATTATAGGTTATTAGAAGATATTGAATTTGGTTCTCTGTACTATACTCCTTGTTGTTAAAGGTAAATGTTTCTGTCTGGAATACATCACAGGAGGTGATATATATTTTTAAGAAGACATCTGGTTGTGTTCATTATTACAATTGACCACAGGAATAGAATGAAAACAGTCCATGCCTGCATTATTTCAAATAATTTTTCTCCCTGTGACTAAAGAGTAATCTATGTTTTTACTTTGCTGTCAAGGAGTATTCATTTCTTTAGCAACTTGTCATAATGATTTTAACAATGACTGTTAATCCTCATCAGAAAAAAATATCATTATTTATAGTAAGACATTCTGTTACTATTATTTTTTCTATTCCTACTTCTTGGGCTTCCCTGGTGGCTCAGCAGTAAAGAATCCATCTGCAGTGCAGGAGATGCAAGAGACATGGGTTCAATTGCTGGGTGGGGAAGATCCCCTAAAGAAGGGCATGGGAACCCACTCTAGTATTCTTGCCTGGAGAATCCCCACAGAGGAGCCTGGCGGGATACAGTCCACTCGGTTGCAAACAGTAAGACACCACTGAAGCAACTGAGAAAACACACACTTTCTGTTACAATTTTTTCTTCTGTAACTATTTCTTATCTCTTAAACTAGCACTTTTCAGTTATCTTGAAAATATGGGTACCAGTGAAAAGCAGAAGAGAAAGTATTTGATTCTTTACTAGTAGTTAAATACTAAGTACAAGGCTATTCAATAGTGAAAAGGATTAAAAATTACTTTTTCTATCCTTTTACAAAAGTTATCATGGATTCATCTTTTATTCTCATAGATTAGGAATGTATGATTCAAAATAATCATGTATGCTCCTTTTGTTATTGTATTTGCCACACAGAGCTCCATGTTGTCTTCTCTGATTCTTGGCCAAAGCCATGAATCTTTGAAATTTTCCATACTTCCTCAGGCTCACCTTGTATTTTCCCTGCCTCATTCCAGAAACTGTTTATTTTTTCAAGGATTCCCTATTTCATATTAATGGATTATCAGTTAAGTATTTTTTTAATAGTGTGTTTTAATAGTATCCTAATTAATTTCTTCGGTCTAGGTATTTGTTTTTGTTTTTGTAATCAGTTCCTACTTTGTGCTAGAGCGTTATCTGTCCACTCAGTGCTGAATGAAACAGGGTTGGACTTGCTCTTGGGAAGTATATTAGCTGTCTACCACTATGTGACAAATTACCAGAAACTAGTAGCTTAAAACTATACTTACTTATTACCACATAGTTCTGTAGGTCAGAAGTTCAGCATGTGATGGCTAAACAAAGTACCAGCTGTGGCTGCAGTTCCTTAACACATGGAGTCCTCTTTCAACCTCTTTCTGGTTATTGTCAGAATTTCTTTTCTCATGCTTTCCATGTGGCCCCCTCTGTCTTCAAGCCAGCAGGTGGCAAAGTCTCATCCTCTCACTTTGAATGTCTCTGATTCCCCTTCTTTCCTGAGACAAGAGAAAGCTCTTTGAAGGGCTTTCCCAGAGAATCCAGGATAATCACCTTGTGATATATCAGCTAATGGGATAAACTTGATTATATACCTTTTTCCATGTGATGCAGTTATCTCCATAGGCATGATGAAAGCAAAGGTCATGAAGGCCTTAATACTATCTACTAGAGGGAGGTTCGGGGGAAATAAAAATCATAACAAAGAGAAATAATTGTGCAATTGAAAAAGGTAGGAATGACAAGAATGAAGCATTAGAACAGAAAAGAAAAGCATGGACATCCTTAGACAAAGTTAGCAGTTTTCAGTATTCCTGATGAAGTGATGCTTTACCTTAAACCATCCCTGGGTCAGGAAGGTCCCCTGAAGAAGGAAATGGCAACCCACTCCAGTATTCTTGTCTGGAGAATCCCATGGACAGAGGAGCCTGGCAAGAGGAGGAGGACATTCCATGGACAGAGGAGCCCATGGAATCATAAGAGTTGGACACAACTTAGCAACTAAACCACCACCACCATATATAGGATGAGAAAGATCCAATCTGAAAACAACATGTGCCAAAGGATTTGGAGGAGTTGATGCCACCTGCAGATGGAACCAAAGATGAGAAAATTTGTGACACATTCCAGGTGCTGAAAGGGGCAAGTGAGGTAAATAGGGAACAAAGGGAATTATGACTTGATATGAGGCCTAATTAGGTAAGCAGGGACCATATTATTAATGGAAAGATATGTGCATTCTGTTCTAAGTGTAAAGTATAAATGGAGGTGGGGAATGAAATTTCATCTATACCAGAAACATGTTTGAAATGTTAAAAAAATATTAGTGCCCAGGAATGTTCCCTGTGTGTTTTGATTCATGGGGTCTGCGATGGTGCTTGAGTATCAGTTTTTTAACAGGCTCTTCAGAGATTCTTATCCATATCTAAGTATCAGAAATGAAACCTTTGTTGCTAATCACCAGCCTTTCTATTTTACATACTCTCATTCTTCATTTCTCTTTGACCTTTTTTAAAATTTTCGTAACAGTATTTTAGTATTATCTAGGTTACTTTATTTTTAATGGATACTCTTTTCAATTTGTTCCTTCCATTGAAATCAAACTTTTCTCCTATAGGAAAATAAAATATTTGGGAATTTTTTGTTTTCTTTCAGATTTTTCCATTGAAGGATGAAATAATCAGCTATAAAGAAATTTTCACCTATGAAAAAATGTGCATCTTTTGCTCTGCATCAGAGAAATTTTAACAGAGAAATGAAGTGAATGTCAGGAATATGGGGAGAGTTTTTGTCAAGTCTCAAAGCATGTTCAACATGAGAGAACATGTTCTAGTGGAAAAACCTACCAGTGTAAAGAATGTGGAGAGAACTTTAGCAACGGACATCAGCTCACTGTACATCAGAGGTTGCATGTTGGTGAGAAATCCTAAAAATGTAAGGAATGTGGGAAAGCCTTTATTAGAGGCTCAGCCTTTGTTAAGCATGGAAGAACTCATACTGGTGAGAAACCAAATGCATGTAAGGAATGTGCGACGACCTAGCAGTTGCCATCAATTTACTGTGCATCAGAGTCTGTGTACTGGTGAGAAACCCTATGAATGTAGGGAATGTGGAAAAGCTTTTTATAGTAGCTCATACCTTGTTCAGCATCAAAGAACCCATAACTGTGAGAAGCCCTATGAATGTAAGGAATGAAAGGAAAACTTTCATAGTGCATGGAAAGTTTATTTGGCATTAGAGTATTCAAACTGGTGAAAAACCTTTTGTCTGTAAAGAATGTGGAAAGGCCTTTAGTACCTTCTTATACTTTGTTCAACATCAGCGAAATCATAGTGAAAAACCCTACAAATGTAAAAAATGTGGGAACACCTTTAGCACTAGCTACCCCCCTTATTAAACATCAGAGCATTCATACAGGTGAGAAATCCTATGAGTGGAAGGAATGTGAGAAGGCCTTTACTGTATATGGACAGCTTACTTTCACACTAGTGAGAAACCCTTTGAATGCAAGGAATGTGGAAAGGCCTTTAGACTTAATTCATTTCTTAAAGCACATAAGGGAATTCATGCAGGGGTTAAGCCCTATGAAAGCAAAGAATGTGGAAAAGCCTTTAGTCAAGCCTCATACCTTGTTCAACATGAAAGGCTTCATACAGGTGAGAAACCCTATGAGTGTAAGGAGGGTGGTAAGGACTTTGGTACTGGCTTATAGCTGATTCAGCATCAGAGAATTGATACTGGTGAGAAACTCTATGAATGTCAAGTGTGTGGCAAGGTTTTTTTTAGTTGCTATCAACTTACTGTACATCGGAGGGTTCATACTAGTGAGAAACCCTCTGAGTGTAAGGAATGTGGAAAGGCCTTTAGAGTACATGTACATCTTATACATCAGAAAATTCACACTGATGTGAAATTGAATGTAAAACATGTGCAAAGCTTTTAGTCATGCCTCATACATTGTACAACATGGGAGAATCCATACTGGTGAGAAACCCTATGAGTATAAGGAATGTGGGAAGGCCTTTAGTTCTGGCTCTTACCTTGTTCAACATCAGAGAATTCACAGTGGTGAGAAATGTTATGAATGTAACAAATGTGACAAAGCCTTTACTGTGCATGGACAACTTATTGAACATCAGAGCATTCATACAGGTGAGAAACCCTTTGAATGTAAGGAATGTGCAAAGACCTTTAAACTTAATTCATTCCTTACTGAATATCAGAGGATACACACTGTTGAAAAACCTCTTAAATGTAAAAAATGCAGGAAGACATTTAGACATAAAGGCCTTAAAGCACATCAAAGAAACCACACGGCTGTCAATCCCTAAGAATTTAGAAATTTAGGAATTTAGAAAGTTCTTTATGTATGGCTCAAATGTTGTTTAGCATCAGAGAATTTGTGCTGGTGAGAATCTTTTGAATATAAAATATGTTGGTAGGCTTTTAGAAAATATTGTTATCTTTTATTAGAGAATTCATGATATATAATTCAGAAAACGTAAGAAAGCCTTCACTTGTCATTCCTGTGTTTAGATTATCAGAATATCATCATACTGGTGGCCAATTCAGAGAAAGTGGGAAACATTATTAATGCTCCTAATATTGACAGCATTTATGACATGTTCTAATATGATTGAATAAATGAATTAAAAAGCCTTCCAGTTGCTTTTAAATCATTTGGAACATCAGATAATTCATCCTAATTTTTAAAAACCAGTTGGAGAAGACTCTTGAGAGTCCCTTGGACTGCAAGGAGATCCAAATAGTCCATCCTAAAGGAAACCAGTCCTGAATATTTATTAGAAGGACTGATGCTGGAGCCGAAACTCCAATACTTTGGCCACCTGATGTGAAGAGCTGATTCATTGGAAAAGACCCTGATGCTGGGAAAGATTGAAGGCAGAAGAAGAGGACAATAGAGGATGAGATGGTTGGATGGCATCACTGACTCTATGGACATGAGTTTGAGTAATCTCTGGGAGCTGGTGATGGACAGAGAAGCCTGGCATGCTGCAGTCCTTGGGGTCACAAACAGTTGGACACAACTGAGTGACTGAACTGAACTGAACTGAGTATGATACATAATAGAAAGCCTTTAGCCATGTCACACATATTAACACTCATCATTGTCATTCTACATCTAACAACCTGTTTGATACCAGGCACCATATTTTTCATCTCAGGGCATTGTTTTAAGATGGTGATGATAATAGAATTTACATACTTGTAAAAACCTATTTTCAATATTTATTAGTTTTATTATTATTGTAGTTTTTAACTGGTAGTGAAATTTTGAGAGTAAAACCCTACAGGTGTAATTAATTTAGAAATGCCTGTCCCTCCATGCATCCATTTTAGAATGTTAGATAAATCTTCCTGGATAATACTTTGTAGAAAGAAAGAAACATGAGACAACATTAATTTAGAACTCATCTCTTAGGTTGAATCAAACAATTCATGAAAGACACCCAGTCTTTTAATGTGTGTAAAGTTGTTGAGAATAGCTTATAGTCTGCATTCTTTGCTCAAAATTTAGGATATGATGGAAATTAATAGTACAAAGGGAAACTAAACTGTCCTCTTGGAAATTTCTTTTGCAACTTTTTTTAAATGAAAATTTCAACATAGAGAAAAGTAGAAGGAATACTGAAATTGCTAACATCGTTGGTAACATTTTATTTCTATCTCCTTTTCTATTTGTATGTAGTTATTTCTGCATGTAAGAGGAAGCTGTAGACTTTGCCCCTGAATATTAATCTTTTGCACTTAAACCCCACCTTTTTCTTGAAGGAAGTTCTTTACCAAATGCCCCACTTTCTATATTTGCTTCCTCACACTGTCATTTAACTTGTTCCTCAACTCCAGGTTTTTTCTATATTGTAAGTTAAAAAGATTTCACTGGATTCTGAAAAACACTTCCAAGGTAATACTGCATATATCTGCACAAAGCTTAATATCAGAGTTTTCCATAATTAGCAATACTAATTGCTAAATTACTGATAGTAGTTAGTAATACTAATTGGAATTGGTAGAGGTAGTCACTGCTGGAGTTTTCTATCATACAGTTCCTGTTTTGTAACTAGTGATCTGAATAGGGATATTTTTAACATCTCTATTTGGGAAGGGATCACATGTATGTATGTATAAATTTGAAATTGTATTCATTGTATTACAATACAATAAATAGTATTGTAATACAATACAATAAATACAATATACAATAAATTTTGAAATTGTAGCCTATTCAGGAAAGAATAATAAAAAGATACCTATGTTTCAGAACTTTTGCTATGAAGAAATAACTGTAACTGGAACACTAATTTTAAAATAACAAAATTAATTAGAAAAATAATGCCTACAGGAAACCAGGATTAAAAGCCAGAATTTGATAGTTCACTTCTTTATCCCTACCACTTATTCAATAATTATCACAGTGTATGCAATCAATATATCTGTTAAAATAAGGAATATTCATTTATTCTAGGGCCATTTCTTGAAGAGATTGCCTTTCTCCATTGAGTTGCTTTGTTCAAAATCAGCAAAATATATAAATATACTTGTATTTCTGAAAACTCCCCAATGCCATGGTACCATGTGTCTCTTGTTCTTCTAGTACCAAATTGCTACTCATCTCAAATTGCTTTGTTGAAGGTCCTTTTCATTTACACATTTTTAAATCAGTTTGTCAATTTCTATAGGGCAAAATGGATTTGAGGATTATAATATGGAATACATTGAATCTATAGATCAATATGGAGATTCATATGTTAACACTGTTGGGTCCACAAGTCCATAAACATATATATATATATATATTATATATATATATATATATATATCTCCTTTTATTTATGCCTTTAATTTTTCTTAGCAATGTCTTATAATATTCAGTGTTCAGGTTTTCTACATATTTTGTTAAACTTAGACTTCAGTATGTCATACTTTTCATTATGATAAATTCTATTGCTGAATAACTGGAAAATTATATATATAATTTTCCTGCATATTGACTTTCTTTCCTATGATATCATTAGAGTTCTAATAGATTTTTTAGACTTCTTAGAATTTTCTGCATACAAAACCATGTCATTTGTGAATAAAGATACTTTTACTACTTCCTGTCTAGTCTGAATTTCCTTCTCTTACTGCATTTCCTAGGGCATTTAGTATAATGTAGAATAGAAGGGATGAACATGGACATCTTGGCTCTTGTCTAATCTTAGGAAGAAAACATATTGTTCTTTACTGTTAAATATAATCTTAGCCTTTGATCTTTCATCTATGTCATTTACCAGGGTGAAAGATTGCCCTTTGATCACCAAAGTGAACTGCTTTTGGGAATTCCCTTGTGGTCGAGTGGTGAAGACTCCAAGCTCTCACTGCTGAGGGCTCGGATTCAATTCCCTAGTAGAGGAATTAAGATCCCACAAACCTCTGGACCAAAACCACTGAACCCACACCCTCTAGAGCCCATGCACTGCAAGAAGAGAAAGCCCTAGCATCACAACAAAGATGAGCGCAGCCAAAAAGAAAAAGAAATCACAGTCAAAACAGAGATGAATGAAGCTGGACCCTTACCTAACACCGTACACAAAAATTAACTCAAAGTTGATCAAAGACCTGAATGTAAGTACGACCCAAAACTATAAAACTCTTGGAAGGAAACATGGGGCAAAAGTTTCATAACATTTAATTTGGCAATGATTTCCTGGATATGACACCAAAGGCACAGGCAACAACAAAACAACAACAAAAAGACAACTGAATCTCATGAGAATTAAAAACTTTTGCACATTAAAGGACACTATCAACTGAGTAATAAGGTAACCCACAGAATGGGAGAAATTATATGCAAATCACACACCTAATAAATTAATAGTCAGCATCATAGAGACCTCCTAAAACTCAGTAACAAAACACAAACAATCCTATTCAAAAAGTGGAAAGGACTTGAAATGACATTTTTCTAAAGAAGATATACAAATGACCTAGAAGCACATGAATCATTAACAGAAATACAAATCAAAATGACAATGAGATACCACCTCGTTCTCATCAGGATAGATATTATTTAAAAAGAAAAACAAAAACAGAAAAAACAAGTGTTAGTAGAGATGTGGAAAAATTAGAACCCTTGTTGAAAATGTAAAATAGTATAGACACTGTGGGAAACATTATGGAGATTCCTCAAAAGATTAAAAATATAATTACTATATGATTCAGTAATTCCACTTTCAGGTATACAATAGAAAGCAGGTTTCAAAGAGATATTTGTACACCCACATTCATAGCAGCATTAGTTGCAACAACCAAAAGGTGGAAACAAATCAAGTATCTATTAAAGGATGAATGAATAAGCAAAATATGACATATACATACAATGGTATATTATTCAGTTTAAAAGAAAAGTAATTCTGACACATGCTATAACATGGATAAACCTTGAGGAAATTATGCTAAATGAAATAAGCCAGTCACAAAATGACAGATAATATATAGCTACAATTATATGAGGTAACTAGAGTAGTCAAATTCCATTACAGAAAGTTAGATATTAGTTTTTAGGGGCTTGGGGCAGAATAAGAAGTTATTGTTTAATGAATACAGTTTCAGTTTTCCAAAATGAAAAGAATTCTGGAGATGAATAGTAGTGATAGTTACACAACATGACTATACTTAATACCATTAAACTGTACACCTAACAATGCTTAAGATAAGAAATTTTATGTTGTATATTTTATGAGATATTTTAAATTAAAAAACCAAAAGTTAAGGTATTCATTCATCAGAGAACTGTGTGTGTGTGTGTGTGTGTGTGTGTGTGTGTACTCAGTCACATACAAGTCTTTGCGACCCCAGGGATTGCAGGCTGCCAGGCTCCACTATCCATACAATTTTCCAGGCAAGAATACTGGAGTGGGTTGCTTTTTCCTACTCTAGGGGATCTTCCTGACCCTGGGATCAAACCCACATCTCTTGCATTGGAGGTGGATTCTTTACCAACTCTGCCATCTGGGAAGGTCCCAGGAGAGGATTACTTAGCAGTAAAAGGAATGAACTCTTCATATACACAGAACGGATGAGTCTCAAGATGTTTATGCTGTAGGAAAGAAAACAGACCAAAAACAGAGTATAAATACTTTATGTTTCCCATTGTACAAAATTCTAGGAAAGGCAAACAAATTCACAGTGAATAAAACGTAAATCAGTAGATTCCTTGGGCTGTAGATAACAGTTCTCTGGGGAAGGCAAGGAGGGATTGTCAAGGGGCATGAGGTAGCCGTGTGGATGAAGGATGGGTTCATTATTATGGTTGTGGTGTTGGTTCCCTGAGTGTACACATATTTTAAAACTTATCAAAGTGTACACATTAAATATGTACAGCCAATTATTGCATGGAAATTATATCTCAACAAGCATTAAAAGAAACTGTTGCAAGTAAAAATCTGCTCTCCCACTCATTTTATTTATTTATTTATTTTTTATTTTTTTAGAAAATTTAAGATTTGGCATCCCCATGTTGACTCTACTCCCTCTCTCCTCATGTGTTGGCACCAAAAATGGTTGGCTGTGTCACAGATGCCTCCTCCCTGGCTTACAAGATCTACCTTCTCTTAGTCCCCATTTCTCTGCCAACACAACACTGGTTTTGACATGAATAATGCAGACAGCCTATAATAATCCACAAAACCTTTAGCTGATTTCCTCTGCCAGTGGCCTTAGTCATAAGACAGAGGTCTGGAGGTCTTGAGAATTTCTGCAAGTCCTGAATCCTGCATAGTTACATTTAAGGGAATTTTGGATGCACTTTTATAACAGATACATTCCCTCTAATCTGCCAATTGGACCCAGTAAGTCTTACAGTAGGTGACATATACTGGATTTTAGACATCAAAGGCATATGACTCCTTGGCAGAGACCAGGTAAACAATGTTTACTCAACAGCGCTAAGGAATAGGAGGCATCTTCAGGGGAAAAAAGGGGGCCTAAATCAGGCTGCTTCCAGATGCACTGGAGGTTGCACAACCTCCCCTTCCTCAAGGTAACCTCTGATCTACAAAAATTCATGCCCTTCAAGTCACAACATTAGGCCCACCAAGCCCTACAATCTCCCCTAGGAGACCTCAGGTAGCAACACAAATGAGGCCAACTCTGGACTGAGAATTGTTCTCTGCCATCCTGCTCTTCACTGAGGCAATAAATTTGGAGACCTGTTTGGTTTGGAAGACCTTCATTCTGTTCTCAACCCACTCCACACATTTATCAGCATACAGGAGATAAAAGGTGACTTTATCAATAAGGCCCTTATCACCCAAACCAGAGCGATGTAAAGTCAAGGATGGATAATGTGGAAGCTGGATGAATCCATCATGAGCATCATACAAGATCAACAATGTCTTGGAAAAGGGAAACCTCTGCAAGCTGCCAGTAGGACCCAGATCAGGTTTTCATGGCAAAGATGGGTCATGATCACAGCTAAAGAAGTCACAGCGGGAGGGAAGACATCTTCCTCTGGCCTCAAGCTACTCACAATTCCCTCTTGAAAGAGGAAACAGAGGCCTGTCTTCCCTGAGAACAGGAAGTGGCTGGCACACACTCTGGAGAACTGTCAGTGGGTAGAACTGAGATGACTTCTACCACAGACACTAGCAGTGACAAAAACTCTGACAAAGTTTGGGATCAGAAAATGTAGCCTTGCTCCAGAAAGCTTCCAATTTATTTAGCATCCATTGGGAATCTCTCCAGCATAGACATTTAGATGAACAATGCTCAACTTCTGACTGACAGCTACTTCATAAAGACTACTCTCAGAGTTCATCTCTAGGAGGTGCTGTTGTGCTGAAGAAGGAGGGAGAACACCCTCTGTACTCTTTTCTCTAGTGTGAATTTTCTGATGTCGGATGAGAGTAGACTTTTGGCTGAAGGCTTTTTCACATTCATTGCACTTATATGGCTTATCTGGTTTGTGAACTTTCTGATGCTGCCTCAGATTAGAACTTTGTCTGAAGGTTTTCCCACATTCAAGGCACTCATAAGGCCGCTCACCAGTGTGAAGTCTTCGATGGTTATTAAAGCTGGAGCGTTGGCTAAAGAATTTCCCACATTCAGGGCACTGATAAGGCCTTTCACCCGTGTGAAGTCTCCGATGGCTATTGAGGCTGGAGCTTTGGCTAAACAATTTCCCACATTCACTGCACTCATAAGGCCTTTCACCAGTGTGGACTCGCTGATGTTTCATGAGGTCAGAGCTTCGGCTGAAGGCTTTCCCACATACGCTGCATCCATACGGTCGTTCACCTGTATGAACTATGTGATGTTGAACAAGTCCATCAAAGTGGCTAAAGAATTTCCCACATTCATTGCATTTGTAAGGTTTTTCTCCAGTGTGAACTCTCCAGTGTTTAATTAGGCTGGAGTTGCAGTTGAAGGATTTCCCACACTCACTGCATTCATGAGCACTTTTACCAGTATGAACCCTCTTATGATGAATGAGGTTGGAGCGTTGGCTGAAGAACTTCCCACACTCACTGCACTCATAAGGCTTTTCTCCAGTGTGAACCCTCTTATGTTGAATAAGATTAGAACTTCGACTAAAGAATTTGCCACACTCGCTGCACACGTGAGGGCTTTCACCAGTGTGAACTCTCTGATGTTTGATGAGACTGGAGTGCTGGCTGAAGAATTTCCCACATTCACCACACTCATAAGGCTTTCCTCGATTATGATCTCTCTGGTGTTGAAAGAGGCCAGCAGCATAGCTGAAGAATATCCCACATTTGTTGCACTCATAAGGCCTTTCTCCAGTGTGGGTTCTCTGCTGAACAAGTGAAAGTTTGTCACTGAGAGCATTCTCAAATTCACTGTACTTCTTATGGAGTTGTACAGTGGAAAAATCCACCACACTTTCAGAGCCCTTCTCTGGCTCCCCCACACTGGTAGTGACCTGATGCTGGAGAAAACCACATCTGGCCACAAAGGCCTTCCCATCCTCCCTGAATGCAAAAGATTTCTTTGATGTGTCATATCCGCAGCTCTTCACAAGCAAGGCCCTGCCTTCATTCCTTCCAATAGACTTGTACATATTCTGCTGCATCTGTGACTGGTGAAAGTGGGCGTTGAACTTGAACTCTTTCCTATGTGCCTCATGCATGTGTGGTTTCTGCTTGGAACGTGTTGCCTGATGTTCAGCCAGATGCAGAATGTTTTTCAAGTGTAGGCCACACAGGTTACAGGGGTAGCCCTTCTGGGTGGATGGAACTGCCTTGGGATTCATGCTCTGTGACACTTCTACAGAAACACTGAGTTCAGCAGGTGATTTCTCACCCTCTGTTCCACAGTAAAAATCTGAAAGTAGAGAAATGCTGGTGATATTCATGTTAATTTTCATGGAAGGAAACAATCCAATCACAAATGCAAGTCTGACCCAGGAATGAGTCCATGGGACTGTTGGCAAGATGAGAGGCCTAAGGTCAAGATAAGGAATGGTCTTCCCAGGAGTCCTGTGCCTGGTAAGGTCATGAAATAAGGGAGGCCATACCAGAAGCCAGGACACAAAGATGGGCACAGTATCAGATGGAAAGGCAAGTCTTCAGCTCCGTTCTCAACAAAGCTTTTCTTGGGGACTCCAGCTGCTGATAACCTGTGAGAGCTGTGCAGAAGGGTATGTCCAGATCTGGGAAAACCTGATTGCAACTGTTTAACTGGTGTTCAAGGACTATCAGAGGAAATGTGCACATCTCATGACACATGAAGTGCAGGCCCATGCTGAAGAGTGCTGCAGAGGGAGCTGTGGAAACAGTGAGGGGCACAGACAGAGGCCCCAATCAGAGAATAAATGACCAGTGGTCAACATACCAAAAATAGGAAAAGAAAGGTAGAAGAGATATAAGTCCATTGGCTTGGCACCAAAAGAATGATGAACATAAGAAAAGTGGCAGGTATGATTTGAAGACAGTAGTGATGTCACATGCTCCCCCACCCCCCACTTACCTGAGTCAGGCCCTCTATACACCCCTCTTGCCATGGATGAAGTCATGTCCACTTGGTCAGGCACCCAGGGCTCTGCCCCCATCTCCAGCTGGGCAACTATGTGAGACCTGAAAGATGTAAGTCCTAAGGGGAAGATGGGGCAGGTAAGGGACCAGCACTTGCCCAGGTGAATTATCCCACAATAGAACATAGGAAAGGAAACATAATTACAAAAGGAACACACAGGGAGATCTGACAGGAATATCCCAGTGGTCATGGCAAACAGTGACCATATCAGTGCCTAGAATTTCTGGCAGTCAGGCCTTAGGGAATGTTAGCTAAAGCAAAGGAGCCAAACAAACTGTCAGAGATCTAAACATCACCCAGGAGATCAGTGGCTGAGTCAGATGGGATCTGCTGGGCTGACTGCAAGACTCCTCCTTCTGGGACCCTTCCCCACAAGGCTTCGAGACAGTAGGTGTTGAGGCTGCTTGGGAAGAGCATGGGACCCTGCACACAGCTCAGCTCTGGACCCACAGCACATATACCTGAAGAGGTGGGGGGACTTCCCTGGTGGTCCAGTGGTTAAGAATCTACTTCCCAATGCAGGGGACTTGGGTTCAATCCTTGGTCAGGGAACTAAGATCCCACATGCTGCAGGGCAACTAAACCTGTACACCACAACTAGAGAAACCCACTCACTGCAACTAGAGAAGCCTGCACATTTCAATGAAGACCCAGCACAGCCCAAAAAACAGACGAGGGGAGGTGAGGAAGCAGTGCCCACAGCCCAGCTCTGGGAAGGAAAGAACCACCTCTTGGGAAAAGGGAATGGGCAGAGATGAGCTCAGGACACCTGGGTGGGTGTAAAAGCCTTACCAAGTGAGGCAATCAGTGCAAAGTTCTCCAGCATCACATCACAGTACAGGAGTCTCTGAGCCTTATCAAGGAGTCCCCACTCCTCCTGGGAGAAGTAAATGGTCACGTCCTCAAAGGTCACACAGCCCTGTCATGATGATGGGGACAGTTCATTCCATGATCAGCTTCTTTCCTCAGGACTCCCTCTCTGTTCACTGTTCACCCTCCTCCCCAGCTCCCCAACACAGGGGAGATCTCAGACCCCAGTTCCATGCCTGCTATGACTGCTGTGTCAGCCCACAGCAATGCCCACAGCAGGTAGGCAGACAGAAACCAGTTGAGTTCTGTCTGAAATGCAGGGCCCCTAATAATTACCCTAAAGCATATGATAATAGACAAAGATACTCCAAAACTCCTAGGAGAAAGCATATTTTCTTTTTCTGTTTCTTCAAGTTATAAACCTTATCATGTTTTTTGAATGTAAACACAGCCCACTGAACCTGAGCCTGGATTAGCTCAATCAGTAGAACCTGAAATTGAAAAAAGAGAGAGAGAGAGAGACTTTTTAAAACACCAACTGCTAAAAAACCTCTCTGGCTGAAACTCTAAGTCACAGCCTCCTTAAAATAGTTTGCCAAGGGCAAATACACATCTTATTTGTCTTCTCCTCAAAGAACAAAATCCGAGCATAAGTTAGTAATCTAACTTATTCCAACTGTTACTTATAAACTATATGCTTCTCCGGTGGTGCAGTGGTAAAGAATTCACCTGCCAAGCAGGAGACTCAAGAGTCTCTCGGGTTCAATCCCTGGATCGAGACGATCCCCTGGAGTAAGAAATGGTAACCCTTTTCAGTATTCTTGCCTGGAAAATTCCATGGACAGAGGAACCTGGCAGGCCCCAGTCTGTGGAGTTGCAAAGAGTCAGACACGACTGATAGACTGAGCACACATGCGTTAAGTTTTATGTTGTACTTGATTCATGATTAAAGTTTTAAAATGAGGACTATGAGATCTCTGGTTGTGTCTGTCTGTAAGTCCATATGTGTATGCTACCTCCAGATGGCACTGCCAAAATTAATTTGTAAAAGACCTCTATTTAATTGGCTTATAAAAATAAGCACTTATATAAAAATTCTCAAATATGTAATAAAAAAAAACCCAAATATTTTTCAAGTTCATATATCTAGGATAATCTTTAGTAAATAAGAGCTACTTTTAAACTTGTTGGTTAAATTAATACAGGTATATCTCAGATTTAACATTAAAAATAATGTAGATAAATAACTTTTGTTCTACCTGGGTTTATTAGTCAAGTGGGCTCATTTTGTCTCTGTTGCAAAGTTTGTCACCAAACAAACAAACTTAGAATAATGATTATTTTAAAGTCTCATGAGATTTTTATGAGTATTCTAAGTATTCTTATTAAAAACAAATAAATTAGGGAATTCCCTGGTGGTCCAGTCATTAAGATTTGTTGCTTTCACTGCCATGGCCCCAGGCTCAATCCTTGATCAGGGAACTAAGATCCTATAAACCATGCAACTTTGGAGGAAAAATAAATAAATATATAAAATAGATGTAAATGTGATGAGTTTTTAGGTAGATTTTAAAACAATAATTGTGTTACGTTATGTCCACTTAAATAACTTCATAAATCCATTTGGTAAGTCATACCCTATGTTTTGCTATGTTAAATTAAATGATGGGAATTTGTTGGACGCCTAGATCATTTCCAAGTAATATAAAGTACTGAAACATTAATTGCTAAAGTCTAAGTTTATATGTACTTTTGGCCTCTTATTACAGAAAGATTAAGTATGTTTGGCTCTAGTGAATATATCTTGTGCTTCATTGAAAGACTGTACTATGAAATAGCATATGTTTCTAGAAATTATACAATGTACTTATAAATTTGCCAAGCCACAAAATGTTAATAAAGTTTACAACTGTTTACTTCTTTATTTTCACTAAAAAATTAAAATTTCAAAGGATTAAGGATTCCAATTAATATATGTGGTTAAAGTTGCCAGATACAATAATAGAATTGTTTTGGGATGAGAAAAAATAAGGTGTGGAGATGTTTTTGTTAAGGAAAATGAAAGTAATTTTGTCCTAAACCTAGTTAGTTCTAAATGGGAAAGAAAACAAGGGATAAACTAAAATGAAATTCTGTAAGATTGTGAATAAAGTAGTCTTTAGACAGGAATTTTATATGTGGTCATGATTGAATAAGATTGGAATGGATTTAGTTAAGCAAGTAAGTTTTAATACCAAAGTAAAGTACTAAAAATTGGAATTTGGTTTTCTCCCTATTAAAAGAACAAAACTTTGTTTTCCTACTGGTCTGCTCTTGATACTAAGAGATTATGAAAGGCTTTTCTTTACCTTTAAATAATATACTTAGGAAAAAAACAAAGATCTTCTATCTTGTCAAAATAATTACTTACATTCTGTTGTCTTTATCAGTTCTTTGATTCATTAAGTAAATCTAGTCCTATTGCTGTTAAAAGAGCTAAATTTTGCTCAGAACTACATAACTGTCCATATTTGCCTAAGGTTTTCATTGTTAGTTTCATTGAATGGATAACGAAACATTGCTGCGAAGATCTATTTGACTAAATTGAATTTTTAAAAATATTTTTGACAAACTTCCCTCAAATCAAATTGTAAATGAAATCTTTTCGATTTAGAACTTTGAGAGATGAGATGGTTCGGGAGCCCTCTAAAATGCCTCAAAGATTTATTCTTTCTCCTTATAAAAAGATACTAATTAGCCATATTTGATATGTTAAATTATGTAGAAACTGTTGTCACCTTCTTTATGTTGTGTCTATATAGGTATGTGTTCTAAGTGTTCCAGAAATTAGGTGAAATTCCTGAAGTCATGTATGTCCTGGCATAAAA
Organism: Odocoileus virginianus; assembly: GCF_023699985.2. Classification (NCBI taxonomy): domain Eukaryota; kingdom Metazoa; phylum Chordata; class Mammalia; order Artiodactyla; family Cervidae; genus Odocoileus; species Odocoileus virginianus. Next base: position 15,785,009 of record NC_069693.1, on the reverse strand, counting down.
TGTTATGTCATCAAAATGGAGGCTCAGACTAAAGGAATTGAACTGAAGTACCAGAGAAATGCCCTAACTGACCTTCAAGCAAAGGTAGCAGCAACAGAATTTATAAAGACTGTTGCACATGTGAACAAAATCCATTCTGCTTCTGCAAAAATCCTGACCCCTTCTTGCCAGACTTTTGCCATCTTGATATCCTTGTACCAAGACAACAGTATGCTACTGAATAACAGAAATTAAAATAGGTAAACAATAGTTGCAAACTAAACAGTCAGGGCTATGGGAAAACCAAGATGGCTACTTAGTTCTCCCCAGCTCCCAGTAAATCTCATTTTCCCCCCTGCATTCCTTCACTCACCATCGTGCATTTAACGTGCATTTAAATAAACATTGGCAGGGAGATCTCTATAAAACAGAAAAAAACCAGCCTATCAGTGATGTCTGACCTTTGAGGTCCATAACCCTGGGAAAAACTATTTTTGCCCCAGATGACTCAGACCTCTTCTCTCTGGACCCTTTGAGCACCTGCAGCTGGACATCATTCAACTGCCACTAAGTAAGGTTTATCAGAATGTTCTTATTATTACATGTATGCTTTCCAGATGGGTTGAAGCCTTCCCTTGCTACAAGACTGATGACATCACAGGGACAAAGAAACTATTTTTTTAAAAGTGTTTTCTATTTGGGGTATACCTTCCATAATCTCCAGTGATCAAGGCACCCACCTCACTGGGCAAATCATTCAAGCCTTAACAAAAATTTCACAAACTCCTTGGAATATCACTGTTACCCTCATGCTTAATCATCAGGCAAAGTCAACAGAACTAATGAAAGAACTGGACTCAAAGAATTAATTACGTGTAATTGAATGAACTGATGAATACAATTATAGTTTTTATGACTTTTTGTTTAAAATACAATATTACTGATTTTTAAATCTTTTGTTTTCTAAATGCAAGGAATTCTTTTTAAAAGATTTACAGCAGTTTGGTGAATTGGACTTCCTTGGTAGCTCAGCTGGTAAAGAATCTGCCTGCAATGCAGGAGGTCCTGGTTCTATTCCTGGGTCTGAAAGTTCCCCTGGAGAAGGGATAGGCTACCCACTCCAGTATTCTTGGGCTTCCCTAGTGGTTCAGATGGTAAAGAACCCTCCTGCAAGGTGGGAGACCAGGGTTCAATCCCTGGGTTGGGAAGATCCCCTGAAAAAGGAAATGGCAACCCACTCCAGTATTCTTGCCAGGAGAATACCCATAGAAAGAGAAGCCTGGCTGGCTATAGTCCACAGGGTCGCAAAGAGTCTGACACAGCTAAGTGACTAAACACAGCACAGCATACCTTTCTAAGCAAAAATGAAACATTCATTTTTTTCCTTCCCACCTGATTGCTCCAGAATTCAGAAACTCTCATGAGTATTCTTATTTTCTTAACAATATAGTTACATTTGGAAAAGTTCAGTAAAAATCTGTTCTCCTTAAAATAGAACACAATTAGAAATATTGGTTATCTTATCCAGGCTTTTGACTGGAAAGTCATATTTGAGAGAGACACACACAGACTCAGATACGACCAAACAATTTGAAAGAACTTGACTTTATTTCATTATTTTCATTTTAACTGCACCATAGCTTGCAGGATCTTAGTTCCCTGACCAGGGATTAAACCCTGATTCTAAACTGAACCCTTGTATGCATGATTCTAGTACTGTTAGTTTCATTGAGGTTTTGTTGTTTATCTGAAATCTGGACTAGATCCTGAAGTGTTCTAATTTCCTCCAATATCTAGCTACAACTCTTTAATGTTTCCAATTTTCTCCCACCCTTTTGACTTGGAATCATTGAGAACTAAAATTGCCCTTTCCCTGATGCCTTGAAAATTGAAGCTAGACGACTTGATACAAATTTCAGAGAAACTGCCACAACAGCTCATATTTAAACAATCCTCATGCTTGCTGCTGTATGAGCCACTTAGAAAGTTTTCTTGAACACCTGGTGACATCAGAGACATTTCAAACTGCAAAAGATGCTTCAACCCTGACACCTTGAAATCTTCTTGACTGCATCCTAATGTCAGAAACTGGTTTATAACTGGCTCCAAACATTAACCCTTTGTTTTCTTTTGTTTTCCTAGAAATGTCTCATTAACTACCTGATTGCTTGTACCACATGCCTAGCTTCTGGAGCCCATCTGCATCACTGCCTCCTGAAATGAGGTATAATTGTTCTCCTGAACTGACCTCTTCTCAGAACTAACAATTGCTTCAATGAACTGGTGCTCAGACGCTCAGTCGTGTCCAGCTCTTTGTGATCCCATGGGCTGTAGCCTGCCAGGCTCCTCTGTCCATGGAATTCTCAAGGCAAGAATACTGGTGTGGAGTGCTATTTTCTATTCCAGTGGCTCTTCCCCAGCCAGCAACTGAACCCACCTCTCTTGTGTCTCCTGCATTGGCAGGTGGATTCTTTAACATTAGCACCACCTGGGAAGCCCTCAATAAGTTGGAGGACTCCTCTTACCTGGTCTCTTTCCACAGAGGACGTTCCAGAGGAGAGAACTACTGGGGCCTAGCATAGGCCTCCCCAAAATGTGCATCAACGGCCTATTGATTATTTTAAATTAAAGTTACTGAAGAAACAGTCAACGCAAGAGGGACACTGTGACCCACATATCTGTCTCCCTGAAAACAGGAAATAAATTTCTGCGTAGAAAGTGCACTCCCTGGAGGTCCAATGGTTAAGACTCTGCACTTCCACTGCTGGGAGCACAGGTTTGACCCCTGGTCAGGGAACTAAGATCCCACATGTCACGCATGGCCAAAAAGTAAAAAAATAAATAAACACATAAAATAAACTGGGCCAAGATATTAAAAAAAAGAAAAAGAAAACTATTTAAAAGTGCACTCCCTGTATCTGGAGGTAAAGCACACCCTTATTGCCAAAGGGAGGGAATTTGGACCAAGAAACCTATATAAATAAACCTTGTTACTTCTTTAATTTACAACCTGGAGCCCAAACTGTTTAGATTCTTCACTAATTGGGCACCCAAAATCTAAGTTTCTTTGTCCAGCTGACTACTCACAAAGGTATCGTTTGACTAATGAGTAAAAGATGGTGACTTTGGCCACTTATTAGGTCCCATTTCTGACTTCACTTACATTAAAATGTATTTTTCTCCTGTTAACGTGTCTTATGCTAATTTTTTATTAGTTTAATTATTTATTAGTGCACCCACAAGAACTCAAACAAGAGGTAGAGGGAGAAATTTCCCCCTCCCCGACAGCATCCAGAGAATTCTAGGCAAATACAACCATGATCCCACCCTGCCTGCCCAAGACCTTCAATGGCTCCCACTGCCAAGGGCAACATCCACCCTTGAGGTGAAGGCCTCCGGACCTGGCCATGATCCTGGCTTCAATCCAACCTACCCAGGACTACAGCAGACCCCTTGCTTCTCTAAGGCACATTCTGTCCCTTCATCAATCACTCATTCAAAGCCAACCTCTCTGGTCCTCCTGCCCCCACCCACCAGGGTCTAATAGCTCTCCCAGCTTGTCCCATTTGCCCCTTGGTTCTCCAGACTGACTGAAAATCCCAGAGCTTCCTCAGGGTCCACAAAGGCCTGGTGAGAATGCAGATGGCTGAATGAGCACCAGTCCACGCCTCACTGAAAAACTATTTCCATCACTACTAAGCCTCAGACCTCCTTTCATACCTATCACCCCAGGAAAATTTGGCCAGCTGCCAGACACACTTTTCCCTACACACAGATCCCCTCCCCCCACCCAGCTACTACCACAAACACTAACTCTCCCTCATCTGTCTCTATGATGCCAAACAAGCTGGCCAAAGTACCAAAGCAAGATGCCCAGTTCTCGGGCTCCACTTTCCTTCCTCCTTCCTTCTAAGGTCACTGCCACCCTCCTGAATCAGACACACAGTTACACCCTTGTCCACACACCAGATGCCACATTTTGGATGTTTCTTTTATTTTCTTTTTTTTTTTTTTTGGTCACACGGGTTTCGCCAATGGCTCAGCAGTAAAGAATTAGGCTGCAATGCAGGAGACACAGGAGACGTGGGTTCAATCTCTGGATTGGGAAGATCCCCTGGAGGAGGAAATGACAACCCACCCCAGTATTCTTGCCTGGAAAAAGTCCCGTGGACAGAGGAGTCTGGCGGGCTACGGTCCATGGAGGTCACAAAAGAGTCAGACATGACTGAGCGACTAAGCTTGTGCAGCTTGTGGGATCTTAGTTCCCGGACCAGGGATTGAACCCAAGCCCCTGCAGTGAAAGCCTGGAATCCTAACCACTGGACTGCCAGGGAAGTCCCTGGTGTTTCTCACTGTGAAAATAAACAAAGACTAACCAAACGAGAAAAGCAGAAGGATATTTATTCTGAGTTTGTTACAGAAAGGGAGTTAGCCACTTAAGTTTTGTTTTGTTTTTTTTAATTCATGTGTGTTCCCTTTATTTTAAAATATTTTTATTAAAAATAACTTTATTGGCATATAGTTGCTTTACATTGTTTAGTGTCTACCATACCACAAAGTAAATCAGCTATATGTATACATATATCCCCTTTTATTTGGATTTCCTTTCCATTTAGGTCACTACAGAGCACTGAGTAGAGTTTCTATGCTATACAGTAGGTTCTCATTAGTTGTCAATTTTATACATAGTATCAATAGTGCATATGTGTCAATCCCCATCTCCCAACCACATATGTTGGCAGAGACTCAAAGGCAGGCAGAGGAATGGGAAAGCTTTATAAGTGGGGAAAAAAATGGAAGGCTTCAGGTATGCCCTGTTGGCCTGGGAAAGCTGTAGGCAAGCTAACTAGAAGCAGAGCATCCTAGGTGATCAGCTAGAGGTGCATATTTGGCTATTTCTGGCTGGTTTTAAGTTGGAACAAAAACAGAGCAGTTGTCAGTTATTAAGTCCTGGTTATTTGAGGCCAACTGTTATAGAAATTATTGTTTAACTTCCTGGATTGTCACTAGAGATAGCAATCTGGGTTCCTGCAAGTCTAACTTACAGCAGAATGGCTTCCTGGGTTGTTTATTGTAGATAAGGGGGTTTGTTTCCTGGGCAGGTTGCTGCAGGTTGTGGGTCACAGTTCTATTTTATGTATAGTCTGCCAATGTCCCTTTATATATTCAGTGTCTCTTAACCTAAACTAAGCTTCCCCCAAACACCATAACTGTGTGTCTAGCTGCTCAAGCTTCAACTCCGCTCAGGGGTCCCTGGAACATCAGAACATGGCCCCAATGTAACTTCTGGTATTTCCAATCGAAATTCCTCCTACAAACAATTTCCCTTCTCAGTTGATGGTTCATCCATCCTTCCAGCTGCTAACACCAAATCCATCGACTCGCTGCTTTTCTTTCTCAGTTTCCACCTCAGGAAATCTGGTCAGCCTCACTTAGAAGACCCACTGAGAACCCCATCGCTTCTTCTACCTGCAATCATCTGCCCTCCTCACCTGGCCAGCAGTATTGCAGCAGCTACTGGTTGCCTTCCCCACCTTCACCCTCAGCCCACAGTCAGTTTTTCCACTTGGCACCCAGGTGATCCTGTTAGGATGTAAGTCACATCACCTTCCCCCTCCGCTCTGGCTTCTGTGGCTCCCAACACTCTCAGAACAGACGCCCGGCTTCTCAGCCGGCCATTCCAGGATGACTTCAGCCCACCTGCTCTCTGAACACTCCCAGCTCCATCCTGTACTTGCCCACGGCTGCTTCCTATTGCCTAGGAAACCGTTTCCCATCTCATCCACTAGAGTTCAGAAATGGGACCCGCTCTCTATGATCCCTGCCCTGGATTCAGGACCCAAGGCTGGGAGTGACCACTCGCTCCCTCTCAAACCCTCAGGACCCCAGACTCAAAAGCAGAGAGATGAAAAAGACGTCAAGTCGTAGAGCAATGCCCATCTTTGATCCCCCGGGTCCGGGTACGTGAGGATGAAGGGCTGAGCAGCTGCGGGCCCGAAGCCCATCCACTCACCTGCGCCATGTCCATCAGCGCCGCCGCCGCCATCGCAGCCCCTGGACGCAGGAGCCCTCGGAGGCGGGTGACCGAGGCGGGTGTCGCGGGCTCAGCGTAGCGCCACGGCGCCTGGCCCCGGGCGAAGTGGGACTTCAGTCTCCTCGGGGTCAAGTGCGCCCAGGGCCGTGTGCCGCGGAGAGAGCGCGGCGCGGCGGGACCCTGGCGGACACCGCGTTCCGGGGGGTCACTGCTAGTTCAAAGGCGCAGAGGAGGGTCCTTGCCTCCCTGTCCTTCCCCCTCCCGTTCCCGAAAACCGCCTGGGAAGCGGTACCCGTCCAGCCCCACCCCCAGCCCCAGACCCACGGCTCGGGGCGCGCCGACCCAGTCCGGGGAAATGACTAGCTGGGCAGAAACGCAGGAAGTTCCGGCCCCCACCTCCCCGGCCCAAAGAAACAACACTCTCCCGGGCTGTCATTGGCCCAGCGCCAGCCGGTGACGCACCGGCACAGCCTCCTGGACAGTGTTTTCTGTCCTGCATCCGGCAGGGCGGGTCAGGGGCAGCAGGGAGGAGCGGGAAGGAGGCGGGCGGGGGAGGAGAGAGGACCTCGCGGCTAGCCATTGACATTGGCCTGGAGGCACCGCGAGCTTTTCCTCTTTAGGGGGCGATCTCCAGACCTCTGGGACTGCCTAAGGCCAAGTGCCGCCTGCCCTCAGAAGTCTGTAATATGAGACCCACACGTGCCTGTGTGGGTGTAGGCTGGTCTCTTGATCCCGCAGGCTCCCCGGGACCTACATTCACTTTGAATAATGAAGATAATATCTAATATACGGGTTCTTTGTGTACTAACATTTAAAGTTGCTTAGATTCAGTGCTTCGCAAAACGGTGACGTTAGCATCACCTGGGAATTCCTTAAAAACCCAAGTTCTCGGTCAGCAATCTAAACCTTGATTTCTAGTCTTTCCCAATCTGTTGTTTTCTTGTATTTCTTTGCATTGTTCACTTAAGAAGGCTTTCTTATCTCTCCTTGCCATTCTCTGGAACTCTGCATTCAGATGGATATATCTTTCCCTTTCTCCTTTGCCTTTCCTTTCTCTTTCTTTTCTCAGCTATTTGTAAAGTCCCCTCAGACAACCATTTTGCCTTGTTGCATTTCTTTTTCTTGGGGATGGTTTTGGTCGCCACGTCCTGTACAATGTTACGAACCTCTCCATATTTCTTCAGGCACTCTGTCTACCAGATCTAACCCCTTGAATATGCCTGTAACCTCCATTATATAATCATAAGGGACTCGATCTAGGTCATACCTGAATGGCCTTAAATCCTTCAAGTTAAGCCTGAATTTTGCAATAAGGAGCTGATAATCTGAGCCACAGTCAGCTCCAGGTTTTGTTTTTGCTGTCTATATAGAGCTTCTCCATCCTTGGCTGCAAAGAATATAATCAATCTGATTTTGGTATTGACCATCTGGTGATGTCCATATGTAAAGTCGTCTCTTGTGATGTTGGAAGAGAGTGTTTGCTATGGTCAGTGTGTTCTCTTGGCAAAATTCTGTTAGACTTTGCCTTGCTTCATTTTGTACCCCAAAGTGAAACTTACTTGTTATTCCAGGTGTCTCTAGACTTTCTACATTTGCATGCCAATCCACTATGATGAAAAGGACATCTTTTTTTTTTTTTTTTTTTGGTGTTAATTCTAGAAGGTGTTGTAGGTCTTCATAGAACCTTTCGGCTTCAGCTTCTTTGGCGTTAATGGTGGGGCATAGACTTGGATTACTATGATGTTGAATGCCTTGGAAACTTGGCATTACTTGGATTACTTGGCATTACTTGGATTACTTGGATGTTGATAATATGATGTTGAATGCCTTGGAAACGAACCAAGATCATTCTGTCATTTCTGAGATTGCACCCAGGTACTGCATTTTAGACTTTTTTGTTGATTATGAAGGCTACTCCATTTCTTCTAAGGGATTCTTGCCCTCAGTAGTAGATATATGGTCATCTGAATTAAATTCACCCATTTCCATCCATTTTAGTTCACTGATTCCTAAAATGCCGATGTTGACTCTTGCAATCTCCTGCTTGACCATGTTCAGTTTACCTTGATTCCTGGACTTAACATTCCTTTATGATCCTTTTAATGAACATGGGGTCAGTAGTGAATAATCTCTCCTTCATTTCTGAATTAGTAATCTGTGTCTTTGTTTGTTTTTTTTTTTTAGTTTCTTAATTTTGATGGACAGAATGGTGTCCCCCTGTACCCAAAATTTATATGTTGAAGCTCTAGACCCCAAAGTGACTGTGTTGAGAGATAGGGCTGTTAGGGAGATAATTAAGATTAAATGAGGTCATATAGGTGGAGCCCTAACCTGATAGGATCTGTGTTCTTATTAGAAGAGAAAGAGACACCAGAGATAACTTTCCACAAGCACATGGAAGAAATACCTTGTGAGAAAACAGCAAGGAGGAAGTCATCTCCAAGTCAGGAAGGGAAGTCTCACCAGAAGCCAGCTCTGATGGCAGCTTGGTCTTGGACTTTTGGCCTCCAGAACTAAGAGAAAATAACTTTCCTCTTAGTTCTGAGAAAATAAACTCTGTCCTGAATGGAGAAAATAAATTTCTGTTCTTTAGGTCACTCACTCTGTGTTAGTTTGGTATGGCAACACGAGCAGACTAATAAGGTTTGCCTGGCTGTCAATTTTGTCAATCTTTTCAAAAGAGTCAGTTTTTAGTTTTGTTGATTTTGTCTATTAATTTTGTTTTCAATTTCACTGATTTCTGCTCTGTTTTGTTTTGTTTTTTTTCTGCTTACTTCGCTTTTTTTTTTAAGCCAAACAGAGTCATTCCTTTTTTAAAAAATATATATTTAATTGGAGGATAATTGCTTTACAATGCTGTGTTGGTTTCTGCCATACGACAACATGAATCAGCCAAAGGTATACCCATATCCTCTCCCTCTTGAACTTCCCTCCTATTAAAAAAAAATTTATTTTATTTGTTTATTTGGCTTCACTGGGTCTTCATTGTGCTGTGCAGGCTTCTCTTGTTGTGGAGCACAGGCTCCAGGCACACAGACCCATGGGCTCAGTAGTTGTGGTACACAAGTTGAGCTGCTCCATGGTGTGTGGGATCTTCCTGAACCAGGGATCAAACCTGTATCTCCTGCATTAGTAGACAGATTCTTAACAACTGGACCACCAGGGAGGTCCCATTCTTCTGCTTGCTTTGCTTTTGATATGTTTTTTTTTACCCCTAGGGTGAAAGCTAAACTGACTTTTAAGTATTTGTTTTTTTCTAATTTCTAATGTATAAATTCAATGTTATAAAATTTTAAGCACTGCTTTCAATGCATCCCACAAATTTTGATGTATTGCTGTTTTCATTTAGTTCAAAGTATATTTTAGCTTCTCTTGAGACATCCTTTCTAATCTGCAAGTTACTTAACATTGCATTGTTTAATCTCTAATTATTTGAGGATTTTCCAACTCTGTTTCTGTTGATGACTTCTGGTTAAATTCTATTGTGGTCTGAGGGCATACATTGCATGATTTCTTTTTAAATTTGAGTCTTTAAAATTTTTAAGCTCCGTTTTATGGCCCAGGATGTGATCTATCTTGGTTGTTTGGAAACTTGAAAAGAATGTGTATTCTACTCATGAATTTGTTTTTTAGGTTTATCATGATTTATTTCATTATCAGTCTTACAAGTTGCTGAGGTTGGACAAAGCCAGGATAGTTGATAGCATGCACTTTGAGTTCTGATGTGTGTTTTCCAACACCACCCAGCCATTTTCCAGTTCTCAGCAGACTATGATTAGGTGCTCTACACATTTTGCTCAATTCAGACACTGTCTACCTGGAGATAACATCAAATCCCACAGGTTAGGGGTTCAGACTCACAAGACTGCCCCCACTTCAGACACCAATCTGTGAGTCCGAATTGTCCCCTGTGTTCCTAACCAACTGACTATAAATCAGAAGTTACAACTCCCTACTTGGATTTGAGCATCTGTTAGAATGGCTTATGGAACTCACACATTTACTAACGTGTGCCATGCGTGTGTACTAAGTTGCTTCAGTTGTATCTGACTCTTTGCGACCCCGTGGACTGTAGACCGCCAGTCTCCTCTGTCCATGGGATTCTCCAGGCAAGAATACTAGAGTAGGTTGCCATGCCCTCCTGCAGGGGATCTTCCTGAACCAGGGATTGAACCCACATCTCTCATGTGTCCTGCATTAACAGGTGGCTTCTTTACCACTAGTGCCACCTGGGAAACTTACTTATGTGTCTCAGTTTATTACAAAAGCTATTAGAAAGGCTAGAGATGAACAGTCAGACGAAGAGATACACAGAGTGAGGTCTGAAAGTGTCCTAAGTGCAAGAGCTTCTGTTCCTATGAAACTGGAATGTGACACCTTCCTGGCATGTGGATGAGTTCACCCACCTGGAATTTCAAATATTTCAATATTTCAATATTGAACAACAAATATTGTTGTTCAAGAGTTTTTATAGAGTTTAGTCTGTACCCTCCAAGCTACCACCACTTCCCCTTAGTTTTCCTTCCCAGAGGTTGATGGATGAAGCTGAAAGTTCCAACCTTAAATCATTTATCTTTCTGCTGATCAGTACCATCCTAAGCCTTTGTAGGGAACTTACCTTAAGTTGCCTTGTTAGCAGAAACTCAGGTGTGCTTAAAATGGTCTCCTTAGCTCCAAAATCACTGGGGATGGTGACTGCAGCCATGAAATTAAAAGACGCTTACTCCTTGGAAGGAAACTTATCACCAACCTAGACGGCATATTAAAAAGCAGAGACATTACTTTGCCAACAAAGGTCTGTCTAGTGAAAACTATGGTTTTTCCAGTAGTCATGTATGGATGTGAGAGTCGGACTATGAAGAAATCGAGGGCCGAAGAATTGATTCTTTTGAACTGTGGTGTTGAAGACTCTTGAGAGTCCCTTGGACTGCAAGGAGATCCAACCAGTCCATCCTAAAGGAAATCAGTCCTGAATATTCATTGGAAGGACTGATGCTGAAGCTGAAACTCCAATACTTTGGCTACCTGATGCAAAGGGCTGACTCATTTGAAAAGACCCTGATGCTGGGAAAGATTGAAGGTGGAAGGACAAGGGGATGACAGAGGATGAGATGGTTGGATGGCATCACCAATTCAATGGGCATTAGTTTGAGTAAACTCCAGGAGTTGGTGATGGACAGGGAAGCCTGCTGTGCTGCAGTCCATGGGGTAGCAAAGAGTTGAACACAACTGAGCGACTGAACTGAACTGAACTGAACTGGATGAATAACAAAGATAATTCCATCACTCAGGAAATTCCAAGGGCTTTGGAAGCTTTTTACAGGAACCAGAGACAAAGACCAAATGTATTCCTTGTTATATAAAACCACAGTACCTTTGGTATGATGTGGGGAAAATGACCCTTTACCTCTATGTTCTTCTTCCCCAAATCCCATCAACTCAGTCTAATAATGAGAAAATCACAAGATAAATTCTCACAGAGGCACAACCTACACTACACCTGACCAGTACTACTCAAAACTGTTAAGGTCATCAAAAACAACAGAAGTGAGTTATTGTCATGGCTAAGAAGAGCTTAGGGAGACATGACAGCTAAATGTAATATGGTATTCTGGATAGGAGTCTGGTACACAAAAAGTGCATTGGATTAAAAATAGGAAATCTGAGTAAACCATGGGCTTCAGTCAGTAATAGTATATCAATAATGGCTCATTCACTGTAACAAGCATACCATATAACATGAGCTGTTATGTGTGCGGGGAAGAAGTATAGGGAAATCTCCTGTACTACCTGCTCATTTTTTCCTGTAAATATAAAACTATTCTAAAAAACATAAAGCCTATTATTAATTACAAATAAATCAGAGCTCTCTTGGAGTTTACAAGAGTGATTGTGGACAGAGGATATTCCAAGAAAACTGTAGGGATAAAGATCTGATTAAGAGCGCCATTGTTTGCAAGTAGGGGAATTGAAACTTGCAGATATGAACCCTTTCAATAATGTTTAAGATTAACCTTTGGGTTTTTGTTGTTTTTTAAAGTATTTTTTATTTGTCTGTGCTGGGTCTTAGTCGCAGCATGTGGGATCTAGTAATAGTTCCTTGACCAGGGGTTGAATGTGGGTTCCCTGCATCTGGAGCACAGAGCCTTAGCCACTGGACCCAAGGGAAGTTCCTCAAGGTTAATCTTTGATAGTGCCATTTCCAGGGAATCAAATCTCCAGTTTCTATGTATGGACTAGTTTAGATGGGAGGAAAGGTGGAAAAGCAACATTAATTTGATGATAAGTATCAGTAAATGGATAACTTAATGAGTTCATTTTAATAGTTAGGAAGTCTGAACTGACCAAAGTGGTATGTGTACGGAATGCTCATGTATCTTCCAGTAATCATCTCATAGAGCAAGGGTTGATGTGGCCTTGTTGGTGAGGATCAGAGTTATCAAAGTCAAGAAACACCTTGGGCTATGAAAGGCAGGTTCCTCTAAGAGTTTTGCAACTTTTTTTTTTCAATTAAAATTTTTTTTCCTTAAAGTATTCAATTTAAATTTAATAATCTACTTGCACACTCAACAGACAGGGCAGGAGAAATTGCCAAGTGGGGAAAAATCATTCTAATAAAAATTTATCAATAGTAGTAATAGTGGTCCTTTCACATAGGAAAGATTTGATCCAATGAGAGACCTGTGAATAACAATAAAGACATATTTATAACCATAAGATAAAGGGGGTTCAATTCAGTCGCTCAGTTGTGTTCAACTCTTTGTGACCCCATGAATCACATCACACCAGGCCTCCCTATCCATCACCAACTCCCATAGTTTACTCAAATTCATGTCCATCGAGTGGTTGATACCATCCAGCCATCTCATCCTCTGTTGTCCCCTTCTCCTCCTGCCCCCAACCCCTCCCAGCATCAGGGTCTTTTCCAATGAGTCAACTCTGCATCATGTGGCCAAAGTAGTGGACTTTCAGCTTCAACATCAGTCCTTCCAATGAACACCCAGGACTGATCTCCTTTAGGATGAACTGGTTGGATCTCCTTGCTGTCCAGGGGACTCTCAAGAGTCTTCTCCAACACCACAGTTCAAAAGCATCAATTCTTCAGTGCTCAGCTTTCTTTACAGTCCAACTCTCACATCCATACATGACCACTGGAAAAACCATAGCCTTGACTAGACGGACCTTTGTTGGCAAAGTAATATCTCTGCTCTTTAATATGCTATCTAGGTTGGTCATAACTTTCCTTCCAAGGGGTAAGCGTCTTTTAATTTCATGGCTGCAATCACCATCTACAGTGATTTTGGAGCCCCAAAAAATAAAGTCTAACACTGTTTCCACTGTTTCCCCATCTGTTTGCCATGAAGTGATGGGACCAGATGCCATGATCTTAGTTTTCTGAATGCTGAGCTTTAAGCCAACTTTTTCACTCTCCTCTTTTACTTTCATCAAGAGGCTTTTTAGTTCCTCTTCACTTCTCTGCCATAAGGGTGGTGTCATCTACATATCTGTGGTTATTGATATTTCTCCCAGCAATCTTGATTCCAGCCTGTGCTTCTTCCAGCCCAGCATTTCTCATGATGTGCAAATTTGGCCTTGGAGTACAGAATGAAGCAGCGCAAAGGCTATTAGAGTTTTGCCAAGAGAATGCACTGGTCATAGCAAACACCCTCTTCCAACAACACAAGAGAAAGCTCTACACACGGACATCACCAGATGGTCAACACCGAAATCAGATTGATTATATTCTTTATAGCCAAAGATGGAGAAGCTCTATACAGTCAGCAAAGATGACTGGGAGCTGACTGTGGCTCAGATCATGAACTCCTTATTGCCAAATTCAGACTTAAATTGAAGAAAGTAGGGAAAACCACTAGACCATTCAGATATGACCTAAATCAAATCCCTTATGATTATACAGTGAAAGTGAGAAATAGATTTAAGGGACTAGATTTGATAGAGTGACTGATGAATTATGGATGGAGGTTCATGACATTGTACAGGAGACAGGGATCAAGACCATCCCCATGGAAAAGAAATGCAAGAAAGCAAAATGGCTGTCTGAGGAGGCCTTACAAATAGCTGTGAAAAGAAGAGAAGTGAAAAGCAAAGGAGAAAAGGGGGTTAATAAAATCAAATTGCCAATGGAGAAAGAAGTCCTGCCCAGTGGGACTCTCTTCCATGCCCACCTTTATCACCTGTTTTTGACAGGTGAGGCAATGGATACCATTTGTTCCAGGGAAGGAGTAAAAATTTCTCACTGATGCCAGTTGAGGAACTGATCTTGTTTTTCTTTCTCATTTTGCCAAATCCATAGACTAAATTTCAGGCAAGGGATTAAGGAGACACCAAACGGCCATCTGGGTGGCTCCAAAGCTTATCAGAGTGAATAAAACATCCAGGTGTTTCACTTAGCTTTTTAGTCTTAGGAGCTTTGAACTGGGAGGCTTTTTTTAAAAATTTATTTTATTGAAGTATAGTTGATTTATAATGTGCTACTTTCTAATGTACTGAAAAGTGTTTCAGAGAAGTCTATGTCTACATTCTTTTCCATTATCATTTATCACAAGATACTGAATATAGTTCCCTGTTCCATACAGTTCCCTGTGCTATACAGTAGGATCTTGTTGTTTATCTATCCTATATATCTGCATCTGCTAACCCCAAACTCCCACTCCATCCCTCCCCCCACCTGCCTCCTGGGCAACTACACGTCTGTTCTCTTTATCTGTGAATCTCTTTCTGTTTCATAGATACATTCATTTGTATAATATTTTAGATTCCACATTTAAGTGATATCATATGGTATTTGTCTTTCTCATCTGACTTGCTTCACTTAGTATGGTAATCTGTAGGCCCATCCATGTTGCTTCAGATAGCATTATTTCATTCTTTTAAAAAATGTGAACATTTAAAATTTTTATGACATCATACAGAGACTACCCCAAAGCTGAGATTAATTTTTAAAAATGTTCTTCCATACTTATGGTATTTTATGGTTTCTGTGCCTTATGGTTAGGTCTTTGTGCCATCTGAAATGGACTCTGATTTGTGATGAGGGCTCTGTATGTCTTCTCCGACTCTGTAGCTCCACTTCCTAAGACAGTGTCTGAAACATAGTAATACTCAGTAAATATTTGTTGAATGGATGAAAAAATTAGCACTCAGGTCCTTCAACATGTCCTCCCCTGAAACCATTATTTTCCATTGCCTGTGGTGCTTTATTGCATCTCAAAGACCTATGTACTGCATGCCTCCCATTTCTCTTATTTCTCACAGGGAAACTCAGAGTATTTCCCTGTAGAGCAGTAAGCACTGAAACTTCTCAGAAGATGAGAAAACTGCCGGCATCCTCTCTCTTCAGGTAAGAGCCTCTAGCAGGGAAGACACCCCAGCTCTGACTGCAACTGTCTGCAATACTGTGTCAGTGTGGTGGTGACCTACCTAGTCTTGCTGAATCCTTTTTCATAATGTGGGATGGTAACCAGTTGGTAACTAGAGTATGTCTAGCTCCAGAATACAGAAAACACCTTCTATGTCTGGTTCTTAAAACCATCACACATGTGAACCCCAAAGTCCTGGGGAAATATTCTAGTACTTGAGAACCAAAGTGAATCTGTTTTTCTGGGTCTGCAGTGCTTTATTCTGGTTTACAGAATCCAAATTGGAAATTTGATGTGTGATGACAAAACGAAAGATCAGGGGTACGAAGGTAGGGAAAACAGCTTGTGTTGTCACACACTATAAGTACATAGATGTGGGACCAGAGAGAGGGCGAAGGGCGATCCAGCAGAAATACTCAAGTGGCCCCAGTTTCATGTTTTACTGCAAGTTGTTCTTCTCCCAGTAAAACTCAGCCCAGAAATTCACTTCTGCTCCTCCTGCCCTCTAGCTTGCTCCAATCAACTATTCCTCAATCAGGGAATTCCCTTGTGGTCCAGCAGTTAAGACTCCATGCTCTTCCACTGCAAAGCGCACGGACTCCTTCCCTTATTGGGGAACTAAGATCCCACATGCCATGGGTGAGGCAAAAAAAATCTTCAGTCAGGGGAGGAACAAATTAGGATATTGGGATTAACATACACACATGACTATATATAAAATAGATAATCAACAAGAACCCACTGTATAGCTCGGAATTCTACTCAATATTCTATAATAACCTATATGGAAAAGAATCTGAAAAAGAATGGTTAAATGTATATTTGAATCACTTTGCTGTACAGCTGAAACTAACACAGCATTGCAAATCATCTATACTCTAATATACTCCAATAGTCAAAGCTATGGTTTTTCCAGTAGTCATGTACAGATGTGAGAGCTGGACCACGAAGCAGGCTGAGTGCTGAAGAATTGATACTTTTGAATTGTAGCATAGAGAAGACTCCTAAGAGTCCCTTGACAGCAACGGACTAATTAATCCTAAAGGAAATTAATCCTGAGTTTTCATCAGAAGGACTGATGCTGAAGCTCCAATACTTCGGCCACCAGATGGGAAGAGACACTGATGCTGGGAAACACTGAGGGCAGAAGGAGAAGGGGGCAAGAGAGTACGAGATGGTTGGATGGCATCATTGACTCAATGGACATGAGTTTGAGCGAACTCAAGGAGATAGTGAAGGACAGGGAAGCCTAGCGTGCTGCAGTCCTTAGGGTCCCAAAGAGTCGGACCTGACTTAGTGACTGAACAGCAACGACATACTCCAATATAAAATAAAAATTGAATTAAAAAAATAAAGAGTTGTGATCTTGGCGAGGCAGCAGTGAGCAGTGGCGTGAAGCAAGATCTTAATTCCCTGCCTGGGAATCGAACCTGGGTAGCCTGGGTGAGAACCAGGAATCTTAGCCACCAGACCCGCAAGGGCTAGAGGCTAGAAGCTATTTTTCCCTAGACCTTTGCCCCCAGTGAAAAATACATTTATCATGGAGGCAGAGACTAAATGCAGATGCGTGCCATGTGTGCTCAATCATTTCAGTCGTGTCCAACTCTTTGTGACAATATGGACTGTAGCCTGCCAGGCTCCTGTGTCCATGGAATTCTCCAGAATTCTCCAAGAATACTGGAGTGGGTGGCCAGGCTCTCCTCCAGGGGATCTTCCCAACCCAGAAACCAGTGTCTCCTGTGGCTCCTGCATTGCAGGCATATTCTTTAAGGCTGAGCCACTGGGGCAGCCCTGTAAATGCAGGTACAGTTTATTATTAGATACATAGCAAAACAATAAGCAAGAGAGCACCTAGAGAAGCATTTTGTTTAGTTAACATAGAAGCAAGGCAGAGATACACACCCTAGAGAAAGAGTGTGGGAGTCCCCCCTAGTGAGGTGGAGCACAGTGAAGAGGTGGCTAAGTCATTTATATAGGACAGTGCTTCCTCCTTCATTGCAATTATTCTCCACAACTGACGTGTCCCTGGAGTGGGCACACACCCCCTCAGCCAAAATGGATCTTGAAGTGAAGGCTTCTGGGAGGAACAAGACTCATTATGGCCTGGAATTCTTCCCTGATGTTTGACCTACAAGGAGCCTTTCTGTGTATGTGTAGTGTCTCCCTTGTCCCAAAAGAGGGGGGAGCAGAGATCCCTTAATTCTTTATTCAAACAGAGTTTTGCCCCTCTTTGTCCTTGCCATGACTATTATCTTGTCTATTGCCATGACTGTTACCTTAAGGTGTTTACAAGAGACAAACACTGGCTATTTACCCTGTTTCTGTTGTTACTTCCATTTCAGAGGGCAAACAGGAGGCTGCTTGTAAATGCCTTAACTGGAGCCCACCTATCTCTTGGCTCAAGAATGCAAACAGTTGTTAAGTATCCAGCCCTAAGCCCACTTCCTGGTGCCCCATGAAATGTAAACAAGAGGCCAGTTGTAAATGTCTAACCTGGAGCTATCTATCTCCTCCATCAATTCCTCCATCAGTTATACTGGGTAAGACCTCTCCTCAGATTGCAACATTGAGAAGCAAAAATGACATCTGTCCTGAGGATCCCAGTTCAGAACTGCCAGAGAACAAGAGGCAGGAACTCAAGAGAGAGAAAGTTCATGACTCAGAGGAAGTGGTTCTTCCTGCCACGGGAAGAGTCGGCATATCCTGAGGAAACCACAGGTTTTGCAGAGCCTGAGCTCTGCCTGGTACAGAGGGAGAAGACTCGATTTGCAGTATTCAGGGTGGAGCCTCTGTCTGAGGTCTTGCCTGTTTCAGACAGAATCTGACCTAGGCCCCAGAGAGGAGATTTGGGGGGTGGTGCACCCAGTCAGTTGCTCCAAGTTAGGCTCAGCAAACCAGAGATCAATCCAGTCAATGCTAAAGGAAATCAGTCCTGAATCTTCATTGGAAGGACTGATGCTGAAGCTGAAACTCCAATACTTTGGCCACCTGTGAAGGACTGACTCATTGGAAAAGACCTTGATGTTGGGAAATATTGAAGGCAGGAAGAGAAGGGGACGAAAGAGGATGAGATGGTTGGATGGCATCACCGACTCGATGGACATGAGTTTGAGCAAGCTCCAGGAGTTGGTGATTGACATGGAAACCTGGTGTGCTGCAGTCCATGGAGTCGCAAAGAATCGGACACAACTGAGTGACTGGACTGAGCTGACCCGTGGCTCAGCAAACACAGGTACCGGTACCAAGAAAGAGCCCAGAAGCCAGTGTGGGACTGAAATACTGCCTTCACTTGAACACAGGCTGGCACCCTGGGCTGAGAACCCTGTTGTGTGTGTGTCGGGGGGGAGACGAGGGAGTACAGGCACACATTCAACTTGCACGTGACTGGGGATCCTGATAAGGAAATGACACATGAGTGGCTACTTGTTACCAGTGGCTGCATAACAAGTCATCTCTCAACTTAGCAGCTTAGAGCAACACACACCTATTATCTCCCAGTTTCTGTGGGACAGGCGTACAGGCAAGGGCTTAGCTGGGGCCCCTCCTCAGAGTCTCTCTCGAGTCTGCAATCAAGGTACCAGCCACCTGGTGCCTCACCTCATGGCTCAACTGGGAAGGAGACACTTATAAGTTCATGTCTTCCCTCACAGGCTGTAGACCAGAGGCTGCCCTTGGGTCCTCCTCTTCCCCACCCCAGCAGCATGCGTCATCAATGTTTGCAAGTCAAGGGGGGCCATTGGAGAGTCTGCTAGTAACAAAGAAGTCACAGTCATTTGTAACCTAATCGTTCCATCAGCTTTGCCATAGTCTCTTGGTAAGCAAGTCATGAAATCAGGAGGATTTCACTCAAAGGAGATTATACAAGTGCACCAGTAAAAGGGGGTGGGGGTCATTGGAGGCCCTTGAAGAAAGTCTGCCTCCCACAAGTGGAGAAATACTTGCAGAAAAATACCTAAAACTATAAAAGGCAGAGGAACCAGAGATCAAATTGCCAACATCTGCTGGATCATCGAAAAAGCAAGAAAGTTCCAGAAAAACATCTATTTCTGCTTTATTGACTATGCCAAAGCCTTTGACTGTGTGGATCACAATAAACTGTGGAAAATTCTGAAAGAGATGGGAATACCAGACCACCTGACCTGCCTCTTGAGAAACCTATATACAGGTCAGGAAGCAACAGTATAAACTGGACATGGAACAACAGACTGGTTCCAAATAGGAAAAGGAGCACGTCAAGGCTGTATATTGTCACCCTGCTTATTTAACTTACATGCAGAGTACATCATGAGAAACGCTGGGCTGGAGGAAGCACAGGCTGGAATCAAGATTGCCGGGAGAAATATCAATAACCTCAGATATGCAGATGATACCACCCTTATGGCAGAAAGTGAAGAACAACAAAAGAGTCTCTTGATGAAAGTGAAAGAGGAGAGTGAAAAAGTTGGCTTAAACCTCAACATTCAGAAAACTAAGATCATGGCATCTGGTCCCATCACTTCATGGCAAACAGATGGGGAAACAGTGGAAACAGTGTCAGACTTTATCTTTTGGTGCTCCAAAATCATTGCAGATGGTGATTGCAGCCATGAAATTAAAAGACGCTTACTCCTTGGAAAGAAAGTTATGACCAACCTAGATAGCATATTAAAGAGCAGAGACATTGCTTTGCTAACAAAGGTCCATCTAGTCAAGGCTGTGATTTTTCCAGTGGTCATGTATGGATGTGATAGTTGGGCTATAAAGATAGCTGAGCACAGAATTGATGCTTTTGTACTGTGGTGTTGGAGAAGACTCTTGAGAGTCCCTTGGACTGCAAGGAGATCCAACCAGTCCATTCTAAAGGAAATCAGTCCTGGGTGTTCATTGGAAGGACTGATGCTGAAGCTGAAATTCCAATACTTTGGCCACCTGATGCAAAGAGCTGACTAATTGGAAAAGACCCTGATGCTGGGAAAGATTGAGGGCAGGAGGAGAAGGGGACGACAGAGGATGAGACGGTTGGATGGCATCACCAACACAATGGACATGGGTTTGGGTGGACTCCAGGAGTTGATGATGGACAGGGAGGCCTGGCGTGCTGCGGTTCATGGGGTCGCAAAGAGTTGGACATGACTGAGTGACTGAACTGATACTTCCCTCTGGGTCTAGACTGTTCTTGAGGAATATTTAAGAACACAGCCTTTTTTTTTTTTTTTTTAGGAAACAATAAAATCATTTTAATTTGCTACTTTTCATTTTGAAAGATCATTGCAGTATCATTTGTAAAATTCAGCCAGGAAAGATGCCCCAGGATGGCTGAGTCCTAGGGACCACTGAAAACCATCACCCCAGCGTGTGTTCAGGAGTGTGGGGTGGGTGGGGACTGACCGACCTGACGCTGCTTCTTGCTTGCACCCGACCTGATTCCAAGCTAAGACAAGATGAGCTGGGGGGAGGTTAGGGAGGTGTCAGGTTCCTATGTGATGAAGGCACCTGGAGGCGACCAAGAGGTGAGGTATCAGAGCGCACCCTCCCCCCAACTCCCCTCAGCTCCAGATTCAGGTTCAGGTCTGTGAGTCCCAAGGAGAGGCCACACCTGGGCTGATGCTGGCCCTGGCCATGGTCTGTGGAGGGACCATTAGTCCTGATGCTGAAAAGTGACACGAGGCCACAGCGTTTTAAATGAATTAAATGGCAGAGAGGAAAAGTCATAACAATGCCAACTTCTCTGAAAAAATTTAGGGCTGATTTCCTAATAGTTTATAAGCACTGAACTTAATTTATCATGAGACTCCCTTTTAAAAGTAGTAACTAACAGGGACTTTTCTGACAAGTTCTCTGACAGCTCAGTTGGTAAAGAATCCGCCTGCAATGCAGGAGACCCCAGTTCAATTCCTGGGTCAGGAAGATCCCCTGGAGAAGGGATAGGCTACCCACTCCAGCATTCTTGGACTTCCCTTGTGGCTCAGCTGGTAAAGAATCCGCCTGCAATGCAGGAGACCTGGGTTCGAACCCTGAGTCAGGAAGATCCCCTGGAGAAGGGAAAGGCTACCCGCTCCAGTTTTCTGGCCTAGAGAATTCCATGGGGTCGCAAAGAGTTGGACACGACTCAGCAACTTTCACTTCAGAAACTTATCTGGTGGTCTAGTGGCTAAGAATCCACATTCCAGTGCAGAGGACACAGGTTCTACCCCTGGTTGGGAAACTAAGATCACAACATGCTGCGGGGCGACTAAGCCGTTGAGTCACAAGTACTCTAGAGCCCATGCTCCGAAACAAGAGAAGCCTGAACACCAGAACTAGACAGATGCCCCCAGGCACTGCAACTAGAGAGGCCTGAGCACCACAACAAAGACCTAGTGCAGCCATATAAATTTAAAAAATTTAAAAAACTAAACATGAATAAAATAGCAACTAATGGAAAATAGGTAACTTACCTATGGTTAATCAAAGCCAGAGGCTCCTCATCCCCAACTGACACCCAGTCAAATTCAGCATATTGTCCTCGAGTGAGAGTCTGAGGGCATTTCAGTGACCTATTGCCCAGTAACAGTAAGCTAAAGTTCAGTGATTTAAAACAACATTAATTTTACTCCCAGGTCTCAGTGGGAGCAGTTCATTTCTGGAGTGACTTGAAGATAGGGAGCTGAAGGGACTTCCCTGGCAGTCCAGTGGATAGGACTCTGTGCTTTCACTGCCACATGTGCATGCCAAGTTGCTTCAGTCATGTCTGACTCTTTGCAACCCCATGGACTGTAGCCTGCCAGGCTCCTCTGTCCACGAGATTCTCCAGGCAAGAATACTGGAGTGGGTTGCTGTGCCCTCCTCCAGGGGATTCTCCTGGCCCAAGGATTGAACCCCTGTCTCTTAAGTCACCTGCATTGGTAGGAGAGTTCTTTACCACTAGCACCACCTGGGAAGCCCATGGGGATGGCCAAAAAAAAAAAAGGGAGCTGGAGTCTTTTGAAGGCTCTCTTACTGACATGTCTGCAACTGATGCTGGCTCTCGGCAGGGTCTGTGGCCAGGACACCTAGAGGGGGCCCTTCCAGGTGGCTGCTTGGGCTTCCTCACAGCATGGTGCCTGGGTTCCAAAGATGAGCACCCTGAGAGAACAAGCCAGGCGGGTATATCACCTTTTATGACTTAGCCTCAAAAGTCACCTAGTACCACTCCCACCCTAGTCTTAAGTCTGCTAGCTTCAAGGGGAGGGAGCTTAGATCCCATATCATGATGGAGGAGCCTCAAGATCATATCATAAGAAGTGCACTTAGGATGGAATTCATCTTTGGAAAAATGCAATCTGCCACAGAGAGCAAACTAGCCCCCTGGCCCATCCTAGAGTTCCATGAGTGTCAGTGACAACACACATCATAAGGTGGAAAGGAGTGTGCAGTTGTGGAGAAAGAAGACAGCAGGTATAACCATGATAAATGAGAAGTGCAATCCTTTCTGCCTCTTCTGCCATTGTATTGGAGGTTAAGAACGAATCCGTCTGGGAACTTCCCCGGTGGTCCAGTGGCTAAGACTCTGAGCTCCCGGTGCAGAGGCCTGGGTTCAATCCCTGGTCATGGAACTAGATCCCATATGCCACAACTAAAGATCCTGTATGCCGCAAGTAAAACATCCCACATGTTGCAACTATGACCCTGTGCCTCCAGATAAATTGTTGTTCAGTCGCCAAGTCATGTGTGACTCTTTGTGGCTCTTTCACAAATAAACAAAATAAATTTTAAAAAGAAAGAAAAGAGCAGATCCATTGGCCTGGAACAGAAAAGAGGGATTGTGCATAATTGTGGGCTTGGGTTTCTTATTTGGCCTGTTATTGCAAAGCCTATAAAATTATCTGTGTTACTTTTGTATTGCAGCTAACATATTACCACAAATTTAGCAGCTTAAACAATACCCATTTATTACTTCACAGTTTTGTAAGCTAGGAGTCCAGGGTGAGTAGTCTAGGCAGGTTTGTATTCAAGTTATTGCAAGGCTGAAATGAAAATGTCAGTGGCTGGGCTCTGGGGAAGAATCTGCCGAGCTCCAGAAATTTTATCTGTTAGGCAGGTTTCCGACATCATCTGGTCTTCTCTTGCTAGGTGCTGCTAGGGGGTTTCTGACCACCAGATGGCGCAAGAAGCACAGTTCCTGGGGCATGGAAGCGGGGACGGGGGAAGGCGGGGTCCTGCGTTCCGGCTCCTTTCCGCCGCCTTGATAGAGTTTCCAGCAGCATCTGGGAACTTGATAGAAAGTCAGAAGCTCAGGCCCCAAATTCAGACCCACTAAATCAAAACCTGCGTTCTGTCAGGTAAATTGTGTTCACATTGAAATTTGAGAGGCACTCCGGCTCAGTGCTTCTCAACCTCGACTGCATGTTGGAATCACCCCAGAAGCTGTAAAAACCCTTTGATGGAGGGGTACCACCACCCCAGGAATTCTGGTTATAACGGTCCTGAGGTCTGGACTGGTGAAAGTTCCCTGAGGATCTCAATGCTCAGCCAAGGTTGAGAATTGCTGCAGCTCATTCCACACTCTCAAGAACCCTGGGCTTGCAGTGTCGTCCATCTGGGTGTAGACGTTGGAGGACATACCCACCCTTGGGGATCTCCCAGGATGAGGCCTTTGTTTTCAA
Organism: Odocoileus virginianus; assembly: GCF_023699985.2. Classification (NCBI taxonomy): domain Eukaryota; kingdom Metazoa; phylum Chordata; class Mammalia; order Artiodactyla; family Cervidae; genus Odocoileus; species Odocoileus virginianus. The sequence continues at coordinate 15,761,013 of NC_069693.1, read as the reverse complement.
AGTACTTCAGAGACTCAGGTCAAACCATGGGCTTCTCAGGCAGAAATCCTATCCTACCCCCCCCCCCCCCGCCCCCCGCACCGTGCTTGGTGATGATATTCCCTGAACGGTGCTCCCTGATTGGTGATGGCTCCTCCTAATCTCGCCCGGGGACTTCTTGAGAGCAGCACGTGTGTTGATTCCCCTCTGTGGAGTGTTTGCTCAATGAAGCACCCTCCACAATTGCTAAGGCAAGCTGGGCAGATCTCCCCACTGGAGGTGGAACAGGTGAGTCCAGCTTCAAGAAAGAAGCTGCCTGGAGGGTAAAGGAACTTGGCAGTGTTAGGATGGACTTTTAAAATATTTTTTCTTCCCCATTTACATAGAGCTTGACAGTCCAGTACACTTTTATGTACATCCTTTCATTTTCACAGTACCCATCTGTGTTGTTAGAGTTGATTAACAGTAGTGGAAAACTGAGTGACAGGAGGGTGAACGGATATGCTGAAATTTGCAGAATGAGTCAGAATTAGAAAAAGATGTTGTTTTCATAAATTCTCTGATTTTCTAAGTGCTATTTCCAGGATGTGGCAATAGCCAGGGACTTTCACGGTGGTCCAGTGGTTAAGACTCCATGTTTCCACTGCAGGGGACACAGGTTCAATCCCTGGTGGGGAAATTAAAATCCCTCTGTGTGTGACTGAAAAAAAAATTATTGGTGGCTGCAGGATGTGTGTGGCAATATCCAACTTCTGACCTCACTTTCCTCACTGGGAGTGTTTCTGGGGATTTTGTCTTTGCTTTTCCTTCTCCATTCTGCTCCCCCAAGTGGAGGGTTTGTTTTGTCATTCTGGGATTTTTTATTTATCTCCTACCTGATGTCCACTGATTTATATGACTTTTCATTTTTGATAGAGGGTTCACCAGGTATGGAGTAAATTCTTAATGTGTGTTAGCAATAATGATAATGATTTCACTTCAATACAAAGAACTTATTTCTCATTGTATCTCTCATGTGCATAGGTCTTATATGTATGGTATCAGTAACTTTTCACATGATACGATCACCATGCATATGAGAATATAGAATACTTCCAATACCTCAGAAGTGCCCTTGTGCCCTCCCAGTCATTACCCCATAGAAGTCAGCACTATTCCAACCTCTAGCACCATGGATTAGCTTTGCCTGTTCTTGAACTTCATATTTTTTTTTGAACTTTGTATTTTTTATATACTTAAAATTTTTTATTTTTTATTTGAAAGTATGATAACGCATTGACAGGAGATTTGACAAATACAGAACAAAGTTACATTTAGTTCCACTATATATTACAATGGGCTTCCCTGATAGCTCAGTTGGTAAAGAATCCGCCTGTAATGCAGGAGACCCCGGTCTGATTCCTGGGTTGGGAAGATCCCCTGGAGAAGGGATAGGCTACCCACTCCAGTGTTCTTGGGCTTCCCTTGTGGCTCAGCTGATAAAGAATCTGCCTGCACTGTGGGAGACCTGGGTTTGATCCCTGGGTTGGGAAGATCCCCTGGAGAAGGGAAAGGCTACCCTCTCCAGTATTCTGGCCTGGAGAATTCCATGGACTGTATAGTCCATGGGGTCACAAAGAGTTGGAAATGACTGAGCAATTTTCATATATTACAATAGTTTTCTAAGTAGATAAATTAAAATTTTTAGTTGGAGTTTCAATATCAAATGCTCAAATATTAATAGAATGAATATATAGAAAAGCAGAAAGATACAGCAGACCTGAAAGTCACCGTGGACCAAATCAACATAATTAAGATTTATATAATTTTCACACACAACAGTAGGATACAAATTCTATTGAACATCGTATTCATGGAAATGCCTCCATGCTGATGTTTGTACCAATGGTTGGCTCATTTTCATTCTTGTATAGTATTCCATGTCATGACTCTATCACAATTTATTTGATCATTCTATTGTTGTTGGACATTTGGGGGGTTTCAGGTTTTGGGCTGCTATGAAAAATGTCAAATGATGTCATCGTTATTCTTGTATTGGATTGGTCAAAAGTTTGTTCAGGTATTCTGTAACATCTCAGGAGAAAACCTGAATGAACTTTTTGGCCAACTCAATACATGCCTTTTAGTGGATATTTGCAGTCTTTTTTCTTGGGTGATATGGTGGGCTGAATGGCAGTCTCCCCAAAAGATATATCCACAGCCTAACCCCCAGACCCTGTGAGAGTCTGGGGTTTGGAGAAAGAGTCTTTGCAGATATAATTAAGGATCTCGAGATGAGATTATCTTGGATCATATGTGCGTGCGTGCTAAGTCACATAAGTTGTGTCCTAGTCTTTTCAACCCTGTGGACTGCAGCCTGCCAGGCTCCTCTGTCCATGGTGTTCTCCAGGGAAGAATACTGGAGTGGGTTGCCATGCCCTCCTCCAGGGGATCCTCCAATCCAGGGATTGAACCCATATCTCTTAAGTCTCTTGCATTGGCAAGCAGGTTCTTGGCCACTAGAGCTACCTCGGAAGCCCCTTGGATCTTATGGGTGGGCCCTAAATCCAGTAAGTGTCCTCACAATGGACACACATGTGAAGATGGCATTGAAGACTGTTAATGTAGCTCCAAGTCAAGGACTGCAGGGAGCCCCCGCAAGCTGGAGAAGGCAAAGAGGGATTCTCCCCTGGAGCCTCTGGGGAGAGCTCGGCCTTGCCAACACTTAGGGCTTGCACACCCCGGAAATGAACTCGAAGATAATACATCTCTGTTGTTGTAAGCCACCACGTTCATGGTACTGCGTTATGGCAGACCCAGGAAGCTTAGACAGATGGCATTTAAAATGTGACTTTATGTATACCCATGTACATTTGCTTGTCACGTGCACAACACTCAAGTGGAACATTTTAAGGTGTTTTGAGGGCAGACTTTCTCAAGCCAGACTAAGTTTTTCCCCCTCTCTGAGAACAGGTAGTGTTTGCTCAGTGCTCAAGAGTTGAGGTGGCTCCAGCAGGCTTATAGGCCTATCTACAAGCCCACGCGTCTGTGTGCGTGCGTGTGCGTGTGTGCGTGTGTGTGTGTGTGTGTGTGTGTGGTTTCCGTTAGAGACAGCTGGCTAGTCCTTGAGCAGCCGCACTTCCTCTGCTGAGCAGCCAGTTCCCCTATCACTGCCCTTCCCTTACTCACCTTTGCAGGGGCCAGGCCAGTTTTTTCCTTTTAAAATTAGCCATGCTTAAAATTTAACTGTTTTCTTTTTTTACTTTTAAAGTGTTTTAAAATAAAAAGCAAAAAAATATGCATCATCCTGATATATAAACAGAAAAAAAAAGTTAGCCATATTAAACCTGTCCTGTTTGGAGGGCTCCCTTCCTCACAAGCCTGATGGTGGAGCAAAATGAAATCTTTCTAGTTCCTCCTTCTTTGGTCTCTGCAAGCAAGCATGCATCACCTTCTCATTTTAAGATCCGTCTAGTATGTGATGTGAAGAAACACCCACAGCACAACAAAACCAACATTTTTTTTTTTTTGACAGGAGAAGCATGTTAGGATTCTTTTTCTTTTCTTTCTATAAGCACTCAGCAAGTGCTGTATTTATTTATTTATTAGGCTGCACCATAAAATTTATTCATTTATTAGACTGAATCTTAGTTTCCTGATGAGGGATTGGACCCATGCCCCCTGCATTGGAAGACTGGAGTCTTAGCCACTGGTTCACCAAGGATGTCCCCATTCTAGGATTCTTATACCTCTTCCAGTTCTATTTCCCCAACATCTGTGTTCTAGCATCTTGGATAGTGTGGTTGTTGAAATTATGAACCATATATGCTGATCCAAACACCACCCGTGAACACATAGTAACAGCTGAAATCATGACTGGTATACACTGTGTGCTTAAGCCCAGGCGAAGCACTATGCTTGTATTATCTCATTAGTTCACTCCAAACCCTTGGAGGTGGGTCATAACCCTTTTCACAGTTCACAGATGAGGGCTGTAAGCACATTGACCACAGGGACCATGTCTGTCAGTGGCTTAATTTTCATTTTCTAGGAGAACAGCCAACAATGTGTGTGTCCATGGGAAGAGAGAGAGCCTACAAAATCACTGCAGTTTATCCAAAGCCTCCCCTGACACCACTGCTGAAATGAAGCCTTCGATACCTGTAAGTTTCCTTGAGGATTTCCCAATCCAGGTGAAATACAGAATCAAATGTCTACTGGGCCTTATAAGCCTTCCCTCCAACAGTTATTTGCTCTATTTGTTTATTTAATTTTTAAATTGAAGTATAGTTGATTTACAATGTTTCAGGTGTATAGCAAACTGATTCACTTACATGTATTCTTTTTCAGATTCTTTTCCATTAGAGGTTATCACAAGATATTGAATCTAGATTCCTATGCTATACAGTACGTCCTTGTTGTTTTATCTATTTTGTACATGGTAGTGTGTATCTGTTAATCACAAATGCCTAATTTATTCCTCCTGCCCTCCCCTCTCTCTCCCTTGGAAACCATTAGTTGGCTTTTTATATCCCAAACAGCTATTTTCTACAGAAAATGTCATATTTAGTCTCCAGAAGTCCTTGCAGAAAGGAACCCAAATGGTCAGAAAAAAATGTAATTAGGTTTATAGAACAGGCCATAAGGCTTCCCAGGTGGTGCTAGAGGTAAAGAACCCACCTGCCAATGCAGGAGATATAAGAGATGTGGGTTCGATCCCTGGGTTGCAAAGATCTTCTGGAGGAGGACACCGCAACCCACTCCCGTATTCTTGCCTGGAGAATTCCATGGATAGAGGAGCGTGGCAGGCTATGGTCCATAGGGTCGCAAAGAGTCGGACACAACTGAGGTGGCTTAGTATGCATCTTTTCTTACAGAAGGTCTTGGGTCCCATTTCTAGTTTTCAGGGTGGGAATAAAGTATGTAAGATTAGAAGGCAGAAGGGGAGAATGGACATATGTATATGTATGGGTGAGTCTATCTTCAGTCCACCTAAAACTATCTCAACATTGTTAATTGTCTTTACTCCAATACAAGTAAAAAGTTAAAAAAAAAAAAAAAAGCAAACAGAAAAGAATTCCAAAAAAGTAGGAAGAAACTATCCTAAAAAAAATTAGAAGGCAGAACAGAAAAATAGGTGCTAGGCAGGAAGTTGGGAGAAGGAAGAAACCCTTGGGAGACCCAGTCCTTAATGCTGTAGTTGACAAAGTGTAAAAAGTCCATCTTCTTCCTTCCTATCTTGTCAAGGTTCTGATTCCTTGGGAACTCAAGGTCCACCAAGCTACCTCCCAGCTGAACCCAAGTTTAAGGGCAGGAAATGGTCTTGGAGTGGGCGTCTTTGCTCTGGCAGCAGCAGCACCAACACAGACCCGAGATGGTGGCCAGACAAAGTAGAAGTGGAAAAGAAAGAGATGCTCCAGGGACACAGTGTGGGAAGTCAAGGCAGGGGGCGGCTGGGAGAGGCTGTCCAGCCTGCCCCACAGACGGCCAGTTAGCACCTGTTTTGTTAGCATCTGTTTTGTTGAAATGGAGCTCAGTCTAGCCCGAAGGGAGAACTCTCGATATGCAAACAAAGAACTGAAGGGGAGAAGACCAGATAATTTGGGACTCTCCAGGGTGGAGGGTGTGGGAAGGAATTTGTTAAAATCAGACGCACTTGGGGGAAGATACCCTGCATATACAGAGGGAGTGGGTGAGATTTGGTAAGAAGTCAAAACTTAACCACACCCACGTGGATACACTCAGAGAAGAAACCAGAAGTCATGGTTCATTGGAAAGAGTTGGGAAATCCTGAAGTATTTGGGGAACGAAAATATCACTTTATTGCTTATTATGTGTCAGAAACACACAAGCCTCAGAGCAACTAAGCCTGCTCACTGAAGCCTGCATTCTCCAGAGCTCCTGCTCTACAACAAAAGAAGCCCAGGAACTGCAACTAGAGAAAACTTGCACACTGCAACAGAGACCCAGCACAGCCAAAACAATAATATTTTTTTTAAATCCACTTTTTTTAAAGAAAGAAACAAGTGATTTTCAACCCACAGTGTTTTTCCAATGGGGAAACACAGGGACCTTCACATGGGAGCCTCATGTGGGGTGTTCTTAGGTAGCCCTGCTCTATTTGAGATTTCACTTCCATACACCAGCCCTTCCTGTGTTTCCAAAGACATTAGGTGCTAATGAGTTTCCTTCTCCTCACAGTCCTAAGGCCAGCCATGAACTTCCCTCAGAGATCTATCTGCAAAAACAGAGATCAGAAAAGAAAAAGCCCAGGTCCCCCACATTACTCAGCCCCAAAGAGGGAATCCGGGTCAAGCTCAGCGTTTTCTGAAGACAGTGATCTTGTGCAGGCAGAGAGGCTGAGTTCTGGGACCAGATGCACCAGGGGAGGGGAGGGACATTTTGATGCCAGGTGTCTTGGGGTGGGTGATCACATCACATGCTGGGGACTCCCCGGGCCAGCCCTGAGCTGTTTGTCAGCTGCCCGCCAGATTTCCCCATTAGGAGCTTTCATAGGCATCACCAACAAGTTGTCCTAAATAGAATTCTTGATGTTTTTCTGCAAAGCCTTTTCTTATTTTGGTCATCTTCTGCCCCCTCAGTTGTTAAATCACAGGCTGATCCCCACTTCTAAATATGAAACAAGGATAATGCACATTTGAGGAAAGCCTCTAACATGAAAAGCCAAGAGACTCTTAGAGAAGAGCAAAGTGGGAAGATTTATGCAACCAGATATCAAGACTAGTTGTAAAACTACACATGTATATATATAGATATATAAAATACATATGTGTATATATATATATTTGGGCTTCCCTGGTGGCTCAGAGGTTAAAGCATCTGCCTGCAATGCGGGAGACCTGGGTTCAGTCCCTGGATCAGGAAGATCCCCTGGAGAAGGAAATGGCAATGCACTCCAGTATTCTTGCCTGGAGAATCCCATAGATGGAGGAGCCTGTTGGGCTACAGTCCATGGGGTCGTGTATGTGTTTATATATATGATAATTAGGCATATATAATTAAGATAGTGTGGTTCTTGCACAGGGATTACAAATGAACCAATGAAGGGCTCATGGATGGATAGATGGACAGATGGGGATGGGTGGATAGATAGATACTTGCTGTGTGACAGAGAGGAACACAAAAACACATGTAAAAGAATACTCAAAGCAGTGCTATTTAAAAATACATATTTATTTACTTGGCTGCACCAGGTCTTAGTTACAGCATGGGAACTCTCAGCTATGGCATGTGGGATCTAGTTCCCTGACCAGGGAACTGGAACTCCCTGCATGGGGAGCATGGAGTCTGAGCCATTGGACCACGAGGGAAGTCCCAGGTGCACTATTTTTAACAGTCCAAACTGGGAAGCCCAGAGACACAGTTTCAACCCACGGGTCGTAAAGATCCCCTGGAGGAGGGCATGGCAACCCACTCCATTCTTACTCGGAGAATCCTATGGACAGAGGAGACTGGCTAGCTAAGCTCTTTGCCCACAGGGTCTCAAGGAGTTGGATACGACTGAAGTGATTTAGCGTGTGCGTGTGCGCGCGCACGCGCGCGCGCGCACACACACACACTGGGAAGCCCTCAAATATCCATCAACATAATCAATAAGTAAATAGTAGTATTTATCTCCAATTTATTTCATCAGTGGAATGCTGTACAATAGTAAAAATGAACAAATTTCAGCCACACACACTAAAGTGGATGATTTGCAAACAAAATGTTAAAATGAAAAAGCCAAACACAAAAGACTTTGAAGTGTGCTATTCTATTTATATGATGTTCAGAAACAGGCAAAACTAAATGAGGGTTTTGGAGAATATGTGCTCAGGTAATAAAACAGCAAAGAAAAACAAAAGGAAGGAATTAATGTAGAAATCGGGGCATATTTATCTTTGGAGGGGAGAGAGATTTGGTTGGGAAGCACTTGGTGGCATCTGACAGGGCTGAGGTTGGGTGGGGGAAACAACATGCTTTTTCTTGACCTGGGTGGTGGGTCCATGGGAGTTTCCTTTATAATTATATATTAAGTCATTTATATTTTATGCCATTTCTTGTGTGTAATATCTGTCACAGAAAGCTTTTTAAAAACATAAGATACCAAAGGGAAAAAATCTAGGAAAAACTTAAAAGAACTTTAAGTCTTTACATGAAACATTATTATTATTTTGGCCACTCCACATGGCATGTAAGATCTAAGTTCCCTGACCAGGGATTGAACCCACCCCTCTACAGAGGAAGCATGAAGTCTGAACCACTGGGCCGCAGGGAAGTCCCAAGAAACGTTATGCTTCAAAAGTACCTTAACATATGGTAGTTGTGTTTGCAGAACAATGTGAATGAAAATGATACTGAACTGTACACTTAAAAAAGACTGACCGTAACTTTATGTGCATTTTGCCACAACTTAAAAAAAAAACCTAAACACTCAGAGAGGGACATTGAGACATACCTAAATACATTCAGTGTAACCCCGTGTGAACATTTTGGAAAACTCAGTGTTGTAAAAATATCAATTGTTGGTTAGAGCATAACAATTAAACTCCCATTGTTGATTTTTCAATTTCCCCCTTGGAATCTGACAAGCCAACGCTGGTAGAAGAAGGACCAGATAGAAAGACTTGCTTCATCAGATATCAAGACTTAATTTAAAGATGAAGCAATTGAGGCAATACCTCATAGATTCAGAGTCAGGCAGATCCACAGAACCAGCCTGAGCATTTAGAGGCACAGCCGCACAGGTGAGGCACAGATGGCCAGGCAATCAGAGGGATGCTGGCTACCCACGAGATACCCAAGAAACAGATCCAGGAACATTCAGGGCAGCTCAGCCGCTCCTCAGAGCAGAGAGCTGGAAACAACCCAGGGTCTATGGACAGGAAAACTGGATAAATATATTGTGGTGTTAATTCCACAAGGGACCCTTGTGCAGCAGCAAAAATGGATAAAGTGTAGCTACCTGCTTCCCTGGGAGGAATCTTAGAAATAAAGCTGAGGGAGAAAAGCTAGTCATAGAAGATGACACGCAGATGGTTGGATGGCATCACCAATTCAATGGACCTGAACTTGAGCAAGTTCCAGGAGATGGTGAGGGACAGGGAAGCCTGGCGTGCTGCAGTCCATGGGGTCGAGAAGAGTCGGACACGATTTGGTGACTGAACACAGAATGTTCCATTTTATAAAGCTCAAAATCAAGTAAAGCTAAAATTATAATAGGAATGCATGCTGATCTGATTTTAAAAATAAATTATTAAAAGAGGGAATGATAACTGATAAATGAGGGGTGATGGAGACTTCTGGAAGGGAGGCAGGGTGGGACTCATAGTGACATGCTGGCTCTCAAATTGGGTCTGAGAGGTTCATTTTACTGTTAAACTTGCTACCTCACAACTAGGCTCCAGACAGCCTTTAGCGTGTGTCAATTATCATGTAACGAAATTGAAAAAGAGCTAAGCTGTGGGGAATGCCAGCTTTTACCAATCAGGTGGAGAAGACAGAGTGAGAAGGAGCTGTCAGTAGGGTGCCCTGGAGTGCCAAGAGAACCCACCAGAAGGAAGGAATTGGAGTCTCGAAGGTTCCCAGTGCTAAGAACAGGACAGGAGGATGAGGATGGGGAAGAGTGTCAGACCTGGCCGCCTGGGGGTGCCGTCTGGGCTTGGAGGAGCAGTGCTGGGGGAGAAATGGGGACTGAAGCTGCAGCTACACTGTGACAGGCTGCAGCCAACAGGAAAAATGGAGCCGCAGAGCCCCAGGGCAGAGTCAAGCGGGAAGGGCCTCCTCTGAGGTCAGAACACCCCCACCCCCACTCAGCCCTTTCTCCCAGGAACAGTTGGCCAGAGGGGAACCTGACTCCAGCCGGACACTCTATTCCGCCTGACAAGGTCGTGACTCCCTGGCCCAGCCAGGACTCCCTGGGGGAAAGAATAGGGCCTGGTCACCTGCCCTAACCCTAGGAGCCGGAGCACACCCTGTGAGGACGGAAGGAGGAGGAAGCCATAAGGTAGGGGCATTGGGGTGTCTGGGAACGACTCTGGGGTCCCAGCCTGGCCTGTAAGGGTCAGGTTCTTCCCAAACCAAGGGAAACCCTCTCTGGGTCCCACGGGTCAACCTTCCCTGTCTCTCCCCCAGCAGCGGGGTGCCAAGAAGCCCTCACCGTGACCCGCGGTGAGGACAGACAGACACTAATCTCATCTCCCCAGACCCATGCGGCCTCCAGTATCACAGTCATAACGGCAGGAACTGGCTTCGTTCCCTCCCTTTGTTTGTCTCGGGAGGGGCAATTGCTGAGCAAAGAGGGAAGGGAAATCCTGGCCTTAATCAGTCGTTACTCAGGCCCCTGGGGCCCCCTCAGACCTGGCTGCTTCCTGGCCCTGTGTATCGGGAAGGGAGCTGGGGTGGGGGTGTATAGAGAACCCAGGGCTTGACTGTAGCTCATTCACGCTAGAAAAAATAAACCTCAGTCCAGGGGCAGGAAGAGAAACCCCAGAACAGGGGTACACTTGCCGTGTGCCAGACCCTGGGCTAGCCCTCCACCTGTCAGAGCTCCCCGACACTGCCCGGCCACCCTCGCAGGTCGCCATCAGGCTCTCCAGCTTCCAGAAGAGGAACCTGGGTCACAAAGGAGGGTGTTGACCGAGACAGGAATCCCACCCAGATCTCTCTGACCCCCAAGCTATGCTCTGAAGCTCAGCTGACCCCTCCTCCCACTGGGCAGCGGGAGATGGTGAGAGGCAGGGTTTGCATGGGAACTCTCCCCTCCACCCCTTCACCTCTTCTTTCTCCCCCAGAGGCCACACCACGGTCCAAGACCCCCGGCTGGGTGGCAGAGCCATCCCCATGGCTGAGTTCCTGCCCTTGCTGCCTTGTGCACCCCTGCTGACCCAGGATGTCTGTGCCCAGGACTCACAGGTGCCCCCAGCCAAGGGGCCGAGCCAGGAGGCACAGGGTGGCAGGGTCCAGGGCCCGGCCCCTAAGCGCTGGAAGCTCCTGGAGGTGCCCACTATTCAGATAACACCAGCCAGCGATGGGGAGTCACCCCCTTGCACTCCACCCCCGCAGTGCCTGCAGCTGCCGAGGACCCCAGACCTGGAGAGTTCGCCCCAGGACAGGTCAGATCTAGGTGGTGGGATGGGAAGGGGGTTCTCTCTCTCAGGATCAAGCTCAAGGGTGGGTTTCCTGTGGCTGGCACTGTCCTGGTGGGGGGTTGAAGGTCAGTTAGAATGTGGCCTTAGCCCCACAGGGGCCTGACTGGAAGTTGTGAAATATATGCAGATAAAAACTGGAATATGTGTTGAGTTAATCAGCTGCGCTCAGCTGAGCACTGCTTACTAAGACCAGAGGCAAATACTCACCAACTGGTGTTTTTCAAACTTTGGGTCATGACCCATTTAAGGGCCATGAAACCGATGTAGTACACTGCAGTGAACACTTTTTTTTCCCCAAATAGAATCAGGAGAGAACTGAGCATAACACAGTGTAAAAAAAAAAATAAAAAGAATAAGAAAATAATACAATGTAGCAGGCAGTGAACAAGTGTGGTTTCCTACCAATTTTGTGACATTACATATATAGCAGACCCTCCATCCCCATGGGAGTATTCTAAGACCCCTGTGGATAAACTCTGCAGATGCTTAAATCTCTTACATAAAATGGTGTAGTATTTGCACATTACCTACTCACACTCTCCTGTATACTTTGGAATACCTCTAGATTACTTACAGGTTCCTGTGCTGTGCTATGCTCAGTCGCTTCAGTTGTGTCCAGCTCTTTGCGACCATGTGGCCTGTAGCCCGCCAGGCTCCTCTGCCCACAGAATTTTCCAGGCAAGAATTCTGGAGTAGGCTGCCATTTCCTACTCCAGGGGAATCTCCCCCAAAAGGGGATTGAACCCGCATCTCTTGCGTCTCCTGCTTTGTTGGCAGATTCTTTACTTGTCTAAGCCAGCGGGGAAGCTCCAAATACAATGCAAACAGTTGCCAGCCAGCAAACTCAAGTTTGCTTTCTGAAAAGTTTTCTAAAATTGAAGCCCAGTTGATTTATAATGTTGTGTTGGTTTCAGGTGTACAACAAAGTGATTCAATTATACATACATATATATATATCTATTCTTTTTCAGATTATTTTCTACTACAGGTTATTTATCATAAGGTGTTGAATATAATTTCTTGTGCTATACAGTTTATATATATGCTGTTTATTTTTTTTCTTTTTGGCTAAGCCACAGGGCTTTTGAGATCTCAGTTCCTCAACTAAGGACTGAACCCAGTACTGGCAGTGAAAGCGCTGAGTCCTAACTGGACTGCTAGGGAAATCCTAGACTCCTAATTTATTGTCTTCCTGTTCTGGAAAATTTTTATACAAAAATTATTATGCTATACACCTGAAATTAATATAATATTATCTATCCAGTTTTTAAAACCTGAAGTGTCGTTAATTTACAATGTTGTCTTAGTTTCAAGTGTATTCCTCCCAGAATTTAAAAAAAATTCTTTTGATCTTTGATTGGTTGAATCCATAGACGTGGAACCTGCAGATATGGAGGGCTGATTCTATTTCTAATTGTGTACTTGGAGACCAATATAAATGGTATTTCCTGTTGTAGCTCATGGGCAAAAAAAAAAAATGTTTAAACAAAACTTCTACAAAGGAACACTACCTCTGGCACAAGGAGACAGGAACAAGGAGGTTGAAGGCTATAGGAGGAAAGAACTACATTGGCCTTTAACAGAAATGTCCATTGTGTTTTTTTCCAACAATGAACATTTGGATAAGAGTTAAAGTTTATGAAGTAGGGCTCTGTGTGTTAATGTGGAGAAATCTCAGAAATAAAGATGATGGAGAAAAACGGGTTGCAAAATGATAGGAGGAGCCTAATTATGTATCTTTTTAAAAGATTTTGAACAACAGGATATATTGTTAGTGGATGCATCTTGATGCAGAAAAAGGATAGAAAAATGTACAAAAATAGTAAAATGTCCACACCTATCATATATGCTTGCTGGGGACCAAGATAACTCTTGTATTTTTCCTGTTTGAAATACACATTCCCTAATTTAAAATTTTTAAGTATTTCAAAACAAGAAACAGGCCAAGAGAAATACAGAAGAAAGAGAACAGGGAGACAGAGGGAGATGGTGGGAGGAGGACCTCACTGGGATCTGACCCTGAGATCTGACCTTGAGAGGCAGTCGTCCAAGAACAGAGCTTTCCTACAGAGGGAAAGGGAATGCAAAGGCCTGGGGGCAGGAACAGGAACTGGGGAGTCAGAGCAACAGCAGGGAGGCTGAGTAAGCTAGAGGCAGTGAATAAAAGGGAGCCAGAGAAGTTAAGAGTGGAGTCTTTGGCAACTCTGCTTTCAGCTGGACTGAGGTGCAGTCAGAAGGCTCTGTGCTGGAGGGATTCGACCTGACTTGGGTTCACAGGCTACTTCAGGCTGTGTGTGGGGAGCAGGCTGTCGGGGTTGGGAGGGAGCAGGGAGACCAGGGAGGAGGCTGTGTGATGGTCCAGGAGGGAGAGGATGGAGGCTGGGCCAGGGCTGGGGCAGGGAGGGAGAAGAGTTTAAACTGGACAGATTTTGTAGGCGGAGCCTACAGGGTTTGCTGAGAGACTAGAGGGAAAAAGAAGGGTCAAGACAGGCTGAAATTTGGGGCATTCCACCCGCCACAATGGGCATCCCAGGCAGAGCTATTGGTAAAGTCTCTACCTGCCAATGCAGGAGATGCAAGAGTCGTGGGTTCGATCCCTGGGTCTGGAAGATCCCCTGGAGAAGGGAATGGCTACCCATTTCAGTATTCTTGCCTGGAGAATCCCATGGACAGAGGAGCCTGTCTGGCTGCAGTCCACAGGGTTACAAAGAATTGGACAGGACTGAGTGACTGAGTACACACCCACCAAAATGGAGAAGTCAGTGGATGTTTTAGGAGAGAAGGGGTGTAAGTGTGGAAGAGCAGTGGGAATGGAGCTTTTACAAGATGTAGGAACAGCCTGTTCTGGAGAGGGGTGGGGAGCAAGTCTGAGCTGGGGGGCCTGTGACCAGGAGCTGTGAGGTTCTGCACACATATCTGTGTTCTCGGGGGAGGAGTCCAGGACACCAAGAGACCCGGGCAGCTGCTGCAGAGATAAAGATGGGTTAGGGCATCAGTGGAGGATTGCGTCCACCAACAGTGACCTTGGCGAGTCATTTCGCATCTTTGAGGCCGGGGCTTCCCTTTCTATAAAAGGGGAGCACTCCCACCTCCCCCGCTCCCAACCCCGTCCTGTGGGAAAACCCTGACCACCTGGGGTTCCCAGGACTGGGTGACTTGCTCGACGTCATGGCTGACTGCGGCTGGCACCGAAAGGGGTCCCCGGAGACGCAGCTCAGAGATGCAGAAAGGGAGGCGGCCTAGGGCCCCACCTCTTTCCGCCAGCTGCGGTTTCCCGCGTCCCCACTGCCCCAACACCTCCGTTTCCCCGAATCTCCCTCCCATCCCCAGCCCCGCCCCCTCTCTCAGGTTCCGCCCCGGGTGGAGAGTAGGGGTACGTAGCGCGCCCGGCCCGAGGCCTCACTGGAGCGGAGGACCCCTCTCTGGGTACCAGACGAGCGCGTCCGTTCTGTGCCCAGGCTACCACGGCGGAGTTGTGTTTCTGATCGAGTCTGTCTCTGTGTTTTTCCGTCCCTTCCCGGTCCATTTCTCTGTCTCTCTCCTTAGATCCTCCGTCTCTCTCTTTCTCTTCGCCCCTCGTCTTGCTCTCTCCGGGCCCTGACAACCCCGCCGCCCCCTCTCGACCTCTGTCTCGCTCCTCCTGCTCCTGCGCCCCGTCACTCCATCTCTAATTCTCCCTCCAGCATCGGATTGATTCCTCGCTGGGTCCCCGCCGTCCCTCCCTCGCCTCTGACCAGCCCCCCCACCCCACCCCGCGGGTCTCCCTCTAGTTCTCACCTCCCGCTTTCCCGCCTCCCCTCCGGTCCCTTTCTCCCTCCGGGGATCTGAGTCTGCCTCAAGGCCCAGCCGTCCCTCCCCGCCAGGGCCGAGCCCTCCCCTCTCACCCCCTCCCGCGGGCGGGGGGCGGGGCCGTGACGCGCGGGGCGGAGGCAGGAAAGCGGAGCTGACGCCTCGGCGGCGTCCCGCGGCCCCGGCCTTTTGTGCGGGCAGAGGGCGGCGGGGTTGGGGCGGGGGTGGGGGGCACGGCAGCCAAAGAAGGAGAGGCGGCTGACCGGCGGGGACGCCTAACGCCGCCCAGCCCTGCACAGCCCGGCCCGGCCCTGCCCTGCGGCTGGGCGCGCCCGCCGCGCCGCATCCATGTTCGAGTGAGGACCGCGGCGGGGGCGGGGGTGCGGGCGCGGGGAGGTCTGGGGGGGTCGCTGGGGCGGGGGCTCCACTGGCTCGGCCCGGCGTGGCGCGATCGCAGCCGAGGTCCAGGAGCTTGTGCACCGGGGTCGGCTGGAGGGGAGAGGAGGGAGGCCTCAGGGGCCAGGGTGCACTCGGGGGTGGGGCGCTGACGGCAGGATAGCCCCCCAGGTCTGCTTGGCACTGCCCGGACGCGATGCGCCAGCCTGGCCGAGCTTTGGCTGAGGGTCCGGGGCTCATCGCGCTAGGAGCGCGGCCTGCTGGGAGCGCTCCGGGCCTCCTTTGCCGCTGCTTGGGAGGTGAGGAGTGGGCGCAGGGCTGACCCGGGTCTTCGGGGCTGCGGTCAAGGCTGGGCGGAGACGAGCCCCCACCGACTGGGCTCCCAGGCCCGTGAGTCCGGGACAGGCCCGGGAGCAGCCTCTCCAGGTCTGGGCCCCCTCCCTCGGTTCTGGTCTGTCTCGAGTCTCGAGGTTGCTCGGATGGGGTCTTATACGTGGCCGGCCGACCGCGTGCCTCAGATCTTCTGGGGTCGTGAGCACGGAATTGACCTAGTCCCTGTCCGGGCCCAGAGTATTCTAGATTATGCATTGTAGATGTCTTGGACGTGTGTGTGCGTGTCTGTGTTCCTGGTGTGCAGGCAGCTGTGATCCTCTTTGGCTCTGTGTGTGTGTGTGTGTGTGTGTGGCTTCATGTGGTGGTGTAAGCTCCGAGTGTTAGTCTGACTGGGATCGTCGTGTGTGTCTGGGGCTTTGTGTGCGCGGCTGTGACCTTCCGTGGTTGTGTGTGTACTGTACCTCATTCCATCAGACATCCGCCTGTCTAGTTGTGACTTTGGAGTGTGTGTACATGTGTCTAAGCCTCCTAGTGTGCAGCAACAGCTGTGGTCCTCTTTGGCCGTGTGCCTGTGTGTGTGAATTTATTATCTCGGATTCCATCTGTGGCTCCAAGTGTCACTGTAAGTTGCCTGTGTGTTCAGTTGTGACTTTGTAGTGTGTGCATGCCTGTGTCAGGGACTCTTTGTTTGCTGCTGTGACCTTTCACCTGTGTGTGCTTGTAATTTACCTCTGTACCTATTAGCATAGTGGGCAAATGTAAGTCACCTGTGTGTCCACGTGTGACATTATTGTCTGGCCCCAGCCTTGGTGAGTATGACTGAAACCCTCTGGGGTTGTACCTTAAATCTATGTCTGATTCCGTCTGTTTGAAAGTTTCGTTGTGTGTCCCTTGTGACATTGTTGTACGCCCCTGGCTTCCATGTGGACAGCTGGGACTCTCTGGGGCTTTGTGTGTGTGAAGGGTGTGTGAAGCATACGAGAGAGAGACCCCTTGTGGCTCTTTAGTGAGCCTGGGACCCTCCCTCTCGAGACCGTGGGTGTACCCTTGACAGTCTGGAGCAAAGTTCTCCTGTGTATAGAACATGTCCCACACATGATTTCAAATTCAATCCCTGGCCACTGTGTTGTCGAGGTGTGTCCACAGCCTTCCGGGGCTGCATTGTTCCTGAGTCCTTCACGGCTGTTTGTGTGTAGGGCTCTCAGTCACTCGGCAACAGCATTTGCCACGTGCATCTCATGCCACGTAAGAGCAGGTCTTTGCTCTGTCTTCCGCTCCTGATGGGGAGTGCCATGAGAAATGAGCTGAGCCTGGACTTAATTTACCTGGGTGGTGCACGTGTTAGCTGGGGGCCTCTGGGACTGTTCTTTCACTGTATGGCCCTCTCTGTCACTGTGGAAATGTTAGTTTTCAAGTCTCCTCCAAAACCTCCCTGGAGCTGTATGTGTGAACATACCTGGGACTTTTCTGTTTCTGTCACGCTCTGCAGCTGCATGTCTTTGTCATGCATGCAGGTGTGTGTGTGACTTCTGGGGCGTTGTGTGTGACTGTAGTATACCTGTGATATTACTGCTGGGTGTGTGGGTGAGGGGTGGGGGAGACATCTTACAACTGTGGGGAACTGCGGTTTGCCTGGGACCCTGGCTATGTGTGACCCACGTGGAGGTTCCCTTTTGTGCACACCTATGCACAGAATGCCTCTGCCCCACTCTGCCCAGAGGGAGCTGTTGGCCCAGAGGGCTGTTTAGGCCCAGGAGGCCAGAGGTGAGGTGTCTGCAGTGACAGACCCCATTCTCTTCCAAGTCCCTCCAGCCGTGTCACCATGGCGGGGCCCCTCCCTCCACTGCTGCAGCCGGCCTGGTGGGGCAGCCGCGGGGTGTCAGCACTTCCTCTTTGTCCTGCCGAGAGCAAGATCTGGGGGCGCAGGCCGTGCCCTGGCTGCGTGTGCTGGACCTGTCTGCAGGCACCCTCCCCAGACCTGCGGCTGCAGGAGCGTGGGGTGGGGGGGAGGTCTTGTGCTCAGTCACTTCAGTCATGTCTGACTCCTTGCGACCCCATGGACCAGGCTCCTCTGTCCATGGGATTCTCCAGGCAAGAATACTGGAGTGGATAGCCATTTTCTTCTCCAGGGGATCATTTCAGGCTGGAGAGGCAGGAAGATGAGGCAAGGGGGGAATGTGATCAGCCCTCCTTCAAACCCTTCCCCCAGCCCACAAGGGCCCTCAGGGTGAAGCCCAGACTTCTGCCCAGGGCCCACAGAGCCTGTGGGTGGGCCTGGGGCATCCCATCCTCCTTCCCCAGCACCCCCTGGCCACCTCACTCCTCCTCAGCCTTGCCAAGCTCAGTCCTGTTCCGGAACTCACTGTTCCTGCCCCTAAAACAGCCTTCCCCGGCCTTTTGCCAGATCCTTGTCCTTGGGGCTCAGCTCAAGTGTGCCCTGAACACCGCCCCGCCCCCACCAACTTAGTCCTCCTGTATCTCCGGGGTCCTCCAACTGGAACTTGCATTAGAGTCTCCTGGGCCCCACCCCCACTTCCTGATTCAGGAGGTCTGCAGTGGGTCCCGGACTCTGCATTTCTCACCACTCTGGGCACTTCCTGTGAGCAGCGCTGCTTGGTAGCACTGACCAGTGTCTGAGGTCATCATCCTCATTTACCTGTTCTCTTGTTGATCATCCCTGTTCCCCAGTCAGAAGGCCAGGTCCCTGCGGGCAGGTGGTGCATCTGTCTTGCCCCTTCTGTGTCCCCAGTGCCTGGTGCAGGGCAGGGGCTCGATGTGCACTCAGAGAGTGAATGGCTGGAGTTGGGGTCAGCTGGGTTAGGCTGAGGTGTTTGTGCAGTATCTGTTGGAGTCAGCGTGGCACTTTGGCAACAAATGGGCTGCGTTGACAGCAAGACTATGTGCTCCATTTCAGTCTGACAGTTCTTAATAAAGGTGCCTCCCAGGGTGCCTTCCAGGTGGTGGGCTTTATGTATCTATGTCCTCCTCCAGACAACCCTGTGAGGTGGATGTTGCTATTAGCCCTATTATACTCGAGAAGAAACCGAGGCCCAGAAAGGTTCAGACACTTGCCTAAGGTCACACAGCGAAGTGGCCCAACTGAGATCTGCAGTGGTCTCAGGCTGCCAAGGGTTGGGCAAGTCATACACTTGGTGGAATCCAAGTTGGGGGTGGGGTAGGTGGGGGTAGGTGGACTGAATCACTCATTCAGTCCTCAAGGGCAGAAGCTTGCAGAGCACCTGCTGTATGCCAGGCCTCCTTCTAGGCAGGGGGGTGCACCTGCGGATGAAACCCCCTCCCCCTGTGAAGGGCACCTGCTGGTTCGGGAGGATTTGAAGCCAGAAAATACAGAAGTGCAGGAGAAGTGATGAGGAGGATGGTGGAGAGGGAAGGGACTGGGGAGGAGGAATGTGCTTTACATGGAGAAGCGAGGGGAGGTGTCTTAGAGAAGTGAGCCCTGAGCAGGGGATGGGGTGAGGACCTTGCCTTCCCCTGGAGTGAAGTGCAGCGGTGGGGAGAGCTTAAGACAGGAGGGCCCTGAGCTGACTGGGGAGGAGGCTGCTCCTCTCTCTCTCCAGGAGGGAGACAACCTGGAGGCTGGGCCAGGGTCCTGGTGCAGGAAGAAGAAGGTAACATAAAAATAAGGAAATAGATCTTAGAGCTGGAGCAGGGGAAACCTGCTAACAGATTAAAAATGAAAAGTAGGAAAGAAGAAGCAGCTTAGGTTTTTAGCTCAGGCAACTGAGTGGAAAGTATGTGTTCAACAAATATTTATTATATGAATGAATAAGTTAGTTTGAAAAATAACAGGCGTGACTGAGAGCTCACGTTATGCCAGGCTCTGTTAGAAGCCCTTTACATGTATGGACTTGATTAACCCTCCAAACAAGAAGACGACGTGTGTTTCTTACCCCTGAGTTACAGATGAACTCACCAAGGACAGGGAGCTGTGGGGCCTGCTCTGGATCATTCTGCAAGGAGGTGGAGCAGGGTGGGTGGGTGAGAGTCAGTGGGCTGAAGGGGGTCCCCCCAAACAGGCCCATCGCCATCCCCCCAGCCTACCTCCCCCCATAAGAACCTTCTTCCTCTCCCCCCAGCACAACCCCCCACTCTGGCCGGAGCACACCAAGCAGCTCTCCATCCCTCTGTAAGCGCCTACAGCTCTTGCCCGCAAGCCGACCCCCGCCTGAGCCGGAGCTGGGCACCATGGTGGAGAAGGGGTCGGATAGCTCCTCAGAGAAGGGTGGGGTGCCTGGGACACCCAGCACCCAGAGCCTGGGCAGCCGGAACTTCATCCGCAACAGCAAGGTTGGTGCCAGCTCAGGTGGAGTGGGGGCGGGGTGGGAGGACGGGGATTCAGGGGCTCCTTCTGACTCCTTTCCTTTCTCTTGCAGAAGATGCAAAGCTGGTACAGTGTAAGTATCTGGGCGGGGGGCCTTGCCGGAGGGATGAGAGGGACGGGGACAGGTACTGCGGCCCCTGGCTGCTGCTGTCAGAGTGGGTGCTGGGGTCAGGAGACCTGGGGGGGTGGTCTCATCCCGTGCTGCTACTTACATGCTCTGTGACCTTGAGTGAGTTGCTTAACCTCTCTGGGCTGCTCTCTCCTTGAGAAACAGTGCCCACCTTACTAGACTGAAGGGAACACTCCCCGGGAGTCAGTGATGTTGGTGGGTGCCTGACACAGCGCCTGGCTTCTGTAGCAATCAGTAAATGGTTCTCGTCATGGTTACTCTTGTATTATGGGCAGCGGGAGCCAGAAGTGGCCTAGACACTGAAGCCTCAAAGATGCTGTCCCAGGCTGAGACTGAGGTGTGCTGGGAGCTTTGAGGGGCAGAATTTTAGGGGTGTGAAAATCTGTCCCAGTTCTTACCTCCCAAACGTCCCCCAGATGCTGAGCCCCACGTACAAACAGCGAAATGAGGACTTCCGGAAACTGTTCAGCAAACTCCCTGAAGCAGAACGCCTCATTGTGGGTGAGTCATCCCCCCACCACCCCCAGCCAGACCCTGAGCCCCAGCTCTGCCCTCCTGACTCTCCGCGCGTGCGCCGGCCCGGCCAGGCCAGTCTATGACTCGGGTGTCTGCCCGTCTCTCCTCTCGGCCGCTTCAGATTACTCCTGTGCCTTGCAGCGCGAGATCCTCCTCCAGGGCCGCCTTTATCTCTCCGAGAACTGGATCTGCTTCTACAGCAACATCTTCCGCTGGGAGACAACCGTGAGCCGACTCACCTGGGACAAGGAGGGGCCCCGGGGCGGGCAGCGGCCTGGCCCCTTCTGACCCACCTTTCATCCTCAGATCTCCATCCAGTTGAAGGAAGTCACGTGTCTGAAGAAGGAAAAGACGGCCAAGCTGATTCCCAATGCCATCCAGATCTGCACGGAGAACGAGAAGGTGAGCGAGAGGAGCGGCGAACACGGGCCCCTGGGTCCCCGATCTTCATTGACTCCTTTCTCCTCCCCGCCACCCAGAGCTCTGTTCACTCTGCACCCAACTTCTCGCAGGGAATACCTGTTCTCTTTACTCCCGCCCCAGCCTGGGCTCCCATCATCTCTAGCCCGGACCCCTGCACCTGCCCCTGACTCAGGCCCTGCAGTCTCCCCTCACACAGCTGCTCAGGGATAGTCCTAATAGAAAAATTCTATCAGCTCAGAGGCCTTTTCTGCCAGGAAGCCTTCTCTGATGCTCCATCTATCATGATTGCTGCCTCACACCAGTGCCCCAGACAGGAGAAAGAAATAGGGAGGGAAGGCTTCATAGCAGACTTCTCTTTGTGTTTTCTTGGCCAAAAGGGGATCTGTTGGCCACTCCTAAGTGGGCACAGGAGACCGGGTATGTGCCCTGGACTTCCCCCAAGCAGCTCAGCCACTCTGGGCTGACCCCGTCTCCCGTCCTGGACTGTGAGTCCCGGGGCAGGACTAGGGGCCATCTCTTCATCAGTGGGACTCCAGAGTTGTCCACCGATGGGCTGGGCACAGAACTAACACTCTGTAGGGTGAGCGAAGGGATGACAATAGATACATCGGGCTGGGGAACCGGGAACATGGCGTGTGCACAAGTGGAGCTTCCTCCTCCCTCTGGCCTGGTGTCTCCCCAACTGCTCACACCCCTCTCTCTCCTGCAGCATTTCTTCACCTCCTTTGGGGCCCGAGATCGCTGCTTCCTCCTCATCTTCCGCCTCTGGCAGAACGCGCTGCTTGAAAAGGTGGGCCTGGGCGAGTCCTGGACAAGGGGGCTAGAGGCCGGGCGGGGGTGGGGGGGCACCATGGAGCCAGGGATGCTGGGACTTGGGGGACCCCTCCAGCTCTTCTCCATGGGCAGCAGCTCCCAGCGCACCTGCAGCTTCTCCATAGGCCACCCCCCACTGCCCAGAGGGCCTCCGCGAGCTGCACTGCCATAGCCCGCCCACAAGAAATGCATACCCACGGCCCCTTGGTAACCACCTGTGAATCGGAAATGCTCTGAAGGGACTTCCCTGGCAGTCCAGTGGTTAAGACTCTGAGCTTCTAATGCAGGGAACGTGGGTTCAATCCCTGGTCAGGGAACTAAGATCTGACATGCTGCATGGCCAAAATAAAAGAAAAAAAAGCTCTGAAAATGGGGAGATTTGGGATACATTTGGCAACAAAACCTGACTTGAGCTAACATGGAGATTTACAATCCCTGTCAGCACCGTCTAACAGAACTTGGTGCTATGCTGTCTGTTATGACAGCCACTGACAGCACGTGCATGTTGAACTCTTGGCTCGTGTGACTGGGGAACTGTATTTTTAATTTAATTTCAGTTTGATTTAATTCAAACTTAAAACATGCTGTGTGCTTCTTATATAACACAGGTCTGTATTTATCTCAATTAATGGGCCACAAAATATTTATATGTATGACTGGGGTCAATCTTAAATATAACTGTGATTCAACATAAAATTATAGTATCCAGTATAGAATATACCAGTGATCCTCAAACCAGAGTTTCAGGAACCCTTTGCACTCTTTAATTATAGACTCCAAGGAGCTTTTGTTTAAGTGCAGTATATCTGTCAATATATACTGGATTAGAAATCAAAACTGGGAGCTTTTTAAACATAAGATACACCACTGCACTTGGATTAGCCACCAGAGCAATGATGATATCACAGTGTCTCTGGGAAAACCCAACTGTACACTGATGAAAGAATAAAAGTGAAAAAGGCAAGTAATATCTTATACTACTAACACTTATCATACTTAATGGAAATAATTTTTCCCTCATGGATTCCCTAAAAGAGTCTAGGGGACACCCAGAAATTGGACCACACTTTGAGAACCTCTGGTATACTCTGCACTTACTGTATACTAATATAATACAGATATTTTGGGTATTACAGTATAGGCACTGTATAATGTTTCTTAAATCCCCAAATTTCTTAATTTTGAATCAAGTTTTACCCCAAAGATTTTGAGTAAGGGACTTCAGACCTTTACTTATCACATTCTGATAGTCTGTTATGGGCCAACTCTGAGTGGGCTGTCCTGGAATGTTCATTATGGTTGAATGAGTTTATGTAGCATGCATTTGGCAGCAAGCAGCAGAAAACCCAACCAGACAATGGTTTAAGCAAACAGATGCTGAAGCGCTTCAGATGGTAATAATAATAGCTAGCACTTAGAGCTACTGGGTGCCAGGAACTGTTCTGAGCTTTCCATGAATTAACTTACTTAATCATCACAGCCACCCTTTGAGGCAATATGGTTATCTTTATTTCACCAAGGAGGCACAGAGGGAAAGCTTTGCCCATGGTCACATATGCTTTTCTGTGGCCGAATGGGGTTCTGACCCATTGTAGTCAGGTTCTGGAGTCCACTTAATCACACTGATGCCCATGTAACAAGAGGTCTGGAGGTAGGCAATCTGAGGGGCTGGGGGGCAGTGGGGTTGAGGGCTCCCTGTGTCATTCAGGACCCAAACTCTTATCCATTGTTTCACACCATCATCTTTCTGCTGTTAATGTTTTGTTCACATGCTTATTGCCTCATGGTTGCAATATGGCTGCTACAGCTCCAAATGTCATGCCCTTACTTAAGGGTCCCAAACGTGAAGGAAGAAAGGGATGGATGGAAAGTGGGCGTTCCTTTGTCAGGAAGGGAAAGTTTCTTTCAGCAGACTTTTCCTTACATTTCTTTGGCTAAAACTTGGTCACATGATCACCTTTGGTTGCAGAGTTATATGGATTATATGGCAAATGAAAAAAAATGAGTTGGTATAAGCCAGTTTTAATTTGGTGGGGCTGGGGAAGATTTTCACCCCAGACTTATCAGGGTCCTGCTGGCAGGAAGGGAGGGTGGATAGATGTTGGGGTCTGCTACTGCTGGCATGCAGCACCTCAGAAGGCCCAAACACACTCCTCTAGCAGGGCTCACTCATATCCTGTCCTCTGGCCATCCTCGGGGGCAAGAGTTCTGGAGGAGGAGCCTGAGGGAGGGACGGGGCAGCATCAGAGTCTTCAGGGAGGGCGAGGGCAGCCAGACTGCTGGGGATGGAGTTCAGCCCCATCACTGAGGGCACGTCACTGAACCCCATCTGTCAGATGGGGATCATTCCTTCCTTGTAGCACCTGAGCTGGCCCCAGAATAAGTGCTCCATCACGTCAGCTTGGGAGGTAGTGCAGCCAAGTGGTTAGCTCCAGGGCTGCCCCAACACTCTGGGATCACCTCAGTACCACCACTTCCTAAATGAATGATGTTGCCTACCTCTGTGGGGCTTCCCAGGTGGCGCCAGTGGCAAAGAACCTGCTCGCCAGTGCAGGAGATGCAAGAGACATGGGTTCAATCCCTGGGTCTGGAAGATCCCCTGGAGTTGGAAATGGCAGTTCACTCCAGTTATCTTGCCAGGAGAATCCCGTGGACGGAGGAGCCTGGCGGGCTACAATCCACGGGGTGGCAAAGAGTGAGACACGACTGAGCGCACACACACACGCACCTTTGTGCCTCATTGTCATTATCTTAAAAGGATGATAATATTAGCACCTACTTGACAGAATTGTTTTGAAGACTTGTTGACTTGGCACATGTGAAGGGTTAGAAGAATGCCTGGCAGGTGGTAACAATTCAGTGAATGTCTGTTGCTGCTGCTGCTACTATTATTAATATTACTATCTCATCAGTCTCATCATGCCACTCTGGCCGTGGGTAGCTCTGAGGACGCCTGGGACAAGTATTGATAGTTGCGGGGCGGGACCGCATGGCGGGTGGGAGCATTGGCTCCGGAGTCTGGCTGGGTTTAAGCCTCAGAGTTGACCTCAAGCACGACTTCTCCGCTCTGGGCCTCATATCCTCCTCTATAAAACTGAGAAGTTTAACCTGTAGCAGTGAAAGTACTGTGAGGACCTAAGGGAGAATTCCCCAGTACCCTGGCTCCTACCCAGTGGGTTGAGGTCTGCGATGGGAAGTCATGCTCCCCCTTGTGGACACCGGGGGAACTGCTGAGGCTGAGGCTGGTGTGGGCCAGAGGGAAGGGCTCTGACTGCAAGGTAGGGGCCAACCCAACGTCCTGCCCATCCAGACGCTGAGTCCACGCGAGCTCTGGCACCTGGTGCATCAGTGCTACGGCTCAGAGCTGGGTCTTACCAGCGAGGACGAGGACTATGTCTGCCCCTTGCAGCTGAATGGCCTAGGGTGAGTCGATGGTTGGTGGCTGGTTCTAGGGGGTTGGGAGGAGACACAAGGGACTGTGTCTGTAGCTCCTGGAATCCTGGGTGGACTGAGGTGGGTGTACAAAAGTTTGGGAGACCAGGAGGGTGTGTGGGATCTCAAAGATCACAGTGGTGATCTCACTCCCTCTCTTTCTCCGCAGGAGCCCCAAGGATGTGGGCGATGTAATCGCCCTGAGCGACATCACCCCCTCGGGGGCAGCTGACCACAGCCAGGAGCCGAGCCC
Source organism: Odocoileus virginianus (assembly GCF_023699985.2). Classification (NCBI taxonomy): domain Eukaryota; kingdom Metazoa; phylum Chordata; class Mammalia; order Artiodactyla; family Cervidae; genus Odocoileus; species Odocoileus virginianus. The sequence goes on along the minus strand of NC_069693.1, from coordinate 15,735,478 downwards.
CGCAGGTTCACGCCGTGGCCGCATCACCCCCAACCTGTCCCGGGCCAGCAGTGATGCAGACCATGGGGTGAGCAGGCGGGTAGAGGAGAGAGGAGGGTGCTATGTGGGGCTGGGGAGAGGAAGGGACTAACACATTGAGGGCACCAGCAGGGAGCAGACAGAGAGGTGGCTGGAGGGGGAGGTGAGCGGATGCATGGAGGAATGGGATGGAGCTGGGAAGATGGGCGTCGAAAATAAGCACATGTAGGGGAAGAGAGAGACAGAGGTGGGGCAGGTAGATAGATGGAAAGGGGGAGAGACAGAAGAGCCAAGAGAGGAATGGATGGATGGATGGATGGATGGGGTGGGGCGCAGTCAGCTGAGGCATGGACAGGACAGGCATAAGAAAGCTTATGGCCCAGGCATCCAAGACATGCCTGACTGAGAGGCTGAGAGGAGTCCTCCGGGTGGCCCCAGCGCCCCTCGCCACTCAGCTATGAGCCCTCGGTACACACGACTTCCCCAGCTTTGGTTTTCCTACAGTCTCGGAGCTTTCTGGTGGACGTGGGCACCCAAGGGACAAGCTTGGATTAAACTTTTCTCTGCAGGCAGAGGAGGACAAGGAGGAGCAGACAGACAGTCAGCCAGACGCCTCCTCCAGCCAGACAGTGACCCCGGTGGCTGAACCCCCGAGCGCAGAGCCCACCCCACCTGACGGGCCCACCTCCCTGGGTCCCTTGGATCTGCTGCCCAGTGAGGAACTGTTGACAGACACGAGTAACTCCTCCTCGTCCACGGGGGAGGAAGGTGAGGCACGTGGCCCGACTCATTTGCTTTGGCCACACGAGACAGACTTTACTCAGACGGGCTGACCGAGGGAGTTGCTGGCTCACAGGACTGAAATAATCCACAGCATGGGCAGATAAGGCATTCAGGTATTCTTGTTAGAAATCTGTCCATATTTCGCTCTGCTTTGAAGGCAGCTTAGCAAGGTGGATAGGAGCACAGAATCTCAAGCCAGATGGCTGGGGCTCAATTCCTGACCATGCCACTTCTGAGCTGTGTGACGTGGGCAAATTATTCAACCTCTGAGCCTCCTTTTCCTTATCTGAAAAATGGATTGGCAGTAATAATGCCTACTTCATAGGGCTGTTGTGAAGAGAATTAAATGGCTTAATACATGTAGAATGCTTGGGCCAGTCCGTAAGTGTTGGCTTATTCCCGTCAGTGGCAGCAGCATCTCCATTTTCTCGACTGCATTCTCAGGTCGCTTCTACTCTTGTGGGGGCAGAGAGAGCTCCAGCCCTGCCCTGGTGGAAAGAAAGCCTGCTTTTCCCAGTGATTGCACCAAGCTCTAGGGTTGGCTCTGAATGGAGAGCTGGCCACTGGGGCTAGTGGCCTGGCCTAGGTCACATACATATACGCACACATACACACACCCTAAACCAATCACTGTGGCTGGCCTGGGACACACAGGCATGCGCACACACGCACCCCCACCCCTGAGTCCCATAACTGTGGCTGATGACTTGGCCATCAGCCACACACACTTGTGCATGCCCACATGCACACACATGCACGCACGCACACACGCACGCATGCGCGCGCACACACACACACACACACACACACATACACATACACCCTGAACCAATCACCATGGCCAAAGGCTCAAGGTTATGAGCTTGAGGGTGGGCTTATGACAGGTCCACCCCCATCGTCACTGGGACTGCAAGTATTGGGCCTAGGTGTGTGCTCCACCTTGAACCCACAGTGATGGCTCTGATTGTCTGGCTCGGGGCGTACGCCCACCCTAAAGCCATCCCGTGGTGGAGGGGGCTGAGTCAGTGCATGTCAGTGTCCACTCTGGTCCAGGAGGACGGGGTTGCCCGACCGCCCCACAAGGCCTGGGAGTGGGGAGGAGCGGTCCCCCTAGAGGGAACCGGAGGAACGCAGGCAGCCCCATGCACTGTCCTTTTCTGTTGCCCAGCCGACCTGGCGGCCCTGCTGCCTGACCTCTCCGGCCGTCTCCTCATCAACTCCGTCTTCCACGTGGGTGCCGAGCGGCTCCAGCAGATGCTCTTCTCAGACTCGCCCTTCCTGCAGGACTTCCTGCAGCAGTGCAAGTTCACAGGTCAGCGGCTGAGCTGGCTGCAGTATAGGCTAGGGCACCGGGAGGAGCAAGCCAGGAGACTGGCAGGAACCGCCATGCAGATTGGGTGCGGTGGGTCAGGGCGTGAGAAGCAGTGATTGTGAGACCAGAGGGGCTCCACCTCCTACCAGCTGAGTGGCCTTGGGCCAGGGGCGGACCTCCTCTGTGCCCCAGTTTCTTCTGTGTGGGGCAGGTGTGAGGTTATACCTGCCTTGTCGGGTTCTCGTGAGAACTAAATGAGTCAGTACTGGGCAAGTACCTAGAATAGGAGCAGATAGGAAGCCATTTAATAAATATGAATTAAAGACTGCTCTGTCAGGCCAGTGCAAAGCCGAGGACAGATGAACTCAAGTCCAACGGGAACAGCAGTGAAGAGATACTAACACAGATAAACATGTGTATCAGAGGGGTGGCTGTGATCTAGGGGTTATCAGGAAAAGATGCTGGAAGGATATGAATTGAAACTAAGGCCCGAAGAAGGAGCTTTCCTAGGGAAGTGGGAGGGAGTGGGAAAGAGGAAGCCTGGGGAGGTCAGCAGGATACCCGCAAAGGTCCTGAAGCTAAAGGCAGGCACTGGGAGAAGGCCCTTGGGGTTGGGCCCCCAAGGCCAGGTGTGGAGGGGGGAAGCCACAGCACCAGGGGAGGTGGAAGGGCTGACCAGGAGACCAGCAGGGAGCTCGGGAGGCTCTGAAAGTGGTTCGATTTGGGGAGGAGCCTGTGTCTGTTTTCTTAATTGATGAAAACAAACCATGCAGCATCCTCTGCAAAGTGGGTAAGACTGCCTTACCTTGGGAGCACTCGAATCCCCCCAAACTATGCTTATTTTCTGGAGAGAGTCGCACATCAGACGGGGAAGCTCAGACTCTGTCCAGCAGTACTGGGGAGCCATAGAGTGTTGTAGGGAGGGACAGGGTCAGCCTTGGCTGTTAGAAGCTCCCCCTGGACCAGAGCTGGAGATGGAGGCCAGAACCTCAGGGGAAGGCTGGAGAGGTTCCCTGGAATGGCAAGGATGGGATGAACCAGGACAGTGCTGAGGCAGTCACTGAATAGATAGTGACTAGGATGAGGCCCAAAGCTCTGCGGGGAGCCTGAAGGACAGTGGGGCCCAGCGAAGAGGGGCATGTTCCAGGGGTTGGGGAGGCCAGTGGGTATGCAGGGTCCTGAGGACATCTGGGGGAGGTGTTCAAGAGGTCGCAGGACCCTAGGTCTCAGGCTCAGGGGAGAAGCCAGTGCTGGTAGCATGGAGACTAGGGCTGCAGAGTGGATGCAGTGGCCCAGGAGGGCTGAGAAGTATGGGCAGGAGAGAGGTCCTGGCTCCAAGGATCATCAGCATCTAAAGTTTTAGGCATCTAGAAGGAAGACGGGGGGCAGACACCGGGGTGGGGGCAGGGAGGAGGTGTGGGTTTAGGAGCCAGTCTCCAGAGAACTGGAACCTTCCCCAGAGGACTGGGTCTCCTACTGCCTGAGGGCAGAGGACTGGAGACTGGGGTCTTCACTCTGCCCCTGGACCCCCCAGATGTGACCTTGAGCCCCTGGAGCGGGGACAGCAAGTGCCACCAGCGCCGAGTGCTGACCTACACCATTCCCATCAGCAACCCGCTGGGGCCCAAGAGCGCCTCTGTGGTGGAGACACAGGTGAGCTGGGCAGGGGGGCCGGCGGGTGGGGGGCCGAGGGTCTGGGTAGGGCGGATGGCGCTGACTCCTGGCTCCCCCCTTGGCCCCGCAGACGCTGTTCCGGCGCGGCCCCCAGGCGGGAGGGTGTGTGGTGGACTCCGAGGTGCTGACACAGGGCATCCCTTACCAAGACTACTTCTACACTGCCCACCGCTACTGCATCCTGGGCCTCGCCCGGAACAAGGCCCGCCTCCGGTGAGCCGCGCCTTGGCCCCGCCACCTGACACCCAGGTGTCCCAGGGCCCCCCTGCCCCATTCTCCCCGTCTCAAGTCAGCCGCAGAATGCTGGTTGCCACCCCAGCAGATGAGCAGAAGTCAGGAACACCCCGAGGTGGTTGACCTGAGCCACCAGAAGGGCGGAGTCGCCACTGACCAGGAGGGGAAGGCGGGGAGGGTTTGGGGGGAAGACTGGGAGCTCAGCTTGGGACATGCTGTGTCTCTCAGACCCCCGAGTCGGGGTGGACATAGCCGCAGGGTGGAAGGGGTTCAAGGGTGAGGTGCGGGCTAGGATGGCAGTCTGGGTGGGCAGTGCTGGGGCAGCAATGACAGTGGGGGACCTGCCATGGTCGCGGGTGTGGACAGAGGAGGGGCTGGGGGCTGAGTGGGATGTTGTGTGGGGATCACAGGGAACCCTTGAGGGGGGGTGTCTGTTTTGTGTGTGGGTGACACGGGGCCCTCTCTGAATTAGATGAGGGCACGTACCCTCTGGAGAATGGGACAGCAAGGCTGCAGGCAGCCCCTGACCCCCTCCCCCGGCCCTGCTCCCCAGAGTGTCCTCTGAGATCCGCTACCGGAAGCAGCCCTGGAGCCTCGTGAAGTCCCTCATTGAGAAGAACTCGTGGAGCGGCATCGAGGATTACTTCCACCACCTGGGTAGGGTGCAGGGGCCCGGGCGGGCCGCAGCCGGGGTCAGGGCCAGGCCGGGGCGGCCATGCAGATCCCCCTTCTGTGTCCGCAGAGCGAGAGCTCGCCAAGGCCGAGAAGCTGTCTCTGGAGGAAGGCGGGAAGGACGCACGGGGCTTGCTGTCCGGCCTGCGCCGGCGGAAGCGGCCTCTGAGCTGGAGGGCTCACGGTGATGGGACCCCGCACCCGGACCCTGACCCCTGTGCCCGGACTGGCATGCACACCTCGGGTGGGTTCCGTCAGGCCTGGCGGGGGGCCGGGGAGGAGCTGGGGGCTCCTCCCACAGATGAGGGAGGAGTCAGATGAGTCAGATGAGTCCATCTGACTCGGAGTTGCTCCCCCACAGGCTCCCTCACCTCCCGCTTCTCAGAACCGTCTGTGGACCAGGGCCCCGGGGCGGGCACCCCCAGCGCCCTGGTTCTCATCAGCATTGTGTGAGTAAGGGGGCTGGGCTTGGGGGTGGTCAGACAGGCCTGGATCTGCACCCTGGCTGTGCAACCCTGGGCCAGTGCTTGGCCTCTCTGGGCTTCTGCTTATGTGGGAGCGTGGGCTTACCCCACAGCAAGGGTTAAAGGAGGCGATGTTTGGGATGTGCCCAGGAGGGCTCCTCAGCTTGTATCACTCAGTTTGTCGTGGAGAGGTCGAACCACAGGGAGAGGGAAACCCTGGGGTTCTGGGGGCAGTGCTCAGAGGGAGCGTGGCCTCGCCCAGGGGAGATGGAATTAGGTGGGCCAGGAGAGGTTTACCCATGGAGGTTTCAGGTTTTCTGTGCTCAGCCCTGAGCTGTATGATACGAGGGATACAGTAGTGACCAGCAGTCCAGGGGCGAGACAGGTCTGGCACCAGACCAGAGGGATGGGGTTGTGATGGAGGGAATGGGCAAGAGCGACAGGGAAGCCATGGGAGGCTGGGCAAGGCTTCCTCCAGGCCGGACAGTGGGTCACTGGGGAAGGCATCCCGGGAAAGCAGAGGACTCTGAGCTGAGACCACCCCCCTCAACCCCCCAGAGTGGGTTTAGGCTAGAGAACCCACCTGTACAGAGGCCTGGGCTGGGGGACCCACCTGCATGGAGGCATGGGCTGGGATCCTGGCCTGGGGGGACCCACCTGCACACAGGCCTTGCCTGGGGGTATCCTGGCCTGCGTGGGGGGTATCCCACATGTACAGAGGCCTGGGCTGGGGGCAGGGTGCTCTGAGAAGATAGAAATGAGATCCATGCTCCTGCCAGACCATGGGCAGTGAGAGATCAGCCTCGTGCTCAACCTCTGGGCCTCGGTTGGCCAGTAACAACGGTCCATGAGGGGCGTGTGACGTGCTCAGCCTGGGGCTGCTGGGGTTGGGGGTCAAGGGGTGGCCAGGACAGGCTGGGCAGCTCTCATCTCTTTGTCTCCCACTCTCTCTGCCTTCTCAGGATCTGTGTGAGGTAGGGTCCTGCGTCCCACCCTCCCTTCCCCTGTGTCTTTCCCCCCAGCTGCAACCCCTTCTCCTTACTCTGTGCCCCCGGCTCCCCACAGTGAGGTGACTGGAACGGCAGTTAAGGGCTCAGGCATCAGGCCAGCCTGGGTTTGAACCCTGGCTTTGGCTTGTGTGACCCCAGGCATGTCACTCACCCTGTCTGAGTCTTGGCTTCCTCCTCTGGAAAGAGGGCTAGTCATGGTGCCCCTTCAAGGCATGGTCAAGTGGGTGCCCGCCCACTTGTAGGAGCATTGGTATCCTGACCCCTGACCCCTGACCTCTGACCTCGTCTCCCCAGCCTCATCGTCCTCATTGCCCTCAACGTCCTTCTCTTTTACCGCCTCTGGTCCCTGGAGAGGACAGCTCACACTTTTGAGTCCTGGCACAGTCTGGCCCTGGCCAAGGGGTGAGTGGGTAGCCCCAGGGGGTTGGGAGCTTGGGCAGGTGTGGGGGAAGCCAAGACCCCACCCGGGCCCTGTCTTCCCCACAGTAAGTTCCCCCAGACGGCCACGGAGTGGGCGGAGATCCTGGCCCTGCAGAAGCAGTTCCACAGCGTCGAGGTGCACAAGTGGAGGCAGATCCTGCGGGCTTCCGTGGAACTCCTGGACGAGGTGCGGCCTGGGCTGTGGGGTCCTGCAGTCACGTCCCGAGATGTGGCATAATGCATCCGGGCCTCACTTTCCTCCTGTGTTAAATGAGGAAGCCATTCATAGTCCTCACCTCCCAGGGTTGCTAGAGAAATCAGCGAGATGGAAGATAGCATTTATAGCTTCTCATCCTGGGGAAGAAGTCCAGGATGTCTTGACTTCAGGCATGGCTGGATCCAGCCACCCAACAGTAATAAGAATCGGTCTCTTACCTTCTGTTGACTCTGCCCACTCCCAGGGCTGGCTTTGTTTCAGGGGCATCCCAGGTTGACTGAGATGGTACCTGAAGCTCCGAGGTAGCAGCCAAAGGAAGGAGCTCATTCTCACTGGCTACTGGGTCACGTGCCCATCCCCCAACCAGTCACATAAGCCAGGGGTAGATAAGGCTGGTCCCTGAACCCCTTCCTGCCTGTGAGGTGACTAAGGGATCATGTGAGGGTGGGAAAGAGTTCCTCCAAAAGTTAGGGATCTCACCTCCAGGAGGGGTTGCCCCAGACACCCACTGTAGTTTGCTGGCAGTGTCTATACAGACAGCCAGGTTCAAATTCTGACCTTGTGCCAGTGACTTCATTGCTGGGGCCTTGGCTTCCTCCTCTGTGAATAGAATGATAATCAGTGTTACTCCAAAGGCTGCCGGGAGGATTGAAGGAGTTAGCATCTGGGACTTCCCTGGTGGTCCATTGGTTAGGACTCCAAGCCTCCACTGCAGGGGCTGTGGGTTCGATCCCTGGTCAGGGAACTAAGGCCCCATATGCTGTGGAGCATGGCCAGAAAATAGTATTAACTAGAAAGGAGTTAGCCTGTGAATAGTGCCCAGCTCACGTAAACACCTCACCTGTGTTTGCTGTTATTAGTGGGATCCTGCAAAGCAGGTGCTCAGTAAATGCGGTGGTGGGTCAGCACAGGTGCCAGGCGCTGGGGAGCATCTGGCCTTGACTGGGTGCCCAAGGGCATCATAGCCCACGTTGCTGGGTGATGCTAAAAGTCCTTTCTGGTCACTCTGAACCGTAATGCCAAGGTCTACCTTTAGGGGCCTCATTGCACCCTGAAATCATGCTAGGAGGAAGGGGAAGGGCTGTGCAGGACAGGGACGAGGGATCATCGAGGCTGGGGTGCCACTGCTCAGAGACAGCAGGTCAGGGCTTTCCCATCCTGAGTTCAGTTCTGATTATGTTTCTCTGCCAAGGGCACGGAATCGACTACACAAATTAACTCTTAACAGCAGACACTGATTGAGCCAGACGGTTCTAAGAGCTAAAATGACCAACTGATTTGTTTCTCATGGCCAGCCTTCTAGGGGGATGCTTTTGTTACCACTCCACCCCTCCCACCCCCTGTCATGTAACGGACAGGAACATTGAGGCAGAGACATTTCCAAGGTCACATGGCAGGGAGTAAGACTAGCTAACTGTGCCCAACACCCTGTGTGCCAGGTCTAGGCATACACCCGGGAGATCCCTGAAGTAATCCTACGATGCAGAAATATTACTGACTAGTGTCTCAGCTGAGGGATCCAGGACAGTTAAGGGGCTTGCCCAAGGTTACCCCATAAAATGACTTGAACCCAGGCCGTCTGGGCCGCTCCCACTTGCTGCCTTTGTTGTTGTTTGTTGTTCCATCGCTCAGTCTTGTCCGACTCTTTGTGACCCCATGGACTGCGGCACACCAGGCTTCCCTGTCCTTCATTATCTCCCGGAGTTTGCTCAAATTCATGTCCATTGAGTCAGTGATACCATCCAACCATCTCGTCCTCTGCCTGTGAGAAGTTAGACTGGGTGCGGAAAGGCTCCTCTCTCAGGACAGGCTGACCTTGGCCTCTCTGGACCTTGCCCAGGTCCTCAGCTGCAGGATGGTGGGGGTGTGTCACCTCCACCAGCACTCAACCCCCCAACCCTGCCCACCTCTCCCTGCAGATGAAGTTCTCACTGGAGAAGCTACATCAAGGCATCACCGTCTCAGACCCTCCCTTCGACTCCCAGCCACAGCCTGACGACAGCTTCTCCTGAGGACACACGGCCATCCTCCTAAATGGACAGATAGACACAGAGGCTCGGTAGCCACTGCTGGCACAGTGTGAGCACCGGGAGCCTCCCGCCCACTCCTCTCGGTGGCCTGGCCCGGGGCCACACAGACACGGGGACCACAGAACCGAGATGCACTTTAGACCAGCGTGTGCGAGTCCAGCTGCCGTCACCTGCCCTGCCAGGGAGCTGGCCCAGCCTTTGGCAGGCCCCCCACTAACTTATTGTGCCCGTCTGGGGTTGTGGGGGTCCCTCCTGGGGTGCACGATTCCCTCAGCTCTGGGTTTAATGTATTATATTTATTTGGGGCTGACAGAGTCCCAATAAAAGGTTGGAAATGACTGTGATTGTCCTTGTAGGGGCCCTGGGAGTGGTGAGAGCCTCCTGTTACACTTTAGGTCCCGCTGTGGTAGGAGGGGCGTACAATCCATTTTCTGGGGCCACAGACACCGACGTGACCTGGAATTCCCAAGCAGCTCTGCACCATCAGGATCCAGTGTGGGGGCTCCAAGGACAGACTGGTGGCCTGGCTCTATCCTACCTCTGATACTTAGCGGGCATGTCACCTGAAGCAGTTCAACCTCTCTGAGCTTCAGTTTCCTCTGCAGTGAGCATAAGAATAGCACCAGTCAGAGACTTGCCTGGTGGTCCAGTGGCTAAGACTCCGTGCTTCCACTGCAGAGGGTGCAGGTTTGAGCCCAGGTCAGGGAACAAAGATTCTGCATGCCTCACAGAGTGGCCAAGAAAAACAAAGAATAGCACCAGTCTTTGAGGATTGTTAGAAGTGAGTTTTCTTGAACTTTAGTTGCATCAGAATCTCCTGGAGGACTCCTAAAAACCAGAATGCCAGACCCCACCCTCAGTTTGAGACTCAGCCCACCTGCCATGAGTCTGCCGAGGTCTTGCACTGCCAACAAGTTCCCAGGTGAGGCTCATGATGATTGTCCAGGGACCTCACTTTCAGAACCACTCTATAAGGATTCAAGGAATTAATACAGGTGGCTACTTGAAACAGGGTCTGCACAGAGTAAATATTCAATAAAGGTTACTATTATGGGAGAGAAAAATCAGGGGAGAAAAAAAGTAAGTCATATAGTGAGGACCAAGTATGTACCAGGCTCTGTGCCAAGGTCTGAAGTATTAGTCACTCAGTTGTGTCTGACTCTGCAACCCCAGGGTGTAGCCCACCAGGCTCCCCTTCCATTGGATTTCCCAGGCAAGAATACTGGAGTAGGTTGCCATTTCCTTTTCCAGGGGGATCTTCCTGACCCAGGGATCAAACCCCCATCTCGTGCATTGCCGTCTGAGTCACCAGCAAACCCAAACATTCATTTAATTCTCAGTTACACCATGAGATGGAGACAAATAGTTACATGCCTGGCACCAGTCAGCAGAGAGGCAAGGCCTAGCCCCTGGTGTCTCCACCTTCAGATAAAAGGCCCCCTTCAGGGGGTCACACCAGAAGTTGAGGCCGCTGGACCTTATCTTACCAATTCAGAAATGAGCCTAGAGGCAAAACCTCTGGTCCAGGTAGAACCCAGAACTGTCTCACTCAAATCCTGTTCTGGTTACAGAGTGAATGAGGAAGGGTAAAAAGAGACCTCTGACAGGTCACAGGCTGTAAGAATCTTAATTGATGGTTTGGGGCAGAGAACTGAAGGAGGGGCTGGATGGGGCAGGATGGACCACAAGTGGTAAACGATGGAGCCAGTCTCTCCTATCCTCTAGCTAGCGATTGAGGCAAATTAACCATCCTGTGCCTCAGTTTCCCACACCTGTAAAATGGGCATAATGGTAACACCCATCTTGTAGGAAGAACTAAATGAGTTAATAGTAAGGTGCTTAGAATGGCACCAAGCCCATAGTAGGTGCTCAGCGAACATCAGTTTGCAGGTGCCCCTGTGTGGTGCCTAAGACCTGTCCTCACTGTGCCTCTGCCTGCCACCCCTGACAGGAGGGACCGGAACAGCAAGAGAGTTATTTTTTGCAGGGGAATTTCACAGCCCAGGAAGTGCTGGCACAAGGGCCCAGACCACAAAGGTGTCTGGTGTCCCTCGCGTGGTGTCCCTGGCTTCCTCTCCTTCTGCCCCGGGCCAGCCCCACCCTTGATTCCTCTTGCCTGGCAAAGTTGGGCTGGGGAGCTTCTGAAACTTCACCCTATCTAGAACTGGAGGTCAGGACCTGAAGAGCAACCGTCAGCCAAAAGCCCCCACTGTGGTCCCAAAAGAGCCCCTACCCTCATCCTTTTCATTTAGCAGACAAGTTACCTACCATTCGGGCAGGATTCCAGACCCATCTGAGGCCGGCTGCGTGACCCTAGGCAAGAGAATGGCCCTCTCCCAGCCTGTTTCCCAGTTCGTAAAATGCAGATTAATAACAGAACTTGCCACATACATGCTTGTGGAGGTAGAAGTGGACCCAGCATATAGCAGGGCTCTAGCACTGGTAGTTATTTATTCACTTGACAAATATTTATTGAGCACCTGCAAGGTGACAAAGGGCTTCCCTGGTGGCTCAGATGGTAAAGAATCTTCCTGCAGTGCAAGAGACCCGGGTTCGAGCCCTGGGTTGGGAAGATCCCCTGGAGAAGGGAATGGCAAACCACTCCAGTATTCTTGCCTGGGAAATCCCATGGACAGAGGGGCCTGGCGGGCTACAGTCCATGGAGTCACAAAGAGTCGGACACGACTGAGCGACTAACACAACACTACAAGGTGCCAGGCACAGATGAAGGTGCTGGAGACGACGCAGTGGTGCACAGGACAGTGTTCTCACCTTGGGGGAGCTTGTTTTCCAGGGTTGGAAGGACAAGAGGTGAATGGAGGACCCATATAAAGAAGAGTATAATGTCAGGTAGTGACAACTGCCGTGAGAAAAAAAAAACTGGTAAAGGAGGTCAAGTAAGGGACGGTGGAGGCAGTTTGTCCTGAGTGGACAGAGGGCCTGATGAAGGTGATGTCAGAGCCAAGGGCTGCAGGAGAAGAGGAAGTCCGCCCTGGGGTCACCTAGGGGAAGAGTGGTCCAAGCAGAGATGAGGAAGGACCAAGGCTGCGAGGTGGGAATGAGCTTGGTGTGTTGGAAACAGCACGGCCTGGACGGCAGCGAGTGAGGGGCGGGGGGGGGGGGGGGGGGGGGGGGGGGCAGGGGGAGGGGTGGAAGATGACGTCAGAGACAGAGAGGGTAGCGGGGTCACGAAGGGTCCTCTTCTAGAAACGTGGCGCCTCTAGTACCCAGAGCAGAGCAGCCTCTATGGTTTGGATCCAGAGTGTCCCTCCTGCTTGGGAGGGGTCTGGAGTATTATGTCAGGCCCTAGCCTGACACCCCCCAAGCCCACTTGGGTTCCAACACAGTGACCTCCAGGCCCGAGTGCCCGGGGTCCGAGGGGGAGGTCACCAGGAGGCTCCTGGCAGGTTCCCCTGGAGATTCCAGGGGGGTGACCTCCATAATTTAAAGTCCGGAGCCCTGCGCTCAAACCGCCCTCCAAGCCCTCCTGTGACTCTGAAGGGGCGGGGGAGGGGGGGTCACCTTTCCCCGACTGCGCACCTGGGCGTCCCCGGAGTCTGGAGGGGTCCGACGCCCAGACCACGCGCCCCACGCCCGAAGCCGCGGTCCCTGCGCCACCACCGGGAAAGGCCGGTGCGGCGGGCGCCTCCCGGGCCGCTGCGGCAAAGGCTGGGCAGCCGCGCCCTCCCCCCGCGGTGATTCATCCCGCCCCCTCCCTCTCCCTCCTCCCTGCCGTGGCCGCCGCCGCCGCCGTCGCTGCAGTGCGCAGGAGACCGCGGCCCGCGCCCTAGCGCGCCCGAGCCGGAGCCGGGCCGGGGTCCGCGCACCTGGCGGATGTGGCCGGCTGCGCGCGCCAACGCAGCAGCCCGAGCAGCGGCCGCCGCCCGCGCGGCGGGGATGCCCGGACGCCGGGCCCCGGGGCTGGGCCCCCGGCGGTAACCGGAGCGGGGGGGCCGCGCCCCCCCTCCCCCCTCGCCGGTCCCAGAGCCGCAGCTGCTGCGCCCGCGCGCTCCCGGGGACATTCTAACCGCCGCCGGGTCCCGCCGCCTCTCGCCCCGCTATTAATACCGGCGGCCCGGGAGGGGGGCGCAGCGTGCGCAGCGCAGCCATGGGGACGCTGCTGGCCTTCGTGGTCGGCGCCGCACTGGGTGAGTGCGCGGGGGGCGCGCGCGGCGGGGGCACCGCCGGCACACTGGCCGGGCGGCGGGATTCGCGCTCGGGACTCCGGGCCGCGGGCGAGGGCCGTCCCCAGCCCATCCCCCGGCCCGGCTAAGTCCGCTTCAGAAGTTGTGCGCGCGGGGAGCGGGGCTCGGGAGGGCGCAGAGGTGCGGGTGGGCGCGAGCGGGCGAGGGCCGGGCTGGCACGGCTCGGCGGCTGCGGGCGCCCAGCCGGGGGCGAGGAAACGCGGAGTCAGCTGCTCCCGGAGAGCCCCGCAGGCTGCAATGTGACACCTACAGCCGCGGGAGGTGGGAGGGGGGAGGCGGCGCCCGGAGATTGGGACCAAGAGAGAGAGGAGAGACAGGAGAGATAGAAACGGAAGGGAAGGAGCGGCGAGAGACACAGAAGTTCTCCTGAGTGCTCCGCTGGGAGACTGGGGAGCTGGAAAGTGAGGGGGGAGACAGAGAAGGGTGCAGAGTATGCCAGAGAGTTAGGGATCTGAGCGGTGGAGAGAGAAAAACTCGAGCGAGGCAGGAAGAGACAGAGACACAGGTAGACACAGGGAGAGATGGAATTTTAAAAGGACAGGGAAAAGTGCAGGGAGAGATGGAGAAGCCAGGAGAGGATGTCTGAGCCTGAGATAAGGACACGAAGTGGGGCCTTCGGAGAGACCCCTGAGAGATAAAGAGGGGCCGACAAAGACTGAGGCGCTCAGGGAGATGGAAAGAGCAGAGGAGGAGGGCAGAAAACCCTGATTAATAGGGGGAAGAATGGGGGTCAAAGCAGAAGCCTCTGACCTGGAAAGACAGCAGGAGCTAGTGAGCAGGAAGGAGGAGGCAGGTAAGAATGAGGATGAGGGACTCAAAGGGACTGGAATGTGCTGGGGATGCGAAGGCCCTGTGGCGCGGGAAAGAGCTCAGAGAGTTTTGAGAAGTTGATGGGGGTGGGATTGGCTTCCTCAGGAAGTGAGGAGCCTGGGAGCAGGGGTGACTGAGGCAGGAGAAGATAGGAGGGGGTGGACGGCGGGAACTTGTGGGACTGGGGAGCAGGGCTGGAGTGGTTTTCTGTACTGGATCCTGTGCCCACCTCCTTCTCTGAGGCCTTGGCTTCTCCCAACCCATTTGGGGCTGGTTGGTTTTAGAGAGCAATCAATTCTGGTAGAACTGACACTGCCACCTTGAATTTCTAACGCCACTGGAATTCTGGTCCCCCCACCTGGACACTGCAGTACCTTGGACAAGTGGCCTCCTGAGAAAGGGGTACCTGGGTAGCACAGACTCTAAGTTACTGACCACAGTAACAGCCCTGTTGATTGGGGGCATTCAGTGTACCATGGGCTCAGACAGTATAGAATCCACCTGCAATGCAGGAGACCCGGGTTCGATCCCTGGGTCAGGAAGAGCCCCTGGAGGAGGGCATGGCTACCCACTCCAGTATTTTTGCCTGGAGAATTCCATGGACAGAGGAGCCTGGTGGGCTACAGTCCATGGGGTTGCAAAGAGTCGGAGATGACTGAGCACACACACACTGTATCAGGTCCCCTGCAGCCTTATCTACTTTGAAACCTGCCCAGCCACCTCCAGAAGAAAGACGATCGTTTCCCTCACTATTCACAGGGGCAATCAGAGAGGATGAGGGACTCGCCAAGGGCACGTAGCTGGTGGCAGGGCCAAGCTCCAAGCCTGGTTCTGGCCATTCCTGATTGTAATCAAGGGGCACCAGATGGCTTCCAAGGGGCCTGAGAGCTGTCAGCCAGTGAGCCTGGCATTGCCAAGGGTGATGGGTGCCCCGGCTCGACCTGAGCCCACTGTCCCTGCAGTGTCCTCAGCCTGGGGGGGCTGCGTGGAGGTGGACTCGGAGACCGAGGCCGTGTACGGGATGACCTTCAAAATCCTGTGCATCTCCTGCAAGCGCCGCAGTGAGACCACCGCCGAGACCTTCACCGAGTGGACTTTCCGCCAGAAGGGCACAGAGGAGTTTGTCAAGGTGGGTGGGCTCCTGGCACAGGAGGGTGGGCATCTATGTGGGAGCTAGTGACGGGGAGCAGGGTTCCGGTTGGGGTTGCGAGTTTGTCTGCACCCAGGTGCCATTTCTGATGACCTGGATCCACAGGCCAGCTCCACCAGGACCGGCTGGTGACCTTGGGCAAGCCGTTGAACCTCTCTGAAACTTCATTGCCTCCTCTGTAAAGAAGGGGGAGCGGGTAGTCTCCAGCTCTGAGGTTGGTGTAAGGATTGAGTTCCTGCACCTGGCACACGGTTGTCACAAAATATACGTCATCAGAATTATTTCGTACCAGCAAAAAATGCCTCAGATGGTTATCGTGGAAGGAAACAGAACTTTCTGACCTCTGTGTGTTTTGAATTGCATAGGAGGGGGCTCCATAAACTTTTTGAGGGCCTGCCGGAGAATTGGAGTCTACAGCAGCCGGAATCGGGCTGTCTCTCACCCTGCCTGGGGAGTGTGTCTGGAGGCTGGGCAGGATGGTAGAGAATGAAGACCAGGAAGGCTGAATGGGGGCTCCGGAGGATGGCCAGGGAACGCGTGCAGCGGCGTGTGTGTGTCAGGGCAAGGGACAGAATAGAGGTCTTGGCGGGGCGGGGGTGACTGGCGGTGACCCCGCGCCCACTGCCCCCAGATCCTGCGCTATGAGAACGAGGTGCTGCAACTGGAAGAGGATGAACGCTTTGAGGGCCGCGTGGTGTGGAACGGCAGCCGGGGCACCAAGGACCTGCAGGACCTGTCCATTTTCATCACCAACGTCACCTACAACCACTCGGGCGACTACGAGTGCCACGTGTACCGCCTGCTCTTCTTCGACAACTATGAGCACAACACCAGCGTCGTCAAAAAGATCCACCTTGAGGTGGTGGACAAAGGTGAGGCAGGCCCCTGGGCAGCCAGATGGAGGGACCAGATGGCAGGAGCCGGGGTGGGGGTGGGGGGGGGTGGGGGGGGTGGGGGGGGCAATGGGCTGGCTGGCTCAGCGCCTGGGCAGCAGGGGGTGGAGGCAACACCTCCCGCCTGGACTCCAGCTCCTGCCCCCGCTTCCCTTCAGCCACGGAGAGGTCACGGCAGGCCTGTCCCACGGAAGTGCTGAGTGCAGAGCTGAGCTCTGCCTCCTGCGCTGTGAACCCTGGCGGGTGCCTTCCTCTCTCTGAGCCCGAGTATCGTCCTGTAGGAAACAGGGTGATGATAGTGTCTCTCTCTCTCTGTGTCGTTGGAGCCATTCTGATATCGTGGGGAGGTGGTGAGGATGGAGTGAGATGCTGGGTGTCTGAGGCTGGTGTGTCTGTCATAGCAGGGCCTCGGCACACAGGGGCTGTGGTCGTGGTGCTTCTGATTGTCAACAGCCTTAGTCCCCCCTGTATCACCTGGGGCAGGAAATCAGCGGTGTCACCTGTGGCGGGGCTCCTCAAATTCTACCATATGCGGTCGTGCTGTTGTTTGGATCTTGACTCAACAGATCCGTGTTGGGCCCAGGATTCTGTCTCAGATGAGGCCAAGGCTGCAGGTCTGGGGCCACGCTGAGCAGCAAAGATCTAAGGTGTGTTTTGAACCATTTTTCATCATTTGGGCTTCAACTGCTTTGGACTCCTTCCCTGAACCATCTTCTGATTGGGTGTAAATTGGAATTCTCCAGGGCCTCAGGGACCATTGGCCTAGAGAGTCAGGGAGATATCCCAGACCTTGGGCTTGGCAGGTGAGTCCCGAGGGGCCGTCAGCACACGTGCACCATCACGGGTGACGTGCACTGGTGCCCCCCTTCCCCAAGACGGGGGCTGGCCTTGTTGTCCTGTATGAAGTCCCTCACTGAATCCTCCCACCCACCATCTGGTGGCTCAGACGGTAAAGAATCTGCCTGCTGATGCAGGAGGTGCAGGTTCGATCCCTGGGTCAGGAAGATCCCCTGGAGAAGGAAATGGCAACCCACTCCAATATTCTTGCCTGGGAAATCCCACGGACAGAGGAGCCTGACAGGCCACAGTCCACAGGGTCGCAAAGAGTCGGACATAACTTAGCAACGAAAAAACAACCCACCTTCTGGCGTAGAGGCTCTTCTTATCCCCATTTTGCAGATGGGGAAACCGAGGCTCAGGGAGGTAAGATTATAAGGCCAAGGTCACAGAGCTGCGACCTGGATTTGAACCCAGCCAAACCTGTGTGATTGTTGTTTTTATTCTTGGCATGATTCACTATACTCTGCTGTCAGCCAGAGCCTGTGGGTTCCTGGTGGTAATTAGCATTTTTACGTGTATTAGCAAAGTGATCTAGCAGAATTCAACTCAGGAGACACGTCTGAGCGCCTCTGTGGTGTAGGTCATGATGCTGGGTGGGTGGCCACCCACAGACGTTGATGATGGAGCCCTACCCTGGTGAGTTGGGCAACGGTGGAGGAGTTGTGAAAAAGACACCCCCAAATACTGTGGCTTCACAAAGTCTGGGTCAGTCCTGTCTCCCAAATCTGTGTTCAGATGAAGGGTCAGGGGGTAGGAAGTTTCCTGGGTGGCCTTTGGACACCCAGGTACTTTCAATCTTGTGGCTCAGCCCTTGCTCATGATGCTATCTTCCCCAACATGGTGGAGTCTGGGCTCAGGCACACCCGGGTCCCAGAAGAGCCTCTCTCTCTTTTTTTTTTTTAACATTATCTACCACGTTATACTGCTTCCCAGTATATGTGGGAGGCTTATATTTATGTAATGCAGGACTTATATTTAGTTGGGCTTGCCAGGTGGCGCTAGTAGTAAAGAACCTGCTTGCCAATGCAGAAGACATGAGAGACTCGAGTTCCATCCCTGGGTCGGGAAGATCCCCTGGAGAGGGGAATAACAACACTCTCCAGTATTCTTGTTTGGGATATCCCATGGACAGAGAGCCTGGTGAACTACAGCCCATAGGGTCACAAAGAGTTGGACACGACTGAAGTGACTTAGCACGCATGAACTTATATTTATGTCATATAGGACTGTTTCTATTATCTTCCCAGAGCCTGTATTTTTTGCACCATCCATCATACCCCAGTGTTTTTTAATCCACCATGTTATAATACTGCTTTTTTAACCTTACCCACTGTGATATAGTATGTTATGTTATACTATATGCTATAGTGTTTTCACATTACCAAACACCAAACATAACAGTATTTTATTAATTGTAATCCATCATCCCAGAGTATTTTTAATATTATCCACCATATTATCATTTTTTTAATCCTTAACCACCATGCTATATATTCTAAAATATTATCAGTCATGTCATAGTATTTAAAAATTTTTTATTTTTTAATAACTAGTATTATTAAATACTAATAAATGGATGTATTCAGCATCCGTGCTCATTTTGTAGTATTTTTAACATTATGTGTCACTCTATGGTGTTTCATTCCCCATGGTATCATTGTATTGTTAGCATCAGTAGTCATTGTTTCTTCTTTATCATAAGCCACTGTCTTACTGCCATTTCAACATTACCTATCAGTCGGTATTGCCTCCTGGTCATGACCCCTTAGTAATGAGCTGAGTCGTTTCCAAAGCGGGGAGCAGTGGGTGCTGGAGATGAGGCCTTGACTGAGCTGGGAGGGGTGCAGAAGATGGTAGGAAGCATCTGGGTGTCTCCCACCAGGAGTGGGGCTGGCATCCGGGGACAGAAAGGCTTATTCTGTCTGGACACACCCAGTAAGAGGGGAGCAGGTGTGGAGGTGCAGCGGTGACTGAGGCTGGCGAGACATCTGGCCCATAGACGTGCAGGCTGGGGCTTCAGATCTGCCCCTGGAGGCAGGCAGGTGAAGCTTTGAAGAAATCAAAGGCCCCCTCAGAGGAACTGCCTCTGCTCCCGGCTGTGACCGCTCTGTCTCAGTTTCTCCTCTGTGAAGCAGCGGGGACAACAGCCCCGCCTCCTGAGACATCTGTGGGTTGATGGAGACTGCCCTGGACATACCACGGCCATTTCCAAGTCTCTCTTTGGCTGCAGGAGTTTTTAGGAGTAGATAAGAGCTCGGACCCTGCAGTCAGTCCCACTTGGAGTTGACTCCGGGCTCTGAGTGCAATCCTGGCTGTGCATCCTTGCCTGGCACTTTCTCCTCTCTGAAGTGAAATGAAAGTTGCTCAGTCGTGTCTGACTGCGACACCATGGACTGTAGCCCGCTATGCTCCCCTGTTTGTGAAATTCTCCAGACAAGAATACTGGAGTGGGTAGCCATTCACAGGCCATTCACAGGGGATCTTCCGACCCAGGGATTGAGCCCAAGTCTCCGCATTGCAGGCAGATTCTTTACCGTCTAAGCCACCAGGGAAGTCCTCAGTAAACTTGTCCTGCAGATGGCCCGAGAGCCGTGCCTGTCAACGTCCTACTCTGATTGGGAGAGCAGGATACCAGTTTACTTAAATCCGTTTGGTTGGTGAGTTCCAGGAGCAGGGGTGAGAATTCTGATGACTGAGTTTTATCCATGCTTGCTTGTGTGTGTGTTCAAGTCATGTCTGACTCTTTGTGACCCCATGGACTGTAGCCCAACCACCAGGCTCTTCTGTCCGTGGAATTTCCCAGACAAGGATACTAGAGTGGGTTGCCATTTCCTGCTCCAGGGAATCTTCCCAACCCAGGGATTGGACCCACATCTCTTGCGTCTCCTGCACTGAGAGGCAGATTCTTTACCACTGAGCTTTATCCAACATGTATTCAACTCTGTGCTTCTGGAGGTCAGCTGACATGGGAAGCCTGGACTCTGTATCCTTGGGGTTGTTTCAGAATCCTGGAGATGCTCACATAAAAAACTCAGGAGAGAGCCCAGGCGAGAGCATGCTTTCACCGCAGGAGACGCATTCAGGGTATCTCTGGAGTGAAAGAACAAGTGAACAAACGGGTGAGGTGTGGAGTCCTGTCCCCAGCTCCTCCTGCCGGGAAGCAGGGGAGAGGCATCAGGCCCCGCACCCCCCTCCCTGTGGCCCAGAAAGCCTTGGTACCATCTGCCTCTGGTGGAGCAGCAGAAAGCGCCCACTCCCAGGGGAGGAGGAAATGGCAACCCGCTCCAGTGTTCTTGTCTGGAAAATCCCATGGACAGAGGAGCCTGGCGAGCTACAGTTCATAGGGTTGCAAAGAGTCGGACATGACTAAGCAACTGAGCTCACACCTAGGGGAGGAAGACCATGTGGGAACAGAGGGGAAAACGAGGTCCCGGCCATCCAGGAGGAGGGGCTGGGGATGCGGGGTGGACACCTGCGGAATCCAGACGAGGATGTCACTGTGGACTTGCGTTCTGGTCCCCCGGCTGAGCATGCCCCTTTTACAGTTTAAATTTAGGCTCCATGAAAGGAAGCTGACATTGGCAAGAGCCAGGGCTATGGAAAGGAGAGAGGGCTTCCGGAAAACATCAGTGAATAGCCAGCGCTTAGGCAGTGCTGACTGTGGGCACATCCACGCGTGTTACAGATGTTAACTCATTTTCTCTTCCCAGCAACCCTGTGAGAAGGCATGAATATATATCATCCTTATTTTACGGCAGGGGAATAGAGGCCCAGAGAGGTGGAGTCACTTGCCTGTGGTCACACAGCAGAGGCAGAGATAAGATTTGGCCCCTGACAGTCTGGCCCCAGAGCTCTGCTATTAACTACTGTGCTGTATTGCCCCAATAGTAACAGTGATGATATTAATAATAGTAAACATGTATCAAGTGCTCTCTATATAGCAAGCACTATTCTAAGGGTTTTAAAGGTTTATTTAATTCTCACAACACTCCCATGAAGGAGATACTGTGATTATCAACTTTTTACAGGTGGGGAAATTGAGACCCAGAGAGGCTGAGTCACTTGCCCAAGTTCACACAGCTGGCCAGTGGCAGAGCCAGGATTTGAACCTGAGCCTTCTCATTTCAGAACTTCAGCTCTGGGGCACCTACAATCACCTGTATGACACGGAGGCGCCCTCGAGTTACACAGGGAGACAGGTTAAGGGCAATCCGACAGCCCTTCCAAGGCCAATTATTAAGAACCACAGGAACAATGATGCCTCTAGGGGGAGAGCATGGCCTCACTTGCAGACAAGGCCCAAGGAGGTCAAGCCACTTGCCCAGGCTTGCACAACAAACTCAGGATACTCTCAGGCTGCCACCTGACCCTGCCTGGTCCCTGCAGCCAACAGAGACATGGCGTCCATCGTGTCCGAGATCATGATGTACGTGCTCATTGTGGTGTTGACCATCTGGCTCGTGGCAGAGATGGTTTACTGCTACAAGAAGATCGCCGCTGCCACGGAGGCTGCCGCACAAGAGAATGCGTGAGTGGGGTCCTGAGGAGGGGGAAACGGCCCAGGACGCCTAGTGCTTCCCTGAGGGGAGCATGGGCTGAGTGGGGAGGCGGGTGGGGAAGTGACCCAGACACCGTCTGCCAGGTCCTCCCCAGAGGGGACCGTTTGGTGCCAGAGATGGGATGAGGCTGCGATTGGGTCCCCTCCCCTCCCTGCTCAGACTCTTAGCCCCCAATTCTGTTAGGATCCCGAGCTCAGGCCTGGCATCCTCTGCCCCAGAGATACACGACTCCAGGCCCTAGCCCTTTTTATCTGCCAGGACCCAGGAGTCTGAGCCCCCCACTCGCTGCTCCCTCAGACTCAGACTCCAGGCCCTCAACCCCTTTCACCCCAGGACCCCGGAGTCTAGGCCCCCAGAACCCCTCCTCCCTCACATTCAGGACTCCAGACCTCCAGCTTGGACTCCTCTTGGATCCCTAGGATCCAGCCTGCATCCTTCTCTCTGACCCCTGTGCCCCTGGGGACAGAGACCTCAACCCTCATCAGTCTCCACGGGGGGAGTGGGCCAGACTGACGATGGGGTCACTGGACACCTGGCTTTTGCCCCCACAGCTCGGAATACTTGGCCATCACCTCAGAAAGCAAAGAGAACTGTACTGGTGTCCAGGTGGCCGAATAGCCCCGGTAAGGTGGGCAGGCAGGTGGGCAGGGGCTGGAGGGCCTGGGAGGTGCCAGCTGTCAGCCGTTAGGCTCCTCATGCCCTGTCTCTCCCCTTTCAGGCCCTGGGCTCCGCCTCAAGGAAGAGCCAGTCCTAACGGGGGAACATCCAGGCGAGGCCTGCCCCCGATGGGGGTTGGCCATTCCTGGGCCTCCACAAGCCTCAGAGTCCTGCCAACGGAGCCTCCAGGGTGGGAGGGGGCAGGGGGCTCGGCTCACACCCCTAATCCAGCCTTCTTCCTCCTGCCCCATCACCCACCCACGCCATGCATGATGGCTAAAGCAATACTGCCGCTGCCCCTACCCCTGCTTCTGCTGCCTGTTTTGGGGGGGGTGCGGTGAGGTGGGGGCAGCGGCTCCGCACCCCTCCTTCTTGCTGATTTGCACACACTGGCCGCTTCGGACATGCACTAACGGGGGCCCAGCGCCTCCCTGCCCCCTCCCCGCCCAGTGGGGCTTGTGATGGCTGGAACGGTTCGGGGCAGGGGGTTCCTGGACCCCCCCACTTCCCTCTGACCCCTGATGCCATTTCCCTTCCTGCTTCCTCCGGCTGGACCTGGGGTCTCCTCTCCCTGCAATGCACTCTCACCCCAGCCCAACCCACCCTCTCTCACCAGCCTTGGATTGTGGCCACTTAGAAAAGGGCCCATTCAGCCTCGTCTCTCTTTACACAAGTAGTTTTGTTCATGAAATAAAGATTCTTGGACTTGATTCACAGTCTCTCTCGTGAGCCCAGTCACCTTCTACACCCCCTCCAAATCCGAGAGAGCCCCCTGGTGTTTCCAGGGACCTGCCCTCCTGGGCAGGTGACAGGGCCTCTGTGCACGTGTTCGGGGGGGAGGGGAGGGCGGGGAAGGATGGAGAAGGACAGACGGGGGCCACATCTCAGGCTCAACACCTGCTTGAGGTCTCAGCGGGTGCAGCCGCTTGATACTTGATTACTGTTGGGGTTCAATGAGTGACTAGTTCAGCGGGGACCAGGAGTTTCGAGGGAGCCAGCCTGGAGGGGAGGAAGCAGACTGGTAGCGGAGGTGGGGGGTGATCAGGGAAGGAATGGAGGGGGAGGAGGAGGCACTGGGGTTCCTGCACCAGCCGGTCCCCCAGGTGAGGCCGTGGCTCTGGGTGCAGGGGTGCATGGGGCCAGCGGCTGGGTCTGATGGCGTAGGGGCGGCCTGTCTGGGGTGAGCAGCTGTGGCCTGACTGAGTCTGGGTGGCGGCTGTCCACAGGTAGTGACCCTATGTGTCTGGATGTTTATCTGGCCCTGGGGTCTGACGTCGATGACTCCTGGGCTGCTGGCGGGACAGTGCGTATCTGCCTGTGGACACTTCCGGCCGCCTGGCCTGGGCCCCAGCATTCCATGCTGCCTTTTCCGGGCCAAGTCCCCATCCCCCTTGTCTGGGACTTCCCAGCTCCAGAGGTCATCGCTGCAGGCGGCAGAGAGGCTGCCAAAGCAAACCAACCCCCGTGACTTGTAGGAAAGCAGCTGGGGGGGAGGGGGCGGGGGGAGGGTGAATAGAGGTGGGGGCCCGCGTCGGGAGCGGGGACACGAAGGGGCAGAGGCTGGGGCAGGGGTTGGGGTGCAGGAGGGGTCTGGGGCCAGGGCTGGGCTGAGGCCCGGCCTGGAACTGGGAAGGCCTTGTTCAGGAGCTGGACAACGGGTGGAGGAAATGGCAGGCGCAGCGGTGGGCAGGGGGCTGGGTAGGGGGCAGAGGAGACCAGGGGCAGGGCGGCCTTGGGGCAGCTGGGGCCCTCCATCTGTGCCTCTCCATTTAACACCTCCTTCCTGGGGGCCCTGTCAGCACCCCCCAGCCTGGCCTGTCTCCCCAGACTCCGGGCCCTCAGGCCAGATCTGTCCCAACTCCACATACCCTCGCACCAGCACACCTGGGGCCCATCCAGGCTGGAGGCAGGTTGCTGGGCGCCCCGGTCCAGCCCCTTGCAAACCCTGTCCCACCAGCCAGGTGGCCTCCAGCGCTGCCAATCCCTTGGCCCAGCCCCTCCCCGCCCCTTCCCCCGCCCCCTCCTCCTCAGGTGAGGCAGCCAGGCCTAGCAGGCCCCTCGCGCTGCCGCTGCCTCTGCCTCCGGGCCCGCTGCGCCGCTGCGGGGCCACCATGCTCCTGCCCAGGCCTGGAGACTGACCCTAAACCGGCACCATCTCTCAGCTCCGCCCCCACCTGCCGGACCCCAGGGTAAGGACCAGGGTCCTCAGGTTCCCGTCCCCCGGACATGGGTCCCCTCACCCCTACCCACCCTAATGCCCACTTCCCAACAGAGGTGCTCTGAGAGGGGCCAGTCGGACTTCTCTCCAAGGACCTCAGAGTTCTAGCCCCCGCTTCTTCAGACTCCCAAGATCGGGTCCCGGGCTCCTCCTCCCTCCAACCCAGGAGTCCAGGCCCCTGCGCCGCCCCTCCCTCATAAGAAGCAGTCCTGGTCCCCAAACCTCTTTTCTCCCAGGACCCAGGAGTTGAGGCCTCCAGCTCTCCGCCCTCAGACCCGGGAATTCAGACCCCTCAGTCCGCTCTCCACCCCGGCCCAGGCCCAGGGTCCCCCGGCGCTATAAATCCCATCATCCCCCTAGCTGCTGGTCACACACTGACCCCATCCTTGAACCCAGCCCAGTCTGTGTCCGTGATCACGGCGTGCTCTGGCCAGGGCCCAGTCCCTCAGCCTCCCTGGATGGGCGCCTGGGACTGGGGGCACAGGGGCTGGGCTGGGCTCCCCCAGGCCCTGCCTCCCCCTTGTTCATCTCCCCACAGGTCCCGCCCCGGCCCCAGAGGTCAGCCGGGGAATCATTAACTAGAGGCCGTGACATGGCGGAGAAGGAGGGTGAGTCCCCCTGTCCCTGAGACCTGAGCTCTGCCTGGCGCCCCTCCCCTCCCTCTGTGCTGTCTTCCCAGCCCTCCGCTCCCTTGGAGCCCCCTCTCTCTGGCACCCCGTCGTGGGCCCACCCCCACCCCCTTCTGAAGCCTCCTCCACCTAATTAACTATTAACCAAATTCTCTGTGGGGCTGCAATATCACCTGCCTCCCGGCCACCCCATATGACCTTCCTGGCTCCCTGCCTCAGTTTCCCCTCACCCCCCAGTGATTTCTCAGCTACCTCTGGACCTGTCCTTTACTTGGGGTCAAGGTGGGAAAACTAGCTATCATCGTTCAGGACATAGACTCGAATCGAAAGCAGAGGCCTGCCTTTAAAATAGATATATATATAATTTTATTTATTCATGTATTTATTTCTGACTGTGTTGGGTCTTCGTTGCTGCATGCATGCTTTTCTCTAGTTGCGGTGCGAGGGCTTCTCATTGCGGCAGCTTCTCTTGTTGCAGAGCACGGGCTCTAGGGCACTCAGGCTTCGTTAGCTGGGGCACATGGGCTCATTACTTGCGCTTCCCGGGCTCTAGGGCACAGGCTCCATGGTTCTGGTACACAGGCTTGGTTGCTCTGAGGTATGTGGGATCCCACATGGAACCCGAGTCTCCTGCGTTGACAGGGGGACCCTTTACCACTGAGCCAACAGGGAAGCCCCACCGGGCTGCCTCCGAATCTTCCTCTGCCACTGATTTTACTGTGCGATCTGATGGGAGTGTCGTCGTTCCTCTGGGCTTCATTTCCCCCTGGGTCAAGCGTGGGTTCTAATGCTACCTACCTACCTACATGAGGTTGTTGGGAGCACAGAACACGCACAAGGCACCAGCCTGGGACTTCGTTCATAAAACACGTGGGGTGCCCCAGATGCAGGGTGCCCCAGAGCTGTCATGGCAGAGGTCGGCCAACTTGGAGACCTGGGGCCCAAGACCCCCACCGATTCCAGACGTTCCTCCCACCTCCTCACACTGTGGGCAGAGCAGAGGGAGGACTTTGGACCCAGTCTGGATGGATGAAGAGAAGAGAAACAACAGAGAAACCACTCTAGGGATGGTGGGGAGAAACCACGCCTCCGGTTTGACAGACACTCAAGGGCTTATGGAAGCCCCTGGCAGGGGCTCCAGACCTCTTGGCTCCCTCTTAACCTCCTCCACACTTGAGAGCCAGCTGGAGGAGACCAGTTAGGGGTGGCTCTTTCTTCCTGCCCTCCCCAGCGGGGGCTGACTCTCTCTTCTTCCTGGAACCAGGCTAGTTGGTTTCGGTCTCAGGGAGTATCACTTTCTAGTTGTTAGGCCCTGGGCAAGTGGCTCACCCTCTCTGGGCCTCATTTCTTCCTCTGCTAAAAATAAAAATAAAAAAAGCAGTACTAATGTCCATCTTATAGGGTGGTGTGAGGATTTAAATGCCATGATACGCAGGAAGCACTGAGTGTGTTGGCTGAAATGATGGATATGGATCACTGGCCTCCTTGCATCTCAGCACAGCTAGAAAATCAGAGCCCAAACCGTCCAACTGTGGAGTGTTATTTGTGTCCGACTCTTTCCAATCCCTGGGACTGTAGCCCACCAGGCTCCTCTGTCCATGGAATTTTCCAGGAAAGAATACTGGAGTGGATAGTCATTCCCTTCTTCAGGGGATCTTCCCAATGCAGGGATTGAACCTGGGTTTCCTGCATTGTGGGTAGATTCTTTACCTCCTGAGCCACCAGGCTCTCAGTGGCCTGGGAGAAGGCTCTGCTCCCTTGTTGAGCAGGTGCGTGGCAGAGCCTTGCGCCTTTGGAAACCTTCCTTCCTGGAGCCCACTGAAGGGACTCACCAGGCCTGGAGCCTATGGGTGAATGAACCAGAGAAGAAAAGTGGAGTGTGTCCAGAAGGATGGCCAGGGACTGGCCTGAGGACAGACAACCAAGACACAATGGGCTTCAGTACATCTCCAGGCAGCTCAGTCCTAGTCTTGGAGGGGAGTCCTACCGTCATGGCAAGCCTGGGCTTACTTGCTGGGTTACCTGGCTGGGTGGCTGAACCTCTCTGGGCTTCCTTTCCTCCTGTGTGCATCAGGGATGGTGATAATGATACGTTCCTTCATTCAAGGATTTCAGGCAACTGCAAGATGGGGTTGGGCTCCCTAGGTGGCGCTAGTGGTAATGCCTGCCAATGCAGGAGACAGCAGAGACGCAGATTTGATCCCTGGGTGGGGAAGATCCCCTGGAGGAGGGCATGGCAACCCTCTCCAGTATTCTTGCCTGGAGAATCCCATGGACAGAGGAGCCTGGCAGACTGCAGTCCATAGGGTCACAAAGTCAGACACAACTGAAGCAACTTGTCACTGACACACACACTGGCAAGATGGGGTTAGGACAGGCCTAGGGTTGGTGTGTCTTCTGAGAGCTGCAGTTATGCTAACATTTGTGTTGCCATTCTGCTGGTGAAGTGCGCCCAAGGTGAGGTTCTTGGTGCTCCCTGGGGACTCTGAATCAGAGGAGGTAATATCCGAGTTGACACTCAGAATGAGGCAGGAGTAAGTAGTTGTGCCAGGCAGAGAGAAGAGCAAGGCTAACAGCTGGGGGTGACAATCTGCCAGGTGTATGGTGGCATGTAGATAATTCGGGATTTCTGGAGGTAACGTTGGAAATGGAGCTGGGAGGGTGATGAGACATGCAGGCTGGACCAAGTTCTGTTAGGACTCTGGTGAGAAGCTGGCCCGTGCCCGGGCAGTGCTGGCTCTCTCCACAAGATGGCGCTGGTGGTTATTCTTCGTTTCTTTCTTTTCTTTTTTTTACCTTGTCATTATAAGTCATGTTATAAGTTATGTTATGTCGTGTTATAAGTCCTGTCATTTTGGTTGCTTTTTGGAAGCTCTATCAATTGTCTGGTAAGGACCGTTATGGCTGTCTGGGAATTGGGGAAAACATGTTGAACCCCCAAATCTCTGATCACTGTGCTTACATCCTAGAGGGCCTGGCACCTTGGGCTGATGGCCTTAGACTCTGTCCTGAGGGGCACTGGGGAGTCATGGGGGGTTCTAGGGACAAGTTGGACTTGCTGTTTGGGAATATTCCCCAGGTTTCCATGTGGAGGCTGGACCAGAAGGGGAGATTGAACCCAGGGGTTGGAGGGCGTGGGGGCAGGGAAGGAGAGTGGGCAGGAGACACTCAGAAGGCCTGAGCCGTGGGCAGAGGGAGGTGCTCTGCACGTAGGGACAGACCTGCGGCTGAGACCTCCGAGACGGGACCTGGGGACTCAGGGAGACAGACGTGGAGGCCAGTATGGAACCTGGGAGGTGTGATGGAGTGTGGTGATTCCAGGGGGAGGCATCTAAGAGGCTGCAGGACTCTCGACCTAGGACTAAGGAGAGTCCAGAGCTGGGGACAGAAAAGCAACCCAGTCTGTAGGGGTGCAGTGGGGAGGCATGAGGGGAAGGAGGCCGGGGCCGCCCTGTGAACCCCAGATTTCAGAGAGCGTGTGGAGGGTCAGGAGATCGAGAAGTAGCAAGCAAATCGGACAAGGGTGGTGTCCCAGAAATCAGATGGGGAGAGAATTTTGTTCGGGAAGTTGGAGTTGAGTACACGAGGACAGACACGGAGCTGCCTGAGTGGAGTTTCAGAGACAAGGAATTAAGGCCATCACTTGGGAGGGTTTTGCAGCCGAATGGTGGAGGCAGAGGAACTGCCCTGCAGCCTAGCACCCCTGAAGGAACAGAGAGCAGAGCCTCAGGAGGACGCTCGGGGGTCCGGGCTTGCCGGGCTCTATCGCCCTGACGAATCACACCAGGATGCTGCCTTTCATGCAGTGAGACACTTCCTGCCTTGGCAAAGATATGCAGTCAGGATGCCTCTCATGATGGTGAACTTGGGTGAGGACGCTTCCTGTCCCACCAGAGGCACCTGTTTGGGGGTTGTCCAAAGACTCCTGAATCACAGGGCATGGAGCAAGTTTCTCCTCTCACCTTAAGCGACACAGGGTGGCCGTGCTTCCTGCCCCAGCAGTCATGCCAGTGCCTCTAGCCTGGGCTCTGAGTGGCCCAAAGCTCCGCAGGCCTGTCTGAAAACAAAGGACCCAGGACCAGCCTGATAGCTTGGGGAGCCAGGACCTCCCACTGAAACCAGGAATATGGTTGGGGACCAAAGTGGGGAGGGGGTCCTCCGTGGTGGCTTAGTGGGCAAGAATCTGCTTGCAGTGCAGGAGACCTGGGTTCAATCCCTGGGTTGGGAAGATCCCCTGGAGAAAGGAATGTCAAACCACTCCAGTATCCTTGCCTGGAGAATCCCATGGACAGAGGAGCCTGGAGGGCTGCAGTCCACAGGATCGCACAGAGTCTGACACGACTGAGGTGGCTAAGCAGCAGCAGCAGCAGCAAGGTGGGGACGGGGCCTGAGAGGCCCCCTCAGGGAGACAGGGAAGGGTTAGCTAGCCGGGGCTGGGCTGGGCTGGTCCACTGGGTCCTCTTTGGAGGGAGGAGCACCTGGACAAGAATGGCTGGGTTCTCAGATTCTTAAGACACTCAGACAATAGCCGTTGCAGGAAGGTCCTGGACCACTCCCTGCTCCTTTCGGGGTGCTGGCCTGGCCCCATGCCCATCAGCCACACTGCCGTGGCCCAGATGGCAGAGCTGGAAGGTCCTGTAGATGCCAGGGGCAGTCGGGTGCACGCCAGGCCCAACAAAGGCTTTCAGTGGCCTTTTCTCTTTGGTTCCCCCATCCCTAGCCAAAGGATTGGCTTTTCAGCCCCAGGGTCCCTGTTGCACTGGGAATAAATTTCCTCTTCTCCTTAGGCTGCCAGGCCTCCCCAGCTGGTCCCAGCCTTGGCTCCACTGCCTTCCGCAAGCTCATGCCGTTCTGGCCACATCAGTGGCCTCTCTTGCCCTCTCACCCACCATGCTTGTTCTGGCCTTGAGGCCCTGGCCTGTACTCTTCTCTGCCCACTGTGCCCTTCCGTGAGAGCTCTTTGCTTGGCTGGCCTCAGCCCTCAGGTCTCAGCTCAAAAGCCCCTTCTTGGGGAGGCCCTTCTTGAATACCCCACAGAAGACCTGCTGCCCCCGACTTATATCATTTTCTTCATAGACTTGGCCACGTTCTGAACATGATCAAGTTCATTTACTTGTTTGCTTGTTTTGGTTTCCCCCTCACTTTACACGCATGAAAATGTGAGCTCTGTGAGAGCCAGCATCTCAGCTGCCTTATTTAGGGATGTGTCCCCAGAGCCTAGAATCCCCAGGTACACAGTGGATGCTCCATAGGACCACGAGTGAATAAACCCCCATTTTACTGATGAGAAAACTGAGGCCCAGAGAGGTAAAGGGAGTTGTCCAAGATCACATAGCTATAATGATTTAAAAACATTTATTGACCAATAAAAATGAAAAAAAAAAAAGCATTTATTGAGAACTTGCTCTACGCCAGCCATCATAGCACTGAGAGGGTGGCAAGGCTTTGTGGTTATAGGCCTGGATCCCAGTGCCAAATCAGTACTACCTCTTCCTGGCTGAGTCACCTTGAGCAGGTGGCTCCACTTCTGTGAGCCTCAGTTTCTCCTGTCTGAAAAATAGGAATCATAACTGAGACAAGGACTGAATAATTTAATGCATTCAGAGCAGTGCTTGGTGCATAAGGCATCTGATAAGAGTACGGCTCTTAATTATTTGAAAGAACCTTCAAGTATTACTTTTAGAGATGAGTGCTATGTGGATGCCCATTAAATAGATGAGGAAGTTGAGGTTCAAAAAGGTGATAGTACCTGCCCAAGGTCCCATATATAGCTGTGGGTAAGGCCAATATATGTATTTTTTAATTTGGCTGGTCCATGTGGTTTGTGGGATCTTAGTTCCCTGACTAAGGATCAACGTGTGAAAGCATGAAGTCCTAACCACTGGACCTCCAGGGAATTCCCAAGGCCAATATTTTTAAGCGAGGCTGACAAATTTCCAAATGTAGGTTTTCAACCTCTGGGGTCAATTTGACATTGGAGCTGGGTCCTTTGGGAGAGGTCTGGTTTTGGGGGTTCCCAGGGACAGAGGGTCTGGAACAGCAGAGAGAAATGAGGCAGTGAGGAAATGCCAAACAGCAGGGAAGAGAGTTGCCAAGAGGGCAAAGGTCAGGGGTCACAGCCCCCAAGAGGCTCCAGAACCTCTGGGAAAGTTAGCAGAAGTGAGAGGTCTGAGAAGGAGATACAAAGCGCAATGTCTTTGGAAAGGAGAAGACCCTTCAGTGCCAGGAGTGTGGGCAGGGAGGGTGGCAACTGTCCCAGCCACACCCCTTCCCAGCTGGAAGCCCTGGGGAGCTGGGCACCTAGTCATCCTCCCTGCAGGGGCAGGACAGGCCTGCCAACTGCTTGCCCCAAGAAACTGGACCCAGGGCAGGGCAAGCTCAGGCATGCTGAGTTAGCCCTGGGGGGCAGGGCAGAGCTGGTCCCTTGCCACAGTGAGGACAGACCTGGCAAGTGGCCCCAGCACCGTGTCTATTGCAGGTGGCCGGACTGTGCCATGCTGCTCCGGACCCAAGGTGGCAGCTTTCACTGTGGGGACCGTCCTGCTCCTGACAGGCATCGGGGCAGCGTCCTGGGCCATTGGTGAGAGTGGACAGACCCCTGCCCCTCTACCCTCCCCTGCCCCTGGCAGCCCCCAGCCTGCCTGCCCTCACTTCTGCCTTCTCCGCAGTGACCGTTCTACTCAGGAGTGATCAGGAGCCGCTGTATCCAGGTGAGTAGAGCGGGCTGAGACCCTCTGGGGAGCCCTGGAGGAAATTCGCGCCTGGTGGGAACTCAGTGAAAGGATTTTTTAAATGAATGCCCGAAGGCCTGCAGGAATGCTGGTGGTGCTTATGTACCCGTGTGGCTGGTCTAACCCAGTGTTCTGCAGACTCTAAACATGTTATCCATTAAGTGCATCATGAAATCAGTGAGTTGAAAACCACATTTTAAAAAGTATGAAACAGATTCGATTGAAAAAATCAGAGTGCCTCTCTTTCCGTAAGAAAAAGTTCTGTTAATCTTTTCTTTGGGTTTTATGAAGGTGGGACTGTTATTCCCTCCATTTTACAGATGGGGAAACTGAGGCTTGGAGCAATGCCATAGTTCACCCCAGGAAATGGAAGTTCAGGGCTACATCATAATGTAAACATGTTTCTTATTGTGAAACATGGTCAATACATGTTTGAGAGGTAGAGGTACTGTATGAATTCAGCCAACATTTTTCTATCACTTCTTGGTGGTAGCTGCTGTTGTTATTCCCATTTTACAGATGTAGAAAGTGAGGACTGGAGAGGACAGACCGTGGGCACATCATGGCACCAGGAATAGCACTTAGGCTTGACTGGAAGAGATGTGGAGGCAGGAATAAATACCAGGGTGGCCAAAAAGTTCATTCAAGTTTTTCCATAGGTGAAGAAACTAATAGATGTAGAAACTAATTATGGAATGAATGAATGAATCTTTCTAAATGCTAACCCCAAGCTACCATTCTGTGGCCCAGGGCAGCAGGAAGAAAGGGGACGTTGGGTGACGGGACTCATTTTCCACTCCCACGAGGCTCATCTAGTTCCATAAAGGACTGAGCTCACATTAAGAGCAGAAATGGACATCTAGACAGGAAAGCCACCATCAAGGTCAATCACCACAGCTGACACTTGCACAGCATTTACCTGTGCCAGGCACAGGCCTCAGGGCTTTGCAGGTATTAATTCATTAAATCCCTCCCATGGCCCATTTTAATATGGGGAAATGAGGTGTGGAGAGACCAAGTGACTTGCCCCAGGTCACAGGGATGGGAACGCGGACAGCCTGGACCCAGCGCTGTGTAGAACTACTATACTCTCTTGTTTCTCAGGAAACAGCCCAG
This sequence comes from Odocoileus virginianus, assembly GCF_023699985.2. NCBI lineage: Eukaryota > Metazoa > Chordata > Mammalia > Artiodactyla > Cervidae > Odocoileus > Odocoileus virginianus. Next base: position 15,702,836 of record NC_069693.1, on the reverse strand, counting down.
CGAGTTGCCGTGTTGATGGCTAACGTATGCCAGGCCCTGGCTACAGCCTTGCACAAGAGCCCTGTGAAGTTGGGGCCATTTACCATCACTCCCATTTTGCAGATGGGGGAAACTGAGGCCCAGTGAACTGTACTGACTTGCACATTGAATAAATGGCAGAGCAGAGGGGTCATGAACCTACCAGATGCGCCTTCGTGGCTCACTACTGCCCCTGGGCTAAAAATCCCAACCCTTGGCGGACTCCAGGGCTCCTCGGGTGCCGCCCTTCTCCACCCTCACCTCATGCTTGCTCCCAGCACTCTTCAGCCCTGGCCCACGGGCCTCTCTCTCACCCTCAAAGGACCCTGCTGGCACCACAGTCTTTGCTCACCTCCTCTTTACGCTCACACCCAGAGGCAGGTTTCTGGGTCCTGTACCATTATGACTGAGCTGAGGCTCCCACCTGGCCTGCCCTCTCTGATTCTCAGCATCCTTATCTGGAAATGGGTGGTGAGAATTAGCGGAGGTGATGATCCGTGCAATGCTTGACTCTCAGCCAACTTGGTTAACACGGACTTCTGTGTCTCAGACTTTAGGCTTTAACTTTCCCAAGCTGGACCTTTCTGCTCCCAGGCTCTATACCCTCCGTCCCCCACAACCACTCTGCATATCACCACCACCCCCTCTATGACCCTCTTCACACAGCTCATGATTTACTCCTGGTGAATTTCAGAAGGGCAGGGGCATTTTGTTTACTGCCATAGACAGTGTCTGGTGCATAGAAGGTGCTCAGGAAACCTTTGTTTAATGAATAAGCATGAAAACAAATCTCAGAGGTGAACTAACTTGTCCTGGGCTTCAGCTGAAAAGTAATGAGGCCACACTTCAGACATGACTCTGGCCCCTGCCAGCACTGTGCCCTCCCATTACACTAGGGTTTCTCAAAAACGTTGGGAAATTACAAAACGAACAAACAGAAACAACCCAGAAATGATATCCCCACCTCACTTTTCTGGGATTTTTCACACCTCTAAATATATCAGACAATTTGGTAAGCAAACCAGGTGACCCAGAACGTACTTTCTGCATGGCTTAAAATAATACAAACAAAATGAAGAGTTTAAAAGTGAGAAACAGTGGCACAGAATATAGCTTTAAAAATACTTGGAGGGGGTATTTGATATTCTTTCCTTTCTCCCTCCTCCTCCTCCTCCTTCCGCTCCTCCCTCCAAATACATCCATAAAATGATAATTTTTTTTTTCCCTAAAACCTCACACTTTCTGGAAATCACAATCTCTGGAGCACTGAGAAGTCATTTAAAAATAAGAATTCACTCCCACCCCCAGCTGGTGTTTTGAACCCCAAGTCTTGGTCTGGGAACTCAAGGGGTGGTAGGTATCACCCAGTGGAGGTATCAGACATTCCCGGCCCCATCCCAGAACAGGAAGCCATGATTAAGGCCAGTTAACCAGGAAGCTCCTCGTATAGGCTGTACCTGAGTATATTTGGGGAAAAGGAGCTGATAACCTCCGTATGAGAGCCACAGAAGGAGCAGGGAGTATGCAGGTAGGCAGGTCTGGATTCAAATCTGACTTTGCCGGTTCTTAGCTATATTCTCAGGAGCAAGTATGTCCTCTCTAAGGCTCAGTTTTCCCATCTGTAAGATGGGTATAGAGATGGTCTCTCCCTCCCAGGTTGATTGTGGGATAGAACCCCCCAGACATGACACACAGCATGGGGTCAGCTCATCCCCAGGAAATGTAGTCAGTGTTACTATTTTTTAAATTTATTTTTAATTGGAGGATACTTGCTTTATGATGTTATATTGGTTTCTGCTGTATAAGAACATGAATCAGCTATATATCTCCTCCCTCTTGAACCTCTCTCCCACTCCCCACCCCATCCCACACCTCTAGGTCGTCACAGAGCACCAGGTTGAGCTCCTTGTGTTACACAGCCACTTCCCACTGGCTACTGATTTTATATATAGTAATGTGTATGTTTCAGTGCTGCTCTCTCCGTTTGTCCCACCCACTCCTTCACCAGTGTTATTACTGTGCCTTTTTTGTTTAACCCTTAGGAGGAAAGTTGCCTGAGAGGCTGTCTTGCTGTTGTTCAGTTGCTCAGTCCTGTCTGACTCTTTTTAACCCCATGGACTGCAGCACACCAGGCTTCCCTGTCCTTCACCAACTCCTGGGGTTTGCTCAAACTCATGTCCATTGAGTCAGTGATGCCATCCAACCATCTCACCCTCTGTTGTCTCCTTCTCCTCCGGCCCTCAATCCTTCCCAGCATCAGTGTCTTTTCCAATGAGTCAGCTCTTCGAATCAGGCAGCCAAAGTATTGGAGCTTTAGCATCAATCCTTCCAATGAATATCCAGGATTGATTTTTCAGGGTTGACTTCCATTATGATTGATTGGTTTGATCTCCTTAATGTCCAAGGGACACTCAAGTGTCTTCTCTGGCACCATAGTTTGAAAGCATCATTTCTTTGGTACTCAGCCTTCTTTATAGTCCAACTTTCACATCTGTACATGGCTCCTGGAAAAACCATAGCTTTGACTATATGGATCTTTGTTGGCAAAGTGATGTCTCTCTTTTTAATATGCTGTCTAGGTTTGTTACAGCTTTTTCTTCCAAAGAGCAGATGTATTTTAGTTTCATGACTGCAATCACAGGCAACATTAAAAGCTTGGGGTTTGGAGTCACTCAGGCCTGAATGCAAATCTTCTCTTTGCCTTTCTCTGTCCTCAGCAGGACAGGGTTCTCCCCGGAAGTTCTGCCTCCCTTTGTCCAGGTCTGTGGGGCTGTGGGAAAACTGCTCAGCTTGGGTGTGGCCTCACCACGTTCTTCCTCCAAGCATGCAAAGTTGAGTTTGGACCAGATTCACTGTCCCAGAATGTGCTCTTAGAACACCAGCCATGCAGGAGGCTCCAGAGAAAAGGGGTTCACAGCTGATCTTTCCCCAAACCTACTTCTCCCCACCTTGCCCATCTCAATCAGTGACAGCTCATCCTTCTACTGCCTCAGACTGAACACCTTGAAATTGCCCTTGGCCCCTCTTTTCCTTCCACCCACATCCAATCACAGCTGACCCTGTGGGCTCCATCCACAAATTCTGTGCAGAATCTGAACTCTGCTCCTCCACTGTCCCCACCCTGGCCCCGCCTCCATCATCTCCCTCCTGGACCATCCACAGCCGCCTCCTTGGTCTCCCTTGGTCCCATCCTGCCCCCTACAGTCTGCTCCGTACACACAGCCAGAGGGTGCCTGTGAGCCCCTGAGTCAGATCAAGGCCCTCCTGGCTCAGCCCTCACTCCTGGTAAAAGTCAAAGTCAGTCTGGTCTTGTCTCCCGCCCCCTCCTCCCCTCGCTCACTCTGCCCAGACCCCTTGCTGTTCCTTCAACAACCCCGCCCCCCTCCTTGGGATCTTTGCACTTGCAATTCTCTTGGCCTAGTTCTCTGTTCCCTCACCTGTCTTCTCACCTCCTTCAGATCTCTGCTTGCATACCGCCTTCTCAGTGCAGCCTTCCCTGCCCATCTATAGGAAAGTGCAGCCTCCTGTCTGTCTCCATGTCAGCACTCCCCTGCCTCTCTGTCAAGCTTGACTCGTCTCCCAGGCCCCTTCTTTTGTGACACAGCATCTATTTTACTTCTCCCTCCTGTTTGTTATCCGTCTCACCCATTGGCCTTTGAGCTCCCCACAGCTGGGGGTTTTGTCTGATTTGTTCATTGCCCAAAATAGAGCCTGGCACAGCCTGAGTGCTTGCTAAAGCACACCTAAGGGAGGGCTGTGATCTGGCTTAGCTGTGGCAAGGGTCCTCTGGCCGTGTGTGAGAAGCAGGCTGGGAGGGGCCGAGGGGAGCGTCACTCAGGGCATTAACCAGGAGGAGGAATCCCCCATAAGCACTCTGCAGCCTTGCTGTGTATCTGCCTCTTGTCACAGCTTGTGATGCTGTGTTTGATTGGGTGATTTTTTCTTTTATTGCTGTCTGTCTCCCCTACAGATGGACTTTGTACTTGGTGAGGGTACAGCCCAGAGATGTCTTGGTCATTTTTATGTCCCCCAGCATCACCCCATGTAGGACCGGGCATGGAGTATGTGTCTAGTTAACACTTGTTGAATGAACAAATGAATGAATATCATTCATTCAAATGAATGAATGCATCCTCTACTTGAATAACTATCCTGCAACTTAGTATGTATTCAAGGCTCTGACAAGTCCTGCAGAAAAAAGATAACTCTTCTTTTTTAAGATTATAAGAAATCTATTCAGATATTTTGGCAATGTGATGTATTGGTCAAGGATCTTCAGGGTGCAAAAGAGAAAAGGGAAAACCAAGAAACTGGCTAAACAAAAAGGGAAATTATTAACTCACTTAAGTAATGATTCTGGAGGTTCTTTAAGCCTGATTCCATTAAGGAGCTATAAAAATGTTATCAGAATCTCTTGGCTTTCCTCTACGTTGGTTTATCACCACTGCCCCCACATTCCCACTCCTGCAGGCAAAGGTGGACTTTGAAAAATCTAGCTTCCAGCTCTTGGGCAACCAGTTTAGGAATCCTGGTGGCAGGGTGAATGCCCCCGGGAATCCCCCACCTTGCCAGGTTTCCCCATGGCGATGCAGCCAGAGTCTTAGGACCCCCAATCTTTGGTCCAACTTGAGTCCTGAGCCCTTCCAGAGGCAGTCACAAATGTGCTGAGCCCAGGGTGCTCCGATCGGGCCTGCCAGGACTCGGGACTAGACTGGCACGGGCAGAGAAGAGGCCAGGAGGGCTCGGGCGGGAAGGCGACCCCGGCGGTCCTCTTGTTGCCCTGCAGTGCAGGTCGGCCCGGCGGATGCTCGGCTCACAGTGTTCGACCAGACGGAGGGCACGTGGCGCCTGCTTTGCTCCTCGCGCTCCAACGCCAGGGTGGCGGGGCTCAGCTGCGAGGAGATGGGCTTCCTCAGGTACCCGGGCGCCCCTGGTGGGGGGCTGGGAGGGCGGGGGGCGCAGGTCTGACCGCTGCCCTGCCCAGGGCGTTGGACTACTCGGAGCTGGACGTGCGGACGGCGGGCGCCAATGGCACGTCGGGCTTCTTCTGCGTGGACGAGGGGAGGCTGCCGCATGCCCGGAGGTTGCTCGAGGTCCTCTCCGTGTGGTGAGGAGGGCGGCGGGCAGGTGGGGCGCACGCCGCGGGCCCCGCCACCCCTGGGCACCCACGTTCCCCCGGGTTCCTTCCCTCCGTCTTAATTGGCCTCTTTTTTGTCTCTGTGTCTTCATCCCCATCCCTCCCACAGCGACTGTCCCAGAGGCCGTTTCCTGGCTACCAGCTGCCAAGGTGAGGCCCCAAAACTCAGAGCCATCATCTGAGACTCCCTGCCCCTACTGTGGCAGGGCCATGGCCCATCAGGTACCCCCAGACAGGCCTTATGCTCTTAGATCCTCCAAGGATGGAGCTGTGTCCTCTCAAACTCCCCCAGGGTGAGGGGTCCCCATCCCCTCAGACCCCCAAAGTAGGGCCATGTCCCCCTAGGTCCCCACAGATGGGGCTGTGTCTCCTTGGACAGACCCCTTCCCCCTAGAGCAGAGCCATGTTCCTCAGGCCCCTCAGGTTAAGATTGTGACCACTCACTCTCCCCAGAGTGGGGCATGACCTCTCAGACCCCCGGGGCAGGGGGTCCAGGCCTCCCGCTGGCCCCTGACTGCCCCTCTCCCCACAGACTGTGGCCACCGAAAACTGCCCGTCGATCGCATTGTGGGCGGCCAGGACACCAGCCTGGGCAGGTGGCCGTGGCAAGTCAGTCTTCGCTACGATGGCGCGCATCTCTGTGGGGGGTCCGTGCTCTCCAGGGACTGGGTGCTGACAGCCGCCCACTGCTTCCCTGAGTGAGTGTCCCCCAGGGCACTGAGGGGAGAGGCTGGGGAGCCGTGCGCTGGAGGAGGCTGTGCCTAGACAGGTGGCCACCCTCCCCTCCTATCCCCGGTAGGCGGAACCGGGTCCTGTCACGATGGCGAGTGTTTGCTGGTGCTGTGGCCCAGACTTCACCCCACGGTGTGCAACTGGGGGTGCAGGCCGTCATCTACCATGGGGGCTATCTCCCCTTTCGAGACCCCAACAGCGAGGAGAATAGCAATGACATCGCCCTGGTCCACCTCTCCGGCACCTTGCCCCTCACAGGTATGTCTGGGTCTGATCCTGGGCCTGGGGACTCCAGGGGCCAGGAGGACAGAGGAGGGGCTGGGGCACAGAATTCATGGTGATGAGGGAAATGATCTCCAGGGGCACTCACTGTGCATTCATTAGGTGGGGGCAATTAGTGCAGCCACTTTGGAAAACCATGTCTGAGTGTTACCATTTGGCCCCACAATTCCACTCCTAGGTATGTACCCCAAAGAAATGAAGATACATTGCTACACAAAAACTAGTGCATGGGTGTTCATAAGCAGCATTATTTACAGCAGCCAAAAGATGGAAACCACCCAGATTCTACCATCTGCCATGTGGATAAACAAAACATGCTAGACCCGTACAATGGAATCATATTAGGTTAGAAAGGAATGAAGTACTGACTGATCCAGGGTACACAATGGATGACCCTGGAACAGCACTATGCTCAGAAGGAAGTCAGACTCACACAGCCACATTCTATATGATTCCATTTCTATGAAATGTCCAGAACAAGTAAACCTGCAGAGATAGAAAGTACATCAGTGGTTCCCCAGGCGTGGGGATGGCAGAGAAACATTGGGAGGTCAGAGGTAAAGGTGGTGATGAAAATGTTCTGAAATCAATTGTGGTGGTGGTTGTACCTTCCTTATTGCCAGGCAGGCTAGTCCCTGAACCTAAAACCTGTCTCAAACCCATTGACTTGTGTACTTTAAGTGGGTGAATTGTGTGGTACAGGAATTATATCTCCAAAAAAGCTATTACCAAAATAAAAGAAAGAAATGGAAAAAAAAAAAGTGTATGAATGAATGAGAAAGTCAGGAGTTATTTATTCCCTTTGTTGTTCTCCAGAGCATTTCCTTGTCAATGAGAAAGACTCACCTGGGTGTCAGTATGTCTTTCATACCTCGTCTACACATGCCTTTTGAATTAAGAGTGGGCTGTGGACTTCAGCTTTCAGAAGGCCACCGAGTGGTGGTAATAGTAATAATAATAACGATGATAAGGAAGTTATCATAGCAATGATGATGAACCTTCAGCAGGCATCAGTATGATGATGATAATAATAATGAGAAAGAGAGACTTCCCTGGCAGTCCAGTGGTTAGAACTGCACCTTCCAATGCAGCGGGTGTGGGTTTGATCCCTGGTTGGGAGCTAAGATCCACATGCCCTCTCTGCCAAAGAAAAGAAACTCGAACATAAAACAGAAGCAGTTTTGTAGCAAATTCAATAAAGAATTTTAAAATGGCCCATATAAAAAAAATTAAAAAGTCTTGGTCTTCCCTGGTAGTTTGTTGGTTAAGAATCTGCCTACCAATGCAGGAGACATAGGTTCATTCCCTGATTCAGAGCAACTAAGCCCAGGTACCACAACTACTGAAGCCTGATCACTGTAGGCCTCTGTTCCACAAGAGAAGTCACTGCAATGAGAAGCCCGTGCACCAGAACCAGAGAGTAGCCCCACTACGGCTCGCAACAAGTGGTGAAAAGCCCTCACAGCAACAAAGACTCAGCACAGCCTTAAATAAATAAATAAGATTTTAAAACATCTTTTTTTTTTCTGTTTATTTTAATTAGTTGGAGGCTAATTACTTTACATCATTACAGTAGTTTTTGTCATATATTGAAATGAATTAGCCATGGATTTACATGTATTCCCCATCCCGGTCCCCCCTCCCACCTCCCTCTCCACCCGATCCCTCTGGGTCTTCCCAGTGCACCAGGCCCGAGCACTTGTCTCATGCACCCAACCTGGACTGGTGATCTGTTTCACCCTAGATAATATACATGTTTCGATGCTGTTCTCTTGAAACATCCCACCCTCGCCTTCTCCCAGAGTCCACAAGTCTGTTCTATACATCTGAGTCTCTTTTTCTTTAAAACATCTTAAAAAATAATAATGAAAGAATATAATAATAGTGACGATAGGATGAACTCCAACACTTGCACGTGCCTCCTGTGTGCAGCCACCGGCCTCAACATGTCGCAAGCATGCACTCATTTCATTGTCACAGCAGCCTGGGGAGGGTGAGTTCTCTTATGATCCTGTGTTGTTGTTGTTGTTTTTTTCATAAGAGTAAAGCTCCCGACATAGAGAAGGTACATAATACCCCACATTCCCACAACTGGCAAATGGCAAAGGTTTGAGCCCAAGTTGCATGGCTCTGGAATCTGTGCCTATAAGCCCCTGGTTGAGCTGCCAGGAAAGTCAGTACTATTTTGTAGTTTGCATTATTGTCTTTTTTTTGTAATTAAAAAATAATTGTTTATTTATTTGGCTGTGCTGGGTCTTAGTGGTGGCATGGGGAATCTTTAGTTGCGGCTTGTGAGATCTAGTTCCTTGACCAGGGACTGAACCCCGGGCCCCTCTGTTGGAAGCTCAGAGTCTTAGCCACTGGTCACCAGGGAAGTCTGCCTTATTTTTAATGGTTATTTTCTTTTGAATGGTCCATGATACTAGTTCTCCATTTAAGGAAACAATACATGTGAGTGGCCTGCATTTGGACATGGGTCTGAGGGGAGTGGTGTGGGCTTTGGGGTCAGATACTCAGCAGCTCTGCAGTCTTGGGTATGTGGCTTCACCTCTCCAAACCTCAGTTTCCCTCATCTGTTAAATGACTCCTGAAGGTTATCAAAATGTTAATCTGAGTCAAATTGCTTAGAGCAATGCCGGCATTCAGTTAATACTAACAATCATTGCTGTTGTTGTTTATTACTATTGCTAGTTATGTGAGCATTTCCCGTTAGCCAGGCATGCTATTCAACACTTCACCAATTTCTCATGATACACCTCTGGAGCGGGGGGATGATTATTCTTTCCATTTTGCACCTGAGAGCTCTGAGCTCAGGCAGATGAAGTCACCAGCAAGGCTTGCTAGCAGGGCTGCCAGGACAACTTGCATGAGTTGTGCACTGCACAAGGACATCATATCTCAGGGATGCCATTCTTACTGTGGACAGGATAGACTGGTGTGTTTATTATGATGATTTTTTGACAGGTGGAAGTCCAATATCTCAGGATAGTGCCTTGTAAAATTTCTTACAGAAGGGACTTCCCTGGTGGTCCAGTAGTTAAATGGAAGGCACTTTCAATGCAGGGGGCACAGATTCGATCCCTGTTCTGGGAACTAAGATCCCACATGCCACAGTGGCCAAAATATTGAAAAAATAAATTAAAATTTCTCAAAGTCACTCTCTGGGTAGGGGGCAGCCCCATGGGCCATGGTTAAGAACACAGGCTTAGAAATTGGGCCAACCTGGGTTCATATTTGGCTCTGTCATTGACTCAATCTAAGGGTTTGGACAAGTGACATGCCTTTATATTCCCCTCTTTAAGTGGGGGTAATAGCACCTACCTCTCTGACCTGATGGGATATTAAGGGAATTCACCCAGAAAGGCGTGAGTACATAATGAGTCCTCAATAGAAGGCAGCTTCTTTTATTTTTAAAAATGTATTGAAGGATGCTATTCTATGCTAAGTCTCTTCAGTCATGTTCAACTCTTTGCGACCCCATGAACTGTAGCTGCCAGGCTCCTCTGTCCATGGAGTTTTCCAGACAAGAATACTGGAATGGGTTGCCATACCCTCCTCCAGGGGATCTCCCCAGCCTAGGGATCAAACCCATGTCTCCTGCATTGCAGGTGGATTCTTTACCGCTGAGCCACTGGGGAAGCCCTGTATTGAAGTATAGTGATTTACAATGATGTGTTAATTTCCTCTATACAGTAAAGTGACTCAGTTACACACACACACACACATATATATATCTTTTTCACATTCTTGTCCATTATAGTTTATCACAGGATATTGAATATAATTCCCAGCACTGTATAGTGGGACCTTGTTGTTTATAGGAGGCAACTTCTGTTGTAGTGATTGTGAAAGAACAGAGGGAAGGGTGGGCTGGGGCAGCTGGAGCGAGGTTTGTCCTGGGCGGGGCAGACTGGCAGGGGCCCAGACCGGTGTGGTCTCTTGCACAGAGTACATCCAGCCCGTGTGTCTCCCGGCTGCTGGGCAGGCCCTGGTGGATGGCAAGATCTGCACCGTGACTGGCTGGGGCAACACACAGTACTACGGTGAGTCTTGTCCCCTGCTGGGAAGCTGCCTTAGGGAGACTCTGAGCCGGGCTGGGGAAGGGCATTTGGGCTACGCAGTGCCTCTTGGCCCCAAGGGTGTAGGAACACTGAGCAGCCCAGGTGGGCACTGGGAGGGGAGGGGAGGGGGTGTGCATGCTCCCCAGCTTCGGCCAGCCTTGCCCGCACACCCCCAGGCCAACAGGCTGGGGTGCTCCAGGAGGCCCGAGTCCCCATAATCAGCAATGATGTCTGCAATGGCCCCGACTACTACGGAAACCAGATCAAGCCCAAGATGTTCTGTGCCGGCTACCCTGAGGGTGGCATTGATGCCTGCCAGGTGAGGGATGCTGTGGGGCAGCCGGGGCCCCGGCCTCCCCAGGGATGGAGACACAGGGCCTTGGGTGGTCAGGCTCCCTATCTCAGGGCCAGAGGGCTCTATGACTACAGCCCCCGGCCCTCCAAAAAGGGCCTCCTGGCCAGCTGTCTCGGCCTCCAGCCAGGCCTTCTGTCCCCGACTAGGGTGACAGTGGTGGCCCCTTCGTGTGTGAGGATAGCATCTCTCGGACGCCACGCTGGCGGCTGTGTGGCATCGTGAGCTGGGGCACCGGCTGTGCCCTGGCCCAGAAGCCAGGCGTCTACACCAAAGTCAGTGACTTCCGGGAGTGGATCTTCCAGGCCATAAAGGTGAAATTTGAGCCCAGATGGGAGCCAGAGGGTGGGAGGGTTTGGGACTCTGAGCGGGAAAGGGAGGCAGGGTTTTCTGGAAACCTATAGGGCTTAGAAGGGTCACCCTAGGGAACGGATGGCTTTCATGGGGCTCCTGGGGAGGGGTGGGCACTTGTGGGACGTTGGGGGAAGCCCCTAGTTGTCTTTCCCCAGACTCACTCCGAAGCCAGCGGCATGGTAACCCAGCTCTGACCTGTGGCTTCTCCTCGCTGTGCACGCCTCCAGGGCCCGAGCTGATCTAAGGGGCCCCAGCCCCACGTGATGGGGTTCACCCTGGGCCAGGGATGGAACATTTTTCTTCTTGGGCCCAGCCCACAGGTCCAAGGATACTCTTCCCTCCAAGGTCCTCCACAGTGGCGGGCCCACTCAGCCCTGGGACCACCCTCCTGCCCCCCATGTAAATATTCTTCTGCCATCTGGGACCCCCCCATCTTGTGCTCCTGATGACAGGATGCTCTTTAAATAATAAAGATGGTTTTGATTAATGTGGTCTCTTAGTGTGCAACTGTAAGCAGCAAAAGAGGACATTTTGGGCTCATGGAGGAGAGCAGTTAGGGCCTGGCATGGATCAAGGCAGGGAGCATAATCCTCCAGTTCCCACTGGCTTAACAGAAAAGATCTTAACTGGCTCACTTAACTGAAAATGCACTGGAGCCTCTGGCTTCTCATCTCCATCCAGCTGCTCAAACATTTTTCAGGACTGTGCCTCACTTCCTGTCTCACATCTGCTTTTCTCTGTGTCTGCCTCATTTTCAAGCAGTCTCCTCTACAACTAGAGACAGAGATGTTCCCCCCCAACCCACTGAAACTCCAAGCTTATATGCCGTGGACCACTTAGCGGCCTCAGTAGAGAAAGAATGCTTCTTTCTCATCAGCTGTAGCAAAAAAGTCCCAGGCCTGGCTCTCCCTGGACAGATTTGGCCCATATGCTCATCCCTCATCAGATCACTGGGCACCTATACATTGGGGTGGGGAGGAGGTTTGACCCTCAAGAACTACATGACCTGAGTGTGAGGGCTTCTCCAGAGGAGAATGGGGTGCTGTTTCTGGGGGGAAAAAAATGGTTGTAGATACCCAGTTAGAAAAAAAAGACATCTACTGTGGATCTCCATGGGAAACGACCCTGTGGATAGAAGGCAGGTGTGCCATGCCCGGTGAACACAGCCTGAGACATCCCCCTCACCTCTTCATCTGGGCTGGACGTTGTTTTCAGCTTCCCCTTGGACCCACTTTGTTCCCTAGAGCAGGAGTCCCCAAGCCCCGGGCCACAGACCATTACCAGTTCGTGGCCTGTTAGGAACCAGGCCTTGCAGTAGGAGGTGAGCAGTGGGCAGGTGAAGCTTCATCTGTTTATAGCTTCTCCCCATTGCTCGCGTCACTGCCTGAGTTCAGAAAAACAAGCCCTGGGCTCCCACTGATTCTGCATTATGATTATATCACAATGTAATAATAATAGTAATAAGTGAAGTGAAGTCGCTCAGTTGTGTCTGACTCTTTGAGACCCTGTGGACTGTAGCCTACCAGGCTCCTCCATCCATGGGATTTTCCAAGCAAGAGTACTGGAGTGGGTTGCCATTTCCTTAAAGTACACAATAAATATAATGTGCTGGAGTCATCCCAAAACCAGCTTCCCCATCCTAGGTATGAAAAAATTATTTTCCATGAAACTGGTCTCTGGTACCAAAAAGGTTGGGTACCACTGCACAGAAGTATTGACAGATCTTGGTGGGGGGCAACCAGATGGTCACCAGGGGGCACCACTGCTCCTAAACTATGGGGCTTCCTGGTTAGGCTTGACCATGTGCTGCTGGACATCAGATGCTCTGCAGGAAAACACCCACTAGATGCCTGTTTCCCATGATTTTCCCATGATAAAAATTAAATGTGTTGCCCATCAACCACAAGTCCCCAAGCAATTTCCTAAAACACAAATAGACACAGAAAAGTCCCTTCAAATAACATTATTGTTCAGTCGTTCAGTGCGACCCCATGGACTGCAGCATGCCAGGCTTCCCTGTTCTTTACCATCTCCCACAATTTGCTCAAACTCCTGTCCGTTGAGTCGGTGATGCCGCCCAACCATCTCATCCTCTCACCCTCTTCTTCTGCCCTCAGTCTTTCCCAGCATCAGGGTCTTTTCCAATGAGTACAGACTATTTACTTGGAAAATGCTCCAAGCATTTCTCCCTGGATCAGACCCTTAGGATCTGGTGATCCCCACCATTGCTTTGTCCATCAGGAATGCCCTGACCCCACATCTCCACACAGTTTTCCGAACATCTGTGTGCGGCTGTGCTCGCTGTTCTACCCACCATATTGGAGATATAATTCAAGACTTGATTCACACATTGCTTGTTTAAAATGTTTTGAATTACAGGGACGGGACTATAAATTTTCCTTTATCATTGTCAGTTGAAAAATGTACTGTACATGTGTTTTGTGAAGTTTGGGAGCTCTGAGAGAACATGGTCTACCTTGGAGATTCTGAGGAGATATGACTGTGTCCTGGGGGGTTGAAGGGGACACAGCTTACTCTGGCTGGGAGGGGGCCAGTCTGAGAAGACACGATCTTGCTCTGGGTGGGACTGAAGTCCCAGGGTAGGACTCCCACCCTGGGCAGCCTGAGGGGATGTAGTCTGATTCTAGGGGATCTGGTTGGAAATCTGGACATTAAAAACCTATAGATCATCCTCTAGGAAGTTGTTAACCAGGAGGTCATTCTGGGTTTTGCCTGCATCATTTCTTTTGGAGGGGAGAAGAGGTTGGGGAGATTGAGTTATTCAACAGCCAATCAGCAGTCTTTGTTGGCCAGCGGTAGGTAAGCCTCAGTTTCTCCTTCTGCTCTCACTAAACCTTGCCACCCACTCAAGGAGTCACGCAGATATTAGAAAAATATTAATAACAATCACAGGGTTGCTTTGAAGCTCTGCCAGGATCTTGGTCTTCAGAAAGATCAAATATCAAAACTCTTTCTTCCATGTCATTGCTGTGTATCTCTGAGCCAGAAATATTTGGCCCATCTTATCTTTGGCCCAATTTATGTAACCACCTCAGGGATACGAGCAAGGCTTTGCACTCATGGTGAGTGTTTATATCTGAGTATTCACTTTCAAATTTAGAAAGCCTTCTGGATGTAACTTGGAATGGAAAGCTCCATATGTGGTTTATAAGTTGGCATTCTCCCAGTCAAATCGAAGGAGAAATATACAGTTATTTTTTTTCTACCATAGTTTTTCTGCAAGTAAATTGCCACCATAATTAACAATGATTATCATGGCCATGAATTCTGTATTCAGAAGTAATTATTGTTGAATGTTCAAATAGGGCTGTAAGGAGAGAATGGATTTTAGTTTCTGCAGAAAAAGTAATACTATTTAAATCCTACAGTTACTTAGTGAGCAGCTGTCCCAGTTCTAGGCTGCATAACAAAGCATCCCAAACTTTGTGGTGTAAAATAACAACCATTTCATTATGCAGATTCTGTGGTTCAGAAAGTCAGAGGGGTAACAGCAGGGGCAACTCCGCTTCATGATGTCCAGGTCTTCAGCTAGAAGTCCTAAAGCAGGGGTCCCCACCCCCTGGGCCATGCGCCAGTTCCAGTCCATGGCCTGTTAGGAACTGGACTGCACAGCAGGAGGTGAGCAGTGGGTAAGAGAGTGAAGCGTCATCTGTATTTACAACCGCTCCCCATAGCTTGCATTACCACTTGAGATTGGAAGTGAAAGTGGCCTTAAAAGTATGTTGAAGACTTCAAATATCCATACATTCTGGATTAAAGTCAAAGCAGAGTGTCTCAGGATTGCCACAAAATACTGAAAAGCCTACTTCTGTTTCCAACATCCTGTATTTGTGAAGCAGGGTTTTCTGCAATGACAGCAACCAAACAAGATCATGGTGGAGACTGGACTTAAGCAACACACTTTGGGTGTCACTGTCTCCCACCGCCCTCAGATGGGACCATCTAGTTTCAGGAAAAGAAGCTCAGGGCTCCCACTGATTCTGCATTATGGTGAGAAGTGTAATTATTTCATTATATATCACAATGTAATAACAATAGAAATAAAGTGCACAATCAGTGTAATGTGCTTGAATTATCCCCAAACTGCTTCCCCCTGATCCTAGTCCCTGGGCCAAAAAGTTTGGGGACCACTGTCCTAAGGGGTGGACTGACTTGGTGAAAAGGTTGCTTTACTCACAGGTCTGGTGCCTGGGCTGGAATGGCTCAGCGGTGGGGCTCAGCTGGAACCATCAAAGCATTGGTCTGTCCAAGCAGCTTGGCCTTCGCCCAGCATGGCTGCCTCAGGACATGCGGACTGCTCACGTAGCTCAGGGCTCCATAGTAAACATACTAGCAAATGCTGCCTCTCACAGCCCAGCCTCACTACTTTTCTACTCTGTTGGTTGAACTAATCACAAATTTGCTCAGGTTCAAGGAGGGGAGACAGAGACAGACCCCCACCTCATGATGGGAGACTAATCAGAAAATTTAGGGCTATGTTTTAGAACTGCCATAGGCATTTATTGACTGTAATTGAACACTGGCTGCTGACAAAGTGGAGAAATTATCTGAAGTGTCAACTCAGAAGAGTTGCCCCTGACCTTTGTGGGTAATAAAATTATGACAGTAATATACTTTAAATACATTTTCAGATTTTTTTTTATATCTCAGAAGTTCATTCTAAGATGATGATATTAAGCTATGGGCACATAAGCATTTGGCCAGAATGCCTATGTGTTGTATCTTTAAATAATAATCATAAGCATATTCATGAAGATTTTTTGAGCACTTCCTATGTGTTGGGCACTGCTGAGAGTTTTATGTATGTTAATTAATCATTTTCCCAAATTCAGATGTCTGAGTGTGATTTTCTTAACTTTTACTATTCATTCATTCAACTAATATTTATTGAGCAACTATTATGTGTCAAGCACTGTTTTAAGCACCAGGGGCAAAAATGGAGACGAAAAAATAACAGACAAAATTTCCTGCCATATGGAGCTGCCTTTAGGAGAGACAGACCAGGAACAAATACTCTGGTACCATTTGTATTTTTATTTTATTTAATAAAATAAAATATAATTATTTAATAAAATAAAATATAATAATTATCTTTCTTTTTGTCTTTCCCCCTTTTTCAACTTAACTTTGACATTAATAGTAATATTTATGAAACCATGGGCTTCATGTGGCATATATTTTATTTCAATATAAATCAAACCTATTCTGGGACTTCCCTGGCAATCCAGTCCCTTCTCCTCCAGGTGCAAGCCAGAGTGGCCACTGAACCCATGGGGTTACCTTGGGGGCTTCTCTGGCCTTTGCTGGTGGATGAGTGGGATAGAGGACTCTGGAAAAGAGTCAGATGTGATGGGGGCACGCTAGCCCTTAGCTGACACCGTTTCCTTTTCCCTCAGTCCTGCAGAACCAAGTGACGTGGAGCAAGGAGTGAGGAGGTGAAGCTAGACATGCTCCCCAACTTGGTCAGGGGACAGGACTTGGACAGGCAGAGAGGGGCCTAGGGATCTGAGGGGACATGGCCCCACCTGGGGAGGATGTCTGAGGGGACATGGCCCCACCCTGGGGGGTGTCTGAGGGGACATGGCCCCACCCTGGGAGAATGTCTGAGGGAACATGGCCCCAGCCTCGTGGGATGTCTGAGGAGACAGGGCCCTACCCTGGGGGGTGTCTGAGGGGACATGGCCCCACTTTGGGGGATGTCTTAGGGGACAGGGCCCCATCCTGGGGTGTGTCTGAAGGGATAGGGCCCCTCCCTGGGGGTGTCTGAGGGGACATGGCCCCTCCCTGGGGAGGCTGGTGGAGCCTCAGTGGTCTGGGGGTACCCAGCCTCGCTCCCTTGGGGCTGGAACATGGGGATGAGGCCCCCACAGAGGGCGATGGCTTCTCGAGGAGCTACAGCTGCAGAAGCCCTTTACACTCTTTGAGGTCACGCACAGGGTGGCCTGTGTGAGTGCCCTGACCTCTGACTGTACGTCTCTGGGCCCCCTCTTCCCTCGACCGCACTCCTGCCTCATCCAGTCTGTATCTGCTCCCTCCTCCTTCTGGGTCTTGGGCCCGGCACCCTCTCCAATCCCTGACCTGAGCCCCTTCTGCCCATCTCTTCCTTCCCTGCCTCCCCCAGGTCGGCACCAACAGGCTGGAGCCCTTTGGGACTTTGCGGCCCAGGTCACGCCTGAGGTCATTTCCCCTGGAGATGGGCCCGGCCTCTGCGGCCCCGTCCTGGGCAGATGGGTCCACACTGAGTGGGATCCCCTTGAGCAGGTGGAGAGCTGCCAGCCTGAGCGGCTGCAGCGAAAGGCCCAAGATCTGGCCCGTGCCTCCTCCCGATGAGCCCTTCTTGTGGCCACCTGGGACCGAGTTCCCATTCCTGGGGCCCTTGGTCCCCAGGTGAGGAAAGGGGTGAAGGGAGAAGGACCGAGGCTGGGGTTCCCTGGCCCAGGCCCAGGGAAGAAGGATCTGGTACCTTGACAAGTGGGAGACACCAAGGGGGAAAGTCAGAGACAGAGGGAAAGAGCAAAAGATAAAAAAAGGAGGGTGATGGCAGAGACGGAGAGACAAAGAGGAAAGTGCAGTGAGAGAGAGAGAGAGAGAAATGGGTGATGGAGAGAGAGGGGGACAGACATGGACTGGAAGAGAGAGGGAGAGACAGAGAGAGACTGAAAGAGAGATGGCAAAGGGAGTGAGACCATAGATGGAGAGACAGAGCGAAAGCGAGGAAGGGGTAGGTAGTCTGAGGGTTGAGGAATGGGGACTGGGAGAGTGGAGGCAGGAAAAGAGAAATAAAAATAGAGACTAAAGGGACTTCCTTGGTGGTATAGTGGGTAAGACTCTAGACTCCCAATGCAGGGGGTCCGGGTTCCATCCCTGGTCAGGGAACTAGATCCCACATGCCCCAACTAAAGATCCCAAGTGCTGCAACTAAAACCCAGCACAGTCAAATAAATAAATAACAAATATTTTTAAAAAATAAAATCGAGACTGAGGGAAAGCGAGAGGAAGGCTGATCCCCCTCCAGCCCCACCCGTCCCCTCTCTTTGTTACACAACCCAGTCTTTGGCTCCCACTCCCTGGTTCCCTGACTCTAGCCGTGCCCTCACTGGCCACGCAGCCTGCCAACCCACTGACCCTGCCGCTTCTTCCTCCTCCCTTTCCTTCTAGGATTTCAGGCTCCCTCCTGGCCTGCACCCTCACCACTTGTGACCTCCCTCCCTCCCTCGCACCTAGGCAGCCCCTTGTCAGAAGGCGCCCCTATCCTCCTGCTCTCACCCCTAGGTGCATGGCCAACCTCATACCTGGGACCGTGAACTTGAAGGGCCGTCTCACCAGCCCCCCTCACTGTCCCCCTCTCCCCTCAGACCAAGTCACCTCACCCTCGGCTCTGATGGTCTCACTTCCTATTTCACTGGGAAATGGGGGCAGAAACCCTCCGTGAGCCCCCACCCTCCCTGCCCCTCTGCCCAGGCCCCTGTACCTTGCAGGCCACACAGATGGAAGATGGTCTGTGCTCCCGGCTAAGCCCTGTTCCGTGATTGCTCCTGAATCTCGCCTGGAGATTCTTCTGCGTGCTCTCTTCTGCATCAGTGCTTCTCAAAGGGGGCCCAAACCAGCAGCAGCAGCACCTGGGAACTTGTTTGAATATTCTTGGATGGATATCCTTGTGTGGCACCCCAGACTACCACTCTGGGTGGGGCCAGTGGTCTGTTTTAACCCGCACCTCGGGGACTCTGATGCACGCTCAAGCTTGGTCAACACTGATTTAATGCTGCAATATCAATTTGCCTCTTCTTATGGGATCTTTCTCACTACATTCCAACAGGCTCTGATCTATCCATCTTAAGAAGCCTGTTTCCCAGTAGTCATGAACGGGTGTGTGAGTTGGACCATAAAGAAGACTGAATGCCAAAGAATTGATGCTTTCAAACTGTGGTGCTAGAGAAGACTCTTGAGAGCCCCTTGGACAGCAAGGGGATCAAATCAGTCAATCATAAAGGAAATCAACCCTGAATATTCATTAGAAGGACTGATGCTGAGGCTGAAACTCCAATACTTTGGACATCTGATGCAAAAAACCAACTCATTGGAAAAGACCCTGATGCTGGGAAAGATTGAAGGTAGGAGGAGAAGGGAGCGATAGAGGATAGACAGTTGGATGGCATCACGGACTCAATGGACAGGAGTTTGATCAAACTCCAGGAGACAGTGAAGGACAGGGAAGCCTGGTGTGCTGCAGTCCATGGGGTCGCAAAGAGTCAGAAACAGCTTAGCGACTGAACAACAAGGAACATTCCTCGGTCCCTCTGCACCCCTCCCCCACACCCCGCTCCTGCCCCCTTTCTTAGACACCCTTTACAGCAAATACCCCAGTTGAAACCTGGGCCATTCCAGCCCAGTTGGCTGGAAGTGGGGCCCTGCAGCCTACTTGAGGGCCATGTATGCAGGCCTCAAGACCTGTCAGCAGCTTTCAGAACTGATGAGGCCCTTTCCAGCTCATGCCTGGACCCTCCAAGTTTGTGGACAGCTGTGTGGAGGAACGGTGTGTAGCAGTGCGCTGCCATCTGTCAGGCACCGGCTGCCTTCACCCGGGTCTGTCAAGCTACTGACATCCCTTGTGGGCACCTGGCATGGTCCTGACTTCTGTGGTGAGCTGGAGGGAGATAGTAAAGAGAAGTGTGGAAGCTGGGTTTGGGAATGCTGTGTACAGTTGCACAGGCTGTGGACTGCACAAAAATATCCAGCCCTGTTCTGGGGTCTGAGAGGATACAACACAACCTAGTGTGTGCCCTGGGGGAGGGATTGTCTTGAACCCCAAATCTGATACTGATCTCTCTCCCTCTGTCTCTGCTTGCTCCAGAACAGTTCTGCCCTGAAAACAGCCACTGGGAGACATGTTCCAGTAACGGCCAGACCAACTGCCCACATGAGAAGGTGCCTCTGACCTGCCACAGCCTGTGTCGTGAGGGATGTGTATGCCACGCTGGTTATGTGTTCAGTGGTGGGGCTTGCATGCACCCAGCCCCCTGTGGCTGCCCCGGCAGAGACACGTCCTGCCCCTAAGGGCTCGAGAGCTGATCCCCCACTGCGTGCCTAAGGAGGCTGGGCGACTACCTTGCTGCAGGCTTTTGGAGATGGGACCACGTGTCTGCTGTGTGCGGGGGTCTGGCTGTGGAGTGCTGAGTGGCAGTAACCAAGTGTCAGGTGACCCCCATCACCACACCTTCGATGGGGCCATCTTCACAAACCAGGGGCCCCACTACTATGTGCTGAGCTGTGCCTGTCAAGTTGGCCAAGGGGCACTGGCATTCACGGTGTGGGTGGATAATGATGACCTAAGCCTCACAGCCAGCCTGACGGGCATGGCAGATCAAGGTGGGTGCCCAGGGAGTAAAGGTGATGATGGAGGCTCAGACTCCTGGGAGGATCCAGGTAAGCTCAGCCAGGGCTAGGACCAGAGTCCAAGGTGGAGAGCAAACCCCTGGGGGCCCTGAGGGGACATGGCCCATGCCAAGGGTCCTGAGGGAATGAAAGCCCACCTGGGCTTGTCTGATGTGGACACAGCCCCGTTCATGTTTCCAGGTTCATGGGACCCAGGCCCACCTGTCCCTGCCCCTGGCCAGTGGCCCCAAGCATGTGTGCATCAGTGGTTCCGGGCAGCAGTGCAGACCGAGGCTGGCCTATGACTGGTGCCCACCACCTATTTGCCATATGCCTGAGATCTACATTGCTGCCCTCTGAAGCCTGGTGGGGGGGGTGCTTCAATGGGGACCCCCAGGATGACTTCCATGGCCCTGATGGCTCCCTGCTGCCCAACACAGAGACTTTGCACTCAGCTGGAAGGACCTGGTCTCCCCAAGTCAGCCGTTCCATCACAGGCCCCGTCCCTCTGTACCCTCACAACAGGGTTTCCTGGTGCCAGTCCCTGGCCTTCTGTGGGCTGACAGCCCACAGCTGGCCCTTCCAGGCCTGCAACGAGCCAGCAGAGCCCCAAATCCACTCTGTCCACAACCTCTGCCCCTGGGGGCTCGAGGGAGATCCTGTGTGCCGGGCTGGGGAGCTACGCCCAGCGATGGCAGGCGCTTGGCCTCCCCCTGCAGCTGTGAAGACACCGGGAAGACGGTGGTGAGGGTCCACTCCACCAGTTCTCAGGCACTGGGCTCTGCCTTCCTATCCATGCCACCCAGGAGTCCTCTGCTTGCTAGCTACAGAAAACAGAAGAGTGAAAGTGAAACTTGCTCAGTCACGTCCGACTCTTTGCGACCCCATGGACTACAGCACGCCAGGCCTCCCCGTCCATCACCAACTCCCAGAGCTTACTCAAACTCATGTCCATTGAGTCGGTGAAGCCATCCAACCATCTTATCCTCTGTCGTCCCCTTCTCCTCCTGCCCTCAATCTTTCCCAGCATCAGGGTCTTTTCAAATGAGTCAGTTCTTCACATCAGGTGGCCAATGTATTGGAGTTTCAGCTTCAACATCAGTCCTTCCAATGAACACCCAGGACTGATCTCCTTTAGGATGAACTGGTTGGATCTCCTTGCAGTCCAAGGGACTCTCAAGAGTCTTCTCCAACACCACAGTTCAAAAGCATCAATTCTTCGGCACTCAGCTTTCTTTATAGTCTAACTCTCAAATCCATACATGACTAGAGGAAAAACCATAGCCTTGAATAGAAGGATCTTTGTTGGCAAAGTAATGTCTCTGCTTTTTAATATGCTGTCTAGGTTGGTCATAACTTTTTTTTCAAGGACCACTGTAGTCCATGGAATTCTCCAGGCCAGAATACTGGAGGGGGTAGCCTTTCCCTTCTCCAGGGGATCTTCCCAACCCAGGGATCAAAGCCAGGTCTCCCACATTGCAGGTGGATTCTTTACCAGCTGAGCCACAAGGGAAGCCCAAGAATACTGGAGTGGGTAGCCTATCCCTTCTCCAGTGGGTCTTCCCGACCCAGGAATAAAACCCATGTCTCCTGCATTGCAGGAAGATTATTTACCAACTGAGGGCAGATCATTTTGTTGGTTTACGTGATTAAGGATCTAAGAATAGCTACTCCAGGCCTGGATCAACCTGGAGTTCAGGGTCATCAGCCCTGGTTTGCTGCTTCCTGCCATGCTGGCCCTTGTCCAGCCAGGCTCACCCTGAGCAGAGTAGCTCAGGACCTGCAGACACTCAGATGCCCAGCAGGAAAGAGAAATCTTTGGTGGGGAAGTCCCAGCATAGTTACATTGTATCTCCGTGGCCGTGACTAGCTCCTTCTTGAACAAATCACTGTGACTGATTTTTTTTTTTTCTTTTCTTTTCAAAATTAAGACTTACTTTTTACATTCAAGCAAATCTGGGCAGTTGACCCTTTCTGTCCTCAAGCCCCTACTTTTCACAGGAAGAAAAAATGTTTACTTTCACTCCACTGCTACGGGAGTGCCCAAGCTTTGCCAGTGGCCTTGCAGTGGGTCAGAGTGCGGGGGGGAAGGGTCAGTGGCACCAGTCCACCCTTTTGGGACAGCCTGTTGGCGTGTCCCAGGTGTTGGAGTTCAAAGAACTGATGGTACTTACAGCCTTCTTTCATTTTGGGAGTATTGATGGGAGATTTTGGACTGTGTTTGCCATCACTTTATCATCAACCTGATGTTCAATGTAGTCCTGTAAAATCCTAAACCATGAATGCTTTTAAAAATATAATTTATTAATTTATTGTTTTTGGCTGAGCTGGGTATTTGTTGCCATGTGGGCTTTCTCTAGTTGTGGTAAGGGGAGGCTACTCTTCATTGTGGCGCACGGGCTTCTCTTTGTGGTGGCTTCTGTTGTGGACCTCAGGCTTTAGGTGCTCAGGCTTCAGTAGCTGTGGCACATGGCTTAATTGCTCTGCAGCATGTGGGATCCTCCCAGACCAGGGGCTGAACCCGTGTCCCCTGCATTGGCATTCTTGTCCATTGTGCCAGCAGGGAAGTCCCTAAACCATCGATTCTTAACTGAGGCTATTCCATCACTGAAGACTTCTTTTGCTTGTCAGAGAATCTCTTTAGGTATCGGATTGGAGCCCTTAAATGTCTCTCTCAGGAGATGTTTTTCTATCTCATTCTTGGGGATGCAGGGTGAAATAATTCTTCAATTGGCTTCTCCTTGAATCCAGGCTTTGGCTCTGGATGTTTGCATGGGCAGGAGCTGGGGTGAGGTTAGCAGTGGGCAATGGATGCCGGCCAGTGCCCCAAGGACAAACATACACTCTTCTCCCCAAACTTGCCCTGCTGCCATGCCACCTTCATCAGGAGTATTAAGGAGTCTTTCAAATACTTTTGATGAAAGATCCACAGTACAAAATACTATTAGTTTGACCCAATTATATTTATTTTCTATTGCTGCTATAACAAAGTGCCATAAACTCCATAGCTTAAAACAGCACAAATTTATGACATTCAATTCTTTAGGTCAGAAATCGGACACAGTTCTCATCAGGCTAAAAATCAAGGTGTCTACATGGCTGCAGGCATTCCTGGAGGCTCTGGGGAGAGCGATCTTCTTATTCATTCAGATTGCTGCTGAATTTAATTCCTGGTGGTTGTAGGACTGAGGTTTCCATTTCTTTGCTGGCTGTAAACTGAGGTCCGTTCTTAGCTTCCAGAGGCCTCCCACATTCCTTGGCTTGTGGCCCCTTCCTCCATCATCAAAACCACTAACAGCAGGCCCAATCCCTCTCATACTTCAAATCTCTCTTGTCTCTTTCTAGCCCTTCTGCCTCCAACTTCCACTGTCAAGAACTCATGTGATTACATTTGAGCCCGTGTGAACAATCCAGAATAACCTCCCTTACCTCAAGGTCCATAACATAATCATATCTGCATAGGCATTTTGCCATCTGATGTAACAGGTTCTCAGGAGCCAGGGATTAGGCCATTATTTGGCCACACCGAAATATGCATACACATAATACAAAGTATCACCAAATAGGTGACACTCAAATACTTCCCATTCCCTTTTTTCTGCCATTTTAAATTTAAACAGGGATTTCTGAGACTTCCCAAGTGGTCCAGTGGTTAAGAATCCACCTTGCAATGCAGGGGATGTGGGCTTGATCCCTGGTTGGGGAATTAAGATCCCACATGCGGCACCCAGAGAAACTCAGCTCACACCTCAAAAACTCCTGAGTCTGTGGACTGCAATGCAGGATCCCGACTGACACAATGAAGATCCTATGTGTCTCAACTAAGACCCAAGGCAGCCAAATAAATAAACAAATATAAAAGTAGAGATTATCCAATCATCTGTGCAGCCTTTAGGTTGAGAATGCAGATCCCAAAGTCAGCCTCCCCTGGTTAGAATTCAGGCAGCACCACTTCCTAGCTGGATGTTCTTGGGAAAATCACTTAACCTTTCTCTGTGCTTCAGTTTCCCTTTTCATGAAAACAAATGATGCTAATAGTGCCTAACTTGTGGTGTTGCTGTGAGAATCAAGTGCTTTAACAGTTTCACGTAATACATTGATTACTGTTAAGGATTAGCTGTCATAATCTTATTTATACTCTTCACTTTAGGGAAAGACACTGCACTGATGTCATTCTGCCCCCAGATCAGACCCACAGGGCTCTGCATTCCAGGGCCTTTTTGGTGACAGATGTTGTTCCAGAGCCCTGAGTCATCTCATCCTGGGGGAAACTTGGAGTCAGCCTCGCCCAAACCCTCCTCAGTTCAGTAGGCAGCTGACGGGTGGCCTGACCCACATTCTTACCCCTTTAGCAGATGAGAAACTGAGGCACTTAAGTGAGGGGTCTGGCTCGAGGACACACAGCTGTGGAGTGGGTTGAGGTACTCTGGACCAGACCTTGTCCTGGCTGATGCTGGGGACACAGTAGTGACTGATAAGGTCCCTGCCTCTGTCCCATGGAACCCACGCTCTGCTGGGATAGATAGCTGTGCTCAGACAGCAAGAAGCCAGGGCGGGGTGCAGGGTAGGGGGGGGGCCTGTGATGGGGGAAGGGAAGGCAGAGTGATCAAGGCTCAGTGAGGGACACTTAGGGGTCTCTGGGAGCCCTTACAAGGGCCAGCCAGGGGAGTCTGGGACAATTTCTAGAGGAAGGGACATCTGAATTGAGGCCTGAATGACAAGTCAAAGTCAGATAGGTAAACAAGAAGAGAAGTGTTCCAGGAAGAAGGAACGTGTTTTCAACCTAGAGGCAAAAAGTTTAAGTGCAGAAGACTGCATGCAGTGGAGCCAGAGAGAGCCTGCAGAAGGATGAGGCTGCAAGAGGCCAGGCCTGCGGGCCTCAAATGACAGGCATGAAGGGAGGGCTTTATCCTGACGGCCTGGGACGCCCCCCCCCCCACCCCCAGTTCATGGCGCCCAGCAACTGCCCTCCCCCAGCCCAGTCCCCTGCATTTCTCAGGACAAGGAGTGAGTTTGTTATTCAGTCGCTCAGTTGTATTTGACTCTTTGCGACCCCATGGACTGCAGCACACCAGGCTTCCCTGTCCTTCACCACCCCCCAGAGCTTGTTGAAACTCATGTCCATTGAGTCAGTGATACCAACCAACCATCTCATCCTCTGTCATCCTCTTCTCCTCCTGCCCTCAATCTTTCCCAGCATCAGGGTCTTTTCCAATGAGTCAGTTCTTTGCATCAAGTGGCCAAAATATTGGAGCTTCAGCCTCAGCATCAATCCTTCCAATGAATATTCAGGGTTGACTTCCTTTGATGAACTGGTTGGATCTCCTTGCTGTCCAAAGGACTCGCAAGAGTCTTCTTCAACACCACAGTTCAAAAGCATCAATTCTTCTACATTCAGCCTTCTTTATGGTCCAACTCCCACATCCATACATGACTACTGAAAAAACATAGCTTTCACCACACAGACCTTTGTTGGCAAAGTGATGTCTCTGCTTTTAAATATGCTGTCTATGTTTGTCATAGGTTTGCCGTTTTTGTCTTTTTTCCAAGGAGTAAGCGTCTTTTAATTTCATGGCTCCAGTCACCACCTGCAGTGCTTTTGGAGCCCAAGAAAAAAAAATATGGCACTGTTTCCATTTTTTTCCCCATCTATTTGCTATGAAGAGATGGGACTTGATGCCATAATCTTAGTTTTTTGAGTGTTGAGTTTTAAGCTAGCTTTTTCCCTTGCTTTCATTTTCAACAAGAGGCTCTTTAGTCTCTCTTCACTTTCTGCCATTAGGGTGGTATCGTCTACATATCTGAGGTTGTTAATATTTCTCCCAGTAATCTTTTTTTAATTAATTAATTTTTTAATTGAAGGATAATGGCTTTACAGAATTTTGTTGTTTTCTGTCAAACTTCAACATGAATCAGCCATAGGTGTACATATATCCCCTGCCTTTTGAACCTCCCTCCCATCTCTCTCCCCATCCCACCCCTCTAGGTTGATACCAAGACCCTGTTTGGGTTTCCTGAGCCATACAGCAAATTCCCATTGGCTATCTATTTTACATATGGTAATGAAAGTTTCCATGTTACTCTTTCTCTCAACAATCTTGATTCCAGGTTGGGATTCATCCAGCCCAGCATTTAGCATGATGTACTTTGCATATAAGTTAAATAAGCAGGGTGACAATATACAGCTTTGACATACTCCTTTCCCAAAGTTGAACTAGTCCATTGGTCCGTATTGGGTTCTAACTAATGCTTCTTGACCTGCATACAGATTTCTCAGGAGGCAGGTAAGGTGGTCTGGTATTCCTATCTCTTTAAGAATTTTCCACAGTGTATTATGATCCACACAGTCAGAGGCTTTAGCATAGTCAATGAAGCAGATGTTTTTCTGGAATTCTCTTGATTTTTCTGTGATCCAACAGATGTTGGCAGTTTGATTTCTGGTTTCTTTGCCTTTTCTAAATCCAGCTTGTATGTTTGTATGTTCTCAGTTCACTAACTGTTGAAGCCTCACTTGAAAAATTTTGACCATTACCTTGCTAGCATGTGAAATGAGCACACTTATGCAGCTGTTTGAATATTCTTTGGCATTGCCCTTCTTCGGGATTAGAATGAAAATTGACCTTTTCCATTCCTGCAGCCACTGCTGTTTTCTAAATTTGCTGGCATATGGAGTGCAGCGCTTTAACAGCATCATCTCTTAGGATGTGAAATAACTCAACTGGAATTCCATCACCTCCACTAGTTTGTTTGTAGTAACGCTTCCTAAGGCGCACTTGACTTCACATTCCAGCATGTCTGGCTCTAGGTGAGTGACCACACCATTGTGGTTATCTGGGTCATTAAGACATTTTTTGTACAGTTCTGCATATTCTTGCCACTTCTTAATCTCTTCTGCTTCTGTTAGGTCCTTGTTGTCTCTGTCCTTTATTGTGCCCATCTTTGCATGAAATGTTCCCTTGGTATCTCCAATTTTCTTTCTTTTTTTTTTTTTCTTCCATTTCCAATTTTATTGAAAAGATCTCTAGTCTTTCCCATTTTGTTTGAGTTTAGTGTCCCTCAAACAAAACCCCTCTCTTTCTAAAGGAAGCAGCCCATTGCATCTTCCAAAGGCCAGCAGAAGGGACTGGTGGGATTGGTGGTTGGGGGGGTGGTGTTGGGGAGGATGGCTGGGCATTCTACCCTTCTTGGCCTGCCCCTCCTCTTAAAGCCAGAGACAAGCCCTGAGATCATTACTCACTTTACAGTAACAATAACTAATGTTAATTGAGCAGCTATTGAGTGCCAAGCAGTATTTTTGGCTAGGGACCCACCCAGTGGCACTAGTGGTAAAGAATCTGCCTGCCAATGCAGGAGGTGCTAGAGATGCAAGTTTGATCCTTGGGTCTGGAAGATTCCTTGGAGAAGGAAATGGCAAACCACTTCGGTATTCTTGCCTGGAAAATCTCATGGACAGAGGAGCTTGGCAGGTTACGGTCCACGGGGTTGCAAAGAGTCAGACACAGCTGAGCAACAAACATTATACTGAGCAAAAGAGACAAAACCCTGCTATAAAAGGTGTGACATTCCAGTGGAGAAGACAGAAAGAGTCAGGTAAATACACAGATTCAAGTATGTGTCGGGAGCTTCACCTGTGGTCCAGTGGCTCACTCAATGCTTCCAGTGGACAGGTCCAGGTTCAGTCCCTGGTCAGGGAACTAGATCCCATATGCAGCAACTAACAGTTTGCGTGCTGCAACTGAGACCTGGGGCAGCCAAATAAATAAAAATAAATATAAAGAGTATGTCAGCAAAATGAGGCAAGGCAGGGGTTGGGGAATGCTGGGAAAGAGGTGTGCAAGATATATTGGGGTCAAGGATGACCAGGGTGTGGGGTGTAAGGGACGTGCCATGAGAACGAAGGGAGGGGCCCCATTGACTGAGGGAGAACATTCCAGGTAGCATAGGAACCCAGGAAAACAGTCCAGGGAGGGTGCGGGCACCTTCCCCATCCTCCTCCCCACACCCAGGGCTCTGCGCACCCAAATCAAGATGAACTTTTAGTTGAAAAACTCCCCTGTCCCACTCCAGAACATTTCCCTTTTCTTGACTTCCTTTATTCTGAGGCTGGGAGACATTGCCCACAACACACACACACACACACACACACACACACACACACACACACGCACCCCTCCCCAGCAATGTCTCCTCCAATTTCTGTCTTTCCCTTGATTTTTGAAACCCCCAAAGACAAGTGTGGGGTCTGTCTTCAGTGGTTTCTATCTTCACAGATGGGGGTCTGTCTTGGTCACCCCAGTGTCATCAGCAACCTTTAAAAGTATAAATCTGATCTCATCAGACGCCCGATTAAGACCATCCATGGTGCGGCATTCCTCTTGGAATGAAATTTAACCTTCATGCGTCTTCCTAAGAGACCCTCCTGTTCTGCCTCTCCTTGCTCACCAGCTCCCCCCACAACACCCCTCACCTTCTACACTCCCTTTCCTCTAGCTCACTTGGCTCCAGCCCCCTGGCTTCTCTGCTGTTCCTGGAACGCAGCCAGCTCCCCGCCACCTCAGGGCCTTTGCATCATCCAGGAGGAGGCACTGGCCTCTGTAGGACCCCCAGGGGCCCTTTGCCCCTTGCCACAGCAAAATCAACCCAGATTCATATGTATCCAGTGACATCAGTGGTCTGCATCTTGCTGGGGGCAGTGACCCCACCCTCTGCTTGGCCCTGCAGACATATGCTGCAGTCTACCCTAGAGTGCAAATGTCACCCTTGGACCCTGCAGGAATTCTTCCTTCTGCTGTGAGTCATGGTGGAGTGGGCCAGGAAGTCACCACAAGCTCTAGATGGCCATGCTCATTGTTAACAGACAGAAACACCGCTGTACTACTGGGCACCCCCAAATTCTTCCCACATGACAAAGCCTGGCATAGCAAGGCCTTCCAGACTCTTCCCAGGCTACATCTGGAGGCATGCTCATTGCTTTGGAGCGATTCTATTGATTGCTGTATATTTTAATACCATGCCTGGGCTGACTCAGTGATTGCTTGAGATATTCCCTGACTTCTTGTCAAGTGGACTATCCTCACAGAGCCTGACCTGAGATGCCCACTTTTCTAATTCCCAGAGATCCCAAGATAATAATCCCAACAATGGCTAATACTTCTGGAGCCTCTATAGGGTCCCAAGCATGGGGCTGAGGGCTCCATGTGCTTCTTGCTGTCCCCTCCTCAGAAATACCCTATGAGTGAGAGACAATGACATTTTTTTTTAAAATAAATTTTATTTTTTCGAAAAAATATTTATTTATTTTTATTTGGTTGCACTGGATCTTAGTTGCAGCATGTGGGTTTCTTTAGTTGTGGTGTGTGGGATCTAGTTTCCTGACTATGGATTGA
Source organism: Odocoileus virginianus (assembly GCF_023699985.2). Lineage (NCBI taxonomy): Eukaryota > Metazoa > Chordata > Mammalia > Artiodactyla > Cervidae > Odocoileus > Odocoileus virginianus. The sequence continues at coordinate 15,673,121 of NC_069693.1, read as the reverse complement.
ACCCAGGCCCCCTGCACTGGGAGCTTGGAGTCTTAGCTGCTGGACCACCAGGGAAGTCCCTCTTTTTTTCTAATTTTTTTTTCCCATAGAGCCATGCGGCATGTGGGATCTTAGCTGTCTGACCAGAGGTCAAACCTGAGCCTCCTGTGCTGGAGGCATGGAGTTTTAACCACTGGACTACCAGGGAACTCCCTGAGAAACAATGACTTTTTAAACCCCCGTTTTACAGTTAGGAAAACTGAGGCTCATAGAGTTAAAGTCACTTGACCACAGCTAATCAAGGACATTGTTAAGGCTGGAACCCAAGACTTTCTTTCTCCAGGGATGAGAAAAAATTTATTATAGCAACATTCTTCAGTTCTTTCTTACTTACTTAAATTCTTTAGTGTGAAAATTTCCAAACATAAACAAAAGTAGAATAGTATCATGGAGGTTCTCGTACCCACAGGGCAGCTTAACAATGACCAAGTTTTGGCCAGGTAAGAATACTGGAGTGTGTAGCAGTTCTCTTCTCTAGGGGATCTTCTGAACCTAGGGATTGAACCTATGTCTCCCGCATTGCAGGTGGATTCTTTAACATCTGAGCTACCAGGGAAGCCCTCCAAAGAATATCAAGGAGAGATAAGAAAGCCTTCCTCAGTGATCCATGCAAAGAAATAGAGGGAAACAACAGAATGAGAAAGACTAGAGATCTCAAGAAAATTCGAGATACCAAGGGACCATTTCATGTAAAGATGGGTATAATAAAGGACAGGAATGGTATGGACCTAACAGAAGCAGAAGAGATTAAGAAGTGGCAAGAACACACAGAAGAACTATACAAAAAGATCTTCATGACCCAGATAATCACGATGGTGTGATCACTCACCTAGAGCTAGACATCCTAGAATGTGAAGTCAAGTGCGCCTTAGGAAGGATCACTATGAACAAAGCTAGTGGAGGTGATGGAATTCCAGTTGAGCTGTTTCAAATCCTAAAAGATGATGCTGTGAAAGTGCCACACTCAATATGCCAGCAAATATGAAAACTCAGCAGTGGTCACAGGACTGGAAAAGGTCAGTTTTCATTCCAATCCCAAAGAAAGGCAATGCCAAAGAATGCTCAAACTACCGCAAAATTGCACTCATCTCACACAATAGCAAAGTAATTCTCAAAATTCTCCAAGATAGGCTTCAATAGTACGTGAACCATGAACATCCAGATGTTCAAGCTGGATTTAGAAGAGGCATAGGAACCAGAGATCAAATTGCCAACATCTGTTGGATCATCAAAAAAGCAAGAGCATTCCAGAAAAACTTCTATTTCTGCTTTACTGACTATGCCAAACCCTTTGACTGTGTGGATCACAACAAACTGGAAAATTCTGAAAGAGATGGGAATACCAGACCACCTGACCTGCCTCTTGAGAAATCTTTATGCAGGTCAAGAAGCAATAGTTAGAACTGGACATGGAACAACAGACTGGTTCCAAATCGGGAAAGGAGTATGTCAAGGCTATATATTGTCACCCTGCTTATTTAACTTATATGCAGAGTACATCATGAAAAATGCTGGGCTGGAAGAAGCACAAGCTGGAATCAATATTCCTGGGGGAAATATCAATAACCTCAGCTGACACCACCCTTATGGCAGAAAGCAAAGAAGAACTAAAGGGCCTCTTGATGACAGTGAAAGAAGAGAGTGAAAAAATTGGCTTAAAACTCAACATTCAAAAAACTCAGATCATGACATCTGGTCCCATCACTTCATGGCAAATAGATGGGGAAACAGTGGAAATAGTGGCATATTTTATTTTGGGGGCTCCAAAATCTCTGCAGCCATGAAATTAAAAGACACTTGCTCCTTGGAAGAAAAGTTATGATCAACCAAGACAGCATATTAAAAAGCAGAGATATTACTTTGCCAACAAAAGTCCATCTAGTCAAAGGTATGGTTTTTCCAGGAGTCATGTATGGATGTGAAAGTTGGACGATAAAGAAAGCTGAGTGCTGACGAATTGATACTTTTGAAGTGTGGAGTTAGAGATAACTCTTGAGAGTCCCTTGGACTGTAAGGAGATCCAACCAGTACATACCAAAGGAAATCAGTCCTGAATATTCATTGGAAGGACTGATGCTGAAGCTGAAACTCAAATACTTCGGCCACCTTATGTGAAGAACTGACTCATTTGAAAAGATCTTTATGTTGGGAAAGACTGAAGGCAGGAGGAAAAGGGTTGAGAGGATGAAATGGTTGGATGGCATCACTGACTCAATGGACATGAATTTGAGTAGACTCTGGGAGTTGGTGATGGATAGGGAGGCCTGGCATGCTGCAGTCCATGGGGTTGCAGAGAGTTGGATATGACTGAATGACTGAACTGAAGTTGTGGCCTACTTTGTTTTATCCATCCCACTCCTGAACTCATTATTCACTTTTTGTAATGCAAGTCCCAGATATCATGGAAGCCTGTAAATATTTCAGCATGATGTTCTAATAAGAGATATGGCCTTTTAAAAAAGGCACTATTTGCTCACACTTAACAAAATGAGCAAGAATTCCCAGGATATGAAAAACTGAGTGCATATTCAGATCTTTCTGATTGTCCCCCAAATATCCTGCCCTCCTCTCCCACACCACAGTTTTTCCTGGCTCCCTAATGCTTGGATATCAGAGGTTCGAACATTAGGGATACAGTGGGGACAAGGCATATTCCCTGTGTGGCTTGCAGGATCTTAGTTCCCCAACCAGGGTCTGAACCTGTGCCACCACAGTGAACATGCCTAGTCTTAAACTATTTAGCATTGATGACGATGAGTTACTTCAGTCGTGTCCGACTCTTTGCGACCCTATGGATTGTAGCCCGCCAGGGTCCTCTGTCCATGGGGTTTTCCAGGTTAGAATTCTGGAGTGAGTTGCCGTGCCCTCCTCCAGGGGATCTTCCCAACCCAGGGATTGAACCCAGGTCTCCTTCATTGTAGGCAGATTCTTTACTGTCTTAGCTACCAGAGAAGCCCTGTTGGCGTTATTATTTTAGTGGCTAACATTTGAGTCCTGACCATATGCCAGGTCCCTTACTACTAATGCTCATAGTAATGAAAATATATTGGGTATTTACTTTGTGTTCATGCCTAGGCTAAGCATTTTAACAACAAAGACAACAATGGCTAATATATTTGGGGCATTTCCCATGTGCCTATCTGTATGTAAGCACATTAAAATGATGATGATCATAACAATAATATTGGCAAATATGTACTGGGCACTTGCTGTGTCCTTGTGCTAAGTGTTTAACGATATATAACAATGGTTGTTGTCATTTACATGACATGTAATGGCCACTGACAAATGGTCATTTACTACACGTTGGTCATTTATCAACATGTCTGGTCATTTACTATGTGTGTAATCCTGTCCTCATAATAGCAGGTAATATTTTCTAAGACCTCATTCTATACCAAGCACTGAGTCAGCATGTTATTAATAGTAATATTAGTCAGTGTGTGTGGACACCTTACTGTAGGCCAGTTGGGTGCCACATGCCTCCTGCACATGATCGCACTGACCCTCAAACAGCTCGAGTTTATCATCTGTATTGTTCAGAGCAGGAAGCCAAGACTGCCAGGTGTGCTGAGCGATCAAGGGGCAGAGCCAGGTCTGGACTCCAGGTCTCTCTGACCCTCAACTGTGCTCTTCACTGCGGGGCTGTGCTCTCTGCCAGGGGACACTGGTCTCACAGTTGTTGCTCTCTGGGCCCGTCATGAGCATCAGACATGCCCATCACTGACTCCAAGCATCTCCTTCATACCCATCCTTGCTGCGCCAGCCCCTCAGCCTCTGCTCCTCTCGACCCAGCAGCCAGACCTAAATTTCTGCCTGCTGCAAGCCTCCACTGTGCCCTGTTCTGATCGGCTAGCCTGGGGCAGGGCTGCTCACCTGGCCTCCCTCCCCAGGTAGGAGACATGGTCTAGCTCATCTGATGCCCCCCTCCCCCCCCCCGCCGCCACTGCAACTGCGACAGATCAGGGCATCTTTGCTGCAGCCTGGCTCCGTGCCCTGTTGGAGAGGTCTGTGGTCTTCGGGGGGGCCGGTAGGGCTGTCAGAGCCCCCTAGGTACCTGTATGGACACTGGAGACCCTCACTACTTCCCCTTCAATGGGGCCATGGCTCACTTGCAAGATACCTGCACCCACCACCTGGCCCATTCCTGTGGGGGTTCTCCTTCTGTGTGGTTTCCAACAGGAACCTCCGCAGCCCACACGTGTCCTTCCTGTGCAGCAAGGAGGAGGAGCTCAGCAGCTGGAGACTGAAGACCTGTGTGACCTTGAAACAGGGGCCGCAAGTTCAGGTGAGAGGATGGACTGGTGAGCCCCACTGTCAGTCCTGTCCAGGCCGATCCCTCATCCCACCTTCATGCCTTTAAGTCCATGCGGTCATCCATCCATCAATCCATATAACCTTTCTTCCATACAATCCTCCTCAATCCATCCATCCATCCACCTTTTCGTCCATTCATTGATCCATCCATCCCCTACCCCTCCATCCTTCCACTCCTCAATTACCTACCCCTCTATAAAACTTTATTGAAACTCCCCTGCATCAAATCATCTCTAGTGTATAGCACACCACTGATTCATCCATCCCTCCATCCTTCAGTTCATTCCTCCCTCTATACAGCCATCCTTCCATCCATTCATTTATCTACCCATCTTTAAATCGATCCATCAATCATCACTCATCTATTCAACAAAACTTTACAGAGACTTTGTGTCAGACCCTGTTCTAGACTCTGGGGACACAGCAGAGATCAAAACAGACAGGTCCTTTCTCCCCTGGGGCTCACATTATAACAGTGGGAGACAGACAGTAAAAATAAATACACGTCAGATGGTAATAAGTCCTAGAAAAATAAAACATGAAAGGAAGATTGGGAGTCCATGTGTGTGAGGAGGGGATTACAATTTTAAATGTGGTGAATTCCCTCAGGCTTCCTGTGGGGAAAATACTATTATTGGGAGTGGGAGGCTAATGTGAAAGGCCTGGCAGGATGTGACAGGGGTTGGAATCAGGGCAAGGATAGGAGGGGGTGCGGTGACGCGGTGGGATTTTGAAATACTTTGAAAGGATCAGATGTGGGGTGAGAGAGAGGGTGAGGTCCAAGATGACTTGGTTTGGGGCCTCCGTATCCTGAAAGATGGAGAGGTCCCTGCCTGAGATGCAGAAGGTGGGGGGGAACGGGGCTCAGATTTGGACAGGTGGAGTTGGAGATGTCTGTTTCTTACTGCTCCCTCCCTTTCCTGACACCTGCAACACTGGGCGGGGGGAGGAGGTGGGGGGAGGAGTCAGACCCTGAGCGCCCCCCATGCCCAGGTGGGCAGCAAGGGAGTGAGCCTCCCAGTGCAGCTGGGCCCCGGGGCTCATGTGTGGTGGGAGCAGGGCATCACGGTGCTGCAGATGGGTACCAGCTCCCACTTCATTTCAACAGCCTCAACAGGCTATTCCTGATGGTACGGCCTGAGAACCAAGGGCAGGCACTGGGGCCATCTCTGTAGCCGCTGTGGCTTCAGAGGTGACCCTGGTGATGCCAAAGTGCTCCCCAGTGGGGTGCCCACCCCTCGTGATGCTGACTTTGACAGCGCCTGGCAGACCCAGGATAGCCGGCCTGAGTGAGTGGCCACACAGGGCCAGGGAGGCCTGGGTTGGGGGAAATGCTGGGCTGGGAGCAAACAGCAGGCAAGCAGAGGATGCCTCGACAGACGGCTGAAACAGAGGCCACTGGAGGCAAACACATGGTGCTCCTTAGTGCCAGGAACAACTGTCGTACCTATTTACAGATGAGGAGACTGAGGCACAGAAGGTATTTGCCCAGGTTCTCACAGTAGTAAATGATAGAACAGGGAGTAGAATCTAGGCAGCCTGGATCCAGAGGCCTTGATCTTAAATACTCCACACTACCACCTCACCAAAAGGAGAAAGAAAATCCTCCCCCTCACCAAACCTGTAGTCCTGAGATGCCCCATGCTGCAGCCACTAACCTCATGTGCCATGTAAATTTAAATGTGAATTCATTTAGGGACTTTCCCAACAGACCAATGGTTAAGATTCTGTGATTCCACTGCTGGGGGCATGGGTTCGATCCCTCGTCAGGGAACTGAGATCCCACATGCTGCAATGTGTGGCCAGAAAAAAAAAGGGGGGAATTAATTTGTATTACATTAAACCTCTTGTTCCAGTCACACCAGCCACATCTCAAGTGCTCAGTAGCCACAGGCTTGAAACCAACAAGACTACAGAACTACAGCCACTCTGAGATGAATAGGTTGGGATTTCTTTTTTGGCCACACTGAGCCGCATGTGGGACTTCCCTGACCAGGGATCGATTCCGTGCCTCCTGTAGTGGAAGCACAGAGTGTTAACAACTGGACCACCGGGGAAGTCTGGGTTGGGTTTTTTTTTTTTTTTTTTTAAGTTTATAAAACTGTCCCAGGAGCAGACAGGGACTGGAGGACAAGGGCTGGCAGAGCTGGCCAGCCAGGGGGTAGGATGTGAGGTTTGGAGGTGGTCATGCTGAGTCCCTGTGACCCCTACCCTCCCACCAGCTGTCAGCAAGACACAGGGGGCCTTGAAATCTGCCAAGGCTGCCAGGCAGCTCTGCAGAATTCTGGCAAACTGCTCCGGGCCCTTCACCAAGTGCCATGGCATGAGGACCCCCTGTCCTGCATGCAGACCTGCGTATTTGACCTCTACCAGTAGGCCCTGGCACTGCATGCTGTGTGCCTCCCTGGAGACCTACGCTGAGCCCTGTACCCAGTGTGGTGCCTGCCTGCCTGAGTGGCGAGCCACCCTGGGATACAGTAGGTGCCTCTTCACTGCTGACGAAAACCTCACCCCTTGGGCAGCTTTGATGTCCCCTTCCTTGGTCTCCCCCAGGGAGACCCCAAGCCCTGCTCCCCAGGATGGCCACCCAAACCTCAAACCAGACTCATGGACCTCCCTGGGGGTCCAGTGGTTAAGAATCCACCTGCCAATGCAGGAGAGATGGGTTTAGTCCCTGGTTTGGGAAGATCCCACATTCCAAGTGGCAACTGAGCTCTAGAGCCTGTGCTCCACAACAAGAGAAGCCACTGCAATAAGACTCCCGGGCACCGAAACTCAAGAGTAGCCCCCACTTGTCTCAACTAGAGGAAGCCCAGGCGCAGCAACGAAGACCCAGTGCAGCCAAAAATAGAAAATACATTTAAAAAGGTAAGGTATTAAAAAACCAGAGTCAGGGCTCCTCTCAGCTCTTGTTCTAATCCCCCCTCCCTCCTCTCTGCACTTCATCCTGAGTCATTCTCATTGCTCATCACCTGCCATGTTTTTAAGCGGCCCATGGATGTGATGGTAATAAACCACATGAAGGAAAAGCGCTAACGCAAAACAGTGGTGACCTAGGAAGTGTCCTGAGGCCCAGCCTTGCCCTTTCCCTGTCCTGCAAACATTCTAGGTTTTCCCCTCTGATTCAGGGGTTTCAGGGTGGCACCCCTCCCCTGGCTGGATGTGTCTAGCTCACAGCCACTCTGACTTCTTTGGGCCCCTGTGCCCAGCCCCCTGTGCCAGCCTTAACTCCTCTGTGCCCTGAGCCTGCCAGTGCACAGTGGGCTGTTTCTGCCATGAGGGCTTTGGCCTGGAAGTGGGTGGACGAGTGTTGGACCCTCACTGTGGCTGCCGCCTGCAGGCCAGCTACAGCCCTCTGGGCACTGAGGTTTACCGAGAGCCACCAGAGGTATGTGTGCCACAGGTGTAGACACCCCTTTGAGAGCCACTCCTGTGCCTGCGGGTCCCCAAACTGCGCTACCAGTCTGAGGTGTTGGGGGTTGCCACTCCATGTACTATGGGGTGCTGTGGCTCTAGGAAGACCCTCACCCACGCACCTTCAGTGGAACCCACCACCAGTGTCGAGGGCCTGGCCAGGAGGCACTGACCACAGCTTGCTGCCACACCACACCCCTGCACCATCTGGGTGTAGGTCAGGCATCAGGAGCCCTGGGGTCCCACGTGGGCTCAGCAGGTGGGTGTGGAACTGGCAGGATGGTGAGATCACTGTTGGAGGGACAGTTGGGGGCAGTCCAGGTAGGCATCAGCCAACTTGTAACAAACATGGGTGACAGCAGGCTGACAAAAGCATAGCCCAAGGTTGTCCCCTTTGGAGATGGAAATACTGGGGTTCTGATGCCCTTAGAACTGGGCAGACAGTCCCTGCCCCAGTCCTGCACTTCAGAGATCCCACTCTGGCCTCCTCTGACTGCACCCTCTCCCCACGGGTGGTGGAGTCCCAGGCCCTTTGGGACGTGCCCCCTGGAGCCTGCTACCCAACCCCCTCCCTGACCCCCTTCTAGACCTTGCTCCCGAGACTGGACCGTGCAGCAGCAATGAGCACAGCCAAAGGCCCCCTGGAGGAAGCGTGAGGCCAGATTGGACTGAGAGAGGGGCAGGCTGGATCATATGAACATGCAGGACCCCCTGCAGCTGGGTGAAACCAGGGCTGGAAAACAGGAGGTGGGCCAGGGGCAGGCTGTGCTCGGGCATCATTTCCTATCCAGGGATCCTAAGGTGTCACCTGGCCTTCGGCCATTAGAAAGGTCCTGGTGTCAAGGCAAGAAGCTAAAACATGTTCCATTTGGCAGTTTGGCAGCCTGAACACAAAAGAGGTGTGAGCCTCCATTTACATGGCTGTTCTGGGTCCACAGGCTTCCCTGGTGGCTCAGAAGGTAAAGGATCTATCTGCCTGCAATGCAGGAGACCCTGGTTCAGTCCCTGGGTTGGGAAGGTCCTCTGGAGAAGGGAATGGCAACCCACTCCAGTGTTCCTGCCTGGAGAATCTCATGGACAGAGGAGCCTGGTGGGCTACAGTCCATGGGGTCCCAAAGTATTGGACACGACTAAATGATTACCACTCTGGGTCTACCTTTCGGGCCCACCAGGAACCCGTCGATGCTCTAGCAGGCAATGGGCCAAGTGGTGAAGCGTGTGCTGCTGGACCTGGAGGCCTGAGTTTGAATCCCACTGTGCCATTCGCTAGCTATTGAGCTTGGCCTGGTGACTTTACAGTCTGTGGTTTGGTCTCCTCATCTGTACAAGGAGTGATAATGGTGCTGTGCGCACTTTGGTGGCCAGATGTGGGGTTTTCCACACCAGACAATTCTCTTTGGACACCAACCGGGTGTCTTCGATTCAATTCCGTTCTGACACTCTCTACCTGGGTCAGCAAACTCCACAGGCTAAAGGCTCAACCCCTGAAGACTATCCCCACTTTAGATGCCAAATTAGTGGGGTCCCCATGTTACCCACACTTCTGTCTGATTTGGCTACAATTCAGGGGTTCCTACACCCTCTATCCTCAGTTTCAGTAATTTGCTATATTGGTTCACAGAACTCAGGGAAACACTTACATTTACTGGTTTATTATAAGAAAGTGAAAGTGAAGTCGCTCAGTCATGTCCGACTCTTTGCAACCCCCCGAACTGTAGCATACCAGGCTTCTCTGTCCATGGGATTTTCCAGGCAAGGGTACTGGAGTGGGTTGCTATTTCCTTCTCCAGGGGATCTTCCCCACCCAGAAATCGAGCCCAAGTTTCCCGTATTGCAGGCAGACGCTTTACCCTCAGAGCCACCAAGGAAGCCCCAGCGATAACAGCTGAACAGCAGATGGAGAGGCGGAGTGGTACACAGAGTGAGGTCTGCAGAAGGATCCCAAATGTGGGTGCTTCTGCCCTTGAGGAGTTGGGCTGTGTCTTCCTTCCAGCGTGTGAATGTGTTCAGCAACCCACAAGTGCCCCCCTCCCGAAGCCCGTAGTTGAGGAATTTTTATGGCTGCTTCACCAGGTAGGCGTGATCAATCATTAACTCCATCCCTAGCCCCTCTCCTCTCCCCAAAGGAAGGAGGTGGAGATGGGACTGAAAGTTCCAAGCTTCTAACTATAACAACAAAAGCTCCTGATCTTGGCTTGACTTTTCAAGCGACCGGAACTCATCCAGGAGCCCACCAAGCATTGCCTCGTTAGAACAAAAGACACCCCTAGTGCCCCGGGAATTCCAGAGGATCTAGGAGCTCTGTGTACCAGGAACAAGGGTCAAGGACAAAATAGCAGGACGAAAGACGCTCCTGGCACCCCAGTCACTCTGGAGATACAAGTGTTTTAGGAGCCGTGTGCCAGAAACTGGGGGCAGAGACAGCATACAGCAAGTCCCCTACATATGAACCTTCAAGTTGCGAACTTTGAAAGTTGTGAACGTGTGTTCGTATGTCCAGTCACGTAAGTTTGTTCTATCTGAGCAGACACTGTTAGCTTTTGAGGCATAGGACCCAAATGTAGAATGGGACTCAAAGTTTGCAGCTGCCATTCAATGCAATCAAGTGCTACCATGTCATCTATGCCTCGAACAGAAGAGCCACTACCCACACATCACCAGGTCATTTTTTCCAAGAGGGTAAATAGAATTGAACCCAGCAAGGAACCAGAACCTGGGCCATCAACATCAGGAGTGAGTGAAGTTGCAGCTTCCCCCGCTCTCCTTTTCTGACCATCCTTCAGCTCTACCATCTTCCACTTCGTCTCCCTCCTCCAGTCAGTAACTCTTCTCGCCTGTTCACTCAATGCCAGTCCGTGTGCCAACTGTTGTACTGTACTACTGTACTATTCAAGGTACTGTACTGTAAGGTTACATATCTTTTCTTGATTGTCTTTTATGTATTATTTGTGCAAGAAGTATTATAAACCTATTACAGTATGGCACTATATAGCCCACTATGTTATTGGGTACCGAGGCTAACTTTGTTGGACCTACGAACAAATTGGTCTTAAGAACACACTCTTGGAACGGAACTCATTTGTGTGTAAGGGACTTACTGTATATATTTCTGAATATGTCACGAGTGCCTACCTGTATGTGATCATTAAAAGGTATAAATTGCCTAGGACAGGGTATTTAGTAAGGGGATAAAATGTTTGATAAATGAATAAAACTGCAAGGGCAAACCAGCTTCCTAGTGGTGCCCTGCCCCCCACCACAGGCAGAGTAAAATGCAATCCTTAAAACTCCCAAGTCAGGTCACAGAGGTCCTATCGCAAAGCCCTCCCATGGCACTGTCTTACCTGGAATATAACTGTGATCCATGTGACCCCCACAAAACTGAGACGGCTCTGACTTTACCTTCTCACACTTGCCCTTACTCACTCTGCTCCAGCCACACCAACCTCTCTATTGCCCTTCCAACACCTAGGCAGCCTCCTGCCTCAGGGCCTTTGCACTGGCTGTTCCCTCTGCCTGAAACACCCTTCCTTGAGAGCCTCACATAGCTGATGCTTTCTTATTCTTCATGTTTCAGCTCAAATGTCACCTCCTCTGAGAAGCCCTTCCTTGCTACCCCCATTAAAGGAGCCACCTCTCCCAAGTCTCTCTCTATTATAATCCCCCATTTTCTTTCCTTCAAAGTAATTTGTCAGCATCTTAAATCATCCTTTCTATTAATCTCTTCTTTGTTTCCTGTCTGTGTTCCTCTTGACTGGATAAGGCATCTCCAAGCGCGGGGACTTCGTTTATTTTGTTGAATAAATAGACAAAAATCCGAGCACAAAAGTAAACTTCTAGTATGTCAGAAGGTGATACAGTTTGTCCTGGAGACAAATTAAGCAGGAATGGAGACAAGAACATGCAGTAGGATATTACACTTCAAGACAGAAGGCAGGGAGGCACTGGGGCAGAGACCTGCAGGAGATGAGGGAGGGAGTCAGGTAGACACTGCAGGGAAGGGAACCAGGCAGAGGGAACAGCCAGTGTAAAGGTCCAGAGGTTGGAATGCTGCCAACCTCTGGGGCAGGGGGGCAAGGGGGTGAGTGAGCAATGATGAAAGAGGGGTGACAGAGGCTGGTTTCATAGGGCTGCACAGGCCACGGGGAGGAGTTCAGACTTTATCTGAGTTACTAGGGAGCCATGGAAGGGTTTGGAATAAGGGAAGGACAGGATCTGATTTTCTTTTTTTTTTTTTTGCCTGAAGCAACAATTTATTTGGTGAATGAACAAACAAGAAATACTCTCAATTTACTGCAATTATAATTTCCATTTCCAGTTTGCTTTTATCCTTATTAAGATTAAATTCCCTTAATTTGATTATATATGAAAAGATTTTCTGAACATGTGGCAGGGTAGGGAGGTGAAATTGCCTTTTGTACCTTTTAGTATTTTTATCGAAGGGTCTAAATTAGACTCGGGACAAAGTACGAACTGAAAACTTTGGGCATAACAATTAATGCTTTTGAAAGCAAGTTCTTGGAAAATAAGTTTTGAGTAATTTTTTGAATAACATTTTTCAGGATCTGACTTGTGATTTTTAAAGGATTCAGTTGGATGCTACGTGGAGAGCGGATCACGGGGACAGAAGCAGGGGACCCTGGGGGGCTGGTGTCTGGGCAGGACTACCTGACACAACTTGGGTGCCCAGGTTCCAAGCCGGCCTACCCCTGACGCTGGCTGGGGCCACACTCTGAGCCTTCTCTCCATCCTCAGCCATCACAATCCAGGTACTCTCCGGCTTCTCTGTGGCCTCCCATGAATCCCATGCCCTCTGAGATCTCCGCCGGCACCTTCTGTGGCCTTCCAGGAGTCCCACGCCCTCTGAGATCTCTGCCGGCAACTTCTGTGGCCTCCCATGAATCCCACGCCCTCTGAGATCTCCGAGATCGCTGGCACCTTCTGTGGCCTTCCATGAATCCCACGCCCTCTGAGATCTCCACCGGCACCTTCTGTGGCCTTCCAGGAATCCCACACCCTCTGAGATCTCTGCCGGCACCTTCTGTGGCCTCCCATGAATCCCACACCCTCTGAGATCTCCGAGATCGCCGGCACCTTCTGTGGCCTCCCATGAATCCCACACCCTCTGAGATCTCCGAGATCGCTGGCACCTTCTGTGGCCTGCCTGGGGACTTTCACACGGGTACTCCATGCAGCTCCCGGGGCCCCAGCAGCACTTGGTTCTCTGATACCCACACCTCCGCCATGGGCCTACACCCCTCTGTATCCACAAGACACAGACCTGACAAGGCAGCCCTGTTCCAGGCCTTCTGCAGATTGCTGGGCGCCCGCAACAGGCCCTGTAGTGAGGACGCGGAGCCTTGGGTCCACGTGGAGAACTGTGTCCACGAGCCCTGTGCCGCACGGTGGTCAGGGCAGACTTGTGTGCTGTGCTGAGGAGCTATATCCAGGAATCCCAGAGACCAGGCCTCCTGGTGCAGCCCTGGGTACACCTGGTGGCCTGCGGTGAGGGGGGGTTGCCAGGGGAGGGTCCTTCTCAGCCTGCTCTCACCAGCTGGCCCAATACCACCTCCAGGAAGTCCTCCTAGGTCAATGCCGCTCAAATAAAGTCACTGTGCACCCTGCTGGTAACTGTCCCCTTGAGGAAGACTGCTTCATCAAAAATGATGGCAGACATTGAGTGACATCAAATCAGCCAGGATAGTCTAGGTTATGCTGCAGTAACCAAGCCACCTGACATCTGCATTCCTGAACATGACCAAGGGTTAGTCTCTGACCTACAAATTCCACAGAATAGTCCAGGGCACCATTCAAGTCCATTTCCATCCTGTGATACCACCCTGGTCACAGGTGCGCCCCCTCACTCTTCAGCCCTCACCTTGGAAGTCACAGTACTTTGGCTAGATCGTGTCGTGATTCCCTCCCCCCGCCCCACTCCCCTACAAGAGTGGGGCTGGGATGGGGCAGCACATGGGCGTTCAGTGACCGTCAGTGACTCTACAATATTCATTAGCTCATTCAGTCCCCATAACAACCTGCCAAGGGGAGGGCTAGAATTACCTCTGTTTTATGGATGAGGAAACCGAGGCACAAGAAGGAGTTCCCGTAACTTGGGCAAGGTCACTCAGAGTCAGCAAGATGCGTGTTGCTTTGATTCCTGCTCTCCTTAGGATGAAGTGCCAGCCCTTGACCAAGCACCAGAGCCCTCACGTGGACTGACACTCCTGACCCCTGACAGCTGCCTGTCACCTCTCTTTACACTTCTGATGTGTGTCTACATCCACCAGGCAGTTTCTTGCTGCTTCTTCGGGGCTCAGAAACCCAAATGCCCAAGGAGCCAGTCAGCAAATGGCTGAAACAGATATAATGATGAGGGTAGACCAGGAAAATGTGGGAGGGTGTCCTTCTTACGGGGTTGGTGCTGCACTCACCAGATGATTGTTGCTAAGTGGGAGTCCAGGCTCAGGGGAACCCAGTCACCCTCAAATTCCAGCTCTGACACTCAGTAGTCACATGACCTTGGGCAAGTCACTTAACCTCTCTTGGTTTCAGTTTCCTTATCTGTGAAAGGGGGTGATGATGTCCTGTCTCCTGGGATTGTTGTGAGGTGTGGGCAGCATGCCATATGAAAAGTAAGCTCCTGCTATCTGCTCAATTATAGGTAGTTCTTTTGACCAGTGAGATGATAATGACCTTGCATAATTTCTGGCTAACTCAGTTTTCTTCAGTGAATTCAGGAAAAGAATATTAATATTAGTTTTCCCTGAGGAAACACAGAGCAGAGCCTGGTGTACAGTAAGTGTTCAGGAAATGCTATTTCAGACCATCTTCAGGAGGTAATGACCCTATCATCATATACATGATTATCTCCAACACCACCTCCATTATGATCATTACCACCACTGTCTTCCTCTCCATCACCATGATCTACACCATCACCATCACCATCACTGGTACCCTCATCACTATCACCACCACTACCATCATCACCATCACTGGTACCATCATCATCACTATCACTGCCACTACCATCATCATCATCATGGGTATCATCACCATCACTATCACCACCGCCACCATCATCACCAACATCATCACCATCATTCGTACCATTGTCATCACTATGGTACCCTCATCACCATCACCACCACTACCATCATCACCATCAGAGGTACCATCATCACTATCACCACCACTATCATCAGCATCATCAACGTCACCATCACTGGTACCATCACCATCATCCTCACCATCACACTACCATCATCACCATCAGCAGCAGCATCATCATCACCATTACATTACCTCTGGATGATGCCTCCACCTTCTTCCCTGCCCTATGACCTGCCCTTGTCCCCCTCAACTCTCTTTCTGCCCCCTTGGTTGTCTTCTGGTTGGATGTATTCCAGAATAGTAATGCTGGGCTAGTTATTAACCCCCATCCGTCTCCCTCCAGAGCTGGCTTGTGCTCCCCACAGCCACTTGAGCTCTGTGGCTCCTCATGTCCCGGTTCCTGTGCTGAGCCCGCCCTGCCTGACAGCTGTGACACCGGCTTTGTGCTCAGCAGCATTGACGGCAAGCCCCTGCCCCCTCATGCAGTGCAGTGCAGCTGCTCCATGGCGGGGCGGGGGCAGGTACCACCCGGCTGGGGAGCACTGTGAGCAATTTTGCCACTGTAAGCTTTCCACTTGCACTGCTCCCCCTCCTCCTGAGGGTCTGGGCATCTTGGGGTGCCACCTGCTCTCCCCATGCACGTGCCAGGCCTTCGAGCACTCGAACATCACCACCTTCAATGGGAGGACTGCCAAGTTCCCAGGAATTTGTGTTTCTGTCTTTGCCAAGTCCTAAATGGGAAAACCTCCCATTTGAGACCTGAGACTTGTCTGAAACCCACAGGGGTGGATGTGTTTTCCAAGCCTGAGGGCCCCTGCCTACAAGAGTTCCATTGTTGCCTGTTGGAAAACACACAGCTGTGCCCCTCCCACTACCCGCCCCCCCCCACCCAATTTCCAGGAAAGGAACCCGCTTTCAGAATTAGTCATGCTGTCAGCATCCCACACAAAAACCCCATTGAATCCAAAGGGCAGCCTAGAGGGTGAATTCTATTTTTAACCCCATTGTATAGATGGGGAAACTGAGGCCCAGGGAGGAAGAATTGCTTGCCCAAGGTCACAACAGGGAGAAAGAGGTGGAGCTATGACTTGAACCTAGGCTTTGAACCTCTGCTCTGAGTTTCTTCCCTCTCTGTGGGTTTGTGTGCCTCCTAAATGTGACCTGCTTAAGGAAAGGGAGGTACCTGATTCATCTGTTATGGGGCCTGGGATGTAGTAACTCTCAAGAATGATTTTCAGGTGGTCCAGTGGTTAGGACTCAGTGATTTCACTGCCGAGGGCCTGGGTTCGATCCCTGGTTGGGCAACTAAGATCCCACAAGCCACGTGGCCAAAACAACAACAACAAAAGAAAGGGGGGAAAATCAGCCTCAATTAATCATCAGGACTTCCCTGGTGGTCCAGTGGTTAAGGATTCACCTTGCAATGCAGGACACATGGGTTCAACCCCTGGTTGGGGAACTAAGATCCCACAGGCCTCGGGGCAACTAAACCCATGTGGGGTAACTACTGAGCCCGCCACTACAGAGTTCTTATGCCACAATGAAGATTCTGCTTGCTGTAACTAAGACCCATACAGCCAAATAGATAAATGAATAGAGTATCAAGCTTTAAAAAAATAGTTTTCATTCATTCACTCAGCACATATTTATTGAGCACCTATTATGTACCAGGCTTTGTGTTTAGTGCTAGGGACTTGCAGAGAATGGAACAGCCTAAGAAGATCCCTTCTTCCCAGAGCTAACATTACAGAAGTGGGAGGGAGAATAAATATAACCAATAAGTGTGTAACTGTTCAGCATGGCAGGAGGTGACATATGCTAGTGCCACAGAAAAAAAAGAAAAGAAAATAGAGAATAGGGTGGGGTGGGGTGTGGAAAAAGTAAGCGGTTTTAAATCAAGTAGCCAAGGAAAACTTCATGAAGATGGTGACAATTGAGCAAAGCTCTGAAGGAAGAAGGTGAGGGGAGTGACCCAAGCGACATCCATGAGAAGGGTGAGTTTGGTAGTGAGAACAGCAAGTGCAAAGGTCCTGGGGCTAGAAAGGCACCTAGTGGGTTGGAGGAGCAGCAGAGTTATTAGGGGGAGGCATACAGACTGAAACCGCTGAAACCGCCCACCCTGGCCGGACACCATAGTAACTACTCACTACTCGGCGTGAGTTATTTTAAAGCAGGAGGTCCTGGTAAGGAACTTGGAACTAATAAGTCAGGACCAACCGGAAGAGTTTAGGAAAGGTCAAAAGAAGACCCCGTGTGTCCTTCTACCTCCCAGAATCCTTCTCATTGGCATCCCTCTTGGCTGAGCAGTGCGTGAGCCACCAGGAAGAACCCTGAGTCAGAATGATTGGCCAGAGACAACCGGGAGACTAATCCTATCACCGTAAAACCTGGGACTACGAGTCAGGTGGCAGAGCAGTTCTCCTGGGTTCCCTTACCCTCCTGCTCTCCCCGCCGGGCGTCCCTCCCCAATTAAGTCTCTTGCTTTATGAGCACGTGTGTCTCCCCAGACAGTTCATTTCCAAGCATTAGACAGAAGTCCACTCTTGGGCCCTGGAAGCAGCCCCGCTTCCTGCAGTAGGGCAGCCAGTGGGACTGGAGCTGAGGAGCGAGTGAGTGCAGAAGTAAGGAGTTGAGGGGGAGGAGAGGGGATGGGGGGCCAGATAGGGGAGTGACTTACAAGCTGTGGGTCCTGGCGAGGATCTGGCTTTTGCCAGGAGAGAGATGCAGCCAGAGGAGCCAGGGGAGCCCTGGTCTGACTCAGGGGTCCTCAGGTGCCCTTCTCTGAGTGTGGGGAGCAGGCTGTCAGGGTTGGGAAGGAGCAGGGGGACCAGGGAGGAGGCTGTGCGATGGTCCAGGAGGGAGAGGATGGAAGCGGGGCCAGGGTGGGGGCAGGGAGGGGAGTGGGGTTTGGTTCTGGCAGTCTTTTCTGGTGTCTAATTCCCTCTTCTAACCTGCTGTCTGTTCTTGGGACCCCCAAAGTTATGTGGGGCCCGTGGCCCTTTTGTCACCACTCCCCTGCCCCACACACACAGGGTGTGGAGCCAGACAACCTGCCTTGGAATCCCAGCTTTGACCCTTAAATGACTCGGGAGCTGACTGAACCCCTCTGCACCAGTTTTCTCCACTGGTAGAACAAGGCCTGCCCAGCAAGTGGTGAGTCCTGCAGCCACACACACTGCAGGGTTGTTAGTTGACAATAGAGAGGCGGTTAGCAATAGTAGGTGATGACTCAGGAATGTACAGGAGCATGCCCTTGGCTCTCCGCACTGCCTTCTTGGATGCCAAGGTGCAGGGGGAAGGGGGATGGGAAGGCTGAGATGTCAGGGCCCCTGGTTGCCAGCGGGCTGCCTGGTCAATGCCTCCCCAGGGCCGCGGGCACCGACCAAGCTCTTAGAACTGCAGACTCATTTCTCTGCATCTGCAGCCAAGCAGGAGCCTATCAGCCCTAGAATCTGCCTCAGAGCCTCAGGGGTCCCACCAGGCTGGGCTGGGCAGCCATGGCAGGGTGAGGCAACCACAGCTAGGGAGAGGCAGAGCAGGGTACCCACGAGTCAGGGAACTGATCCGAAAGAAGGAAAACGAAGCTATTGGGGGAGGGCAAAAAGTGAACACAGGCTTTTATCTAAAAGGGGAAAAATATGTGTGTATATATATATAATGTGTGTATTTTTATTATATATATATAAATGGACTTCCCTGGTGACTCAGTGATAAAGAACCCACCTACCAATTCAGGAGACGCAATCCCTGGGTTGGGAAGATCCCCTGGAGGAAGAAATGGCTACCCACTTCAGTATTCTTGCCTGGGAAATCCCATGGACAGAGGAGCCTAGCAGGCTACAGTCCATGGGGTTGCAAAAGAGTCGGACACGACTTAGCAACCAAACAACGAAGAAATATACATAAATACATGATATTCAAAGTTCAATTAAATTCTGTTTGACATGTAGGTTACCCAATTCTGAATTTATTTTTTCCTCCATTCTTTTGCTGTTGTTTTTGACCTTGTGTCTTATTGTTTTGTGTAAATGTTTATTTTTAAAAGTTTTTTTTACTGATTTTCCCCAACTTTTCTTTTGAATTATTTTTAACTACAGAAAAGTTACGTAAACCAGTACAATGAACCCAAAAACCCTTCAGAGAGATTCACTAATTCTTAGTAGTTTGGCTCATTTCCTTTAGCTCTCCCTGTCTCTCGTGTTTATGATTTCTTTCTGAGCTCTTGCATCTCAGAAGTCTTCTCCAGCCCCTTCCATATGCAGGCATTTCACAAGCCTCGGTTTCTTTCTCTATTAGTTGCCTGTCGAAGGCTTTTCAGGAGGAAGTCACAAAATAAGACCAGGCTTTTTGCTAATGATGCCTTTTCCCCTGACAGCAGGCAAACAGCCCTGGGGATCTTTCCTGCGTGACCGCTCCCATTACATCCCCCAGGGGTCCACCACCTGGACGTGTGTGTCCAGGGTCAGTGCTGAAACAGTGGTCACGTAGGCAGAGGGTGGGGCTCAGATGGAAGGTGATAGGAGCAGGCCTGGGGCCGGAGAAACTGTGGATCACCCACTGCCTCTCTTCCTCCCATGGAACCTCCTATCAGGGGAAGATGGGGCCAGGGTCACCCCAAGAAGACAGACCTGTCCCTCCAACAACTAGTGCCAAGGAGGGATGTGGTTCAGTTAAGCCAGATCTTCCACGAGAAGCCTAACACGTAGCCTGACACTGAAATATCCTGTTTAAATGTTGGCAACTATAAATAGTTGCAATACTTTTGGAACTAAAGCAAACATGTACAATAGTTGGGTTGGCCCAGGGACTGCCAATTTGAGATCCTCATTTCGGGGACAGAGACAGGCTGGGGGGAGGCTGCAGGGTGCCCCCCTTGAACACCCAGTCCCCTCTCACACGATAACTCCTACTCACACTCAGGACCTCTAGCCATTGGCCCACACCGTCACCCCCAGAGATGAGGAAACTGATCCAGGCCCGTCAGCAGATGTGGTCTGTCTGCTCACCTGCCTCCATTAGCAGCTCTGCCTCACCACCCCCGCCTCACTCCAGAAAGACCTCCGTGATGGTGAGGGGAGTCGTAAGAGTTCCTTTCTCTTATTATTTAAGAAATACTTCATGAGCACCACTATATGCTCTATGTATAATTCAGATGAAAATTGGGGGAGAGGAGCTGATGTACCAGCAGAGGAGGCAGATAATCAAAGCAGCAAAGAGAAGTTTCCTGAATATGCTTTGAAGATGGATAAGTCAGGAGGGAATAGAAGGACTTCCCTGGTGGCACAGTGGGTAAGAGTCTGCTTGCCAGTGCAGGGGACATGGGTTTGATCCCTGGTCCGAGGAAGATTCCATATGCCATGCAGCAACTAAGCCTGTGAGTCCCACCTACTGAGCCTGTGCTCTCCAGACCATGAGCTGCAACTACTGAAGCCCAAGGGCCTAGAGACTGTGCTCCACAACTAGAGAAGCCACTACAAAGAAAAGCTCACACGCCGCAATGAAGAGTAGTCCTCATTTGCCACAACTAGAGAAAGCCTGCACAAAGCAATGAAGACACAACACAGCCAAAAATAAATAAATGAATAAATAAATAAAGAAGGGAATAGAAAGGGCAAGGGTGGAGACTTTCCTGGTGGTCCAGTGGTTGGAACTTCCCTCTTCCAACACAGGGGGTGCAAGGTTCAATCCCTATCAGGAAGCTAAGATCCCACATGCCTGGTGGCCAAAAAACTGAAAACATAAAACAGAAGCAATATTGTAACAAATTCAACAAAGACTTTAAAAATAGTCCACATTAAAAAAAAATCTTAAGGAAAGGTGGCAAGAGGGTCAGGGAAGTCCACGTCTTCAGCCAGGACTTGAAGAAGGTATCAGAAGGAGCTCTTACCTAGTGACAGGGAGGAGAAGAATCCTAGACAGAGGGAGCAATTGTTGCATAGGCCCTGAGACAGAAACATACTTGGGGAGGGAGACGGGGTGGCAGGTGGTGGTCCCTGACCCTTCCCCCGTTTGCCTAGTCCCTAAGATAGGGACTCACTCTAGTGACCAGAGGGCCTGATCCAACCTTGGACACATTTCACTTACTCCACAAAGTGTTAGGGAAATTAAAAGTCAGTTACCAACATTTAAAAATCAAGAGGTTTCATCCTAAAAATCAATGTTTCCAGCTTCTTTTGTTGGGAGATGACATCTGAGAAACTCAGAGTGCAGATCTCTCTCTCTCTCTCACACACACACACACACACACACACACACACGTGCGCGCGCATATGCATGCACACACACAAGAGTACAAACCTCCAGGTAACAATATGTGTGTGCTCAGATGCTTAGTCATATCTGACTCTTTGCGACCCCATGGACTGTAGCCCGCCACCTCTGTCCATGGGGATTCTCCAGGCAAGAATACTGGAGTGGGTTGCCATGCTCTCCCCCAGGGGATCTTCCCCACCCAGGGATCAAATCCAACTCTCTTGTGTCTCCTGCATCTCATGCAGATTCTTTACCACTGAGCCACCAGGAAGCCCATGAGTCACCCTGTCTGGCACCTCACGTGACTCCTGGAGGCCAGGCAGGCAGCAACATGCCCACAGCCACACCCCAAAGTGGCAGGACAGGACCTGACAGTTCCCACTTTTCTCCCGTAAGTACTGAATTCTCATGTCACAGGGAGCAGCTCCACAAAGCCCCAGGAGGCGACATTCATCTGTCCATGGGTATCTCTGATCCCAGGCTTCCCCCATGACTCCGCGGTAAAAAAGTCTGCCTGCCAATGCAGTAGACTCAGGTTCGATCCTTGAGGTGGGAAGAGCTGCTGGAGAAGGAAATCTTCTAACCCACTCAAGTATTCTTGCCTGGGAAATCCCATAGACAGGGAAGCCTGCTGGGCTACAGCCCACAGAGTCGCAAAGAGTACACACACACACACATAAACGTACTTGTATATAATCATACATGCATAATGCATACACATATATAAATAAGCAGACACACTTTCAATATGACTGAAGTCAAATCAACCTGGAAGACTCATCCCCCAAAAATTCAAACTCCAAAGGATGCAAGCAGTTACATGCACTCCACTCCCTGCAGGTTCCCCAGGTTCTCATTGTTCACATCTTTTCCAACCACACAGGGGTCTCAAGTCCTGCCTCTCCCCGCCCTAAGCCCCAGCCCCAGCCCAACACCCACTTGGATGGGGCACATTCTAGTCCAGCCTGCTTTGGGTATAGCCCTGTAAACATCTGTCTATCCAAATGCAAGGCCACGTGAGTAAAGCTTCAGGGAACGAAGCTGGCAGAAGACTCTAACTGGTAGCCCCCTCAGGCTGCAGCCAGCCCTTAGACATGTTTTGTCTAACCTGCATAGTTTTTTTTAAATGGGAGCTAACTTTTAATATAGAGAGTGCTGCATAAAGATACAGGTTGCTGACATCTTTTGAAATTGTATATGTATGATATATGTATGTATGTGTGTATGTATGTATATGTATTTGTATACACATGTACATGTATGCATATATACATATGTATATGTATATATGTATGTATATGTATATATGTATGTATATGTATACATATATATATATGTATATGTATGTATGGCTAGAATTGTATAGAGGTTATCCTGAAATTCTTTTAACTGAATTTTTTCCTCAAAGTAGTACATTTGCAGGATATAAAATTCAGAACGTACAAGAGGGTGTATGAGGATTAGTAAGTCTCCCTTCCCAGGCATTCCCCAGCCTCTGGGTCCTCCTCTTTAGAAGCAACCATGGGTGCCAATCTCCAAAGATACTTCATTCACTCATAAGTACATGGATATACATTCTTTCTCCCCCTTACAAATGGTAGCATACTTCTCAACACCTTGCTCTTTTCTCCCCATAACAAGATGTCTGGGAGATACTTCAGTTTTGTTCACCAAATTGCCATCGTGACTTGTAGTCTCACACTTGTCTTGCTTTACTTGCTCATGATTCTTGTCTGGCTCTTTTGGCAACTGAGTGTGCAGACTCTGGCACAGGTGAAGGATGGTGCATCCTTCCTAGCCACCCAGCCACTGGTCCCCACTCAAGTTCGGGTGCATGCAGTTCCTGGACTTCCCAGCAGAGGGAGACACCACTTCATCCTGAAGACCACCAAAGGGGTCTTAAAAGGGACATGGCTATCTTGAAATGTCTGGGAAAGAGATGCTGTCTGCCCAGACACAAAGACCCCCTTAGCTGGGCTGGGATCCTCCCCAAATCAGGCCTCCCCTTCTCTGTTCCTAACTCCCTCTGAACCTCCTGCTTTGACTGAGCCACATCCTGACTGAGACCCACTCTTTGTAGGGATGGGCCTCTCCTTGATGGGAATTGGGAGGAGACCCTGTCTTAGTCTAGGGCCTGGGATTGAGAATTTGCCCGAGGGACCCACATAAAGAACATGTGTATCTGGACGGGCATTCCTTGCCTCACCCTCGTCCTTCCCTGCTGAGAATGGGGGGTCCTTTCTCCCTGCCCCCAGCAGACAGCTTCCAGCACAGCCTTGACCCCGAAACCTCCCGTCCCCATCCTGCCCTCCAGCACTCGCCCTGGCACCCTTTCTCTGGCCTGGCCCCGGCAGCCTTCCTCCCACCCCCGCAATGGTGTTGGGGGTCGCCTGGAGTCCAGCTGGTGGCCAGCGCAGAGCCACCCCTTTCCTGGCCCTGCCCCTCCCCGTGACCCCAATCCTCCGCCAGCCACTCAAAGGCGCCTTGTTCTCCATCCAGCCCCCAGACAAAAGTCCCTCTGTCTAAAAAGGAGGAATTGGGGGGAGGGGGCACCCCAACAGGAACCAAGTGGGGGCCTGCACAGACCCCAGCCGGAAGGAATGCCATGAGGAGGAGGGGCAGGAGGTGGGGGGAAGGGAGGCCAGCACAGTGCAATGGTTTAATCCAGGGTAACAGGCAACCCCCACCCCAATGCCCACTGCAGAAACATGTGGCCCCCAGCACCCTAGGGAAAAGCCCCAGCTGGAAAGGTCTGTCTTGAGCTGGGGACCTAGCATCCAGCTCCCTAGGCTGTGATGGGCAAGATAGGGGAGAGATCATGGTCTAAGGCCCAACAACCCCCACCCCATCACCACCCTTACCCCTTGGGCATCCCACCCCCTCCTCATGACCTTGGGCTTATTGGCCCATTTTGCTGACCCTCCAACTGTGTCAACAGCAACAAGTAGCCCGGAGGAGGACCTTAGATCTCCCGCAATGGCCACCAATCCTTCCTCCAAGGACAACACCCAGTCTAAGTAAGAGAGATTACCTTATTACAACCAAAGCATGGCCTTCCCCCATCACCCCGCCAGGCAGCAGCTCTGCTATTAAAGACGGGAACATCTCCCCCTTTCCTGTCCTTTTGTGAGGGGCAGGAGATTGGAGAACGCACCCTCCCTGGATGTGAGCCCTCATCCTGTTCTCCTTCTGCCCTGCCCAAGGTTGCTGTGATCTTGGAGACCCCAGGGGAGCTCCCTGCCACTGGAAGTGGGGGTGGGGGTGAGTGGGAACTGTCTCTTTAAGAACAGGCACGAGGTGAGAGAACCCCTGAGCTTTAGGGAGTCAGACTAGTTCTCTACCTGCCCAGGTTTGCTTAGGGCGTGGTGGCTGCGGATAAAGGCAGGACTCAGGCTAAGCGGCCCACTTTCCCGGAACCGATCCTCTGCGCAGCCTGGGAAGCACGCAGGTGAGGGGCTGGGGCCCTCTCCCTCTGACTGCTTGGCTCTGCCCCTCTCTCTACTGCTTTCTGTTCAAGACCCCTAGGACCTTCCCCTATCAAGGTCCTTCTCTGGGGGAGCAGATTACAGAACGCCTCCCGTCCCCATCAATCTCTGTACAGGGGGCTGGGTGAGCCAGCTGGGGTGAGGGTAAGGCCCACAGATGGGACAGGGTGTCCGGAAGACTGGTTGGTCTGGGTAGATGGGGGTGTCTGCATAGACCCCAGACTGGATTGGGGGATCAGAGGAGATGGGTGGATGATGGTGGACTCGGGGTGTCCTCATGTTGGGAATATGCGGGTCCTGAAGACCTCCAGGGAAAGGGGCTGGAGGCTTCCTGAGGAAGCTCTAAAACAGGGAGTTGGGGAGGAGATTTCAGCGACACGAGGGAGTCATTTTGCTCATGCCTGAAGGGCCTGGCCACCATCATGGAGAAATAGAGGGACAGACAGTAGGGGGTGGATGGCGGAAACGGTCCTCCCACCACCACTGGGATCTCTGGGGTTGGGAGAGAGCAGAGAGGGGTGCGCTCAGCCTCCATTGCAGGCTACCTTCCTCTCTGAGTCTTCACCCCGAACACAGTCAGTTCTGGAGCAGCTGGGGAGACCTCTTTCCACAACAGCCTGAACAGGGCAAGGGAGGGCACATGCCCAGACGCCAGCCCCCAGCGGCCAGCAGTGTGGGACAGTCAGGTGGCAACGTGCAGGGGCCGAGGTGTGACTGAGACCACCCATCAGTGTCCCCTGTGCTGGGCATGCTGGGAGATTCATGGGGATGGGGCCTACGGAGCCCCAGACTGGCCAGGGGGGTTTGGAGGCTCCCATGGAAAGAAGTTTAAGCCCCAAGACTCTGAGTCCTGAAAGACAGAATAGAGCATTAAACTCAATTCACAGGGTTTCTAGGGTTGTGACAGCAACGTGGGCTAATCATAGTGCCAATTTCATCAAGCTGCGAAGATTATATGCATGAATAAGTGCAAAGAGCTGAGAAGTGTGCCCGGCGTGGGGTAAACACTCAATCAGACCAGCTCTTATCACCAGCATTAGTGTTTCCATGGGGGGACAAAGCCTCATGTGTTCACTGTAGACAACAAGTGTCCTTCCGCAGACCTGAGCTGGGATCCCCTAAGCTGTGCTGCCCACACGCCAAATCCAGCTCTGCCCCTGCCCCCTATTTGGGGGGGGGGGGGATCCTAAACCCCTTAATAATGTTTCCCAAAGTGATAGGCCCTTTCTTTGCAAGAAATGGATTTTCAGACTGACATTGTGGGTCTGGTAGAAAGGATGAAAGAGGAAACTAAGAGGGCTTCCCAGGTGGCTCAGTGGTAAAGAACCCATCTGCCAACACCGGACAAATGGATTCAATCCCTGGGCAGGGAAGATCCCCTGGAGAAGGAAATGGCAACTCTCTCCAGTGTTCTTGCCTGGGAAATCCCATGGGCAGAAGAGCCTGGTGGGCTACGGTCATGGGGTTTGCAAAGTCGGACACGACCGAGCAACTGAGCACAAACACGAAGACGCTAAGAAGTTTTCCAGGATCTGGGGTGGGCACAGAAAGATAAAGGCATCTGTAGAACATTCTGGAAACAGAAAAAGAAACTCAGGGTAGGGGTTCTATGGAGGCTAAAGGAAGTAGTGGGGTGGGGGTTGGAGCTTCCCAGGTGGGTTAGTGGTCAAGAATCTGCCTGCCAAGCAAGAGATGCAGTTTCAATCCCTGGGTTGCAAAGATAACCTGGAGAAGGAAATGGCAACTCACTCCAGTATTCTTGCCTGGAAAATTCCATGGACTTAGGAGCCTGGCGGGCTACAGTCCATGGAGTGGCAGAGTTGGACACGACTGAACACGCAGAGAGAGAGAGAAACAGGGCGCTATCTCCAGGTGTGCGCAGGAGCAGAGCAGGGGATGGCAATGGGCTTCCTGCCAGGCTCAGGGGAGGCGGGGGGTATGCTTTGCCATCTGTGAAATGGGGTCTCCAGGATTCTTGGGAGGTTCCATGACCCAGCAAGGTCACTTGGCGGAGCCCAGCAGCGGGTGGATCTAAGTGTTAGCTCTTGCTATCAAGATTGGGACAAGCTATGCTGTGCTACGGCAGTGGGGCAGGGGTGGGGGAGGGGACAGGGGGACTCACAGGGGACTGAACCTGACGAGGAAGGGGACGGTGGAGTGTTCTTCGTGCTGGGCAGACCTACCTGGGGAAAGAGGAAGTGTGTGCTGCCCCAGGAGCTTGGTGGGAGCACAGGCAGGGACAGGGGTTGGAGCTGGGACTGGGGCAGAGACAGGACCCGAGGACCAGGGTGGGATGGACATGGGTGGGGCAGAAGCAGGATGGTGGGGTGCTGGCAGTGTGGGACAGAAGATAAGGCTGGGGCTGCAGCCAGGCGATTCTTTTCCAGGCCTGCCCCCCGCTCCTCCCTGAGTTCTCTCCAGCCCACATCCTGCCCTGAGCAGCCCAGGCCCCAGCCCAGGCTCCAGCCCTGGCCCAGCAAAGTCTGGGCAGGGCAGGCAGGCTCCAAACTGTCTGTGGGAGACATTCCGGGGGACCGGGCCTCCCGCCATCTGGCTCCCAATGCTCTACTCCCCACAACACCCCGAGGCCCTCAGAGAGTCAGCCAGGTCTGGTTTAAATCCCGCCTTCTGGCAAGGTGACCTCTCAAGCACCCACTTTCACCTCTGGAGCCTCAATGTCCCCATCTGTAAGATGGGGATAACGGTGGGCAGCACCTTCTTCATTTGGTATCCAGGGTGATTCGCTTAGAGCCTCCAGTCCACATCCAGTGAGTTATTATTGCTCCTCCCTCTTCCGGTCTGAGTTCTCACCCAGCCCCCAGTGCACTTTCCCACTCCTTATCTCTCAGCCCAGTGAGTTTCAAGGCCAGGCTTCCTGCCCTGGGGTGAGCTGTGTACCCTGGGTGGGGAGCAGAGTAGCAGGAGATTGGGAACCAGAGGCCTCCGGGGGGCCCTGCTGAAGCTGGTCGCTCTCCCCAGATCCCACCAGGCCAGCGATCAACATGCAAGAGGCGGTCCTGAGCCTGCTCATCCTTCTGGCAGGTGAGTGTCCATTCCTGGACTGCCTCTCCTCACATCCCCTCAGCTGGGTGGTGACCATGTATGCATGTTAGTCTCATGCTTTCTGCCTCCCCCATGGGGTGGGGAGCTTCAAGACAGTATCTCCTAGAGGGTAGAGTGTGTCACACTGGTGATTTCAAGGGACAGATAAAGGAGGACCTCTTACAGCCAAGGCTTACACAGCTCATCATCGTCTTGATGTCTCCTTGATGACATCTTGGAGAAGGCTCGGCCCTGGGCTACCATATCTTTAACACTCCTAAACACTTTATTACGAGTGGGAAGAGCTTCGTGGTTATGTGGCAATTACCAAAAACCCCTTGGGCCTCAGTTTCCCCATCTGGACAATAGCAGCACCTACTCAGAGAGTCACTATGAGGATTAAACCAGAGTTACAACATGCAGAGCACTAAGGGTAGTGCCTGGGACAGAATAAGCACCATGTGTCTATGCTTTAAATATAATTTTAAAAATATGAATATCCCTTTAACAAAGGGTGAATAGAGCTTAGGCCCAAAGCTAAACAGCTGACTGCTTCTAGCCAGAATTCAGTCCTAGTCTTTTGCTTTCATTGTCTTTGTTTTTATCCATTATATCAAGCAAGACTGGTATTCCATTCAGGATAGTGATGTAAAGTTCTTTTTTAAATAAAGTGTATTAAGTTTATTAAGTTTAAGGTGTATGGAGTTTATTAAGCTCCAATACTCTCGGCCACCTGATGCAAAGAAAATATCCTGAGGCTGGGAAAGATTGAGGGCAGGAGGAGACAGGGGCGACAGAGGATGAGATGGTGGATGGCATCACTGACTCAATGGACACAAGTTTGAGCAAATTCAGGGAGATGGTGAAGGACAGGGAAGCCTAGCGTGCTGCAGTCCATGGGGTCGCAAAGAGTTGGACATGACATAGCAACTGAACAACAAATTAAGTTCATAATTAGTAAGTCACTTTCAGGGAAATGGGGGTTGGGACGTGGATGTGGCAGACCCAGGAGATGAGGGCCAAGAACACCTGGGAGTGGAAGCCATCTGTCATCCCCACGAGACTCTCGCTTGTTTCTACAGGGGGTGTGGGTTAGTCAGGTGTCTGCAACATCAGGCCAAAGGCTGACTAGGTGATCAAAAGCCACCCAGATGAAAACCTACTTCAGGGGTGGGGCTGAGTGGGAGAAACCCTCACTTTCAAGGTGGAATGTGCAGAGAAAACTAGTTTGGGGTTGAAACCCTGTGCCCTCAAGAGGTGGGGAACTGTCCATCAGGGGAACCCTTTGCTGAGGCCAAGGGTTCCATGGCCTTGCTCCCAGCTTTGCCGAAGCCAGCACCTCCATCTCTCTCCTTCCCTGCTTCTCCCCACCAGGCCTGCCTGCCTTGGACGCCAACGACCCAGAAGGTGAGCCAGACTGACTCCTCCACCAGTCCACCTCCAAAGTCTCCCCGATGAGCCCTGCATCCCAGCTCTCGTCCTGGATTCATGTTCTTTATTTTTTTCCTTGCAGATAAAAACAGTCCTTTCTACTATGGTGAGAGCCCCTGCCCCTCACTTTGCATTCTCCACCCACCCCTCATACCTATTTTGTGCCAAGGGTCCCACACAGGTCGGATGAGGGTCTGATGGGGGTGACCTCGGGGGTGAGACTAATGGTATACTGTTCACTGCCCCAGTTGAAGAGTAAAAACAATGGATTAAGGGAATAAGATGTGCCAGTCTGGTCCTTGGGACTCCCCACATTTTCTTCCACATAGCTCCACACTCCCTCCCTCCGCTCCTCAGGTCTCTATTCAAATGTGCCCTTTTGGAGGAGTCTTCCCTGGCCACTCTCCCTCAAAGATCTCCCCTCTGACTTTCTGTCTCCTGGACCTGCTTATTTGTCTTCAGACCTCTTCTCTCTACCTGATACCACATTAAATCTCTGTTGCTTGCTGTGTGCAAACTGGAAAGTTAGCACAGAGGGCTGGGGGAGCCGTCCATTCTCTCCACTGCTATAACCCACGTGAGAGGTGCCCAAGGGATATTGTCAAGTAGCTGAGGGCTCGGATGGGGAAGACATGGGCTGGCACCAAGGGCTCCCTCTGGGTTTCTCCTAGACTGGTATGGCCTCCGGGTCGGCGGGCTCATCTTCGCAGGGATTCTGTGTGCCATGGGCATCATTGTCCTCATGAGTGAGTGCAGGGGCTGGCGGGGTGGCGGGCGGGGCAGGGCAGGGCTGGTGGTGTCCTCCCCTGACATTCCCCTCCCCCTAACAGGTGGGAAATGCAAATGCAAGTTCAGACAGAAGCCCAGGTAAGATGGGTTCCTGGCAGTGTGGCTGCCTCATGCTGGAGATGCCTTTCTGGGGTAAAGAGCGAAATCTCACAGCAAAAAGCCAGGCCTCCAGATCCTGCCCTGGAAAATTCCTGTCTAAGATTTTTCCAGGTTCATTCTTTAGAGCCATGAATCTTCAAAGGGCCTGAAATCCTGAAATGCTTTTGGTCCCTGGGACGGTATAACCCTGTGAAAAGATAGCTAAGGAGCTACATCAGGGCAAGCTGAGACTCCTCTAGCCATGAGGGAGAGGAGAAACAGGAGGGATCAGAGATCTCACCGCTTTTCTTTCCCTAGCCACCGTTCAGGAGATGCTCCACCTCTCATCACTCCAGGTAAGACAGGGACAGAGTAGGCTGAGAGGGACATGGTGGGGTAGCGGGGAGATGGGGTGTGTGTGTGTATGGAGGCACCCTGGGGAGAAATAACTTGATCCACTCTCAAGCTGACCCTGTCACCTCCCCCAGGCTCCGCCCAAAACTGTTGAGAATGGATCAGCAGAAAGAGCTCCAAGGACTACTCTCCCCCCAAGTCCTGGCTCTGCAAGGGAGCCTGAACTCCAGGATGGAATTCTCCACTCCCTCCTCAGACCGCCTGGCCAGGGCTCCATCTCACCACTCCCTGGAGGGGTCTTGGTTCAGTTTTTACTTTAAAATGATTTTGCCTCATACCCAAGCAGCCTTGAGACTTCCTATATTTGCATTGGGGTTTGTGGTGGGAAGGGCAGAAGGTTGATGCTCATGGGGGCTGGCACGGAAGCTGGCAGCTGAATCTCTTCACTGGGATGAGACCACAAGCTTGCTTCCACATGACCTGGTGGATGGCATGGGGCCTGACCTCTGCCTCTGTGGCCATGGGAACCACACATGCAATTTAAAATGCTCTACTTGGGGGATATTTTTGAGAGTGAAAGGGAGCTCCAGCCAGATGGAATACTGGACCCTGGGACCATCCCAGGAAAGCTAGGATGTGGAATGATCCCAGTACCCCGGAGTACCCAGATAGCTTATGATTATAGTAGTGAGGCCCTATGACCTTCCCAGAGAAGGAAATAGCAACCCACTCCAGTATTCTTGCCTAGAGAATCCTGTGGACAGAGGAGCCTGGTGGGCTGCTGTCCATAGGGTCACACAGAGTGGGACATGACTGAAGTGACTTAGCAAGCATGCATGCATGACCCTCCCACTCACCTCAGATCCCATTTCATTATAAAAGATGCTTCCTCACACCCAAATGTTCCTATGAGACCTTTAAATTATTCCCACAATATCCCTAATAAAATGTAATGGCTACATGGTGTGAGAACCTCCAACCAGGCTGGAACTCCCTTACACAGTCTCCAATACCCAATAAGACTTTCAAAAAGTTCCCAAGAGCCACAAAAATGCCTAAAACCCTTCAAAACACCTCCAAATATCTCCTGGGACACACGGACCAACAATAAACCTATGACCTAACCCCCTAACAATGCCTTTATATCCCCTGAACACCCCACAAGGCCCCCCCATATGAGCCCACGCTCCTTAGAGACCTCGTGAAAGCTCACCAAGAGCAGCCAGAATGCACCCTGGGACACCTCCCCTCTCCTTAATACAGCTCCTGGGATACTACTCTTCCTCCCCTACCCCAACCCCATGCCACAGGAGACACCTTCTCCCAATAACCCCACAACAACCGGTGGGGAAGGTGCACAGCGCGTTTATTGAGCCCATGCACTTTCCGTCTGCGATCGTGTCACCGACCCAGGAGAGGCACCCCTGGCTCCCGGCTAAAACTCGCCCTTTCCCACCTATTCCCCGCGCACGCGCAAGAGGAACAACACGCTGAGCTTCCGCCTGGCAGCAGGCGTGCGCACAAGCAGTAGAGGAAGTTAGCAGGCCCGGCAGGGAAAACCGCCCAGCGACTGATGACGTCATGAAGGCGGGCACTAAAAGCGATTGGCCGGATTGAGTTTAGAAGGAAAAGGAAAGCTATCGCCTTCTCAGTACTTTTACAGGGAACAGAAGGGGTGGGAGTGGGTTGAGGTGGACTTTTCTAGACCTCATGGAGCTCTTCACGTTACCCTCCCACCATGATTTGTCTACCGGCTCCATGCAGCGGTCCCCCAGCCTGAGCCCCCAAGTCATCTTTGATGGGTGTCATCTCCTGGGTGTCATCTCCCAGGCAAGATGTTGCTTAAGACTGAAAGGGCAGCTCTTGCCTCGAACTTGGTTTGTGGTCAGCATCTCACATGTCACTTCTGAGTCGGGTCAGGAGGCCAGTAAAGGGGACATCCTGAAGCCCAGGAATCCCCATGCCAGCCCCCTGCCGGCCATGTCCAGCTTCCGTTCCAGCCTCAGGCACTGAGGTCTAACTCATGATGCTGGTAGATCTGTGTGGGGCCCTTGAAGCAAGCAGCGAAGAGGAAGCGTCTGCCGGCCATGGTGATGTGGGCAAAGGCCCGAGGGGCCACTATTGCTGGGGGCCCCAACTCCTGCAGTGGTTCCAGGAGCCCCTTGTCAGGCTCAAGGCGGAAAACCTGGCTGAAGGCGAAGTCACTGCCCAGGATGGCCAGCTGGTCCTTGGCAATGAGCAGTGGCTGGAAGACGTGGGCACCTCGAGAGGGAAGTTTCTGCAGTAGGCGAAACATGGAGCCATCCCAGCGCATGACCTGTGGGAGGGGGGCCGCTCATTAGGGCTGGGGTCCCCAGGGCCAGGCCTGCCTATCAGTGATCCCCTAGGCTCCAAAGGACTTGGAATAGCTCAGGAACAGAGGCCTGTAAGTCCACAAACTCCCACAGCTTTCTCATCTTTCTAAATGTCACCAACCAGCTGCTCAGCCCACAGACTTGGAGTCACTCTGGACCCTTCTCTCTCTTTCAGCCCCACATAGAATCAGTCAGTCCTGGAGTCAGTTTCACCTATGATGGTATGCACTTTCCCATCTTCTCTGGCCACACTCCAGCCCAACCACAGTCACTTGCCTCCTGAACCATCACATAACCTCCTCCCTGCTCTTCTTGGTCTCCTTGTTCCTGCCCCTGTGCCTACAGTCTGCTCCCCACACAGACATCCTATGAGCCCCTGAGTCATATCAGTGCCTTTCAGGCTCAAAGCCCTGCCTGTGGCTGTATCTCACTCCAGAGAGTGCTGGAGGGAGAGGGCCATCAGCCCTGGGGGTTCAGGGTGTGGTGGCTGTGGTTAAATGTAAGTCCTGGGGACTTCCCTGGTGGCACAGTGGATAAGAATCCACCTGCCAAGGCAAGAGACATGGGTTCAACCCCTCGTCCGGGAAGATTCCACACACTGTGGAGCAATTAAGCCTGCAAGCCACAACTACTGAGCCCATGAGCCACAAATATTGAGTATGTGTGCCCCACTACTGAAGTCCGTGCGCTGAGAGCCTGTGCTCTGCAAGAAGAGAAGCCACTGCAATAAGAAGCCTGTGCACTGCAATGAAGACCAGCCCCTGTTCGCCACAACTAGAGAAAGCCTGAGCAAGAAGCAACGAAGACCCAGAACAGCCATAAATAAAAACTTAAGAAAAAAATGTAGGTACTGGAGTGTGTCAGTTTGGTAGTAGAATCAGAATCTTGGGGCTGGTGTCAGTTTTGGGAGATGGAGAGTGGTTTAGGGTCAAAGGTCCATCTAGTCAAAGCTATGGTTTTTCCAGTAGTCATATATGGATGTGAGAGTTGGATCATAAAGAAGGCTGAGCACCAAATAATTGATGCTTTCGAACTGTGGCATTGGAGAAGACTCTTGAGGGTCCCTTGCACAGCAAGGAGATCAAACCTGTCGATCCTAAAGGAAATCAACCCTAAATACTCATTGGAAGGACTGATGCTGAAGCTCAAACTCCAAAACTCTGGCCACCTGATGCGAGGAGCTGACTCACTGGAAAAGACCCTGATGCTGGGAAAGATTGAGGGCAGGAGGAGAAGGGGACGACAGAGGATGAGATGGTTGGATGGCATCACTGAATCAATGGACATGAGTTTGAGCGAACTCCAGGAGATAGTGAATGACAGGGAAGCCTGGCGTGCTGCGGTCCATGGGTTTGCAAAGAATCGGACACGACTGAGTAACCAAACAGCAACAATCTTGAGGGATCACAGTCTTGGAGTTTGCGTTGGGATAGGGTCAGAGCTCAAAGATCAGCATATTAGGAAGGTCAGCTATCAGGCAGGTCAGCCTTCAGAGGCCTGTGTGTGATATTGGGTCAGTGCTTGAGAGGCCAGCCTGGAGTGGGAGTGAGCTCCTGCCAGTCAGGTGGGGCCTGTGCCCACCCCGCAGGACTGTGCCCAACCTCACCATGGAGTCCCCGATGTAGCGTGTTAGGCACAGGAACACGTCCCCGCCAGCCTGGAAGTGGTGCGTGGCATAGACGTCCTCGGCCTCTGGGATGTCTGTCCGCCGCTCAAAGCGGCCCCCGAACCAGTGGAAGAGCACGGGCCGCTGCGAGGCAGAGGCCAGCAGCAGATGGGGCCGGCCGTCTAGTTCGAGGGCCTCGACGTCCGTGTCCCGGTGCCAGGCATGCAGGCTCTGGCGCGGGTAGAAGCCAGGCCCGTCCCGGCACAGCAGTGTGGTGCTGCCCGCCTTGGAGGCGTCGGCCACCACGAAGCAGGGCTGCCCGTCCAGCCACAGGAGCTCGGCATCATTGGGCCGCAGCAGTCGCCGTGGGGCCAGGGCCTGCAGCGGGGCCAGGCGCAGGTCGGGGCCGGGCCGGGCCCACAGCTGCGAGCCTCCCCACAGGCGGGCGGCCAGCACGAAGAGGCGGGGGCCCAGCACCAGCGGCTTGCAGGACACCACCGAGGGTGCTGTGGGGAGCAGGGGGACAGGGGGCCCTGTTAGACCAGCTGGGCAGGCTACCTGGCAGGCAGGAAGATGGGAGGGAGCTTACCAGACAGCTCCTCCTCCTGACGGAAGCGCTGCAGGCTGTAGTCCCAGGCCAGGATCAGGCAGCGGCCGGCAAAGGGCTGTGCCAGGACAATGTAGGGCTCCTCCTGGTAGGAGAAAGTCTCTACACCTAGCGCTGACTCTCCCACCGTCTGGAACCAGGACAGCTCTGGAGGTGGGGGGAGGGAGAGAGTCAGACAGGCCAGGGGGACCCCCAAGGGTCCGCATCACCTAGCCTCAGCTTGTGCATCTTTGCAGTGAGGACTGCCATGGTGCTGACTTCATGGGGATGCATGGTGGAAACTTTTTATCTATGGACGTATTAACTCACAACCACACGGTGATACTCTTATTTTCTAAGCTGCATGGCATCATCAAATAATTAGAAACAGCACCTTCATCATTCATTTAACTTCACAAGATCCCTGTGGGGTATAGTTTGTTATTATATCCACTTTGCAGAGGAGGAAACTGAGGCACAGGCAGCCAGCTGTCCAGCCAAGTCCATCCTTCCTGTTTTCCATCACACAGGGTTGCATCTGGCCACAAAGCCACCCAATCAGAGGCCGTTAGCCCAGCACTGCCCCCACGTCACCTCCTGACACGTGGCCATGAACCAGAGCAGAGTGATGGTTCTAGTGCTCGCCTTGTTTCTAGGAGGATGGCTTGTCCTGGACTAGGTCCCTTCCCCCACTCCTGTGAACTGGTAGGTGGATGGGATCACAACTCGGTTTCAACCATGGAAAGCAGGATAACACCCAGGGGCTGCCCCACTGGCCTGAACTGCTCACCTCAGACCCTTCTGTTTTCTTTGTTTCATGGTATTTAGAACCTCTCTGTTACAGCAACTTAGCATTGACGGTAATGATGCACCCAGATTGCCCAGTGTGGTGGCAGTGGCCTTCAGCTGACAACACTTCATTCTACATGCCAGGACCTACTTCTAGAGGCCTGGGTTGGATCAACAAACCAAACAGCTAAGGATGCCCATCCAAAGGGGATCTTTTAAAAAATGGCCATCAAATCATGTCACTCTCTGCTCAAAACCCTCCCTCTGTGGCTTCCCACAGTCCTCTGGATAAAGTCCACCTTCTTCTCCGTGACTTTCGAAGTTCTGCAGAGTGAGGCCCTTGCAGGTGAGACACCTCATCTGTGTCCTTCCCTTCCTCACTCCTCCAGGCCAGCCCTTCCTCCTTCCATCCTCAGTCAGGATAAGCTCTGTGATGCCTTGGGGGATTCACTGCACATGCTGACCCCGTCCTCTGTCCTCCACTTCGCTACAGCCACAGCTGGTGCTACCTCTTTGGAGAAGGCTTCTCCGATGCCCCGGAAAGGTAGGACCACCCCCTAAACTCCCTCATCATCCTCTGTGTTTATCATAACGGGTACCATACATTTACTGAGCAATGTTTTATTTAATGTCTGACTCCCCATCTCCAGGCCTGTGATCCCATGAGGCAAAGGCCCCGGGTTCTCTTGGTCACCACAGCGTGCCCATGGCCTCTCACAGAGCTGGGCACCAAGTGGACCTCAGTTGGTGTTTGTTGAACAACTGAACCAAGAGTGACTCAGTTAAATTTCCTTGTTCTATGAATTCTGAAGACCAAAAACTTGTCTTACATTTTGAGGAGGATGATATTAGTAATGATCTTCAGGTCTGAACTCAAAGTTTCACTCCTTCCAGACCCTCCAGCTAGGCCTGGCCCCCACTCTGGCTCGGGGCTCCCACATCTCCATGGGATCTCCCCCCTACCAATCCTGGCCCTGACCCTTCTGTGCTACCCCCATCTCAGCTCTGGTCATTCTAGGCCAGCCCTCTCTGCCTGCCTCTGGCCGTGGGCTCTGTGAGGACAAGACCCAGGGCTGGCTTCATCACTCCTGTGCTCTCTGCTTTGCCCAGTACCCATAAAGGTACCAGAATATGTTTGCGGAAAAGCAAAGTGATCGGAGGAATTATTTTTTACATGGTCAGTTTCATATTAATAACAACAACAATGAGAATGAACACTTATGAGGGCCTCCCCTCCCAGGCCTCATGCCAAGGACATCACTGAACTCTCCTGCAGGAGTCCTGTGTCACAGTGTATTACCCTATTCACAGGTAAGAAAACTGAGGCTCGGGGAGATGCTTGCTCAGCAGACTCTCAGCCAGGAACTGGCAGGGCCGGGAGGGAGGTGAGCCCCTCAGCCCTGGCCGCCCCTGCTGTCCCTCCCACCCCGCCGGGAAAGCCCCCACCTATGGCTCTGCACTTGAACGTCTTGGGGTCCACGTGGCGGAGCTGCATGTGGGCCAGGGCGGCGGGGCCGGCGCAGGCCCCAGTCCCCACGCTGGCGTTCACGGTGGGGATCCACTGCAGCAGCCAGAGCACGCGGCAGTCACACTGGAACGGGTTCCCGCGGAGGTCCCTGGGGCAAGAGGCCGGGGAGGGGCTGCGACCCGGCTTCCAACCCGCTGGGGACCATACTCCCCGCCCCTCCCCAGGCAAGGGCTCAGGATAGGGCCCCACCATGGTGTGGAAACTATGTAAAAACCATCGCAGTCATACTCACTTGTGCCAACCAGGAGTGGGAACAGACGACCCCTTCCCCCACCCACACGTTCCCCAATCCCCTCAACCCTCCCAGTCCCCTTGGGCCTCACACATGAGTCAGGGTCTCCAGGCCCCGGAACAGGAACCTGGGGAGGGTCTCGAGATGGTTATTGGCCAGACTCCTGGTGGAGGGAGAGAAGGAGAAGCCATCAGCAGCTCCTAGGATGATGCCAGGGTGATGGGTGTGAGGTGCCTCCCAGGGTGCGCTGGGGCAGTGGAAGCACGTACAGATGTGTGAGTGAGCGAAGTCCTCTGAGGGCATTCTTAGAGATGGAACCAATTTCATTGTCCTCAATAAAGCTGTGGAGGGAAGATGGGGTCAGGGGGAGGTCCCCCTGTTCCCTGCTGTAGCCCCACAGTGGTTGGGGAACTCACCCCATGGTAGCCACAGGTCATGGCAACACGTAGAATTCTCTCCCATCACCTTGCATAATCCCAGGGAAAAACCTCCCAGGAACTGACCCTATGGTCCTTGCCAGCCTTACCAGGAACCATCACCACCACAGCCACTATAACCAACACCAGTACTAACACCAATATGACCACTCATACCTGCACCATTATCTGTTATGTCTAATGCCTCTACCACCATCATCAACCCCAGTACCAAAAACTGCCATCATCACCAACTACATACCACGCCACCACCATCACCAACACCAACATCATCCACTATTCCCATCATCAATACCAACATCAATAGCATAATCATCCGGCCTCACAGCAGGGGCGACACTGATAAGCATCACCAAGAATACATCCTTCATAATCAACACCAAAACCACTGCCACCATCACCACCAACACTGCCACCATTATCACGAGCACCAGCATTGCCAGTCCCAACATCACCATTATCCTCAGCGCTCACATCATCACCTGCCATCAGCACCACTACTGCCACAATTTCTGCACATACATCTACCTTTACCATCACCGCCAAACCCAGAACCAACAACACTGCCATAACACCAACATCCTACCCCAAACCACTGCCACCACCAACACCAATATCATAATCACCAATGTCCACAGCACTGATAATTATTACTAACCCCGACCCTTCAGACTTCATAATCAGTGTCCATCTGATGGTCCAAGAGCACCATCACCATTGGGTCCACCATTTTTATCAAAATCATCCCTACTCCGTCATCCTCAATAATGCCACCACTTCCCTGTGAGCACCATCCCCATTATCATCACCGCCAACATTACCGCTGGTGTCATGCCGTCAACACCACCACCACCACATCAGTATCACCATCACCAACTAACTCAGAGTCTCTGCCTCTTAATTTGAAACATTTCCTTATCTCTGGCCTCTTTGTACCCTGCCCGGTCTCCTGAAAGTCAGGTAGGACCAGAAACAATCATGGGTTACCCAGGACTTTGTGCATCTTGAAACAGAGAGGGCGGTGGAGGCAAGCTGAAATTACACAGCTGAGCAGGAGCCCCAACCCCACTCAAGAGGCCGGCCGTCTTGCCCCTCCGAGGTGATCCCTTGTCCAGACACTTCCTCCCCAGGGCAACAAGCTCCTCCCTTCCCCCTACTCTAGGAGCCACGGAGGGGCGCCTCCTTCCTCTCCCAGGCCCCCATTCCTGCCCCCCTCTCCTGGCCTCACTCACAGGTACTGCAGGTGCGATAGGCCCGCAAACGCATCATCCTCAATCACGGAGAAGGAGTTGGATGTGAAGAGGCTGGCAAGGAGGTAAGAGAGAAATTTTTCCAGAGTCATTGCTCCCTACCTGACATGTTAACCTTGGCTCCCCGCAACCCCAGCCCATTTGGGCATGATCACACACACAGGCATGCAGTGTGAGGATGTGGATCACACAGACATTTTCACAGACATGCCCAAACACATAAGTGTGCACACTCGGCCCCCCCACATGCAAGTGCATGGACAGCCCCCCCGGACTTCATGTCAGTCGGACCCCACTCACAGCAGGTGCAGTGACGGCACCCTCAGGAAGCTGCCGGCCTTCAGCTGGGAGATTCGGGTCCTAACGAATGAGCTGGGGATGTGGGCAATGGTGGGTGAGGAGAAAACCGCTCCAGTGCGCCACTCCCATCCCAGAGCCGGCTCCTGTCCGAGGGGGCAGGAGGGAACCTGACCCTGGGTGTGTGTATTTCCCCTGCATTCCAGGGGAGACGGGCAATTGCCCTCCTCGCTTGGCAAGGATCCTGGCAGCACTCTGCGCACCCCATGGTTCTCCCTCCCCCCAGCCCCCCCCCCCAAGATGCCCCTGCCCTCTGGAATTCCCATCCCCACTCCTGCTCCCTTTCAAATCCCAGTAGCCCCCTCCCAGGACTCCCGACATCCTTTGCTGCCCCCTCCCAAGATCCTGATGGGCCCTCCAGCTCCCCGGGGTCCCATCCCCAGCCTCAGGCCCTCAGAGGGCTGACACTCACAGCGACAGCAGGGTCGGGGAGAGGATCTCGGGCAGGTCCACGGAGCCCTCACACAGAGCACTGTCTTTGGAGCAGGAGCAACTCAGAGGACACTTTCCCTTTGGGGGTCTCCAGGCCTCCCCCACCCCCAGCCCAACCAGCAGCAGCAGTAGCAGAATTCCCGCCCCTCCCATGCCCCCTGACCCCTGCCGAGGCAGCGGCTTCTCTCTGCCCTCCCAGCTCGGCCCAGGTCTTGGCCACTACATCTCCCATGCCAGGCGACCCTCCATGCCGCCAGCTGGCACGCTCTGCCCCAGCTTCTCTCTCCTCTTTCTCAGTCTCTCTTCAGCCTGTCTTTCTCCCTCTAGGTCTTTGGTGTCTAAATTTCTGTTTATGCCTTTTTCCCTGTCTTTGTGTCTCTCCTTTTCAGTATTTCTGACTCTGTTAGTCCGTTTCCCACTCTCTACCTCTGTCTATCTGAGTTGTCTTTCTCTTTCTCTTTTTCTCTGTCTCTGTCTGTCTGTTGGCCTCTCGTGTGTGTGTGTGTGTGTGTGTGTGTGTGTGTGTGTGTCTGGTGTCTTTATTTCTGTCCCTCTGCGCCCCCCCCCCCCCCCCACTTCCAGCTCCCTGGAAGTTTCTTCCCCTCCTCCCACGTCCCTTCTCCCGGGAGGTTTGGGAAAGGGACTCTCTGGGCACGGGGTGCTCGAGGCAAAGCAGGAAAAAGAGGCGGGGGTCAGAGGCCATAGGAAGAGCAGGCCCTGGGGAAGGGG
This sequence comes from Odocoileus virginianus, assembly GCF_023699985.2. Lineage (NCBI taxonomy): Eukaryota > Metazoa > Chordata > Mammalia > Artiodactyla > Cervidae > Odocoileus > Odocoileus virginianus. The sequence continues at coordinate 15,632,507 of NC_069693.1, read as the reverse complement.
CCGGAGGGCCCCATGGGAGGGGAGGGGCTGCTGGGGGCTGAGCTGCCCTGGCTCCTCCCAGCCAGCCCCCTCCCCAGACACCCCACTCCACTCACGGAGGGTGAGAAGGATGTCACCAGGGTGGGGACCGGATGGCTCTGTCGGCAGGAGGGGCAGTGGAAGGAGAGACCCCTAGGGGCTGGAGCCGTGCAGGCCGCTCCCAGCCAGCCCCCTCCCCTGGCTCCAGGAGGGTGTGGTGGGCGCTGGCCCTGAGGCTTCAAGGGACCAGCTCAGGTCCAGCTGCTCCCTCTGGTGGCGATGCTCGGCAGGACAGCCACCCTGCTCCAAACCCACAACCTCTCTTGCCCCTCCCGGAGTTAACCCCTTGAGTGCCTACCACCCACTAGGGGTAGGGAGTCAAACCGAGGAAAAAAAGGATGAGGATGCCACCCCTTTCTTTAATATTGACTCTGTACCAAGCCCTGTCCTACCAGTTCATTTGTTAGCTCATGCTGCCTCACTACAACCTTCTGAGGCTGAGACGATCATACGGCTATTTTACAGATGGAAATACTGAGGAGAGGGGTCCAGACATTTGCGATCTAGGTTATCTAAGTGGGGCAAAGCCAGGGAGCAAGCCCAGGCAGCTGGCTCTGTGGCCTCTCTTCCTTTGGAGGTCAGAACCTATGGATATTGGCTGTTTTCATTTTGGACCAAGCTTTTTAGCAGTCTGGATAGATTCTATCGATTAAATTAAAAAAGGAAATAAATGGCCCCTGTTACTCAACAAGCAATGTGAAATAGCAGTAATAATGCTCATTGAGAACTTGCTGTGCATCAGTCTTGACACAAATTTACTCGGCTCTTCCCCCTCCCCCCTACCCCGCCCCGGCCAACAGCCTGTGAGGTGGGTAGTATTACTAACCCCCACTTTACAGATGGGAAAACTAAGGCATGAAGAGAACACAGCCTCTGTTGGCACTGCTGCACACACCCAGAACCCTTGGAGGACAAGGGGCTTAGCAGCATCTGCTTTGGCGGGGCCACTCAGATCTGAGCCCCTAATCCTTAGTTTGCTCATCTGTCAAATGGGGCAGTTGTGGCACCTACTTCTCAGATGTGTGAGAATTCAGGGAGAGGACAGAGAGGGTTTAGAGCAAAGTGGGCACCCAACAGGTTGGGGTGAATTTTGGACCAAGCACTTATCCAGCACCCGAGGAGCTCTGTGATTTGTGCAAGGCCCTTCAAGTCTCTGGTACTTCAGATGTAAAGCAAGGATGAGAAACTTCTTTACAGGGTCTATGAAAAGCTAAATAAAGAACTTAGGGCCAGGGACACAGAGTAAAGACAGACAGGCTTAAATCCATACTCACTGAGTTTCAGCGCAGCTAGGTTCTTACTCCTGTTTACAATAAGAAGAATCACAAGGATGATGATGGTGAGAGCTTTTTTTTTTTTTCTTTTATGGATCACTTACTGTGTGCCAGACTTAACTGTGTTCTAAATGTTTTCCATGGGTCATTTCAGATAATCATCCAGACCACCCTCCAGATATATAAGAGTCGAATACACTTATTATTTTCATTTTACAGAAGGAGAAACTGAGCCACAGAGAAGTTAAGTCATTGGTCCATCACCAGCTAGAAGGCGGCAGGGCCTCTCCTCTCTGGAGCAGCTGGTTCTGAGAGGGGAGGAAACTGGGCGCTGGCTAGAGCTGGCCAGGTGTCCCCTCGCCCCCTGTCCCCCTGACTCCTCTACCACCCCTCCCCAAGGCTATGTAAACATCAGGGTTATCATTAACCGGGGCTGCTGGTGACCCTGGGATACAGGGCCATCAGGGGCAGAGGCCCAGACAGATGAGGATGAGGGAGCTTTTTGACGCTGCCAGGGTCCTGTGAGGCCACGTGCACATGCGCACATGCATGCGTGTGTGTATTTGTGTGTGTGTGAGGGCCACTTGTGCCTGAGTGTGAGTACATCTACCTGCTGCTGATCTGTGTCCTGCAGAGTGAGGTACCTGAGCCCCAGGTCTCTTCCAGGCAAGGGCAATTTCTACCCTTAACCACCAGAGGGACCTTGGGAGAAGGATCTGCACTTTGCTAACACTTGGTTTGCAGATCTCTAAAATGGGGTTAATAATAAGACAAGGTCGGGTTCAGAGACCTCTGAGCCTGGCCCAGAGTGATAAGTGTGGCCTTAGTGACGTCTCCTTTCTGTAGGATGGGAAACCGAGGCACGGAATAGTCTCTTGGACTGCTCAAGCTCTCTCACTCCACAGGGAATGGCAGAGTCCAGAGCTGGTCCCCGATTTCTCGGTTACCAGAGCCTGTGAGCCCAGCCCGCCGGTGAAGATGCCAGGTGCGATGTCTTCCACGGGGTTCTGGGGGGCCACAGGAGCTCAGGGACAGGTTGGTTTGGGGCTAAACAGATCAATGCAGGTTTGATGGTGTCTCCGAGTGTGTGAACACAGCGCGTCAGCCTGTACGCGTGTCACTGTGTGGCCAGTGGCGTGCCTGTTTGCCCATGCATGAGGATGTGAACACAAACATCTGTGTGTGTGTGTGTCTGTTTTCATGGTTATGAAACCGCAGCGTGGCTTCTTGTATGGCTGTGTCCTTGATAGTGTTTCTGCTTCTCTGTGAGCCCACATAAATATGTGTGTGTGTGTGTGTGTGTGTGTGTGTGTGTGTGTGTACAAATGGATGGAGTTTGTGTGCTTTCACATGCCTGAGATTGTGTAGGAGTGCTGACCTTAAGCCCAGGCTGGGTCCAGTTCCTAGCAGCGCAGAGAATCATTGGCACCCACCCTCTCACCCTAGCTCAGAAGCTGTAGCACGCCTTTGAATGTATTCAAGTGTAGTGTGTGCGCATTGGTGTATTTCTGTACAGACAGTGTGTATCTTTGTGACCATTTGTAAGTGTGCTTAAAGCTGTGTGGCCAACTGGGTCTTTGATTGTGTCTCTGTAGGGGCACCACCTTAGTGAATATGTATGTGTTGTGTGTGTATACAGATGTGTCTGTCCTGATATTTTGTGACTGGTATAAGAAGCGCTGGTGTGTGTGTGTGTCTTTGGGCTTCTCCCTGGGTGTGTTATTCTGAGTTTGTATTTATATACATGTATTTGTCTTGTTTTGTGCCTGTTTATCTGGGTCTTTCAGTTTCTGTGTGTGTGTGTGTGTGTGTGTGTGTATATCCATGCGAGACCTCACAGTCAGCAGCAGACAAGTTACTCAGACACTGAAATGCCCCCCAGACAGTCCTGTGGTGCTGATGAGGGCCCTGCAGGGCACCGGGGTCAAGGGTCAGTGGACTCCTAAGCTCTTAGGCCAGGTGACCTTAAGCCCAGGCTGGGCCCAGTTCCTAGGGAGCAGCACAGAAAATCACTGACACCCATCCTCTCATCCTAGTTCAGAAGCTCTCTGAGCTGTTTGTGAGGCTGGTGTGTGTGTGTGTGTGTGTGTGTGTGTATGCCTGCCTGTAATCCAGCCTGCCTGCCAGCACCTCCTCTCCCCAGCTTTCCCCACCGCTGACTGCCTACTGTTCCTCCCTCCGAGCTGAGAGAGTTAACCTAGCGGGCCAGGGCGGTCTGGGCTGGGGGCCGCCCCCTGGCCCCCCTCCAGCCCGGCTCCAGTTACAGCCTCGGGTTGGGGAGGGTAGGGGTGGGGTTGGGCCGGGAGGGGAGACCGCTGAGGGCAGCGCGGCCAGCTCTGGGCCAGGGGGTCCAAAGTGCTCGGCCCCGGGGCACAGCCAGACGTTTGGGGGCCTTCTTTCGGCAGGGGACAGTCTGACTGGGGTGAGCGCTCCCCGCCCCTCCCCTCCAGGGCCTCACCCCTGGCCTGGCTGGGCCGCCTATTTTGGGAGCAGGAGCCGCTTCCCAGGCAGGCCAGACCCAAGAGGAAGGGAGTGTGGTTGGGACGTTGGGGTTCCCTCAGGGGTGGAAGTGTGGGTGCAGCGCCGCCCTGCCCCTGCTGTGGCGCGTGCACACTGGCTGGGTGTGGGTTTCGCACACTCATGTGTGTAGGTCGGGTTGCCTCACTGATTGAGGACACCGGAGGCCCAGATGGGGACGAATGTGTGCCTGTGTCTCCACCCCACGCCTTGCTCCAACCAGAAGTTTGGGGAGAGGGCATCGTCCCCATTGCAGCCCCACTGTGCGTCTGTGTGCATGTGCGCATGCGTGCATCGTCCCCGCCCCTGGCATCTGTCTTCTATCTCAGCCCCACCGGCCTGGGCCTCCTGTCACTCGCCTGGTGCTGTCCGCTGGTGAAAGATGTCACCCAGAGGCAGGCCAAGGGATGTTTTCCCTGTTTTCATTGCTTCCAGAAGAGGAGAAGGGGTGGCCTTTCCCACGGGGGCAGCTGGTGGCAGTGTGGCAGCCCGGCCTCACCCGGGCAGGGTTGTGCATGACCCCCAAGTGGGGGGAGGAAGGCTGTTGCCATGGTGGCCTGTGCGAGGCAAATTCCTCCAGGGTGAAGTGGGAGATATTTATACCCAGGGTCAGGCAGAGAGCCGGCCAGCGGCTGAGGGCAGGAGAGCCGGGCTATTACGGACACAGCGAGGCCGTGGTGTGCGGGCAGGTGGCCCTTGGGCGTTTCCTGGCTGTCTCGTCCCTGGCAGTGTCTGTCTCTCCACCTGGGTGGGGTGAGGCCTCTGCTCTCCCCTGCCAGGGTAGGTGCGGGGAACCTGGGGCCTGCAGTGGGGGAGGCCCCGGCCTGCGGGAGATCCTTGTGGACTGTATATGCCTCACCCGTGTCCTTGCTGCTGGGTGACCCCCATTGTGTGGGTTGTTTTGGTGACGCTGTGTCCTGGTGAAGCAGGGGTCGCCTCTGTTTCTCAGGGTGACCAAGCCGGATGACAGATGCTTTTGGAATTAAGTCCCTGGACTGTCTCTGACTTAACCGCTTGGGTTCAGGCCCCGGTAGTGGGAGAATGAGGGCACGCATTTCCTGACCTTTGGTATTCCCCAGGACAATGGCATCTCTCAGCTACATCTTGGTTCTTTGTGTGGGTCTCCTTGCCATGGTCAACGCAGGTGAGTCTGGGGGAGGCCGCCCACTACTACCTCAGCCCCAGGGGTGGCAAGGGTAGGGGAAAACGCTGCAAGAGAACCAAGCTGGAGCCTCCAGTCTGAACTGAGTCTCAGTGGGGTCTGACGTGGGGTCCAGTCACAGGCTGGTATCTCAGGGAGGGGAGAGGATGCCCCAGGTCGGGCAAAGGAGGAGGGTGGGATGGAGACTGGCTTCCCGTGGATGATGGAACCATAGACAACCTGGAATGAGATGGAGAGCTGAGGCAGTCAGGTTCCTCCTGCCCCACCCTGGACAGTGCAGAGGGGCAGCCAAGAGAGGGTGGACAGCCTACTCAGAGTCTAACAGTCCCCAGACTCCAGCCCCGAGAATGTAAAATCCCCACAGGGTCTCATGATGCCGCTCTCTGTCCAGGGTCCTAGGAAGCATCCAACCCTGATTTCTTCTTCTCTTTCCAGAAGCATCACAGGAACATGACCCATTCACTTACGGTGAGGGAGGGGCATCTTTCTCTGGGTGCTGGGCTTGATTAGCCTGCCCTCTCCTCATTCCTCCCCTCTCCCCACCTCTCTCTGCTTCTGTCTCCATCATTCTCTAGACTCTCGGTGTTTATATCTTTGTAATTCTAATTCTTTCTCTCTTGATTTGGCTTTCTGACTCTTTCTGTCTCAATCTCCCGTTGTCTCTGTCTCTCTGTGGGTCTCTGTCTCTCTATTTGGTCCCCCTCTGTCTCTCTGACTCTCCTTTTACCTCTTAGTATCCCACGGCCCATTCTCTGTTGCCACTTGCCTTTCTCCTCTCCCTGCCCCCCTCACCCGCTCCATCATCCTTCCTTACGCGATTGCTTCCTCCCTCCTCCTTGCCCTGTCCACCTCCTCCCTTTTCTCCCTGATCCCCCTTGTCCCACATCGCTCCCTCCTCCTCTCACTGATGTCCTTTCTCTCCTCTTCACCATCCTTCCTCTTTGCCCCTTCCTTCCCATTCTGCCCCTTTCCTATCCTTCCTCCTCCCCTCCCTGCATTCACCCTCCTCCCTGCATTCACCCGCCTCCCTGCTGCCCACAGACTACCAATCCCTGCGGATCGGAGGCCTTATAATCGCCGGGATTCTCTTCATCCTGGGCATACTCATCGTCTTGAGTGAGTCCCCCTACCCTGCCTTCAGTCGCTTCCGGTGTCTGCCCCAGCCCCGCCCAACCCCCCGCTCCGCCTTCAACCCCGCCCCTATCTGGGCCCCTGGCCCCGCCTTTGTTTCTACCCACCCCACTTTCCTCCCTCGGCCTTGCACCTGTTCTGCCCCTGCCCTCAGCCACGTCCCAGTTTCTGCCCTTCCCCCATTCCCGCCTCCGGCCCCGCCCCGTTCTTATCCTGCCTGCCCTCGGGTCCGCTCCGCCTCTACCCCCGCCCCGGCCCCGCCTCCATTTCTATCCCCGCCCCCGCCCCGTTCTTATCCCCACCCCGGACACGCCCCCACTTCTATCCCCGCCCTCGGCTCCGCCCCTGCCCCGTCCCTGCCCCACCCTTATCCTCAGCCACTCCAGCCCCGGCGAGCGAGATCTGTGGCTCGCTGTGAGGCTTAGTGCGGAATCTCAGCGCACTTCTCTCCACGGCCCCACCCACAGGCAGAAGATGCCGGTGCAAATTCAACCAGCAACAGAGGTAAGAAGCCTCTCTGGACCCTCATCTCCTCCCGCTGTAAAGGAGAGTTGGGGGTGAGGTCAGAAGTCCACTCAATCCACAGCCAGACCCTTCGGCAAATAAGTATTAAGCACCTACTACGTGTCCAGCCCCAAGCCAGGCCTTGGCACCAAGCCACGAGTTAACTGCCCTCTCTGTATGCCTGAGCTTCCAGCCATGTGGGGGCGGTGGCCATGGGTTCCAACAGACCCACAAATATAAAACCACAAAGCGTGATAAGTGCTGTGAAAGAGTCGCGGCGAAATGAGATCACCTCACTTGGCAGCCCAGTTTAGCTCAGAGTCCTGTTCCTAGCTCTTTGATTCATCGTTAAATAAAATTTTAAAGCCCAAGCAACGTATGAATATCTTCTTCCTATTAAGATTTGTAGATGTTATTATAAATAAAGGTAGTATTTTATTGTGTCCCACGTGCAAGATGCTGTTTCATTATGTGTTATTTACCCCTCACACCATCTCTATAAAGTAGGTGCTGTTATTAACCTCCTTTTACAGATGAGGAAACCGAGACATGGGAAGGTGTTCACACGCCCCAGATCATTCAACTGGAAGATGAGGGCTCTGGGTTTCTAACCTAGGCTGTCTCCAGGCAATCTGCCCTCAAGTCGCTTTGGCTATGTACCTCCTCTTCCAAATTCTAGTTCCTTCCTTAGCACTCTGGGAGGTACTCGCTATTATCGGCTTGGAGCGCCTCCTGCCAAACACTTAAACTGCTCCTGGGGTGCACTGGATTTTCTCGCGGCTCCAACCAGCTCCTTGCCCATCTGTGGGTCTCAGTGGATTGGTCTGTGAAGTGGGGCCGGCGCTGAGGTCTTCCGAGTGTAGCTGCCTCTCTCCTTTTCCACCCCCAATTCCTGATGCATCTCCTTTCCCAGGACTGGGGAACCTGATGAAGAGGAGGGAACTTTCCGCAGTTCAATCCGCCGTGAGTTTGGGGAGACTTCGGGTGTTTGGGAATGCGAGTTGATTCCAAGAAGCCGTTTGCTGGCCCTCCCTGGGCCCGGGGGGGAGGCGGGGGTTCGGGGGGAGGGGCTTGAACTGCCCTGCCGTGCCCCCACCTTTCAGAGGAGCTGGGGTGCCCCTCTTGACTTCCGGGTTCTCTGTCTTCCCTCTCAGGTCTGTCCACCCGCCGGCGGTAGAGACACCTGGCGCGATGGACCCCAGCCAGGTCCCGAAGCTCTAACTAGGCTGAGGGAGGGAGGAGAGAGGAGGAGGGGGCAAAGGGCTGGGGTAGCGGGTCTGGAGGGCTCTCCTGCCCCTCGCTCTTTTCACCCCCACAAGATGCCCCTGGCACTTGACGCTTCCCACCCACCTTCTGCACGCCCATCACCACCCGGACTGCCCTCTTCCCTAGCCCTGCCCCCACAGACTCTGCCGCTCAGATTTCCAATAAAACGTGCTTTTCTCTCTTGACAGCGCTGTGCGAATCTGTCAGTCCCTTCGCCGTGGAAAGCCTGGGCGCCCCCTTGGCCCCGGCAGAGGGCGCCCCCACCCTTGGGGAAGGGGCGGGGACGTCGGCAGTGGGCGGGGGCGGGGGCGGGGGTGGCCTGGCCGGGGGCGGGCTCTCCGGGTCCCCATTGGCTACGGCCCCCCGAACACCAGGGCTCCCCCCCATCTACCCCTGACAACAGTCGGTCCGGCTTCCAGCTGCTGCAGCCAGCCTCCTTCACCGCCTCTACATCCAGCCGCCCCTTGCTCCGGCTTGGCATGGCGACCCAGGTCCCCACAAAGGGTGAGCGTCGCCTGGGGAGAGGGCGCAGCGGGGCTCCGGGATCTTAGAGCTTGACAGACGATCTGGGGGAGAGCCCAGTACTGAAAGGGGAGGGGAATGGGGAAGGGAATGTCCCCTCCTCACAGGGGCGGAGGCCCCTGCATTGCACCCCTCGGTACCCCATCGGGCACCCTCTCCAGGTGATCTCGGTTCCTGTGCGGGACCCGTGGTTGGAGAGCGGCAGTCCCGGGAGAAATGATGCGCGGACCGGTAGCTATAGCAACCGTGCAGCTGGTCCAGCACAGCGGTGGTAGTGGACTCGGAGAAATGGGCTTCGAGGGTGGGAACCGCTGGGTTTGCAGCCACAGAGGTTCGCCCAGATTTCATGGTCCCTGCGGAACGTAAGGGGACGGGGTCCATGTCCCTCTTCCCACCCCCCCTCTCTAGTGCTGGCACCTGTGGTGGTGGGTGTTTCCTGAAATCTCTGACAGGCATGTTCAGAGGGAAGCGAGGAGAAAGAGGGAAAGACAGGAGCTGTAGGAAGTGAGAGATGGAGAGAGCAAGAGAGAGGGAGACAGTAAGAAATATAAGAAGAGACTGACTGAGACAGAGCCTGAAAGAGATAGGGACCGAGAGACAGAGGGAGGTGTAAAGACACGAGGGGGAGAGAGAGAGAAGGACCCACAGCATGAGACAGAAATGGGAAAGAGAAGGGGGGATGGCACAGGGTGGGGCCTGCACCACTGCAGTGAGCCCCCATGGGCGGGGATGGGTGGCAGGACCCTCCTTCCCAGCCCTCATTCAAGGGTGTTGTCCAAAAGGTGCATTTGGGTGTGCACACAGATGCCTTCCCACCTCCCTCCAGCCACACAGAGATGGACATTTCACATTAGCCCGATTAGGCACCTCCTGAAATACTCACTCCCCCCAACAGTCCCCCTTTCTTGAGCTTACTTCTGCAGAGGAACAAGGGGCAGAGTGCTTTCATGGTGGGGGAGAGGTGGACAAGGAGGGGGTTTCCAGCCCTGAGAGCAGGGTCAGGCAAGAGGCCATCATTGCTGAGGAGCCTCTGGCACCGAAGGGAACCCCAATTCCACTCTATCTCTCCTTCCCTGCCCCCTTTCCTGGCAGGCGGGGGCTGCTGCACTGAACCATATCTGCAGAATTTGAAGCAGGGCGGGGGGGGGGGGCCGTTGGGGGGGGCGCTGCAGAAGCTGGAAGCCACCCTAGGGAGAGGGGGCAGGGTTGAGCCAGAAGCCCTGGCGGGAGCCCAGCGCTTCTTTTTGCAGAGATGGTGGTTAGCAGGATCGATGGCAGCAGACGGGCAGAAGTGGGAGGAAGATGCCCTGCCTCCCCTCCCCCCCACACACCCTTTCCCCAGTCACAGCAGGAGAGGGGACCGCAGGTCTGGGGAAACCCAGGGTGGAGAAAATGCATGTTGTCTGTCATAAACTGCTTAATGAAATTAATTAACAGATCGTTAGGCGGACAGCTCCCTTACACCCCTAGCCTCCACCCCAACCCTGTCAGAGAGCAGGAGGGTGTGTTGGGGGCAAATAGAAAGAAGATGGAAAGGCACAACCGGGGCTGGTCCCTATCCTTAAGAAGGACCCTCGGCTTGGCCACAAGCCAGTTGTTCAGGGGCGACAATAGGAGGTACAAAGGGAGCAGAGGGAATCAGGGCTGGCCCCAGAGTTAGAAACCCAACCCTCAAGTCCCACACAGGACCCCATCCAGCCTGGGGTACCCGGATCCACCACCTCTCCTCACCTCTCAAGATGCTCCAGTTGCCATAGTAACCACCTCCTTCCTGATTCTCCCTGGCAACTGGCCAGGAGTGGTGCACATTCCTTCTCCTGCCTCCTGGCTCCACCCTTAACTCAGCCTCGCCTTGAGGACCCAGATTGCTGGGACAGCAGGAACTAGAGAAGAACTTCTGCATGGAGCAAGGAGCACCCCGGGAGGGTGGAACCAGAGAGGAACCAGAGAGGATTCTGGGGCAGGCGCTCACCTTCTGGGGCAGGGCTTCTTAGAAGGTTTGAGGAAGCAGGATGTGTGGAAAAAAGGGAGACAAAAACAGGATAATTCAACTGTTCCATCTCTGATGATGCCTAGCAGGGCAGCATTCATTCATTCATCCATTCATTCTAGAAAAGTTTTTTGAACAACTTTATAAATGCCAGGATTAACAGCAGGGATGAGTCAAATAAATTTGCTCTCCATCTGGTAGGGGAGCTAAGACAGAGCAGAGATGACTCTAAAGTAATATTTTCCCATCTTGATGCTTATGAGTACCACCTTTATGATTTTTGCTCTGTCCAAATGTTCCCCACACTGACATTTAACATTTTTTTCCTTCAAAGGATTAACTTTTAAAAAACGTTGTTAGCTTTATTTTATATCACCTCCACAAATGGAAAATCAGGACTTTTTTTTGTCTTACATTGAAAGCAAGTATTAAAATTATCTTAAACAACTGATTTCACTTTTCTGGGCCTCAGTGTTCATCTATAGTGGAAAGAGAATGAAGATAGTGCCTATATCAGAGGACTGCTGTGAAGATTAAGTGTGGTAATATCTGTAAAGAGCTTAGAAGAGAGCCTGGCATGGAATCAGTGCTATCAAGTGCTACTTAGATAAAGAAATAAAGGAGAAAATCAAATAATGTCATAACAGTCTACTTAGATATTATTACCTGCTGAAGACCCTGAGCCCAAGGCCTGTTTTCTCTTGAGAGATTAACAAGGGTTGGAAGGTGTAGAGATATATCAGCTCCTTTTTAAGACTGTCTCTTTGAAAACTAGACAGGGAACTGAAGAGGGTGAACTTACGGTGAATCAGTGCTATTCAGGGTCTTGCATCAGTCAGTTTAAGCTACAGTATGCAGGACCAAGGGTTTCCCTGGTGGTTCAGCAGTAAAGAATCTGCCTGCAGATGCAGGAGACATGGGTTTGATCCCTGGGTCAGGAAGATCCCCCGGAGAAGGAAATGGCAGCCCACTCCAGTACTCTTGCCTAGAGAAATCCCATGGACAGAGGAGCCTGGCGTGCATGGAGTCATAAAAGTGTCAGACCTGACTGAGCTACTAAACAACAGCAAACAGAGTACCAAAAATCTCAGTGACTTCTGACAACCAGAGTAGATCTCTCACTTAGACCATGTGTCCACCACGGGTTGACTAGGGGTCTCTACTTCCCAAAGAAAACTGGGGCAGCCACACTCTTGAGCATTCATGTCACCAAGCCAAAGGCAAAAGAGAGCTCTTGCATGGGCAGTTAATGCTGCAGACCAGACTCACGGTTCGTTGGCCAGAATTAGTCACATGTTCTCCTTCCCAACCTCAAGGTAGCCATCCTTCCTGAGCCTGGTTGGGGGAAGGACACTAATGACAACATCTGGCATCACCCTTGTATTCCCAGTACACCCCCTCCCCTAGTGGGGCATGTTTTGCAGAATTTCACTCTAAACAAGGCAAGGTGTACTAAAAGCTGTCAGTGTATTAGGGAAGCAGCAGGATGGGTGAAGCAGCAGTGAATGGGAAAGATGTTCTGAGATCTCCTGGAAGAGAATACCATTTGAGACAGGGAGGTGGGAGATAGGGGAAAAGTAAATACACACACACACACATACACAAAGACACACACATACATACACACATTAGTGAAAGTGAAAGTGTGAGTTGCTCAGTCTTGTCCAATTCTTTGTGCGCGACCCCATGGACTGCAGTCTGCCAGGCTCTTCTGTCCATGGAATTCTCCAGACAAGAATACTGGAGTGGATTGCCATTCCCTTCTCCAGTGGATCTTCCTGACCCAGGGATTGAACCCAGATCTCCTGCATTGTAGGTGGACTCCTTACCATCTGAGCCACCAAGGAAGCCGCCATAGACATTATCCACATGTTAACATTTAGAAATCAGGGTGAGTCTTCTAGTGGATCAGTATGTTTTTATGTGGTACAGTTACATACATATACATGCATACCTGCACACATTGGGAAAGTGACCACAAAATCAACTTTGAATCTTTAATTTGATGGTGTCCAAGAAATAAGTAATATAGGAATAATACAATATAAATTTTTGGACAGTTCCTGTCTGCTGGATTTGGTGGCAGGAACAAGTGGAAGACAGCAGCAGTCACAGTGCCTACTTTTCGGAGCTCTCAGAAGACCGAGAAGTTGTAGGGAGTGTTCAGGGGAAGCTGATATGCTGAGCAGTTCTCCAGTGGGATTCATACTCCCAGTATCATATGCAAAAGAGAGTGTATATGTGTTTCTCAAGAAATGAGTCCATGCTTGCCTTAGACTTCCATAAGGGTCTAAGATCAGGACTGCCATGTACAGTTAGGTAGGTTGGGCATTGTATAAGGGAAGGTATAGACCAATGGAGTGAGTTGGGGCTAAAATCCAGCTTATGCTCCAGTCTTTAAGTTTTGTGTCCTGCCATGAGGCTACATTGTCCAGAGCAAAGGGTCTCAATGATCTGATTTCTACACAGAAACCACTGGGCCAGTGGCCCCATTAGGACCCTCAAATAATTAAAAAGCCCAGTGTTGAAATGTTTTTCCCTCTCTCTCTCTCTCTGCCTTCTTCCCACAGTTCCTCAGGATCCTGACCCATTTTACTATGGTGAGTGGCAGATTCTGTAACGAGGGTACCCAGGGGCTGGATGGAGGGGTGGCTGTGGATCCGCACAGGTCACTGCTGAAGTGGCTTCAGCTATGGCTTATATGTTATGTGCTGGGTCACTGGCCACATGACCATGTGGATATAATTGACATCAGCTTGGCCTATGGAGGATTGGCCTATCAGACTTGGGGAGGGGGTACCCTCTATGGACCCTCCTCAGGCTTCACCAGCACTCTGGGCTAGTTTGCTGGGGTCATCAGAGAAGCCAACCACTCTGACACCAGGCTGGCTGAATTTGAATCCTGGCTGATCCACTCACTAGCTGTGTGGCCTTGAGCAAGCAACTCTGTCTCTCTGGGCCCTTCTGTAAATAAAGAACACTATGTTTTCACCCATAAGGACTCTGGGAAAGATTTACTTGGATATTATTAAATCTTTCCATAGCACTGAAGCTCAAAAAGTGACTCCAGGTCTAGCATACCTGACCCCAGTTCCCTCTCTATATACCCTCCTCTCTCTCCCTTTGTTCGCTCATACTCTTCTCCATGTTCTAAGTTGTCTCCTGCCTCAGGGCCTTTGCACTTACAGTTCCCTCTGCTGAAATACGCTTCCTCTAGCTCTCCACACAGCTAGTGTGTAAGGCTCCCTTTTCTTCTTCAAGCCTCAGATCAAATAATGACTGTCAGGAACCGTATGTCAGGAGAGGCCTTCTTGAGTCCCCAACAAGAGAAGCCACACATAGATCTAGGCATGGTCCCATGACTGAGTTTTTTGGTTTTATTTTGTTTATCACAATGTGAAAGACAACTCCCTGAGGGCAGAGGCCTGGACCACTGCTGGTCCAGACCGAATATTTCTATAGGTATGTACTATGGTATATTAGATAAGAATAATTCTTATGAAGGAAAATAAAAGAAAGACTGAGGTTAAGAAATGTTGAGGAGAGGATGGGAAATTCTAAATAGGACAGCCATAGAAGGGGTCATTAACATTTGAATAAAGTCCAGGAGTTGGTAAGGGAGGGTTATTTGAGAGAGGAGCTTTCAGGAAGAGGGCCCAGCAAGTGCAAAGGCCCTGAGGTAGGACCATGCCTGATAGGCTCCAGGAACTGCAGGGAGACCCGTGTGCTTGGACAGGGAATTGAGGAGGAGAATGAAGTGGAATGAGGTCTGAGAAGGGATCAGGACAAGATGGTACAGGGCCTCATGGGCTGTGGGGGGGACTTGGGCTTTTCTTTGCCATGAGGTGGAGGTTAGAGGGGGTGGAGTGGTGTGCCCTGAGCTCAGGAGGACCCTGATTGGACTCTAGTGTTAACAAGATCCCTGTGGCTGAGGCACTGAGTGGGGAGATGAGGAATGGAGAGACCACAGAGAAGGCTGTTTGCTGAAAAAAGTAAATATATGCAGTAGAACAAGGGTCCCCAACGCTTGGGCCAAAGACTGGTACCAGTCAGTGACCTGTTAGGAACCGGGTCACACAGCAGGAGGTGAGTGGCGAGTGAGCAAGCGAGTGAAGCTTCATCTCTATTTACAGCTGCTCCCCATCGCTGGCATTACTGCCTGAGCTCCACCTCCTTAGATTCTAATAGATTCAGGAAGCCTATTGTGAACTGTGCACGCGGGGGACCTAAGTTGCCCTCCCCTTATGAGAATAATCCCGAAACCATCCCTTAACCCCTGTCTGTGGAGAAATAGTCGGCCACAAACTCAATCCCTGGTGCCCAAAATGCTGGGGACCACTGCAGTAGAAGGTCCTATCTATATCTATGGCCGAAGAATCCAGAGAAGGGTAGTGGGAGAGCTCTAAGGGGAGCACTTGGTGTCTGAGGGCCATGTCTTTGATCCTCATGTGAACCCACGCGGGAGCCTGCAGCCTTGAACTGCGGCCAAGGCTCCGGGGTTGGGGAGGGCGGAGCTGAGGAGCCGCCCCCACTCTGATGACCTCCAATGTCTTCCCCAGACTATGACACTGTGCAGACGGTGGGCATGACTCTGGCTACCATATTGTTCCTGCTGGGCATCCTCATTATCCTCAGTAAGTGTGACCCTTTCCTGGGCTCCAAAGCCCCTCCAAGAAGGCTGCTTGGCGTCCCCAGGCACCTACAATTCCCCTACTGGCTTTTGTCCAGACTCTTATGTCCTGTCTCCTCGCTCTGTTCTCTGTCTCTCCTAACAGGCAAGAAGGTGAAGTGCAGGAAGGCGGACTCCAGGTCTGAGAGGTCTGGCAGCAGAAGGGAGAGAAGGGGAGGGGTGGGAACAGCCTGGGAGCCCCCAGGGGTGCTCCCATAGCCAAAGGGACCCCAGAGCCAGTCAGGTGTTTCCCAGAAAGCCTGCTCAGTTGAGTCTCTTGATGCCTTTCTCTCTCATCTTTGCTTCCACAGCCCAACATGCAAGTCCTGTAAGTCGGAGCTTCCCTCCTCAGGTGAGGATGTGAGAGAGTGTGGCTATGGGAGGGTGAGTGGGAGTGGGGAGGGGAGTCCAAGGGGGTGTTGTGCTGGATATCCCTAAGAATGGGGCCGCCAACAATGCGGCCGAGATTCCACACATCAAACCTGTTAAAGCGTAAAGTTAGTGGGATGTGACATGGACTCCTAAAGAGTCCTTGAAGCTGCCCAGAAACAAGCACCTAATCTTATAAAAGCAAGGATGAACTCATTCCCCAGAGGAGAGAGCCACAGCCTGTGAAGAGAGGGGTCCCACGTGGGAAAAGAACGTTGGCAATCAGAATGAAGGCAAAGTTGAGCACTAGAGAAGGTAGGAAGATAGAATGATTTCTTGACTTTCCTGTTCAGTTAGGACGATCAAGGATGAAATGACTGAGAAAAAGGAAGGGAAGAAGGAAGGAAGCAAGGGAAAAAAGGGATGGAGGGAGGGAAGAAGGCAGGCAGGCAGGCAGGAAGGAAGGGCTTAAGAATAATTGTATCAAAAAAAAAAAGGAGAGACATATAGCATGCAGATTTTAAAAATTGATATTGGAAAAGTAAAGACAGAAAATGGGAGGGAGTAGGGTGGAGGGTGGTGGAGGATGGGGGTAGGGGGTGGAGGGTGAAGAGTGGAAGGGGGGTGGAGGATGGGGAGGTGGAGAGTGGAGGGGGTGGTGGGTGGAGGAGGGGGAAAGTGAATGCAGGTGCATAAAGGCTATAAGGGAAGGTGGAGAGAGATGTAGGATGTAGGAGGAGGGATAAGCATGTAGATGAAAGATTGTGACTCCTTGGGGGTGTTCATTTTAATTATGTAAAAATATCTCGACCTGTTTTTGGTGGAACTGTGTCCTTTCCAGGGACTTTTAAAAAACCAGAGATGGGAATCTCTTTGGCTCTTTTGTTTTTAGAACTAAAAAAAAAAAAAAAAAAAAAAAATGGGCCTTAGGGTAATCAACATTTGGAGGATTTGATGTTGAATTTCATGTGTTTGGTTTCATGTTTATTTCATGAGATTTAAGATCTTGAAGGGATCATTTTGTGAATGATGGAGGGGTTGGCCCAGGCACCTGACCACAGTCTAAGAGTATATATGAGATTTTGACCCATGACAGTTGAATGATGGTCCCAAGTGGGTGGGAGACAGGAGAATTCCTGTTGTATACACAAGTTCCAGAGATGGGGTGTTGGGGTGTAGGAAGAGATTGGGGGCTTGGCAGAGGGATGGAGACTCTTCTTCTGGCAGGGGGACACCCCAGAAGAGCCCAGGATGGGCCAGGGGTCCCCAGCTTCATCACAGGGGTCCTGTGAGATAGGACAAAAGCCAACAAAGGGTCTCTATATGGACCAGACATTGGGGTGCAGGAGGCAAGGCAACATCCGAGGGCTAGCTCGGAGTGACAATCTGGGGCCTGACCTCAATGCTGGGGATGAAGGGCCCACTGCCACCCCTCTTGTCACCGACTGAAGCTCCCCGGCTCTGTCTCTCTCTCTCTCTCCACCCCCCCTGCCCCCCAGCCCCTGGAGGTGGCGGCGTGTAGAACCAGCCGTGGTCACCTCCACTGCAGTCCCTGCCTGAGAGCGGGAGCCTGAGGATCGGGTGGAGGCGGTGGGGACCCCAGCCTGCCCCCCCTCCCCGGCAGCGCTCCCCTGAATGAGCCGCCCCACCCACTCCAAGGCTGGAGCCGCTGCACCTGCCTAGGCCTTGGCAATGACGACCCCCAAAGAGCCCGTCTGCATCCCAGATCCGGAGACTCAGGCCTCCATCTCCTGGGGTCCTGGAGTCCATGCTCAGCCCCCCATCGTCCCGGGGTGCTGCTCCCCGGGACCACCCTGTCTCCTCTTAGGAGATCCGGTCCCCTGCACCCTCGGTGTCTATGTCTTGAGCTTAATAAATCTGCGTTTGGTTTTCCCCCCTCTTCTGTCTGTGTGTCCTCATCTGTGGGGAGGAAATGGGGGAGGGGGCAAAATCGAACCTGGGGAGCTATCACCCCATCCCCAGACTTACCCACTTCCTCTCCTTCCCCTCTGCCAGCTCCCTAGTGGCTTCCTCCTCTCTCGGAACCCCTCAAACTTCCCCTCCCTTTCCTCCACGCCATCACCACCCCCCAACCCAGCTCCCCATCCCCGAAACCCCAGAGTAGACCCCTCCCCCCGCTCCCCTCGCCTCCCCAAACCCCACCCCTCCTAGACCTGCCCACCCCGCGGTTCCCACCCCCAGCCTCCCCTAGGCGGGGTGGGTGGAGGCCTCCGCCCTGCCTCTCACCCCAGGCCCCAGCGTCGCCCTCAACGTCTCCCCCTCCTGCTCCCACCCCGGGCTGTGAAGCCAGGAAACCCAAGAGGAAATGACTGAGCCCGTCTCGGTCCCCGCCCGCCAGCGCGCTCCCCTGGCCACACCCTCCGCCTGGACGCAGCCGCCGCCGCTGTCCTCTCCTCACGAGGCTGCAGGCTCGGGACCCCGGCTCTGACGTGAGTGTCTCCTCCGACCCTCCTCTATCCGCTCCCCTCTGCCCAGGCGCCGGGCTCAGGTGGGTAGAGACCATCCTCTCGACGCCTCTCCGCCCCCCATTCATGCTCACTCTCCGTCCGGCTCTCTTCGGCACCGCCGCGTGGGCACCGCTCGGATCCTCCTGCCTCAGTCTCCCCAGTTCGCCTCCCTCCCTCTCACCCGCCCAGATCTGCCCAGCATCGCGCTCTATTGTCCCTGCCGGGAGGCCCTCACAGCAGCTCACTTTTTCCTCTGAGATCAGAAGCACATTACTCACTCTTCCTCTTTCCCCCTCCTTGCTGGCTCCTCGCCCTGAGGACAGCCCCAGAGGGAGGGCCGAGGCCCTCCTATCTCCTCTCCTGCACCCCAGCGCCTTCCCCTTGCCCGGCAGGGTCAGTTCCAGCCGGCCACGTAAGTGCTTCTCCGCTTCGTGGGGCAGAGGGGACTGTCCCGGGCAGTGGCTGCCTCTTGGAGCCTGCTGTAGACTGATGCTTTTTGTTATTTTGGGGGACCTGCAGAGGGAAAGAGGAATTGACGGCTCGGAACCTTCACTTCTGAGACCCTCCCCTTGGCCCCCTTCCCCACAGCCAACCATCAGCCCTAGCGGAGGTCTCTGAAGCCAGAGGGGCCTGTTCAGGGTAAGGAAGGGGGCTGCAGGGTCCCAGGGGTTGCCCTGGGCCTGCGTCACTGACATCGTGGCTGACCCCAGCTCTGACTTGCTCTACAGATGTCGCCCTCTGGTCGCCTGTGTCTCTTCATCACCGTTGGCCTGATTCTCCCCACCAGAGGTAAGGCCCAACCATTTCTTTCCACCCTGCTGCAGAGCCCCCAGCCTCACTTTGAGTGCGTGTGTTGCTGGGTGGCTGCCTGGTGAATCTGGGTTCTCTCTCCTGTGTCCTCAGTCTTCTACTGAGCTGGCACCAGGAAGTGGGGGCCCCAGTGAGGGGGCCAAGGTTACACCCTGTTTAGATACCTCAGAGCTGGGTGGCTGCTTCCAGTGAGTCTGGCCAGGGCCTGTCCTGCTGAGCATCCTCCATTTGACTTCCAAGAAGAACTCACAGAGTTTGATTTGGCGGGGAGATGGGTGTAGATTTTCTACTTGGCAACCAGGAACCCTCGACTCACAGCACAGGAGCTTCCTGGATCCTCGGGTGATATGTGATTAGGGAAAGGGAGTGAGCTGAGGCCAGTCCAGGAGTTGAAGACGTCTCACCCTTGCCTGTGAAGTGTTTTCTGAAAACATTATCTATGGGAGATCCTTGCAGGTGCTTTCTACATGGCAGGTGCTTGTTTCAGCTTCTGCTCTAATTGATGGTGCTATTATGCCCATTTTACAGATGAGGAAACTGAGGCTCAGTGAAGGAAAGTGCCCTGTGCCAGAGGCTAGTGTATTGAGGGGCTGGGCTCTAACCCTGGAACCCAGAGCAAACTCTGCACTGAAATTGCCCCATTTCTGTGGGATAAAATGGTTTTCGTGTGTTCATTCAGTCATTCAACAAGCGTTCACTAAGTGGATCTTATTCTAGGCACTGGGGAGACAGCAAGGTATAAAACAGGAGCTCACATTCTAATTGGAAAGACAAACACCAAATGCAATCAGTAACTTATATTGGGTTGGCCCATAACATATTATGGGAAAAAAAACAAACGAACTTTTGGGCCAACCCAATATTATATGCTAGAAGGTGAAAAATGCTATGAAAAAAAAAAATAGAGGAGAGAAATGAAGCTTGCTTAAATAGAGTGATCAGGGAAGACCTCACCAAAAAGTGACATTCACCAGAAAGTGACATTCGGGCAGATACAAGGAGAGGAGGGGATGAGCCAAGCAGGTACATGAGGAATATGAGTTCTGCCTGGAGAGTGTGAGTGACAGCAGGCAGGCCGGGCCTAGGTTGGGATGAACAAGGGGTGGGGTGGAAAGAGGAGAGGTCAGAGAGGTGACAGGAGATTGGGTTGGTGGTGGGGGGGAACTTATGGGCCAGGTGAGAGCTTTGGCTCTTACTCAGAGCAAGGTGGAGCCAGAGGAGGCACTCAGCCAGCAGCCTGATCTGACTCAGGTTCACAGGCTCCCTCTGGCTGTGTGTGGGGAGCAGGGAGACCAGGGAGGAGGCTGTGTGATGGTCCTGGAGGGAGAGGATGGAGGCAGGGCCAGGCTGGGGGCAGTGGCGATTGATAGATATAATATCTGATATCCAGCACTGACTGCATGTTAAGCAGTAGGCAAGACTCTTCCCACCTCCATCTCATTTCACCCTCTCTACAGTCCTGAGAAGTAGATTCAAGAATTATCTCCACTTTGCAGAGGAGGCAACCAGGGGCTCAGAGGGAGGGGTTTCACTTGCTGCAGGACACAGAGCAAGGAAGTTATTGGAACAGAATTTGAGATCAGGCCCCTGGCTGACTCTAGCACCTGGGCATACTTGCCTTAACTGCTTCTCTCATCCCACAAGGATGGACAGGGAGAGGCGGCTGGAGGTAGGGTGTGCAGTGTTAGCATTTCTTAAAACACTTCCACCAAAGCTGATCAATCAACTGCTGCTCCACCAGCAGACCACCAAGGTTGCAGAAGGAAGGGGAGGGTGGGAGTGTTGGTGAGAGAAGGGGGACCAAAGGCTCCCCCCCTGACTTCTCATCCTTGATTTTCCAGGACAGATATCAAATGAGGTCATAACTCCAGCAGATCCAGCAACTGAAATCATTGATGTCCTTACTCCAGCCCTAGATGAGGAACAAGGAATGGGTCTGTCAACATTCTATCACAGCAACAAAAATTTCAAGCTTGAACCAAATGGGAGTTTTTGGATTTGTGTAACTGAAAAGTCCAGGGATACACCTTCAGGCATGGCTCCATCTAGGCTCAGTTCATCCTGCTGCTCACAGCACCACAATGAGAAACCTCTCCCCTCCTCCTCAAGTGCTTACAGCACATATGAAGGGACAGTCATGGTTCTAAATACTTACCTGCATTCACTCACTCAATCCTCACACAAACCCTCTGAGAAAGAAGTGAGCACTGTCCTCATTTTACAGGAGGCTCAGAGTCACTCGCCCAGGGGGTCACCAAAAGTCAGTGACATGCCTGGGATGAGGGTCCAGGAACCTGGCCCTGAAGTTTACTCATGACCCTGTGGGGCACAGGAACACCGACTTGCCCTGCCACCAGCAGCGCATGGGAGAGTCCCCCTTTCTCACCCCCACAGCAACATTTATCCATGGACAGCTTTGATTTCAGCCAGCCTGGTTCAGGGAGAAGGACCCTTGCTGTTTTCTGCAGGTCCCTGATTCACTCCTTTCTCACCCTCCCTGCCTTTCTCTTCTTCCCTGAGTAGAAGCAACACCGAAGCAGACAGAGACCCAGACTCAGCAAACGACAGAAACGGAGGTGCTTCTAACAACAGGTCAGGGGACAGACAAGAGCACGACGCAAGGTAGACCTGGGACTAGAACAGCAACATACTTGAGTTGTGTTTAATTCTCTATCTAGGGCAGCATTTCCCTGAGTATGTTTCTCAGAGCATCCATTTGGGGAACTAATACATTTTTCCAATTTTTTTTTTTTTTTGGTTTGCAGTTAAAGATATTTGGGAAACTCTTGAGTTAAATATGTTTCTATCTGCTGGGACTTCTCGGAGCCATAATAAAGCTTATTTGCAGCAGGCATCTCAAGAGGGACTATCGGGTTTGCAGCAT
Organism: Odocoileus virginianus; assembly: GCF_023699985.2. Taxonomy (NCBI): domain Eukaryota; kingdom Metazoa; phylum Chordata; class Mammalia; order Artiodactyla; family Cervidae; genus Odocoileus; species Odocoileus virginianus. The sequence goes on along the minus strand of NC_069693.1, from coordinate 15,610,863 downwards.
TTTCAAATTTGATAGACTCAGAGACCCTCTTTTTTTTTAAGTAACTTGATTAAATTAATTACTTAATTTTATTTTTATTGCACTGGGTCTTCTTTGCAGTACTCGGGCTTCTCTTTTTGTTATGGAACATGGGCTCTAGAGTGCTTGAGCCCCATAATTGTGGCCCTTGGGCTTAGTTATTCTGAGGCATGTTGGATCTTCCTGGACCAGGGATCAAACCTGTGTTCTCTACATTGGAAGGCGGATTCTTAACCACTGAACAACCAGGGAAGTCCCTCTGAGACCCTCTTTATTCAGGTCCCTTCATAGGGCTGGTGCGGGAAATGTGCCTGTGGGTTTATCCTTGGTGTAGATCTTCTTAATTTTAGAGCAGGAGCTTTTCAGTTACAAAATTCAGAAAACCCAACTGAAAAAAAATTATTAGCAATATATGCTTTGTTAAGTACAGAGGCACTAATGTCAGGCACAGCTGGGTCAAAGAGCTCAAGCACTGTCATCACGACTTTCTTCCTCTCAGCTCTGCTGTCTTCTTTCTGAAGAGGTCTTTCCCCTCTTAGTGGCAAAGGTGGTCCACTAGTTCTAAGTTGCAATTACAAACTCAGCAACTAGAGTGCCTCTCTAGCTGAAGGCCTAGAGCTGCCTCTCATTGGCCCAGGTGGGGTCACGTGCCCATGACTGACCAATGGGAACCTGGGAAATGAACAGCTCCGATTGGTCAGGGCTGAGTCTTGTGCCCTGGTCAACTCTCCGAACCACTTAGACCAAGAGTAGGGGAAAAGATGACTCACCGCAGGACAAGTGAGTCAGTGTTACCAGGGGTAACATTTGGGAAAGGGAGATGAGCGGAAATAAAGGTAATAGGTGGTTTCTAATGCCTGTGTGATGGTCCGTATTTGAGAGGCAGCCCCCACTGGAAAGTCCTATAGCTTAGGCCACTCACAGGCTGGAATGCATGCATGGTTGCTCAGGTCGGGCACTGCACAAGGGCACTATGTGGAAAGTCCTCCCCCTGTAGATATTTTTTGTTATTATCATTGTTACAACTTCCCAGTGATGACAGTAAAGCATCTCTTGCTGACAGAGTCTGTCTATTAAAACTATTTTACAACAGATGGAAATATGGTGTCTTGGGGGGAAGGGAGTTTTGTTTGTTTGTTTGTTTGTTTGTTTTTTGTACAACCATGGGGTGGGGGTATAACAGCTGTTTCCACATTTTCCGATTGAGAAAACATCTTCATATTTCTGGATTCTCTTACTCTGAGTCCTTGCTGACCTGGGTTACTCTATGTGTTCTTCTATATCCCTGGTTATACGTGATGAAAATTCATCTGGGCCGAGGGGATCAAGGAGCCGAGAGGTAAAAGGCACTGCTGAACCTCAGGCTTGCCCAGCCCCCACAGAGCCTCTCTCCCTCCTGCATCTTTGTTCTCTTGTGCTGGAGCTTGTCTTTCACCTGGCAAGGAAGTGGCTCCATCACCTGCAGGCTCAGAACTTCTGAGTTTCACCCAGCATCTGCTGAAAATTTTAGCTTGGAATTTGAAAGGTCCCAGCGAAGGATGGGGCTTCCCAGGTGGCTCAGTGTTAAAGAACCTGCCTGCCAATGCAGGAGACATAAGAGATGCAAGTTTGACCCCTGGGTCGGAAGATCCCCTGGAGAAGGGCATGGCAACCCACTCCAATATTCTTGCCTGGAGAATCCCAGGGACAGGGGAGCCTGGCAGGTTATAGTCCATAGGGTGGCACAGAGTTAGACACGACTGAAGCCACTTAGCACTACAGGGAAGGATGAGACTGGGTCACATGCTCCCCCTTGTGGCTGGGTTACCATAGGATACCAAGATGGTCTGGGGAAGCAGCAACATTTCTCCCCAGGGAAAAGGGGGACTGTTCACAGAAGAAGGGGGAAGTTGGAGCCAAGTAGACAATACAACAATGTGCTGAGGGTTTGCTCCATCCACTGTGCTAAGCTTTTACATGATCACTCATTTAGTGCTCATCACTACCCTACATGGTAAGAGCTGTTGGTACCCCATTTTACAGGGAAGGAAACTGAAGCCCGGAGAGGTTACTCGGCAAGCCGTAGGCCACACAGTGCAAAATGGCAGAACCAAAATTTGAGCCCAGGCTCCCTCACACTGGGGGAGGGGACAATGAGCCCTACATTCCGCCAAGGCTGTCTTTTTACATTTCCTGTGATCCTTCCATCTTTGCCCATGACTTTGCTGCTCCCTTTTCTTGGAAAAAGCTTTCCTGAACATCTCGTAACCTTTGGCTGTTGGTTTTAGGAATGTTTAGGAAGCGAGACACTGAGGCTGGCCTGGGGAGCCAGTCACAAGGCAGTTTCTCTGCTTGCTGGCTTCACATCTGGAGATCCGTCAGGGGTGACCACCTTAACTGGGGATGCTCTCAGTGCCAAAGGGGCAGGACTTTCCTTGGGGATATTCATATTTTTACAAAGAGGAACCCTCTGATGTGTTTGGTCTGGGAGCAGAGGTGATATTCAACATGTTTTCTAACCAGTATCTCCAAGTTCTGTGACTGGGTCAAGATCCTGGAGGCCCTTGTCTGGGTCTGACAGATGTTACCCTTTATTCCTGATCATGGGGCCATCCAGAAGGTCCTCAGAGAGGGACCAGGGGTTCCTCAGGGGTTAGCAAGCTAGCCTGGGCTGTTGGTCTTAATCAGGGTGAGCACCTGCCACTCCTGGCTGCCTCCGTGGGTTGGGGGGGGAACCTGTGCCAGCTCACTGAATGTAGGTGTGGGAGAGGGGCTACTCCCAGACAAAGATGATCAACGGTGTCTCTTGTTTCTCTCCCTGGTTCACTCCTGCCCTCCACCATTCTCTGGCTGCTGTCTCTGCTGATCCCACTCAAGGCTCTACGCCCTCCAAGACGAAATCCCCTGCCAATCCCACTCACGGCTCTACGCCCTCCAAGACACAATCCCCAAGCAGGGACGAGAGGAGGGAATCCATCCTCAGACAGCCTGGTCAGTAACTCCCTTCTCAAACTGGACACAGGCTATTTCTTATTCTGTGTGTTCTTAGCACCTCAATATTGTCCAGCACAGAATGCTCAGTAACAAGGTGTTGGGTGAATACCTGACTTCAGGGCTGGTATTCTTGTGAGTGAGTAAAGGGTGGGCACACAGTAAATGTCTGAATAGATGAATGAATGTGTGAGTGTTGCATAGAGATGACTCCAAAACCCAGCGGCTTAAAATGACAATCATTTATTTAGCGCTCAGGTCTGCAATTTGGAAGTCTAGTCTGGGCTCAGCTGGGTGCTTCTCTGGTCTCAGCTGGATTTACCTGTGCATTGGAGATCAGTTTGGGGTCAGCAGAGAGCTCTGTGTATAGGGGCACCTTGATTCTTCCCCTCCTGGCCTTATCTTCCACTTCCTGTGCAGCCAGCTGCAGTGAACAGATGGAAATTACACAGCCATGGATCACATAGAGAGTTCATTCATTCATTCATTCACACAATATTCACTAAGCACTTATTGTGGGCCAGGCCCTCCTCTAGGTGCCAGGAGTCCAGAAGTGAGTGAGACAGATGAAAATCTCTCCCTTCATGGAGCAGATGTTCTCATGGGAGAGAGACAATAAATAAGGATCATAATAACTATAAATAATAAGTTAATAATAACCATATATTAAGTTGCTGTCAAGAAAAATGAAGGGGGAAAAAAAAGAAAGACACAACAGAGTTAGGGTGAGAGAGTGGTCAGAGAGTATTTTCTGTAAAAGGCCATGGAGACCTCACTGAGAAGAAGCTAAGGGGAACCACGTGGATGCCCCAGGAAGGGAGCTTCTGGCAGTAGGAGCACCCAGTGCAAAGGCCCTGGGGTGAGCAGGGTTTCGCATAGTTCACTCATGGGGAATGGGGGTGGGAGTAAAGCACAGTAAGGGGGTAAGCGAGGAGAAGAGTTTAGAGGTAATGGGAACCCGATTGTGCTCCTTGTGAGGACTTCAGGTTTTGCCCTAAGTGCACCAAGGCTGAGATCCAGGTGTCTCCTCTCTGACTCTCTCACACACCGATTCGCTCCAGAAACTTTTGCTCCCTTCTGTCCCCTCCAGGTTCAAAGGAGGATGACCCCTTCTTCTATGGTAAGTTACTCTTCGGAGGCTGTGGGGGAAGGAGGTTGAAGGTCCCTCTCATCACACCCTTCCATTTCTCTCTGCAGACGAGGACACTCTCCGGAAACGGGGGCTGATGGTGGCAGCAGTGTTGTTCATCACAGGCATCGTCATCCTCACCAGTGAGAATGGGGGCTGGGTGGGAGAGGCATCTGGACTGGGAGGGAGGAGACCTTGGCTTACACTCTGACCAGACGGGACTTGAAGGCCCCTAACAAGGTCATTTTAAAGGAGACATATCCATGTAAACCAGGCTTCACAGGTGTTTCGGTGGCAAAGAATCCACCTACCAATGCAGGAGCCGCAGGTTCAATCCCTGGATCGGAAAGAGCCCCTGGAGAAGGCAGTAGCAACCCACTCCAGTATTCTTGCCTGGGAAATCCAATGGACAGAAGAGCCTGCCGAGCTACAGTCTGTGGGGTTGCAAAGAGTCAGACATGACTGAGTGACTGAGAATGCACATCCACGTAAACCACCCCGGAATTCAGTGGTTTAAGATGATAGCCATTTACTGAGCTCTCATTTCTGCACTTTGGAAACATAGTCTGGGCTCAGCTGGGTGGTTCTTCTGGTTGCCGCTGGATTTATTCATGCCTCTGAGGGCATTTGCGGGTCAGCAGGGATCTGTTTGAATGGGAACCTCAGGTCTTCACCTGGTGGTCTTCTCTAGCAGACTGGCCTGGGCTTGTTCACATAGCAGGGGAATGCAATGGTGCAACTCCCCAGGAGTAGCAACACCTGGGAGCTGTGATGCTGCAGCCTGAGGCGGTGAGGGGAAGGAGCAGCTGCACCAGGGCCTGGTGAGAGATGGAGCTGGAGGAGGGGGCCCCAAACAGGACCTGTGGCTCCAGAGAGAGGTTTCCAACCACTGCTTCCTGGTAAGCTCCCCGGAAGGAACAGGGCAGGGGTCAAGAGGATCAGACACCTCAACCTCTCTCTCCTTTGTGCCCTTGTCTCTCCCACCAGGCTGTGCTCAGCCTCCCAGGGCCCAGTGTCAGGCCGAAAAGGGGGACAAAGGGAGGATCTCAAGCAGAGAAACTAATTTTTTAATAATGCTACTGATTAAATATAATACAAGGGCCACCAGTTTGCAAGCTCTCAGTTAAACTGTATAACCCATGCCAAGTTTTATGACCTCTCTTGTCCAGCTGCCTCATCAGGAAAGGGGGCACAGCCATATTTTTTTGCCTTAAGGTGGGAGGCAGAACATGGATAGAATTAAAAAGAGATCACTGACACGTGCCTGATCGGTGTTGAATAAGGGGGTCAAGCACTGTTGCCTCAATTTTTCAACTCGTGTTTATAGATCCTGACTTTGTGCCAGGCACTGTTCTCTCCCCTGTGGGAAAAGGGAGGCTCAGAGAATTGCAAAGTTTGCCCAAGGTCACACAGCACATAAAAATCAGGGAAGGGCTGGACCTATGTCTGTATCAAGGCAGAGCCTGAATGTTACCTCTAGGGCTATAAATTGTTCCAGTGACATTTGTGAGCACCTACTCTGTGCCCAGGTTTCCCAGGTGGCGCTAGTTGTGAAGAATTTGCCTGCCAATGTAGGAGACACAGGAGATGCAGGTTCAATCCCTGGGTCGGGAAGATCCCCCTGAGTAGGAAATGGCAACCCACTCCAGTATTGTTGCCTGGAAAAGTCCCATGGACAGAGGAGCTTGGTAGGTTACAGTTCATGGGATAGCAAAGAGTCAGACACAACTGAGCACACACACACACTCTCTGTGCCCTCCTGTGCTGTGATGCTGGGGACCCTGGTCCCCACCATTAGGGAACTCACAGCTGGTGGGAGATCACAATAAATAGGTCATTGCTTTCATGAGCAGTGTGAATACAGAAAAAAGAGACTTGCCAAGAGGAAAATAAAGATGAGATTGAGAAGGATGAGAAGAGGCTCTTCCTTTTAAGAGGTCAAAGCAGAATGGATTCTGGTGATGAGAAAGATGATTTTAAAAACCAGGCAGAGGGAGCAGCAAGTGGAAAACCCTGGAGGCAGGAATGAGCTGAGCTTGTTAAAATAACCAAGGGAAGAGGCGGAGTGGCTGGGAAGGTGTGAGAGAAGAGGAGTAGGAGATGAGTCCAGAGGGACGGGGCAGGCGGGGGGTGGGGTAGGTAAGTGTGGCAGCTGGGAGATGGAGAGGGGCTGTTTTCTGAAGTTCCCTTTGTTTCCTTTCTTTAAAAAAAAAAAATATTTAGTTGGCTGCTTTGGTGGCTCAGATGGTAAAGAATCTGCCTGCAATGCAGATCCCTGGGTCAGGAAGATCCCCTGGAGAAGCGAATGGCACCCCACTCCAGTATTCTTGCCTGGAGAATTCCATGGACAGAGGACACGAATGGGCTACAGTCCATGGGGTTGTAAAGAGTCAGACATGACTGAGCGACTAACACACACATTTTGGGTTTTAGTTGGCTGCAGCGTTGCAGGTTCTTAGTTGAGGCACATAGGATCTAGTTCCCTGACCGGGGATTGAACCTGAGCCCCCTGCATTGGGAGCACAGAGTCTTAATCACTGCACCTCCAGGAAGGTCCCCGTTCTTTGTTTTCTAAGATCCCCCTCATTTCCTTTGGCCCAACCCCCTGGCCTTCCGGCTCTCCTTTAATCCCTCCTGTCTACTCCTCCCTCACTCAGGGCCTTAGAACTGGGTGTTCCCTATGCCTGGGACACCCTTCCTCCATATGTCCACGTGGCTTCCCTCTCATCCGCTTCAGGTCTTTGCTCAAACATCACCTCCCCAGTGAGGCACATCTAGTCATCGCCATGAGGATGCCCCCAACTCCTGGGCCTCCCTGCCTCCTTCCTTGTTTTATTTTTCCTCATAGCACTCATCACTGATTCATCACCATCCATACACTTGACTTAGGTCTTTTCTCATTGTCCATCTCCCCCACTGGCAAGTCAGTACTCCCAGAGCAGGGATTTTCCTCCATTTGTGCTCCTGGCCGTGTCCCCGTGTCCCCAGTGCCTAGGTCACTGCCCGGTCCAGAGTAGGTGCACAGTAAATATTTGCTGAACATGTGAATGACCCCTGGGGACCCTTGTGCCAGCTCTTCCCCGTCAGCTTCTTGTCACTTGTTCAGAGTTGCCTTGGAGCCTTCCGAGGGACAGGGTGGATGGGCCTCATCCTCCAGCATCCAGATCACACGTAATAATCAGGATTGTCTGACTCACGACAGAACTGTTTCTTTCACCCACAGGTGGCAAGTGCAGACAGTTGCCCCGACTGTGCTGGAATCGTGACAGATGAGTCCGTAGGAAGCAGGGGCTGACGACCTGATGGGCACCCCGAGACTGAGCCCCCACTGGCTCGCTGTGACCTTGCAGGACCTACAACAAAGCCCAACCTGAGAGAGAAGAGGTGGCTGGAGCCAGAGCCAGGACTGATGGCCTGAGCCCCCTGCTCTCCCAGCCTTGCCTGCCTGAGGACTGCCTCCCCCCCCACCCCCCATTTATCCCCTGTGTTCAAACAGGAAGTAAAGCCCTGCGTTCTCTGTCCCTTGGTCTCTGATCATTCTTGACCGGGGCGTGGAACAGTGGCGGGGGCTGGTGCAGGGCCCCCAAGAGTAAGATGGGGGGGCTCACAGACTCCAGAGCCTAGGTGGGGGATACGGTGAACCAAGCCAGCAGGGGTGAGGTGGGAGGGATGAGAGGTGAGCCTCAGAAGAATTTGACCAATGAGAGGGTCAGTGCTGGATTCCGCCCACAGCAGATGGAGACCCCCGGTGTACAGAGCCAAAGCCAGCTTGGCCCCTGATGTTGGGAGGCGGTGCTGGTAACTGGGCAATGACAAATGGAGGCCCCAGGCCCATTGCAACTGGCTTTTTCCCCGCTCTGGGTACCTCCAGCACGTGAGTGTGGACACCCCACCCTACACATCCAAGCTCCAGCCACACTCCTGGTTCCCTCTTGGTTTAGGATGTGTCCACAAGAAGGCCACTAGAGTGGGCTCAGAGTAGTTTGGGTGGGGGATTCCAGGGTCCTGGGGGCCCAGAGCATGGTTGAGAAGGGGTATAGGCCCCAGTGGGCACTTCCTGAAGACCCTTGGGTTCTGTCGCCTGTGGGGAGGGACTCAACAAGGTTAGTCAAAAGTAGACCCTTGGAATCACAGGGCTGGGGGTGGAGACCTCTGCCCAGGGTCAAGGGTCATTATGCCAAAGCAAAGAGACAAGGTCCGGTTCAAAGTGGTTGCATAACAGTGTTTCACAAACTTGTAGTCACAATCTGTTCATGGATTACAAAATCAGTTTAGTGAGCTGTGAGTAGCATTTAAAAAAAAAAAAAGGGAAGGAAAAGGAGTAATAAAATAGAAAAGAAAGTACCAGAAAAGAAACTAATATGACTTGGGGCTTCCCTGGTGGTTCAGTGGTAAAGAATCTGCCTACCAGTGTAGGAGACAAGAGTTCAATCCCTGATCCAGGAAGATCCCACGTGCTGCGGAGCGACTAAGTGCCACAACTATTGAGCCTGTGCTCTGGAGCCCGGAAGCCACAACTACTGAGCCCCACTGGGCAGCTACTGAAGCCTGTGCAGACTGGAGCCTGTGCTTTGCAACAAGAGAAGCCGCTGCAGTGAGGAGCCTTTGCACTGCAACAAATAGTAGCCCCCGCTCCCCACAACTAGACAAAAGGCCCTGCACAGCAACAAAGACCCAGCACAGCCAAAAATAAATAAATTTAAAAAAAAGAAACCAATGTAACTATGTACATCTATTCTCTTCTCAATTTTTGCCACATTTTCATCACACCTGTATTATTATTCATTTATTTAATAGAAGAACTCTCATTTTAACTTAAAAAATATTTTAAAAAGCACAATAATATATGGAAAATCTGTACTGCTTCATATAAATCACAGGTAGCCCTAAAGATGCATTCAATTAAAACGCATATATTGCATATGATATATTTTGTATACATGTCTATATGTGACATATGTGTATACATATGTGTAACATATGCATATTATATGTGCGATGTGTACATTATGTGTACATGATATATGGTAGTAATACTGTTGGTCACTTAGTCATGTCTGACTCTTTGCAACCCCATGAACTGCAGCACGCCAGGCTTGATAGTCCTTGACTATCTCCCAGAGTTTGCTTAAACTTATGTCCATTGAGTCGATGATGCCCTCCTACCATCTAATCCTCTGTCACCCCCTTCTCTTCCTGCCCTCAACCTTTCCCAGCATCAGGATCTTTTCCAATGAGTCAGCTCTTCGCATCAGGTGGCCAAAGTATTGGAGTGGAGATGTGGTACTGCTTGATATGAATAGAAAATAGCCATAAAGATAAATCCAATGAAGACAAACAAGAAAAAAAGATACATTGTGTTTGAGCTGGATACTGAGTTGCTGACTGAGGGCTCTGAGTTGGAGGCCAGAGTCTGATTTATTGGAGGACACCATCAGGTGTCAGGGGTGTGATCATTACCTTACTGCCCAAAGGTACTGCAGAACTTGGGAGGCCCAAGACCACCCTCACTTCTGATGCCAACTACAAGGCTGGGTGTGCCCAAGACCATCTTCAGGTTCAATAATTCACTAGAAGGACTCACAGAGCTCACTGAAAGCCATTATACTCACAGTTATGGTTTATTGGGCTTGCCTGGTAGCTCAGGCAGTAAAGAATCTGCCTGCAGTAAAGGAGACCTGGTTTCGATCCCTGGGTTGGGAAGATCCCCTGGAGAAGGGAATGGCTACCCACTCCAGTGTTCTTGCCTGGAGAATTCCATAGACAGAGGAGCCTGTTGGGCTACAGTCCCTGGGGTCGCAAAGAGTTGGACACAGCAAAGTGACTAACAAACACATACCCACACACCAGAAGATTTCCAGCCGTGAAACTCCCAGGTGTTCTCTCCCAGTGGAGCAGTGGACAGTGCTAAGTTCTGGCAGCAGCGTGTGACAATACTGTCAATAGGGGAAGCTCCCACAAGATTTGGTGTCAAAGTTTTTATTGGAGCTCAGTCACAGAGACGTGACTGACCACCTGGGTGGTCACCTTAATTTCTGGTCCCTCTGGCTGATACCTGTGACCCAATTAATCCCATTGTTAGGAACTGTCTAAGCTGGCCCAAGGCCCCCAAGTAAAGAAAGACACTCTTTTCAGGCAGGACATTCCAGGGGCTTAGAGATAACCTTTCAGGAGTTGAGCACAAAAGCTAGCTATCTCTACTAAACAGAGTCTTCTTTTATATCATTAAAAGATATTCAAGGGCTTCCCTGGTGGCTCAGTGGTTAAGAATCCACCTGCTAATGCAAGAGATGCGGGTTCGATCACTGATTTGGGAAAATCCCTGATCCGTGGGCCACAGCTATTGAGCCTGTGCTCTAGAGTCCAGGAGCAGCAACTACTGAGCCCATGTACCCTGAGGGCCCCAGAGCCTGTGCTCTGAAACCAAGAGAAGCTGCTGCAATGAGAAGCCCGCATACCACAACTAGAAAGTAGCCCCTGCTTACCGCACCTAGAGAAAAGCCCTGTGCAGCAACAAAGACCCAGCACAGCCAAAAATAAGTAATAAGTAAAATTATTTTTAAAAGACATTCAAAAAGCAATTTACTCTTGTGATGCAGTTCAATGTGAGTTAATATTGTTTGGGGCCTAAAACCATTTCCTGTGCCACCACTGGAGCATAGACTGGACTCGAGGAATCACCAGCTCAGAGGCACACCTGACTGCCTCTCAGGAAGAAGTAGGACAGAGCTGACCCACTTCATTCATAACTAGGGGAATTATGTTAGGTGTTAGGTGTCCATTCCCCCTCATGCCATCTTCCTATGGAGTAGAGATGAAAAAACTGATACTGTGTTTTGAAGATGCCCATGACATGGAGTTTTGGATGCAGATTCAGCTCTGCCAATTAGAGGCTTTTATATGAAATTTGGAGGTTTCCCAGGTGGCTCAGTGGAAAAGAATCAGCCTGCCAATGCAGGAGACACAGGTTCAATCCCTAGGTCAAGAAGATCCCCCAGAGGAGGACATGGCAACCCACTCCAGTATTCTTGCCTGGAAAATCCAATGGACAAAATAGCCTTGTGGGCTCCATGGGGTCACCAAGAGTCAGACATGACAGAAACGACTTAGCACTCATGCATGCGTATGAAATTTGAAAGGCCAAAGAGATCATCTTTTTGCTCAGTTGGCTATTTTCTGCTGGCAAGGAGGGTTGCCAAGGTGATGAGTTTGGGACCACATCAGTCCAGTGTCTAGTCACTAGCTTTGTGGGCATTAAGAGGCAGTTATACGTGCGTGTGCACACACACATGCACACACACAGAGGATTTCTAAATGGCCAATAAACACATGAAAAGATGTTCAATATCACTAGTCATGAGCAAAAAAGTAAATGAAAATAAGAATGAGACAGCACCACAGGCAAAATGGCTAAAATTTGAAAGACTAACAATATCAAGTGCAGGAGAAGATGAGGAGCAAGTAGAATTTTCATACATTGCTGTAAATTGGAGTATAAATCAGTACAGTCACTTCAGAAAACTATCAGTTCTTTAATACTTATTTATTTGGCCATGCCAGTTCTTAGTTACAGCATGTGGGATCTAGTTCCCTGACCAGGGGTGGAACCTGGGGCCTCTGCTTTGTGAGTCTGGATCCCTGAACCACCAGGGAAGTCCCTATCAGTTCTTTTAAAAGGTGAATGTATGTTGAACATATGATCTAGCAATTCAATTCTTAAATATCTGTCCAAGAGAAAGGAAACCATGTGTCCAGAAATGAGTTGTACCACACAAGTGTTTATAGCAGCAGTATTTATAATGGCGAAGAACTGGAAATGGTCTAAACATCCATCAGCATAGGTGAGTGCATACAAACTGTGGCAAACTTAGTGATGGAACTAAGTGATGGAACACTATTCGGCAATGAAAAGAATTACTGGTATGCATGACAACATGAATGAATCTCAAAAGCATTATCATGAGTGAAAGGAGCCAGATACAGAGGAACATACACTGTATAATTCTGTTTATGTGAAGTTCTAGAGTAAGCAAACTGAACTGATGATAACAGAAGTCAGAATAATAGGGGCCTCCACTACTGTCCTGTTGTCTTTACTATGAAAGCAGGCAGTTGATGGAGAAGGGATATGAGGGGACTTTCTTGAAGGATTAAAGTGTTCTATACACTGACAGCAATGCAGATAAACTGAATGTACCTATTGATCAGAATTGGCTGAACTGTACACTTCAGATTAGTGTATGGTGGCTCAGACAAAAAGAATCTGCCTGCAGTACAGGCGATTTGGTTTCAATCCCTGGGTTGAGAAGATCCCCTGGAGAAGGGAATGCCAACCCTAGTATTCTTGACTGGAGAATTCCACGAATGGATGGAGCCTGGCTACCATCCATAAGGTCTTGAAGAGTCATACACAACTGAGTTACTATCACACTTTATTGAATACAAAACACAACAAAACTGACAACAAAAGGGCTACATCCTGGGCTGTGATGACTTCTGGGTCCTAGATCAGAGATCAGAGATGGAGCTGTAAGATTCTGAAGATGGCATGTACAATGGATCCTCTCTACTGGGGTGGAGGGAGAAGCTCTCCAGGTGGATCAGTTCAGAAGATATATGTGTGTGTGTGTGTGTGTGTGTGTGTGTGTGTGTATATATATATATATATATATATATATATATATATATATATAATTAGAAGGCTTTTAGGAGCTATGTGTGTGTGTATATATATATATACACACACATTTGATTTTACTCCCAGTTCCTGGCACAGCTCCTAAAAGCCTTCTAATTTCCTAAGTGATAGGAAATTACATTAAGAGTATCCTTTATTCTAATATTTGGTCTTTGCTCTCAGTTCCTGACATGGAGCTCCTCAAGCCTTAGGAATTTCCTAAGTGAGAGTAGTGTCTATTGTTCTAATGAATCTATGCCTGGTGGGCTCTTGGGTGGGGTCTGGTCACCAGAAAGATCAAGCCACGGTTAGAAGCTTAGAACTTTCAGTCCCACTCCCAATCTTGTGGGCAGGAGAGAGAGGCTTAGAAATTGAGTTAATGGTTGATTATGCCTACATGATGAAGACGCCTCTATAAATATCCCAAATGTACGGGGTTCAGAGAACTTTCAACCCATTAAAACATAGAAGGAGGGTGATGCACCCAAATTCCAAGGGGACAGAGACTTCTGTGTGCTCAGAACCCTTCCAGATCTTCCCTTATTAACTTCTTCATCTATATCTTTTATCTCATCCTTTATTATATAATAAACCAGTCAATGTAAATGTTTCCCTGAGTTCTATAAGCTGTTCTGGAAACAACTGAATCCAAGATTTGGGGGAGTCATGGGAACCTCCAGTTAGTAACCAAGTTGGACACAAGTTGTGGGTAACCTGGGGACCTGCTAGGGACTGGCATCTGAAGTGGGGCTCAGCCTCGTGGGACTGAGCCCTTAACCTGTGGTGTCAGTATTAATTCTGGTTAATGTCAGAATTGAATTGAATTGTAGGACATCTAGCTGGTGACACAGAATTGCTTGGTGAGGGAGGAAAAAAACCACATTTGATATCAGAAGTGTGGCAGTAGCATGAGGATAAAGGAAAATGCAAGAAGGAGGAATGGGTTTCTCATTACAGTTATGTTCTGAGAATCATTTGCAAAGTCTTAGCCTAGAACCCACTCCACTAGCCTTTTTTTTCCTTTTCCCACCAGCCTTTTCAAAGAACTCATCAGCTCCTAATTCCTTGTATCAAGCCGGCCCATTTTTTTCTTAAATTTGACAGTAATAAACAATCTCAAAATCTCAGTGACTTTCAACAATGAAGATTTTTTTTCTCACTTACATTGCATGTCCATCGTGGGTCAGCCAATAGCTATAATGTGACCTAAACTGATGGAGAAGCTATTATAGAAATATTCCTACTTATCATTGACAGAAAGAAAAGAGGACAAGATGAAATACATCCTGGCTCTTGTAGCTTCTGCCAGGAAGAGATATTCATCATTTTTGCTCAGATTTCATTGGCCAAAACAAATCACAAGACTATAGATGAGGTCAAGAGAGCAGGAAACTACGACCTTCTTATAGGGAGGGAACTGGGTATTGTTGAACAGTAACACAGCTTTCTGCACAGGAAGTTTATTATCTTGCACAGCAAGAATTCTGAAAGCAGAAACTGTGTTCAGTTGTAAGAGACATAAACCAGAAACATCAGTGATGTAAACAAGGTAATTTATTTCTGTCTCACACAACAGAACTCTGAAGCATGTAGTCCAAGGCTGGGGAAGGGGTTCCTTGAGGCATCGGGCTCCTATTGACTTACTGCTTTGTCATCCTTAGAATGTGACTCTAATCCTCAAGATCACAAAATGACTGCAGGAGCCTCAGCCATCACACCACATTCCAGGGAAAAAAGCAAGAGGAAAAGAAATAGTTGGGGTTAACCACTTGGACAGGTTAACCTATATTTCCCAGAATCCTCCCCTTCCCCATGTGCTTCTGGTTAGGGTGGGCCATGAGAGATGGGTGGGAGAATTGCTGGGTGGAGATTAGAGCAACAGCTGTTTTGTGGCTCACACTGGTTGTCACTGATCTGCCCACTCACCACTAGATGAATCAGCTCCTTTCAAAGAGTCTTTTCAGGATCCCTACCCAAAGACTTCCATTAATACTTACTTCTGATTGGCCACTTCTATCTGCAAAAAGAAACTGGGAAATGTAGTCTTTTAGCTGAGTCTACAACACCCTGAATACCATCAAGGAAAACGATAGCCTGGAGGAATTTGTGGAGATGCTGAGAAGGAGGTTGAACTTCTCATTCTCAACAAGTTGAGGGATGGGAGCTCAAGCAATTTTAATTCAAATACAAAAAGAGAGGGGGACTTTGCTGGCCATCCAGTGATTAAGACTTCACCTTCCAGTTTGGGAGGTGCAAGTTTGATCCCCTGTCAGGGAGCTAGGATCCTGCATGCCTCACAGCCCAAAAAAACCAACCCACAAACAAAAACCAGAACATAAACAACAGAAGCAACATTGTAACAAATTCAATAAAGACTTTAAAAATGGTCCACATCAAACAAAACAAAACAAAAAGAGAGAGAGGGTAATTCTTAAGACTGGCACCTGTTGAAACCTCTGGGAGACAGCAGCGCTGGGTCTCAGACTCGGAAAAAACACCCAGAAACCTGTCCACTAGCGCCCGAGGGCTCCCCCAAAGGGCTGCCTGCACCCCTTTGGCCTGATGCCTCTTTCTGTTGTGTAGTATCTGAGCTGAAGCCTCACTCTCTACTCTGACATCAGGGATGAGGTTTCTTGCCAAGAGCTAATGCAGTTGTTCTTGTCCCACAGCCAGGCTCCTGAGAACAATACTGATGAGCTTCAGGTTCTGGGAGAATTAAGGCCAAGTCACAGTGACTGGAAGAGATCTACTTTGCTCATGTGAGACTACACCGTGCTTTTCTTGGGCACCGGGAGCGTCCTCCAAATGCTTGCTTCAGGCAGGGGTGCTGCCTCTGAGGAGGCTGGTGAGTGAGTGAACTCCGGCTCCTGCTCGTGGGAGATTAAGCAGGATTTCAAAAACTCTCTGAGTGGCTTTGTGACGTGTCTGCTTGGCAAGGTTAATCTACATATCCCAGAGTCCTCCCCTTCCCGTGTGCTTCTGCTGAGGGTGGGCCATGAGAGACGTCCTGGGAGGGCTGCTGGGTGGAGATGAAGGCAACAGCTGTTTTGTAGCTCACACTGGTTGTCACTGACCTGCCCATTCATCTCTTTGATGTCAGGCAGCAGAAGGGCCTGTGAGTGCTCCTGTTCCTCCTAGATCCAATTCTTGGGCCTGGTGTGTGTTTAGCCCTGTGATCAGGAGCCCTGGCTCCTCCAGGGCTGACCTCCACCCAGGTCAGAGGTGACAAGAATGATGCGATTCACCTCCTACCCTGTTGGTGGGAATGTAAATTGGTGCAACCACTATGGGGAACAGTATCAAGTTTCCTCAAAAGACTAAAAATAGAGCTGCCATATGATCTAGCAATCCCACTCCCGGGTGTATATCTGGATAAAACTGTTACTCAAAAAGATACACGAATGCCTATGTTCGTAGCAGCACTATTTCCAATAGCCAGGACATGGAAGCAACCTACATGCCCATTGGCAAAAGAATGGATAAAGAGGATGTGTGTATGTGTGTGTGTGTGTATGTATGTGTATGTACATATATGTAAATGGAATGCTACTCAGCCAGAAACAGAGAATGAAATAGTGTCATTTGCAGCAACATGGATGGACTAGAGATTATCACACGAACTGAAGTGACTCAGAAAGGCAAAGACCATAAGATATCACTTCTATGTGAAATCTAAAATAAGACACAAATGAATTTACCTACAAAACAGAAACAGACTCACAGACGTAGAGAACAGACTCATGGTTGCCGAAGGGGAGGGAGGTGGGACAAGGAAAGACTGAGAGTTTGGGATTAACAGGTGCAAGCTGTTAAATATAGAATGGATAAACAATAAAGTCCTACTGTGTAGCACAGGGAACTATATTCAATTACCTGTGATAAACTGTAATGGAAAAGAACATGAAAAAGAATATATACGTTGTGTGTTCTGTTGGTGGGAATGCAAACTAGTACAGCTGCTATGGAGAACAGTGTGGAGATTTCTTAAAAAACTGGAAATAGAACTGCCATATGACCCAGCAATACCACTTCTGGGCATACACACCGAGGAAACTAGATCTGAAAGAGACACGTGTACCCCAACATTCATCGCAGCACTGTTTATAATAGCCAGGACATGGAAGCAACCTAGATGCCCATCAGCAGACAAATGGATAAGGAAGCTGTGGTACATATACACCATGGAATATTACTCAGCCATTAAAAAGAATTCATTTGAATCAATTCTAATGAGATGGATGAAACTGGAGCCTATTATACAGAGTGAAGTAAGCCAGAAAGATAAAGAACATTACAGCATACCAACACATATAAATGGAATTTAGAAAGATGGTAATGATAACCCCATATGCAAAACAGAAAAAGAGACACAGATGTACAGAACAGACTTTTGGACTCTGTGGGAGAAGGCGAGGGTGGGATGTTTCAAGAGAACAGCATCGAAACATGTATATTATCTAGGGTGAAATAGATCACCAGCCCAGGTTGGATGCATGAGACAAGTGCTCGGGCCTGGTGCACTGGGAAGACTCAGAGGGATCGGGTGGAGTGGGAGGTGGGAGGGGGGACTGGGATGGGGAATACATGTAAATCCATGGCTGATTTATGTCAGTGTATGACAAAACCCACTACAATATTGTAAAGTAATTAGCCTCCAACTAATAAAAATAAATGAAAAAAAAAAAGAATATATATGTGTGTGTAAATATTTATAATTTTTATTGAGTCACTTTGTTGTATAGCAGAAATTAATACAACTTTGTAAATCAACTATACTTTGGTAAAATAAATTAAAAAAATAAAGAATGATGGGGGTTCAGTCCACGCTTGTGGATTTCAGATTGTTCTCGCTCTCCCTAACTTTATATCTATCTGCCCATCCTACACAAAGAATTTCAAGTTCCAGCACTAAACACAGCAGCCTTGCAGAGACATCTTACTCAGTTCCCACAAGGGGGAAAAGTGAAATCCCTATAACAAATTGTGTGTGTGTGTGTGTGTGTGTGCGTGCATGCACATGTGTATGTATCAGTGGTTTTGCTTTGCTGATATAGAATTGGATCTACAAGTGGTTCCAGAAGAACAGACCCTTAAGGATGAGTTTTGGGTTTTTCCGAGATTAGATCTTTGATCTAATCAGATTTGAAGTTGTTAATGACCCTGATTCCAGCGGTAAAAGGGCCACTGAAGTCCGTGGCATGAAGTGGCAGAGCAGTTACTCAGATCAATACCTGTAGCTTCCTGTATCAGTTTCTATAGGAGACAAGGTTCTGGGTGACTCCACATTTGCTTCCATAGAACATTTCAGTAAAATGAGGGAGCGTGCTGGATTGGTTGATTGCTTCTAACTGTACTGGAAAACATGGGGGAAAAGAGATGATGAGCTCAAAGCTTTAAATTCCTAGTCAAGACCTGTACAAGGGACTTGGAAGCTTCCATAGTTTGCACCAAAAGAAACTTATTTCTTGTTGTCATAGGACCAAGAGTTCTGAAGACCAAGTTTAAAGTCTGATACTGTGGGTGACCGAATTATAACACAAATTGAACTTCCAATCTCATGGGGTCTTTTTTGCTAAAGTTAGGGCATTGCTTGGGAAAGACTGAAAAGTGAAAGTGTTAGTCACTCAGTTGTGTCTGATTCTTCGTGACCCTTTGGACTGTAGCCTGCAGGCTCCTCTGTCCTTGGAATTCTCCAGGCAAGAACACTGGAGTGCACTGCCATTCCCTTCTCCAGGGGATCTTCCTGACCCAGGGATCAAACCCGGGTCTCCCACACTGCAGGCAGATTCTTTACCACTGAGTCACCTGGGAAGTGCTAGGATCTTGAAAATTGGGATTAGGGTGTATGAGAAGATTCTAATAAGGCTGCGTACCTCCAACCCCTTAATGCTGCCATCTTCTTTGCCCAAAGCAGCAGCCTACACCCCACTGTACTGGTCTCCCCAAGGCAATTTCATGGTAAGACCCTGATGATCTTACTCAGAACCTACTCTTCTTTTCTTGCTCCCAACACCTGTAACTAGACTCGAGTCTCAACAGAACCCAAAGGATGAGATCAAAATATGACCCATGAGGAGGCATGATAAAATACCAAAACAATCTCCAATTTCTGTTTGCCAATCTATATCAAGAGAAAACTGGAACATACGTATGGAAATGGGTCTTAAGAGAGGTGCATCAAGGTGGAAGGATTATAAAGTGGCTCAGGCCAAATGTATCAACATTGTTCCACGAAGCAGAGACTTTGCATTCAGAGGTTGAGGTTGAGGGGCTGGGAATTGCTCTGACAGTTGGCTTGGTTGTTTGACTGGTGTATGTTCCCAAAGATGGCCTATCCTGGGTGGAAATGTCAGAAGTTCCTTGGTACCCCACAGAGCATGAGTTGGCAAACTTCTTTCAAAGGCCAGATAGTACATGTTTTAGGTTTCACAGGCTAGTGTCGGTTGTTACTATTCAAATTCTTCTGTCATAGCCGGAAAGCAGCCAAAAATGACCTGTAAATGGATAAGCATGGCTGTGTTCCAATATGATTTATGAACACTGCAATTTGTAGTTCATATCATTTCTTGAAATGGCACAAAATATTATTTGTTTGATTTTAATTTCAATTAAAAATGTAATAACCCCTTTTAGCCTGCAGGCCATACAAAGACTGTGGGCTAGAGTTGGCCCCTGGACGGCAGTTTGCTGACCCCTGCTGTGGGGGATGATATCCCGAGGCTTAGGACCTGGAGGACACTATGATAATAAAAGAAGCCAGACACAAAGAGACAAACACTGCATGAAATGACTTCTAAGTGAAATCTAAAAAAGTCAAGCAGAGAGCGTGGTGGTAGTTGCCAGGAATTGAAGAGTGAGATAAATGGGGAGATGTTAGTCAAAGGGCATAAAATTTTAGTTATAAAAGAGGGATAAATTCTGGAAATCTAGTATACAGTGTGGTGATTATAGTTAATGATGCTGTGTTTATTAGAGTAATACTGAAATTTGCTAACAGAATATATCTTTAGTGTTCTCATCCACAGAGGAAAAAAAGGGTGACTATGTGAGGTGATGCTGGGCAAGATTGAAGACAAGAGGAGAAGGGGACAACAGAGGACGAGATGGTTGGATGGCATCACCGACTTGATGGACATGAATCTGAGCAAGCTCCAGGAGCTGGTGATAGACAGGGAAGCCTGGCATACTACAGTCCATGGGGTGGCAAAGAGTCAGACATGACTGAGTGACTAAACTGAATTGACTGATGTAAGATGATGGAAATGCTAATTAGCTTGATTTTGTTAATTATTTCACATTTTGTATACATATCTATCAAAACATCCTATGGTACACTTTAATTGTAGACTGTTTTTATTTGTTAGTTATACCTCAATAAGGGCTTCCCTGGTGGCTCAGATGGTAAAGCATCTGCCTGCAACTCGGGAGACCTGGGTTTGATCCCTGGGTCGGAAAGATTCCCTGGAGAAGGAAACGGCAACCCACTCCAGTACTCTTGCCTGGAAAATCCCATGGACAGAGGAGCCTGGTAGGCTACAGTCCCTGGGGTCACTAAGAGTTGGATACAACTGAGCAGCTTCACTTTCACTTTCATATCTCAATAAAAGGGCTTCCCACATGGCAGTAGTGATAAAGAATCTGTCTGCCAATGCCAGAGATGCAAGAGACTTAAGGTGAGTGTGATCCCTGGATCACAAATATCCCTTGGAGTAGGAAATGGTAACCACTCCAGTATTCTTGCATGGAAAATTCCATAGATGGAGGAGCCTAGTGGTCTACATAGGTCCACAGAATTAGAAATAGTCTGACATGATTGAAGTGACTTAGCACGCAGGCACTCACCTCAATAAAACTGGGAGGAAAACCACACAGGCTTAGGTAGATTGAAAGGTTAAGTGGCTTTGTCATTTAAGACTTGCGTACCCACACACACCTGGAGGGTCAAGGGGATGCACCTTTCACCATAGCTGTCAGAAATAAATTCATGATGGAGAGTCTGAGCATCCTTGAGGAGCTCTGGGATGGTGCTTCTTTGTAGGTCAGAAATTCTAGTGGAAATGGCTATGATTAAGTGGGATCTCTCAAAGCAATAGACATGCTAGAACCCAGCGGTAGCATGGATCCTGGTGGCACTTATATGCCAAAGATGAGATGGGCATGGTTACCATAGTGAATAGGGAAGCCAAAACAGTAAAGAGCACAGTGTGACTGGAAGAGATCTTCAGCATGCACTAGTTTATCACAGCAGTACCTGTAAAATGAAATAAGTGGGGAGCCTACTAAATAAAGTCTTGCTTGATCTGACTAAGTGGAGGAGTTCTGGGTCTGGTGAACAGAAGTCTAACCTGAATGGTCAAAACAGAGAGTCACAAACCCTCAATCACCCCCCACACTTGAGCCCTTGGTCAAAGGAGAGGCCACTCCTTGAATAAGGGCCCTGTTACACTGCCAAAAATGTATGCTGTTAACCTTCCTTCCAGACTTCTCCAAAACGACCTGTGTCTATTCACCAGGAGCTTATGCGATAGTGTTAATCATTCAGTCACGTCCAACTCCTTGCGACCCCATGGACCGTAGCCCTCCAGGTTCCTTTGTTCATGGGATTCTCCAGGCAAGAATACTGGAGTGGGTAGACTTTCCCTTCTCCAGGGGTCTTCCCAACCCAAGGATTGAACCCAGGTCTCCTGCATTGCAGGCAGATTCTTTACCATCTGAGCTACCAGTGGAGCCATGTACAAAAGGAAATAATCAAACTTTCTAAGGATTACCGGACACAGTAATTACTGACTCTAATTTCTAGGATCCCAAAGCATTGCTGTGGTCAGATGATTAGTGGAGTCTGGGGGCACAGACTTCTCACAGAAGGCCTGATTTGTCCCTGAATCCACCTTCTAGATATGTCTTCAATGCTGAAATGCATCATTGACATAGACATCTGGAGCAACTAGGAGAATCCCCAACATTGATTCCCTGACCCATGGATGAGGGATTTTATCATAGGAAAAGCCAGGTAGGAGCCACTGGAACTCTCTGTACCTATAAAAACACTAAACCAAAGGCAATATCACATTGTTGGAGGGATTGCAGAGAATGGCACCACCATTAAAGACCTTAAGGATGCAAGGGTAGTGATTCCTGTGACATCCCCATTCAATTTGCCTATTTGGCCAGTGAAAAAGGTAAATGGGTCATTAAAGAATGGCAGTGAAGTATCAGAGATTTAACCAATTGCAGCTTCTGTTGCAGAGGGAGTTTTGTTGCTAGAGCCATCCAGGAACTAAAGAGCCTCTTGATGAGGGTGAAGGAGACTGAAAGAGCCAGCTTAAGACTAAATATTAAGAAAACTAAGATCATGGCATCCAGCCCCATTACTGTATGGCAAATAAAAGGGGAAAAGGTGGAAGTAGTGACAGATTTCCTCTTCTTTGACTCCAAAATCCCTGTGGACCATGACTGCAGCCATGAAATCAGAAGATGATTGCTTCTTGGCAGGAAAGTGATGACAAACCTAGTCAGTGTGTTGAAAAGCAGAGACATTACTCTGCTGACAAAAGTCCATATAGTCAAGGCTATGGTCTTCCCAGTGATCATGTATGGTTGTGAGCTGGACCATAAAGAAGGTAGAATGCCAAAGATTTAATGCCTTCAAACTACAGTGCTGAAGAAGACTCCTGAAAGCCCATTGGACAGCAAGAAGATCAAACCAGTCAATCTTAAGGGAGATCAACCTGAATATTCGCTGGGAGGGCTGATGCTGAAGCTGAAGCTCCAGTATTTTGGTCATTTGATGCGAATAGACGACTCATTGGAAAAGTCTCTGATGCTGGGAAAGATCGAAGGCAGAAGAAGAGGGCATCAGAGGATGAGATGGCTGGACGGTATCACCGATGCAATGGACATGAACTTGGGCAAACTCTAGGAGATGGTGAGGGAGAGGGATGCATGGCGTGCTGCAGTCCATGGGGTCTCAAAGAGTGGGACAGAACTGGGCGACTCAATAACAACAACAACAACCATCAGTCGCAGCTGCTGTTCTAAAGGGAGTTTTGTTGCTGGAACCATCAGCACATCTCCTGGGATCTAGTATGCAGTTATCGATCTGAAAATGCTTTTTAATTCCCACCTGTTAGTAAAGGAAGTAAAAGAAGCAGTAGCTTGTTTTCCGTTGGCAAAGGCAGCAATCCAGCTTCACTGTCCCCCCTCAAGGATGCTTCAGTTCCGTGTCATAATATGCTCTGGACTGACTTTCTCTTCCTTTTCCACAAGACTTCATGTTGATCTATTACATTTATTGATATTATGATGATTGGATCTGATGAACAAGAAGTAGCAACCCCTTTAGATACTTTTGAAAGACATTCACATGCTAGAGGTGGGAAACCAATCCCACCCACAAAAATTCAGGGGTCTGTCACTTGAGTGAAAGTTCTTAGGATCCAGCGATTTGAGGCATGTTGGAGCAGAAGGAAGAGTTGCTGCTCCTGGCCCCTCCTCACACTCAGAAAGAGGCAAAGACCCCAGGAGCCCCTTCAGATTTTGGAGTCAACAGATGCTTCACTTGTTGCATGATTCATTTATTGCACGACCAGAAAAGTTGCCAGTTTTGAGTGGGATCCCGAACAAGAGAGGGCATCCCTGCTGGCTCAGTGGTAAATAATCTGCTCCAGTGCAGGAGCCACAGGAGATGTGGGTTCGATCCCTGAGTCAGGAAGGTCCCCTATAGAAGGAAATGACAACCCACTCCAGTATTCTCACCTGGAAAATCCCATGGACAGAGGAGGCTTGCAGGCTACAGTCCATAAGGTCGCAAAGAGTTGGACACAACTGAGTGACTGATCATGCATGCACGCAGAACAGGAGAAAGCTCAGCCACAGATTCAGGCTGATATGATGGTGTTTGATGTGTTGGTGGAAAATACAGATGCTGATGGAGACTTTGGCAGCCTCCACCTGCAGAATCAGTGTAGACCTTGAAGATTTGGAAGGAAGTCACGTCATTCACTGAAAATAATCACTCTACTCAAAAAAAAATCATTTATTTTTGGTTGCACTAGGTCTTCATTGCTGCACACAGGCTTTCTCTAGTTGCGACAAGCAGGGGTACTCTTCCCTCTGGTACACAGGCTTTTCAAGTGTGGCTTCTCTTGTTGTGGGAGCAGTGGCTCTAGGTACATGGGCTTCAGTAGTTGCACCAAGAGAGCTTAGCTGCTCGGAGGCATGGGGGATCTTCCTGGACCAGGAATGGAACCCATGTCCCCTGGAGAAGGAAATGGCTACCTGCTCTATTATTCTTGCCTGGAGAAATCCATGGACAGAGGAACCAGTTGGGCTACAGCCCATGGGGTCACATAGAGTCTGACATAACTGAGCAACTAACACTGTCACATTCCCCTGCATTGGCAGGTGAATTGCTAGCCACGGTACCACCAGGGAAGTCCTAATCACTCTACTTTTGAGAAAGAGTTTTAGGTTTTCTACTGGGCTTTAGTAGAGACTGAATGCTTGATCACAGGTGCCAAGATACCCTGTAATCTGAGCTATTCGTCATTATCTGTGTGTTGTCTGATCCAACAAGCCGTAATGCCGGGTGTGCAGGGCAACACTCCATGGAAGTGGTTTATCCAAGGCTGGGCTCTAGCAGGTCCTGAAGGCACGAGTAATTTGCATGAGGAAGTTGCTCAGATGCCCTGATTCATTGTCTGCTGTTTCTCGAAAGACATTGATGGCTCATGGGGCGTTCCCTGTGATCAGCTGACTGAGGAAGAAAAAACTCAGACCTGGTTTACATACAGTGCTGCTGGGCATGCAGGGACCACCCCAAAGTGGGCAGCTATATAGCCCCATTCTGGGACACCCCTGAAGGACAGGGTTAAAGGGAAATTTTCCCAGAGGACAGAAATTTGGGCATTGCATCTGGCGTCCATTTGACTGGAAGGAGAGATGTCCAGAAGTATGGATCTACATCAGTTCATGGGAAGGCAATATGGCAGCAATGGAGGTCGTACAGAGGCTCAGCAACAAGAACTTCCACTTACCAAGGCTGGTCTGGCTGCTGCCACTGACAGGTGCTCCATCTGCCAGAAGCAGAGGCCAACAATGACCCCTTATACGGCACCATTCATTCCCTGGTGGCTCAGAGGGTAAAGAATCTCTCTGCCTGCAGAACAGGAGACCTAGGTTCAATACCTGGGTCGGGAAGATCCCCTGGAGAAGGAAATGGCAACCCATTCCAGTATTCTTGCCTGGAGAATTCCATGGACAGAGGAGCCTAGCAGACTACAGTCCACTGGGTTGCAAAAAGTCAGACACCACTGAGCAACTAACACTTTCACTTTACTTTTATTCCTCAAGAGGATAAACCGGGTGGAGGTGGTTGATTTCATTGAACTGCTTCCTTCAAGGAAAGAGCAACATTTTGTTCTTTTTTTGTAACAGCTTTATTGTGATATAATTCACATGTCAGACAATTCACATCTTTAAAGTGTACAAATCAATAATTTTTAGCATCACACTACTATATATAAAATAGATAATCAACAAGGACCTATTGGATAACACAGGGAAATGTACTCAGTATTTTGCAATAACCTATCAGGGAGAATAATCTGAAAATATGTATCTATATATATATATATATATATAGATATATCTGAATCATTGTGCTATACACCTGAAACTAACACATGGTAAATCAAATATACTTCAATAAAATTAAAGCAACAAAAATAGTAAATTTTTGTATATTCACAGATATGTACAACCACCACCACCATCAATTTTAGACGTTTTCTTCACCCCAAAAAGAAACCTCGGGAGGATTCTTGGAAGATGGTGGAGTACAAAACAGCAGCAATCTGTCTGTCTCCCATCTGGACAACATTGTACTGGCAGGCTCTGTCTGACACAGCTATTTTGGAACTCTGGCGTTCACTGAAGGCTCATCCAGGGGAAAGCTTGGATGGTAAACTGTAGTTAATTTTAGCTAAAAGCATGACTCTCTTATTACTCTATTTGGAGAATTAAATATGGTTTAAAGAGATGCGTAAGTGCAAGTTGACATAGACTGTGGCAGCTTTGTAATGGTTTGACTCACTTAGATTAGAACTACACTTCCCAGAATTCCTTTTTCAGCCACAGGAGAGATTCTTACCGGAGATTTAAGGATGGGATAAGAAGAGGGGGAAGTAGCAGTCATTTAGCAGCTCCTAAGAAACAGAGGAAAACAACAGAATGGGAAAGACTAGAGATCTCTTCAAGAAAATTAGAGATATCAAGGGAACATTTCAGGCAAAAGATGGGCACAATAAAGGACAGAAATGGTATGGACCTAACAGAAGCAGAAGATATTAAGAAGAGGTGGCAAGAATACACAGAAGAACTGTACAAAAAAGATCTTCACGACCCAGATAATCACAGTGGTGTGATCACTCACCTAGAGCCAGACATCCTGGAATGTGAAGTCAAGTGGGCCTTAGAAAGCATCACTACGAACAAAGCTAGTGGATGTGATGGAATTCCAGTTGAGCTATTTCAAATAGTGAAAGATGATGCTGTGAAAGTGCTGCACTCAATATGCCAGCAAATTTGGAAAACTCACCAGTGGCCAAAGGACTGGAAAAGGTCCGTTTTCATTCCAATCCCTAAGAAAGGCAATCCCAAAGAATGCTCAAACTACCAAAGAATTGCACTCATCTCACACGCTAGTAAAGAAATGCTCAAAATTCTCCAAGCCAGGCTTCAGCAATATGTGAACCGTGAACTTCCAGATGTTCAAGCTGGTTTTAGAAAATGCCGAGGAACCACAGATCAAATTTCCAATATCCTCTGGATCACCGAAAAAGCAAGAGAGTTCCAGAAAAACATCTATTTCTGCTTTATTGACTACGCCAAAGCCTTCAACTGTGTGGATCATAATAAACTGTGGAAAATTCTGAAAGAGATGGGAATACCAGACCACCTGACCTGCCTCTTGAGAAACATATGTGCAGGTCAGGAAGAAACAGTTAGAACTGGACATGGAACAACAGACTGGTTCCAAATAGGAAAAGGAGTACATCAAGGTTGTATATTGTCACCCTGCTTATTTAACTTATATGCAGAGTACATCACGAGAAACGCTGGGCTGGATGAAGCACAAGCTGGAATCAAGATTGCCGGGAGAAATATCAATAACCTCCGATATGCAGATGACACCACCCTTATGGCAGAGAGTGAAGAGGAACTAAAAAGCCTCTTGATGAAAGTGAAAAAGTTGGCTTAAAGCTTAAAATTCAGAAAACTAAGATCATGGCATCTGGTCCCATCACCTCATGGGAAATAGATGGGGAGCCAGTGGAAACAGTGTCAGACTTCATTTTTTTGGGCTCCAAAATCACTGCAGATGGTGACTGCAGCCATGAAATTAAAAGACGCTTACTCCTTGGAAAGTTATGACCAACCTAGATAGCATATTAAAAAGCAGAGACATTACTTTGCCAACAAATGCCCATCTGGTCAAGGCTATGGTTTTTCCAGTGGTCATGTATGGATGTGAGAGTTGGACTGTGAAGAAAGCTGAGTGCAGAAGAATTGATACTTTTGAACTGTGGTGTTGGAGAAGACTCTTAAGAGTCCCGTGGACTGCAAGGAGATCCAACCAGTCCATCCTAAAGAAGATCAGTCCTGGGTATTCATTGGAAGGACTGATGCTGAAGCTGAAACTCCAGTACTCGGGCCACCTCATGCGAAGAGTTGACTCATTGGAAAAGACCCTGATGCTGGGAGGGGTTGGGGGCAGGAGGAGAAGGGGACGACAGAGGATGAGATGGTTGGATGGCATCACCGACTCGATGGGCATGGGTTTGAGTAAACTCCGGGAGTTGGTAATGGACAGGGGGGCCTGGCGTGCTGCGATTCATGGGGTCACAAAGAGTCGGACACGACTGAGCGACTGAACTGAACTGAACTGACTGAATGCTATCTCTTTTCTGCTGGCTCACTTCGTTAGTCCTGCCCCTGCTCCACCTTCCTCTGAATCCTCCTTCCTCCTGGGCCAGGTATGTTTTTTTTGTTTGTTTTAAAAATATGTATTTACTTATTTGGCTGCTCTGGGTCTTAGCTGTGGCTCATGGCTTCTCTCTAGTTGTGGCGAGGACTCTAGAGTGAGAGGGCTTCCACAGTTGCAGCTTAGTCACCGCACAGCATGTGAAACCTTAGTTCCCCAAACAGGGTCTCTTGCATTGGAAGGTGAATTCTTAATCACAGGACCACCAAGGAAATCCCTCCAGGTGTGTGTTTAGCCCGATGGTGAAGGGCCTGGGGCTACAGTCCATGGGGTCACAAAGAGGTGGACAGGACGGAGCACACAGGCACGATGGGCCCTGACTCCAGCAGGACGCCCACTGCACCAAGGTCATCAGAGGTGACGAGAACGGACAAGGGGTTCAGCCCATCCTCATGGAGTCCTGCCTGGGCTCTGTGTTCCAGCTTATTCTTACTCTCATCAACTTGATGTCTATCTTTCCTTCCTGACTACCTGCCTTGTGGACCTCAGGTTTGAGCATCATTCAAAGACAACAACACCCTGATGGAGACTGTTTCATCTCCCCGGATTACATAAGATCAAATCCAGATACAAGTCCCTTCAGAGATATTCACCTATCACCTGCTTCTCTGGTGAGTCCAAATTCTGATTATTTCACAATCAGAAGCTGAAATGTGGGCCTCACCCACGGGAAGTAGGAGAACTGTCAGAGGAGGGCTTCTAGTAGTATCTGACTGAAGCCTCAATCCAAAAACTAAATAGGAGGATAGAATTTCACAGGGAAGAGGGGAGGAATACCAGATTAAAAGTCTGACAAGAGGGGACTGTAGGAGGAAGATTGTGAAAAGAATGAACAAGAAAGAGAATCTTTCAGTCTTGACACCTTCCTTCCCAAGAGCAGAGCTTGGATGGCTCACTTCCCTTATGTGGTTCAAGGAGGCAGGAAAGATGGATAAATCATGCCCTTGAGTCCTCCATGCGTGCTAAGTTGCTTCAGTCGTGTCCGACTCTTTGTGACCCCATGGACTGTAGCCTGCCAGGCCCCTCTGTCCATGGGATTCTCCAGACAAGAAAACTGGAGTGAACTGCCATTTCCAACTCCAGGGGATCTTCCTGACCCAGGGACTGAATCCGCATGTCTTAAGCCTCCTGCATTAGTGATTTAGCCACTAAGTCATACCTGACTCTTGTGACCCCAGGCTACAGTCCATGTGATTCTCCAGGCAAGGATACTGGAGTGGGTTGCCATTTCCTTCTCCAGGGGATCTTCCCCACTTAGGAACAGAACCCGGGTCTCCTGCATTGCAAGCAGATTCTTTACCAACTGAGCTGTGAGGGAAGCCCCTACATCCATAATAGGGTTCTTTAACACTAGTGCCGCCTGGGGAGCCCTGAGTCC
The DNA here is from genome assembly GCF_023699985.2 of Odocoileus virginianus. Classification (NCBI taxonomy): domain Eukaryota; kingdom Metazoa; phylum Chordata; class Mammalia; order Artiodactyla; family Cervidae; genus Odocoileus; species Odocoileus virginianus. The sequence goes on along the minus strand of NC_069693.1, from coordinate 15,581,648 downwards.
TCCAAGCAGATATCTATTCAACTGTAAGGGATAACTTTTGCATTCCCCCTGCCCAACAACCATTCTCTCCTCTTTGGGTAACAGCACCCATATTTTCCTTCGGGGAATCCTTACCCACATGTTCAGCTCCTACGGTTTTGCGTATGATCCTCTTTCCCACCTCCAGGAATGGGCATATGCACTGTGCCTAGCCAGTTGTACCTCTGACCACTGTCATTGTTTCTGAGATGGGTGTGTGGTTATGCTGGACAAATGAGGCAATTCTGGGGCCTTTGCTGTTGTTTTGTCTGGGTTCCTCAGCTGATAGGAGCTGATCCTGAAATTGCCAAGGGCCATTGTTTCTCCCAGCAGGGAGGAATCAGCCTGAGAAGGAGGTCAACACAGAGTCACACTGAGCAGGGAAAAGGAATAAAGACACACTTCTAGTGTCGTCGTCTGAGCACCTGGATCCAACTACATCTGAAGTCAAACACATCTGGACTTTTTACTGTACCAGTAAGTTCCGTCTCCTTTGTTGTTATTTTGTTTAAGTCTAGTTGAAAGTAGGGTTCTGATGCTGGCAACAGGGTCAAAACTAATAAATTAATCTCTCAGTAAAAGAACTTGTTTAAGCCTGCCTCATATCTAAGATGTTTGATTTGAGGGGAAAGTAGGGAGGTTGGAGATTCCACTAACGATGGCAGCTAACTTTACTGAGCACTTATTATGTGCCAGATAATATACTACATGTATTATCTCTTATAATCCTCAGAACAACCCTATGAGGTGGGTACCAAGATGGCCCTCATGTTTTATTAATAGATGTGGTGTGGAGAGCTTAGGCAATCACCTCAAGCTTACACACTAAGTAAGAAGCATCAGTTGGAAAGGAATGCCCATAACATCTTGACAACAGTGACCGAGAAGACTCCTCTCAGGTGTGGCAAAAGTCACATTCCCTGATTCCCCGGTACAGGTTAGCCAAGAGCAATGTCTTACGAGGCAGAATGGAAGGAGTCCTGCCTCTGGCTGGTCAAGGAAGACCGTCTTAATTTTGGTCGAAGGCAGCTTCTTTATATTGCCATCTGACAGTCCTCATTCTGCCCTCTATGGTCACAGGTAAGCAGGTTCCATGTCTACCACACCAGGTACTCTACCACACCACCTGCTTCCTGAAAATGCTTTTCCTTGAATTCTTTGTCTAGTTAAATCCTACCATCCTTCAAGTCTCTGATCAAATTTCATGTCTCCAGGGAAGATTTTTGGAGCCCCCTTGTATCTGCTCTCCTGAATTCCTAAACTTTTCCTTTCATAGCATTTATCCTGTTTCTTTTATTTTTGTTGTTATTTCTGTAAACTACGCTCCTCACACTACCTTCTTTAGAACATAACATCTGTCTGGGTGGGGACCAGGTCTTGGTCACTGCTGACTCCCAGTGTGCTCATGAATGTTTAACAATGGGATCTGGGGCAAAATTGAGGGGTGTGAGCACTGACTGATAGCATTTGCTGATTTCCACAGTGTAAAATCTCCCACCATGGACAATTTCAAGGCACCAATGTGATTTCAACAAAAATTCCTGAAAAATTCACCGATCAGCTCTTGCCAGCTGCTAGGAGAGAGCTCCAGCACACCACTGCAGCCGACACCCCAGCTCCCAGGACAGATTTGTTGATTAAGTGAAAGAATTAATGAAATTAGTCCCGCAGAATTAGCTTTCCCTATCTGTGCCTATCCATGGCACACTCTCCATCTGTCAGATTTTTTTTTTTAAAGCAAACTAGGATGTTTTCATTAAGCACAATGTATTCAGTATAAAATAAACTTGTATACAGAATAGAAACAGACCCACAAACATAGAAAAAAAACTTACGGCTACCAAAGGGGAAAAGTGGGGAGGGATAAATCAGGAGTTTGGGATTAACATATATACACTACTATATATAAAGGAACCAGAGTTCAAACTGTCAACATCCATTGGATCATTGAAAAAGCAAGAGAGTTCCAGAAAAACATCTACTTCTGCTTTATTGACTATGCCAAAGCCTTTGACTGTGTGGATCACAACAAACTGTGGAAAATTCTTAAAGAGATGGAAGTACCAGACCACCTGACCAGCCTCCTGAGAAATCTGTATGCAGGTCCGGAAGAAACAGTTAGAACTGGTCATGGAACAACAGACTGGTTCCAAATAGGGAAGGGAATACATCAAGGCTGCATATTGTCACCCTGCTTATTTAACTTATATGCAGAGTATATCATGTGAAATGGTGGGCTGGATGAAGCTCAAGCTGGAGTCAAGATTGCCAGGAGAAATATCAGTAACTTCAGATATGCAGATGACACCACCCTTATGGCAGAAAGCAAAGAAGAACTAAAGAGCCTTTTGATGAAAATCAAAGAGGAGAGTAAGAAAGTTGGCTTAAAACAACATTCAGAAAACTAAGATCATGGCATCTGGTCCAATCACTTCATGGCAAATAGATGGGGAAACAATGGAAAGAGTGAGAGACTATTTTTTTTGGCTCCAAACTCACTGCAGATGGTGACTGCAGCCCTGAAATTAAAAGACCCTTGCTCCCTGGAAGAAAAGTTATGACCAAATTAGACAGCCTATTAAAAAGTAGAGATGTAAAAAAAAAAAAGCAGAGACGTTACTTTGCCAACAAAGATCCTTCTAATTAAAGTTACGGTTTTTTCAGTGGTCATGTATGGATGTGAGAGTTGGACTATAAAGAAAGCTGAGCGCTGAAGAATTGATGCTTTTGAACTAAGGTGTTGGAGAATACTCTTGAGAGTCCCTTGGACTGCAAGGAAATCAGTCCTGAATATTCATTGGAAGGACTGATGTTGAAGCTGAAATTCCAATACTTTGGCCACCTGATGCGGAGAACTGACTCACTAGAAAAGACCCTGATGCTGGGAAAGATTGAAGGCAGGAGGAGAAGGGGACGACAGAGGATGAGATGGTTGGATGGTATCACCGACTCAATGGACTTGAGTTTGAGTAAGCTCTGGGAGTTGGTGATGGACAGGGAAGCCAGGCATGCTTCAGTCTATGTGGTCGCAAAGAGTTGGACACGACTGAGCAACTGAACTGAACTGATATATAAAATAGATAACAAACAAGGACCTACTCTAGCATGGGGAACTATACTCAATGTTTCCTTATAAGGGAACAGAATCTGAAAAAATTAGATATTTATATATGTATAACTGAATCACCTTTCTGCATACCTGAAATAAACACAACACTGTAAATCAAGTATGTTTCAATTAAAAAATTAAAATACAAAAAATATTTGGTATAAAAGAATATTGTTTGGGTCCAACCCCTCTACTTTTGCCTGGTGTTAAGCCATCCTTTCTTGCATGTAATTAGAGCTTTGCAAACTGTGGATAGTGACTCATTAGTGGCTCACAAGATCCATTTAGAAGGTCATAAGAAACATCAAAAAAAAAAGAAAGAAAGAAAAGAAACCAAGTAGAAGGGAAGAGAAATTTCAAAGTATTACTGTTTGTCAGGAAGTGTTATTTTGGGAGGCTTTTGCTGTGAGCCTGTGTTCATTCTGAGTTATGATGTAAAGTGACTTTCTTAGAGTCAAGAAAGTTTGGAAATCTCTGTGGTAGCAATTTTTTAAATTAACAACTTTTTTAGAGCAACTTTAGGTTCACAGCAAAACTGAACAGAAAGTAGAGCAAGTTCTCATTTACTCCATCTCCCCACACAGGCACAACTTTCTCATTATCAGCATCTCCCACCACAGAGGTCCATTTGTTACAATTGATGAACCTACACTGATATATCATAATCATCCAAGTCCATGGTTTATATTACAGTTCACTCTTTGTGTTGCATGTTCTGTGGGTTTGAGCAAATGTATGACATGTGTGCTTCCCAGGTGGTGCTAGTGGTAAAGAACCCATCTGCCAATGCAGGAGATGTAAGAGATGCAGGTTTGATTCCTGGGTTAGGAAGATCCCCTGGAGAGAGGCATGGCACCCACTCCTGTATTCTTGCCTGGAGAATCCCACGGACAGAGGAGCCTGACAGGCTACAGTTCATAGGGTCGCAAAGAATCAGACATAACAGAAGTGACTTAGCACGCACACATAATGACACGTTGTACTATCATACAGAATATTGGGTTGGCCAAAAAATTCATTTGGGTTTTCTTGGCCAATCTAATACCCTAATCTTGACCAGTCTCATTACTCTAAAAATACTCTATACCCTATACTCTATTCATCCCTCCCTTACCCCTCATTACTGGCAATCACTGCTGTTTTTACTGTCTCCATAGTGTTCTTTTGCCAAATGTCACAGTCAGAATCATACAGTATGGCATCATACAGTATGGCATCATACAGTATGCCAGTCAGATTGGCATCTTTCACTTAGAAATATGCATTTAGGTTCCTTCCTTGCCTTTTCATGGTTTGATATCTTTTTACATGCTCATTGTTGGCATGTACCACAGCTTGCTAATCCATTCATCTACCGAAGGACATCTTGGTTGCTTCCAAGTTTTGGCAATTATGAATAAAGCTGCAATAAACATCCATGTGGCTTCCCAGGTGACTCAGGGGGTAAAGAATCTGCCTGCAATGCAGAAGATGCAGGTAGACACGAGTTCAATCCCCAGGTCGGGAAGATCTCCTGGAGGAGGGCATGGCAACCCACTCCAGTATTCTTGCCTGGAGAATCCCATGGACAGAGTAGCTTGGTGGGCTACAGTCCATAGAGTCGCAAAGAGTTGGACACAACTGAAGTGACTTAGCACACACAGCATGCAAACATCCATGTACAGGATTTTGTGTGGACATAAGTTTTCAACTTTTTTGGGTAAATACTAAGGGGTACAGTTACTGGATTATATGGTAATGGTATGTTTAATTTTATAAGGTATTGACAAGCTGTCTTCCAAAATGCATTCCCACCAGCAATGAATGAGTGCTCCTGTGTGCTCAGTCGTGTCCGACTCTTTGTGACCCTGTGGATTGTAGCCCGCCAGGATCCTCCATGAGATTTTCCAGGCAAGAATACTGGAGGGGGTTGCCACTTCCTCCTCTAGGGGATCTTCCTGACCCAGGGCTGGAACCCAAGTCTCCTGTGTCTCTTGCATTGCAGGAGAATTCTTTACTGCTGAGTCATCTGGGAAGCCCATTAGGAGCGCCTCACTTTCGTTTTAATTTGCATTTCCCTAATGACATGTGATGTGGAGCATCTTTTCACATGTTTATTTGCCATCTGTATGTTTTCTTTGGTGAAGTGTCTTTTCAGGTCTTTTGCCCATTTCAAAATCAGAAAGCAACGTTTTTTGATTTAGTAGTTTTGTTTTCCAAGTCCTTACTTGCAATTTCTTTTTTCAAAAGTAAGAACACTATGTCGGACAAGTCTTTTTGTTGCATATTTTTAACAGTTTGTGGGTTGGGGGGAGGAACCCACCAATGTCTTTAAAAAAAAACAAAACACCTGGCCTTTCCAAGTTCTTGTCTCCAATCCCCCAGGGACCTAAGGGTTAAGACCACTTAGCTCTGAGTGATAGAGAGAGATAGGTCCTGGAGGCTGGGGAACTTCCAGTTCTCCTCTCCATCCCTACTCCCAATCCCCTTGGCCTTGAGTGAGAAACTTTTCAATCCAGCTGCCCTCACCCGGTGACAGCCTCGGCAAACAAGAGAGCTGGGATAGATACTTGATGCCCCTACAAGAAACTCTTCTTCAGATTATAGCTGTGTGCGTCTGTGCTGAAACGCTTCAGTTGTGTCTGGCGCTTTGCAACTGTATGGACTGTAGCCTGTCAGGCTCCTCTGTCCATGGGATTCTCCAGGCAAGAATATGGCAGTGGATTGCCTTGTCCTCCTCCAGGGGATCTTTCCGACCCAGGATCAAACCCGTGTCTCCTGCATCTCCCTCAGTGCAGGCAGATTCTTTACTACTGAGCCGCCAGGGAAGATTATAGTTGATAGAACAAATTACAACCTCCATCAATTTCCTTTTGCTGCCTAGAGCGCTGCACTAACTTGTCTTTATGAACTCATTAACCTGAAGAGCTGTGTGTGTGTAGAGGAGGGTGGGGAGCAGAGGAGCGTGGTGATGCTTCAGTGAGCCCCACTTTTACAATGAGAAAACGATCCTAGTGTGAGGTGGTTACTTCAAGAGGGTCACACAGTCAGGAAGCCCCAGTTGTGGCTAGAATCTCTATCCGACTCCCTCCCAAAGACATCATAGCAAACCTGAACTGCTAATAATAACAATACAGAGGCTCACCTATGGGGGGCCTCCTGTGAGCCAGGCTGCACACGCCCTGTGCACCTTACATAGGTTGTCAGAGGTCATGTCTGTTGCTATGCCCATTTCACAGAGGAGGAAACTGAGGTGCAGAGAGGGCACTAGCACGCTAAGAAAACCAAACAGGGAGCACAGAGGTGTTAGTCCCTGGCAAGGGGGGGACTCTGAACTGCTGGATCCTGAGCGCTTGGCGCACCTACTGTGGTCCAGGGCACTGGGGTGACAACTGGGACTGTGACAAGCTCACAAACAGGACAGTTTCCAAGAAAGAAAATAAAGTAGGCCGGTGGGATTGGGAAGGGGCTGTGGGAGCAGGGGACGGGTGATTCACCTGGGGTGGTCCAGGTGGGTGGTTCTGGGGAGGGCACACGTGGCTGAGACCTGAGAGCTAAGGGGCTAGCCTCGCAAAGTGCCTGTGGAAGAGGGTTCCAGGCAGTGGTAACAGCAGGCACAAAGGATGTGAGAACAAGCTTGGTCTGTTTGAGGAATAGAAAAGAGGAAGTGAGGATGATGTGGGTGAGGGAGGGAGGCAGGCGAGGGGAAGCTTTGCACAGGAAGAGGGATTGGGGCAGCTGCAGGAGCCTCAGGAGCAGAGGGAGGAGAGTGAGACGTCGTCTCCAAGGCGGGGTCCACTCTCTGCCCCTCCTCTTGGCTCCTGGGGAGTCCAAACACCCCTTTGCCTCCATATCGCAGGCAACATCTGCATGCCCCACCTCTCCTCAAGAGTCCAACTCAAGCTCCCTCATCACTACTGATTTCGGATGCGTGGGGCAGTTGGAAGCAAGGTCTTTGTTTCCCAGACCGGGAATCCTAAGCACTGGACTACAGGAGCCGGCAGTTAAGGCAGAGTCTCTAGTCTTGCCTGCCTAGTCAAGAACAAATTTAGGCGAGGAGGCAGAAGACAAAGAGTAAAGCAAAAAGTCTATTGAAAAGAAAAATACGTGCGAAAAGGCCAGGTGCGAGCTCAGAGAGTCGCGCCTTTGGGAACTTTGAATCCTTTATAAAGGGGCAGTTTTCCGGGTCTTCATCTTCCCTCGGGCCAGTCACCTACCCTTGCCTCCCCCTGGTTAATTTGTCTCTGGACCCTCCCCTGGGGTGCACCTGCATACCTTAGCAAAAATGGAACTCGACATGAAGCCTTCTGGGAGAAGTAAGACTCATTCTGGCCTGGAATTATCTTCTGATTTTTGACTCCTGGGAGTCTTTCTGCGCGTGTGTAGTGTCTCTGTTATCAGACAGGGTTTTTTCCTTTCTTTATTCTTGCCGTGATTATTCCCTTGAGGTAAGAGGCAAAGACTGGCTATTTACCCTGTTTTTGTTGGCTATAAATTCCTCAACTGGAGCCTACCTATCTCTTATCTTAAGAAATGCAAGCAGAAGGGTGGCTGATTATAAATTTCCAACCTGAAGCCCATGTATCTCCTACCTCACTATGAGGGCTCATGGGTTCCTTCTGAGCAGAAAGATGGGCTCTCATATACAGTCCCCGCCTATAGGCTTCCATCCATACATCCATTCATTCATGTATTTATCCACTCATCCATCAAATGTTGATTTCCCTCTGGTCGTCTGCCCTTGTAGGTCCCTTCCTCTAAAACACTTTCTTTTATCCCTCAGGGTTCTGCTTCCAACATCGGCTTTTCCACAATGCTTTCCCTGACCACCTCCAGCTAATTTAGCCCCTTGTCAACCTGTTAGCAACTAAACTTCTCTTCATGATAAAACAGGATGGTTTGTTGCCTCCAATGGCTGACTCTTTATATATATAAGAGATAGGTTAGCCTCATGGACATTAATTCCCACATCTCATCTCCTTTTGGGAACCATCCTTCTGTTCTCTTTGTGTGCTCTGGATGGGGCCAACCTCACCCCCCAGCTTCAGAAATGAGCACATCATGCAAATAAAGGCCCTGAGAGAGCTGTAGGACTTTCGTCAGAGCTGCTCAGAAAGCTGAGTTTTTGTTCTGCCTTGGTTACTTATCTGGGAAGCTGCAAGGCTGCAACTGCTGGGGGAGGAAAGGACCTGCCTGAAAATGAAATCAATATTGGGGAAATCAGAGGTGAGAGGCACAGTCCTGAATCCACAGGCACCTGGATTCAGCCATGCCAGAAATCCAATCCCCCTTGGACTTCTCCATTCTAAGAATCAGTGAATTCTCTTTGTGCTTAATCTAGTTTCTTGCAACAGAAAGTCTGATTGATAATAAAGCCTCTAAGATATGCAGACAGTCAAGTTTAGGTACTTTCCCCTTGAGAGATGTGGGCAAGTACTTCCTTTACTCCTAAGCCACTCCTTCTTTAGAGGCTCCTATTTTTTGAGGCCTGAGTGAAGTTCACTCAACCAGAGGGAGAAAAGAAGAATCAAAATGTCAGGCCAGAAGTGGGACAACCCTAGGAGCAACCGGCAGCAGGAATTGGGAATCTGCATTATTAATATGCAAATCCATTTTCCTTTCTTCTTTTTTGTAGGCAGAGCCCTGATTTTATCAGCTTGTCTATTAGCACTGTCCATGTATTCAGAAAAATCAGTTTAAGCTTGTCATGGTGCTTGTCTTTTTATTAGAGATTGGTTCTGAAAGGGGCTATGACACACTACTGCCCAAGATAATGTGAGGGGAAGTTGGTTGGGGAGTGGTTAGTGGAAGATTTCTGGGATAAACTGTGCTTCTCTTAAAAAAATAACACAGGGGAAACTTCCTTTTTCAGCCTCCCACAGAAAATAGGGCAATGTGAGGAGGCATTAACTGCCATGGGATTTGATTCTCTTAAAACACGTTGTTTAAAGCAAAATCGTAAGAGAGTCTGTGTTTTGTTTTTCCCCTCCAACCATGTGAGATAAGAGGTGGGTGGTAATAACATTCTTCTGGTTTAACAAAGAAAAAATTCACAAATATTTATCCTTTTCAGAATCTACATGCCAATTTAAGTATTATTCTCAGGGAAATAAATTATTAAGCAAGACAACAAATCAGAATTACAGATTTTGGAAGGTTCAAGTTTTCTTTCATGAGATATATTAATTGTCTCTGAAGTTCCTATGGCCTACAAAGAATATTTTCATGAGGAGTTTAATGATGCTGAGGAGGGTCTGATTTTCTGCCACTTCAAAGAAAGTACCTTTTCCACTTAGAAGAGCTAAGATCCTCAAAACCAAAGTCAAGAATTCCACTGGTTACTATCAAGAGCAAAACCAGAGAGGCAAGACACTTCAAATATGTGAAGAAAGCAGGCAGAGTAGGATTTTAGCAAAATGAAGTGTGAAATTGTAGTTTTGTATCTATCAGAAATAATGGCTGGAATCATGGCAGCCATATTGCCACCTCAAAGGATGACATTGCTAACTTGCCAGGAAATCCTAGTCCATGAGGATACCATTCAACTCATGCATTGACCTCTGTAGAGCCTCCCTACCTTATGGAACTAGTGTTTTGTCAAATAATAAAGGCTTTTATGTTTAAGATGTTTGGAACTTGTTCTTCCCCTATTTTGGCCAATGGCATCTTATGTGATACATCCAGGAGGAGTGATGCACACAAGATGGCACAGGAACTTAAGCACTATGGCTCATTCAGGGCTCAGACCACAGCCCTCACCAGAACGGTCCTGGCTGTCAGCACTGCATCTCTAGTCCCAGGCCCTGCTGGGATCCTAGTGTTGACTATGGTCTCCACATTCTGTAGGCAGGAACAGTGAATTTCTAGCCACCAACCAACAAAATTTTTAATTAAGGTCACTCCCAGAGCATACATGTATCAAATTTAATAGTTTAACAGTTAATGTATAAAAATATCAGAACCACGATTATTTTAGGGGCTGGAGTCGGGGGGTGGGGGGGTGGGTAAAAATAAACTTTATGGGATGGTGGAAATGTTCTTTATCAGAATAGGGGTTTGTTGGGCTTCCCTGGTAGCTCAGTCAGTAAAGCATGAGCCTGTAATGCAGAAGACCTGGGTCCAATCCCTAGGTCGGGAAGATCCTCTGAAGCAGGAAATGGAAACCCACTCCAGTATTTTTGCCTGGACAACCCCATGGACAGATGAGCCTGGCAGGCTATAGTCCATGGGGTCACAAGAGCTGGACATGACTTAGCCACCAAACCACTATCACTAGTCCACTACTACTATATATCACTACAATATATACACTAGTCAAAACTCTGCACGTGTATTTAAAATGTGTGCTTTTCACTTATGCAAAGTTCAGCTCATTTTGAACTGTGAACATTGAACTCTAGTGACTTGAATGCTAAAATGTTTGAGGGTTTAAGAGTACTGCTTTTAAATAGTTCATTTTAACTTATTATCCATCAGAGGGGACTTCCCTGGTGGTCTGATGGCTAAGACTGTGCTCCCAACTCCAGGGGCTCCAGTTCCATCCCTGGGCAGGGAACTAGATCCCACATGCTGAAACTAAGAGTTCACATGCTGCAACTAAAGATCCCGCAAGCCTCAACAAAGATGGAAGATCCTGTGTGCCATAACTAAGACTTGGCACAGTCAAGTAAACATATATTTTCAAAATACAGATCAATGAATGAATGAAGGGAAAGACACGTATGTGTGTGTGCTCAGTCACTCAGTTGTGTCTGACTCTTTGCAACCCCATGAACTGTAGCCTGCCAGGCTCCTTTGTCCATGGAATTCTCCAGGCAAGAATACTGGAATGGGTAGCCATTCCCTTCTCCAGCAGATCTTCCCAATCCAGGGATTGAATCCCAGTCTCCTGCATGGCAGGCAGATTCTTTACTGTCTGAGGCACCAGGGCAGCCCAAAGACAGGGATATGATGAGGCACACATGGAAAAATGTCAACATTTGCAAAATCTAGATGATGGATATATGCATATTATGGTAAACTGCGTTCAACTTTTCTGTCAGTTTGAAAGCTTTCATAACTAAATATTGAGGGAAAAGTAAAAGCCTAGGCAACTGGTTCCACTACTGTGGCAGATACCTAAAGTAATCGTGGCTCAGACCAGGCAAAATTCTGGATCTTTCTCGGTGGCAGTCCAGCTGGCCCTTTTCTCCTGCTGCAGTGTCACCCAAGGATACTGTCCTCAGCGGCTGATGACTGTCCATGCCCCTTGACTGCCAGGCCCTCAGTCTCCAGACCGAGGAAGAGAAAAAGTAAGAACTGCAAATCTTTGTTGTTGAGAGTTATGAAAATAACTAACAGAGAAACCAAAAATAATGATGGTGATTATAACAACAACAGCCAAGGTCCTGTTCTAAGGACGTCACATGAATGAGTTCATTTACTCCTCAAACAACCTTATGAGTTTGTTGTTGTTCTTTAGTCGATAAGTCCTGTCCGACTCTTTTGTGACCATTGGACTTTAACCCAGCACGCTCCTCTGCTCATGGGATTTCCCAATTAAGAATACTAGAGTGGGTTGCCATGCCCTTCTCCAGGGGATCTTCCCGACCCAAGGATTGAACCTGTGTCTCTTGCATTGGCAGGCAGATTCTTTATTGTCTGAGCCACCAGGATAGCCCCTCATGAGGTAAGTTCTGTTATTATTCTCAGCTATGGATTCAGAAACTGAGGCCCCGGGAGGCTAAGTGGTATCTTCATATCAGAAGAGGATGGTGGGAATCCAATCCGCATCTTCCAGGGCAGGAAGTCGACAGACAATGGCTTTGTGGGTAACACCGAGTCAAAAACCAGAGGCAGAAACATCTTGTTAAGAGATGTGGAAACTGTGACAGAGGAGGAACTACAGAATCTGTGACTACTGCCTCTGGAGGGAGGAAGTGGTGTGAGGAGGAGCCAGGGATGGGGATGGGGACCGTGGCAACATCATCACGGGCCGGCAGGAAATGAGACTGGAAGTCGTGAATCTCTGAACCTGGCAGCCTCCACTTCTGTGATCCCAAGTGATTGTACCTCTGATTTGTGTGAGTGTCCCCACCCCGCCGATGGTATCTGGGAAAAGCGGGCAACAACATGAGAGCTGATGATGGAGCTTTGGAGGCCCCCACCCCACTGGAAGCTGGACAGTCTGCCAGTAGGGAAGACTCAGCCCGGAAGCGTGAGGCCAGGAGCAGTCCACGTGAGCAAGCCCATAGCACTCTGACTGGTGTCCTGCCTAAAGCTCTCCAAAGCCAGAATTGAATGACACCAGCGTCAGCTACCGCAACAAACACTGATGAAAGGTGTGTTGGGCCAGACACTGTTCTAGGCACTACACATGCATCAGTTCATTTGATCCTTCCAACAACAAGGGGGAAACTGAGGCACAGAGCAGCAACACCTATCCCTCAAAAAGTCATCACACTGGGGACTCCTCTGTGAACCTCTTGCCACAAAGGATCACTACAGAGTAAGAGTAAACCAAACATCAGATTTCTCCAAAGGTGGACGCTTTCTTGATTCATTTCTGGTGCCCTTGCTTGAATTTCACCCACAGTGACCAGATCATTGTCTGGGCAGGGTGCTGAGAGCATCAGTGGCAGGAAGGTGTGTGTGTGTTGTGTTAGTCGCTCAGTCTCGTCTGACTCTTTGTGACCCCATGGACTGTAGCCCGCCAGGCTCCTGTATCCATGGGATTTCCCAGGAGAGAACACTGGAGTTGGTTGCCATTTCCTTCTCCAGGGGATCTTCCTGACCTAGGGATCGAACTCACAGTTCTTGTATCTCCTGCATTGCAGACAGATTCTTTACCACTAGCACCACCTGTGAAGCCCGAGGAGGGTGGCAGATTCTAAATGCATCAGGAGACATAGCCTGGGGGAGCCACCTTGGCATTCTAATCAATGTGGGTGGATTACTCTGATATAAGCCTTGGGGCTATGAATAGCATTTATTAGAGAGTCGGCTGAGGCTGGGTGAGTCTCCATTTGTGGAGGGCTGAGGGCACCCCATCCCTTTCTAATGTTCCCTACTGTGTTATGATGATTGCCTTAATAAAAAGACATAAACAAGAAAGAAGAAAACATTTTAATATCAAAGAGAAAGGAAGAGTGTGGGGAGGAAGGGGTGGGTGACGAAAGACGACAGTAGGAGGTGGTAAAATGTTTCAAAGATTCACATGAAAAACTAAGAAAAGACTTTTGTCCTCAAAGGAACTGTTGGCAGGGTCCTGACCAGGCAGCCCAAGTGATTTGCTGGGTGGGCTGAGTCCTCCTGGATTCTATTCCCAGCCTTGCCACGTCCCAGCTATGAGGAATGAGAGTGCCTCGGTTTCCCCAGGTGGTTATGAGAATGGAAGAGCCCATGTGGCAAGGCACGCTAGCTGTCTGTGTTAATGGGTGGGTGGGCTCATCTGCTTTCTGCTTGTGGGATGTTACTACACTTACCCAGTTCTCAGTTGGCAGGCAAATTGAAAGATTATAAATAGTCACCTCTCAGTTTCTCATCGATGCATTAAATGTGACTTGGCAGCCTGCCCAGCCTCCCTCTCTGGGCAGTTGGTGGGCAAGGGCTGTTTTGCAGAGGTCTAGCGGGTGTCCAAGACGCGGGCTCCAACCCCCAGCTGCCCTGTGACACCAGGTGTTATCCCTCCCACCCCATGCCCGCCTTGGCACCAGCTCACACGGCCTCTCCGGGCCACTGCCTGTTTGTCTGGACTCAGCCGTCCAGCCCCAGCCTGCATGAGGTCAGTCTGTTCACAAATGGGTTCTGGGAAGGCTGTGCCAGGCGGCGGGTGGAGGGGAGGGGGGGGGGGGGCAGGCGCGGCTGGTGAGAGCTGGGCTGCCCTGGGGCCTCCCTCCATTTCACTGCATTGACTTCTCAAAGGCTGAGCTCTCCCCTGGCTCTGGAGTGGGACCCTAAAGGCAGCAACAGATTCTGAACCCCAGTCTCTGGGTTTGAGTCTCATTTTGCCCCACATGTGACCTAACACTCATTGCCTATCTTCTCATTGCCTCAATTTCCCCATCTGTAAAATGGAGATAATAACAGTGCCTACTCCATATGGTTGCTGGAAGGGTTAAATGGATATTATTATTATTATCATATTCTGATGTTCCAGACAGTGTCAGAGTGCATGTGTGATAAGTCATTTCAGTCATGTCCAACTCTATGCGACTCCATGGACTGTAGCCCGCCAGGCTCCTCTGTCAAAGGGATTCTCCAGGCACAAATACTGGAGTGGGTTGCTGTGCCCTCCTCCAGGGAATCTTCCCAACCAGGGATCGAACCCACATCTCTATGTCTACCTGTATTGGCAGGCAGGTTCTTCACCACTAGCGCCACCTGGGAAGCCCTGGCGTCAGAGTATCTGCTGTGAACAGGGTTGGCTATTATTACTTTCCCACCAGACTAACTCAATTGGTAAAGAATCTGCCTGCAAAGCAGGAGACTTGGGTTCAATTCCTGGGTCAGGAAGATCCCCTGGAGTAAGAAATGACAACCGATTGCAGTGTTCTTGCCTGGAGGAGGAGCCTGGAGGGTTATAGTCCATGGGGTCCCAAGGGTCAGACACGACTGAGTGACTAACACTTCCACTTTTTTTTCCACCAGGTTAGGTAAGTAATTAAGAGCAAAATCTCTGGTGCCAACCTGGTTGAGTTCAACTCCCAGCCCCAGCATTTATTACCTGTGTATTACCTATTACCTTTAACATTATTTATTTGTTTATTTTAGGCAGTGCTGGGTCTTTGTTGCTGCTTGGCTTTTCTCTATTTGTAGCAAATGGGGACTACTCTAGTCTCAGTATGTGGGCTTCTCATTGCAGTGGCTTCTTTTATTGCAGAGCCCAGGCTCGAGGACACACAGGCTCAGTAGTTGTGGCTCCAGGGTTCTAGAGCACAGGCTCAATACTTGCGGTGCACGCGTTTAGTTGCTCCACCACATGTGGAATCTTCCCAGATCAGGTATCGAACCCTTGTCTCCTGCATTGGTGGGCAGATTCTTTACCACTGAGCCAACACAGAAGCTCCCCATGTACCCTTAGATATGGGTCTTAACCTCTCTGTTCCCCAATTCCCTCATCTGTAAAATGAGGATGATGATTATGCCTTCTAGAGTGTTGTGAGGAGTGATAAATTAAACTTGCCAAGTTCTTAGAATGATGTCTGGCACACAGTGGGTGCGCCATTGTTACTGGAGGTCTGCTCTCTTTCCATCAAGGTTGCTAAACTGCTCTGATATGATCCTGGAGCAGCCCTCATCTCTTCTAAGGAAGCATTGCTTGAGGATTAAGGCAACATAGAAAAAAGGTGGAGTAGAGAGATGAAGGGAGATGATACTGGAGAACATTTTTGGAGCACCTGGATCTAACTGTGCCTGAAGCAAGACCTGCCCCTGGACTTCTTGATTCCAGTTCAGTTCGGTCGCTCAGTCATGTCCAACTCTTTGTGACTCCATGAACCACAGCACACCAGGCCTTCCTGTCCATCACCAACTCCCAGAGTTTACCCAAACTCATGTCCATTGGGTTGGTGATGCCATCCAACCATCTCATCCTCTGTCGTCCCCTTCTCCTCCTGCCCTCAATCTTTCCCAGCATCAGGGTCTTTTCAAATGAGTCAGCTCTTCACATCAGGTGGCCAAAATATTGGAGTTTCAGCTTCAACATCAGTCCTTCCGATGAACACCCAGGACTGATCTCCTTTAGGATGGACTGGTTGGATCTCCTTGCAGTCCAGGGGACTCTCAAGAGTCTCCTCCAACACCACAGTTCAAAAGCACCAATTCTTCTGTGCTCAGCTTTCTTTATAGTCCAACTCTCACATCCATACATGACTACTGGAAAAACCATAGCCTTAACTAGACGGACCTTTGTTGGCAAAGTAATGTCTCTGCTTTTTAATATGCTGTCTAGGTTGGTCATAACTTTCCTTCCAAGAAGCAAGCGTCTTTTAATTTCATGGCTGCAGTCACCATCTGCAGTGATTTTGGAGCCCCAAAAAATGAAGTCTGACACTGTTTCCACTGTCTCCCCATTTATTTCCCATGAAGTGAGGGGACCGGATGCCATGATCTTAGTTTTCTGAATGTTGAGCTTTAAGCCAACTTTTTCACTCTCCTCTTTCACTTTATTCAAGAGGCTCTTTAGTTCTTCTTCACTTTCTGCCATAAGGGTGGTGTCATCTGCATATCTGAGGTTAATGATATTTCTCCCAGCAATCTTGATTCCAGCTTGTGCTTCATCCAGCCCAGCGTTTCTCATGACGTACTCTGCATATAAGTTAAATAAGCAGGGTGACAATACACAGCCTTGACATACTCCTTTTCCTATTTGGAACCAGTCTGTTGTTCCATGTCCAGTTCTAACTGTTGCTTCCTGACCTGCATACAGGTTTCTCAAGAGGCAGGTCAGGTGGTCTGGTATTCCCATCTCTTTCAGAATTTTCCACAGTTTATTGTGATCCACACAGTCAAAGGCTTTGCATAGTCAATAAAGCAGAAATAGATGTTTTTCTGGAACTCTCTTGCTTTTTTGATGATCCAGCGGATGTTGGCAATTAGATCTCTGGTTCCTCTGCCTTTTCTAAATCCTCCTTGAACATCTGCAAGTTCATGGTTCACGTACTGTTGAAGCCTGGCTTGGAGAATTTTGAGCATTTCTTTACTAGTGTGTGAGATAAGTGCAATTGTGCGGTAGTTTGAAACATTCTTTGGCATTGCCTTTCTTAGGGATTGGAATGAAAACTGACCTTTACCAGTCCTGTGGCCACTGCTGAGTTTTCCAAATTTGCTGGCATATTGAGTGCAGCACTTTCACAGAATCATCTTTCAGGATTTGAAATAGCTCAACTGGAATTCTATCACCTCCACTAGCTTTGTTTGTAGTGATGCTTTCTAAGGCCCACTTGACTTCACATTCCAGCATGTCTGGCTCTAGGTGAGTGATCACACCATTGTGATTATCTGGGTCGTGAAGATCTTTTTTGTACAGTTCTTCTGTGTATTCTTGCCAACCCTTCTGCTTCTGTTAGGTCCATACCATTTCTGTCCTTTATTGTGCCCATCTTTGCATGAAATGTTCCCTTGATATCTCTGATTTTCTTGAAGAAATCTCTAGTCTTTCCCATTCTGTTGTTTTCCTCTATTTCTTTGCATTGATTGCTAAGGAAGGCTTTCTTATCTATCCTTCACATAGAACCAATAAATTCCTTCTTAGCTTAAACAACTTTGCTTGGATTTCTGTTACTTACAGTTAAATCTGTTCTAAGACAGAAAGTTATTGGAGGGCTCAAATAACAGATAGAGAAGATATTAGAGGACATACGGAAGCTGAAGAGAGGACAGAAGTGATACATCTTGAGAAGGGAAAGCTATGTGGAAGCAGTGTGCATTCCAGATTAGAATCCCAGCTATGTTACTTACTGTCCTTGGTAGAGTGATTACATAATGATTGTAATACTCCAATCCTTTATGTACACATTCTTACAATATGACTTTGTTATTCTTCTCATCAAAAAATGTAGTCTGTTCCCCTACTCCTTGAATCTGGGCTGACCTTGTAACTTGTTTTGGCCAACAGAACATGGTGAGAGTAATGCTGAACTAGTTCTAAGGTTAGGCTTCCAGCTCCTGTTTGCTCTCTTGGACTCCTGCCATGACCTTGTGAACAATCCAGGCTCACCTATGAGTGGATAAGAGATTGGAAGTTCCCCAGCAAGTATCCTTTGTCCCCCAGAAGCAGAGCCATCTAGCCTCCGAGAGATGACCACAGACACATGAATGAGTCCAGCTAAGACCTGAAGAACCACCCATGTGAGCCCAGCCTATACTGGCAACCTACAGATTGAAGAGAGAAAGAAGCAATTGTTGTATTAAGCTACTGAGTTTTGGGTGGTTTCTCTTCTTTAAAAAATTTTTTTTTTCATTTATTTATTTATTTTTGACTGCGTTGTATCCTAGTTGCAGCGTGTGGGATTTTCATTGCGGTGTATGTGCGTATTTGCCCCTAGCATGTGGGATAGCAGTTCCCCGACTAGGAATCAAACCTGTGTTCCCTGCATTGGAAGGAGGATTCTTAACCACTGGACTACCAGGGAAATCTCTTGGATGGTATTATGTGGCAGTAGATAACTGATATCTTGTCCAGGGGTCCGCAAACCTGACCTTCAGGTTGCATGGCAAACAAAAGCCACCCTGTCCCAGTCCTGATCATGTGCTAGTTCTGAGCCTGGATCTCAAGAGGACTTGCAGCTTCTAGTCACTTTCTTGGACCCCTGCCTCCACCTTGTGGACAAGCCTGGGTTGGTCTTCTAGAGAATGGGAGATAACATGGAGGGGAGCCTGGCTGCTCCAGCTGATGGCACCTGGTCCAGCCTACAGACAGCCGAATCCTAAACATGTGAGAGAGCTCAGCCAAAATCAGTAGAGCCAACCCTAGCCCACTGCTGATCAGAGAGTCACGAACAATCAATCCCAGCAGAGACCAGAACTGCACAATTGGTTTGCAGACTTGTAAGCAATAATGAATGCTTACTATTTTAAATATCTGATTTGGGAGTATTTTGTTTTGCAGCTGTAACTGATCGACTAACTTTCCATGGGCAAGTGAATTCACCTCTCTGGCCCTCAGTTTCCTTCCGTGAAAAATAGAAACCAGTACATGCCTATCAAAATGACCAAAGTCAATAACACTGAATCATCACTATGTAAACCATGGACTTGGGATGATTATGATGTGTCAGTGTAGGTTCATCAGTTGTAACATGAACCACACTGGTGGGAAATGCTGAAAATGGGGGAGGCCATGCATGTGTGGGGCAGGGGTATCTATGGGACATCTCTGTACTTTCTGCTACTTTGCTGTGAACCTAAAGCTGCTCTAAAACTTGTCTTTAAAAAATTGAAATAGGAAAAGGAAAAGGTAGAAAGAGGATAGCTAAAAGTGGAATATGGGGCATGTTGTATCTTACACTGCACTTGGAGGTGTGGGGAGAAGTGGTGTTTTTCCTGCTAGGTGATGAAAGATTCTCATTGTCCGGTGGGCTACGTGGAGAGTGGCTGCTCCTCTGTGCTCCAATCTAAGGGTTGCCCCTCCCCTACCTGCAAGGAGCTCCACCTGCCAGTATTATCTTCTTCAATGGACATCAAATCACATCCCTACAATTACTCAGCAGCCTCCCATGGCTCCCATCTCACTACAGTGAGTGAAAGTCGCTCAGTCGTGTCCGACTCTTTGTGACCCTGTGGACATCTCACTACAAATAAAGTCTAAATCCTGACCCACAAGCCCTACATGATCTGGCCCCTGGCTACCTGCCTGGTGTCCGTCCTGCTCTCGTCAGCTCCATCCAGCACGGACATCCACCCAGAGCCCTTTTGAACGCTTCCTCTGCTTAGAACGGTTTATGGTAGTAGGCTAAATAGTGTTGCCCCAAAGAGGGTCGCTGCTAACCCCCAGAACCTAGGAATATGTTGCTAACACACTGGAAGGGACTTTGCACGTGTAACCAAGTTAAGGATCTTGAGATGGGGAAAGAATTTTGGATTATTGGGTGGGCCCAATGTAATCATGGAGTTCTTCTAAGAGGGAAGCAGGAGGACTTCCCTGGAGGTCCAGCGGTTAAGAATCCACCTTCCAATGCAGGGGACAGTTTTGATCCCTGCTCTGGGAAGACTCCACATGCCTTGGGAAGACTCCACATGCCTTGGGAAGACTCCACAGCCTGCATCCTGCAGCCATTGAACCTGCACACCCTAGAGCCTGTGCTTTGCAACAAAAGAAGCCACTGCAATGAGAAGCCTGTGTACTGTGACTAGAGAGTAGACTGTGCTCACTGCAACTGGAGAAAGCCTGCTAGCAGCAACAAAGACCAGCCAAAAATAAAATAAATAAATTTAAAAAAAAAAGAGGGAAGCAGGAGAGTCAGAGAGAGAGAGACAGAGAGTCAGTCAGAGAGTCAGTGAAAATATAATGTGGTGGGTCTTCCCTGGTGGTCCAGTGGCTAAGACTCTGCCCTTCCAATGCACGGAGCCCAGGTTCAATCTCTGCTCGGGAAACTAGATCCCATATGCTTCAGCTAAGATCTGGTGGTGCAGTCAAATAAATAAATAAATAAAAATAAATATTAAAAAAATACATTGTTGCTGGCTTCGAACTTGGAGACACAGGCAAGATGGAGGATGCAAGGAAATGAATTCTCCCACTCAAGACTCCAGAAGAACCCAGTTGCTGACACCTTGATTTTAGCCAAGTAAGACCCATTTTGGACTTCTGACCTTCAGAAGTACAGGATTAAAAATGTGTATTGCTTTAAGGCATTCAGTTCAGTTCAGTCGCTCAGTTGTGTCCGACTCTTTGCGATCCCATGGACCACAGCACACCAGGCCTCCCTGTCCATCACCAACTCCCGGAGTCCACCCAAACCCATGTCCACTGAGTCGGTGATGCCATCCAACCATCTCATCCTCTGTCATCCCCTTCTCCTGCTGCCCTCAATCTTTCCCAGCATCAGGGTCTTTTCAAATGAGTCAGCTCTTCACATCAGGTGGCCAAAGTATTGGAGTTTCAGCTTCAACATCAGTCCTTCCAAATGAACACCCAGGACTGATCTCCTTTAGGATGGACTGGTTGGATCTCCTTGCAGTCCAAGGGACTCTCAAGAGTCTCCTCCAACACCACAGCTCAAAAGCATCAATTCTTTGGCACTCAGCATTCTTTATAGTCCAACTTTCACATCCATACATGACTACTGGAAAAACCATAGCCCTAACTAGATGGACCTTTGTTGGCAAAGTAATGTCTCTGCTTTTTAATATGCTGCCTAGGTTGGTCATAGCTTTCCTTCCAAGAAGCAAGCGTCTTTTAATTTCATGGCTGCAGTCACCATCTGCAGTGACTTAAGGCATTAAGCTTGTGGTAATTTGTCACAGCAGCTATAGGAAACTAATATGCCCTTCCTCCAAACCCCTACTTGCTCAGTTTTTTGTTATTCAGGCTCAATGTCATCTTTTCAGAGAAACTGTCCCTGGCTACTTCAGCTTAGTAAATATTTTTTGAATGAATCATTGAAAATGATTCACTTGACCCTAATCAAGGTTGAAGCAAGGGTTCTCAAATTAACCACCATGGGCAGAACTCACCCTGCACATGTGTCTTATTTGACTGACACTGTGTTTGAAAACTTGTTTGAGACAACATTCATCAGTTGGACAGTTTCCCTCAAACATCTCAATTTCCAGAATCACATGGGACTTTCAGAAGAACCAGGCCCGTCACTCTGTTAGAACTTCCACATCACAGCAGCATCCCAAGGCGTTTCCCCTGACTTGTGTTTTCTGCTTGGCTCAGGGAGCCACTGACTTGGCAACATTGGTATCTCTGTTAAGGATTCCCTAAAAGCAAATATGAAAATACTGTGTTGGCCAAAAAGTTCGTTCGAGGTTTGTCTTTTTTGTTTGCTTTTTTCCCATACATTCTTAAAGAAAAATCCGAACAAACTTTTTGCCTAACCCAATAGAGTGCATCAACAAGGAGACAGAAGACACTATGAAACAACCAGATGAAAATGTTAGGACTGAAAAATACAAAAACCGAAGTAAAGGGCTCACTGGATGGACTGAACAGCAGAATGGAGATGACAGAGGAAGAAAGTGAACTTGAAGATGGATCAGTAGACATTCTCCAATCTAAACAATAGAGAATACTGGAGGAAAAATAACCAAGTCTCAGGGACCTGTGAGACAACAATAGGTCTAAATTCATGTCTTTGGAGTCCCAGGAGAGAAAAGGGAATGGGGAGCTGAAAAACTGTTTGAAGAATATTTTTTGGGGAAGCAGAGTGGAGGGACAAATGAGGCAGGGAACAGGGTAAGCTGATAAAAGATGTCCTAATGAGCTGATGCCTTCGAACTGTGGAACTGATGCCTTTGAACTATGGTGCTGGAAAAGACTCCTAAGAGTTCCTTGGACAACAAGGAGATCAAACCAGTCAATCTTAAGGAAAATCAACCCTGAATACTCATTGGAAGGACTGAAGCTGAAGCTTAAACCCCAGATTTTGATTGTCTGATGCAAACAGCTGAATCATTAGAAAAGTCCTTTATGCTGGGAAAGATTAAGGGCAGAAGGAGAAGAGGGCACCAGAGGATGAGATAGCTGGATGGCATCTCCCATGCAGTGGACATGAACTTGGGCAACCTTTGGGAGATGTTGAGGGACAAGGAGGCCTGGCATACTGCAGGCCATGGGGTCACAAAGAATCAGACATGACTCGGTGACTGAACAGCAACAAAGGAGCTGGCTGTAGCTGTGCCCCCTGGGGTCACTGGGGACCCTCTGAGAGGAGGTGTGGAATGTGCCTCTGAGTTGTACCATCCAGGACTGGTGAAGCTGGATGTCTACCCTCCCATCCCCACCCTTCATGAGTAAGGATTGCTCCTGGGAGCACTGAGAGCCAGGCTGCCAGCCTGCCCCATGCCTGGCCCAGCAGGCCTCTGAGCGAAGTTAGGAAGCCACTGCTGCATTTAGGAGCCATCCATGAGAGAGCTGATGCTAGGACTTCATGGTGGGCTGGGGGATATGGCTGGGTGTGCTGTGCTCAGTTGCTCCAATCATGCTCAACGTTTTTGTGACCCTATAGACTGTAGCCTGCCAGGATCCTCTGTCCATGGAATTCTCCAAGCAAGAATACTGGAGTGGGTTGCTTGGCTGGGTGTTATCAGTTGCCTATTGCTGCTTAAAAAAATTGCCATACATTTCATAACCTAAACGGCACCATTTATGATCCCCTAGTTTCTGTGGGTCAGGAGTCCAGACACGGCTTGGCTGAGTCCTCTACCCAGTCAAGGTGTTGATCAGGATGTGTTCTCATCCGGTGGCTCAATTGGAGAAGAATCTACTTCCAAACTCATTCAAGTTTTTGGCAGAAGTCATTCCGCTGCAGCCATGTGATAGAGACTCTGGCTTTCAGAGGGCTTCACCCTCAAAGGGTGACCCTTGCAGCTCCCAGAGGCTGCCCACAGCTCCCTGCCAGGTGGGCTTCCTCAATACAGCGGCCTGCTTCATCGAGCCAGAAAAGCCTCTCCTGCTCTAGATGGCTGAGACAGTCTTCTGTGATATAACCTAATCAAAGGAGTGACACGCAACACCTTCATAATATTCTGTTGGTTGGAAGCAAGTCACAGTGAAGGGTGGGTAGTCACACAAAGG
This sequence comes from Odocoileus virginianus, assembly GCF_023699985.2. Classification (NCBI taxonomy): domain Eukaryota; kingdom Metazoa; phylum Chordata; class Mammalia; order Artiodactyla; family Cervidae; genus Odocoileus; species Odocoileus virginianus. The sequence goes on along the minus strand of NC_069693.1, from coordinate 15,558,318 downwards.
CATGGACACTAGGAGCTGGGACTCACTGGGGTCACCTTAAGGTCCACCCACCACAGTAGGGCACTAACAGCCTTGGTGTGGGTTGTATGAATTTTAGTTCAGTGCTGTGCAGACTGGCATCGGACGCATGCTTGGCTTTGGCTGTTTCACTTTCAGCTGCTATGCAGTGAGCTGCCGTGGATACAGGGCACTGCGGGTTTCCTAGGAGCAGGTCTGGGGGGCATCAAGAGGTCTCCTTTCTCTCTCCCATTGCCAGCCCCTTCCCAAGTTCACTGTGTGACCTCAGGCAGCTTGCTTGAGAGCTCTGTGCTTTAGTGTTCTCGGCTACAATAAAGAGGTTCACAGTGTGGCTCATAGTTGGCTGCGAGGACCATAACGTTGGTGAAGGATGTGAGTTCTGACCATGCCAGGTGATCCCCCAAAATAACAAAATAAATAATTATTTTTGTTATTCTCTGCCTCTGCTTCCCAGTGGGCCCCCCTTTAGCTCTCCACAAACACTCCCCCTTTCTGGAGGCATCTTTGCCTCCCTGGATACCATGTGAAGCCTTAGGTGTTTCACCAACAGTATCTGGGGTGTGAGGGGTGAGCACTGCCCTCTTCTCGGGGACAGAAGTTCTGGAAGTTTCAGATCTGCCCTGTTGTTTCACAATGGAATATCAGGGCCATGAATTTTACAAGGCATTAATATTTATTTCTGACTCTTGCACTCTGTTAGTGTATAACATTTCCGGGAACAGCCAGCCAGGCCTGGTGATGGCCACAGGTCAGCTGGGCCAGGCCTAGTGCCTTGTCCCAGCACAGAGGCCTATCTCTCCTTTCTCAGGGTGTCTGAGGGAGCCTTTGCCATTGCAAGGATCAGGAGGGGGGTGCTCATCTGCTAACTGGGCCACCACTCTGGTGGCCCCTCTAACCTGGGGAGCTATGGTGAGGCCTGGAGGCCCCAGGTGCCACTGAGACGGTGGGGGAGGTGGGGTGCAAGGAATGGGCAAGGAAACACAGCAGTCCAGTGCGGATCGGGGGGTCTGGGGTGACCCACTCCCATCCCCCATCCCTGCCCTTGTCCTTGGAGAGTGTGGTGAGTGAGGTGGCTACAATTTACACACCCAGAGACTCACTCCCCAAATGGCCTCATTCCAGCCCTTCCTTCCTCCCTGTGAGGACCACAAGGCTTTAGACAGGCCACCTGCGTTTGAACTGGTGTCCCCCCACCCCCACCCCACGGGGACCAGACAGGAAGTCTAGCCTGTTTCCTCACCTGTGGCACGGGGATTATGAATGAGTTAACAGAGCAGGACTTGGACCAGGGAGAGGTCAGTCGCCCTTAGCTGCGGCCCCGTGTCTGTTTTGGTCCACACACATTCAGAGTGAGGTGTGGGTGAGTCCAGGGCAGCAGGACGCGTGGAGCAACGAAGGCACAGGAGACCGGGTCACCACGACCCAAAGGGCTGACTTTATTTCACCAACAACATCTTATTTCTCTTCCAGCTCCGGGAAAAGCGGAACTGTTTGAGCAGACACCCCAGCAGAGTCAAGACCGTGCCCACGAGCATCATCACTCTCAGCCCCTTAAGGACAGAGTTGGCTTTTTCTCTCCGGGCCTCCTTTGCCTCTGGTTGTTCTTCAGACTTTCCTGGGCTTAGAAACTTCAGTGGATCCACATTGTTCTGGGAGTTGAATTGAGCCGTGAGCTCCTGCTGCACGAAGCACCTGTAAGTGGCCGGCTGGAAGACCTGCAGCCAGCTGCCACCGTTGGAGGTGTCCATGATGGTGCTGATGCTCTTGCCGGAGAGCTGGTCCTTCCAGGTTAGGGAGAGGTTGTTCGCTTCCCAGAATACGGGCCTGCGAAGGATGACAAGGTCAGTTGCAAAACCCCAGAGAGGGGGAGGGCGGACCGATGTCTGAAAGGAGGTAGAGATGGCAGCACCCTTCTCCCTGGGAAGAGCAAACAGAGCATCCCCCTCCAAGGAGAGCTATGCAGCAAAGGACAAGGGGAAGGTGGGGGCAGGGCGGGCGGGAGCTCTCGGAGCCTAGCCCCTTACTTCCCCGGGACCACTTAACTAAATGCCTCTCTCTCTGTTTCTTCATCTGAAATCTGAGAGTGTCATGATTGCAGTGACCTCAGAGGGTTATTTGGAGGAATTAGCAAGACACTCCCTAATTGTGTGTGTACCTCTTTACCTGCCTGACCCTATTTCCTCTGCTCTCCCTCATTCACTCTGCCCCAGCCACACCTCCTAGAGGTTCCTCCAATGGCTGGGCACAGTTCTGCCTCGGGGTCTTTGCACTCAGCTTGGAATGCTCTCCCTCATCACACACAGCTCTCTCACCTCCTCTCAGCCTTGGCTGAATGGCACCTTCTCAGGAACGCGTTCTCTGCTCTCCTTATTTAAAATTTTCACTTCTCCTACTCCCACTCTCCCTCCTTTATTGCCTACTAAAATGCTGGGCTCTTAACCTTGTAAAAACAATTATACTCCAATTAAAAAAAAAATGAAATACTGTGTATTTCATTCATGTCATTGGTTTATCGCTGCATGAGAATAGGTATCTTTTTTGGTTTTGTTCTTCATTGCCTCTCTGGTGTCTAGAGTTTAGATGTTTGGTTTATAAATGCTCAGTGAAAAACGTGATCAGTGAACACATGAATCAGGGATATAACACACCCATAATGGCTGGGAAACAAAAGGGACAAGCAACAGACAATAAAGACAAGGTGAAAGATCATAAAAGCAATAGTAACACCTGTTAGTGTGTGGGACCCTGTCGTAAATGTCTTTACTGGCATTTGCTCTCTTAGGGATCACAATGACCCCGAGGCCAGGTCCCCCAAGACCTCCATACTCCCCAAATTCATGTCCTAACTGGAACCTCAGAATGTGACCTTATTTGAAAATAGAGTTGTTGCAGTTGTAATTAGCTCAGATGAGGTCAGATGGGCATCGTGAAAGGAAAAGTCACTCAGTCGTGTCCAACTCTGCGACTCCACGGACTGTAGCCTGCCAGGCGCCTCTGGCCATGGAATTCTCCAGGCCCCACTGGAGTGCATAGCCATTCCCTTCTCCAGGGGATCTTCCCCACCCAGGTCTCCTGCATTGCAGGCAGATTCTCTGCCATTTGAGCCACCAGAATAGGAGTCAGGTGGTCCTTAAATCCACCAGTATAACCTGTATCCATGTAAGGAGAGAGAAGAGGCAGAGACACGAGACACATGGGGAGAACCCCAGCTGGTGACAGAGGCAGCCACTGGGGGTGCGGTCACAAGTCAAGGCAGGCCAAGGACTGCGGCCACCCCCAGACACCAGAAAGAGGCGAGGAAGGGTCCCATCCAGCCTCTCAGAGGGTACGTGGCCCTGCTGACAGCTTGATCTGTCTGAAGAACTGGAAGAGAAGAATTCCCTGCTGGTTGAAGCCACCTGGTTGGTGGTGTTTTGTTACAGTGGTTACGTAGCAAACGAATACAACCCATATTCTACAGATGGGGAAACTGAGGCCCAGAGAGGCCACAGGCTAAAGTCACACAGCAGGAAAGTGACAGAGGCCGGGACAGTTAACCTCATATGAAATGCCCTTCCTCTCAGCTCCCTGGAGACATAGCAATTCTTAAAGCCTCAGTGACCTCTCTTTTCATGTTCCCTATGATGGGCACCCAGGTGCCCCTTACTTGGCAAATGACATGGAATAGGTATGCGGATCTAGATGGAAGGAGGAGTCACATGCACGTTCACATTTCTGAATTGTGGGCTTTTTTTTTTTTAAGGAAGCAGGTGTTACTTTTATACTTCAAGGAGGAGGAAGAAAGAAGAAAGGGAGACAAAAAGATATGAGAAAGAGAAAGAGAGAAAGAAAAAGCTGGCATAAAACTCAGCATTAAAAAAACTAAGATCATGGCATCTGGTCCTATCACTTCATGGCAAATAGAAGGGGAAAAAGTGGAAGCAGTGACAGATTTTATTTTCTTGAGCTCCAAATCACCGACGGTGGTGACTGCAGCCATGAATTTAAAAGACGCTTGCTCCTTGGAAGAAAAGCTATGACAAACCTAGACAGAATATTAAAAAAGAGACATGACTTTGCCAACAAAGGTCTGTATAGTCAAAGCTAGGGTTTTTCCAGTAGTCATGCACGGGATGTGAGAGTTGGACCATAAATAAGGCTGAGCACTGAAGAATTGATGCTTCTGAACTGTGGTGCTGGAGAAGACTCTTGAGAGTCCTTTGGATAGCAAGGAGATAAAACCAGTCAATCCTAAAGGAAATCAACTCTGAATATTCATTGGAAAGACTGATGCTGAAGCTGAAGCTCCAATACTTTGGCCACCTTAGAGACAACTCACTGGAAAAGACTTTGAAGCTGGGAAAAATTGAAGGCAGGAGGAGAATGGGGTAACAGAGGATGAGATGGTTGGATGGCATCACCAACTTGATGAACATGAGCTTGAGCAAACTCCGGGAGATAGTGAAGAACAGGGAAGCCTGGCAAGCTGCAGATCATGGGGTCACAAAGAGTTGGACATAACTTAGTGACTGGACAATAACAATAGAAGTCACAACTGGGATGACCAAAGGAAAGAAAACCAGGTGGAGGCAATGAAGCCAGATTCCACAGAGCCGGTAGTTGTAGAGCCCTCAAGAGGTTGCTCAGGCTCCCAGCTTGCAAGGAAAGGGCTGCCACTGGCCAGTGGGGAAGAAGGGCAGGGGGGTCCCCATGGACAAGTATGTGTCATAAGGTCTGTGCTGCCACCTCTCACCATGGATTCCCCCAGGCATTCCTCTGAGCTGTAGTTTCCTCATCTATGAATGAGCCTTCTTGGAATTCACAGCTCCCTGGGTGAGGGAAGAAGAATGGCAGAGGATGTGGTTTAAGAATGTTTGCCTAGGGACCAGCTTATAGGGTAAGCGCTGCACTGTGAGTGGTTGCAGTTCTTATTGCTGTGGTAGCGGCAGTTAGTCGCTCAGTCATGTCCAACTTTGCAACCCCATGGACTGTAACCCGCCAGGCTCCTCTGTCCATGGAATCCTCCAGGCAAGAATACTGGAGTGTGTAGCCATTCCCTTCTCCAGGATATCTTTCCCACCCTGGGATCAAACCCAGGTCTCCTGCATTGTATGCTGACATTTTACCATCTGAGACATCAGGGAAGCAGGTGGGCAGGGAAAAACGTGAAGAGGGAAAGATTTCCCAGGGGCTCCAGGCAGGAACCCTTAAGAAGGAATGGCAACCCACTGCAATATTCTTGCCTGGGAAATCCCATGAACAGAGGAGCCTGGTGGGCTACAGTCCATGGAGTTGCAAAGAGTCGAACACAACTTAGTGACTCAACTACCACGAGGCGGGAAGACAGAACAAGAATGGGAGCTCCCAGGGACACAGGTCATGATAGGCATCCATCTTCTCATCCTAGGCTTGATGATCATTCCACATGAGTTTGAGGACTCAAGAGTCTCACAGCTTCCTGAGCTACCTGCCTCACAGCTCCATCACTTGCCTGAACTTCTCCCATCCAACCCTGACCACCCTGGTCCATCTCCCCGCCTGGCCTAGGGGCTTCCTAAGGACCAGCGCAGCAGCAGCAGCAAGGACCAGATGTGCAGCTACCTGATGACCACCACATCCACAGCACCACCCCGTGCAGATTGGGCCTAGCCAGCTGAGTGCTCCCTGGGTACTAGCTGTCCTCATTCTATCCGTGTGTGGCTCAGTGGACACCAAGAGGGATATCCAAAGAAGCCCAAGGAGAGAGACTGCGGTGCTGATTAGTGACATAGAATCCCTCCCTCTCTGCGCAGATTAACCACAAAGGCTCCCAGATGGGGAGAGCCTGGCAAGGGGCCAAGGGCAGGGCTGGTACCGATTCCGTCACCTGTAGATAGATCCTAAGGGGCAGGTGAGCCACGCAGATCCCATTTTGTTTCTAAGCTGGAAGTTGTCAAAAATGATATATTTCATATCTATGAATGTACATGGAATGTGGCAGGTTTCCACCTGCATCTCAGGCCTCAAGCGGCTGGACCACAGCTTTACATCTCCCAGATAGAGCCAGCAGGGCATGGGGTTTTCCGGGGACTCTTGGATGTAGCAGTACCCCAGGCGTTTGCGTTCACCTGGCACCCCACAGCGGTTACAGTCCTGCCAGGGCTCCCAGTGGGTGAAGATGAGCTGCTTGCTCCCCAGACTCAGGCTCTCATTCTGCAGGGGCTTTTGGTCCAAATCTTTGTGTGTAATATGTAGGCTGCCGACATCTTGGAAGTCAATTTCATATTGCACCACTTTCTTGCCATCCTTGTCGCTGCAGTGATAAAAGCCTGTATGGTAGGGTAGTGGATTTGTAATGAAAAGGCTGCCATTGGGCATTATTTCCATGTTGAGATTGGTAGTGGAATTGCTGACCCCAGTGGTCTTGAGTGGCAAGAAGAACTGCCACTGTGCCCCAGGGGCATTGCACTGCAGGATGATATCATTGTTTGAGAGCAGGGCCAGTTGACAATGCTTGCGATTAGGACAGCTGATAGAAAAGGATGACTCCTGGACCGGGAGAGCAAAGCAAAGCAACAGCCACAAGGTGGTCAGCATGGTGGACTGGGCCTGTGGAAGTGGGCCGGGCCCCACCCTAGACATTGTGAGGTCATCCACGGACCTCAGGCTTCAGCCCTGACCAGGAAGAACTGTAGTCCACCGCCATGGGGTGTGAGGTCACAATTCCCACATTTGTCCTGTGACAAGTTAGCAATCCTATTTCATTTCTCTTCCAAGCCTTCCACTCTGCTGGGGTAGAAGGACACAACTTGTCTATTCAGCATTTTCTCTATCACCTCCCTATTTTGGTGTTAAACTGACACATATGAACATTCAACACATTTTTTTCTGAACACATGGGCTTTGTTCAGGGTATTCCCCGGTGGCTCAGGCAGTAAAGAATTTGCCTGTAATGCAAGAGACCTGGGTTCAGTCTCTGGGTTGGGAAGATCCCCTGGATAAGGGAATGGCAACCCACTCCAGTATTCTAGCCTGGAAAATCTCATAGACAGAGGAGCCTGGCAAGCTACAGTCCATGGGGTTGCAAAGAGTCAGACATGACTAAGTGACTAAGCTCACATGCCTACTAGTATGTTCTGGGCACACTTGCGAGTGCTGAGAATGGAGAGGTGAATAAATCCTCTCTGGTTCCCTTCTGACCTCCTACCCTTCCCCACCCAATTGCTCCAGCCATGCTGGCCTCCTGACTGTCCCCTGAATATACCAGGCAAGCAAAGGGCCCCTGCCTTAGGATCGTTGCACATGCTGGTCCTCCCACAGATATCTGCAAGACTCAACTCATTTTAAACAAATATATTTTTTTCTTGGTGGCCCCTTTCCCAGATTCTTTCCTAAACTCCTCAGCCAAAAATAAATAAATATTGAAAATCAAAATCACCAATAGAAACACAAAAATGCCCAAAACATGGCACTAAACAGACCATGAAGAGGAGCATACTTGCTAACACAGTCTGGGAACTGAAACCAGAAGGCAGAGTGTCACCTTGTGTGGCCTTGGCTGGGAATGTGCGTTGTTGGGTGACTCAATTTTCTTGCCACTCTGTGCATGTCTGCAAATGAATATGACTGTGGGTACCAACTTGGGGGTTACAAACAAATTTTAGTGAGTAGGTGAATTCATAAGTGTGGAATCCTTGAATGATGATAATCAGTTCAGTTCAGTTCAGTCGCTCAGTCATGTCCGACCGTTTGCAACCCCACAGACAACAGCACGCCGGGCTTCCCTGTCCATCACCAACTCCTAGAGCTTGCTCAAACTCATGTCCATCGAGTCAGTGATGCCCTCCAAACATCTTGTCCTCTGTTTTCCCCTTCTCCTGACTTCAATCTTTCCCAGCATCAGGGTCTTTTCTAATTAGTCAGCTCTTTGCATCAGGTGGCCAAAGTATTGGAGCCTCAACTTCAGCATCAGTCCTTCCAATGAATATTCAGGATTGATTTCCTTGCAGTCCAAGGGACTCTCAAGAGTCTTCTCCAACACCACAGCTCAAAAGCATCAATTCTTTGGTGCTCAGCCTTCCTTATGCTCCAACTGTCACATCCATACATGATTACTGGAAAAACCATATCTTTGACTAGAAGAATCTTTGTTGGCAAAGTAATGTCTTCGCTTTTTAATATGCTGTCTAGGTTGGTCATAGCTTTTCTTCCAAGGAGCAAGCATCTTTTTAATTTCATGGCCACAGTCACCATCTGCAGTGAGTTTGGAGCCCATGAAAATAAAGCCTTTCACTGTTTCCATTGTTTCCCCATCTATTTGCCATGAAATGATTGAACTGGATGCCATGATCTTAGTTTTTTGAATGTTGAGTTTTAAGCTTAAGATTTTTCACTCTCCTCTTTCACTTTATTCAAGAGGCTCTTTAGTTCCTCTTTGCTTTCTGCCATAAGGGTGGTGTCATCTGCACATCTGAGGTTATTGATATTTCTCCCAGCAATCTTGATTCCAGCTTGTACTTCAACCAGCCAAGCATTCTGCATGATGCACTCTGCATATAAGTTAAATAAACAGGGTGACAATATACAGCCTTGATGTACTCCTTTCCCAGTTTGGAACCAGTCCATTGTTTCATGTCCGGTTCTAACTGTTGCTTCTTGATTTGCATACAGGTTTCTCAGGAGGCAGGTAAGGTGGTCTGGTATCTCATTTCTTTAAGAATTTTCCACAGTTTGTTGTGATCCACACAGTCAAAGGCTTTAGCGTAGTCAATGAAGCAGAGGTAGATGTTTCTCTGGAACTCTCTTGCTTTTTCTTTGATCCAATAGATGCTGGCAATTTGATCTCTGGTTTCTCTGCCTTTTCTAAATCTAGCTTGTACATCTGGAAGTTCTCAGTTCACATACTGTTGAAACCTGGTTTGGAGAATTTTGATCATTACTTTGCTAGCATGTGAGATGAGTGCAATTCTGCGGTAGTTTGAACATTCTTTGGCATTGCCTTTCTGTGGGATTGGAATGAAAACTGACCTTTTCCAGTCCTGTGGCCACTGCCAAGTTTTCCATATTTGCTGGCATATTGAGTGCAGCACTTTCACAGCATCATCTTTCATGATTTGAAATAGCTCAACTGGAATTCCATCACATCCACTAGCTTTGTTCATAATGATGCTTCCTAAGGCCTACTTGACTTCACATTCCATGATGTCTGGCCTAGGTGAGTGATCACACCACCATGGTTATCTGGGCCATTAAGTTCTCTTTTGTATAGTTCTTCTGTGTATTCTTGCCATCTCTTCTTAATATCTTCTGCTTCTGTTAGGTCCATACCATTCCTGTCCTTTATTTGACCCATCTTTGCATGAAATGTTCCCTTGGTATCTCTAATTTTCTTGAAGAGATCTCTAGTCTTTCCCATCCTACTGTTTTCCTCTATTTCTTTGCATTGTTCCCTTAGGAAGCCTTTCTTATCTCTCCTTGCTATTCTTTGGAAGTCTGCATTCAGAGGGGTATGTCTTTCCTTTTCTCCTTTGTCTTTTTCTTTCCTTTTCTCAGATATTTGTAAGGCCTCCTCAGACAGCCATTTTGCCTTTTTGAGTTTCTTTTTCTTGGGGATGGTTTTGATCACTGTCTCCTGTACAATGTGACAAACTTCTGTCCACAGTTCTTTAGGCACTCTGTCTATCAGATCTAATCCCCTGAAGCTATTTGTTACTTCCACTATATAATCATAAGGGACTTGATTTAGGTCATATCTTAATGGCCTAGTGGTTTTCCCTACTTTCTTCAATTTAAGTCTGAATTTTGCAATAAGGAGTTCATGATCTGAGCCACAGTCAGTTCTCAGTCTTGGTTTTTCTGACTGTATACAGGTTCTCCATCTTTGATTGCAAAGAATATAATCAATCTGATTTCGGTATTGACCATCTGGTGATGTCCATGTGTAGAGTTGTCTCTTGTGTTGCTGGAAGAGGGTGTTTGCTATAACCAAAGCATTCTTTTGGCAAAACTCTGTTAGTCTTTGCCCTGCTTCATTTTGTACTCCAAGGCCAAACTTGCCTGTCACTCCAGGTTATCTCTTGACTTCCTACTTTTGCATTCCAGTCCCAATGATGAAAAGGACATCTTTTTTGGGTATTAGTTCTAGAAGGCCTTGTAGGTCTTTATAAAACCATTCAACTTCAGCTTCTTTGGCATTAGTGGTTGAGGCATAGACTTGGATTACTGTAATATTGAATGGTTTGCCTGGAAACAGAGATCATTCTGTCATTTTTGAGATTGCATCCAAGTACTGCATTTTGGACTCTTTTGTTGACTATGAGGGCTACTCCATTTCTTCTACGGAATTCTTGCCCACAGTATGTAATGGTCATCTGAATTAAATTCGCCCATTCCAGCCCATTTTAGTTCACTAATTTCTAAAATATCAGTGTTCGCTCTTGCCATCTCCTGTTTGACCACTTCTAATTTACCTTGGTTCATGGACTTAACAGTCCAGGTTTCTATGCAATATTGTTCTTACAGCATCAGATTTTACTTTTCACCACAAGCCACATCCACAACTAGGTATTGTTCCTGCTTTGGCTCAGCCGCTTCATCCTTCTGGAGCTATTTCTCTGCTCTTTTCCAGTAGTATATTGGGCACCTACTGACCTGGAGAGTTCATCTTTTAGTGTCATATCTTTTTGCCTTTTCATAGTGTTCATGGGGTTCTCAAGGCAAGAACGCGGAAGTGGTTTGCCATTCCCTTCTCCAATGGACCACATTTTGTCAGAACTTTCCACCATGACCCGTCCGTCTCGGGTGGCCCTATATGGCATGGCTCATAGTTCCACTGAGTTAGACAAACAAAACCTCATGCATACCAGGACCAAGGGAAAGGGGCAGTGACCCCCACGAGAGACTGAGCCAGACCTGCCGTTGAGTGTTTGAGTGTCTCTTGCTGAGGCGTGGGTCAGCAGTGACCTGCCGCTGGGACAGGGGCTCTGGCTGCAGCAGACCTGGGAGGCATGGCGTGTGGCAGAAGTCCTCTTGGAGGAGGTTGCCAGTAGTGCCACTGTATAGCCACCAAGCAGACGGCCCACAAACTGGGGAACATTTCTATCAAAGAAGTTCTTACACTGTTGCAAAAGTTCTAGGTTCCACAACGTATTTCTCAACCTGGGGATCTGGAAAAGGACTCAGAACCCCCAGGGAAGCAGACCCTTAGAGAGCACAGCAAAACCTCATGTGCACCAGGACCCAGGAGAAAGGAGCACTGACCCCAAAAGAGACTGAGCCAGACCTGCCTGTGAGTGTCCAGGAGTCTCCGGCAGAGGTGTGGGTTGACAGCGGCCTGCCACAGGGTCAGGGGCACTGACTACAACAGTCCTGGGAGCTGCGGCATGCTGGCATAAATCCTTTTGAAGAAGGTAGCTATTACTGCCATCACCCCTACCATAGTTTGGCCAGAGAAGGGAACATAGACCCACCCATCAGCAGAAAATTGGGTTAAAGATTTACTGAGCATGGCCCTGCCCACCAGAGCCAGACTCAGTTTTACCCACAGCCAGTCCCTCCCATCCCATGGGGTTGAAAAGAGTCAGACAGGACTGAGCGACCTTCACTCAGTCCTTCCCATCAGGAAGCTTTCACAAGCCTCTTATCCTCATCCATCAGAGGGCAGACAGAATGAAAACCACAATCACAGAAAACTAACCAAGCAATGCCGTATATAAATGCCAAATATATTTTTATATACAAGTAATTAGAAAATGAAATGTAAAAGATGCAACTTGCATGAACAAATCAAATACAAGGAACAGATATAATAAAATACATGTAAAACCTCTACATTAATAACTACTTGTTATTGGAAGAAATAAAAAAAAGCCTAAATAATGGAAGTGTTTACAATGTTCACGGATTGGAAGACTAAATATTGTAATATACTGATTTTATCTTTAGATTCAATGATGTGCCAATTTAAAAAAAAAAGACGTCTTTTGGATGGAAACCACAAGCTGATTTCAATTTTTTTTTTTTATAAAAAGTAAAGAATAACCAAGACAACCTTGAAGAACAAAGCTGAAAAATCTATACTACTGATATCATGGGTTATTATAAAGGTATAATAATTAAGTTACTGTAGCATTGGTGCAAGGATGGATAGACAAATTGTATCAGTCAGAGTCTAGTGAGGAGATAGAAATCACAGTAAAGTCTATGTTGGCATGAGCATGGGCCAGAATGTCTTGGTTTCTAGGTTTCGTATTTGGTCTACCCATGAATAACAGGTGCCTATGAGGGCAGGGATTAGGTCTTTGTTGGTCACCACTGTGTCCCCAACATCACCTGCCTAGGATGTGGCTCAGAAGTCGCAGTTGGGGATTCTTGCTGAATGAACATCTGAACAAGCCAGTGAAGAGATCCCTTCCTGCACAGATTGACCTTGAAGGCTTATGCGCTGAAAGACAGACCCTGCTTTTCTATTGGAGTGTAACCCCTGGCCGAGGTGAACACAAGAAACAAAGCCTGGGCGGGGGTCAAAGGCAGGGCTGACGCCTGGGTCCAGTCACCTGTAGATGGACGCCAAGGGGCAGGTGAGCTCCATGTTGTTGGTTGACTGGCCCAACTTGGAAATGTCAAAGGTGAAGAACGGCTGGATGATCTCCTTGCTCTGGTTGCAGGGTACAAGGCAGGCTTCCACCTGCATCTCAGGCTGCAAGCGGCTGGACCACAGCCTCACATCTCCCAGATAGAGCCAGCAGGGCATTGGGCTTTCCAGGGACTCTTGGATGTAGCAGTACCCCAGGCGTTTGCGTTCACCTGGCACCCCACAGCGGTTACAGTCCTGCCAGGGCTCCCAGTGGGTGAAGATGATCTCCTGTCTACCCAGACTCAGGCTCTGATTCTGCAGAGGGTTTTGGCCTAGTCCTTTGTGGGTAATATGTAGCGTGGTGACATCTTGGAAATCTATCTCATATTCTACCACAAGGGCTGTGTTATTGTCCTCACAGCGATAGAGGCCTGACTGGGAGGGCTGAGGTTTGTTCAGTTGGAGGCTGCCCCCAGGCAGTTTCTTTATGTTAGGCAGTGAGGAGACCAAAAAGGGATCTTCCCCCTGAAAGGAAGAGAAGTACCAGGATGCCTTGAGATGGTCACACTGCAGGACAACATCATTGCCCGAGAGCAGGGCCTGCTGGCAGAGACTCTTATAGGCACAGGTGACTAATAGCTGGGCACACAGAACAGGGAGAAAAAGGCTAAATAGCCACAAGGCTGTCAGCATGGCTATCTACATACAGACTACAGAAGGAAGCTGGGAACCACGGGGGCATTGTGAAGTCACACACAGAACTCAGGCATCATCCCTGGGCAGCGGAATGGATCCTGACCCACTGCACTTCCAGGACTCCAATTCAGTTCACGTCATCAAATACCTTAGAGTCAAAAACTAAAATGACCACAAAAGCTGGGCAGGAAACATGAGTGAACCTATGTCAGAACAAGTGAACTATAAAGTCAAATTATTTATCCTTCACCTACTCACTCAATAGACAATGATGGAATGGGTCAAAATGTATAATTGAGAAATCACTGGTTTCCTGTTTTGTAAATTGGGAGGGTTCCTTAATTAGCACCAAATCAGTTCCTTGAGGGGCTCCCCTGGTGGCTCAGCAGTAAAGAATCTGTCTGAAATGCAGGAGACATGGGTTTGATCCCTGGGTGGGGAAGATCCCCTGGAGGAGGACATGGCAACCCACTCCAGTATTCTTGCCTGAAGAATCCCATGGACAGAGGAGCCTGGCGGGCTACAGTCCAAGGGGTTGCAAAGAGTCGGACATGACTGAAGCGACTGAGCATGCACCCACAGCTCCTTGAGGGTGGGGAACTTCCCAAATCTTTGTTCACTGTGGCTTATGTCTTCACTCCCCAGGAGTTATCCCCTTTTCCATTATCCTCCTCGGCTACATCTCAGGTGGCGCCGGACAACGTGCCCTCCTTGGCACATGAGTTTCTCAGCCTATTTTCTGTGTCCCGAAGTGTGGGACCTAAGAATTCTTACAAGCCTCCAGTCAACTCCATGTGTTCTGTTCAAGATGTTCCTCATCTCTCACTGCATGTAACTTAGACTCTATCAGGCATCCAGCAAAAGCCAGATTCTAACCCATTTTGTCTGCCTCAGACTATCCTACATGTTTCCTGGGAGTACCTCAATTTATTTACAGATAGTAACAATGGTTGAAAGTGAAAAGTGAAAGCAAAACTCGCTCAATTGTGTCCGACTCTTTGCAACCCCATGGACTATACAATCGATGGAATTCTCCAGGCCAGAATACTGGAGTGGGTAGGCTTTCCCTTCTCCAGGGGATCTTCCCAACCTAGTGATCAAAACCAGGTCTCCCTCACTGCAGGTGGATTCTTTACCAGTTGAGCCACAAGGGAAGCCCAAGAATACTGGAATGGGTAGCCTATCCCTTCTCCAGTGGATCTTCCTGACCCAGGAATCGAACCAGGGTCTCCTGCATTGCAGGTGGATTCTTTACCAACTGGGCTATGAAGGAAGTTCAACACAACAATGGTTAATAATGATTTAATTGGTACTAGTCCTTTATTTTTATCTTTGACAAAAGCCAGGTTCTAATTGGACTTTGCCTCTCAAAGGTCTTCCCAATTTGGGGCCAACTTTGGTCAACATTCACTTCTAGTGTCCTGCATTTCAACTGCTTCCCCTAAAGCTGCACATATCAATAAGTATGTTATCTGCTTCCCAAAGTATCTCTCCATCCTTCTGGTTTCAAATAAGTTTTCTTGTTCCCTTTGCATAGTATCTAAGCCAATGGCATGTGTTTTTATTTTTTATTACATCAGCACCCCACTCTTGATTCTAATTTCTGTTTCACTCCAGATAGGCTACTTGCTATTATAATACTTCACCCAAATCTCAATGACTTACAATCACACAAGTTTACTTCTCATTCATGCTCCATGTCCCTTGTGAGTTGACATTATCATCACTCGGGCACACAAGATGATTGAGCAACAGCCACTGCAAACATCTCAAGTTTTATGCCAGAGGAGGAAAAAAGATAGCTCTGTACTATTTCATACCCATAATTAAATGCTCTAGCCTTCAGTGACACATGTCATTCACTCACAGACCATTGGCCAGAAATGATTACATGGCACCAGCATTTCCCAACACAGGAAATGAAATTCTGCTATGTCCAGGAAACATTTAGTAAACGGCCATCAGCAATATCTACTACAAGGAGTGTTTTTTTATATGCTATGTTGTGCTAAGTCACTTCAGTCGTGTCTGACTCCTTGTGACCCTAGGGACTGTAGCTTGCCAGGCTCCTCTGTCCATGGGATTCTCCAGGCAAGAATACTGGAGTGGGTTGCCAATCATAAAGTTAATGTTGTTGCTGTTATTCAGTCACGAAGTCGTGTCCAACTCTTTGTGACCCCATGAATTGCAGCATACCAGGCATCCCTGTTCTTCACTATCTCCTGGGGTTTGTTCAAACTCATGTCCATTGAGTTGGTGATGCTATCCAGCCATCTCATCCTCTGTCATCCCCATCTCCTCCTGCCCTCAATCATTCCCAGCATCAAGGGTCTTTTCCAATGAGTCGGCTCCTTGCATCAGGTGGCCAAACTATTGGAGCTTCAGCATCAGTCCTTCTAATGAATATCTAGGGTTGATTTCTTTAGGATTAACTGGTTTGATCTCTTTGCAGTCCAAAGGACTCTCAAGAGTCTTCTCCAACACCACAGTTCAAAAGCATCAATTCTTTGGCGCTCAGATTTCTTTATAGTCCAACTCTCACATCCATAGATGATCACTGGAAAAACCATAGCCTTGACTAGACAGACCTTTGTTGGCAAAGTGATGTATCCACTTTCTAATATGCTGTCTAGGTTTGTCATAGCTTTCCTTCCAAGGAGCAGGGGTCTTTTCATTTCATAAAGTTAATGCCATTCCCCAAATCCTCCCGTCAGATCTCTCCTCAGGTTCTGTTGGCTAGAATTAGGTCCCATGTACAGATCCAAATCTGTCTCTGAGAGGAAAGAAAATTTCTAAGATTGGCTTAAGACCATGAGAATTTGTTCTCCAGGATTAGCAAAGTGTAACCTTTAGAATTTTCCATCACAAAACTGCGCTTGTTATAAAGCTTTCAAGAGATTATTGATGTCAAATTCTTGGAACAGCTGGGTCTGGATTACTTAGATGGTGGTTAATTAGTTGGAATGTGGCCAAGTGGTTTCAGTCCCAGGCTCTGGGATCAGTTTTTCATTTCTTGATTCATCTTTTATTAGAATAATCCATGCTCAGCAACTTCACCTTCTTGTGCCTAGCATATCCATTTATTCCATAAATAGGTATTGCTTACTCATCTTGCACCAGGCACTAAGGATTCAGGCTAAGTCCCTGGCCTCTTGGAGCTTACATTCTAGTGAAGAAGATATTAACTGGGATAAGTTCAGACATGCTGTGTAACAGAAGAATTCTGGGATCTCAGTGGCTTCACACATTTTTTTTTTTTTGCTCACCCTATATGTCCAGTGTGGGTTGGTAGAGAATTCCACTCCACACAGTTGCTTCAAATACCATGGCCAATGGAGGCTGCACCATCTGCAGCATCATTAGCTGCTATGGAATGGGAAGAGAGGGAAGTGAGTTACACACTGGCCCTTAAACACTTTGACCTGGGAGGGATCTACATTACTTCTGTCTGCAGGCCATGAAAAATGAATCACATAGCTCCACCTAACTGGAGAGGGCCTGAGAAATGTAGGGGACCATGTGGAATATTTGCTGAGCAATATTATCTTTACCTGGGGGAAAAATAGATGGTAACAAGTAAATGACGAACACAACATCAGGTCATGGTAAGTGCTCTGAAGGAAAACAAAGTAGGGAGGACAGAGAGAGACTTTGACGAGCGGAATCGTGTCCTCCCCAATTCGTATTTGGAATCCCTAACCCCAATACCTTAGAATGCGTCTCATTTGGAGATAGAGCCTTTAAAGAGGTAATTATGTTTAGTTTAACAACAATCTGTTTATTGATTGGCTGTGCTGGGTCTTGGTTGCTGCACACAGGCTTTCTCTAGTTGCGGTAAGCAGGCTCTCCTCTCCAGTTGCGATGCATGGGCTTCCCCTTATGGTGGCTTCTCTTGTTCAGAGCACAGACACTAGGGTGCCCTGGTTTCAGTAGTGCAGAGAATGGGCTTAGTAGTTGTGGTTCAAGGACTCCAGAGTACAGCCTCAGTAGTGGTGATCACGGGCTGGCTTAGTTGTCCTGGGGCACGTGGAAGGAATCTTCCTGGACCAGAAATCAAACCCACGTTCCCTGCACTGGCAGGTGGATTCTTAACCACTGGACCGCCAGAGAAGTCCCCAGGGATTTGATTTCACCAGGGAAGTCCAAGGTAATTAGGTTTAAATGCAATTGTTAGGGTGGGTCTTAATCCAATATGAGTGGTGTCATTTTAAGAAGGTGGCTTCCCCGGTGGTGATAGTGGTAAAGAACTTTCCTGCTAAGGCAGGAGAGGAAAGAGACAGAGGTTCAGTCCCTGGGTCTGGAAGATCCCCTGGAGGAGGGCATGGTAATCCACTCCAGTATTTTTGCCTGGAGAATCCCAAAGACAGAGGAGCCTGGTAGGCAACAGTCCATAGGGTCGCAAAGAGTTGGACAGGACTGAAGCAGCTTAGTATGCACACACGCACACACACCTCATAAGAAGAGAAGATTAAGATACAAACAACACAGCCGGAAGGAGGACCATGTGAGGACAGAGTAAGAATGAGGGCGCTGGAGCGGCGAGTGGTGGCTGTGCGGCACTGGAGGGGCAAGGGGCCGAGAGGAGAGAGCTCACGTCCAAGATCACAGAAACCCCAGGAAGACGGTCGGCGCTGAGTAAAGGCATCAGAGGGCAGAGAGACAGAAATCACAATCACAGAAGACTAACCAGTCTGATCACATGGACCACAGCCTTGTCTAACTCAATGAAACTATAAGCCATGCGTGTAGGGCCACCCAACACGGACGGGTCATGGTGGAGAGTTCTGAGAAAATGTGGTTCACTGGAGAAGGGAATGGTAAACCACTTCAGTATCCTTGCCTTGAGAACCCCATGAACAGTATGAAAAGGCAAACAGATAGGACACTGAAAGATGAACTCCCCAGGTCGGTAGGTGCCCAACACGCTACTGGAGATCAGTGGAGAAATAACTCCAAAAAGAATGAAGAGACGGAGCCAAAGGAAAAACAACATCCTGTTGTGAATGTGACTGGTGATGGAAGCAAGGTCTCATGCTATAAAGAGCAATATTGCGTAGGAACCTGGAATGTTACGTCCATGAATCAAGGCAAACTGGAAGTGATCAAACAGGAGATGGCAAGAGTGAACGTCAACATTTTAGGAATCAGCAAATTAAAATGGACTGGAATGGGTAAATTTAACTCAGATGACCATCATATTTACTACTGTGGGCAAGAATCCCTTAGAAGAAATGGAGTAGTTGTCATAGTCAAAAAAGAGTCTGAAATGCAGCACTTGGGTGCAATCTCAAAAATGACAGAATGATCTCTGTTCGTTTCCAAGGCAAACCATTCAATATCATGGTAATCCAAGTCTATGCCCCAACCAGTGATGCTGAACAAGCTGAAGTTGAATGATTCTATGAAGACCTACAAGACCTTTTAGAACTAACACCCAAAAAAGATATCCTTTTCATTATAGGGGCCTGGAATGCAAAAGTAGGAAGTCAAGAAACACCTGGAGTAACAGGGAAATTTGGCCTTGGAGTACAAAATGAAGCAAGGCAAAGGCTCATATAATTCTGCCAAGAGAATGGAATGATCATAGCAAACACCCTCTTCCAACAACACAAGAGACAACTCTTTTTTTTTTTTCACGTTTATTTTTTTATTTTTTCCATTTATTTTTATTAGTTGGAGGCTAATTACTTTACATCATTGCAGTGGTTTTTGTCATACATTGAAATGAATTAGCCATGGATTTACATGTATTCCCCATCCCGGTCCCCCCTCCCACCTTCCTCTCCACCCGATCCCTCTGGGTCTTCCCAGTGCACCAGGCCCGAGCACTTGTCTCATGCATCCAACCTGGGCTGGTGATCTGTTTCACCCTAGATAATATACATGTTTCGATGCTGTTCTCTTGAAACATCCCACCCTTGCCTTCTCCCACAGAGTCCACAAGTCTGTTCTGTACATCTGAGTCTCTTTTTCTGTTTTGCATATAGGGTTATTGTTACCATTTTTCTAAATTCCATATATATGTGTTAGTATACTGTAATGGTCTTTATCTTTCTGGCTTACTTCGCTCTGTATAATGGGCTCCAGTTTCATCCATCTCATTAGAACTGATTCAAATGAATTCTTTTTAATGGCTGAGTAATATTCCATGGTGTATATGTACCACAGCTTCCTCATCCATTCATCTGCTGATGGGCATCTAGGTTGCTTCCATGTCCTGGCTATTATAAACAGTGCTGCGATGAACATTGGGGTGCATGTGTCTCTTTCAGATCTGGTTTCCTCAGTGTGTATGCCCAGAAGTGGGATTGCTGGGTCATATGGCAGTTCTATTTCCAGCTTTTTAAGAAATCTCCACACTGTTTTAGATAGCGGCTGTACTAGTTTGCATTCCCACCAACAGTGTAAGAGGGTTCCCTTTTCTCCACACCCTCTCCAGCATTTATTGCTTGTAGACTTTTGGATAGCAGCCATCCTGACTGGCGTGTAATGGTACCTCATTGTGGTTTTGATTTGCATTTCTCTGATAACGAGTGATGTTGAGCATCTTTTCATGTGTTTGTTAGCCATCTGTATGTCTTCCTTGGAGAAATGTCTGTTTAGTTCTTTGGCCCATTTTTTGATTGGGTCATTTATTTTTCTGGAGTTGAGCTGGAGGAGTTGCTTGTATATTTTTGAGACTAATCCTTTGTTGTTTTGTTTGCTATTATTTTCTCCCAATCTGAGGGCTGTCTTTTCATCTTGCTTATAGTTTCCTTTGTTGTGCAAAAGCTTTTAAGTTTCATTAGGTCCCATTTGTTTATTTTTGCTTTTGTTTCTAAAATTCTGGGATGTGGGTCATAGAGGATCCTGCTGTGATTTATGTCGGAGAGTGTTTTGCCTATGTTCTCGTCTAGGAGTTTTATAGTTTCTGGTCTTACATTTAGATCTTTAATCCATTTTGAGTTTATTTTTGTGGATGGTGTTAGAAAGTGTTCTAGTTTCATTCTTTTACAGGTGGTTGACCAGTTTTCCCAGCACCACTTGTTAAAGAGGTTGTCTTTTTTCCATTGTATATTCTTGCCTCCTTTGTCGAAGATAAGGTGACCATAGGTTCATGGATTTATCTCTGGGCTTTCTATTCTGTTCCATTTATCTATATTTCCGTCTTTGTGCCAGTACCATACTGTCTTGATGACTGTGGCTTTGTAGTAGAGTCTGAAGTCAGGCAGGTTGATTCCTCCAGGTCCATTCTTCTTTCTCAAGGTTACTTTGGCTATTCGAGGTTTTTTGTATTTCCATACAAATTGTGAAATTATTTGTTCTAGTTCTGTGAAAAATACCGTTGGTAGTTTGATAGGGATTGCATTGAATCTATACATTGCTTTGGGTAGTATAGCCATTTTGACAATATTGATTCTTCCAATCCATGAACACGGTATATTTCTCCATCTGTTTGTGTCCCACAAGAGACAACTCTACACATGGGCATCACCAGATGGTCAATACCAAATCAGATTGATTTTATTCTTTGCAGTCAAAGATGGAGAAGCTCTATACAGTCAGCAAAACCAAGACCGGGAGCTGACTATGGCTTAGATCAGTTCAGTTCACTCGCTCAGTCATGTCCAATTCCTTGCAACGCCATGAACCGTAGCACGCCGGGCTTCCCTGTCCATCACCAACTCCCAGAGTTCACCCAAACTCATGTCCATTGAGTCGATGATGTCATCTAACCATCTCATCCTCTGCTGTCCCCTTCTCCTCCCACCTTCAATCCTTCCCAGCACGCCTGGGCCGTACATCAGCACCCCATGCCGCCTGCCCCCTGGAGGGGGGTCCAGCAGGTAGAACGGTGGTTCTCAAAGTGTGGTCCCATCCCGGAGGCCAAGCCATGTTCCTGATAACTAAGCCACTGCCCTTTCTACTCTCCCCCAGTAGAGATACAGCAGAGCTTCCTGAGGCTCCACCACATGTGATGATGTCAATCGCTCTGATGGTAATACTTGTATGCCAGTTTCAATTTCTAATATGTTGCTGCTGCTGCTGCTGCTAAGTCACCTCAGCTGTGTTTGACTCTGTGCGACCCATAGATGGCAGCCTACCAGGCTCTGCCGTCCCTAGGATTCTCCAGGCAAGACACTGGAGTGGGTTGCCATTTCCTTCTCCAGTGCATGAAAGTGAAAAGCGAAAGTGAAGTCACTCAGTTGTATCCAACTCTTAGTGACATCATGGATTGCAGCCCACCAGGCTCCTTCGTCCATGGGATTTTAAGGCAAGAGTTACTGGAGTGTGGTGCCATTGCCTTCTCTGTCTAATATGTTCCGCAACTGTAAATGTAACCTACAAAAACTTAAACCTTCTTTGAAATCCTCAGTAATCTGAGTGCAACTGGCTCCTGAGACTAAATTTTGAGACATGCTGAGACTGTGCATTTTACTGAAGACCACGCACGAGTTCTGTGGGCCCTGGGTGCATGCATTCTGTCACCCAGATGTGAACTCTCGTCACGGGATCTGAGCACTCTGGGGCGTTGTCCCATCATGTGTGCTCGTTCTCACATGTGCCACCTTGCATCATGCATGTGATGATGGCAATGTGTGACCCGACAGTATGTCACATATAGCACGTGCCACTTGGGACTCTGTGTCCACTGAGAACAGAGCATTTGGCTAATAGCAGCATCCCTTCCACACATGGCCTGGGGGCCTCACAGCGGGGCGGGGCTGCTGGCGGGTATCCCAGCCCACTCCTGGGCACGTGGGGGGAGGGCTTGCTTGAGGGGAGCACTAACTATGCAAGCCACACAGCACCATCCCAGCAGGGCAGAGGGACCGCGGGGTGACATGTGGCCTTAGGTTGGACAGGGGGCGCAGCTGAAGCGGCCTCACGATTACACACACCATCACCCCTCCGGGCTCAATGCCCATCACTCTGACCATCTCTGTGCTTTTAAAAACTGAGACCAGGAAGGGGCAGAGGTCCCATTCCTCTCCACTCTTGGTTTGGCTCTGGCTTATTTGAAATGCTGCGGGACGGGGGAGGGGGTCCCTGTCTGGGGTGCAGGGTACAGAGAAGCCCAAGTGACTGGTGGTGCTGTGAGGGGAGAGCGAAGCAGGCGACAGAGCCCAGAGAGAGGGCAGGAGGGCAGAGGGCGGACACACAGAAGTAGCAGGAGAGGCCGATCCCCGACCTGTCCCTCAGGACCCAGACTCACCCAGGACGATGAGCTCTGCATAGGCCTCGTTGTTCCCCTGGAGGTCCTGGGCCGAGACCACGGAGCAGTAGTACACGCCACTGTCCCCCCAGGCCGTCTGGTCGAAGGTCAGGTCAGCATCTGCAGCAGGGGGCAGGCGGGTGAGGGCCATGTGTGGGAGGGGCGCCTGGGGGGAAGGGGGCTGGGGGGGGCGGGGTATTCAATCCCTCATCCTGAGGGCCTGACACCTCTCAGGCTCTGTTCTAAACCCGTCACATGGGGAACTTCAGTCTGTGAGGTGGGACTGTTATCTTTCCTGTCTTGGAGAAAAGAGCAGTCTGCTGAAATTACTGATGAGCTGTAGAGCTGTGGCGAAAACGGGGGTGGTGGGCCGGGATGGTCTGACCCCACTCAGCTATGGCCTCCACACACCCATGCCCCTCCCCTACCCTCCCCATCCCACCTCTCAGAACAAAAGTCAACCCCCAGACAACCCACCATGGAGCCTAGGGCAGACCCAGGGTAAGGAGGCAAAGATAAACAGGCCAGATTCCAGGAAGCAGGAGACTCCTGCACCCAGCACAAGGCGGGGGTGTGAGGGAGAGACTTAGACCAGTTCCCTCCTCCATCCAGCTATCAGTCCACACATTCCAGGTCAAGGCCCAGAGCTGGGGACGCTCCAGTGACACAGCCCCAGGCAAGGAGCCTGTTAATGACAGCAATAATGAAAGTCTTTCTGCACATCCGGTTTCCTCTCTACTCCTCAGGCCCTAATTAGTTAAATCCCTCAGCCATTCTGCAGGGTGGGGCCCGCTAGGCAACTCCACCTTGGGCCTGTGGAGCACAGGAGGTAGGAACAGGCCAGAGACATCCTCACAGAGCATCCTCACAGCCTTTCTCCCCAGCTGCTCTGGCTCCCGGGGACCTACCCACCACATGCCCCAGGGACCTCCAGCCCTTCCCCAGGACAGCTCAGAGGGCAGCCACTGTGTGTGCCTCACCGCAGCACCCAGGAATGAAAGAACCAGAGCCACCTTCCTTCTTTGGAAAGAAGACCTCACATCCATAGTAAAACATCCTTTCAGTGCCTATTGCCACCATTCCAAGGGCTTCCCCGGTGGCTTAGCAATCAAGAATCCGCCTGCCAGTGCAGGAGATAAAGGCTCGATCCCTGCGTCGGGTAGATCCCCTGGCAAAGGAAAAGGGAACCCACTCCCGATTTCTTGCCTGGAAATCTCATGGACAGAGGAGCCTGGTGGGTTACAGTCCATGGGGTGGCAAAAAGGTTGGACACAACTTAGTGAGTGAACAACAATGACAGCACACCGTTCCAGCACCTCACCCTGGCCCACAAGGCCCTTGGAGCCATCTGACCACCGGTTACCACACCAGCCCCCTGCACACCGTCCTCCTCTACTCGCCAGACCCCAGACACACCGGCCTGCTCACTGTCCCCCACCATGTGCTGGGCTCCCCCCGCTTTGGCGTGCACTCCGGCTGTTCCTCTGGCCTGACTGTGTTCTCTGACCCTCACAGGGCTGGTTCCACCCCCCTGGCACAGCTCCCCTGCCCCACTGACAAATTCTATGAACCTGCTTAGGGGCTGACTGGCCGTGAGCCCATCCCCAGGGGAAGAGGGCCCCAGGAGAGCAGAACCTGGAGCCCCCAGGCCCTGGTCAGTATCTGGAAACGAGCCCCTTTACTCCTCACACTGACTTTCCTCAGCGTTCTGGACACGTGGCTGTCCTCAAGTAGGCACATGATACAGTCATTCAGTAGTTGACGCACTGAATGCATCTGATGTTTCAGGCAGTACCTGAAGTACTGCCATACTAGACAGCAACAATTCTCAAAAGTGCTCCGTGGAGCCTCGGGTTCCCCAAGACGTTTTCACAGGGGGTCCCTGAGGTCAGTTCCCCAAGACGTTTTCACAGGGGGTCCCTGAGGTCAAAGTTATTTTCACCATAATAGTAAGATATTTCCCTTTTTCACTTAAGCTCATGAGTGTAGTGTGGAGTTTTCCACAGGTTACAAGCATGTGTTATCACAATATATTGAATGCAGAAGCTGCTTTGAGAATCCAGCTTCTATGCAGCCAGACTGTAAGCAGATGTGCAAAAATATAAAAGCAACACCATACATTTTCATTCAAGTTTTTTTGTTTGGGGAATTATGGTTATTTTTTCATAAAAGTATGTTATTTAGACCAATCTATAGTTGACTAGGGCTTCCCAGGTGGCGCGAGTGGTAAAGAACCCACCTGCCAACGCAGGAGACAAGAGATAGGAGTTCCATCCTTGAGTCAGGAAGATCCCCTGGAGGAGGCCATGGCAACCCATTCCAGTATTCCTGCCTGGAGAATTCCAGACAGAGGAGCCTGATGGGCTATAGTCCAGAGGGTTGCAAAGATCGGACACTTCGCACAGCTCGTGAAGTGGCTTAGCACAACATGCATACTTTATTATCATCATTAAAAAAACGTTTTAACTTCTTAATTTTCTAGCTATAAAAACAAAGTTCTTGGAGGACCTCAGTAAGTGTGTAAAGTGACCCTAAGACCCACATGTTTGAGAACCACTGCTCTAGAGGACGGCTAGGAATCCCCGCCCAGACAGGGCTCAAGCTTCTAACTGGAAAGAGAGACAAATAAAAAATTTAAACATATTGTGCTTCAGATGGTGATAAGCAGTACAGAACTCAGACGGGAAGTGCCTCTGTCGTGGAGGTAGCGACTGAGTTTAAAGTGACGGGAAGGTAGGGTGACCTTGGGCACTGGCGCTTGCCTTTATGGTCAAGCATCTAGCCCCCAGTTATTGATTGTTCACTATGTGTTAGGTCCCTTTGTATATATTCTTTCGTGGAATCATCCTATAACTCTAACATACATTCTCCCAAATCCTCTGAATTCTCTGTAACACCCTCTCGGCCCATCGTTTTTTCCACTTGTATCTTTGAATCAGACTCTGAACGCACCTCTCTAAAACCAGAACCCTAGACCAGGGCCCTGCCCAAAGCTGGAGTGGGGCTTGAAGGCAGCCCCTGCCCCCTCCAAGAGCTCCTAGGCCTGGAGCTGAAATCTGGTCATGTGGCCGGATCTGGGTCTCAATGCATTTTGTTTGGCCTATACGATGTTTTCAAAACTCACAAAAAACATGGCTTTCCGGCTTCTTTTGATCCGTTCTAAGGCCTGAGTTCACCTCCTTCCTCCCGGCCGCACCCTGTTCCCCGTCTGGGTCTGGTCCTGACATCACCTGGGCTGGGCATTGCTCGAATTGTTTTAGATAGAGGGAGAAAATGCCAGGTCTCCAGCTGGGCACAGGAGCTGGGCTTCCCTCCACTCCCCTGGGCCTCTGGTCCCTCATCCGCACACAGCAGAGGCAGCCCTCGTGATCTCAGAGGTCCCACAAGCTCTCAGGTCCAGCGTTACCAAGTGGGGGTGCACACGGTTCCCAAGCAGCCTGGAGAGGTAGAAATAGGGCCCCGATCCAGGCGCCGAAGAATGGAAGTGGGAGCGGAACCACCCAAGCAGAGGCACACCACTCTGGCTTCCCCAGGACGACTTTCACTTTTAAAACCTGGGTGGCTGGTGAGCCTAGGAACAGCGAAGGCAACTCTGCTTTTCTCCATCCTCAAAGCTGAAATAGAGGAAGCTCCCGTGGCTACTGGGCTTCCTGAAGGGACATACACACAATGCATGTTTATAAATCACGGCCTGTATCAAACCCGGGCCCAGGTCAAGACAACTTGAAAACCCAGGGCCTGTGGGCCTCTGGAGCAGGAAGAATCTGCCCCAGATGGAGCCCAAGGTCACTCCAATGACGGACTCAGCAAAGGGGACATGATTCCAGCCAGCCTTCAAGGGCACTCTCAGTAGGGGAGTTATCCTGACAGTGCTGTCCGGTCATACCTGATCCAGGCTGGAGAAGCCCCTGGATTATGGGGTAGGGGCCTATACAGGCTGAACACCCCCCCCCCCCCCGCCAGCCCCCCGCCGAAAGTCTATTAGCCACAGGAACAGCTGCCCAAGGAAATTCAGGGCCAGCAGGGTTAGTCCCTCCCCGAAACAAGACTGAGAGGCTGGGTCCCTGCCCATGGTCCAGACAGAGAGAAGGGGTGTGCTCTGAGGCCTGGTCCCCTGGGGTCTGCAAAGGGATGCCCCCTTCCCTCCTCTGCCCCCATGCCCATGATTAAAACACTCATCCTTCATCCCTTGCCCACTGTTGCCCATCACCCTCCTCTCTGCCCCCTGGATTCTGTAGGGCCCAGTCCTAGTTCCTCGTCAAATTATATTCACCACAGTCTTGAGTCATGATCACATATCACCCAGGTGGGTTTTCTTTGGAGCACTCTGCGGCACCTTCTAAAATCCCATTACTCTTTTGCTGCTTATTTCTTGCCTATTTCATCCCACGGAAGTATCACCTCCTTGAGGGTAGGGATCACCTGTCCTGATCACCTCTCTAGCCCCAGCAACTACCATAGCTTCTGGTGCTTAGAAGATGCCCAATAAAGGCCGATGAATGAATGACTTCCCCACCCCTAACCTGGTCCCAAGAGGCACCTCCTATGAGCAGGTAGCATGACGGTGAAGGACAAGGGCTAGGTTCAAATCCCAGTGCCAGCCCTTTACTGTGTGTGCACCAGGATGAACTATTTGATCTCTCTGTGACTCAGTTGTCCTGAGTATAAAATGGGCATAAAGCACCTGGCAAGATGTAGGCTTTCTCCATTAATATCCCTCACTCCTTCGGTTCACTCCTGTTACCTCCTCCAGGTGGGTTCTTTGCTGACCTTTCTGGGCAAGCAGAGGGGTTATTAGCTTGGAGACTAGGCCCCAAAGGGCTGACTTATAATCTCACTAGCTGTGTGACCCTGCGCAAGTCACTTTAAATCTCTGGGTCTTTGTAAAGTGACAGCAACAGAAGCTACTTACTCCATTATTATCATCTGAATGAGCTAATTCACATCAACCTGGATTACAGCCTGGCACACAGGAGCCCTTTTATAGGTTATTAGTTATACGCGTGCGTGTGTGCTAACTCGCATCCTGCTCTTTGTGACCTAGCGACTGTAGCCCGCCAGGCTCCCCTGTCCATGGGATTCTCCAGGCAATACTGGAATGGGTTGCCATGCCCTGCTCTAGGAGATCTTCCGGAGCCAGGGATTGAACCCATGTCTACTGTAGCTCCTGCATTGCAGGTGGATTCTTTACCACTGAGCCAGCAGGCAAACCCCTGTTACTATACAAATTTTACTTATTGTTGCTGATATTGCAAGTATTATTACAGAACCCTTGCTCCTCTCTCCACTACCCTCTTTTCTTTACCTTTAAGCACTTGAAAGTACGTGTTTATTATTGTTGTTTAGTTGCTAAGTCGTGTCTGACTTTTGTGACACCATGAACCATAGCCTGTCAGGCTTGTGTTTGCCTTATTTGTCTGTCTCACTGGAATTCAAGCTCCAGGAGGGAAGGCATTTGATAATTTTGTTTACTGCTGTATTTCCAGGGCCTCAAGTGGTACCTGGTATATGTTAGGTGCTTGATAAATCTTTGCTGTTAAAGGGATGGGTGGATGGGTAGAAGGAAGAATCCATCCCTTAGCCAGTGCTTTCAGACACCTATGCTGATGAACTTCTAAGAGGGAGCCTACACCATCACTCAGGCCCACCCCGTCCAATCCCACGTACTTCCTGTGATGGTGATCCTTCGGCCCTGATAGTAGTCTCCCAGGGTCACGGCATTGCCCTGCTTGATGGCCACAACCCTGACGGTGCGTGCGCTGTCCTGGCACTCCACGTAGGGGTTGTAGCCTGGGTTACCAGCTGCCAGCTGGGCGTTGAGCTGGTTATCAACACTGGCAGGAGAGACGGCATCAGGGATGCGGTCCCGGCAGAAAGACTTGTACTTCCAGATCACGATGGGCACTGCGGTGGTCGCGGTCGACTGGTAAGTGCAGGGCAGGGTCACGGGTTGGAACAGGCTCACCACGTGGTAGGGGTCTGACACAGTCACCTGGATGGCGCTGGTGGGGCCTGAGGACAAGAAGAGAGTCAGCAGAGGGACCGCTGTGAGTGCAAGGAAGTACTTCGGCAGGAAGGAGCCACATCACTTGTCACATCACCTACATTTACAAGTGCATGGTTTTAGAGAGTGCTGGGCACACACTGTTCCTTAATCCCCAAGGCAGCTCTGATAATCATGCCCATTAAGAGACCCAGGGGTTGAAGTGGCCACTGCAAGGTCACACAGCCTGATTCCTTGGAACATCCTGCCCATTCCTCTAACCAGAGTGCAGCCTCTGAACTGCTTCCAGTCCCCTCTTCTCTTGGCCACCCTGTCATGGAAAGGGTCTGTGGCCTGTACAGATAAGCCCAAATGCCCCCCCAAAAGCCCACAGTGCTCGAGGCCCCCCCTTTTCAAAAACAACCAAGTGTTCCAAGTTACTACAGGTTTTGTGAATTGGGGGCGGGGAGGGCCGGGGGGTTCTGGAGTTGTTTGGATTGCTTCGCCACACAGTAGCTAAACCCTCAGTTATGTCACCAACAGCCTTTCACCTTGCCCTACCCAAAGCCATCTCAAATGAATATGCCAAGTGTTAGGGGAAGCACACTGATTGAAACCTCCCACCCTGGCCAGGCACCATAGTAACCATTTGCATGAGTTGTTTTATGACAGGAGATCCTGATAAGGAATACGGAACTAGTAAGCCACCACCAGCCGGAAGAGTTCAGGAAAGGTCGAGAAGAGACCGCCTTTCTGTCCACTTCCCAGAATCCCTCTCGCCAGCATCCATCTTGGCTGAGCAATGCGTGCGCCACCAGGAAAGACTCTGAATTAGAATGAATGGCAAAGATCACCCGGAAACTAACCCCATCACCATAAAACCCAAGACTGCGAGCCTTGTGGCAGAGCAGTGCTCCTGGGTTCCACTACCCTCCTGCTCTCCACCTGGGTGCCCTTTCCCAATAAAATCTCTTGCTTTGTCAGCACATGTGTCTCCTCGGACAATTCATTTCCGAGTGTTAGACAAGAGCCCAGTTTCGGGCCCTGGAAGGGGTCCCCCTTCCTGCAACAAAAGTGCTTGCTGAAAGATAAAAGTCCCCCTGAAACCCCCTGCCCAAACAAACATCAGATCCAGCAGAAGATGGTTTCCAAGTTAGTTCATAAGTCC
Source organism: Odocoileus virginianus (assembly GCF_023699985.2). NCBI lineage: Eukaryota > Metazoa > Chordata > Mammalia > Artiodactyla > Cervidae > Odocoileus > Odocoileus virginianus. Next base: position 15,528,725 of record NC_069693.1, on the reverse strand, counting down.
GTTTCACCAGACTCTTACGCAGATATTCTTACGACATGACTGGGTTAGGGAGGGGAATTTTCAATACCGCACCCACACGATGCCTGGGCGCTGCTTCTTGATCTCACCCCCTAGGAATCGTCAGATCCAGCCCTCAAGTGCCTTCTCCCTGTTACCCCAAGACTCAGAAATCCCGACCTGCTACCGAGTCCTCATCCCCGCCTTTCTCAGTGATCGGGTGGTCCTTCACCCCTACCCCACAAAGGGTCCCATTCTCCCTGCGGCTCCCGGGTTCGCTGTCCCGGGAGTTTCACTTCCTGTTATCTCTGAACAAGGGCGGCGGAGCGCTCTCAGGCACGAACTGAGGATTCCTATCCCTTTGGCGCACAGGGGTCTCCGGAGGCCTTGGGGATCAGGAGGTCTTAATCTCTGCGCTCCCCCTCCCCCAGTTCTCCTGCCTCCGGGGCGCTGTAGAACTCCAGGCATCGCCCTTCTAGAGCGCCCTCCCGGCGTCCCGCAGCACCAGGGGCCCCGCGCTCCGTACCTGTGCACAAGGTGCTCAGAAAAAGCCACACGCAGACGACCGCGCCCCAGCTCAGGGCACGCGGGCAGGACTCCAGTCCCCCCGAGAACTTGCGGGCCAAAGAAGCCATCGCTGCCGCCTGGGCGCGTCGCGCCCGCGCGTCTCCACCCTGGTACCGGGAGGGTAGGGGGCGCGGCGCCCACCAAGACTGGGAGGGGTGCCTGCTCCTCCCCTTCCCGCTTCCGCTCCTTGTCTCCATCCCAAGCCCACTCTACCCTATTCTAGGATTTTAACTAGAGGAAACCTCGTCGATGAAGAGCACGCGTCCGGCTTGCGGGGAGAAACTTGCTTGTCCCACTGTGGCTCTGAGAGCCACTCCACCCCCCGTGGCTCCGGGGAATGGATCGGCCCAGGTACACAGGGTGAGAGCGGAGGGCAGGGCTAGGGGTGGGCGGCGGGGAGGGGCTCCCCCACCTCCCTCCCCGGAAGTGGGCTGACCCAGGTGCGCTCCGGCCCAGAGGGTTGGAACCAAGTGACCAGCCCGCCGGGAGGGCAGTTGAAGACCAGAGATCGCGGTCCGGCCGTCTCCTGCTTCGGTCACGCCGAGCAGAGTGTGAATCACGAGGACAGAGACTCAACTGCGTTGATTCACCTGTTGTTGAGAGAGGCGGGACGCGCCGCGCACCTGTTCCCTCTCTTCCCACACCCCTCTCCTCGGCTGGCGATGGACCCGCCTAAGTACACCCTGCGGGGAGGGGCGAGTCTGGGCGAGCTTTGGGCTGGAAGAGGCTTGTTAGTTGCCGCGCTTGACTTTGCCACTAGCTTTGGGGGTCCTCCCGTCCCGGGGACGGAGGCGCTGCAGCCCTCTCGCGCCTTCCACTTAGGTGATATGAACAACCGAGCCACGTTCTTGGAAAGGAAGTCTGCCGCCTTTAGGGGACGCGCGAAGGGAATCGAGCCCAGGAAAAGTTGGACTTCTACCTTGGAAGTTTTCTCCGCCTCTACACCCCCCTCCACCCCCCATCCCTAACTCTTGGTTTGGCCTCCGGGCGTCCGTCGCCCCGGGTCAGGCCTCCGGAAACTATGGCTCTTAAAGGGGCCGAGCGGAGGCTAGGGACTAGGGACGGGTTTCCGCCTGAGGATTCCTAGAGACTGGGCCACCTGCGCCGCGGGCGGGGCGGGCGAGGCCAGGCTCCGGGAACGCGAGGCGCTCACGCGGCTCTGTTGCCCCCCGGTGGCGGCTAGGGGAAATGCATCCTGCGGAGCGAAGAGCTTCTGAGGAGACTCCCCGGGGGGCAGGTTAGGTACCCAGGGATGCTTTGTTCCACGGATCTTGTTACAACCCAAGTTGGGTCCCGACCCTCTGCTCAAAACTTTCCCAAGACTCCCTTTCCTAGCAGAAGTCAAAATACTTACAGTGTGGCCTGATCCCTCTCTGAACCTCTGTACTCACCCCGTGGCTTACTCAACTGGACACCTCAGCGTTCGGCAATGACTCTCACCCTCCCAACTTCAGGCCCCTTGCCTTCACTATTTTGGGAACACTTTCCCCTCAGTTATCCACCTGATCCTCCACATCCTTTTAGGGCTTTACTTAAAGGTCACCTTTGTGGTGTCACCTTCCCTGACCACTTTTATAAAATTTCAACCGGCTCACATGCCTCCCTCCACCCACTTCTTTTTTGTTATTTTATTGTGGTAAAATATACATAACATCGGAGAAGGCAATGGCACCCCACTCCAGTACTCTTGCCTGGAGAATCCCATGGACGGAAGAGCCTGGTGGGCTGCTGTCTATGGGGTCGCTAAGAGTCGGACACGACTGAGCGGCTTCACTTTCACTTTTCACTTTCCTGCATTGGAGAAGGAAATGGCAACCAACTCCAGTGTTCTTGCCTGGAGAATCCCAGGGACAGAGGAGCCTGGTGGGCTGCCATCTATGGGGTCGCACAGAGTCCGACACGACCGAAGCGACTTAGCATCAGCAGTGGCATACATACCATAAGATAGTTTAATCACTTGCGAGGATACAATTCAGTGGCAGTAATTACATTCACATGGTTGCATACTCATAACCACTGCGTGCATGCTAAGTTGCTTCAGTCCTGTCCGGCTCTTTGTGACCCTTTGGACCGTAGCCCACCAGGTTCCTCTGTCCATGGGATTCTCCAGGCAAGCATACTGGAGTGGGTTGCCATGCCCTCCTCCAGGGGATCTTCCCAATCCATCTCTTTTGTCTCCTGCATTGGCAGGCAAGTTCTTTAGCACTAGAACCAACTGGGAAGCCCACTCATAACCACTATGTATACCCTAATCTTTTCATTACCCCCAATATAAATTCTGTACGTATTGAACAATAACTCCCCATTCCCACCTGCTCCCAGCCCCTGATAACCTCTATCCTACTTTCTTTGTCTATCAAATTGCCTATTCTAGGTACCTCATTTAAGTGGAATCAATGAAATTTGACCTCTGTGTCTGGCTCATTTCACTACATATGTTTCAAGATTCATCTACACTGCAGCATATAGAAAAATCAAGATTTCTCCCTTTTAAGTTACTGAAAATATGCAGTGTTCTTTATATTATCAAATATTAGTTGAGATAAATAGTTCAGTTATCAGCTTAAATTTGAGCTGTGACTTATATTACACATGTTGTTTGTATACATTGCTTCTAATTATCTTATATGGCTTAAAAACCCTACCTCTAAAAGAAAATCAGAAAATTCACCTGATGTAGGTACTTTGACACCCCCCCCCCCCCCGCCCCGGAGAAATGTACACTCGTATCATGCATTTTGACCAATGCTCTAATATAAGGAAGTTGTTTACTCCGTAAGTCCCGTCATACTCTTTTGTGACCCCATGGACTGTAACCTCCAGGTTCCTCTGTCCATGGAATTTCCCAGGCAGCTATACTGGAGTGGGTTGGCATTTCCTTCTCCAGGTGATCTTCCCAACCCAGGGATCAAACCTGTGTCTCCTGCATTGGCAGGTGAATTTTTTACCACTGAGTCACCAGGGAAGCCCATAAGGAAGTTACTACTTTCTTTTTTTCATTTATTTTTATTAGTTGGAAGCTAATTACTTTACAATATTGTAGTGGTTTTTGTCATACATTGACATGAATCAGCCATGGATTTACATGTATTCCCCATCCCGATCCCCCCTCCCAACTCCCTCTCCACCTGATTCCTCTGGGTCTTCCCAGTGCACCAGGCCTGAGCGCTTGTCTCATGCATTCAGCCTGGGCTGGTGATCTGTTTCACCCTAGATAATATACATGTTTCGATGCTGTTCTCTCGAAACATCCCACCCTCGCCTTCTCCCACAGATTCAAAAGGGGCTGGGGTTTTTTAAAAAATCTGTGTTTCTTTTTTTATTTTGCTTATAGGGTTTTTCGTTTTCCCCTCTTTCCCAAATTCCATATATATGCATTGTTAAAACTGTATTGGTCTTTTTGCCCTTTTTGGGGTTACTTCACTCTGTATAATGGGCTCCCCGGTTTTCATCCACCATTAGAAAGGGTTCAAATGAAATTTTTTTTAATGGGGTGAGAATATTCCATGGTGTTATGTTAAACCCCAAGGGTTCCTTTTTCCATTTTTTCTGCCCGATGGGCACTAGGGTTGCCCTTCCTTTTCCTGGGATTATTTAAAAGTGGACCCCGGGGGAACAATTTTTGGGGGGCACGTGTTCTCTTTTGGACTGGTTTTTCCTTTAGTGGGGTTTTTGACCCCGAAGTTGGGGGTTTCTGGGGGCCCTAATGGATTCTAATTTCCCCGTTTTTAAAGAAATTCCACACGGGTTTTGCATAGCCCGCTGTATAAATTTTTTTTTCATTTTCCCCCCAAAACCGTGTAAGGGGGGTTCCCGTTTCCCCCATTAAACCTCCCTTTCCCGCATTTAATTTCTTGGAGGGCTTTTGGATAGCACCATCCTGAATGGCATGTAATGGTACCTTTAATTGAAGGGTTTTTATTTCCATTTTTTCTGATAATTAATTTAAAGTTGAAAACATCTTTTTTTTATGTGTTCGTTAGCCCCTGTATTTTTTCCTTTTTTGGGGAAATGTCTGTTTATTTCCCTTTTTGGGCCCCTTTTTTTATTTGGGATTTAAATTTTTTTTGGGGGTTGAGGGGGGGTTGCTTGTATATTTTTGGGGATTAATCCCCTTTTTCTGTTGCTTCGGTTTGCTATTATTTTTCCCCAATCTTGGGGCTGTCTTTTCATCTTGCTTATAGTTTTCCTTTGTTGTAGCAAAAGTTTTAAAATTTTCATTTTGGTCCCCAATTTTTTTTTATTTTTGCCTTTTTTTTTCTAAAAATTCTGGGATGTGGGTCATAGAGGATCCGGGTGTGATTAAAGTCGGGGAAAATGTTTTGCCTATGTTCTCCCCTTAGGATTTTATAGTTTTGGTCTTTCATTTAGAAACTTTAATTTCCCTTTTGGTTTATTTTTGTTATGGGTGGGTTTGAAAGGGGGTTTTTTAGTTTCATTTCTTTTACAGGTGGTTGACCAGTTTTACCAGCACCACTTGTTAAAGAGGTTGTCTTTTTTCCATTGTATATTCTTGCTTCCTTTGTCAAAGGTAAGGTGTCCATAGGTTCATGGATTTATCTCTGGGATTTCTATTCTGTTCCATTGATCTATATTTCTGTCTTTGTGCCAGTACCATACTGTCTTGATGACTGTGGCTTTGTAGTATAGCCTGAAGTCAAGCAGGTTGATTCCTCCAGTTCCATTCTTCTTTCTCAAGATTACTTTGGCTATTTGAGGTTTTTTGTATTTCCATACAAATTGTGAAATTATTTGTTCTAGTTCTGTGAAAAATACCGCTGGTAGTTTGATAGGGATTGCATTGAATCTATTGATTGCTTTGGGGTAGTATAGCCATTTTGACAATATTGATTCCTCCAATCCATGAACACGGTATATTTCTCCATCTATTTGTGTCCTCTTTGACTTCTTTCATCAGTGTTTTATAGTTTTCTATGTATAGGTCTTTTGTTTCTTTAGGTAGATATACTCCAAAGTATTTTATTCCTTTTGTTGCAATGGTGAATGGTATTGTTTCCTTAATTTCTCTTTCTGTTTTCTCATTGTTAATGTATAGGAATCCAAGGGATTTCTGTGTGTTAATTTTACATCCTGCAACTTTACTATATTCGTTGATTAGCTCTAGTAATTTTCTGGTAGAGTCTTTAGAATTTTCTATGTAGAGGATCATGTCATCTACGAACAGTGAGAGTTTCACTTCTTCTTTTCCTATCTGGATTCCTTTTACTTCTTTTTCTGCTCTGATTGCTATGGCCAAAACTTCCAAAACTATGTTGAATAGTAGTGGTAAGAGTGGGCACCCTTGTCTTGTTCCTGATTTCAGGGGAAATGCTTTAAATTTTTAAAAATCCATCTCATAAGAGATGGATTGGGAAGATCCCCTGGAGGAGGGCATGGCAACCCACTCCAGTATGCTTGCCTGGAGAATCCCATGGACAGAGGAACCTGGTGGGCTACGGTCCAAAGGGTCACAAAGAGCCGGACAGGACTGAAGCAACTTAGCATGCACGCAGTGGTTATGAGTATGCAACCATGTGAATGTAATTACTGCCACTGAATTGTATCCTCGCAAGTGATTAAACTATCTTATGGTATGTATGCCACTGCTGATGCTAAGTCGCTTCGGTCGTGTCGGACTCTGTGCGACCCCATAGATGGCAGCCCACCAGGCTCCTCTGTCCCTGGGATTCTCCAGGCAAGAACACTGGAGTTGGTTGCCATTTCCTTCTCCAATGCAGGAAAGTGAAAAGTGAAAGTGAAGCCGCTCAGTCGTGTCCGACTCTTAGCGACCCCATAGACAGCAGCCCACCAGGCTCTTCCGTCCATGGGATTCTCCAGGCAAGAGTACTGGAGTGGGGTGCCATTGCCTTCTCCGATGTTATGTATATTTTACCACAATAAAATAACAAAAAAGAAGTGGGTGGAGGGAGGCATGTGAGCCGGTTGAAATTTTATAAAAGTGGTCAGGGAAGGTGACACCACAAAGGTGACCTTTAAGTAAAGCCCTAAAAGGATGTGGAGGATCAGGTGGATAACTGAGGGGAAAGTGTTCCCAAAATAGTGAAGGCAAGGGGCCTGAAGTTGGGAGGGTGAGAGTCATTGCCGAACGCTGAGGTGTCCAGTTGAGTAAGCCACGGGGTGAGTACAGAGGTTCAGAGAGGGATCAGGCCACACTGTAAGTATTTTGACTTCTGCTAGGAAAGGGAGTCTTGGGAAAGTTTTGAGCAGAGGGTCGGGACCCAACTTGGGTTGTAACAAGATCCGTGGAACAAAGCATCCCTGGGTACCTAACCTGCCCCCCGGGGAGTCTCCTCAGAAGCTCTTCGCTCCGCAGGATGCATTTCCCCTAGCCGCCACCGGGGGGCAACAGAGCCGCGTGAGCGCCTCGCGTTCCCGGAGCCTGGCCTCGCCCGCCCCGCCCGCGGCGCAGGTGGCCCAGTCTCTAGGAATCCTCAGGCGGAAACCCGTCCCTAGTCCCTAGCCTCCGCTCGGCCCCTTTAAGAGCCATAGTTTCCGGAGGCCTGACCCGGGGCGACGGACGCCCGGAGGCCAAACCAAGAGTTAGGGATGGGGGGTGGAGGGGGGTGTAGAGGCGGAGAAAACTTCCAAGGTAGAAGTCCAACTTTTCCTGGGCTCGATTCCCTTCGCGCGTCCCCTAAAGGCGGCAGACTTCCTTTCCAAGAACGTGGCTCGGTTGTTCATATCACCTAAGTGGAAGGCGCGAGAGGGCTGCAGCGCCTCCGTCCCCGGGACGGGAGGACCCCCAAAGCTAGTGGCAAAGTCAAGCGCGGCAACTAACAAGCCTCTTCCAGCCCAAAGCTCGCCCAGACTCGCCCCTCCCCGCAGGGTGTACTTAGGCGGGTCCATCGCCAGCCGAGGAGAGGGGTGTGGGAAGAGAGGGAACAGGTGCGCGGCGCGTCCCGCCTCTCTCAACAGGTGAATCAACGCAGTTGAGTCTCTGTCCTCGTGATTCACACTCTGCTCGGCGTGACCGAAGCAGGAGACGGCCGGACCGCGATCTCTGGTCTTCAACTGCCCTCCCGGCGGGCTGGTCACTTGGTTCCAACCCTCTGGGCCGGAGCGCACCTGGGTCAGCCCACTTCCGGGGAGGGAGGTGGGGGAGCCCCTCCCCGCCGCCCACCCCTAGCCCTGCCCTCCGCTCTCACCCTGTGTACCTGGGCCGATCCATTCCCCGGAGCCACGGGGGGTGGAGTGGCTCTCAGAGCCACAGTGGGACAAGCAAGTTTCTCCCCGCAAGCCGGACGCGTGCTCTTCATCGACGAGGTTTCCTCTAGTTAAAATCCTAGAATAGGGTAGAGTGGGCTTGGGATGGAGACAAGGAGCGGAAGCGGGAAGGGGAGGAGCAGGCACCCCTCCCAGTTTTGGTGGGCGCCGCGCCCCCTACCCTCCCGGTACCAGGGTGGAGACGCGCGGGCGCGACGCGCCCAGGCGGCAGCGATGGCTTCTTTGGCCCGCAAGTTCTCCGGGGGACTGGAGTCCTGCCCGCGTGCCCTGAGCTGGGGCGCGGTCGTCTGCGTGTGGCTTTTTCTGAGCACCTTGTGCACAGGTACGGAGCGCGGGGCCCCTGGTGCTGCGGGACGCCGGGAGGGCGCTCTAGAAGGGCGATGCCTGGAGTTCTACAGCGCCCCGGAGGCAGGAGAACTGGGGGAGGGGGAGCGCAGAGATTAAGACCTCCTGATCCCCAAGGCCTCCGGAGACCCCTGTGCGCCAAAGGGATAGGAATCCTCAGTTCGTGCCTGAGAGCGCTCCGCCGCCCTTGTTCAGAGATAACAGGAAGTGAAACTCCCGGGACAGCGAACCCGGGAGCCGCAGGGAGAATGGGACCCTTTGTGGGGTAGGGGTGAAGGACCACCCGATCACTGAGAAAGGCGGGGATGAGGACTCGGTAGCAGGTCGGGATTTCTGAGTCTTGGGGTAACAGGGAGAAGGCACTTGAGGGCTGGATCTGACGATTCCTAGGGGGTGAGATCAAGAAGCAGCGCCCAGGCGTCGTGTGGGTGCGGTATTGAAAATTCCCCTCCCTAACCCAGTCATGTCGTAAGAATATCTGCGTAAGAGTCTGGTGAAACGGACTTATGAACTAACTTGGAAACCATCTTCTGCTGGATCTGATGTTTGTTTGGGCAGGGGGTTTCAGGGGGACTTTTTTCTTTCAGCAAGCACTTTTGGCATATTCATTTGAGATGGCTTTGGGTAGGGCAAGGTGAAGGCTGGTGGTGACATAACTGGGGGTTTAGCTACTGTATGGCGAAGCAATCCAAACATCCCCAGAATCCCCTGGCCCTCCCCGCCCCCAGTTTACAAAACCTGGAGTAACTTGGGAACACTTGGCTGTTTTTGAAAAGGGGGGCCTCCAGCACTGTGGCCTTTGGGGGGGGCATTTGGGCTTATCTGTACAGGCCACAGACCCTTTCCATGAGAGGGTGGCCAAGAGAAGAGGGGACTGGAAGCAGTTCAGAGGCTGCACTCTGGTTAGAGGAATGGGCAGGATGTTCCAAGGAATCAGGCTGTGTGACCTTGCAGTGGCCACTTCAACCCCTGGGTCTCTTAATGGGCATGATTATCAGAGCTGCCTTGGGGATTAAGGAACAGTGTGTGCCCGGCACTCTCTAAAAACCATGCACTTGTAAATGTCGGTGATGTGGCAAGTGATGTGGCTCCTTCCTGCCGAAGTACTTCCTTGCACTCACAGTGGTCCCTCTGCTGACTCTCTTCTTGTCCTCAGGCCCCACCAGCGCCATCCAGGTGACTGTGTCAGACCCCTACCACGTGGTGATCCTATTCCAACCCGTGACCCTGCCCTGCACCTACCAGTCGACCGCGACCCCCACGGCGCCCATCGTGATCTGGAAGTACAAGTCTTTCTGCCGGGACCGCATCGCTGATGCCTTCTCTCCTGCCAGTGTTGATAACCAGCTCAACGCCCAGCTGGCAGCTGGTAACCCAGGCTACAACCCCTACGTGGAGTGCCAGGACAGCGCACGCACCGTCAGGGTTGTGGCCACCAAGCAGGGCAATGCCGTGACCCTGGGAGACTACTATCAGGGCCGAAGGATCACCATCACAGGAAGTACGTGGGATTGGACTGGGTGGGCCTGAGTGATGGTGTAGGCTCCCTCTTAGAAGTTCATCAGCATAGGTGTCTGAAAGTACTGGCCAAGGGATGGATTCTTCCTTCTACCCATCCATCCATCCCTTTATTTAACAGCAAAGATTTATCAAGCACCTAACGTATACCAGGTACCACTTGAGGCCCTGGAAATACAGCAGTAAACAAAATTATCAAATGCCTTCCCTCCTGGAGCTTGAATTCCAGTGAGACAGACAAATAAGGCAAACACAAGCCTGACAGACTATGGTTCATGGTGTCACAACAGAGTCAGACACGACTTAGCAACTAAACAACAATAATAAACACGTACTTTCAAGTGCTTAAAGGTAAAGAAAAGAGGGTAGTGGAGAGAGGAGCAGGGGTTCTGTAATAATACTTGCAATATCAGCAACAATAAGTAAAATTTATATAGTAACAGGGGCTTGCCTGCTGGCTCAGTGGTAAAGAATCCACCTGCAATGCAGGAGCTACAGTAGACATGGGTTCAATCCCTGGCTCCGGAAGATCTCCTAGAGCAGGGCATGGCAACCCATTCCAGTATTGCCTGGAGAATCCCATGGACAGGGGAGCCTGGCGGGCTACAGTCGCTAGGTCACAAAGAGCAGGATGCGAGTTAGCACACACGCACGCGTATAACTAATAACCTATAAAAGGGCTCCTGTGTGCCAGGCTGTAATCCAGGTTGATGTGAATTAGCTCATTCAGATGATAATAATGGAGTAAGTAGCTTCTGTTGCTGTCACTTTACAAAGACCCAGAGATTTAAAGTGACTTGCACAGGGTCACACAGCTAGTGGGATTATAAGTCAGCCCTTTGGGGCCTAGTCTCCAAGCTAATAACCCCTCTGCTTGCCCAGAAAGGTCAGCAAAGAACCCACCTGGAGGAGGTAACAGGAGTGAACCGAAGGAGTGAGGGATATTAATGGAGAAAGCCTACATCTTGCCAGGTGCTTTATGCCCATTTTATACTCAGGACAACTGAGTCACAGAGAGATCAAATAGTTCATCCTGGTGCACACACAGTAAAGGGCTGGCACTGGGATTTGAACCTAGCCCTTGTCCTTCACCGTCATGCTACCTGCTCATAGGAGGTGCCTCTTGGGACCAGGTTAGGGGTGGGGAAGTCATTCATTCATCGGCCTTTATTGGGCATCTTCTAAGCACCAGAAGCTATGGTAGTTGCTGGGGCTAGAGAGGTGATCAGGACAGGTGATCCCTGCCCTCAAGGAGGTGATACTTCCGTGGGATGAAATAGGCAAGAAATAAGCAGCAAAAGAGTAATGGGATTTTAGAAGGTGCCGCAGAGTGCTCCAAAGAAAACCCACCTGGGTGATATGTGATCATGACTCAAGACTGTGGTGAATATAATTTGACGAGGAACTAGGACTGGGCCCTACAGAATCCAGGGGGCAGAGAGGAGGGTGATGGGCAACAGTGGGCAAGGGATAAAGGATGAGTGTTTTAATCATGGGCATGGGGGCAGAGGAGGGAAGGGGGCATCCCTTTGCAGACCCCAGGGGACCAGGCCTCAGAGCACACCCCTTCTCTCTCTGTCTGGACCATGGGCAGGGACCCAGCCTCTCAGTCTTGTTTCGGGGAGGGACTAGCCCTGCTGGCCCTGAATTTCCTTGGGCAGCTGTTCCTGTGGATAATAGACTTTCGACGGGGGGCTTGGGGAGGGGGGTGTTCAGCCTGTATAGGCCCCTACCCCATAATCCAGGGGCTTCTCCAGCCTGGATCAGGTATGACCGGACAGCACTGTCAGGATAACTCCCCTACTGAGAGTGCCCTTGAAGGCTGGCTGGAATCATGTCCCCTTTGCTGAGTCCGTCATTGGAGTGACCTTTCGGCTCCATCTGGGGCAGATTCTTCCTGCTCCAGAGGCCCACAGGCCCTGGGTTTTCAAGTTGTCTTGACCTGGGCCCGGGTTTGATACAGGCCGTGATTTATAAACATGCATTGTGTGTATGTCCCTTCAGGAAGCCCAGTAGCCACGGGAGCTTCCTCTATTTCAGCTTTGAGGATGGAGAAAAGCAGAGTTGCCTTCGCTGTTCCTAGGCTCACCAGCCACCCAGGTTTTAAAAGTGAAAGTCGTCCTGGGGAAGCCAGAGTGGTGTGCCTCTGCTTGGGTGGTTCCGCTCCCACTTCCATTCTTCGGCGCCTGGATCGGGGCCCTATTTCTACCTCTCCAGGCTGCTTGGGAACCGTGTGCACCCCCACTTGGTAACGCTGGACCTGAGAGCTTGTGGGACCTCTGAGATCACGAGGGCTGCCTCTGCTGTGTGCGGATGAGGGACCAGAGGCCCAGGGGAGTGGAGGGAAGCCCAGCTCCTGTGCCCAGCTGGAGACCTGGCATTTTCTCCCTCTATCTAAAACAATTCGAGCAATGCCCAGCCCAGGTGATGTCAGGACCAGACCCAGACGGGAACAGGGTGCGGCCGGGAGGAAGGAGGTGAACTCAGGCCTTAGAACGGATCAAAAGAAGCCGGAAAGCCATGTTTTTCGTGAGTTTTGAAAACATCGTATAGGCCAAACAAAATGCATTGAGGCCCAGATCCGGCCACATGACCAGATTTCAGCTCCAGGCCTAGGAGCTCTTGGAGGGGGTAGGGGCTGCCTTCAAGCCCCACTCCAGCTTTGGGCAGGGCCCTGGTCTAGGGTTCTGGTTTTAGAGAGGTGCGTTCAGAGTCTGATTCAAAGATACAAGTGGAAAAAACGATGGGCCGAGAGGGTGTTACAGAGAATTCAGAGGATTTGGGAGAATGTAGGTTAGAGTTTTAGGATGATTCCACGAAAGAATATATACAAAGGGACCTAACACATAGTGAACAATCAATAACTGGGGGCTAGATGCTTGACCATAAAGGCAAGCGCCAGTGCCCAAGGTCACCCTACCTTCCCGTCACTTTAAACTCAGCCGCTACCTCCACGACAGAGGCACTTCCTGTCTGAGTTCTGTACTGCTTATCACCATCTGAAGCAGAATATGTTTAAATTTTTTATTTGTCTCTCTTTCCAGTTAGAAGCTTGAGCCCTGTCTGGGCGGGGATTCCTATCTGTCCTCCAGAGCAGTGGTTCTCAAACATGTGGGTCTTAGGGTCACTTTACACACTTACTGAGGTCCTCAAAGAACTTTGTTTTTACAGCTAGAAAATTGAGAAGTTAAAATATTTTTTTAATGATGATAATAAAGTATGCATGCTGTGCTAAGCCGCTTCACGTGCTGTGCGAAGTGTCCGATCTTTGCAACCCTCTGGACTGTAGCCCACCAGGCTCCTCTGTCTGGAATTCTCCAGGCAGGAATACTGGAATGGGTTGCCATGGCCTCCTCCAGGGGATCTTCCTGACTCAAGGATGGAACTCCTATCTCTTGTCTCCTGCGTTGGCAGGTGGGTTCTTTACCACTCGCGCCACCTGGGAAGCCCTAATCAACTATAGATTGGTCTAAATAACATACTTTTATGAAAAAATAACCATATTTCCCCAAACAAGAAAACTTGAATGAAGATGTATGGCGTTGCTTTTACATTTTTGCACATCTGCTTACAGTCTGGCTGCATAGAAGCTGGATTCTCAAAGCAGCTTCTGCATTCAGTATATTGTGATAACACATGCTTGTAACCTGTAGAAAACTCCACACTACACTCATGAGCTTAAGTGAAAAAGGGAAATATCTTACTATTATGGTGAAAACAACTTTGACCTCAGGGACCCCCTGTGAAAACGTCTTGGGGAACCCGAGGCTCCACGGAGCACTTTTGAGAACTCTTGCTGTCTAGTATGGCAGTACTTCAGGTACTGCCTGAAACATCAGATGCATTCAGTGCGTCAAATACTGAATGACTGTATCATGTGCCTACTTGAGGACAGCCACGTGTCCAGAACACTGAGGCAAGTCAGTGTGAGGAGGAAAGGGGCTCGTTTCCAGATACTGACCAGGGCCTGGGGACTCCAGGTTCTGCTCTCCTGGGGCCCTCTTCCCCTGGGGATGGGCTCACGGCCAGTCAGCCCCTAAGCAGGTTCATAGAATTTGTCAGTGGGGCAGGGGAGCTGTGCCAGGGGGGTGGAACCAGCCCTGTGAGGGTCAGAGAACACAGTCAGGCCAGAGGAACAGCCGGAGTGCACGCCAAAGCGGGGGGAGCCCAGCACATGGTGGGGGACAGTGAGCAGGCCGGTGTGTCTGGGGTCTGGCGAGTAGAGGAGGACGGTGTGCAGGGGGCTGGTGTGGTAACCGGTGGTCAGATGGCTCCAAGGGCCTTGTGGGCCAGGGTGAGGTGCTGGAACGGTGTGCTGTCATTGTTGTTCACTCACTAAGTTGTGTCCAACCTTTTTGCCACCCCATGGACTGTAACCCACCAGGCTCCTCTGTCCATGAGATTTCCAGGCAAGAAATCGGGAGTGGGTTCCCTTTTCCTTTGCCAGGGGATCTACCCGACGCAGGATCGAGCCTTTATCTCTTGCACTGGCAGGCGGATTCTTGATTGCTAAGCCACCGGGGAAGCCCTTGGAATGGTGGCGATAGGCACTGAAAGGATGTTTTACTATGGATGTGAGGTCTTCTTTCCAAAGAAGGAAGGTGGCTCTGGTTCTTTCATTCCTGGGTGCTGCGGTGAGGCACACACAGTGGCTGCCCTCTGAGCTGTCCTGGGGAAGGGCTGGAGGTCCCTGGGGCATGTGGTGGGTAGGTCCCCGGGAGCCAGAGCAGCTGGGGAGAAAGGCTGTGAGGATGCTCTGTGAGGATGTCTCTGGCCTGTTCCTACCTCCTGTGCTCCACAGGCCCAAGGTGGAGTTGCCTAGCGGGCCCCACCCTGCAGAATGGCTGAGGGATTTAACTAATTAGGGCCTGAGGAGTAGAGAGGAAACCGGATGTGCAGAAAGACTTTCATTATTGCTGTCATTAACAGGCTCCTTGCCTGGGGCTGTGTCACTGGAGCGTCCCCAGCTCTGGGCCTTGACCTGGAATGTGTGGACTGATAGCTGGATGGAGGAGGGAACTGGTCTAAGTCTCTCCCTCACACCCCCGCCTTGTGCTGGGTGCAGGAGTCTCCTGCTTCCTGGAATCTGGCCTGTTTATCTTTGCCTCCTTACCCTGGGTCTGCCCTAGGCTCCATGGTGGGTTGTCTGGGGGTTGACTTTTGTTCTGAGAGGTGAGATGGGGAGGGGAGGGGAGGGGTATGGGGGTGTGTGGAGGCCATAGCTGAGTGGGGTCAGACCATCCCGGCCCACCACCCCCGTTTTCGCCACAGCTCTACAGCTCATCAGTAATTTCAGCAGACTGCTCTTTTCTCCAAGACAGGAAAGATAACAGTCCCACCTCACAGACTGAAGTTCCCCATGTGACGGGTTTAGAACAGAGCCTGAGAGGTGTCAGGCCCTCAGGATGAGGGATTGAATACCCCGCCCCCCCCAGCCCCCTTCCCCCCAGGCGCCCCTCCCACACATGGCCCTCACCCGCCTGCCCCCTGCTGCAGATGCTGACCTGACCTTCGACCAGACGGCCTGGGGGGACAGTGGCGTGTACTACTGCTCCGTGGTCTCGGCCCAGGACCTCCAGGGGAACAACGAGGCCTATGCAGAGCTCATCGTCCTGGGTGAGTCTGGGTCCTGAGGGACAGGTCGGGGATCGGCCTCTCCTGCTACTTCTGTGTGTCCGCCCTCTGCCCTCCTGCCCTCTCTCTGGGCTCTGTCGCCTGCTTCGCTCTCCCCTCACAGCACCACCAGTCACTTGGGCTTCTCTGTACCCTGCACCCCAGACAGGGACCCCCTCCCCCGTCCCGCAGCATTTCAAATAAGCCAGAGCCAAACCAAGAGTGGAGAGGAATGGGACCTCTGCCCCTTCCTGGTCTCAGTTTTTAAAAGCACAGAGATGGTCAGAGTGATGGGCATTGAGCCCGGAGGGGTGATGGTGTGTGTAATCGTGAGGCCGCTTCAGGTGCGCCCCCTCCCCAACCTAAGGCCACATGTCACCCCGCGGTCCCTCTGCCCTGCTGGGATGGTGCTGTGTGGCTTGCATAGTTAGTGCTCCCCTCAAGCAAGCCGTCCCCCCACGTGCCCAGGAGTGGGCTGGGATACCCGCCAGCAGCCCTGCCCCGCTGTGAGGCCCCCTGCCACGTGTGGAAGGGATGCTGCTGTTAGCCAGATGCTCTGTTCTCGGTGGACACATATAGTCCCAAGTGGCACGTGCTATATGTGACATGCTGTCGGGCTATACATTGCCATCATCACACGCATGATGCAAGGTGGCACACATGTGAACAAGCACTCATGATGGGGGACCATGCCCTAGGGTGCTCAGTTCACGTGACGAGAGTTCACGTCTGGGTGACAGAATGCATCACCCAGGGCCCACAGAACTCATGCGTGTTCTTCTGTAAAATGCACAGTCTACATCAGCATGTCTCAAAACTTAGTCTCAGGAGCTAGTTGCACTCAGATTACTGAGGATTTCAAAGAAGGTTTGTCTACATTTTTGTGGGTTACATTTACAGTTGCTTAACACATTAGAAATTGAAACTGGCACACAAGTATTACCATCAGAGCAAATGACATCATCACACGTGATGGAGCCTCCGGAAAGCTCCACTGTATCTCTACTGAAGGAGAGTAAAAAGGGCAGTGTCTTAGTTATCAGGAACATAGCTTGGCCTCCGGGATGGGATCACACTTTGAGAACCACTGTTCTACCTGCTGGACCCCCCTCCTGGGGGCAGGCGGCATGGGGTGCTGATGTATGGCCAGGCGTGTGGACACCCCTTGAGATACAGCACTTGTGCAGCACAGAGTGGTGGGTGGCACCTAAAGGAGGCACCAGCTGGGCCATGAAACTTGCACAGGGGACCTTGGTGGGCTGAGAACCAGGGCCGTACTGTGACTTTTATGGGCTGTAAGGCACTTTTAAAAAATATATTTATTTTTATTTGGCTGTGATGGGTCTTTCTTAGTTGCAAACTCTTATTTGTAGCATGTGGGACCTAGTTCCCTGACCAGGGATTGAACCCAGGGCCCTGCACTGGGAGCAGGAGCATGGAATCAGCCACTGGACCACCAGAGGTCCCCTGGAATGTATGCACTTTTGCTTTCAAGGGCCTCTTCCTACAGATTAAAAACAAGAATTCTTTTACAGTAGATTGTTACAAAGACCATTTGTTACTACGTATTCAGTATTGTAAACATTTTCTTCTTCAGACTTTACAATTAAAACATTTTCCTGGGCCCTAGTGCACTGTCTTCCTGAGCCTCATGGACTAGGGCTGTCCTTACCTGGGATGGTAGGACTGTGTGGGTGTGGAAAAGACGGAATCCCAAACTGAGGTCCCACCTCCTGAGCCCATGGGATGTGTCCTGGCACCCTTCTGGGCAACAGAATCCCCTGTGGGGACAGTGAGTGAGTGAATCATGTGACAGAAGCCTTCTGGAAGACAGCACCCACAGGGGACGGGGGTGTGGAGGGCAGGAACCGCATGCTAGGACCCTCCTAGGCACCTACCCCATCTCTTCTGCAGAGCATGCCTCCACCCTGATGAGCCTGGAGCTGGGCTTCAGGGCAGGGATGGCCTGGGCTGGCCCTGGTCAGCATAATCTGTCTCTCTTTTGTCCCTCCAGGGAGGACCTCGGGGGTGGCCGAGCTCTTACCTGGTTTTCAGGCGGGGCCCATGGAAGGTACGGGGGTGGAGTCCCCCCACATACCACTTATCGCTTCTAAGTATCCTCCCCCTTTTCTAAACAGTTTGCTCGGGCCCCGCTAATAACCCCACCGACTCTGGGCATCTGGTGACCTGGCTGTGGGGTGGGCTGGGCTGGCTGACGAGGGGCCTGGGGTGTAGACAGGGGGCTCCTGTGACTGGTGTCTGTGGTGGTCTTCTAGTGGTCGGGGTCTGGGCAGCTGGCTCTGTCCCCTCTCAAGGCTACAGCCCATCTTCTTCTGGCTAGGTCTGCTCTTGTTTACTGCCTTGTCCAGATGAGCCCAGGGTGGGTTCCCTGACCTTGGGGCTGACCTGGGTTGTAGTGGAGCAGGCATCCCTCTGTGGCTGCACCCTGGCCCCTAGCGTGGAGACTCCAACAAGGGCTGGGGCTGCAGCTTCCCCGATGGGCTTTGCAGACAGGCCCTGCCCCAGTGCCCACATCCCTATTCCCTCCCAGGCCTCCTGGCTCAGGGCCAGTTCTCGTGTCCCCGCAGACTGGCTGTTCGTGGTCGTGGTCTGCTTGGCTGCCTTCCTTGTCGTCCTCCTGCTGGGCATCTGCTGGTGTCAGTGCTGCCCCCACACCTGCTGCTGCTACGTCAGGTGCCCCTGCTGCCCGGAAAAGTGCTGCTGCCCCGAGGCCCGTGAGTACCCCTCACCCGCCGCACGTCCACTCCCACTCAGCATCCGTCCTGGGTCCAAGGGGAGGAGGCGCCCATCTGCCTGCCTCTTGGGACAGTGTCACTCAGGAGGTCATGAGGGGAGTAGTTTGGGGAAAAGTGGGCCAAGGAGGACCTGCTACTTTACATTATCATTTACATGCTTCAACTCTTCACTTATTTTTTTACTTCTCATTTATTTCAAGTCTTTCCTTTTGAAGGTATAATTTATGCACAAGGTTAAAAAAAAAAAATTCAAGTAGTACAAAACATCGTTGACCGGGAAGTAAAAGTCCTTTTAAAAACAAAATCTGAAGTGAAAAACGTCAGAAACCAAGCGAGGTTTACAGCCCCACCAAATTTAAGCACCTTTTAACAACCCACATCCACATAAGGATGCTGGATTTTTCCACAGATGCCGTTTAAGGACCATTCAGTGCATCAGAGAGGGTCTGGGATTAGACATGGGACCCGAGGTGGAGGGGGAAGCAGCAAACAGGAGAGGTGGGAAAGGAAGAGAGAGCCTCCTTCCTCCTGCTGCCCCACTGCCCCCCTTGGGGACGTCAGTGCTGCCGAGAGCACCTCTGTACTCAGTTATTGGGAAGTTTCCATCAACTCCGACATGGAAGTTCACACAGGCCAGTTACACCCAGACATACCTGCTCTCTTGTTCCTTGTACTGAAAGTAGGCTGTGAGAGCATGCTTCTCTACTAGTTCTCAGTGAGGGTACCTCACCTTTTCCTTTGTCATTGTCAAGTTCACCATATCTTTGGTTGACGAACAGATGACCCTGGCGGCTAGAAAGAGAGAACTTTACATGTTAGGAGCACCTAGACTATGAGAGACCAAAAGAGGGACAGACCTGCCCCCTCTCAGGGCACCTGCTCATTTCTAGGCCAAGAGTGAACACGTGGTAGAAAGAATTACCCAGGTGGCTCAGGTGGATGTGTGTTAGCATCCTTACATTTAAGGTTTCCACATTCCGTGACTCCAGTGTAACACAGTACAGGTAAAATCATAGGCAGTCATCGCAAGCTTGGGCAGGTGGAGGTTCGAGGCCTGGCTGGACCCCTTTACCTGTTGGGAAGTCCAGTGAAGGAATTCTCCTCTCAACCTCAATTTCCTCCTCTGTAAAATGGGGCCTCGCAGAGCCCACTGTACAGCGTGAGTCAGGACCCAGTGAACTGGTGTGTCCCACATTTAGAGTGGGGCTTGGCCTACACAGCGCTCCACGCCCACTAGCTGCCAGACATTGCTGCTGTCAGCATCGTTAATGACCAAGGGCCCAGATGCAAATTAGAGCCCCAGCCACTCACACCATGTGACCTCAGGTGAGCAGCTGGTTTCCTTCTCTGCAGGGTCCTGCCATCACGGGGTGTCATGAGCATTAAGGGAAATGCTGTGTGTCAGGACCTAGCACGGGGCCACGGCTCAGATCATGCTGGCTAATTTTCTGGTCACTGAACTCAGCAGTGGTCAACCTGTTTCACCACTGCCTGGAGAAATAAAATCCACTGCTCTCTGGAGGCCCGTGCTGGCCATCCCCTCCCTCTCAACATTTTTAGTTGTGGGCATCTTGCTTATTACTTGGGGGGGGTGGGTGTTAGTCCATTTCACAGGTGGGGTGGGATCCCCCCAGGGCTGCAAACAAGTTTGCAGTTAACCCCGCTAATTAAGGCAGGGACCAGGACTGTGAAAGCCAGTCCCAGGGCCCCATTTCCTCCATCCTGAGGCCCTGCTCCCCCAAACTGAGATCCCATTAACTCCCCGCCAGAGGCCCTGTTATTTCTGCCACAGCCACAGCCCTCCTGGGCCGTCCTAGAGCAGCAACTCCCAGAGCTAATTATAAAACAGCACATCTGCCAGCGGCTGAGGGGCTGCTTCGGTGGGGGGGTGTGGTGGGGGTGAGCACTGAGCCTTCTGCTGCCCAGCTGAATCGGGGTGAAGGGAGCTTTCTGAGCCCAATGCCGCACTCCATCTTCCCATCGGAGTTCCGGGACAGAAGCGACTTGCCTAGGCCTGTGACTCTGCCTCAGAGCAGCCACCAGACCCCAGCCTCTTGCCCAGGGAGGAAGGTGCTGGGGAGGATGTGCCCTTGAGCTGTCAAGCCTAGAACCTGGCGGGGGCAGGATGGGTGCGGTCCCCAAGGTGGAAACACTAGAGGAGACGCTTTGCTGGTTGGCTGAGGAAGTGAATGCTGAAGCTCCCAAGACGGCTTCCCATCACCTCGGGGTCTGGAAGACCCTACAGGGAGGACCCAGCAGGCATGAAAGGGGAGCAGGCACAGGATCCCGCCCCCAGATGATCCATTTTTCTAGCGCAAGGGCTTGGATGTCAAAGGAACCACTTGTTTCTGGCTTATGGGTCCAACACATGGGTGTTTATCTACAAGACACCTCTGCCCCTGTTGCTCTGTAAGGACGCAGGTCCAGGGTGGCCATGTCCTATGATAAGTTGGCAGCAGAGCTTGATGTAAAACCTTGTCAGATGTTGCGAAACCATTGTACCGTCAAACAAACTGGCATTCCTGACTGGGGCCGCCGGTGCACACCCTCCCATCCTAAAACTCCTGTGAGGGATGGCACAGGAGGTGTGAACTCAACGCGGCTCATGTCTTCTGACCTCAGGGACCCTATAGCAACCAACCAAGCACCCAGGGAAGCTCCTCAATGGGGGACTGGGGAGAAGGCATGTGGCCCCTGGGGCCCTTCTCATGCTGTGTGTTCTCTCCAGTATATGCTGCAGGCAAAGCTGCCACTTCGGGTGTCCCAAGCATTTACGCCCCCAGCACCTATGCCCACCTCTCCCCTGCCAAGACCCCGCCCCCACCAGCCATGATCCCCATGGGCCCTCTCTACAATGGGTACTCTGGAGACTTCGACAGGAATAGCTCAGGTGAGGCCCTGGGGACAGCCAGGAGTAGCTGGTGGGAGGTGGGGGGAGGGGGTGCAGGGAAGCTGGGCCTTTGGCCATTAAGGGAGCTGGAGCTGGAAGGAGGGGTTGGGGGCAGAGGGGAGGGGGCTGGGAATGCAGGGTTTTGCTCCTGACAGCCAGTCTCCCACAGTTGGCGGCCACAGCTCCCAGGTACCCCTGCTTCGTGACACAGACAGCAGCGTGACCTCTGGTGAGAACCAATCCTTATGAAATTGGACATGCCTATAGGGGAGGAGGGATGGTCAGCATCCAACCTCTGGAACATTGGACATGCCTATAGGGGAGGAGGGATGGTCAGCATCCAACCTCTGGAACTGATCACCTCCAACTCCTGACCCTAGAGATCCGCAGTGGCTACAGGATTCAGGCCAACCAGCAGGACGACTCCATGCGGGTCCTATACTACATGGAGAAGGAGCTGGCCAACTTTGACCCTTCTCGACCCGGGCCCCCCAATGGCCGTGTAGAACGAGGTAAGCCTTAGGATCTGAGGAATTCTTGAGGGGGCTGGGGGAAGCAGGTCTCCCTGACAACTGCCCAGGGACGGTTGCTCCACATCCTGAACACAATCCCTCATTCCCTAACATGGCCACAGTGAAGTGTACAGAACCCTGCAGATCATCACTAAATAGGTGAGAAGCCTGGGGCTCCCTTGAGAATGTATGAGCCAAGTGAGTGACACCGCTGGGCCCCAGGGCTCCTGACATTCCCTCCTGACCACCTCCCACCAGTAAGAGACACCTTCCTTCCCTACAGCCATGAGTGAAGTCACCTCTCTCCATGAGGACGACTGGAGATCCCGGCCTTCACGGGTCCCTGCCCTCACCCCCATCAGGGATGAGGAATGGAGTCACCACTCCCCCCGGAGTTCCAGGCGGTGGGAGCAAGAGGCCCCCCTGGAGCGGTCAGGGAACAGCCGGGGTGCGGGGCGGCCCCGAGCCCGCTCTGTGGATGCTCTGGATGACTTTACCCGGCCGGCCTCTGCTGAATCAGGGAGGAGATCTCCCCCAAGCAGCGGGAGGAGAGGCCGGGCCTATGCACCCCCGCGAAGTCGCAGCCGCGATGACCTCTACGACCAAGACCAAGACGACTCCAGGCACGTTCCGCACTCCCGGGATCCCCACTACGATGACTTCAGGTCTAGGGAGCAACCTCACGCCGACCCTCGGGCCCGCTACCAGCGCTCCCGGGACCCTCGGGATGACGGCTCCAGATCCAGGGACCCCCCCTATGACGGGCGGCTACTAGAAGAGGCCTTGAGGAAAAAGGGGCCAGCGGAGAGGAGGCCTTACAGGGAGGAAGAGGAAGAAGAGGAAGCCTACTACCCTCCAGCGCCTCCCCCTTACTCTGAGACTGACTCTCAGGCTTCACGGGAGCGGAGGCTTAAGAAGGTGAGTGATAGGCCCTGAAAGCCTTCCTGGACCCTCTTCTCGAGTCTTCCCCTGCTCACATTCTTCTTTCTTTCTCCCTTGCAGAACTTGGCCCTGAGTCGGGAAAGTTTAGTCGTCTGATCTCAACATTTTGTATGTAGTTTTTGTATTTTTTTTTTTTTTAATTGGAGGGATTATTGATGATCTCGTAAAACTAATAAAACTTCTAATCACAAGTCCTGAGTCTGGAGGAAAGCATTTGTTTTGCCGCGCTAAGTGGGGAGCCCGGACAGCTAATGTGTGTGTCTGCAAAAGGCCGCGCGTGTCCAGTTCTCCCTTGGGACGTGTGTCCCGAGCCAGGAGGAAAAGACCGGCTCTGCCTTCTCCGACTCTGCACCGCCCGGAGTACGTGCCCCACGCTAGCTCCGCCCCGCCCTGCGTGCGCGCTCCGGCCCCGCCCAGACGTGCGCATGCGCCTGGGGCATTCGCTTTCGCGCACTTCATTCCGGTCGACGGGGGCGCGCGTGCGCGCTCCCCTCCATCCACCCAACGCCCCCCCCCCACCCCGGCCCCCCCGACCTACTTTACTGTCTCCAAACCCAGCCGCCTGCCTCGTCCCCGGCGACCAGAGGCCTTCTTCCAGGTCCCCCGGTGTTCCATCCGGGCCCACGTTCCACTCGGGCGGCCCGCCGGCGGGTGCCGGGCGACGGCCGCGCAGACGGCGGCAGCGACCTCGCTCCAAGCCGAGACCTGGGCCCGCGCGCCCGCCCTCCGTCAGAGACAGACAGCGCGCGCGCTCCCCAGGGGCTGCCCTCCCCCCTCGCGCGCGTCGGCCCCGGGCTCGCGCCACCGCCGCCGCGCGCGCGCAGCTCAAGTAAAGGAGGAAAAAAAAAGGGGGAAAAAATAGAAAGCGGCCGCGGCTGCAGCAGCGATCCGCCGCCGTACTGGGCCAGGCCGGGCGGCGGACGCGCAAGCCGGCGATCCGGGGGAGAGGCGGCGGCCATCCAGGGCGGGCCGGGTTTAAAAAAAAAGTCGCGGCAGCGGCGGCGGCTACTCAGGGAAGGAGGCCCGAGGGCCGCGTGCAGCGGGCGGGGGGCGGCTGCGCTGCGTTCCGGAGCCTAGAGCCGCCGGGAGCCGGCCGGCGGGCGAGCGGGCGGAGGCGGCTGCTGGAGCAGCGGCGGCGGCGGCGGCGGCGGCGGCATCTCCTCCTCACATGACCCCACTGTTTGTCCCCGTGATCAGCGCGAGCGGCTCCCGTGTCTCCTCCGTCCCCTCCTGCCGCGCGGCGTGAGCGCCGGGCTCGGGGCCCCCCCGGCCGCCCGCCCCCTCCCCTCCCTCCCTCCCTCCCCTCCCCTCCCCTCCCCCCCCGGGCCCGGCGCCCCCCCCGCCCCCACCCCCCCCATGGACATGCTGGACCCGGGTCTGGATCCCGCTGCCTCGGCCACCGCTGCTGCCGCCGCCAGGTAAGGGAGCCCGGCCGGCCCGTGCCCCCGCGCGCCCTGGTCCCGGCCCTTCGGCCTGGCGACCGGGCCGCCATGATCCCGAGCGGCCGCCCGGCCCAGCTCAAAATGGAGGCCGCGAGGGAGGGGGGACCGGCACGTATACCCCCGGTCCCCGGTCCCCGAGGGGCCGCCGTCCCAGACTGGGCCGGGCGGGATGGGGGCCCCGCACCTGGGCGAAGGGGCGGGGGCGCGGGCAGCCCTGATCCCCTCTTCTTCCTGTGCTCCCCGCAGTCACGACAAGGGACCTGAGGCAGAGGAGGGTGTCGAACTGCAAGAAGGTGAGTGCTCGCGGGGCCCACCGGGGCCGCGACCTGCGCCCGGGAGGGCACTGGGGGCGCCCTGGCCCGCGCCACCTCTGACCATCCCCGCGACCCTCCTCCGACCGCAGGCGGGGACGGGCCTGGGGCGGAGGAGCAGACGGCGGTGGCCATCGCCAGCGTCCAGCAGGCGGCGTTCGGCGACCACAACATCCAGTACCAGTTCCGCACAGAGAATAATGGAGGACAGGTGAGGCGGCGGGCCCGGAGCCCGGCGGTCAAGTGGAGGGTTGAGTCCCGGGCGGGCGGGCTGGCGGGCTGGGAGGGGCTCGGACCTGGCCCCTGCCTGGGCCCCAGCGCGGGTCTCTGCTCTGCCGCCCCCTGCAGGTGACGTACCGCGTGGTCCAGGTGACTGATGGTCAGCTGGACGGCCAGGGCGACACATCAGGCGCCGTCAGCGTCGTGTCTACGGCTGCCTTCGCGGGGGGGCAGCAGGCTGTGACCCAGGTGGGTGTGGATGGGGCCACCCAGCGCCCCGGCCCCGCTGCTGCCTCTGTGCCCCCAGGTCCCGCAGCGCCCTTCCCACTGGTAGGTGCCCAGCATCCTCTGGGGGGATGGAGAAGGGGCACTGGACACTGACTTTGTTCTTGGGGAGAGCCAGGGGGGTGGGGCACGTGAGACTAAGATGCCGCCTTCAGGCCCTCAGGTCAGATCTCTTGTTTTGCACTGTGAAACCTGGGGCAAGACCTTCGGAACATCTTTTTTTGTTTGTTTTGTGAAATGGGAATCATGGTCACAGGGCAGTCTCTTCGAGTTAAAAGTGGGTCAGCTCCCCAAGTGATTGCTTAGTAGCTATCAAGTTCCAGGGCTGTGAGATACAGGGCAGAGTGGGACACAGGGGTTCCCCACTCTCTGCAGAGAATGCAGTAAACATCAAATATGGTGGCTAGGGGATGGACTGGGGAGCAAAGATGGCTAAGGGTGGCCTCTGTCCTCCTGCTCCCTAGGCTGTTATCCAAAATCCCTTCAGCAATGGTGGCAGCCCGGCTGCTGAGGCTGTCAGTGGGGAGGCCCGATTTGCCTATTTCCCAGCGTCCAGTGTGGGAGATACCACGGCTGTGTCCGTACAGACCACAGACCAGAGCTTGCAGGCTGGAGGTAAAGGAAGGAAGGGGCCAGGGAGGAAGGCAGGGGAGGCAACAGGCCTAGCAGGGAGGGAAGCTCCCCCCCACCCCTAGCCAGTTCTGACTCTGCCCCCAGTTTTAGCGCTAACCCCCACTTTCCCTGCAGGCCAGTTCTATGTCATGATGACGCCCCAGGACGTGCTTCAGACAGGAACGCAGAGGACAATTGCACCTCGGACACACCCCTACTCCTCGTATGTGCAGGAGACCTGGTCCCAGGAGTACGGGATGCTGGGAGGGTCTGTCATGGGCACCCACGGAAGAGGAAGTTTTCCTGAGATGGGAACCAGGCAGTTAAATACACAGCAGGCAGTTGGTGTATTTTTTGGTCAGCTTTTGCTTTTCTAGTTTAAGTAAAGACAATACCATTTCCTCTCTCTCTGTCTCTACATATCGATTTGTCTTGCAGAGATCATTTTTAAGTCTGACTCTTTAATAAACATTTGGACACATGGGCTGGAGGTAACATGTACCCATTTTTTCCATTCTCTTCTAGGAAAATTGACGGAACAAGAACGCCACGGGATGAGAGAAGGAGAGCTCAGCATAATGAAGGTAAGGTCAGGCGGGAGCTGCTGGTCCTCACGGGCTCAACCCCAGCTGGGTGTTTGGAGTCACAGATCAGTGGCCGAGTTATTGATCCAAGTGCTCGAGAAGTGTTGGTTGAATGCTGGGAAGGCAGAAGCAGAGAGGTTCCTTGTCAGGAGCATATATAGGCAGGAGGCATGAGCTGTAGTGTATTTGTCATCCTGGCTGGTGACTCTCAAGTAATGCCCAGAAGTTTAAATGGTGAGTTTCACATTCATGCGTGGATTTTCTGCTCCTCTGGGAAAGCTGGATTGCTCTGGCACATGGGGCAACTGGTTTGCTCAAGCCCCCCACCCCACTGCCAGCCTGACTTCCAGAAGTAGCCCTGATCTGAGAGAGAGTACATCTGAAAGGAAATTGTAGGAAGTCTGTGTCTCTGGCTGAGGCTGGAGCATGAACATGTCCAGAGAACACTTCCACTCAAATAGCTGTCATTCAGCAGATACTTCCTGAAGGAGGATTCTAGGCTAGGCAGTATGTGCCCTGTGCTAGGTATGGGGCCTAGTGTGGAGTGTTCAGGAAGCTCGGGGTAGCTCAGGATAGTGTGTGACTGAACACTGACTGACGGAGCAGGTGATATTTCCCCAGGGAGGTGGCCTCTGGGAGTGCCTGTCCAGCAGAGAGAAGCATGGGAAGGCAGGGTGGAGAAGGGTTGCTCCGGGGGTGCTGGTTTGGTTGTAGCAGAGGTTCCTTGTGGAGTGCTTGGGAGGGCCAAGAATGGCCTTGAATGTCAGGGTGAGGCCTTGAGAGTCCTCACTGTGTTTGATGGGGAGTGGCTCCCGCAGCTATGCTCTGAGCAGCTCATGGAGTTCAGACCTTTACTCAGCATATATGTGCTAGGTGCCAGCCCCTGTTCTAGGCCTCAGATACACCTAGATAATGGAACAGGCACCTTGGCTCTCACAGGGTATTCATTCTGGTGGGAGAGACAGAAACTACACAAAGGTACAATAAGACGTCAGGGAACGTAAGTCATGTGTCGCGTGAAGGAAGATAAGGCTGGTAAGGACTTGGAGTGTTATGGTGGCAGGGAGCTCTGTGGGCCTCTCTAGAAGTGACGCTTGAGCAGGCACCTGAATGGGCTGGCCACAATCCTGAGGAATAGTCCCAGACAGCGAGGGATAAGCAAGTACAAACACCCAGCCCGAGCTGGAACAGACTCGGTATGATTGAAGAAGAGCAGAATTCAGGAAAGGAAAGAGGAAGTTGGCAGAGTCGTGGGAGTACTGGCCAGGGCCAGATCACATGGGCCTTGTCACAGGCCCTCCCAGGGCCCCCACTCCTGGATCTTTGTGCTGGTTCAGGGGGAAGTCAGCAGAGGGGTTGTATTTGGAGACTGGATACTAAGGGTGATGGGATGCCAGAAGCTAGGAAAATAGGAGGTGACTGCAGCTGTGGGCCTCAGACAGGACAGAGCATGAAAGGGGGTCAGGGGAGGGGGCAAGCTGTAGGGGAGAAGAGGCCAAACCTGAAGAATCAGGACTTCATGAATCAGGATTTTATGATGGGGTCAGTTTCGTTTAAAGGGAAGCAGTGAGTGTGAGCTTGGTTTTGGAGTGTGGTGAGTTTGAGGGGTTTCCTATTGGCTCCTGGGCAGTCCCAGCTCTACTACATACCAGTTGTGTGACCTTGGACTGGTTCTTCATCTCTGCACCTGTTTAGTCCTGTGTACGAATGTGTTAACATGACTACCCCAGAGGCTCATAGCGAGGGTGCAGCGCGTTGAGACATGAGCCCTCAGCTACCCCCAGTGTAGTGTGCTGCCTGGTAAGACCACAGCAGGCAACTCTGGGAAGATGAGCCGGTCACTCTCCACCCTACTGTCATTCTGCCTCTCCCTGGGTTAATCCAGCTCCAAAGTCTTGACGCTTCCTCATCCTAGAAAAGCCAGTCCTGCTTATGACCTTGCCTTTGCTGACCTGCTGCAGCCAGCCCCCTCTCTGCTAACCTGCAGAACGTTTGACCCACCCTCTGCCCGGCAGCCACCCTGTACCCTTGGCAATCTGGCTCATTTCTCTACCAAAACGGCTCCATTTAAGGTCACCCGTGACGACCTCATTGCCAAATCCACTGGCTTCCTTTCCTGTCTACACTCCAAGCATCTGACCCTGCCTGTTCCCCTCCTTTCGGGAATGTTCCTTTCTGCTCTCCTTGCCCTGGTTTTCCTTCCGAGCCTGTTCCTGAGAACAGGGCTTCCCGGTCACCTGGAAAGCTTGTTAATGATCACCATCTTTAGGTCATCCTCATGAGATGCTGAATGGGTAGGTCCGAGAGGGTCTGGGAGTCTGCGCTAAAACAAGTTCCCCAGGTGACTCTTCATGATGGGTAAAGTTAGGAAACTGCTTTGGCTGTTAGTCTCTCTTGGGGTCCAGCCCCTTATTCTAGTGGTCAGGAGAGTGAAACATCAGGCCTGGGGATGGTCAGTCTCCCCAAGTCCCTATCCCCAGTTGTTGGTGTGCATCATTTCCCCCAGGAGAGGGTCTGCGGACTTTCTCCAGAAAAGTATGTGACTCCAAAAAGATGAGACTGTTCCCTGATGTCCTCCCAGGGCTCCCCACCCCGTGCACTGCCGACAGCTGTCTTTCTGCTCCATCTCTCTCATGCTCCTCCAGACCCATATTTTGGAGTGCTCGTTCCAAATTTCTATTGCTGGATGTTCTTAAAGCATCTCACACTCAACGTGTCCAAACCAGAACCTGCCGTTGTCCCTCCTTCCCAAAGCCTCCTTCTTCCAGAGCAGCAAGATGAATCTCTGTCATGATTACCTCAGCCAGACCCTAGAGCTAGGCCACTTCAACTCTGTGCTCTCCTTCCCTCACAGCCGCAGGACCCAAGACGCTGTGCCGAAGCAGACCTCAAATCGACCTTTTCTGCTTTTCCCTCTTTCCCACGTTTCTTGATACCACAGGGGCCTATCTCTGGGCCGCAGGCAGATGTCTTCAGGGGCCCAAGGAAGTCAGTATACTTGGTGTAGCAGAAAGGGGAGTGATGGTCCCCAACAGTGACTGGGGGTCAGCGTGTCTGTCCTGCCTGAAAGGTGGTCTAACAGTGCCCGCTGTTGCTGCCGTGTCGGAATTTGTGCTCACTGCTACCGGAACCTCTGAAGAAGCCAGAAATCCAGATCTTTACGTGAAAACTGATTTCTTAGCTGCTTTTTCTATTTCATTGGTTCCTACTTATACTGTGACCAATTTATTTGTTCTGCTTAATTGGGGTTTAATTTGCTGGGTGTCTTCCCCAGCTTTTTAAAATGATCTTTAAACCTTTTTCTCAGTACAAGCCTTTATAGTTGCAGATTTCAGTCTTATACTGCTTTAGCTTCATCCCATTTGGATACGTTGTGTTT
Organism: Odocoileus virginianus; assembly: GCF_023699985.2. Classification (NCBI taxonomy): domain Eukaryota; kingdom Metazoa; phylum Chordata; class Mammalia; order Artiodactyla; family Cervidae; genus Odocoileus; species Odocoileus virginianus. The sequence goes on along the minus strand of NC_069693.1, from coordinate 15,499,508 downwards.
TCTTGTTACTCAATTTGGAATGTTTCTCGTATTCTTGATTATTTTTTCACTGACCCATGGGATTATTTAGAAATGTGTTGTTTAATTTATGAATGTTTATGGGTTTTCTGGATATCTTTTTTTTTTGAACATTTATCTATTTGGCTGCGTTGGGCCTTTGTTGCATCATGTGGGATCTTTTGTTGCGGTGCCCAGACTCTCTAGTTGTGGCGTGAGGGCTTAGTTGCTCCACAGTATGTGGGGTCTTAGCCCCCCAAGCAGGGGGTTGAACCCACCTCCCCTGCATTGCCAGGCGGATTCTTCACCACTGGTCCACCAGGGAAGTCCCCTGGTATCTTCTTGTTACTGATTTGTAAATGAGTTTTGTTGTGATTAGAGAACATACTCTGTATATAACTTAAGTCCTTTGGAATGTATTGAGACTTTATTTTATGGCCCTAAATACAGTCTATCTCGGTGAAAGTTTCTGTGTGTGCTGGAAAAGGAATATCTGCTGATGTGTGTGGAGTGTTCCATCAGTGGTAACTAGGTCAAGTTGGCTGACAGTGTTCAGATTTTCTATCTTCATTTTTTTGTCTACTTGTTTTGTCAGTTACTGAGGAGTGTTGATATCTCTAGTTACATTTGTGAATTTGTCTGTTTCTCCCATTAGTCCTGGCAGATTTTGCCTCTAAGTTGTTTTGAAGGTGGTATGGCTGTGACTGAAGCCTTCTGAGGAACCGACATGGCCTTGGTTTTGACTGGTCTTCCTCCGTTTCAGTTGTGCCGAAGTGGCCTCCCCAAGCCACAGGCCTGACCACATGCCAAGAAGGGCCCCAGACTCAAGGGCTTAGACCCCTTGGGGAAGAGAATACAAGGTCCAGACCCACAGACAGGGCATTCAGGGCCTTCACAACCTATTTGTACCACCTTTTCCTATCCCCCGCCCTACCTCCTCACCCTCCAGAGTGTTTGCATGTCCCCTTTTCTGGGTTTCATGATGCCTGTCTGCCTACTGTCCTTCCTCTCAGAAACCAGCCCCCATCTTTCCTTTCTAAACCTTTCTCTGAAGAGACACTCCACCCCACTCCACGCTGAAAGCAGTACTCCGCCCTGGCATTCCCCAGGCACTGGGTACTGTCTCCAGTTGTAACTCTCAGTTTGTGGTGTCAGTATCTCCCATTCATGTGAATTTCACGTTGGTGCCCAGAGTGCCAGCAGGACAGCGGTTGAGTCTGCCATGGACTCTGGCCTCGCAGAGTGCCCTGCACACAGTAGGGCAAGCAGTAAGTTTTGAAGAAGTGAATCCGAGCTAGAGGTGTCCCCTACCCCCAGCCTGGCCCCCAGTGAGGAAGCGAGGAGTGGGCATGGGATGCAGCTGCAGCGTGGGGCCCAGGCTCAAGGATGCCAGACTGTGGGAGGGTAGCGAAGGGCAGCCGTCTGCCCGCGAGCTCCTCAGCTGGCACCTCAGAATGGACGTGGAGGCCGGGGTGGACTCTTAGCTCAGCTGCTGTTTGGGGCCACAGAGTCCCCAAAGACCGTCAGACATGGCTGCCCTGGCTGGGAAGGTTCATCACCAGGGTAGTGATGGGGCACATGGCTGTGTACTCACTGACCCCAGGGCCAGGGTCAGGTGAAGGGCGATAGCAGGCAGTATTCTTATCCCTGTGGTAAAGGGAGGTTGTGGGCGGCAAGAGAGGAGAACGAGGGAGGAAGCAAGTCCGTGTGGGAGGGTGTTGTCACCCAGGCCAGAGTGGGGGCGCTTGGAAGGACCGGTCAGCAGAGAGTGGACAAAAGCAAGCGCCAGGGGAAGACAGTCGGGTTTTCCTCTAGTGGCCAGGCACGTTCTTTGAGGGAACAGCTGGGTTGAGGGGCAGTGCTGGCCTCAGAAGGAGAGGGGGGTCTGGGGCAGCCTTCTGGCCCACCCCACTTTTCTCACTCTCATCCCGACCCTCTCCCCTAGTCGCCCAAACCTGAGAAAATACCCTCCTCCACCCTCGTTTCCAAATCCCACCCACAGTCTCCCCTCCTCTATAGTGACCACCTGCATTTGTCCATGGACTGCCTTAGCAGGAGGGTGAGAGTGTGGGGCCAACTGGGCTTTCTTGTGTGGCCCTAGCAGTGCCTTGTACTGTGCTTAGCAGGTGAGGAAAGTTTGGGACAGCTTTCTCAGTGAGCCCCAAACCAGGGGTCTCAGGCTGCAGTGCAGGCAGCCCCCAGGCCACTGTCCTAAGTCGTGACAGGCCACAGCAGAGACACATACGAGCCCTGTCTGCAGCGGGCAGCTGCCACTCGACTCAGCAGACAGAGTGAGACAGTAGTGTGTTATAAATCACACATCTGGACTTTCCAAGTAAAATCGCCAGTAGCTTGTCAAACCTGGCCTTCAAGATAGGGTTTGTGGTGTTTCTGGGTGACCCAGTGCCCTGATGATGGGCCAGGCCCCTGAGAACTGCAGTGCCAGCCAGGGAAGCTGAGACTTGCTGCCGGGGCCATGGAGAAGGATTGTAAGCGGAGTGAGATGTGGTCAGACTGGGATTTTAATGATGAAGAGGAAAACAGGACTGTGGGGTCCAGAACTCTGGGGATACATGAGTACCGCAATGGAGAATCAAGTTCAGGGGCTGTGGGGACCGGAAAGGGTCACCCGGGTCCTGTGTAAAGGGGCTCTGGCCCCTTCTTGCCTCCCAGGGACACGTGCCCACTGCGCCACAACTCCTTTTTTCAAAAGAGGCCAGTTGTTATGTGAACTTTTCTAGTTTTTAAATGTTGACTCAAATTTTTCAAAACCTGCTGGGCCAACCAACAGAACAAACCCCACAGCCCCTCAGCTGTCAGTGCTGCCCTGAGGGTACATGTGGCAGTTGAGGGTGGCGCTTGAATTTCTTGGTTCCTATTGAGGAGCCATGTGGAGCGGGCTGGTGCCAGCTGCCTGGGTTCAGGTCGGGCCCCTGCACTTGCTGGCCATGTGACCTCAGGCGGGCCTGGCTGTGCCTCGGCGGCCTCGGCTCTCGTGGCATCTGCCTTTGGAGGTGACTCGCCCAGGCACAGAGGGAGTGCTGTGGACACAGCCTGCTGTTCTCGCCACAGTGGAGCGGAGGCGGAGGGACAAGATCAACAACTGGATCGTCCAGCTTTCAAAAATCATTCCAGATTGTAATGCAGATAATAGCAAGACGGGAGCGGTGAGTGTCCCCCTGGTCCCCCAACCCCCTTGCAGAGAATCCGTCTTGAGCGCTGGACCCTGGAGTACGACTGGTGGGCATCGGCTGCCAGGCACTGCTCACTGATGCTCATGCCCACTGCCCCCCAGAGTAAAGGAGGGATCCTGTCAAAGGCCTGCGACTACATCCGGGAGCTGCGCCAGACCAACCAGCGCATGCAGGAGACCTTCAAGGAGGCTGAGCGGCTGCAGATGGACAATGAGCTCTTGCGGCAACAGGTGAGCCACAGGGCTAGGAGGGCGGGCATGGGGGGCGCCCAGGAACCCCAGGACGCGGGGAGCCAGCTCTGGCTGCTTGTCCCCCATCGTGTCTGGCAGATCGAGGAGCTGAAGAATGAGAATGCCGTGCTCCGCGCCCAGCTGCAGCAGCACAACCTGGAGATGGTGGGCGAGAGCGCCCGGCAGTGACACCACCTACCACGCGGTGGGGGCCGCCTCCGGGCCCCCACCGTCCCCTTCCCCAGCCCTTAGCACAGAGAGGGACAAACGCCCCTCCCCCAGCTGCGTTTTTTATAGTAGATTTTTAACAAAAAAAATGGGGAGAAATAATGCATTTCTGTGGATAAGCGCCCACCACCCTCCTCAACTTGGAAACCATATCCCCTCCCCCATTTGTCCGTCTCCCTTCTCCCAGCCCCCACTCAACCCAGCACTTCTAGTGGTCTCACCTGGAGGCCAGAGGGAGGAGGACAGAGCCCCTGCCACACCCCGCTGCCTCCTCGGACTCTCGGGGTACTGAGACCAGGGTGCTTATGGGGAGGAGGGGGTCCTGCGGGGGGCCTGGACCCAAGCAGGGAGGCCACGTCCCACCCCACCTCTTGTTTCTGGAACCCTGCTCCCCTCTGGGTGTGTGAGTGTGTTCTAATTTTCTTTATGGAAAAAATGGACAAAAAAAATAGAGAGAGAGAGGTATTTAACTGCAATAAACTGGCCCCATGTGGCCCCGCCTTGTCTGTCTGTCTCTGTCCATCTCAGATATGGGGAGGGGGTCTGGGGTCTATGCAGGGCTCCCGGGGACAGGGCCTCACTCTTCTGTTCATGGCTGTGTACCAGTCCCGGCCGTCCCACACCACCCGGTACCCAGTGTGTTGGTTGTACAGATGGAGGAATTAAGGAATGAATAGTGTCTTTGAGGCCCCAGGTGGTGCGTATGTGGTGTGGGGGGCAGGGGGAGCCAGGGTCAAGGACATGCCACATGTTTTTGGAGGAGAGGCTGGGGTCTTTCATGTCACCAGTTCCTAAAAACAGGACTATCTCCTGACCCTGCCCTTCTGGGCTAACGCCCTCCCCTCTGCACCAGCCAATGGTGGGGCCTGGCCTTGAGCCCCCCACCCCCAGGGAGGGCAGATGGCCAGGAAGCCAGGCTTGGCCCGTCAGCCTGTCGCCTTGCACCGTGACTCTGGCGCCTGTGCCGTGACCCCTGCCCCTGGTTGATGATGAAACCTGGCCTGAGCTGAGATGATGCAGTGATGCCTGGGGGATGCTGCTGTGTCTCCCTGTGGGTGAGCATGCAGTCCCCATGCCACTCCCAGCCACTGCTAGAATCTAGGTCTGGTCACCTTGCTGAGCTCTCCACCCTGCACCCATCCCAGATACCTCCAGCTGCTTTCTTCCTTGCCTCTGAGAGCCCTCTCTCATATCTTGGCCATTCTTCTGTTGGAGAGTGACGCTGTGTGCAGCTGGGGGAGCCTAACAGATGTCAGGAAACTGTTACTTCCCAGAGTCCCCTGTTTTCATGCTTTTCAAATAGGCCTTGGCAGCAGTTCAGGGCCAGGAAGAAGAGTTCATTCCTTGGCAGCACCATCCCCAGGCTTGTAGGGTTGTCACTGGATGGCCCGGGAGTGAGAGAAGATGGCCAAGGGCCCATCTCTGGAGTCACAATCTGCTGTTCCCCTGGGCTGAGTGCACCCTAAAATGATTCAGGTCGTACGTAGCAATGAGATTGCCACAGCCAGTCAGCCTTGGTTCAGTTCCTCTTCCCATCATGTGCAAGAAGCCAGCCCTCCAAAGAAAAGCCTGATTTGTAGTGTTTGCCAACATCTGTGGTGTAAGTACACCCACCAGTGGGGGTTTCAAGGTGCCAACATGATGTTCCTGACTGGTGTTGGGATGCACATGGTGCACTCATTGAGCCAGTACAAGCGTGGTCCAGCAGACCCACCATGCCCTCCTGTGTTTTCTGGAGGCAGGAAAGCCTGGTGATGAGGGCACAGGACCCAGGGTGGAGGCCCAACTCTGCCTCTGGCTATGGCTAACCAAGCTTTGGCAGTGTCCTAAATCTTTGCCTCCAGCTCCTCTCCCTAAAAAGTGAAGATGAGTCTCTGGACTTCCCTGATGGGAGTCCAGTGGTTAAGAATCCACCTGCCAATGCAGGGGACATGGGTTTGATCCCCAGTCTGGGAAGAGTCCACATGCCGTGGGGTAACTTAGCCCATGCTCCATGACTACTGAGCCTGTGTGCTGCAACTGCTGAAGCCTGCACACTCCAGAGGCCCTGCTGTGTGACAAGAGAAGCCACTGCAAGAATCCCAGGCACCACAAGGAAGAGTAGCCCCACTCTGCCGCAACTTGAGAAAGCCCATGTGCAGCAATGAAAAACCCCAGGGCAGCCATAAATATATAAATAATGCATTTTTAATTAAAAAGTCTTAGGTGGGCATGGTGTGCTCCTCTCCCAGGAGCAGGGTTTGGGAAGCCAGGGAGTCAGGGGCTGAGAAGACAACTAGGGCCCTGAAAGCAGAGCAGAGCTCGGGATGGGGCAGGCAGGAGCTGCTCAGAGGCAAGGTCGCGCGGGCTGAGTTAACACAGAAATGAGTCAGTGTATCTGTTGGCTTGCGAAGTGCAGTCATCAGATGTTAGCTGTTACCGTCACCACAGTCCTTTTTGGCCAAAACTTCACAGGAACATTTGCCAGATCCACAGGGCCACATCTTAAGGTTCTGACCCTTGAGAAACCCCACACATGTGCTGGGGGCTCCTGTGGACACAAACTCCTGCACATGAGCATCACTGTTCCCTCCCAGAAGCCAACCTCAATCCCATGCCTCTGTGGTTGACTGAGTGCCTGCTCTGCATTAAGTCCTATCCTAGAGAGTGGTGACCAAGCTGGGAGCAAGGTAGATGAGAGAAGAATATTCTCATGGAGCTGACATCCTGGTCAAGGAATTAGTGAACTTAAAAACAAGGAAACATTTGTGTTTAGAAATGCTGTTCATGAATAACATAAAAGATGATGGGAGAGTGATGAGGGGTGCGGGAAGTGACAGCCATACTGCTTGTAAATGACGAGGTCAGAAACGGTGGGGATGGAAGACACCTTACTCCTGCTCTTCGATCCGTTCTACCGCAGGGGCATAAGGGGGAAATTTTTTTCCTGAAATCAACAAGGTGATGTCATGTCAGGGAAAGTGTCTCCCAGGTGGCTGACTAAAGGCGTGTGTCAGCGGTCGTGTCTGCCCCACCTCCTGGACACACCTCTGTCGGCTGAGGGTGACACAACCCTGTTCCCTGTCACCTCTGTTCCCGCTTATCTCTCCCGCCTTTTCGGCGCCACCACCTTCTTGGAAATGAGTCGGGCCAAAGGGGAGAGGGCTTAGCATCCCCGCCTCCCCCAGGAGGACCCATAAAAGCAACTGTAACTGGACTCCCAGACACCAGAGCAGGTCCTAGACGTAACGGCTGGACGGCCAGACAGACGGCTCAATGGCACTGAACACGCAGATCCGGGCCACCTGCCTTCTGCTCCTTGTCCTGCTCAGCCTGACCAGTGGCTCCGTTCTGCCTCCCCAGGTGACAGCACAGGGCCCGGAATTGCAGCAGCCCCTGGGAGACCCCCAGCATGGGGCGGATGTCAGGGCGAGGAAAGGGGGGACAGGCAGCTGCTCAGAGCGCAGAGATGGGGTACCGAGCGGCAGGGTCTGAGGGGCCCTCTTTAATTCCACAGTGATTTACTGAGTGCCTGCTCGGCAGTAAGTCCTGTTCTAGACAGCGGTGACCAAGCGGTAATAGTCTCATGGAGCTTGAATATTCTCATGAATATTCTCATACATCCTGGGCAGGAAACCAGCCAATGAACTTAAAACAAGGAAACACTTGTGTTTAGGAAATGCTATTCCATGAATAACGTAAAAGATGGTGGGAGAGTGATGGTGGGGGTTGGCTATTTTGTGAGAAAATGTTATTTGACCTATGTTTGGGAGGATAAGAGAAGGGGGCAGCCAGCTGAGACTGAGGTGGGGGCAAGCACGAATGGACCCAAGGAGCAGAGGGCTGGGTGAGTGAAGAAGATGGTACTTGGAGACGAGACTGAGGGGTAGCCGTGCCAAGTCTTATAGGCAAGTGCAGAGGAAGCCCTGCAGGCTTGGGAAATGGGGAAAGCTGAGATCTGACTGATAACACGTGGGGAACGGGTTGTAAGCGGCAAGATACAGGGTGGAGACAGGCCTCTGGGCCACGGAGGGTCCTATGGAAGAGTGAGCAGCTGTAGAGAGAGGAGGAGACGGATTTGGGATGTTTGCAGACAGGAGAACCACCCATGGGAAGGTGAGGCCTCTTCTGGGATTCCAGCTGAGCCAGGAGATGCCAACCCCTGGGGAGGCGCTGCTCCGGGGGAGCTAGACTGAGAGCTCTGCCGGGGCCCTGCCGTCCTCAGTACCCTCTTTTGCTTTCCACAGACACGACAGCTCACAGACCTCCAGACCCAGGACACAGCTAGAGTTGCAGCTGGCTTGACGGTGAGAGCCCCTGGGACTCCCCTCTGAGCCTCACCTGCTTTCCCGTGCCTGCACCCCCTACGCCCGGCTCACTGCCCTTCCTTCCCACAGCCCGCGCTCCAGAGGCGGAGACGAGACACCCACTTTCCCATCTGCATCTTCTGCTGCGGCTGCTGTCGTAAAGGCACGTGTGGGATGTGCTGCAAGACGTAGGACCACCCCCCAAACCCCGCCGTGCCCTCTTCCCTTATTTATTCCTGCTGCCTTCCAACACTCGGTGAATAGTCTTGAAATAAAATGGCCGGTTCTAGCTCCTGTTTTCCAAACCAGAGTCTCTGTTCTCTTTGCTCCCTGCCCAGGTCTAGGCCAGAGGCTTGTCTTGGGCCATCTCGGAGGGCCAGTCCTCCTCAGTGGGGTGTGCAGGGTCTCTGTGTGCTGGGAGGTCGCAAGGAAGCTTGGTGAAGGACATCTGTTTTCTCTTCTTCCCCCACTTCAAAAGGCCCCGAATTTACTTTGCCAGAGCAGGGAGTGAAAGTTCAAGTTTCCTCTTTGAAATCTTCTCAAAAACAGGGGTAAATTCAGATCCCTAGCAAGGGTTCTCAGAGCAAGGTCTGGGGACTCCTCCAGGGCTCCACAAAGTGGAGACAACTCAGATGCCACCCATCTTTCTCACCCTTGTTCTCTTGAGAACAGACTGTGGAGCTCTCCAGAGGCCCCATGACATGTGTTGATGTTATCCTTCTGACAGCTAGCTGATGGAGTGCTTTAGGTCTTGTGCTTTAAAAAGTCCCAGTTTCGGGACTTCCCTGGTGATGCAGTGGTTAAGAGTCTGCCTGACAATCTGGGAGTCTCAGGCTCGATCCCTGCTACAGGAACTGGGATCCCACGCACTGTGGGGCAACCAAGCCCAGGCTCCACAAGAGAAGCCGTGGCAAAGAGAAGCCTGCACATCAGGGAACTAGATGAGTTAGAGAGTAGCCCCCCACTGGCTGCAAGTAGAGAAAGCTCACTTGCAACAGCAAAGAACCAGTGCCACCAAAAAAATAATAAAAGATAAAAAATACCTAGTTTCAATTTCTAATAGATAAAGCAACTATAGAGATGACTCACTAGAACAAAAAGTTTTTGAAGTTCTCAAGTTTTCAGAGTATAAAGGGGTTCTGAGACCAAAAAGTTTGAGAACCACTGGCCTTCAGGGAGCAGATAAGTGCAATAAATGAGTGAGGCCTGATGGATTTGTTTCACAGGAGCGTCTTCAGTTGTATGCGCTCGGTAAGGACACACTTGGCCTAGGACCCATAGGACAATACCATTCACCTGCACAGGGCTTGAATTCCCTCCCTTTCTTCTTCAAAACTGCATTCCTCTCAATTTATTTGATTTGCCCACTTTTGATAGAAGAGGAGATGCAAGATGCATTTCATTATCATCTTAGCCTGTGAGAGCACATCGTTGCTAGCACAATGATACAGGGCCTCAGCCACTTGGCCTCAGTATTGTATAAAGATAGGGAGTGGGGAGGCCGGGGGGCCCCCTTCAACGAGGGCTGCCAGGCAGGCCTGCCGCACCCACTGGAGGGCCAAACATCACGAGAGTTACTTTTCAAAAGAAGGTGGCGATCCTTATTTTTATGTGAAATTTCCTGATTCCTAAAATCTTGGCAACTGATGAAAGGAATCTGATTTTTAAAACATCAACACTCTGGAGCCAAACTAAACCCAGCTGGGAGCCAGATTGGTTCTGCACACCATCAGCTTCTGCCTCGGAAGCCACAAGAGGCTCGTCCTCTGTGAGAGGTTTTCCTAAACAGAGACAGAAGGACAGGGAGAGGAAGGGCTGTGTGGGCAGCTTGGCTGCGCCTCCTAGCTGTGGGATCTCTCAGGCATCCTCGCCCCACTCTGAAACCCCACCTCCTCATCTGTAAAAGGAGAGAAGCTTCTAGAATCCTCAGTTCTTCGGACTGTCGTGATGCTCAGCAACAGAAGAGTGTGAAGCAGTTTTGGAAAACGTCCAATGCCTCATTGACGGGAAGGATTCATACTGACAGAGGAGGTGGAGGCCTCTCAGACCCCGGAGGTGGGAAACTCGAAATTGCTGATTGCATTTCATGACACCAGGGCTTTTTGAAAAAATATTTCTTCTTATTTATTTATTTGGCTGCACTGGGTGTTAATTGCGACATGCAGAATCTTTGTTGTGGCATGTGGGATCTAGTTCCCTGACCAGGAAGTGAACCTGGGCCCCCTGTATCGGGAGCAAAGAGTCTTAGCCACTGGACCACCAGGGTCATCCCCACACCAATGCTCTTCTCTCAGCTTAGCCAGTCCTCCAGGTGGTCCTAGTGATGGGAAACAGAGGTACCCAAGCATCAGTGTTCACCCAAATCTCCCAGAAGGCCTAGTAAAACGCAGACTTGGCAGGTCCAGGGTGGGGCCTGGAATGAGCATTTCTAACAAGCTCCCAGCTGATACTGCTGCTGTTGACCTGGGGGCCACACTTTGAAGACTCCTGCTGTTGGCTGATGGCAGAGAGCGCCTCTGGGTTAGACCAAGCACCTGCTTCCAGTCAAGAGCATGTGGAGCAAGTGGGCGCAAGGGCTTGATCCTGCCCTGAGATGAATTTTGCTCAGTCTGTACAATGTTTTAGGTAAAAATTGGGCAAATACCTAAAGACTGAGATATTTCACACAAAAATCTGAACTCCTGCTGTTACAGACTGAACTAGGTCCCTCTGAAATTTATATGCTGGGGTTTCCCTGGCAGGGCTTTCCTGGTGGCTCAGATGATAAAGAATCTGCCTGCAATGCAAGAGATCTGGGTTCAATCCCTGGGCTGGGAAGATCCCCTGGAGAAGGGAATGGCTACCCACTCCAGTATTCTGGCCTGGAGAATTCCATGGACTGTATAGTCCATGGGGTCGCAAAGAGTCAGACACTACTGAACGACTTTCACTCTCTGGCAGTCTAGTAGTTAGGACTCAACTCAGTGCTTTCACTGCTGGGGCCTGGGTTCAACGTTTGGTTGGGGAACTAAGATCTTTCAAGTCACATGGCCAATTAATTAATTAAATGTAAATGTTGGAGTCTTAACCCCCAATGCAGTTGTGTGACCTTATTTGGTGAGAAGGTCTTTTTTTTTTTTATTATTGTTTGGCTCAATATGTGCAATCTTAGTTCCTGCACCGGGGATCAAACCCCCACCCCCTGTGTTGGAAGTGCGGCGTCTTAATCACTGGACCATCAGGGAAGTCCTTTGATAGAGTCTTTACAGGGATAATTACGTTAAAATGAGGTCATTAGGTGGGTCCTAATCCAGTAGGTTTGGTGTGCTAATAAAAAGTGAAATTTTGGACACAGAGACCCACATATAGGAGAACACCACGTGGATGTGGAGACCTCTAGTCTCCAGCACCATGAGACAATTTGTTGCTACTGTTCAGTGCTAAGTCGTGTCTGATTCTGGTTTCCCTCTCCTTCACTATCTTCTGGAGTTTGCTCAAACTCATGTCCACTGAGTTGGTTATGCCATCCAACCATCTCATCCTCTGCTGTCCCCTTCTCATCCTGCCCCAATCTTTCCCAGCATCAGGGTCTTTTCCAGTGAGTTGGCTCTTAGCATCAATGGCCAAAGTATTGGAGCTTCAGCATCAGTCCTTCCAATGAACACCCAGGACTGATCTTCTTTAGGATGGACTGGTTGGATCTCCTTGCAGTCCAAGGGACTCTCAAGAGTCTTCTCCAGCATCACAGTTCAAAAGCATCAGTCTTTTGGTGCTCAACCTTCTTTATGGTCCAGCTGTCACATCTGTACATGACTACTGGTAAAACCATAGCCATGAGACAATAAACTCTGTTTTTTAAGCCACCTGATCTATGAGGCTTTGTCACAGTCACCCTAGCAAACTTGCCTTGTCTGGAAAGACCCGGTGATTGGGCAGCACTGGTAGCTGGATCTGAGTGGCACTTCGCCTTTCTGTGGGCACAGGCTCCCAGGTCCCTGAGTCCTCCTGTGGGCTGGGGACCTGGGTGCAGATCTCAGCAACAGCACCCTCTGTGGGACACACTCACCTGTGCAGCCCGCCCCCAGGGACAGCCTTCAGTTCACACCCAGAGAGATGGCGGACCCCCCAAACTAGACACACAACTCCAACGCGGCTGGTGTTGGCGTGGAAAGCTGTGACATATGAGTCCTCCAAGATCTCCGTGTCCTCCCCCGATGCCCACACACCAGGTCCCTCTCTTCTCTGGGACCCAGGCATTCAGGCCCCACCCCACTCTCAATGGGCCTTTGTCCCTGACTGGGAAAGGCACGGGCAGAGTCTGACATCATGAAGCCTGAGGTGGGGGTGGGACTCCCCATCGCCCCCATTCCAGGCTTCTCTGACTCCTCACTCCCCAGTCTGAGGGATTTCCCCGCCTCGACCCATCCCCTGTGCCTTGGGGCCGGGCTCTCCCTTGGGAGAAAGGGCCCTCTCTTCCTCCCTTCCTCCCCACTGCTCTGGCCCGAAGGAGGACAGAAGATGCCCCAGTGTGGCTGAGCAGCTCATGATCAAGCCACTACTACACTTAACGGGACGACAGAGGATGAGATGGTTGGATGGCATCACCGACTCGCTAGACATGAGTTTGGGTAAACTCCGGGAGTCGGTGATGGACAGGGAAGCCTGGTGTGCTGAGGTTCATGGGGACTCAAAGAGTCAGACACGATTGAGCAACTGAACTGAACACTTAGTCACACCACCACCATGACTGGGCCTGGGGCGGCAGGAGGATCCCCATGGAATCTGCACACAGAGGGTCCCCATTCAGCTCAGAGAGTCAGCACAGCCCGGGTTGGGCACCCTCACGCACCAGGCACTGTGCTAGGGGACACAAGGGTGAACAAGACAGACAGACAGACAGGCGGAAACCTGAGCTCAGATGCCAGTGGGGAAACAGCTCACTGAGAGTGCAGGTGGGCGAACAAGGTGCTGAGGGCCGTGGAAGGACCAGGCAGCATTTAAATATTTCATTTATGGTTGTGCTGGGTCTTCACTGCTGCTCGAGGGCTTCCTCTACTTGAAGCAAGTGGGGGCTGCTCTTCATTGTGGAATGAGGGCTTCTCCTTGCCGTTGGCTTCTATTGTTGCAGGGCATGAGCTCTAGAACACAGGATCAGTAGTTGTGGGGCAAGGATGTGGGTGCTCCGTGACATGTGGGATATTCCTAGACCAGAGATTGAATCCATGTCTCCTGTATTGGCAAGCAGATTCTTTACCACTGAGTCACAGAGGAAGCCCCCGGGGCAGCTTTTAAACAGGGGGGCTCAGCTTGGCGAGAGGGGCTGGTCAGCAGCAGATCGGGAAGTGAAACAGGGCAGGGGAGTTTCCAGGAGGAAGGAACAGTGCCAAGGCCTCCAGTGAGGGTATTGGAGGAACACACTCATGCACCCACTCTGCGTTTAGGAAGTTGAACTCAGGACTCCGTCTCCCCGCAGGGTAGAGTGGGAGGAAGCAAAGCCCTGTCCTCCTGAAGGTCATGTCCTCATGGGAGGAGACAGTTAATACATAAAGTCATTTCCGATGGGAAGAAGAGCCTGGAAGAGAATAGACCAGGGTGTGGGCACCAAACATGACATCCTCTAGGGAGGATGAGGGGACTAAAGCTGAGAGCGAGCTCTAGAAGCTGCTTCCTCCTGGTCACACTGGCTTCTACGGCCTCCTGGGCCTAAGGTTATCAGTAGCTTTGCCACCAAGATTCCCTTGAAGCTGAGGACTACATGTTCTGCATCTCAGCCTGAGACTTCCAGAGATGTTAGAGCCGCCCCCCCCCCCCCAACCTGGGACCCAGAACTAGGGTGCGCGGGGATGGAGCGAGGAACGAGTGAGGCAGCCACCCCCAGCCCCTCCAGGAAGGAGCTCGTGGAACCCAGGCGTCAGGCTGCCCAGTCCGAGCTGTGGTGACAAGGGCCCTTTGTGCCCCCCTCCCCCGGGGGCAGGGAGGAGCTGGGCCCTGGAGGCAGGCGGCCCCTGGCACCCGGGGGGAGGGGAGGGGCTGGCGAGTGGGGGCCTAGACCCTGGGAGGCCAGGGGACTGCAAGCAGGGCCGGTGGAGCAGAGGGTGCAGAAGCAAGAGCATCAAGTGAGTACTGCAGCTGAGAGTGCTGGGGACGGGGAGGAGAGCGGAGGACCCGGGTTGAGCGCACGGGGCAGTGTCGCCCAGGGCGCGGGCAACGCAGGGCGTTCTGGGCCGTGGATGGTGGCTGTGAGCGGCCACTAATTTCGGATGGGGGAGGGTGCTGCTCAGGACCGCGCTGGGCGTGGGCTGGGATCATGGCACAGACACTGACAGCGCTTTGGGAGGAAACCACAGAGAGAGAGAGAATGAGGCGCCCTCCTCAGCACCCCTCCGGTGGAGATTCTGCCCTGGGGCTCCTAGGTTTATGGCAGTTGGGGTGGAAGTGGTCCAGGGCCAGGAGAAGAGCGAAAGGATGCCCAGGTGATCACAGGTCTGTATCCTGCCATCTGGGAGGGGACGGGGGTGGGGGCTTGAGTGGGCAAGTTCCAGCACTGAGCACACGACAGGAGCATGTGTGCACAGGCGCGTGCACCTCTCTGAGTGAGCCTTAACCCACCTCAGTGTTTCTCAATCTTTTTTTTAACATCTCACTAAGGAAACCTTTCAGACTTGCTTTTCCTAAACCCACTTCCCCCATGAAATCTTAAGATAATGGATGGACTGTTTGTGTTTATGTACCACAGCCCTTTAGAGAGCCACAAACCATCGTAATAACTCAGGCTTTTCTGGACCCCATCCCCAAGAACCAGTTTTCATCCTTATTCAGAATGCGTGGTCTACACGCTTGGTTCATAAGTCTGGGCCCGTGGCCCTCACCTATGTCTACCCACCGTACCGCCCTGAGGCAGGTACAAAGATGGCATCTGCCGTGTGTTCTTCGGCAGGGGTCTGGGTGGGGCTGGCCGCAGCCACACCTCCGTGTGTGTGCCGGTCCGAGTGCCTTTGGGACCATGGCATGCAGTGCGTGTGCCTGATGGCCACGCCTGTGCCTGTCCAGGTGTGCGGTGGGCAGGAGCGTGCAGGTATGTGTGAGTATCTGCTGCACGTGGGTCCCTGTGCCTGTTGGTGTGTGCAAGGTCCTGGGCAGTGCTGTTGGGGTGGACCGGCTCCTTCTAGTTTTGCCCAGATCTGTAACATTTCATACCAGCATTTGCATGTGTCTGACTGGGTGCGTCTGTCCGTGGGAAGACAGTGTCAAAGGCCAAAAAAGCAGCCACTTGGAAACCCTGGCTCCAACCCGAGGCGACCCACAGAGCAACCGGGTGCCGGGGACTCACTAACCCCAGTCCCTGGTCCTTCCCGGCTCCACTCAGAGCCCAGCCAGGCGTTCCCAGCTCTTCTCTCAACCCCACCTACCTCAGAAGCCTCCCAGGACGAGGCACCCTCACCCTGAGGGAACAGGCCTCTTTTGTAACCAGGCTCTGGCCTCTGGAGGGTGAGGACACCAGGGGCCGTCTGTGGGGCGGGAGAGGGCGGCAGGAATTCCCGCGGCATGTTGGGAATGCTGATGCTGTGAAACCCAGTCATTGATGGGGCTGGGTCCCTGCCTGCCACCCCCAGGCCTCAGCCATGGGACAAGTGCTCCCTTGCCCCATTCACATCACTCACCTCCCCCACCCCAAAGCTCTGCTGCTCCCCTTGGCTTCCCTGGAGTTCTCCATCATTGCTTGCCACGGGAGGTGACCACAGAGTAGCTTTGAGGCTGCGTGGGAGGGTCTCAAACATCCAGAGGCCATGCACAACAGAGACTGTGTGGGTAGCCTGACAACGGCCACGACTCGTGGCGGATCTTGAGAGTGCGGGTGGGGGATGTTCGGGCCCCCACCTCCTTGCACCTGTCTGATTCTTGCTCCAGGTTGGCCGGCTGACAGCTGCAAGTGGGACCAGAAGGCATTCCCAACTCAGGGAGACAGAGGTGAGGGGGGAGGGTTCCAACTTCCCTTCCTCTTGCCTTTTCCTGCTTCCTCTTGCTCATCCAAACTTGGCTCTATCCTTACTTTCTGGAGATCCCCAAAGGCATGATGATGATGAAGATAATTATTAGCACGTCACTAACCATGTAGATACCTTCACCAGCTCAATGGACATGAATCTGAGCAAACTCTGGGAAACAGTGAAGGACAGGGAAGCCTAGTGTGCTGCAGTCCATGGGGTCGCAAAGAGTTTGACATGACTGAGCAACTGAATAACAACAAACCCAGGTAGAGTCAGGACAGTTTGGTGGTGAGGTCTGCAACCCTGGACAGGCAGACAGGGCTTGAATCCTAGCTCTGCTGCTTGCTGGCTGTGTGACCTTGGGCAAGTTACTCAATCTTGCTGGAGCTCAGCTACAAAGACAGGGTAATAATTGCACCTACCTCAAATGAATTTGTATAGTAGAGTACCACGGGTGGTACATGGTTGATGCCACAGATGTGTCTGTGATCATAAATACTAATAGCAGCAGCAGCTAACATCTGAATGGGCTGCTTCCCAAAATCTTGCCTGAAGTCTTACTTTTCACTTCCCTGGGCCTTGAACACTCTCCTCTCCCCTCTCCAGCTCTGCTCACTTGCTGTACAAAATGATATTTCTCACGGCGCTGTCTCTGTTTTGGATTATGATTTCAGGTAATAATGCCTGGGGGTCTGGGGGTCCATGGGTCCTGGCCCCTGAGCAGGCTGGGGTCCTTGGACCCCTCAGGTGGTGGGAGGTGATGGGAGTGGGGGTTGGGGGCACCCAGGCAGGATGTGTCTCTCAGCCTCAGTGATCCTGCTCACCCACAGCCTCTCGTGGGGGTCAGTGGGGCGCCTGGATGCCGTCGTCCATCTCAGCCTTTGAGGGCACGTGCGTCTCCATCCCCTGCCGCTTCAGCTTCCCTGATGAGCTGCGGCCGGCCGTCGTCCATGGCGTCTGGTACTTCAATAGCCCCTATCCGAAAAACTACCCGCCGGTGGTCTTCAAGTCACGCACGCAGGTGGTGCACGAGAGCTTCCAGGGACGCAGCCGCCTCCTGGGGGACCTGGGCCTGCGCAACTGCACCCTCCTGCTCAGCAACCTCAGCCCCGAGCTGGGTGGCAAATACTACTTTCGAGGGGACCTGGGGGGCTACAACCAGTACACCTTCTCTGAGCACAGCGTCCTGGACATCATCAGTGAGTCTCGGAGGGCTGTGCTGGGGGCAGGGAGCATGGGAAACAGGAAGCCCTCCCAGAGCCCCTCTGGGGAGGTCTGGTCAGCAGAACCAAGGACTTGCTGGTTCGGCTGGAGGGAGGGGTGCCAAGCCTCTGCCCACATGACCAGGCAGATGACAAAAAGGGGCAAAGCAGGGCCCCGAGTTGTGTTGTCCTCCCCAGAGGAAAGCAGTGCTTTTACTCTTCAGAGACACCGGGGGGAAAGTCAGTGGGGCTCGGGGGTTGCAGTAAGGCCTCTGTATCCCTGTATTAGCTGGGCTACTGTAGGCAGTTTGCTGAAATTCTCTGTGCCTTGTTACCACCTTCTGTAAAATGGGGATAAGAACAGCACTTAAAGTTCAATAAGGGAATAGTTGTCAAGTGCGCAAAGTAGTGCCTAGAACATGGAGCTCGGCTCAAGCTAAACAGTGTAGCATGAGAATGCAGGGCCATAGATCTCAGGCAGTCTGAGTTTTTGTTGTTTTGTTTTGTGTTGGGCCATGCCAAGTGGGATGGGGGATCCTAGTTCCCTGACCAGGGATCGAACCCATATCCCCTGCAGTGGAAGCTCGCAGTCCTAACCACTGAATGGCCAGGAAATTCTCTGAATTTTCAAGGGGAACCAGAGCTGTGTATTTTCAGCATAGGCTGCTATATATATTTTTTAATGTCTTAAGTTTACACCAAATAGAATGCAGCTCTGGGCTAGTTTGGGCAGAGTAGGGTCCACTGCCTCATTTCTGAGAGGCCCTGAGAGGCATGGGACCCTTAGGTTCAGGTTCCCCATCAGCTCTGAGACCATGTGAGGAGCCAGATTACAGCCCTGATGCAGAAAGAGACCCCACCCCCAACTCCAAACTGGCACAAACAGACAGACACAGCTCCAGGACACCCCCCCCATCCCAAAACACACACACACGTGGAAGGTAAAGCAAAGCAAACATGGGAAGGAGAAAAGTTTCTTGGGGAATATAATATATTGTCTGGGGCACGAGCTTCCCAGGTTGCAAAGTTGGTAAAGAATCTGCTTGTCAATGAAGGAAGATGCAAGAGATTCAGTTTCCATCCCTGGGTTGGGAAGATCTTCTGGGGGAGGAGATGGCAACCCACTCTTGTATTGTTGCCTGGAAAATTCCATGGACAGAGGAGCCTAGTGGGTTACATAGTCCATGGACTTGCAAAGAGTTGAACGTGACTGAGCATGCACACATAGGGCACAGATGATGAAGCAAGAGCAACAGGGTTTGAAGCTCAGTTTTATCTGGTACTAGCTGTGCCCTCAGCTTCCTCATCTGTAAAACGATCAAAATAACATTACCCACCCTCTAGTTTCAGCATGGAAGGACTGGCAAGTCAAACACTGGTGAAGTACTCAGAGCACTATATTGTTGTTTCCATTATTATTACATCCCTCGTTGGATCTGCCGAGGGCTTCTTGGTGAACAGTACCCAGGAAAAGAGCAGGTTGTGGGGAACTCTGCATCCAAGGGCGGGGAGGAACCAGGCGACAGGAATGGAGTCCGACAGTGGCCTGCGGGTGGGGGACGGCTGGTGGGCGACGCTGCTTCCTCACCCTCCATCTCCCGGGCTCACGTAGACACCCCCAACATCGTGGTCCCCCCGGAGGTGATGGCCGGCACAGAAGTGGAGGTCAGCTGCATGGTGCCTGACAACTGCCCGGAGCTGCACCCAGAGCTGAGCTGGCTGGGCCACGAGGGGCTCGGGGAGCCCACTGTGCTGGGGCGGCTGCGCGAGGAGGAGGGTACCTGGGTGCAGGTGTCGCTGCTGCACTTTGTGCCCACCAGGGAGACCAACGGCCACCGGCTGGGCTGCCAGGCCTCGTTCCCCAACACCACCCTGCAGTTCGAAGGCTACGCCAGCCTGGACATCAAGTGTGAGCCTGGGTGCGGGCCGGGGGCGGGGCGGGCCGGGGGAGGGGTCAGGGCCGGGGGCGGGGCCTGCGCGCGCGCCAGCTGAGGTCTTGTGTCCTCCCTCCCTGCCGCAGACCCCCCGGTGATCGTGGAGATAAACTCCACGGTCGAGGCCATCGAGGGCTCCCACGTCAGCCTGTTCTGCGGGGCCGACAGCAACCCGCCGCCGCTGCTGACCTGGATGCGGGATGGCACGGTGCTCCGGGAGGCCGTGGCCGAGAGCCTGTCCCTGGAGCTGGACGAAGTGACCCCCGCCGAAGACGGCGTCTACCTCTGCCTGGCTGAGAACACCTACGGCCAGGACAACCGCACCGTAGGGCTCAGCGTCATGTGTGAGTCGCCGCCCTCTGCGCCCCACACACTGGGCACTGGGAAACCAACCTCGCCCAGGGCAGAGCTGGGGGGCCGGGGTTGGGGGTAGCGGTGGCGGTCAGGTCATGCCTGCACTTGAGATGAAGATGGAGAGGAAGTTTCAGGTTAAGGAGTTCTTTTATTCTTTATTTTTGCCCACCTGCTGGGCACCAATCTCCTGCCTAGGAGGAGATGGAGATAGGAAGAGAGAGTCAGAGGTGGTCCCTGCCCACCAAGGAAAGCCTGTTAAATTCAGTTTCCTGGGGGGTAGAGTTGGGCTTGGCCCCCGGAATGTGCATTTTATTATTATTATTATTTTTTAAATATCTGTTTATTTGGCTGCATCGTGTGGGCCTAAAATCTTAGGGGCTTCCCAGATGGCTCAATCATAGGAAATCTGCCTGCCAATGCAGGAGACGTAGGTTTGATCCCTAAGTTGGGAAGATTCCCTGGAGAAGGAAACGGCAACCCACTCCAGTTCCTTCTGGGAGAATCCCACAGACAGAGGAGTCTGGTAGGCTACAGTCCATGGGGTCACAAAGAGTCAGACACGATTGAACACACACAGGTGGGATCTTAGTTCCACCACCAGGGATCAAACCCATGTCCTTTGCATTGCAAGGTAGATTCTTAACCAGCAGGGAAACCCTGAAATCTGCATTTTAACATGAGCTCTATTACAGTTCCAATAGGAGGGCTGAAGGGAACCCAAGCCTGATCCAGCCCCTGTGGGCACTCTGGAACATTATAGGGCTTCAGGGGGAGGGGGCGGGTCAAACAGGATTCTTGGCTAGGAGCCAAGGAGAGGTCATTCATTCATTCATTCACTCACAAATATTTATTGAGGCAAAGTGCCCGGGACTGGGGATAATAAAAATGACAGTGCCAGGCAGCGTTTGATTTACTCAGCAGTTTCTGAATGCCCTACACAAATGGTCTTTCCCTAGACATCCCCATGGCTGATTGCCTTCTCCTGGCCCCCTTCTAGTCTCACGGGAGCCTTCCCTCAGCATCCTAGTTAAAGCCATAACTACCCTGTCTTCCCATCCCACCTTTATTTTTCTCCAATGTGCCCCTCCCCATCTTGCCAACTAGATACTTGATTTCCTTATACAGCATCTGTCCACATGGACAGAGATCTTCATCGGCCTTGTTCAGGCTAAAGCAGTGCATGTCATAGTCTGTTCTCAGTGACCCCTATGAAGCTGGGAATATTATTAAGCCTAGCTTCCAGATTTAAAAAAGGGGGCCCAAAGGGTTAAGACATGGGTCCACACACAGCTGGGACGGGGTACAGCCAGGACTCAGACACAAGCACCATGTCTGCAGAATCTCTGTAAATGAGACAGCCAGTCCTGGGGTTACTTGGGCTGTCCTGTGTTCCACTTAGGGTGTTGGGGGTCACATTTAGGGGTGAGAGTTGGCTGGCAGAAGAGGCCCCCCTGGCTTCTGACCACTGGCCCCCTGTCCTGCCCCCCAGATGCACCCTGGAAGCCGACAGTGAACGGGACAGTGGTGGCCGTGGAGGGCGAGACAGTCTCCATCTTGTGCTCCACACAGAGCAACCCGGATCCCATCCTCACCATCTTCAAGGAGAAGCAGATTCTGGCCACGGTCATCTACGAGAGTGAGCTGCAGCTGGAGCTGCCTGCCGTCACACCCGAGGATGACGGAGAGTACTGGTGTGTGGCTGAGAACCAGTACGGCCAGAGGGCCACCGCCTTCAACCTGTCCGTGGAGTGTGAGTACCCCCACCTTCGACCCTCTGCCCCTGATGAGAGTAGGTGGGCTTGATTCCTGCCCACCCACCCCTGTGGTGGAGCTCAATGGGGGACACTCAGCATCCCAACCAAGGGTCAGCTTTGCTCCAACAGATGGGGGCGGGGAAGCTGAATCCAAAGCAAGAAAAGGCCCACCTAAGGGACTTCCCTGGCAATCCAGTGGTTAAGACTCCACACTTCCAATGCAGGGGCATGGGTTCAGTCCCTGGTTGGGGAACTAAGCTCTCACATGCCGTGCGGGTTGGCAAAAAAAAAAAAAAAAGTCCCACCTGAGAATATAATATTCTCACACCCGGGGATGGGCTTTTGACCAAGGATATTTCTGAATCCTGTGGCCATTGCTTCTTTGAAGTGTAGAAGTGTTAGTCCCTCAGTTTTGTCCAACTCTGCGACCCCATGGACTGTAGCCCATCAGGCTCCTCTGTTTGTGGGATTTCCCAGGCAAGAATACCAGAGTGGGTTTCCATTCCCTTCTCCAGGGCATTTTCCTGACCCAGGGATCGAACTCGGGTCTCCCACAGTGCACGCAGATTCTTTACTGTCTGAGCCGCCAGGGACGCACACATGCATTAACTAAAACAAAACCCGCAACCTCTAACCTGGTGGAGCATCGCTAGGGACCAGGCACTGCTGGATGCTCTTGACAGGAGCCTACTCTTTCACCTCTTTGGCATCCCAGTGAGGGAGGTTCTCTTACTGTCCCCAGTTTCCAGAGAAGGAAACTGAGGCCCTTAGGGGTTATGTCACTCACCCCAGGTCACCCAGGCAGAACTGAGATTCAGATGCAGCAGTCTGGTTCCACTCTCCTGTAATGCCCAAAGCTGACCTCATCCTGTGTTATGACATCAGAATACATTGATCAAGTCGTTGTTATGTACATGAGCTGTGTGGCTCAATGGGAGGCGGGAGATAGGACCGAGAGGACACCAAGCATGTTAACAGATATAGCACAGCCAGAGAGATGAGATGGATGCAGATAAAAAGCTAACTGTCTTGGGAATGGAGCTTGTTGTTCCACTGCCAACCAGTCCCCTTCCTGACCTCCCTTCTCTGGACAGCACTGCCAACACACCGCTCCTGCCCCAGCCATCATTCAGGTCATAGCTCCCAAGTCATGGTTTCCACTTCCCCTCCTCCAGCACCTCCTTCTGGAATGTCACCTCCATATTTCCATTCTCTCTGCTTCCTCCCCAACCGCAGCCTGGCCTCTGGAACTTGTCTCCAAATTCACCACTTCCAGACGCACTTATTCCACCTACTGTTGGTCCCCACCACACAAGTTTGTCAGAAGGTACTGAGCACAGTCCATACTCAATAGTCTGCAAGTGGCCACAGTCAGGTGTCGTTCACTTGCTAAGTTGAGTCTGACTCTGCAACCCCATGGACTGCAGCACTTCAGGCTTCCCTGTTCTTCACTAACTCCTGGACTTTGCTCAAGCTCAAGTCCATTGAGTCAGTGATGCCATCCAACCATCTCATCCTCTGTTGTCCCCTTCTCCTCCTGCCTTCCATCTTTTCTAACATCGGGGTCTTTTCCAATGAGTCAGCTCTTCACATCAGGTGGCCAAAGTATTGGAGCTTCAGCTTCAGCATCAGTCCTTCCAGTGAATACTCAGGATTGATTTCCTTCAGGATTGACTGATTTGATCTCTTTGCAGTCCAAGGGACTCTCAAGAGTCTTCTCCAGCACCACATTTCCAAAGCATCAGTTCTTTGATGTTCAGTCTTCTTTATGGTCCAACTCTCACATCCATACATGACTACTGGAAAAACCATAGCTTTGACTATGGCTTTGTCGGCAAAGTGCAGACAGATTATTCCAGGGCAAGGTGATGGCCGTCACTGCTCTGCTGACCTTTCATCTTGGGGACTTCTTTCCTCCCAGTTTGCTCCCTCCCAGCATCAATCGTGATCATGTGTATGGGTTGTGTATACTCTGCCTTCTTCATACATGCCCCTCCTCCTTCCTCTTGCTTTTCCTCATTATATCTACTTCCCTAATCAGAGCTTCTTAGGTGTAAGAGTCAGAGAACCCCCTGAAAACCTGATGGAAGCCCTTGAATGTACACACAACTCCACCTCGTGTGCATTTTCAGTTGCAGACCATCCGGTCCCATGGACTGTCGCCCATCAGGCTCATCTGTCCATGGAATTCTCCAGACAAGAATATTGGAGTGGGCTGCCATTTCCTTCTCCAGGGGAGCTTCCCAGCAGGGTTTGAATCCTGGTCTCCTGCATTGCAGGCAGATTCTCTACCACCTGATCCACCAGGGAAGCACAGTATGAGTGGCAGCAGCAAACAACACTGAAGGGCCTGTCCTGAACCAGGACTGCATCCCCAGCACGTGTTATTGTGGTGGCCTCTTTCTTTCTTTCTTTTTATGTGTTTTTTTAATTGTTGTAAAAGTCACATAATATAAAATGCACTATCTTAACCATATTTAACGGTACAGCTCAGTGGCCCTAAGTACATTCATACTGTTGTGCAGCTCTCACCATCACCCATCTCCCCAATTATTCACCTTCCTAAACTGAAGCTCTGTCCCCATTAAACACTAAGTCCCCAACCCCCTCCCTGGTCACCTCTTGAAGCAGCTGCATATTGTCATCATCTCCCTTCACTGAGGAGAGACTGAAGGACAGAATTCCCCAAGGCCATGCAGCTGGGAGGCTGGCCAGTGTCAAGATTCTTCTGGACCCTGTCTGTCCAGTTCGTAAACCTCTGGCTGCTTCAGTTCCCCTGAAGTCCCTGGTCCCGAAGGACTCAAGGCCTTCAATGTGCCGGAGGGGACAAGAGCCGTGCCCCCACCCCCACCCCTGCTGAGCCTGTCGCTGGGCTCTGAGGTCTGGGTGACAGTGCTTGCACTCTGGGAGTCCAGCCTCAGGCTGCTCGGCAGAACCATCCCTCAGTCCCCTCTCTGTCCCCGAAGTCTGTGTCCCCTAGTATTGGGGCTTCCATGCTCACTGACAATGGTGGGTGCTCCTGAGGAGGGGGTTCCAGCAGGGGACCTGCAGGGCGCTCACCCTCCCTGAGATCTTGTGACGAGCAGGTCCGAGCCCTTTACAGGTCCGAGCCTATTGACCTGTTTCGTTCTCACAACAATGTGACTCGGGGTAGGGATTGCTCGTCACCCCAGTTTGATATGAAGAAGTAGAAGTGTTACTGGTGCCCAGCGACCGACAGAGCTGAATGGACTTGGGTCTGAATCCAAGCACTGTTTCCGTCTTGCTGTGTGATCCCAGACGAGTGACTTCACCTTTGCTGAGCTCTGATTCTCTTCTCTGAAAAATGGGTGTGACAGTATCTTACACTACGAATATTATGGTGAGCTCCCACAGAGCCTGACAGGAGCCCACGTGCCCTATGAGTCTTAGACACCCTTTTAATTTCCCTCTCATCTCCCTGAACTCCCGGCTGGATATCCGCTGCCTTCCTGCTGCCAAGGCATTGCTCACGTGCGCCCTCTGCTGGAAAGGTTCGATGTGCATGCGCGCGTGCTCAGTCGCTTTCAGTTCGGTTCAGTCGCTCAGTCGTGTCTTTGCGAACCCATGAACCGCGCAGCACGCCAGGCCTCCCTGTCCATCACCAACTCCCATAGTTTACTCAAACTCATGTCCATCGAGTCGGTGATGCCATCCAACCATCTCATCCTCTGTCATCCCCTTCTCCTCCTGCCACCAATCCCTCCCAGCATCAGGGTCTTTTCCAAAGAGTTGACTCTTCGCATCAGATGGCCAAAGTATTGGAGTTTCAGTTTCAGCCAGTCCTTCCAATGAACACCCAGGACTGATCTCCTTTAGGATGGACTGGTTGGATCTCTTTGCAGTCGCTTTATCTAATCCTAAATCCCTAGGTGGGATGTTAAGCTTTCTTTTCAAGCACTCATGCTCCCACTTCAGAGTGTATTCTCCATAGTCCCTGGTGAGTCAAACACCCATTACCCCTGTTTGCACAGATGAGAAGTCCATCTTGCAGGTCCAGGAAGCTGAGTGGCCTGGTTCCGGCCACCAGCCAGTAAATGGCAGAGCTGGAATTCAAGCCAAAGCTGTCCCAGAACTTCCCATCTTTTGTGGGACCTGGGGTTTGTCTAGTGTCAGTCAGGGTTTCACAGGTCTCGGGGCTGCCGGCAACTCTGCAAGGATGCTGAGCACACAGCAGGTTGTCAGCATGCCCGCAGCCCTGTCACACCTGTACTAGTGGTACAGTCTAGAATGAGAAGATTTTTACTTTTAAAAATAATCACTGTCAGTTCAGGTTGGTCATTACTAATTTACTCTGTGGTGTGTTAATTTGTTAATACTATAGTAAGCATCGGGATTCCCTGGTGGCTAAGTGGTAAAGAATCCGCCTGCTAATGCAGGAGACATGGGTTCAATCCCTGGGTTGGAAAGATCCCCTGGAGAAGGAAGTGGCAACCCACTCCAATATTCTTGCCTGGGAAATCCCATGGAGGGAGGAGACAGGCAGGAGGGCCCATGGGGTCCCAAAAGAGTTGGACACGACTTAATAACTAAGCAACAACATAGCAAGCATATACAAGTCTGCTTAAACAGAATCTGGACTATTTAACTTTTTATTTACTAGACTTAGAGATATGTACCCATTCCAAATGGAATGATCCCTATTGCAAATACCCAAGTCTCATGGCTCCGTGCCCCATCACTGTTACCTGCATATTCTTTTTGGCTGGAAATTGAAAATAAGTGAGGTAGGTGGGCTCCAGTCCTGCAGCTGCTCCGGGGCTGCAGCTCCTGGGGTCGCAAAGAGTCAGACACAACTGATCCACAACAAAGGTGGGCCAAGGATCTTTTGTCCCTATGGAAGTGAGATTTACTCAGGACTGAGAACCAAAGGTCAGTCTAGAGTGAGCAGAGGTGAGTACCAAACTCTCAGAAGGAAAGAGAACATAGATTAAAAAGCGACATTCAATGTTCTATTATAATTTCATATTGCAAAATGAAAGGGAAAAAACCATCCCAGTATCATTTTCGTAATTCAAATGGAAGCAAAGCTCAACAAAATTATCTTGGGTGGAGGGTGATGTCTGGTGCATCCTATGAGGGAGGGAGGGTCAGGACGCAGGGTCTCCAGGGAGTGAGTGGGGACATCTGCAGGATGGCCTGGAGGCAGAGTTGGCTGAACTCAGTCTCTCATCCCATGAATCTTCCCAGAGCTCCTGCCAGGTGAAAGGGATGTTTTGGAAACCTTCCTGGCGGTCCAGTGGTTAAGACCCAGCTTCCACTGCAGGGCGCATGGGTTTGATCCCTGGTCAGGGGATTAAGATCCTGCATGCTTTTTGGTGTGGCAAAAAGAGAAAAAAGAAAGGGGTATTCTAACAGTGGGGACAGAGTGGAGAGAGGGGAAGCATTTGTCTGGATGGAAATAAGAGAGCAGTCACATCAGCATGTAACTCGGGTAGATATAAGTGCTGAGGAGCACACCCGAGTGAATGGTTAGTGCAATGAGGTACTGCTTACATGGTGTGGTCAGAGAAAGAGCGTGGTCTGCACAGAAGCTGCCTGGAGTGAGGGTGTGAGCTCCCCAGGTGTCAGGGAAGTGCTCTACGCTGAGGGAGAAACGGATGACCTCCAGGTGTGGGGAAAAGTTCCACAAGTATGAGAAACAGCAAGGAGGCCGGTGTGTCTGGAAGGGAGTGAGCCAGAGTGAAAGCAGGAGATTTGAGTGTGGCTAAGCCCTACAGGGCTTTGCAAACCAAGGCAAAGTATTGGGGTTTTATTCTAAGTGACGCGGGGAGCAGTTGGAGGGGGTGAGTTTAAGCAGGGAGCGCCGTGATCTGATTTATCTATTTATATTTATCACTTTTAAAGATTTTATTTCACGGTTTTTTTTGCTTAGATTGTAATTATTTTTGGTCGTGCTGAGTCTTAGTTGCTGCATGGGCTTTTCTCTCGTTGTGGTGTGTGGGCTTCTCATGGTGGTATCTTCTCTTGTTACAGAGCACAGGCTCTAGGGCATGCAGCTTCAGTAGCTGCAGCACGTGAGCTTTGTAGTTGCAGCTCCTGGGCTCTAGAGCACACAGTAGTTGTGGTGCATGGGCTTAGTTGCTCCATGGCATGTGGGATCTTCCCGGGTGAGGGATCGAACCCGTGTTTCCTGTGTTGGCAGGTGGATTCTTTACCACTGAGCCACCAGGGAAGCCCCTCATGTTTTAAAAATATATATATTTATTTATTTGGCTGTGCCAGGTCTTAGTTGCAACACTTGAGATCTTCACTGCGGCATGTGAGATGTTTTCGTTGCGGCATGTGGGATCTAGCTCCCTGACCAGGGATTGAACCTGGCCCCCTGCATTGTGAGTGCAAAGTCTTAGCCACTGGACAACCAGGGAAGTCCCTATAGTCTATCTGATTTATATTTTACAAGGTGAGCAGCATTAGAGAGGGCGTCAGAGAGAGTGTGGGACGTCCCCGGTGGCTCAGTGGTAAAGAATCTGTTGGCCATGCAGAAAATGCAGGAGACACAGGTTCAGGCTCTGGATCGGGAAGATCCTCTGGAGGAGGGCACGGCTACCCACTCCAGGATTCTTGCCTGGAGAATCCCATGGACAGAGGACCCTGGCGGGCTTCAGTCCATGGGGTCGCAAAGAGTCGGACACGACTGAAGTGACTGAGCGAGCACACACAAGAGGGAGTGCAGGGGCACGGGCAGCTCATCTCAGCCCAGAAGCCCCCAAGGCCCCATCTCCAGCCTACCGGGTCTTGTTTCGCCCCGGCAGTCGCCCCTGTGATCCTCTTGGAGTCCCACTGTGCGGCAGCCCGCGACACGGTGCAGTGCCTATGCGTGGTGAAAGCCAACCCAGAGCCGTCCGTGGCCTTCGAGCTGCCCTTGCGCAATGTGACCGTGAATGAGACGGAGCGTGAGTTCGTGTACTCAGAGCGCAGCGGCCTCCTGCTCACCAGCATCCTGACGCTGCGGGGGCAGGCCCAGGCCCCGCCCCGGGTCATCTGCACCTCCCACAACCTCTACGGCACCAAGAGCCTGGAGCTGCCCTTCCAGGGAGCCCGTGAGTGAAGTGGCCTGGGGCTGGGAGTCAAGGGACAGATGGGGCCCCCGTTGGATCTAAGCTCCCCTCCCCGAGGCTGATTACCGGCCGCTGAGTGATGGTCTGGCTATGCTGTTGATCAGGTGGTCAAGATGCGCTTTCCGGCCGGTTAGGAGAGGCTGCCCCAAGCTTGCTGACACTTCGAGGGCCCCTCCAATAGCTCAACTAGCCAGTCAGTGCAAGGGTGTGCCTGCTCCATAAATAGATTCACTCCCACCCCTGCCCCAGCCTCCTAAGAACTCTGGTGTCCTTACTCCCACCAACAGCCCTGAGGGTGCCCGGGTCTTCTCTTTCCCCAGACCGGCTCATGTGGGCCAAGATCGGACCTGTGGGAGCCGTGGTGGCCTTTGCCATCCTAATTGCCATCGTCTGCTATATCACCCAGACGCGCAGAAAGTGAGTGGCCTACGGGGGCTGAGCTGGAGTGTGGTGGGGTGGGACGGCGAGGGGTGGGTGGAGGGAGCCTCCAAGGGCAGGGGCGGGCAGACCAGTTGGAGGCTGGGCGTGGGTGAGAGAGGGCGGATTCCGCTGTGAGAATTCAGCTGGGTGGAGGACAGTGGACTGGCTAACTGGAGCTGCCGTGGTCGGGTCACAGGTGTCGGTGCCTGGACGGGACCCTTCCCACCAGTCATCACAGGTGCCCCACATTCTCTGCTGTCTTCTCCTGCCCCTCCCTTGTGATGTGGAGAGCCACTACCCTGGCTGGCAGCCACAGCATCAGTCACAGTGGGTTCCAGAAACTCCAACAACTACACATAATCTGTGGTATCAATAAACACTCCCCAGTCCCAAGTCACACCCACTTGCTGCTATTTCTCTTCCTTGTGTTACACACATCAGCTCTCCTGACAAGGAATTAATCTCCCCATTCCGCATCCTGGCAGCCGGGGGGTACAGATGGCCCCAGAGAACCCAGAGGAGCCAGGCAGGGGTCCGGAAGATGGCAGAGACTGGGGCCCAGGTGTGGCTCATCTTCAGCTGTGAAGCAGGAGAGGGATGGGCTAGGATGGATGGGAAGAGGCTGCTCACCGAAGCGGCCCCCACTCCATCTTAGAGATGGGTGGGAGCAGCTCTGGAGTCCCTTGGGCCAAACTGCCAGGGTAGAGGGGATTGCAGATAGAGGAGTAGGGAAGCCGAAAGTTGCACTGGGGCTGACATGTCCTGCCCTGCAGAAAGAACGTGACGGAAAGCCCCAGCTTCTCGGGCGGGGACAATCCCCCCGTCGTGTTCAGCAGCGACTTCCGCATCTCCGGGGCGCCGGAGAAATATGAGGTGAGGCCAGAGTCCCATGGCGCCAAGCTGGCTAGAGATCCTGGGTGCTGGGGACACTAAGGGCCTGGGAGGGGCCTGGGAGGCCCTGGGTGGAGGGGGAGCTGGCCCCAAAGAAAGGGAGGAAAAATCTGCTGAGACTGGCTTGGCCCTGGGCTGGGACAGGGCGCTCAGGCTGAGGCTGTGAGTGGGGCTGTAGAGTTCGGGGCCCATGAGAAGCTCTGACTCTCTCCGCCTGGGTCTATGACTGCATTTCCTTCTCCAATAGTCCAGACAGGTCTCTACCCTGGAATGAGCACCCCAGGAGGTAGGTTCCGGGGGCCTCAGTGTGCCTGCCTCTGGGCCCGTGTTGGGCTTTGGGGTTGGCGTGCATGTGTGTGCGTCCCCGTCAGGCGTCCAGGTTGGTCCCCAGTTCAGTGTGGCCTTGCCAAGCACCCCCTGGCCTTGTCTATTCTGTCCCACTACTGCTCCCGTCTGTCTGTCTGTGGCTACTGTCCTGTCTGTGTGTGTGTGTGTGTGTGTGTGTGTGTGTGTGTGTGTGTCTGAAGGAGGGAGGTCAAGGACGGCAGGTGTGATGGGGAAGCTGAAGTTGCACCTGGAGGATGTCCCAGATTGAGGCGGGACCACACCAGACCTGAACTGCTGAGCCAGGCACTCACAACAACTGGGAAAAGTGGGTTCCTGGCCAGGTGGCTTCCATCTAGAAAGGCGTTATGGGTTGAATTGGGTGCCCCTCAAATTCCCAGGTTGAGGAAGTTTTCATGTAGACAGTGAATTTGGGGGCAGCTTTCAGGCTTAGCAGCGAGAAGTTGTTTTGTGTAGGGGACACTGGTGCGGGCGGGGCTCCCAGGAGCTGGGTCGGCTGGGTGACGAAGGAGGCTCACTTGGGACTCTGCTCTAGAGCCGTGGGGGTGCCAGCGACCCCAGCATCTGCAGCTGGGAAAGGTGGGACAGGCCCGCCTAATGGGCTGGCTCCCTTCTTAGAGTGAGAGGTGCCTGGGATCAGAGAGGAGGCTGCTGGGTCTTCGGGGAGAACCCCCGGAGCTGGACCTGAGCTATTCACACTCGGACCTGGGGAAACGACCCACCAAGGACAGCTATACTCTGACGGAGGAACTAGCCGAGTATGCTGAAATACGCGTCAAGTGAGGGAGCCGGGGACGCCCTGTGCGGTCACCCACCCCCTCCAAGACCCTTGATGGCCCCCACTGGCTGCGGGCTCCCTTCCTCCCCAAAGTCGTGGGGGCTGGGGCAGGGAAGGGCCGGGGCAGGTGACGGAGAGCCCTGGGGGCCTGGCCTCCCTCTCCTTCCAGCTGCCCCTGCCCCGCCAGCACCCCACCTCCACCTGTAGCTTCCCTCTAACCTCCTTTAACCTCATCTGTCTGGAGGGGAGCTCCGTCTGTCCGTGTTATTTATTGCTACCCCCTGCCTGGTCTCCTGCCCCCACGCCTGGCCCCAGGACCTGTACGGAGGGATGTGAAATAAATGCCCTGAAGCCAAATACCCGCCTAGTTCCTGGTGATTTCTGACCCATCCTTGGGAAGCCTGCCACCCACCTCCTTGCCCTCCCCCTGGGTCCTCAGGGATTCTAGCCCAGCACCCAGGCCAGCCATTCTTAAGTTGTTCCTGCTCTGATCTGGCAGCTGTGGTCCATGGGAGGTCATGTTTGACTGCTGGGTGATTTCACCTAACAACCCTCTTTCCTGCTTGTGCGACAGTTAGAGTGACCAAGAGCCCTAGGCTCACACTTCCATACCACCGTGTCTCACTGGCAGAGATGGCGGCTGCTTCTTCAGAAGGAGCCTGGCTCCCGATTTGCCACGGTGCCCACCATTCCCTGTCGTCCCCCACCCAATTGGCTTCACTCACTGACTATCCCCCCCCATCCCCTGTGGGTCGCAGGGGGACCCCGGGTCTCTGTGTTTCCTGAGCCTGTGTCGGCTTGACTGCCATGCCTCACATTTATGTTGCATTCTGCAGCTTCCATCTTTCTTTTTTCATTTTAAATGAAGTATTTCTTTTAGTTGCGCCATGTTGTTTGTGAGATCTTAGTTTCCCCTACCAGGGATCAAATTCTAGCCCCGGAAGTGAAAGTCCTGAGTCTTAACCACTGGACCACCAGGGAATTCTCAATCTTTCAAACCTCATTTGATTCAAGAAATATCCATCAGGCACCAGCTGTGTATTGAACTCCTCTAGCAAGCTTGGGCTATCCTGGGAAGGGAACTCCCCCTCCACCTCTTGCAGGACAACCCTGTGAGAACTCTGGGGTTCCAAGAAGCCCCATGATTTTTCCCAGGGTCCCAGAGCCAGGAAATGGTGTGACCAGACCCTGGACTCAAGTCTTCTTGAAGTTAAAAAAGGCCAGACTCTCTGGCATGAATTGGTATTAACAACTAACATTTTCGATGAGTGCTTACTATGTGCCCCATGGTTCTACCTGGTTGACATGAATTAATCTCCGTCCGCCTTCCCTGATGACTCTGACAATGGTTCTCCAAGTGGGGCCCTGGCACTACCAGCATCAGCCTCACCAGGGCATCGGCCAAAAAGGCAGATTCTTAGGCCACACCCAGGCCTAGCAGTCTGAGTTTTCATGACTCTTCCTGGTGGAGAAGGGCATGGCGACCCATTCCAGTATTCCTGCCTGGAGAATCCATGAACAGAGGAGCCGGGTAAGCTACAATCCACGGAGCTGCAAAGAGTCTGACACGACTGAGTGACTCAGCATGCACATACACGTCTGGTGATTCTCGTGCACTGACCTGGAGAATCTGGAGGGGCAGAGGCAACGAGGTGACATGACTTCCCCGAGGGCCCCCAGCTGAGGACTGTGCAGTCCTGACTTGAGCACCCACCTGGGCCCTGGCCCCAGAGGCCCACCCCCTCCCCTGCACTGACCATTGAGCATCGCTGCCGTTTCGGTGAGAAGCAGCAGGAGCTTGTGAGTATGAAGTTGAGTAAGAATCGAGCTGCAGGGCTGTGGGGGACTCGGGCGATTCCTGAGGAAGGTGGTTGTGCCCTGGTTTTTTTTTTTTTTTTTTTTTTTTGAGAAGGTGGGGGGTACAACAGAGACCAAAGTCAAGGTCTAGAGGCAGAAATAACCAAACTGTGTTGAGTGGGAAGGGGACAAGGCTACTTTAGCAGGAATGGGTTGTCCCCCTGCAGGAGAAAGGCAGAATGGCAGGTGGTTGCAGAGCGGGACCCCACCCTGAGGCCTGCCCCTTCCTCCCAGCGCTGGCAGTCACTCAGGGAGAAGGACATTAAATAAATGACCTCAGACAGAACACCTGGCCGCTCCATGCGACACTTGCTTCCAACAGGGAAGGCTGGTAGAGACTAGAACGAAAGGAGACTTAGGGTCTCGGGGACCGGGAAGTGTCTGTATGGAAGGACTGTCACTCAGGGATGCCCCGTGTGAAGTCCCCAAGCGGAAGCACGTTTGGCCAAGTTCCAGGAGCTGAACCGAGGCCGGAGAGGGTGGCAGAGAACAGCAGCGGCTTCATGGCAGCCCCACTAGACGTTCTGACCAGCTCTCCTGTGCGTGTGCGGGAACCTGCCCTGACGCACCTGGCCCCTGACAACAGGCCCTGGCTCCGGCAGGTCTGGTCAGGGAGGAATGCCTCTAAGGACTTCGACCTGCGAGGCAGAGCAGTGTCAATAATCGGAGCCATCGGAGTAACCCTGTGCTGCCTGGGGTGCCGCCAGAGCGCCACCCGGGTGAGCTGGGTGTCCCCGGGAGCGGTGTGGAGGGACTTTTAGGTGAATAGTCATAATTCACTTAGTCTGTGTCTAAGCAAAATGAAACTAGCATGCCAAGTGTGATTGTTTTTAAATTTCTCAAAAACCTTTTTGCTTTATACCGGAGTAGAGCCGATTAACAATGTTGTGATAGTTTCAGGTGAACATCGAAGGGACTCAGTCATACATGTACATGTATCCATTCTCCCCCCAACCCCCTTCCCATCCAGCTGCCACATAACATTGAGCAGAGTTCCATGTGCTATACAGTAGGTCCTTGTTGGTTATCCACTTTGAATACAGCAGTGTGTATATGCCCATCCCCAAAGGGATATTTAAAAGTTTGATTTTTCTTTTTTTTGCTAAAAGCTTAGGAAGAAGTAAGTTAAAAAACAAATCAAGTGAATTGATTTCAAGAAACGTATGAAATAAAAATACTTTAAGTGGTTCACAGACAGGACAAAAGGTCCTAAAGGTCACAGGCAAACTGTTAAAAGTTTGGGTTACAGTGATGTGATCTGACATAAAGACCATCTCATAGGCTAACATTTAGTGATGACACTCAACTCAGCTATCACACTCTGCCCAGCACCTGGACCCCCTAGAATTCACCTGTTCTGTCAACACAAGGTTACTGAGCACTTACTTGTGCCAAGCCTGTGCTGGACTCTAGGGCTGCTGCACAAATCGAAAGACCCACACTCTGGCTGCTGGGACTGACATCAAGTGGAAGAGATAGACAAAGACCAGATAAACGTGTGGTGAGATAGTGTGTGGGCTAAGGAAGCTGAGAGAGATAGAAGGACCTCATGTGCCTGCAAGTCGGCTGATTTAGAAAGCGGTCAACTGAATAGAGACCGGAAGGAAGGAAGGGAGGGAGGGAAGGAGGGAGCTCAGTCGATTTCTGGGAGATGTGGGTGCAGGGAAAGTCGAGATCAGGTGCAAATGTCCAACACAGGAATGTACTTGTGGTGGTCATGGGACAAGAAGGAAACCAACCAGCATGCCTGGAGAGGTGTATAGGAACCTGAGCAGCTGCCCAAGGGAGCTGGATCACAGCAGGGTTTTAGGCCATGGTCAAGACTCGGACTTTGAGTGAACTAGGGAGCAGCTGGAGACTTAGACAAAGAGGAGCATTAGGGAGGGGTTTTGGTGACCCTGCTGGCAGCTATGTAGACAGTAAGAACAGGGGATCATCAGGCCAGGGGCTCCGGAGGCCATGACTCCTGTCCAAGAGAGAGGGGAGGTGGGAGGTGAGAGGGAAGACAGTCAGGACCTGTTCTGCAGGGGGCCCTGAGGAGACCGGGTGATACAGAGGGGAAGGAAGAGAGGGGCCCCAGATGCTGGCCACTTCCTTAGATGCTGGAGAGGCCGAGAGAAGCTATCTTGGTGGAGAACACAGCACTCAGGATGGTCAAGGCAGGCAAGACTGACAGGACTCTTCTCTCAGGACATTTCAAGCTGAGGAAGAGTCTGAGCTCACAGTGACTCAGAGCTGGGGACACACGCAGG
Source organism: Odocoileus virginianus (assembly GCF_023699985.2). Classification (NCBI taxonomy): domain Eukaryota; kingdom Metazoa; phylum Chordata; class Mammalia; order Artiodactyla; family Cervidae; genus Odocoileus; species Odocoileus virginianus. Next base: position 15,464,740 of record NC_069693.1, on the reverse strand, counting down.
AGAAGAGTTTTGGCCGGGCTGGGCAGGTCTCACAGCTGCCCCTGTCGGGAAGGAGGGGCCATGGGGAAGGAGGGGCCGGGCACCGGGGCATGTCAACAAAGACCGCTTTGTCCCTCCTCTCCCACCAAACTCCTGGGTCATTCCTGATTGAGAAAAGCCATCCCCAGACGTCTCTCTTGGAAAGGAGTCACAGCCTCCGGAGCCCCTGGCCTGACGATCCGCTGTGCTCACCGTCTACACAGCTGCCAGCAGGGTCTCCCACCCTATCTTGAGAACTAGTGCCTGGGTCAGGCAGCTCCACATACCCCAGGAAGAAACAGCTCCAGGCTGTGTGCTGGCTACTCCCCTGGGGGTGGGAGGAGGAATACCACAGCTCTGTCCAGGAGGAGCCATGCCTCCTTCTTTCCCCACCTTCCTCACTCTGCAATCCATGACCCCTAATATAAATTGGACTTCAAAATCAATTTCTTTTTGCTCCGGGAAAGCTTTTTAAGAGAATGAAAGGGCCGACTATAGACTAGGAGAAAATAGTTCAAGTCTCAACCTGACAAAGAACTCATGTCTAGAATGAGTATATAAAGAACTCTCAAAACTCAACATTCAAAAACACCAAAAATCGAACAACTAAAAGATGAGCAAAAGAAAAAAAAAAGATGGGCAAAAGGCAAGAAGAGACATTTCACTGAAGATGGTATATGGATAGAAAATAATCATATAGAAAGATGTTCAACATCATTAACCTTTAGAGAAATTCAAGTTAAGATCACAGTGAACTATCATTCTCACACACTTATTAGACAGCTAAAATACAAAATAGTGGCAACAAATAATGCTAGAAAGGATGTGTAGTTATGAAAGCATTTATACATTGCTAGTGGGAATGTAAAATTGTCCAGTCTCTTTGAAAAACAGTCTCGAGACAGCTTCTCAAAAGGTTAAACCTAGAATTCCAATCTGCCTCTGAAATTCTATTCCTAGGGTATATATCCAAGAGACATGAAAACACATCCACCCAAAGATTTGAACACAACTGTTGATAGCTCATTACTCATAAAAAGCAAAACATGGGAACAACCCAAATGTCTATCAAGTGATGAATGAATAAAGAAGATACGGTATATCCATACAATGAAATACCACTTATTGACAATAAAAAGAAATGGAGTACTGTACAGATCCTGCAAAATGATGAACTTAAAAACATTAAGTGAAAGAAGTCAATCACAAAAAGCTACATATTGTATTATTGCACTCCTATGAAATGACCAGGAAAAGAAAATCTGTAGAGACAGAAAGTAGATTTCGTTGTTGCCTAGGGCTGGGGTGCAGGCGTCGAGAGGAAACAGGGGTTGACTGCTAATGGTCATGAGTTTCTTTTTGGGGTGATGAGATGATCTAAAATTGGCTGTGGTGATGGTTTGCACCATGCTGTGAATACACTTAAAACCATTGACGGGTATGCTTTAAGTAGGTGGATTGTATGGGCAATTAGAAAATGGGCAAAAGACTTGAAAACATACTTCACCAAAGAGGATACACAAATGGCAAATAAGCCCATGAACAGATGTTCAGCACCACTAGCCATTAGTGAAATGCAAATCAAGACTGTGCAAATCACTGCATACCAATGAAACAACTAAAATTAAAAATAATAATGATAGTAAATGCTGGTGAGGATGCAGTGAAACTGGATCATTCATACATGGCTGGTGGGAATGTAAAATGGTACAGCCACTCTTGAAAAACTAATGAAATAATCCTGCCATATGACTTGGCAATTGCATTTCTAGGCATTGATGCCTAATAAATAAAAATTCATGTCTACACCAAAACCTGTACACAGTTGTTCAAAGCACCTTATTTGTAACAGCCCCAAATTGGAAACAATCTACATGTGCCTCTATACTAAATGGTTCAACAATTGTGATACATTTGTGTGCTACACAGTACAATGTACATAATACATTCCATTGCTACATGGTACTCTGTGGATGTATCACAACTCCCTGGGATACAGCCAACAATTGTGATATACCCAAGAGTACTATATAGCAATGGTATGAGGTATGGAACAGACATCAACTTGGAAAATTCTGAACGGCATTATACTGAGTTCAAAAAAAAAGAAAAATGGTCCAAGGACTTCCCTGGTGGTCCAGCTGTAAGACACTGTGCTCCCAATACAAGGAGCCCAGGTTCAATCCCTGGTCAGGGAACTAGATCCCCACATGCTGCAACTGAGAGTTACCGTGGTGCAATTAAAGATATCGCATGCCCAAACTAAGACCCAGTGCAGACAAATAAATAAATATTTTAAAAAATCCTAACAGGTCATGTACCATATGACTCCTTTTATCTACTATTATCAAAATGACAAAATGATAGAGATGGAGAACAGATTACTGGTTAGAGATAATGGAGGAAAGGAGGTGGATGTGACTACAAGGGTGATCTTGGTGATAACCGAATAATTCTGTATCTTGTCTGCAATGGTTGTGTACATCTAGATACGAGATAAAAAGACTTAGAACCACACACAGGTTGTACTACACCTAATTATGTAGGAAGCAACCATCAGAAGAAACTCATTACAGGGCACACCAGACTTTTCTATCTTTGTCACTTCCTTTGAGTCTATAATTATTTCAAAATAAAAAGTTCAAAAGAGAAAAAAAAAAAAATAACCCAGTGATCTCAGTGGGGGACTCCCAGGCCAGGGGACAAGATCCCAGTCTTCAACAGGGGACTGAATGGGAAGGTATATTCTGGCTCAAAAGCTAGGAGTGTCTGCTGGCATAGCTCCAGGCATTGCTGATGGTCACAGGAGGAAATTGGTCAGGGAGTTCAAGGGCATACCTTGATTTCTGGAGGTCAAGGGCTGCACGGAGGAGGCAGGGCTAGGGAAGCAGGATTCCTGAGAAGGCAGCTCTGGTGCCTTTTCCTCCATCTTTTCCTCCAAAGAGGTAGGTGATCTCTGTTTTGGGGTGTCACTTGCCCTGAACAATAGGGATGACAGCGCCTTTCTTACAGGGTTAAGTGAGGTCACACACGAGCTGCACTCAGCTGCCGATGACATACGACATGTGATAAGCACCTGGTGAACAGACCTGGGTTTAAATCCCAGTCCTGCCACCTGTCAACTGTGAGCTGTCCCTCAGTTTCCCCTCTAAGGATGGTGCAGACATGGGTGGTTCTGACTTCCTGAGGGTGCTGTGAGCGATCAGGAGCATGCAAAGCACTTTGCACGGTGGTGGTCATGAAATGAGCATCACTCTGTAAAAGTGAGCTGTCGTTATTGCCGACAGTCCCTTGCTCTGCCTGACAGATACTCCATGGTGACATCACGTCACACATACCTCTGGCTGCTCATCTCTAGCCTGATTTTGATAGAGAGGCCCTCTGAGACCAAATCGTGGTTCCCCGCCTGTGCCCCAGAGATGATGTTCCAGGCAGACCAAGCTCTGGGGTGGGAGTGGGGTCTTTGGCTGTGTCCAACCTGTGAGCTGGGGCTGTCACCTCACCTCCAGGGAGCACTGTTGACCAATTATGATACAATATATGAAGTGAGTAATAGTTACGTAATCACAATAGTAGAAGATGTTATCAGTTTTCACAATCAATAGCCAGAAAAAAAAATAAAAGAAAATTACAATTGCAAGCCATAATGGGAACATGACTAACTTAACAATATAAGGTAATTACAAATAAAGTGGAAGTGCATATGTGCATATGTTTTCATCTGCTCAGCCAGTCTGTCTTTTGACTAGTGCACTTAATCCATTTACGTTCAAGGTAATTATCAACATGCATAATCCTATTACCATTTTCTTAATTGTTTTGGGCTTATTTTCTGTAGGTAGGGCTTTTTATTCTCTTTTTTTCTACCTAGAGAAGTTCCTTTAGCATTTGTTGTAAAGTTTGTTTGGTGATGATGGATTCTCTTAACTTTTGCTTGTCTGGAAAGCTTTCAATTTCTCCATCAAATCGGAAGGAGAGTCTTGCTGGGTAGAGTATTCTTGGTTGTAGTTTCTTCCCTTTCATCACTTTAAATGTAGCATGCCATTCCCTTTTGGTTTGTAGAGTTTCTGTTGAGAAATCAGCTGATAGCCTGCTGGGAGTTCCCCTATATGCTGTTTGTCATTTATCACTTGTTGCTTTTGATATTTTATCTCTGTCTTTAGTTTTTCTCTCAGTTTAATTACTCTGAGCTGCAGTGAGTTCTTCTTTGGGTTTATCCTGCCTGGGACTCTGTACTGCCTCTACTGGGTTGATTATTTACTTTCCCATGTTAGGGATGTTTTCAGTTATCATCTCTTCAAACATTTCTCAGGTCCTTTCTCTCTCTTTTCTCCTGGGACCCCTATAGTGCAAACGTTCATGCCTTTAATGTTGTCCCAGGGGTCCCTTAGGCTGTCTTCATTTCTTTTCATTCTTTTTTCTATATTCTGTTCTGTGGCAGTGATTTCCACCATTCTGTCCTCCAACTCATTTATCCTTGCTTCTGTCTCAGTTATTCTGCTATGGATTCCTTCTAGTGTTTTATTCATCTGTTTGTTTGTTCTTTAGTTCTTCTAGGTTTTTGGTAAACAATTCTTAGATCTTCTCAATCTTTGCCTCCATTCTTAGATCCTCAATCATATGCACTATCATCATTCTGAATTCTTTTTCTGGAAAGTTGCCTATCTCCACTTCACTTAGTTGTTTTTCTGGGGGGTTATCTTGTCCCTTCATCTGGGACATAACTTTCTGCATTTTCATGCTGATTAACTTGCTGTAATGTAGTTATGTTTTAATTGCTGTGGGATTGTGGTTTTTCTTCCTCCTTCTGTCTGCCCTCTCATGGAGGAGGCTAAGAGGCTTTTATAAGCTTCCTGATGGGAGGTAATGGTGGTGGGAAAAACTGGGTCTTGCTCTGGTGGGCAGGGCCTTGCTCAGTAAAGCTTTAATCCAATTACCTGCTGATAATTGGATTGGGCTCTCTCCCTAGAAGTTTTTGGCCTAAGGTGACCCAGCCCTCAGGCCAAACATCCAACTTACCTTGGATCATCAATAAAGCAGTTCCAGAAAAACATCTATTTCTGCTTTATTGATTACGCCAAAGACTTTGCCTGTGTAGATCACAACAAACTGTGGGAAATTCTAAAAGAGATGGGAATACCAGACCACTTGACCTGCTTCCTAAGAAATCTGTGTGCAGGTCAAGAAGGAATAATTAGAACCGGACATGGAATAACAAAATGGTTCCAAACTGGGAAAGGAGTACATCAAGGCTGTATATTGTCACCCTACTTACTTAACTCATATGCAGAGTACATCATGTGAAATGCTGGGCTGGATGAAGCACAAGCTGGAATCAAGATTGCCAGGAGAAATATGAACAAACTCAGCTACACAGATGACACCACCCTTATGGCAGAAAGTGAAGAGGAACTCTTGAGTGAAGAGCCTCTTGATGAAAGTGAAAGAGGAGAGTGAAAAAGCTGGCTTAAAACTCAACATTCGAAAAACCAAGATCATGGCATCTGGTCCCATCACTTCATGACAAATGCTTGGGGAAACAATCGAAACAGTGAAAGACTTTCTTTTTCTGGGCTCCAAAATCACTGCAGATGGTGACTGTATCCATGAAATTAAAAGATGCTTGCTGCTTGGAAGAAAAGCTTTGACCAACCTAGACAGTATACTAAAAAGCAGAGATGTTACTTTGCCAACAAAGGTCCATCTAGTCAAAGCTGTGGTTTTTCCAGTAGTCATGTATGGCTGTGAAAGTTGCATTATAAAGAAAGCTGAGCGCCGAAGAATTGATGTTTTTGAACTGTGGTGTTGGAGAAGACTCTTGAGAGTCCCTTGGACTACAAGGCGATCCAACCAGTCCATCCTAAAGAAGATCAGTCCTGGCTGTTCATTGGAAGGACTGATGTTGAAGCTGAAACTCCAATACTTTGGCCACCTGATGCGAAGAGCTGACTCATTTGAAAAGACCCTGATGCTGGGAAAGATTGAGGGCAGGAGGAGAAGGGGATGACAGAGGATGAGATAGTTGGATGGCATCACCAACTCAATAGACATGAGTTTGGATAAACTCCAAGAGTTGGTAATGGACAGGGAGGCCTGGCGTGCTGCAGTCCATAGGGTCACAAAGAGCTGGACATGACTGAGTGACTGAACTGAACTGAACTGAACACCAAAGAACTGATGCTTTTGAACTGTGGTGTTGGAGAAGACTCCTAAGAGTCCCTTGGACTGCAAGGAGATCAAACCAGTCAACCCTAAAGGAAATCAGTCCTGAATATTCATTGGAAGGACTGATGATGAAGCTGAAATTCCAGTACTTTGGCCACCTGATGGGAAAAACTGACTCATTGGGAAAGACTCTGATGCTGGGAAAGATTGAAGGCAGAAGGAAAAGGGGACGACAGAGGATGAGATGGTTGGATGGCATCACTGTCTCAATGGACATGAGTTTGAGCAAGCTGCGGGAGTTGGTAATGGACAGGGAAGCCTGGCATGCTGCAGTCCATGGGGTCACAAAGAGCTGGACATGACTGAGTGACTGAACTGACCCAGCCCTGGGGTCCACAGGCTCTATGGTCTGATTAATGGCAAACTCCAAGAGAGTTTACTCTAAAAGGGACCTTCCCAAACAGCTGCTGCCGGTCCTCCTGTCCCTGTGCCAACCCAACCCACACCTCCACAGTAGACCTTCCAAAACTAGCAGGCAGTTTTGGTTTAGTTTCCTGTGGATTCACTGCTCCTTTCCTCTGAGTCTTTGTGTTTGCAAGGTTCTGTTTGTGCCCTCCAAGACTGAAGTGTCTGTTTCCCCCAGTCCCGTGGAAGTCTTGTAATCAAGTCCCACTGGCCTTTAAGGTCAGATCCCTGGGGGTTCCCAGTCCCTTTGTTAGGTCCCCAGTCTGGGAACCCTGACCTGGGGTTCTGAACCTTCAGAACAGTGGAAGAACTTCTTTGGTATTATTGTTCTCCAGTCTGTGGGTCATCCACCTGGGAGGTATAGGATTTGATTTAATCATGATTGTGCCCCTCCTACTGTCTTGCTGCTTCTTCTTTGTCTTTGGACATGAGGTGTCTGTTTTCAGTAGGTTCAGTGTCCTCCTGTCAACGGCTAGTTGTTCAACAGCTAGTTGTGATTTTGGTGCTCTCAAAGAAGGAGATGAGCGTGTATTCTTCTCCGTCTTCTGGAACTGGAAGCCCAAGAAATCTGGAATTGTACTTTAAATCTCAGTTTCCAAATATTCTTTATTAATATAAAGAAATGTGACTAATTTTTGTGTTGATCTTGTATTCTGCAACCTTGCTGAATTCACTTATTAATTATGGAAATTTTTCGTAGGTGCCTTCGGATTTTCTACACAGACCTTTATGTTATCTGTGAATAGATTTTATTTCTTCCTTTCAGATCTATATGCTTTTTATTGCCTTTCTTTATCTTCTTATGCTGTCTAGAACTTCCAGTACTATACTGAATAGGAGTAATTGAGAGTGAACATTCTTGCCTTGTTACCAAGCTTAGAAGGAGAGAGTATTAACACTGTTAAGAATTAAGTATGTTTTGTAGGCTAGTTGTAGATAATCAAGTTGAAAAATTTTTATTCTTAGTTTTCAGAGAGTTTTTATCATAAAAGGGTGATGAATTTTGCCAAATGCTTTTTCTGCAACAATTTATATGCTCATGTGAGTTTTCTTCTTTGTCCCATTAATGTGAGATTACATTGACTAACTTTCAAACATTGAACCAGACTTGCATCCCTGGAATAACCCCTACATGGTTATAGTTGTATAATTCTTTTGATATATTGCTGAATTCTATCTGCTAACATTTTGTTAAGGACTTTTGCATCCATTTTCATGAAGAATATTGGTCTGTAGTTTTCTTTTTCATACTATCAGTTCAGTTCAGTTCAGTTGCTCAGTTGTGTCCAGCTCTTTGTGACCCCATGGACTGCAGCATGCCAGGCTTCCCTGTCCAGCACCAACTCCCACAGCTTGCTCAAACTCATGTCCATTGAGTCGGTGATGCCATCCAACCATCTCATCCTCTGTCATCCCCTTTTCCTTCTGCCTTCAATCTTTCCCAGTATCAGAGTCTTTTCCAATGAGTCAGTTCTTCCCATCAGGTGGCCAAAGTACTGGAGTTTCAGCTTCAGCGTCAGTCCTTCCAATGAATATTCAGGACTGATTTCCTTTAGGGTTGACTGGTTTGATCTCCTTGCAGTCCAAGGGACTCTCAAGAGCCTTCTCCAACACCACAGTTCAAAAGCATCAGTTCTTTGGCACTCATCTTTCTTTATAGTCCAACTCTCACATCCATACATGACTACTAGAAAAACCACAGTTTTGACTAGACGGAACTTTGTTGGCAAAGTAATGTCTCTGCTTTTTAGCATGCTGTCTAGATTGGTCAAAGCTTTTCTTCCAAGGAGAAAACATCTTAATTTCATGGATACAGTCACCATCTGCAGTGATTTTGGAGCCCAAGAAAACAAAGTCTCTCACTGTTTCAGTTGTTTCCCCATCCATTTGTCATGAAGTGATGGGACCAGATGCCATGATCTTGGTTTTTCGAATGTTGAGTTTTAAGCCAGCTTTTTCACTCTCCTCTTTCACTTTCATCAAGAGGCTCTTCACTCAAGAGTTCCTCTTCACTTTCTGCCATAAGGGTGGTGTCATCTGTGTAGCTGAGTTTGTTCATATTTCTCCTGGCAATCTTGATTCCAGCTTGTGCTTCATCCAGCCCAGCATTTCGCATGATGTACTCTGCATATGAGTTTAATAAGCAGGGTGACAATATACAGTCTTGATGCACTCCTTTCCCAGTTTGGAACCATTTTTTTATTCCATGTCTGGTTCTGGCTGTTGCTTCTTGACCTGTACACAGATTTCTTAGGAGGCAGGTCAGGTGGTCTGGTATTCCCATCTCTTTCAGAATTTTCCACAGTTTGTTGTGATCTACACAGGCAAAGTCTTTGGCGTAATCAATAAAGCAGAAGTAGATGTTTTTCTGGAATTCTCTTGCTTTTTCTGTTATCCAATGGATGTTGTCAATTCGATCTCTGGTTCCTCTGCCTTTTATAAAACCAGCTTGAACATCTGGAAGTTCATGGTTCATGTATTATTAAAGCCTGGCTTGGAGAATGTTGAGCATTACTTTGCTGGCGTGTGAGATGAGTGCAGTTTTGCGGTAGTTTGAACATTCTTTGGCATTGCCCCTCTTTGGGATTGGAATGAAAACTGACCTTTTCCAGTCCTGTGGAGTCCTCTGGGAGGGTCCCCAGACACAGAGTCCCAAGAGAGTCTCTGTGTTTTGTATTATATTTGTCATTTTTGTTTTGATTTGGTTTCAGGGTAATACTGGCTTCATAGATGAGTTGGAAACCATTCTCTCTACCATTTTCTACAAAATATATTATGTAGAATTTGTGTTAATTCTTCTTTAAATGATGGATAGTATTCTCCGTTAAACCATATTGACCTGAACGCTCGTTTTTCACATTTTAAATTACTTTAGTAGTTACAGGGCTATTCAAATTATCTGATTCAAATTATTGATTGAGTTGTGGTAGCTTGTACTTTTTTTTTTTTAGCTTGTACTTTTTGAGGAATTGATTCATTCACTCTAAGTAGATAGAATTTTTCATGATATTCTCTTATTATCTTTTTGACATCTGCAGGGTATGTAGAAATATTCTGTTTCACTTTCTATATTAACAATTTCTCTCTCTTTTTGTCAGTCTTGCTAGAGATCCATCAATTTTCTTGATCTTTTCAGTGAATCATGTATTTCATTTCCTCTATTATTTTTCTGTTTTCAGTTTCATTGATTTCTGCTTTTATATTTATTATCTCTTTCCTTATGCCTGTTTTAGATTTGTTTTGCTCTTATTTGTCTAGTTTCTAGATATAGAACCTTATGTTATTGATTCGAGGCTTACTTCTTTTTTGGCTTGCAGGAACTTAATTCCCCAACCAGGAATTAAACCCTGGCTCTTTGCAGTGAAAGTACCAAGTCCTAACCACCGGACTACCAGGGAACTCTCAAGACTTACCTTTTTAATGAAAACATTCAGTGCCATACATTTCTCCCTTGTTATCCCACAAAGTTTGTGTCCCACAAAAGTTGTGCCCCACAAAGTTGTGCCCCACAAAGTTGTGCCCCACAAAGTTTGATAGGTTCTATTTTCATTTTCTTTCAGTTCAATGCATTATTAAATTTCCCTTGAGATGTTCCCTTTGACCCATAGGTTATTTAGAAGTGGCTGTTTGGTTTTCAGGTGTTTGGGGATGCTTCTGTTTTTGATTTCTAGTTTGATTCCATTGTGGTTAAAGCATATACTATATGTGATTTCAATTATTTCAAATTTTTTGAGGCTTGTTTTATGGCCCTAAATTTGGTTGATCTTGGTGTACATTCTATGCTCACTTGAAAATAAAGTGCATTTTGTTGTTTTGGGCTGGAGTAGTAGTCTGTGAATGTAAGCTAGATACTGTTTGTTGATGATGTTGTTGGTTGATGGTGTTGTCCTTTGCTGTTTTTTGTCTAGTTCTTCTATCAGTTGTTGAGGATCAGTGTTGAAGTTTCCAACTATAATTGTGGATTGTCTATTCTTTCACTTCTATTGGATTTTGCTTCACACGTTCTGTAGCTCTGCTGTTTGGTACTTACACCTTTAGAGTGCGATGTTTTGGTGGATCAAGCCTTTCCTTATTGCATAATATCCTTCTCTGTCTTGGGTGATTTTCTTTGTTCTGAAGTCTACTATGCTGCTGCTGCTTAGACGGCTTCAGTTGTGTCCAACTCTGTGCGACCCTGTGAACTATAGCCCACCAGGTTCCTTGGTCCATGGGATTCTCCAGGCAAGAATACTGGAATGGGTAGCCATGCCCTCCTCCAAGGAATCTTCCTGACCCAGAAGTTGAACCTGGGCCTCCTGCATTGCAGGCAGACTCTTTACCACTGAGCCACCTGTATTATAGCCACTCCTATTTTCTTTTTAAAATTGAGATATAATCAACATATAACATTATGCTAGTTACAGGTGTGTAATGTAATGATTCAGTATTTATATCTACTGCAAAACAATCACCACAGTAAGTCTGGTTAACATGCATCAGCATAAATAGTTACAATTTTTCTTCTTGTGATGAGAACTTTTAAGATTTACTCTCTTAGCATCTATCAAATATTCAATACAGCAATAGTAACTATAGTCACCATGCTATAACTTACATCCCTAGGATTTATTTATTTATTTTATAACCAGAAGTTTGTACCTTTAACTCACCTCCACCCTTTTGGCCCACCCCTTACTCCCTGTCTCTGGCAACCACCAACCTGTTGTTTGTGTCTATGAGTTCATTTTCATTTTCTAAAGATTCCACTTGTAAGTGAGATCATACAGTATTTGTCTTTCTTATCTGACTTATGTCACTTAGCATTAATTTCCTCCAGTCCCATCCATGTGCTAACAAATAGCAAGATACTCTTCTTTCATGGCTGAAAAATACTCCTTTGTGTACATATTCTTTATCCACACTTCCATCGATGGACACTTAGGTTGCTTCCATGTCTGCAGGGAATATTGGGATGCCAATATCCTTTCGAGTTAGCATTGTGTTTCCTTCAGAGAAATATCCAGAAGTGGCGTTGCTGTCACAGGGAGCTGGGGCCGGGGGCGTGGCCAAGAAGAGTGAAAATAGGCCACTGGTGACTCCGCTGTGCTTCCCCTTTCACTCTTAGATGCTGCCAGGGTCCCTGAAGAGGGAAGACACATGAAGAAAGAGGTAAAAACTATTTTGTTCTCTTTTGCATTTGACAAGCATGCATGGAGCAGCCGCTGAAAGCCGGCACAAGTTTCGGGGGCTGGGAGCACAGTGGGGACTCTCTTCCCTTCGCCTGCCAGTGTGACAACAGGTAGTAGTCCCCTGTCTCTGAGCATCTCTCTGGCGAGTCTTCTGAGAGCAGGAGGGTGCCCTGCCCTCACGGGGTGCCCAGGAGGGGAGAGTGGACCCAGGGAGGCCGGCTCTGAGGTCCTGCGAGGCTCTACGCGGGCTGGTGTTGAGCAGAGCATAGGTCTGAAGCCTTTGTGCACAGCGCCAGCTGTCCCCAGCCTCCGCGCACCATCCCACCTCAGCAGCTTTCCAATCGCAGGCCCGGGGCCCACTCCTTGTGCCCCAGAGACCGCCTGAAGCTCCCTGGGGGTAAGCATGCAGCCTTGCTTTGAGAAGTGCCCCTCTCCCACTGGCCTGGCATCCTCCAGCCAGTCCCTAATGAGGGTGTGACTGGTGGCTGCTGGTAGAGGGGCACCCTGACTCAACCCCTGGAGGCTAGTCTTTGCCACGAGGAATGGATGCTGGTCCTGGCCACAGCCCTTGTGGAAACCCGAAGGGGGCCCAAAGTGCATCCCTCGGAACACTGACCCTGGGACTAAAGCGTGTAAAATAGTTCCCCTGGCAAAAGAAGTTGGGGTCTTGAGCTGTGCTCTAAACTCCATGCTGGGAAATTCATGAGGCATATATAGTTGGTCAAAGGGCCTGAAAAGGCCTATGCTAAAGAATCCCATTTCACATTTTTTAATCTGGCTTCTCTCAGATGGATATGACCTTGAAAACTTTTTTCTGTGTAATGTGATTAACACCTGTGAGCTATATGGTCCCTGTGTGGAATGTCTACCCCATCCGTGCCCGGAGCCAGACCAGCATGACTTCTGGGCCTGGGAACAGGCCCCCTTCTTCCTTTCAGCCAGCAGCCTAGCTTTCCCCACGCTGGTCGTGAACATCCAACAGTCCTTAGCCTAAGCCATGCAACTGGAGGAGATAAACAGCCAGAGCTGTTGGGGGCAGGGGCGCTGATGTGTGGGAACTGTTGGCTGGGCAGGGAGGGGGTGGGAGGAGACGAAGGTCTGGGCTGAGACAGGAGACACACTCTGTTGGCCCGTCCTGGTGACCCCCCCTCTTCCCCAGGGACAGGCCTGAAGGGCGCAACCATGCAAATTGGGACTTAAATTTAACTCTATGTAAATGTAACTCTATGTAAAAGTCTAGTGAGTTAGCTGTCCAGCTCATTGCGTGTGCGCGCGTGCACACATGCACACACACAGGCAGCGGTTGCACATGTGTGGCCCTTGGACTACCTCTAGCCCACAGACAGGTTTTGTTTGACCAGAGTGGTATTTATTTGTCTTGTTTTGTTTTTCAAAGCAAGACACGAAACTCTGGCTTCTTGCTGCTTTTAAAACAGCAAATGATAGGGCAGTGCTGGGCTCACGTTCCCACTTGACTGGAACTGAGATAGGCATGGCCTTTACTCAAGGCTGGTGTCCACACCTGGTTGATTAGTTTCCTACTGAGCCCAGGGTACGGGGCCGGGGGGGCGGTGCTCTGAGTGGTCCCTTGGACCACATTCTCCTGAGTCCTCTCAGATCCATCTAAATGCTCTCCTGGCATCATATTTAATGGCTGGCTTTAGAGTTGTTGTTGTTGTTTTTTCTCCTGGTCTTTAAAGTCAGAGTTTGGCCCTGTCTCTTTCCTATGTGAAACCCTTCCTTGGTTGCCCCAAGGTAAGCTCCAAGTCACCTAGGACCTGGCATTTGAGGTGCTCAGCAGTTTGGTGCCACTCAAAGCTTAAGAGCTGGCCAGCAAGTTTATAGAAGTTTGGATGGATGGTTGATTGGATGGATGGATAGTCTGGAAGAAAGGAAGAAATGCTAGTCCTACATGGTGTTGGGCTGATGGGAGAGGCATGGCATATACCGAAAAGGCCCATGAGCTTCTAGAATTCCCTATCCTGCTGTGCAACCAGTCACTGTCCTCCTGGGATCAGGGAAAAGGGGTTGGCGTAGGTGCGCAAGAAGAGCTGTCTGGAAGATGTCAGCGACCAGGTGGCTCAAAGACAAACTCTTCCTGGCCCAGGCTCCTGCCTAGACACAGCACCATGCACCTCCTTGGCCCTTCGCTCCTGCTTCTTGGTAAGGATGGCGGTCTCGGTGGGTCCTTGGGTCTGGGCTGATGGTGGGAGCCGGAGGAGGAGGAAAGACAGGGGCAGGGAAGAGTAAATGTGGGGCAGGGTGGAGACAGGCAGTGTGTCTGTGTGTATATATATGTGTGTGTGTGTGTGTGTGTGTATATATATCTGTGTGTGTGTGTTTGGGCTTCCAAGGTGGCATTGGTGGTAAAGAACATGCTTGCCAAGGCAGGAGACATAAGAGACGCGGGTTCGATCCCTGAGTTGGAAGATCCCCTGGAGGAGGTCATGATATCTCACCCCAGTATTCCTGCCTGGAGGATCCCCATAGACAGAGAAGCCTGTCAGGCTATAGTCCATGGGGTCACAAGGAGTCGGACATGACTGAAGCAACTTAGCACGCATGCACGTGCATATCCAGGGGATCTTCCCAACCTAGGGCTTGAACCTGGGTATCCCGCAATGCAGGCAGATTCTTCACCATCTGAGCCACCGGGGAAGCTCATATGTGTGTGTGTGTGTGTGTGTGTGTGTGTGTGTGTGTGTACACACACACACCTCTCCCTTTCCCTCCCTGCCTCTTCAGGGGAAATTCTTTATTCCTTTGAAAGTTCTCAGTGTCCCTCAGTAATGTTTTCTGTTTACTTTGGTGGGTTCCAGGATATTTGGTTTTCTCTGACTCAACTTATAATGCCTGGACGTTTAAGCATCCTAAGACCCTCTATGCCTGGGATGGAGCCTGTGTCTGGATCCCTTGCACATACAGTTCGCTAAAGGGTAGTGGACACATCCTAGATAACCTGACTGTGTACCACAATTTTACATATGACAAGATGGCCAAGAACTACATTGGGACCATCCTGTATTCTAAGAACCTGACAACTGAGGAGTCTACCTCCAGTCAGGAAAGGGTACGATTCCTGGGAAACCGCAGAAACAACTGTACGCTCCTCATCAATCCTGTCAGAGTCGATGACAGCGGTCTTCTGGGGCTGAGGGTGATGTCGAGGACTGACAAATGGATGGCATCTCTAAACCTCAGCATCTCTGGTAAGGCCCTGAGGATGGGTCCCTTTGTCTCAGCAGGCAGGATGGTGGGGAAACATCCGACTCCTGGGACCGATCACAAACTGGGCTGCCTGCTGAGGCCAGACGGGGATGCCAGAGGCTCACCAGGGTGGCTGAAGGGCCCCGTGGTACCCATGGCAACCTGGAGTGTGGGCGTTCACCCCTCCTTGAGCAGACTGCCTGACACTCAGCTCCTGTGCATTCCAGAATCTGGCTTCCGGGTTGCCTGATTTTTCCAGGAAACATGGAGATCTGAATTTTCGAGGGAAGCCTCCCAATGCGTTAATGTGAGGGATTAATTCTAATTAGCCCTTTGCGGCTACCTGACACACGGATAGGGTATGAACAAAACACAGGTGTGGGGCCCCCACCCCAGACGGCATGCCCACTCTGTTCCACAGCCTGTGGATTTGGTGGGTGTTTCTATGCAGCCCTATGTTTGGGGTGAGAGATGCCACAGCATCTCTGAGGCATCATGAGGGTGGCCCAGCCCCGGGGACAGCAGAGACTGGCTGCACAACAGGCCTCTCCACTAAAGGAGAGTAAACACTGATAAGGCAAACACCAGGGCGTGTGGTTGAAGTAAGCACAAAACATAAGACACAGTTCCTCAGGAGGATCAGCTTTCACAAGCCCTTTCAGAGGGTATTTCGGCTGAGCAGAGAAAGGCAGGCCCGGAGAGAGGTGGACAGAGTGGCTGGGGATTCCTGATGGGTTATGTGGGGCAGGGTGTCGAAAGTGGGTCCATCTCTCGGGCTTCCAGCATGGTCTCTGCTCTTTTTGTTTTTCTTTTTTTAAGACAGGTTTTATTGAGATATGTCTAATACAACTCACCTACTAAAAGTGTTCAGTTCAGTGTTTTTTAGTGTTATTTATAGACATGTTCAACCATTACCACAGTCAATTTTAGAACATTTTCATCACCACAGAAAGAACTGCAGTGCCTTCATCTGTCACTCCCGTGATGGTTAATTTGTGTGTAGAGATGGCTGGGCTACAGTAGGCTGGAATGTGATCGAACATTATTTTGGATTTTCTATGAAGATGTTTTTAGTTAAGATTAATATTTCTTTTATTTTTAAAAACGTATTTAATTGGAGGATAATTACTTTACAATATTGTGATGGTTTTTGCCATACATCAGTATGAACCGGTCACAGGTATACAGGCGTCCCCCCATCCTGAACCCCCCTCACACCTCCCTCCCCACCCTAACTGCCCAGGTTGTACAAAGAACATTGCTGTGGGTGCCCTGCTTCACACACCAAACGCACACGGGTTATCCATTTGCATGTGGCAGTGTGTATGTTTCAGGGCTACTCTCTCAAATCATCCCACCCTCTCCTTCTCCCACTGAGTCCCTGCTCTTTTGCAGAGAGGGCTCCTCAACCCCACATAGAGCTCCCTCAGGAAATCCGGGAGGACCAGGAAGTCACTGCCACCTGCTCGCTGAATTTCGCCTGCTATGATTACCAGATCCATCTGCAGTGGTCCCTGGAGGGGTCTGTGACCACTTCTACCATCCTCTCCCCTGAGACAGTCGCCACCCAGAGCAGGCTCAGTTTCCAGCCCAGCTGGACTCACAATGGCAAGAACCTGACCTGCCAGCTCTGGGACCCCATGAAAAAGCAGCTACTCTCGGAGAAAACAGTGTTGCTGGAAGTGAAGTGTGAGTCTCCCCGATGCTCCTGTGGGAGGGACGAGGGTCCTGTCATCTCTTCACCCCCTCAAAGGGGCATGGGAGCTCAGAGAAGGAAGCGTGACGGGTCTGTGGGCTCCCGCAGATGGGAATGGTCCAGGCAGAGCTGCGGCACCTCCTCTATCTTTCCCATCATCAGCGCTGGTGTTTCAGGGTACGGATTCATGTTAGCATCTGCTTCCCAGGTGGCTCTCGTGGTAAAGAACCCACCTGACCAAGCAGGAGACATAAGAGACGCAGCTTTGATCCCTGGGTTGGGAAGATCTCCCGGAGGAGGGCATGGCAATCCACTCCAGAATTCTTACCTGGAGAATCCCCCTGGACAGAGGAGCCTGACAGGCTACAGTCCATGGTGTCACAAAGAGTTGGACAAGACTAAAGTGACTGAGCATGCACACATGCCAGTCAAACAGAATAAAATAATTTAATCTATCCTCAAGCCATGACATGATTTGGGGATCACTTGGCTAAGGGTTTTTTGTTCCCCTGGGGGGATGGGGTGAAGAACTTTTTCACATCATTACTGGAGCCTCATTCATTCATTCAATAAATATTTATTGTGAACCTACTAGGCGCTAAGCCGTATCATGGCTGCCAGGCATAGAGCAGTGAGCAAAGTTCTTGCCCATGTGGAACGAGCATTGCAGTGGGGGACAGGAGAGCAAATAGATGATCAGGGGAATACAGAACATAATTGTATGTCGTACTAAGTGTAGTTAAGAAAAAATAGGGACTTCCTTGGTGGTCCAGTGGTTAAGACTCTGCCTTGCAATGCAGGGGGCATGGGTTTAGTCTCTAGTCGGAGAACTAAGATCCCACATGGTGGAGAGCAGCTAAGCTCATGTGCCAAAACCAGAAAGTCCATGTGCCGCAACTAGAGAGTCTGTGCTCCACAACTAGAGAGTCCATGTGCTGCAACAAAAGATCCCACATGATGCAACGATGACCCATGTCCTGCAACTAAGTCCCAACTCAGTTAAATAAATATTTAAAAAGGGAAAAAGTAAAAGGAAATCAGGGCTAGAACAGAGAGAGTGAAGGGTGGAGGCTGAACTCAGTGAAGGAAGCTGAGACTCAGTGAAGGGAGGGACTGAGGCAGGCATACAGTATCTTTGTAAGAAGAGCATTCCAGGGAGAGGGAAGAACAAGTCCAAGACCTTGAGGTAGGAACTTGGCATGTCTGCATCAGAGCAAGGGGCTCTCAACCTTGGCAAGGTGTCCAAGGGGCCCAATGGTAGGAAAGGAAGGCCGAGAGAAACTGGGACACTAGCTCTCAGGGGCTGCAGTGAGGGGTTTAGGTTTTTCTCTAAGTGTGGAATCCACCGAACAGCTTCAAGCAGGCGAGTGGCAAGCTCTGATGGACCGTCCTGGGAATGCTGCTGGCTGCTGGCAGAGACCAGAGCTTTGGGGACTGGGGTTGGGGGGAGCAGAGAGATGACTTGGGAGACTGTGACAGTCCCCTGGTGCTTGGACCAGCCCACCTTTGTTGACAAGGGCAACAGGGAGTGGCTCCAGACTCTCGTCCTGTGTAGGCTGCTACTTTATCAGAATAAAAGGGCTGCAACTTCTCAGCACTTAACACCCTCGGAGAATTCCCTACCCCTTCTGCACTGTCCTCTGCTCCTCCAGATGCACCAAAGTTGAAGATCCAGGTCAGCCCTGAAGAAGCCACCGTCACAGAGGGAGAGTCTGTGACCATGAGGTGCCAGGTCATGAGCAACCCGCCGCACAAGAATGTGTCCTGGTTCAAGGACAGGATTCAGCTGAAGGAGCAGGGGACAACAGTCACTCTGCCCGAAGTGACCAGGACGATGAGCGGGCAGTACACGTGCCAGGTCTCCAATGAAGTGGGCACAAGACGGTCAGACGCGGTGGATCTCCAGGTGCACTGTGAGCCTCCCGGGAGCTGCAAGGGGCAGGCTGGGGGCAGCAGGGGCGCCACCCAAGCTCTCAGGACGGGACCCATAGAGGCCTCTGCTCACACCACCCCCCGCCTCGACTCCTTCTTCCAGATGCTCCAGAACCTTCCTCGGTTCAGATCTCCCCCTCGTCAATTAAAGAAGGAGTTACAGTAGAGCTGGCTTGTATATCAGCAGCCAACCCTCCTCCAGCTAATTACACTTGGTACTTCAATGGCCAGGAAATGCTTGGAAAGAACGGCAGGACCTTCCAGATCCCTCAAGTCCTCGTCAAGCATGCTGGGAGGTACTCCTGCTTGGCAGAAAATAGTCTTGGGCCTGGATCTGTTGACCAGGAAGCTGACTTGGACGTCCAGTGTGAGTAGTCACAGAGGAAATAGAAGAGTCCGAGAAGGGACAGCAAGTGGAAACCAGGGGCTCCTGACAGATGAGCTTCTGGGAGGCGGGTGTTGTGCTATTGTTCAGTCGTGTCCTTAGCACCAGAACAGGGCCTGGCTGGTGGGAGGTGCTCAGTAGATGTTTGTTGACTGAATGAATGGCAAGCTGCCAGGGTCCCGTGAGGGACAAGGAGACTTGGTGTTGCTAAGCAGCGGCTGAGTCCCTGGAGGGGTCCTGAAGTTTTCGAGAACTGGGGCAAAATGCCTTGTTTACCCCTCTGTCATCTGGCCCTGTTTAGCACCAGTGGGTCTTGGCACTGAGCAGAGCCCAGGACAAAGAGAGTCCCTGGATTTGATCCTTGGACTCTGGGGTGTCATAGTATGGGCCAAATACACTGGATATCCAAATCCTGGAATCTAGACAACGGATATGGTTTACACTAGTAGCAGCAACGTGTTTACCACCTGCCATGTGTCGCTAATGGCCTCCTCTCACTCTATCCTCACAATGGTTCCACAAGGTTAGCTACTCACAGGACCCCATCTGACAGATGAGTAAACTCAGGCCTGCAGCTTCCAAGCAGCAGGATCCAGCAGTCTGGCTCCAGAGCTATGCGTTCTTTTTTAAATGAACGCCCTTGCTATATGACCAAGCCTTGACAGTCCCCAGACCCATGTAGAGATCCATAAACAGCAGCCCCTCCTTGCTCAGCACCATATGTACGTACTCTGCCCAGGGCTGTGCTCTTAACCACTGCACCATCCTGCCTCTAACCACAACCAGGCCAAATGGCCAGGGCAAGAGGGAAGCTCAAGCCTTCCCTCAGCTAACTGATAAACTGCGTCAATGCAGGGCATGGGGAGAGCAGAGAGGAAGCCGGAAGGAACAGATACTGATATTAGAGGTGGCTGTCTTTTCTTCATCCATCTCTCTGGTTTTCTCCCAGATCCCCCCAAGGGGGTCACCACGGTGATTCAAAACCCCACACCGATCCGGGAAGGAGACAGTGTGACCCTGTCCTGCACCTTCAATTCCAGTAACCCCAGAGTTACTCGATATAACTGGAACAGCCCAGGCTCCCAAGACCAAACATCACAGGAGAAGCTGACGATTCAGAAAGTCACCTGGGACGCAGCGCCAGTCAAATGCGAAGCCTGTAACCAGTGGTGTTCGTGGTCTCCCTCTGTCAACCTGAACGTCCACTGTGAGTGCCCCAGGCCTGGGGGAACTGGGGGGTAGGCCAGTTGGGATAACGAGGTTCTAAGAGTGAGGAGCCCGAAGCCTGAACCACAGTCCTCACTGAGAACTGAGGGATGAGTCAGGCCTCAGAGCCAAGGGGAGAGGGAGTCTTGGGGACAGGAGGACAGGAGGAGGGAAAGGGACCCCAGAGATCAGCCTGAGGTCTTTGCTTTCCAGATGCTCCCAAGGACGTCAGCATCCAGATCAGCCCTCATACAGAGGTCCGATCTGGGGAGCAGGTCCTCCTCCGGTGTGAGTTCTCAAGTAGCCATCCCGAGGATGTCCACTACTTCTGGAAGAAAGATGGAAACCTTCTGGAGAAACGGAAGACACTTACCTTTGACTCCATCTCTCCAGAAGATTCGGGAACCTACCACTGCTTGGTCAACAACTCCATTGGACAGACCTCATCTGAGGCCTGCGAGCTCCGAGTGCTGTGTGAGTGGCTGGAACTGGAGGCAGACGGCAGAGATGGGCAGAGGACCAGAGACCTGAATCCTGACTTTGCTTGTCCTGCAGATGCTCCCAGGAGGCTGCGTGTGTCCATCAGCCCGAAAGACGGCGTGGTGGAGGGGAAGATGGCAGTCCTGACCTGTGAGAGCGACGCCAACCCTGCCCCCTCCCACTACAACTGGTTTGATGGGAATAACCAAGACCTCCACCATTACGGTCAGACGCTGAGGTTGGAGCCCGTGAAGCTGCAGCACTCAGGCAGCTACTGGTGCCGGGGGGCCAACCGTCTGGGCCAGAGCCAGTCGCCCCCCACCACCCTCACTGTCTACTGTAAGGGCCCCTTCTTCTTCTTCGTGGGCCCTGGCCACTCCTGGGGCTTCCTCCTTGGCTGTGTTGCTGTGTGTTCAGACCACATCCCTGCCCCGGCCCTGCCCACCCTCCCTCCCCTGCAGGGCCCCCCTGCTCCACACACAGCTCTTCCAT
This sequence comes from Odocoileus virginianus, assembly GCF_023699985.2. NCBI lineage: Eukaryota > Metazoa > Chordata > Mammalia > Artiodactyla > Cervidae > Odocoileus > Odocoileus virginianus. Next base: position 15,443,526 of record NC_069693.1, on the reverse strand, counting down.
CTTCCTTTTCTTGCTCAGTCTCTGCAGACTCCAGAATGACTGCCTCTCTGCCTGCCCCCCTCCTTCCAGACACCCTGAGCGCCTATTGGCTCCCTCTTTCTTTCCCTCCCTCTCTGTCTCACCCTTGATAGGCTGCTTGTTTCTATCTTTTGATTTTTGCCTCCTCTCCCCCCTCAAGTCTTTCACTGTTGGCTGGGTATGTCTCCTTGCAGAAATATTCTGGTCGTGCACAATAGGCTTCTAGAGACCCGTGTCCATACACCCTTCTTTGTCATTTAGATGGTGAAAGCGCTCACACAATGCCTTGAATTTTCCTTTCTTCATGTAATGGGGGCTTCCCTGGTGGCTCAGATGGTAAAGAATCTGCCTGCAATCCTGGAGACCCAGGTTCGATCCCTGGGCCAGGAAGATCCCTGGGAGAAGGGAATGGCAGCCCACTCCAGTACTCCTGCGTGGAGAATTCCATGGACAGAGAGGCCTAGCGGCCTACAATCTGTGGGGTCTCAAAAAGTCGGACACGACTGAGCGGCTAACACTTTCACTTTCCATGTAATAACAGCACTTGGAGATTGTTCTAGATTTGTGCGCAAATAGGTGTCTGAAGAATCTGGAAACATAGGGGGAAATATTTACTTATTGTGTTTTTTCAGGTTAGTGATTGGAGCCTCTAAATTTAAATTTACAGGATCATCACCATGCATTGGCTAAAGGGAGCCAATCTGAGGGTGCCATTCGGAAAAGTAACTTAAAACCACGTTCCCTAGGTCTTCCCTCCGCAGACACCCTGAGACCTGCTTCTTTTCCTCAGGTGTAATATTGAAAAACTATGTGCCCAGTGCCCTCCTCAAGGCTGGACACAGTCTCCTGCTCCGGGCACACCCACAAGGAGAATTGTAGGCTAGGTTATCTCCTGGACTCACTGGGTTGAAGGACAAGTGACTTTAAGTCAAATGGCCCTTGGGGCTTCCCAGGTGGTGCTATGCAGGAAATGCAAGATCCCTGGGTCAGGAGTATCCCCTGGAGGAGGGCATGGCAACCCACTCCAGTATTCTTGTCCGGAGAATCCATGGTCAGAGGAGCCTGGAGGGCTACAGTCCATGGGGTCGCAAAGAGTTGAACACAATTGAAGTGACCTAGCACAGGCTCACACTCAAGAGGCCTTCTGATGAGACGGTTTATAGGGTTGCGTGCTCTTCGTGTGCCCAAGTCTGTCAAAAAGCAGGCACTCCTCTTGAAAACTGACTGCACTTGCCTTCTAATGAGATGTCCAGAGGGCAGGGCCAGCTTCTCCCTCTTTTTCTGAGTCACATGCCCAGGGCATGGAGGAGTCTCGCAGGCTAGAAGGACAGTGGCCTCGCAGAGAGAAGCCGAGGATGCCTCCCAGGCAAATGGCGGAGCGGGCCTGCTCCCCGACTGAGGCTGTGTCATCCACTGACGGACCTCCCTTCTCCATCAGACAGCGCTGCCACTATCAGCAGACGTGCGGCCTTGGGAGTGGGGTTCTGCCTGGCCATCTTCCTTCTGGCCATCTGGGGAGTCAAGCTTCAGCGGAGGTGAGTGCCTCCCACCGCCCGCCTCCTTTGCTTTGCTCCCCCCATCCCAGTGGGTGGGTCCCTGGTCACTCAGCCCTGCAGCCCCCAACATGCCAGGTCCTCAGGGCACTCTCCCCAGGCCCTTTGTCTTCCCTGATCACGTCTTTATTTCTCAGCTGGAAGAGGATTCAGAGACAGCAGGGCCTTCAGGAAAGTTCCAGTGGACAGAGCTTCTTTGTGAGGAACATAAAGGTAGGAGGGCAGAAAGAGGAAATGCAGGGCAGGTCTTGAAGTCAAGAAAGAAGCAAAGTGGGAAATCAACTATGTGTCAATTAAAAAAATAAAAAAGAACTTTCCTGGCGGTCCAGGGGTTAAGACTTCGCCTTCCAGTTCAGGGCATGTTGAGTTCCATCCTTGGTCAGGTAGCTAGGATCCCAGATGCCACAGGACCAACAAACTGAAACATAAGTCAGAAGCAATATTGTAACAAATTCAATAAAGACTTTATAAAGGACGGTCCACATTAAAAAAAAAATCTTTAAAAAGAAACACAGTGGACATGGGTGATAGAGTACTGTGGGGGTGGGTGGGGGAGCTAGGATGGGGAGAGGAGTGGTAAGAGCTGAAATTTTGTCTTTCTCTCAGGCTAGAAGGACCCCCCAAGCTGAACGCCCCCACTCCCTGGGGTGCTACAACCCCGTGATGGAAGATGCAGTCAGCTATGCTACCTTGAGCTTTCCTCTTGGAGAGACTGACACACAGAGACTTAGGTACCAGGGGGTGTCACCTGCACCCTGGGAGGGCCATGGGGCAGGGCTCCCGTCCTGCCTTCCTCTTTGCTTCGTCTTCTCATTCCAGCTCTATAACAATCCCCTGGAGAATGGTCGGGGGAACTGGATCTATGCCTTCAAGCCTGGGCCAGTCTCCCTTGCCAAGGTTGAGGCTTCATGAAACGTACACACATACATTCACTAGGTGGACACCTGAGCTCCTGCTCTGAACACTGGACATCACACACAGGGTGCTTGAGAGGCTGGGGGTGCTCTTAGGGGCTTGGGGAGTTGGAAAAAGGAGCAAATGGCATGCAAAAGTCTTCACCTATGGTTATCGATCTGCCTTCCCTCTCAGAGATGCAGAAAGCTCAGAGATGAGGGAAATTCCCCCAAGCAGGGACGACAGCGTCACCTACGCTGTGGTGCAGAACCGTCAAGTGGTGAGAGGCAGGGCTGTGGGAGGCGGGTGGAGGGGGGGCCTGGCCTCGCCCCTGAGTCCCAGACGGGAAGGACCCGGGTGGGCTCCGTGGTGGCAGAGGCTGAGCAGTGGGGAGGGCTGCCCAGGCCCCAGCATGGTCAGAGCCCAGGCAGGCGCCTCCCAGTTACAGAGGTTGGCTGTGGCCGGTTTCCAGACAAGAGAGCTTCGTCTTGGGCCCTTGGACCCCAGGGTGGGGGTGGGGGGAGCCGGGAGAGAAGGGGCAGTGGGAGTGGACAGTGGGAGGCTGCTCACCACACTGTGGCTTCCTCAGGCCGACTATGAGAACGTGACTCCGGAGGTCCTAGACGATGAGGGCATTCATTACTCGGAGCTGGTCCACTTCGGGAATGGGAAGCGGGCGCTGGCCCAGGAAGGAGTGGAATACGTGACCCTCAAGCACTGATGGGCCAAAACCTTCTCAGCCCCCACTGCTCTGCTGGGGCATTATACATGTGCACGCACGCATGCATGGTTATGCAACCCAGCTGGTGCAGAGAACTTTGTTCGTGGCCCAGACACGGTCTCCCTTCTTAGCACTGGTAACCCTTCAAAGGGTTTGTTCCTGGTCCTTTCCTCCCAGCATCTCATCTACATACCTACCCTGAACTGTACACATCTTCCCCCTACCCCTCCCCAGCCATCTGTCACCACCTGTGTGTGTGTGGTCTGTTAGTCACTCAGTCGTGTCCAACTCTTTGTGACCCCATGGACTGTAGCCCGCCAGGCTCCTCTATCCATGGGATTCTCTGAGCAAGAATACTGGAGTGGGTTGCCATGCCCTTCTCCAGGGGATCTTCCCAACCCAGGAATAAACCTGGGTCTGCTGCATTGCAGGCGGAACCTTTACCATCTGAGCCACCATCTGCCCCCTCCCAAACCCCATCCCCTAGGTGGCTGTGTCCCCGCTGGGATCAGCTGGTCATTATTTTTATTTCTCCCTCACCCTGTTCCTTTGACAAGTGACCCCTGCTCTAATAACTGCACTCACTAATATAATGCCTAATTTTTGCCTCTGGGACAGAGCCCGGGAAATGAGGAATAGAAACGAGGTAGAGAGAGGCACTGCCCTGGGCCAGTTCCTCTTCTAGGAGGCATTCCACGTAGTGGATTATGCTGCTGCGGCCCCTGTCCTTGGAGGTCTCGGGGTCTGAGATGTACACCGATGTGGAGACACATGTAACAGACACAGAGCTGCACAATAAACCTGACTCAGACATCGCATCAAAGAGCCAGTGAGTGATTTCCAGTCTGCAGAGTCTGAGTGGGGACAGGGAGATGGGGCAGGCATCCTGGGGCTTGGGAAGAGGGGAAAGGTCATGATCAAATCACCAGACTGGACAGCCCATCTTCTGGTTGCCGAGAGTCCACTGGCATCACAGACAGAGTCTGGGTCTTGACTCTTCCACTTGACCAGCCAAGTGAGCTTGGGCAGAGTTCACCGGCTTCTCTGAGCCTCAGTTTCTTCATCTGTTAAAAAGAAGATGCAGGTGGTTCGAGATAGGAAATGAGCTATAATCTTATGTCATATTATAAGAAGGCTAACATAGCAGCCAAAAGTCCCTAAAAATCAAATTCCTATCTGATTTGCATTTCTTGAAGACCGTGAAAAGCGGAAGCCAACTCATTACTCACAGCACTTCTCAAAAAGTGACCCTGCTGAGTTCTTTCGCAACCCACAGCTGCATACCTTCTCGAAGACCTGGAGAGACCCCTCACTCTTTCTACCTTCGTTTACCCGCACTCATTTTCTAGTATGCTCCCTGGCCAACTTGCCCTCTGCTTCTCCATCTGTTCTCTCTATCCATTCCACTTCTGCCAAGGGGCCAAAGCCCATTCTCCTTTGGGGCAGGAAGGTGTGGTTCATCAATCAGCAAGATGCCCAGCAAATTCCTGGCCTGTGATGGGTGCTCTAAGGCATCACCTTCCTTTCCTGCCCCCACCTTTCCCCCCTGCCCAACACCAGATGCTCTCTGCAAGGTCGTCCCTCTGAGGAGTGGGGTGCTGATTACCCATCTTCTTGTCCCTGGTTTGACTTCTTCCTTTTTTTTCTTTCTTTATTGGCCACACCATGTGACTTGGGGCAACTCAATTCCGGGGCCCTCATAGTGAGAGTGCTGAGTCCTAACCACAGGACTGCCATGGAATTCCCTGGTTTGACCTCTTGTGAGCACCATATGCTTTTCTAGAGAAGGCTTTGAGGATTGTTGAAATGAGAGGGAAAGGGCTTGGGAACCAGAATCACTGAACCCATTCAACCATTTACCTACTGAACACCTGTCACTGCATCCAGCACAGAACCAGTTATTGGGATACCAAAAGAAGATAGAGCATGGTCCTCATCTTAGGGGTCCCTGGTCTAGCTGGCCAGAGGGTTTTAGATGCCCAAGGAGCTGACGGCAGCCTGAAGAGGCCTGGTACGGGGTTCCCTGGCAACCAGCAGCGGCTTCCATCCTGGCCCCGTGCCTGGCTGCTGATACCAACCTTCTTCATGACCAATTGCCCGAGAGATTTAGTGTGATCAGGCCCCACCGAGATGTGCACAGCAGAGTGGGCAGCGCTGGGGCCAGAACACATGTAGCCCCGCATCCAGCCCAGACCTCACCGTCCTCCCAGAGCCCAGACAATAGACCATTCATCCGACTCAGTGAGCCCCTGCTGCATATGCAACAGGCAGAGGACAGAGCAGACAGAAGGCTTTGCCCTCACCGGCCAACATTCTAGCAGTTGTTGCTGCTTAGTCACTAAGCCATGTCTGACTCTTTTGGGAGCCCATGAACTGTAGCCCACCAGGCTCCTCTGTCCATGGGATTCTCCAGGCAAGAATACAGGAGTGGGTTGCCATTTCCTTCTCCTGGAGATCTTCCCAACCCAGGGGTGGAGCTTGCATCTCCTGCATTGGCAGGAAGATTCTTTACCACTGAGCCACCAGGGGAGCCGTACATTTTAGCAGAGGAGCTGGCAAATCTGATGTCGCAGAGTTTCAGGTGCTCGGAATAAACAGAGAATGACAGCAGAGGGGCTGGAGCAGAGGCAGGGCCCATAGGATGCAGGGGCCAGGGGCGTCTCTGAGGAAGTGACGCTTGGCAGACAACTGAACTGCCAGGTGGGAGAGCCAGTGGAGAAGGGCTTGAAGACCCGTGGTCTCCCTTGGAGCCCAGCTTTGTTCATCTCCCAAACACTCATCGCAACAGGTAAAATGGCACTTCTATTGATTTTTTTCCCCCAGCCTTGTCAATTTCTGAGTGTTTCCAAAAGACAAAACCCTAAAGAGCAGGTGGTGAGTTCTTCTATATCCCAGGGGAGGTGCTGGATGACACAGGCAGGGCTGGGAAGGGAGGTGACAGAGAACCTGAGATTCAAAGAGAAATATGACCATTTCTTCGGAGGGAGCTGTGGATCCTCTGAGACTCTCACGCTGCCCGCACTTGAAGCCTGATAGGAAGCACTTTCAGGGAGCCACTTGGAGACGCTTATTCTGGGTGACGTGGAATTCGGGGAGGACATAGTGGCCTGGTGACTGACACACACGCTCAAGAAAGCTGAAGTCCAGAGAGGCCGTACTGTTAGTCTCACACAGGAGAGAGACAGATGGATAGACAGACACTTGCTCAAAGACAGAAAGACAGGATCACAGAGACAGCCTGGGGCCATTTAAATCTCACTTAGGGAGGATGGGGCCTCCCAGGTGGCTCAGTGGGTTAAAGAGCTGGTCTGCAATGAAGGAGATGCAGGGAGATGCGAGTTCAATCCCCAGGTCAGGAAGTCCCCCTGGAGAAGGGAGTGGCAACCCTTTCCAGTATTCTTGCCTGGAGAATCCCATGGACAGAGGAGCCTGGTGGCCTACAGCCCATGGGGTTGCAAAGAGTCGGACACGACTGAAATGACTAAGCAGGTATGTAGGGAGGATGACGCCAACAGGGAAGTGAATGACCGAGTTCCCAGAGGCTGAGATGAAAGGTAAACAGCCAGATGGAGGCATGTGGCACCCAGTGTCCCCTACAAGTGCCCCCAGGAGGGGTCCCCTCTGCCATCAGTGCAGCTCAGAGAAGGGCAGGGCGGACCACCGCCCGGTACTTCAGTGCCATCCATCTCAACTTTGTTTGCTCCTGGTCTCTCCTCCTCCTACTCCTGCTGACACGGGGAGGATCAATAACCACTGTCGGGGACTTCCCTGGTGGTCCAGTGGCTAAGACTCCACGCTCCCAATGCAGGGCATCCAGGTTCAAGCCCTGGTCAGGTAACTAGATCCTGCATGCTGCAACTAAAATCCAGCACAGCCAAATAAATAAATAAATATGAGAAAAAGCAACAACAGTCTTCAGGCAAGAGGGGAGGGGAGAGGGAGAGGGAGGATGGGCCTGTTATCAGGTATGGGGAGAGCGGAAGCTCCAACTAGGCATGATGATCTCATTATCCCACATTATCCCACCTACTACCTGCCAAGTGGAGATGCTATGGTGACCAGAGGGACTTTTTTAGTCTCTGAGAGTGAGCCCAGCCCTGCCCACGAGCTCATCCAAGAGTAGTAGCCTCAAACCCCAAGCCAGGTTTGAACAGACTGGTGGGGGTGGGGGAGAATAAAACTGTGTTCTGGTTGTACCCCACCCACCCTGCTCTTTAAAGGTGCTGGCCAGCCACACTTCCCTCCACCCAATGAAAGCCCACACCTCTAACCTCTCCCCTTCCTGTCTGTGTTCACATCACCTTGGACCCTCACCTCCTTCGGAGATGGTCCATTAGCTGCTCATCCAGGCTGTGAGTGCTTCAGGCTAATGGCCCTGCCACCCCGCCCTTCTCTCCCTTCCGGCTCACTGCCCATCGTGGCCACCCTCCCTCGGGGGACTCCTGAGCCTCAGACATCTGGCAGCACCAGGAGGTGAGTCCCTCTTTCTATGGCTTCTCTCCCTGTAAGAATGATTCCCCAGATCCCTGCAAGAATGATTGCCCAAATCCCCAGATGCCTCCACTCAGGGGGAACCCCTGAAGTCAGCTAAAGTCATTCCCCTACACCAAGGGGACTTGGCTTGCCCCTGGACTCTCCTCAGGCGACCCTCTTCTGCCCATGACCACAATCTTCACCTTCCCCATACCCCGACTTCTCCTTCCCTCAGCTGAGAGCTGCCACCTGCCCCACATTGCCTGCTACAGGGGAGCAGGGCCCTCTCTTTCCAGGGAATTAGGAAAGGGGCATGAACACAGGAGTCTAGACTCCTCTCTTGAGAAAAACATCCTCTCGGGCTTAACTCTGGTTCTGAACTCTCTCCACCCCTTGTTTTCCCAGAGGCTCAGGAATCAGGAGGTCCTGTCTCTCCTGGGACCTGCCCACCTGTGTTCCATCTCCCCCCTGTTACCAGCAATCGCATACTCCATTTTAAGGGGGCATGTGGTGAAGAGAAAGCAGAGGGCTGAGAGCAAGTGGTCCCTGCTCGAATCCAGGCTTGACTGCTAAAGAGCTGCCACCTCCCTCTACGGGGCGTCCATCTGTCCACCGATCTCACTAGACGGCTTCTCGCGCCTTGAGCGGTGCTGAGACGAGTCTGTGCCTCCAGGAGCCCCCGTTCCCCGGTCCCGGGAGATCTGAGATCAGGGAGTGAGTGGGACGCATGAGGGGCCCCATGGACCTGCCCCCGCAGCTCTCCTTCGCCCTCTATGTGGCCGCCTTCGTGCTGGGCTTTCCACTCAACACCCTGGCAGTTGCGGGCGCCGTGTCCCACGCCCGGCTGCGCCTCACCCCCAGCCTGGTCTATGTCCTCCACCTGGGCTGCTCTGATCTTCTGCTGGCGATCTCTCTGCCCCTGAAGGCGGTGGAGGCCCTGGCTGGGGGCGCCTGGCCCCTGCCGGCCCCCCTCTGTCCTGCCTTCGCCCTGGTCCACTTCGCTCCACTCTATGCGGGCGGGGGCTTCCTGGCTGCCCTGAGTGTTGGCCGCTACCTCGGAGCTGCCTTCCCCTTGGGATACCAAGCTGCCCGGAGGCCACTCTACTCCTGGGGCGTGTGTGTGGCCATATGGGCCATCGTCCTCTGTCACCTGGGGCTGGTCTTTGGGTTGGAGGCCCCAGGGGGCTGGCTGGACAATTCCACCAGCTCCCTGGGCATAAGCACACCAGTCAATGGCTCTCCAGTCTGCCTGGAGGCTTGGGACCCAGCATCGGCGGGCCCTGCTCGCTTCAGCCTCTCGCTCCTGCTTTTCTTTCTGCCCCTGGTCATCACGGCCTTCTGCTATGTGGGCTGCCTCCGGGCACTGGCCCGCTCGGGCCTGAGCCACAGACGGAAGCTAAAGGCAGCCTGGGTGGCTGGCGGGGCCCTGCTCACGCTGCTGCTCTGCCTAGGACCCTACAACGCCTCCAACGTGGCTGGCTTCCTGCACCCCGAAATCGGAGGCCAGTGGCGGCAGCTGGGGCTCATCACAGGTGCTTGGAGCGTGGTGCTCAACCCTTTGGTGACCGGCTACTTGGGAGGGCGCCCTGGCCAGGGGACAGTCTGTGTGGCAAAAACAAACACAGGGGCATCCCAGAAGTAGTAGCTACTGCTGGGGGGAAGGGGGCAGGGAGGAGGAGAGCCTGGCTGCTTCTACAGGCTCCTGGCGAGGGCCACTCTCAGGGAACGGCGGGGCGGCCTCACCTGGGAGCATCCCTGGAGCCACTTGTAGGAAGAACTGAGCCTAGAAGAAGACAGCAATGCAGTCGGAGAGAAGGATGGAGGCCTGGAGCTGGATGGCAGGAGGAAGGTAAGCTGCCCCCGGCACACAGGACTTCCCACCTCCCCTGTCTCTCCTCTCCTCGAATCTTGACTGCCTCAATGGCCAGCGTGCCTTGTGGAGGAGGAGGAAGGACGTTTGCTTCTAAGCCACAGGCAGTGCCACTCTGATGGTACGTTTGGGGAGATGTTACTCCAAAATCATTTCCTAGGAATCTACATTTAAATTTCTCAACAAGAAGCAGGAGGCAAGACCATGACACTGTGATACTCTATAGGGCTCACAAGGGGGCAGCATTAGAACTGCGAACAGGAAGCTGGTAGGCAATAGATGCTTGGGCAGGGGGAAGGGAAAATACTAGCAGCACCAGAAATAGTCGCAGATACCTGACGGTCACCACGTCAAGAGTTTTGCAAGTGTTGTCTCATTTCATCCTCCCACAATCCTTTGATTTAGCCGTGCAGCTGCTGTACGGATGAGCAGGCAGCTCACTGAACAAGGGAGTCAGGCAAAGGGGCAAACGCTGACTGAGTTCCAGACTGCACTTTGCTCACCGAGCCACGTGCCTGGTGTGGGGCTGCTCCCACCCAAGAGAAGGAGTGACTTGCTTTAATTTGAACAAAGACGCTACTCACTTTGTCCGGCAGCGCACACTCCCTGGTGCAGGGCTGTGCTCCGCAGGGCGTGCCTTTTCCCAATTTGCACTAAGGTGCTGCATGAGTTTGCTATGGTCCTGGAACCAGGTAAGATCATCATCTTCATTTCTCGGGGTTAAGAAATTTGCCCAAGACCTTACAGCAGTGGAATGGTGGACATAAGATATGATGCTTTGAGGAGGACCCCAAAAGGTCAGGGGACGTCTGGAAAACTTAGGGGTATCGGGGTTAATGCCTTTCCTTGTGGTCCCTTTTGTGAAGGTGAGTGGTAACACTCTGAACCCAAGAGAGAGTGGGCAGAGGACAGCGGCCAAGAGAGACACACACGTGGGCGTCTGCTCTGAGATGAGGTGTAGGAAGCAGACTTATTCCTCTAATGATGACAAAGATGTGAACACATAGAAGCAAAAGAACTGGTAGCTACGTGCCTGACTTGCACTTGTGGTTTACACAAGTTATCTTTTCATGCTTAAATGTCTACAAGGGGGAACTTCCCTAATGGTCCAGAGGTTAAGACTCTGTGCTTCCACTACAAGGGGAATACGTTGGATTCCCTGGTCAGGGAACTAAGATCTTGTATGCTGCATGGTGTGGCCAAGAAAAACAAATGTCTACAAGGGCAAGAATTCTTGTTTCATTTGCTGATATAATCCCAGCAATTAGAAGAGAGCCAAGCACATAGTAGGCTTGCAGTAAATATTTGCTGAGTGAGTGAATGCTTGTAACAGCCCTCCAAAGAGTTTTATTATCCCTGTTTATAAAGATGGAGGGCTTTCCTGGTGGCTCAGTGGTAAAGAATCTGCATGCCAATGCAGGAGATGCAGGTACAATCCCTGGGTCGGGAAAATCCCATGGAGTAGGCAATGGCAACCCACTCCAGTATTCTTGCCTGGACAATCCCACGGACAGAGAAGCCTGGTGGGCTACAGTCCATGAGGTTGCAAAGAGTTCGACACGACAGCGACTAAACAACAGCAATAACAAACAAAGATGGAAACAGGCCAAAGAAGTAAAGTCACTGGCCAGAGGCTCCACTGAAGCCAGAAACAAGTTTGCTTTCTGTGCAGTGGGGACACCAGAGAATCTTGGTCAAAGCCTGAACTCCAGCACAGTTGACGCCTCCCATAAAGCGACAACTACGCTCCCTCCCACTGCACCAGAGCACCAGCTGCCACTAGGCCACCTCTTCCAGTTACTTGTACCTCTTCCACTTAGGGGAGATTTCAGCTCCTCCCTGTGGCCCCGCAGAGCCCGCCCCCAGCATCCTCTGGTTACCCTCATCCCTTGTGCTTTGAACCTGCTACCAGTGGCCCCCAGCAGGTCTACCTTGCACTCCTGTTCCCTGTGCTTGCACTGTTTCCTCCAGGGGCTCTTGGCCTCTGTATTATTTATGTCTTTATTATTGTCCCCCTACTCAATCCCTCTCGAAGACACCCCCTCCCACCAAATGTAAGCCCCACAACAGCAAAAACTGGTTCTCTGCCCAACTTCTAACAGCTTATTTGGGATATAATTTACATATCATAAAGTGCACCAATTTTAAGTGTACCATTCTGTGATTCCTAGTACATTTACCAAGGGGTGCAACTATCACTATCAAGCAGTCTAGGACACTTTTTGATAAAAATGGAATAACTCTCATGCTCACTTACAGTTAACCCACTTCCACTCTCAGTCCCCAGGCCACCAGTCATCTACTTTCTATCTCTACAGATTTGCCTACTCTGGACATGTCATAAAAAATGGAAACATACATGGTCTTCTATGTCTGGCTTGTTTCACCTAGCACAATGTTTTTAGGTGCGTCCGTGTTACAGTATGCATGGGTATTTCATTCCTTTTTGTTGCCAAATAGTATTCCACTGTCTGGCTACACCACATGATTTATCCATTCACTAGCTGATGGATACCAGGTAATGTTTCCACTTTTTGGTTATTATGACTAATATTCTTATGAACATTTATGAGCAAGTCTCTATGTGGATATGTTTTCACTTCTCTTAAGTCAATAGTATCAGTCACTCAGCTGCGTCCAACTCTTGGCGATCCCATGGACTGTGACCCACCAGGCTCCTCTGTCCATGGGGATTCTCCAGGCAAGAATACTGGAGTGGGATGCCATTCCTTTCTCCAGGGGATCTTCCCCACTCAGGGATTGAACCCGCATCTCCTGCTTGGCAGGTGGATTCTTTACCACTGAGCCACCAGGGAAGCCCCTGCTATGGATTATGTGGCCCCTAAAATGTAGTTGTTACCATCATCGCCACCAACATTAATATTACCATCAGCCCAGAGACAGGCCCACCGCAGGAAGTGGGGTGAGGGCAAGTGACATCTGTTCAGTGCTCACCACACTTGACTTAGCCTTTGACAAGTTATTAACTAACACTTTACACGATAAGCCTACGAGACTGGTATGCTGATAATCCTGTTCTATGGATGAGAAAGCAGAGGCACAGAGGGCTTAAGTCACTTGCCCCAAATCACAAAGCTTGCAAGTGACAGGGCTAGCGTTGAACCCCAGCCTGGATCCAGAGCCCAGGCTCTGCATGACTGTGTCACACTTCCTGCCCTTACAAGGCAAACTGGAGGAGTGCCATTCTAGAGGAGCAGATAAAATTCAAGTGGAGGATCAGAGAGAAGACAAAGTCTGCACATCCCCTGTGAGGCCGCCCGAGGAGCAAGGCATGCAGGCAGTCGTGGAATTTGTTCCTCATTTTGCATACTGGCCCCGGCGGCGGCGCTGCTAACGGAGCTAAAGGCATCTTTTGTGCCCTGGCTCTCCAGCGAGTGACGTCATGGGCATTGCCAGGTTTTTATCAGTTCTGCCAGATAATAGCTCACCGGACTTGATCTGGAGGAGCCGGCAAGGTGTTGAGCAGCAGAGCCCTCGGGTTCTCAAGGCAGCAGGTGAGCACGGGGTCCTTAGGGGCTCTGTGGAGGGCACCTCGGCGCTCAGGGAGAAGGAGCAGGAGACAGGAGGCGACCAGGAAGAGAGGGACAGGAAAGGGGCAGGAGACCGGGTGTGACCAGGAAGAGAGGCAGGCTGCCCCTGCTGCGGAAAGTGTCAGGGAATGGGGGTGGGGGTGTTCCTGGCCGAGAGCTGGGAAGTTGATGGTGCGAGACCCTCACCTGGGCTGCCATCGCCGTCTCTCTCTCTCTCTCTCTCTCTCTTGCTAGTGGCCATGACCAGCCCAGACCACTCCTTCTTCCTCGGCAATCACTGGCTCTTCTTCACCGTGTACCTCTTCACCTTCCTCGTGGGGCTCCCCCTCAACCTGATGGCCCTGGTGATCTTCGTGGGCAAGCTGCGGCGCCGCCCGGTGGCCGTGGACGTGCTCCTGCTAAACCTCACCCTCTCGGATCTGCTCCTGCTGCTCTTCCTGCCGTTCCGCATGGTGGAGGCGGCCAGTGCCATGCACTGGTCCCTGCCCTTCATCTTCTGCCCCTTCTCCAAGTTCCTCTTCTTCACCACCATCTATCTCACGTCCCTCTTCCTGGCAGCCGTGAGCACAGAGCGCTTCCTGAGCGTGGCCTACCCTCTCTGGTACAAGACTCGGCCGAGGCCGGGGCAGGCTGGCCTGGTCAGCGGGGCCTGCTGGCTCCTGGCCGCTGCTCACTGCAGCGTGGTCTACGTCATCGAATTCTCGGGGGGCTCCTCCCCCAGCCAGGGTATCAACAGGACCTGCTACCTGGAGTTCCAGGAGGATCAGCTGGCCCTTCTCCTGCCCTTCCGGCTAGAGATGGCGGTGGTCCTCTTTGGGGTGCCCCTGTTCATCAGCAGCTACTGCTATAGCCGCCTGGTCTGCATACTCGGGAGGGGAGCCAGCCATCGCCGTCGGAAGAGGGTGGCGGGGCTGGCGGCTGCCACGTTGCTCAATTTCCTCGTCTGCTTCGGACCCTACAACGTGTCCCACATCGTGGGCTACATCCAGGGTGAAAGCCCCAAGTGGAGAAGTTATGTACTGCTCCTCAGCACCCTGAATTCCTGCTTCGATCCCCTCGTCTACTATTTCTCGTCATCTGGGTTCCAAGCCGACTTCCAGGGATTGCTGGGGCGGCTAACTATGTCCTGGGGCCCTTGGTGGCAGGAGAATGGTGTGGCCTCGAAGAAGAGCGAGGGAGAGGGGCCACCGCAGGAGCTGTCCATCATAGAGGCCAGCTAGCGGACTCTAGGTGGGCGCTCTGGAGCCGGTGGCTGGTGGACTGGGCTGCAAGGGAGATCATCCCCGGGGCAGTTCCAAGCTCAAGTCAGGCAGGACCCTGGAGAGGCAGACTGGGGACTGGTACCATCCAGGGCAGAGCAGGCACCCTGCCTTCCTCAGGATGTGCCCACAAAAGCCCAGCTCTTGATCTCATCACACATTGCCCTCCCTTCCCATCCCTTGATGTGCCCAGGAAGTGGTCAAGGTGAGGAAGAGCTATAGAGAAAAAAGAAGCTTCCCATGGCAGCAGGCCAGCTCCTGAACTTTGCCGAAGGTAGAAGAGGAGCTGAGAGCAGTGTTCAGGGGCCCAGGGAGATGCCCAGTGACTTGGGACAGAAGATGGGAAGAATATCCTTCAGAACTACTGACGCAGCTGGTGGGGGTAGGGACACAGGACTCCAGGTGGAAGGGAGCACCCTGCTGTCACATGTGGATTTTCCAGAAAGTTTCCACTGTTCAATAATTTCAGATCTTCAGGGACATTTGTGAAAAATGGCAGAAGAAACATTACCTAAATAAATTTGGTGGCAAGCAAAAGAGAATTTTGTTTTCTTAATCTGTGTGGGTTTTTTTTTAATGGTCCATGTGATTGGTATATGTGAGTGTATCTTAGCTGGAATTGATGGATGGAGGGATAAAACACCTAGACTCTGAAAGAAAAGGGATGAACAAGAAGATGCTGAGAGAGGACTGGAGTTGAAAGAATAAGAACAATAACTAACCTATCTTAAGAGCTTGGCCTGACACTGTCTTCTTCAATCTTCTCGTCGCTGTGAGGCAGGTACTATCACTCTTCCCATTTTACAGGTGAGAGACTGGGCCCAGAGAGGTGAAGTCTCTTACCTGAGACCCCATAGCCCACAAGCGGTTGAAGCAGGACTGGAAGCTGAAATTAGCTGACTCTGAAACCCAGGTCCCTGAGCCACTCTGCCACTAGCTGTGTGTCATCGGTAAGCAAGCCCAGTCAGACTTCCAGAGTCAGCCAAGGCAGACTGACTGGGACAAATGTAAACAGATCATGAGGAGAAACAGAACTGGATGCAAAGCAGATAACTATCTGGGAGCATACATCCTCTTCCCAGTAAAGAAACCTCCTTGAAAAAAATAAGAGAATTAGTCATCGCGTGGACTTCAGGTTACTGAAGACAAATGTGTGTTCTTAAGAGCTATTTTTATCAAACTGTGATCATGTAGTAATTTTTTGTTTTCCACAGAGGGGTGGGCGATACCTGAGAAAGAGCTGGTCAGGGCCTCCCCACCGTCCCGCAAAGCAACCAGAGAAATGCTGGCACTGTTGACACTCAGATTTAGCTCAAAAACATTTATTGTGCCCTTGTGTGTAGATGGTTGGGATCAGAACTTTAGGGATTTCCATACTACTGTCTTTGTTGTTGCTGTTTAGCTGCTAAGTCATGTCCCACTCTTCTGAGATCCCATGGACTGTAGCCTGTCAGGCTCCTCTGTCCATGGGATTTCCCAGTAGGAATACTGGAGTGGGTGGCCATTTCCTTCTCTAGGGGATCTTCCGGACCCAGGGATGGAACCCGTGTCTCCTGCATTGGCAGGCGGTTCTTTACTACTGAGCCACCTGAGAAGCCCTTTACTAATGTCTTTAGCATCTGCTTTCTTCCAGGGGTTAAGGTCACTGGGGAATGAGGACTGGCTTTGGGTGGGGGTTGAGTCTCAGGAGAAGGGAGAGAGACATCATCTCAGTGCAGAGATGAAAGCATGAGCTGTCCTTCTGTCCCGTGGTTCATCTGTCTGTCCCAAGGCACTCGGGCCTTGGAAACATGGGTGTACATGCTTCGGAAAGGGCACAAAGGTGGCATGGAATCCTGCAGCTCCAGGGGTGGTAGCGAGGACCCAAGTCTGAGGACAAAGAGGAGTTGGAAACCCAGCATTCAGAGAGAACCGTGGCGAACAGGAGCCTGACTCCTCCCTCAGAGTTTACACTGAGGAAGCAGAGGCAGCTTAGCTGGCCGAGCATCACCCAGCACCACCCCCACCCCAGTCTGTATAAGCTGCAGGCTGAGGGGCGGGGAGGATGAAAAGCCATCAGAGGCTGGGTGGTGCTGAAGGTAGAGTGGAAGTGTTTCCACGTCTCTTGGAAGTCGAGGGAGAGGGGTGCTCGGCAGTAGAGGGTGGGTTTGGGGCTGCTGCCCTGTGCCCTTCAAAGCAAGGGAGAGGACGGGCAGAGAGATGGCGTCGGCGCTTGCGTGTGCGTGACAGCACGTCACGCACTCTCCCCACTCGGCAAAGCAGGGGAGAGGACAGGCAGAGAGGTGGCGTGGGCGCATGCGTGTGCGTGACGACGCATCACGCACTCTCCCCACTCGGCAGAGCCAGCCCGTGTGCGGCTCCGGTGGGTGAGGACATGGCAGGCACTGGGGTGGGGAGGGGGCAGTTCTCCGGGTGCTGCGAGAGGTCAAAGACCGAGCTCAGAGAACTCAATTCCAGTTGCAAAAGAGAGCTACTGGGCACCTGACTCACAGCAAGCACCCAAAGCTAGTCAATATCAGCTGCTGCTGCTAAGTCGCTTCAGTCGTGTCCGACTTTGTGCGACCCCATAGACGGCAGCCCACCAGGCTCTCCCTGGGATTCTCCAGGCAAGAACACTGGAGTGGGTTGCCATTTCCTTCTCCAATGCATGAAAGCTAAAGCACTGTTTCTCAAACTTCTGTACCACTGTTCCCTCAAGGAACTTTTTCTGGGTATTTTCCTCCTACTCAGTACCTTCCCTTCCCTGCTCATGAATTCTTATGATTATTTTTTAGAATTTTTACAATTTATTTGGCTGCCTCGGGTCTCAGAGGTGGCATGTGGAATCTTCCGTGGGTCACACAGCCTCAGCAGCTGTGGTGTGTGGGCTTAGTTGCGTCACAGCATGTGGCATCTTAGCTTCCTGATCCGGGTCGAACCCACATCCCCTATATTGCGAGGTGGATTCTGTACCACTGGACCCCCAGGGAAGTACCCACCATGGTATTTTAACACAACAGGCATACTCTGTATCTGTCTATGTGTGTAGCCCTTTGGAAGACCACAGACCACTGTAAGACTTTTTGGTTCCCCCAGAACTACATTTTCACATCTTTGGGAACAATTTTTGCCCCTGTGGAGAACGCATGAGCTGGAGCACAGGTCTCATCGCTCACAGACTGAGAAAGCCTGTCTCATGCACAGCCCAACAAAGTTAGGTTCATTATCTTGCTGGATGGAGCAAAGGAGACCACACACACTCCAGAGGAAGCGTGGGGCATCTCGCAAATGAAGAGACTGGGTTCTTAGACATTTGGGATGATGGTGAGCTTTAGGTGATGCTTTGATGACACCGTATTTGATAGGCTCAAAGCACAGCAGACCTGGGTGGAAAGAGGTCAATTTCAGGGCTGCGCCAACAAGCAGACCCAGGGTCTTATTTCTCTGGAAAACACAAAATAAAGATCAAGGTGGAATTTTGTGTCTGAAAACTCATGTGACACTCTGAAGGCTGAAAAGCCAGGCTGCTTCTCCGTGTCACAGGCTCCTGCCCAGTGCCTCCAGGCAGCAGTGGAATGTTCCATTCTCACTGACAGGATTTCAAACAGTCATGTGTCTGATAGTCTGTGATTTTAATTTTTTTTTATCTATTTTTATTTTTTTGGCCATGCCACACTGTTTGCTGGATCTTAGTTCCCTGACCAGGGATTGAACCTGGGCCCCAGCAGTGAAAGCACAGAATCCTGACCACTGGACTGCCAGTGAATTCCCAGTCTGTGATTTTAAGAATTAGATTTCTTAGCAGTAAAATTTTGTTAATTAACAAAACAAGTTTTTAAAGGCTTACAAAAGGTAGTCACTGATGGCCGTGAGAATAGGTAACTTTCTTTCCTAGAAGGAAAGGTCACGGTCACCCTCCCCCTCCCCCCAAAAAAACCTGGGGCAGTGCAACCCAGAAGGATGAAAGGAAGGGCAGGCTTGACTCATCTCTGTCATAGGTTCCCTGGGTCACAGGCCAAGTGTCAGCTCATAGGGGAATGGGAGGAGGCTGGGAGCTTTAAATAGCCAAGTGTGACCAGAAATCTAGGGAAGCCACCGAAGAAGTCATTAGGAAACTGACAAAGATGGTTCACTGCCACCTGACTGAAGGCAGCGAGTGGCAAAACCACTGCAGCTCAGACTGTCCATGAACCTGTGTCAGTCAGAGGAGGACAGAGGGCCAGACAGGGAGCAGGGAGGAAGTTAGGCCTTTTGCTGACTTGAATACATCACCTATGACCAGAGCCTGTGGACAGTTTAGCAAGTAGCCTCCCACTGTGTGTCTGTGCCTGGTGGGACTGGGGAAGCTGTGATGCAAAGCAGGAGAGGTAAGTCCGCTTCACCTGAACCGTGGGATGGGGCAAAAACTAGACCAGATTGTGTTTGGGGGAGCAGGGAGGTGGGAGGTGAAGAACAGATTGGGGAGGGAGAGTAGGAGTAAGAAGCCTGGGAGTCTGCAGAATTAGTTGCAAGAATCATCCAAAAGGAGGAAGCAGAGCAGCAATAAAAAGTAGAACGTGACATGGAAGAAGAGTCAGGCCACTGATTCTGGGACAGGAGAATCAGAGGTGGAAGACAGAGTCTTGGGTGGGAGAACAAACAGAGTGAAATAGTGTGAGAGAGTGCTCAATTTTTACCATCCTATCTCTGACATGATACCTCAGGTAAAAAAAAAAAAAAGGCCCAAGAAATACAGGTAGTTGTGGCCCCTAAAACTGCAAAGAGAAGTGGGAAGCCTTCTGACTTCCCTTTAAGGCCAGTTCTGAAAAACCATATGGAGGGAGATCGAGGCATCAAGATGGTGGTCCATGTTCTGGGAAAAGGATGGTGGGGTCACATACCAGAAGAAGAATGGATTAGAAGGAATGAAATATGATAAACACTGTTGGAAGCAGGAAGGGCCATAGAGTTGACTCCCATGGAGGCGTGGAACCAGAAGGGAGGAAATATTACAAAACAGGAAACAGGGTATTAGAAATATTTTTGGAAAAGAGAGATTTCACTGAATTCAGAATAGAAGGATCCAGTGAGACAACTAAATGAATCATCCCCTGTTGCAGATCCCCCAGCCCCAGGGGGTGAATCGCAATTGAAACTAGTCATGACAATCTTGTTCCCCTCTATGGGTGACTGGTCTCAGGATGGACACCTGACCCCTTTTGAGCCAAAAAATGGTAAGAAGTCTGCTGAAGGTCTCTGGGAAAGACCTTTCTCCTTACTAAAGGAGATAGATGTGTGAGGAACAACCTCTCCCTTCCTGATTTGGAAGCTTTTATGTGAAGATGTGATAGCTGGAGCTACAGCAGTCGTTTAGGGGCCATAAGACCACATACTTGAAGAACAAGTGTAATAAGTTAAAGGTGGCAGAGAAGAAGGATGGAACAAGCCTGGGTCCTTGCTGAGCTTGTTGAGCTGGGATCACCACCTCCAAACACCCTATGGTTGACTTGCTATAGGCAAGATATTCTCTAACTTGCAGCCAAATGTATCTTAACTCTAATGGATAAGGCTGTACCCCAAAGCATCCTTTATCCTATTGGAACCTATCCAATGACGTCTTCTCTTATTTTAAATTATTTTATGATCCTGGAACTTCTAAACTCTGTTTGCTTTGTAGGAGCTATGAAATCTTAGTGTTTATTCTACCTATTACGAGTGGACTCAGAGGAGATTTCTTATGGTTCCAGTCAGTAGCTCTGGCATCAAGATATTGGAATCCCCCTTGTTTAGAAAGGGGCTTTGGAGAGCTGACTGGGGCTGCATGGACCCAGCACTGTAAGATCAAGAACAAGACTTTGATGAAGATGGACACTTTCTAAGGTTGAATATCATCTGATTGCCCGTCTCAACTGCAAGCTCTCCTCCTTTTATTGATGAAATTTCCCAAGCTGCTTATGGGATTTAAAAAATACATATATTGGAGTATAGATGATATACTAACAATATTGTGTTCGTTTCTGCTGTACAACAAAGTAAATCAGTTATACATACACATATATCAACTCTTTTTAAAGATTCCTCCCCTATGTAGGTCATTGCAAAGTATTAAGTAGAGTTCCTTGTGCTATACACACATATTAGTTATTAGTTATTAGATATTAGTTATCTATTTTTGTATATTTGTTGTTATTGTTTAGTTGCTAAGTCATGTCTGACTCTTTTGCGACCCCATGGACTATAGCCCTCCAGGCTTCACTGTCCATGGAATTTCCCAGGCAAGAATGCCTGAATGGGTTGCTGTTTCCTTCTCCAGGGGATCTTCCCAACCAGGGATAGAACCCATGTCTCCTGCTTGACAGAAGGATTCTTTACCACTGAGCCACCTGGAAAGCCCATTTTATAGTAGTGTGTATGTATCAATTTCAATTTCCCAGTTTGTCCCTATCTCTTCATTACAGTAACCATAAGTTTGTTTTCTACATCTGTAACTCTATTTGCTTTGGAGATAAGTGCATTTGTACTTTTTTTTAGATTCCACATGTAAGTGATGTCATGCAGTATTTCTCCTTCTTTATCTGACTCACTTCACTCAGTATGACAATCTCTAGGTTGCTGCAAAATGCTGCTGCAAAAGGAATTATTTCATTTTTTTCATGGCTGAGTAATATTCTATTGTATATATGTGCCACATCTTCTTTAACCATTCCTCTATCAAGGGACATTTAGGTTGCTTCCATATCTTGGCTACTGTAAATAGTGCTACAATGAGTATTGGGGTTCATGTACCCTTTCAAACCATGTTTTTCTCTGGATATATATCCAGGAGTGGGATTGCTGGATTAAATGGTAGCTCTATTTTTAGTTTTTTAAGGAACCTCCACACTGTTCTCCAATATGGAATCTTGGTTGCAATGAAAACAAGACAGGGTTGAATGAGTGGGGTGGAGATCATGATAGATGCTGCCCTATAGAAGGGTACTTGGCCTTGCGTATATTCTTGGAAACAGGAGAGCTACAGAGTCTTTGTGTCCACAAAGTCACCATCACATATACTCTGCCCATATGAAGATGAGGATATGTGTTCCTGGATGCATAATTTACTTGTAATTGATATGCAATCATGGGCTTGCGGTTCACTGATTCCCTTGTCCCCTCGCCCTTTGTAATAATTGTTTTCTAGTGGTTCTCTTTGCTTAGAGCACAACCCTCTCTTCCTAACACCCTAGAAGCCTCCACTGAAATAACTCCTTGTTTGCTTATCCTTTGGAAAACAAGCAGATTATTTGCTGTAAATTAAGAGGTCAGCCAGAAAAAGATGTAAGCAGAAAAGCTCACTGCAGAGTGAACCGAACAAACAGGCCAGCAAGCTCCGGCCGCTGCATGCAGATGGCAAGCCAACCAACCCGGTGAGGAATTGCCCAGCTCCGTGAGATGAGAAACACAGGAGGGCTTCGGAGGCATGACTTCTAAGGTTATGAGCAACAGTGTCCTTTCAGCTATTACTCGGGAAGATGAGCGCATCCTGTCCAAAGACTGCATGCAAATATTCAGGGCAACTTTAATTCATGATAGCCCCAAATTGGATGCAGCCCAGGTGCCCATCAAAAGAGAATGGATTTTAAAACTGTGATGTAGCCACGCAATGGAACACTACTTGGCAGTAAAAAGTAACAAACTGGTCACATAGGTAACAGGATAACCTCTGACTGTGGCACTATGATTTATAATAAATACATATTTGGTCTTCATCCCCATTTCTGGCACAGAATTCTTAAAATCCTTAGAATTTCCTAAGTGATGAGAGCAATAAAGCTATCTTTTGTTATGCTAATAATGTGACTTTCAAAGGATGAGGGCTGACTGCGTGTGAAACCAACTATGTGATTGGAGGATTGAAACTTTCAGTTCTACCCCTGCTGACCTCCAGGGACTAGAGAGGGGCTGGGGGTTGAATCAGTCACCTATGGCCAAAGATTTAATCAATTATGCCTATGGTAGCCTCCATAAAAACCCAAAGATGGACTTTGGAGAGCTTCTGGGTTGTTGAACATATGGGCAAAGTGGTGTGCTGGGAGTGGGTATGGAAGTGACCCACTACCTCTGGGTAGACGGGGTCAGAATTGAGTTGAATTGTAGGACACTCAGCAGGTATTAGGAGAGTGGCTTGGTGGTGCAGAAGAACTGACACCCCAGCTTGGAATTGGTACCAGAACCCCTTTAAGTGACAAAAATACATATCAGTGGTTGTCATGGACTGGGGACGGGAATGGGAGGGGATTGGCTGAGAGGACACCAGAGGGACATTTTATGGTGTTGGAAATGCTCTATAACTTGATTAGGGTGGGAGTTACACAGATCTATCAAAACTTAGTGAACTCTTTGATTAAAATGACTACTGGGACTTCCCTGGTGTTCCAGTGGTTAGAGATCCACCTTGCAATGCAGGGAACTTAGGTTCGATCCCTGGTTGGGATCTGAGATCTACATACTGAGGAGTAACTAAGCCTGCACATGGTAACTACTGAGCCGGTGTGCTCCAGAGCCACGGCGCCACAACTAGAGTCCATGTGCTGCAACAAAAGATCCTGCATGATGCAACAAAGGTGCCATGTGCCACAACTAAGAGCCGATGCAGACAAATAAATAAATGAATTTTTTTTAAATGGCTAACATGCAAATTAAGCTTCAATCAAAAACAATTCACTAAAAATGTGACACCTCACCTCAGGCACATTTGATTGGTTGTACATACCATTGTGTGGCTCAGCTGGTAAAGAATCTGCCTGCAGTGCAGGAGGTCTGGGTTCGATCCCTGGGTTGGGAAGATCCCTGGAGAAGGGAAAGCCTATCCACCTCAGTATTCTCACCTGGAGAATTCCACGGACTACAGTCCATGGGGTTGCAAAGAGTCAGATACGACTGAGCAAATTTCAGTTTCATTTTCACCATCGTCAAGAAAATCTTCCCAAGTTTCAATAATCCAAACAAGTCTCTGCTTTTGCTGGGTCACGCTGCAGAAGGTGGGACAGCTGTGGAACCACTGAAGTTAAACAAAAGGGCAGAAACCATGGCGCAAAACAGTGATAAATAGCAACCAGCTCTTGGTACTGGACATCCATAGGGAGTGTTGTTCAGTTGCTCAGTCATGTCCGAGTCTTTGTAACCCCATGGATTGCAGCACGCCAGGCTTCCTTGCCCTTCACTATCTCCTGGAGTTTGCTCAAACTCATGTCCATTGAGTTGATGATGCCATCCAACCATCTCATTCTCTCTCCCCCTTCTCCTCCTGCCCTCAGTCATTCCCAGCATCAGGGTCTTTCCTAGTGAGTCAGTTCTTTGCATCAGGTGGCCAAAGTATTGGCCACCATAGGGAGTAGTAGGGACTATGGCTGAGTGGAGAGTGCACGGCTCATCTAAACTCAATTCCTGTCTAGTTATCATGGAGGGCAGTGGGCTCCATGCTGCCATACCTTCCAATTTTTCAAGTTGGAAATACAGCTATTTAAATTGCTGTTTTGAGGGCTTCCCTGGTGGTCCAGTGGTTAAGATCTACCTTGCAATGCAGGAGATATGGCGTTGATCCCTGGTCGGGGAATTAAGATCCCACATGACTTGGAGCAACTAAGTCTGCCCACCACAACTAGAGAGCCCGTGATCCCAAGTGCTTCAACCAAGACCCAACACAGCCAAATTTAAAAAAAAAAAAAATTGTTGTT
Source organism: Odocoileus virginianus (assembly GCF_023699985.2). Lineage (NCBI taxonomy): Eukaryota > Metazoa > Chordata > Mammalia > Artiodactyla > Cervidae > Odocoileus > Odocoileus virginianus. The sequence continues at coordinate 15,419,513 of NC_069693.1, read as the reverse complement.
TCTGAAATTTTATATTCTTTTAAGCTGATAACCAATTCAAAATTTGAAAGGATTGTGTGTGGTGAAAACAAAACAGATCTGAGGTTGGTGGCCTGGCTCCCGGGCTTCCAGTCGGTGGCCTCTGCTGCAGAGAATGTTGGGCAGGGAGGAAAGCAGGAGGAAGCACCACTCAGAATTTTGCCTAGATCTGAGGGCAGAACACCACAAAGACCACCAATGACTTTCTAAAATCATTCTTACCAGTCCCTCGTTCTCACTTAGAAGTTCCTGTTCACACCACCAGCCCTTCTCCCAGGGAAGGCCCCTGGAGGACACAGTCAGGCAGAGGAGATGTGATCCTAATACCCCACCATCCCCTGATCCCTCCATCTCAACCCCAGCTCCTCTTCCTGCCCTTACTCTCCCGAAAACATTGTTCTGGAAGGTTCTCCCCTTTTGCCCTTGTTCTATAACCTCTCCCCAGGTATTCTAATTCATCACCGTGTTAAACATTGCTGACTCCCGAAGCTCCAGCCCCAAACTCCTGTGTACCAGTCTGCGTCCAGGGAGCATCCCCACTTCACAAGTCCAAAACTGAACTCTTCACTTCCTCCCCCAGATCTGGCCCCACCACCCAGCCTATCCCACCTCTGTAAAGGGAGAGCTCTACTTTTCTGCCCATGCCAGACATCCAGGCATCATTTTTTTTAATTTAATTTTTTTCTTTTAAAAAATAGTCATACTATAAATACGAACTTTTTTCAGGGAGAGATGTGCACACAGTTCTGTGAATTTTAACACACAGAGATTCCTCTAACTACCACCATGATCAAGATAAAGAGCAGTCAGAGTCACATCTTCCCCTCAGCCCTAACTGATGACAACCACAGACCTGCCCCCTGTCATCAGTGTCACCTTTTCTAGACTGCCACATAAATGACATCCTATCAGTTATAGTTTTTAACCTTTTGAGACTGGCTTTTTCACTCAGCATAAGGCCTTTGATGCTCATCTCATTTGATACTATCATGGTTTGTTTTCTTTTATTGCTGAGTACTCTGTTTCGCTGTGTGACTACACCACAACCTGCTTATTTGTACACCCCATGAAGGACATTGAGCTGTTTCAGTTTAGGGCAGTTAAGACTGCAGTGGTTTGGTGAGTCCAGAACCTGACAGAGGAGGACAGGAAGTTGGTGACTCAGGATGGACTTGGTGTTTGAGTCCAAAGGCCGTCTGATGGAAAACTAAGAAGAGCTATGGGGCAGATGAGGTCTGGTAGAGAATTCCCTCCTGCTGAGGGAAGGTCAACCTTCTGTTCTATTCAGGTCTTCAACTGATTGGAAGAGGCCCACCCACATTAACAAAAGGACAGTTGGTTTACTCAAAGCCTATCAATTTAAACCTAAATAGCACCCAAAGCCTATCAATTTAAACCTAAATAGCACCCCAAAACATCCTCCCAGAAACATCTAGAACAATGTTTGATCAAATATATATAGGAGCACTGTGGTCCAGAAGAGCGGAACATAAAATTAAACATCATAATCAGCAGTATCTTAATTTTTGGATGAAAATTGAGGTAGAGCTCTTCCCATCGCCGCTGCTCCTGCTGGCCGATAGCTCCCTCCAGCCCCCTCCCGGCTCGGCTGGTCCCCGGGCTCCGCCGCCACCGCCGCCTAGCCGCTTCTCCGAGCCGCCGCTGCGCTCGGCCGAAGAGCTTTTAAAATGGAGCGCTTCGATGCATCGCTTAGCACCTATTTCCGGGCATGGCTTGGCCCCCGAGATACTAGAGTAAAAGGATGGTTTCTTCTGGGCAATTATGACCCACCTTGGTCTGCTCCATTCTGTACTTGCTAATCGTGTGGCTGGGACCAAAATATATGAAGATGAGGCAACCGTTCTCCTGCCGGGGTATTTTAGTCCTCCTCGGACTCAGTCTGCTGTCTCTCTGTATGTTCTGTGAGTTAGTGACGGGAATATGGGAAGGCCAGTACAACTTCTGTCAGGGCACACGCAGTGGAGGAGAAGCCGACATGAAGATCATCCGCGTGCTGTGGCGGTACTACTTCTCCAAGCTCATCGAGTTCATGGACACTTTCTTCTTCATCCTCCGCAAGAACCACCACCAGATCACGGTCCTGCACGTGTACCGCCACGCCAGCATGCTGAACATCTGGTGGTTCGTGATGAACTGGGTCCCCTGCGGCCACTCTTACTTTGGCGCCACACTTAACAGCTTCATCCACGTCCTCATGTATTCGTACCACGGCCTGTCGTCCATCCCGTCCATGCGGCCATGCCTCTGGTGGAAGAAGTACATCACGCAGGGGCAGCTGCTTCAGTTTGTGCTGACCATCATCCAGACCAGCTGTGGGGTCATCTGGCCGTGCACCTTCCCTCTCGGTTGGTTGTATTTCCAGATTGGATACATGATTTCTCTGATCGCCCTCTTCACAAACTTCTACATTCAGACCTACAACAAGAAAGGGGTCTCCCGGAGGAGAGAGCACCAAAAGAACCACCAGAACGGCTCTGTGGCCGCCGTGAATGGCCACACCAGCAACTTTTCTTCCCTGGAGAACAATGTGAAACAGCGGAAGCAGCAGAAGGACTGAGGTCTGAGGGTTGGCAGCCTCTGAACCGCATCGTCTGATTGTAAGCACATCTGAGTTGTGCCTGATGCTCGTTAACAACTGCTGTAACTAGTCAGCCTACAATAGTGTGACTCACATAGGACCTCCTCCATCAGTTCCAAACCCCTAGGAAACGTAGACAGATTATCCAATTAGACGTAAGATTTTTTAACATTTCTGGGCTCTCACCGACCCCTGCGCTAGACTGTGGAGGGCGTGTTATTGTAGTACACGACACTGCTGTTGCCTTATTAGTTATAACATGATAGGTGCTGAATTGTGATTCACAATTTAATAACACTGTAATCCAAACTTTTCTTTTTTTTTTTTTTTACTGTAGATCATGCATGTGATTGTAAATTTGTAAAATGTTGTTACAGTAGAGAAACACACATGCCTTAAAATTGAAAAAGCAGGGCCCAAAGCTTATTAGTTCAATTAGGGTATGTTTCAAGTTTTTATTCATTTCTAATAGCTCCGTTCAGAAAAGTCAACAACCGTGGTTTATGAAATTTAACGTGTGACACAGAACTTCAGGTGACTTGTCCGTGTGAAATCGGCACCTTCAGTTTTTGTAATGTGGCTTTAAATCAGGCAGGTTCAGATCTAGTGGAACAGTCAGTTTAACTTTTTAACAGATCTTATTTTTTTATTTTGAGTGCCACTATTAATAATGTAAAAAGGGAGGGAGGAGCTAAAGCAGTCTTGATGAAACTTAAATATATATTCTTTGTCTTCAAGATTTTAGGAAGTGTGTAGGATGAGTAGGCCATTTTAAATTTCCAAAGTGTAAGTGTTTTTATACAGGAAACAAAGCCCATTTTGCTTTCCACTTAGAGAAGATGTATACTTTTCAAGAGACATGACTGAACAGTTAACCATTTGACAGAGGCCCGTAGATGAGCAGTGGGGGGGGACTGGTTGCCAAGGTCCAAATTTGGATTGATTTCTATACTGCTATCTATCTGTTTTGACACAAACTTCCTTTGAAAATGTGCCTAGCTTACCATAATGAATGGGGAGGGGTGGAGTGGGAAGGACCTTAGAAAAATTTAAGGTAAAATTAAGCAGATAGCTGCAGCATGAGAGAACTGGAGAACTGAGTAGAGATGATTTGGTTAATGCGAATCTAATAGCACCTGTAAGGTTTTTTTTTCCTGCTCCGACTCTAAAGATTTGTTTAGAAATGCTTGTTTAAAAATAAGACTGCTTATCCTAAAATCATGTCTCATACCCTAGAAGCAGTGGTCAAACAGATAGAGACTGTTGTTTGTGTGTCATTTTAAAGTGTTGGAATTTAGCCTCTGAATACCTTCTCCACTGGAGGAAAAAAACATTCATTGAACCACTCGTGACACATCTGAGAAGGTCATTGACAATGTATAAATGAATGGTTTGATATTTATGTAAATATCAGTTTATCATGCTTTAATTTTGCACATTCATATTACAGGGAGCCAGTTGGGTTCTCTTAATTAGTCTTGTGGGTTTTCTGTTTGGAAGGAGTCACGGCATCTGTTTACATTTACCTTATCAAATCTAGAATGTGTATATTTGTAAATGTATGTCTTCCTAGGTACTAGTTTGAGAATGTCTTTACATATTTCAACACAGAAACTATAACATTCAATAGTGTGCTGTCAAAGTGTGCTTAAGCTCATCTGGATATACCCACAATGTTAAATAATCTCTAAAATTAATCATTAAAACATTTTTGATTACCTGTGGGAAAAAAAAAGAAAATTGAGGTAGAGAATATTATATTGTATACAGTAATTTATGGCTTTTTTATCTACCTAAACTTGCTTTTTTCTTAATTGATTTGCAGAAGCTCTTTGAATAGTAGTATATAAACCCTTTAACAGTTATGTATGTAGAAAGATAGTCTTGTTAATGATATTTTTTCCACAGCTTTATAGTTTTATGTGCTCACATTTGTCATTTCTTTGATGACTTCTGTGTCTATGTCACACTAGGAAAAAGTCATCTCATTTACAAAGCTTAAAAATTGTAGGGTTTCCCTGGTGGTCCAGTGGTTAAGAATCCGTCAGCAAGTGCAGGGAACATGGGTTTGATCACTGGCCCCAGAATATTCCACATGCCTCTGGGCAACAAAGTCTGAGTGCCACAGCTGCTGAGCCTGTGTGCCTACAGCTTATGCTCTAAACAAGAGAAGCCACTTCAGTGAGAAGCCCAGAGCACTGCAAGAAGGAGTAGCCCCCGCTTACCACAACTAGAGAAGGTTCGCAGGCAACAAGGAAGACCCAGTACAGCCAATAAGTAAATAAATTTAAAAACTATGTAATATCTATACAACTTCTCTGTAACATTTGCAAAAAAAAAATAAATAAACACAAAACTCTCCACACCACTTTATTTCGACCTTTATCCAAAAATGCAAAAAATGTGTAGTTCTGAGTATCTGATGCTGACCTCCAACCTCAAAAGCAAGTGGAGAGAGAGGGTCAGGATAGAAGTTCAGGGCTCCTCCCCTTCCTGGAGGAAAGGGAAGCTACGGATGAGAACACCGGAGCCCGATGGAGAATGGGACCCTCTTTCTCCTGGCACCAGACTAAGACCTCGCCCACTCCACCCCATGGCTATCCATCCTCTTCAACAGAGAACACACAAAATTATCGAAACTTGTGCAGGAACGCGGAACATGGTGCAGGCGGCAAGCAGCTAGCTGAGCAGCAGGATTAGAGCGTGTCCACCTGCTTCTTGGCAGGCAGGATGGTGAACCGCTCAGCTTCCTCCTCGTCACTCCCCTCTCCTCTGCTGTCTTCCTCAGAAACATCATTGCTTATAACAGTTTGGTGCCGCCCAGTATCCGCATAGGGTCGGAACCCAACAAGAGGCGGAAGGTTACAGGTAGTTGGAGCTGGAAGTCATCCAAACAGCATGGGTTGGCAGGACAACTTGAGTCTGGCCACAGGGACTGTGATCTCCTGGTGATCATGGTTCGGGGACATGACTTCTACAACGTTACACTCATCTTTGCGCCCTGCCCACCCCCAACCTGGTGAGGCAGAGCATGGTCCAAACCAGAATGTCCTCTGCACCATCCTCTTCCTCTACCTTGAAGATGAAAGAGCAGGTGTGGCCCGGGAGCTCACAGATGAAGAAAAACTGTCCATGATAATGGAGCCAGCACCGCCTCCCCCGCCCCCTGGCCAGGCTCCGCTCTTCTAACTCAAGAAACGCCAAGATGGCAGAGCCGCCAGCCACACGGCAAAGGCCATCCGCCACATTTCTGTATTTTTGAAAAACGTATTTCATCTTTAAAACACTGGAGGTTGCTTTTGCTCTCTAATTGCAGCTCTTCCAAATAGGCAGTCAGCTACCCCAACATTACTTACTAAATACTCTATTCTTTTCCATAGTTATCGGAAATGGACTTGGATCACTTTAGTTGAATGACTCCTCAAAATATTAACTAAAACAGGATATCATTTTTTACCCATGCTATAAGCAAAAATGTTAAAGATTCAAAAAACTCCAGCATTGGAGAAGGTATATGGAAATAGGTACTCTCATACACTGTTGGTGGAAATGTACATTACTAAACATTTTAGGAAGGTAATATGAAAATATCTACCAAAAATTTGAAAGTGCATCTCTTTGACCCAGGAATTATATCAATTACATTTCTAAAAAACCAATCTAACCAAAATACTCACACAGGTCTAAGCAGACAGATAGATTGTTATCCGGCAAAGCACTGTTTGTTATGACAAGGGAACAGAAAAGTGGAAATGGGCCCTAAATGACTGCGTGCATTAGAGGACAGTCCTAAAAAATGTAACACATAGCTATTGGAAAGAATACAGTAGGGCTTCCCTGGTGACTCAGTGGTAAAGAATTTGTCTGCCAATGCAGGAGACATGGGTTTCATCCCCAGTCTGGGAAGATTCCACGTGCCTCAGAGCCACTAAGCCCACGGGTCACAATTATTGAGCACATGTGCCATAACTACTGAAGCCCAAGTGCCCTAGAATGCATGCTCCACAACAAGAGAAGGCCTTGCTCACCACAACTAGAGAAAAGCCCTCAATGGCTCCAAAGCAGAGTTAACATGCAGGAAAGGAGACCAGACAAAGTGGAGCTCAGAAAGAGAAACCAGTGTCCCACCCTCCTCTGCAGGCTGTGAGTCCAAGGCAAGGAAGACCCAGCACAGTCAAAAATAAATAAATAAACAAATTAAAAAAAAAGAATACAGTAGCTCTGTGTATACTAACGTGGAAAGATCACCAAGGCAGATTTTATGGTAAAAAATGAAACATTTCAGAACATTATATTTAGTATGATTCCATTTACACATTCTTAAACTATATATTTATATATGTACATATATGGGTATAAACAAAAGAGATGCTTACTAGGAAGGGAGAAATGTCAGGAAGAAGTGAAGTTGCCTTTCACATTTGACTTCTGTATTGTTGGATTCTTTTACAAAAAGAATATACTCATGTATCGGGTTGGCCAAAAAGTTAAAATGGAAAATTGGAAAATGGAAAAAGCCAAATGAACTTTTTGGCCAACCGAACATGATTATGCAATTTTTTAAAATACAGAAATAATAATGGAAGAACACTCATCACTTTGATCTGACCAAGCTAGAACATAAAACAGGGCACAGAGATTCAAGCTGCCTGAACACTCACACGGGCCACTGTGAGGTCAGCTGGGACTGGGGATGAATCACGCCACCCACTCAGGACTCCAAGAATCTACCCCTAGTGCTGGGGAGGGGTGAGGTGGCTACACTGCCATCAAACATAAAGCAGGGAAGGCAGGAGCTTCTTTAAGAAAAATGGAGGTGGCAAGCAGGGAGGGTCATCAAACAATGACCACCAGGGTGAATGCACAGGAAATGTGTGTTGGGAGCATCATTACCTCTCCTGCGGGGGGTCAGCGCATACATGCCCCTGGACACTGCCATTTCTCCAAATGATACAGAAAATGCAACCTACATGGGAAGGAAAATCCAAAACAGAAGGAATATATATATATGTATGTATGTATGTATAGCCGATTCACTCTGCTGTACAGTAGAAAGTAACACAACATTGTAAAGCAACTATACTCCAATAAAAATTTTTTTAAAAAAGATTACAAGGGCAAAGTTCTAGGAAAAATACAACTCAGTAAAACTGACTTTAAAAGAAAATAAAAATGCTCCCACAGGGTGAGTATCAGGAGAATCACACCCAGACAGAACACTGTCTGCTTGTCTCCAGGGAACCAGTCACAGGAAATAATCAGAAATGAGTTCAAAAGGCAGTCAGATTTCTGGCATGCATTCTCCATCTCTTCCCAGACTGGTCTCCAGATGCCCTCAAAGAGCAGGCATAAGATTTCCCCCAAATTAAAGGGCTCCTGTGAATGACTTGAGATGCATAGCAACAGCCTGTGAGGTACAGTGTCATACTTTGTGGGGAGGAGGGACCTATCACAACAGCTCGAAAGTGGAATTTTAAAACAGTTACTTAGGAAAAAAAAAATGCACAGAGCCAAAGCTGGCCTTTGGTGGCAAGACTCTGGCTCACAAACATTTTTCCATGAGGGGGAAGAGGTGAAGGTATAACTGATACACTTGAGATTGCTCAAAACTGTACTCCCTGAAGGCAGGTGTTACATACACATGGGGTGGGGAGAGGGCGTCATTCCTCCTGCATAGTGTGGCCAAAAAGAATGGAGACCATTGCCTTAGGCCATGAGGTTGTCTGCCAAAGAAGCACAGCAGAAGAGCTGGTGGAGGGCTTGACAGTTTGGTAAAGCTTTTCCCCAGGGATGATTTAACTTGTAAAATAATCCCGAGGGGTTGGCATCATTCTGCTTTCTTGACAGACGGCAGAACAGAGGATCGGGTCTAAGGAATGGACACAGGGCATTAAAAAGGAGGACCTCTGCTGTTTCAGTTTCAGCCAAAATCAATCAACAGATACGAAGTACAACCACAACGTGATGGCATTAGATCTTCGATGCAGACTCTGCAGACTCTGGAAACTGGCTTTGTGAACGTAAGCTCAAGACTCACCTCTGGCCAAATACAAGAAGCTGGAAAGTGGAAGAGGCAGGCAGGGAGGAGCTGTGAGTGTGCTGTGTTCTGATCCCAGTGGGAAGAACCAGGGGAGCTTCCTGCTCACCCATGAGATAACACTAGAGGGATGTCAAGACAGCTCCTGGCAGAACTGAACCTACCCCTGAAGTTTAGGGAAGCAAGGGCTAGTGCCAGATGCTGGCTGGGAGAAATAAAAACTGAAGAGCTTGCTGGGACTGGCTGGCCAAAATAGGAGAGAAGCTACACTGGAGTGAGCTGCTGTTCCACCAAAAGTGGGACAAAGGTATGAGGCTCCCTTGGACCAAAAAAGGGCCCTTTGCTGAGAAGCCAGCCTAAAGTCATTTTATAAATGATGCCATCCAAGGGGGCAGCCTAGAGGAGCCATGCAGACCTACAGAGGGGATGCCCAGGGGCTGAGGATGGATCAAACGTGGCCAAGGGGAGGAGGTATTCCACATCCAAGGGAAAGGTGCCAACCAGGGAGGTCCAAGGATCAGCGAAATGTCCCCATGGGAGAAAGAGTAGGCACTAGATGTCGGTCCCATGCAGAGGGCACTGGCTCCAGGCCGTAAGTGCACCAGGCCAGCCTGACATCCACTGCCCATTCCTCCTCCTCTCTGTCCACAGGGTGGGACCCTCAATGGATCCAAAATGAAATTAACATGCAGGAGAGGAGATGAGACAAGTGGAGCAAAGAAAGAGAAACTTGTCAGGGTCCCACCCTCTTCTCCAGGCTGTGAGCCCGAGGCACTGCAGAGCTGTGGGGAGAAGTTCTACTTAGAATAGAACTAGGAATTTTGATGCTATACTGGCCTGGAGTTATGTGATTATTTAACTGGACTAGACTTTTTATTGTCTGAGTGTCTGAAGAGCCCTGGCACCCAAGGAGCCATGCAAGCTGTAGGAAGAAGGGATGCAGGGGAAAATAAAGTTAAGGTTTACTTGAACCTGCCCAGCCCAGTCCATTGAATAACATGGTTATATTCATTTTAGGGGCTTCCCAGGTGACTTGGTGGTAAAGAATCCACCTGCAATGCAGGAGGCCCAGGACACACGGGTTCAATTCCTGGGTGGGGAAGATCCCCTGGAGAAAGGAATTCTTTCAAGTATTCTTTCAATACTTGAGTATTCTTGCCTGGAGAACCCCATGGACAGAGGAGCTACAGTCCATGGGGTTGCAAAGAGTTGGACACAACTGAAGCAACTATGCGTGCATACATTCATTTCAGATGGCCTCGAGGTGCAGTAATATCCTTGTGGTATGCGACATCTGCCCATCCAGGGCAGCTCTTGGTTGAGGCCAGCTGGACCAGACTGCATGTGCAGGAAGGGGCTGCTGCCCGGGAGCAGATCCTGGACCATCTGCCCACACCAGGGCCTGTGGAAGCACCGGCCTGGAAGACATCTGGCCTAGGGCTCAGCATCACTCTTCCGATGTAAACACTTGATAAGGTTAAATATAAAGTTGCAGGACTATCTTGACACGACCTAACTTTGAATCTGTGGCCCAGTTCCAGCTCTACATCTTTAAAGTCCATCAAAAAAAAAAAAAAAAAAAAAAAAAAACCAAATTCTAAAACTGTTTTGTGAGTCGTTGTTGCTGTTCAGTCATTCAGTTGTATCTGACTATTTTTGACCCCATGGACTGCAGCACACCAGCCTTCCCTGTCCTTCACTATCTCCCGGGTTTTCTCAAACTCATATTCATTGAGTTGAGGATGCCATCCAACCATCTCATCCTCTGTCATCCCCTTCTCCTCCTGCCCTCCATCTTTCCCAGCATCAGGTCTTTTCCAATGAGTCAGCTCTTTGCAGCAGGTGGCCAAAGTACTGGAGCTTCAGCTTCAGCATCAGTCCTTCCAATGAACAGTCACGATTGATTTCCTTTAGGATTGACTGGTTTGATCTCCTTGCTGTCCAAGGGACTCTCAAGAGTCTTCTCCAACACCACAGTTCAAAAGCATCAATTCTTTGGCACTCAACCTTCTTTATGGTCTGATTCTATTTCTTTCTTATTAGGAATGCCACACCACTATTAAATCTCATTTGGGCATTTCATCACTTATTTTTTCATATACTGGGAACCTCAAAATATGGAAATGATCTGAACTGTCCTGAGCTCTGAGAGGTCCTTATTTTCTGAGCAGCCCTCTTAGGTTTGGCCCATCAAGTACACCTGCCCCAATTCTGAATGTGAGGCTGCAGTGTGGTATAGAGAAGGAGGGAAGTCATGGTGAGAAGGAATGTGGCTCTGGGGTCCAAGTTTCAATGTAGTGTGTGTGTGTGTGTGGTGAGGGAAGGGCTACTGGATCCTCATTGGATTGAGTCAGAGGCATGATTTTACGATGGTCCTGGCTACATAGCTTCCTTTATTCTGTGAGCCTGGTTCTCCAGCCTTGCTGCCAAGTCTCTAAGCTATCCAAGTTCTTATCAGATAATCCCAAAATTAGCCAGAGTTGACCTCTGCTGCTTCAATTAAGAGCCATCACTTAGACACTGGGTGGCATAATGATTGTGGGCTGAAAAAGCTTGCGTTCTCTTGAGAGGTGCTCAACCTATTCTTAATCAGAAAAATGGAACTGCGTTAAAACAGCAAGGAGACACTGCTGGAAATCCATTCAACTGGCAAAAAAAAAAAAAAAACCCCACAGAAACTGGATAAAGCCAAGTCTGGCTGGGGATGTGGTTCAGAGATCCAATGTTTGTGAGGCTGTTAGCTCTACCCTTTTTGTTTTTTATGTCTACTTCGGGTTTATCCCTTCTCCCACCTGGGACAGCACAACTGTGAAGAAAAGGCTGTGGCTGGTTGGTGTGGACCACACAACTGGCCACATACATGGACTGTCTCAGCTCAATTAATCCTAAGGGTTCACTGTGACAAGCAGTATAGCTCATAATACATGCCCAACAGATATTGGCTATGAATGTTTTCTCTTGCTTTTATTTTTTGAGTAAACTTACACATACACACTCAGAAAAAAGAAATTGTTTTTATTTTTTACAGTACAAAAGATACATGGAGATTGGTAACTTTCCCTTCTACCCCAACCCCCGTCCAGTACCCAGTTCCCCTTCCCAGAGATGCACCACTGTGAACAGTTCCATGGGTGTCCCTTCCTGCAATCTACTCCTCACCCAGCAGTGTCCAGAGGGATCCTTTGGAAATGTGGACCAAGTTACCTCACACCTCTGCCCATCAGACCTCAGATGACACTCTATATCCAGACCTCAGACACAGGGCCCCACACACTCTGGGCCCTGCCTACCTCCCTGACCTTATTCCCACAACTCTCCCTCAGCCCTCTTGCAGGAGCTCTGGCCTCCCTGACCTCCTCTGACACACCATGGCTCATCTCAGGGCTGGCCATGCTCTGCCTGGACCAACCCCCCGACAGTCCCACCCTCATGCTCTTCTTTCTTGCAGTGTATGGTGTTAGTCACTCAGTGGTATCCGACTCTTCACAACCCTGTGGACTAGTAGCCCGCCAGGCTCCTCTGTACATGGAATTTCCCAGGCAAAAATACTGGAGTGGGTTGCCATGCCCTTCTCCAGGAAATCTTCCCAACCCAGGGATTGAACCTAGGTCTGCGGCATTGCAGGCAGATTCTTTACCATCTAAGCCACCAGGGAAGCCCTTCTTTCTTGCAGGGCTCCGCTCAAATATCACCTCCTCTGAGAGCCCTTCTTGGATTGCCCTAGCTCTCTGGCCCTTTACTCTGCTTTTCCAACCTCTGTCTTCCTTCTTAGCACCATCCTGGCCCCCAACTTGAGGTTATGTATCTGTTTATCAATCTATTTCTTGTCTTATCACAATGGAACATCTGCTCCAGGAGGCAAGGTCGGTTCACCGCAGATTCCCCAGCAACAGCCAGTGCTGTTACCTAGGGCCTCTGAGAGAGAACTCATTGGGTAAATATGTGGGTGTGGGTCTGTTCTCTCTTACAACTCACTAGTCTCACAACTTGCTTTTTCTCATCTAACAATAAGCCTCAGAGTCTGATCTACCTTGATATATGTAGACCTGCCTCATTATTTGTAACAGATGCTCAGTATTTCAACTGATTGGGTGCCCCATGGTTTTTATTTAGCCAGACCCTTTGCTGATGGACAGAGGTTGTCCCTAGTCTTTTATTATCAGAGAACCAACAAACAAAAAATACTGTGATGAATATACTTCTTTGTGCACATGAGAAGGTATATCCACGCAATAAACTCATGAATGTCAACTTGTTGGGGCAGATGATATCCAATTTTTAAGTTTGAGAGATGTCATCAAGTTGCACCCTGTGGAGACGTATCCCAAATAACAATGGGAGAGAGAGGCATAGCAGATGAGGTCAGCGTGTGACAGGGGCAGGAAGCCAAAACAGTTGAACTTGGAAGCCATTGTAAGGACTGGGGCTTTGATGAGTAAGATAGGGAGACCATGGGATTTTGAGCAGAGGAGAGACAGAATTACTCAGGTTTTAAATGATCATTCTGGCTGTTGTGTGGCGGACAGACTGAAGGGGACAATAGATGCAAAGGGGCCAGACAGGAGAAGGCAAAGAAACATAGGTGAGAGATGGTGATGCCAGCCTGACCAGGTGGCATAGGAGATGTGGTGAGAAGGGATTGGGCTTGGGATATATTCTGAAGGTATAGTGGAGAGGATTTGCTGATGGAGTAGTCAGATCCTGAGAGATATTTTCAAAGAGTCAAAGGGATCTCTCAGGATTTTGGTCTGTCCAACCAGAGGGATGGGATGGCAAGGTCCATGTCCCTGGAGTCCATTCCGGAGGTGCTGGGCATGAGGGTGTGGACAGGCAGTAGCTGGAGTGGGGGCAGGGGAGATATCTGGCGAACCTCAACTTCCTAACAGATAAGGTTTCCTGATCTTAGACTGTGTGGTTTCAAAGGGGTTCCACAGAACTGTAGTGAAGTAAGCTGTCGGGGGCCCAGCTTGAATGACGGTAGTGGCTAACTCTAGCCCAGCTCCCGGGTCAGGCCCACGTACCTCCTTCTGTTTACTTCCATTGTTGGTACGTGCTGGGCTGCACACCTCCATTTCTATCATTTTAAAAAGCACAGCAAAATAAATAAATTAATAAAATAAAATAAAAAGCGTATCAGATGGGACTTCCCTGGCAGGCCAGCAGTTAAGGCTCTGTGCTCCCTGTGCAAGAGGCACAAGCTGATCCCTAGTCAGGGAACTAGATCCAAAAACTAAAATAAAAAGTACAGCAGAAATGAACACAACATTGTAAAGCAACTAGACTCCAATAAAAATTAATTTGAAACAAAAAAAATAAAAGAATTGCAATCATCAAGAAAAAATCCATTTCTGAGTCACTCCATTTTTTTGATCATCACCCCACCTGTTGTTGCTGGATGCTGAAGAGGACAGTGATAGCTCTGTGTTGTCAAGAGGTCAGGAAGACTGAACCAGAAAGAAGCTATCAGATTCTGACTGGCCACAGAGGCTTACCGGGGACATATCTAATCCTCACAGAGGAAGATCAGATCAACAAATGAAACACTGTCATCCAAGGTCAAACAACTCCAGATGAACCAACACAGCCCAAAGGCCGTGCGGCCCAGCGTATCTTGCAGGCCCAGCCACACGGGCCTTCTTTCTATTCCCCTTATACTGCGGGCTTGTTCCTGGTGCAGAGCTTTGGGTATTGCCTTCCCCTCTACCTGAAATGATGCTGGGAAAGATTGAAGGCAGGAGGAGGAGGGACAAGAGAGGATGAGATGGCTGGATGGCATCATCGACTCAATGGTCATGAGTTTGAGCAAACTCTGGGAGATAGTGAAAAACAGGGAAGCCTGGCATGGTGCTTTCCATGGGGTCGCAGAGTCAGATACTGACTGAGCGACTGAACAACTACCTGGAACGCCCTTCATGAGGCTGGCTCCTTCTCAGTAGTTCAAATACCCCTCTTCAGCGCAGGTCTATCCTGACAGCCTTACCTAAAGAAAGCCCTATGCCAGACTCTTCAGATTTGCTTCCTTCCTTCACTTGAAATCACCTGCTTTGTGTGTTTACCTGTTTACCCTGTGTCTTGCTCACTCGTGTCCCCAGCATCCAGAACCATGCCTTGCACAGGGCCTTTGATGGCTGGGAAGCGGAGTGCTGGTGACAGGTGTGGCATGGTGGGGAGCAGTGTGACTCACTCCGAGGTAAACTTAGTTGAGTTGGACTGGAGATGCTGCACTGCCCACTCCCATGATGCCACTGTGTGGGGTCACTGAAGCTCTGTGATTTAGTTAACAACTTAGTCTGAATGCCCATATGGCTGGGGTCTTAGGGACAGCAAGGATGTCCCAATACTGGTGACTTGGGGAACAGAATGGAGATTAAAAAAAGAAGGTAAAAAGCACAGGTTCTGACTCACTCTGCTAGTATCATCAGCTAATAAGCTCTTACAGGCACATCCAACTCGAGTCCTTCTACTCCCAGCCACAAGTAATCAAGTACCTGGGTTTCCCTGGTGGCTCAGCGGTAAAGAATCTGCCTGCCAATGCAGGAGATGCGGGCTCAATCCCTGGGTCAGGAAGATCCCCTGGAGGGGGAAATGGCCACCCACTCCAGTATCCCTGCCTGGGAAATCCCATGGACAGAGGAGCCTGGGGGGCTACAGTCCATGCAGCCGCAAAATGCTTGAACATGACTTAGCCACTAAACAACAACGATCAAGTGCTATCATAATCAAGAGACTGTGCTAGTTTTTTTTCCTAAGGACAAACTTCAAAATAGTCATTTCCAGAAGAACCAACCTTACCTAGACTCACTTCAGGAGGCACTGCTATTTTCCAAGCCAAAAGGGGGTTTCCTAAGAGATTCCTGAGGCTTTGAAACTGAGCCAGGGTCCTGGCACCTGCTAGAAGAGAGGGTTCTGCAGGTCTGCATGGCTGGGGGATGAGGATGGAGAAAAGAGGTCCCTCTCTTAGCATTTTAAGCTGATGAAAGCAGCCTTATCCTTATCCAGCCATCTTCACCTTTCCAGTAAGTTTCTGTTGCTCAATCACGTGCAGACAGTAAAATAGCACAAAATACCTTGGTAGAGAATGAAAGATAATTATGTTGCCTTCGTCTCCTGTGTATCAAGCATCAAAACCACTTCCTAGGTGCCCATTCTAGGATACACACCACGTGGGTTACAAAGGGCAGGCTGCAGAAATGTAGAGAGACCACGTGGGTACCAAGGTGGGGAGTGATAAGCTAAGTGAGAAGAGGTCCTTTCTGGAGGAGAAACGGCTGAGGGTCATGGGGAGAGAACCAGAGCCTCTGTTGGAAGTGTCAGGCAGCCAGTGGACAGATAAGCACGTTTCCTGAGGGGAGACAAGCATCTTGTATGTCTGCCTTGAGATGCTAGTAGGGAGCAATGTGGGCCCTAAACAGGTTAATGAGAGAACAGTGAGAAGAGAGGGTGATCCAAGCGGGACAGAGATCATGGTGGGAGGGGAATGACTCCAGAGGGGAGAAGAAGGGAGAGGAGGGGAGAAGAAGGGAGAGGAGAAGAGCCAGAAACAGGCTGCCTGGCAGCAACATGGACTGAGTCCATGTTACATGTTATATGGATAGTCTGAGTCCAAGGAAAAAAATATCTGTTAAGAAGGGACCTAAAGGGCCAGAGGAAGTCAGGCAGTGCTCAAGATATTAACCAGATCCAGCCAGAGCTGCCTGGAAAGAGAACAGGAAATTGATTAGATCAGGGGCCTTGAGAGAAAAGATGGGGTGGGGACAGGTGAGGAAAGAGTAGAGGGAGCAGGAAGTGGATGAGTGTGCAAAATTGTTTGTAATAATGGCTCACAGAAAGGAGAGAGATTACTTGGAATGCAGAAGGAGGAGAAAGCTCAAAAGACTGACTACGATCTGGATTCTGGAAGAAATAAGTTTGGTGGGGCAGAATTTGGTGGGGGATCCAGGTAGAGTTGCCTTGGCAAGAGCTCAACTATTGACCTTCCTCTTTTTGACCACGTGGCTCCTCTAGGTATAAAAAACTGTTGTTTTGGGGGGGGAAGTGGAAAGGTGGCCCAGTGAGACAAGGTTTGACTTGCTTCTGAGAACTGACATATTTGCAAAGCCGTCCATCTGCTTCCAGGAAAAGGCAAGGCTCCTGACTTTGCTTGTGCTCAAGGAAGAGGCTGTTGGGACCACAACTGTAAGTGGAAGGGGGATGGAAGGAGTTTGGGTAGATAAACTTAGGAAGAGGGAGCAGAGTATGGGGTTGACTCTAGAAGGAGAGGAGGGAAGGTGGTCATGGAAGTGAAAGGGGGCCAGGATAAGTCAAGGGAGAGAGGGTGCTGGTGAGGGCCAAGGCACAGGTAAGCACAGGAGGAACAGAAAAGGTGAGTTCAGTGAGTTGGGTAGTCTCCCTTTTCACAGGGCCCTCTACTTCTGAGATTTTTCCAATTTAGAAGTGAGATTCATGAGTGGGCCACCAGTAATATGTTACCAGCAACAGGTTAAGGACTCAAGTTTAATTTTAAATGTACACTTGTTAATGATGAACGAAAGGAGATTAAACGTTACTCTTTTTTTTAAACTTTTTATTTCATAATGGAGAATAGCCAATTAACAATGTCGTGATAGTTCCAAGTGAATGGCAAAGGGACTCAGCCATACATATACGTGTATCCCTTCTCCCCTAAACGCTCCTCCAATCCTGGTTTCTGCCTAACATTGAGCAGAGTTCCCTGTGCTATACAGTAGGACTTTGTTGGCTATTCATCTGAGATTTAGCAGTGTGTTGTTGTTGTTGTTTAGTTGCTAAGTTGTGTCTGACTCTTGCTACCCCATGGGACTGTAGCCCACCAGGCTCCTTTGTTCATGGAATTCTCCAGGCAAGAATACTGGAGTGGGTTGCCATTTCCTTCTCCAGGGGATCTTCCAGGCTCAGAGCTCCAACCTGCATTGGCAGGCAGATTCTTTACCACTGAGCCACCTACAAAGTGCACAATAGTGTGTACAAGGAGATTAAAGGTTATTCTTGATTGACATACATCTCACGTATATGCTTTCTTTAGGGGGAGAAGAGGTGAAATGGCTGGCAGTCTATGGGAACTGTGGTGGTTCTGGTGAAATCACAGGTTATATGTGAAGCAGAAGGCAGTAAGCCAATGCTGGGAGGACTTAGAATGATTCCCAGAGTCACATAACTGATCGACAGCAGGGCCTGGACTAGAATCCTGGTCCCGGTCAGGCCCCTCTGTTACCCTACCCGGAACCTACAGGTTGTCTTTGAATGGCTCCGCATAGAACTGAGAAGCAGGGCATCTGAGGCTCACTTTGGGCTTGAGCTGCTTTCCGCTCAAGCTCAACCAAACTCCCATTTTCAGAGGTGAAGCTGAGAATCTTGTGTTCAAGCCCTGTGACTTGGGGAGAGAAAAGAAAAAAGAGGTCAAAGATCAGGAGAGGAAAAAGCCACAAGCAGGTCAAGTAGAATTTGGAAATGTTCAGAGATAGTCTTGGGGTTACCCAGTCTTCGTGAGGAACCACAGTTCACACAGCCATTCGTTGACTGACAGAAGTTGATTCAGCACCTGCTATGTGTTGGGCACAGTTCTAGGTACTTAAGACAGAGGACCGCACAGCCCTCACACAGGGTCCTTTTTTGGAAAAAAACTTTTTTGTTTATTTGTTTTGGGCTACTCTGGGTCTTTGTCGCTGTGCAGGGGCTTTCTCTAGTTGCAATGAGTAGGGGAGACCGATTCTTCATTGTGGTGACTTCTCTTGTTGTGGAGCATAGGCTCTAGAGTGTGCAGGCTCAGTAGTTGGGGCACATGGGCTTAGTTACCCAGAGGCAGGCGAATCTTCCCAGACCAAGGATTGAACTCGTGTCCCTTGCATTGGCAGGCAGATTCTTAACCACTGGACCACCAGGGAAGTCACCCTTTCTATTGGGGACTTGGAGACCTCAGAACTTTTCCTGTGGGGGCTTCTGAGACATCAAAACTCTTAAGACTCTCTCTCTCTCAATTTGCAGGGTGGAAATGGAGAAGTGAAAGATTCTAAAGGAGTAATTTTCTTGTGTAATTCTGTTGTGTAGATTCTAAAGAAGTAATTTTGTTGTGAAGAAGGACAAGTTCTTTCTCCCTGACACACAGGAAGAAGAATAGTGTTCCGTCTGCAGGGTAGGCAATAATCCCTTAGTGAAACAGAGGGGAGACGCAGAGTCTGATTCGCCTTGATTTGGGGCTAGGAAATTCAAAGTCAGAGAGAATTCTGACAGCATCTTTTGTCTCTTCAGGAAGGATGGCCCCAAGTCCCCAAAACCTGGGACTTCTCCTTGTCTACTTTCTATCTTTCCTCTTCGGTCTCCCTGCCAACCTCCTGGCGCTGCAGGCCTTCGTGGGGCGTGTGCGCCGGCCCCACCCGGCACCCATCCACATCCTCCTCCTCAGCCTGACGTTGGCCGACCTCCTGCTGCTGCTGCTGCTGCCCTTCAAGATGGTTGAGGCTGCGCATAATTTCGCCTGGCCCCTGGGGAACACGCTCTGTGCCCTCACTGGTTTCGGCTTCTACTGCAGCATCTACTGCAGCACGTGGCTGCTGGTGGGCATCAGCGTGGAGCGCTACCGCAGCGTGGCTTTCCCCGTGCAGTACAAGCTGAACCGCCGGCCCGTGTACGGAGTGGTCGCTGCCGTGGCCATCTGGCTCTTGTCCTTCGGACACTGTAGCATTGTCATCATTGTCCAGTACTTACCAACCAACTCGTCGAGCGAGGCCAACAGCCGCCCTGTCTGCTATGACAACTTCACCCAAGAGCAGCTGCGCGTGGTGCTTCCGGTGCGGCTGGAACTGTGCCTCCTCCTCTTTTTCATCCCCATGGGGGTCACCATCTTTTGTTACTGGCGTTTGGTGCGAATCGTTCTCTCCCAGCCGCAAGTGCCGACCCGGAAGCGCTGGAGAGCCGTGGCGCTGGTTGTTGCGACGCTGTTCAATTTCCTGGTCTGTTTCGGGCCCTACAATGTGTCTCACGTGGTGGGGTTCTTCCGTAAGACCAGCGAAAGGTGGCGGGTCTGCGCCGTGATGCTCAGCGCTCTCAATGCCTGCATCGACCCTTTGATTTTCTATTTCTCCTCCTCAGCTGTGCGCAGAGCCTTTGATGAAAGTCTACAGAGGCTGCGGAGCGGGGGCGCCTCCCTGGCAGGGTACTGGAGGAGGCGAGCCGGACAGCCAGCTGCAGAGAAAGGAAATGGGAGCTTAGGTGTGGCCCTATGAGACTAGGTTTGCCAGCCTGGGTTACTGTGTTTTGGGGAGAAGGGGGCTCAAAAAGTGGAACAATGAAACAGAACCAGGGCAAGTTCTCCTGTGCCGAGCTTAAGGGGCAAAGAACAGCAGTGGGTCTCTTAAATCCAACTCATCCACTGGGTGAGGGGTTTCATGTTGTTCCATGTGGTTTATGACATTTCCTCATTCGTGGCTAGTACTGCTAGTGGTAGGCTACAAGCCCTTTTATCCTGGGATATCAGAGCCGTGGAATTCCTTGCCTTCCCTACCCAGTGTCTGTAAGATGGCAGAGTTCATTAATAGGCATACCTCCTTATATTGTACTTCCAAGATACTGTGGTTTCCACCATTTGAAGGTTTGTGGCAACCATATATGGCCAACAAAGTATTTCTAAGAGCAACACTTTGCAAAGAGCAACAAAGTATTTCTAAATTTAAAAAGTTTTTTTTTTTAATGTAATGTTATTGCACAGTTTACAGTCTAAAGGATGGTATAAGCTTTTGCGTGCCTCTGTGTGTGTGTGTGTCTGTATGTATGCTCAGTCATGTCCAACTCTTTGCAAACCTGTGAACTATAGCCCGCCAGGCTCCTCTGTCCTTGGAATTTTTCAGGCAAGAAATACTGGAGTGGGTTGCCATTTTCCTATTCCAGGAGATCTTCCAGATCCAGGAATTGAACCCACATCTCTTGCATCTTCTACACTGGCAGATGGATTCTTTACCATCGAGCCACCATGCACTGGAAACCAAAATATTCATGACTCACTTGATTGCAACATTCACTTTATTGCAGTGGTCTGGAAACAAACCTCCCATATTGCCAAGGTATGCTGTATCAACTACTTTGCCCTGAATCAGAAGTGGGTGATTTCCACGTGTTGGGTCTGAACATCCAGCACAGGCAGAGGTCTACAGAGCAAGATAAGATGCTGCCTGTGAGCCCTGACTAAAGCAGTTGAGGGCTCAGGTCTACAATAGGCAAGAAAAAAGTCCTTGAGAGAAAAGTCAGTGGTGGTGTGAAGAAACTTGGGTCAGGATATTTCCTAGTAGTTAGGTCTTATTTTCAATCCCCAACACTGTGTATTTATATGCTTTTTGTCCTTGATCAATCTTGCCAGAGGTCTGTTAATTTGTCTTTTCTAAAACCCAGCTTTGCTCTGGCATTCATCTCTGTATTCTATTTCACTAATGTCTTAATTTTATCTTAATTGTTTCCTTACTTCTACTTTATTGAGTCTTTTCAGTTGTTCCTTTTCTTACTTTTTAAGGTTGGATACTCATTTATTTCAGCCTTTCTCCTTTGCTAATGTAAGTATATAAGGCTATTGCTTGCATGTGTGCTAAATCGCTTCAGTTGTGTCTGACTCTTTGTGACCCTGTGGACTTGGACTGTAGCCTGCTGAGAATACTGGAGTGGGTTGCCATGCCCTCCTCCAGGGGATCTTCCTGACCCAGTGATCAAACCCATGTTTCTTATGCCTCCTGCTTTGGCAGGCAGTTTCTTCACCACTAGTGCCATCTGAGAAGCCCCATATAAGGTTATTAATTTCCCTCAATGAAGGAGCCTCAGGAGATGCGGGTTCAATCCCTGAGTCAGAAAGATTCCCTGGAGAAGGGAATGGCAACCCACTCCAGTATTCTTACCTGGAGAATCCCATGGACAGAGGAGCCTGGTGGACTAAAGTCCATGGGGTCACAAAGAGTCAGACACGAATGAAGCAACTTGGCATGCACATAAGAGAAGCTTTAGGGAGATGCCACAATTTTTATTTGCAGAATTTTCATTATTTTGAGTTCTAAATAGGCTCTAATTTCCACCTGATTTTCTTTTCTTTGACTCCTGTGTTTAGAAATGATTCTTAATTTTCAAGCATATAAATTTTTATTGACCCTATTATTATTATTGCTGTTACTCATTGCTAAGTAAATCACACTGCCATCAGAGAATACTAATTTTTTTCATTTATTTTTATTAGTTGGAGGCTAATTACTTTACAGTATTGAAGTGGGTTTTGTCATACATTGAAATGAATTAGCCATGGATTTACACAGAGAATACTATTTTAATAGTACCAGTTCCTTGAAATTTGTTGAGAATTGTTTTTTGGTCTAGAATATAGTCTATCTCATGTTCCATTTATGAAAAGAATATAGGTTCTGAAATTGTTGATGAGTTCTCTCTATACACTTTAGATCAACCTTGTTAATTTGGAATGTTCAAATCTTTATAACCTTTATTTACTTTTGTCCCATCTATCAGTTACATGGAAAGGTGGGTTACAGGCTCCTTCTATGACAGTGAAATTGTCTATTTCTCCCTGTAGTTCAGTCTTCTGAGAATGTTGAATGTCTTTCGACATTAATTTGCCTTAAAATCTGTTTTGTCTGATATGAATACAGACACACCAATATGCATTTTTTCTTAGTAGTATTTGCCTAGTACATTTTTACCCATCCTTTTCTTTTCAAACTCTCAATATCCTGATGTTTTAGATGTGTCTTTTATAAGCAACACATACAGTAGTTGGATTTTCTGTAATCCAGTCCTATGATTCAAAAGTATTTGTCTTTTAACTATATCCTTTCATTCATTTATATTTATATCATAATTAATCTAATTTCCAATATATTTGGATTTAATTCTGCCAACTTATTTTTAAACACTTTCATTGAAGTATACATACATATTAAAACATCATGCATATCATGCATGGCCTGATAATAAGTGTACTGGTCAGATGAATTGTCACTGTGAACATATTCAAACAAAAAAACACACCTACCATCTTATTTTGTGCTTTCTGTTTTTCTCATATTTTAATATTTCTTTTTTATCTTCCCTTGCCTTCCTCTGGGATTAAGTTGGGTTTTTTCTCTTTGTTTTATTTCCTTTCATTTCTCATATCATTCTCATATTGATTTCTCACATCACTGATTTGAAATTATATGCTCTGTCTTTATTATTGTACTGATTATTTTAATATGTTAGGAGAGCCTTAGGGTAGGGAGAGACTACCCACTCTAGTATTCTTGCCTAGAGATTCCACAGAGGAGCCTGGCAGGCTGCAGTCCATGGGGTAGCAGAGTCGGACACAACTGAGTGACCAACACTTTCACTTTCACTGTGTTGATCTAAAATATAGATAGGATTTCTGATTTGAGAAGTTGTATTAACTGGAGGAAGGGAAGGCTCAATACTAATTCTATTTGCCAGTGGCATCCTGAAAAAAAACTGTACATTTGATTTTTTTTTTTTTTTTTGTCAGCAAAGATTAAAGAAAGCTCATCAGGGTAAAAGTCATGAACACACTTAGTGTCCTTTATTTGGGGAGGGTTCACAGAGCCCTAGTTAGAGCCCCAATTTTGCAGTTAGAGTACTCGACAACATCTAGTTCATATAATCTAGTTCAATGCAACAATTGTTGCACCTGCTGATAAATAATTCCTGGAGCATTGTGTTAAGGGGGAGAGGGGGAAGGAAGGTTTGAAGATACCATTAGCAATACCATATCTCAGCCCTTTCTGGTTTTCAGGTTAATGGTGGGGAGGGTGCGCTTCCACAGGAAAGGAAATCAGGTCACTTGGTTTATGTAAACTTCTGTGAGAGCTCTGTCTCTGAGCTGGGCTCAAGATACCACACCCGCAATTAGCACTCCACAACCTTGAAACACGTGCCATTTTGACGATAATACGTTGCTAACTGCTATCATTTGTGTCACATTAAACAAATACTGTTTTTCAAGGATAAAATTACATTAAACATGTATTTTCAAGCCATCCACACCATTCTACTTTCATACTATCCTGTGATTCTCACCTGCTCGCCTGCTCCCTCCCCCACATGGGTGGAGACCTGCTGGCTTACGGAAGTCCACCGAAGAGCCCAGGTCTAGCATTTACAACATCACTCCCAGGAGCTCTGCTACAGGGGCAGGGCGCAGACTGATAAGAGGGAGGCAGGGAAGAGCAAAATGATTTGTGGACTTGAAGATTTTCCACCAGCATAGCAATGCTACTTTGAACATCCCTGTGCATGTCTTTTGGTGCCCTTGTGGGAACATTCCTCCAGGGAGGGAAATACTGGGAGCATTGGCATCTGCATTTTCAGCTTCAGCAGAGACTGCCAAACGCTCTTCAAAGTGATTGCATAAATCCAGCTCTTTCGAAGAAAAGGCTGGCAGAAGCCCCTGCTACCACAACCACCTTCCCACCAGCTCTTCTTCCAACACTGGCCCTGTAGTCAACACACCATCGGGAGTGGAAGGGAACAGACCAGGTATGTGCTACTTGCCAATAGGAAAATGAGCTCAAATGAGGCCTGATTCGCTCAAAGTGACCCAGTGGATTGGCAAATGCTCCAGATATACACATGGCAGGTACGTGTAAATGGACTCTGTGTGTATGTCCATATATTGTACATCTATACACATGGGCAGGACTTCCCAGGTGGCTCAGTTGTTTAAAAAAAAAAATCCTTCAGCCAAGCAGGAGACTTGGTTTCAATCCCTGGGTCAGGAAGATCCCTTGGAGAAGGAAATGACACCCTGCTCCAGTACTCTTGCCTGGAAAATCCCATGGATGGAGGAGCCTGGTAGGCTGTGATCCATGGGGTCGCTAAGAGTCGGACACGACTAAGCGACTTCACTTTCACACACTGAGAAGGAAATGGCAACCCGCTCCAATGTTCTTGCCTGGAGAATCCCAGGGACGGGGAGGGGGGGGCGGGAGCTGCTGGGCTGCTGACTATGGGATCACACAGAGTCGGACACGACTGAAGTGACTTAGCAGCAGCAGCAGCATGACTGATTCATGTTGAGGTTTAACAGAAAACAACAAAATTCTGTAAAGCAATTATCCTTCAATAAGAAACAAACAAAAAAGGTTGAATAACCCAGTTAATAACACAGATATGCAGATAACACCACCTTAGTGGCAGAAAGTGAAGAGGAACTAAAGAGCTTCTTGATGAAAGTGAAAGAGGAGAGTGAAAATGCTGGCTTATAACTCAACATTAAAACAAAAAGCATGGCATCTGGTCCCATCACTTCATGGCAAATAGACCGGGAAACAGTGGAAACAGTGAGAGACTTTATTTTCTTGGGCTCCAAAATCACTGCAGATGGTGACTGCAGCCATGAGATTAAAAGATGCTTGCTCCTTGGAAGAAAAACTATGGCTAACCTAGACAGCATATTAAAAAGCAGAGATATTACTTTGCCAACAAAGGTCTGTCTAGTCAAAGTTATGTTTTTTCTTGTAGTCATGTATGGATGTGAGAGTTGGACCATAAAGAAAGCTGAGTGCCAAAGAATTCATGCTTTTGAACTGTGGTGTTGGAGAAGACTCTTGAGACTCCCTTGGACAGCAAGGAGATCCAACCAGTCCATCCTAAAGGAAATCAGTCCTGAATATTCATTGGAAGGACTGATGCTGAAGCTGAAGCTGCAATACTTTGGCCACCTGATACAAGGAGCTGATTCGTTAGAAAAGACCCTGATGCTGGGGAAGATTGAAGGTGAGAGGGGAAGGGGTCGACAGAGGATGAGATGGTTGGATGACATCACTGACTCAATGGGCATGAGTTTGAGCAAGCTCCGGGAGATGGTGAAGGGCATCTCCCCGGGAGATGGTGAAAGTGGTTTCTCTACAGGGAAACCTGGAGTGCTACAGTCGATGGGGTTGCAAAGAGTCGACACAACTGAACAACAGCAACAACAGCACAGTTAAATGTAGATGGCTGGTGAGGGTCTACTGTATTGCACAGCAGGAAAGAGAAAAAAGGAGGTATAATCTGTTTGTCTATGTTAAGTTGACCTTAAACATGTGTTCCAATTTTCATTGCTGCTGCTGCTAAGTCACTTCAGTCATGTCCGACTCTGTGCGACCCCATAGATGGCAGACCACCAGGCTCCCCGGTCCCTGGGGTTCTCCAGGCAAGAACACTGGAGTGGGTTACCATTTCCTTCTCCACCAATTTTCATTAGGTACAGACAAATACTGTTTGATTCTACTTATACGAGGTACCTAGGATAGTCAAATTCATAGGGTCAAAAAGTACACTGGTAGATGCCAGGATCCGTGGGATGGAAATGGGGTAGGGAGGGGGGAGGAGGAGTTAGTGTTTAACCGGGGCAGAATTTCAGTTTAGGAAGGTGAAAAATTTGGAAGATGAATGATGGTGAGAGTTGTACAACAATGTGAATGTACTTAATGTCACTGAACTATACAGTTAAGCATGGTTAAAATAGTATGCTTTACATTATGTGACTTTTATCATGATAAAAAAAAATTTTTTAATGTAGCTGAGGGTTTCCCTGGTGGCTCTGTGGTAAAGAATCTGCCTGCCAATGCAGGAGACACAGGTTCAATCCCTAATCCAGGAAGATCCCACAGGCCTCAGGACAATTAAGCCTGTGGTTCATAACTACTGAGCCTGTGCTCTAGAGCACAACCACTGAAGCCCAAGCACCCCAGAGCCCGTGCTCGGCAATAAGAGAGGTCACTGCAATGAGAGGTCTGCACACAGCAACTGGGGTAGCCCCCACTCACTGCACCTAGAGAAAAGCCTGAGAGCAGCCAAGAAGACCCAGCACAGCCAAAATGAAATAAATAAAAGAATTTTAAAAAATAGTAGCAGAGAGGTGTTTCTCCCACATTCCATTGTTTATATTGGAGGTGCATCTGATCTGAAAGAAATGGTGCCCGGAAGAAAATCTTGGTCCTAGAGGAGAAAATCTTGTCCAGGTTGACAATGGATTAAAAGGAAAATAAGATGCTGAGACTCTGAGGGTGAATCTAGGGCATGGGGATGGGAGTCAAGTGTCCTGGTTCATGGGAATAAGAATGTAGCCTGTTGGTTCTAGACTATATGATGTGGGCTATGACCGGGCATATTTTCTGTGGAACCACATGATCTCTCATGTATATATGTGTCTTTGTCAAATGGCTTCCAAGGAAACTGGAGTCACCTTGGATCTATATGGTTGAAGCAGAGAAGAGGTGGGGAAAAGGCAGAGGTCATACAGAGTCAGGAGATGGGACACTGGGAGTCAGAATCACAAGCCCTGCCTGCACACAGGGACAGGTTGTGTCACGACCCCGGCCCTCTGGGGGGATAGTTCGACACATGGTCCCACTTTCTTCTTTAGGTGTGCATGTGTCTAGGGATTCTAGAGTGGTTTTGTGAGACAGGGATGAAGAACAGCCAGTTCAACTGGATTCTGACTAGGGAAAATAACTGAACAGGGAGTGTGGCCAGGGGCAGAGAAAGGAATACATCAGTCAGTTGTCACTCAGTTGTGTCCAAATCTTTGCAACCCCATGGACTGCAGCACATGGCTTAGCTGTCCATCACAAACTCCTGGAGCTTGCTCAAACTCATGTCCATTGAGCTGGTGATGCCATCCAACCCTCTCATGCTCTGTCATCCCCTTCTCCTCCCACCTTCAATCTTTCCCAGCATCAGGGTCTTTTCCAATGAGTCAGTTCTTCTCATCAGGTGGCCAAAGTATTGGAGCTTCAGCTTCAGCATCAGTCCTTCCAATGAATATTCAGAACTGATTTCCTTTGACTGGTTTTATCTCCTTGCAGTCCAAGGGACTCTCAGTAGTCTTCTCCAACACATGAACAAACTCATATGCAAGTTCATTTCAAATTATTAGCTCAGGAAAATATGTAAAACAGGATACCTGAACTATGAAAGCAGAGGCACATCTGAAAGAATAATCATGGCTTAAGAAGATGAATTAGATTTGTGGGAACAGTTTTGGGGGAAATAGAGAGGGCTGAGTGGCTTGAGAAAGAGCCCAACTTTTGACCTTCCTCTTCCTGACACATCACAAGTTCAAGTGTAAATGTCCTGGGAGATTCTGAGAGGGCAGAAGCACCTGTGTCTCTGTACCTTAGTCCACTAGTTGGGAGATGTCCATTCAGGGCTAACCTCAGAGATATCTGCTTGGGAATGGGATGAGGCTCATCACCCCAAACACTAAGTGAGCCCTAGGAGATGGCACCCTAAAATCTGATACAGAAAAGGAAGATGAGAGGCCTACGTGACTGCAGGGCCACCCAGTAGGAGACCAAGGTGAAGAGTTCACGGCCGGTGAATGGGTGAAGCCAGAAGAGTAAAGGTCAGGGAAACTGAGTGACTGCCTGAAGAGATAAACTGGTGGGTGGATTACACAAGTTAAGGTGGGGAGGCCCCGAGCAGAGCTGGTCTTCCCTGTCCGAGAGAAACGCCCTGGTATTTAACTGATCTAACAGTCCTCACCTATGTGCAGAGCCTGTTTCCTGTGGTCATCTGTGAGTGGATCCCTGGAGTTTGGCCTGCCAAGCTTCCTTCCTCCATTCTTCTGGTGACGACATCCCACTGTTTCTTAGTCAACCACTCCTTCTCTACTCCCAGTCCATGTGGCAGGGGGTAGGGGGGTTGGGGGAAAAAGACTGGTTGGTCCCAACCGGGCTGCAGGGAAGGGCATGTCACCCAGACTCGGGTCCATGCCCAAGTCAGTTCATCCAGAGTCAATCATTTCTAGATTCTTCTAGAATGATTTGGAAAGAATCACACTCTTTCGACAGGGTGTTTAGACTGGAAAAATGTAATCCTGGAGCTTCAGAGAGCCATCTCTGGGAAGGTCCTGCCTGAGAACGAAGCTGGCAAAGAAAACCGAGCTGAAACCTGGAGACAATTGACCAGCAGCTTCATTTTAAGCACCTGGATCTAGTCATTTCTGAAGCTGCTTTGTCACAGACTCTTCAATCCCACAGCCCCAAATTCCCATTTTTGCTTAATCAGCCTGGGCAAGTTTCTGTCACCTAGAATCAAGATATTAACACAAACAGTTGGTGAATATTTTGTTACTACTAATAAAGAATTAATATTTCAGATATATATATCTTTTATGATATTTTTGAATAAATTAGAGCAGATTTGAGGCTATATGTCTCATAATTTCACCAACTCATTTGCATTTTGACATGCAAGGATTAGAGGGACAGTGTATGGACAAGGAACGGCATGTAGTTCTAGGTATGTTGGGGGCTGCCTTTGCTGCTTTCATAGGTCACATGCCTTGTTAACAACAAGAACTTAAATGAGAAGAAATGTGCTCTGCAGTTTTAAAAGTGTTTCTATGGCTCGCCTCATAAGATAATCATTGAAGTTGGAAATGTTTCTTATGCCTCCTTCATAAGCTGTGACTCCAAGTTCCAAAGAAGCTAAATGCCTTCCTCAAAGATACACAGCCAGACAGTGGTCATGCCTAGACCAGAATCTATGTTGATCATCCATGTCCAGGTCTCCTTTTATTCCACCAACTTTCTGAAAAGTCAGGAGCTCGTGGGAAGGACTCAGAGACAGTATAGAATTTTGTCCATAAGCAGCTTGGTATGGTGCAAGGAAGACTATAGGGCTAAATGTTTGGGGGCTTCCCTGGTGGTCCAGTGGTTGAGACTCTGCTTCTACTGCAGGGAGCACCAGTTCCATCCCTGGTTAGGGAACTAAGATCCCACATGCCTCGGGACATGGCCAAACAAGAGGGTGGGAGGCTGAATGTTAGGATCCTGGGAGGGGAATGGAGTCTTCTGGGGCCTCTGTCAACAGGAAGCATTATGAACTTTCTGTGGACTTGGCACTCTTCTAAAAGTCTCCTGTGCTCCGCAAAGGCTCTCGCTGCAGGGCTTTGGGAAAACAAAGGACCACTTCCTTCTTCAGAGATGGAGAAAACTGCCCACATTCTTATTCGTCTGCCTTTCATTCTGTCATTCAACTGTATTTACAGAATACTTGCTCTGATTCAGGACTTGCTCAAGGTTGGGGAATGCTATTGTCAACGAGACAGAGAAGCTACTAGCTTGCACGAGGTTTACATTCTGGAAGTGCACTCGAGTTGGAGGATCCCTTCAGATCTAGCATGTGGACTCTCCAGGGATGAGACGAACTGTAAATGATTACTATGTGACCAAACTAATAGAAGACTCTAGATAGTTAATGAAGTTGTTTTGATAACACAAGAGTGACTTCCTCCTCCTTGTTTCTGAGTCAAGGCGGGGTTGAAAGGCAGCAAATAAAGCAAAACAAAACAAAAAATGCTTGTTTGCCTAACCTAAAAGTATGCCTGGGTATGCATTTCTAATTATTTGTTGTTCAGTCGCTGAGTCTTATCTGACTCTCCGCGACCCTGTGGACGGCAGCACTCCAGGCTCCTCTCTCCTCCACTATCTCCCGGAGTTTACTCAAACTCATGTCCTTTGAGTTGATGAAAAGCTTTTACTGGGAGCAATATAAAAGCAAGACTGTGACCTGAGTAGCACCTCCCAGTCACCAAGATTTGGTGACCATAAACATAAACAAAATGATTTCAGATTTCAGTAAAACACAATGAAGAAAATCAAACAGTATCGTAACAAGAAGGAGAGGACTCCTTCAGATGGGGTTGCCAAGACAGGGCTTTCTGAGGAAAGACAGAGAAGTCATCAACTGTGGGCTTTCTGCTGATGACACGGCCATCGTGGTAAAAGCCTGACCTGGGAGCAGAGTCGGGTGAGGAGAGGGAGCCCCAATTCTGCTGCCCCGTTAGGAGCCTGGAGACTTCCTTTTGGAGGCAGCCACCCTCTTGCTCAGTAAAAAATCAGTATAAAGCAAAGTTCTTAGCTGACTGCTTGTGTTCTGGGAAAGGGCTAGAGAGATGCTAGTGGGGAGACAGCACAGTGCTGAATAGGGGCTCTGGAGGCGAGGGGAGAGGGGACGGACAAGGCCAAGGCCACAGGGCAGAGACATCTCTTCTGTCCCCTTGGAACTTCTGACTCAGCTGTCAACATTCTCTCTGTTGATCAGGAGACGAATGGGAGAAGTTGCAGTTGGAATGCTCCGGGAGTTTGTCCAGCATGTGAGCCTAATCTGTCCCATGTGTGGCCACTAGGGAAAAGTTGAGACTCACTTCAGTAAAGAGTTTATTTGTCTGGTTACAATTTACCATAGAGAAGTATTTTCAGTCTTGCCAGGTGGCACAGTGGTGAAGAATCTGCCTGCCAATACAAAAGGCGAAAGAGCTGGGGGTTCGACCCCTGGGTAGGGAAGATCCCCTGGAGGAGGAAATGGCAACCCACTCCAGTATTTCTTCCCTGGGAAATTTCATGGGTAGAGGAACCTGGTGGGCTACAGTCCATGGGATCACAAATAGTTGGACACAACTGAGTGCACGCACACACACACACGTGTTTTCACAAATGTTACCTCATTTATTTCCCCAAACAATCCTGCTCTATTCACAGAGGGTTACGACCCACCAGGAAGCCCAGAGAAGTTAAGTGACTCCACAAGACTTCACTCAAGACAGAGCCCACGTGGGAATCCAGGCTGTCTTCCCAACCGCCTGGCTGACATCACTGAGCTTTGCCTTGGGAAGGTTCAGGAGGGAACCAGGCTAAAATGCATCTCACAGTGCTCGGCTGGCTCCCTGTCTGCTTACTCTTATGCCTCTGGTCCCTGTCTTCACAATCGAGCCTGGCAGTTTCCCATGAGCGCCAGATGCCCAGAACAGGACTGGGAACTTGCACAACCCCACAACAGCCACCGGACCTACTCTTCCTCTGTGACAGTGGCTCTCAAACCCTAGTGTGTGCTGAAATCTCCTGAAGGGCTGGTTAAAGCCTAGGCTGCAGGTCCTGCAGAGTTTCTGATTCAGCGGGTCTAGGGTGAGGGGTCAAGAATGTGCATCTCTGGGCTTTCCTTGTGGTCTAACAGCTAAGAATTCACCTGCTAATGCAGGAGACACAGGTTCGATCCCTAGTCCGGGAAGATGCCACATGCCACAGAGCAACTAAGCCTGTGGATCACAACTACCGAGCTCGAGCTTTAGAGTCCTCAAGCCACAAGGACTGAGCCCGCACGCCCGAGAGCTAGTGCTCCACCACAAAAGAAGCCTCCACAATGAGAAGCCTGTGCACCACGACAAAGTAGTCCCCACTCGTCACAATGAGAGAAGGCCCACGCACAGCAGTGAAGACCCAGCACGGCCAAAAATAAATAAATAATTTTTTTTAAAAAAGATCGTGCATTTCCAGCAAGTTCCCAGGTGATGCTGATGCCACTAGCCCAGAGGCCACACTTTGAGAACCGCTGATCTATTATATAGCAGGAATCTTCCCCTCCTGGAGGGGAGAGTGCTTATGAGACTCTGGAATCCTCATGAAAATAATTCGCCAGCTGGAGAAGCAGAAAAGATGAGAGGGCTGATAGACTTCAGCAGAGACTTAAGGAGCTGGTTTTCTACACAACAGAAAACCCAGTAAACAAGAAGCAGGAAAAGACGGAAAAGTCAGTGGGAAGCAGTGAGAAGTGAAGGAGAGGACAGAATGCTGTGGCCCAGCCTCGAGTTTCACTTCAGTTATCAAAAGCAGGATCACAACTTTTGCTGTGTCCACACACCACCCAATTTACTTACGGATTTTTTAAAAAACCGACTTTTCTCAGATATAATCTAGCCTTATCCTAAACAAAGGTAAAATAATAATAGTAACAGCCAGTATAAGTTTCACCTGCCCACCACCTGCCCCCACCCTCCCCGCCCTGCCCCACACTGGCTGGTGAGATCTTAACCACTGGACAGCCAGAGTAGTCCCTTGTTTTTGAAATATAAAATTAAGTCAAATATGCTTTTTCAAAGTGGTTACTCCCTCCCATCCCACACCCTCTCTCCTCAAATACCGCCACCACCCTCTGTTTCTCAGAGAGCTAAAGGTGGGGGGATGGATCCGCCAGGCCTGGGGAACAAGCAATAGCCTATATAGAAGTGTCTCAGTACCCTGCAGGCCAGAGTAGAGTCTGCTTTCAGTAGGAACCTCCGTTTACCTCAGGAAAGCACTGGATGGGGTGGGGCGGTTCACGGCACTGTAGCGTTTCTCAACCCACATCAACCTGCCAGGTTGTAAAAGAGGAGGAGGTGAGGGCAACGGGCGGGTGGAAAGCAGGAAGAAGGCAGCTTTGTCCCGGCTTGGTCTTCCTCTTCCTGCTTATCCAGCCTTAACACCTGGACAGGAGCAGCATAGACCGTCCCCAGGCAACCACGGGCGGAGGCAAGGTAACAGCCGGGGTCAAAGGATCCTGGGAACCACTTGTGACTTGACTTCGGCTCCAGACTGACTCCTCAGTCATATTCACACCAGCAAGGGTGGCAAGAAAAGACTCAAGGAGGGGAGACACTCTTCTCCTTCCTGACATTTCCTCGCCCGTGTTCTGTCATTCACTTAAAATCTGAGTGTCTCAAACATCTGCAGACAATAAAAAAAAGCAAAATGAGGCAAGTAAAGTTAGTCCAGAGATGCAAAGAACAGTGTCTTCCCTTATGTTTCTACTAGTCTAGAAAGTGGGCCTGTGCTGGAGGCCAGTGAAGCCTGAAGACCAGACGGAGGGGTGAATGACAGACCCCAGGTCCCTGCTGGGGTACTGGCATCATTAGGCCTCCCCAGTGCTTGGGGGTGGGGGTGGAACAAACCCCTGGCAGACAGCAGAGCAAGAGACTCTTGTATTCCAACAGGTAACCAGAGGGGCCTTCAAAAACCACACATCAGGGACTTCCCTGGTTGCCCGGTGGTTAAGAATTCGCCTTGCATTGCAAGGTTTGATCCTTGGTTGGGGAGCTAAGATCCCGTATGCCATGGAGCAACAGAGTCCACACGCCGTAACTAAAGAGTCCGTGCGCCACGACAAAGATCCTGCATGATGCAAGGAGGACCTCCCATGCCACAACTAAGACCCAACACAGCCACATAAATGAGTAAATTACAAAGGCTACACACACACATCAGATCACTTCACTTCTCTGCAGAAAGCCCTTCAGTGGTTTCCTATTGCTTTGAGGATGAAACGCAAATCCTCACCTTGTACTGAGTGATGAGCTTTCACTCCCTGCTGTCACGTCTCAGACTTCATTTCCCATGAGTATCCTTCAGGCACAGTCCACCGCAGCCACACTGGCCTCCTTTCAGTTCCTCCATCATGCTGGGCTTTGTGTGGCCTCAGGGTCTTTGCACAAACCATCTTGTCTTCCTGCGGGTCTTCCACAGCCCCAGCAGGGTTCCTTTGGGTCTGTGCTCAAGTGTCACCCCATCAGGGAGCACTTCCTTCTC
Organism: Odocoileus virginianus; assembly: GCF_023699985.2. NCBI lineage: Eukaryota > Metazoa > Chordata > Mammalia > Artiodactyla > Cervidae > Odocoileus > Odocoileus virginianus. The sequence goes on along the minus strand of NC_069693.1, from coordinate 15,385,486 downwards.
ACTAAGTTAGAGCACTCTTCCCACCCCTTCCCCTGGAGCTCTATTCTATAACCCTATTTTATTTCTTTCATAGAATTTGCCACCAAAATATATATATATATATATATATATATATCCTCTATGCTCATGGAGATATTATTCTATTCTCCCCACCTCCCGCTCCACTCCACTGACTTGCATGTAAATTCCATGAAGGCAAGAATGATTTCTGTCCTGTTTGGTGCTCCAGTCCCATTCATTCACGGAGAGGTGAAATGCATGATCTGGTTGTCACCTTGCCCTCAACTGCCTGATCCAAGAGACTTGCAGGAGCATCGTGAGCCTGTGAAGCTCAGGAAGAGGACACTGGGGAGAAGGAAGGAGGTGGCAGAGAAACCAGGCCTAGAACCTGGGAAAGAGAAGAGGCCTGAGAGCAAGTGTCAAGTCTCATTCCCCAGATAGCATGGGGCTTAGTGGGGCCACCTGGACTTCAGGACATTTTTCTGGGTTGGCTGGAGTCCCTGGACTTGAAAGCCAGTACCCCCAATTTCTAGGAAATATACTCTGCTGTTCAAAGGATGTCATGTGATGCAAAACTGGAGAGATCAACCTGCTTTGACTGGATCATGCTGGGAAAGGAACAGGAAGTTGATAAACCTGATGTAGCCCTGCGTAAGGGTGGAGAAGAAAAGGGGTGAAGAAACAACAGAAGGAAGGGGTAAGAAACAGTAAATCGAAATGACCTGAAAGATGGTACTTCCCTGGTGGTTCAGTAGCTGAGACTCTATGCCCTCAATACAGGTGCCCTGGGTTCGATCCCTAGTCAGGGAGCTAGAGCCCACGTGCTGCAACTAAGACCTGGGGCAGCCAAACAAATAAATAAATTTTATTTTTTAAATAGAGAAATAAATGACCTGAAAGAATCCTCGGAAGAAAATCTGAGTTATGTGGGTAACGATGTAAAGAGAGGCCTAGGATAACCGTCTTTGCATTCTGAGAGAGCAATTGGACTCCCTGGGGCAAAGGTCTGAAGCAGACTGCCAGCCTCAGAAGAGCTCACCGGTGCTCTTCCTCTTGACCAGTGACTCCTGCGGATGGGAAAGCTCTGTGGTCCTGAAGAGAATGGCCAGCAAGGTGCTTGCAAGCCTGCGTCCTCTCCCAGAAGCCTGGCAACTTTTCCCTGGGAGGAAGTGGGGTGCAGAGCATGCACCAATAAGCCCCAGGACTTCTCGAGGACTCAGTGGAAGGTGCTCTGAGGGAGCAACCTGACAGGTGGCAGCAGTGAAGAGAATAGATGGAGTCTGAATATGAATGCAGGCAGGTGCTTACATGGGTGACAGAGAAGACGGAAGCCCCAGGCAGGGTGATCCATCCCCAGCCAGGCCAGAATGTCTTTCTGCTCATCTGGTCCTCTAACTCAGTGTTTCCCTAAAGACATACTGGCATATGCAACCAGAGGCAAGACGCCCAAGTTAGTGGTTCCTGGGAAAATGGAAAGGACCAGAGTTTGTGAGATCAAGTAAACAAAGAAATGAGAAGATCCAAAATGAGCTGTTACAGTGTCACTGTCAGTTGTGAATATTTCATTGCACTTTGCAGAGAAAGAAGGGGGAACATCACGGTGCAGGCTGGGGATTGCACAGGATCTGAGGGTAGCAGGGCCTGACATAGAACTCCTTCCTTTGGTGCTTTGGGAACTTGACTTTTCCCACTCTTGCTTTCTGTGGTTCAAGCAGGGCTGACCCCCGGCTTTGATGACAAGCTGCAGGCACGTGTGGTGGTCAAACCAGTCTGGGCCAGTAGGACCAGCCTTGAGATCCCAGCTGGGACCTCAGCATAAGAGACACTCTGCACAGACTGTAACCCTAAACAACTAAAGAACACCACTTGGAACAACCTTATTGAGAAAAGGGCCGTGGAATTCCTCTTCTCCCTCAAACCCAGTTCACCCTTCTCTGGAGAGCCTAAGAGGCGTCGGGGAGGGTCAGACAGAATTCGGCGGTGGCGCAGCTTGCCACTGCAGCGAGTTGGCACTTTTGTGGCAGGAGGACACTCTTGAAACTTTAAAATCCTTGTAGGAACATTTCTTGTTTGAGGTGTAAGGATGAGTCAGGAGACAGATAAACCCCTGGGCAGTGCAGCTGGAGTTGGTCAAGTGGAGCAAATTGGAGCTTTGTTTTCCCTAGACACTTCAAAGACAAAGCTAGTGGCAGGAGCTGAGCTCTGCCGGAGTGAAGAGATAAAATTACCACATCTGCCACTCCTGAGGTCAGGAAAACCTCCCCAGCTGTACAGGTAGGCTCCTCAGGGGTCAAAAGGGGAGGGAGAACCTCCCCAGAATAAGTGATGTCAAACTTTCCACCGGCCTCTGCACTGGAATCCATCTTGCCGAAAAGATGCGTGCGCATATGGGGAGGGTCCTAGGGCAGGTCCGTTGCTGAGAAGAAACGAGATAATTGGCCAAAAGTAAACAAAGACCCGGAAGAACTGCCCTATATAAATGATTTAACTGCCTCTCTTCTGTGCTCTTTCTCAACAGGGAGGATGCCCACACCCTTTTCTTTCCAGGTGTGTACTTCTGCCTTGCTTCTGTCTTATGTAAACAAACTGTTTCTCTTGTGCTCTCCCACTTGTTGTGTTACATCTCTAATGATAAACTTTGTGCCTGATTTTACAGTTTTTGCCTCTTCGAGAAATTCATTTTTCAAATGGGGCCAGAGCCAGTGGAGCTTTGCTTCTAACCTCTCACCGCTGGTGGTCTAGCAGCAAGGATTCCTGGTTTTCATCCAGGCTGCCTAGGTCTAATTCTTGGGCAGGGAACTAAGGTTTCACTTCAAGCCACTGCTCACTGCTGGCTCTCCAAGAACAAGGAGAGGAATCAGGGCAAGTAAGGACTCAGTCTTTTCCTGGGACACAGGATAGGACTTCTGACAAGCTGACACTACTGCATTGAGGATGTCACTAACCCTACTATTAGGGAGTAGGAAAGGAGGCACTGAGAGATGTTTCAAAGAAGCAAATGACAGAAGCTCAGTCAGTCAAGCACGGGGCGGGGGGCGGGGCAGGGGGGAGGCACCTAAAATCAGGGAGGTAACTTATTATAAGTTTTCTCCACTCAAGCAGAACATTCTGAGAGAGCTTCATTTGATTCCACAATTCTCCTCATCTATGGCCAACCTGGTGGCCTCAACCGTGTCATTGGCCAAATACTACCAGACATGCCACTCCTACCCCTTCACAGCCCATTTCAGATGCTTCTGCCTTCATCTTCACCTAATCTGGCCTCTGCTTCTACAGCAGCATCCTCTAGGGCCCATGACTCTCAGCTGGATTGGCACTTAAGGATACAGCAGCAGGGCTTTCCCAGACAACAGGGCCCCTCCTTCCACCCACCGCGTGGGGCAGCTGCTGCTTCAGTGACCAGGCTCCTGGCTCCTGTCCCATGGTGCTGTGTTTGGGTTATTTCACTGAGAAACAAACAGCACTTATGTCAAAGAAAATACAAATAAAAGACATCTCAATTTTGTCCACCAACAGCTGGCTGGGATACTAACAGACTGTTTACATCTAATCTTGTGTCCCTAAGACAACACTGACTGCTGCCATCAGAACGTGGTTTGAATTATATTCATCCAACCCCAAGAGGGACTCCAGGGACCACAGAACCTGACAGTAATGTGGCTGGTTGCAATGGCCTGTGTAGGATATCTTTCCCATCTGCTGAGCTGTTTTTTCCCTTCTTGAGAAGGGCAGATCTGGCAGTTTGGGCTAAGATGGGTTCACATGCCTTTGGGGACGCAATGCAAAGGCAGAAGAATTAAGGGAAGGAGAGGATCAAAAGTTGCAGAAGTGCAGCTTGGAAGAGACTAGGAGCTTTTTCACTTTAGCAACACATTGTACCCAGCCTTCTTTGCAGGTAGATGTGGCTATGTGACTAAGTTCTTGTCAGTAAGTTATTAGCAAAAGTGTTGTGTGGAACTTCTAAGAAGTCTGTTAAATTGAGAAGGGATGAATGATTCTTTTCCCATTCCTCTATTCTGTTGCCAGGAACACAGATGTGATGGCTGGAGTTACAACTTCAATATTTGACCATGAGGATGACGGCCACCTAAGATTGGAAGAGCAGAGAGCTAGAGAGCTACAGAGTCTTCCTAGGGCTGCCAAAAACAGTCCTTGACTACATATCTTCAGGCTGCTTTTATGTGACAGAGAAATATAGCTATATCTTATTTACACCACTAGAATTGCAACATTATGTGCTAAATAGAATCCAGTCTTGATTGAAGTTTCAGCATATATCAACTTTACAGCAAAGTAAAATTTTGATCTTCAGTTTTCTATGACTTCTTTGATGACGTTTAAAATTCCACTTTCAAAACGGAATCAGAATAATTTAGGGGGCGAAGGAGAGCAGCAATATCACAAAAGGAGCAATTTATTTGGCCTTATTTTTCTTCCCTTTCATTCCTCTCTATCTATCATCTGTTTTCCTTCCAACATTTTGTGATTGAATATCCTTCTCTAAGTGGTAGAAGCTGGAACAGGGATTATCTCAGTGAGGGAGGGGGTGTTGATTTAGGGAAGCATGAATGGCCTTCAAAAGATGCTGAAAATGGTTTCTATCTTCATCTAGTCACACAAATATATATACATATGTTAACAGTCATCAGCTTACCCCTAAGATTAGTACACTTTATTGTATATATGTTACCCTTCAATCAAAACAATTTCCAAAACCCTCTCTAAAATCCCACACCTTTTTAGGGCTACCATAAATATTACAGTCTTCAAAGTATTCTTCCTTACCATATTTGCTACTCCAGATTTGTATAATTTTGGTACTCTCCCTTTCTTCCTAAACCAATTTCGTCAGATTTGGAGATTGCTCAGTTAATCATCATTTCCTATGGCTGATTCATGTTGATGCATGGCAGAAACCAACACAATATTGTAAAGCAGTTATCTTTCAATGAAAAATAAACTTAAAAGATTTATCATTTCCCCAGATGCACTTGTATCCAGGAGTTGTCATGAGATACAGTGCTAGCCAATAAGAACTAGGCAGAAATTAGCCAGGTAGCCATTCTAGAAAAGCTGTATTTTTCTTGATTAAAAAAGGGGTAGATTTGGGTGATGATGTGTAGGTTCAGTAGTTGTAACAAACGTATCATTTTGGTGGGGGAGGCTATGCGTGTGGGGGGTAGGTGGGAAATCTCTGTACCTTCTGCTCAGTTTTGCTGTGAACCTCAAACTGCTCTACAAAATAAAGGTCTATTTTTTTTTAAGTTTTTAAAGAGATAGATCTCTCTGTCTTTGCTTTCTGTCCTGTCCACCCCCTGTTTTTCCACTCAGAATATAGATATTTCTTAAGATTATGAAGCAGAAAGCCAAAATCTAGGGGTGCTGGAGCAGAAAAGCTAGAAGGGGCGTGGGGTTTTGAGGGCCGCTCCGGAGCAGCAGCACCAGCCTTCGGTTCCCTGTTTTCTTCATGTGACCAGAGAAAAAGAAAGCTCTGTGTGTGTGAGTCTCTGTTACGTGGCATTCCGGGCACATCTGAAAATCCCCAACTAAGATTCGAGCTTTTTACTTTTAAACACAGTGGCAGAGACTTCTTGATACAGAAGGGGCCTCTGGGGTGCTAATTCACTGCAAACTTCAGGCTATGGCATAGCAAGACCCAAAGCAAAATAAAAAAGGAGGACTTTGAAGACCTCTGCCAAAAGAAGAAGACTTCTTCTGCAAGGTCCCAACCCACCTCTTCTTAAAAAGAAAAAATTATTTATTTATTTGGCTGTGGTGGGTCTTAGTTGCACAATATGGGTACTTTACTTCCCTGACTAGGAATTGAACCCAGATGCCCTGCATTGGGAGCATGGAGTTTTAGTCATTGACTCACTAGGAACATCTCCTACCCCCATCTTCTCTCTTTTTTTTCCCCTTCAATTTTTTAAAACTTTTTATTTTGCTTTGGAGTATAGCCGATCAAAAGTGCTGTCATAGTTTCAGGTGAACAGTGAAGGGACTCAGCCACACATATACACGTGTCCATTCTCCCCCAATTTCTTTGCACTGATCCTCAGTGATCATGGCATCCAGTCCCATCACTTCATGGCAAATAGATGGAGAAACGGTGGAAACAGCGGCAGACTTGATTTTTGGGGGCTCCAAAATCACTGCAGATGGTGACTGCAGCCATGAAATTAAAAGACGCTTGCTCCTTGGGAGAAAAGTTATGACCAACCCAGACAGCATATTAAAAAGCAGAGACATTACTTTGCCAACAAAGGTCCATCTAGGCAAGGTCATGGTTTCTCCAGTAGTCATGTATGGATGTGAGAGTTGGATCATAAAGAAAGCTGAGCACCAAAGAATTCATGCTTTTGAACTGTGGTGCTGGAGAAGACTCTCGAGAGTCCCTTGGACTGCAAGGAGATCCAACCAATCAACCCTAAAGGAAATCAGTCCTGAATATTCATTGGAAGGACTGATGTTGAAGCTGAAACTCCAATACTTTGGCCACCTGATGTGAAGAGCTGACTCATTTGAAAGACCCTGATGCTGGGAAAGATTGAGGGCAGGAGGAGAAGGGGGCAACAGAGGATGAGATGGTTGGATGGCATCACTGACTTAATGGACATGCATTTGAGTAAACTCCAGGAATTGGTGTTGGACAGGGAGGCCTGGCATGCTGCAGTCCATGGGGTTGCAGAGTTGGACACAATCGACCGACTGAACTGACTGATTCTCCCCCAAACTCCCCTCCCACCCAGGCTGTCACATAACACTGAGCAGAGTTCCCCATGCTATACAATAGGTCCTTGATGGTTATCCATTTTAAATATAGCAGTGTAGACCTGTCCATCCCAAACTCCCTAACTATCCCTTCCCCGCATTCTTCCCCTCTCTGCCCTACCTTCTCTTGATAAGTGTTCACCGCTCAATGTGGGACCTGTATTCTTCTGGAAATGGAAGGAACTGGCTTTGGATGACCCCATGTGAGGAGGATCTTGGTTCATATAAACTTTTCTGAGAGCCATTAGTAAAGTATTACATCAACTGCATCACTGTTTTTCAGTCTATTTTTAACCATTCCCACTTCCCATAAACACAAACTGTACTTTCTATAGACTGCATTAGGAAACTCAGAGCTTTCTCCTCTCCTGGGAAATGCCACATGTCCTGTTACTTCCCCTGCGCGCCCCCGAGGGTTCCTGCTACTCTCCCCGCGCCTCTTGAGAATCAGTTGAGAAGCAGCTGTGTAATTTAAATTTCCTAAGATTCTGCAAACCGGGATTACCCCGGTAAAAACCAGTGATGCCACAGCTAGTAGGGGAAGATGACTTGTATATGTGACAGAAGCAAGTTAAGGGAGAAAAGTAGAAGGAAGCCTGGGCTGAGAAAAAGAAAGCAAAGCATTTGGTTTTGCCCCAAATTGGCTCAACTTTTGCAAGTTCAGCCAGCACCTGACTGCAAGCACTCCTAGCTTTACTAAGAGAATTTGTCCCCCCTTCTACTTCTGTCTCTCCTTCTTAATTCAGGGTCAATACTGAAAGGCAATCCAAGGACACAGCCAGTGGCCTCCTGATCTTTTCCAAGGGTGGCACGAGCCGATGAAAGCTCCCCGGTGGTCTGGGCGGGAAGCTGTGTGTGGCCAAGGGGAGTGGGAGCAGGCAGCACTTTAGTCTTGTTCTTGCTCTGAAGGTCAGCTCTGCAGGGACAGCAGTGGAGAAGAGGGGTCGGGGAGAAAGGAAAAGGTCAGACAACCTCTTCAAGATTCCAGGAATGAAGGAAGAGTCCTCTCCCAAGTCGTTATTTCTATTCCACAGTTAAATCCCAGCCCTTGTAAACATCCTTGCTCATAAATGCTAAATGACACAGCACATTTAGTAGAGAGCAACAGTAAATGGCGTCTCCCCTCTGTACCCTGTGGGATCTGGGGTTACAGCAGGAACGAGAACATATGATAGGCTGAGAGCTGTAGGTGAACCCTAGGAAACTAGGGGTGAAGGTCATTCCTTTATGGTTTCAGGGAAAGAGCCACGGCTGCACAGGAAGGCTGGCAACCATGCAGACACTCCCTGTGGGATGCAGATAACATGACCTTACACCGTGGCCTGCATCCTTGTGTCCTCCTGTGTGGGACTTACAGGACTCCTGGGGGCTGCCAGGGAAAATGGTTCTAACCTGAACCCTCCCAGGACAGTGGGGAGCATAGCAAAGTGATGGCCCCTGTGGACTCCACAGCCAGACTACCTAAATCCCCAGTGTAGAGTTCCGTTCTTCTTTTTACCAGCTGTGTGACTTTAGGCAAATTACTTAACTTCTTTATCCCTTCAGTTTTCTCATCTGTAAAATGGGGATGAGCATGCCAACCTTACAGAAGGGTTTTTAAGGATTAAATGTTAAACTCGTAGCACACTGTCTGGTGCATAGTATCATTTGAATGGGCAGTAAATGTTGGCTGGTATACTGGTTTCCTATGTCTGCCCTAACAAACTGTCACAAACTGGGTGGCTTAACTCAACAGAAGTTTATTCTCTCACAGTTCTGGAGGCTAAAAGTCCCAAACCAGTATCAATGGGCTGAGGAAAACCCATCATCTGGCTCTTTGAGCTCCTAATGGCTGCTGATATTCCTTGGCTTATTGGCTGCATTACTGCAATCTCTACCTCTATGATCACACCGCCTTCTCCTCTTATGTCAGAAATCCACCTCTGCCTCTTTCCTATAAGAACATTTGTGATGTACAGGGCCCACCCACATAATCTAGAATAATCTCTCCATCACAGAACTCTTAAAAAAATTTTTTTTCATTGGAGTAGAGTTGATTTACAATGTTGTGTTAGTTTCAGGTGTATAGCAAAGTGAATCAGTTATATATATACATATATTCACTCTTATTTTAGTTTCTTTTCCCATATAGGCTTACGGAGTAATGGGTAGAGTTCCCTGTGCTATACAGTAGGTCATTATTAGTTATATACTTTATATATAGTAGTATGTACACGTCAATCCCAATCTTCCAATGTATCCCTCCCCCACTTTCCCTCCTGATAACTGTAAATTTGCTTTCTACATCATTGACTCTACTTCTGTTTTGTAAATAAGTTCATTTGTACCCTTTTTAAAGATTCTACATATAAGTGATATCATATGATATTTGTCTGACTTTCTTCATTCAGCATGACAATTCCAGGTTCATTAATATTGCTGCACATGGCATCAATGCATTCTTTTTCATGACTGAGCAATATTCCACTGTATATATGTACCACATCTTCTTCATCCATTCCTCTGCTGATGGACATCTAGGTTGCTTTCATGTCCTGACTATTGTAAATAGTGCTTCTGTGAACATTGGAGCTCCATCATAGCACTCTCAATTACACCTATAAAATCCATTTCTTTGCCATGTAATGTAATATTCACAGGTTCATGGGATTAGGTTGTGGGTATATCTTGGAGGCACCATTATTCAGCCATCACAGCTGGTACTATTGCCCAAGAGTGCAATCTGATTAACACCAAGCAAGTGGCAGAGTGTGAAGGAGGGAGAGGTCTCTGCAGAGGGAGGTTTGTGTGTGGTTACCAGAGGTATGTGGTAAAACCCACACTGCCCCAAGCAGAGACCAACAGAAACGGGGTCTGCAGACAACTCCCAGGATGCTGGTCCTGACCTGCTCCTTCTTATTTCTCTTCTTCAGTCGTGCACCAGTATTCAGGATGGCTGTGTAAAGGGTGCAGGATTGGAGGCCATCACTAGAGATGACATCAAAGAGCTGGACAAGTGGCAGCTGAAGAGGAGATGCAAGTGGGGAAGGGTGTAACCTGTCACCTCCATACGATCATAAGGCCACTTCAGGGCTCTAAAGGGTAATTCACACATGGCAGTAGGTTGAACGGCACTGGCACAGCAGAGCCACGAAATCTCAAAGTCTGTTTTGGATGTGCTGGTCTAGAATCATCTTCCCTCTCATTCCCCAGGGAAGTTCCATTCTCCCTGGCATCTTGAAACTCTCCATTAACTGTTGTTTATTTAAAGTTATGGACAGAGGAGCCTGGTGGGCTACAGTCCACTGGGTTGCAAAGAGTCAGATATGACTTAGAGACTAAACAACAACAAGAACAAAAAATCCCAAATTCCAATGGATCCTCTCTTCCTCCACTGGTACCTTCTCCTGAATCCACACCATCATCAGTCCTCCCCAGATGACTGCCATGTACTTCTATTTGATCTCTCTGCTTCCAGCTTCATCCCCCTGAAGACCCTTCTCCACACAGAGCCTCCCTGAGCTTCTCGGATCTCATCCCCTCACTCTCCTCTTATGGTCCCCATGAGTGACTTCCCGCAGCTTAAAAGTGGAATTCCAACTTCTTACTGTGATCAGTAAGGCCCTGCAGAGTCTCGCCTGGCTCACCATGCTCCAATCACACTGGCTCCTCTGCTCCCCAACACGTTAAGGTGCTTTCTGCCTGGCGCTTGCGGGTTCTCCACCTAGACCATGCCTCCACCGAACTTGACACAGCCCCTACACTGAATTCAGCTCAACCTAGCAGATGTCGGCTCAGCTCAACGGTAACCTCAGAAATGGCGTCTCTGACTCCTGCCACCCATGACCACTCTCCCTGTCGTCATCCGTGTTCGTTTCATTCATAGTAACTGCGTAATTCCTCCTTTATTCCTATTTGCTTGTTTATCTCCCTCCACTAGAATGTGACCGCCCTCCATGAGTGTGAGACCACGCTTATTTTTTTTGACCCCCGATAACCCCGGTGCTTGGCACAGATCCCACTACATCCTAGGGAGGAGATACATGTTTGTTGAATGAATGAATGAATGAATGAATGAAACAGCTCTTTACTTATTGTCGGTGCTGCTACTGGTGAAATCCTGCATTCCGTTTAACTTTTGGATATTTTATATCTACACCCTCCTCTTATTTGCTAAGATCTATATAATTAAGGTACACTAGCCTGAATGATCATTGTTGACGGTGAGGAAGGATCCCTATAGCTTCCAGCAAAATAATGCTGCTGCAGTGCTCAGTCATGTCTGGCTCTTTGCGACCCTGTGGACTGTACCCTGTCAGGCTCCTCTGTTCGTGGGATTTCCCAGGCAAGAACACTGGAGTAGGTTGCCATTCTCCAGGGAGCGAAAGTATTGTGAGTGCCTTAATCTACAAGATAGCTCCCAAATGATTACTGGCTGGGATTTCTTGTGTTGGTCCCAGGAGAATATAAATGGAGGCATCTGAGGATAAATATCTTTGAGCTTTTGAAAACAACTCCTCTCTATTCCAATTCTTCCATTTACCCATCCACACGTCACCCAGGAAATAATTATTATGTGTCAAATATGTGTCATGCACTATGCCAGGCCCTGGGGATACAGTGGTGAGCAAAACAGCCATATTCCCTGACATTATGGATTAAAAGGGAGGCAGACATTAAGCAAATCCTCTCACAAAGAAGTGTAGATATGTGCTATGAAGAAATGAGATATGTGCTATGAAGAATAGTAAATGGTGCTATGAGAGCAACGAACAATGAGAAAAGCAAAATTTTTTAAGAAATGGAATCTGCAACAGCATGAAAAATACTTAGGAATTAATTTAAGAAAAGATGTGGAAAACCTCTATGGTGAACACTGGAAAGCACTGCCAAGAGAAATGAACCTAAACAAATGGAGAGATATGTCACATTCATAGATTGAAAGCCTTAATATTGTTCTAGTGTCAACAGTCTCAAATTGACCTATGGATTTAACACAATCCCAGTCAAAATCCCAGCATACTTTTTTTGTAGATACTGATTTATATGGAAATGCAAATGACCTGAAAAAGACAAAACAACTTCAGAAAAAAAGAACAAAGTTGGAAGACTTACAGCAACCAACTTTAAGACTTATTATAAAACTATGGTAATCAAGACTATGTGGAAATGGTGGAAGGAAAGACATAAAGATCACTAGAGCAGAAAAGATATTTAAGAAAATAGGTCCACTCATATGCATACAACCAATTAATTTTCAGTAAAGGTTCCCAGGCAATTCAACAGGGAAAGGAAGTCTGGAATTGTATAGGTTGGTAAAAGTTTCTTAGGACATAAAAGCACAAACTATAAAAGAAAGACTCGATAAATTAGACTTTATCAAAATGCAGAACTTTTGTTCTTCAAGAGACAATTAAGAAAACAAAAAGATAAGTCATAGACTGAGAGAAAATGCTTACAGTATATATATCTAATGTATGACTAGTACCCAGATACTAAAGAATTCTCAGAACTCATCAAAATAATCCAATTTTTTTTAATGAGCAAAAGGCTTGAACAGACACTTCACAAAACAAGATAAATGAATGGCCAAGAAATACTTAAAAGATGCTCCACATCAACAGCTGGCAGAGAAATGCAAATAAAAACCACAATGAGATACCACAACACACTAACCAAGATGCCTAAAACTTATGACTAACCAATATAAAGTGTTGGTGAGGATGTGGAACAACCAGATGATCATGCATTGCCGGTGGGAATAAAAATGGTACAGCCAGCTTGGAAAACTGGCAGGTTCTTTAAAAGTCAAACAAAAACTTTTCCATACTACCTTGCCAATACACTCCCAGGTATTGCCCAAGAGAACTGAAAACATATTCACACAAAGACGTGAACAATGAAGTACAGAGCAGCTTCATTTACACAAGTCAAAAACTGAAGGAAAAAAACCACAAATGTCTATCAACAGGTAGATGCATACATAAAATATAAGGCCTCTTAAAACAGACTACTATTCTGCAATAGAAAAGATGTGATGAGAACATATAAATAGGGAATCTAACTCAATCTAGGAGGTCAGGGAGGATTTTCTGAAGTAAGAAGTGGATACCAGAAAGACTAAGGAATAGCTAGGGAGGCTGGAGTGGGTAATGAGGAATAAAGAGCATTTCAGGCAGAGGCTGCCAGGGGCCCTGGCAGAAGGAAAGACGTCACATTCACAGAAGTGAAAGATAGTCTTGCTTACAGAGCCAGGAGAGAGAGGAGTGATGTGAGTTAAGGCTGGAAGTTGGCAAGGGCCATGTCAGGTGGCCTTATAGTCCTTGTGAAGTGTTCTGATATTTATCCTGGAAGCAGTAAGAAGCCTCTGAAAGGATTTTTTTTTAAAGAGAGTGGTATAATTGGCTTGACATTTTAAGAAAGAACCCCCTATGAGCTTCCCTGATGGCTCACTGGTAAAGAATCTGCCTGCCAGCGCAGGAGACATGGGTTCAATCCCTGATCCAGGAAGATCCTACATACCTCGGAGCAATTAAGCCTGTGTGCTACAACTACCGACCCTGTAATTCTGTAAACCCAGGAGCCACAACTACTGAAGCCAGCGTGCTCTGGGGCCCACACTCCTCAACAAGAGAGGAGAGGTTCTCAACACTACAATGAGAAGCCCTTGCACCACAACTAGAGTACCTTGGCCGCAACGAAGACCCAGCACAGCCAAATAAATAAATAAATTATATTTTAAAAGTACCTTCAATCTTTAAAAAAAAAAAAAAAGCCTACTAAATGCAGTATGACTGAAATTGACTTTCTGGACAGTGAGTGGCTATGAGCGCGCTGGTCACGGCCTCTGATGAAATCTGGTAACCAATGGTGGTGGCTTATACTGAGATGGGATGATGGAGATGGAGAGAGATGGACAGATTTCGTTAGGCATTTGAGAAGTATGCTGATCTACATTCAGGGCACAAGGAAGAAACTGGTGTTAAGAGTGACTTCAAGATTGCCTCTAAGATTATGGCTCAGGGATGAAATGGGAAGAGATCCCATTACCTAACATGGAGAAAGGAGAATGCTGGAAGAAACTTTAATTTGGTGGAGAATGTCTAAAACGAGATCCAGACACAATGAATTTGAGGTGCCTGGGAGATGTTCCAATGACAGTGCCTCCTAGGTAGTTACAATGTGGATGTGAAAGCTCAAAGAAGCCCAGGATAGAGATTCAAAATTGGGTGTTATGAAAGGTAGTCATTGATGCTATAGGAATGGATGCAACTGACTAGAAAGAGAGCATGGATAAGGATAGGGAAGAACCTGGAACCAAGTCTGAAGGAACTCCAAACTTCAGAGGGTGAGTTGGAAAAGGTGAGCTAGCCAAGGAAATTAAGAAGTGACCAAAGAAAAGGCAGGAACACCAGAAAAGCACAACATATTGTAACTCATGGAAAGAGAATGTCTCAAGAAGGGTGTGGAAACTGTGTGGAAAGCTAATCAAATAGGAAGAAAATGTCCACTGAATTTCGTAAGAGAGATTCACTACTTAAGAAGAGCAGATCCTCTGGGTAAACAGGGATGTAACTCAGATTAGAGTGGGCTGACGGATGACAGGAATAAGGAAGTGGAGAAAGTGATTCTATGTAACTTTAGATAATGGGTCTAACTTCCTATTATAGTAAACGCGAAGATGACGGAAAGCTGAACTTGGTAGAAATTGTGAAAGATACGACTTCTGTGAAAGCTCACCCCTTGAATTCAGCCTGGAGGTTGCATTTCCTTTTCTTGTGACATAGGTGGGCATCGTGAATCAAGAATTCAAAAAGTTCCTTCACTATGCCACCTTCATAACTACCATGAACATAGAGAAGGGAGTTTATGGGGAACCTTCAACATAGGTGACACACAGTAGTGGTATGAGAAGAAAGAGTGTGAGGTGGGGAAAAGAGAGGCAGTGACCAAGAAGCGGTCCTAACTACTCAGCACCTGTTTTCCACTAAATTTCCACTGTGCAATTAAATCCAGATCCTTGTGAACATTTATAGGAAATCATAAAAGTAAAACGACACGAATAAATTTGATAGCAAGCAACAGAGAAACTCTGTTCCTTAGTTCCGTAGGTAATCTGGGTAATGCATGTGTGTGTCTGGGAAAGAATTAAATGAAAAGATAGAACTCCTCGGTTCTAGAGGAGAGGAGAACTGAAGAGAAAGAGAAGCTAAACATTAAGATACTTAGGACGATTTGAGAGAGTAGCACTGACATATATACACTACCATGTGTAAAACAGATAGCTAGTTGGAAGTGGCTGTACAGCACAGGGAGTTTAGCTCGGTGCTCAACGGTGACCTAGAGGGGTGAGTTGGGTGTGGTGGTGGGAGGGGACCTCAAGAGGGAGGGGATATATGCATATACACAGCTGATTCACATTGTGGTGCAGCAGAAATTAACACAATATTGTAAAGCAATTATTAGTCACTGAGTTCAGTCGCTCAGTCATGTCTGGCTCTTTGTGACCCCATGGACTGCAGCACGCCAGGCCTCCCTGTCCAACACCAACTCCCATAGCTTGCTCAAACTCATATCCATTGAGTCAGTGATGCCATCCAACCATCTCATCCTCTGTCGTCCCCTTCCCCTCCTGCCTTCAATCTTCCCCAGCATCAGGGTCTTTTCCAGTGAGTCAGTTCTTCACATCAGGTGGCCAAAGTATTAGAGTTTCAGCTTCAGCATCAGTCCTTCCAATGAATATTTAGGACTGGTTTCCTTTAGGGTTGACTGGTTGGATCTCCTTGAAGTTCAAGGGACTCTCAAGAGTCTTCTCCAACACCACAGTTCAAAAGCATCAATTCTTTGGTGCTCAGCTTTCTTTATGGTCCAACTCTCACATCCATCTATGACTACTGGAAACACCATAGCTTTGACTAGACGGACCTTTGTTGGCAAAGTAACATCTCCGCTTTTTAATATGCTGTGTAGGTTGGTCATAGCTTTTCTTCCAAGGAGCAAGCGTCTTTTAATCTCATGGCTGCAGTCACCGTCTACAGTGATTTTGGAGCCCCCCCAAATAAAAGTCTCTCACTGTTTCAATTGTTTCTCCATATATTTGCCATGAAGTGATGGGACCAGATGCCATGATCTTAGTTTTCTGAATGTTGACTTTTAAGTCAACTTTTTTACTCTCCTCTTTCACTTTCATCAAGAAAGGAAGTTCCTCTTCCCTTTCCGCCATAAGGGTGATGTCATCTGTGTATCTGAGGTTATTGATATTTCTCCCGGAAATCTTGATTCCAGCTTGTGCTTCATCCAACCTGGCATTTCACATGATGTATTCTGCATATAAGTTAAATAAGCAGGGTGACAATATAGAGCCTTGACGTACTCCTTTCCTAATTTGGAACCAGTCTGTTGTTCCATGTCCAGTTCTAACTGTTGTTTGTTGACCTGCATACAGATTTCTCAGGAGGCAGGTAAGGTGGTCTGGTATTCTCATCTCTTGAAGAATTTTCCACAGTTTGCTGTGATCCACACAGTCAAAGGCTTTGGTGTAATCAATAAAGCAGAGGTAGATGTTTTTCTGGAACTCTCTTGCTTTGTCAATGATAACTATACTCCAATTTAAAAAGATTAATATATTTTTTTTTAAAATATCTGGACCCTGGAGTTCTAGGCCACAAAACTAATGACTAAATAAGGAGTAAGTGCAAGCCCTAAGGAAAGAACGGAGATTCTCTGAGCAGGCATAAGGCCACAGGTGGGAAACCAGAGACCTGTTACCTGGGTCAAGAGAAAACACATTCTGATTATCTTTGTTTCCTCAGGTGTGTGTTTCAGAAGGCCTTTGAGGAGCTTCCAAGCCAGAGCTATATAAGTCAGAGAGGGAGAAATAGTGAGAAAGCAACACGGGTGGCTAGGAGGTTGGGTGAGACCGCAGGAATAGGAACTATACAGGGGAAGGGAATGCAGCCTGAACACCAGTCCCCAAGGAAGGGCCGTGCAGGCGTACAGAGTTCCCTGAATTCCTGCTGCTTTCCCAAGTCAGACGGCATGTCTGTGCCCTCAGCCTCCAGATAGTCTACCAGGCGGCTCAGTCTCCAGGAAGCTGTCCAGACGGCTTGGGAGGAGGGACCATGCCACGTCCGCCTACGGGCATCCAGTACGTGTAAAGCACTGGCTTGTATCCTTTATCTACGCTGCCTTGGGGACCCCTCACAGAAGCCCATCCTCGCTCGACTCTCAAGGAAACTAAAGTTCAGAAAATTGATCTACCTCAAGGTCACAACTAAGGGACTTGGATTTGCACCCACATCTTGATTTGGGGCTTGCCTGGTGGCTCAGCTAGTAAAGAATCTGCCTGCAATGCAGGAAACCTGGGTTCGATCCCTGGGTTGGAAAGAAACCCTGGAGAAGAAAATGGCAACCCACTCCCATTTTCTGGCCTAAAGAATTCCATGGACAGAGTAGTCTGGCAGGCTACAGTCCATGGGGACTCAAAGAGTCGAGACATGACTGAGTGCATTTCACTTCACTTCACTGCATGATTTTAAATCCCACACTGTTTCCACCCCAACAAGACATAGGCTAGGAGAAAGTGATCAGTTTCAACTGGGAAGACTAAAGAAACTTGTTGGGGGCAGAGGGCAGGAAACTCTACAGAAAGAGGAAAATTGAAGAAAAGGAAGCATAAAACTCTTTTAGGAGACTGAGTAGATTTACAGAAGAAATCACCTAGAAAAGAGAAGATGATGAGATAATCTGACTTGGGAAATGAGGGGCAAAATGCCTGGGATTGAAAAAAAATTCAGGAACTGAGGACAGAAAATCTGGGTTTGGAAATCAGAGTGAGGATCTCTGGATGGGTGGTGGGGAATAAAGATGCTCACATCCTTTCCTTTGGGTTCGAGAGGAGACAGCCCTCAATTACTGAGCTTCCCCTCTTTGGTCACATGACCATTGCTGGTACAAAAGCTTTCTACCAGCCAAGTTTCTTACCACTTTTTGCTGTGTGAAATAGGTGGCAGCCGTGGCTAATGCTCTGTTCCTCTTTCCCAGAAGCTTTCAGACTCTCCTTCAAGACTAATCTCAAGAAGCCATTATCCCGAAGGAAGACAAGGCAAGGCAGCTTGCTTAATGCTTGCACTCTGGGAAGTGATGCCAGGATCAGAAACGGAGGGGGAAGCCTTGGGGCTGGCTGGAGGAAATTGACTGTGAGAGGATCAAAACCAGAAACAGCAGCCAATGGGGGCAAGAAATTGTGGAGCAGACGCTAACCCTGGAGAGAGGATGGAGGGGCCAGACAGTGTGCCGGCAGTGAGGCTGACAAACCAACGGAAACTGTTACCCCATTAAGAAGAGTTGTTCTGCTTATTGTCAAATCACCCAGCTCAGGAGCAGTGACAGCCCGTGTGCTTTTCTGAATATTCTCTGAAGTCTCTTGGGGGACAAGCCCCATAGGATATTGTGGGCTCACCCCTTCTCCCCGTGCCCCCTCCCTGCACTTCTTCAGCTTCCTCTTTGCAATCTAGTCCCCCCATCCGAATCCGTATTGGACTGGGGAGGGAGAGGTGGAGAAGAATTTGTGTTCTGCAAAAGGAGAGGAAAACAGGTAAGGGGGTGGATGGGGGGCTGGGCACCTGCTTCCTGGGCCAGTGGCAGGGTCCTGAGGAGGAAACAGCCCTAGGTCGCGAGGCCTGGGTTTTCAGAGTCCGAGTTCTCCTGAGAGAAGTCTTCCAATACCCTCCTTCCTGGGGTAAGGCTTGCCTTTTCTCTCTGCAGGTCTCTGACTGGGGAAAGGACTTGAGGAAAGTTGCAGACTGCTAACAGTAACTCCCTGTGTCTGGGAGGAGAGAAGGAGACAGGCTGGGAGAACCACAGGGGGAATTCCCTTGAGCAGCCAAGGATTGGTCTCCCCCAGAGACACATGATGGCAAACGTAGTAACTACTGCTTAATATCCCGCCCCAAGCAGAGTCAATAATTGCTCTGGGCAGTTCTGGCAGGTGGTGTGAACAAGCAGTGGTGGGGGCAGAAAGCCCTGGCCTGGGAAAGGGAGCGTGCCTGGGAGGATGTCCACAAACTGAACCAGACCAGGGTCTGCAGTCTGTGAGCCGGTCCACCTGACCTTGCCCCGTGCCCCTTTTTCATCTTCTTCCAGGACAGCCATGCCAAACTTGGACAACTCCTTGATCCTCACGGCCTACATTATTATCTTGCTCACCGGTCTCCCTGCCAACCTCCTGGCGCTGCGGGCCTTCCTGCGGCGCGTGCGCCAGCCCCACCCCGCACCCGTCCACATCCTCCTGCTCAACCTGACGCTGGCCGACCTCCTGCTGCTGCTGCTGCTGCCCTTCAAGATCATCGAGGCCGCGTCTGACTTCCGCTGGGAGCTGTCTGATCTAGCCTGTGCCCTCATGGGTTTCGGCTTCTACAGCAGCATCTACTGCAGCACGTGGCTACTGGCGGGCATCAGCATCGAGCGCTACCTGGGAGTGGCTTTCCCCGTGCAGTACAAGCTGTCCCGCCGGCCCATGTATGGAGTGATCGCCGCTCTGATCGCCTGGGTCATGTCCTTTGGTCACGGCACCGTGGTGATCATCGTTCAGTACCTGAATTCAACCCAGAGGGCCACAAAGGAGAATGAGACCACCTGCTATGAGAACTTCACCCAAGAGCAGCTGAGAATATTGCTTCCCATTCGGCTGGAGCTGTGCCTCCTCCTCTTCTTCATCCCTATGGTGATCACCACCTTCTGCTACTCGCGCTTCGTGTGGATCATGCTCACCCAGCCCCACGTGGGGGCTCAGAAGCGGCGCCGAGCCGTGGGGCTGGCCATCGTGTCGCTCCTTAATTTCCTGCTGTGCTTTGGGCCCTATAACATATCCCACCTGGTGGGGTTCCACATGAAGGCAAGCCCCAAGTGGCGGAGGGAAGCTGTGGTGTTTGGTAGCCTCAATGCCGGTCTGGACCCCTTGCTTTTCTATTTCTCTTCTTCAGTCGTTCGCAGGTCCTTTGGGAAAGGGCTGCAGGCACTGCACCGTCGGGGCTCCTCCCTGCTGGGACGCAGAGGCAAAGAAACAGCGGAGGCAGCGAATGAGGACCGGGGCGTGAGTCAAACAGAGGGTGTGCCGAGTTCAGACTTCACCACGGACTAGGGATGTTCTGGACCTTCGGAGGAACTCTGAGTTTCCTACTTGAGCAGGCTTGCAGAGGGAGAACACGGGTTCCTGGCCCTGATTCAGAGACCGTCCCCGCCCCAGACCCAATCCACTCCTGGGGACTGTAAAAATCTCTCTCATCAGCTCCATATCCCTTCCTGACTGAATTTCCTTCCCAAAGGAGCATAGCCCCAGGACTAAAGAAGAAACAGTTGGGCACAGAAGATCAGACCAGAGTTTCTGAAGCAATGTAGCTAATACAGATTCCAGCAGTCCTTGTGAGGTGGTTAGTAGCTGAAGCTAAGGCAATCTTGCTACCAGCTTTGAAACAACACCTACACACTGGTCTAGTTGGTGATGCTGGAAAGAAGCCCATGGAAAAGATGGAGGAGAAATACTAAACGAGGTCAAAGAAGATGTAGAAAGGTTCTGAACCAAGGGGACTAGAAGGGAGGACAGGGATTTAGACCTTTAATGACTGAGGTGTGGACAACATCCATCTGACCTGCTGCTTTGTAAGTATGATCCTGTCTTCATGTGTGTACCTGTCTCCCCCAATAAACTGGGAGCCACCTGAGGTCTGGGTAGGTATTCTCCCTCCATGGTGCTCCGGGCAGGTCAGAACCCAGCTTGGTACCCGTCAGTTAGAACTCAACTCTGACTAGCACAGGAAAAGACAATCTGGTCTGGGAGATTAAAAATAAAGATTAGAGACTTTCCTGGTGGCCCAATGGGGAAGATTCCATGCTTTCACTGCAGGGGGCACAGGTTCAATCCCTGGTCAGGGATCTAGGATCCTCCATGCCACAAGGCATGGACAGAAAAAAAAAAATGAATGAAAATAAAGATTATAAAACTCTGAAGAGAGTGTCCACAATTTTTGTGACATTTCTGCAAGCACAAAGAGGGCAAAAATGGGATGGAGAATTAGACTCTGTGGTAGTGGGAGGGTGCTGCCTCTGAAACCACAGAAATCTGTTAATTTAAAGATGTCATCAGAGTGTAGTGAGTAAGCAGAGTAAGTATGGATGCATTCCTGCCTAGACTGATGAATAGAGATTGGATTCAGAAAGAGGACTGGGGTGAGTTCCAGCTCAAAGTTATCAGTTTATCTCAGAGGCTTTAAACATGTTATCCTTCTGCTTAGAAACCTGCAATGTTTTCCTTTCATCCAAAGTTTTCCTCCCAAGAATTCACATCTCATCACCCTACACTTGCCCTGTATCCTCTCTCCCTTCCCAGCTCCACCTGCCTCATTCATTTCTCTGCAAGAAAGGATCCCCAGACTGTGCTCCCGGGTTAATGGTCCCTCCAGCACCTAGTGGTCCGCAACAGAGGCTCCACAACAGAGGGCTTCCCTGGTGGCTCAGTGGGTAAAGAACCCACCTGCCAATGTAGGAGCTGCAGGAGACATGGGTTCAATCCCTGGGTTGGGAAGATCCCTTGGAGAAGGGAATGGTAACCCATTCCAGTATTTTTACCTGGAGAATCCCATGGTCAGAAGAGCCTGGTGGGCTACAGCCCACAGGGTCGCAAAAAGTTGGACACGATCGAAGCAACTTAGCATGCATGCATTCCACATCAGAATAACATGTAGAGGTATAAAAATTCTACAAATAGCCACCTCACATCTACTTACCTGGAATTGCTAGGGGTGGAGCCCCAGCAGGTGAGCTTTTAAAAGCTTCCCAGGTGATCATGAAAGGCAGCTCAGGTCAGGACCCACACTGCTCAGGGTCCCAAGAAATTATTCTTCAGAGACCTTTTCCTGCTTGTAAGTCCTCTTTTCCTCAAACCTGTACCATGCCATCTTCTGATTGCTTGCTTTTCCCTCTCTTGTGAGACACCACTCAAGATGTACTTTCTCCAGAGAGACTTCCCTTATTACTCCCACTCAACTGAGAACTCGTTTTCCACTTTTCTTCAAGGCAATACCGGACTGGTGTCATAAGAGCAATGATTTCACTGTTGATTCTGCTTAGTAGTTAGATGACCCTGAGCAAGTCATAACCTCCAAGCCACTGTTTCCAAATCATACTAATGAGGATACCATATGCCTCTCAGGGTGAGTCTGAGGATTCAAGTGAGACTGCACAGATAGAACTACTGAGAAACTGAGTGTTAATTAACTCTAAGATATCAAACCGGGGGACTTTCACAGATTTGTGATACAGTGGTCCAGAATCCGCCTTCCAATGCAGGGGACACGGGTTTGATCCCTGGTCAGGGAATTAAGATCCCACATGCCCTGGGGCAACTAAGCCTGAGCACTGCAAAGAAGACCCAGTGCAGCCAAAATTAAATAAATAAATATAAAACTTAAAAAATAAGATATCAATGAAAAGAAGCATAGTAAGTAGAACATTTAAAGTTACAGAAATAATATATTATATACTCAACTATGTAGGGTGGTTTGACAGTAACATGTCACAAAAAATTCTTGGATTTTCAGCTGACTATAAGCTTACTATTCATATGTGATACAGTATACCTTCCAAAAAAAATAGAAAGCTGATTTGATTTTGGATGGCATTAAAAGAAATTGAGTCTAAATAAGTTGGTGATAATCCCACTTTACTGAGGTCTAATCGGCAGCATGTCCAGTACTAAGCAGTGCATTTTTTAAAAGGACATTAACCCAAGGAATCGAGCCCAGAAAAACTAACTATAGTGCTTTGGAGATTTAAAGCATAATAATAACACACATTAAATGCCAGACACTGTTCTAGAGAAGGAGCCTGAGACAATTAAGGGAACTTTCCACGGTCAGTATTAAAAGGGAATTTGAATCCAGGTCTTCCCAACTCCAAAGAACCTGCTTTTTTTCACTGACATGTGACAAGCAAGTAAGAGAATGCTGAATATGTGACTGGGACAAGATAAAGTTCATTTTATGGAGGATGGATTTTCTGTAGCCCTGCAGAGAACAAAGATCATGGGCAAAAGAGGCAGAGAGCTACATCTTAAACAGTCAGGGCTCAGCAAGGTAATCACTCCCAAGTCTCCAGGAATTTTGAAATAGAAGACACTCATCTTAGATATGGAGCAAACTTCCATATCCGATAAGGACTGAACCAGTTAATTGCCAGACTCCTTCCAACTCAGAGATTCCCAGGGTTTTAGGGCCATGGCTGCTCTTGCTGAAACGTGCAAGAAAATTTATAGATTTCTGAGCCTGAAGGGTGAAATTTTAGCTACTCGCTGACAAGCATTTGATCTCCATCAAGTCACTTCATATATAGTCCATATCTTTACTGAGAAATTGCTATCATTTGCTTACCAAATATGTACTGATTTTTAACCTACTTATATATCTATTGTAAGCCAGATACTTTGCTAGGACTGGGGTGCAGAGTGTATAAGAGACAAGGTACTTACCTTCTTGGAGCTTCCATTCTAGTGGGAAAAAATAGTTAATAAGCAAGTAAACAAACAATAAGGTAATTTCAGAATGTGGCAAATGGTTTTTACAAATGGGCCAAAACAGAGATATGGGAGAAAGTATACTGAGGGATTGAGAGGGTTTAGAAGATTCTTCAGATCCAGTGATGGTCAGGTGAGACCTGAACAAGAAGGAGTTATCATACATAGGCCCATGGGAAGAGCATTCTAGAAATAGGAACCCCTGGTGCAAAAGGCCTAAGGAGGGAGAAAACCTAAGCTTCTCAGGGGCACAGAGATGATGCCCCCATCTCAGTGCAGGGACAGAGCAGTGGTCTGCAGACTCAGGCATGTTTTAGAAACCCCAGGAGAGTTTGCTGAAGCATAGCTTAGTCTTCCCTCCCCACAGCTTCCAAATCAGTAGGTCTGGCACAAGAGTCTGGATTTCTAACAGCCGCAAATGATGCTGATGCTGGTGTTTCAGGGACCACACTTAGAGAACCACTGGGCTGGAATCTTGTGAAATGGGGAGAGGGAGAAAGAGGAAGTCAAGGAAATGAGCAGGGGCCAGACAATGCAACGTGAATGCATGAATTTATTGCAAGAATCTTTGAAGTCATTCTAAAGTTTGAAGCAAGAGGGTGAAATCATCTGATTTCTATTTTCAGATGATAGATGTGGTATCTGGGCTTACCACTGAAGGGAGACGGTTGTTAGGATCAAGGAGATAATATGCACAACAGAGTTAAGAACAATGAAGTAGCAAACACGAGGGATTTTCATCAGGCTGGGAGCTCCGTGAAAGTGAGGCGGTTTCCTTTTTCATCAGAACTGGCCTCTCAAGAACCAAACAGCCAGGAGGAGGCCTTATAAGTTATCACGCATCTACTTGATAAATAGGTGACCGATGCAATGGACCTGAGTTTGAGCAAGCTCCAGGAGACGGTGAAAGACAGGGAAGCCTAGCATGCTGCAGTCCATGGGGTCATAAAGAGTCGGACACGACTGAGCAACTGAACAGCATATGTAAGCTGGTTCTTCGGATGAGAGTGCAGGGGGAGGGGAGTGGGAGCGGGGTGGGGGAGCAGGGTAGAGGGGTAATGGTGGGACAAGGGATGGAGGGTAGCAAGGGCCCTGATTTGCAGCACTTGCCAATTTCTGTGGCCACACAGTCCCTCCAGGGCCAGTTTCTACACTGAACATAGGTTTGGCAATCCATGCTAAAAATCAGCTCTTGCAAACCAGCTCTTGCAAACCAGCTCAAGCACATTACTACATGCACTGCACAGCACATAAGCTCAACTGGCAGATTGGTCACATCCTACTTGAGGAAACTTTCTCTCCCTGGTTACAGGGAGCACCAGGCTCGGGCACAGGACTTTCAACACAATAAACACTAGCTAAATGTGCCTGACTGGGCCAGTTCCAAGAGAATCCGGGTAGCGGGTTAGCTGTGGGACTCCTCTGAATTCCCTGCAGGATGACAGATGGGTAAACGGAAATATTAGTGCCTGGTTAATGAATAACACAGACAGCAGCCTAGAGCCGCTACCAGGAAACAGGGGTGGAGGGAGATATCTGAGCCTGATCTGCGGGCCTGACCAGCAGGAAAGGGGAACCTGGCATTGACTATTTCACTTCCCCTTTCTGGAAAAGATACTTCTGTGCCCCTTTCTCAGAAATTCTCACTGACCATACATATGGTATGGTTTGTGGGGGGCACTGTGGTGGGAGAAGGCAGACGTGGGTAGGCCCGGAGAGGGTCTAAGGGAAGACACACAGCCAAGATTCCAACTCCGTTTCCTTTAACTTCCCTGCTCCTTCCCTCCAGATTTCTATTGGTTCTGTCACTCTCTCTTTTTTTCAACTTTCTCTGCCTCCTATGGTTACATATTAATACTTTTGCCCTATTTTTTTCCTTTTCATTATTTTTCTCTAATCACAGGAAATGAGGACATTTCTCATCTACAAGTTGCACATTCAACCAGGAAACTGGGCCAAAGATCACTAAGCCTTCAGATTCAGTAGTCCAGTAACCTACTTGGCAGAGTTTTGAAGGTGTGATAAGGGAGAAGATGTGAAGTGGTGGGGGTGGGGAGCCAAGGCTGCAGCTAGCTGTCCACCAACAGCTTACTCAAGGAGGGGCTCTTTTCTAACCTCAGGCTCCCTCTCCCCAATCATTGTCCCCTGCCATCTGTCAGCCGTAGCCTCAAGGAAACAGTGTTAGGGAAGTAAACATACTGCTCCCAAATCTAGATGTTTTAATCATGTACAGCAGTCTCAAGTTTCTAAAGTGCCATATCAGGACTTCTCTGGTGGTTCAGTGGATAAGAATCCACCTGTCAATGCAGGGGACATGAGTTCGATCCCTGGTCCGGGACAATCCCACATGCCTCGGAGCCTGTGAGCCACAACTACTGAGCCAGAGTGCTTCTACTACTGAAGTCAGTGTGCCTAGAGCCTGTGCTCTGCAACAAGAGTTCAGTTCAGTTCCGTCACTCAGTCATCTCCAACTCTTTGCGACCCCGTGGACTGCAGCATGCCAGGCCTCCCTGTCCATCACCAACTCCCGGAGTTTACTCAAACGCATGTCCATTGAATCAGTGATGCCATCCAACCATCTCATCCTCTGTTGTCCCCTTCTCCTCCCACCTTCAATCTTTCCCAGCATCAGAGTCTTTTCCAATGAGTCAGTTCTTCACATCAGGTAGCCAAAGTATTGGAATTTCAGCTTCAGCATCAGTGCTTCCAACGAATATTCAGGACTGATTTCCTTTAGGATGGACTGGTTGGATCTCCTAGCTGTCCAAGGGACTCTCGAGAGTCTTCTCCAACACCACAGTTCAAAAGCATCAATTCTTCAGCGCTCCACTTTCTTTATAGTCCAACTCTCACATCCATTCATGACCACCGGAAAAACCATAGCCTTGACTAGATGGACCTATGTTGGCAAAGTAATGTCTTTCTTTTTAATATGCTGTCTAGGTTGGTCATAATTTTTCTTCCAAGGAGCAAGCATCTTTTAATTTCATGGCTGCAATCACCATCTGCGGTGATTTTGCAGCCCCCCAAAAAATAAAGTTGATCACTGTTTCCCCATCTATTTGCCATGAAGTGATGGGACCAGATGCCATGATCTTAGTTTTCTGAATGTTGAGCTTTAAGCCAACTTTTTCACTCTCCTCTTTCACTTTCACCAAGAGGCTCTTTAGTTCCTCTTCACTTTCTGCCATAAGGGTGGTGTCATCTGCATATCTGAGCTTATTGATATTTCTCCTGGCAATCTTGATTCCAGCTTGTGCTTCATCCAGTCCAGCATTTCTCATGATGTACTCTGCATATAAGTTAAATAGAAGCCACTGCAAAGAGAAGCCTGTGCACCACAAGAAAGAGTAGCCCCCACTCGCCACAACTAGAGAAGGCCCCCGCAGCAACAAATGCTCAGTGCAACCAAAAGTTAATTAATTTTAAAAAAGACTAACTCACTTAAAAAAAATAAAATGCCACATCAGACTCACATCATCACACATAAGCATCCATTCATCCATGAAAGTTTGTGGAGGCCTATGGTACATTAGGGGGCTTCCCTGGTGGCTCAGAGGTTAAAGCGTCTGCCTGCAATGCGGGAGACCTGGGTTCAATCCCTGGGTCGGGAATATCCCCTGGAAAAGGAAATGGCTACCCACTCAAGTATTCTTGCCTGGAGAATCCCACGGACGGAGGAGCCTGGTGGGCTACAGTCCACGGGGTCACAAAGAGTCGGACATGACTGAGCGACTTCACTTCACTTCACTTCATGGTACATTAGGCCCTGTTCTAGGTGTAAAGACACAGCAGTGCCCAAGGACAAGACCCCTGCTCTCAGAAGTTCACATCTCGGGGAGAGGCAGACAAGGGGACGATAAACAGACCCTCTGAAGCAGTGTTAAGGGCTCTGAAGATAGTAAGACAGAGCCAGGGTAGGGGATGACTTTGAGGAATGAATGAGTGGCTTGGGAAGGCCACTGGAAAGTGCCCTTTGAGCTGTGACCAGAATGACAAGAAGAAATTATGCAAGCCAAGAACTGGGGAGAAAACGTTCCAAGCAAATGGTTCAAGGCAGGTACAAGGCTGGATCAGGCTGAATTTGCCCAAGGAACAGAATGGCCAGGGTGACTGGACTTGAGTGATAGTTGGAAGACAGGCAAGGAATAGATCATAAGGGGCCTCAAAGTTTTTGATAGGAAGCACAGCGCATTCTCTACTCCCTGCTTAACAACACGGAAAACTGAGGGTAGAGCTATCAAGTGACATGCCCCAGTTCCCATCAAGACAGTTTTCTGAGCCCTGGTGCAGACCCTAGATTCCCTCTCAAAGCTAGATGTGCTCACTGGCTCTGTCAGTCAGTTACCTCTTTGCAGGAGAGAAAAGGTAGCAGGAAGCATGATTCATGAGGTACGCACTAGTTTGGTACAGAACGCTGGAGGTGGACGGAGATGTAGACTGACTGCCTAGGCTACCAAGAAAGAAAGGAAGCAGGGGCGGGACAAGACACCTGAGCACCCGGGGCAGAGACCAGCGTGGAAAGCAAGATTCTGGGAAGGAGTTGTGGCTGGGGGAAGGAAGGATGCCTGAGCTCTGGGACAGCCTGGGTGGAAGGTAGAGGCAGTAACCAGCACCATCTCAGGCCAGTAAAACAGAAATAGCAATGTGAGGACGAGTCATGGAACCTGGAGTAATTTTTGAAAGCTCCCACTGGAATAACCAGCAGGGTTTCCAGGGAAGCAACAGTCACAGTAAATGGGGCTGTATCCTGACTTACACTGTGCGACTCAACTTCTCTGTACTTTAGTTTTCTGATTAAAAAAAAATGTGACTAACACAGTTTCATGCTATTATGAGGATTAAGTCAGTTTAATACCATACATACAAAACACTCAGAAGAGTATCTTGTACCCTGTAGATATTTATACAAGGCGAGCTTTAAAAATATAATTGTTTTTCTGCATTGTTGTCATTGTTCAGTCGCTCAGTCATTTCCAACTCTTTGCAGCCCCATGGACTGCAGCACGCCAGGTTTCCCTGTCCTTCACCATCCCCCAGAGCTTGCTCAAACTCACGTCCATTGAGTTGGTGATGCCATCCAACCATCTCGTCCTCTATCATCCCCTTCTCTTCCTGCCTTCAGTCTTTCCCAGCATCAGGGTTTTTCTGCATGGAGCCCTCCAAATGCTTCTCATGCATGGCTCTCAGAATAAAACTCAAGGTCTCCCTGGGCCAGCAAAGCCCTGCATGATCTGACATTTGCCCATCTGCCAAAGCTCGTCTCTCTCTCACCCCCGCCTGACACCCCATCCTTCTCACTTCATTTTTCCTTTATGCAAATTCCAACGTGCTAAGATCTTGCTTTCTGATTCTTTGCACTTAAGGACATTTACCCTTTCCTGGAGGCAACTGCTTTCACCTTTTTTCCATTGAATATTTATCCCTTGTGTCTATAAGGAATTTGCTTATTTTACTATTCTCTCTCATTTTTCAGTATCAGCTTTTATCTGCTAATTCCCCCAATGTCAGATGTGGATTTGGCTCTCCCCAGTACAAAAACATACTTCCTACTCTTCATATTCATAGTATACTTACAACATAATCATATTAGAACAACACTCAATGCTTATGTTATTGTGACTATGTAAATAATGGGACTCTATAGAAAACTATGATTACTTCTATACCCTGCACAACCTTCGCCCCACCCAGAATTAATAGTTAACTTATTTTTCATTTCCTTAGCTTTTTACATATTTATCATTGATTTCACCCAAACTGTTCGCCAATTGTCTTATCTCCAATTGTCTTAATCCCTTCAGAGTTCTTAGCAGGAGACAGATTCGTCTTCTTGAGATCTCTCCAAGAACTTTCTGATCTGTTCCAGTCTGGACTGGTGGTGGTTTATGCCAGCTGAGTTGTAGACATTTTTAAACTGAGAGGGTTTTTTTGCCACTCTGCTCTTGTTTCTCTTTCTTGGTTTATGTCTTCTCACAGCTTCTCTGTTATTGTGGTTGTTGTTTAGTCATTAAGTCATGTCCAATTCTTTTGTGACTCCAATGGACCATAGCCCACAAGGTTCCTCTGTCCATGGGATTTCCCAGGCAAGACTACTGAAGTGGGTTGCCATTTCCTTCTCCAAAGGATCTTCCTGATCCAGGGATCAAACCCACATCTCCCACATTGGCGGGCAGATTCTTTACCACTGAGCCACCAGGGAAGCCCAGTAACAGCTTCTCTAGAAAATAATAAATGTTTTGAGACTCCACATGTCTGAAAATGTCTTCAGTCTACCTTCGTTCTTCACTAATACAGCTGTATGTGGAATTCTAGATTGAAAACAGTTTTCCTTCAGAACTTTCAAGCCATATTGCCATCTGGCTTCCAGTCTTGTTGAAAATTCCCAAGGCATTCCTATTTCTGATTCCTTGTTTTTGATCTATCTTTTTTTCAGTGGAAGCTTGTAAGTTCCTTTACCTTTCTCACAATTATTCTAAAATTTCACCCACTGCACTAGGCACTTGGTTTCTTTCAAGCTGCAAAATAATATCCTTTGGTATGGGGAAATTCTCTTAAAATGTTTTGTGATTATTTCCTTGCCTTCATTTTCTCTCTTTTCTCTTTCTAGAACTCCTATTATTTGGGGAGGGGGGCGGATTTTGGACCTCTTAGCCTGGCCCACTAATTTTTCCTTCTCCCCCATATTCCTTCATTTTTTTCATCTCTCCATCTTTTTGCCCTACTTTCCATGAGATTTCCTCAAGTTTATCTCTCAGACTTTCTGTTTAACTTTTCCTTTTTGTTATCACTTTTCATATCCAAGGACTCTCTTTTATTCTTGACTTTATTCCTGACTTTTATTCTTGACTGATTACAACAAAGTCCTGGTTGTAATATCCACTCTGATCTCTTTAAGATATTTTCATCTCCCTGTTCCAAGTTGCTTTTTAAAGTGCTGGCCTCAAACTTTTATGTCAGAAGTTGTCATCATGCATCTGGCAATCCTTGATTGTCTGCTCATCTTGAAGAGAAGGAGGGAGACTAATATTTTTTGAGATATAAAAAAAGTATATAAAAATAATATGACATGTTGTCTAGGCAGAAAAGAAAAAGAAAAAAGGTTGCTTTAAATGCAGAAAAGAAAAAAAAATGAATGAAAACATGGCAAAATCTCCATAAGTGTTGAATCTGGGTGATGGATAAGATTCTATTGTACTATTCCCTCTACTTTTGATCATATTTGAAAATATTCACAATAAAAATGTGGTTATTGGCAGAATTAAGTTCCTTGATGTCTTCTGTACTGAGGGCTTCAGATCCTTGCTGGCCATGGGCTGGAGGTCTCTGTCAGTTTCTTACCTCTTTGAAGGACAGCTGGCCTCTACCAGAGCAAGCAAGAAAGCATAAGACGACAAGAAGGAAGCCAGTCTTTTTTATAAACTTGACCTTCAAATTGATCTTCCATCATTTTTTCTCTGCTCATTTTGAAAGGGGAAATAAATTATACAAGAGTGTGAATACAAGGAGGTGGGATCACTGGGGCTGTCTTGGAGGCTGCCTTCCATAGGTACTAGGTAAAGAGTGGAAGCTGTGAACACATGAGTCAGGCTTCACTGGAGGTTGATTCAGCTGGGTCATTTAGTTAGGGAACTTCTGATGTCAATTTCTTCTTAGGCTGATCAAATTTCCCAGGAAAGATTCTTCTAATCTCCTGCCTGGAAGGCGAAAGTTGGATTGCCAGAAATTTAGGATTCAAATAGAAAGACAGGTGAGCGGTCTCAATATGTACCATTCCTTTAATCTCTGATGTACTTCATGTTGCTCCCTCTTCCTACTGTCTCTGATGCCCCACATTCCAAAGACTCTCTGTGCTCCCCTCTCCAAAGAATAAAACTCCACTCTTTCCTTGTGTGGGGTGCAGCTGCCATGCATCAAAAAACTGGGGAAGAGATCTGGGGGTTCTTTTCAAATAAACTTTCAGCTGAGCTTCCTTATGTTAACTTGCCCTTCACCCCCAGAGGCACCTCTTCCCACCAGTTTGTGAGCCTTCCGTGGTCTCGGCAGTAGAAGCTTGGTTGAGTCTTGGCTTTTCCCACTGCTGCTTTGGGATTCAAATTTTCATAGGTCTGACAAATCAGTTACCAGTTACGGGTGGCATTAGTGGTAAAGAATCAGCCTGCCAATGCAGGAGACACAAGAGACTCGGTTTCAGTCCCTGAGTTAGGAAGATTCCCTGGAGGAGGAAATGGCAATCCAGTCCAGTATTCTTGCCTGGAAAATCCCATGGACAGAGGAACCTGGTAGGCTACAGTCCCTGGGGTCGCAAAGAGTTGGACATGACTGAGCACACTGTCATTCATCTGCTTTCCAGCTTCCAAAATTCTGGCAGCATTGCACCCTCCTTTCTTCTCCGTGTTCTCCTAAGTCTAGTGCCTTTCAAAAAGATCTCTTTATTGTCATTATGGTGTGATCTCAGGAGGGAACCGATGGAAACATGGGTATTCAATCTACCATCAGCAAGTATTTCTTTTTATTATTGTTATTTGTTTGTTTACTTGTTTGTTGCCTGTCTTCCCCTCTTGATTGTGGGTTCCAGGATAACTTGTTTTGTTCACCTGTACATCCCCAGCATCCAGAACCATTCTTGACACAGGTGGGTGTTCAATAAATGACTGAATCAATTTGCTGGAGAAGGAAACTTGCTACTTACTCTCAACATGGTGGTAGCAGAGCCTCCAGGTCTCTTGACTTTTTATCATGTGTTCTTCTTGTCACAGGGTGGGTGATTTTGCTGACTAAGGATATGTAACAGATTATAAGGTGCTTTACATGTTACAGAGTGCTTTCAGAATCTTACCTCATTTGATCCCGACACCAGTCCATGAACCAGATAAGAAGCAAATTATTATTGGCCCTAATATGGTTGTGACTCTTGCCGAGAACTACCCTGTGCCAAAGAAATCACCAACCTTGTTCCTGATCTTTTACCCCGTTTTGCTGTCATTGGTCTGGGCTCTCCTGCCATTTTGTTTGCAAATAAGACTCTTAAGGCTTGGCACTTCCCAAGGAAACAGTTCTCAAGAATCCAAAACAAGCTGTTTCACAAAGAGGAAAACAGGTACAGATGTGGGTAAGTAACCCAAGGGCCTTTGAGCTAACAGAATGTCTGAGTTTTGTGACATGGCTGGAGCAGAGAAAGGAGAAAAGTGGGACTATTGGAATTAGTAGAGCATAGAGAAAAGATTGGTACTGGGTGGGAGTGGGGAGTTAGATGCTCAAAGGAGAGAGAAAAAGTCCCAGAATGTAAAAGCAGTATGTGTATGCTGGGAGAGTGGTGGGAAGAGAATCACTATCTACCCATAGACTCTTTAAAAAAGAAAGAAAGAAAGGTGGTGGGAGTGAAAGGAGATGAAAAGAAAAACCATATTACAATGATAAAGCCAGTTACAAAATACCCTAGATAGCCAATTCTATAAAACATGACATCACTATCTTGGGATCTAAGACTGGCTTAATCTCTAGACAGTCTGAATGCTGCCTGAGGCTCCCCAGGGAAAAGTGAAAGCAGAAGCCATGGCTCCCTTCAGGGAGACAAGATGCAACTTCAGACAAGGTCCAAAGGCACAGGTCAGAGAGATAAAAGGCTATGAGGTCTCACAGTTTCCTTGTGTTACTTGCTGTCTTCTCTTGGACTCTGCCTGCCACCTCCTGGGTAGACAAGGTTACTACCTGCCTCCAAAACCTGGGCCAACTCCAGGAGATAGCAGACAGGAGAGCCTGGCTTGCTGCAGTCCTGGCCTCTGTTACTCACATGCAGCCAGGAATCTCTCAGAAGCAGAAACTTAGGGATGAGGAGTTAACAAGGGGTCCACCTCCTTAACACCGCATCAAATCTTGATGAGTTGTGGGCTCAAGACATCTTTTTTTTAAATTATTTTATATTTATTTATTTTGGCTGCACCGGCCCTTCTCTCGCTGCGTGGTGATGCACAGGGGCTACTCTCAGGTTGCAGTGCTCGGGCTTCTCATCGTGGTGGCTTCTCTTGTTGCAGAGCATGGGCTCTTAGGGCGTGGGCTTCAGCAGCTGTGGAGCATGGGCTCAGTGGTTGCAATTCCCGGGGTCGAGAGCATAAGCTCAATTGTTGTGGTGCATGGACTTAGCTGTTTCCCCAGCATGTGGGATCTTCTCAGACCAGAGATCGAACCAGTGTCCAGAGGCTTAACACATCTTACTAAACTACAAAAACAGATGCAGGATCAATTGCACAATGATAGATGGTAACTAGACCTTTGGTGGTGATCACTTTGCTGTGTATACAGATGTCAAATTATAATAGTATACACTGGATATTTATATAATGGTATATACCAATTTTACCTCCTTTAGAGAAGGGAAATTAAAACTTTCTTTTTAAAAAAAATGTTTTATTATTTATTTATTTGACTGTACTGAGTGTGGCATACAAACTCTTAGTTTCAGCATGTGGGATCTAATTCCCTGACCAGGGATCAAAACCTGCAGCCCTTTCATTGGGAGCGCAGAGTCTTAGCCACTGGACCACCAGAGAAGTCTCGGGAAATTAAAAGTGAAGAAGAAAGGAAGGAAGAAACAATTGCAAAAGAGCATTAAAAAAGATAGGAATTAAAGCTCTCCAAAAGCATAAAGAAAACAGTATCATCCATTATGTTATTAATAAAATAAGTGTATATAACAATAGCAGCTAAGTGTCCCAAGACCTTGATACACACTGTGATCTAGCAGTCATAGTGCTAATTCCTCTGCACTCACTCTTTAGCAACTCCTTCCCAAACCACAATGTCAGTACTGCGATGGCTTTCCTTTTTACAAAAAGGGAAACTGGATTTTAGATTGACTGATAAATCACTTGCCCAATATCTCATAGCAAAGTGGCAGAGGTAGGACTAGAACCCAGGTCTGTGTGACTCTGGAGCCTGAACTCTCAGCCATCAAGTTTTATCCTGCCTCTCAAAGAAGAGCAGAACATTTGTGCACACAGGCACAAAAATCTGAAATCAGGAAAGGCTATGCAACAACCAGCAGTGGTTACTTAGGGAGTTGGGGAAGGGTCAGCTTTCATCTGCTACTTTACATAATTCTGTACTGTTTGCATTTTCCCAATGAGCACATGTGTGCTCCCCAAACACACACACAGAAGAAAAGTCAAATTACTCTGGCATTTAGGCCTCGTTTACTGAGCAGTTGCTATGTACTATGTCCCATGCTAAGCACTTCATATTCAAAACTCACCGACTCCTCACAGCTGTGTCTAGAGGGAGGATATTATTGTTAAACCCTCTTACAGATGAAGAACCTGAAGTTCGGAGATATGGATTGATCTTGCAAATGGTGCATAGCAATGCAGGGACTCTGCTCATGTCTGACTGGTTTCAGAGCCTGCTTTTACCTGCTTCGGAGTGCTGATTGAGCAATAATGATCATGATGATAATAACAGCAGTTTAAGTGCTTACCGTAGGCCAGACCTGTGCTTTCTGTTCAAGATCTCATCAAATCTCCATGGCAACCCTCATTTTACATATGGGAAAACTGAGGCTCAGCAGAGAATAAGTCACTTACTTGCCCAGAACCACCCAGCAGAATTGGAACTAGAATCCAAATCATCATACATGGCACCGGCATCCACCCCGTTGCTCAAACCAAAAACTCAGTAGTTATCCTTGACTCCTTCCAGTCTCTCCTTTTTCTCCATGTCTAGTCCATTGGTTCCAGTTGGTTCCAGTTGGTTCCAGCTTCCAAAATACGTACTCACTTCTCACTAACCAGCTACTGCAGCACCAGTGGAAGTTACCTCCATCTCCCATCTGAGCCACCGCAGAAGATTGCTCACTGATCGCTCAAGTCCCATCCCATCCACTCTCCACACTGCAGTCAAAATGTTGTTGCTAAATATCCTCTCATGCATCCTTTCTCAGGATCTTAGAGGAGAAATTAAGCCCTGCAGAGAATGGTATTAGTGAGTGTTTTCTCAGTTTTCCAAAGGATGATACTGGCTAATACCATTCTTTTGTTAATACAATAGGAAATGACCTAATTCACAACACGCAATGGATGCCTTAGAGAGTCAGGGCTTGATTCTCTGCAAGAACTGGGTGGAGGTGGCCACAAAAGTTCCCTGTCACACTTCAATGATCACAGCCTTTGGGGCCCTTGTGACCTGCCAGCCACCACACCTCCACTGTGCAGGCTCATTTTCTACTTTTTCCTGAGCACAAGAGCTTATTTTTGTTCCTTAACTATAGAACCCTCATTCTTATTTCAAGGTTTTTACAGAGTCTGTTCCATCTGCCTGGAACTTCTGCCCCCAGGCCTTTACGGCCAGCTCCTTTGTAAATCATTCTGGTCTCAGCTCAGATGCTACCAACTCATAGAGACTCCCTGACGCCTTAATTAAAGAGACACTGCCAATTCCTGCTGTTCCACTGCCCCATTTTGTTTCTTTTCCAGTGTGTATTTATCATCACCTGAAACTGTCTTCTTCCCGTGTTCACTTACCTATTGAGTGTCTCCCCAGTTAGAGCTGAGCACTCCAGGGCAGTTCTATTTCTTCATGGTTACATACTCAATAACCAAGAGAAAACTTTTCACAGGGAAGCAATATGTTTAAAAGTGTGTTTAGAGAACTTGTAGTCACTCAGTTGTGTCCAACTCCTAGAGACCCCATGGATTGTATCCCACCATAGAATTCTCCAGGCAAGAATACTGGAGTGGGTTGCCATTTCCTTCTCCAGGGGATCTTCCCGACCTAGGAGTTAAATCCAGGTCTCCTGCATTTCAGGCAGATTCTTTACTATCTGAGCCACCAGGGAAGCCCTTAGAAAATTTATCAGACATTTATGGTTTGTCAGTCACTGGGCTAAAAGTTTTGCAATGCTTCCTTCTATCAACTCCAGCACTGTGCAACAGAAATACAATGTAAGCCATTTTTAATTCTTAATAGCCACATTATAAGAAGTAAAAAAAAAAAAATGAAATTAACATTAACAGTATATTTTATTTAACTCAACATGTTCAAAATATATTACCTCAGCATGTTATTGTTTTTAAAACAGAGAAATATTATGGCTTTATTTATTTATTTATTTTTGGTAGTCTTTTTCCATCCTTCCATTCTGCCTTCTGGGTTCTGAAGACCTCAGCTCTTGCCTCAAAATTTGGGGATTCAAAAGTTCACACTTCAGAACTAGGCCTCAGTGTCCCTCAGACTATGTTTCAGCTTTCCTGCATTTTCCATACCTCTCTCAGTGTGCCAATGCCCTTCAAATGAGAAATGGGGATGCAGTCAGAAGCCTAAAAGCAGAAACAGGTGTGGTAAGTGGTCAGCAGTGGGTCTTAACCGGAAGTGGGCTGGAAAGAGCAGAGGAAGGGGCGCCAGAGTCAAGGAGCATGCGCAGGGTAGCTTCCACCGGAAGTACATGAGACGGGAAAGGAAACGCCACACGCAACAGTTGGGGCTGAGGTGTCCTTTTCTTGACGCTTGGCATCCTGACCTGGCCGTGGAGCTGGGGCAGCCAGAAGAGGAGTTAGCATTGGTGTTCGAAGCCAAGTCAGAACTGGACATTGACTTTTCCACTGGGAATAGTAAGAACTGTAAATTTGGGCCCGGAGGGGAGGAGGGTTTATTCCTGGGCAGGTTCTTTGCAGGGAAGGAGCTGGACTGGGCTTCTCTCAGATCAGGAGAGATCTTGGGAGGTTTCTCTGGGGTATGATTGGTTGGTGAGCACTGGTACTCAGTCGTGTCCAACTCTTTGCGACCCTGTGGACTGTAGCCCACCAGGCTCTTCTGTCTGAGGAATTTTCCAGGCAAGAATATTTGAGTAGGTAGCCATTCCCTTCCCCAGGGGATCTTCCCTACCTGGGATCAAACTCGTGTCTCTTGCATCTCCTGCACTGGCAGGCAGATTCTTTACCACTAGCGCCACCTGGGAAGCCCTCCTCTGGGGTGTATTGAAAAATAAATCAAAGCCAAAGTAAAATGTGTTTCCAAAATTGTGCCATGTCATAAAGATTTACATTGAATGAACTATACAATACGAAAATACATCCTGAACAGTATGATAGGCAGACAATTTGATTTATGAGAAATAACAAGGTGGCCTGGTAATGGGACACTGTTTTTAAGTTGTATGGTGAATAGACCTTGGTTTCTTAATCTAGTCAGCCTGTCTCTGTAACTCTGAATAATCTGATTTGGAGGTAATTTAAGGAGTCAAAAGTTCGTTTTCCTGGCTCCTGCTTCCATAGGGGAGGAACCCCAGATGTTCCGTTAGGAATTAATGAGGAAGATTATCCCGAGCATAAGGGGGATCTGTCATAATCAAAAGTCTTGAGGGATCTTTTCCTCAGGTCACCAACTCTAGATGGACGTTGATCCCTGAAAAGAGTATGATGAGGAGTGTTATGTGTAGGAAGAGAGGTTTGTCATGGTGGGGTCTGAGCTGAGGGGGGAGGGAGGTTTCTGGTTGAGATGATCACAGTGACCCATGACAACACATTTTTTAAGGAATGCAGAGAATCATGTGAGAGGCACTGGGGGACTTTTTTTTTTTGGCTGTGCCAAGTCTTAGTTGCCACACTGGCTCTTCAGTCTTCATTATGGCACATGGGATTTTTAGTTGCAGCATGCACAATATTTAGTTGTGTCATGCAAAGTCTTAGTTGTGATATGTAGGATCTAGTTCCCTGACCAGGGATTGAACCTGGGCCCCTTGCATTGGGAGCGTGGAATTGTAACCACTGGACCACGAGGGAAGTCCCGGCACTGGGGATTATTAAGGTGGGTTTCCTCACCTGTTAGAGAAAGAGTGAAAGAATAGTATTTAGGGAAGTTCATGCTGTGGGAGGTGTTGAGGCCTTTACAGTAGGGCCAGGATGGTGTGGGGCCTTGGAGAGGGAGTTCTCAGAAGGAATGTGTGAAGAGAAGTAATTGTTTAGCAGACTCAGAAGGAGGCTTGATTATGCATAATCAGATGAAAGCTTAGGCATGGACAAGAAGACTGGTCCTTCATTCAGTTCACAAGTGTTTATTGAGTACTTTCTCTGTGCCAGGCACTTTGTACAAGGGATACAATGGGAAGCAAAAGAGTTCCTGTCTTCATGGGACTGACCTTCTTTTAGCTCTATCTAAGGAATAGAATATGAGCCACATATGTAATTTAAAAGTTTCCAATAGCCAGACTTTGAAAAAGTAAGACAAGCGAAATAAAAATTAATATATTTTCTGTAACCAAAGATATCAAAAATATTCCAACATATAAAGTCAAAATATTAGTGAAATATTTATATTCTTTTTTCTTTTTTGTAATGTCTTTAAAATTCAATGTATGTGTTTTACATTGCCCCATATCTCAGGACTAGTCACATTTCAAGGGCTCCATAGTCATATGTGGACAGTGGATAGCTGTATTGGAGAGTGCAGTGAGTATTATAAAGATTATAAAAATTAATAGAGATGTTTCTGGTAGTGATAAATGCTATAACAAAATATGTAGCAGAATTGAAAGATCAAAAGGGCATGTGACTCTCTAAGTGAAGTGATCAGACTGGAAAGGTCTCACAGACAGGTGTTATCTCAAGAAAGCTGAATGAAGTGAGGGAGCAAGGGAAGTGGGGAATGAGTCATATGGTAGAGGGAGCAGTTAGGCCAGTCCGGAGGAGCTCCAGAGGGGCTGGGTGGCTGGATCAGAGTGAGAAGGGAAATCGGGGAGGTAGGAGATGAGGCCCCTTGTAAAGTCCATAGGGTTTATTCTGAAATTAATGGGAAATCATTGAAGAGTCAAAATTGGAAAGATGACATGATCTGATTTAACGTAAGAGAAGGAGCTTACAGGGCTCCTGGGAGGTGACTGTGTATCCATGATGATGCAGGGTCTGGTAGGAGGGCAGACGTGATAGCGGTCAACTGCAGTAGGGGGCACTGAGGAACACTACTCCAGGCTCCAGTTTGGGAGACTCGGGTTCATATGAGGAATGGGAGGGGTTTGTTAGTGGGAGAGGACTGGGGGCTTTTTGTTTGGATTGTCATTGGTTTTGGGGAGGAGCACCCAGGAATGTTGTCATAGGTTTATCTGTTGGGTGTCAGGAATTGCAGTGGGAGTCTTAATAGGAGGATAGTTGTCAAGGGTGGCATGTTGTCAAGGGTGGCATGTTCACGTCTCAGAAGCATCTGAAGATATTTCATCTGTCAAAGTTCTTGGACTGCCTCCCACAGTGCCATTGTTGTAGGGGGTTGTAATGAAGGAAACCAGTATGTAAAACCACTGTATTTAGGAGATGGCTTGAGGAGTATGGGGTCAGCCACAGAACTCCTTCATGGCTGAATGGCTTTGGGCAGATTGAAATTAATGTGTCTTTATTGTTGTTTTATAATATTTTATTATGAAGTATCCCAAACATACATAAAAATATGAGAAACTGTACTAACAAAGCCTGATATGCATGTCCCTCAGCTTCATCCATCTTAACCTTTTGAGTTACTTGCTTCAGTCTTGTGGTAATATCTAAAACATTATAGACAGAGTTGAAGCCTGATTGGACCTTTCTTGATCCTATTTTCTTCTATTCCCAGAGGTAACAGAATCCTCAAGTGAGTGAAAATCCTTCCCACCAGTATTAGCACTTTCACCATAAGTAGATGTACCCGTAAACATATAATATTGCTTTGCATGTTTTTAGGCTTTATATTAATGGTTTCATGCTACAGGTATTATTTTGCAACTTGCATTTTTCTTTTTCTTGTCAATATTTATTTAACAAAAGGCTTTATACTTTGATTTTTCCCTTCTGAATTAGTTTCTTTACTTATTTGTATTACCCCTCCCCACGCAAGATGTACACAGTGATAGTTTTTATGGTTAGAACATGTTCCGGATTTTTTTAGACAATAAAGTATCCTCAATCAATGGTCCCTTGTTTGTGTTGCTGAAACTCAGCCTCTGCTCACCAGTGCCAAGTAGAAATGCAGAGACCGAGTTTTGGATGAAGTAGAAAAAAGTAGCTTTTATTGCTTTGCCAGGCAAAGGGGGCCACAGAGGGCTAAAGCCCTGAAGACCATGTGACCCAGCCTGGAGGGGATGCTAAGGAATTTTCTAGTGTTCAGGGAGCAGGGCATGATCAGCTCATGGACTGCTTGAGCTCATTGGTTGACATTAAGGTGAAGTTTCAAGCATCATCAACCTTCTGGTTTCAACCAGTCTAGGGTCTGTGGTCTTGTGGTCAGCAGTTTTCATCTGGAGGGAGTCTGCTTCCTGTAAAAACAATTTAGGAATTTGTGTCAGGCCTTTATCTGTATCTTTCAGGGAACTGGGAGTTGGTAAGTCTGTTATGTGGCAGAGTTACAGTCTAAATTGTTACCAGTTCCCTAGCCCAACAACTGTTCTTTGTTTCTACATCTTCACTTTTCCCAAACATTAACTCTTGCATCAGCATTCTACTTCAAAAGACAAGGATACCAGGGCTTGTGCGCAGTGTCGCTGGGATTGCCTAATATCTTATTTCTTCTCTATTTGGAAAGTTCACCTCAAGAAAGTCTGTTTCTTCTTGAATTCATCTCTAAATGTACATTTACTCCTGACTGACTAGCCCCATGGACTGTGATTCAGCCTCATAAAGTCAATTGGGAAAAAAAAAAGTCAATTGGGTTCCTTATGATTTTCAAATAACATAACATAAGACCATGGCCAAGATCCTAGAAGAGAAATAGCAAAGGTAATACTATAACAAATTTGATCTAGCAGTATGTTTTGGATTTGCATTTGAATGTGAGGATGTCTGGCATTTTGAAAATTAGTGTAGTAATAACAATAAAAAAATTTTCAAATTATAGCTGTTGTATAAGTTTATTATCTTCTAGATCTGCACTGGCCAGTATGGTAGCCCCTACCCCCATGTAGTTCCTGATCATTTGAAATGTGACCAGTGCCACATGTTGAAAAGATAATATTTAGGGGCTTCCCTGGTGGCTCAGTGGTGAAGAATCTGCCTGCCAGTGCAGGATACACAGGTTCGATCCCTGGTTCAGGAAGATTCCACATGCTGCAGAACAGCCAAGCCCATGCACCACAGCTATTTAGTCTGTGCTCAAGAGCCCAGGAACCACAACTACTGAGCCCAGTGAGCCACGACTACTGAAGCCTACACGCCCTAGAGCCTGTGCCCCACAGTAAGAGAAGCCATGAGAAACCCGTGCCCTGTGAGTAGGGAGGAGCCGCCGCTCACCGCAACTAGAGGGAAACCCACACAGCAGTGAAGACCCAGCACAGCCTAAATAAATAAAATTATTTAAAAAAAGAAAAGATAATATTTTGGAGGTATAAGGGTAAATAAAGTATATTATTAAGCACCTTGCATTTTTCAGTTAACAACTGTTTAGCCTCAGCCTGGTTGATTTATGTATTTCTATCTCATTTCCACTCCTGGATAACTACTGTTCGATCAGATGGACATACTGTACTTTATGCATCCATTCTCTTGTTGATGGACATTTTGGTGATTTCCACTGTTGAGCTATCATGAGCATTGCTGCTGTGAGAATCCAGATACCTGCCTCTTTGCCTAGAGGTGCACATTTCTCGTGTATACTAGGACAGCAGTTGCTGGCATGCACGGGATGCATCCACAACTTTGTACTTCAGTCCTGGTTTCATCATTCAGGAGTCCGACAAGAAACTTCACTGACAGCAAGATAAACCCAGCCATGATTTACCCCTTTGAGTTTTATTTTCCTGTGTATAAAGCAGACTCGATCATAGTACCCACTTCATTGAATTGCAAGAATTAAATAAGATCATGAACGTAAAGTACTAACACAATATCTTACATGCGGTAGGTGCTCTCTTTGTGTCTCATTGACAGGAAATTAAAATCATTAAAAGCTCTAAGGCTTTGGAGTCTAACAGAAAGTGTTAGTTGCTCAGTCACGTCCGACTCTTTGCAACCCCGTGGACTATAGCCCTCCAGGCTCCTTTGTCTGTGAAATTCTCTAGGCAGGAATACTGAAGTGGGTTGCTATTTCCTTCTCCTGGAGATCTTCCCAACACAGGAATTGAACCCCCGTCTCCTGCATTGCAGGCAGATTCTTTACCATCTGAGGAAGGGACTCTAACAGAACCTGGGTTCAAAGCATGGCTTTGCTGCTTCCTCTCTGGGTGCCTTTGGGAAAGTCACATCACCTCTCCGAGCAGCAGTTTCCTCATCTGTTAGGAAAGAGCAAATGTGTGCTGTTGTGAATGCTAGCTCTCTAACTGTATCTGGGTCATGAGCTGACTGGCGTTACAGAGCATAATGATAACAGCTACCCTTTGTTAATATGAATGTTAGGCTAATATTTATTGTTTCTTAACTCCTATGAAGTACTGGTGGTATTCTCACTTTACAGATGATGAGACTGAGGCCCCAGCAGGTGGCCACCCAGAGGTCGCATGGTTTGTGAAGTGTGTGTGTGTGCGCTCAGTCACTCAGTTGTGTCTGACTCCACTACCGCTTGGACTGTAGACCACCAGTCTCCTCTGTTTATGGAACTTTCCAGGCAAGAATACTGGAATGGGTTGCCATTCCCTACTCCAGGGGATCTTCCTGACCCAAGCATGGAATCCACATCTCTTGTATCTCCTGCATTGGCAGGCGGATTCTTTACCACTCTGCCACCTGGGAAGCCCTTGAAACCAGCTTTGACTGATTTTAAAGCACGTGTTCTAATCATCAGGTTATAAGCCTTAAATGCCTCCGGCAGCTGCCCATCACACTCACCAGTGATTTCTAAACATTTTTTATGAAAGGAAGCATTTTGTCTGGGAAAATCTTATTTAGAACCCCAGTCTGTAAAGCAAATGAATGTTGTTCAACTCCAGTTAAAGTGAGAGTAATGTCATAGGTCCATGCCAGTTTAATTCTGGCTCTGTTTAGGCTGTGTGAGCTGAAACAAATTACTCATCTCTCTGAGATTCAGTTTCTTCATTTGCAAGATGGGGATAATGATACCAACCTAATAGCTTTGTTATGTGGATAAACTGAGATAATATATGCAAAACACTTGGCATGAAACCTGGCTTGTGATAAGAACCAAATTAGAGTGGCTGTTGTTGCAGTTGTGGCTGTGTTTGTTGCCGGAATCTCTTCACCGGCCCCGGAATGAAGTGGAAATTTCTCAGCCTTGTATTCACGGCCCTCCATCATCTGACCCAACCTGCATTTCCAGCCTTCAG
Source organism: Odocoileus virginianus (assembly GCF_023699985.2). Taxonomy (NCBI): domain Eukaryota; kingdom Metazoa; phylum Chordata; class Mammalia; order Artiodactyla; family Cervidae; genus Odocoileus; species Odocoileus virginianus. The sequence continues at coordinate 15,341,948 of NC_069693.1, read as the reverse complement.
CACCTACACTGTATTACAACAACCCCAACCCAGTGTCCTGCCTACCAGTTCTGCATTCATGCTCTGTCCACTGGCGGAATCCTCATGGTCCTCCTCCTCGCTCCAACAGCACACTTTAAAAAAATACTAATGAACCTGTTTGCAGGACAGAAATAGAGACACAGACATAGAGGACTGATTTGTGGACACAGTTGGGGAAGGAGAGGGTGCGATGAATTAAGAGAGTGCCACTGACATATTTACACTGCCATGTGTACAATAGATAGCCAGTGGGAAGCTGCTGTATATCACAGCAGCTCAACTCAGAGCTCTGTGATGACCTCCCGGTGGGAAGGGGTGTGTGTGGGAGGGAGGCTCATCAGGGAGGGGATATACGCATACATCAAGCTGATTTACATTGTTGTACAGGGAAAGTCCCTTTCCTATAACGTTTTCCTTGAAGAAACACGGGAAATTCCAAGAGATTTTGTTGATTTCCTCTCCCTGGAATCCTTTACCAGCTTCTTCTATACTTCTTTTTCCCTGCAGACTGGTAGGTAGAGCTACAATGGATGCTAGAGTTTTAATTTGATTTGAAGTTGACTGTTGGCAAGAATACTTCATAGATGGTGATCTGTCTCTTCTCTTGAATCAGGTCTCCTCATCTTTCTTATAGTATTTGGACAGATCCATGAGTCCACAGATTGTCAGCCTGATCCAGCCTTCTCAAGTTCCCTGCCAGTGTTTCACCTGATGGTTTTAGCAGTCACTGATGCTAGCCTAGACCCATTATTTTATTAAGTTTTGCAAAATGGTGATATTATAATTCTGTTAATCCTTCTGCATTTATTAGCTTCAAATTCTTGTGTAAAGAAAAACTATTTGTTTGCCCAGAGGTACATTTCCTACAGGAAAGAGAATAAATGCTTGGTTCATTCCCTTTGTTTAGCGGTTTTCGGAATAATGAATTCGGCTCCCAAGCAGCCTCTAAAGGTTACAAATGAGTTTGTTGGTCTTTTTTAACCCTATTATGAATTCTTCAATGCCTAGCTCCAAAGTTATTTCCCCTAGTTTTTTTACCCTGACTGAAAAGAAATTTCTCCCTTCTGAATTTAAGCACATCTTTTCTAACAGTATCCAGGGCTTTCTACCACTTTCTTCTTTATCTACCACTGGATTAGAAACTCCTTGACAGCATTCTGCACAGCACTTAACATAATGCCTCAGGCAGTGTTTCTCAAACTTCACAGTGCCTTAATTTGAATCCTATGGGGAGCTGCGGTGGAGAAGGGAGCAGAGTCTTTGTTAAAATGCATATTCTGATTCACTGGCTCTGGGATGGGCTGAAAGTCTGCCTTCTCACAAGTGCCAAGTGTTGCCAATGCTGCTGGTCCAAGGAGCACGCTTTGAGTAGCAAAAGGGTATGGTGAAGTGCTCGGGGCTGGTGCATTGGGACGACCCAGAGGGATGGAGTGGGGAGGGAGGTGGGAGGGGGGATCAGGATGGGGAACACATGTAAATCCATGGCTGATTCATGTCAATGTATGGCAAAAACCACTACAGTATTGTAAAGTAATTAGCCTCCAACTAATAAAAATAATTGGGGGGAAAAAAGGGAATGGTGAATGTATGGGAAATTTCATTCACTCAGTAAGAAGTGCTTATTCAGACTAGTTCATGGGCTAGGCCCTAATACCTTAAAATGCAGAAGGTTTTATGGTGGATTTATTTGTTTCATTAGTTTTTTTTTTAATTTATCTTTTTGAATATATAATAGTACATATGGTAAAAAAAATTTTTTTTCTATTTTTCATAAAATCCAAAAGGGTACACCAGCCCCCAGAGATGATCACTGTTACTTCTTGAGTTTTATTCTAGAAGTACTTTATGCATGCCTGCATACTGAGTCATTTCAGTTGTGTCCGATTCTGTGAGACCCTATGGGCTGCAGCCTGCCAGGCTCCTCTGTCCGTGGGATTCTCCAGGCAAGAATACTGAAGTGGGTTGCTGTGCCCTCTTCCCAGGGATCTTCTTGACTCAGGGATCAAACCCTGCAGATGTCTCTTGCATCTATCTTCATTGGCAGGTGGGTTCTTTACTGCTCGTGCCACCTGGGAAGTCCTACTTTATACATACAAGAGCTACCATCGTTTTTTTTAAACATTCTATTCCCTGCTCTGCCACTTTCTTTTTCCATTTTACTATATCTTAGAGATTATTCTATATTTCAACATATATTTCTGCATCCTATTAATGAGTATCATAATGTCCACACAGAATGCATTTGTTGTTTCTATGAAATGTAGAGTGAAATGGCTTAGCTTCTTCCTTATCCTACACATTCCCCAGAGAGAACAGGTATCATGTTTTCTGTCCTTTGAATCCTCTAAATTATCTCACCCATGTTGGTCCATCTTTGGCAATTTCATTTGATCTAGAGTACATACATCATGCATTTACAAAAGCATGTCTGCATTTTTTTTTTTACCTTCAGAGTCCAATCTTCCTAGATTCATAAACTGTTTCTTAACTCTGTAACCCCTCAGTACTCACAGATTACTGTTGTGTTAATAAAATATTGAGTTGTCCAAAAAGTTCATTTGGGTTTTTCCATGCCATCCTTGGGAAACCCTGAACGAAATTTTCAGTCAACTCAATGTTATTGTGCAATACTAAATACATAAATTTGTGTTATTGGTGGGGTTCAGTACACACTATCCCCAAATACACTACCTTAGCATATTGAATATTTCAAGCTGAAGAAATCCAAGAAAATATATGCAGGAACGACTCTCTGACCTTCCCTAGAAGCAGGTCACAAGACCCTCATGTGTGAAGCAGGTCACGAGACCTTCATGTGCCCTCCATCCACCCAACGGAAAAGGTCATGCTTGCCTCCAAGATGGAGGGACCCCCAAGAGGAATATTATTGAACAAACCTAAGTTTCCCCAGTTTACTGAGCTCATATCCCATTTGTCCTATCCCATTTCACCATGACTTCCCTCTCATCAAACCTAGCACAAAAATAGACAAACCTGACTGCTTCTTCAGCCTTTCACTTATTTGTGAAGGCTCCCATGTCACATAAAACTTACACTAGGTAAATTTGTATGCTTTTCTTCTGTTAATGTGTCTTTCGTTACAGATACCCAGTCAAGAACCTGAAAGAGTAGAAGGAAAAGATTTATTTTTTCTCCCCTCCAGTATATTTAAGGAAAAAATAAAAACATTAATAATAGAAGCCTCTGTCACTTCCTACTGCCTCCATGTATCCCTTCCCTGTCACATGATGGTCTCTCTACCTACGAGATAACTACTATCCTGAATTTTGCATTAATCATTCTCCAGTATTCCTTTCTCAGTGGTTCTCAAGCCATTAGAATCACCTAAAGAGCTTGTTTAAACATGAATTTCTGGGTTCCACTCCAAGTTTCTGATATAGTAGATCTGGGGCAAGGCCCAAGAATCTGTGCTTCTTGTAAATTCTCATGTGGTGCGGATGCTGCTGATCCCAGGCCTACACTTTGAGAACTACTTTATCTCAAAGATACTCCTGCCTTCTACGTAATGACAATTTGTCTCCTTCCGTAAAACCTGCTCACTCAATAAATATAGCTTAAAGACTTCCCCTTCTTCTTCCTCTCCTCCATTTCCTGTCACCCAATTTGTGAGCGTTCCATCTTTGCTAAGTATTTTAATTGACTGTGGCATTTGACCAGTTTTCCATTTTTTCTTTTCCATTAATGATCCTGTTTATAAGTTGCTTATTGTTTGTGTGTGTATGTCAACTAGAAGAACAGGTATAAGCAACATTTACATGTCTTACTCATCTAGACTTTAAGCTCCTTGGAAGCAGGAACCAAGTAAAGGCGTTCAGAACATGCCATGTTAAAATATTCTGCTTTGATGATTAATTATTGATTATTTTGAGCTGAGGACACTTATTAAACAGCAGATAACAGGAAGGGCTCTCTGACATCCCCCATACACACCTAAAAGTGAGTTGTAAATTTTTCCTTGAGAAACATATCCTCCCTGTACCAGGAAGAGAAGAACATTCTTATCATCAGAGACTGGGAGTTGACTCCAGTCTGTATAAACAAACCTACTAAAATAACCCTTATCTTCCACCAGTTCCCTTCACGTACTTCCCAGTCACTGTCCCACAATTTATTGCCCCTAATACAAGCCACTGTGCTTTGTCACATCCCCACAATTTATCATTCTTTTTGTGAAAAGGTGTGTACCGTATAATCTTTAGGACCTAAAGACTTTGGGTTTTCATTTTCCATCTGAAGATATCTGTGTATATGTAAAAACAAATTAAATGTATCTGCTGCCTTTCTCCTGTTAACCCGTCTCATGTCCATTTAATTATTAGGCTAGCCACAGAACTTAAGAGTGTAGAGGGAAGTTTTTCCTCCCCACGACACAAGCTTAATTTCCCTTTGTAGTCTACTTCTTCAAGTAAACTACAGGCCACAGTCTGCAAGTTCTGTTGCTTGTAAGGGCCGAAAGGCAATGTAAATAAGTGAAATTTGCCACGTGGAACTTAGCTGAGACCATGTCCTATGTAAAGACAGCAGCTGTTACCTAGATTTAAGCCAACTGAGGGTCCCTTGTTGTCTCGTTTTCCCAGTTTCCAAGAGAAACCAGAAATAACCCCAACTAATTCAACAGTTTAAGTACATACAGCAGCCACACAGAGCACAGATTCCAAACAGAGTATGTCTGCAGGAACCGAAACTGAATCCATTCCATACTTCTAGACCTTTGTGGTAAATGGGTGGATGGATGAATGGGTGGGTGGGAGGGTGGGTGAGTGAGTAAGTGAGTAAATAATGAATCTGGGTCTTTACCGCAGTTCCCAAGGTTGTAGGGGAGGGGAGTGGAGAAAACAAGCAATTGTTGAGGACTTGTATTCCTGGCCCTGTGCAAAGGGTTTTACATACCTATTTGACCTTCATAACAACACCTCAAGGTAGTTATTATCATCCCTGTTTATTTCCACACTCATTTCACAGATAAAGAAAGGAGGCTTAAAATGGCCCAGGGTCACACCACTCGTTTTCTTTATTTATAACCTACCTAATTTTTTTTTTACTTTTATTTGCATTTATTTTTTGCGACATTTATTCCTGGGCCATAAGTTTTTGTTTCTGCAGTTTCTTATGGGATATCTTTTTCTTCTGTGCAACCTCCTCTTCTTGACGACTTGAGGACCGTCTGTTCTTTTTCAGTCAGGATCCTGTGGGGTTTTCTGGGTCAAGTGAATAACGTACCACTTCTAGGCGTCACCTCAGGCTGATGGCTCAGGCGGTAAATCACCTGCCTGCAATGCGGGAGACCCGGGTTCGATCCCTGGGTTGGGAAGATCTCCTGGAGAAGGAAATGGCAACCCACTCCAGTACTCTTGCCTGGAAAATCCCATGGATGGAGGAGCCTGGTAGGCTACCATCCATGGGCTTGCAAAGAGTCAGACAGGACTGAGCGACTTCACTTTCACTTTCAGGCTGCTTACTGGAAAAGCTATAGCCTCCCTAATTTTTAAGAAGGGATTTCAGATGGACTGTTATGATTCAAGCCGGGTCCTGAGCCTGGAATCCCAGATAGCTCTGTTATACCAAAACACCACCACCAGAGGACTCAGGTTCTCAAAAGGCAGGTCAGGCAGGGTGCCAAATGTTCAGGAGGCAGCTTAGTTTCCTTGGGGATCTTACCAAGCACTCATCACTTCATGCTCCTCAGGGATGTCAGCCAGTGCTAAGGAGCTAAGACACAGGGGGTCTCTTGCCAGCCTGATACGCCCTTTCCACTTCATCCTGTCTTACTACCCTCTCTACTTACTCTGTGTGTGTGTGCGCATGCAAACTCAGTCATGTCCAACTCTTTGAGACCCCAGGGACTGTAGCCTGCCAGGCTTTTCTGTCCAAGGGATTCTCCAGGCAAGAATACTGGAGTGGGTTACCATGCCCTCTTCCAGGAGATCTTCCCGACCCAGGGATCGAACCCACATCTCCAGCATCTCCTGCCTTGGCAGACGGGTTCTTTACCACTAGCATCACCTGGGAAGCCCTTCTACTTACTATCCTCTCAGAAGTCAGAATTTCTGCCTACCAGCCTTGGATCCCACAACATCTTAATTCTTTTGAGAGCCCAGTAAGATAAGGACAGAGATGCAGATGCCAGAGCTGTTTGTTTGGAAAACGTTTTATTGGAGTTACTGAAGCAGCAAAGGGTGATCAAGGAAGGGATGGTGATCAGTAGCCCAGTCTTTCAGTGGCATCAGCAGCACTGGGTCTCAAAGGGGCAGGTCACTGGGCATCAGGAGTTGCACTCCTCAGTCCTTTCAGCTGAGAGAGAGAGAGGCTACAGTCAGATTGGAGACCCTGGGGCACAGGGAGCCAGGGTCCTAAGAAAGCCCAGGATAGGGTGGGGTTCTGACAGAGAGGACTCACTGCCCTGGTCTAAGTTCCTGTTCTCCTCTGCGTTATAGTGGCTGCAATTTCCCTTAGACTTATTTTGTTGTTGTTGTTTAAATTTTATTGGCAGATAATTGGTTTACAATGTTGTATTAGTTTCAGGTGTACTGCAAAGTGAATCTGTTTTACATATACATATATGCACTCTTTTTTTAGATTCTTTTCCCATATAGGCCATTATAGAGTATTAAGTAGAGTTCCCTGTGTTATACAGTAGGTCTTTATTAGCTATCTATTTTATTTGTAGTAGTGTGTATATGTTAGTCCCAATCTTCCAATTTATCCCTCCCCTCCCTCCCTGCCAACCATAAGTTTATTTTCTACATCAGTAACTCCATTTTTGTTTTGTAGCTAAGTTCATTGTTAGCCATTTTTTAGATATCACATATAAGTGATATCATGTGATACTTGTCTTTCTCTGTCTGACTTAGCTTTGGTCGGAAGAACGTTTAGCCCGCTTTCACTTTCCTTACTCTCCTGCTCAGATCCTCTGCTTTTTCCCTCACCCCCAGCCTCCTTTCTCTCCTAATGCCCACTTCCTCTTACCTTAGGAAAGGCATCCCAGTTGAGGAAAGGAAGTTTCCTTTTGATAGACTAAGACGGAAAAAGAGAATGAGAGTGATGTTTTACAGGTCAGGTGAACATGGATCAGTAAGCTCTTGTTGAAGAGTTCTCTGAAGTGGTGATGGTGTCATTGTCTTATAAATATAGTAAGGATGAATATTTTCTGAGTCTGTATGCTGTGCTTGCCTTGTACAGACTACTTTACAGGCATGATTTCATTTGGTCTTTGCAGCAATCTTTTGATTTCGATATTGACATCATACCCACTTCACAGATGAGGAAACTGAGGCTCAGAGCACTGAAGACATTTGCATGAGGGCACATAGTGAGTATGTGCGGGATCACGCACCACAGGCTCTACTTTTGGTTCTGCCACGGACTTAGTCTTCTTTTTTTTTTTTAATATTTATTTTTATTTAGTTATTTGACTGTGCTGGGTCTTAGTTGTGGCATGTGGGATCTAGTTCCCTGACCAAGGATCAAACCCAGGCCCTCTGCATTATCCACTGGACCACCAGGGAGGTCCTTGGCTTTAGCCTTCTAAATTTAGGTAAGTCATTCAACTTAGGACCTCATTTTCTTCCTGGAGGTTGAGGGGATTTGAATAAACCCTTGACTGATTAAGTTCTTACTTTTCAGGGATTGTCTTTGTGGGTCACATTAGAAAAACAAGGTGTGGGCACGACAGCCTCCCAGGGAAACTTTCTTCAACTGGGCAGCATTCCAGCGGGACAGTTACTCCCTCCTGGAACCCAGGGAAGCACCAAAAGGGCTAGACCGGGATGTGTTACCCCTATCCGGAAAAACAGTCAGGAGAGAAAGGGCGCCCGAGCTCTTACCTCGAAGAGAGCGTGCCAGTTCAGGAATTCATCGTTCTTGAAAGCCTTTGCAGAGAGAGAGAGACCAGAAGAGGGTCACTTCGGGGAAGGACAGAGCTTGGCCCCTGGCCGTCTGGAAGAGAGAGGGGCCGAGGAAACCCTGCAAGCTCTCCGCCCAGGCACCAGCCTCCTTGAGGATGGGGGTGTTTGTGGAGGCCGCTCTAGAGAATGAAACTTACTGATCGCAACTTGTCAATGTTCAGGAACTGGGCATTAAAGGCCTAGGCAAAGAAGCAGGGTGTTAAGAAAGTTACTGAAGAACATTGAAGAGGTAGGGGACGAACTCATAGTCAGATGGGGAAAACAGATGGTTTACCTCGGGTCCTGCCGCATAATTACCAATGGTGGTTTCTTCCTGGAAAGTGAAGAAGAGAAAGGGGCTAAATGATCACCTGATGGCAAATCCCCTTCCCCAAAACCTCTCTGCCCCTTCCCGCCCTCCACAGGCCAGCCCCATTCTCCATCCCGGGGGGCCTCAGTTAACCCACTCCGTCCCAGTATAGTGGTGGACGGTAGACAGACAGGTGGACAAGAAAGGGATTGGAGGGTGGCATGTGGGAGACAGAGAGTTCAGAGCCCAAGCCCGAATCCCCTGTAAGCAGCAGGAGGAAAGGGTGGAGAAAAGAGGACTCCTCCCAAGAAAAACTAGCTTGTGTGGTTCTGCGGTTGACTTGGGGTGTTCCTGAGACACCCCCACTTAACCCACAAAGCTGGGCGGGGGAGATTAGCAGGCAGGTGGGACCCCTTTCTGAGGAGCCCTGCCTGTCTTTAATTGATGGAGGTTGGATTGCTTTGTGACTTGGTTGCCACCAGAGTCCCGGTCTTCGTCTCTCTACTCCAGCTGGTAGCCAGCCCCCATCCCAGGACCTCAGCGCTCCAGTCTGTCACCCTCCCCAACTCAGCTGCCCAGCTTCATCCCCCGCTTACTCCTTCCTTCCCACAACAGAGGTCACAAACAGTAGCCCACAGGCTAGACCCTAATGTTGACATCGCATCATAATTTGGCTTGTTTGCTTTTTGATTTGAATTAAGCATTTTTAATTAGTAAGAGTTCATAAATCAGATTTCCAGGTTGTCTGGAAAACTTTTCAACTCCGGCCACACCGGCTACCTTTTCCCAGTTAGCAGCAGGCAGGTGGCATATGGACTGCCCCTTTCGAGATGGGGCAAGATCACACCACCCCCCCTGAAGCTCCACCAAGCCCTCTTGCTCCCCATTGTCACTTGCTCCGGTCCTACACAGTGGAGTCTGTGCCCTGTCGTTAACTTTCATATCCAGCATGGACATTCTCCCCCGACAGTAGGATAAGGTGAGAAGAGGGGGACCTCAGGAGTTTTCCTGAAGTCAAAAAAAGTTGTGGCTGAACCCAGACGACCAGCCTCAGCTCCTGTCCCCTCAGGATGTCCAGCCTCCACCCCACACTTGACCATCCTTTGCAAGAAACATAAGCCTCTCTACCCCTTCCCACGAATGCTTTGTCTCCTTCCTCCCGTCTTCCCTTCCTCAGAGCCCCAGCTTCTCCTTCAGCCCCTGGGAATGCCCAAAGATAAGAGCCGCTTCTCTAGTGACTGATGGAGGGTAAAGAAACTGAGGAGTAAATCAGCTAATAAGAGAAGCCAGGTGACGTGCTCACCTCAGAGCTGGCCAGGGCTGCCCCCTGAGCAGAGTGGAGAGCCAGGACAGAGAGAAGAACGACAGCGGGAAGAACGGGGATCTTCATGATGTCAACTTTGGGGTGCTCTGAGGCAAGACAACCCAAGGCTTGCCCTTTATATTCCCAGGGAGGCAGATCTGAGCAGAACTGGGGTCCCCACCCCACTGACTCACCTCCAGATCCTATTGCCCACCCCTGGGGCTCTAGGAAGGGGAGGTGTGGACTGTTCCCCACTTACCTTGGATTTCTCAATTCACATACTGCCCCGGGCACTCGAAAGGTGAGCCAGCAATGGGGTTCTTCATGCAGACAGAGCTGAGATGGAGACAGGTTGGACCTGTCCCTCCAAGAGATTGGCAGTGGCACCCAAGCAATCTGTCCTTTTGTCTTTGTCTCCTTTCCTTGTAGCTCTTGGTTCCTCTCTTATAATTCAGGCTTTTTCCCACCCTATCCAATTCTGTCTAAACTCCCTACACTGTCATTGAAGGCCTACCAGGCTCTGGCCTCAACCCACCTTTCTAACTTTTCCTTCCTTTTACTCCCTTTGCACATACCTCATGTTCTGGCCAAACTGAACTCCTTACCAAAGATACCCTTTTACTGCCCGTGCTAACTTATGCCTAAAATGCCCTTCTCTCCACTTTCGTTCTCAGAACCCAACACCCATCTTAGATTAAGCTTCCCTGATATCTCTCATCAACAGTTACCCCTGACTCCAAAACTTTCCCCTCCCTCCTGAGAACTGCCGTAGCAGTTCATTTGTATCTCTCTGGCATTGTACTTAGAGTCACTTGTGTTCTTCCCTCTTAGAATGTCAAGTTCCTTGAGGTCAAGGACTATATCTTGATTACCTTTATATCCCCCAGCACCGCGCCTTAGAATGGAGGGGGTCTACAGATGCTAGATTAAGCATTTTAGAATTTAAGCATGCTTCCACCAAGTTGTACACTTTCTCCCTTTAGGGCTGGACCCATTATCGAGCTGTCCATCTTTTACTCTTGGCTCTTCAGGGAGGTAACTGTCTTGAGCTAAGACAAAGAACTCAGAAACACAGGAAAGCAGAAACATGTCTTAGAGCTACCCAGAAGGAGATGGGCTCTAGATCCTAAACTTTGAGCACTTACACCATCTTGCTGAGCTGATTCTGTTCCCCACCCCACTCCCCCAGCCTGGGAGTTGTATCATCTCAAAGCAACAAACCACCCTCATCAAGCAGCCTTCTCTGCAGCGAGGTTCAGGCAGCCCAACCGGTTCCTGACGTAACAGGGAGGTGCTGGAATGAAGACAGGTGCTGCCTGGACAAGGCAAGATCTTCTTTAAGAGTGGACTCTTGGGACTTCCCTAGTGGTCCAGCGGTTAAAACTGCATCTTCCAGTGCAGCGGGTGTGGGTTTGATCCTGGTCTGAGAGCTATGATCCCACAAACCTTGTGGCCAAAAAACCAGAACATAAACAATAGAAGCAATATTGTAACAAATTCAATAAAGACTTTAAAAATGGCCGATATTAAAAAAAAAAAAACCTTAAAAAAAAGATGACTTTGCTCTTTACCCCAGCCTGATGGGATACACAGAGCTAGCAGGCCTAGCGAGGGAGGGCTGGGTCTTACTCAGCAACAGTCTTCTTGAACCCCAGAAGCTGGAACATTGGTTCAATTCTCCTCCTGCCCCCACACCCCAGTCCCCAACATCCTGTCCCTCTTTAGCCTCAGGAAGCCTCCTCTATCTTTCTAACAGCACCTCCCCATCTGCAGAGATGTCTGAAGAGACAGTGTTTGAGAAGCCGTCAAACACAGATGACCAGGTCACCATGGATATCACGCAAGTGGTGCTCCTGGAGGGGACAAGTGAGAAAATGACAGATGGGTGGAGCACCTCCCAAAAAGGTTTTCTGGAGGACACGAGTTTTTTTAATGTGTGATGAATTCTTACCAACTAATTAACAGGACCTGAAGGAGCTCATTAACCATCATTCTGTCAGCATAGAGTCAACTATGAATGAAGCTGAATGAAGAATGAACAAAATGGGACTTCCCTGGCATTCCAGTGGTTAAGAATCCCCCTTCCAACGCAGGGGACATAGGTTCAATTCCTGATCAGGGAACTAAGATCCCACATGCTACAGGACAACTAAGCCCGTGAGCCACAAGTACAGAGAAGCCCGAACGCCAAAACAAAAGACTGCACATGCTGCAACTAAGATCCAAAGCAGTCACAAATAAAAAATAAAGAATGACCAAAATGAAGACTCGACCAAGGAGAGCTGATGTGGTGTACTGAAGTCCCACCAGACCTGCTAATGAAGGAGCACTTCGGCCTGGATCACTTAGAAAAACAGACCAGCCCAGCACCGTCACCTCTCTGGCTCCAGAGAACTTTTGCAACAAACTGATTTCCCTGTTTTCCTTTCCACCTCATGCAAATGCTGCTAATAATAACGTGAGCCAGTTTATTGATGTCCTACTCTGTGGCAGGCCTTGCGCTAAGCGCTCGAAGTGCGTGATCTCACTGAAATCCCACAGAGCTCCTGTGAAGCGAATATTATAATTATCCACAGTCTGTAGGCAGGAGAACCACAGCACACGGAGGTTAAACCACTCATGCTAGGTCACACAGCCAGGGCGTGGCGAGGCCAGCATTACAACCCCAGATTCCAGAGCCTGCCCCTGTCTCACCCCTTTCCTCAGCCTGCCCACCTGGAACCTTGTATGTGTTAGACCCATGCCCTGAGAGCTGGGGGGCAAAGCTTCAGAGAACCCCCACTAGTCCACTTCAACAGGTGTCCTGTTTTTTAATTTTTATTTGCTTAATTTTTGGCTGTGCTGGGCCTCTGTTGCTGGATGGACTTTCTCTAGTTACAGCGAGTGGGGGCTACTCTCCAGTGGTGGTGGACAAGCTTCTCCTTGTGGTGGTGTGTCTTGTGGCAGAGCACAGGCTCTAGAGTGCACGGGCTCAATCACTGTGGCCTGTGGGCTTAGTTACTCCAAAGCATGTGGGATCTTCCTGGACCAAGGATCGAACCAGCGTCCCCTGCACTGGCAGGCAGATTCTTAACCACTGGACCACCAGGAAAGTCCCAGCTGTCCTTTAGTGGTATGTGGCCTGCACAGCCGTATATAGCAGCTCTGAGCAGACATACATTAATTTCAGCGAATTAAAATGCAATCTCAAAAATGACAGAATGATCTCTGTCCATTTCCAAAGCAAACCATTAAAGACACAGTAATCCAAGTCTATGCCCCAACCAGTAATGCTAAAGAAGCTGACGTCAAACAGTTCTGTGAAGACCTACAAGACCTTCTAGCACTAACACCCAAAAGAGATCTCCTTTTCATTATAGGGGACTGTAATGCAAAAGTAGGAAATCAAGAAACACCTGAAGTAACAGGTAAATTTGGCTTTGAAGTACAGAATGAAGCAGGGCAAAGGCTAACAGAATTTTGTCAAGAGAATGCACTGCTCATAGCAAACACCCTCTTCGAATAACACAAGAGAAGACTCTACACATGGACATCACCAGATGGTCAACACCAAAATCAGATGGATTATATTCTTTGCAGCCAAAGATGGAGAAGCTCTATACAGTCAGCAACAACAAGACCAGGAGCTGACTGTGGCTCAGACCATTAACTCCTTATTGCCAAATTCAGACTTAAATTGAAGAAAGTAGGGAACACCACTAGACCATTCAGGTATGACCTAAATCAAATCCCTTACAATTATACAGTGGAAGTGACAAATAGATTCAAGGGATTAGATCTGATAGACAGAGTGCCTGAAGAACTATGGACGGAGGTTTGTGACATTGTACAGGAGGCAGGGATCAAGACTATCCCCAAGGAAAAGAAATGCAAAAAGGCCAAATGGTTGTCTGAGGAGGCCTTACAAATAGCTGTGAAAGAAGAGAAGTTAAAGGTAAAGGAGAAAAGGAAAGATATACCCAATTGAATGCAGAGTTCCAAAGAATAGCAAGGAGAGATAAGAAAGCCTTCCTCAGTGATCAGTGCAAAAAAAATTGTGGAAAACAATAGAATGGGAAAGACTAGAGATCTCTTCAAGAAAATTAGAGATACCAAGGGAACATTTCATGCAAAGATGGGCACAATAAAGGACAGAAATGGTATGGGCCTAACAGAAGCAGAAGATACTAAGAAGAGGTGGCAAGAATACACAGAAGAACTGTACAAAAAATATCTTCATGACCCAGATAATCACAATGGTGTGATCACTCACCTAGAGCCAGACATCCTGGAATGCAAAGTCAAATGGGCCTTAGGAAGCATCCTTACGAACAAAGCTAGTAGAGGTGATGGAATTCCAGTTGAGCTATTTCAAATCCTAAAAGATGATGCTGTGAAAGTGCTGCACTCAATATGCCAGCAGATTTGGAAAACTCCGCAGTGGCCACAGGACTGGAAAAGGTCAGTTTTCATTCCAATCCCAAAGAATGGCAATGCCAAAGAATGTTCAAACTACCGTACAACTGCACTCATCTCACACACTAGCAAAGTAATGCTCAAAATTCTCCAAGCCAGGCTTCAACAGTACGTGAACTGTGAACTTCCAGGTGTTCAAGGGGGAATTTAGAAAAGGCAGAGGAACCAGAGATCAAATTGCCAACATCCGCTGGATCATCGAAAAAGCAAGAGAGTTCCAGAAAAACATCTTCTACTGCTTTATTGACTATGCCAAAGCCTTTGACTGTGTGGATCACAATAAACTGTGGAAAATTCTTGAAGAGATGGGAATAACCACCTGATCTGCCTCTTGAGAAATCGGTATGCAGGTCAGGAAGCAATGGTTAAAACTGGACATAGAGCAGCAGACTGGTTCCAAATAGGAAAAGGAGTATGTCAAGGCTGTATATTGTCACCCTGCTTTTTAAACTTAAATGCAGAGTACATCATGAGAAATGCTGCACTGGATGAAGCACAAGCTGGAATCAAGATTGCTGGTAGAAATATCAATAATCTCTGATATGCAGATGACACCACACTTAAGGCAGAAAGCAAAGAACTAAAGAGCCTCTTGATGAAAGTGAAAGAGGAGAGTGAAAAAGTTGGCTTAAAACTCAACATTCAAAAAACTAAGATCGTGGCATCTGGTCCCATCACTTCATGGCAGCAAATAGATGGGGAAACAGTGGAAACAGTGAGAGACTTTATTTTCTTGGACTCCAAAATCACTGCAGATGGTGACTGCAGCCATGAGATTAAAAGATGCTTGCTTCTTGGAAGAAAAGCTATGGCTAACCTGAACAGCATATTAAAAAGCAGAGACATTACTTTGCCAACAAAGTTCTGTCTAGTCAAAGCTATGGTTTTTCCTGTAGTCATGTATGGATGTGAGAGTTGGACCATAAAGAAAGCTGAGTGCCAAAGAATTCATGCTTTTGAACTGTGGTGTTGAAGACTCTTGAGAGTCCCTTGGACAGCAAGGAGATCCAACCAGTCCCTCCTAAAGGAAATCAATCCTGAATACTCATTGGAAGGACTGATGCTGAAGCTGAAGCTCCAATACTTTGGCTACCTGATGCGAGGAGCCAATTCATTAGAAAAGACCCTGATGCCAGGAAAGATTGAAGGTGGGAGGAGAAGGGGATGACAGAGGATGAGATGGTTGGATGGCATCACCGACTCAATGGACATGAGTTTGAGTAAACTCCGGGAGTTGGTGATGGACAGGGAGGTCTGGCGTGCTGCAGTCCATGGAGTCCCAAAGAGTTGGACATGACTGAGCAACTGAACTGACTAACTGAAGCTGTGTTCTTACCAATGAAAACAGAGAACTAAGAGATTAAGTGGTCCTCACTGAGCATATGCCCCAGAATGAACCTGCAATTGCCCCAGATTCCAGATGCCTCTTATAGTTTGAGCATCTTGCCACACCAAGGGTGTGTTTAAAGATAGTCTTCTAGTGTTTAAAGATAGGTGCTTTTATATAATATCTCTAAACACAAGCCTATTGTTTTGTTTCATGTGCACAACCCAAGAAATTCCGTTCACATTCTGGAGAAAAGTAAACTGGGTGTGCCACAGGGAACTCTGCTCACTGTTATGTAGCAGCCTGGGTGGGAAGGCAGTTTGGAGGAGAATGGTTACATGTATATGTATGGCTGAATCCCTTTGTTGTCCACTTGAAACTACCACAGTGTTGTTCATCAGCTACACTCCAACATAAAATGAAAAGTTAAAAAAACAACAACAACAACTGGCCGTGCCGGACTTATGATTATTTCCATTTGGCACCTTCATAATTTTCAAGGGTAATTTTGGCTTTACATGATTTATGCTGTAATAATCTAGAGTCCAGTGTCCCTCTCTCCCCACTCTCTCCCCTTCTCCCATTTAAACTGCCTTGGTGAGTTTTGTGTTTCCCAAGTGTCCAGTGTCCAGTGGTTGGGCAGGTTGGGAAGAGAGGCATAGGAGGGTCCTCACTGGCAGAGAGAGTCCCCGAAGTTCAGGTAATGGGACCCTCAGCAGGAGAATCTTCCCAGGTTCAGCCTTGCTTTGGCTGCATCTCATAGGGTAAGTGGAGTCAGCCAGAGTCACCGAGCCTGCCTCTGTGACACCCCAGCCCCAAGTCTGACTGATCTCCTAGTTCTCACTCCGATAATACCAGTAAGCCCCTGATTTCCCACAGGCCTTGGCCCACTCCGCCCCAAATCTGCCAGAACTTGAGTGTGGGTGGGAGGTGAGGCCCAACCCTGATTGCTACATTACAGACACACCTAGGGGCTGGGAGCCAGCCTCCTAGGGCTCAGGGAAGGGCAGCACCCCAGGGTCTCAGAGTCTTGTGAACATCGAGGTGAAAAGCCTAGAATCCTTGGAGAGAAAGGGGCCAGGGTATGAGGTATGGGGTATGGAGGGGCAGAGCCCAGGGCATCCCTATCTCATCCTTTCCTCCCTCTGCCGGTGTTGTGGTCACACCCAAGGACGCAGTCACGTTGCCCAGCAGGTCTGGCTTCTTCCCTTGCTGCCCAGCCTCTGCTCTGCGTACACTTTGCTTAAACTTCTCCCAGGAAGACTTCGTAGATGCAGCCCACTTAATTCTTTTTTTTATTTTTCGAGACGTAGAGTTTTATTTCATTATGATAGATTCAAACCAAGGTTATAAAAGCCCAAGGATAATGACTAATACATTCCATGAAAAGATTTTGTTACTGCTTGACAGTGACCTGTGCTAGACAGATACCAGAATTACTTTTGTTTTTCGAAAATATCAAACAACGACTGAATTGGAAAATTTTTCATGCAATTCTTGTGGGTGAATATTCCCAGAATACGATATAAAAGTTGACCAACTTGGAGATAGACCATCTCATTTACCTACTTTATCTCAATACTTCTTATACATTATAAGCTACATTCACAAGTGCCTGATAGAGGCTAACAGTCTGTTGAACCCACTTAATGCTGACCCCGCTTCCATTTTCTAATTCCCAAATGTTTATTAAACAGATTTTTTGGCTCTTAGTGCTGAGGATTCGAGATGGACAGAAACCTGTCCTGTGAAACTTCTGTTCCATTAAAGTAGACAGATTATAACCTAACAAAAAAATTAAGAAACAAGATCATTTCAGAGGATGACAAGTTCTGTGAAGAAAGAAAGACCGGGTGATGTGAGAGTGGCTGGGGAGGTGACGTTGTTAAGCTGGCTTGGGGATTTGCATTTAGACCAAAAGTCATTAAAGTTTTTAGCCTCTTGATTACCCCAGGTTTCAGGGACAGGTAACAGCAGTGTTCTTTGGGAGACTGTCCTAGCACATCTGGGTTGACATTGGACAGAGAGACCAGAGCCAGAACACGCTGAGCCATGCTCAGGGGTTGAAATTTTATTTGATGGTTAATGGAATTTGTGGGCTTTCCTGGTGGCTCAGCAGTAAAGAACCCACCTGCCAATGCAGGAAACTCAGGTTCCATCCGTGAGTCTGGAAGATCCCTTAGAGAAGGAAGTGGCAACCTACTCCAGTGTTCTGGCCTGGAGAATCCCATGGACAGAGGAGCCTGGCGGGCTACAGTCCATGGGGTCGCAAAAGAGTCAGAAATGATTTAGCCACTAAACAACAACAGTGGGGTTTGTGAGGGGTTCTGAGCAGGGGAGACTCTGGCTGCTGTGGGAGAACGGATGTTAGGAGAAACTCAAAAGTCAGAAGCTACTTCAAGAAGCTGCTTCAGAGGTCCTGGCAGGAGAAAGGGCTGGCCTGCTGTTTTATGAGAATCCTTTACACCAGAGGGCCTCAACCTGCTTCAGCTGGTGCTTTAAACTTGAGAGGGTGGCATTCAGCCCTTTGGACCATGAACGCCCCAAGTCCAGAACTATGTTGACCACCTCGACCCCTCAATCCCCAGCTTCTCCCTCAATCCCTCAGGGATTGGCAGGCAACGTGAGGTCCCGCAGTTTCTGTCGCTCACCCACTCTCCCGGAAGGAAGCCAGCTGTCAAGCCCGCTGTCAATTCGGCTGGAAGGACTGAGCGGCAGCGCGAGGACGGACGCGCTCTCCCCCCTGTGGCTGCGAGGAAGTACTGCAGGGCCCTTCCTAACCAGGTGAGATCCAGAAAGGGTGAAAGTGTTCGTGGCTCAGCCGTGTCCGACTCTTTGCGACCCCAGTGGACTGGAACCCGCCACTCTCCTCTGTCCGTGGAATTCTCCAAGAAAGAATTCTGGAGTGGATTGCCATTCCCTTTGCCAGGGGATCTTCCCGACCCAGGGATCAAACCCGGGTCTGCTGCACTGCAGGCGGATTCCTTACCTTCTGAATCACCAGGGAAGCCCCTGAGATTCAGAGATGAATATAAAGCAGGAACCCCGGCTTAAGGACAAACGTGAGAAACGGATGCACGTCAAGTCATTTCCCCTAAGTCTGCTTTGGGCCCGGCTTCTTTCATTTCTTCATCAGCTGTTTGATGAGCCAGGCCCTGAGCTAAGCCCTGGGAACTGAACCTCCCCTTCCCCCTCATGTCAGTCATTTTGCACACCCCTCTCAGGAGGAAGGGGCTTCCCCAGTGACTCAATGGTAAAGAGTCCGCCGGCAATGCAGGAGATGTGGGTTCGATCCCTGGGTGGTGAAGATCCCCTGGAGGAGGACATGGCAACCCACTCCAGTATTCTTGCCTGGAGAATCCCATGGACAGAGGAGCCTGGCAGGCTGCAGTCCATAGGGTCGCAAAGAGTCGGACACAACTGAGTGAGCACACTCAGGAGGAAGGTGAGTTACCCGCCCCGAACCCGTCTTCCCTCCTCCCTGCCCCAGACCATCAGTGTCCTATTAAAGAGAATAAAATCTGCCAAAGTCTTAGGGATACAAGATTCATGTTTTATTTCCACAGAGAAACTCTAAAGTAGGACGCTCCTCCTGAATTTTTGTCACGGTGACTTCAGGTCACAGAATGGAGCCAGTGCAGAAACGGCTGGGGTACCCCCGAGACATCACCACCATGTGCGGGAGCAGACAAGGGACAGGCAGGCAGGACCCCAAGCTAGAAAAGGCAGTTGTCGGCACGCAGACCAAGGGCTGGGGCAGGGGCACAGTCCGGTCCCTTGACGACTCATGTTTCTCAGGGCCTCAGTCACGGTCGGAAGTGGTTGTCCAGAAGAAAGAGAAGATGGTAGAACACCAGCCACTCCCAGATCTGTTGAGACCAGGCGTTCTCTCATCTCCCCCAGCTGCTGTGCCCACAGTTCCCTCATGTCCTGCCCATGCCACCTGCGGGCTCCTCTCCTCCCTAAAACAAGTATTACCCCTTCCCAGCCTGGCGACTCACTTCTTCCCGCCCCTGAAACTTTACACCTGAAAGGCTCATCCCACAGCCCCCTCCCCCCTCCACACACAATTCCTATCCTGTTCCAGCTCCTTAATCTAATGTGCCTTCCTGTCCCTGCCTGGCCCACCCAGCACTCAGAGGGTGCATTCCCACAGTGTTCTAGGTCATTTTTTAAAAACTCTTCTAAGTATTTATTTTAACGGAAGTATAGTCTTCTTTTCAATTTTTAAAAAACATTTTTTGGCCAAGCCATGCGGGATCTTAGTTCCCCAACCAGGGATCGAGCCCACACCCCCTGCTTTGGAAGCTCAGAGTCTTAACCACTGGACCACCAGGGAGGTTCCCGGTCATTTTCTTATGAGTCTTTCTCCACAAGCCACACTTGGGTGTCTCTTCCTCCTTAACACCTTTAGCATGTTCTTCTAGAACAAAGGGAAGGCCCAGCCCCCAGCCCTGACCCCAGGTGACTATGCCTCAACTCCTGATACTCACCTACCAAAACTTCACCCATTGCAGCAGGCCAGGGTGCATCCGGGAAGCCTGTGGGGCAAGGAGAAGGTCTGAATGGACGGTGCATCGTCCCCTGTGCACCCTCTGGCCTCAGACCCCTTCTCTCGAGAGCCAGATTTTCTCAGGCCCAGAACTTACCGAGGAAGAAACCGTGACTCCCCCCTGTAAAGAGAAGATCAGAGGAGGTGAGATGAGGGCCTCTGTGACTGCTCTGTACTCAGCCATGTCCTCAGGGCTCAGGAAGGGCCCGTGGCCCTGGCAGGTTCAGACCAGGGTCATCCCAGAGATCCTTTGGTCTGACGGCAGCCCTTCAGCCACAGCCAATTTCTCATCCTGCATGCATTTTACCCAAGATGATACTGAATGTGGTCCCTGAGCATGCACTGACCGAGGGGAGTGAGAAGAGGAGAGGTATGTCTCCCTCTGCCTGCCCGGGGGATGAGCGAAGCGGATATACCCACAGGAGTGTTAACTGCAGCATCACCTCCTTTCAGGGCACAGGCTTTATTATTCTGAGAGATGGAGGGAAATACCGGCAGTTCGTTTGTTTGTTAACCAGCCGAATTAGTATTTAGCATATTCCTTTACTGAATTTATAAAATTGTTTCTTTGAACCTGAATAAAGCAAAATCCTCACTTTTCTTTCCAGTTACTTCCTTTATGAAAAGGAGCCTTCATTTTCCCACCAACCAAGAGTTTCTGGGTCAGCCTCCTCTCCCCTAGAAAGGTCAGCAGTTAGAGATGGAGAGCAGATTTGCCGTGGGTCCTGTGATTTTTGAGGTGGCTTATGTTCCTCATTGAGAGGACCGAAGTTTTTTCCATGGCATGTGATGCAGTCAGGTTCCCCTGTAAACTCCTGAGAGGGTGGGCAGTTGCAAGTCTTACCTTAGCAGGGGTCTTGGCTGGGTACTGCCCGCCAAGGGCTGTAGGGGGTCCCTGCTGGTTGTAATTGTAGTTCTGTGGAAGGAAGCAGTGGAGGGGTGATGGGTAGGGGATCAGGAGAGAAGGGATGAAGGCATTTTACTCCCACCCTCCTGCTCTGGCTGGACCTTTCTCAGAGCCCCTGCCTCCTCCCTCCTCATGTCACGAGTGTGCTTCTATAGAATCTCCTTCAGCCACACCCCGTGCCTTCACCTCGCTTCACCTCCCAGCCCAGATGGCCTGGCCTCCCTTGTCCTTCTCTGCCTCTCCCAGCATCTCAGGTGTCACTGAGGAGGTGAGGAGAGGAGACCAAGGAAAAAGTGAGGTCTGAATCAGGTGGTCAGGTGGCAGCTAGCTCACCTTAGCAGTCACAGCTACTGCATCTTGCCATCCTGTGCCAGGCTGAGAAAATGATAGAACCGGGCGTGAGGAGGGAGAATTTCAGATTGGCAGATTGGCCAAACCAAGAGCCAGGTGGACTTCCCAGGTGGCGCTAGTGGTAAAGAATTCGCCTGCCAATGCAGGAGACTTAAGAGATGTAGGTTCAATCCGTGGGTCAGGAAGATCCCCGGGAGGAGGGTATATCAATCTACTCCAGTGTTCTTGCCTGGAGAATCCCATGGACAGAGGAGCCTGTTGGGCTGCAGTCCATAGGGTCACAAAAAGTCGGACACGACTGAAGTGACTTAGCTTGCACAAGAGCTAGGCGGAGAGGGACCATGGGCCTTCTAGGGCATTCTGAGGGAGGGACTCACCTGGCCAGCCACACCTGCCCTCTTCTGAAGCGATGGCACGTCCTCGCCCTGGAAGGAAGGGGGAGTCAGAATGAGGACATCCTCGTGGTCCTTCAGGTCTTGCCAGGCTCTCACCACCCAGGCTCTGCCCTCCTTCTGGAGGCCAGCGTCCCACCTGACCCACCCACCCCTCTCAGGGTCCGTGGTAGGTGCTGCCTATGGTGAAGGCAGCGGGCCAGGAGGAAACTGATGGCCCGGATAGATAGAGGACAGGTTGCCACACTCAGTGGGCAGTGATGAGGAGAGAACGGGTTTGGCAGCCCCACCATCACCCAGGCGCCTGCAGCGCAGGCCTGAGCCAGGATAACAAGTGAGGGAACCTATACAAGCTCCCAGGGCAGAGCCCGCGTGTCAGCCCCACCCATCCTCAGCCTGCAACACGCGCTGCTCCCCTCACAGGGGCATCCCTCTTCCCAAATGCTGTTCTCTATGGGGTCTTTGGAAGTCCCGGCTGGTTCCCACGGAGGCCAAGTCAAAGGAGAGAGAGGAAAAAGAAATATAGGAAAGCAGACAGAGCCCTTAAGAAGCACGGCAGGGACTTCCCGGGTGATCCAGTGGCTAAGACTCTGCACTCCCAATGCAGGGGGCCCGGGTTCGATCCCTGATCAGGGAACTAGGATCCCACATGCCCCAACTAAGGGTCCCCATGCAAGAACAAAGATCAAAGGTCCTGCGTGCTGCAACTAAAGAAATGAATAAATATTTTTTAAAAAGCCAAGGAAATGAATAAATATTTTTTTAAAAGAAGAAGCACTGCAGATGCGCAGGCTCCCTCCCCTCCTCTGATGAAGGCAAGGGGAAATCTTGCCTGTCTCTTTCTCAGGCTCAGGATGTTCTTCCCAAATCTGGCTTAACTCTCCACCTTATCCATACCTGCCATTGACTTCTTTTTCTTTCTGTCACTGACTTCTAACCCCGCTTCTCCAGGGGATCTTCCTGACCCAGGGATCGAACCCGGGTCTCCCACGTTGTAGACAGACGCTTTACCATCTGAGCTACCATGGAAGTCCTCTAACCCCACTACTAGCCCCAAAAACGTGCACACAAACTGGAGGACCACAGGCCTCCACAGGCGTTTTTTGGCTTGGTCCGCATGTGTAAATTCAATCAGTTGTGAACAGTTGAAAGCCCTAGTTTTCTAGAAAAAATCAAGACAGTGTGGCCCCATCTGTCCAGCTTCACGTGCCCACGTGGACGAGGGAGCCTGCAACCCTGGCCTCAGTGCCCAAGAGTCCTGATTCCCGAAGGCCACTAGCCCCACAAAGCCTAAGTGTGGCCTTCAACAGGACGCTCAGGCCATGCCCGTCCTTCCTAGAACTCAGATAACCAGACCCCCCACCCGCAGCTGCCTGCACGCGACCTTGACCTTCCCTCCTCCTCCCCGCATAGATACTACCCTCCCACTGCCCTTCAGCTTTCCTCCTGAGTAAACCTGTTCCAGCCCTGAGAGTTGAGCCCAGCCCCAGGCCCCTCCATCTCCCCCACCCCGAGACCCCCGCCCCCTGCTCCCCCTGCAGCACCCACCCAGCTGCGGCTCCCCCCGAGCCAGGCCACACCCAGCAGGAGCAACAGCAGAGAGGAGACAGTGGCCGGCTTCATGATCTCCCGCCTGTGGAGCCCTCGACTCTCCACCTCTGCTTTTATCTCCGGGAGGACCTCCCACCCGGCTCCCTTCTCCGTGACTCACAGCTTCCTTCTCCCACCCCGCCTCCGCTGGGCATGCACACAAGGAGGAAAGTGGGGACCGAGGGAGGCACCTTCCCTCAGCAGGGAGGAAGCAGAAACAGGCCGCTGCCCAGGGCCCCGAGCCCTGTGTCCCCAGAGCTGAGCATCCTGGCCCCCAAACCGGGGGTTCTACGGCCCTTACCTCAGTAATGACTTTCCAGTTCAAGAAAGGAGTGTTGTGTTTGAAATCCTGGAGGAAGAAGGAAAGATGAGTGGGCCACAGGGAAAGAGGATTCAGAGGGTGGAGTGTGGCAGGCTGTTGTGAAAGTTTCAAGATCACGTGCAAGAACAGGTTTTGGGGGTTTTTTGGCAGCTGGGTGTAGTTTGGGGTTAGATGAAGATAAGCCTCCAGGAGACCGAGGGTGTTAGCATTGCTGATGGTACTGGTGATAAGACTTGGGGGAGATGACGCATCTCAGAAGTGAGAAGAGGGGGACTTTTGTGACAGGTAGACTGGAGCAGAGGGGTAGCTGCCTGGAGGGAGGGAGGGAAGATTCTTCACCAGGATTCCCAGTTCTTCAAAGAGTGAGAGTTCTCCTACCTCCCAGAGCCGCCTGAAGTAGAGGAGGGCACGAGTGCTGGGGGGTGGGGCCTGGCCCTGTGGATGAAAGTGGGGAGCTGGTGAGCAAGGAGTCTGTCCCCACCCACCCTCACCTGAACCCCTGCTCCTGCATCCCTCAGCTTTCAGAATTCACTGTGACTGAGGTCTGGGGGGAGCCGGTTCCTCCAGGGACACCAGAATACTGTTTTGGGGGACAGGGAGAGTGAGGCTAGCCTCTGGAGCCATTAGCCACCCCTCGGTCACCCCCACAGCACATGAAAATGTTCTTCTCTAGCCCAGTCCCCCACCCCCACCCCCAGCCTCAGGGAGAACACAACCTCAGGCCCTGCCCCCTGGACCTTCCCACCTTACTACCTGCCCACCTCCCAGAGATATGGAGCCAAAGTCCCCCTTTCCAACCACCCTGCCCCCCCCCCCACATCCCTCAGAACAACAGTGGAGACGTTAAGAAAGGAGCAGAGACCAGGAATGTGGGATAGCTAAGATTTATTTTGGAGCAAGCATTGAGGTTAGTAGGGAGATAGCGGTGATTTAAGAATGGGTGGGAAGGGGGCTCCCCTCCATCTGGTAGCTCTGTGTCTGGAAGTCACGGGGTGTGAAAGCTCCTCTGGTCCTGGGCAAAGAAAGAAGTTCCAAGGGGGAGCTCAAGGACTAGGGATTTGGGGAGCAGTGGACCAAGGCAGGGGTAGATGGGACCTCCGCATCAGAAATCTACAGGGACCTTTGTGCCCATGGTTGTCATGCAATCAAGTCCAGCTCTTGGGCTTGGAAACCCCCCTACCTGCCAGGAACGTGTGGGCCCCTGTCCTCATTCCTCATCTGGCCGAGTCCTGGCTCCCTCATTGCCCCTCCCCCTACCATGAAGGAGGTGGATGGCTCCATCCTCTTCTCTGCCCATCTCTTGTGTCCTGTCCCTTTCCTGGGAGATCTGCTCCTGGGGGAGCCGCACCCCAGTGAATCCCACCTGGCAGTGAGCACTCCCTTTACTGCCCCCCTAGATGTACAAAAACGTTTGACCCCCTGGGAAGTATCTGTGCATGCCCTGGTTCTCCCATTAAATTCTTAAGTCCCCATGCTCACAGGCCTGAGCATGGTCCACAGCAAGGAGTCTTACTCTTACCAGAGACCATTCTCTATGAAATAGAAAAGTCTGTTTTCTTCATTTTGTCCCTCCAAGCCAGGACTCTGCTGTAGCTGGGAGCTTCTGCAACTCCCATTTTCAGTCCCCATCTTATTCCCAGAGGGTGACATTCCTGAGGTGGGGACTGCCTCTCTGTCTCCCCACCGACCATCTCCCTCCCCCACGAGTTTTGGAGGGCAAGAATCCTAGTCTGCATTCTTTTACTTGAAGGGTCAGGAACTCTAGTTTCTCCAGTCAGGTGGCTAGAAGGACTGGGATGGGCAGGGGACATCCGACCGCTGGAGAGCAAGCCCCAGTGGCAAGAAGCAGCTGCTTCTCGGCTCTAGGCTGTCACAGGCCGTAGAAAGAGGAGCCCAGTGCTGCCGTATTGTTCTTTGAAAATGAATCAAACCAAAGGATCAGTGGACCACCAATTCTAGCTTCTGCCTTTGGTATTTGATTCATTTATTTGTCCTTCACCACCCCTCCCCACTTCCAGTCCACCCCCTCTGCTCTGGAGATACATCTGCTATTCTGGTGTCAGACCAGCCTGGCCAGGGCTTCCCCTGTGAGAGCAAGGGGTAGGCTGGGAGGAAGGACAAGGGGGTTCTGGGCCCCGAGCATCTCCTAAGATCACGTATGTGCAGGGCCCAGACTGATGCCTGGAGTGTTCACTCCCTTTTCCCTGTCTCTTGGCATCAATCCTCAGGTGAACTTTAGCTCCCCTTGATGATTCAGTCCATGCCCTGCCTCTCTCTGCCTCTGCTCCCTCCCTTGTTCCTAGGGATTAGGTCTTCTTACTCTCCGGGGAAACTGAGGTTCAGGACTGTTCAGGTCTGCATGTTGAGACATGAAAGAGACCTGCTCCCTCCTTATCCCCCACTCCCAGCTGTTTTGAAATTCTCCCTCTTTTCAGGTCTCAGCTGTCCTTCCTCCTCGTTTTTATCTTTTCTTTTTAAATGACTAGCAGAAATGCTTTCTTAATGACCATCATCACTGTTCCCTGGCTCACCTAGCCGTTTAGCTTTCTTCTCTACATCCCTCCCTTAAAAAGATCAAAATGACGTGGCCTTCAAGTCCTTACCTTGTTTAGGGCATCCCAGTTAATGAAGCCCAGCTTGGATTTAAAATTCTGCAGGGAAAAAAAAAAAAGAATGGTCAAATTGGATCACAGTGTGATTGACTCAGGGCCTCAGGACAAGAGAGGCCAAGGGCCACTGCTGACAATCATTATATTGGGTTGGCCAGAAGTTTGATCGGGTTTTCCCAAAGATGGTATGGAAAATTTTGGCCAACCCAATAGCCCAAAGCCTGTGGGACCAAGAGACACAGGTTTGGTTTTCCAAAGAAGAGTGAGCAGAGCACTCCTGCCGAACTCACCTTCCAGAAAGTGTCGAAGTTGAAGGGCTCAGAAGATGTCTGAGAGTTCTAAGGGACCAATGAGAAATAGAATGAGAGTAAGAACCCACTCTGTGGGCTGGAGGCAGGGGTGGGAGGTATGGGTGTCGGGGCGGGGGCGGGGAGGGCAGGCAGGGGTCCTTGACACCATGGTCCAAGAGGAGGGACGTTCTCACTCACCAAGGTGTTGATTCCACTGACAGCTTCGCCTTCTCTACCAGAGCCCTGCCCCTGGGTCGGGAAAAGGGGACTGATGTTCAAGGCTCCATGCAACCTGTCGTGCGTGCCACCTATCACCTCTCTCTTCTCAGCCTTTGTACTGTGTACTCTCTGTCAAGCCATCCACCCCACTTCTTTCCACAGCACCTAAGAGCCGCCACCTCCAGAAAGCCTTCCTGGACTGATTTGCTGCTTGCTCTCCAGACTAACCCTACCCAGTCCCTTGAATCAAATCCATATTCTTTCTCCTCCCCCCCATCTCTGCTCCCCAAACACCACTAGTAGCCAACATGTAGTCCCACTTGCACAGGACACTGTGCCTCTTTCCACCACTCTCCCATGTGGAGACGGCTCTGCTTTACAGAAGGAAACTGAGGCAGAGAGCTGTCCAGCAGCTTTTCTCAGCTCCCGTCTCCGTGTCAGACTCCAGGGCCGGGACTCTGAACCACCTTGGTGTGATTACGATGCAGAAAGCTCTGCAGTAACTGACGGGGTCAACAAGTTAGCTTCGCTGTCCCTGTTTTGCACAAGAAGAAGCCCAGGCTCAGTGAGGCCAACTGACTTGCCTGGAGACACACATCTGACAGTGATACTGCTGGTGCTCAAACCTCCATCTTTTAACTCAAAATTCACTGCTTTCCACTTGTCAATTCTGCCTTCTTACATTTGGTTTAAAAACATATCCCCTTGGGACTTCCCCTGTGGCCCAGTGGTTAAGACTCCTCCTTGCAACGCAGGGAGCGCGGGTTTGATCCCTGGTCCGGAAACTAAGGGGCTTCCCAGGTGGCACTAGTCATAAAGAACCCATTTGTCAATGCAGGAGACATAAAGGACATGGGTTCGACCCCTGGGTCAGGAAGATCCCCTGGAGGATGGCATGGCAACCTACTCCGGTATTCTTGCCCGGAGAATCCCCACAGGCAGAGGAGCCTGTGGTACAGCCTGGGGTACAGTCCATAGAGTCAAAAAGAGTTGGACTAAAGCAACTTAGCATGCATGCACGGGGAACTAAGATCCCACATACTGTGGGGTGAGTCCAAAAAGTAAATAAATAAAATAAAACAAATATCTCCTTGATGTCAGAGGATGTGACGGTTGGATCGCATCACCGATTCAATGGACATGGGTTTGGGTGGACTCTGGGAGTTGGTGATGGACAGGGAGGCCTGGTGTGCTGCAGTCCATGGGGTCACAAAGAGTCGGACACAACTGAGCGACTGAACTGACTGACTATTCTGTCTGTTTTTCCACCTCACTACGTATTTAAGACTTTGGTGTGCAAAAAGAAAACTAAAAATAGAATTACAAATGGAGTTTTCTTAAAACCTGCCTACCCACAAAAGGTTAGTGTCCCTGATCCCGGAGGAGCTCTTCGCAGAACCTTCTCGGTGTAGCCCCTCCTCCCCACTGGGTGTGCCCCTCGCCCTCTCACATAGGCTAGCAGCCTCGCCAGGATGCTTGTTGGAAACCAGAGTCTCAGCCCCAGCCCAGTCCTGCTGAATCAGAATCCGTGTTTTCACAAGACCTCTGGGCGCTGCCTGGGGACCTTAGCGCAACACCTCCTCTGTCAGCACAGCAGGTGCTGACAGAGAGCCAGATTTCCAGGATAACTAGGAGGGAAAGGTATGCTTTCAAAATCAGTTTCAAAACTCATCACTGAATTCTGTTTACTGGTCGGGTATAGGACATTTGAAACAATCCTGTTTCTAAAAGGACTGGTTTTCATACAATTGTTCACAGCCCCAGTCTGTGGTCTAACGTGAGATAGATCATGTAAGGACTTACAATTAATTATTATTTGGGAGCTTATTAGTCTTTTGAGGAGCATGCCCATGGTTTCCTCCCCCTGGATTGTAAATCCCCCACAGATGGGGTTGGGACAGAGTCTCGCATTAGGAGAGGGGTAAGTGGAGTTGCTTTGAGGAGGGGGCACCGCTGCGGGGATGAACCGCAGTCGCTGCAGGTTTGGCTCTCACCTGACCCCCAGATCCCCCAGACACGTGTGGGTTGTCACACTGTGGGAGAGACAAAGAGAAGATTCTCAGTCCCCACCCAAACACCTAGTCCAGCCCCGCAGACTGCAGCCTTCGCAACCCAAGGCTGGCCTGGGTCCATCACCCCATCAGCATCTGCCCCCGGTTCCCTGCAGGGACTGGGGGAGCTGTCCTCTCCCACCATCACCCACTTTCCAGCCTCTTCACACTCACCTCGGGTTTGTTTCCGCCACCGCTTCCAACCCTGCTCCCCGAGGAGTTGGGATTGTATCCCTACAAGGGAGAGCAAGAGTCTGTGTGGGGACTTCAAAGGACTTGGGAGGGCCCAGAGTTCCCGAAGTAGGGATTGATCCCATCCCCTCACCCTCTCCTGGAGCATAGAGAGGGGAAGGGGTCCCTAGAATCCTTACACGGGAGAAGCCACCATGATCAGAATTTCTAGTGTCCTAGATGTAGGGAAAGTGGGTGGTACAGGGAGTGGTAAGTTATGGCAGCTTACAACACCTGGCTTGTTCTTGCCTGAGACCTTTCCCAGAACCCCAAGGAAGCCAGCTGTGCCCCTTCTCTGCAGGCCCCCTCGTCGGAGCTCCACCCTCATCTGCCTCCCAGGTCATGGTCCCCTCCTGACCCTCTCATCCCTCATGTAGGGACACTGTTATTAGCATCTACACCGCAGTTCTGTAAGTGTCCTTAAGTCTCCACATGTGGTGGTGTCCCCATCCTCCTGGGAGCTTCCCGAGTAAGTGTCATGTTTCCCTGGGCCCACCTCTCTGGCTCCATCCACCACCCCAGCTCTGGTCAGATTCACCAAGTAGACATGCCTGCAGGAGCAGAGGTTAGACAGGGGGCAGCATCCCCCGTCACCAAGTGGCAAGGGGCTAGGGTAAACACAGTAGGCAGGGCACCTTTTCTGCAAATTAGAGGGCACGTGTCAGCAGCACCTCCTGGTGGGGCTGGAATGTGGGCAACCCAAAATGTGGGGCCTGGAATGACAACCCCATTGACGCCAGCTACCCTGGGGCTGGCATCTTTCAGGAAGACCTTGGAGTGAGTGTCGTCAGCAGGGACCACCAGGGACCCCATCTCTGCCTGCAATAAATGAGTAGAACATACCCAGCTGGACCCAGAGCTGCCACTGCTGCCGCCACTGCTGCCTCCACCGCTGCCTCCACCGTGACTGCTGCTGCCGCCACTGCTGCCGCCACTGCTGCCGCCACCGCTGCCTCCACCGTGACTGCTGCTGCCGCCACTGCTGCCGCCACCGTGACTGCTGCCGCCACTGCTGCTGCCACTACTGCCGCCACTGCTGCTGCTTCCCTGAGAGGAGGAAGAGACCAGCGTCAGTCACTTTAGTCCTGTCCGGCTCTGTGCGACCCCATGGACTGTAGCCTGCCAGGCTCCTCTGTCCATGGGATTCTCCAGGCAAGAAGACTGGAGCGAGTAGCCATTCCTTTCTCCAGGGGATCTTCCCCACCCAGGGATCCAACCCCCATCTCCCTCATTGCAGGCAGATTCTTCACCATCTGAGCCAGGAGACCAGAGTGAGGTCTAAAGATGAGAACACCAAGAGAGAGGGCTTTCCTCCCTCTCCCTCCTCCCTCAGGAGTATTTCCCACCCAGTTTGAGAGGAGTAGAGTTTCTCTGTCTCCTCCCCGTGGAGAAATGCTTCAGGTTGCCCCATCCTCTTACCTCAGAGTTGCTAGAGCTTCCACCTGAGCCAGGGGGGTTGGTGCACTGTGGAGGGAAGGGGACGGGTGGGTTTCCAGTTGAAGCTGTTCCCCCAGGCCGGGCTCTCCGGCATCCTTGGCTTGGCTTCCTGTCCCGGTGCATCTCCCCCCTCAAGCCCAGCTCACTCTTCTGAGCCTCATCCCCACGCCCATCTCTCCCCAGCCAGTCTGCCTCTTCCTTCCACTACTCCCCTGCCCGTCTTTCTCTCTGCTGTGTCTCTCCCAGTTTCTATCACGTGCATCCAGACACCTCTGCCTCTCCAGGCATTTCCTCTTACTTCTGTATTTCTGTTGCTGCTGCCTCTCACTGAGCCAGGTTGGGTTGCAGCTCCCTGCAGGAAGGGTGAGATGAGCTTGGGATCAGGAAGGACACGGGGAGGCACCAAGAGTATGGGCTTGAGGGGAGGGAGGGGGCAAGCATCAGGGTTGATGGTTACTTTACCTGAGGGTTGGCCCCCAGGTTGGATGGCCCTCTGTGGCCTCCCTGGCCCCAGGAGCCTCCCTGAGCAGTGGCTCCAAAGCGGCCACCTGAGCCTCCAGAGAACACATGGTCCGGGGTGTCCCCGGGGCCTCCAGGGCCGCCATGAGAGCCAGGGGTGCCATGGCCTCCGGATGGAGGCTGCCCATGGGTACCCTGCAAGAAGGACATGGCTGCGCTGAGTGTGTGTGACCTCCTCACTCTGGGATGGAGAAGGCAGGCAGAGCCGCTCAGACAGAGAGGAACCAGAGCAGGACACGGGTGGGCGGGGGGGGGCGGAGAGAAAGGGGCAGTGGGGGAGGGAGGCCTGACGTGGAAGGATCGCCACCGATGAGGAGGCATCCCTCCTTTCAACTGCGTCCCGGGATCCTCAGCCCAGCTGCCCATAGCCTCCCATTTCCGCAGCAGCCTTCCAGCCACTCACCCAAGCTCCGTTGCTGCCGGGCGTCCCCTGCCAGGAGCTGTGGGCAGGGTCCACTCCGTGTCCGATGATATTCTCAGCCTGTCTGCCAGCCTCGCTCCCAGTGTTTTCAAGAGCGTGGCTCGCTTCCTTAAGCTTGTGGGCAAGAGCATCCCCCAAGTGGGGGTCCCTGGCCTCCCTGATTCCCAAGCCTGCTTTCTCTCCAGTCCCTCGGTCAATGGCCTCCTCGACTCCGTGGATGACGGCTTCTCCCACCACGTGTCCAAGGGCCTCCCCCACCCCATGTCCAATGGCTTCCCCAATGTCTCCTCCGGCATCCTCCTCTCCACCCTGCAGCGGGCTAGCCTCCCCACTGCCCAGGAGCAGGAGCAGCAGGAGGCAGGCCAGAGACCCCTTTAGCTTCATCTCTGCCGCACTTCCTGTCTCCTGAGTTTCTTCTTTCCACCCAGGTTCCCTTTCGAGCCCTGTCGCTTCCCCAGCGTCTGCCGGCCCTCCTCCCTTCTCTCTTTCCTTCTGGCTTCTTGTTCGCCCTCCCTCTGGGTCTGCAGCCTGCTCTCTCCCTCCCCAGATGCCCTTGTCTTCCCAAAGTCCTCCTCCACGCCACTACTCCTTATAGTGTAGCTGCGAGAAGGTGGCAGGGCTGGGCAGTTCAGGGTCCCTCCCCACAGTGACTCAGATCCAACCACCCGATAGGGTAATGAACTGTAATTGTGAGTCTGAGTGTCTGTGTCGAAACAGAGAGGGAGTCCGTGCATCAGGGAGGGAGGAAGAAATGGGATGAGTTCAGTGCCAAAGTGTTCTGATTTCCTAACCCCAGGAATTTGGGGCGCGGGGTGGGGGCATCTGGGGAGCTAGGCTGGTGGTGCCTCCTAAAGGTGGTGGGGTGCAGGGGACCTAGGAGGGAGGAATCAGGCAGGACATCAAAAGAGGGAGCGAGGGTAAGGAACCCAGTGCAACAGGACCGGTCCTAGGTGTAAGCGAGCCTGGATCCGGGGCACCGTAATGGGCGCAGGTGACCTTCGCCAGTCTTCCTGTTTCCTGTCTCGCTCCCCTCCCCATACTGCCACCTACAGGAGAGAGCCTGACACTGCCGCGCCTTTCAGCCACAGAGAGCCTGGGACCCCAGGCATCAGTCGGGTAGGGAAGAAGCCGCGACCCCTAGATTGGTCATCAGGGCGTGTCAGTTAGCATCTGGGCTGAGAAACCTGGGTGTGGAGCAGGGGAGCTGGGCGGGCCAGCCACCCCCAGGGAACGAGTGGGAGGGAAAGACCTAGGGAGGGTGCAGCTGACCCAGGCACCTATCCTGTTTGCCAGGCCTGACCCAGGCACCTATCCTGTTTGCCAGGCCTCGAGGGGGCACGTGTGTGAGCTCACAGCCTGCTGTGAGGGCTGGGACTACACCAGCTCACCCCACCCCGCCCCCAGCTGCTCCCCAACGAGCCGGAGCAGCAGTGGCGAGGGAGAAGGGGTCAGCACAGTGGTCCTCTCCCCTGGGCCCAGCTCAGGGTGCAGAACTGGAGCATCCTCCGGAGGGCTCATGGCTCGCTGCTCAGCCAATGTGGCCACTTCTCCCACTCCCGTGAACCCCAGGTCCTCCCGTTTCGCACTGCCTTGTATTGCTGGGACTCATCGCCCAGTTAGGAGGGGCCAGTTTCCACCTGCCTTTCTCAATGTCTCTCAGTCAGTCTCTCTCCACCCCAGCACCCGCACCCCAACTTGTAACATCCATCACCTCTCACGATGTAAACACCGCCTGTCCTCTGCTTCTCCTTCCTACTTCCCTATTTTTCCATCGTTGACTCTTTAATGATAATAATAGTGGAGATGGTAATACAATAGTAGTCGTCGTCGTCTTCGTGGCTGCAGTTGATCCACGGCTTTGTATGTGCCCCGCACTGGACTAAGAGCTTTAAGGCTCAGACAGCCCTGGAAGAATCGGTCCTATCATTACCCCCACTTAGGGGCAGAGAACTTGGTGTTCAGAAGGACATTAAGCGTGCAATAGTGGCAAAGCCCAGCCCAGGCTGGCTCGCTCCTGAGCCTGCTTCCCAGCGTACTCTGTCTTCTTGATGCCTGAGACCCTCCCCTGGTTTTCAGAACCTTCATTCTTCTCTGGGTAAAATTGGTTTGGGTTTTGCTCAGGGGTCCTGTGAGGGTCAGAGAGCAAGAGCAAATTTGAGGCCTCCGGGGTTAGTGATGGACAGCCCACACCACCCCCCACCCCCACAGGACCTTGGGGCAGGAGGCGGCACACATGCTTGCCACCTCCAAGACTCCTTCCCACACTTCCCTCATGGGACATCCTCACCATGGCATAAAGCTGCCCTGATCCTTCTTCTTTCTTCTTTCTCTCTCCTTTTTGAGGCCAGCTTACCTTCTTAAGTATATTTTAAGAGAATACTTTATATCACTACTCTAAGTAGAAAGCCAGGATCACTGGCCCATAAATACAAAGTACAAAAAAACAAAGTGAGAAGCAAGCAATTGTATTACATTATATCTGGAGACAGTTCCTGTATCCTCTTGTTTAAAAAAAAAAAAAAAGATTAGCACATCTGAGAGAGGTGTTCTGAGCCCACCAGCACAGAAATGGAGTCTCCTTCTTCACCTAATCAGAAAGTTTCTTAAACATTTTAAGAAAACAGTGAAGTTTCTCACTTTTTGATTCAGACTTATTCAAAGCCCTGTTCACAAGCCATCTAAATT
Organism: Odocoileus virginianus; assembly: GCF_023699985.2. Lineage (NCBI taxonomy): Eukaryota > Metazoa > Chordata > Mammalia > Artiodactyla > Cervidae > Odocoileus > Odocoileus virginianus. The sequence continues at coordinate 15,308,052 of NC_069693.1, read as the reverse complement.
CTCCCATGCCACCAGTAGTCCCATTTCTACCTTCTGGAAAAATACTGCCCGCAGACATCTGTGGACCTGAGGGGTCACTTCGAATCAGTCTGAAGGCATGTTTATTAAATACCTGTTGTGTATTAAATACCTGTTGGGTATTTAATAAACAGAAGACTAGGTGCTTTCACATGAATGACCTCATTTAGTCCCCACTATAATCTCGATAGATATTATTCCCATTTTACAGATGAGGTAACTGAGGTCGTGAGCTGTTTAACACACATACAAAATCATATACAAGACCATGGCAAAATGGAGCTGTCAGAATCTGACCTAGATCTGACTCCAAACAGCCTTTTCTCCTACAGCTCCATGCCTCTTCTCTTCTTTTATGCATAACAGTATCCACAAATCTGATATGCCTAGACTCTCTGATCTCAGCTTTTCTCTCTAATTCACTACTTCATTCATTCAACAAGTGTTTATTGAGTGCTTTCTCTGTGTCATGCCTGTTCTAGGCATGGAGTACAGCATGGAACAAGATCATGAAAACCTCCCTCCTTGGGGAACTCACTTTCACTGAGGGGAGATTGGACAATGAACATATCAGGTGATGAAGAGTCTTATAAAGAAAGATACAAGGGGGTGAGGAAATAGACAAGATGGAGTTTGGGGTTTGTTTTAGTTTGGAGTTTTTTGTTTTCTTGACTGTGCCTCCTGGCTGGCAGGATCTTAGTTCCCCAACCAGGGATTGAACCCAGGTCACAGCAGTGAAAATGCAGAGTCCTAACCACTGGCCACCAGGGAACCCCCTCATAGTGTTTTAAATAGCGTGGTCAGGAAAAGGCTCTTTGAGGTGTGATGTATGACCCAAGACTGAAAAGAATTGGGAGTGAGCCATAAGAGTATCTGGAACCTGGGGACTCCAAGCAGAGAAAATAGGCAAAGGCCCTGAGGCGGGAGCCTGCTTATTCTGTTTGAGGACCACTGTGGCTGCTGCAGAGGGGAAATGTGAGCGGTTGAAGCCAGACACAACCAGGCCAGACTGTGGAACTTTGGGGACTATGGTGAGGACTTTGACTCCTAATGAGGTAGAACCAGCCAAGGGCTGCGAACCAAGGAAGGTTGTGACCTGATTCAGATGTTTAACTGAGCAACAGACTGGGGTGGGCGTGGGTCTGAGGTGTAAAGAGGCCAGGGAGGAGGCTTCGGGGGGAGGCCGGAGGCCGGACTCAAGGATGGAGTGGACATGGGGCTCAGGGCTCGGTGGTAACTCTGCTCCCCTCTGCGGGGTCCTGGGCCTCAGACTGGTGGCTGCTGGCTCACCTATCCTGTCCTGGAGCCCATGCTCAAATCCTGACTTGATTACTTACTTACTGCAAGAGGGGTGGATACAAGGATGACACAAGGTAACAGGCGCAAAGAGCTTAGGACGGTGCCTGGCGCATAAGAATACTCGAAATATGTTCTTGCTAGTGTCAGACACATCACTGCTGTTGGAATACTTTTCTGGCAGTTGTTTAATTTTAAGACACATGCACAGGCACAGGTACCCCCTGAATGGGCCAAAGGCAGAAATTTACTTTTAAAGAGGACTTATTTGGGGAATTCCCTAGCAGTCCAGTGGTTAGGACTCCCCACTTCCACTGTGGGGGTCACAGGTTCAATCTCTGGTCCAGGAACTAAGATCCCACAAGCAATGTGCTTCCCACTCCCCCACCCCCAAAAAGAAGCAACTTGGTACGGGGAACTTATTTAAAGTAGCCCTTCCCCACCCAGGGTCACAGGGAAGCCCGCCGCCGCCCCTCGAGCAGAGATGCCCGACAGGAAAGTGCTTGGGTCAAGGAGCCAGCCATCACTGCCTACTAGCTGGGTGGCCTCCATCAACTCTCTCCCTTCTCTGAGCCTCGGCTTCAGCGTCTCTAAGGGGGTGATTGTGGGACCCGCCTCAGGGGAGGTTATGAGGGTGACTGAATCATGTCTGTAAATGCTGAGTCCAGAATGAACACCTAATAAAAGCTGGAGGTGACGGTCCCACCCAGTCTCCTCTCCCTGTTCTTCCACAGCCTCCGCAACTGGCCTCCTCTCTTTCTGACTCCCTTGCCTGACTCTCCCTGTCTGACCCAGCTTTGGGCTTCTTGCTTATACATCCCAAGTCTGCTCCAGCCGGTAGCCTCCCCTCTACTAATTGCCAGACACCTGGGCCTGGCCTCGACCCCTCTTCCGGAACCTCTTAGTCTAGGGGAAATGGATATGAAACAGGTAAGGAGATAATTGCACGCTTCCCAGGTGGCTCAGTGGGTAAAGAATCTGCCTGCAGTGCAGAAAATGTGGGTTCAATCCCTGGGTTGGGAAGATCGCCTGGAGAAGGGCATGGCAACCCACTCCAGTATTCTTGCCTGGAGAATCCCCATGAACAGAGGCAGCTGGCAGGCTACAGTCCATTGGGTCACAAAGCGTTGGACACGACTGAAGCGACTGAGCATGCACACGCACACACAAGTATGTAATTACAGTTTGGCGCAACACCTTGAAGACCAGGATCAGTGCACTATGGGAGAGTATCAGAGATAGCCCTTTGTTCAGACGGGGAGGCCGGAAAGGACAGATAGGCAGGGTGAACGTCCCTAGCAGAGGAAGCAGAGCCCGCCAGGCCTCGAGGCAGGACTCAGCCATGCCTCTTGTAATCTTCAGATCTGGCTCAACTCCTGTCTTCCAGAAGCCTCCCAGGACTGACCCCCAGCTTTATCCTATATCTCTTTGGCACTTTCAGGAACTCCATTCAAGCCAACCTAGCAAGAAAATGGGGGCAAATAGAATCAACGAAAGCTTTTACTTTCTGAAAGAATGATTCCCCACTCAGAAGGGGTTCTTCCAGACCAGGTGAAAGGATGTTCAATACAGAATAGACCCTCTGTTCCCACATGTGTAGGAAACATGTGGTATTGAGTTGGCCAAAAAGTTCGTTTGGTTAGTGAATAATTGTTCAATAGAGTCCTTGTGAAAATGAAAAATGTGTCTTTTATTGTTACTTAAAACCAAATGAACTTTTTGGCCAACCCAATAGAAATGAATGCTTCTGTCTATTGAAATGCCAGAAACAAAGCTCTGGGATTTACTTTGAAAAGCATCAAAAATGTATCAGTACCCGAGCAGAAGGATCAGGGGAAGGGACGGTTAGGGAGTTTGGGATGGACATGTATACACTGCTATATTTAAAATGTATAACCAACAAGGACCTACTGTATAGCAAAAGAAGAAAAAGTATCAATACATGGCTAGATGGCTTGGTGTGTGTTGAGTGGAAATGTGATAAAGCAAGCATAGTCATATGTTCATGGTGGAATCCAAGTGGTGAGGATGCAGGCATCCACTGTAAAATTCTTTCATTTTTGCACTTAAGATATTGCCAGGGAAGAAAAGGAGCATATGTTGTTTAAGCAGGGACTTCCCTGGTGGTCCAGTGGCTGGGACTCCACGCTTCCACTGCTGGGGGCCTGGGTTCTATCTCTGGTTGGGGAGGGAGCAAGGCCAAAAAAAATAAATAATAAAATAAAATAGTGGTATTCTACAAACAAGGAAAAACACAGAGAATATGAAGTGTAAGAACATTACCTTTACTGTGCATGTGAGGCCCCTCTGTCCCTGGTGCGTCACTTAGTCCTTATTGATACATCATTTTGTATTTGTTTTCAAATGCTGTTTGTGCTTTGTGCTTCATCACTCAGGTGTGCCCAGCTCTTTGTGCCCCCACGGACTGGAGTCCGCCAGGCTCCTCTGTCCATGGAATTCTCCAGGCAAGAATACTGGAGTGGGTGGAGTGGGTTGCCATTTCCTCCTCCAGGGGATCTTCCCGACCCAGGGATCGGGAAGACACATCATGTCCCGTGTCTCCTGCTTTGCAGGCAGATTCTTTACCCGCTGAGCCATTGAGGAAGCCTTCCCAGGAAGCCTCTAAATTCCCCAAGGGCAAAAACATTGTCTCTATTTCTGGTCCCACAGTTGATAGAATTTTGGAGCTGGAAGCCATGTTTGTAGTCCTCTCTTGCAAACACCCGCCACCCCCCCCCCCCTTATCTGGGAGGAAGTGGTGGCCCCTGGAGGGGAAGGACATGGCCCACAGGCACACGGTCTCCCAGAACTCCGCCCATGCTAGGTGAGCATTCTACAGACTTTATAGGCAACTGGGCAAGGTCAGGTTCTGGCAATAGACAGGCCTGCTACTTTCTCACGGGTTATCCCAGGTAAGTGGCCTGGCTGCTCAGAGCCTCAACTTCCTCATCCATACAGTGTAGATCATATCCTTTGGGTTGCAGGAAGCTTCAGTGGTTGTAGAGGATCTTTCATATGGTACCTGGAACCACTGCATGCTCAGTATATAGTAGTTGCTAGCATCATTGCTCCGGGCTTTGAGCCATCCACAGATCTGAAGACGGACGGGGCTTTGTGTCTCACCATTCCTCTCAGAAAGAGGCCTCCCTCCTGTCCTCAGGGTGCCTTCCCCCTGAGCCCTCTGTGGTCCTACCAGAGAGAAGGCCTCACACGTGTACCTCCTTCCTCTCTCCTTATTCACTGAGTCCCCTCCCTACTGATACTAAACAGCAAGAGGACTTCGGTGGTGGTACAGTGGATAAGAATCTGCCTGCCAATGCAGGGGATACAGGTTTGATCCCTGGTCCTCGAGAAGGTCCAACAAGCCACAGAGCAGCCAAGCCCGTGCGCCACAACTACTGAGGTGGTGCCCTAGAGCCCAGGAGCCACAACTATTTAGCCCATGAACTGCACCTCCGGAAGCTGGCACACCCTAGAGCCTGTGCTCCGGAAACAAGAGAAGCCACTGCAATGAGAAGCCCACCCATCATGATGAGAGAATAGCCCCCACTTTCCACAACGAGAGAGAGCCTGCTCGAAGCAACAAAGACCCAGTGCAACCAAAAATAAAATATTTTTAAAATGTTAAAAAAAAATAAACAGCAAAAGACCTCTGGGTTTTCAGAATATCCTTTGTGGCTGGTTCTCCCTCCACTTGTTGTGTGACTTTGGTCGTGTTTCTTAACTTGCCTGAACCTCCGTGTGATTTTTTATAAAATGGGGCAATAGCAGTACCTCTTACCTAACTGGTCAATTGAGAGGATTCGCTGAGATCATGCATATAATGCACGGGGAGCCTAGCATGCCTTAATTACACAATACACACAGGTTACTATTGGTATTCCTTTGGTGCCACACCCCTAAATGAGGATGCTAACTTTTTGGGCTCCACCAAGGTTCCTGCCATTTTTGCCCTGGGTGCTCCTGTCCCCACTACTGGCCCAGAGGGGCTTTTCCTGCATGGATTTCCTCCCGGTGCCAAGCACAAACTTTGCAGTAGTGAAGCATAACCTGTCCCTGTAACCACCCTCTTCCATCAGATCAGCCCGAAATCTCCAGCTCCACCCATCCTGTGCCTCAGACTCCCAGCTCCTCCAGCAAAGTAGAAAGAGGAGGAAAGACAAGCCTCCTCCCACATATTCCCCGCTTAGGGAGCACAGCGGACCATGAGGTTACACAGTGTGTTGTATTTATTCACAAGTCTCAGTATTGACCCCTTAAGGGACTCTAGAAATCCACCCTCCCCCTTCCCTTCCCCACCCCCCACCCCGCCCTGCGGGCCCCAGCTCCTTCAGGTCACTTCAGCGGATATGACAATAGGAACGTCAGTCTCTTCAACCAGGTCAGTTCATCAGCTTAGGGAATGATGCTGGTGACGCTCTGGAGGAGAGAAGGAAAGAGGGAGTGGATACAGAGTCCTGCACCCTCACACCCCCTAGAGAGGTGAAAGGGAGCCTAGCTACTCCAGCCAGGAATTGCTTCTGTTCCAGGGACTATCTTAAGGAAGGCGGCACCTAGACTCAGGAAGAACTGGGAGCCGGTCCACCCAGACACAGGTGCCAGGAGCCTCAGCAGAGACTGAGAAGCCTTGTCTGCTTTGCCTGAGAGGATCCTCCACCACCTCCAGAGCCCGGGAATAAACATGGGTGTGTCTCTGAGTTTCTGGCATAGTCTTAGGGCTGTTCCACACCCTCACCCATTGGATCCAGTTTCAGGCCGCTGAATGTACTGAGCACAGACTTCTCTTTGGGTCTAGAGGGAGGCCCAGGATCCCAGAGGAGCCTTTAGCCTGGTGGGGGGTATGGGTGGGGATGGGGAGGGACTTGCTGTCCACCAGGGACAGGGCTGGGGTTCCTGCCACCCAGGATGTTGCCACAAGACAGCAGGGACAAGGCAGCCAAGGAAGTCACAGTGAAGGGAGGGGGTGTGACAGGAGATGCCAAGGCGGGTGGTGATGGGCACGCGCAGGAAGGTTTCGGCAGCCCCCTCCCCCCAGCTCCTAGATGCATAGGGATGCCTGGAGGTCTCTTCTGCTTGGATGGGAATGGAAAGAGCCCAAAAGGTGAGCGCAGGATGTGAAGGGCAGAGAGCAGGGAGGTAAGGCAGACCAGAGCTGGGAAACAGGTTGGCTGGCCTCTGCAGAGCCTGAGTGTCTGTCTGCAGTGCAGCTCTCAACGAACGGGTGATGGGAGGGGGTATGGGAACGTCTCCCAGAAACCACCTGGGCACTCACCTTCCACAGGACTGACAAGGCCATGAAGGGCTTGTTGACCGAAGCCTGAAATTCAAGGACAAGAGAGTCAGTCCCCAGCATCTGTCCCACCTGCCACCCGAGGAGAGCCTCCGCACCCTGCACACCACCCTCCAAGTCCACGCTGTGTGCTCGAGACTTACTCCAGATGTTAAGGTTGTGGTTGCGGCCCCTCCGTGCTGGGCGGTGGATCCGCCTGGATGACCATTCTGTGGACAAAGCCCAGACTGTCATTACAACCCCCCAGACCTTGAGGGTCTCCCAATTTCCTTTTCCCCGGTGGCCCGTTTCCCCTCGGGTGAATGGGGCTGGGGTGGGAGGCATAAGATCACCCGCCGACCCATACTGTCCAGGAAGAAAACCCGAAGCCCACGCGGCTGTGGGAATTCCTTGAGAGATGGGAGGAGAAGCCAGGAACCATGTCTGCCCTTACTGGTCAGTCTTCCCTCAATTCCCTTTTGTTCTGGTTAATGAGATGTTCTTAGTCACTAAGAAGGGGCCCCACTGGAAAGGGAGCCCAGAGGAGCCACACAAATACCAGGACCATAGTTTAACCTCCACCCTGACTTCTAACACACTCGTCTACACACACTGCAGCTTGATCATTAACTCGGGTTGATTCCTATCCTGAATCCTCCCCAGACTCTCAGCAGTGCCTCCGCCTCTGCACTGCTGCTGCTAGCCTTGAATACCCAAACAAACCACCCTCTCTTGGGCTCTATTCAGTGAATCCTGGCATCTGACTCACAGCCCTCTCCCTTACCCTGCACACTTTCAACATAGTTCCTTTCTCTGCACCCACCCATCCCTGGCTCCGTGGCTGGCAGCTTTCGAGGCCTGGGCCAGTCTGCAAGCTGGTGTCCCAAGACCCCGCATGGAGAGTGGGGAGTGGGGAACTGGGGCAGGCAGGGGTCAGCCTTCTCTTGTTCCTCCTTGGTGCCCGTAATGCCGCCGGTGGTGCAGCCTGCCTCCTGGTATGTGTCCCCTCTACCTAAGTGGGGACCAGAAATCCCCCAGGAAGTCTCCCTGGTGATCCAGTGGTTAAGACTCCGAACTTCCAATGCAGGAGGTGGGACTTGGATCCCTGGTTGGGAACTAAGATCCCATATGCCACATGACTATGCTTGCTATGCTTAGCTGCTCCGTCATGTCCAACTCTTTGTAATCCCACAGACTGTAACCCACCAGGCTCCTCTGTCCATGGGGATTCTCCAGGCAAGAATACTGGAGTGGGTTGCCATGCCCTTCTCCAGGCGATCTTCCCAACCCAGGGATCGAACTCAGGTCTTTGGTCTTGCAGGCAAATTCTTTACCATCTGAGCCACCAGAGAAGCCCATGCTACATGGCATGGAGAAAGAAAGAAACGAAGGAAGGAAGAAAGGAAGAAAGATCCTCTGGAAGGCCTCCTCTGACAGGGCAGTGTGGAGAAAGAGAAAGAAGCCTAACTTGCGATTCACCAAGGCTGTATGCTAGCCACGTGACCTTGGCAAGTCCCTCAAACCTCGCTGAGCTTCTGGTTCCTTATCTGAGAATCAGGGAGTCAGCACCCTTACCCTGACTACCTCAGAGGCTTGCTATGAAAATTAAACAGAGGGGACTTATCTCCCAATGCTAGTCTTCAAGCTCATGCTGACGTCCTGGGTTTTCTCAACACTCGTTCTCTTTGCTCCATAATAGAGCTTGGCCTCAGTAACTGCTTCCTGTTCCCCAGGGGAGACTGTGCTCCTCCCTACCGATCACCTTCACTGGGAGGGTAGCTCCCTGGAGGTGGGGCTGGAGTACCATCCACACTCTCTGATACAGGGCTTTGCAGATAAGACGGCTTAATCCGTCTGACTGGTTGGCCACCAGCTCCTTTGTAAGGGAGATGGAGAGTGGGAAGACCAAGCTTCCCCCAAGCTTAGCCGCCCAAGCTCCTTTCACCAAATGATGGTGACGAGGGCTCCCCAAATGTCCCAAGGGTTGAACCTCTCCCTCCCCCAACACCCTTCTCCCCATTTCCCCACCCCTGTTCACCTACATTCAGCAGCTGGTTGGCCTCCTTGCCGGCTTGGTTGACCCCATTATGAACATTCCCGGCCTGGCCTGCAGCATGGTGGACACCTTGGCCAAGTTTCTCCGCTTCCTTTCCAGCCTGGCCAGCAGCATGGTTGACCCCGTGGCCCAATTTCTCTGCCTCCTTGCCGGCCTGGTTGACCCCATCATGGACCCCTTGAGCCACTTTACCCGCCTCCTTTCCAGCCTGGTCAACGGCATGGTGGACTCCCTGACCAAACTTTTCTGCCTCCTTCCCAGCCTGATTCACTCCATGTTGGACCCCCTGAACTATTTTTTCTCCCTCTTTCCCAGCCTGCCCAGCAGCATAATGAACATCCTTGCCAAACTTTTCTGCCTCCTTCCCAGCCTGATTCACTCCATGTTGGACCCCCTGGACTATTTTTTCTCCCTCTTTCCCAGTCTGCCCGGCAGCATGGTGGACTCCTTGACCAAACTTCTCTGCCTCATTCCCAAACTGCCCAGTAGCATGGTGGACCCCCTGGCCAAACTTCTCTGCCTCCTTCCCAGCCTGATTCACTCCATGATGAACCCCCTGGACTATTTTTTCTCCCTCTTTCCCAGCCTGCCCAGCAGCATGGTGGACCCCCTGGCCAAACTTCTCTGCCTCCTTCCCAGCCTGATTCACTCCATGATGAACCCCCTGGACTATTTTTTCTCCCTCTTTCCCAGCCTGCCCAGCAGCATGGTGGACCCCCTGGCCAAACTTCTCTGCCTCTTTCCCAGCCTGCCCAGCAGCATGGTGGACCCCCTGGCCAAACTTCTCTGCCTCTTTCCCAAACTGCCCAGCAGCATGGTGGACCCCCTGACCAAACTTCTCTGCCTCTTTCCCAGCTTGCCCAGCAGCATGGTGGACCCCCTGGCCAAACTTTTCTGCCTCGCTCCCAGCCTGCCCAGCAGCATGGTGGACCCCCTGGCCAAACTTTTCTGCCTCGCTCCCAGCCTGCCCAGCAGCATGGTGGACCCCCTGGCCAAACTTTTCTGCCTCGTTCCCAGCCTGCCCGGCAGCATGGTGGGCCCCCTGGCCAAACCTCCCTGCATCACTTCCCGCCTGGTTGGCCCCATGATGGACCCCCTGAATCACTTTGTCTGCCTCCTTCCCAACCTGTCCAGCAGCATGGTTGACCCCATGAGCAAGCTTCTCTGCTTCCTTTCCTGTGTGTCCGATGCCATTGTTGATTCCATGGGCTACCTTGTCCAAGCCGTGGTTGAGCCCCTGGATGCCCTTGTCCAGCTCCTTGCCGGCCTGGTTCCCCACACTGCTGAGTCCATTAAAAACTTTCTCCACTTCCCTTCCAGCTTGAGTGATTCCATTGTTGATGCCTTCCAGGGCCTTGTCCACCTCTCTCTCTGCATTGCTCAGCCCTCGGTTGATCCCTTCAATGACCTTCTCAATGGGGTCATTGTTGGCCGCCCATCCAGGCAGGGCCCCCAGTAGCAGCAGGAGGGAGCAGGAGCTGAGCAAACTGGCAAGATGCATATTGTTGGGCAAGCGGGGAGGATGCAGAGAAGAGCCAGGGAGGCAAAGCTGCTATTTATCCTCTGCCTCCCTTGCTCTTCTCCACCCCTCATGACTCAATTACCCTGTGAGGTACTTAGTCCCCAGTCAGGGAGGTATTTCCCAGGGAGATCTGGGGTTGAGCAATGAGAAGAGGAGGAAGAGAGGGTGAGTCATGAATGGAGAAGACTCACGCGGCATCTTTGCTCCTTGCCCAGCTCGCGCCCTCCACCCCAGAGCCCAGATGTCTGTCCTTTCAATCACCTGCTCTTTTCATTCCTCAGTTACTATCCAGGCTTCATCTCTCCCAACCCCATCTTCAGTCACCCTCCATCCCTAGGACCCTGGCTGGTTCTTCAGCATCTTCACTCCTCTCAGGGACCTAAGGATCCACCTTTCCCAGCAACAAGAGTCTGAAAAGATGGGGAGCAGGGGCCAGAAGCACCCCCCAGGAAGTGGAAGCAATCATTAGACCTTGCTCTGATTGTTGCTTGTTGACCCCCGTCCCCCGCACTTACTATGCTCCGGCCACACAGGTCTTCTCTTTGGTCCTCAAACACACCAAGCTCATTGCTGCCTCATGCCCTTGACATTTGCTCTTCTCTCTGCCTGGAATGAAGAACTCAGATTTTCACAGGCTGGATTCCTCCTCACTCTCTTCTTGCCTCAGATGTCACCTTCTCAAAACACCCTTCCCTGGCCCTCCCCCAGTTATACTCTGTAATGCCATCCTTTACTTTTTATAGCTCTTACCACAATCCGAAATTATTTTTTATTGTCTGTCTCACCTATCAGATTGTACGCTTCCCAGGTGGCGCAGTGGTAAAGAACCCGCCTGCCAATGCAGGAGATCTCGGTTCGATCCCTGGGCTGGGAAGATCCCCTGGAGGAGGGCATGGCAACCCACTCCAGTATTCTTGCCTGCTGAATCCCCATGGACAGAGGAGCCTGGGGGGCTACAGTCCATGGGATTGCAAAGAGTCAGACATGACTGAGCACATACACCCCCCCACACACACACACACCCCTATCAGTTTGTAGACTTTCAGAGGGCCTTTGTCTGTGTTGGTCATGCTACATCCTGAGCTTCAAGAACATTTAGTAAACATTTGTAGGTTGAACAATGGATGGATTAGAACACACCAGGGGATGAGAGTCCAGGCCTGAGCCTGGGTCTCAGAACATGAAGGAGGGAAGTTTGTATGCGTCCCCAGAACAGCATCAGGTCCCTTGGTGAGGGTGGCAGATTTTGGAACCAGAAACACATTCTTGCCCTACCTCCCAGCCCTTGGGCAAGGGCAGAGGACTGATTGCCATGAGCTGGGACAGGACGCAGTGTCTCTTGAAAAGCCGGTTGAGGCAGCCACAGGGAGGAGCCGAAGACCCAGGGCAGCAGGAGTCAGTCAGCCAGAACCTGGGCTGGGGGCCAGGAGCTCATCCCTTCTTCCCTCCTCCCCCTGAGGCCTCCTAAGTCCCAACCTGAAGTCCCAAGTGTTGACATACTGGCAAGGGCTGGAGACAGAAACAGCTGAGAGTTTGGCCTCGGTGTGGAGCAGGACATCAGAGTGAAGGGCAGGGGGTGATGGTAGGCCTGTCCTTGGTGGGTCTGTAGAGCTGGTTCAGAGGGACTAGAAGGATGACAGCCAGTGGGTGAATACAGTTGGGTGCCAGGGTGAAAGACATTTGGGTTTTGGTGCCAAGGGGAGAGCCTGGGGGAGGGGGCGAAGGTGGGTCTACAGGTGGGCAGCCCAGGCACGAAGGAATGTGCTGGGTGTGAGCAGGTGGGGGCAGCAGAGCTATGCATGTGGGTGCCCAGGTGTGGCAAGAATCTGCACGTGTTTTCAGGCTTTGCTCAACAAGGGCGACAAGATCCACTCCCCCCGGAGGACCCAGGGCCCCATTTCAGATCCAGGCATCCAGACCCAGAAAGCCAGGGGGTTCTGCCTTCTCTAGGTTCTGCCCATGGACCATGATTAATTGTGCCACTGCTCCAAGCTTGTGCTCACCAAGTGGGTTTCACAGTCCAAGGATATAGTCAAATCTCTGGGCAACCTCAGGTGTTGCTTTCCTGCCCTTGTCCAGCACCAGAATGAGGGAGTTTCCCGGGCTGGGAGGTTGCTAGGTGGGGAAGGGTGAGCTTCAGAATCTTAATCTGCCCCGAGATTGAAAGGTGGAGTTTCTCTTTCAGAAATGTACTTGGTTCCTCGCCCCGCCCCATCCTACCATCTTCTGTCAGTCTCCATCCTTCCCTTCAGTGCGTAGTTCTCATTGTTGTCGTTCAGTCACTCAGTCACGTCCGACTCTTTGCGACCCCATGGACTGCAACACATCAGGCTTCCCTGTTCTTCACTATCTTTGCTCAAACGCATACCCATTGAGTTGGAGATGCCATCCAACCATCTCGTCCTCTGTCACCCCCTTCTCCACCTGCCCTCAATCCTTCCCAGCATCAGGGTATTTTCCAGTGAGTCGGCTCTTTGCATCAGGTGGCCAAAGTATTGGAGCTTCAGCATCAGTCTATTCAATGAATAGTCAGGGTTGATTTCCTTTAGGACTGACTGGTTTGATCTCCTTGCTTTCCAAGGGACTCTCAAGAGTCTTCTCCAACACCACAGTTCGAAAGCATCAATTCTTTGTGCTCAACCTTCTTTATAGTCCAACTCTCACATCTGTACATGACTACTGGAAAAACCATTCATTCTTACTTGGACTATTTAACTCAGGACTTTGGCATCTATCTCCATATATGAGATTAACCTGGAGTTGTCCTTTCTCTGCTGTTTCCTAGAGTGGTAGTGGAGGCTTCAGGGGCTGAGCTGTCACAGCATCCCCACAGCACTCCCACGAAGTGTGCAATGTGGGTACACAGAGTGTGCCTGCCACTCCATGGGGCCTCAGAGCCCAGGCCCTACTCAGAGCCTCTCAGCACAGGAGCTGCCACTAGGCTTCCCAGCTCCACTTAGGCTCTGCACTAGGTCCTGTAGAATGGCAAGTATTTGTTCCCAGGGCCTCAGCACATCTTGCCCATAAAATCATTGGGATCTGAGTCACCCTTTGGAAGGATAGATCTTAACTCCTTGTTTCTTCTCTTGTTATTGGCCTATGCAGATTTGCCATTTCCCTTCTTTTTTTTTTTTTTTTGGTGGTGCTGGGTCTGTGTCGCTGGGCATGTGTTTTCTCTAGTTGCAGTGTCCAGGCTTTTCATTGTGGTGACTTCTCTAGTTGTGGAGCTCAATATCCAGGGCTTGTGGGCTTCGGTAGTTACTGTGCACAATAGTTGCAGTGCACGGGCTTAATTGGCCCGAGGCTTGTGGGATCTTCCCAGACCAGGGAAGTCCCACCATTTCTTTTTATACCAGTTTTGATCCCTCATATTTTCTAAGAACATTTTTACTGCATCTAGTTTTTCATATCTATTATTGCAAAGTTATACAAAATCAGTCCCTTTTCAGTCCTGGTTTTATTTGTACACACTTTTCCTCCACCTTGCTATACATGTTAAATCCGGCACCCCCCACCTCTGTTCTGTTTTTTGGTCTGGGTTTGTTGACATCTCCCCAACTGTTCACTCAACTTATTTTCAGTTTCACCTTTCCCATCCAAGCAGGAGGGCCTCACCCTTGCTCTGTCTCATGGCAGATGCTTAGCAAACTGAGTCCTTACGGAGGTTAGGGGAAGGAAGAGGTTATGTCATTCTGCCCTTTCTTGCTTCCACACCTCTCTCTGGGATGATGACTCCCTCCTGGCCCAAATCCCCCCTAAATCTTGGTCACAGCTGTGTGTCAACTGGCCCTACAGGTGAAGGTACCTGTCTGTGAGTCACAGATGAGCAAGCAAGCCCCCACACCCCACACTTTGGGGGAAGGGAGCCATCTGTCCTTGTGTTACTCCCAGAATGTTTGATGAAAGCCTGCTTTGTGTCAGGCACAGGAGCTGGAGGACCAGTGACGAACAAAACAGAAAACAATGGGCCCAACAGGGAGACAATGAACAGGTAAATGAGTAACTGTATCATGGTAAACTAAATATATGAAAAGCCATCAGGAAAAGAACAACATGTGTGAGAGGATAGGACTCAAGTTTGGGCATCAGAAGAAACCTCAGGAGGTTACATTTATTCATTCATTCTGGAATTATTTTTTGAGCGAGCACCTTTTAAGTACCATTCTTCTAGTCAATGGGATATAAAAGTGACAAAGGCAGGCAAGGCCTCTAATGGGCAGAGACAATTTGCAAGAAAAAAATGGATAAATAAAATGATCTTTAGAGAGAGACACATGCTTAGAGGAAAAGAAAATTATAGAGTATAACCCTAGAGCAGTTGGGCACATTTTCACATGTAACCCAGGATGGGAAGTCAAACAAGGATTCCTGGATGACGGGTAGATGGAGGGAGTAATGGTCATGGCAGATAGTGGCTGAGAAAGGAGTGAACTTTAGATGTGGAGTCAGGAGGAACTCTCTTAGAGCGTGGCACCTGAGGGAAACCAAGAGGCTGCCAAGGGAAGAACTTGAATGAATACCAGAACGAATGAATAAATACAGGACTTCCAGGCAAAAAGAAATAGCGAGGATAACTATTCAGAAGAGGGTCCAGAAGAGCATAGAGCCTGTGTGCCCAAGGAGAAGAACAGAACAGAGAAAGGGCTTTGAAGGCCAGTGCAAAATGTTGGATTCCATTGAGACGCCAGGGCTGGTCTTGGAAGGGTGGTACACGGCCGCAGCCACGTGCCTGGACTGGGACTGGGCCTTCACACAGCCTCCTCTGTGACGTCACAGGTGACGTCTCGGTAAGACTTCCCAGTCCCTCCAGCTCCGAGTCCCGTCAAGCAGTAACATCGCGTAGAGTGCCAGAGCGGCTGGCTGGGCCAAGAAACCTTAGGAGGCCATGTCGAAACGCGACATCGTCCTCACCAATGTCACCGTTGTCCAGCTGCTGCGACCACCGTGCCCGGGTGAGGGAGGCGGTGGAGCGACCCCAGGGAGGGAAGAAAGGGCGGTGGGTCCGAGCTCCTGCTGGCGGGAGGGGCCCCAGTAGTGTCCACCAGGACCCAGGAAAGGAGGCGCGGGGTGAGGCACCACTTGCCGGTCGGGGCTCTTCCATCCAGAGCCGCTGCCCTCGCTCCCCGCAGCCCCACCCTCCTCACCACCTGGTTTGCGGGCAAAGTGCGTTCTATGATGATGGTGGAGGGGAAGGGGAAGGGGACCCCAGCCCCCAGGCTGGGCTTTGCGCCAAGAGCGCCGTGGAAGGGTAGAAACCTGACCTGGGCGGAGACGGGAGCCGGGTCTACGAGGGGGCACCCGGGATCTTCACTCCCTTCCCTCCCTGCCCCCTTACCTATCTTAGGCTAGGCTGCGGCAGCCTCCGCACCTCAGGGGCGGGCGGGGCTTGGGCGGGGCTCCAGAGTCCTGGAGATCCTGGAACGCGCCTGTAGTCCCTTGAACCCCCCTCCCTGCTTATCACTGGCTAAACGATCTCAGTCGTCGGTTTCCCCTCGGCAAAGTGGGTGTACAGTGCAAACCTCACAGGATTCAGTGAGCTGATGCATGTGAAGAGCTCAGCACAGCACCTAGCCCTTGGTGGCACCAGGAAATGGGAGGGTCATTTAATAATAAATAACTGAGAGAGCGCGCCCAGTACCGTGTTTCACCTACAGGGTGAGGCTTCATCACTGAAGCTGCCCCAGGCTCTTCCTTCCCAGCGCAGCAGCTCTCCTCTAGCGCAGGTACCTGATCCAGGAGCAGAGGGAAGAAGGCATGCCTGGGGGAAGTTGCAAAAGAAGGACCAGCTGAGGTTTCTCCTGAAAGGTCACAGAGTGGGCTCAGATCCCTACTCTTCACCATATGAAGAAATCCCCCCTTTTCACGAGAGCAGAAACAGAACCCCCAGAAATACAGATATTCTTAAGGTCACCAATAACCACCAATAAACACTGACCAACAGTTTTATGTAGCGCTACTGGAAATACACACAGCCCAGCCTCAGGTCACAAGGTCTTTGGCAGACTGGAGAGATTAGGAAGGGAGGCCCCTCAGTTCCTAATCCCACCCCCTCCAAGGTTGGTTTGATTCTGGTGCCAAACACAACTCCAACCTTCATCCCCCAGGCTCTCTCCAATCCCTTCCCTCTCCCTTTGCTCACCAATACACTTACTGTCAGATGTTCTCCCCTCTATTAAAACCAGCATCGATTGTGCCTTGAGATCTTGCTCAGTCCTCACAGTAGCCCTCGGGTGAAGGGTCAGGTGTGACGCCAGGAAACAGGCTACTTTCATTACCTTGCTCGAGACAACTCAGCTGGCAGGTGGCTGAGCCAGGGCTGACATCCAGGCCTGACCCCCAGCTTGAAACCCTCTGCCAGCCAGGGTCCCTGACTGCTGTCTCCACCAGGTCCCTCCTCCCCACATCAAGCCCTCAACTGTAGTTCAGACAACACAGTTTCAAGTACAGGTGTTTTAAATGCAGTATGGATGTGGACATGCGTGTCTGGAGAAGCAGAAGCTGATAGGGGTTTCCATTTTGATATGTTATGATGGACTTGTGTTTCTGAGGATAAGAATCACCTTGGAAACACGATTCCTGGGGCTCAGTGCAGACCTGCCGAGTCAGATTTCCCTAGGAAGAGGTCTTCCCGCGATCCTTACCAGGACAGTTTGGGGACCACTGGACTAGATCAAACATATTTGGGAAACGATCTTCAAAATATTGTGTGTGGCATGTTTCCTAGACTCTCACCTCATTTAATCCTTACAGCGATTCTCTGAGAAGTACCATTATCATCTCCATTTTACAGAGGAGGAACACGAGGCACAGAGACCATCACCCCAAGCAGTTGTTAAAAACACACACCCACTGAGTTAGAATCCCCAGGGAAGAGGCCCTGGCACTGATATTTTAAAGCAAGCCCACCCCCTAATCTCTTTGTGGACCAGGTAGTTTGGGGAAACAGTTGGCCACTAGGGGACAGGAGCCAGCGGCAGATCCTGAGTGGCAAAGATGGCTCGTTCTGTCGCAGTGATGGTACAGCTCATTAGCTCATTGTTCCTCTCCCTTGCTCCCAACAGTAACCAGAGCACCGCCCCCACCAGAGCCCAGGGTTGAGGCAAAGCCTGAGCCCCCACCCCAGCCCCAGCCGGAGCCAATCAAGGAGGAAGTCCCACCACCTCCACCACCGCCCCCTCCTGCACCTAAGGTTCGGGAGCTGACGGTTGGCATCAATGGGTGAGTGGCCCGAGCGCTTCCCAAAGCTTTAGGGCCGACCCCTAAAGCTCTAGCCCACTGGTAGAGGCTGTGCAGCCTCTACTCCGTAGGGCTTCCTTGGTGGCTCAGCTGAAGAATCTGCCTGCAATGCAGAAGACCTGGGTTTGATCCCAGGGTTGGGAAGACCCCCTGGAGAAGGAAATGGCAATCCACTCCAGTATTCTTGCCTGGGAAATCCCATGGACATGGACAGAGGAGCCTGGTGGGCTACAGTCCATGGGGCTGCAGAGTCGGACATGATATAGCGACTAAACGACGACTCTCCATTACTAAGGCGGGCGTTTCCTCATGTCTTACCAATGCTTTCATCCTGCCCATCCTGGAGAAACACAGGGATAAAGTCAAGAGGGCTGCCCCTTCAGAGAGCTCACATTTGGGCAAAGTCATTGAATATGGAACACGGCAGCTCAGTGGTGAACAGTGTGGAACTTGGGGGGAGAGTAAGACTGAAGAGGGCTGTTAGCCAGGGACTCAGGGAAGGCCTCTGGGAAGGGACACTGGGGTCCGACAATGTCCTGAGTGACGACGGGACAGCAAGCAACAGCTATGGGGTGCAGAGGGCATCTGAGTGTTCTAAGGACAGGCAGGAATTCGGCACAGCTGGTGGGCGGTGGCACAAGCAAGGGAGAAGAGGAGGGAGATGGGGGTTTCCCCCATCCCCACAAAGGGGCCTGGAGGACCGTAGTGAGGAGTTTGGATCTGGTTTTACTGATAGATGGGGATAGAGGTGTTCCTTTTTCAGCTCAAAAGATATAATCTGACCTGAAGTTCTACAGGATGCACCCAGCTACGAAGTGAGGAATAGGGGAGAGAGGACAGAGAGGCAGAGACACAAAGCAGTGGAAACGGGAGAGGTCATGTGAGCAAAATGACACTAGCCCGCACAGGGATCGGACTGTCTTCCCCAGACTAAGACATCCCACCCAGTCCCCCTGAGCAGGCCTCTTCTCTGTTAGCCGCCCCCTCCTCTGTCTGCTAGCTGAGGACTCTGAGGACAAAGCCCCAACCTTCTCCCTGGCAGATTCGGACGCATCGGTCGCCTAGTGCTGCGTGCCTGCATGGAGAAGGGCATTAAGGTGGTAGCAGTGAACGACCCATTCATTGACCTGGAATATATGGTGAGCAGCAGACAAAAGGCAAGGTGGGAGACAGTGGGACTGAAGTGGGGAAGGGGTTGGGGGAGCTCTCTGGAAGGCTCCCAGCTGCCCTGTGGACCCCTCACAGTAGGAGAGGGGGGGCGCTGCTCCCTAGGGATGCTCACTCCCCATCCACCCCAGGACTAGAAGTCATTCTGTCTCCTGCAGGTGTACATGTTTAAGTATGACTCCACCCATGGTCGATACAAGGGGAGCGTGGAACACAAGAATGGACAACTGGTTGTCGATAACAATGAGATCAGTGTCTTCCAGTGGTAAGGGCGGCTGTCAGATGCCAACCTGCAACATATTAATGCAGGGGTTGTAGAGGTGATTAGAAGGGGATTCCAGGCTCTCATGGAGGGTTCAATTTGTAACCCCCCAAATTGTATGTGCATATGCTTCCAGGTACTGGTTTGGAGAGGTGATCTCAGAGAAGCCCCTGGCCCCTAGAATGGTGAAGCACTAATCTAGAAAGATGCCCCACTGTACTCAAAATACTTTTTATTTAATACACATGAGCATGTTTTCTCTCAGGCATATCAGCTCAACCTGTCTAAAATTCAACTCTTGATTATCCTTCAAGCCTCCAATCTATTTATCCCCCTGCCCAGGAAATGGCATCACCATCTAGCCAACTACTTCAATCCAGTTCCTACATAGCAGCCACAGAAGCTTTCTTAAACATCAGCTGGACCTGGTTACCCTCCTCTCCATCCCCACTTAAATCCTCTAGTGGTTTCCCATCACCCCACAAACAAAATCCCAGCTGCTGACGGGACTCCCTACCAACTATGTGCCCCATGCCCCAGCCCCTCCATGTCACCAAAGACACACTGGCCATCAACCTCTTGAAACCCTGCTCCAGCACCTCTTAGAACCCACTTCACCCAGTTCTCACTGATACAAACACTCCTCCTTCACCTAAAGATGTATTTGTGGTTTTTTAAATATTTATTTGGTTACCTCAGGCCTTGGTTGCGGCCCATGGGCTCAGTGGTTGCCATACGTAGGCTTAGTTGCCCTGCTGCATGTGGGATCTTAGTTCCCCAACCTTCGGAATCAAACCAGTGCCCCCTGCATTGCAAAGTGGATTCTTAACCAATGGACCAGCAGGGAAGTCCCTTAAAGATGTTTAGAATCTACTAAGTCAAAATCAGTAACAACTAGATGTTTACTAAGCTTCAGGTACACTTTCAAAATAGCAGAAAAAAAAAAAAAAGTGAAATTTATAAAATGGGAATCAGTAAATCTCCTTTATCTAAGGTAAATTAGCCACTGCTCGCCCTGTGGCTGCCTTCCATTTAACATACACGCACGTTTGCAAGCCGTCTCCAGCTGCAGGCAAGATCCACGGCCTTCCCAGCACTCTTCCCAGCAGGTCCACTCTCAGCCCCGCTGCCCATCGGTGGTCAGGTGCGGGTGGAGGTGAGGACTGGAGAGTCAGAATGAGAGAAGCTGGCTGACCCCAATTTGAAGTCATGACAGCAAAAACAACTCCAGATTCCAGCAGAGCAGTCGTTGCTCAGAGTCCTTTCCTTCCTGGGCCTGGGCACCATTATCCCTGTCCCCTAGGTACTCTCCCAGTGCTGCTCCGGCCCCACACAGCCACCCCCTGTGTGTGCCCCACTTGGGTGCCGCCTCCTCTGGTGCCTGCAGTCCTTTTTCTCCCTTCCCCACTGCTCTGCATTGCAGCCCTGTGGATGCCCTCTGGGCTGTCTGCACAAGCAGTGTGGCTTATGTGTATGCTTTACCCTGCTCCACCCTTCCTGTTGCGTGACCCTGGGCAAGGGAACGAAGCTTGGTTTCCCTGTGTATCTGATGGGGATGCTGATCATACCCACCACAGCCGGAGCAGAGAGAAGGGCCAGAGGTGTGCGGGGAGCACCAGGAAGGTCCTCCTCCCACCAGGCCTCACGCAGCCCCCGCGCAGGGAGGGTCCCGTCAGTCTGCAGTACCACTGTTGCTCTGGCACCTGTGGGCACAGGCTCTGGCCCCCTGGGTAGACTCTACTTCTTTGAAGAACGAATGAATAGAATCCTCAGAACAGGCCCCTGGGCAGGAAGGCAGGGCCCATGACAGCCTAGGAGAGGGGGCTGGGGTCTCCAGGGGCACCGACTCTGCCGCATGCCAGCTCCCCAACTGCTGCAGAGAAATTTGTTGAAGGGCCCTTCCCCCAACTTGGAAGGAAGAAAAAGGGAAGGGGGGGATAAGAGAAGAGCTGCTTGGGTCAGATGATGAAAAGGGGGACCTGCCAGATGACCACAAAGTGAGAAGAACCATGCGTGGTGCCCAGGGAGATGAAGAAGCTGCTCATTCCTGCCACACGGCCTGGCAGGAAGGCCTCCGGTCAGCCTTTCTCAAATGGTGAAGGCCAGGGACTATGAAGGGGAGGCCAGGCAGGGGAGAGACCGACTGACGGCGTTGTCACCCCTCCACAGCAAGCAGCCCAAAGAAATCCCCTGGAAGTCTGTCGGGAGCCCCTTTGTGGTGGAGGCCACCGGTGTGTACCTGTCCTTAGAGGAAACTAAGGTAAGTTGGGAGACACCCGGGGCTGCCTGGGTGGGGTGGCACTCGAAGCGCCTCACGACACTCTGCTTCTTCTCCAGCCCCACATCGAGGCAGGAGCCCAGCGTGTGGTCATCTGTGCGCCGTCTCCAGACGCACCCATGTTTGTCATGGGGGTGAACGAAAAGGAATATAACCCCGGCTCCATGAAAATCGTCAGGTAACGACGTATGGGCAGCAATATTCTGCAGGGTGTGCCTGAAGGACAAGCCTGGGGGTGGGGGGGGTGGGGGAGATAGGAATCCATCTCACCCTCACCACTCCCCCTCGGCCCCTGGTGCTGTCTTCACTTCACTCCACTTCTTCCCACGGTCTTAGCAGCCCTCTTGTTCATGTTACCCTAAAGCCATCAGTTAGAAATGCTCTCAGAACATGCTTGGGGAGCTTCCCCTCCCCACTGCTCCCTCATCCCCAGCCCAAGTTTTCAGCAAACCAAGTCTGTGTGCAAACCCTGAGGGTCGGGCAAGAGGGAGAGGGGCGGCTCTGCGGCTCACCTCATGGTGCCCTGGCACTCCTGGCTGTTTCAGCAATGCATCCTGCACCACCAACTGCCTGGCCCCCCTCGCCAAGGTCATCCATGAACGATTTGGGATTCTGGAAGGGCTGATGGTGAGCTGGGGAGAGGGGGTGGGGCCGGAGACACAGCTGGGAGCCTGTATCTCTTCCTCCCGTACTTGCTACATGTGTGGAGTTAACAGGGAGAGGCTGGATTTCTGGGTGGGGAGAAGCCCACCAGTGGTGACATCCTTTGAACTCTGGATCCTGCCTGCATGTGCTCCTCCTGTGGATGGGTGGTGGTGGCCCTGCCAACCTCCACACCTGGACCGCTAACCTTGGGCCTGGGAAGAAGCAGCCTAGCAGCCGGGAAGGCCTCACCTTGGCCCTCTTCCTCCCCAAGACCACAGTCCATTCCTATACGGCCACCCAGAAGACAGTGGACGGGCCGTCAAAGAAGGCCTGGAGAGACGGACGTGGCGCCCACCAGAACATCATCCCAGCCTCCACGGGGGCTGCCAAGGCTGTGGGCAAAGTCATCCCAGACCTCAAAGGGTATGAGGGCGTGAGGCTGCAACTGGGGTGGGGGCGCACCCCAGGAGGACTGGACTGGCCCCCAATCCCGGAGGTGTCCAGTGTGGGGAAAGCAGAGACAAGGGGGAATGGTGGCAAGGCCCCTGCGTTCTGACTTCTGCCCCTGCTGTGGGTTTCTTCAGGAAGCTAACAGGAATGGCATTCCGAGTGCCAACCCCAGACGTGTCTGTGGTGGACCTGACCTGCCGCCTGGCCCAGGCTACCCCATACTCAGCCATCAAGGATGCCATCAAAGCAGCAGCCAAGGGGCCCATGGCTGGCATCCTTGCCTACACGGAGGATGAGGTAGGGGCTGAGAAGGAATCCTGGGAAGAGCCCTCTGGGGAGGGAGCGTGATTTTCCGTTCGCCAAGGAGTTGTTTGCAGTGTATTAAGATAGGACCTGCAGGACTGGGAAGGTCAGCTCTCCCCACCAGATCAGGGTCTCTGCACTTGCTCCCCGTTGGTCTGGACTACTTTTCCCTCAGGTAGCCACAGAGTGAGTCCTCACCTTCTCCAAGTCACTACTTAAACCTCTCGCCTCTTCTTTTTGTAGCCCCGGTCTTTACTTGAAATGTCATTTCATGGTCACTGTTGGCTCTGCTAGCATGAACACTCCGAGACAGTAGTGACCTTGGGACTCCTTTTTCACTTCCGTAGCTCCAGCCATCTTCCCAGGGCCTGGCATGCAGCAGGTGTTCAACACATGCTTAATGAACAAGACAAGGACTCCCATTTTTCAACACTTGCTTTGGGCCGTCCCAGCCCATGCTTCCCTGTGAGGAATGGGTATCACCTCCCTCTGCTCCACCAGTCCACTCTGGTGCTGTCTCCCTGCTTTAGCTCCTTCAAGTCCACCCTCCCAGAGCTGCCGGGATCTCTTAGATCACATCATCCTCAAAGGTGGAAACCTTCCTGTAGCCTTCCACCATGCTAGGGTCAAACCCCCAGGGCCCTGGTGCTCCAGTTCCTTCCACCTCAGACCCTACTGAGGGGTGGAGCTGACCAGATCCTCCTAGTTGTCGAGAGCAGGGCTCACCACCTCCCCTCAAGGACCTCTGGCAACTCATTCCCCTTACAGGATTCCCAGGAAGAGATGTCTGTTGGTGCAGCATCAAAGGCTGTTTGCAGTCTGTATCCTTTAGCCTGGCCCCTACCTCCAAAGCCCCCCATGAGTCTCCCTCATACCCTGTCCCCAGAACCTGGACAGAGTGGGGCTCCATCAAACACTGTGCGCCCAAGAGACTGAGCTCCTGAAGGTCCTTCTTCGGCGACCTACGCTTATCTTTGAAATTCTGATGTTCAGGTCGTGTCCACGGACTTCCTTAGCGATACCCACTCGTCTATCTTCGATGCTACGGCCAGCATCGCGCTCAACGACACCTTCATTAAGCTCATCGCCTGGTAACGGGGGCAGGGGTCAGAGACCGTGGTGGGCAGAGTGGCAGCGGTCGGAAAGGTTCCCTTGAACCCCCTGCATCCCTCCCTCCCCAGGTACGACAATGAACATGGATACAGTTACCGGGTGGTGGACCTCGTCCGCTACATGTTCAGCAGAGACAAGTGAAGCAGGCTAGCCCGCCTCTGCTTCCCATTGCTCCCGGGCCGGAACCTGTTTTTCCTATCCCCGTCCTCGGCCCTCTAGGGAAAGGTGGGAGTCCCCGAGCGAGGGGCCCGTGCCGCTCGGCCAGTGGTAAAATAAAAACCCAGAGTGCTCACAGCTGCGCGCCATGTCTCTGCGCCGGTCACGACGGGGTCGGATCCGAGATCCAGACCCGCGCCGCATGCGCTAGCTCGGTCCGGGCGTGCGAACCCCGATGCCTCTCCCGAGAGGCCGGGACGGCGCGGGCTCCAGCTCCGGTTCGGGGTCTTTGCTGGCCGCCACCGGGCGTCGCGGCGGAGCCGGATGACGTCAGCGCGCCGCGCCACGGACTCCGGCTCCCAGAAGGCCGCGCGGGCCGCGGCGGAGGCAGGTGGGCTCCAGGCCCGGGCTCGGGCGCCAGGCCGCCGAGGCAGAGAGGCGCCCTCCGGCGGGCCAGGCGGCCGTCGTCATGACGCTCTTCCACTTCGGGAACTGCTTCGCCCTGGCCTACTTCCCCTACTTCATCACCTACAAGTGCAGCGGCCTGTGAGTGCGGGGAGGCCGCGGGGCGGTGGGAAGAGGGGCCGCGGGACGGTGGGAAGCGGGGGCCGCGGTTCGAGCCGACCCTTCACCGCCCACTCTCGCAGGTCGGAGTACAACGCCTTCTGGAAGTGCGTCCAGGCCGGGGTCACCTACCTGTTCGTGCAGCTGTGCAAGGTGAGGGCGCCAGCGGTGCCGCGCTAGGGCTCGGGGCACCCGCGTCTCTGCCCCCGCCCGGACCCCCGAGGTGGGGCCACTCCCCACCCCAACCGAGTGCTCCAGAATGGCCGGGGAAGCCGAACTTCGAAGGGCTGAAACCCGAGGAGAGGTCCCCGAGCAACTTTTGAATAGCACTTTTAGTAAAACTGAAACATTGAATTACATGGCCAAGAGGATTTTGGATACTAACTAGTAAGAGCCGCTGACTAACCCCCAAGTCCCACCAACACTGTTACTACTGCCCTGGTGGGTAGCCAGCCCCTGTGCCTCCAGACCTGACCTCGATCCCCTCTGATCACCACAGAACCCAGACTTCCAAGCCCTTGCCCTCAATCACCCAAGCTCCTGCCTTCTTGCTGCTCTCTGGTGATCCCTCTTCCACATGGAGCCCCCACAGAACCCCATTGTACTCCCCTCGACATACTAACTTCCCACCCAATCCACGTGGTTGCTCTCCCTCACCTTGAGGTGACCTCTCTGTGTTCTGGTCTCAGATGCTGTTCTTGGCCACTTTCTTTCCCACCTGGGAAGGCGGCATCTATGACTTCATTGGGGTGAGTGGGGGCAAGGGAGGGGGAGGGAGTACAGGAGTGGGGGCCCCTGGCACCTGTGCTTACTCAAGCCTCAACCTGACCCACAGGAGTTCATGAAGGCCAGCGTGGACGTGGCAGACCTGATAGGCCTAAACCTTGTCATGTCCCGGAATGCCGGCAAGGGGGAATACAAGATCATGGTTGCTGCCCTGGGCTGGGCCACCGCCGAGCTCATTATGTCCCGGTGTGTGCAGCAGCCTGGAGCCCAGACTCCTGAGAAAGGACACCTGGGTTCCAGGGGGTGCTGGAGGGCGGGGGCTCACTCAGCTTCTGGGTGCTGAGGGTGCCTGGGTACTGGAGAATCCCTCCCTTTGCCTTCCTCAGCTGCATCCCCCTCTGGGTTGGAGCTCGGGGCATTGAGTTTGACTGGAAATACATCCAGATGAGCATCGACTCCAACATCAGCCTGGTACGCAGTCCCACTTACCCCACACACACCTCCTTTGCTGGTGGCTCTACTCTTGATGCCCAGCCCTGACTCCCTGCTTCCCTCCAGGTCCATTACATCATCGCCTCTGCCCAGGTGTGGATGATAACACGCTACGACCTGTACCACACTTACCGGCCAGCAGTCCTCCTCCTGATGTTTCTTAGCGTCTACAAGGCCTTTGTCATGGAGTGAGCGGGGTGGGGTTGGAGGCCGGGTCCAGATGGGTCAGGTTTTCTCTTCTCCCTCCCTCATTATGCTGTTTCCCCCACAGGACCTTTGTCCACCTCTGTTCCCTGGGCAGCTGGACGGCACTGCTGGCCCGAGCGCTAGTGACGGGACTGCTGGCCCTCAGCACCTTGGCCCTGTATGTCGCCGTTGTCAACGTGCACTCCTAGGCTTGGCATCCCAGACTTTCACATACCTTCTCCCCGTCCCCAGGTTCAGTGAAGTAAACAGTATTTGGAAAGTTGTTTCTGCCTCCGTTTCTCTCTCTGGAACTGTCTGCCAATACTGTGCTCACCGGGGTCCCAGAGGCCCTCATTTTGGTTTTGGACCCAGGTAGACAAGCCGGGAAACTAGGCAGCATTGATTTGTCCTATGTTCCTGGACCAGCTCCTCTGCTCCTTGTTTTCTCTGAGTTGACTGAGGGCTTGTAGACAGTCTTTGAGCAGTGGCAGAGCCTGGGCCCTCAGGGAACAGGTGACAGAGGGGAGCTAGAATCCAAGAGATGATTCTTGAGGGCTTCTCCTCACTGCCTTAAGCTGGCCGTCTCCCACGTGGCCCTTCCCTGGCTGGTCACCTCCTCAGCTCCTGGTCCCAAACCTTCCCCCCATCCACCTTTTGTATGGGAACTAAGGGAATCTATATGAAACCCCATCTTACTAGTTCACCCTTCTCTGCTTACAACCATCTAGGGCTCCTCACACCAGAGCAGTCCACTGGACCCTTGGTTTTATCTTTGAGGATCTATTTTGCGATTCTGAGGTCCTCAGTGCGCTGACTCATTTCTGTGGCCCTAGGATTAAACTGTGGCCTGAGTCTTCTTAGGGTGGAAAACAGAGACAGCTGCAGCCCAGTAGCAGAGCCCACCAGTGTGGCTGTTACCCTGAATACCACCCTGCTCATCCCAGTCCTTCCATGGTCAAGTGAGGCCAGCTTCCTTCTGCTTACCTCCCCTTCTCTAAGGGGGATAGGTTAGAAACAGGGTGTTGAATGGCATTTTTAAGCTCCACCCAGCTGCAAACCCTGACCACATGGGAAGGTGCACCCCAGCCCTGGTGTTCCCAGTGGGATCCCCCAGGACATGAGATAGAGCAGGTGCCCCTTCCCTCCCTCTCTCTCTCCTTCCCTTCCTGCCTCTCTCCCTTCCTGCCTCCCTCCCTCCACTAGGCTCTCCAGGTCCTGCCATAATGTTACTTGTCCCGGGGCCTAGGAAAGCACCAAACAGATCTGTGCAGCTCTACTCTGAGTCTTGGTGTTTCCAGAGGCAGCATTTACCTTCAGATGGGGCACCCACCATGTAGCCCTCCTTCTCATTGCTCCTAGTCAAGACAGGGTTCCCAGGGGCCTTGGGATGGGGTGGGGAGGGGAGTGAGAGGTCATCATGAGTTTGATAAGAAAAGGGGGTGGATGGGGCGCTCCCCAAGCCCATATGGGTGGATGTATAAGGGCATTGCTTTCTCCCGTACCCTCCTCCCATGCCCCTCCTAGCCCTGAGCACATACAGGGAAGGTTGCAGAAATGACTATTCAACAACTATCTGCTGAGCAGGGACTCTGATCCAGGTCTCCTACTGGTGGCCATCTGTCTGTGAAGTAGTCCCAGTCCCAGCTTTCATGGGGCTCCGAGACTGAATGGGAGCATGCAAGCCAGAGGGATCAGAACTGATGGTGAACCCTGGCCAGGATGGTGGCCCTGGTAGTCTACAGTGATAAGGGCTAGGAAGGGAAAAGACGGCTGTCTGTCTCCTGGAGGAAAGGGTGTGTGAGCTGAGGCTTAAAGAGGGTGAGTTCATGGGGCAAAGAGAAGAAAGTGGGTGTCAAGGCCCTGCTTTTCAAGGAGTTAAGTCCTTGAAATCAAGAGAGAGGGCCTGGCCTTTCCAGTGAAACAAGAACTAGTTGGAATGAGTTCAGGGAGCTGTGTGTTTTTATCTTGCCAGGTGGGCTGGGGGTGGGGAGTAGGGAGATGACCAGTGAGAAAGGAAGGAGTCCAGGGTAATAGAATTGTGGTGTTTGTGAGCACCCCTGAGGGCTCACGACGTTTCCCAGGGAGAAGGAGCCAGAATGATAGGAGCAGGTTTGGAGGATGATGCAGAGGCCAGTGTAGGCCCCCTTGAACATGCCAGGGGAGGCTGGGGACAGATGTGGGCATCACTGCAGAGACAGCTGAGGCTGGTAGGGGTGTGGGGACTGTGCTGATCAGGAAGGAGAAGCCTGGGGTCCAGCCAGAGAGACTTGTCAAAGAACAGGGAAGAGAGGCAGGAAAGAGGACTGGGGAAAGGAGTGGCAAAAGTAGGTGGGGACTGTGGACAGGGGAATTTCCAACAGTTGGAGGATTAACTTTTCAGGTGATGGGGTGTGAGGAGGGGACCTGTGACTTTTAGCCTCCAGGAGTCGGTTGGGACTAACCAGCAATAGGGTGCCCACTGCAGCTGCAAAGGTGTAAGTGGAATCCAGAAACTCCTGTGAACAGGGAGGGGCTGCTTCAGGTGGAAACAACTCTGACACCTGTTGAGGAGCCTCCAGAGATGGAAAGGGGTACTAAGAAAGGAAAGCCCAGAGGCGGTGTTTAGCTAGTGGTACAGTTTAAAGGCACTACTCTGGAGCGTGCCCATGGTCAAACCAGCTTGCCCAGAAATGCTGTCACTCTCGGCAAAGAACTGGGAATTCCTTCTCCCAGGCAACGTTTACTGAGTACCTACTATGTGCCAGGTTGTGTTCTAGAAACTGGAGATAACAGCTTGGAACAAACAGCCCCTGAATTGTAGGAACAAAAGGGCTCATGAAAAAAAAACCAAGATGACAATGCCCAGCACCAAATAGAAGCACAGTCAGTATGAGCTGGTTTATTACTATTATGCAGACACAAGTGTGTTTTTAAAGACTTGCTGGCCTGGAGTCCTAAGGAAAGACCCACCTCGTAGGAGCTGTGAACCCCCACTCCCCTTCAAAGCGCCCCCTACCCTTAAGGTGGGGGCTTCCCTGAGGCCAGCTCAGAGAACTGGGCCTAGGGACGGAGGGTGGGGAAGGGGAGTGGGGGAGGTCTCTCTGAGGTTTGAGTTGTTGTGGGCTACAAGAGCTGACACAGATGGGGCTGGAGCTCGACTGCTCAGATGTTTTGGCAGCTGTTCAGAGGTGTCCCCCACCTCCACCCCTGCTGTAGTGGGTACAAGGATGATTTGAAGGCAGCGGTCCTTCTAATAGTAGAGCTCCTGGTCCCACCAGCCTGGGAGGTAGAAAGAGAGAAAAGAGACTCAGTGCTGGGGATTTCGGGTGAGTATGTGGGAGCCAGGGGCTCAAAG
Source organism: Odocoileus virginianus (assembly GCF_023699985.2). Lineage (NCBI taxonomy): Eukaryota > Metazoa > Chordata > Mammalia > Artiodactyla > Cervidae > Odocoileus > Odocoileus virginianus. The sequence continues at coordinate 15,278,979 of NC_069693.1, read as the reverse complement.
GTGACAGCTCAGTGGTGGTTTCATACGGCAGGTCAAGGGTTTAGAGGTCAAGTACTGGAAATCAAACGTCAAGGCAGTAGCTCTAAGAGAAAGTTTCAGCCCTCCATCCCCAGGCCTCTAGGCTCCACACTCACTTCCTGGGCAACAGCGGACTCCAAGTTTCCGGATCTCATCATAGACAAAGATGAGCAGGCCAAAGGGCATGGGGACCAGCCACCACTGGTACCTGAAGGCACAGGCAAGATGGCAAGGTCAAGGCTACCCCCAGGTCTGTGTCCCGCAGGCCCACCTGATGCCCACGGCTCACAGCCCCTCACCGAATAGGCATGAAGTTGAAGATGTTGGGCATGCCAGGGCAGTAGCACAGGAAGCAGCCGATGCAGACCTGGAACACGATGGCAATCACCAGGATCCTGTTCCTGCAGGTGGGGCGGGCGGGACAAAGACAGGCCAGGAGGAGATGGGGACCAGATGGACACCAGGGAGCTGGGTCAGAGGGGGTCAGATAGCAGCTGCAGGGAGATGTTCTAAACACCGAACCCTGGTGTCCCCCACTGGACGCTGGCCCTACACCAGGAGTGGTCAGTATCACCCCTTTAGCTGATGAAACATGGAAGAGCCAGTTGAGATGCACGGGGTGGGAGCTCTTGGCCAGCTATTGATAAGAAACATTAGCACCTGGCCCTGGCACATCCAGTGCTGGGGTCTGCGGGCTGAAGCAAGCCCTGGTTAAGACCTGCTGGGGCTCGGAGGGCAGGGTGGGGGTGGGGCTGTGGCCGGCTGGGGACACCTGAAGAAGCCCTGCTGGAAGGCAGAGAGGCGGCGTGTCTTGCGGATGAGCACGTCAGCGATCTGGCACATCTCGATGCTGATGAAGAATACGGTGTAGCAGGTATACTGCTGGTACAGGCGCTGCCCGAACGTCTGTGGACCCAGAGGCAACAAAAGCCGCCTGAGCCCAGGCGGAGAGCCTCTGCAGCCAGCCGGGCACACGGGGCCTGGGGCCACGAGCCCCTCAATACTCTGTCCTTGTGTCAGAGGCTGGGGCGGGGACAAAGGAGAGATGCAGGATCTGCCAGGTTTGCAGGACCCCAGAGTGCAGGGCCTAGAAACCTGGTCTGCTGAGCTTAGATGTCAGTGCCTGGCCAATCGGTAGGTCAGGTCAATGGCCTTCATAATGAAAGGAGGGATGCAGGATTTCCTGGGCACCCTAAAGGGAGCACCTGGGAAAAGGGAATTCGAACCCTAAGGCAGGGTACAGAGTTTGGTGACTCCAGGACCCGGGAAGACAGCAAACGTGAGCCAGACTGGCCTTTGAGGAATGCGGCTCAAGCCACATTTAGAGGGGGCAGCCATGGTTCATCAGTCCATGTCTTCAGTATAACTATGTCTATACACACCACTCATTGTGTAAGGAACAATTACTATGCTCCAGGTACCAAGTGTTTTGCATGTATTATCTCACTGAATCCTCCCAATAATCCTATGAGGTAGATTGGTGGTATTCAAACTTTGACATACATCAGAATCCCCCAGAAGAACTGGTTAAAATGCGGGCCCCACCCCTAGAGTTTCTGACCCTAGAGATCTGAGGGAAAAACTGAGATTTTTCAAACAAGTTCCCAGGTGTTGCTGATGCTGCTGGTCTGCGGACCACAGTGTAAAAATCAATAAGGTGAAAGTCACCGAGATAAGACATGAGCATGCTGTCCACTTTAGAGGTGGGAAAACTGAGGCACAGAGAAGCAAGTGACTTCGCCCAGTGTCACACAGCTGTGAGGAGCAGTGGCAGACAATGAACCCAAGCAGTCTGGTTCCAAGATCTATTTTCTTAACACAACAGTAAATGTTCAGGGGGAATGTCCTGATCTGTCACTCCACAGAGAAAAATAAACACACCTGCCAGCCAGATCTAGCCTCTCTGTGTGCTAGCTTTCACCTAAGTCAGCCACACAAGCAAATACTCTGTGTCAATCATGCTGCTGCAGGGAAAATAACAGGATACTGGGGGGTGGGGCGGGATCCTGATTCCACACCTGAGATGATGTCTTGCTATCAGGGCAGAGAGATGACCTATCTGCAGCTAGGGTCATCAGAAATGAGAGTTTGGAGCTCAAGACTGTGGTGGGAAAGACCCCAGAACTGGCAAAGAGCTTGGGTGTCCAGGAGGCTCTGACTGAGCTCAGTCATGCATGGAGGAGTGAATGTGGGCCACACTCAAGGAAGGTGGCACTGGAAACTCAGAGAATGGGGGCAGGGACTCACCCACTCCTGGCCATAGCTGTCCTGCAGATCTTGGAGGTGGTGGTCCTCCCACTGCGGCCGCAGTCCCACACACAGCAAAGGGAACCAGCCCTCCTGGGCCATGGCCGTGAAGTAGTCAGTGAAGCCAGCGAATGACTGGATCGCACCTGGGGGAGAAGCAAGGAAACACAGGGAGACAGAGATGGAGAGACAGAGTCAGGAACATGCAGAAATAGTAGCAAGGAGACAGACAGGAACACAAACAGTGGACAGACAGAGAACACTCCAAGAGAGATCGACAGTGACACAAGAGACAGTCCACAGGGAGAGGCGGGGACAGACACACACTCAGAGAACCCGAAAAAGACAGGAGGCAATGACCCAGAGGCAAGGTCAAGGAGAACGAGGCCAGAGACAGAGGAGGGACCCAGGGGACCACAGAAGCCATCGTGTGCAGACAAAGACTCAGAGAACAACAGACACCCAGGATCAAAGGCAGACATCAAGATCCAGAATAAGGCAAAGCCCCTGGTAGAGGCTCCACAGTCGGCAAGTGGTCCCGCAGGACAGCCCTGCACCGCCCGCCCCTCCGCCCCCACGGGCACACACCGATCTGGAAGTAGGAGTAAGCAGCCAGGGGCTCATTGACCAGTCGGTCCCGCTTTGGGTTCCGTGGACGCAAGTGCATGATGTCACTCTCAGCCTTCTCGTATGCCAGGGATACTGATGGGAACTGGCCAGGAGTGGAAAGAACCAGGGTTGGCAGTTTGCCTGGGCCCCCGTCCCTGACTCTTTGGACCCCCTTCCTCTCTGCAGTGGGCAGGGACAGAACTGAGGTTAGGAGGTGAGACCCACAGTGATCACACAGTCACACCTGCCTGGACAGCCTGAGTCCAGCTGGCCCTTTTCCACATGTGTGTCCACATCTGCCCTGGTGTCCATCTCCATGGGAACGTCTGTGTTTATCTCTGCTATTGTGTGTTCTCTCTGTCTCTGTCTCTGTCTTTCTCCCTTCTCCTCCTCCTCCCCTCTGTTTCTTCTCTGGGCTCCTCTGGTCTTGACGGCTTTCCCTGTTGCATGTTCTGTCTCTCTCTGTCCCTTACTTTCTTGGTTTTTTTCTTGTTGTTGTTCCTGTCTCTTGTCTTGTGCTGTGATTATGTCTCTGTGTTCCTGTCTCTTTATCTCTCTTTGTCACTATCTCTGCATCTCTTCTGTCTCTCTGTGGTCTCCTCCTTGTCCCCTACCCGTCTGTTTGTGGCCGCAGAGTGGCAGCAGTGTGCTAACCGAGGACAGAGGCTCGGGGCACCAGCCTGCCTGGGCTTGAATTAGCTGTCTGACCTGGGGCAAGGCACTCAAGCTGTCTAAGCTTCAATTAGCTCATCGGTAAAATGGGGATGATGAAATAAAACTCATCTCATAGAGTAGTTATGAGGACAAAATGAAGTAATTAACATATACCTGGCCCAGAGCAAGCATTGTGTAAATGCTGTCAAATAAATCTGTGACATGATCATGCATCTGGCTGTATTCGTGGCTTTATCTGAGGCTTTTTTCTGTCTGTCTGCCTTGAGGTCTATTTGACACTGTTTATCTGTCCATCTCTGTTGGGGAATGTCTGTCTGCAATCCAAGCAGACAGATAGCTGTGTCTGGTAAAATCTCTGAGTGTCCATATCTGAGTCCATGTGTATCCTTGAGTCTGTCCATGCCTACCTAAACGTCCACCTGTGTGTCTATGTCTGTAATTCTGTCCATGGCTATCTTCCTGCCTTCTTGTGTGTCCACACCTGGCTGTCTGTTGTACACACATCTGTATCACTCTGATTCCAAGACTGTCCGTGATGGTCTCTATCACGCCTGCCTGTGGGCATATGTCTCTGGGCACTGTATGGGTGGGGGCATCGGGGTCGTAGACTCACGATGTCAGTACAGAGTTCTATGAAGAGGATGGTGATGCATCCAAGCGGCAAGGGCACACTGACAGTGATATAAATGAGATACGGTGTCAGCTCAGGGATGTTCTTGGTCAGCGTATAGGCGATGGACTTCTTCAGGTTGTCAAAGATCAGTCGGCCTGTGGGGGGACAGCAGGCACCTCAGTCTCCCCCTAACTCATTTCCTCCCACACCCACACTGCTGGCCTCCATCTCTGATCTGGTCCAGACCCTGCTCCACGCCTGTCACAATGGAGGCGAAGTTGTCATCAAGCAGGATCATATCTGCTGCATTTTTGGCAGCATCCGAGCCGGCAATGCCCATGGCCACGCCGATGTCGGCCTTCTTCAGGGCTGGGGAGTCATTCACACCATCTCCTGTCACGGCCACGATGGCACCCTGCAGGCAGTGAGTACAAGTGGGAGGGTGGTCAATGACAGGGCAGCCCAGAGCCAGCCCAACCCATCTGCCCGCCTTCATCATCAGGGTCACACCAGTCGCTGGCAGCTCTCCACAATCACCAGCTTCTGCTGGGGACTGGTACGAGCGAACACCATCTCAGGGTGGGTCCGCAGTGCCTCGACCAGTTCTGATGGGTCCATGTCCTTCAGCTGCATGCCATTAATCACACAGGCGCGGGCATCCCTAGAAAGGGAGGTGGGAGGACATCACTGGGGCCTCAGTCCATGTGGAGTGTGGGAAGAACTACAAGGAGGACATAAGGGGGCTTACTTCCGGTTAACCTGGTCCACGGGCACACGGAGGCGGGCAGCGATGTCCTCCACTGTCTCACTGCCTTCTGAAATGATGCCCACACTGGCTGCAATGGCCTTGGCTGTGATGGGGTGGTCACCTGTCACCATGATCACCTGAAGGAGGAACCAGCAGACTCCTGACCCCTTCAGATTAACCCACTCTTCCTGTCTGCCCCAGTGGACATTCCTCAGCCACAGTGATTGGTTCAAGGATGAACAGGTAACTGAATGTGGAATAACTGCCAACGATGCACTCTTTTTTTGGTGTGATGGCTAAACAGGTGGGATGTTATTTAGTTGGAGCTGCTGGGTGGTGGTCAACTTTGCCCACCAAAATGGAGGACTGCTTGAGAAAAAAGCCAGCAGAGAGAAAAGCAGAGCTGAGACATGGAGAAAGGCAAATTCCTAAAGACACTGAACTCCTGGATCCAGCTATACCCAAACCTTCATTCCCCAGAACTTTTCAGTTCTTGAACCAATGTCTTCCTTTGTGGTTCAAGCTGTTTTCAGGTGGGTTTCTGTCACAGGGTTGCTCATCCTCAAATACTGTCACCCTTTGTTCTCACCCCTGCCTGGCCCTCTCCCCAGGGGCATACCCGGATGCCTGCTGTGCGGCACTTGAGCACAGCATCAGGAACAGTGGCCCGGGGTGGGTCTATCATGGATACGAGTCCCGCAAAGCACAGGCCACTGGTTGGAAAGTTCATGGCCTCCACGTCAAAGGCGTAGCCATGTGGGTAGTCCTTCTCACTCAGGTAGAGCTGGCAGAAGCCTGACCAAAAAACAAGGAAGTCAAACAGGAGTCCTGGATGAACCCTTCCATAGCAAAACCAAATGATGAGTCAAATAACCACGTCTTGCACCAAGCATTTGTGAATGCCTGACCCTGTGATGAATCCTTCATTCACAGTACACTTAGCCCTCTGTATCCACAACTTTCACATTCACAGATTTAACCAACTGCAGATCAAACATATTCCCAAAAAATCTCCAGAAAATCCCAGAAAAAACCTGAGTTTGCCACACACAGACAACTACCTGCATAGGTACACCTTACCTAGTACATTAGGCACTCCAAGTAACCTGGAGATGATTTTAAGTATACAAAAGGAAGTGCATAGGTTATATGCAAATACTACACCATTTTACATGAGGGATTTGAATGCCTGCAGATTTTGGTATCTATGGGGTAATAAGGGTGTGGAGGGAATGTGGTGGGTTTCTTGGAAGCCGTCCCCCATGGACACTGAGAGACGACTGTGTTGGAACCCATCCCCACAACCACTCTGGGAGTCACTAGCGTCCTCATCTTGCAAACGAGGAAACAGGTTTGGAGAAGGGACTCTTCTTGCCAGACGTCACACACCAAGCAAAGTGGAAGATCCAAGGCAGGGGTTATGGAAGTTTAAGGAAGCAAGACAAAACTTGGGAGGGGGTCAGAGGTCAGGACAAGGATTGGGGAAAACCTTGAGATGAGGCAGAGACGGAAGAAAGTCAAAAGGTCTGGAGGAGGATGCTGAAAGGCAGAGGAGAAAGAAAATAAGAGCTGGGCATCAGGTGTGGCAAGAGTTGGGAAGAATCAAGGGATCACAGGTTGAGTCAGGAGAGGTAAGATCCAGGAGAGGACAGCTTGGGTGGAGGTAGGCATTGACGACAGGGATCAGGACTGGGACAGGGAAAGTCAAAGTTGAGAGCGTAGATTGGGGCAGGTCAACTGTCGAACAAGGATGGGAAAGGTCAGGGCTAGAGCTGGCCCAGAAGGTTGGGCAGGGTCTGGGGTCTCACCCAAGACGCGTTCGCCCAGGCCTCCCAGGCTGAGGTAGGCAGTCTGGAAGGCCTCGCGCCATTGCTCATCCAGTGGCAGCTCCTGGCCCTTGATGAGGATGGAGCTACAGCGCTCCAGCACGCGCTCGGGGGCGCCCTTCATGACAAGCACGTGCCTCGGGTCTCGCGGGTCCTCCAGCGTATGGATGGACAGCTGTGGGCGGAGGAAGAGGCGGGGTTGTGGGCGAGGTCAAAGGGGAGAGGGGGGACTTGGGGAACTGAGGGGCTAACAGCGCCCAAGCGCTGCGGGAGCAGCCTTGGGTGGGTCAGGGAGAGACTGAGCGTGAGGGGCTCGCTTGCTGGGCAGGTCCTTGGTAGAGGCTGAGGGTCGTGGAGGGCCTACCGGCCTGGATAAGGGCCTGGGCGTGGGGAACGTGCAGAATTCAGGTCGGAGTTGGACTGGGGCGCAATTTGGATTGAGAGCTTCTCCCCACGGAGGGCCTGACTGCTGAGAGCTGGCGGAGCGCCCGGGCCCTTGTTCGGCTGCGGCTGAGGAGACGGAAGGGCCTGAGAGTGAAGGCCGGCCGCAGGCCAGCCCGGAATGTGGGTGGGGCCCTCGGTGGGCGGGACTTGTGGTGGGCGGGACTGGACCGTGGGCGGGGCCGGCCGCGGTGGGCGCACACCTGGAACTTGTTTGTAGAGTTGAAGGGGATCTCGCAGACTTTGGGGAAGCGCTCGCGGTAGCCCATGGAATTGCCCAGCGTCAGCTCGGAGAACTTGAGCAGCGCCGTCTCCGACGCGTCCCCTATCACGATGCGCTGGGAACGCGGGCGGTGTCAGGGGCGAGCCGAGCTGCACCACCCGTCTCCCGGGATCCCCAGGCTTCGTCTCCCGACTCCCCTGAGCGCCCGCGGCTCTCACCTTGGGCACCGGCACTGCGTCCTGGCCCGACTTGAAGGCAGCACGGTTACATAGGGTGAGCACGCGGCACAACGCCCGCCACGTCTCCGAGGATTGGTCAAATGTCTGCCCTGGAGGCCAGGCATCCAGGCTGGGGCTGCGAAGGGGCTCTCCCGTACCAGAATCGAGTCCCCCAGCCCCCTAGATTCAAGACTGAATCCCGGCCTGGGTGGGACCCACACACCTCCACATACTCCGGGGCGGAACTTTCTCTCCAGACCCAGTATCAAGTCTCTTAGGAGACCCAGTAAATATCAAACCTCTTCACAGACCCGGAGCTTAGCCACCCAGGACCCAGCCTTTGCCTGATGACTGCTGGAGCCCCTTCTCCAGTAATGCAAAGCCCTCCCCAGACTTCATTCATTAGGTGCTCCCTTCTAGATCTCCACCATCTACCAGATCCCGCCCAGCCACCGTCCCCCACCCCCGCCCTCACACCTGACTGGTCTTCTGTTGTGTCCGCGGAGTGGATGTGGTTGTCAAACCACAGGTGGGACACAGTCATGCGGTTCTGAGTGAGGGTCCCCGTCTTGTCAGAGCAGATCACCGAGGTGGAGCCTAGTGTCTCCACCGCCTCCAGGTTCTTGACTACACAGTTCTTGCTGGCCAGCCGCTTGGCTGTCAGGGACAGGCACACCTGGGGGAAGGGTAGGGAATGCACGCATGAGGATCAAGCCTTGCTCCCCGCCCCACCTCCCTCCTTTCTCAGCACTGGGGATCCTTTACCCCAACCACAGTATGCAGCATTAAACCGCCACAGTACTGCATACACAACATCCCCCCTGCAAAGACTAGGCTTTTTCTTGCCTCCAAACATTTGTCCACTCTGCTTTCCACTTGGGATGCCTCCCCAGTCTGTCCAGATAAATGTAGTCAGGCCCCTCTCTTAGCTGTCCTAGCTGAGGTTCTGTAATTTCTTATCAGCACAATCAAAGTAAGAAAATTAACATTCCCTAGGCCTCCTCTTGGACTGGCCCAGGACTGGGTGCTCACTATGGAAGGCTGCCCACAGCAGCCTTCGACACCCAGCCTCAGCCTCCTCCTGTCAAAGCCCTTCCCTGTTCATCTCTGAGTGTTGGGTGTGTGGCACAGGACCCAGCCCAGAGCAACCCCAGTGGGTGTTTGCTGAATGGATGGGACAGGTGGAGAGATGGGGGTGGGGAGGAGGAGAAGAGGAGATGGAGGATGGATGGACAGATAGGGAGAGGACACAGGGAAGCCTGGATGATCGGAAAGATGGATGGACAGGGCTCTCAGCTCACTGTATGGTTCTTCTGCATCCCCAGCTCACCGTGACAGTGGCCAGCAGCCCCTCAGGCACATAGGCTACTACGATGGCCATGAAGAAGACCATGGCCCGCAGGAAGGTGTAGCCAATGCACATGGCCACTATGAAAAATGTGCCACCAAAGAGGATGGCCAGGCCTGCGATGATGTCCACAAAATGTTCAATTTCGATGGCGATGGGCGTCTTCTCATTTTCTACTCCTGAGGCCAGTGATGCGATGCGCCCGATGATGGTGCGGTCGCCCGTGTTCACCACCAGGCCCTGGGCAGTGCCTGTAGTGGGGCCAAGAGGGTAACTCAGCGTCAGGTGAGCGGCACTGAGGTGGGGTGGGGGGCACGTTGCAAAGCAGCAGCATGAACCAAGGAGGGCAGTCATGGAAGGCACTGGAGGCAACAGGGGGAGCTAGAGAGGCAGCGTGACCCAGAGAGGCAGCAATCACACCAAGTGGGGAGTCAGTGGGTCTCAGAATGAAGCAGAAGGGGGCAGTGGAGGCAGCAAAGGGCAGCGCGGAGGCAGTGCAGTCAGCCGGACGGGTGGGTGGGGAGCTCACAGACCCTCGAGGCACATGGTGGAGAAGAAGGCGATGTTGCGGGTCTCCAGGGGGCTCTCGTGGGTGCACTCGGGTGAGCGGGTCTGCGGCTCAGACTCTCCAGTCAGCGAGGAGTTGTCCACCTTGCATCCCTGGGCCTGGAGGATGCGGATGTCGGCCGGCACTCGATCCCCGCCTTTCATCTCCACCAGGTCGCCCACCACCAGCTGATCTGCATTGATCTGGAACTTGTCCCCGTCTCGGATGACAGTTGCTTGCTGTGGGACCAGAGCACCAGAGTTGAGGGGGGCAGGGAGCAGGGGTGGAAGTTGCCGCGTGCAGTGGGAAGGTGGGGAAGTGAAAGCGGGGAGAGGTGAGGACCTGTGGGGAGAGCTGGGGGCAGGGGATGAGGGGCCAGCTGGGCCTGATGGGAGGAGCCATGGAAAATGCCAGTGGCTAGGGGCTGGGGACCCACCTGGGGGACGAGGTTCTTGAAGCTGGCGATGATGTTGGTGCTCTTAAACTCCTGGTAGTAGCCAAAGCAGCCGGTGACCACGACCACAGCAATGAGGGCCAGCGCCAGGTACAGCTAAGGGAGGTGAAGAGGGGTGGGGAATGACCAGGGGCTGGAAGCTCCCTGCCTGAGGTCACTGCCTGCTTTCTGGTCCCCCTGGTGATTTCCTCCAGGGTCACCTCCATGGTTTTCCCCACTCTACTAGGAAGCCTCAGGCACTATTTCCTCTCACCTGTGTCCCTGTGCCCATGAGCGTCACATCCCACATTCAACTGCCCTGTGCTCGCTGTGGGCACAGATCCCACTTCCCTAGCCTCATGGCCCCATGCCCTCTGACTGCGCCCCACATCACCGTGCAGCTTGGTGGCATGTGTTCCCTTTTCCTGTGCCCCCAAGTCTTGCATTCTGCACCGTCCTCTGCCTCGTGTTTACATGTCCTATGTTCTCTTTGTTCCAAGGTTCATCGTCTGTATTTTCAAAATCCGTGTGCTCCTCCTTGTCCCTGGTGCCCAACAGTCCCCGTGGCTCATGTCGCCGCTTCCATGCGTGCTGTCGATCTCATGCGTCATGTTCTGTGTCGCCCACAGTGTCCCAGGTCCCAAATTCCGGGTCCTTGTGTCCTCTGTCTCCACACGTCTATGTACCCTTGAGTCCCCATCCTGTGTCACATGCCCTATGACTTTCAATCCTCTGTCCAATGTCACATGTCCCTGGGCCCCCCATGTCCCTTGTCCTGACCCTGTCATGTATCCAATGTTCTCTTGCCCTGCATCTCAATATCCTTCATGTCTGTGTGCTCCATGTCTAATAGCTTACGTGTCTCCATGCGCTGTATCCTGGGTCTTGTGTCCCCATGCCTGAGTCCCAGTGTCCCCTGGGCCCTCTGTCTTTGGTCTGTCTCATGTCCTCATGACCTCTATTTTCCAAGGACTGTGGGGTTTTTGTTTTTGTTTTCATTTTAAAGTCTTCATTGATTTTGTTACAATATTGCTTCTGTTTTATGTTTGGGATTTTGGGCCCTGAGGCATGTGGGATCTTAGCTCCCCAACCAGGGATCGAACCCGCACCCCTGGAGTTAGAAGGTGAAATCTTAACCACTGGACTGCCAGGGAAGCCCTTCCCAGGACCATATCTTAAGTGTTGCATGCCTATGTCTTCCTCCCTATCTCCTCCATCTCTGCGACACAGACTCCCCTACATCCCCTGTGATCTTGGGTCTGTCTCATAGCCCAGTGTCCTTTAGCCTGCATTACCCACGTCTTAGAGCTGTTTTTCCATGTCTCTAGATCTCCATCCTATGTCACTTGTATCCTGAGTCGCATGCTGAATATCCTCTGTCCCCCAGGTCCCTGTGTCCCAGGTCTGGCTCCCAGCACCCGCCACTCACATTGTCGTCCGTTGTGAGGTCACCCTCGCTGGCCTGGATGGCAAAGGCGATGAGGCAGATGGCAGCGGCCACCCACATGAGGCACTGCAGACCGCCCGCCAGCTGCCGCGCGAATTTGACGTACTCGGGGGTGCCCCTCGGTGGCCTCAGAGCATTGGGCCCATCCCTCAACAGCAGCTCAGCAGCCAGGCTGGCAGACAGGCCCTGGGGATGGGCGGGGTGGGGTCGTGGTGGTCACCAAGGGCTCTCCTCTCATTAACAAGAGCTCTTCTGCCTCTGTCTCTTTCACCTGTCTCCTGCTCCCTGTCTGTCTCTTCCTGCTGTCTCTGTCTCTCTGTTTCTTTTTATCTGCCTCTCTTATGTCCCTTTCTGTTTGACCTTTTCTTGTCTTCTTTTGACTGCACTTTGCAGCATGTGAGATCTTAGTTCCTCGACCAGCGATCAGACCCATGCCTCTTGCATTGGGAGCACAGAGTCTTAGCCACTGGACCACCAGGGAAGCCCCTGTTTGGCCCTTTCTAATGTTCTTCTCTCTCTCCCCCTCTCCTTCCCTGCACCCACCTCTCTCTCGGCCCCAGCTCACCTTGGTCGCACTGGTTCGGTATTTCTGTTCCAGCTCCGGTACTGACAGCTGGTGGTCATTCTGCATGAGGGGGCACCACACTCACTTTCTGTCTCTCGGGCCCCCACCCTTGCCCTCGCCCTTGCCCAGCCCCGCCCAGCCCCTGCTCACAATCTCCATCTCCTTCTTCATGTTCTCCAGCTTTTCCTTCCTCTTGCCCCCTCCACTGGCCGCCTTCTTCTTGCTCATCTTGGCCGCCATGTCCCCACCAGGGCCAGGACCCAGCTCTACCTGGTGCAGCTCGTAATTCTCCTGGAGGGAGGAGGGGAACAGAGAAGGCATCAGATCCCACTAGACCCCTGCCTTCAACCTCCACCCCCAATCCCTGACCGCACTCACTGCCTTCCCCATGGTGCCCAATGCAGTGCCCTCCTTTGTTGAGACCGAGCCCGGGGTCTGGACCAGCCCTGATATACCCAGGGAGGTAGGGGGGTGGAGCAGGACAGGCTTGATTACAGCTGATTACAGGGCTCCTTGGGGTGACCTCCAGGCCTGAGCAGCTCGGGCCTTTCCTACCGGGCTGCCCTACCAGCCCAGACCCCATTGAAATCTGTTTCTGCAATCAGGGGCCCACTGGGAAAAGCCATCCTGACAACAAGAGGAATAGCAAAAACAAGGTGCTCATTACGTGCCCAGCACTGTGCGAAAGGCTTTCACATATTAGCTTGTTTAACCTCACAACTACCCTTTGAGGTGAGTGCCATTCTCACCTGCCCCCCACTTACAGATTGGGAGACAGGCACAGGGGGGTGAAGTCACATGTCCCCACATCCCACAGGATGTGAGAGGTAGGATCAGAAGCAGGCAGCTTGACTGCAGAGTGTCCTATTTTAAGCTGAATAGCAGGCGCTGGACCCCTGGGTGTGTGGGGGTCACAAGAGTGGCTCTAATGGCTGTCGTTCAGGGAGCACTTATCCTGTGCCGGGTCAGCCCTGTGTGCTTGGCTCGAATGTTTCCTTAGCTCCTCAGAACTGCCCCACGAAGCTTATTAGCTTCTCTTATTAGTTCTCTTATTAGCCCCCATTGTACCGGTGGGGACACCGAGCCACAGAGAGATCACGGACTTTGCCTGAAGTTGCAATGACTAAGTAACAGGGACCGGATTCCAGGCCAAGCTTGACCCTGGAGCCCGGCTCTCATAGGCGCTCACCAATGAAAACACCCCAACTTCACAGCAGCAGTGCTAAGCATGGGCCAGTATTGAGCACACAGGTCCCTGCGAGAAATTCCTGTGAAGGCGGTAGTATTATTCCCATCATACAGAGGGGGAAACTGAGACTCAGAGGACCCCAGAGGCCTGCCACCCTCCAGCTACAGCCATCACAGCCCCCAATCACTGCCCTGTCTCCACCCCAACCTGCCCAGGTGGGAACCATGGTGCAAAGTGGGGAAGGGAGTTTTAGAACTTGGCGCTTGGTACCAGGTGTGGGGTTTGGAGACCCCCCATTGAAACCTCCCCAGGCAGGGACCTCCATGGGAAGCCGTGAGGGCTGCCCTGGTGGGATGGCAGGTCCTCGATATTCTCCTGCTTGAGCCTCACAGTGTCTCCAGGGGCATGTGTGGGTAGATCTGATAACTGCCTTGGCAATGTCCTTCTCTTCTGGGGCAGGTCACCTGGGAGCAGTCGGAACCCCTCACCACCCCTCCCACCTGGCTGCAGGAAACCCCAAGAGAGGAGGCAGGGCCAAAGTCACACTCACTCACTCACCGGGTACTTTTCTCTCTGAGTCACACGTGTGAAGCGGCTTGTGTTACTACTCCCCTGCTTACAACCCTCCACAGGCTTCCCTTCACACTCAGACTGAACTCTGAAATCATTCCTGTAAGACCTGGCCCCGGATCACCTCTCCCAGTTCAGTCTCTACTGCTGTGCTTTGTACAGGCCAAGGTCATTTCTGCCCCAGGGCCTTTGCCCTTGCAGTTCCTTCTCCCTGGTACGCTCTTCCAATCAGTCTGACTCTTTGCAATTCCATGGACTGTAGCCCACCAGGCTCCTCTGTCCATGGGATTCTCCAGGCAAGAATGCTGGAGTGAGTAGCTGTTCCTTCTCCAGGGGATCTTTCCGACCCAGGGATCGAACCTGGGTCTCCTGCTTTGCAGGAGCTGAGCCACCAGAGAAGCCCTTCTTTTCCTCAGATATCAGCTGGCTTTTTCTCCCCTCCAGGTCTCAAATCATATGGCACCTCTTCAGAGAGTCCTCACATATAATACGGCATCCCCACCAGGCTCCATCCCCTTACCCTGTTCACTCACACATTTAACACAACTTGACCTTGTATCTTATTTGTTTGGTGTCATCAGTGTCCCAGTGGAAGGGACTTGGCTGTGTTTGCTGCTGTATGCACAGCACCCGGAAAGGTGATCTCAGCTGTCGCTGTCTGGTGACATTTCCTCTCCCCTCCTCCTCCAGAGGATGGAGTCCCAGATGTCTCGGTCACCACCGTGTGCCTGCACCACCCAGCCCAGAGTCACCCCGGCTGGCCTCAGAGAATGTTTGTGGAATGAAAGAGCTCACCATGACCTTGGTTTTCTGTGTTTGGTCTTTGATAAGATAGTGGGCTCAGCAATGCCCTTCGCCTCCTGGGCAGGTCACCCTTCCCCCACCTGCACCTCCCCCTCCAGCTGGACGCTAGGGGCCCAGCAGGCAGGGACCTTGCTTCCCCTTCTTCTTGCAGGTGGCAGAGGAGTAGGCAGTGGGTCAGCGAGGGAGGGGCAAGGCCACCCCAGCCCAGCTGAGCCAGCAGCCTGATCTCCTGGGTTCTACTCCCCTCCCACCTTTGTACAGATGTGCAAAGGTCAGATGTCCTCTGGGGTTCTTTATCCAGGATCTTAAAATCATATCCCGAATCCAGCCATCTCTCCCATCTCTGCTCCCTCTCGGGTTCAACCTCCATCCCTTCCTGCCTGGGTTCTCCACCTCTGTCTCCCTGCTTTCATCACCCTGCTCCCATCCCTGTCCCCATATACGCAGCCAGAGGGAGCCGGTGAACCCCTGAGTCAGAGCAAGGCCCTCCTGCCTCAGAGCCCTCCCGGGGCTCTACCCGGGAGAGCTGAAAGCAAAGTCCTCACATTGGGGCCTGAGGTCCTGGTGCACTGTCCTGTTGCCTCCCTGTCCTCACCTCTTCCCCCCACCCCACCCCCACACCACTCCCCTGACCCCAGCCCCATGGTGCCTCAAGCACAATGAGCAGAGTCCTGCCTTCTGGCCTTTGTAACATCAAACCTTGAAACATCAAACCCTTTGCTGTTTCCTCTTCCTGGAATTGGAGGAAGGCATGGCAACCCGCTCCAGTATTCTTGCCTGGAGAATCCCCATGGACAGAGGTGTCTAGCGGGCTACAGTCCATGGGGTTGCAAAGAGTTGGACAAGACCAAGCAACTCAGCATGTACGCATGCATGTCCTGGAATGATTTTCTCCCAGATTCTGCATGGCTCCCTATCTCCCTCCAATGGGTCTTTCTCTCTTTTTTAATATTTATTTATTCTTGGCTGTGTTGGACCTTCGTTGTGTCATGTTGATTGTGTCTGTCGTGTTCTGTCTTTGGTTGTGGTGCACATATTCTCTGGTTGTAGTACGTGGGCTCTGGAGCATGTGAGCTCAGTAATTGCAGCTCATGGGTTAGCTGCTCTGAGGCATGTGGGATCCTAGCTTCCCCACCAGGGATCAAACCTAAGTCCCCTGCGTTGGAAGGTGGATTCTTAACCACAGGACCACCAGGGAAGTCCGTGAGGGGCTAAGATTTTGGAGGCGTCTGAGGTTTGATCAAGAGAGGGGCTCTATCAGCAGTGAATTTTAGGAAGCTGCCCCTGGCTGCTACAAAGAGAGTGAATCAGAGGAGACTAAGGTTAGAAGCCAAGGGAGAAGGCTGAGGAAGGAGCCTGGGGGGAAGGACAAAGGGGGCAGCCGGGAGGAGGGGTGTTCAGGAGGTCCCCTGTGGGGATAGGGGCTGGAGAAGGCAGTGTCCAGGTGAGGCCCAGGGCTCTGGCCTGAGGTTGATGAGGCCGCCCCGGAGATGAGGCCTGGGAGGAGAGGTAGACTCGAGGAAGTGCTCATTGTAGGAGCCAGGGACATGCAGGGGAGATGACCAGGCGGCTTTGGAACAACAGGGTCTTGGAGCTTACAGGAGAGTCTGGAACTGGGGACTGAGATGAGGGTGTTGTCAGTGTAGAAGCTTTTTAAAAATATATTTAATTTATTTGGCTGCCCCAGGTCTTAGTTGTGGCACGGAGGATCTTCTATCTTCATTGTGGCATGTGGGGCTAGTCCCCTGACCAGGGATCGAACCCAGGGCCCCTGCACTGGAAACACAGAGTCTTAGCCCCAGACCATCAGGGAAGTTCCCACGGGGAAACTTAAAGCGAGGCTACAGGAGATGAGACAACCTCTGGCAAGGGTGGGGGAACAGCAAGGTGGGGAGGGGAGGGCAGGGCCAGGACGCAGCCTCTAGGAGCCACACTATTAAAGATGAATGCAGTCGGGGAGGTGTGAGAATCAGGGACGAGGGTGGGATGGAGGGTGTGCTCAGGAAGCAAAGGAAAAAGGAGCCCTTTGAAGGAGGGTGGGTTCAGCAGTGTCTTGTGTTTCTAAGAGCCCCCAGTGCCCAGCACAGAGCCTGGCACACGGCAGGTGGCTCACTGTTTGCTGAATAAAGGCATGACTGGAGGAGTCGAAGGCAAAACTCAAAGATGTTTGATAGAAACCGTGAGAAACCAAGGACTGCGTTTTGTGACTTGGGCATGCCGACTCCCCTTCCTTTTGCCTGGCAGGGAAGCTTGAGAAAATTAGAGTTAGAAAAGGTAATCTCGGATAGAGAAGTATGCAAATCTCAGAATGGGGTTCAGAAGCCAAGAATGAGGCATATAGTTCTCTTGACCTTATCGTCTAATTCTGGAAGGAGAGGTAGGGGCAAGGAGCCCGGACATCTTTTTCCAACTTCTAGCCAATCAGAAGAGGAGAATCAACAAGTGGGACTGAACCAGCGTCATCAGGAAAGTAAGCCTGTCCATACCGACTGTCAGCCAATAGGTAAAGAGAAACATGGGGGATGGGGGGGTCCGTGGATGTCCAGGACACGCTCCTTGCACACGTCAGCCAATCATGAGAGGAGGACAAAGAAAAAAAAAAAAACGATGATGGGGCTGGACCATCAGCTAGCTGATACATATTTCTAGACTCTGTACACTTTCTTGGCTTTCCAGCCAATCGGGAGTGGAAGCAGGGGAACAGCTTTGTTTTTGTTTTTTTTTCTTTCAGTACTTTGAAAATGTCACACTAATGTCTCCTGATTTCAATTATTTCTGATTAGAAGATAATCCTTGGTTGCTAACACTATACTGTATAACTGAAATGTTAAATTTGTTAAAAGGGTCAAACAAAAGTGTTCTGTTACACACACAAAGGTAAATAAATATTGATATGTGACATGATGGATGGGGAGAATCCTTTCATGATATATATATATATCAAATGATCATGTTGTGTACTTTAAATACCTTTTGTCAGCTACACCTCAAATAAAACTGGAAAAATAAAGAGAATAGTTTTAGGTTTTTTTGTTCCTTGAAGCTCAGGTGTCTTTTTGGAATTCTCTGGTGATTCAGTGGTTAGAACTCTGTGCTTCCACCGCAAGGGGCACGAATTCCAACCCTGGTCAGGGAGTTAAGATCCCACTAGCCACAAGGCACAGCCATAAAAAAGGAGAAGATTCAGGTGTCTTTTCTCTGTGGTCACTGAGATGGTTAATTTTATGTATCGACTTGGCTAAGCTATAGTGCCCAATTGTTTGATGTTACTGTGACAGTGGCTTATAGATGTGGTTAACATTTACAATCAGCTGACTTTAAGTAAAATAGATTACCATTCGTAATATGTGTGAGTCTCTTCCAACCAGTTAAAGCCTTAAGTGGGACAACTGAGGTTTCCTAGAAAATTAGAAATTCTGCCTCCAGACTGTATCATAGAAATCCTACCTGACTTTTAACCCGTTGGCCTGCCCTGTGAATTTGGGACTAACAATGGCAACATCGATTCTTATCTGAATTTCCAGGCTGCCAGCCTGCCCTACAAATTTCAGATTTGCCAGTGCCCACAATCACATAAGGGCTTCCCTGGTGGCTCAGATAGTAAAGAATCTGCCTACAGTACAGGAGACCCAGGTTCAACACCTAGGTCAGGAAGATTTCCTGGAGAATGGAATGGCTACCCATTCCAGTATTTTCGTCCAGAGAATCCCATGGACAGAGGAGCTTAGCAGGCTACAGTTCATGGAATTGCAAAAAGCCAGACACAACTGAGTGACTAACACTTTCACTTTTCTTCACAATCACATAAGCCAATTTCTTAAAATAAATCTCAATCCCCACCCCCATCTCTTTTTATCAATATCTCATGTGTGCGTGCTAAGCTGCTTTGGTCCTATCCAACTGTAGTCTGCCAGGCTCCTCTGTCCATGGGATTCTCCAGGTAAGGATACTGGAGTCGGTTGTCATGCCCTCCTCCAGGGGATCTTTCCAACCCAGGGATCGAACCTGCCTCTCTTACGTCTCCTGCATTGGCAAGCGAGTTCTTTACCACTGGTGCCACCTGGGAAGCCCCATCAGTGTGTCTCATCGTGTTCTGTTTCTCTGGAGAATCCTGATGGATAAGATGCTCTCTCTAGACCTTTCTGAGCTTTGAGAATCAATGGGTTAATGTTTTCTCATGATTTAGAGAAAATTATCAGCCATTATCTCATCACATATTGAATCTGCTGTGTACCAGAGCTCCTCACATATAGGACTCCAATTACAACCATGTTACATAATTAGACAGTGTCTGGTAGAATTCAGACAGAATGATGCTTTTTCCTTCCTTTTCTTCTCTGTGTTTCACTTTGGGTGATTTCTATTAAATTGGTTTTGAGGGGCTTCCCTGGTGGTCCAGTGGTTAAGATCCACCTTCCAATGTAGGGGACGCAGGTTCAATCTCCGGTTGGGAAACTAAGATCCCACATGCCTTGGGGCAATTAAGCTTGCAAGCTGCAGCTAGAGAAGCCCACATGCCACAGTGAAGATACGGCACAGCCAAAAATTAAAACAATAGCGTAAAATAAAATCTTACCCTCACAAAATAAATAAGTTGGTTTTGAATTTATTGATCTTTTCTACTGCATCCAGGATGTTGTGAAGCCCAGCAAATCACTTCTTAATTTCAGAACCTGTATTTTTCAGCTGTGCATTTGACTGTGCACTCCAGCTTTCAGCCTGCCACGCCAGCCCATTTGGCCTTTAAAGGCTTAGTAAGTTTCTCTTCCCCCAGAACAGTCCCTCTGTCATGGCCCACCCCTTTAGCCACCTGTGCCAAAATTTAGCAAGTTTACTTAAGATGGACCTTTCATTCACTGGAATTTAGTTTCTTGAGATTTTACTTTTTTTTTTTTTTTGAGATTTTGCTCTTTATATACCATAGATCTTTGATGACTTTAAGGTATGAATTTTTAGTTTATTCCTCTATTGTTGTTACAGAAAGAAAATAGTCTTCCATGGCCTTCTACATCCTTCAGGAGTGGAATTTGGGCTTTAAAGATAGAAATCAGATCTTGTGCTTTCCTGTTTAATATCTCCGATGACTTCCCTTCACTTCGGATCCAAACTCCACACCATGGACACGGCTACCATGACCCCATGACTCTGGGTGATCCTTTCCCTGCTCATGATGCCACGCTGACTTCTTTTTTTTTAATTAAAAAAAAAATAGTTGTATGTGTTTATTTTTGGCTGTGCTGGGTCTTCGTTGCTGCACTAGCTTTCTCTAGTGGGGGCAAGTGGGGGCTACTCTCTAGTTGAAGTGCAAGGGCTTCTCACCACAGTGGTTTCTCTTTTTGTGAAACACAGGCTCTAGGCTCATGGGCTTCAGTAGCTGCAAGCATGCAGGCTCAGTAGTTGCTGTTCTCGCGTTTAGTTGCTCCACGGCATGTCGGATCTTCCCTGTCCAGGGATCAAACTCATGTCTCCTGCACTGGCAAGCAGATTCTTTACCGGTGAGCCACCAGGGGAGCCCTAACCCTGATTTCTTAACGTATTCCCAAGGCTCTCCTCCAGGCTTACTGGCTCTTCCCCTTTTCCTACACTTTCTTACCTCAGGGATATTATACTTGGTATTCTATCTAATTGATTCTGTCTTTTTCTGGTAATTCTATAGCCCTCACCTTCTCATGCTTCAGGCAGGCCACAGCTCAAATATCGCCTCTTAAGAGAGGCTTTTCCTAGATACACGAATCCCTATGTTCATTGTTGTTGTTCAGTCTCTCAGTAGTGTCTGACTCTTTGTAACGCCATGGACTACAGCATACTAGGCTTTCCTGTCCTTCACTATCTCCCAGAAATTGCTCGAACTCATGTCCATTGAGTCGGTGATGCCATCCAACCATCCTCTGTCATCCCCTTCTCCACCAGCCCTCAATCTTTCCTAGCATCAGTGTCTTTTCCGGTGAGTTGGCTCTTCACACCAGATGACCAAAGTATGGAGCTTCAGCTTCAGCATGATTTCCTTTAGGATTGACTGGTTTGATCTCCTTACTACCCAAGGGACTCTCAAGAGTCTTTTCCAACACCACAGTTCAAAAGCATCAATTCTTCATGCTCAGCCTTCTTTTTTTTTTTCCATTTATTTTTATTAGTTGGAGGCTAATTACTTTACAATATTGTAGTGGTTTTTGCCATACATTGACATGAATCAGCCTTGGATTTACATGTATTCCCCATCCCGATCCCCCCTCCCACCTCCCTCTCCACCCGATCCCTCTGGGTCTTCCCAGTGCACCAGCCCCGAGCACTTGTCTCATGCATCCACTGCATCCCGGTGGTCCAGTGGTTACTGGAAAAGCCATAGCTTTGACTAGATGGACCTTTGTTGGCAAAGTGATGTTCTGGCAGCACTATTTAGAATAGACAAGACATGAAAACAACCTAAATGTCCATCTACAGGTGAATGGATAAAGTAGATGTGGTGCATATATACAATGGAATATTACTTGGCCATAAAAAATAATGAAATAATGCCATTTGCAACAACATGGATGGACCTAGAGATTATCATATGAAGTAAAGTCAGGCAGAAAGACACATATGCAATATCAGTTACATGTGCAATAAAAAATATGACACAAATGAACTTATCTGCAAAACAGAAGTAGACTCACAGACATAGAGAACAGACAACAGACTTACAATTTTCAAGGAGGAGGGGGTTGGGGGGGAATGAAATGGGAGTTTTGGGGTTAGCAGATTTCAAACTATTATATATACCATGGATAAACAACAAGGTCCTACTGTATATCACAAGGAACTATATTCAATATCTTATAATAAATCACAATAAGAAAGAATATGAAAAAGTATATATATATAACTGAATCACTTCGATGTACAGCAAAAACTACATTGTGAATCAACTATGCTTCAACAAACTTTCACAACCCACTCCCAAAAGAGAGGCTTTTCCTGAACACATTACCATATCTGTCTCCCTCCCATTTTCCAGCCTCTTTTAAATTATTTATGATGATCTGAAGTAACCTTGCTAATTTGCATTTTCTTATTTCTGTTCTAGCCTCCCTCAAGATAACATATATTCTGTGAAGCCACGGCCTAATCTGTCCCATTCAACACTGACTCTTACGCCCTAGCCCAGGCACACAGGAAGTAGACAATAATCTGTTGACTGAAACCTCCAGGATTCTTCCAGGAGCTGTTAGTACACAGGGCTGTGTAAGGGCATATCCCAGCCACACAAACAGCCACAGTTGTGCAGAAGGCATCATATGGACTGCTCCTAGAACTGCTGGGAGAGAGACTTCCTCCATGGGGCAGGAGCAGGGCGCTAATATCCAAACCAAGTTCAGAGATTCTCAGGGGAGGGCTTCCCCGGTGGTCCAGTGGTTAAGAATCCACCTACCAATCCAGAGGATACAAGTTCGATCCCTGGTGCAGGAAGATGCCACATGCAGAGGAGCAACAAAGCCCGTGGGCCACAGCTACTGAGTCGGCACCCTAGAGCCCATGCTACAAAACATGAGAAGCCCGTGCACTGCAACTAGAGAAAATCTACATACCGCAATGAAGCCCAGTGCAAACAAACAATACTTAATTAATTTAAAAAATAAAAGATTCCCAGGGAGCAAAAAGGCCTTGCAGTCCCTGGTACTGTGAGGGGCACAGGGCATGCCAAAGAGGTCTCTGGCTCCCGGTTCTGCTAGGTCATCTGAGCTGTCTTGGGATATAAAGATGGACAGCACCACCAACAGGCCCAGAATGATGGTCACATTGCTGAAGCCCAAGGGCAGCTTAGAATTTTTCTTTGCTCTGAAAAATTCTTCAGTGTCCAAACTGTTTGCTTTCCACACCTGCGGAGGTGAAGACAGGCTGATGTTTTTCTGAATGGAGGAAGGGGCCCTGGAGAGAACCTGAAAGCCGTGATTAGGATGAGGGGAGAGGGAGTTAGGTGGATGAGAGGAGGAAGCCGTGGAGTGAGCTGATGCAGGAGGTCTGGGCGGGACCAGGTAGACGGGGGCACACAGGGATCTGGGGGAAGAAGCAGGGTGGTGAACAGGGTGGGGACAGGCCCCAGGGTGGCCAGAAGGGTTGGGTGGAGACGGGGCTGAGGTTAGTAACTAGAGAAGATGGGGAGCTGGGCAGGGGCCAGCTCCTCTGGACAGGGAACACGTGGGGGTGTTCTTCAGAGGCAGGGCTATAGCTGATCCCCTCCCACCAAGCAGACACTCGCAGGTATCCCCTAGTAGGAAGAAGCAGAAAACTGAAAACAGGGACAGCAGGACATAGTTCTTCACAGGAATGGGGAAGGCTGTCTTATAGATGGACTGCATCCCAGTGACCCTGTGTCACCAAAAGAGTGTGTGTGGGCTCTAGCTGCAGGCCACTCAAAAGCCCATAAACAGGCCAGGCTGGTGGAAAGGAGAGTTTGCCTCATTTAAGATGCTGGCCACTTGGGGGGTAAGGGTGGCATATATCTGTCCCAAGGCTGACTCCCCCACCCCACCCCACCCCAACCCCCCACAAGCAGGGGACAAGAGCTTTTAGAGACGGGGTGGGGGGGGGGTGGGAAGCTGCTACATGTAGAAACAGCACAGTCAGCTCTGACAGTCATCTTCAGATTGGTCACCAGTGGTCTGACCAGCAGCATCTTGGTCTTGGTTGGTTTAGATAGTTCATCGTCAGTTCCAGGGTCCTTTTGTTCCCATTTCTCCGAGGCCAGTTCTCAGAATTGTGGCAGCTCATGTCCTGGGTACAGTCTGGTCACTCTGTAGTTAACTCCTCCACCTGGTGTTTTGGTGTCTATAAGACAGCTCACAGGATACGGCTCAGAATATTATCTAGAGCCCTTGAGAAGGAACTGAACGTCCTTGACTGTTCTTAATGACTGCAGTGCTGTTATTTAGTTCCTTTGGCTGTTTTCCTTTGTATCTGCATTTCTCACTTCTCTGATTAAACTTATTCTTTGACTAAAACTTTCCACAGACAAAAGGCAGGCAGAGGACATGGTGGGGGAAGGACAATGGGGTCCTGCTCCATTTCACCTGAACTCTGGGGCCCTTGAACTCTCAGCCATGGACTCCAGGAGAGGGGATGGGATGTACAGAGGGACTGAGAAGGGTCAGCAAATGCTAAGTAACCAGGATTCATCATGTTGTGGAATCCCGAGTTACGAAACACACTTCGGAGGACACTCAAGACAGTGGAGTAGTTTATTATGCCAGCGGGTCCAAGGGGAATCAGTTCCCAACAAGGACCCTGATGTTTCTGAGAGGCCCAGTTTTACACCCGCCACTATGTGACTGGTTACATGTTAGCAACCTCTTTGTTGTACATGATTGACTTTTACAATAAGTAGGTGCTAGGAGAACAAACAATTAAGGTTAGACGGGGGGAACAAAGATTATACATAATGGGGGGATGGCTCCATCTAACAGGGGCAGCCTGACCTCAACTACAATCTCTGTTTGTCATCTGTAGGGAGGGAAGTCTCCAGGAGAAGCGGTTTTCACTAGCAATGGTTTTCTCACTTTTGGGCAGGGTTCAGACCCAGTTTATATCCTGTCTTTAAAATGGATGACAGACTTCAAGATGGAGTCTCTCTTGCTTTCCTCACACTGGCCCCAACACTCCCCCGTCTTGATGCTCATCTTATCCTTAACGATGGGCATCAGTCATGGGTAAATACTGCCCACGGGGACTGTGGAACAGTAGCAGAGCTGTCAGTCTGGAGGTTACACATCGAGTTATACACTGGAGAATGCAAAGCCCCAAAATTAATAATACAATGATTAACAAAATAGCTACAAAAAGATTTTCCACCGATCACTTCTGATCCAAGAAAATACCGACATCTAAAAAGGAGGGTTATCGTTAGACATAGCTTTTACCTGGTTTTTCATGTCATCTAGAGTAGCTGCTATATTGACAGATAAATCAGGGATATATATACAATATTCAATTTTAATTAGAGCACAGGTCCCTCCTTGGGTGGCTGTAAGTAAGTCTAAAGCCATCCGATTTTGAATCATTGCCTGTCTCATTGTCTTGGATTGCCTTTGCATTGTCCAGGAGGGCCTGTTTCATGAAGTTAGTTAGAGCTTTTATTTTAATCATCACAGACCTTGCCCACCGTGCATGTAAATAAGGCAAATTTACCAGGGCTTGTTGTAAGGATGGCTTAATACTTCCGTGAGCAAAGGCAAATCCTAATGTGCAGTAGCCAACCCAACCGACTGGAAGCCAAGGCCATAAATTCAATCCATTGGGTGCCATTAGGGGTCACCCATCAGATCCCAGGGTTGTACTGCTAATCTGAGCCAGGCCCACGAGCTGGTAAATCTGGGTGATAAGTGACCTCTAATACTTGTTAACATTGCTCAGAGGACAAGTATCCCACATATTTTAATTCTTTTGGATATATGGGACAGTCACCAAACCCAACTTCTTGTTCCCTGTGTCCCCAACAGATAGGGGCAGGGACAATAGGTTGGCCTTTTTCTGGGGTAATCCAAAAATATTCATGCCATATCAGGTATTCAAATTACATGATGGATTGGCCCTTCTCACC
This sequence comes from Odocoileus virginianus, assembly GCF_023699985.2. Taxonomy (NCBI): domain Eukaryota; kingdom Metazoa; phylum Chordata; class Mammalia; order Artiodactyla; family Cervidae; genus Odocoileus; species Odocoileus virginianus. Next base: position 15,253,882 of record NC_069693.1, on the reverse strand, counting down.
AGCTACTGAGTTCTCATTCTTTCTATTTTTTAAGTAAAAGGTATAGGCTTTGGTCACTTTTGTAAGGCTTGTATTTACCTCAAGTGTTACCCCATGGCCTTGACCAATTTAGTTAAAGTCCAGGTTACACCAAGGAAGAAGCAACAGGTTGTGAGTTACCAAGAAAGCAAACACCTCTTGTTGCTGTCTCAAAAATGAGCAGAGGGAGCTAAAGTCCCCTCTGTGTAGAGGAGACACCCACCAAGGAAGTCCATCCATCACTGACACCACACACCTAAGTGTTAGAAGTATTTTAGAAGTTTGTATCCAAGTGGGCCCAAGATAGGAACACACTATCCTGAGTTTGCAGTCCCAGGAGGGTAATCATGCCAATCAGGAACAGTAGAGTTATTTGTAGCGGCTCCAAACTGAATCTGTGGTTGCTGATGGAAGACGAGTCAGGTCTTTAATGGTTCCTCCAGGTTAGGATGAGCAGTCCAAGGTGCCTTTTCCTCTGCTGCTGGCGTGTGGTGAATCTAGAGAGTAATACCTGCAAATGTAACTGCAGTGGGTGTGGTTAGTACAATTGTATATGGCCCTTTCGGGGGAGTAGGGGGTGGACAGTGTCTGTCGCTTCCAATCCTTTACCCATACTAAATCTCCTGGTGAGTATGGGTGTACAGTAGTGTCTAGAGAAAATGGAATTTTTTTTTAACATAAGAGGTGATGTCATGGATCACCTTTCCCAACTGTTCCAACAGCCACAACACCTCCAACCCTCCTCTTTGTAATAAATTTCTCTTTACTTCCCAAATAAGTGGGTGAGGTCTCCTGAACATTATCTCATAGGAGGAATACCCATGCCCGGGGGGTCATTCTGATCCTCATTAACACTAATGGCATCACATCCATCCAAGACGGGGCACCAGTTTCTTGCACCCATTTTGCCAAAGTTACCCTGATGGTCCAGTTCATTCTCTCAACCATTCTTGAGCTTTGTGACCTATACACTGTATGTAGTTTCCATTTAACATTTACTGCTTTGCAGACCAGTTGGAGTAATTCAGCCACAAATGCGGGCCCATTACCTGATTCTATACTCAGAGGGAACCCAAACCTAGGAATAATGTCTCTCAGCAAGAATCAGGCCACTTCCTTCGCTTTTTCAGTCTTGGTGGGGTAAGCTTCTACCCATCCTGTAAAAGCATATACCATTACCAGCAAATATTTGTAGCCTCCAGCAAATATTTGTAGCCTCAGCATGGCTTTACCTCAGTGAAGTCCACTTCTAGATGTTCAAATGGAGCTGTCCCCTTTAATTGTATTCCAGGAGACACAGTCCCCTTGGGAGATGGATTATTCTTGGCACAGGTTACAAGTTGGGTGGCTTGCATCTGCCCACAAGGCTATTAGACATGGTATGACAAAATAGCGAGCTAAAATCTCACAAGTCTTTGTTTTCCCTAAATGAGTGGACTGATGGAAGTCTGTAACCAGTTGAAATGCCGACCTAGAAGGGACAAAGAGCCTCCCATCTGAGAGTTCCCACCTCCATCCTCCTGTAGTGTTCCTTGCTCAGTTCATGCCCAGGTGGTTTCTTTTCCTTGTCATAGACTGGGGCCACTTAGGCGGTTAGTAGGCCAGACACCACAGGCGTCCCCATAAGTCTGGTTGCTACATTGTCCTGGGTGGCTGCTTGCTTTGCCGTTTGGTTAGCCAGACAGCTCCCTTTTGCCTGAGGTGGGTCCGACCACTGGTGGCCCCTACTGCCACTGTAGAGGGTTCCCACGCTGCTTCCAACAACAGCAGAGTTTTCTCTTTATTTTTTTATCTCTTTGTCAGTTACAGTTACTAGCCCCCTTTCCTTATATATGGAGACCAGCTGGTAGTAAAGAACAGTGGGGCCAGGATGAGTGTGCCTGTCTGACCCCACTTGCAGTGCTGCCTGGACTTTCCTAAGAAGCATCTGCAAAACCTCTCTCTCGAGGTTTCTTTGTAGACCTCAACCACATCTGAACACTCAGCTGTTCCTTTTTCCCTTCCTCTAAACTGGGGAGGGTGGGTATAATGCTGGCGCAGTCGCTCCCATCACACTTGGTGGTGCAGTAGGAGAGAAAGGAGCCTCCTCCACCAGGGGACGTGGTGGGGGGGCGGGGGTGGAATCTCCCTCTTTTCTCACTTCTTCCTCCTTCTCTGGGAGTCCCTGTCATGTTCCCCAGTATGGGGGAGGAAGTAGGGGCTCCTCTTCCTCTGGATCATGAATTTTTTTTTCTTTTCTTTTTCAGGTTCTCTTGCCTCTGCTAGCAAAATCTTGCTTTCTCCTTTTTCAAGGTAACATACCCGGGCCCAAGGCGGTGGGTTTTGTGCAATTAGTAGCCATGAGTCAATGTACAGAAACTGATCCGGGTGGCCTGGCTGCCCAGTTACCAAAGCATACAGCACGAACTTTGTCCAATTTTAGTGTTCCCTCTGAGGACCATCCTACCCCAAAGGATGGCCAGTCTACCTCACAAAAGGCTTTAAGCTTGTTTGGGGTTAACTTTATGCCAATGTCTCCTCCAAAACCCTTTTTCAAGTTTTTAATCATGCATCCAAGAACGGTCGGCTTGGATTCTCCACTACCCATTCCGCTTTCACTTTCCTTCTACAATACCTCTCGGGCTCCTCTTGCTCTCTTGGCAGCCAGCCAGATCCAGTCAGTTAAGGCTTCCACGTATTCTTCTTTGCACAAGTCTGATCCTTGCTAAATCCAAGACCATTTATCACTGCTTGGTGCAGCCAAACGTGCATGCAAAGCCACAGTTCCCAATCCGACCCCAAGCAATGCTCGGGAGGTCCCTGAGTCCCTAAGGATGGAAGAGTGTCGCGGCAAAGGGGACAGTCCCTTGGAAACTAAAAGCTATGTTGACAAACAATCAGTACAGGCCTAGTTAACAGAGTACCACTTATTTCAGTAAACAGTTTCCCACTGAGCCTAGGAGGACACAGCCACCGCAGACTCACCCAGCCCCAAGGGGCTGATCAGGCCCCTTCTTCCACTATTACAGCGGGACGTACCTGTGCACTTCCCTCCTGTGGTCCACAGTCTTGTGAAGTCCGCCTGTAAGGACGAGTCGATAAAACAAGAGCCGATCCACAGGCAGAGGCTCAATGGGCCTGTCTCTCCAAGGGCTTCCTGGCCATTGCACCAGAAATGTGGAATCCAGAGTTACAAAACACACCTCGAAGGACACTCAAGACAGTGGAGTACAGTCTATTACGCCAGAGAGTCCAAGGAGAACCAGTTTTTACACCGCCCAGTGGATATAAAGCTGGGCCTTTCAGAAACATCAGGGTCCTTGTTGGGAACTGATTCCCAACAAGGAATGGAATGGTCACTTTAGCCCAGTGATGCTAAAACAAACATACAACAGAGTTACATGGAGGACTTACTGAAACAGGTAACTGACTGTCCAGAATTGCTGATTCGGTAGGTCTGGGGCAGGGCTCAAGAATGTGCATTTCTGGGACTTCCGTGGTGGTCCAGTGGCTAAGACTCCATGCTCCCAATTCAGGGGGCCTGGGTTCAATCCCTGATCAGGAAACTAGATCCTATACGCTGCAACTAAGAGTTTGAATGCTGCAACTAAGGATCCCAAATGCTGCAACTAAGGCCTGGTGCAGCCAAAAAAGTAAATTAAAAGAAAAACCTTTTAAAAAGAATGTGTATTTCTGACAAGTTCCCAGGTGAAGTTGCTGCTGCAGGAGAGGGACCAGGCTTTGAGAACCACTGCTTTAAATGATGACTTACTCTCTGTACCCCTCTAACCCTCTGGTCACGTCTGTAACCCTTTTTGTGTACCTCATATTCCCCATCCTGTAACTCTGTCCTCATCCTGCTACACTCCTCTCCCTGATCCAGTAAAAACCTTCCTGTCTAGCTTAACACCTCCCATAACCTACCCTCCTCCTATAACCTCTCCCTGTCCCCTAGAACTCCATTTCTGCTCCCCATACCCCTTTCCTAAACCCCTATAATCCCCTCCCACAACTCCTTCTCTGTCTATACTCTCCCTGCCTCTATAAACCCTTCAATTTCTTCATCTAAATCCCTCCCTGTTTCCCCTCAAACCCTTTCTCAAGACCCCATAACCTCCTGGATCCTTTCCTAACCCTCTCCCTGTCCCATGAGAACCTCCTTATCCCATGTAACCCTCTCCTTGACCCCTATAATCTTCTCGTTGTCTCTCACAACTTTTTCTTGTTCCTTTCTAACTTCCAACCTCTTCCCACACAAATTACTTCCTTTCCCCACAAGAAAAACTTTCCTATGAATTTACAGTTCCCTCCTGGACACCCAGACACCCATCATCCCCCTGTCTATCCCATACTAGCTCTGGCTGTCCTCTTTTGACCCCTTCCTGATGCCCTCAAACTCCCCACTATTTGTGGATCATCATCCACAAACCCAGTTAAAGCCACAACTGACCGACTGCCCAGCCTAGCCCTGGGGCTGCCCTGGAGAGCTGAGTCACAGGGGCGTGGCCTCTGTTGGTTACCACTTCATTGTGATTGGCTGCCCTGATACGGAGGAGGTGGGGGAGGGTCAGATGATGGTGTCTCAAAAGAGTTTAGACCCAGATTCTGGTTGGTTCAGTGTTTAAGGAGGCATTACTTAGGCACTCCCCACCCCTGTTCTCTGCCTTGTCCCCTTCATTGATTCAATGAATAAAGAGGTAGAGTTTCAACTATTTGCCTTTTTGTTGTTGTTCCCAGTTTGAGCTCCTGATTGACTCAATGAATGAACCTCAAGTACAGGGTACTAAATTCTGGATTGATTCATTGTTAGGCTCCATAAGTGCAAAGGGCAGGGTGTAATGTTGCTGTTTTTAGAATGAAAATATCGGAAGCCTAGGGTGCACCAGGCAGCGCTCTGCTCTCGAGGGCCAAGTGACAACCAAGAAAGGCAAAGCCACGGCCGTCCCAGAGTTCATAGACCTTGCAGGAGATGGAGAGATGGAGAGGGAAAACCTAAATAAAGAAGCCAAATGATTTCAGAGATGACCAAGGGCTACGGGGAATAACTAAGACACAAGGGCGAGGAACCCAGGAGGGTGACATGAGGGCAGATGGGTAGTGAGGAGGTCAAGGAAGGCCTGCCTGGAAGAGGACATCCAAGCTGAGACCATGGATGAAGGGCCAGCCATGAGAAGATCGGGGGGAAAGAGTTCCAGGCAGGGGGAATGGCAAGTGCAAAGTCTTGAAGTGAGAAAGAGATTTGTGTGTTCCAGAAACAGAAACAGGGGCAGTGTGGGTAGAGTTTGGAGAGGCAGAAAGAGAGTAGCAGGCCAAGGCTGAGCCTGAATACCTGGGTGAGGGATTTGGGTTTGATCCCAAGAGCCATGGGAACATGGAGGGTTCAATCCAGGGAGGGATAGAATCTGGTTTAGCTTGTGGAGTTTCTCCAGCTACCCTGAGCTGAATAGAGAGTGGAAAGCAGAAGGTTTTTGTTTTGCCTGAAGACTGTCTGGCAGTTTTATTCTTAGGGAGAACGGCACAGTGCCCTGAGCCCTGAATCCCTTGAACATGGTGGGACTTGGCGATGGAGGAAAGGAGTATCTGGCAGAGAGAATAAGCCAGGAAACATCAGCCAGGAATAGCCATGTGGGATCTGAGAGTGTCTGTCTCCTAAGATGAGGACTCAGTGATGCATTCCTCATCTTAGGTTGTCACCCTCCCAGTCCCTGGCAGCATGGACGCTGAAAGGTGCAGGTAGGACTGGTGTAGGCAGAAATCATGTTTCCAAAGAGCGCTTCTCACCTTCTACCAGAGAAATCATCAACACAGATTGATAAGAATGAGCGTCCCCAGGATTTCCCTGATGGTCCAATGTATAAGAATCGAGGGGACACGGATTTGATCCCTAGTCTGGGAAGATTCCACATGCCACAGAGCAACTAAGCCCATGGGCCACAACAACCGAAGCCCATGTGCCTACGGCCCATGTGCCACAACAAGGGAAACCACTGCAGTGAGAAAGCCTTTGCATCGCAATGAAGAGCAGCCCACACTCACTGCAGCTAGAGAAAGCCCGAGCACAGCACCGAAGAGCCAGTGCAAGCAAAAAGAAAGAAAGAGAACACTCATCCATGGCTGAGAGTCCCTTGGCTGGTGTGTTTCTTGCCAGGTGGAGCCCATGACTGGTGGTCATGTGTCTCTTAGCCAGTGGGCTACATCCCAGGGAGGCCATTGCTCCCACTGCTCCGTCTCACTAACGGTTTAATGTGCAACCCTGACCAGAGCCATTCTTTGGTGGGGTTTCAGCAAGTGAGAGTGAACTGCAAGCGCTGTGCCACCTGCCGCTCTCTCCAGGGGCTCACCCAACTTCTGAAATTCCTTTGAATTAACATTCTAGAGTTTTCTTTGTCCACAAAACCAGATATAAGCGTAGGGCTAGGAGAAAAGCTGGAAATAGAGCTAGGTACTTGTGCCTGCAACCTGCCTACGGTAAAAGATTAATAAAAAGAAATGTCAATCAAGTAGAGTTAGGATGCCAGAAGGGGGCACTCTGGTACCTTGCATCAACAGCAGAGTACTACAGGAAGAAGAAAGATTCCCCTCCTCTTACCTGGGGGTTTCCTTGGTGACTTGGATGGTAAAGAATCTGCCTCCAAAGCAGGAGACTGGGGTTTGATGCCTGGGTTGGGAAGATCCCGTGAAGAAGGGAATGACTACCCGCTCCAGGGTTCTTGGCTGGAGAATCCCATGGACAGAGGAGCCTGGCAGGCTACAGTCCATGGGGTCACAAAGAGTCAGGCATGACTGAGTGATTAACAATTGCTGGAGAAAGATCTGGCAGTCTACTTGTTTCAAGACAACACTACTGCGTGCTTATTCTGTAAAAGAATCAGTTTTCTTCTCTGTTACTTGCAACCAATGACTACAGATGGATTCCTGCGTTCTTACCAAAATTTGCTGGCAGTAGTCTTTTTAATTTTGGTTTCAGTTTGAATTTCCCTAATGACAAAGGATATTAATCACCTTGCACATGCTGTGGCCGTGTGGAAATTACATTTTGTGAAATGCATGTTCATGATTTTTTTGCTCATTAAAAAAGCTGAACTGCTTGTTTTTTCTTATTGCAATTTTTTTTTTTCAATTTGTAACAACTTTTCACCTTCTTAGTGGTGTCTTCACAAGCAGAAGTATTAAATTTTAATAAAATCCAACTGTCATTTTTATTATTGTGCTTAGGTTTTTTTCAGTCTTATATAATAAATCTTTGTCTACCTATGCAAAGATTATAAAAAATACTCTCCTGTGCTTTCTCATAGAAGCTTTATATTAAGTTTTAGCTTTCACATCTAGGTCTGTGGTCATCCTGAATTAATTTTGTAGCTAGCACAGTTCTCGTGTACAACTCTTTTATGACTCCAGCCAACTGTAACCTGCCAGGATGCTCTGTCCATGGGATTTCCTAGGCAAGAATACTGGCATGGGTTGCCATTTCCTCCTCCAGGGGGTCTTCCCAACCCAGGGATCGAGCCCATGCTTCCTGCATTGGCAGGCGGGTTCTTTACCACTGAGCCACCAGCAAAGCCCCCTCAGATGGTCCCCTCAGAGCTACTGAGAGACTGTTTCCTGGGATATAGTTCTCAGTAAGTTCCCTGAATAAAACCTAAATTCACAGCTCTTACGCATTTTTCTTTAAGTCTTAACAAACGTCTCTATAAAAACCCCAAAGGATGATTCAGAGAGCTTCCGGGCTGGCGAACATGTGAAGGTGCTAAGAGGGTGTTTCCCCTAAAGAGAACATGGAAGCTCTGTGACCTTTCCCCAGACCTTGCACTGTGCATCTTTTCCATCTGATTGTTCCTGAGTTACATCCTTTTATAATAAACTGGTAATCTACTAAGATCTACTGAAAAAGATCTTAATAACCCAGATAACCACAATGGTGTGATCACTCACCTAGAGCCAGGCATCCTGGAATGTGAAGTCAAGTGGGCCTTAGGAAGCATCAGTATGAACAAAGCTAGTGAAGGTGATGGAATTCCAGTTGAACTTTTGCAAATCCTCAAAAAATGATGCTGTGAAAGTGCTGCACTCAATATGCCAGCAAATTTGGAAAAGTCAGCAGTGGCCACAGGACTGGAAAAGTCAGTTTTCATTCCAATCTCTAAGAAACGCAATGCCAAAGAATGTTCAAACTATCGCACAATTGCACTCATTTCACACACTAGCAAAGTAATGCTCAAAATTCTCCAAGCCAGGCTAAAACAGTACATGAACTGAGAACTTGCAGATGTTCAAGCTGGATTTAGAAAAGGCAGAGGAACCAGAGAGCAAATTGCCAACATCCGTTGGATCATAGAAAAAGCAAGAGAGTTCAAGAAAAACATCTATTTCTGCTTTATTGAGTACACCAAAATTTTTGACTGTGTAGATCACAACAAACTGTGGAAAATTCTTCAAGAGATGAGAATACCAGACCACCTTACCTACCTCCTGAGAAATCTGTATGCAGGTCAAGAAGCAACATTTAGAACTGGACATGGGACAATGGACTGGTTCCAAATTGGGAAAGAAGTACATCAAGGCTGATTATTGTCATCCTGCTTATTTAACTTATACGCAGAGTATATCACACAAAATGCTGGGCTGGATGAAGCACAAGCTGGAATCAAGATTGCCAGGGGAAATATCAATAACCTCAGATATGCAGATGACACCACCCTTATGGCAGAAAATGAAGAGGAACTAAAGAGCCTCTTGATGAAAGTGAAAGAGGAGAGTGAAAAGGCTGGCTTTAAATTCAACATTCAGAAAACTAGTATCATGACATCTGGTCCCGTCACTTCATGGCAAATAGATGGGGAATCAATGGAAATAGTGACAGACTTTCTTTTCTTGGACTCCAAAATCACTGCAGATGGTGACTTCAGTCATGAAATTAAAAGACACTTGCTCCTTGGAAGAAAAGCTCTGACCAACCTAGACAGCCTATTAAAAAGCAGAGACATTACTTTGCCAACAAAGGTCCATCTAGTCAAAGCTAGGGTTTTTCCAGTAGTCATGTATGGATGTGAGAGTTGGACCTTAATGAAAGCTGAGTGCCAAAGAATTGATGCTCTTGAACTATGGTATTGGAGAAGAATCTTGAGAGTTCCTTGGACAACAAGGAGATCAAACCAGTCAATCCTAAAGGAAATCAGTCCTGAATATTCATTGGAAGGACATGCTGAAGTTGAAGCTCCAATACTTTGGCCACATGATGGGAAGAACTGACTCATTTGAAAAGACCCTGATGTGGGAAAGATTGAAGGCAAGAGGAGAAGAGGATGACGTAGGATGAGATGGTTGGATGGTATCACCGACTCTATAGACATTGAATTTGAGCAAGCTCTGGGAGTTGGTGATGGACAGGGAAGCCTGGTGTACTGCAGTCCATGGGGTCACAAAGAGTTGGACACAACTGAGTGACTGAACTGAACTGAACTGTATCTACTAAGTAAGTTGTTTCTCTGAATTCTATGAGCCACTCTAATTAATCAGTCCTGAGGAGGAGATTGTAAGAACCTCTGATTTACAACCAGTCAGTTAGACATACAGGTAACAACCCAGACTGGGGACTGGTGTCTGAAGTCTCAGGAAAAGGTTGTGGAAAACCTCAATCTGTACCTGGGTGGTCAGGCTTGTGACTGACATCTGAAGTGGTTGGGGAAAGTGGGAGGTGCCTTGTAGGACAGAGCCCTCAAACTGTGGAATTTGATGCTAGCACCAAGCAGTGTCAGAATTGAGTTTAATTGTAGGACATCCTGGAGAAGGAAATGACATCCCACTCCAGTACTCTTGCATAGAAAATTCCATGGACAGAGAAGCCTGGTGGGCTATGATCCATGGGGTCCCAAAAAGTTGGACACAACTGAGTGACTGACATGCACATAGGACATCCAGCTAGTGTCTGAGGGTAGTTTATTAAGTGTGGGGATCACCCCTCCAAAATTGGAGCTGGCAACAGAGCCTATTCAGAGATATTTTACATTCGATTTAGACATGGGACTCTTTTAAAAACAGAATCCAGAGTCGTGTTCTCCCTGTTTAATGCCTATAATAGCTTCACTTCACATTTAAAACCCAACCTTCTTCCTGTGACCTTCCAGCCTCTCTGTGACCTGCCTCCTGCCCACCCTCTGAACTTATTCTGCATCACTCCCATTGCTCCACCCCAATCCCACTAGTCTTCTTTATCTTCTGGGGACAAGCCAGGCTCCTTCCTGCCCTGGGGACTTTGCACTTGCTGTTCTGCTTAGAACTCTCTTCCAGAACTTTCTAAGGCTCTCCCCTCCTCTCACTTCAGACCACAACTCAGGTATCAGCTCTCCAGTCAGGGTTTTCCTTAGCCACTCTGTCATAAGTCCCTCTTCCTACTCTCCCAATTTTTTTCTTCTTCATAATGTTAACACTACCTAGAACTGTGCTGTCCAGGACAGTGGCCATTAACCATATGTGGCAAATTTAATTTAAATTAATTATAATTAAGTTACATTAAACATTGAGCTCCTTAGTTGCACTTAGCCTCATTTCAAGTGCTCAACAGTCACCTGTGACTGGTAGGTACCATATTAGACAGAGTGGATTAGTGGATTACAAAGCATTTCTTCTCATTGCCAAATGTTCTGTTAGACAGAGTGGACCCAGACCCATCTTCTTGCTTTACATTTTACCCTTTTTTCTGTGTCCTCTCAAAATAGAGCAAGTTCTATGGAGGTAGATCCCTCATCTCTTGAATCAGCACTGAATCACCAAGGCCTAAAACTGCCTGGCACAGTAGAGTGGTTGCCCAATAAATGATTTGCATATTCACCGAATGTGTAAATAAGCCCATGGAACTCTGACATGGACATGCAGGGGCATGAGAACATGTGTGCACATACACATACATACAGAAGATGAAAGGAAAGCAGAAACTTCCTCATAAACTTTATTGCTCTCAAAAATCCAATAGTGGGGAACTTCCCCCCAGTATAGGTAGGTTACTGATGTTCAAGCTCAAAGGCTCCAAGAGGACCCATGAGGTACAGTTCATAACTTTCTGAGGAGCTGAGCTCTCAGGATGATCTCATTCTCACTGTTTCATGACTCTGACAACAATGGAGGAAATAATGAGAGTGGAACCCACCAGGATGCTTGAGAGGCTGAAGCCCAAGGCCAGTCTGGAATTTCTCTGGGCTTTCCTCTGGTCCCCAAGGATGTTGGCTTCACGGGTCTGTAGGGATGAAGGCAAGCTGGTGGCAGTGTTTCCAAGGACAAGGAGACAAGGGAAGGGCATCCCTGGGGAGAGGCGAGGTGTGAAAGACCAGTAACAGTGGTGCGGGGGTGGAAAGTGCAGGGGTCAGCCCCTCAGTGGAAAAAGGAAGAAAGCAGGGAGCCAGGATGAGGGTGTGGGTCTGGGCAGAACACAGGAGTGGGGAGCAGAGAGGGGACTCCTAGGGAGGAACAAGGGCAGCTACATGGTGAAGCAGGAGTAAATACCCCAGGAGGAAGAAAGGGGGATTGTTAGAGAGGAGCAGGAAGGTAGGGTGGGACAGAGAAGGCAGATCTAGGGGCAACAGGAGTTGGTGGTAGCTGGATTGTGCCCACCTTGAAGGAGAACAAGAGGGCTGGGATTGCCAGCAGAATGAAGAAGAAGAAGGAAGCAATGGAGAGAAACAAATAATCATTCTCCGGGGGATTCAGGGGCACCAGGACGACTGGCTGCATCGGGTAGACCTTCTGCATCGGATAGACCTGCTGCAGTGGGATAACCTGCACTGGAGCAATCTTGGACTTTCGGTCCTTGGGGTTAGTCTCAGTAGCCATGGACCTTGGCCAGAGGAGGAGACGCTGAGCAGGTGCAATCTGTAGATGAGGGAAATGGGACCCAGAGAGGGGATATCTTAGTTCCCAGGAAATGAGGACTGTCCGAACCAATCCCTCCACCTAGAAAGGCACTGAAAACAAGACACTGCCCCAAACTAGAGGACAGCACACCAAACCAGAACCCACCATACCATATATGTGCCTATGTAACAGTTTCGATGGCCTATAGCACGATTCAACCCTCCTCTATCCTCTGATAACTCCTCTGTACCCTGCCCCATTACCCACTCCGTATCTCCCTCTAACTACTTTCCTCCGCTTAACTCTCCCAACATCCTCCACATATACACACTTAAATTTTCTGATAACCCATCACAAACCTAGTTAAGGTGTCAAGGACTTCCCTTCACCTCTCAGTCCCGGAGGCAGTCTCGGGGATTTGAGTTACTGGGCGTGGTTTCCCTGCTGACCACCGCTGCATTATGATTGGCTGCTACCGTATAGTAGTGCCGGTGCTGCCCAGCCAATCCCCTTTCTTCTTGCCTTAATTGATTCGGTGAAAAACTGGACTAGGCACTCGCCCTTTACGTTGTCGTTCCCAAATTGAATTCCTGATTGATTCAACATACTGTGTGTGGGTCTTACTTTCAGATTGAATCTGGGTGCAAAAGGCCGATAGATACGACTACGAGGAGCCTACTGAACACTAGACTTAGGCTGGGCACTGAGGACCGTGTAGTAACTAAAGCAGACGAGACCATGGCTTTCCTGGAATTTACAGTCGCTGGGAGAGAAGGGGAAAAAACACCCAAACAAATAGATGAAACGATTTAATGGAGGATTAAGACCTACGAGGAATAACTAGAACGAGGAGGGAGAGGGACCCCCAGGGCCCACAAGGGACTGCACGGTGGGGTTGAATAGGCAGAAAACGTCCCTCTGAGAAGTAACATCTAAGCTGAGACCTGAAGTACAAGAAGAGCCATTCCCTAGAATATTTGGAGGAAAGAGTTTCAGGCAGGGGAAACAGCAAGTATTAATACAAAGGTCCTGGGGTGGGAAGGAGGTTGGTAAGAACAGGAACAGAAACAAGGGCCATGTAGTCAGACTCAGTGATAGATAAGATGCATAAACAGCACACACAACTGCGCATATCCAAACACACACACAGTCTGCAAGCCAGCAAGTCCTCCTTAGAGTTTTTCACTTTGACGGCTTCCTTTGAATTAATAGCCTTGTGTGTGGCGCTGGTGCAAGAAAGTGAACTGCCTGCACTCATCCCCTTGAACAGAGGCCGAATGATCGAAGGATGCCTCTGTTGCCAAGGTTCCTTGGCTTGGAGATTCTTTGGTTGAGTGCTTCTCTTGGCTTTTCCAGGCCATTAGAAAATAAAGCTGAGAAAATTGTAAGATGATAACCCTCATGGTTCCATATTCAGCAGAGTGACCCATATTGAAAAGGTCTCATCTGTGACCCACTTGTTCTTGTTAGCTTTCCTGGTCTGTGATGATGGAAGGGAAATGTGCCTTCATGATGTTTGCTCTGGGAGAACTTTGGGGATGGGACCAAAGCCATGGCTGAGAGTGACAGCCTTCCAGTGACAGCCCATAATGCCATAGGATGGAAGAGATGCAGAGGGTGGGGGTTGTCCGTAGAGCATGACACAGGAGAGTGGCAAGAGCTCAGAGAATGATCAGCCTTGACAGAGAAAGCCAGAGATGGAAACTCCAGGGAAAGAATTGAACCTAAACAGTGGTTTTTAAAGCATGGTCCTCTGACCAGCAGAGCCAACATCACCTGGAAATCTCATTTAAAAACAAATTCTTGCCCACCCCAGACTTTCTGAGTATGAAACCCAGTGGTGCCTGAAATCTGTTTTAATACACCTCCATGCAATTCCAATGCAAGCTAAAGTTTGAGAAGCACCAGACTATAGGAATGAATAAGAAAGGATGCACGTGCCAAGGACCCTCTAAATGCTTCACTTTGAGCTCCGGACTTTGTCTTTAGGAGGTTCTTTGGGTTCTGGAAGTACAGAGGCTCTTCAGCTTAGGGTTTTATGTCCAAAAACAGTGGGAAAGAATAACAAAATAGTTTCACCTAAATCAAAGAAAGACATTGAGTCTTCAAGTTGAAAGTACTTACTAGGAATCATTTATAGACAAGCACACATAAATCAAGACATATTGCCACCCAAATCCTCAGTGCCAAGGACATGGGTAGAATTTTACAGGCTTGTAGACTGAACAAATAAGATTTTATTCTAAGTACTGTGGGAACCTGTCATGGGGCTATACATTTTTGAGGTTCTTTGGATACCCTAAGCAGAATGGACAGTGGGACACAGTAGGTTCCTGATCTTCTTATGGGTACAGAGTCTGGAGACCTTGTGCCTGGAAAGAGAAAGAAGAAAAGCCCAGATTGTGTGGGCTCTCAGCATGTCTTGAGATATTTCTGAAACAGACAAGGTCTTGGGAATGTCAGGAGAGAACAAGCTATGCTTGACTACAAAATTGTGTGTGTGTGTGTGTGTGAGAGAGAGAGAGAGAGAGAGAGAGAGATGTTGATGGGCTCCCTGTGCCTCCTGGGAAGTTATTGACCCTTGTTGCCTGGTAGGGTGGCCACTGGAGGTGGGGGCTGAGTAGGGCAGTGTTAGGAATCAGACTGACCTCCATAGCTCCTTGCCTTCACAGTTCCAGACAACGTCACATGTCATCAAAACTGAGTCCACATGCAGTCTTGCAAATGTACAATCAAAGCCAAGCACAGTCACAAACTCGCCTACATGAAAAACACATGCATTTTTCTCTCTCACACACAAACCTATTCCACAAACCAGCAGGTCCTTCTTAGAATTTCTAAAGTTTTCAATATTTCTTCCACAATAAAATCCCCATTGAAAGGAGCTAGAAGGAATAAAAGCAGTTAAATCCACTCCTTTTGGTGATCCCCTTTGGGTGAGCAGTGGATATGATTGGCTCAACAGTCTATCATTGGTGGGAATCTTGCCTGGAGGGTCTCTCCGCTTGAGAGTCCTTTGCCTGTGGGGTCTGTTGCCTGAGCTGTTCTTTGTCTATAAAGTTTCTTGGTTGGAGGGTCCCTATCTGATGTTCCCCTTGGCTTTGCCAGATCAGCAGAGAAAGATGAAAATATATATATGATGAGGAGGAAGTTTCTCCAGATTCCATATATTCTCTGCCAGTTGCCTCACACAGAAAAATGTTCAACTCTAGCCCAGTTATTCTTCCTGTTATTTTTCAGTCGGTGGTGATGGAAGAGTGATGTGATTTTTTTAAAGTCAAATGCAGGGTAGTGGGGGTGAGGGTCTTTGAAGACTACAGTAGGGACAACAACCCCCACCCTCAAATTCCTAAGATTAGAAGAGAAGACTTGCAGGGAGTAGAGACTTTAGAAAAGGATTTGGGGTGTGGATTTGGGGTATATGTGGGGGGCAAGGTCTTGGGCAATGACAAGTCTTGAAAGAGATACAGACTGTCCAGAACTCTCTCAAAAAGTCTTGATTGAATAAATTTCACAAGGACCCTCAAATTCTCTCCTTTAAAATATGGAACAACATCCAGCCCTTCTTGAATTTTAACTGCTGATTGATACTCCTTGGCAGGGCTCTCTCTCAGCATATTTCCTATTGGTGATTGGCTGCAGACTATAGAAGATGGGTCTTGAATGTATCCCCTCCACCCTGCCTAGAGCACATGGTTGGGGAGGTGTCAGTGGAGCAATGGAGGGAGTAGAGAGAACCCTAGAGGGAGTGGCAGAAGAAGAGGTGAGAGGGGGTACTTAGAGACTAGTGGCCAGTGTCCCTGAGGAAGGGAGCGGTGCTTCAGGAAAGGGCATGGCCATCAGCCATTAGAAGAATCTCCTCGGCTTTGCTCTAAGAAGTGGGAGAGGTCAGCCAGCAGTTGACGGGGCAGTAGACGTGAAGCAGCCATCAGAATCTCCTGGAGGGCTTCTTGAGACAGTTTTCTAAGCTACATCCCCAGAGATCGATTTAGCAGGTCTGAGATAGGACCAATGAATTTGCATTTCTAACAGACCCCTAGGTGTTGTGCCTCTGGCCCTGAAATCGCAGGTTGATATTCCCGTCTGGTAGCAACCTCTTTCATTAGGTTGCCTGAGGAAGAGGAAAAAGAAGCAGGGCTCCCAATTTCTGAGGTTGGACCGAGGGAAAACGAAGGACAGGGGAGGTTCCCCCACCAACAAAGCAGCAGATTAAATACATCAAGATTCCACCTTTCATGCATGTTCAGTTGTGTCCAGCTCTTTTTAATCCCATGGACTATATAGCACACCTGGCTCCTCTATCCATGGGATTATCCTAGCAGGAACACTGGAGTGGGTGGCCATGCCCTCCTCCAGGGGATCTTCCCGACCCAGGGATCGAACCGGTGTCTCCTGTGGCTCCTGCACTGGCAGGCAGATTCTTCACCACTGAGCCACCAGGGAAGCCTGGGTAAGATTTGTTGGCAACCATTTTGCATGTTAGAGAGTTCTTGGAATGGGGGGAAGTCTGACATCCAAGTTGTTATTCAGTAGATACTACATTTTTTATGAATGCTAAATTTAACAGTTAACCTGATGATGACATTGGTTATGTTATTATGAGATTTATTTGAATTTTTATGAATTCCAAATACTCAGTCAATAATTGTGAAGCCAATTGTGTGTATTTGTGAGTCAAACTTTTTCTATGAGCATCCCTTGGACAGCAAGGTAGTCAAACCCATCAATCCTAAAGGAAATCAACTCTGAATATACATTGGAAGGGCTGATGCTGAAGCTTCAATACTTTGGCCACCTGATGTGAAGAACTGACTCATTTGAAAAGACCCTGATGCTGGGAAAGATTTAGGGTAGGAGGAGAAGGGGGCAACAGAGGATGAGATGGTTGGATGGCACTGCCGACTCAATGGACATGAGTTCGAACAAACTCCAGGAGATAGTGAACGACAGGGAAGCCTGGCATGCTTCAGTGGGGTCGCAAAGAGTCGAACATGACTGAGCAACTGAACAAGAAAGCTCATTCTGGCACTGTGTCCAAAACAGAAGAAAACATTTGCCATTCTCTTCATCATGGGTACTCAGGAGCAAAAGTTTGTTGCCTGTTGCTCCCAAGAACCTCCTATCTAGCCTGTGAAAGGAACCTGCCACCAGCAGCCTGCAAAAGAACTTGTGACTCTCCCAAGAGACCTCAGAAGTTCTCTAATTGACCATCAAATTAGTTTAGGGGCTTCCATTGAATCTGTGGAAGAGAAAAGAGTTCTTTATTAAAGAGAGAGGTCTCTAACTGATACCACTATCCTACAAAGTTTATTAGTTAAATTAAATGATTTTTTAAATTATTTAATTTATACATATATCAATAATTTTAAAATATTCAACAAATCTAAACTTGATATACAGTGCATGCATGCTGCATGCTAAATTGCTTCGCTTGTGTCTAACTCTTTGCAACGCTATGGACTATAGCCCACCAGGCTCCTCTGCCCATGGGATTCTCCAGGCAAGAATACTGGAATGGGTTGCTATTTCCTCCTCCAGGGGATCTTCTCTACCCAGGGATTTGAACCCAAGTTTATTGTCTCCTGCATTGGTTCTTTACCACTAGTGCCACCTGGGAAGAATCGAAATAAACAACTAATTTGTTGGTCCAGATAATTAGAAAATTTAATTCAGAGAAAAACAAGAAAACAACACAAGAAAAAAAAGTTATTTAAAAGGTCCAGGAGATCTAATAGATATTAGGTAAGAATTTTCAGAAAAAGAAAGGACGTTAACAAGGTAATAATAAGACATAATTTTCCCAAGCTGGACAAAATACTGCTCATGGAAAGAATTCACAAAGTTTCTGACAGAACAGTGCAAAACACACACACACACACACACACACACACACACACACACACACACTCCTAGGCTTGTTCTGGTGAAGTTCCTGAATTCTAAGAGTAAGACAAACATCCCAGGAAGTCCTAGACAGTTACTTAAATGGAGAGATAGGGAATTCCCTGGTTGTCCAATGGTTAGGATTCCACGCTTCCACTACAGAGGGCACAGGTTCAATCCTTGGTTGAGGAACTAAGATCCTGAAAGCCTTGAGATGGGGCCTAAAAAAAAAAATTTTTTTTAAGGAGAATTAGGCTGACACCAGACTTACTGCCATCACTGAACGTGGACATGAGAAAATGGCTACAGACCATTGACAGAGTGACACAAAAATATTATCCCCAGTAAGATTGTTCATGTGTTCCGAGTACAAGATCTTTTTACTTTATCCAGGATTTAAGTTAACCACTCATGTATCATACCATAGGAAGTCCTGGAACTCTAACCCAACAAAAATTAAGACATCTCAAAATATAAGACAGAAAGGGGACAGACAGTGGCGAGCAAGCTGTGTTTGTGTATGTTTTGAAAGTCGTTGTGAAAGTGTTAGTTGCTCAGTTGTGTCAGATTCTTTGCAACCCCATGGACTGTAGCCAGCAGGCTCCTCTGTCCATGGGGTTTCCCAGGCAAAAATACTGGAATAGGTTGTCATTTTCTTCTCCAGGGTATCTTCCAGACCCAGGGATCGAACCTGGGTCTTCTAGAATGGCAGGCAGAGTCTTTACCAACTGAGCCACCAGGGAATGTATAGACAGTCAAAACAAATGGGTTCATGTTGATGGTGAAACTGGAAATTTGTAACCTGTGTTCCTATTTTTTAAATCAGAGAGATATGTTCTCTGTCACTTCTCCCCTAAAACAAAAAGGGAGAGAACAACATGGATTCCAGGAACTAACAACAATAAGAAAAAGTGTGACAGCCTAGGAAGACTGAAGGCTGCCTCCAGCTGGTATGCAGTGTTTATAAGGTGCACAGGTGGCCACAGGTGGTGTGGAGCAGAAAGTGGCTGGAGGGGCCAAGGCTTAGTAAACTGAAGGAAAGGTGAGCATGTGTGTGTGTGTGATTTTTGTTTCCTAATGGTAACCTTTGATATTTTTAAAGTATTTATTTATTTATTTACTTATCTGATGCACTAGGTCTTAGTTGTGGCTCTCAAGATCATCAATCTTCATTGCTGTATGCAGGATCTTTGATTGCGGCATGCTAACTCTTAGTTGCAGCATGTGGGATCTAACTCCCTGACCAGGGATGGAACCTGGGCCCCTGCACTGGGAGTAAGGAGTCTGGGTCACTGGACCGCCAGGGATCTCAAGTTCTCTCTTCTTTTTTTTCACTTTTTGGCTGCACCATGAGGCAGGCTCAGTCTTAGTTGCCCAACCAGGGATTGAATCCACACTCCATGCAGTGGAAGCACCAGAGGGTAATCTTGGAGTTTTAAAAACAATTTATTGAAGTATGATGGGTCTACCATGACTCAAAGAATTTGCCTGCAATGCAGAATGACCCAGGTTTGATCCCGGTGTTGGGACTATCCCCTGGAGAAGGGAATGGCTACTGACTCCAGTATTCTTGCCTGGGAAATCCTGTGGACAGAGAAGCCTGGCAGGCTACCGTCCATGGGGTCATAAAGAGTCAGACATGACTGAGCGACTAACGCATCACTGAAAAGTGCACGTATCAGAAAGGTACAGCTTAGATCTTTTCCAACTGAACTCATGTGCGAAACCAGCATTCAACCTCTTAACCCCAGGCCTCCTTCCAGTCACTGCTCCCTAAACACTAATTTAGCCTGCTTTTGTACGTTCTACAGTATAAGTCTATAGGAAGCTTCTTTTTCTCCATTTCATGTCTGGGAAATTCATCCACATTGTTGTGTGTAGTTGCGGAGCAACCACCCTCTTTGCTGGGGAATACACACCCAACGTATTCTGGCATTCTACTGTTTACAGGCATGTGGGTAGTTTCCAATCTGGGTTCTTAGGAATAAAGTTGCTATGAATATTCTAGCACAAAGATCCCCAGCCTCTGAGACCTAACACCTGATGATCTGAAATGAAGCTGATGTAATAATACTAGAAATAAAGTGCACAGTAAATATAACGCACTTGAATCATTCCCAAACCAACCCCTCCCCTTGCCCAAGTTCGTGAAAAAATTGTCTTCCACGAAGCTGGCCCGCTATTCTAGCACATCTTTTGGTGAATACATGTACACATTTCTTTGGGTATAAATCTGTGGATGGAATGGCTGGGTTGTTGGAAGGATGCTTTTCAGGTCCTGCTCTCGACTTTGATGTAGTTGCCTTGAGGAAGTCATCGGCTATCCTTTTAGAAGTCGGCAGCAACGGTCCAGGCTGCTGGTGTTCATGGAAGAGTTAGGGAGTAAACCCTCACCTTTGGATATTCACTCGCTCCTCCAGCCTACTGCTTTCAAACTTCCAGAACTGAGTGATTACAATTCAGAGAGGCGGCCTCCTTCCGTGCTGCTCTTCCTGCTGGGGGGCAGAGGCGGGGGGGACAGAAACTAGGGGTAAACATGCCTAGGACTCTCTCTTGGGGCTCAGCCATCTGCTGGCTCCTGAAATTCACCTCTACTCACACAATTCAAAAACCCAGCTAATCCTCCCAGCGTTTAGAACTTAACACATATGTCCTCAGAGATGAATTATTGGAACAAGACGGACTAGGAATTGGAAATCACCATGATCAGCTCACAGAGGGGAGTTATTGACAAGTAGAATGCAGGGCGTTTGGTGTTGAAAATCTTCAGTATTAACACAAAAGCATTTTCAAGATCTAGAGGTAAGCAGAAGTGTGGTATCAAGGTGTCTGAATATGTATGCACATGGAAATGCATTAAGGTAACTGAAAGAGTTAACAACAAAATATTGTCAGCAATTACCTGGTGGCTCAGTGGTAAAGAATCCACCTTCAAATGCAGGAGACACGGGTTGTATCCCTGAGTCAGGAAGATCACCTTTAGAAGGAAATGGCAACCCAGTCCAGTATTCTTGCCTGGGAAATCCCATGGACAGAGGAACCTGGCAGGTTACAGTCCATAGGGTCCCAAAGAGTCACACATGACTGAGCAACTAAACAACAACCTAGGAGAGGGGGAAAGTGATACCAGGACCAGCCATAAAATGAGCTTCTCCTCTCCTTCAGACTCTTTTTATTACTTGATTTTTTGGGGAGAATATATTTGTGTGGAAGTTGTGCAAAAAAAAAAAAATTCCATGGGACTTCCCAGGCAGTTCAGTAGTTAAGACTCCAAGCTCCCAATGCAGGGAAGAGGGGGTGGGGGTTTGATCCCTGGATGGGAGGTTTAGATCTTGCATGCCAAGGCACTGCCACATGGCATGGCCAAAAATAAGTAAAATTAAATTTAAAAATCTCAGGTAAAGAAACAGGTTTAATGATCCAAAGGAAAAAGAGAATAAAAAATGACCTGACCGGTTTGGCCATGGGGGAATTCTGCTGAGAGCAGTTAAAGAGTTCTGGAGAGTCTGGGAACAATTCGTGAAGGGGCACATAGATAACTGAGCAAACAGAACCAACAGAGGAAGGAGGAGGAGGAAGGTGAGGAGAAGCAGGAGGAAGAGGGAGAAGAGGAGCAAAAATTGGAGGAGAAAGAGGAAGAAAAAGAAATTCTGAAAGAGTCCAAGCAGATGGGTTGCTTGGCTGCTGAGTTCAAAAATTAGTTCAGAGTATGTAATCGCCATAAGGGGCTACCCTGGCGGCTCAGGCAGTGGGTTCGATCCCTGGGTCAGGAAGATTCCTCTGGAGAAGGGAATGGCAACCCACTCCAGTATTCTTGTCTGGAGAATTCCATGGACAGAGGAGCCTGGAAGGCTACAGTCCATGGGGTCGCAAAGAGTCGGACACAACTGAGTGACTAACGCTTTCTCTTTTTTCACTTTCAATCACCATGAACCACCATGCTCAGTAATGGAGCATACTTACAAAGGCCTAATGAAATATAATCCCTATAAATTGAATAAAAATGGTAGTCCCATTCTGCAGGAAGTAGAGGGGAGAGAAAAATGTGTAGGTGTTATATTTGTGTGTTTCATCATAGTAATTCAACTGATGATGTCTCAAGATAGAAGAATAGACATTTGGGGTTTGTTCCCTGGTGGCTGAGCTGGTAAAGAATCTGCCTTCAATGTGGGAGACTTGGGTTCGATTCCTGGGGTGGGAAGATCCCCTGTAGAAGGGAATGGCTACCCACTTCAGTATTCTGGCCTGGAGAAGTCCATGAACTGCATAGTCCATGGGGTCACAAAGAGTCAGACATAACTGAACAACTTTCATTTTCACATTACATGTTGGTAAATACCAGATGAATGTCTGAGAGTGGAATGCAGGATGGGGGTAGTTAGGAAGCAGAGAAGACTGCTTGGCTTTCCAAGCCTTATAGTACAATATGTCTTTTTTGGATTTGGCTGTTCACCCTGACATAGGCCATCCTGACTTGACATGGTTCTGCAGATGAATGTTACAGCCCCAGCTTAGGCTGGTCTGGGGAACAACAGGGATGGCTGACCCTGACCATCCAGAGCCACCGACACAACAGACAAGCAGATATAATCTCCTTTCCCGGACACACCCATAACATGGAGCAGTATCCCACAAACAAGTGTGGTCTGTGCAGATACCCAGGGCCACAGAAGAAACAGAAAGAGCATTGTAACAGCTAAGGTCAAGGTTAACCATAGACTACCACTTTCATTCTCTCCTTCACTCATTATTTTCCATAAACCTTCCACAGTGAGTCTCTTGTTGGGTATGAATTTAAAGCTGTAACCCTAGATGTCTAAGCAATGTAACTCTATTTTCCTGCATTTGCACAGGTTAGGGTGGATTAAGTCGTGGAAATAGGTGGGTCATACATAACATGGAACAACATAGTAGTTTATTTTCTGCTCCCACTATGGGAGGCGGTAGGGTGGTAGTAATCTTACAGCGGTAATCTTAGGGTGGTAGTCCCTAAGATTCATGGACTGAGGCAGATGGGAGCTCTTCCATCTTTATAACATGTGACCTTCAAGTCACCAGGGGTATCATTTGCCCAATCAGCTAGAGGAGGAAGAAAAAGGCAGAGTGCCTGTGCGGGAGATGGGTTAAGGCCAGGGTTACTTGTAGCACACATCACTTGTGATCACATTCCATGAAGCCAAAGACAATCTCATGGCCACACAGGGGAACCTAGGAAATGTAACTGAGTCGTGCTACCAAGAAGAAAAGGAGATGGGCATGGAGAAAGAGTTAGCAGCCTTTCCCCTAGCTATTCAGTTTATTTCTACTGATAATTCCCATTCCCCTTGACTGTGGAAACTTAATTCCACTAAGCCTAAGGTTTCTGGGGGTGCATTTGGGGTTGTCTGTGAAACTAGGACCCTGGAAGAAACCCCTGAGTGTTGTCGATGGGATCATCCTGATCTCTATTTTCATTCATTCTGGATGGTGATTGTGTTGTCCCTGGTTTCCCTCTGACAGTCACTGTCACTCAGGCACTTGGCATTCTGTAAGTCTCCACCTCCTCCTCACCAAGCTGGGACGTGAGATATTCTACTTGGCTGTCAGAGACCATTTCTTCCTAGACCTCCACACTATACAGCCTATTTTCTTTGATATCTTAAAGCCTCTGTGGGATTTGTATGTGAAGTGGGAATATAGGTATTAACCAGGGTCTTTGACACCCTGTCCCTTCCTGAGATGCAAGTTATTCGGGGACTTCTGATGGATATACTGGCATCTAGTCTTTCTCTACTTCCCTATTCCATAAATAGGCAGCCATTTCCATTTCAGGATTGGGGGAGAGGCAGTCCTGATCAGCTCTACTGGAAATTCAATTATTTAGTTCTTGAGGTCTTTCTTTCCTAAGAGTTTGGCTTTTAAATCTCAAAAGTTGAGGAGGTTTCTATTTGTCCCTCCCTTCTCTGAGACACTGGAAGCCTGGAATTCCAGTTTGAATGAACCTAGAGAACATTAATTCAAATTTCTAAATATCATTCTATATTGGCAATTATTATATCTATTTTACAAAGGAATCAGTTTCCAGAAAATTATCTTGTTCAAGGATATACAGTTTTTAAAGTGTCAGAAGTGGGATGTAGACTTACATCCACCAGATTTCTATGTCTCTGTGCTTCACCATTAGGTCATTCTGATTTTCACCTGATTTGGGAAACACATAGCCCTAGAGAAACACAGACAATGACTCAGAAACACACACACGTTCACACAGGAGAAGCTGGAACATACCCTTAGATTTTATTGGTTTAAATAAATATTTTCCTGAAAGAGCAGCCCAGTACCAAGGAGCTTAAGGCATCTAGAGCATCAAAGTGAAGATCCCCAAGATGGATAACGACAGAGCTGGAGGCCAAGAGCATAATGTTTTCCTGGGCTAGTGGGTTGCTTGAATGTTGAGCTCCTTGGCTGGTAGGTTTTCTGGCTAGGGAATATCCAGCTGTTGGTTTCTTGCATGGTGGCTGATTTGGCTGGTCAGTGTTTTGGTGAGCTGGTCCTGTTGGGGTGGGTGAACCAATTGGCTGTTGGGCCTGGACTTCAGACAAATAGTACTAAGAAATAAATGATGCCTAAACCGATGAGTATGGCGAATACATCCAGCCAACCAGTTCGGCCCGAGTTGATATAAGCTTCTTCCCATTGGCTTTTCTTGTTGGCCTCTTTGGTCTGTAGGAATGGGAGCTTTAGATTTGGGTTTCTGAGTCCAGCCTTGTCAAACCCTGGGTAATGGCTAGACATCTCTCCAGTCAGGAGGGAAAACCCCTCCCCATATCCCAGGACAGGAGCAGATGCAATGGGGACAGCAAGGGGGCAGGTAGAGGACAGGATGGGCCCAGGCACTGGTTTACCTTTCCGCTGAATACGAGAGCTGGTATTCCCAGGGGAGGGAATAAAATAAAGGCCACGACGGTCAAACACGTGTACTCCGGGGCATAAAATAACAATTCTTCTTTCGTCTGTTGAACCTCTGGTGCTGCGGCACCTGGAGCCCCGGGTGGCGCGCCTGGAGCCCCGGGTGGCGCGCCTGGAGCCGGGGGCGGCGCGCCTGCGGCCGGGGGCGGCGCGCCTGGGGCCGGGGGCGGCGCGCCCGGGGCGGGGGGCGGCGCGCCGGCGTCAGCGGGTATCGGGGTCATGATTTTTCTACCCTAAAAGACTCCAAGTATCTTCAAAACAGAGCCAAACCCACTACACCTCCCCTTGTTTTATCCAGAATCCCAAGACTCAGACCCCAGACCATCAAGGGCCAGTACTTCACAATGGAGAAATCAGAGCAGGTCCTGATTGGCTGCCCGTGCGAGGGGGCGTGGTCCTGCTTTGCTCAGTTCCTCCAGGATTCAAGAGGGTGGCTGCGTACTGAGGTGCTTCAGTCGTGTCCGACTCTTTGCGACCCTGGACTGTAGCCTCCCAGGCTTCTTTCACTTTTCACAGGGTGCTCCATCCTCGGTCGGGACACTGACTCCGCCCACCCTGATAGGCATTAGTTGAAAGCCATAGTTGCAAGGCATTAGTTGCAAGTGGCTTCCGGCTCCTGCTTCCTGCAGATCCCTATCTGCATTCAGAGCTGGAGCGAATACCAGGGACCCCACCCAAGAGCTGTGGGAGTGAAGAAGTAGACAAACCTCCTAAGAAAACTAGGCGGGGGCCTTCCCTTGGTGGTTCAGTGGTTAAGACTTCCCGGCCTGAGTTTGATCCCTGGTCAGGGAACTAGATCCCATATGCCACAACTGAAGGTCTTTTTTGAGTTTAATGCCATCTACTACATATTGATGGAGTGATGGAAATAAGAAATCGCCCTTGTGTTAGGCAGAATCTAAGATGAGGAATCCAAGATTCCTGCTCTCTTGTGCATATACCTGCTCCCAGTTGTCATTAAACACCAATCTGTGTGCTGCTGTAACTAAAATCCCCAATCAGTTAATGGTAAAATAGGGAGAATATCTTCAAAGGGTCTAACCTTATCAGATGAGTTCCTAAAAAGGACTGGATTTTACGGCAAAGATTCCCAGGCAGGAGGCAGCTTAGAGGCAAGGAAGACTCTCCCCAGCTAGCTTTAACTCAGAAAGGATCACGTGGCAAGAAATGCAGACAACCGTTAACTCAGAGTGGCCCCCAGCTGAAAGACAGGAGGGAAATGGGGATTTTAGTTTTACAACAAATAAGGATCTGAATCCTGCAGTAACCATGATTCATTTGGAAGAGTGTCCTAGCTCCAAATGAGAATGCAGGCCAACACCTTGATTTTAACCTTGTGAAATGGTGCGCAGAGAATGCAGCCATTCTGACCTACACAGAACTCTAAGTTAACAAACTTAACTTTGTGGAAATTTCTTATGCATCATTAGAAAACTGACAACCATTCAAACACCATAGTAACTACTAACTCAGGTGAGAACCATCAATGGAAGCTAATGCCACTGGGTTTTAGCTGATATTAATAGTTCCCTTGGTTTTAGAGGAAAGTGAAAGTATTAGTCACTCAGTTGTGTTCAACTCTTTGCGACCCCACTGACTGTAGCCCACCAGTCACCTATATCCATGGGATTCTCCAGGCAAGAATACTGGAATGGGTAGCCATTCCCCTCTCCAGGGGATCTTTCCAATGCAGGGACTGTACCTGGGTCTCTGCATTGCAGGCCGATTCTTTCTCATCTGAGCAACAAGGGAAGAGGGTGTGATTCCAGCATTGGCATGAACCTGTGTGCCTTTCTTCCTTCTGGTTAAAGAACTGTTAGAAGGATAACAAGGACAATCTCAAAAGAATGAGCAGCTGCAGGAAAGCAGATTCTGTTCCACACCATGAGTTGGCCTCATCCAAGTTTATATCTAACCCCAGAAAACTGAACAAACTTTAAGACACTCAGACTGCAACATTATTACCATGTCCTATGACTGTGATTTTTAACTTCAGTGTTCAGTTTTGATAAGACATATAACTTATTTCAAGTGTCTTAACAATATTTTTTTTCATTTATTTTTATTAGTTGGAGGCTAATTACAATACTGTAGTGATTTTTGCCGTACATTGACATGAATCAGCCATGGATTTACATGTGTTCCCCATCCTGAACCCCCCTCCCACCTCCCTCCCCATTCCCATCCCTTACTTCAAGTGACTTCACAATCCTTGAATTGATATTCTTTATTTCCTGAATGAGAGATGTGCTTTTGAATTTTCAGGTCAGAAAGAGAACTGTATGCATGGTTCCTCTTTTCTCACAGATATGTGAATTAAGAAGAGAAAACTAGTTCTCTCCCACCCAAGAAATACTCCCAAAGAACCCTCGAGAGACCTAGATTTCTCACTGAAATGAAGAGTTTGGGAATCTGAGTCTCACTGAAATCAAGAGTACACTGAATCTCCTATTTTTTAAAAATATTTTTATGGAAGTGCATAAGCATGCCTAACCATACATGTATACCAATACACTTTCACACACAGCATACTCATGGAACCTGCACCTGAAAACAAGGCCCAGACCAAAAGACCCCCCACCCATGCCCTCTCCCAGTTACTTCTCCACAGATGAGAACCTATACCCTGATTTTCTCTCCCTCTTTTTAATAACAGCTTTGGGGGTCATATCAGGAATTACAAACTTTACTGTGGGGACCCTCTAGTTGGATATAAAGATGATTTCCATCTGTTGGCCGCCACAAAGAATCCTGCCAAGAACACCCAAGGGCGTGCTTCTCTGTGCAAGTGAGCAAGTTCCATTTGAAAATGGGTCCAAGAAGTGGGATTGCAGGGTCAAAGTATAAGGACTTTGTGGTCGTCATACTATGATGGTTTCTGCAAAGGCTTCACTAAGTCACACTTCCAATTCCAGCCTGTGAAAGGATTGTTCTTTGTCTTCTTGTCAGCACACAATGTGCTGGGTGGGTGAGAAGCTATACAATAGCTCTGTATTGCTTTAATTTAGATTTCTATGATGAATAGGGGGGCTTCCCAGGTGGCTCAGTGGTAAAGAATCCACCTGCAATGCAGGAGATGCATGTTCAATCCTTGGGTCGAGAAAATCCCTTAGAAAAGGAATTGACAACCCACTCCAGTATTCTTGCCTGGGGAAATCCCATGGACAGAGGAACCTAGCCGGCTACAGTCCACTGAGTTGCATAAGAGTTGGACACAACTCAGTGGCTAAAAGAAGAAGAAAGAGATGAGTAGGGAGTTTGATCATTACAATGGATGGAGTTGTGTCCCACAAAATTGATATGTTGAAACCCTAACCCCTAGTGTGATTATATTTAGAGATAGGAATTTTAGGACATAATTAGGATTAGATGAGGTCATGAGGGTGGGGTAATCCCAGTGGGATTAGTGCCCTTATAAGAAGAGACTGTGAGAGCTTGCTTCCCTTCTGTCTACCATATGAGGACAGAGTGAGAAGGTGGCTGTCATCTCTGCAACTAGAGAAAGCCCACACAGCAATGAAGACCCAGCACGGCCAAAAATAAATAAATAAAACTTGTTTTTAAAAACAAAGGTTTAAAAAAGAGGAATGAACTTCATACATGCATCAGCTTGGGTGAATCTCTAAGTGACAAGTGACAAGTGACAAAAAGCCAGTCTCAAAGGTTCAGTTCAGTTAAGTTCAGTCACTCAGTTGTGTCCAACTCTTTGTGACCCCATGGACTGCAGCACGCCAGGCCTCCCTGTCCATCACCAACTCCCAGAGTTTACTCAAACTCATGTCAGTGATGCCATCCAACCATCTCATCCTGTGTCATCCCCTTCTCCTACTGCCTTCAATCCCTCCCAGCATCAGGGTCTTTTCAAATGAGTCAGTTCTTCACATCAGGTGGCCAAAGTATTGGAGTTTCAGCTTCAGCATCAGTCCTTCCAATGAATATTCAGGACTGACTTCCTTTAGGATGGATCTCCTTGCTGTCCAAGGGACTCTCAAGACTCTTCTCCAACACCACAGTTCAAAAGCATCAATTCTTTGGCACTCAGCTTTCTTTATGGTCCAATTCTCACATCCATACATGACTACTAGAAAAACCATAGCTTTGACTAGATGGACCTTTGTTGGCAAAGTAATGTCTCTGCTTTTTAATAAGCTGTCTAAGTTGGTCATAACTTTTCTTCCAAGGAGTAAGCGTCTTTTAATTTCATGGCTGCAGTCACCATCTGCAGTGATTTTGGAGCCCCCCAAAATAAAGTCTGTCACTGTTTCCACTGTTTCCCCATCTATTTGCCATGAAGTGATGGGACCAGATGCCATTCTTAGTTTTCTGAATGTTGAGTTTTAAGTCAACTTTTTCACTCTCCTCTTTCACTGTCATCAAGAGGCTCTTTAGTTCTTCTTCGATTTCTGCAGTAAGGGTAGTGTCATCTGCATATCTGAGGTTATTGATATTTCTCCTGGCAATTTTGATTCCAGCTTGTGCTTCATACAGCCAAGCATTTCTCATGATGTACTCTGCATATAAATTAAACAAGCAGGGTGACAATATACAGTCTTGACATACTCCTTTCCCGATTTGGAACCAGTCTGTTATTCCATGTTCAGTTCTAACTGTTGCTTCTTGACCTGCATGCAGATTTCTCAGGAGGCAGGTCAGGTGGTCTGGTATTCCCATCTCTTGAAGAATTTTCCATAGTTTGTGGTGATCCACACAGTCAAAGACTTTGGCATAGTCAATAAAACAGAGAGAGATGTTTTTCTGGAACTCTCTTGCTTTTTTGATGATCCAACGGATGTTGGCAATTTGATCTCTGGTTCCTCTGCCTTTTCTAAATCCACCCTTGAACATCTGGAAGTTCATGGTTCAAGTACTGTTGAAGCCTGGCTTGAAGAATTTTGAGCATTACTTTGCTAGTGTGTGAGATGAGTGCAACTGTGTGGTAGTTTGTGCATTCTTTAGCATTGCCTTTCTTTGGGACTGAAATGAAAACTAACCTTTTCCAGTCCTGTGGTCACTGCTGAGTTTTCCAAATTTCCTGGCATATTGAGTGCATCACTTTCACAGCATCATCTTTCAGGATTTGCAAAAGTTCAGCTGGAATTCCATCCCCTCCACTAGCTTTGTTCATAGTGATGCTTCCTAAGGCCCACTTGACTTTGAATTCCAGGATGTCTGGCTCTACGTGAGTGATTACACCATCATGGTTATCTAGGTTGTGAAGATCTTTTTTGTGTAGTTCTTCTGTGTATTCTTGCCACCTGTTCTTAAAATCTCCTGCTTCTGTTAGGTCCATACTGTTTCTGTCCTTTATTGAGCCCATCTTTGCATGAAATGTTCCCTTGGTATCTCTAATTTTCTTGAAGAGATCTCCAGTCTTCCCCATTCTATTGTTTTCCTCTATATCTTTGCATTGATCATCGAGGAAGTCTTTCTTATCTCTCCTTGCTATTCTTTGGAATTCTGCATTCAAATGGGAATATCTTTCCTTTGCTCCTTTGCCTTTCACCTCTCTTCTTTTCTCTGCTATTTGTAAGGCCTCCTCAAACAGTCATTTTGCCTTTTTGCATTTGTTTTTCTTAGGATGGTCTCGATCACAGCCTCCTAAACAATGTCACGAACCTCCATCCATAGTTATTCAGCACTCTGTCCATCAGAACTAATCCCTTGAATCTATTTGTCACTTCCACTGTATAATTGTAAGGGATTTGATTTAGGTCATACCTGAATGGTCTAGTGGTTTTCCCTACCTTCTTCAATTTAAGTCTGAATTTAGCAATAAGGAGTTCATGATCTGAGCCACAGTCAGCTCCCGGTCTTGTTTTTGCTGACTGTATAGAGCTTCTCCATCTTTGGCTGCAAAGAACATGTCAATCTGTTTTTGGTGTTGACCATCTGGTGATGTCCACGTGTAGAGTCTTCTCTTGTGTTGTTGGAAGAGGGTATTTTCTATGACCTGTGTGTTCTTTTGGCAAAACTCTGTTAGCCTTTGCCCTGCTTCATTCTGTAGTCCAAGGCCAAATTTGCCTGTTGCTCCAGGTATTTCTTGACATCCTACTTTTGCATTTCAGTCCCCTATAATGAAAAGGATATCTTTTTTGGGTGTTAGTTCTAGAAGGTCTCATAGGTCTTCATAGCACCATTCAACTTCAGCTTCTTCAGCATTATTGGTCGGAGCATAGACTAATAAAAGGTTAACACTGTGTGATTCCCTTGACAGGGTCCTCTCACAAAGACAAAACTATATTGTCAGGTCAGTGGTGGCCAAGGGTAGAGGAAGGGGAGGATGACTGTGAAGGGAGAGCACAAGGGAGATATTTGGGGGGTGATGAATCCTGATTCTGATGGTAGTTAAATCTATATTTAGGTGTATAAAGGTCATTGAACTTTATACCAAGTCAGCTTTACTGCATGCTAATTTGAAATAACAATCAAAGTGATAATGTCATTACACACTCATAGCTAAAATTTAAAAACCTGTTTGGAGTCAGGTATTTGGATAATGTCCTTTAATTTGTACTTCAGGTTGGTCTAATGTTTTCATCACACTTAGATGGAGATTATAGGTTTGAGGAAGAACATCCAGAGGTGAGTGTACCCTTCATCACATATTATCAAAGACTACATCATATCAACATGATTTGTCACAAATAATGTTAACCTTGATCATCTGGCCAAGGTAATGCTGGCTTTTCCTGGGGAGGACTCTGAACTTTACAGACCTAAGCTGACTGGGAGCAGGGAAGAATAGGTCCCCAGCTTAGCCCAAGGGCAGAAAACAGACAGGCCACAGCCAGTCACGCCTCATCTCAGAGAATACTCCTGTAAAGGTTGGAAGTGAGGGGGCACCTCTCTGAGGCCTGCACTGCTTGCCCTCACCCCCAGGGTCTGCCTTAGGAGGGTCTGAGGTTCCTGGCAAATCAAGAACCTGCTGCTCCCCACTCTCCATTCTGCACAGGGCAGCCAGAGTTTCTCCACAACCTAAATCATTTGACACCTCTCTCAGGTTCACATCCTCCCATAGGTTCCCGTGGTTCACAGGATGAAATCCCAATCTCGCACTCCGATGTCCAAGCCCTGATTGATCTGCTTCTGCCCCACCCCCCTCACACTCTCCCCTCAGGCCTCCCCAACTCCAGCCACTCAAAACTCACTCCCAACTCAGCACCTTTGCACTTGCTGTTCCCTGCCTGGAACCCTTTCATTTCCCATAGATCTCTTCACGGCTATCTCACCCAGCCAATCTCAGCTCAGGTGGCCCCTCTGCTGAGAACTTTCTCTTTTTCCACTTGTCCTCAGTGCCTCTCTATTTATTCCCCTCACAGTCATCGGTCCACCCTGAAGGCACCTTGTTTATTTGGCTGTTGATCTCCATCTCCCCTGTGAATTGTGAACTCCAGGAGAGCCACAGTCCTGTCTCCCTTGGCCACCACTTGTTCCCTGGGGGCTGAACATGGGGCCTGGCACACAGTAAGCTCCTAAATTCAAATATGATCAATGGGGACTTCCCTGGTGGTCCAGTGGTTAAGAATCTGCCTTGCAATGCAGGGGATGCAGGTTTGATCCCTGGCAGGGGAACAAATGGAGCTTTCCTGGGTGGCTCAGTGGTAAAGAATCTTTCTGTCAATATAGGAGATGTGGGTTCGATCCCTGAAGAAGGAAATGGCAACCCACTCTAGTATTCTTGCCTGGGAGACCCCATGGATAGAGGAGCCTGGCAGGCTACAGTCCTTGGGGTCACAAAGAATCAGACAGGACTGAGCAACTAAACAACAACAAAAAAGGAGAACTAATACCCCACATGCCTCATAGCTACTAAACCCCAGAACCACAGCTACTGAGCCTGCGTGCCACAACTAGAGAGCTATGTTTTGGAAGGATAGATCCTACATGACTCAGTGGAGTTCCCACATGATGCAACTAAGATCTGATGCAGCCAAAATAAATAAATACTTTTTAAAGACCCACAAATATGTTCAGTGGATTAATAAATCCTGCCTTTCACATGCCTGGAACCAATCAGAGGCTCAATCAGGAATATACTTGTGACTTAGACTCACATTTTCTATATATTGAACCAGTTAGGAGTTCCAACTGGAGGATAAATGCCACTGAAATCCCACTCAATTTATTGAGAAGTTTCCTAGGTGACAGAACCCAATATTCCTCTAATAGAGCAGAAATCTGGACTAAACATTTGGGACTCTGCCCTTTATATTTCAATCGAAGCCAATATCAGTGATTAGAGCCCACCCTGATGGCATCACACCCTGATGTACTCTCCAGTCCTGAGGAATTGGAGGCATGGCCCTTTGGCCTTAATGAGGTAAGTGGAGTGCTATCTAGAAAGAGTGCAGTAAGTTAAGGGATTGAGCTAGTAGGATCCAGTTTGGACAGAGAAGGGGTTAAGAGGGAAGAGAATTGGTTAGGGAATGTAGAAAAAAAGACTGGCAGGGGACCAGGCTCAAGTTAAGGGAGGACCTGCACAGGGGAATGGAGAGGATTAAAGGCGGAAAACGAGAGTTGTTAGGGTGACATGCTGCAGGTTTTATGGGAAGGTCATGAAGGGGGACAGAGAGAGTAGTGAAGGATGGGGTATTTCAAGGAGATAGATGTCTTTATAGCTGCAAAAGTCTAGAGGTCATCAGGGAACAATAAAGCATTCTGGAGGGCAGGGATAAGTTAAATTCACAAGGGGCAGAAACGGTGTTATGGAGGACACGGATAGGGTCACTGGTCTTGGGAAGGATTGTGGGGGATGATAAGGGGAAATTAAGAAGGGAGAGAAATCAGGCAGCTCTACCTGAACTATATCAATAGAAGACACTGAGGCAGCATACGGGGGGCAGTGGGGTGGTATGGGGGGGCCACTGTGCCCACATCGACACCTGCAGGGTGGGAGGGAGTTGTTTACAGTGCAAGTACTGCAGCAGTTCTCAGCAACACCTGTGTGTCCAGTGGTTAGGTACCAGAGCAGGCATCTGTGGTGACCAAAGCCAGTGGTATACACACCCATGTATTTGGCAGGCTAGCTGCAGGTGCCTGTGTAGTGGCAGGGATCAAATTGAGACACACACTTAGGGGCAGGGGCCAACCATCAGCATTGGCATTATTAGATATAAGCCTGCAAACCATATGCAGAGACACAAACAAGTTTGAAAATTTTAGTGAAGAAACTGGAAACCATTTGAAGCGAAAGAGACTGGAGAAAATCAAACAAATTCTAGAACTGAAAAATATCAGGAATTGTTCTACTTGTGCTTTACTGACTATGCCAAAGCCTTTGTGTGGATCACCACAAATGGTGGGGAACTCTTCAAGAGATGGGAATACCAGACCACCTGACCTGCCTCCTGAGAAATCTGTATGCAGGTCAAGAAGCAACAGTTATTTATTTTTATTAGTTGGAGGCTAATTACTTTACAATATTGTAGTGGGTTTTGTCATACATTGACATGAATCAGCCATGGAGTTACATGTATTCCCCATCCGGATCCCCCCTCCCACCTCCCTCTCCACCCGATTCCTCTGGGTCTTCCCAGTGCACCAGCCCTGAGCACTTGTCTCATGCATCCAACCTGGGCTGGTGATCTGTTTCACCATAGATAATATACATGTTTCGATGCTGTTCTCTCGAAACATCCCACCCTCGCCTTCTCCCACAGAGTCCACAAGTCTGTTCTGTACATCTGTGTCTCTTTTTCTGTTTTGCATATGGGGTTACCCAATTGGCTAGCCCTCCCACGTGGCTCCTTTGAAAGGTAAGACTTATTTAAGACCTAGATTTTGATCTAGTTGCTATTAAACAAGCAAATGAGAAAATAAAAATTGTATTCAAGTCAAAAAAAAAAAAAGAAGCAACAGTTAGAACTAGACATGGAACAACAGACTGTTCCAAATAGGAAAAGGAGTACGTCAAGGCTGTATATTGTCACCCTGCTTGTTTAATTTATATGCTGAGAAACGCTGGGCTGGAAGAAACACAAGCTGGAGTCAAGATTGCCGGGAGAAATATCAATAACCTCAGACATGCAGATGGCACCACCCTTACGGCAGAAAGTGAAGAGGAACTAAAAAGCCTCTTGATGAAAGTGAAAGAGGAGAGTGAAAAAGTTGGCTTAAAGCTCAGCATTCAGAAAACTAAGATCATGGCATCTGGTCCCATCACCTCATGGGAAATAGATGGGGAGACAGTGGAAATTGTGTCAGACTTTTTATTTTGGGGGGGCTCCAAAATCACTGCAGATGGTGATTGCAGCCATGAAATTAAAAGACACTTACTCCTTGAAAGGAAAGTTATGACCAACCTAGAACAGCATATTAAAAAGCAGAGACATTACTTTGTCAACAAAGGTCCGTCTAGTCAAGGCTATGGTTTTTCCAGTGGTCATGTATGGATGTGAGAGTTGGACTGTGAAGAAAGCTGAGTGCCAAAGAATTGATGCTTTTGAACTGTGGTGTTGGAGAAGACTCTTGAGAGTCCCTTGGACTGCAAGGAGATCCAACCAGTCCATCTTAGAGGAGATTAGTCCTGGGTGTTCACTGGAGGGACTGATGCTGAAGCTGAAACTCCAGTACTTTGGCCACCTGATGCAAAGAGTTGACTCATTGGAAAAGACCCTGATGCTGGGAGGGATTGGGGGCAGGAGGAGAAGAGGATGACGGAGGATGAGATGGCTGGATGGCATCACTGACTCGATGGACATGAATTTGCGTAGACCCCAGGAGTTGGTGATGGACAGGGAGGCCTGGAGTGCTGCGATTATGGGGTCACAAAGAGTCGGACACGATTGTGGGACTGAACTGAACTGAACTGAAAGCACACCTGCATTCCTTGACATGTGGTCCTGTTCATCTTCAAAGCCTTGAACAGAGAATCTCCCTCCATCAAAACCACACTCATATTTTGTATCTGACTTCCTCTGTCTCTGACCTCTAGAACCACATTTAAATGCTTCATCATGTGTTTAGGTTAGGTCCACCCAGATAATCTTCTTAAGATCAACTATACCAAAAATATCACAGGAGTGATATCCCATCATAGTCACAGTCTCAGAGATTATATAGGATTGTACACTAGGGACAGGAATTATTTTTGCAGTTGGGGGCGCACATTAGAGTTTTGCAAACCACAATCAGATAATATGATTTTGTATGATTTAAATCCTTTGAATTTGTTAGTTTTATGATGAAGGACATGGTCCATCTTGATGAAGTTCCATGTGCACTTGAAAAGAATATGATCTGCTTTTGTTGGGTGAAGTGTTCTATAAATGGCAATTAGATCTAATTGTTTGATAATATTCAGTTTTTCAATGTACATGCTAATTGTTTGTTCTATCAGTTACTGAGAGAGGAATGTTAAAGTCTTCAAACATAATTGCAGATTTGTTCATTTGTTATTTTTTTCAGGTTTTGACTCATGTATCTCGAAGTTTCTGTTAGGCGCACATACAATTAGCATTCTTGTCCTCTCATTGAATTGTCCCTTTTTGCATTGTTTAATGTCCCTCTTTATCCATGCTAATTATCCTCACTCTGATATCTTTTCTGCCTGACATCAATATAACTACACATCTCTGTTTTGTGTTTGTGTTGCATACCTTCCCTCCTCCCAATCTTTACTTTTATCCTATATGCATCTTTAATGTTAGTCTTATAGACAGGATATAATTGGATCTTTTTTAAAAATGAATTCTGAAAATCTGGATAATTTTCGTGTTTATCACATGTACATTTAATGTAATGGCTGGTATGTTTGGCATTAAGTCTACCATTTTATTATTTGTTCCCTCTGTTTTTTGGTCCTCTGTTTTCCCTTTCCAGCTCCCTTTTGGATTACTTGAGTATTATTTTAGTACTCCATTTTAATTGATTTCGTGATTTTTGAGTATATGTCTTTGCAAATTTTGTTCGTGGTTGCTGTAGGGAGTACAATAAACATGCTAGCCTAACCAGAATATTTCACAACTCAGGTGGAATATCGCAACCTCCCACCATGTTGGTCTCTTCACCCTCTCTCCTTTATGCTTTAAAAAGTTAACCATATGTATTAATCTACATACAATGAAAATCTCATCAATGTTATAATTTTTGCTTTCAACTGTAATACACATTTTCAAGAATCAAAAGGTGACTAGTCTATTATGTTTACCCAGATCTTGACCATTTCTATTGCTTCTACTTCTTCCTGACATTCCAAGTTTTCCTGTAGTATCATTTTCCTTTACTAAAGAATTAACTTTGGTTTTCCTTTTAAAGCAGTCCATGCCAATGTATCCTGTTGGCTTTTTTCATCTGAAACTATCCTTATTTCACCTTTATTCCTAAAGGGCATTTCCCCCAGAGACAGAATTCTAGATTGACAGCTCTTTTCTCTCAGTACTTTTGATAATGTTTCTTTTCCTACTGAAGTTCTGATTTTTTTTTCTTTTAAAGAGACAGCCTTTATTTGAAATATTTTTACACTGAAGAATTCAAAACGTGGTAAGTTCTGGAACTTATTGACCTGTATTTAAAAGGAACTGTTAACAAAGATTCATCAGAAATAATCTGAACAAGCAAGAAAATACAGTTAATACTACTGAAACCTACTAAAAAAATTCCAGGACATATGGTTTCTCTGACACAATAATACCTCTTAAGTACTGTCACAGATATGAAAGTGACTGCTTTTCTAAACACACAGCAGTATAGTTAACAACATTCAATCACTTCTTGACTATATAAAAATTAAAATACCAATTAAAAAACTAATACAGTCTTATCTTTAAATGTTACAGATACAATTTTCATATTTTCAGTCAATAGTGGTGTGGCTTCAGAGATTTTTCATTCATGAGCCAAACAACAATCTGACCAAAGGGAACTGATAGTCTATAGCCTCACAGTGCAAATGAAGAGTTTGGGAATGAAGCAACTGACATTTCTAAAACACAAAACAGACAAAATTCTTAGGAGACACATGGTAAGTTCTTCTAAGCAGCTGGCCACAGAACTAGAACACTGGATAATTTCACTGGTGATTTCAGTGGGACTCCAGATGTTTCCAAACTCAGCTTGAATGTTCACCTTCGGCTTGGTATTTTGCTTTTCCAGTTTCACTAGTGACACAAACATGATTCAAGTCCCTGAAGTATTCATTATAGTCGAGGGCACATCTCACAAGGAACTTGTCTGGAATTTCAAATGCAACAAAGGCTGGTCTATATTCAACACTTCGAGGGGTCCTTTTCACCAGCAAGCTTGCAAACTTGACCATCTTTGGATTATGCTGCTTGACCAAAGAAAGAAAAGCTTGCATTGTTTTGCCTGTGTCCATTAAATCTTCAACAATCAAGACATTCTTGCCAGTTAAAGTTGAGAGACCATCTCCTCCAATGACTTTTATGTCACCTGTTGACTGGTCATTACAGTAATTACAGGATTTATCAGTCTGATAAAATCCACAGTCATAGGAATAGATCTATCACTATTTCTGTTCATGCTTTGATGTAATCCAGCAAGTCAGCAAAAAATTTATAGGCCCCCATTGAGTACACAGAGGGCCACGATGTGATGGCATCCCATCTCCATCACATCTGGAGCAAGCCGCTCGGTCCTGTCCATTATTAGTCCACGAGGAATAAACACCCTTTTCAAATCCTCGGCATAATGGCTGGGTATACAAAATAAACCTAGGTCATAACCTGGTTCATCATCACTAATCACGACGCTAGGGCTGCTGGTCGCAGTAACGGGGCCAGCTGGCGCACGGTCTTTAGGAAATATGGGGAGGAGCTGAAGGTCTGATTTCTGATAAGACATTTCAGTCATTTAAACTTTTGTCACTCCTAGCAAACTATTCAAGAAAGTTTATTATCAAGTTACTTCAAACTCAGAACTGTCTTCTTGAAGAATTATCAACCGAGCAGTATTGGTAACATATGACAACCCAACGCATCAAAGAAAAATCATTAAGAGGGTTTGAAAAGGCGATTGTTGGGGCCCAAGGCTGAACTCGGTGGCCGCTTAACGCCCCCCGCCACCTGCCCCTCCCGGTCATTGCCGCCAGTTGGGGGTCCTCGGGTCCGTGGTCACCCTCGGTTCCAGGTACCGCATCGGGGGTGAGTGGCGACACCAGGTTCATGACCTTCGCCGCGGCTCCATCAGCCTTGGTTCTCAGGACCTCGAGTCTGGCGGCGGCGCCCAGCTCCTACAGGGTCTTGCGAGGGGCCCTCCCGCACCCTGCCCACCCTGGCATCTGAACAAAAACTTGCGGTACTTCTACCTCGCGGGCTCTGTGGTCCTCAACATGTGCTTGCAGTTACGCTTTCAGAACCCTGATGAAGCCGCCAACATTCTAAACCACCATTATGGCCGACTCCCAAGAAGCATGGAGCTGAGAGCGATGAGCCCGGCTGTCTCGCGAGCTGCCGGGGCTCCCTCTGTGGTTGTGCCCTCCACCCTTAGCAGAGCTCCCGGACTGTCACTGAGACACGGCCGCCGAGAGAGAAGGAGGAAGAGGAAATGACGCGATTCCGGGAACAGAGACGACTTCAGTTAAGACCCAGTTCAGTTCAGTTGCTCAGTCGTGTCCGACCCCATGAACCGCAGCACGCCAGGCCTCCCTGCCCATCACCAACTCCCAGAGTCCACCCAAACCCATGCCCATTGAGTCGGTGATGCCAACCAACCATCTCATCCTCTGTCCTCCCCTTCTCCTCCTGCCCTCAATCTTTCCCATCGGGGTCTTTTCAAATGAGTCAGCTCTTTGCATCAGGTGGCCAAAGTATTGGAGTTTCAGCTTCAACATCAGACCTTACAATGAACACCCAGGACTGATCTCCTTTAGAACGGACTGGTTGGATCTCCTTGCAGTCCAAGGGACTCTCAAGAGTCTCCTCCAACACCACAGTTCAAAAGCATCAATTCTTCAGTGCTCAGCTTTCTTTATTGTCCAACTCTCACATCCATACATGACCACTGGAAAAACCATAGCCTTGACTAGACGGACCTTTGTTGACAAAGTAATGTCTCTGCTTTTTAATATGCTGTTCTAGGTTGGTCATAACTTTCCTTCCAAGGAGTAAGCGTCTTTTAATTTCATGGCTGCAATCACCATCTGCAGTGATTTTGGAGCCCGGAAAAATAAAGTCAGCCACTGTTTCCACTGTTTCCCCAGTTAAGATCCACGACCATATTTAAGAAACTGTACATCCTAAAAACAAAAACAGAATGAACAGTATGTGTTATAAAAGAGAAGGCTACCACAATTTTCAGGACAAAAATGTACAAGCTCACGGTGCATATTAATTTAATAAATCAGTAGATTTCAGGAACATGAGACTGGATTATATACTGGACATTAATTAAGAAGCTAGAGATCTTAAGGACATACTGTGGAAGGCATATAGTTTTTCATCCCACAAGTGAAAACAATGATAATAAAAAACTTCCAGTGAAAAAATAACAAGGAAACCAAAAATAAAACAACTGTACAGGAACTCATCCTTCAAATACCAAACAATGTAAAATGTTGCAAAATTTCGAACAGAGGGTTGGAATGTATGAAAGTGGACTCTATTTCAGGGTCCCAACTAGTAACATGCAGTTCTAGACCTTGGAGCCAACCAGAAGGAAATCTAGTTATAGCGCAAAGCATTGTGATATATTGAGTAACATTTAAATAATCATGATCATGTAAAAGCTGAAAAAAAATCATTAGAAATCATTAACCTTTTAAAAATTGAGGTTAAATACACATAAAATTAGGGCTTCCCTGATAGCTTAGTTGGTAAAGAATCCACTGGCAGTGGATCCCGAAGATCTGCTGGAAAAGGGATAGGTTACCCACTCCGATATTCTTGGGCTTTCCTCGTGGCTCAGCTGGTAAAGAATTCACCTGCAATGCGGGAGACCTAGGTTTGATCCCTGGGTTGGGAAGATCCCCTGGGGAAAGGAAAGGCTACCCACTCCATATTCTGGCCTGGAGAATTCCATGGACTGTATAATCCATGGGATTGTAGAGTCAGACAGGACTGAACGACTTAACTTTCACACATAAAACTTGCCATTTTAATCATTTTCAAGTGAAACACCCAGTGGCATTTTGTGCATTTACTTTGCTTTACAACCATCACTGCTGCTCAACTTCAGAAGTTACAGATCCCAAATGAAAATGTACCCATTTAAGTAGTAAATCCTCATTACCCCTCCCCATACGGCAACTACTTTCCCCTCCAGCTTTACTGAGATATAACTGAGATGAAATTGTGTCATTTTAAAGTGTACAGTGTGTTAGTTTGATATTCTTTCTATACTGTAGTGTTAATATTATTACCAGTGTAGTGTAGCTAACAACTGCATCACAAGAGATAACTATCAGTTCTTTCTTGTGGAGAGAACATTTAAGATCTACTCTCTTAGCCACTTTCAAGTACGTAGTACAACATTATTATTTGTAATCACTGCATTGTGCATTGAATCCTCAGAAGTTATTCATCTTCTAACTGGAAATTTGGTCCTTTTGAGCAACATCCATTGACAGACATTTATTATTTCATATTTCCATATCTTGGCTATTGTAAATAATGTTGCAATAAACACAGGAGTACAGATCTTTCTTCCAGAGCCTCTTTTCATTTCCTTTGACTATATACCCAGCAGTGGGTTGCTGGATCATATTTTTAATGTTTTAAGGAACTTCCACACTGTTTTCCTTAGTGATTGTACCAACTTGTATTCCCACAAACAGTATACTACGGTTTGCTTTTCTCCACATCCTCACTAACCTTCATTATTCCTTGTCTTTTTGATGATAGCCATTCTGACAGGTGTGAGGTGATATCTCACTGTGGTTTTGACTTGCATTTCCCTGGTATTTAGTGATACTGAACATCTTTTCACGTGCCTGTTTGCCATCTGTACATCTTTGGGAAAATGCTTATTTGGGCCCTCTGCCCATTTTTAAACTTTTTATATCGAGTTATATGAGTTCTTTATATATTTTGGATATTAACCCCTTTTAAGACATATTATTTGCAGATTATCTTCTATTCAGGAAGTTGCCTTTTCATTTCATTTATTGTTTCCTTTGCTATGCAAAAGCTTTTTAGTTTGGTTGGGTCCCATTTGTTTATTTTGCTTTTGTTTCCCCTGCCTGCAGAGACAGAGTTTAAAAAAAATATTGCTAAGTCTTACGTGCAAGAGTGCCTTTTACTTCTTTTCATTCCTTGATTCCTCTATTAGGACTTCCCGAATTATGTTGAATAAGAGTGGTGAAAGTGGTCACTCTTTCTTGTTCCTGATCTTAGAGGAATAGTTTCAACATTTCACCACTGAGTGTGATGTTTGTTATGGGCTTGTCATATGTGGTGTTTATTGTGTTGAGGTTATTCCTTCTATACTCAATTTATTGAGAGTTTTTTTTTAAAGAAAGTATTATTATGAAGGACTGTTGTATTTTGTCAAATGCTTTTTCTCCATGTTTCAAGATTGTCATATGATTTTTTTTCTTTCATTCTGTTAATTTAGTCTATCCCATTTATTGATTCGTGGCAACTGCTTTTCTACTTTTGTTCTGTGTGATGTTGAATATGTCTTGTTTTAGTAATTGACAGTGATGCTGCTTTCAATGTCTTCTATTCTTCTAGCAACTCTTCTCGTGAAGGGCTAATACTCTTAGATAAATTTATTTCCTCTGGACAGATTTTCTTTTTGCTGCCATCAAACATAATTTAATTAACTCACCATTGGTAAATGCCTTCCTTGCTTGACTCACAAATGAGCCATTCAGAAACCTACTTTGCTTGCAGCCTCATTTTCATGTTTTCCTTTTTTGTGTGAAGAAATTCTACTATGATGAGATATTTCCTTTTTCATTTTTAAATTTTTCTGAATATTTATTTCCTGTGAGCTAGGGATATTGCATTGAGTACTTAGTCTGATAATGTCAACATATAGTGTAATCTTTCAGCATAGTCACATTATCATCACATAATGAACACAATGTTTTGCCATCTATTTCAATAACACAATAATTTGCATTTAAAAGTCGACCCTTGGAACTTCCTTAGTGGTCTACTAGTTAAGAATCCATGCTCTCAATGCAGTGGGGATAGAGGGGGCAGGGGGTTCCATCCCTGATCAGGGAACTAGATCCCACATGCCACGACTAAAGATCCCTCATGCCACAACGAAGATTGAAGATCCCATGTGCGTCAACTAAGACCTGGTGCAGTCAAATAAATAAATATTTTTTAAAAAGAGAAGAAATTTGTTTTGTAACTAAAAAACTCCTGAAATAAAAATCTATAGACCCAGATGGTTTTACTGGTAAATTATTACCAAACAAATAACATAATTTCCACACAATCTTTTCCAGAAAAATAGAAGAGGAGAGAGTATTTCCCAACTCATTTTTTGAGGCCAGCATTGTCTTGATATTAAAACCACATATAGACTATGGATAAAACACTACAGACCAGTACATCTTATGAATATAGATGCAAATTTCTCAATGAAATATTAGAAAATTTAAAATAGAAGTGTATAAATAGAACACACCATCACCAGCTGAGGTTTCTCCAAGACTGCAAAGCTGGTTCAATATTAGGAAGTCAATGTAATCCACTCTATGAACTATTGAAAAAAGGAAAACCACATGATCAAGTGATGCAGAAAAGGCATTTGAAGAAAGTCAACATACATCTACAATAAAAATGGCAAACCAGAACTAAAGGAAACGTCCTCATCCTGAAAAGGGCATCTACAGAAAACCTCTAGCTAATATTATATGTGGTGATGAAAGTGGGAAGGCTTCCTGCCTTAATATATGCAACAGGTAAGGATGTCCTTCTCACAATCCCTGTTCCATGTCAGACTGGGAGTCCTAATCAGCACAGTATGTCAGAAAAAGAAAAAAGAAAGGGCATACAAATAGTAAAGGAAGAAATAAAAAACTACCCTTATTTGCAGATGACATAAGTGTCTAAGTGGAAAGTCCCAAGGAATCCGTATACACACATACAAAGTTAGAATTGGTAAAATGAGTTAAGCAAGATTCAGGTTGCAATACATTTTCAGTAGCCCTCAAATAAGCAATTAGTCGGGTGTGAATCTAAAATGTTACGTTTACAGGCTGTGTGTGTAACTTTGGCTGCTGCTGAAAGAAATCAAAGATGTCTGAGAATTCCCTGGCAGTTCAGTGGTTAGGACTCTGTGCTTTCACTGCTGAGGTTTCAGGTTTGATCCGTGGTCAGAGAACTAAGATCCCACAAGCTGTGTGGAATGGTCAAAAAAAGGAAGAAAGAATCAAAGAAATCCTAAATAAATGAAGAGCCTTTCCATAGTCGTGAACTGGAAGACTCAACATCTCTCCCAAACTGACAGGAAATTTTAATGCAATTCCCACTAAAATAAAATTTAAAAATTGCAAGATTTATAGATCTAGACAAGCATTGTCAAAACACTTCTGAAAAAAAAAGAATAGAATATCACATTACCCAGTTTTAAGAATCACTATAAATCTACATTAATAAGAGTGTGGTATTGGCAAATGAATAAACACAGGTCAACAGAATAGAATGAGGGCAGAAAGAGACCCACAATTTATTTATTAGCCATCTTTGGTCAATTTATTTAGAAATG
Organism: Odocoileus virginianus; assembly: GCF_023699985.2. Taxonomy (NCBI): domain Eukaryota; kingdom Metazoa; phylum Chordata; class Mammalia; order Artiodactyla; family Cervidae; genus Odocoileus; species Odocoileus virginianus. The sequence goes on along the minus strand of NC_069693.1, from coordinate 15,209,587 downwards.
TGTTGAAAGGCAAGTTATCAAAGAAATAATCATGTTTTATGGTGTTTAATTGGACCACCGTATGTAAAACTCAACTAATCCCAATGAAAACTTCACATCTTATACAAGTATAAACTCAATAAGTATCATAGATCTAAATGTAAATTGTTAACCTATCAAACTTATGGGAGAAACACAAGAGAAAACCCTGAATTAAGCAGAGTTCTTAGGCATGATACCAAAACACCTCCAGAAAAGAGAAAAAAAGTAATTTAAGCTACACCAAGGGCTTCCCTGGTGGCTCAGCTGGTAAAGAATCTGCCTGCAATGCGGGAGACCTGCGTTCAATCCCTGGGCTGGGAAGATCTCCTGCAGAAGGGAAAGGCTACCCACTCCAGCATTCTGGCCTGGAGAATTCCATGGACTATATAGTCCATGGGGTCGCAAAGAGTCAGAAAGGACAGAGCAACTTTCACTTTCACTTTCAAACTACACCAAAATTAAATCCTTTTGATCTACAATGGATACTGTTAGAAAATGAGAAGATTAAGCTACATACCTAGAGAAAATATTTGCAAATCATACATCTGATAAAGAATTTTTACACAAAATATACAAATGACTCTCAACTGTAATAAAAACAACCCAATTTTTTTCTTTATGGAAGAAAGACTTGAACTGACACTTCATCAGAGAGGATATGTGTGTTAAGTCATTTCAGTTGTATCCAACTCTTTGCAACCCTATGGACTGTAGCTCACCAGTCTCATCTGTCCATGGGATTCTCCATGCAAGAATACTGGAGTGAGTTGCCATGTCCTCTTCCAGGGGATCTTCCTGATGCAGGGCAGGAGACAAATAAGCCCATAAAATGCTGTTCATTCTTGCAAAGATCGCCCTTTACTGCTGAAGTACCAACTTGTTAAGTGATCCCTCTCAAGCTGTCTGAAGCAACCTAAGACTCCTAGGCTCACATCACTCTGCACCAAATGGTGTCTCTCACTTGCTGAGATTGATCAATTATCAGAGAGAATAGGAGGAGTCTGAACTCCTTCAGACCAATCAGCAGCCAAATGAGAATTGGCTTCCTCAACCCTAACACACAACCTCCAATCAGTCAATAGTAGAATGATAGAATAGGAGGCAGGGTCTATCTGGTCTCCACGGTAATCCCTGGCAGATTGGCCTGAGGGACAGGCCCTGTGTTACCTTAGTAGTAGCCCGAGACCCATATGCCCTAATGGAGGTGAGGGGGGCAGCGAGAGAATTTATGGGATGACAGGAGGGAGAAAGAGAGCTAGAGAGAGTGGGGAATGAAGGGACAAGAAGAGTTTAGAGGGTAGAGAGGGGAGGGTGTAGAGAATTATTTAGGGAGAATGGATTTTGAAGAACTGGAAGGTTGTAATTAGTGGAAGGAGAAGAAATTCAAAGGATCACCAAGCTTGTTTCAGAGACAGGTGTTAGGAGGAACAGGTCAGGTCTTTAAAAGGGGACAGAGAAGAGGCTATGAGTGGACAAGCAGAGGACTCAAAGTTTATAGTTGCTCTAAGAAGGTCTTAGAGGAGCCAAGTGAGAGGTTATTGGGGAAGGGAGAAGGGAGGAGTTTAGGGGTGAACAATAAGGGTCAGAACAGGACCATGACAGATTCATAGGGACAAAATGAGTGATATTATTATAAAAGGGACAAGCAAATAGCTAGTAAAGACATTACAGGTATTATAGGGTGAAAGTTTTTAAGGAGACAATGGAGGTTTTATACATGAAAAGTGAGTGTGCTAGTGTTGAGTGAGGGTCTTCTAAGTAAGGTGGTTTATGGGGACAAAGAGAAGGTTGCTTGGAGGATGATGAGAGTGTTAATGGAAAAAAAGTATGACAGTGGGTCAGTTGAGGTTCAAGGAAGCCAAGTGAGAGTCATCTGAATCAGTAGGGATTTTTGTGGAGACAGTGGAAGGGGTCACGTGAAACATCCTGTAGGGACCAGCAAGCCAGTTATAGAAGACAAAGAAGAGCCTATTGGAGATGGGGGAAATATTACAGAGAACAGAGAGGGGTTATAATGCATGAAGTAGGGGCCACAGGCTGAGAGTTCTGGGGACAGGAAGGTATTAAAGAGGATAGGGAGATGCCAAGAGGAGACATGGTGGGAGTTAGAGGGAGTTGGTGAGAGTTTTCAAGGGGGTCAGTGAAATTTTTATAGGAGCCAAGAAGAGACATGTTGAGAGGTCAGAGGAGACGTTAGAATTCAGAAGCCATATGAAGCTACATAACCCACTCCCTGCCCCCAGTCATCCGAAATTGAGTCTGAGGAGACCCCCAGGGACCACTTCTTGCTGTCGGTCTTGGCCTGCAATATGTGCTGCCCCTTAGGCACCAGAGCCTTGTACTACTCTTTACAGGTGGGAATTCGAATTATGCCAACCCTCGCCCTCCCCTCCCTCTCCATCCTGGCCCCAACCCTGAACAAACTGTATCCATGTCCTCCCTCCTGTTTCTCCAGATCTTACCCTGTGCCCCCACAGACCCACAGCTCACCCCATTCAATAATCCTTTTAAGTCCAACTATTCCTGCTCCACCTCTCCCGTCCAACTCAGACAAGGAACCACATCAATAACAATGAACTTGCCTTGGCCACCAACTCCTCCCGGAAAGCCTTCACATTTGCAGTCTCAGCAATTGTTACAGCATCTGTCTGCCTGGCCTGCATTGTCCTAGTCTTCATCTCAATTGCAATCCTACTATTCATAATTTCTTGGTAACCTCCTCTCCAGCTCCTGAAAAAAACACCAAATATATTTAAGTGTGACTTGCTGTGGCTCTAAGTATCCATTTGGCCAAATGGGACACCATTTCGTGCATTCGTGTGTGCTCAGTCACTTCAGTCATTCCTTACTCTTTGCAACCGTATGGACTGTAGCCCGCCAGGCTCCTCTGCCCATGGGATTCTGCTAGCAAGAATACTGGAGTGGGTTGCCACATCCCCTCCAGGGCATCTTCCTGACCCAGGGATTGAACCCACGTCTACTGCATTGCAAGAGGATTCTTTACAGCTGAGCCACCAGGGAAGCCCACACCATCTCATGGTTGGAAGTAAAAGATGTTGCCAGCCTGATCCAGCACCTTGTGTGGCTGATGGCGAAAGGAAGTGGGAGCTCAGATAGCTCACTGGACCAGAGTTCAACACCAACTCTGGACCCTACCAGGACATGGGCCATGGGAGACAAGAGAGGGCATTCTTTCCCCAGGGCAGCCTCACCTCCTGCCAAATGCATGCATACATGCCATAAATCTACTTATGCCAACCAAGGGACTTGACTGTGTTGCATGACTCTCGGGACACAGCAGTCATCACTACAGACTCAACCCCATCCCCTCAGAACCGTTAACCAGACAGCGACACTCCAGAGTGGTTTTGTCTCTAGTGGGGAAAACATAGGGAAATGGGTTATAAATGGCCACACCTAACCTGGGGCACTTGTGGTCTACCAGAAAACCAGGGACTCAAACATCTATCAGCAAACTGGTTAAAATTAGGGTCACTATATGCAAAACAGAAAAAGAGACTCAGATGTATAGAACAGACTTGTGGACTCTGGGAGAAGGCGAGGGTGGGATGTTTCAAAAGAACAGCATTGAAACATGTATATTATCTAGGGTGAAACAGATAACCAGCTCAGGTTGGGTACATGAGACAAGTGCTCGGGCCTGGTGCACTGGGAAGACCCAGAGGGATCGGGTGGAGAGGGAGGTGGGAGGGGGGACTGGGATGGGGAATACATGTAAATCCATGGCTAATTCATTTCAATGTATAACAAAAACTACTGTAATGATGTAAAGTAATTAGCCTCCAACTAATAAAAATAAATAAATAAATAAATAAATAAATAAATAAATAAAATTAGGGTCAAATTAGGATTGCAGAGAGCTTCTATAACAGCTTTGGTTGCCTCCTCTCCCCACCAACACCAGTGCTTGTGATTTAATCATTATTCAACAATACTGTGGGGGCATCCATGATCTACCAGATGCTGTGCTGGGAACTAAGGAACTTTCAAGAGCAAAATAAACAAGACTCCTTTCTGATGGAGCTTACATTCTAGTGGGAAGAAAATCATAAAGAAAAAGATCTTTAAATAAACAAGATAATTACAGTGAATGGAAAATGCTGTAATTTTGGAGAAAATAAAACAGGATAATAAGCTAAAGCAGCGCCAGTACTGGTCCACCAACTGCTAATGGCCTGCTAATGGTGTGCAACAAGGTAAGTACTGAAATTGCTAGGAGGTGCTTAGAAATAGCAATCTGACATCATCACATCCAAGTATACAATTAAGAGTCTTGTCTTATTTAACAAGGTGTAGACCAAAAGGATCAGTCCATGACAGACTGGAGATATCAAAAACAGATAACTACTTCACAACTGGGCTACTGGGCAATATACAAATAAAAATTATTAATTTGAGAAATTAATAAGAAATATGAATCCTGCCATTTGCCACAACATGAATGGAACTTGAGGGCATTATGATAAGTGAGATAAGTCAGACAGAGGAAGACAATGTATGATATCACTTCTGTGGAAACTGAAAAAGCCAAACTCACAGAAACAGAAAGTAGAATACTGTTTTCCGGGAACTGGGTGATGGAGGAAATGGAGACAGACTGGTAAAAATATCCAGACTTTCAGTTGTAAGATGAATGAGGTCTAAGGGTATAAAATGTAACACAATGACTATGGTTAACAGTACTATTGTATATATCAATACTAACACTTGCTAAGAGAGTAAGTATCCTCACCAGAGATAACTACAGAGGTAATAGATGTGTTAATTAACTTCTTGCTTAGTTCCTAAGCCACGTCTGATCGTCTGATTATTTAAAATCCCATGGACTGTATAGCCTGCCAGGCTCTACCTGTCCACGGGATTTTTCAGGCAAGAATACTGGAGTGGGTTACCTTCTCCAGAGGATCTCCCCACCCAGGGTTGAACACGTGTCTCCTGCATTGGCAGGCAGGTTCTTTACCACTGAGCCACCATGGAAGCCCTATTAATTAACTGACTCTGGTAATAACACCACAAAGTATATGCATGTTAGATCACTATATTGTACCCTTTAAATATATTACAGTGTTGTCAATTATTCCTCAATAAAGTAGGGTAAAAATAAATAAATAAAAATAAAGCAGGGTAAAAAATTTTAATAAAGCTTTAACCCTAAAGTACCAACTATCACATTTGCTCTCAGTCCATGGGGCAGAACTAGTCTCATGGCCTCATGTGAATGTAAAGACATCTGGGAAATGTCGTGCCAGACTGGATACCCAAGGCACACCTTTCTAAGATGTTCCTTGAGCTGAGATACAGAAGCCAAAGAGTGACAGCTGTTCCAAGAACTGTGAGAACAGAGCTCCCACGAGTGGGAATAGCAAGTGGAAAGGTCCATAAGCTGGAATGAGCTTGGCAATTCAAGGAACACAAAGGAAGCTAATGTGGCAGTAAGTAATGTCGCACATCTCCCACTCTCCAAAATAGGTGGGGCTCTCTCCTCCTCCTGGTAAGAATCCTTGTAAGTGCTTATGAAAGTCCCCAAGATGTCCCCCATCTCCACTTCTCCTGAAGAGGAAACTCAACACCGGTTCTCACAGATCTGCTCACAGAATATTTACAGACATACAGTCACCCAGCTGCAGGACTTCCCAGCTCCCCCTACGTCTGGCTCTGTGATGGATGATGCAGGAGACACAACAGTGACCAAGACAGACCTCAACCTTGCCCTCAGGAAATCCACAGACCAACGAGGAAGGCAGGGCTATGAGTTGTTCTTTCATTCAGCAAACTTTTATTGTGTATCTGTTGTTGTGCCAGGCACAGGGGACACAGTGCTGAACAAAACATCTCTCCCACGAGCTCCCTGGTATGATTCAGCCTTGTCATCATCTGCCCTGGTCCATGCCATGGTCTATCTCTTCCTCTGGTCCACCCTCCACAAAAACATCAGAGTGTTCTGCACCTAAAAAAAATTAATTTCTGACTTTATTTAGATAAAGTTTTCAAATTTACAAACCGTATAGAAAGAGTCTGACAGACCCCCATGTACCATCTGGATTTAACAGATGCAAATATTTTCCTATATTTGCATCAGATCTTTTTTTCTTAGAAATAAAATGTTGTTGGTATAAATTAAGCTCATGTCCTCCCCTTCTCTATTCTATTCTTTCCTCCCTCCATATCTGGAAGAAACCACAGAACTCCTGTTGCTATAAATTCATCCTGTGTGTATTTTGCACTTTGACTTCCTATGTGCAGGTACACACACACATTTAGAGACAAGATGACAGAGTAGAAGGATGTGTGCTCATCTTCTTCTGAGAGAATGCCAAAATTGCAACTCATTGCTGAATATCCACTGACAGGAGAATGTTGGATCACACTAAGAAAAGATACCCCGTGTCCAAGGGCAAAGGAGAAGCCACAACAAGATGATAGAAAGGGTGAAATCACATTTAGAATCAAACCCCATACCTGCCAGGGATGCTCGGAGGGCTCAAACAAAACTTGGTGCACACTGGAACCCAGAGACCCCACAGAGACTGAGTCAGGCCTGCTTTTGAGTGTTTGAGTGTCTCCAGAGGAGGCATGGGTCAGCAGTGGCCTGACACAGGGATAGGGGTTCTGACTGCAGCAGACCTGGGACACGCTGTATGTGGCATAAGCCCTCTTGGAGGAGGTTGCCATTAGCCCCACCATAGAGCCGCCAAGCAGACAACCTAAAATTGCAGAACAGTTATACCAAAGAAATTCTCTAGGACCCACAACAGATTTCCCAGCATGGGGATCCAGCAAAGAGACTGAGAATCCCCAGGGAATTTGACTTCGGAGGCCAGTGGAATTTCACTACAGAACTTCCACAGGACTGGGGAAACAGAATCTTGGAGGGCACAAACTAAAACTTGTATGCACCAGGACCCAGGTGAAAGAAGCAATGTCCCCACAACAGACTGAGCCAGACTTGCCTGTGAGTGTCCAGGAGTCTCCAGCAGAGGCATGGGTCAACAGTGGCTGCTGCAGGGTCAGGGGCACTGAATACAACAGTGCAGGCATAAGTCCTTTTGAAGGAGGTCACTGTTACCACCATTACTGCCATTACATCTACCATAGTTTGGCCTCAGGCCAAACAACAGGGAGGGAACACAGCCCCCCCATCAACAGAAAATTGGATTAAAGATTTACTGAGCATGGCCCCGCCCATCAGAACAAGACCCAGATTCCCCCACAGTCAGTCTCTCCTATCAGGAAGCTTCCATAAGCCTCTTATCCATATCCATCAGAGGGCAGATAGAATGAAAATCACAATCACAGAAAACTAACCAAGCTGATCACCTGGACCACAGCCTTGTCTAACTCAATGAAACTATGAGCCATGCCATGTAGGGCCACCCGAGACAGATGGGTCATGACGGAGAGTTCTGACAAAATGTGGTACACTGGAGAAGGGAAACTGCTTCAGTATTCTTGCCTTGAGAACCCCATGAAAAGTATGAAAAGGCAAAAACATATGGCACTGAAAATGAACTCCCGAGGTCAGTAGATACCCAATATGCTACTGGAGAAGAGTGGAGAAATAACTCCAGAAAGAATGAAGAGACAGAGCCAAAGCGAAAACAACGCCCAGTTGTGGATGTGATTGGTGATGGAAGTCAAGTCTGATGCCATAAAGAACAATATTGCATAGGAACCTGGAATGTTAGGTCCATGAATCAAGGTAAATTGGAAGTGGTCAAATAGGAGATGGTAAGAGTGAACATTGACATTTTAGGAATCAGTAAACTAAAATGGACCAGAATGGGCAAATTTAATTCAGATGACCATTATATCTACTACTGTGGGCAAGAATCCCTTAGAAGAAATGGAGTAGCCCTCATAGTCAACAAAAGAGTTCAAAATGCAGTCTCAAAAATGACAGTGACCTCTGTTTGTTTGCAAGGCAAACCACTCAATATCAGTAATCCAAGTTTATGCCCCAACCACTAATGCTGAAGATGCTGAAGTTGAATGGTTCTATGAAGACCTACAAGACCTTCTAGAACTACCACCAAAAAAAAAAAGATGTTCTTTTCATCATAGGGGACTGGAATGCAAAAGTAGGAAGTCAAGAGATACCTGGAATAACAGGCAAGTTTGTCCTTGGAGTACAAAATGAGGCAGGGCAAAGGCTAACAGAGTTTTTACAAGAGAACACACTGGTCATACCAAACACTCTTTTCCAACAACACAGAGATGAATCTATACATGGACATTACCACACGGTCAATACCGAAATCAGATTGATTATATTCTTTGCAGCTGAAGACGGAGAAGCTCTATATGGTCAGCAGAAACAAGACCAGGAACTGATTATGGCTCAGATCAAGAACTCCTTATTGCAAAATTTAGACTTAAATTGAAGAAAGTATGGGAAACCACTAGACCATTCAGGTATGACCTAAATCAAATCCCTTATGATTATACAGTGGAAGTGACAAATAGATTCAAGGGATTAAATCTGATAGACAGTGCCTGAAGAACTATGGACAGAGGTTCATGATGTTGTACAGGTAATACCATCTCCAAGAAGAAGAAATGCAAAAAGGCAAAATGGTTGTCTCGGGAGTCCTTACAAATAGCTGAGAAAAGAAGAGTAGCTAAATGCAAAGAAGAAAAAGAAAGATATACCATTCTGAATGCAGAGTGCCAAAGAATAGGAAGGAGAGGTAAGAAAGCCTTCCTAAGGGAACAATGCAAAGAAATAGAAGAAAACAATAGAATGGGAAAGATTAGAGATCTCTTCAAGAAAAAAAAGATACCAAGGGAACATTTCATGCAAAGATGGGTTCAATAAAGGACAGAAACAGTATGGACCTAACAGAAGCAGAAGATTTTAAGAACAGGTGGCAAGAATACACAGAAACTATACAAAAAAAAAATCTTAATGGCCCAGATAACCACAATGGTGTAATCACTCACCTAGAGCCAGACATCCTGGAATGCGAAGTCAAGTGGGCCTTAGGAAGCATCACTACATACAAAGCTAGTGGAGGTGATGGAATTCCAGTTGAGCTATTGCAAATCCTAAAAGAGGATGCTGTGAAAGTGCTGCACTCAATATGCCAGGAAATTTGGAAAACTCAGCAGTGGCCACAGGACTGGAAAAGTCAGTTTTCATTCCAATCCCTAAGAAACGCAATGTCAAAGAATGTTCAAACTACTGCAGAATTGTACTCATCTCACACACCAGCAAAGTAATGCTCAAAATTCTCCAAGCCAGGCTTCAACAGTACCTGAACTGAGAACTTTCAATTGTTCAAGCTAGATTTAGAAAAGGCAGAGGAACCAGAGATCAAATTGCCAACATCCACTAGATCATCGAAAAAGCAAGAGAGTTCAAGAAAAACATCTATTTCTGCTTTATTGACTATGCCAAAGCCTTTGACTGTGTAGATCACAACAAACTGTGGAAAATTCAAGAGATGAGAATACCAGACCACCTTACCTGCCTCCTGAGAAATCTGTATGCAGGTCAAGAAGCAACAGTTAGAACTGGACATGGAACAACAGACTGGTTCCAAGTCGGGAAAGGAGTACATCAAGGCTGTATATTGTCACCCTACTTATTTAACTTATATGCGGAGTATATCATGCAAAATGCTGGGCTGGATGAAGCACAAGCTGGAATCAAGGAGGGAGAAATATCAATAACCTCAGATATGCAGATGACACCACCCTTATGGCAGAAAGTGAAGAGGAACTAAAAAGCCTCTTGATGATAGTGAAAGAGGAGAGTGAAAAAATTGGCTTAAAACTCAACATTCAAAAACTATGATCATGGCATCCAGCCCCATCACTTCATGGCAAATAGTTGGGGAAACAATGGTAACAGTGACAGACTTTATTTTGGGGGGCTCCAAAATTATTGTAGATGGTGACTGCAGCCATGAAATTAAAAGATGCTTGCCCCATGAAAGAAAAGCTATGACAACCCTTGATAGCATATTAAAAAGGAGAGACACTACTTTGCCAACAAAGGTCCATCTAGTCAAAGCTATGGTTTTTCCAGTAGTTATGTATGGATGTGAGAGTTGGACTATAAAGAAAGCTGAGCACCGAAGAATTTATGCTTTTGAACTGCAGTGTTGGAGAAGACTCTTGAGAATACTTGGACAGCAAGCAGGTTCAACCAGTCCATCCTAAAGGAAATCAGTCCTGAATATTCATTGGAAGGACTGATGCTGAAGCTGAAGCTCCAATACTTTGGCCACCTGATGTGAAGAACTGACTCATTTGAAAAGACCCTGCTTCTGGGAAAGATTGAATACAGGAGGAGAAGGGGATGATGGAGAATGGCATCACTGACTCAATGGACATGAGTTTGAGCAAACTGGGTGTTGGTGATGGACAGGGAAGCCTGGCGTGATGCAGTCCATGGGGTTGCAAAGAGTCAGACATGACTGAGCGACTGAACTGAACACTTGATGGTGCAGAGTTGTTGTTTGAGTGTGCAGTAGTCCTTAGTTCCCTCTGCAAATGTTTACAGCTCTTCACCTTCCAGGACTCATCTTCTGGGTCTCTCATTTGGTCCAGCTGATCTCTCCCTCCATCTGCAAAAATTGGATTGGCCAAAATGATCATTTGGGTTTTTCTGTAAGATGTAATGAAAAAACCCAAATGATCATTTTGGCCAATCCAATATATTCTTCACCTAGTTTCTGGGGAAATGCTCTCCATTCTCCTCCTAAACACTGGCAGCTCTTTCACAGTCTCTTTTACAAGTCTGTCCTCATCCTCTGTATCTGGTCCCCTTGAGGAACAGAAGGTAACCCAGAATGTAAACACCACTGGACCCAGACACCTTATAACAAGAAGGCCACAGAACCCAGACACCTCCAGACCAGGCCTCTGTTGGAGGAAGTCATCAAGAGGATGTGACCACCAGGTCAACTCCAAATTGCTCTTTATCCCCTATTCTGTCCTAGGAATATATACTTTGCCCACTGCTGCCACAGTGGGAACATTTCCAAGGACGGTAGCCTTGGGAGAGTAAGGTGTTGTTGAGGCCATCTGGACTGAATATGTGAATGAACCCAGTTAAGGTCTCTATTTAAACTTTTAAGAGGGCTTCCCTGGTGGTTCAGTGGTAAAGAACCTACCTCCCAATGCAGGAGGCACAAGCTCGATCCCTCACTGGACAGGATCCCACATGCTGCGGAGCAACTAAGCCTGTGCACCACAACTATTGAACCTGTGCTCTAGAGCCTAGGAGCCTCAACTACTGAAACCCACGCGCCCTACAGCCCATGCACCACAACAAGAGAAACTACCATAATGAGAAGCCCGCACAGAAATGAAGACCCAGCACAGGCTAAATAAATGAATAAAATTAATTTTCTAAAATAAAAATAGATAAACTTTTAGGATTCTGGCAGGCAGGTGCGGAGACCTACTCATCCTGCAACTGCCCAATACCAGCCTGGTATGTAAGTTTCTTTGCCTATCAAAACTTCCACCGGACTGCCCTGGTAGTCCAGTGGTTAAGACACAGTGCTTCCAGTACAGGGGTGGCAGGTTTGATCCCTGGTCAGGGAACTAAGATCCCACATGCTGAGCAGCATGGCCAAAACAAACAAAAATATTCCACTCCACAGTCTGGAGTGGCCTGCCTCTTTCTTCAGCCTGTCGTCCACCTATGGGGGGCGGGGGTGGGTAGGGGGGCCAGGTTCAGATTTCACATAGGCAACTCCTGAGGTTGTGACCCAACAGACACCCTCAAAAATTGATTAATTTTAAAAAATGGATTAATTCAGGCACCGCTGAACCCTGATAACTGATGAACCCAGAGCTCAGGGACCTCTGTAGCTGGACACCCTTGTAAAACAGGAGTCAGCTTGGGGCACTTGGGTACCTCCAGATCTGTGGTGATTTAGTTGCTATGTCATGTCCAACTCTTATGACCCCACAGACTGTAGCCCCCCAGGCTTCTCTATCCCTGGGATATCTCAGGCAAGAATACTGAAGTGGGTTGCCATTTCCTTCTCCAGGGTATCTTCCCGACCCAGAGATCAAATTCAGGTCTTCTGCGTTGCAGGCAGACTCTTTACCAACTGAGCCACCAGGGAAGCCCAGAACTTAGTGACCTCTGGACCTAGTCACTTTTTGTAAAACAGGAGTCAGCTTGGGCACCTCCAGACCTGGACACTCTCAAACCAGAAGGCCATCCTGAAGTTCACTCTCCTTCAGACATCCACCAACATCCTTGACTCAGCTCTGTACTCTGACATTCAGAACCTGGAGCCCCCAGGAATGCAGAAATAGGCCTGGTTGCTGCATATTCTAGGGCAAGTCCAAGAACGAGGTGAGGACTGGCACTAAAGAGCAACCCCCTCAAGAGATGTGGGCCAATCAGGATGCTAGGCAGAGGGCTGGCCCAGAGGTAAGGTAGGCAGAAGCTTTCCTTTGGGGTGATTTTAACCGTGTGCACAATTGCTAGGGCAGTGAGGCTGTTATTTAGGGACAGAAACACAGGTGCAGTGATGGGGGAGCCCCTCGGAGAAACAGAGCATGACAGAGGTGATGCAGACAACAGGATCTATTGAGAAGGGAGTATTGGGACATCTGTGGATGGAAGAGGACAGGAAAAACATGTTATCAGAGCAGACAGGGGATCCAGCAGCATTTAAGGAGTCTAGTTCATGACAGTGAGGAAGGATTGGAAGGACATTGTGGGGAAAATAAAAACACTTGGGGTTATGGAGGAGAGAGAGGGTATAATAGGACAAAGCAGTTATGTCAGGACAGAGGGCCCATGTCAGGAAAGACTGACTATATTGGGGCAGGTGGGCAGTTAAACTGGCTCAATGAGGGCTGTCACTGGAGGTCAGTGGCCTTTTTAAAGAGAAAGTACAATCTAGGACTTCCCTGGTGGTCCAGTGGCTAAGAATTCACCTTCCAATGCAGGGGACATGGGTTTGATCCCTGTTTGGGGAACTAAGATTCCACATGCCACGGAGCAACTAAGTTCACACACCACAACTACTGAGCCTGTAGGCCACAGCTAGAGAGTCCAAGAGCTGCAATGAAAGATCCCAAAGGATGCAGCAAAGATCTCAAGTGCCACTGCTAAGACCCAATGCAGCCAAATTAATAAATATTAAAAATAAATTTAAATTACTTCTCTGGTGGTCCAGTGGTTAAGAATCCATGTTACAGTCCTGGAGAAATAGGTTTGATCTCTGGTCCAGGAAGGTTCCACATGCCATGGGGCAACAAAACCTGTGTGACACAACTATTGAGCCTGTGCTTTAGAGCCCACAAGCTGCAACTACTGAGCCCACATGCCTAGAGCCTGAGCTCTGCAACAAGAGAAGCCACTGCAATGAGAAGTCCACGCAATGCAACAGAGTGGCCCCAACTTGCCACAACTAGAGAAAGCCTGCATGCAACAGCAAAGACCCAGCACAGCCAAAAATTAATTTATTTTAAAATAATTATTTTTTTAAAGAAGAGAAAGTACAAACTAGATGGTCACTGGGGGTGTTCTGAATGATCAGTGGAGAGCATTCATAGAGGGTAACAGTCAGGGGTAATTGTGGATTGCAAAGACTGTAGCTGCTAAAGAGCTGTTTGATTGGTGTGCAAAACTCAGAGGTTACTGACAGTGTTAGGGAGGCTCTGGGGATGTGTTACCAGGACTCACTTGTTCCTGTTTGCTTTAGCAAGTCAAGGATGTCAGTGTGAAGACTGTGAGCAGGGACCAAGGCAGACTGTGTGGCCTTGGTGGGCATATTACAATAAAGGGAACATCTTACAGGAGGTCATTGTGGGGTGACAGGGAAATTGTGCCAGGTAGCATCGAAGGTCAATGGGAGGTACTATGGCTCTTTGTGAGGCTGTTAGTGAGTCAGCTGAGATTTCCTAGGAGCTGAAGAAGAGCTTCATATATGATGCCATTAAGGAATTCCCCGAGATTAATATATAAGAAGATGCATCTTGCAGGCTTTTCTAGCTAAGATGTTTGGAGAGGTTTTTGTCACTGTCTTGAGATGTGTCTTGTTTTCCTGTTATGTACCTGGATATTTCTGCCTAAGTTTACCCCAAAGTTCTAGAAGGTGTCCACCAGAAATCATCCAGGAATAGATACACCTCTTTTGTTAGCTTGCTAGGGCTGCCAGGAAGAAAAACACCACAGATCAAGAGGCTCAAACAACAGATGATCATTTGCTTATGATTTCAGAGGCTAGAAGTCCAAGATCAAGGTGCCAGCAGGCTTGCACCTGGGGCTTACAGATGGCCACCTGATAGCTGTGTCCTCACGTGGCTGCCCTCTGTGATGTCTGTATCCTAATCTCCTTTTTAAAAAAAAAAATTATTTATTTTTTAATTGAAGGATAATTGCTTTACAGAATTTTGTTGTTTTCTGTCAAACATAAACAAGAATCAGCCATAGGGATACCCATGTCCCCTTCCTCCTTAACCTCCCTCCAATCTCCCTCCCCATCCTACCCTTCTAGATTGTCACAGAGCCCCTCTTTGAGTTCCCTGAGTCATATAGAAAACTCCCATTGACTATCTATTTTACATACAGTATTGTAAGTTTCCATGTTACTCTCTCCATACCACTCACCCTCTTTCTGCCCCCACCCAGGTCCATAAGTCTGTTCTCCCTGTCTGTTTCTCCACGGCTGCCCTGCAAATAAATTCATCAGTACCATCTTTCTAGATTCTGTATATATGTGTTAGTATACAATATTTATCTTTCTCTTTCTGACTTACTTCACTCTGTATCATAGACTCTTCTTTTAAGGACATCAATCATTCTGCATTCAGGTTCACCCTAATAACTCCATTTTAAATTAATTATCTCTTTAAGGACTGTACAGTCCATGGGGTCACAAAGAGTTGAACACAACTGAGTGACTTTCACTAAAGGCCATATATCCAAATCAGTCACAATCAGAGGTACTGGGGACTACAGCTTCAACATATGAACTTGAAGTGGAAACAATTCTGCCTAGAACAACTCTCTGAATCCTGGGGACACGCTTTCAGAATTACAAATAGGAACTATAAAGTAGGGGCAGACCTGGTTTCTGCATGGACCTGTATGTGTGTCTCTCTCTTTTTTTTTTTTTTTTTTGTATTTACTTTGTGCTATTGCCTTTTATTTATAGTGAATATTGGTTTTTCCATTTACAGAACCAACATAAAGATTTTTCCTTAAATAAAAGTATTGAAACAAAAATTGAACTGATTTAAAGAAAAAAATACTAAGTAAACAATAATGATAAACACAGATCATTAAAATATACAAACATATACACGTGTGTGAGATATATATATATATATATACACACCTCACACGATGATCAAGACCTGAGAAATGTACCCTCTAGTAGAATTTTGCAAAGTGGAAAATCACTCGCAGAGAGATTTCCTAGTTTGCCCCAGGACACACAGCACAGCTTCAGGCACTGAGTTTGGGACTGGTGCTCTCCTCAGGACTGAGATGACTCACGGTCCAGAACACACAGCATTGTAAGACAGGAGGCCTGTTTCTCTACAGGCGGGTAATTAAGCTATTCGGTAGTAAGTATCCAAGATTCAGACGTCCTCAGGAAAGGGGGAGTTTATTTTGGACATAAAAGCAACAGGAATGCTGAGTGAAGGCAGTAGTCCCCTGTGGAGCAGGCGCATCCGTGTCTTTTCTGCAGCCCAGATACCTGCAGCCCAGGTCTTTTCTAGGAGCCCAGACACCCTCTGCTAACTCGCCTTTAGCCTTTCGGTCCCTCCTGTCCCTGTTCCACGTGGCACCTGCTCCCAGAGGCTCCCCTCCTGCTCTGTATTCAAAAGCCGACTGAGAGAAACCTGATTGGCCAGTTCAGGTCCGGCCTCCCTGATTGACCAGAGCTTCTGTTCTCAGTCACCTCATAGGCTGCCGACGAAGTAATGGGTGGGCTTCTGTCAGGTGCCCAATCAGTTGAAAGCAAGGCCTATAAAAGCAGGCACTGTGCGCTTTCACACCTCGGCTGATTAGCGGGGACCCCTTGTGGTTCTCGCCTCTGGGAGAATTCTTGTCGTCACAAGTGTGATCAGTGCCAGGCATAGAAGGACGAGAAGTGGACGGGTGGTGGGAGCACCGAGAAGGAAGGGGCTCGCCGTGTGTGGCGGGGCAGGACTGCCATGTGAGGGGATGAGCCTTTTGCTGGGGCGGGCATGCCAGAACCTAGTGGACATGGACTGCCTGCCTCTCTAAGGCTTGACCTCAAAGACGTCAAAGTGCCAGGGGTGCCCCTGAGAGGTCGATGGTATCCCCGCTGAATGAAGGCAGCAAGGGCACAGGGAGACCAGGCATGGTGATGCCAGATAGTTCATTAATTCACGCAGGGACTTTGATAGGATGTAAAGTGCACTCTGTCAAGGGCAGGGAATGGAACTGCCATCAGGAGGCAGTGTGCCAGCCTTTGAGCTGCAGAAAAGACCCCTCCAGTGGAGGGTGGAGCAGGAGGGGCACAAGGGAGGGCTCTGCGACAGCATCAGGACCCACCACTTAGAGGGGTTTACTTTCCAGCGGCTTGCCATTGTGGAAAGATCCAGTCAGGGTTCACTTTGCTGGGCATTTGTGCACAGACTTGGGCCACAGCTGTAGGCAACCATTTCGAGGTCACCAGAGATCCCAAAGGGGACGTGACAGAGACACTTTGTCCTGCCACCCTGTGACCCTGAGAACCTGTCCCTCCAGCACTGAATCTCGAGTTTGGGCACATGAAAGGAGGCAGTGTTTCCCTGCAAGGGAAGCAGAACTGCCACCTGAAGGATAACGGGAGTTTGTCACCAAAAGATGAGGGAGGAGAGGGCCCCCCAGGAACAGGAAATCAGAAGCACAAAGTTGTGGGGAAATGAGGGAGTTCCAAGTGGCTTTGTAGGACCGTTGTTCAGTTGGTTGGTTGTATCTGAATACTTGAGACACCATGGACTGCAGTATGCCAGGTTTCCCTGTCCTTCACTATCTCCAGGAGTTTTCTCAAACTCATGTCCATCGAGTCAGTGCTGCCATCCAACCATCTCATCCTCTGTCGCCTCCTTCTCCTCCTGCCTTCAATCTTTCCCAGCATCAGGGTCTTTGAGTAGGACTGTTGGGAGGGTTCTAGATGGGAATGTCCCAACATGATGCTGGAGGACCCAATGGGTAGGCCAAGAAGTTGTACTGAGGGCAGTGGTGAGCCATGGCAGGATTTTAAACCAGGAGCAGCATGTGTATGCTCATTCGCTCTGTCGTGTCCAACTCTTTGCAATCCCATGGACTGTAGCCCGCCAGCTTCCTCTGTCCATGGGATTTTCCAAGCAAGAATACTGGAGTGGGTTGCCATTTCCTTCTCCATGTGTGTCTCTTTAAGGAAGGAATGTATCTGTGGCTACATGACCCTATGTGGCAGTTTGTGAGTGAAAAGGCTAGAAGAGAGGATACTGAAGATTTATACAGTATGAGGCGAAGAAATTCATGGAGAGAGGAACTAAGGGAACCAAACCTACAGCGTCAACTGAGCGGGAAAGCAGTCCTCTGAGAATTAGTCTGTCTTGCCTATGGAAGAAGCCACCATAGATCCACAGAACCTTCCCAGACCCTAGGACACAGCCCAACTGCAGGATGTCCAGATGCTGGCCAAGAAGCCAGCAGCAGACAAGGACCCACCGGCTCCACAGACGTTGAAAATTCAGGGCAGCCTCTGGCTGAGGATCACACAGGCTCCTCTGCTGCCCTGGTCAGCTTTCCACCCCTGGCATCCTGGCTTGCCTCACCTCTCTCCAAATGTCCAGCACAGCCCCACCCACTGCAGCCCAGCCTCAGGTTGAACACTAGCTTCTGGGGAGCCCTTGTGCGAGTCAGAAGAGGTGCCCATTCACCTGGGCAACTGAAGCAGTTCCCATGAGCTCCCCTGCCAGGACAGGTCATGGGCAATGGGTGCAAAACCGAAACAGCTCTAGGTGGCAGCCCTGCCCAACCACTGTCACTGACCCCCATGTGCTTCTTCCTCCCCACCCCTCCCCACAACCTGCAGACCCAGAGAGCCACCCTCCAGGGAGACATGATCTGAGCCCTGGTCAGCTCTCCCACCACCCTCTGCTTCAAGGCCTGTTCTGCCATCTGCACTTCCATCACCTTGTTCTTGATCATTTTCCATTGTGGTTGTGGTCATGGACCAGGAGCAGGACTGGCAGGTTCAAGGGTCTCCAGGGCTTCCCACCCACCCCCTGTCCTTAAGAACTCTTAGCTCTTCTAGTGACATAGATAAGAGGCTGGGGCTCATGATCTCCCCAAGCAAAGTGACACCCCACCTCCAAGGTGGCTGCAACACTCCTTTCAGCCACCAATTCCAGGATCTGGATCAAATAGCCTATGGAACTGTCTTAGCTCCTGAGGTGAGGATTTTCTGCATTAGCAAGAGTGAAGAGCCCAGGGGAGAGAAGAAAGTGCCTCGAGTGGGACTAATGCTGCTTGGCCTGGTTGGTCCTCCAGCTCTAGGCATGCATTCCAGTTGCCTGCCAGTATGGGAACTGCCTGCCAGCCTGCACTCAAATCCTGAGTCAGGACCTGGTGCTAAAGCTAATGAACCTGACTTTGCCTCAGTTTCCCCAACTGTACAATGATAGAACCCTCATAGATGTTGTGGGGATTAAGTGAGTTCACAGAGCCGCAGCAGCATATCATAACTACTGTGAAAGTGCTTGTTGTTAAAATGGTTGATTGCAGTGTGACAGACACAGCTGCCCCTTCTGCAGAGTGAAGGTGGTCGAGGCTCTCTCTCTGGTTTGATTTTTCCCCTTGGCATGACAATGCTCAGCAGCTCCACAGCATAGCCAGCCTCGTACTTGCCTGAACACACCTGGGCTGGACCCAGAGGACCTCTCCTGGCAACAGAAACTGGCAAAAGAGGCCTCTCCCTGTGATGCAGGGCACCAACCAAGCCAGCAGGACTTCTGAACTACGGGGGCTTCACCCTAGAGTTCACAGCCAGTCTGTGTCCTCTTTTCCCGTCAGACATGCAGCCCCTCCCTGGAGAGGGACTCGTTTGAGTTCTTACGTAGCAGCAGATATGCCATGGACCAGAAAACATGATCAGTCAAAGCGATGTGTCTCTTTATCTATACAAAGGAGAAATTATGACACAACGGGGCTGAGGACACAGCTGCAGGTATGAGACCGATTCAAGATCATCTGTAGAAAAATATATTAGCTACTCCTTAACAGAAATATGTAAGATCTCACTTATGTGTCTCCCCTTGTGGAAAAAAAAATTGTTAATTGGTAAAATACTTTTACTAGGTTTTGCTTGTGCCAGACTCAACCAACCAAAAAACCTCTAGAAGAAAATTAGCACCCTCCTACTGCAAGTGACACTTGTCACATGTTCCCTCTCATGAGCTACAGTTTCAACCTAGCAAATTAGGGTCTTGTTTTTTTTTTAATTTCTTTTCCTTTCTTAAAAAATTATTTTCTTGAAGTATAGTTGATTTACAATGTTGTATTAATGTTTTGGCTGTTGTTCAGTCACTCAGTCATGTCTGACTCTTTGTGACCCCATGGACTGCAGCATGCCAGGCTTCCCTGTCCATCACCAACTCCCAGAGCTTGCTCAAATTCATGTCCATCGAGTTGGTGATGCCATCCTCCATCATCCTCTTCACTCCCTCCCAGAGTTTGCTCAAACTCATGTCCACCGAGTCAATGACGTCATCCAACCATCTCATCCTCCATTATCCCCTTCTCCTCCTGCCTTCAATCTTTCCCAGCATCAGGGTCTTTTCCAAGCAGTCAGCTCTTCGCATCAGGTGGCCAAAGTATTGGAGGTTCAGCTTCAACAACAGTGATATATATATATATATAATATATATATATATATATATAATATATATATATATATATTCTTTCTTGTATTCTTTTCCATTGTGGTTATCACAAGACATTGACCATAGTTCCCTGTGTTAATCAGTAGGATTTTGTTGTTTTTCCATTCTGTATGTAATAGTTTGCATCTACTAATCCCAAATTTCCAATCCATCCCTCCTCAACCCCTTTTCCCTTGGCAACCACAAATGTGTTCTTTGTCTCTGTGAGTCTTGTTTCTGTTTCACAGATATGTTCATTTGTGTTATATTTTAAATTTCACATATAAGTGATATTATATGGTATTTGTCTTTCTGTTTCAGACTTACTTCACTTTGTATGATAATCTCTAGCTCCATCCATGTTGCTAGCATTATTTAATTCTTTCTTATGGCTGAGTAGTGTTCCACTGTATACATATATACAACTTCTTTATCCATTCATCTGTTATGGACATTTAGATTATTTCCATATATTGGAAAGTTAAACCATGCTCTTATACTGGAAAAATCAAGATTGTTAAAATGGTCATAATCTCCAAACCAAACAAATGTTACTACAAATTAATTTGATCCCTATCAAATTACTCATGATGTTTTGCACAGAATTAGAACAAATAACCCTAATAAAATGACCATAAATGACCCAGAATTGTCAAAGCAGTTCTGAGGAAAAAGAACAAAGCTGGAGGCATAGCCCTTCTGGAAGTCACACAATACAACAAAGCTATAGTAATCAAAACAGCATGGTGTTGGCACAAAAAACAGACATATGGATCAATGGAACAGAATAGAGAGCTCAGAAATAAAGTCACATACCTACAGTCTATTAATCTTTGACAAAGGAGTCAGGAATATACCATGGAGAAAAGACAGTCTCTTCAGCAAGTGGTGCCAGGAAAACTGGACAGCCACTGTAAATCAATGAAGTTAGAGCATTCCCCCACACCATACACAAAAGTAAACTCAAAACAGCTTAAAGACTTAAATAAAGGCAGGACACCATAAAACAGAGAACATAGGCAAAACATTCTCTGACATAAATTGGAGCAATGTTTTCTTAGATCAGTCTATGAAGGCAATAGAAATAAAAGCAAAAATAAGCAAATGGGACCTAAGCTTTTGCACAGCAAAGAAAACCATAAACAAAACTAGAAGACAATCTACAGACAGGGAGAAAATGCAAATCAATGCAACTGGCAAGGGCTTAATTTCCAAAATATACAAATAGCTCACGTAACTCAATAAGAATAAAACAAACAACCAAACAACCCAAACAAAAAATGGTCAAAAGACCAAAAGAGACATTTCTCAAAGAAGACATACAGATGGCTAATAGGCACGTGAAAAGATGCTCAACATAGCTAACTATCAGAGAAATACAAATCTAAACTACAATGAGGAAGCATCACACACCAGTCAGAGTAGCCATTATTAAAGCCTACAAATGCTGGGGAGGGTGTGAAACAAAGGGAACCCTCCTATACTGCTGGTGGGAGTGTAAATTGGTACAGCCACTATGGAAAACAGTATGAAGGTTTCTTTAAAAACTACAAATAGAGTTACCATATGATCCAGCAATCCCACTCCTGGTCATATACTCAGACAAAACTCTAATTTGAAAACATACATGCACCCCTATGTTCATAGTGGCATTCTTTGCAATATCCAAGATATGGAAACAGCCTAAATGTCCACTGACATGTGAATAGCTAAAAAAGAAGCAATATATATACATACACAACAGAATACACACTCATAAAAAAGGGATGGAATAATACCATTTGGAGCAACATGGATGGACCCAGAGATTGTCAAACTAAGTGAAGTAATTCAGACAAAGACAACATATCATGTGACATCATTTATATGTGGAATCTAAAATATGATGCAAGTAAACTAATTTACAAAACAGAAAGAGACCCACAGACATAGAAAACAAACTTAGAGTTACCAAAGGGGAGAAGAGGTGGGGAAGGATAAATCAAGAGTTTGGTATTAGCATATACAAGCTGCTGCTGCTGCTGCTAAGTCACGTCAGTCATGTCCAACTCTGTGCAACTCCACAGACGTCAGCCCACCAGGCTCCTTTGTCCCTGGAATTCTCTAGGCAAGAATACTGGAGTGTGTTGCAATTTCCTTTCCAATGCATGAAAGTGAAAGTGAAGTCGTGTCCAGCTCCTTGAGACACCATGGACTGTAGCACACCAGGCTCCTCCGTCCATGGGAGTTCCCAGGCAAGAGTACTGGAGTGGGCTGCCATTGCCTTCTGTGCATATACAAGCTATATACATGAAATAGATAAACAATAAGGTCTTACTTGTTATAATATATATAATATATAATCAAGCACAGGGGACTATATTCAGTATCTTGTAATAACCTATAATGGAAAAGAATATGAAAAAGAATATAAATATTATATGTATAGGTATATATATATATATATATATATATATATATATATAACTGTACCTCTTTGTTGTATAGCAGAAACCAACACCACAGGCTTCCCTGGTGGAACAGTGGTTAAGAATTCCCCTTGGGACACAGGTTTGATCCCTGGTTCAAGAAGATCCCACTTGTCACAAGGCAACTAAACCAATGTGCCACAACTGCTGAGGTCGCGCACTAGAGCCGGCAAGACAGAACTACTGAGCCCACATGCCCTACAGCCTGTGCTCCAAAACAAGAGAAGCCACTGCAGTGAGAAACCCACACACTAGAGAAAGCCCTCGCACAGCACAGAGCCAGCAAACTATATAAATAAATAAATTTTTTAAAGTAACACAACATTGTAAATCAACTACACCTCAAAGGAAAAAAGCTTTGTGAAAATTCCTAATGGTTGAGATGAATCATTGCATCAGTCTTTTTTCTTCCTCTTTAAAAAAAATTATTATGGACCATCTTATACTGAAATATAAAGAACACAGATATTTTGTGTTTTTATCCCCATAATTTATTCCCCACAATGTATGATACTTTATGACCCAAACCCATGCACCAGAACTGTAAGGTGGATTGACTACATTATTTAGGTTGAGGGTCAGTACCACAAACCTAAGTATCACACACACAGACACACACACACACAGACACACACACACACACACACACCCCTATTCTGCTCCCATTGCATTGGCCAGAATTTAATCACATGGCCTCTGGCTTCCTCTCAGAGAACCTGGAAAATGCAGTCTTTACTATGGGTGGCCAAGTGCCTCAATAAAATGAGAATTTCAAGATTGGGGACCACGCATATATACCACCTTAACTCTAGTCTAGAGGAATAAATACATCATGATATATGAAAACTGAACAAATACATCTGTGATTTTATGAAGATTGAGCATCAGTAATGAGAAGAAAAAAATTAAAATGGCAGTCAGAGAAAGCGCATTGGTATGGATCTGACCAACTTTCAATTAATCTAATGAAAAGCCAAGATGAAATTGTATGTGATTACCACATTGAACACAAAACCTTGTGCTGGTCTGATTTTATCTGGCCTCGGGTGTCGTCTGTAAACAACATTCCATGACTTGATGTTGTGTTAGGAAAGATTCCTCCCTGTTAACACAAAACAAATGAAAAAGCTGAGATGGACAAAATTCTTCTCTCCCCTCTGGTACATTTACAGAGTCCATGTACTTCTCAACATGTCCAGTTACAGCTGGAATTTCTATTATCTGTGTCGACTGAGAGGACTGAGAGTTACTCAGGTTTAAAGCTGGCTGCACTGTTCTTGAAATGTATCTGGAGGGACTTCCCTGGTGGTCCAGTGGTTAGGACTCCAAGCTTCCACCGCAGCAGGCACAGGTTCAATTCCTGGTCAAGGAATGAAGATTCCACATGCCGAGCAGTGTGACCAAAATAAATAGATAAATAATTTTATTAATGTATCTGGAATATTGAATCAGTGTCTGTGTTTTTTAAATACAGGATGAATCATTTATAATCTAGGGTCAGGGAAACAGAGCTGTAGTCTTCACCTGGATGTGCAATATCCAAGCATTTAACTTCTTACGCTCTAAAGAAATAAATTTAGTCTTGCCTTTAATATCTCCTTTCTTTCAGAAATTACTTTATTACTCTTTACTAATTTGGGGGGTATTTATTGAGATATAATTCACAAAACTATACATATTTCAAGTATACAGGTTGGTAAGTTTTGACATATGTATACACCCATGAAACCATCACCACAATCAAGGAAATGAAAATATCCATCACCACCAAACAGAAAATAGCTCTTCCAGTAAAAGAAAAAATTAGAGGAAATATTTCCAAAATAATTTCATTAAGCCAGCATTATCATGATACTAAAATCAGAAAAAAATGTACCAAAGATTACAGATCAATATCTGTTATGAATATAGATATGAAAATTATCAAAGAAATAATAGAAAACCAAAAACAAAAGTATATAAATTGAATACAGCATCATCCACTGGGATTTCTCTCAAGAATGCAGTTTGTTCAATATTAGAAAATCAATGTAATCCACTATATGAACTGTCTAAAAAAAGGAAAACCACAAGATCAATGGATACAAAAAAGGTACTTGAGAAGAGTCCATATCCATTAAGATTAGAAACTCAGCAAACCAGAACAGGAAACTTCCTCATCCTGATAATGTCTACAGAAAACCTATAGCTAACATCATATGTGGTGGTGAAAGTGCGAAAGCGTTCTTCCCTCATATATGCAACAAGGCAAGGATGTTCTCTCATCACCCCTATGCCGCACCAGACTGGAAGTCTTAACTAGCACAATAAGTCAGAAAAAGGTGAGGGGGTGGCGAGGAAAGGGCATAGAGGACTTCACTGGTGGTCCAGTAGTAAAGAATTTGCCTGCCAATGCAGGAGACACAGGTTCAATCCTTGGTGCAGGAAGATTCCACATGCTGCAGGGCAACTAAGCTCATGTGCCACAACTACTGAGCCCACATGCCGCCACTGCTGAAGCCCGTGCATCGAGAGCCCTTGCTCTGCAACAAGAGAAGCCACCTCAGTGAGACGCCTGTGCACTACAACTAGAGAGTAGCCCTCGCTTGCCACAACTAGAGAAAGCTCTCATGCAGCAAAAAAGACCCAGTGCAGTCAGATAAATAAACTTTAAAAGGGCATACAAAAAGATATTAAAGCTACCTTATTTGCAGATGACATGATTCTCTATGTAGAGAAGCCCAAAGAATCTGAAAAAAAAAAATTAAAATGAAATAAAAACTCTTAAAATTGAGTTTAGCAAGATGCAGGTAGCAATATCAATATTCAAAAATCTACTGTATTTCCATATGCTTGCAATAAACAATCAGAAACCAAAATTAAAAAGTGTTTTTAAAATACCATTTCCAGTAGCTCCCAAATAGGGCAAGGAGTTGGGTGTAAATCCGAGACTTCCCAGGTGGCGCTAGTAGTAAAGAACTTGACTTCCAATGCAGGAGACACAAGAGATGCGGGTTAGATCCCTGGGTTGAGAAGATCCCCTGAAGGAGGAAATGGCAACTCACTCCAGTACTCTTGCCTGGAAAATCCCATGGACAGAGGAGCCTGGCAGGTACAGTTCGTGGGGTCACAAAGAGTCGGACACAAGTGAGCACACACACATTGGGTGTAAACCTAATGAATCATGTATATAAGTTAGGTGTGTAACTAGATGGCTGATAAAAAAGAAGAACTAAACAAATGGAGAGTTTGCCCACAGTTGATAATTGGAAGGTTTGACACCTCTTTCAACTCATTCTGAAATTCTTATGGAATTCCTTAATATATACTTTTTATTGAAGTATCATTGATTTACAATGTTTCAGGTACACAGCAAGGTGATTCAGTTATACATATACACATATATTATTTTTGAGATTATGCAATTCCTATTTAAAGACAAAAAAGATTTGTAGATCTAGACAAGCATAGTCAAAGCAATTCTGAAAATTAAGAATAAAGTTGGAGTACTCACATGACCCAACTTTAAGAATCATTATAAAGCTACATGAATAAGACAGTACAGTACTGGCAAATGAATAAACACATAAGCCAACAGAACATAATAAGGACTGCAGATAGAGATCCACAATAAAGACAGCCATTTTATTTAGAATGGAGTGCAAAGGTAATTTACCAAAGAAATAGAAACAGTTTCAAAGAAATAGAACAGTGTTAGGTTAATTGGACCACCATATGCAAAAACATAATGTCAACTGAAACTTCACATTTGAAACTCAATATAGAGCATAGATTTAAATGTAAATTTTATTGTAAATCTATTAAACTTTAAGATGAAAACATAGGAGAAAATCTTCCTGACCCTGGTTAAGCAAGAGTCTTAGACATTATACCAAAAGCACCTTCATAAAAAAAATAATTTAGATTCCATCCAAATTTTAAAATTTGATCTGCAGTGCACACTATCAGAAAATAAAAAGATGAACTACAGAACCAGAGAAAATATTTGCAAATCATACATCTGACAAAGGACTTGTATCCAAAATATATAAATGACCCTCAAACTTAACTGTAATAAAAACAAAGCAATTATTTTAAAATAGGCAAAAGAGGTGAACTGACCCTTCATCAAGGGGGATATATAGGTGTTAAGTAAACACATGAAAAGATGTTAATTCTCACAAACAGCAGCCGCCACTGCTGCAGAACCTGACTCAAATCGTTAAATGACCCCTCTCAAGGTGCCTGAAACAACCCAAGACTCCTAGGCTTACATCACTCTTTCCTCAAGCGGCGCTTTTACCCTCAAGGCAGCTCGGGAATTGATCAATCACCTGAAAGAGTAGGAGGAGCCTGAACCCGTACAGACCAATCAGCAGCCACTTGAGTACTGGGTTCCCCAGCACACACAACCCCCAATCAGCCAATAGAAGTGGAACTACAGAGGCGGGGCCTGCCTGGTCTCCATGGTAATCCCTGGCAGGGCGGAGTGGGAAAGAGGCTCTATGTAGTCTTGGTAGTATCAAATCCAGGTGCCCTAAAGGAGGGAGGTGGGAGGGATTAGAACAGGTAGGGAGAGAATTTATGGAGTGGCAAGTGCCAGGAAGAGAGTTAGGAGGGATAGGGGAGAATCAGGCGGAAGGAGAGTTTCATGAGCGGGCAGAGAGGGTTTATTAAGAAGAGAAGTATTTAGAGACAGTACCAGTTTAGCAGAACAGGGGGGTTGTGTAATTAATAGAGGAAGAAGGAGTTCAAAACTGGTTTCAGAGGTAGAAAGAAGACGTTAGGAGGACGCAAGGCAGGTCTTTATAAGGGACAGAGAAGAAGCTATGAATGGATAAGAAGAGACTTCGAGTTTACAGTTGCTTAAAGAAGGTCTTAGAGGAGCCAAGCGAGAGGATACGGGCGTGGGGGATAGATGAGGGGAGGAGTTTACAGGTGAACAGTAAGGGTCATAACTGGACCATGATAGATGCTTAGGGGCAAAAGAGTGACATTATTATAAAAGGGAAAAGCAGAGAGCTATTAAAGACATTAAAGTATTATAGGGTGAAAGTCTTCAAGGGGACAATGGAGTACACATGAAAAGTGAAGGTATTAGTGCTGAGTGAGGGTCTCCTTAGATGGCTGGTTCGTAGGGACAAAGAAAAGGTTGCTTGGGGGACAATGAGGGTGTTGATGGAAACAAAGTATTACAGTGGGTCAGTTGAGGTACAGGGAGGTCAAGTGAGAGTCCTCAGAGTCAGAAAGGACTTTAGAGGGACAGTGGAAGGGGTCAAGTGAGACATGCTGTAGAGAGCATCAAGGCAGTTGTAGAAGACAGGGAGTAGCTTACAGGAGATAGAGAAAATGTTACAGAGAACAGAGGGGTTATGGGGCATAGGTGTTATGGGTGCGGAAAAGAGAGGTCTGGGAGTTACAGGGTAAATGGATTTATTAAAATGGACAGTAAGGTTCGAGGGAATACAGTGTGAGTTCGAGGGAGTCAGTGAGTCTTTTAAAGAGTGTCAGTGAAGATTTTATAGGAATCGAGGACAATCAAGGAAGGAAGTTACAGGGAATGGGAGGGTCCAGAAGCCATGCTGAGCCATAACCCCCTCCCTCTCCCCAGGCATTTGAAATTATGGCTGAGAAGCCTCCCAAGGACTACTTGCTGCTGGCGATCGTGACCTATCTCCTGTGCTGTCCTTTAGGCACTGCGGCCTTGTACTATTCTTCCAAGGTGGGCATGTGCATCGTGTCAGTCCTCACCCTCCCCTCTCTCTCCATCCTGGCCCTGTGTGTGTGCTAGTTGCTCAGTCGTGTCCAGCTCTTTCCAACCCCATGGCCTGTAGCCCACCGGGCTCCTCTGTCCATGGAATTCTCCAGACAAGAATACAGGGGTGGGTAGCCATTCCCTTCTCCGGGGGATCTTCCTAATCCAGGGATCAAACCTGGGTCTTCTGCATTGCAGGCAGATTCATTACCATCTGAGCCACCAGGGAAGCCCTGACCCTGGATAAATTTCATCCATATTCTCTATCCTGTTGGTTCAGACCCCACCCTTGCAGTGCCTTCACCCCTCCAATAACCCTTTTAAGCCCATCTCTTCCTGTTCTGTCTCTCCTATCAAACTCAGACAAGGAGCTACAACCGTAGGAATGAACGAGCCTTGGCAGTCAAGTTCTCCCACAAAGCCTACAGTTATTCAGTGGCGGGAATTGTTATGGCATGCATCGCTGCTATCGTTGTCTGGATTATATTTGCAATAGCCACTTTTAAACGGTAACCTCATCGCCAACTCATGAAGAAAACCACAAAAATATACAACAGTATTACTTATCAAGGCTCTAAGTATCCATTTGGGCCAGTGTCTGGTGTGCCAGGTGTTCTAACTTCAATCACCTTGAGGTGGTTGATGGGGGAAGGAAGTGGTAACTCAGGCAGCCTGTTGGACTGAGCTCAAACCAACCCTGGGACCCTGCAAAGGGGGTGGGGCTCATGGGAGACAGTATAGGGCTCTGTTTCTCCAGGCAACCTCCCCTCCTACCCAAATACATGCCACAAACCTGTTTATGTCAACCAAGAGCCTTGACTGAGCTGCCTGACTTTGGGAATACTGCAGTCAACTTCAGATCAAATCCCCACCCTCTCAGAACTTATAAACCAAGGAGGGAAGACATATCACCAGATAGTGACCATCCACATTAGAACTATCTGTAATTGGGGAAATCCAGTGGTGGGTATTGGAGGCTGAACCTAATCTGCACCTAATCTGGGGTACTTGTGGTCTATCAGAAAATGAGAGAGTCAAGCAGCTGTGAGTGAACTGACTAGAATTCAGGCCAGGTAGGATTGTAGAGAGTTTCCATAACAGCTATGGTTGCCTCCTCTCCCCACCAACACCATTGTTTGTGATTTAGGCATCATTCAACAATACTTTATGAGCACCTACTATGTCTCGGCCACTAACCGGGAAAGCAACAGAGCAAAATAAATCAGACCTCTTTCTAATGGAGCTTATGCTCTAGTGAGAAGAAAACCATAAACAAATAGCCCTCTAAATAAACAAGGTAATTACAGGGAATGTAAATACTATGGAGAAAAATATCACAGAGTAATAAGCTAAAGCAATGCCAGTACTGGTCCACCGACTGTTAGTGTTAATTACACAAGATAGGTGCAGAAATTGCCAGTTTAGTTCAGTTCAGTCACTCAGTCATGTCCGACTCCTCGTGACCTCATGGACTGCAGCATGCCAGGCTTCGCTGTCCATCACCAGTAATCGCCAGTAGGTACGTTGAAAGTGAAAATGTTAGTTGTTCAGGCCTGTCTGACTCTTTGTGACACCCATGGACTGTAGCCCACCAGGCTCCTCTGTCCGTGGGATTCTCCACTCAAGAGTACTGGAGTGAGTTGCCATTCCCTTCTCCAGGGAATCTTCCCAACCCAGGAATTGAACCAGTGTCTCCTGCATTGCAGGCAGATTATCTACTTTCTGAACCACCAGGGAAGCCATACGTTCAAACTTACAGCAATTTGACATTATCATGGCATCCAAGTATAAGATCAAGAGTCTTGTTTCAATTAAAAATTAAAAAATAAAAATAAAGAGTCTTGTCTGGTTGAACCAAGTATAGGCCAGAGTACGGGTGCAGCGGCCTTGGCCCGCGAGCACCGGGGCAGGAGTGGGTGGCCTGGCATTTGCGCTGGGAGGAGCTGAGCGGGTCTGCATAGGGCGAGAGGCCCGGCTAGAGCCGGAGCCCCAGTGGCAAAGCAGCTGTGTCCCTCACGATGAAAGGTCTGGGGATACCTCTCTCTCCTTTGTATAGCTGATAGTTTAGGCAGTGAAGAAATGGCTTACAGTGTCAAAACCTTTCTGCAGGACCCTGCCAGGGGAATCAAAACCTCCATCTGGGGAATTTGTACCATCTCAAAGCTAGATGCTCAAATTCAACAAAAGAGAGAGGAGCAGTGTCCAAGAAGGTCAAGCAGTGTCCTGGCTCAGAGGAGAGCCCAGAGCACTGAGAAGAAGCAGGAGAGTGAACCACATGTTGTTAGGAGAATTTTTCAGTGCTGCACTTGGAATGGTGGAGTTTCCTGGTTCAATCTCCTCTTGTTTCATCAAGTGTTTATTCCTGTGCTTCAGTCAGTAGTGGCCTGGATTATTGGTGATCCCATCAATACATGGGGATATTTGGTCATGGCTGGAGATTTTCCCTGGATCAACTTTCAGAGCTTTCTCAGTGCACTCCCTCTTTGCACTCACCAAAGTCGTAAGCCAATTTGGTGCCATGATATAGCTGACCTGGCATCTGAGGTATCAGGAAGGAAGCCTCCCACATTCCCTAGTGGAGCAAAATAATTGCTGATACGCTCTTCAGCCTTTTGCTGCAGGCTCTCTTCTTCCTCCAGGGGATGTCTGTGAGTCTCTTTCCCATCCAGCTGGTTAGTCTGGTTAGTCTTCTGCATATGTCTCTTTTCTACTCACTACTCACAGTCCATGGAATTCTCCAGGCCAGAATACTGGAGTGGGTAGCCTTTCCCTTTTCCAGGGGATCTTCCCAATGCAGGGATCGAACCCAGGTCTCCCGCTTTGCAGGAGGATTCTTTTAACAGCTGAGTCACAAGGAAAACCCAAGAAGACTGGAGTGGGTAGCCTATCCCTTCTCCAGCAGATCTTCCTGACCCAGAAATCGAACTGGGGTCTCCTGCGGATTCTTTACCAACTGAACTATCAGGGAAGCTCTACTCACTATACTGCTTCAGTGGATGGTTCAATAAAGGAATTGAAATGCACCAGTGGTTGTCAAACACAGAAAGGAATTGGCCTTGCTTTGGATTTGGTTTGCCCCTGGCTTTCCTCACAGCAAGGCAGTCCTCCAACATTGTCAGTGGCTGCCTCTTCTCTGTCCTCTTCCCTTTATTCTTTAACAGCGCCAACGAAGCAAAGCCCTGGCAAAGCATACCCCTTCCAATTGCACCTCTTCTCCTTAGTAATTTTCTTAAGCAGCAGACTCTTCCACAAGATGGGTGAACCTGCAGTAATTTCCACTTCTGCAGAGTTTCTTCACCATACCCATCTCCTGCCCGAACTGAAGGCTGCTGCAGGCCCCTGAGTCCATCACCCTCCATCTGGAGGAGATGGGAGAGATCGGAAGGACGGAGGCCATGGCAGCTCTTTTCCTGGTTCACCTCCATCCCCTCCCAGGCAAGGCGGGGCCCACCATGCCAAAGGCCCTAGACACATTCCCTTCTCTCTGAGGAATCCAGACTTTTGTCTCTGGTGCACATAAGGCAGAATCTTCCTGACACCACTTGGACTTTAAACACTGGTGACTCTGAAAGGACCTCAGGTTTTTCTGCAGCTCTTCTCTAACACTTGCCAGCCTTATGCCTGGACTGATTTGAATACTCTTTCTCCTTGTGCCATTTCCGCTTCCACTTACCCTTCCTGCCTCCCACCACCCTTGGATGAATGGATTTTTGTGATTCTGGCTGCTGTATTTTGTGGATCTATTATTTTTGTTTTTCTGTGATGCACATATATTGGCTGTGGGAGGGACAGGAGGCTCTGCTGCTCCTGGTTACTCTCTTTATAGCCATCACTGTCTTGTTTCTTTAACTCAAGTTAGATTTTGGTCTCTTGCTCCACTGCAGAAAAAGAAAAAAAAAGGAGAAACAAGCCTGAAGAGATGGGACAGGGAGAAACACTGCACAGCCACATTTGCTGGGTTTTGAGGAGTGATTTTCTTTCTTCCCCTGGAAGGAGAAAAGCTTTTTTCACTGGTACATTTAAAGCTCACTCAACGATAGGGAGGTACCAATTTTGGACAAGTGCCACTGCAACATGGAATGCTCAGAGAATCTGACTGTTGGCCACTGCCGGTTCTGTCTGGTATTTCAAAGAAATATTGGGTGCTGCAAATAGGAACTGAATGGGTAAACTTACTAAACCCATTAGACCTGAAAAAAAAAAAAAAAGTACAGCCCCAAAGGATCAATCCATGACAGACTGGAGAAGATAGCAAAAACAGATTCTATACTACAGTCACAAATAGTTTGAGATGAAATGGGCTAGCGGGCACTGAGGTCTAGAAAGTATATTTTTTGGGTCATGCTAGTGGCTGTAGTAAATATACTAGCTCACAAAATAGAAGTATATTTCACATTCCCAGAACCTCAAATTTGGGCATTTCAAGTGACCCACAAATAATTCAGGGGTCCCATCTCCTTCTATTTGGTAATTCCACCATCCCCAGAGGACCGAGTCCTTTGAATTCAGGTAGAAGTAGACAGTGAGATCTCCAACTTGATTTTTTAAAATCCCTGGCCTGCAAGTGAGCACTTGTACATTGTTGGTGAGAAGGTAAACTTGGACAACCACTATAGAAAAAAGAATGGAGGACCCTCCAAAGTATAATTTATAGATTAATTGTGATTGTCTATCAACTGATGCAACAATTTCACTTTTGGGCATATGTCCAAAAGAAAGAAAATCACTGCTTCAAAGACATATCTGTTCGTCCTTGATCATCGCAGCATTATTGACAATAGACAAGATAAGGAAACAACTCAAGTGTCTGATAAAGGACGAATGTCATCCACATAAAGAAGATGTGATACATGTACAGAAAGGAATATTATTAAGCCATGAGAAATATGAAATTCTGCCAATTAAGACAACACAGATGGACCTTGAGGGAACTTCCATAAATGAAACAGGTCAAACAGAGAAAGATCAACACTGTATGATACCACTTACATATGTAATTTTTAAAAATATATTCCTATAGAAACTAAAAGTAGAATGATGGTTGCCAGGGGTTGGAAAGTGGGAGGGAAAGTACAAGCTGGTAAAAACTTTTTAAAAAGCAGAAAATTTCAGTTACAAGGTGAATAAGGTTTGAGGGTCTAATATATAACACTGTAACTACCATTAACAATACTGTATTGTGAACTTAAACCTTGCTAAGAAAATAAGTCTTAAGCATTCAACACCCCCACCCAAAAAAAGAAAGAGGTAACTGTGTGAGCTAGCAGATGTGTTAATTAATTTGATTGTGGTAATAATTTCACTAAAGATATGATACAAATGAATAATCATAACAAAACAGAAACAGAGTCATAGATACAAGTAGTTGCCAAAAGGAGGATAAGTGGAACAGATGAGGGAGATTAAGGGATCCAAACTTCCAGTTAAAAAATAAGTGAATCACATTTATGTACATCATGGGGAATATAGTCAGTAGTAATGAAATATCTTTGTATGGTGACTGATGAAACTAGACTTATCACAATGATTATTTTGTAATGTATAGAAATATCAAATCATTATATTGTGCACCAGGCATAGGTCAATTATGCTTCAAACAAACTCATAAAAGAGATCAGATTTGTGGTGACCAAAGGATGGGAGTGGGGGAGGAGGAATTGGATGAAAGTGGTAAAAGGTACAAACTTCCAGTTATAAGACAAATCATTACTAGAATATTATGTACAATGTGATAATATAATCAACACTGCTGTAAGTTCTATACGTAAATTGTTGAGAGTAAATCCTAAATCCTAAGAGTAAATCATCACAAGGAAAAAAAAGTTTTTTTCTGTTATTTTATATCTGTATGAGATGAATGATGTTCACTAGATTTATTGTGGTGATCGTTTCATGACATAGGTAAGTCCTATCATCATGCTGTACACCTTAAACCTATGCAGTGCTATATGTCAATTATATCTCAATAAAAATGGAAGGAAAAATACACACATACATATGTATTCCTAAAATTGGTAACATGCATTTAGAAGATCACAGGGTACAATATCAACAAGCAAAAATCTAAGATATTAGCAAATGATAGCAATGAACAATAAGAATGCATACCTTTTTAAAATACCATTTTAAATAGTTAAAAAAAACTAGTAGAGTGCATATCTAAGAGATTATGTGTATGCACTGTCTATTTAAAAAACAGCAGCTGATGAAAGAAATAAAAGAAGACTTAAAAGTGTTCCTACAATCATTAGTTGAAAGGGTCAACATCTCTCAAGTAGATATGAAATTCTAATACTATTCCTATTAAAAGACCAACAAAATTTGTAGGTCTAGACAAGTATATTCAAAACAATTATGAAAAATAAGAATAAAGTTATAGAACTCATGTTACCCAATTTTAAGCATCATTATAAAGCTACATTAATAAGACAGTGTGGTATTGGCAAACAGATATATGCATAGGTCAACAGAATAAGGAATGCAGAAAGAGGCACATAATAAATATGGTCAATTTATTTTAAAAAGAAATCCAAAAGTAATTTGTGAAAAAAATGGGTATTCATGGTGTTTAATTGGATCACTATAACCAAAATATAATTAATCTCAACAAAAACCTCATATATTATACAGATATACTCAACACAGACCATAGAGCTAAATGTACATTGTAAATCTAACACTTAGATGAAAACATAGGAAAAAATCCTCCTGAGTTAAGCAAAGAGTTCTTAGACATGATACCAAAAACACCTCCATAAAAGAAAAAAAGTAATTTAGACTCCCTCAAAATTAAAAACTTTGCTCTGCAACAGACACTGTTAGAAAATAAAAAGATTAAGCTACAGACCCAAAGAAAATACTTTTAAATCACATATTTGATATCTGGATTCAAAATATATATGACCCTCAAACCTAATTGTAATTTACAAAAAAAAAACAACAACTATTTTTTAATGGGAGAAAGACCTGAACTGACACTACATCAAAGGGGGTGTACAGAGGGCAAATAAGCATGTGAAAAGCTGTTCATTCTGCAAAGACCACCCTCCACCTGCCACTGCTACATGATCCCTCTCAAGGTGTTTGGAGCAACCTAAGATTCCTAGGCTCACATCACTCTGCACCAAGCGGTGTCTCTCCCTTGTTGGGACTGATCAATCACCAGAGAGACTAGGAGGAGCCTAAACTCCTTCAGATGAGAATTCAGCCAGATGAGAATTGGATTCCTCAACCCTAACACACAGCCTCCAATCAGTCAATAGAAGTAGAATGATAGAATATTCTAGGATAGGAGGTGGGGCCTGTCTGGTCTCCATGGTAATCCCTGGCAGATTGGAGTGAGGGACAGGCCCTATGTTACCTTAGTAGTGTCATATGCCCTAATGGAGGTGAGGGGGCAGGGAGAGAATTTATGGGGTGACAGGAGGGAGAAAGAGAGCTAGAGGGAGTGGGGAATGAAGGGGCAAGGAGGGCTTCATTAGAGGGCAGAGAGGGTGTAGAGAATTATTCAAGGAGAATGGATTTTGGGGAACTGGAAGGTTGTAATTAGTGGAGGGAGAAGGAATTCAAAAGATCACCAAGCTCATTTTAGAGGCAGAGAGAAGGTGTTAAGAGGAACTGGTCAGGTCTTTAAAAGTGGACAGAGAAGAGGCTATGAGTGGACAAGGAGAGGACTTGGAGTTTATATTTGCTCAAAGAACATCTTAGAGAAGCCAAGTGAGAGGATATGGGGGTGGGGGAAAGGGAGGAATTTATAGATGAACAATATGGGTCATAACAGGAAAATGACAGATGCTTAGGGTCAAAATGAGCGGTATTATTATAAAAGGGACAAGCAGAGACCTATTAAAGACATTAGAAGTATCATAGGGTGAGAGCTTTTAGGGGGACAATGGAGGTTTTACACATGAAAAGTGTGTTAGTGTTGAGTGAGGGTCTTAGTAGGGTGGTTTATAGGGACAAAGAGAAGGTTGCTTGGGGGACAATAAGGGTGTTAATGGAAACAAACTGTAACAATGGGTCAGCTGAGGTACAGGGAGGTCAAGTGAGAGTCCTCAGAATCAGTAGGGACTTTAGGGGAACAGTGGAAGGGGTCAAGTGAGACATGCTGTAGAGAGGAGCAAAGTAGTTACAGAAGACAGGGAGGAGCTTGTAGCAGAAAATGTCACAGAGAACAGAAAGAGGTTATAGGGCATGGGGGTGGGGAGAAGAGAGGATCTGGGAGTTATGGCGTAAAGGTATTTATTAGAGTGGGTAATAAGGTTTGAAGGAAAATGGTGTGAGTTAGAGGGAGTCAGGGAGACTTTTAAAGAGTGTCTGAAGATTTTATAGGAATCAAGGACAGTCAAGGAAGGAAGTTACAGGGAATGGGAGGGTCCAGAAGCCATGCTGAGCTATCACTCACTCCCTTGTCCCCAGGAATCTGAAAGTGTGTCTGACGAGGCCCCCAGTGACCACCTCTTGCTGGCGATCCTGGCCTATCTCCTGTGCTGTCCTTTAGGCACTGCGGCCTTGTACTATTCTTCCCAGGTGGGCATGTGCATCGTGTCAGTCCTCACCCTCCCCTCTCTCTCCATCCTGGCCCTGACCCTGAATCAGTTTCACCCATGTTCTCCATCCTGTTGGCTCAGACCCCACCCTGAGTCCTTGCAGCGCCTTCATCCCCACCCCCACCCCCCGCAATAACCCTTTTAAACCCATCTATGCCTGTTCTGTCTCTCCTCCCAAACTCAGACAAGGCGCCACAATCGTAGGAATGAACGAGCCTTGGCAGCCGAGACCTCCCACAAAGTCTTCAGTTTTGCACTGGCAGGAATTATTATGGCATGCATCGCTGCTCTCAACAGCTGGATTATATTAATAATAGCCACTTTTCAACGGTGACCTCATCTCCATGAAGAAAACCACCAGAATATAAATAGTTATTAACCTAGGCTCTCAGTATCCATATGCGCCAATGTCTGGTGTGCCAGGTGTTTTGACCTGAAGCACCTTGGGGTGGCTGACGGAGGAAGGAAGTGATAACTCCCAGAGC
Source organism: Odocoileus virginianus (assembly GCF_023699985.2). Lineage (NCBI taxonomy): Eukaryota > Metazoa > Chordata > Mammalia > Artiodactyla > Cervidae > Odocoileus > Odocoileus virginianus. The sequence goes on along the minus strand of NC_069693.1, from coordinate 15,172,458 downwards.
TCAAGACCAACCCTGGGGCGCTGCTGAGGGGTGGGGGTCATGGGAGACAGTGTAGCACACTGTTTCCCCAGGGCAGTCTCTGCTTCTGCCCAAACACACACCACAAACCCGTTTATGTCAGCTAAGGGTCTTGACTGAACTACCTGACTTTGGGGATACAGCAGTCAACTTCAGATCAAATCCCCACCCTCTCAGAACTTATAAACCACGGGGGAAGACATATCACCAGATACTTACCATCCACAGTGGACCTATCTGTAATCAGGGAAATCTAGTAGGGGATGAAGGAGGCTGGACCTAATCTGGGTACTTGTCGTCTATCAGAAAACTAGGGAATCAAGCATCTGTGGGTGAACTGGCTAGAATTCAAGTCAGGTAGGATTGTAGAGAGCTCCCATAACAGTTATGGTTGCCTCGTCCTTTTTCCACCAACACCATTGCTTGTGATTTAGCCATCATTCAACAATGCTTCCTGAGCACCTACTATTTATCAGCCATGATAACAGGAACTACGAATGCAAAAGAACAAAAGAAACCAGACCCCTTTCTGATGGAGCTTACAGACAGAGCTTTAAATAAACAAGATAGTTACAGGGAATGTAAATGCTGTGGAGAAAAATAACACAGTGTAATAAGCTCGAGCAGTGCCAGTACCGGTCCACTGACTGTTAATGTTAATTACAACAAGCTAGGCAGAAATTTACAGTAGGTGCATTGAAATTTACAGCAATTTGACAGTGTCATGGCCTCCAAGTATAGGATAAAGAGTTTTGTCCTCTTGAACAAAGTATTACCCAAAAGGATCAATACGTGACAGACTGGAGACATAAAAAACAGATCCAATGCCACAGCCAAAACTAGTTTGAGATGCACTGGGCTAGTGGGCACCAAGGTCTAGAAAGTATACTGTTTAGAGTCATGCTAGAGGCTGTAACAAATAAACTCCCTCAAATCAATAGCTCACAAGATACAAGTTTATTTCACATTATCGCAACCTCAAAATGTGGGCATTTCAAGTGACTCACATATAGTTCACAAATCCCATCTCCTTCTGTTTGGTGACTCCGCCATCTCCAGAGGGCTCAGAGTTCTTTGAACTCAGGTAGAAGAAGACAATAAGACATTTGCTTTTTAATTTTATTTATTTTTGCCTGTGCTGGATCTTCATTGTTACACATGGGCTCTCTCTACTTGTGGTGCGTGGGCTTTTCATTGCAACGGCTTCTCTTGTTGCAGAGTAAGGTCTCTAGGGCATGCAGCCTTCAATAGTTGTAACGCACAGGCTTAGATGCCCTGTGGCTTGTGGGATCTTCCTGGACCAGGGATAGAACCCATGTCCCCGATCTTGGCAGGTGGATTCTTAATCATTTGACCACCATAGAAGTCCTCCACTGTCTTTTTAAAATCCCTGGCCTGAAAGTGAACACTTGTCCACTGTTGGTGGGAATGTGAACTTGGACAACCACTATAGAACACAGGATTGAGGACCCTCAAAAATATAATTTAAATATTAACTGTGATTGTCTAGCATATGATGCAGCAATTTCACTTTTTGGCATATGTACAAAAGAAATAAAATCACTGCTTCAAAAAGATATCTGCTCTCCCTTGATCATTGCAGCGTTAGTCACAATAGGCAAGATAAGGAAACAACTCAAGTGTCTGACAATGGATGAATGGACAAAGATGTGTTATATGTACAGAAATGAATATTATTAAGCCTTGAGAAATATGAAATTCTGCCAATTAAGACAACATGAATGGACCTTGAGGGAATTACTATAAGTGAAGTAGGTCAAATGAGAAAAATAGAAATACTGTATGATATCACTTATATAGAGAATATTAAAAAAAACATAGAAACTGAAAACAGAATGAAGGTTGTCAGGGGCTAGAAGGTGGGGGACAGGCTGGTAAAAAAAAAAAAAGAAAATTTCAGTTATAAGGTAAATTTGGTCTGAAGGTCTAATATATAACATTGTAACTATGGTTAACAATACTGCATTTTGTACTTAAAATCTGCTAGGAAAGTAAATCTTAAGCATTCAACACTCCCCCAAAACAATCAAGAGGTAGCTGTGTGCGCTGATAGATGTGTTAATTAATTTGGTTATGGTAATAATTTTACTACCAACATGATACAAATGAACGATCATAACAAAACAGAAAAAGAATCATACATACAGAAGGGGGTAGGGGAATAAGTGGAATAGGTAAGGGAAAACTAAGAGGTACAAAGTCCTAGTCAAAAAATAAATGAATCACATTTATGTACAGCATGGGGAATATAGTCAGTAATAACATAATATTTTTTATGGTGATGGATGATAACTAGACATCACAGTGGTTATATTGTTCTGTATAGAAATATCAAATCATGATATTGTGCACCAGGGATAGGTCAATTATACTTTAAACAAGCTCATAATAAAAAAAAAAAAGGAAACCAGATTTGTGGTGACCAAAGGAAGGGAATGGGGGAGGGGGTATTGGATGAAAGTGATAAAAGGTATGAACCTCCAGTTACAGGACAAATAATTACTGGGGTATAATGTTGCTGCTGTTGTGCAGTCGCTCAGTCATCCGACCCTCTGTGACCCCATGGACTGCAGCACACCAGTCTCCTCTGTCCTTCACTATCTCCCAAACTTTGCTCAAACTCATGTCCATTGAATCAGTGATGCCATCCAACCACCTTATCCTCTGTCATCCCCTTCTCCTCCTGCCTTCAGCCTTTCCCAGCATCAGGGTCTTTTCCAATGAGTCGGCTCTTCACATCAGGTGGCCAAAGTATTGGAGTTTCAGCTTCAACATCAGTCCTTCAAATGAACACCCAGGACTGGTCTCCTTTAGGATGGACTGGTTGGATCTCCTTGCTGTCCAAGGGACTCTCGAGTCTTCTCCACCACCACAGTTCAAAAGCATCAATTCTTCACTGCTCAGCTTTCTTTGTAGTCCAACTCTCACATCCATACAGGACTACTGGAAAAACCATAGCTTTGACTAGATGGACCCTCAAGGCACTCCTGGAATTGATCAGTCACCAGAGAGAGTAGGAAGAGGCTGAGCTCCTTCAGACCAATCAGCAGCCACCTGAGTATTGGCTTGCCCTAGTCATCACACACAACCTCCAATCAGCCAATAGAAGTAGAATGATAGACTAGGAGGCGGGGCCTGCCTGGTCTCCACGGTGATCTCTGGATAGTAAAGGAAAGGCTCTATGTAGCCTTGGTAGTACTAGATCCAGTTGCTGTAATGGGGTGTTTGAAGGGGCAAGGAGAGAATTTATGGGGTGACAGGTGGGAGGAAGAGAGTTAGAGAGGGTGGGGTGAATAAAGGGGGGAAGTTTCATAAGGGGACAGTTTTATAAGTAAAGAAGTATCTAGAAGGAGCACAAGTTTAGGAAAACAGGGAGGTTGTAATTAGTGGTGGGAAAAGGAGTTCAAAGGATCACCAAGTTGGTTTCAGAGGTAGAAGGTTTCAGTGGGGGACAGGGCAAATCTTTATAAAGGGGTAGAGAAGAGGCTGTAAGTGGAAATGGAGGGAACTTTAGTTCACAAGTTGGTCAAATAACAGAGGAGCCAAGTGAGGAGTTATGGTGTGAGGGGGTGAAGGGAGAAGTTTATGGATGAAAAATAAGGGTCATAACAGGATCATGACAGATTCACAAGGACAAAATGAGTGGTAATATTATAAAAGGGACAATGAAATGAAATGATAGTTGCTCAGTCATGTCCAACTCTTTGCAATCCCATGGACTGTAGACTGCCAGGTTCCTCTGTCTATGGGATTCTCCAGGCAAGAATATTGGAGTGGGTTGCCATACTCTTCTCCAGGGCATCTTCCCGACCCAGGGATCAAACCTGCATCTCTTACGTCTCCTGCATTGCAGGCAGATTCTTTACCGTCTGAGCCAGCAGGGAGGCTACAAAGGGGACAAGCAGAAAATTATTAAAGACATTAGAAGTATTATAGGGACTCCCCTGGTGGTCCAGTGGCTAAGACTCCTTGCTCCAAATGCACTGGGCCTGGGTTCAATCCCTGGTCAAGGAACAAGATCCCACATGCTGGAACTAAAAATCTGAAGTGTCAAAACTAAGACCCAGCACAGCCAAACAAATAAATGTTTTTAAAAAGACATTCAAAGTATTATAGGGTGAAAGATTTTAGGGGGACAATGGAGGTTTTACACATGAAAAGTGTTGAGTGAGGGTCTTCTTAGTTGGGCAGTTTACAGAGACAAAGAGAAGGTTGCTTGGAGGACGAGGAGAGTGTTATGGAAACAAAGTATGACAGTGGGTCAGCTGAGGTACAGGGAGGCCAAGTGAGAGGCCTCAGAGTCAGCAGGGAATTTAGGGGGACAGTGGGAGAGGTCAAGGGAGACAAGCTATAGAGATCAGCAAGCAATTATAGAAGACAGAGAGGAGCTTACAGGGGAAGGGGAAAATGTTACAGAGAACAAAGGGATTCTAGGGAATGGGGGTGTGGTGGGAGGTTGCTACCAGGTCTAGTGGTCAGGGGGGTATTAAAAGAGAGAGGGAGATGTTAGGGGGAGACAGTGAGCATTTGCAAGGGCTAAGGGGGTGGTCAATGAAGAATTTATAGGAGCCACAGGGAGATGTGTTGGTGGAAAAAGGGAAGAGGTCAGAGAGAATATGAGAGACCAGAGGCTATACCGAGCCATAACCCACTCCTTCCCCAGGTGTTTGAAATTATGTCAGAGGCGTCACCCAGCGAGGATGACATCATGCTGCCATCCGTGGGCTGCTTCATGTGTTGTCCCATATGCACGGTAGCCATGTTCTACTCTTCCCAGGTGGGAATCTGCATCTTGCGAATCCCAGCCCTCCCCTCCCTCTATCTGGTTCTGACCCTGAACCACCTTCCTTGTCCTTCCTCCTTGGATTCAGGCCCCTACCTTGGATCTGTACACTCCCAATGGCTCACCCCCATTCAATAACCCTTATAAGCTCATCATACCCATTCTGCCTTTCCTCTCAGACTCAGACAAGATGACTCAAAAATAAAATGAACAGTTTTGCGGGGACAGTGGAAGGGGCCAAGTGAGGAATGCTGTAGGGGTGTGCAAGGCAGTTAGAGAAGATGGTGAGGAGGTTGTAGGTGGCAGGGAAAGGGTTATAGAGAACAGAGAGGGATTAGAGGGTGTGCGGGTGGGGTGGGGGGTAAATGAGTTCTAGGGGACATCAAGGTATTATAGTAAGGTTAAAGGGGGTACGGTGCAACTAGTGGGGGTCAATGAGACATTTTTAAAGAGTGTCAGTAAAGATTTTGTAGGATCCAAGCAGGGTGAAAGGTAGGAGGTATTGGGAAACATAGAGTCCAGAAGCCACACTGAACCATAACCCACTCCTTCTCCCCAGGCTTTTGAAATTAGGTCTAACAAGCCCCCCAGTGACCACCTCTTGCTGGCGATCCTGGCCTATCTCCTGTGCTGTCCTTTAGGCACTGCAGCCTTGTACTATTCTTCCCAGGTGGGCATGTGCATCGTGTCAGTCCTCACCCTCCCCTCTCTCTCCATCCTGGCCCTGACCCTGAATCAGTTTCATCCATGTTCTCCATCCTGTTGGCTCAGACCCCACCCTGAGTCCTTGCAGCACTTTTGCCCCCTCCATGAACCCTTTTAAACCCATCTGTTCCTGTTCTCTCTCCTCCCAAACTCAGACAAGGCGCCACAACCGTAGGAATGAACGAACCTTGGCAGTCAAGACCTCCCACAAAGTCTTCAATTTCGCTGTCTCAGCAATTGTTTCGGGATGCGTCATCATACTCCTCGCCATGAGTGTATTCTTAACAATCTTATTTACGCGGTAACTTCCTCTCCAGGTCATGAAAAAGCAACCAAAAAAATATACAACAGTGTGTCTTACCTTGGCTCTAGGTGTCCACTGGGGCCAAATGAGACTCCTGCCTCTCAGTGTCTGGCGTTCTGAGTGCTCCCAACCTGAGCCAGTACCATGAGGTGGTTGTTGGGAGAAAGAAAGTGGTAGTTCAGGCAGCCCCTTAAACCAGAGCTCAAGACCAACCTAGGGACCCCGCCAAGATGTGGGCCATGGGAGACAGGGTAGCATACTGACTCCCCACAGCAGCCTCCCCTCTGCCCACATTCACGCATTGATGCCATAAATCTACCTATGTTGACCAAGGACCTAGACTGTGCTGCATGACTCTGGGGACAAAATCTACTTATGTTGACCAAGGACCTTGACTGTGCTGCATGACTCTGGAGACATAGCAGTCATCACTTGAGATCAAATCTTACACCTTCAGAATCTCATAATCTAGGCTGGAAGACAGACATATCACTAAACAGTGACAGTCCATAGTGACCCCATCTCTAAAGGGGAAAACTTAAAGAGAGGGATTGTAGGAGGCTGGACCTAATCTGGGATACTTGTGGGTCTATCAGAAAACCAGGGAGTCAAGCAGCTGTAAGTGAACTGGCTAGAATTCAGACCAGGTGGATCACAGACAGCTTCCATGACAGTCTCCTCCCCCCACCAACACCATTGCTTGTGATTCAAAAGTCAACAATACTTTCTGAGCACCTACTATGTATCAGGCACTAGACTGAGAAGTAGGAAGGCAACAGAGCAAAGTAAACCAGACCCCTTTCTGATAGAACTTAAGTTCCAGTGGAAAGAAAACCATAAACAAATAGACCTCTAAATAAACAAGATAATTACAGGGGACAGTAAATGCTACAGAGAAAAATAACAGAGTAATAAGCTAAAGCAATAATGTAATGAACATTAACAGCTGGCCAATCAAACTGCTAATGTTCATTATAAGACAGGTGCAGGAATTGACAGTAGGTGCTTTGAAACTTATAGCAATTTGATGTCATCATGACATCCAAGTATAAGGTCAAGAATTTTGTCAGACAAAGTATAGACCAAAAGGATAATCCATGACAGATTGAAAGTGAAAGTCGTTCAGTCATGTCCGATTCTTTGTGACCCCATGGACTATACAATCCATGGAATTCTCCAGGCCAGAATACTGAAGTGGGTAGCCTTTCCCTTCTCCAGGGGATCTTCCAAACCCAGGGATCAAACCTCAGTCTCCCACTTTGCAGGCAGATCCTTTACCAACTGAGCCACAAGGGAAACCCAGGAATACTGGAGTGGGCAGTCCATCCCTTCTCCACTGAATCTTCCCGACCCAGGAATCGAGCCTGCATTGCAGGTGGATTCTTTACCAACTGAGCAGTCAGGGAGGCCCTCCATGACAGATTGGAGACACCAAAAACAGGACCTATGCCACAGTCACAAATAGATTGAGATGCACTGGGCTAGTGGGCACTGAGGTCTAAAACATATATTGTTCAGAGTCATGATAGAGGCTGTAAAAAATAAACCCTCACCAAATCAGCAGCTCACAAGATACAAGTTTATTTCACACTATCACAACCTTTCCATGTGAGTATTTCTAGTGACCCATAGATTAAGCCAGGGAACCATGCTCCTTTTATTTGGTGATTCCACCATCTCTTAAGGGCTTAGAGTCCTTTGAGTCTGGGCAGAGGATGAAAGAGTTAAAACCTCCACTTGTTCCTTAATATCCTTGGCCTGCAAGGGAATCCTTGTCCACTGTTGGTAGATTGTAAATTTGAACAGCCACTATGGAAAATAAGACGTGTGTGTGTTTAGTCGCTAAGTTGTGTCCAACTCTTTTTCAACCCCAAGGACTGTACTCCACTAGTCTCCTCTGTCCTTGGGGTTTCCCAGGCAAGAATACTGGATTAGGTTGCCCTTTCCTTCTCCAGGGGATCTTCCTGACCCAGGGATCAAACCCAAGTCTCCTACACTGCAGGTGGATTCTTTAACACTGAGCCACCAGGGAAGACCAGAAAATAGGATGGAGGTCCTAAAATATTAAAATTATAACTACATATGATGCAACAATCTCACTTCTGAATATACATCCAAAGGAATAAAATCACTATCTCAAAGTGATATCTGGAGTTCCATATTCATTGCAGCATTATTCATAATAGACAAGACATGGAAACAAACTAAGTGTCCATCGTCAACTTAAGAAATAAAGAGGATTTGGTATCTACATACAAAGAATAATTATTAATCTGTGAGAAATATGAAATCCTGCCATTTGAGACAACACAGATAGACCTTGATGGTGTTATGAAAAATGAAAAAAGTCTGACAAAGACAAGTACTGTATGATATCACTTACACATGGAATCTTAAAGAAAACAAATTCATAAGAACAGAAATTAGGTGTGGAGAAAAGGGAACTCTCTTACACTGTTGGTGGGAATGCAAACTAGTACAGCCACTATGGAGAACAGTGTGGAGATTCCTTAAAAAACTGGAAATAGAACTGCCATGTGACCCAGAAATCCCACTCCTGGGCATACACACCAAGGAAGCCAGAACTGAAAGAGACATGTGTACCCCAATGTTCATCGCAGCTCTGTTTATAGTAGCCAGGACATGGAAGCAACCTAGATGCCCATCAGCAGATGAATGGATAAGAAAGCTATGGTACATATACACAATGGAATATTACTCAGCCATTAAAAAGAATACATTTGAATCAGTTCTAATGAGATGGATGAAACTGGAGCCCATTATACAGAGTGAAGTAAGCCAGAAAGATAAACACCAACACACTATACTAACACATATATATGGAATTTAGAAAGATGGTAACAATTACCCTATATGCAAGACAGAAAAAGAGACACAGATGTATAGAACAGACTTTTGGACTCTGTGGGAGAAGGCGAGGGTGGGATGATCTGACAGAACAGCATTGAAACATGTATATTATCAAGTGTGAAACAGATCACCAGCCCAGGTTGGATGCATGAGACAAGTGCTCAGGGCTGGTGCACTGGGAAGACCCAGAGGGATGGGATGGGGAGGGAGGTGGGAGGGGGGATCGGGATGGGGAACACATGTAAATACATGGCTGATTCATGTCAATGTATGGCAAAAACCACTACAATATTGTAAAGTAATTAGCCTCCAACTAATAAAAAATAAAGGAAAAAAATAAAAGAACAGAAATTAGAGTAATGGTTGCCAGAGGATAGAAGGTGGTGAGGAAAAACAGATAGGCTGGTAGGGAATTCCCTGATGGTCCAGTGGTTAGGACTCAGTGCTTTCACTGCAGAGGCCACAGATTCCATCCCTGGTCAAGGAACTAAGATCCCATAGGTGAGGCCACACTGTCTCCCAACGGAAGAAAAAGAATAAGCTGGTAAAAAAAAAAAAAGTTTGTATCATATACAAACTTTCAGTTATATGATAAATAAGGTCTGAGGGGCTAATAGATAATATAGTAACTGGAGCTAACAATACCATTTGGTGTACTTATAATTGATTAAGAAAGTAAATCTTAAGTGTTCTCCCAACCCCCCCCCAAAAAAAAAGGTGAAAAAAAGGAAACTGTGAGCTGATGGATGTGTTAATTAACCTCAGTAGGTAAAAATTTCACTATAGACATGTATATCAAATCACCATGTTGTACATTTTAAATATATTACAATTTTATCTGTCTCATATACTTCAATAAAGCAGGGGAAGGGTTTTGAAATAAAACTTTGGTCTTAAAGTAACACGCATCACTTTTTTTCTTAATCACTTTTGTCTCAGTCTTGTACAGAAGTAGTCTTATGGTCTCAACTGGATGTAGGGGCCTCTGAGATAAAGCCCCCAGACAGATCCTGAGACGTTCCCAGACCCTGAGACAAAGCCCAACTGCAGGATGTCCAGATGCTGGCTGAGAAGCCAGCAGCAGACAAGGACCCACAGGCTCCACAGATGTTGAAAATTCAGGGCAGCCTCTGGCTGAGGATCACACAGGCTCCTCTGCTACCCCGGTCAGCTTTCCACCCCTGGCATCCTGGCTTGCCTCACCTCTCTCCAAATGCCCAGCACACCGCACCGTGTCCCAGCCTCAGGGCCAGCACCAGCCTCTGGGGAGCCCTTGTGCAAGTCAGAAGAGGTGCCCAGTCACCTGGGCAACTGAAGCAGTTCCCATGCGCTCCCCTGCCAGGACAGGTCATGAGCAATGGGTACAAAACTGAAACAGCTCTAGGTGGCAGCCCTGCCCAACCACTGTCACTGACCCCCATGTGCTTCTTCCTCCCCACCCCTCCCCACAACCTGCAGACCCAGAGAGTCACCCTCCAGGGAGACGTGTTCTGAGCCCAGGTCAGCTCTGCCACCACCCTCTGCTTCAATGCCTGTTCTGCCCTCTGCACCTTCATTACCTTGTTCTTGATCATTTTCTATTGCAGCTGTGGTCATGGCCTTGGACCAGGACTGACAGATTCATCTTCATCTCAGGCAGTAGGAGAGAAGAGTGGGGGGAAAATGAAATGCTTACTCCATTTTAAGACACTTTCAGGAAATTTTACACACACACTTATACACAAACCTATTCTGCTGCCATCACATTGGCCAGAATTTAACTACAAGGCCTCTGGCTACCTCCCAGGGAACCTGGAAAATACAGTCTATTCCAGGATGCCAAGTACCTGGATAAAATGAGAATTTCCAGTTTGGGGACTACCTATATGTGCCACCTTAATTCTAGTCTGGAGGAACAAGTGTACCTGTGATAGTTTTTGTTTGGAAGACTGAACATCAGGAATGAAAACTAAAAGAATTAAAATGGCAGTTGGAGAATATGCATTGGTATGAATCTAACCAACTTCCAATCAGTCTCATAAAAACCCAAGATGGAAGTGTATGTGATTACCATGCTGAGTGCAAGACCTTGTACTAGCTTGATTTTATCTGGCCTTGAGTATTGTCTGTAGAACTGTCTGTCCATGACTTGATGTTATGTTAGAAAAGATTTCTGCTGGTTAACATGAAACAAACAAAAAAGCCAAGATGAACAAAGTTGTTCTCCCCTCTGTGGCACATTTACAGTGTCCATGTGCTTCTCCGTGTGTCTAATTACAGATGGAATTGCTCTTACCTGTGTCAGCTGAGGAGGAGGGCAGGGCAACCCACTCCAGTATTCTTGCCCGGAGAATCATATGGACAAAGAAACCTGGCGGGCTACAGTCCCTAGGGTCACAAAGAGTCAGACGTGACTGAAGGGACAGCACAGCATGGCACATGTCGGTTGAAAGGGTTTAGAGTTACTCAGGTTTGAAGTTGGCTGCACTGTTCTTAAAATTTATCTGGAACATTGAGTCAATGTCTGTGTTTTTAAAATATAGGATGGATCATTTACAATCTGGGGTCATGGAAATTCAGATTTATAAACACAAAGTGTAATTCCCAGGCATTTGTTTATTTTTCATTGGCATATAGTTGATTCAAAATATTGTGTTAGTTTCAGGGGTACAGCAAAGTGATTTAGTTATTCATATATATATTCTTTTTCAGATTATTTTCTCATATAGGTTATTACAGAGTATTGAGTACAGTTGCCTATGCTATACAGTAGGTCCTTGTTGATTATTTATTTTACATATAGTAGTGTGCATAAGCCATTTATTTTTTAAACCCTAAAGAAAAAAATTATCTTGCCTTTAATCTTTTTTACTTACAGAATTTACCCTGTTGCTCTTTTTATTAACTTAATCTTTCAGAACTTTATCAAAGTATAATTGACAAGACATGATATTTTAAAATACAATGTGATGAGTTTTGACACAAGTAATACACCCATGAAACTATTACCACAATCAAGATAACGAACACATTCATCACCTCCAACTTATTTCTCCAGCCACTTTGTCATCCCTCCCTCCCATCTCTCCCCTGGTGACTACTGATCTATTTTCTGTCGCTATAGATTAGTCTGTATTTTCTAGAATTTTATGTAACTGGAATCACAAAGTATGTGCCCTTCTTTTCTCTGATATCTTTCAGTCAGCATAATTATTTTGAGATCCATCAATGCTGTTCCATTATCAATAGTTCATTATTTTTATTGCTGACTACTTCATTATATGATTATGCCACAGTCTGTTTATCTGTTAACCTGTTAGTGGACACTACGATGGTTTCCAGTTTTTGCTAATACAAATAAAGCTGCTGTGAGCATTCAAATACAAGTATTTGTATGGGTATGTGGGTACATGCTTTCATTCCTTACATATAAATAACTAAGAGTGGGATGGCTAGATCATATGTTAGACACATATTTAGCTTTTAAGAAATTGCCAAAGTGTTTTTCCAAAGTGGTTGTACTATTTTACATTCCTATAAGCCATTCCAGTTGCCCCACATCTTTGCCAAGCCATGGTATGGTTAGTCTTTTCATTTTAGCCATTCTACTAGTTATGTAATGATATCTCACTGTGATTTGAACATGCCTTTTCCTAGTGACTAATACTATTGAGTATCTTTCTGACTACTTATTTACCATCAATATTTGGTGAAGTGTTTGTCAAATGCTTTTCTTTTTTTCTTTTTCTTTTTTTTGCTGCAACAAGTGGCATACGGGATCTTAGTTCCCTGACCAGGCATGGAATCTGTGAGCCCCTGCAGTGAAAGCATAGAGTCTTAAGCACTAGACTACCAAGGAAGTCCCTTGCCCATTTTTATTGGATTGCTTCTTTTCTTTTTTAAAAAAATATTTATTTATTTGGCTGTGCCAAGTGTACTTCCCTGATCAGGGGTCCAACCTGGTTCCTCTGCATTGGGAGTGCAGAGTATTAACCACTGGACCAGCAGGGATGTCCATGTTTCTTTTCTTATTATTGAGTTTTAAGAGTTCATGATATATTCTGGAATCAAGTCCTCTATCAGATTTTCTAGCCTGTACCTTGTCTTTTGTTTCTCTCAACAGTATCTTTTGAATATTGGAAATTTTAACTTTGATGATGGCCATTTTGTCAATTTCTCTTTTATTACAGATCACATTTTTGTTGTTGAATCTAAGAAATCAAGGATTTCTTAACCCAAGGTTTATCTTATTCTCCTCTAGAAGTTTTATGGTTGTAGTTTACATTTAAGTCTAGGATCCGTGCTGGGTTCATTTTTATTAGATGCAAAGTATGCATCTGAGTTTACTCTTCTGCATGCACGCAGGTGCGTGCTCAGTCATGTCCAACTCTTTGTGACCCCAGGGATTGTAGCCAGCCAGGCTTCTCTGTCCATGGGATTTTCCAGGCAAGAATACTGGAGTGGGTTGCCATCTGCTTTTCCAGGGAATCTCCCCGACCCAGGGATCGAACCTGAGTCTCCTGCATTAAAGGCAGATTCTTTTACCACTGAACCACCAAGGAAGCCACATATAGATGTCCAATTATTCCAGGGACATTTGTTGAAAAGATTGGCCTTCTCGACTGAATTGCCTCTGCATATTTTTAAACAATTCAAATGCTCAGATATGTTAAGATCTAGTCCTGGACTAAAAATAGGTTGCACCCTTCCATTGATCCATTTCTCTATCTTGAGATTAATACCACACTTTTTAATTTTCCATGCCTTATAATAGGACTTGAGGTCAAAGAGTGTGACTTCTTCCATTCTGTTCTTCTTTTTCAAAGTCATTCTGGCTATTCCAGTTCTTTTTTATTTACATCTGAATTTATGAAGTATCTTATAAATTTCTAAGACAAATTTTAAAGGCCTGTGAGTATTTTCACTGAAATTGCACTGACTCTATAAATAAATTTGAGGAGAACTGACATCTTGGCAGGATTTCCCAGGTGGCGCTAATGGTAAAGAACCTACTTGTCAATGCGGGAGACATAAGAGATGCAGGTTGGATCCCTGGGTCAGGAAAATCACCTAGAGGAGGGCATGGCAACTCACTCCAGTGTTCTTGCCTGTAGAATCCCATGAACAGAGGAGAGCTACAGTCTATAGGGTCACAAAGAGTTGGACACGACTGAAGCGACTTAGCATACAGATACAACATCTTGGCAATATTTTATTTCTATCTATGAGCATGATATATCTCCCCTTTTACATAGGTCTTCTTTTAAATCTCTCAGCAATGTTTTGTAGTTTCCAATGTACAAATACAGCATATCTTTTGTCAAATTCATCTCAAATTATTTAACATTTTTGACACCAGTATAAATGGCATTTTTTAATTGTAGTAAAATATATATAAAACAAAATCCACCTTACAAATATTAAATGTACAGTTCAGTGGTGTTCAGTACATTTCATATTGCTGTTCAACCAATCTCCAGAACTGTTTTCATCTTATAAAACTATATCTCTATACCTATTAAACACAACTCCCACCCTCTCCCTGCCACCAGCCCCTATAAATCACCATTTTACTTTCTGTCTCTAAACATTTGACTACTCTAGATTCTTTATATAAATGAAAATAATAGAGTATTTGCCTTTTTGTAACTAGCTTATTTTGTTTGTTTTTTGCTTGTTTGGCTGCACTGCATGACTTTCAGGATCTTAATTAACTGATCAGGGATTAGTTCAAGTTCTAAGCACTGAACATCCAGGGAGCTCCCTGTATGAACTAGCTTACTTCACTTAGCAAAATGTCCTTAAGGTCCATCCATATTATAGCATTTATGAGAATTCCTTACCTTTTTAAAGCTGGATTTTGTGTATATGGAGAAGAATTTTTGTGTATATTGGAGAAGGCAATGGCAACCCACTCCAGTACTCTTGCCTTGAAAATAGATTGGACAGAGGAGCCTGGTAGGCTGCAGTCCATGGGGTTGCTAAGAGTCGGACACAACTGAGCAACTTCACTTTCACTTTTCACTTTCATGCATTGGAGAAGGAAATGGCAACCCATTCCAGTGTTCTTGCCTGGAGAATCCCAGGGACAGGGGAGCCTGGTGGGCTGCCATCTATGGGGTCGCACAGAGTCCGACACGAGTGAAGCAACGTAGCAGCATATATATACATATATATATATATATATATATACATATATATATATGTTTTATGATATATATACATGAAAATGTTTTTATCCATATAAAATACATGTATTTTATATATATCCAGGCTCTTCTTTCCATGGAATTCTCCAGGCAAGAATACTGGAGTGGGTAGTCATTCCCTTCTCCAGATCTTCCTGACCCAGGGATTGAACCCTAGTCTCCTGCACTGCAGGCAGATTCTTTACCAGCTGAGCCACCAGAGAAGCCCAATATAAATATACATGTATGTACATGTATGTGTGCTAAGTTGTTTCTGTCGTTTCTTACTGTTTGTGACTCCACGGACTGTAGTGTGCCAGGTTCTTCTATCCATGGGATTCTCCAGGCAAGAACACTGGAGTGAGTTGCCTTGCCCTGCTCCAGATCTTCCCCACCCAGGGATTGAACCCGCATCTCCGGCAGCTCCAGCATTGCAGGCGGATTCTTTACCCTAAGCCACCCACATACATGACCATGTATTATAAATATGTGCTTATATATATATATATATATATATATATATATATACACGCAACATTTTGTTTATCCATTCATTCATCAGTGTATACTTGGGTTGCTGTCAACTTTTAGCTATTGTGAATACTGTTGTTATGAACATGGGTATGCAAATTCTTTTGAAAACAGGAGTGTTTTTAAGTCTTTTGAACATATACCCAGAAGTGAAATGGTTGGATCATATAATTCGATTTTTAATTTTTGAGGAACTGCCATACTGTTGTCCATAGCAGCTGTGCCATTTTGCATCCCTACCAACAGTGCATAGGGGTTCCAATTTCTGCACAACCTTGTCCTCACTTGTTATTTTCTGGGGTTTTCTGAGAGTAGCCATACCGATGGATATGAGGTGATAGGTATTTCATCATGGTTTTGATTTCGCATTGGGAATGACTGGTGATGTTGAGTACATTTTCATATACTTATTGGCCTTTTACATATCTTCTTTGAAAAAATATCTAGTCCTTTGCCCATTTTTAATCAGATTATTTTGTTTTTATGAGTAGTAGGGGTTCTTATACATTCTGGATATTAGCCCCTTATGAGATTATATGATTGGCAAACATTTCCTTCCATTCCATCCATTTTCTTCCATTCCATCCATTTTCTTCCATTCCATCCATTTCCTTCCATCCCAGGTTGCATTTTCACTGTTAATGTTTTATGATACATACAAGCTTTTTTATTTGTATGTAGTCCATTTTATCTATTTTTGCCTTTGTTGACTTTTCTTTTGTTGCATACCCAAGAAATGACTGCCAAATCCAGTGCCATTAAGCTTTCCCTGATGTTTCTTTCTATGAATTTTGTGGTTTTAGATCTTATGTTTAGGCCTTTGATCCAGTTTAGTTAATTTTGGTGTATGGTGTACTTCATTCTTTTGCATGTGGATATCCAATTTTTCCAACACCATTTGTTGAAATGGCTCTTCTGCTTGGTTTTATTGTAATTTGATCTTTTTTCAGATACTCAAAGTGGAAGCTGACATCATTAATTTGAGATGATTTGCTATAGATCAAATGTCCACGTCTTCCCAAAATTCACATGTTTGAAGCCTAATCCCCAGTGTTATGGTACTTAGATGTACAGCCTTTGGGAAGTGATTAGGTCATGAGGGCAGGTATTAAGGCAAACTATTGAGCATAAGATAGGCTCAAGGATGTATTGTGCAACATGAGAAATACAGAAAACATTTTGTAATAACTGTCAGTGGAAATGAACCTTGAAAACTGCTTTCAATTTTTTTTAATTTTTAAAAATATAGACCATATCTTTGATCATAAAACTAACTTTAATGAATTCAAAGAATTTAAATCATACAAAATCATATTATCTGACTGTGGTATGTATGCAAAACTCTAATTCCCCCCCCTCACCCAGCCGCTAAAGAACTCCAGTCCCTGGTGTGCGATCCTGTAAAATCTCTGAGATTGTGACTATGATGGGATATCACTCCTGTGATTTTATGGCACAGCTGACCTTAAGAGAAGAAGATTATATGGATGGACCTGACCTAAACACACGATGAGGCACTTAAATGTGGGTCTAGAGGTAAGAGACAGAAGTCAGACACAAAGCATGAGAGTGATTTTGATGGAGGGAGATTCTCTGTTCACAGCTTTGGAGATTAACAGGACCACACGCCAAGGAATGCAGGTGTGCTATAGAAGCTAAGAATAGATCCTGGCAGCTCACCTGCAAGGAAGAGGATGGCCTCAGTCCCCAAGCCACAGGGAACTGAATTTGGTCACAACCACAAGAGTTTAGAAGAGTATCCAGAGCTACAGAGGAGACCACATTTCAGCAGACACACTGATACCAGCCTTGTGAGAGCCTGAGCAGGGAACTCAGGCACACCATTCCTGGATTTCTCATCCTCAGAACTGTGAGCCAATATATGGCTGTTGTTTTAAACCACTAAGTGTATGTTGATTTGTCATATAGAAACAGAAAACTAATGTGCTGACCATAATAAAAGTAATGCAGAAATAAATAACTGAAAGTTAACAGGAAAATCTTCAAACACTTGGGAAATAAAGCCTCCAAGTCAAAATAACTCATGAATCAAGGGAAATTAGAAAATGTATTTAACACATCAGAAAGGAAGTATAGGGCTTCCCTGGTGGCTCAGTGGTAAAGAATCCCTACACTAATGCAGGTGACATGGGTTCCATCCCTGATCCTGGAAGATCCCACAGGGTGAGGAGCAACTAAGCCAGAGAGTCGCAACTACTGAGCCCATTCGCCCTAGAGCCAGTGCTCCGCAATAAAACAAGCCATTGTAATGAGCAGCCTGCATGTCACAACTAGAGTATAGCACCAACTTCCTGCAACTAGAGAAAAGCCCACGCACGAAGACCAAGAACAGCCAAAAAAAAAAAAAGTATAGACCTTATCAAAATATGTGGATGCAGCTAAAGCAGTGCTTAGAAGTAAACATATTATACTCAGATACTTATTATATTAGAAAATAACATGTCTCAAATTAACAATCAAATATATAACGTAAATATATCAAACACTTGGAAGAAAATATAGGAGAAAATATTTCTGACACTGGGTTAGACAAAGAGTTCTTAAACATGATACCAAAGCACGTTCCTAACAGAAAAATATGTATATATACTCTATCAATATTAAAAACTTTTGCTCTGCAAATGACAAAAAATAAAAAGATAAAGTCCCAAGCATAATAATTGCAAATCGCATATCTGACTAAGGGCTTGTATCCGATACAGATAAATAACTCTAAACAAAATAAAAAGAACATAAAAAAAAAAAACCCTAAATTGCAGTAAAAATAACTCCTAGAATTGATCAATCACGGGAGAGATTAGGACAGACCCGCACTCCATGAGACCAATCAGCATTGGTTTCCCCACCCCAACACGCAACTTCCAATCAGCCAATAGGAGAAGGTACAGGGTAAGAGGCGGAGCCTGCGTGGTCTCCATGGCAATGTGGAGTCAGGGAGAGGCTCCATGTAGCCAGATCCAGATGCCCTAATGGGGGTGTTTGAGGGGGCAGGGCGGGAATTTATGGGGGGACAGGGTGGGAGGAAGAAAGCCAGCATGGGTTGAGGGGAATGAGGGGACAAAGAGTGTTTCATAAGGGGAAGGGAGGGTATTAAGTATTTAGAGGGAGGCACGGGTCTAGGAGAACAGGAAAGCTGCTGTCATAAGTGTACAGGAATACAGGAAGTTCACAGGGTCTTGAAGCTGGTTTCAGACGTAGCGAGAGGGCATTAGAGGACGACATGGCAGGTCTTTATATGGGGACAGAGAAGAGGCTATGTATAGACAAGGAGAGGACTTAGAGTTTATAGTTGCTCAAAGAAGGTCTTAGAGGAGCCAAGTGAGAGGTTACTGGTGCAGGCGGGGCGGGGGGTGGGGTGGGGAGGATTTAATAAGTGAACAATAAGGGTTATAACAGGACCATGACAGATTCATAGGGACAAAGTGAGGAATATTATAAATGGAGCAAGAAGAGAGCCACTAAGGTCATTAGAAGTTTTTATAAGTTGAGAATTTTGCAGGAGCCTAATGAAGGTTTTACACATGAAAAGTCAGAGTGTTAAAGTGTCGAATGAGGGTCTTCTTAATAGGGTGGTGAATAGGGACAAAGAAAAGGTTGCTTGGGGAATGAAGAGGGTTTGTTTTATAGGAACAAAATGCTCTTAGGGGGTCAACTGAATTTTCAGGGAGGCCAAATGAGAGTCCTCGGAGTCAGTAAATGATTTTGTGGGGACAATGGAAGGACCAAGTGAGACGTGCTTAGGGATCTGAAAGGCAGTTATAGAATATGGTGAGGAGTTTACAGGAGATGGGGAAAGCCTTACAGAGAACTGAGTGGGATTATAGGGTAGGGGGGATGGGGTGGAGTGAGGGGCTTACAGTTCTAGAGGACAGAGAAGGTATTAAAGGGAATAGGGAGAGGTTAGAGAGAATGCAGTAGGAAGCAAATGGAGTCAATTGAGTTTTACAGGGTGTCAGTGAAGACTTTACAGGAACTGAGGAAGGTCAAAGGGAGCAGGTCAGAGGGGATGTTAGAACCCAGGAGCCATACTGAGCCATAATTCACTTCCTACTCCCAGACGTTTGAGATTTTACGTGCCGAGCCCCCCAAAGACTATATGTGCCTGTCCGTTTTGGCCCTCTTCCTGTGTTTCCCCATAGGAATTGTGGCAGTGATCTTCTCCATCCAGGTGGGAATCTGAACCATGCCAATCCTTGCCTTCCCTCACACTCTCCATCCTGGCTCTAACGCTGACTAAAATTCTTCCTTGTTTCCTGCCTCTGGGTTTAGGTCCCCACCCTGTGTTCCTATAGTCCCATGACTCACCCCTCTCCCATACAAGAACCTTCTTATGCCCATCTATTCCTGTTCTACTTATTACCTCCAATCAGACAAGGCACTGCAACAGATGGAATAATCGAGCCATGGCAGCCGAGACCTCCCACCAAACCTTCTACGTTGCAGTCCTGGGGATTGTTATGGGAAGCATCATCATACTCATCATCTTGATTTTCTCCATGACGGACTTATTTTCTCGGTAACCTCCTCTCCAGCTCATGAGAAAAAAAAAGCACCAAATATATCCAAAACTGTTCCTTACTTTGGTTCTAAGTATCCATTTGGGCCAAATGAGACACCTGCCCCTCAGTGTGTGGTGGGTCAAGTATTGCCAACCTGAGGCAGCACCTTGAGGTAGTTGATGGGGGAGGAAGGCCACTGGACCAGAGCTCAAGGCCAATCCTGGGACCCTGCCAAGATGTGGACCATGGGAGACAAGGTAGAACACTGTCCTCCTCTGCCCATATCCATGTATTCATGTCATAAATCTATTTATGTTGACCAAGGGCTTTGAATGTGTTGCCACACTCTGGGGACAGAGCAGTCACCACTTAAGTACCACTGGTACCTCCTGTGAACTTATAAATCAGGCTGAAAGACAGTTATATCATCAGACAATAACAGAATAGAGGGTCCAGTCTCTACTGGGGGAAACCTAGGAAGTGGGTTGTAAGAGGTCATGTTAGGTGCTATGGTTCACCAGTACACTCAGGAGTTAGCAACTGTCAGTGAACTCGTTGGAATTTGGAATTTTGATTGTAGGGCTTCTGTAATAGGTAGATTACCTCCTCTCCCCTCTAACCACCAAGTATGAGGCTTATTCATCATTCAACAAGTACTTATTCTGTTGAGTAGGTTGAATATTCTGAGCACTTATGATGTTGCAAGCACTGTACTAGGTACTAGAATCACAACAGAGAGCTTACATCTGGGAAGTTTTCCCCACATTCTAGTGGGAAGAAAACCACAAACAAATAGAAATAAATAATTACAGGGAATGGTGGTTGTCACAGAGAAAAATAAAACAGGGTAATAAGCTATGGCAGTGATAACACTGGTCTACCACTATTAACAGTTTGCAATAAACTAAGTGCAGAAATTGCCAGTAGGTGCTTTCAAACTTAGAGCAATTTGACCTGTTATGACATCCAAGTATTTGAAACAGACTTGTCTCATTGTGCAGGGCATAGGACCCGTCCATGACAGATTGGGAGATATTAAAAAAAAAAAACAGGTCCTATTCTACAAATAGTTTGAGACGCACTGGGATAAACAGCAAAAGTCTAGAATGTATATTGTTTAGGGTCATGCTAGCGGCTGTAACAAATAAACCCCACCATTTAGTAGTTCACAAAATAGGAACTTATTTCTCACTCACAGAACCTGCCAAGGTGGGCAAGGGACCCAGGATCCTTCCATGTGGTGATTCCACCATCCCCTAAGGACTCAGAATCCTTTGAGTCCAGGCAGAAGATAAGAATGGAAAACTGCCACATGTTTCCTTAAAGCCTTGACTTGAAAGTGAACACTTGTGCACTGTTTGTTGGTGGAAAGTAAGTTTGTAGAGCCACTATGAAAATCAGGATGGAGGCTTCACAAAAATTTAAAAATAGAACTATCATATGAATCAGTAATCTCACTTTTGAGGGTATATCCAAAGGAAATAAAATTACTATCTAAAAGAGATATCTGGACTCCCACATTCAGTGCAGCATATTCATAACAGCCAAGATATGGAAACAACTTAAGTGTCCATGAACAAATTAAGGGATAAAGAGGATTTGATATCTGTATTCAAAGGAATATTATTAAGCCATGAGAAATACAAAATCCTGCCATTTGCAACAATATGAATGAAACTTGATGGCATTATGCTATCTGAAATAGGTGGAGAAAAACAAATACTATATGATATCACTTATATGTAGAATCTTTTATAGATTTGTTTTCAAACTCGTAAGAACAGAAAATAGAATGGTGGTTGCCAGGGACTGGGAGTGGGGGATATGAGGACAGGCTGGTAAAAGGGTAAAGACCTTCGGATATAAGATGAATAAGGTCTGAGAATTTAGCATATAACAAGGTGACTGTGATTAACAATACTGTATTTTATACTTAAAATTTGCTAAGAGAGTAGCTCTTAAGCACTCTCACCAAAAACAGACAAAAACAAAGGTAACTCTGTGAGGTGATGCTATTTAACTTGGTTGTGGTAATAACTTCACAATGATACATATATCAAATTACCATGTTGTACATTTTAAACCACAGTACAATTTTTGTCATTTATACCCAATAAAGCAGTATAAATTTTTTAGTAAAACTTTGGCCCTAAAGTACCAACTATCACATTTGCTCTCAGTCCATTCAACAGAACTAATTTCATGGCCTCAACTGGACACAGGGCCTCTGGGAAATGTCGTCCCAGACTGGACACCCAAGGCACACCTTTCTAAGATGTCCTTTGAGCTGAGATACAGAAGCCAAAGTGTGACAGCTGTTCCAAGAACTGAGAACAGAGTTCCCACAGAGTGGGAATAGCAAGTGGAAAGGTCCATAAGGTGGAATGAGCTTGGCAATTCAAGAAACATAAAGGAGGCCAATGTGGCAGTAAGTAATGTCACACATCTCCCACTCTCCAGAATAGGTGGGGCTCTCTCCTCCTCCTGGTAAGAATCCTTGTAAGTGCTTATGAAAGTCCCAAAGATATCCCCCATTTCCACCTTTCCTGAAGAGGAAACCCAGCACTGGTTCTTACAGATCTGCTCACAGGAATATTTTGCACATACAGTCACCCTCCTATAGGACCTCCCAAAACCCCTCCATGCCTGGCTCTGTGCTGGGTGATGCTAGAAACAGAGCTGTGACCAAGACATACCCCATCCCTGCTTTCAGGAAACCCACAGCCCAGTGGGCAAGGCAGACACACCCCTACACAGGGCTGTGAGTTGTTCTTTCATTTCTTCTTTTATTCAGCAAATTTTTATTGTGCATCTATTGTTGTGCCAGGCACAGGGCACAACAGAACAAACCAAAAAACTCCTACCTCATGGATCTCATGTTCCTGTGGGGTGTGAAAGGTAATAAATACAGTAAATAGTGAAATATTAAGAGAACTGTGGGGAGAAATAAAGCAGAATAAGGGTGATTGGAAGTAACCAATCACCAAAACAACAACCAAAATGACAGTGAGGGGCTGTCATTCTAAATAGGGAAGCAGGTAATGCTCCAATGAAGATCTGACTTTTATTTATTTTTGGCTGTGCCGGCTCTTCATTGCTGCACATGGGCTTCCTCTAGTTGCAGTGAGCAAGGACTGCTCTCTAGTTGCAGTGCTCAGGCTTCTCATTGCGGTGGTTTCTCTTGTTGTGGAGCACAGGCTCTAGAGCGTGGGCTCAGTAGTTGTGGCACATGGGCTTAGCTGATCTGAGGCATGTGGAATCTTCTCAGATCAGGGATCAAACCTGTGTCCCCTGCATTGGCAGGAGGATTCTTATCCCCTGGACCACCAGGGAAGCCCCAGATCTGACTTTTGATCTAAGTCCTGTAGGACTTAAGTGAGGAAACTAGGTAAATATCTAAGTGAAGCTTATCCCAGGGAGATGGAATGCTAGTTCAAAGGTCTGGAGGGAGAAGTAGGTCTGATATTTCTGAGATATATTAAGGAGGCCAGGTGTAGCTGAAGGGTAGAGGCAAGACAGGGGATGGTTAAAGGAGAAATCAGGGAGGAAACAGGAAGCAAGATGGAAGTGAGCTTACTTCAGTCTGAGTAACATGAACAGCCTTTGAACAGATGAGTGACAAGAGCTGACTCATGTGTTAACAGGCTCTCCATGACCTTGGAATCGAGCTGACTGGGGGGGAAATGTAACAGCAGCAGACTTCTGTGAAAGTCTAGATAGGATGTGATGGAATATCAGGTCAGTGTAAGGGAAGTAGAAAAGGAAAAGCCTTGATGAATTTTAAAGGTAAGGTAAATAGGATTACTGATGCATGAGTATAAGAGAAAAAGAGGGATTTGGGGCCTCAGAAGCTTGAAGGAGAGAGCTGCCCTCATCTGAGCTGGAGAAGGAGGTGAGAAACACCTCTGGGATGTATGGTGTAGTGATCATTATGAGTGTGGGGAGTCATAGTCTGGCTCAGAGATTGCTTCAGCAGTGGGCATGTGACCCTACTTGAGTCAATGAAACTTAAATAAATGGCTTCTAGAGCTTATGGAGGGCTTCCCCAGTGGCTCAGTGGTAAAGAATCAGTCTGCAATGCAGGAGGCACAGGAAACTTGAGTTCGATCCCTGGGTCAGGGAAGATCCCCTGGAGGAGGGCATGGCAACCCACTCCCAGTGTTCTTGCCTGGAGAATGCCACGGACAGAAGAGTCTGGTGGGCTCCAGTCCACAGGGTTGCAAAGAGTCGGACATGACTGAAGCGACTTAGCACGCACACAGAGCTTACGGAAGGAAGCAGAGCACCTCTTCCAAATTAGCCTGTAACCACATCTTTCTCTCTTACCTCGCAGGAGCAGGGAGAGTCATTCTACAACCACATGAAAAAGCCTGGGGCTTTCAGGATGAAGGAGGGGCCGAGGAAAAAGCAAGTACTAAGAAGTGGAGAAGCAGGGAAGTGGGTCTTACTCATCAGGATCATCATCATCACTATCATCAACATTGTAGCTACCGAGCAGTCAACTGTGTCAATCACAATTCAAGGAACTTATGCATATTACTGCATTTAAATCCCACTCACTAACCTTAGAGTACCTGCCAAATGGTTAGGGGCCTACTGGAACTCTCTCCAGGACTGAAGGTTCCAGCAAGTGGCATTGTCTGATCCCCCAGGACTCCCCACAGCTTATGCCTGCTCCAGCTCCAGCTGCCTGCCAAGGCTCCTACAGCATGACACATCCCTAGACTGCCCCGTCCACGTGTGCTCCAGCTCAAGCTGTCCCCCAAGGAGGCCTTGGCACAACATGCTCCAGGGTTTCCTCTGGCCCCAAAAAAGCTTCCAGGTATCTATCAAGGACACCAGCACAATGCCCGGGGACTAACCCCAGCCCCTGCCCAGTTCTCCTCCAGTAGGCCTGCCAAAGCCACTGGGTACAGGCAGTCTACACCAAGGATGCTCCTACACAAGGCTGCTTTTTCCAGACTGAAAGAGGTGCTGGTTCATCTAATTAACAGAAACAGACAAAGTCAAACAAAATGAAAAGACACACAAAAAAAGAAAAAGATAAAACCCTAGGGGAAAAAATCCCTAATGAAATGGAAATAAGTAATTTATCCAATGGGCTTTCCTGGTGGCTCAGACGGTAAAGAATCTGTCTGCAATGTGGGAGACCTGGGTTCAAGGCCTGGATTCGGAAGATCCCCTGGAGGAGGGTATGGAAACCCACTCCAGTATTCTTGCCTGAAGAATCCCCATGGACAGAGGAGCCTGGTGGGCTACAGTCCATGGGGTCACAAAGAGTTGGACACAACTGAGCAACTAAGCACAATTTATCCAATAAAGAGTTAAAAGCAATGATCATAAAGATGCTCACTGAACTCAGGAGAAGAATGGATGAACTCAGCAAGAATTTCAACAGAGTTAGAAAATATAAGAAAGAACCAAACAAACAGACTTGAAAGATACAATAACTGAAATAAGAAATACATCAGAGGGAATCAACAGAAGACCAGATGATAAAGAACAGGTAAGTGATATGGAAAATATAATAATGGAGATCACCCAATCAGAACAGCAAAAAGAAAAAAATTTAATGAGGACATTTTTAAGGGACCTCTGGGACAATATCAAGCATATTAACATTCCCTGGTGGCTCAGATGACAAAGAATCTGCCTGCAATGTGAGAGACCTGGGTTTGATCCCTGGGCTGGGAAGATCCCCTGGAGAAGGGAATGACTACCCACTCTAGTATTCATTGCCTGGAGAGCTCCATGGACAGAGGAGCCTGGCAGACTACAGTCGATGAGTTCACAAAGAGTCAGACATGACTGAGCAACTTTCACTTCACATCACTTCAGGAGGATAACAGAGAGAGAGAAAGGGACAAAAAAAAAAAAACTTATTTGAAGTAATAAGAGCCAAAAACTACCTTTGCCTGAGGAAGGAAACATCCAGGTCTGGGAATCATAGAGAGTCCCAAACAAGATGAGCTTAAAGAGATCTGCACTAAGACACAATTAAAATGGCAACAGTTAAAGAGAGACTCAAGGCAAAAAAAAAAAAAAATTCCATTCAAAATCACATCAAAAAATAAAGTAAAATACCTAGGAATATACTTAACCAAGGAGATGAAAAACTATACTCTGAAAACTATAATATACTGATGAAGGAAACTGAAGATTATTCAAGGAAATAGTAAGGTATCCCATGCTCTTGGATTGGAAGAATACTAAAATAGTCATATTACACAAAGCAATCTACAGATTTAATACAATCCCTATCAAAATATCTATGATGGTTTTTACAGAACTAGAATAAATAAACTTTATATGTAACCACAAAAGACCCCAAATTGCTAAAATGATCCCAAGGGGAGGGGGGAAAGTTGATAGTATAACCCTCCCAGACTTCAAACTATATTACAAAGCTATAGTAATCAAAACAGTATGTTGTCACAAAAAGTAGATCAATGGAACAGAATAGAGAGCCCAGAAATAAACTCATATCAGTTCAGTTCAGTTCAGTCACTCAGTCGTGTCCGACTCTTCGCGACCCCATGAATCGCAGCATGTCAGGCCTACCTGTCTATCACAAACTCCTGGAGTTTACTCAAATTCATGCCCATCAAGTCAGTGATGCCATCCAGCCATCTCATCCTCTGTCGTCCCCTTCTCCTCCTGCCCCCAATCCCTCCCAGCATCAGGGTCTTTTCCAATGAGTCAACTCTTCACATGAGGTGGCCAAAGTATTGGAGTTTCAGCTTCAGCATCAGTCCTTCCAATAAACACCCAGGACTGATCTCCTTCAGGATGGACTGGTTGGATCTCCGTGCACTCCAAGGGACTCTCAAGAATCTTCTCCAACACCACAGTTCAAAAGCATCAATTTTTCGGCGCTCAGCTTTCTTCACAGTCCAACTCTCACATCCATACATGACCACTGGAAAAACCATAGCCTTGACCAGATGGACCTTTGTTGGCAAAGTAATGTCTCTGCTTTTTAATAAGCTGTCTAGGTTGGTCATAACTTTCCTTCCAAGCAGTAAGCATCTTTTAATTTCATGGCTGCAGTCACCATCTGCAGTGATTTTGGAGCCCCCAAAAAATAAAGTCTGACACTATTTCCACTGTCTCCCCATCTATTTCTCATGAGGTGATGGGACCAGATGCCATGATCTTAGTTTTCTGAATGTTGAGCTTTAAGCCAACTTTTTCACTCTCCTCTTTCACTTTCATCAAGAGGCTTTTTAGTTCCTCTTCACTTTCTGCCATAAGGGTGGTGTCATCTGCATATCCGAGGTTATTGATATTTCTCCCGGCAATCCTAATTCCAGCTTGTGCTTCTTCCAGCCCAACTCATATACCTATGGTTAATTAGCAGAATATGCAAAGGAAAAAAGACAGTCTCTTCAACTAGTTGTGCTGGGAAAGTTGGACAACTACATGTAAAACAATAAGATTAGAGCATTCCCTCACAACATATACAAAAACTCAAAATGGTTTAAAGACCTAAATGTAAGATGTGAAACCATAAAACTCCTAGAAGAGAACATAGGTGGAACAGTCTTGACATAAAGCATAACAATATTTTATTGGATCAGTCTCCTAAGGTAAAAGAAATAAAAGCAAAAATAAAATAATGGACCTAATTTAACTTAAAAGTTTTGCACAGCAAAAGAAGCCATCAACAAAACAAGAAAACCTATCCAATGGGAGAAAATGTTTGCAAATGAGGAACTAACACTTCATCATAAGTACTTAATATCCAAAATGTACAAACAGCTCATTGAACTCAATATAAAAAAAAAATTGCAAATGGAATCAAAAAGTGGGCAGAAGACCTAAATAAACATTTTTCCAAAGAAGACAAAAGATGGCTAACAGGCATGTGAAAAGAGACTCAATGTCACTAATTACTAAAGCAATGTAAATCACAACAACAGTGAGGTATCACTCCACATCTGTATGAAGGGCTATCATCAGAAAGTCAAAAAATAACAAATGTTGGCGAGAATATTGAGAAAAGGGAACTTTCATACATTGTTGGTGGGAATGTAAATTAGTGCAGCCATTATGGAAAACAGTGTGAAGTTTCTTTTAAAAAATAAAAATAGAACTATGATTCAGAAATCTGTTGAATTTATATACACTAATAATGAGCTATCAGAGAAATTAAGGGAAAAATCCTATTTACAAAGGCCTCAAAAAGTATAAAATACCTAGGAATAAATTTAACCAAGGAGGTGAAAAAAACTGTACTCTGAAAACTACAAGATACCAAGGAAAGAAATTGAAGATGACAAAAGAAAATCACATGATGCTCATGGATCAGAAGAATGAACATCTTTTAAATGTCCTTACTATCAAAAGCAATCTACAGATTCAATGCAATCCCTGTCAAATGCCCAAATGCCACTGGCAGTTTTCACAGAACTAAAACAAATAATCCTAAATTTTTTATAAAACAACCAAAGACCTCAAATAGCCAAAGATATCTTGAGAAAGAAGAATAAAGCTGGAGATATCATGCCCCTGGACTTGAAACTATACTACTACAAAGCAATAGCAATCAAAACAGTATGGTACTGGTGGAAAAATAGACACTTATCAATGGAACAAAATAGAGAGTTCAGGAATAAACCCACTCTCATATGGTCAATTAATCTAAAACAAAGTAGGCAAGAATATAAAATTGGGGAAAGACAGTCTCTTCAATAATGATGATGGGGAAATGGGACAGCTACATGCAAAATATGGGCTTCCCTGGTGGCGCTACTGGTAAAGAATCCTCCTGCAATACTGGGGCTGCAGGAGACCCAGGTTCAATCCCTGGGTCAGGAAGATTCCCTAGAGGAGGGCATGGCAACTCACTCCAGTATTCTTGCCTGGAGAATCCCATGGGCAGAGGAGCCTGGGGATACAGTCCATAGGGTCATAAAGAGTCAGACCAGACACAACTGAAAAGACTTAGCACACACACACATGCAAAAGAATGAAACTGACAACTTTCTTTCTTTTTGGTGAGAATAAAAGTTTATTGTTTGATTTATTGTGACAGGTGGTTTTACCTAATCGGATACTATCACTAATCTTAAAATTTTGCTATTGTACTAACTGAAAGCAAAACCTCATTTCATGCTTAAGGTTACTCTATTTTTGTTACATCCATGTCATTCTATTTGTTAGGAATTTCATAAAATACCTAGTTCAGTTCAGTCACTCAGTCATGTCCAACTCTTTGTGACCCCATGGCTTGCAGCACTCCAGGCCTCCCTGTCCATCACCCACTCTCAGAGTTTACTCAAACTCACATCCATTGAGTCAGTGATGCCATCCAACCATCTCATCCTGTCGTCACCTTCTCCTCCCACCTTCAATCTTTCCCAGCATCAGGGTCTTTTCCAGTGAGTCAGTTCTTCGTATCAGGTGACCAAAGTATTGGAGTATCAGCTTCAGCATCAGTCCTTCCAATGAATATTCAGGACTGATTTCCTTTCAGATGGACTGGTTGGATCTCCTTGCTGTCCAAAGGACTCTCAAGAGTCTTCTTCAACACCACAGTTCAAAAGTGGTGAACACAGTTCAAAAGTTCAACAGTTCAATTCTTCAGCGCTTTAAATACCTAAGTTTCTTAAAAAGCCCACCTAGTCTGCCTGCCAATGCAACAGACACAGGTTTGATCCCTGGTCTGGGAAGATTTCACAAGTTTCAGAATGACTAAGCCCATGCATCACAACTATTGAAGCCCGAGTGCTCTAGAGCCCACACACCTCAACTGCTGAGCCCATTAGCTCTAGAGTCTGTGCACTACAATGAAGAGTAGCCCCTGCTCGCCACAACTAGAGCAAACCTGCTGCTGTTGCTGCTGCTAAGTTGCTTCAGTCATGTCCGACTCTGTGCGACCCCACAGACGGCAGCCCACCAGGCTCCCCGGTCCCTGGGATTCTCCAGGCAAGAACACTAGAGTGGGTTGCCATTTCCTTCTCCAATGCATGAAAGTGAAAAGTGAAAGTGAAGTCACTCAGTCATGTCTGACTCTTAGCGACCCCATGGATTGCAGCCCACCAGGCTCCTCCATCCATGGGACTTTCCAGGCAAGAGTACTGGAGTGGGCTTTGCCTTCTCCCTTCACTGGGAGTGCCATTGTCTTCTCTGAGAGAAAGCCTGCACAAAGCAAAAAAGACCCAGCACAGCCAAAATATGAAAAATAATTAATTAATTAAAGAATGAGGAGGTGGTAGCCTTTGAAGATAAGAAAGAAGGGTAATTGAGTTAGGGGGCAGAGTGGGAATAAAAGCTCAGATGTGAGAGGGAGGGAGTCTTGACAGGTACTATCCCAAAGAGAACAGTGCTTTCCTCTCTGGGAAATCAGTTCCCTCCAGTTAGGCCTATCATCAGTCTCACCAGTCCCTCGAGAAGCTTCAGTTCTATCATCCCCTGCCCTAGTTCCCTGCCCTGGCCTCAGTCTCCTCCTGATAGCAGGGTTCAATTAGAGAGACTGAACCAACAGCGGGGGATAGATAGGTAGGTAGATAGACAGTCAAACAGACAGACAGGGATTTGACCTTATGCAACTGGTGGAGACATTAAGCAGTCCCTAATATTACTGTCTTAGTGTCTGATGCTGCCACTCAAAGTGCAGAGGGCAGGAAGTTGTTAGGAAGGGAAGACAGATGTAAATGGGGGAAAGCTAGCACAAGCTGGAACAAACTTGCCTCTGACCTTATTGGTATGAATGCCCACAGAAGCTGAAGCTAAACACACACATGGCCTAGGAGTTGCAGAAGTTGAAGGAAGAGCCAGGAGAAGGTGAAACAGTTGCTGATCTGGCTGCTACCCTATGCAAACATGGTGTGCCAGCAGCCAGCCAGGGACAACCTGCATGGCTGGCAAGATGTAAGCGGCCTTATTTCTGGATTTTAGACATTCTAATAGATATGTGGAAGTATTCCATTATTGTTTCAATTTGCAACTCCCTGATGACATCGTGTTGAACAAGTTCTCATGTGCTTACTTGCACTTATCTGTATATTTTCCTTGGTGAGACATCTGTTCATAAATTTTGTCCATTTTTAAACTGGATTATTTTCTCATGGTTGAGTTTTAAGAGTTCTTTGTATATTTTGGGTACAAGTCAATAATCAAATATGTGTTTTGCAAATATTTTCTCCCAATCTGTGATTTGTCTGTTTATTCCTTTAACAGTCAATACTTTCTAACACCCCTTGAAAGGTTCAGAGATCCATGGCAAACGTGCTAATTGCTTTTTTAATAGCAAAACAACCCACAAAAGTTGGAAGGGTGGAGATGTTTGAGAGAAATCAAAACTGTTGAGAAATCAAAATGGTGAAGTAGAAGCTGCTAATCTTTCCTCCAGGAAGCCCATCTGGATTTTACACCAGCCCCAGGCACCCTCTTCTGCATCTCGGCCCATAAGAAGCATTTGAAGCTCAATTCAGCTTCTCCCTGAAATCTTCTATGTCAATGGAGACCTTGTAGTCCCCTTGTTCCTGGAGCAGACTCGGCTGACCCTTGGACATCTCCTTGACTCCTCACACCCATGGAGTCTGTTGATAACTTTGTTGTCAGCATCTCCTCCAAAGATGTCCCTTCTCTTATCTCCCATATCAAGGTCTGTTCCACCTAATCGCCAGCCTAGAGTTCTGTATTTCACCCTTCTACAGCCAGTCAACTTCACATGAGACCCACTCAGGTACCTCTCTACTCAACATCCCTACAGTTGTCCAGCACTGTCCTCAACACCCTCCTCTCCCTCATCCTGCTCCATCCTCTACCCTGGGTTCCCAGCTTTTAGTCTCACCCCACCATCTTTCTCTCCCATTTGTTTATTCAACAACTATTTAGAGATTCAGGCTCTGTATTGGACACTGAAGACTGATTAATGACACAATCATATTGCCTGAGAGGTCCCTGAATGGTACCATTTCTCAGGACCGTGTCTGAGGCTGAGTGGGCTCTCCAGGACTCCAGCCCTAGTATTTAGCGCTTTCTGGGGGCACTCCACAGACCTCTCAAGTTCCTTGACCCCAAAGTGACCCACCCCTGCTGCTTATGTCCTATCCATTCCTACCTGGTGATGCGTCTACGTCCCTCACTGAACTGTAAGCTCCGTGGCATTGAGACTGGGGCTGTCTCAGCCACCAGAGTGTCCCCATCACAAGGTCAGCTCACGAATGTTACGGATTGGTAAGGACGAACAAATACCTAGAAGAAAGCATGCCAGGGAAATATTAGGCTCATGCCAACTGCCCCCGTCCCTCACTCAGACCTGACACCCTGTTTCTGAAACCAAAGGGCAGTAATATTGGCATCCCCTCGCCTGACTGTCATCCTCCTAGGATGAAAGTCCCATTTTGCCAAGAAAATGAAGGGAGGCATTAGGGACCTTTAGCTTCTCAGGGAACAGCTGGTAGTAGGAAGGAAGACGCAAAAAGCAAGCGGATCCCACCGTTCCTTCAAGTTCCTTTCATCTTCGCTCACAGGAATCCTAAGGTAAGAAAGCTGTGGGTCGGCTCTGAGACCCCGCAGAGCAGGAAATCCCCCATCTTCCTGGAGACCGCGGCGTTACTTCCGGCGCGTGCGTGACGTAAGAGAAGGACGCCACACTTGAAGAAGGGGCGGGAGGCAGCGGCCTGGTCACTGTCATGGAGTCAGCGCAGCTAGCGCGGGAACTGGGTTGCTGGGAGGCGGAAGAGATGGAGGTGCCCGTGGCGGCCCGGGTCCCGGAGTCGACGCTGCGCAGGTGAGAGCCGCTCTGGGAGTTAGGACTCCCCACCCTGAAGATGGAATCTCCCGGGATGAGACCCACATCTTCATCCAAAACGCGCCATCCTCCCCTTCCCCCTCTGCCCCAATGAAAACAACCTTTGAGGACTCTCCTGCCGCAGTGCAATTAACCCTTGAGGGCGCTCCTGCCCTGCAGGTAGGAAATCCAGACAGAGGATCCTATATTGAGTGAGGACGTCCTGGTGGTGACTCCGACACTCCCACCACCATCCTCTGAGGCCACCCAAAGTGAGGTCCCTTGCAATAGTGGGGATCCTCCATGAGTTAGTAATAAGGCTCTCTTTTATCAGTGTGAAAATTGGATCTCCAGGGTAAGGCTGTCTCTCAGTACATCACCACCCACCCCAGCTAGTGAGGACACTCAAGTCAGCAAAAACCACACCATTCAAGACTGAATGTATAGGAGTGATGACCCACAACTGATCATGAGAGGGCCCTTTCTGGCAGTATAGCCCTCACCCCACCTCTGGAAGTAACGAGATAATCCTTTGCCAGGAGAAAGGGAGCACTACACCAGAGAATGAGAATACCCCTACCCCCAGTGAGACACCCACCCTCTCAGTGGCTGAGAACTCCCCAGGAGGGAATACCTTACCCTCAGAAGTATGGACCCTACCCCCCGTACAGATGAGAATTCCTTAGTAAAGATCTTATCTCCTCACCACTGTGCTAGTGAGGATCCTCCATCCTGTGTCCCAGGCATACCTTTACATGCTCTTCCCACAGGCTGTGTCTGGGCCAGGGGGCCGACATCTGGGCCTACGTTTTGCGGCACGTGCGCAGCCAGAGGTGAGCCTGGCCACAGAAGGGAAGCTGTGGCAGAGGAGGGGACCCAGGAGAGCCCCACTGTAACTCCCCTTCCTCCTACCTCTCCATTCAGGAACGTCAGGAAGATCCGGGGAAACCTGCTCTGGTAACTGGTCCTCAAAGCTGTCCCTTCCTGTCTTCCCCAGCCCCATCCAGCCACATCCCTGCTCCCAGCCTCACACCTCCCATCTCTCCCCTGGAAGTCCCCATCATCCTCTCACTCTGGTCTCATTTCCTCAGGTGTGGCCACCAGGACAGTCCAGAGGTGAGAAGCATGTGCTGCAAGGTTTTATTTCATCCAAAAAAAGGACTTACAGTTCTTCTGCTCTGGGCCCAGCCTTGGGCTGGGTGATGCCAAGGGTCACTGTGTCACAAAACAACCCAATCCCTGCACTCACTTGCAGTCTGGGTGGAGGAGGCGTGAGCTGTGAGTGGGGGGACAGGGATATGAAGCATCAAAGCTGGTGAGGTTGATGGGAGAAGAGACGGGCTTGGGAGAAATGCTGAGGCCAGTATGGGACCCAGCGTGACATCTCAGAGGAGGCTTCCTGGAGACCTCAGGACTCCAGGTGTGGGGCTCCAGGCAGTCCCAGAAGGAAGGAGGGGAACAGGATAGTACCCTGGTGCTCTTCTTCAGGCACTGAAACTCCCTAGGGAAAACCCTGTGCCACATTAACTGGGCAGGAAAGAGACCACTGCCCCACAGAGAGCAGTCAGGCCATGCATCTGACCCTGTACCTGATTCCTCCAGGCCCGCCGGAAGCTGGAGTTGGAAGCCGCTGTTGCCCGCCTGCGGGCAGAGTTCCTGGAGTTAGACCAGAGCCTGGAGCTGATGGAGCAAGAGACTGAGGCTCAGGGTGACCCATGGGGCTGGAGAGATGGGCAGCAGAATGGGGTGAGGGAAAGTGCTGATGGCCACCCCTGTTCCTCTCACAGATATAGCCATGGAGCAGAACCTACAGAGCATGCAAGACACCCAGCGCCGTGCTCTCCTCCTCCGGGCTCAAGCTGGGGCCTTGCGAAGACAGCAGCGTGGGCTCCAGGATCCCATGCAGCGACTGCAGAATCAGCTCAAGCGCTTGCAGGACATAGAAAGGTGGGCCTCAGGTATCCAGGGAGCATCCCTCACCAGGCTGGGCATACAGACATCCTTAGAGACCCAGTGCTTCGCCTGGACCCCTTCTGGGTTCTAGAATTCTGAGCTCCACTCCTTAGGATTTAATGTCCATGGAGCCAGGAAGTTTTGCCATCTCAGCCACCTGTTTTCCAGTGCTTAGAGTGGTGCCAGCTGTATGTAGAACGCCAGTGCTGGGGGGAGGAAAAAAAAAAAAACAGTAAATGGGACAGTCCTGCCCTCATGGAGCTCACACTCTGATGCAGAGGAGACAAGTGGTAAACTAGGACACAGACAAATCCTATAATCATAGGTGGAGATGAGCACTATGAAGAAAAGGGGATATAGAAAGGGAGAGGGAGATGCTACTCTAGGTACAATGGTCAGAGAAAACCTCTCTGAGGATGTTAACATTTGAGTTAGGGGAGGAGTTTCCATGGAGAGGAACGGCAAGAGCAGAGCCCCCTGAACCTGGCATGTGGGGGAAACAGCCCAGATGCCAGCTCAGCTTAAATTTTGAAGGCAAGAGGCAGAGTAGTAAGGGGGTAGGTTGGAGAGGTGGGCAGAGCGCTGCGGAGGCGTTGGAGTTGTATTCGGAGGCTGGCTTCATGCCCTGGCTCAACCACTTAGAGCTGTGTAACTGTGGGCATAGTCTAACTGCTTTGTGCCTCAGTTTCTAAGTTCTGTAGAAGGGGGATAATAATATCTACTCTAAAGGGTAGGTATGATAATTGAGTTAAATCACGCAGAGTGTTTAAAAGTATTCTACTTGTTATTCTGTGTGTGGAAACCCATCACGTTTTCGAAGGTTTTGAGCAAAACAGGGACGTGATCTGTCAGAGGTTTTAACAGGATCTTTGGCTACTGCGGGGTGGGGAAGAGACTGCAGAGGGTAAGAGCAGGGAGATGGATGAGGAGATTAATGTAGTCATCCAGCCAGGAGATGACGTGATCTCATTTGGGGGTTGGCCTCTGAGATCCAGGCTCAGTGATCCCTGTGACTGGCTGTGCTGGCAGCAGGAGGGAACACCAACCTCTGTGCTGCCAGCCACCTCCTCCCAGGAACCCCTGCCCCAACTTCACTCCTCCTTCCAGGAAGGCCAAAGTGGATATAAACTTTGGACCCTTGGTATCAGCAGCCCTGGGCCTGGAACCTGCAGTCCTGGTAAGAGTCCTGGGCCAGGGGGCAGAACGGTGGGGTGTCCGGGGTTAGATGGACCTCTGGGCCCCCCTCATACTACACTCTCTTCTTCACAGCACGATGTCCAAACAGCCTGCAGCCTCCGGACCCAGTTCCTGCAGAGCCTCCTGAGTCCTCAGGCTCAGGGAGGCGGCGTTCCGTGAGTAGCCCTTGGCCACCAGAGACCCTGTGAAGAACCTTGTTACAGACACTGTACCTCTGGGCTCTGTCAGCCCCAGGCCCTGCCCTGACAGGGCTCCCAGGCTGGGTAGAGAGGAAGCAGACCTTTAGAGAGTGACGACCCAGGTAGTTGGGGCTCTCAGAGGGTGGGCAAGCCTGGGAGGCTCTGGGTTCCCAAAGGAGACTCCTTACCCAGCTAAGGAGGCAGAGAGGATGGGTGCTTTGGTGAGGAGGGACAAAAGGTTGAGAGGGTGTTCCAGGTAAACTGCACACACGAATGGGTCCAAGGCCAAGGCATTGATATGCTGTTAAGTGGGACGCTCAAGTCTATCTGGTATAGAGGAACCTGGTTTCCAATCTTTAACATGGGGACAGTGACAGCCCCTACCTTACAGAGCGGCAGTGATCACTAAAGGGTGAATTAATGGTTCTTGTAACATTCTCTGTCCTCTTCCCCAACTCCACAGAACCCTGCAAGATGACCACTTTGGAACTTCCTACCAGCAGTGGCTTAGCTCAATGGAGGTGAGGGGCACTCTCAAGAAAGGCTACACCCTGATTAAACCTCAGGGTGCCAGGACCTCACTCATCATCCCTACCCCTTCTCCATGGAGTCCCAGCTTGCGGCCCTGCCACCATCCTGCCCTGACTTCACCCCTCTCCCCACCAGAGCCTGCTGACAAACCACCCACCAGGCCACGTCCTCGCTGCCTTGCAGCATCTGGCTGCAGAACGGGAGGCAGAGATCCAGTCCCTGTGCAGTGCTGATGGGCTCCAGGATACGGAGAGAACCAGGTGGGGTGTTGGTGCTCCCAGTCAGCGCAGGGCAGGTGGCTGGGTGATCTGGGACAGGTCAGGACCAGGCAGGGTGACCTGCCAGTGGGAACTGAAGCCCAGTAACCAGTCTGGCAGGTAGGCTGACACTGGTTACCTACAAGGGGACAGGGCTCCCCCCACTACAGCTCAGCCCTTATTCTCAGGTCCCAGGCACCAGACCAGTCAAACTCCAGCCAGACCCTGCCATCCATGGTGCATCTCATCCAGGTAACCCCTCCAGGACCCTTCCCATGACTCCATCCCCTTCCCAACCCAAAACATCTCCATGCCCTCCCTGCCAGGGACCATGTCACCCTGACTTTGTGCTTACTCCAGGAGGGCTGGCGGTCTGTGGGTGAGCTGGTCACCCAGCGGGACCCCCTCCTGAAGGAGCATCAAGTCCTGACCCTGCGCCTCCAGGGCCTGATGGAGAAGGTGGATAGATGTATCCTGGGATCCAGCGAGAGGTGAGGCGTCTCCAAGGGCCATGGCCTCGGCCATGTCTCTCCACGGGGTCTCAGAATATGGACTACTGCACCCTGGCTCCTGTTTCAGTCTCCCAGCTTGCCCTGCTGGGTCGTCTCCCTATGCTTACAGCTCTTTGTGCATCCTTGCGCGTCTGATCTCGCTCCTCTGCTGAGAGTCTTAGTCACTTTCCTTCTCCTTTGCTCTTTTCTACTTGGGCCGCAGGCAGACTTTGGTGCTGGGGCTCCGGGTCTGTGCCCTCTGGGCAGAACTCAAGGCCCTTCAAGCCCTGAGCCAGGAGCTGGAGGAGGCCACTGGGCGTCGGCAGATTCTGCTCCAGGAGCTACAGGCCAAACAGCAACGGATCCTGCGCTGGCGCCAGCTAGTGGTGAGAAGTGGGGCTGCAGGAGAAGTGGCCAGGCCTGCGGCAGACTGGGAGGGAGCCCTAAGGAGCCAGAACTGGGCCTCCTGGTGAGGGGAGGGGGCCTCGGTGAGACTCCCAAGAGGAGTCAGGGCCTGTGCAAAAGGGGTGAGCAGGGGCAGAGGCTGGGAGGTAAAACAGAAAATCAGCCCATCTCCATGGCGTCTTGGTTGCCTAGGAGGAGACACAGGAGCAGATCCGCCTACTCATCAAGGGCAACTCAGCCATCAAGACACGCCTGTGCCGGAGCCCCGGGGAGGTGAGATGGAAGCCGGGGCCAATTCTGGGGTGGGGGGGCTGGGCCTCTTCAGGAGGGGTCTACACAGCCTCACGCTGTCCTTCCCATCCCTTTCCTTCCCCACAGGTGCTAGCTTTGGTTCAGCGAAAAGTGGTCCCCATGTCTGAGGCGGTGGCTCCACAGAGCCAGGAGCTGGTGCGGTGTCTGGAGCAGGAAGCCCAGCACCTGCCCCATCTTCCTCTGGGCCCCTTGCTGCAGCACGGCCCTGGAGGGTGAGATAGGGGTTGCCACATACCCTGTTGTGGATGACTGCTACTCCCTGGGCCCACTCCTAAAACACAATCCTAGGGTTCCCAGGCTGCCAGACCTCACCCTCAGCCCCACCTCCAAGTTCCTGGGCCTCTGGAACCTGGCCTCCCTCTCAGTGCCCCTCCCAACCTGGACTTCACTCTGCAGATTGCAGCCCCTCCCTGCAGTCCTGCCATCCATCCACCAGCTGCATCCTGCATCCCCAAGGGGCTCCAGCCTCATAGCGCTGAGCCACACACTGGGGCTGCCTGCAGGGAAGGTGAGTGCCTGTCGCCTCGGACCTGTCTTCCAACCCCGACCTCCGCCCCAAGTGATGATCCTTCCTCCTCCCTCCAGGCTCCGGAGCTGCTCCTCCCAAAGGCTGCCTCTCTTCGGCAGGACCTTCTGTTCCTCCAGGACCAACAAAGTCTCCGACGCTGGTATCTGCTCCACATGAAGACCAGCCTGCCGCCAGGACCATCCACCCAGGGTAGGCTGCCCCACTTCCTTATCCAGCATCCCAGCCCCTTCCCAGCACCTTTAGCCTCCAGAAGAAATCACAAATACCCATTGCTTACACAGTGCGCACTGTGCATTGAGGTCTTGAAGCATGCTCACTAGTGTCATCTGCACAGCATCCCCAGGGGTTCTCTCCACATTACGGAGGAGGGAACTGAGAAGCAGAGGGCTTGCAAGCTGCCCAGGCAGCCAAGCTAGATTTGAACCCAGGCCGTCTAACATGGGTCTGTGCTCCTAACCACTAGGGGACACTGCTCATCAAACTGCCAGATATTCATCCATCATCAAACAGCAGTATACTTGAGTAGTTACAAACCAGGCTGTATAGTTAAACTACTGGGTTTTTTTCTCAGCAATCCCTGTTCCTTGCTGCATGGTCTTCCTCTGCCTCAGTTTCCCCTGAAGTGGACTAGGCATAATCGTATTAATAATACCTTACAGAATGGCTGGGAAGACTCAGTCAGGTGGCCTGAACAGGGTATTGAGCTTTGGCTGGCTGCAGTTAAGCATTCTGTGTCCCTTGTGTGATTCCAGTCTCTGCTATCTGCACATGCACAGTCTCCTCTAGTCCTTACCTTGAGGGAAGGGAGTGTAAGACTACAATTTACAGAAAGGAAGCTAAAACTCAGAAGTCCTTTATTCCTGGATTCACTAAGCAAGTACTCACTGCTTATATGCCATGTGCTAGCCCCTGAGAATTCAACAGGGAGAGAGGTGAGAGCTATCCAGCCCCAGGGTGTCCCAATTGTAGAAGCGAAAAATTCAAGAGAGAAATAGATGGAAGAGATGGCTTGAAGAGAAGTGAATCAGTGTACTATCAGCAAAGCAGGAAGAGACCATCTTCAGGCCTTTGAGTTTTGAGCTCCTTACCACCCCCACTCTTCACTGGGTGAGGAGCAGTGTGAAGGACCAGCAGAAAAAGCACAAGACATGGCACAGCATTGTCTTACCGCATGGGCATCAGGGACTTTTAACACATCTATAACTGGAACTCAGCTCCCTTTAGTCCAGAAAGCAGTTCTGTTTTTTTCGCTCCTGGTTTCCTTCCCTCAATAAATGACCCCCCCTGCCCTCATGCAGGTGCTAAAGCCAGAAGCCCAGGAGTCATCCGTAATTTTTCCTAGTCCTCTGAACCCCTACCTTCAACCTGTCAGTAAGCCTGTGGGTCCCCTCTCCAGAGTGCCCCCGTCTGCCCCCTGTTTCACTAGCCTGTGGCTCAGATAATTCCATCTGTCCCTAAGAGGGACCAAAGAAAGGGCAAGTGTCATGCCTGAGGTTACAAGGCCAGGAAAGGGTTCAGGCCCGAAGGGTCTGACCACACTGCTCATCTGCACTTGCTCTGAGCTGGGCTTATTCTGAGAGAGAATAAGCGAGACTAGAATAAGAGAATAAGAGAGAATAAGAGAGACTAGATGAGTCACAGTCCCCAGGAAAGACACCAGTGGAGTGAAGAACTGCAGCAGTCTGAGGAAACAGCTGGGGTGAGGAATGCTGGGAAGGGCTGCCAGGAGGAAGCATGGTGTCTCCAGTGGGCCTGGGGGACAGGTGAGGCTTTTGCTCCAAAGTAGTGAGCAGAGGCCACGTGATGCATTCCTCAAGTACTAGGCTGAGAGCTTGGGCTCGGTCTTGGGGTGCTGAGGAGCCTGGGAGGGCTCTAAGCAGGAGAGGGAAAGGATCAGGTTTAGCCCTTGAGATCACTCTGGCTGCCACGTGAAGGATGGACCAGTAAGAGGCCGAGGCTTGGAGCCTAGGAGGGAGGCTGGGGGACAAGCAGGGAAGCAGGTAGGACGCTGAGGGAGGGACCATGGAGACTGAGGGGGAGGGAGGAAGGTATTCAGAAGGATACCTGGGGCATGGTGGGCTTGCACCTGGTAAGAGGACCTGGGAGGAGAGAGGTTTAGGAGAGATGCTGAAGTGAAGACTAGATGATTGGAGACTTGGTGACTCATTAGCTGCGAGGTACCCGGGAGCCCGAGGATTCAGTGCTGCACCCTGGGTTTCTAACCTACAGAGCTGCTGCAGATCCAGGAATCCCAGGAAAAGGAGCAGAAGGAGAGCCTGGGACAGGCTCTGAAGCGGCTGGAGAACCTGCTGAAACAAGCGCTGAAGCGAGTCCCCGAGCTCCAGGGAGTTGTGGGAGACTGGTGAGAGGGGGACATGACGAGGTGGGGGCTGAACTGGGCGCAACGGGCAGAACTTAGGCCGGGGGAGGCGGTGGGGGGCTGATGACAAGCAGACCACGGTGTTGAGGGTTGGCTAGTGAAGGTCTGGAGGTCCTAGACCTTCCCCTTTAACCCATCCCCTGCTCCAGGTGGGAGCAGCCAGGACAAGCCGCCCTCTCCAGGGACCTCTGCCAAGGCCTGTCGCTGGCCCAGTGGCAGCTGCGCTGG
Organism: Odocoileus virginianus; assembly: GCF_023699985.2. Classification (NCBI taxonomy): domain Eukaryota; kingdom Metazoa; phylum Chordata; class Mammalia; order Artiodactyla; family Cervidae; genus Odocoileus; species Odocoileus virginianus. Next base: position 15,131,334 of record NC_069693.1, on the reverse strand, counting down.
GTCCAGGCCCAAGGTGCCCTGCAGCAGTTGCGCAGATGAAGAAGTAGCTCAGAAAGAAGTCAGGAGCTTCGCACTTGTTCATCCCAACACGTCACTTCCCTTAAGACCTCTGGAAAAAAGCATTGCCGGGACACATCAGTCCATGGTCTCCACCACACCTGCCGCCCGCGTCCCCGGCTGTTCTCGGTGCTCTCAGTGGCCTTGCCCCGTCCTGTCATTGCTCTAAAGCCAAGATGAACACGATACTATGGGCCCCACCCTAGCTGAAACTCTCCTCATCACTTTTACCCTCAGTAGGAAGTAATCAAGTGCCTGCTATAAACACTGAGGATCCAGCACTGAAAAAAATGGACAGAAGTCCCAGCCTGCAGGGAGTTGTCGTTCTAGGATAGGAGGACAGACCACTGACAAAATAAGTAAGCAGAATATCTAGTACGTGGAAGAACCGCTATGAGAAAAAGCGATTGCAGAGGTGCAGTGTTACATAGAGGGCTAACAGCAAGGTGACACTGTAAAGGCGGTGGGAAGGAAGCACCCAGGGATGTGGGGAGGGCCTCAGCGGGGAGACTGCAGCGTGCGCAGAGGCCCTAGCTCACAGGCGTTGGTGTGAGGGCCACGGAGGCAGTGTCGCTGTTGGAAGAAGGGAAGGTGTGAGAGATGGGATTGTCTTTGAGTTTTTATAGTTTTTTGGTTTGTTTTTTTTTTTACATTTAAATCTTTGAGCCATTTGGAATTGATCCAAATGGATTCCATTCTGTCTTATTGTAAGCACTTACTAAAATTCTCATTCAGAGCAGTGGTCACCTCTAAGGGAGGGTTAGGTGGCAAGGAGGAGACAAACTTTCTAGAGTTAAAAATATATTGTGTGTTGAAGGTGGTGAGGGTTACACAGGTGTATGGATTTGTCAGAACTAGTCTGGCTGTAATCGTTAGGTCTGTGTATTTCACTGTGAACTATCTTCAATTTGTAAAGTAAAATTTTACCCACCTAAACTTTATAAAGTAGACTTAGATATTCTTCATACACTAAATTTCCATGGCTAATTGGGTTGTATTGGTTGTATCTGGCTGTATCCAAGACCATCTGTCTGACTCTTGAGTGCCATCCCCACAGTGTTTTAATTTTAGAGGCTGTGTAATATGTCTTAACTGCAATGACTGGTTGCCATCTTGCTCAAGTCAGTGTTTCCCTGTCTCTACTTGCTGTCTTTTTCTTTTAAATGAAATTAACTTTATACCAAATTTGGCTGGTTCCGGAAGAAATACATAGATGGGAATTTTACTGGGGTTGCAGTTAATCTACCAATTAGGGATATTTGACGTCTTTGAGATTTTAAACCTGACTTTCCACCTCCCTTCCCATAGCTCCTCTCTTGACCTCCAGAGCACCCTCACTCCCAATGCCCCTCCTGTCCCTAGCTGCTCTTTCTCAGTCTTCACACATTTGCTTTCCCACGTGCCACCTTAGTGTTCCCGCTCCTTTGTCTTCTCTTCGTCTCACTTCCCAGTCACCTCCCTACAGAACAAGGTGATCCTTACCGTGTCCTTGCTTAATTTTTTTCTGTAACATAGCTTCTAACGTATACAATTTTAGTTTATCTTTTATTGTCCTCCTCAAACAAAATGTGACCTCCATGAAGGCTAATTCTTCTGTAAACTAGAAGCTGGACAGACTTCCTTCAATATGATTTGAAATCCATATGCAATAAGGGGAAATAATACTAACAAAAAGAGAAAACAAATTTTTACATGATTTTTTTAAAAAAAAGGCCAAGTTAACAAGAAATGACTAATTAGGGGAAAATGTTTGCAGTTTATACTATAAAAGGATGTGTGTGTGTATGTGTGTGTAGTGTCAAAATGGAAAAGAAAAATTCCAAGTCCATAGAAAAATGGACAAAATATATGAATGGATAGTTCTTAGAAAATATGCTCAAACTCAGTAAGAGAAAAGCTAATGAAAACCCCACTTTGCTACATTTCCCACCTATCAGACAGGGAAAAGGAAACCTGTGATTTTGGCAGCTCCCTCTGTCAACAGGGCAGAAGGAAACAGCATTCTGATGTATCAGTGGGTGTGCCATATGAAACACCTGTGAGATAATCTCCAGCAAAACTATATGAGGACATACTCTTTGCCAAAACAATGCTACCTATAGAAATCTATCCCAAAGACGTACTGGGTAAAACATAAGTTGTGGGACTTTGTACAAAACTACTAGATCACATCTTCAGAAAGTTGGTGGGGGAGGGCTACAGAGGGGACTGTTTTTTGGATTAAAGGAGACATGACAGCCAAATGTAATGCAAGATATTGATTGAATCACAGGCTGTTGTGATTTTTGTGTTTGGGTTTGAAAGTACACTTTTAAATCAGTGGGGGAAATTTTCATATGAGAAATGGAAAATTGGTATATTGGAAAATGTATCTTTATTACATTTCTTTGTGATAATGGTATTGTGCTTAGGTGAGAGAATGTGTACAAAGTATTAAGGATGATGTCTGCAACTTACTTTCAAGTAGTCTTATTGTTCATAATACTGATTTTTTTATTTTGATAAAAGTTTAAAATTTTGAGACCCAACATCATATATTTTGAAATTATATATATTAGACTAAAGCATATTAAGTATCTATGCTAACATTACTGGGGACCAAGTTTCTAATGCAAGTGAAAAGAAATACAAATATAAGAAGTAATACCCTGTGATCTTTCATTTGAATTGGAAATACCAGAATGAATTCATGGGTTTTCCTCTTTCTTAAACAAACAAAAAATATATATATATATATAGTTCCCTAGCTATGTCCACAGAAAAACTCTACATACAACAACCTAGTAATGCTCATGCCTAGGTTGTGGTCTCTAAATACCACTTCTGACTCAAAGGAACCAAGGATCCTTGGGGAAATAACTGATTCTAGTCTGGGGCAAGAAATGTGCAAAATGAGTATGAAGCATTTTGTGCCAGCAGCAAGGAAGTACTCTAAAACTACTGGGATTGAGTCGAGGGACTCAGAAGTCAAAATGAAGAGGTTGTTGATGCTTAGTCACTAAGTCATGTCCAACTCTTTGCGACCCCATGGACTGTAGCCCACCAGGCTCCTCTTGTTCATGGGATTTCACAGGCAAGAATACTCGAGTGGGTTGCCATTTCATTCCCCAGGAGATCTTCCAGACCCAGGGATGAACCTAAGTCTCCTGCATTGCAGGTGGATTCTTTACCTCCGAGCCATCAGGCAAGCCCATTAAGTTTAATACTCTATCTTAATAGAAACTTCACTTACCTTGAATCTACAATTTGTAGTCGGGCCCACATACTTACGCTGTGCTTTTACAGTACCCAGAAGGATGGTGAATTTTGAAGCATTCATTGCAGTAGTTTGCACTACAGTCCATGCAACTTTTTGTGGATTCTTGAGGCGATGGTTTACAAAGGTCACATACTGGCTGTGGCTGCCCTAGCTGCCTGCCATTATCTTTCAACAATAATTTCCCAAGTGAAATTTCAAAACAGACCATTGATTCCCCATTTTCCAAGATCCACATCATGCTCACAACCAGGACAAGGAATAGTCGTCCTAGGGGTCAATGAATCACACTTCCAGCCTGTGTATTCAGTAAATCTTTGTTTAGTTACATCAGTAGGAAAATGAAAGAAAGAAAAGGAGGGATCATGTTTCGGAAGGATACGTATCTAAATATATGTATTCCAAAACAATACTCAACATGGCTCCATATGAATCAAGTTGTGTACTAAATTTTAATGATTTTTCCTTGGCATATGAAAGATAAGCCAAAGCTACTAAATAGTTATTAAAAAGAAATTATTCTATAATAAATCTCATAAAAACCACATTAAATCAAACAGATATGTGAACAAAACATATAATGCAATAGTACACAGGGTCAAGATCTTTTGAAAGTATACAGCTAACCTTTATAGTTATTTTTATATGTCATACCCAAAGGAATTTGACTTGCATTTAAATGAAAACATCCTTGACTGATTGATAGGAACTCAGTTTATACATAGAAGAGCAGGAGTCCTTACCCCAGCCATGGTCCATGGATTGACTCCAGGAAGATTCAAATAGTTTAGTAGACCATTTGAAATTGTATGGAAAATTTTGCATCTATGTATCCATACATATTGGCTAAAGATGGGACATTTTGAGCAGCAATTAGAATAACTTGAAGCACATAAATATGTGTTTGAAAATGTAAGTTTATATTGATATTCATACACATATACCTCATTGGTCCTTTGAAGGGTGCTAGTAACCAACTCATTTCTTCCCTCCTCCCCATAAAATAGGGAAAGAATCAGGCATTTTCTGTCTCCTTTCCTGTTTGTGAAAAAGTAACCCAAGTTCTGAAAAGAGGAAGTTTATAAAAGTCACTAATGATTATAGAGAGAATGATAAAATTTGAAAACCACTATCTTCAATACATAAATGAAGTAATAGATACAGGTGATGATGATCAAGTACTGTTAAAACTTAATGAAAGGGCTGATTGAGCTTTTTTAAATGGATGAACAGGATGACACTGCTGATCAATCTCAGCGGCACTGAAGCAGGACAACCAGACACCACCCGCTCCTGACAGGACACTGGTAGTGGTTTAGTCACTAAGTCATGTCCAACTCTTGGGACCCCATGGACTGTGTAGCCTGCCAGGTTCCTCCATGGGATTCTCCAGGCAAGAATACTGGAGTGGGTAGCCATTTCCTTCTCCAGGGGATTTTCCCAATCCAGGGATTGAACCTGGGTCTCCTGCATTGCAGGTAGATTCTTTATGGACTGAGCTACATGTAGAATTCAATGGCTACTTTATACCAGCACTACTTAAGCATTCTTTTACAAAATTAAACCAAAATCTAATCAAGCTTCTGTCAAGAAAGGGAGAGGGGCCAGTGAGGAACAAGTGAAACAATGTAATCAGTTAAATCCAAAATGCGAGAAATCCAATAGGACAAGTGATCAGTTTCTCCAACAAATAGGGAAAAAAGAGAGAGAGAGAGAATCTGGGGGAGAAAGGGGAAAGAAAAAATGGAAAGATAAAGAGGACATTTTTCAGGTCAAAAAAAAAAAAGACTTAAAAGCTGAAACAATTTGAGCAACAAAATAAGTACTGAATAATAACCAAAAGTATAAGATATCCATGAGTCCATACTGATACAAATGACTTAATAATTAAATGAAGTGGGTAGACTAGACATCCCCTATGCAAGAAAAAGCTTGAAAGGGTTTTTTGTTTTGTTTTTGTTTTATTTTGAATTGAAGGATGATGGCTTTACAATATTGTGTTGGTTTCTGCCATACATCAACATGAATCAGCCACAGTTACACATATGTGGCCTTCCTCCTGAACTTCCCTCCCTTCTCTTACCCCATCCCACTGCTCTGGGTTGTCACAGAGCCCCGCTCTGAGTTCCCTGAGTCACACAGATTACCACTGGCTGGCTGTTTTACACACACTAGTGTTTATGTTTCCATGCTACTCTCTCCATTCCTCGCGCACTCTCCTTCCCCTCCCCCTGCATGTCAGCAAGTCTGTTCTCTAGGTCCGAGTCTATTATTGCCCAGCAAATAGATTCATCATTACCATTTTTTTAGATTTCATATATATATATATATATATATGTTAATATATGATATTTGTTTTCCTCTTTTCTTACTTCCCTCTGCATAATAGGCACTAGATTCAGCCAACTCATAGAACTGACTCAAATGTGTTCCTTTTTATGGCTGAATAATATTCCATTATATATATGTACCACAGCTTCTTTATCCATTCAGCTGTTGATGGACATCTCGGTTGCTTCCATGTCCTAGCTATTGTAAATAGTGCTACAATGAACATTGGGGTACATGTGTCTTTTTCAATTATGGTTTTTTCAGGATACATGCCAAGTAGTGGGATTGTTGTTCATATGGTAGTTTTATTCCTAGTTTTTTTAAGGAATCTTCATACTGTCTTCTGTAGTGGCTGTATCACTTTACATTGCCATCAACAGTGCAAGAGGGTTGAAAAGGGAGGTTTCTTTTTTTTTTTTTAAGTAAATTTATAGTAGATACCTGACAAGTGCTACCTCAGGAGATTAAAGTTAATAATAATCCGTGTTGACAGTATGTACCCTTGATATGATAAGAATTGCACTTTACCTCTATGGTCTCCCACCACCCCTCAAAAAAATATAACCTCAGCCTAATAATGAGAAAAACATCAGTGAGGTCCCAAATGTGAAATATTCTACAAAATACATGACTAGTACTCCTCAAAACTATCAAAGTCATGAAAAAAGAAAGAGAAATTGTCACTGGCAAGAAGAGCTTAAGGAAACACAACAACTAACTATATGTTATGTGTTATCCTGGATGGAATGGTTGAACAGAAAATAGATAAGGTAAACACTAGGAAAACTGAATAAAGTATGGACTCTAGTTAATAATTTTTAAGGTATCTTATTCTCTTATAATATCTCTAGCACATAAGCAACCAAACTATTTTAACAAATCACTCATTTATGCTGATTCAAACTGGAACCTCCAAGAAACCAAGGCAGGCAGTAAAATTAAGTTTTAAGGGGTGGGTTGGGGGGTGAAGGAGACTGACCCACTGACCAAATGAAACGTGGGCCTTACTTGGATCCTGATTTTTACAATACTATTGTAATATAAACACATTTTGAGGCAGGGAAAATAGAACGCAATCTAGGTGTAAGATGATAGATAGGGCAGTTTCTGGATGTGAACATGGTATTTTTTTCTTTTAAATACTCCTTATTTAATAGGCATCTTATCTGTTAACACATTATGAAGCAAGTACAGGCGAACTGACAGATGTCTTCAATTTGCTATAATGTAAAGCGAAAAAATGTATAGACAAAACAAGAAGGATAAAATTTTAGTAAATTCTTGAGAGGCACGTGGATGTTCGTTGTATTATTCTCTCTACTACTGTGTAGTTTTGAAAATATTCATAAAACATCTTGAGGACTAAAAAAAAAAAAAGCTGTGTCTCAAGCACAAACACCAAAAGTCTACACGTGACCTTCTGAGTTGACATATTTGACTACTGTCCCTTGGCCTTTGCATGAACTATTCATCCTACCCAGAGTCTCTATACTCTTCAGGTGTCACCTCCTCCAGGAAGCCTGGGTCAGGCGCCTCCTCTGAAATTCCCACATCATGGTCCTGGTTTTTCTGGAACTCACTGGTAGCGTGTACGAAAGTGGGCGACCATGGCTTCCAGCTGTCTCCAGCCCCATCCTGCCCTGGGGTGACTGGGATGTCGCTGTGTTTTTAAAACTTCCGGAACGGGTCTCGCGGTGGCACAGGAGGAACCTCCGAACTTCCCGGAGTTCTCAAAGGTCAAGTTTTCACTTTAGGGTCGGGCCGTCTGTCTGGGTTGCACGCCCCTAAACGCAGTTTCTTCCATTGACTCGTTTCTCCGGCACTCTGACTGGCCTATATTTCTCCTTGGGGGCGGGCCCTCTGGGTGTGGCCAGGTTCTCATTGGCCCTCACTTCAAAGGCCAACCCTGTTGACGTAAGGTGTCATGTATCAGCGCCCGTCGCTTTCGCTGATACGTCATCCGCGGGCGCCAACCCTGACGTAGCCAGAGAGTATACAGCGGAACCGGCGGAGGCGTCTGAGCTGAGGCGGTAATACCGGCGACAGCGACGGTAGCAGCGATGGCCGGAGCGGGGCCAGCCCCGGGCCTCCCGGGTGCAGGAGGACCTGTGGTTCCGGGCCCTGGTGCCGGCATCCCGGGAAAGAGCGGCGAGGAACGCTTGAAGGAGATGGAGGCGGAGATGGCCCTGTAAGGCCCGCGATAGGGAGCGATTAAAGCCATCCTAGAGTCAGAGTCCACGAGCCCTGGAGCCTCCAGGCCCCGATAGACTCGATATATAGTTCTGTCTTGGGGATATGGGACTTTCGGGATTGTGGGGACGAGAGTTAAGGAGGAGAGGTTGGCAGGGGTGAAGGCGCTGTCGCGATATACCCACCGTTTCAGAATTGGTGCAAGGTCCTGAGCTGTGGTGTGTCCTGCCTTCCCAGGTTTGAGCAGGAAGTTCTGGGGGCTCCCGTAACAGGAATCCCAACTGCCGTGCCTGCGGTGCCTACAGTCCCCACGGTTGAAGCGATGCAAGTCCCAGCAGCTCCTGTGATCCGCCCAATTATCGCGACCAACACATACCAGCAGGTACGGCTGACATAAGGCATAGAAGAGAGCACAATGCCTCAGACACACGTTTGTATACAGAGAGCTGTTGACATGCTGGCTTGTTGATTAATTAGCAAGACAAATATTTTAGGTGTCAGGCAGTGAAGACTCAGTAAGGACTGAGACAATAATTCTGCCCTTTGCAAGCTTTTATTCTAGATCATGGTGGCCAGTAGAACTTTTTGCAATGATGGAAATGTCCTGTATTTATTTAAAATTCGTATTAGAGTTACATAGTTCCTCAGTCTCATTAATGACATTCAAGTTCTCCATATTTAACTATATGTGACTAGTGGATAAAGAGATTACCAAAAGTGAACAAGTAAATGAAATTTGTTCATTCTCTCGACAAATAATTTTCAGGTGCCTCTTCTGTGCCAGGTGCTAATCTTGACCCTAGACATATAGCAGAGAATAAAACAGAGAAACAGTCACTACCTTTTTGGAGTTTCTATTTTACTGTGGAGAGACAGATTAAAGTAGATTAAAAAGGCAGAATTTTATCAGCATGGTCAGGGAAGACCTTTCTGGGAGGTGATATCTAAGCAAAGATATAAAGAGCATGATGGAGGGAACTATGCAGATATCTTGGGAAAGAGTATTCCCAGACAGCTGTTGATCAGCAAAGACCATGAGGTAGGTGCATACCTGACGTGTTCAAAGACCATCAGGGAGAGCAGGATGGCTGGAATGGAGTGAGCAAGGGAGAGGATAGGAGGAGATATGGATAGAGAGGTGATAGAGACAGATCTAGTAGGACCTTGTGGATCACCATAAGGACCTTGGTTTTTACTCTAGGATAAGAAGCAGTTGAAGGACTTTGAGCAGTGGGGTGATATGGTCCAACTTAGATGTCACCAGGGTCACTTTGGCTGTGTTTAGAAGACAGATTGTAGGGGGCCAGGGCAGAATCAAGCAGTCGAGGAAGAGGCTACCGTCATACTCTAGGCAGGAGATATTGGTGGCTTGGAGCAGGGTGGTGGCATGGGAGATGAGGAGGACAAGCTGGACATAATTTCAGGTAGTGCTGAGTGCTTTGGGGAAGATGAAGCAGAATGATGAAGTTGCACCAGGGAGGGACTAAGGACACCTTGAGCTAGTGTGATCCCAGAAGCCTCTCTGAAAAGTGATGTTTTAGCTGAGACCTAAAGTTTGAGAGATAGCCACACAGTGCAAAGAACAAAACCCTTGGTTCCCAGGTGAGCCTGCCAGGCAGCTTGGGGGCACTGAGTCAGACTCCTCACCCCAACCCCCATCCAACAGGTCCAACAGACTCTGGAGGCCCGAGCAGCCGCTGCAGCCACAGTGGTTCCTCCCATGGTGGGGGGCCCACCTTTTGTGGGTCCAGGTAAGTAAGGAGTGATGGGACGAGGGAAGCAGGGTGGTAAAAAGGGAAGCCTGGGACTCTCCCCTTCCCCCCTCCCCCCCATCCTCATCACTCCCCTCCCAACAGTTGGCTTTGGCCCTGGTGATCGGAGTCACCTGGACAGTCCAGAGGCTCGAGAAGCCATGTTCCTGCGGCGAGCAGGTAGGTCTGAGGCCAGAGAATCCCACATTTCACCAAGCACTCTTGTTTTGACTACTTCACCCTCTCCATTTCATCCCCAAGATATCATTGTCTTTCTGAAGCATAAACCTAATCATGTACTTCGTTGATTTTGCCTTAGTAAGGCTTTATTGAGTCATTGCAAACCAGCCCCTTTATTGTGACTCCTAATCTGTATTCTTTGCTGTTTCTTCATAGCACTTCATGTGCTATAAAGCTGTATAGCCTTATAACAAGTTATACTACTTACTTGTTTATTATGATTATCATCTTTTGCTTCCTCTAAAATATAACATCTGTGAGGGTGCCTGCCATCTTGTAAGCATTACATGCTCTCTGTTGATGGGATGAACAAACCAGACCATTAAACAAGCACCTGTGGTCCTCACCTGACAGTCAAGACCTTACATCAGCCAGCCCCTTGCAGAGAGAGACCCCCATTTCCTTCCCTGGAGCCCCAGACATTGCTGGGATGTGCTAGCAAGGCTCTTGTTGAGGTCCCTTTCCTCTCGTGCTCATTGTCACCCAACTTTTAACCTTCCATACCTATCAACTAAACCAAAATCTAGCTAACCAAAATCAACTAAAATATATTGTCTCCACAGGACACTCTTACTTCGTGTTGTTGAGATGACTTTTATACACACAGTCAATTTTTGTGACATTAACTTCCTTACATGCAGGAAAAGGATATGTATTCTGTAATGGTATGGTGTCATCCCATTAGATCATACTTGTTAATTGTGTCACTTAAATCCTGATAGACTCTTTTACCTGATATCTGAGGTTTAATATCGCCTATAATTTAGTATGGTTTTGATGAAAGTGTAAATCTGACCTAGTCACCCTGCCCAGCTTCCAGCTCTGCTGTGGCACCCTAGTACTCTCCAGAGAACAACCACTGAAACAGTCTTTCAGCCACCAAGACTATGCTTGGATGCCTGCTGACCTCTTGACCATCCTCTTATGATGCTCTCCAACTCCTGACTTCCCCTATTGGAATTACACTAAACTAAAGAGGGGAAGTGTTTGGTTTATAAAGAGAACTTGCCAGTAATATTTCCAAACTTACCCTTTGCATTACCAGCTCTTCATTATCCTTTGGGTCTCACCTCACAGGTTACTTTCTGCCAGAAGCCTTCTCTAGTCCCACTGGTGTCCCTCTTCTGAGTTCCCTCGGTGCCAGCCTCGGTCACCCTGCCTGGGCTTCCCCCGTCCCAGCCCTGATCAGTCTGGCTGTCACTCTGGTGATGACTGTGTTCTTTCCTGCTTTGGACCAGGAGCTCCCCTGGGGCCTGTGGTCTTTAGGTGTGCCCCTAGCATTGCCCAGGACAGGGCCGGGCCCAGAGGAGATCATCAGTGGTACGTGTTTTGCTGAATGAACAAATGAAAAGGACTCTGCATCTCCCAGAGGGTTCCCCAGTCTCTTCAGCAGAATTTCCTGGGTGCTCAGAGCACCCACAGGCACATACCTTGCCCTGAGTGCCCCAGTCCCCCTTGACGCACACCCTCATCTCTCCCACAGCTGTGGCCCCCCAGAGTGCCACTATTCTGCGTCCAGCCTTCGTCCCTCACGTGCTGCAGAGAGCAGGTGAGGGGGCCAAGGTCATCATCCCTGCCACATAACTCCTCCCCAAGTCCTCCAGCTCCCCCACTAACACCCTGACAGATTCTGCTCTTACCTCTGCAGCGGCTGGGCCCCGCCCTATGGCCCTGCGGCCCCCTCACCAGGCCCTCGTGGGCCCCCCCCTGCCTGGGCCCCCTGGACCACCTATGATGCTGCCACCGATGGCTCGGGCCCCCGGCCCGCCCTTGGGCTCCATGGCTGCTCTGAGGCCTCCTCTGGTAAGTTGGTCAGGGAACTGAGGGTCAGGCGCGGTGGACAGAGACCCTCATCCTGGCCTGATGAGCTGTGTCCACCACGTCTGCCTTTCCCCGGCTTTACGTGTCTCTGCCTCTGTCTTCCCCTGTTTCTTCCTGTGGCCATATCATTCTGTTTTTTGCTTTTTTTGAGGGATGTTTAGAGAGAAAACACAAATTATAGGTGTATTTCTCTTTGTGTATCTCTATTTTTCCTTTGATTGTCCCTCTCTTTTCCTGTTTTTATTTTTTTTAGTCCCTGTGTTTGTGTCTCTCTGCCTGTTTCTCCCTGTGTTGGTCTGACAGGAACAGAGACACTGTTCCCTGTCTTGGTGTCTCTTGCCTGCTCTCTGGCCCCGGTGCCCTTGGTCTGTTGTACAGGATAAGGATGAGAGGGAGGTCTGAACCTGTGATCTGGCCCCCCTCATGCCCTCCTTTTGCCCACAGGAAGAGCCAGCAACACCCCGAGAGCTGGGCCTAGGCCTGGGGTTGGGCCTGAAAGAGAAGGAAGAGGCTGTGGTGGCAGCAGCAGCCGGGCTGGAGGAGGCTAGTGCAGCGGTGGCGGTGGGAGCCGGGGGCGCCCCAGCTGGCCCTGCAGTCATTGGGCCCAGCCTGCCACTGGCCCTGGCCATGCCTCTGCCTGAACCTGAACCCCTGCCCCTCCCGCTGGAAGTTGTGCGAGGCCTACTGCCCCCACTGCGCATTCCTGAGCTCCTGTCCCTGCGTCCGAGACCCCGGCCACCTCGGCCTGAGCCACCCCCTGGCCTCATGGCTCTTGAGGTAAGCAGAGAGCAGAGTAGTAGGGGACAGAATGGGTTGGATGGGCAGACAGCAGCCCCTGGGCTTCCCCACACAGAAACACATGTCATCTTCTGTCCATGGAGGTAGGAGGGACCCAGGAAATTGGAAGGTTTGGGAGAATATGGGGAAGAGGGAGGCAGACACACACATACACCTGACACCCAGAAGCATATCCTGTGCTTTAACTATGGAGACAGGAGAACTAGGGGGACCAAATGGGAGAGCCTGAAGAGGGCAGATGGGCCCAAGAGACTCAGATCTAGCCCTTTGTACCCTTCCTTTTCTCTGTAGGTGCCAGAACCTCTGAGTGAGGACAAGAAGAAAGGGAAACCAGAGAAACTGAAGCGCTGCATTCGCACAGCAGCTGGGAGCAGCTGGGAGGACCCCAGCCTGCTAGAGTGGGATGCAGGTGAGTGGGCGCGAGTGCAGGGTCTGTGCTGCTCAGCCAAGGGAGGTGAACTGGGTAGCTCCACACCTCACTGTAGGCAGCCTGTTAGCCCACCTCCTGGAGAGCCAGACTGTGGCTCAGGGGGCAGGCCCGCACCCAGCCACCGAACAGAACTGGGTAAAGGGGATTGGTGCGTAGGACCTCTGGCCCATTTCGTTCATGAGGTGCCTGGCTTGTTAAAGGAGAAAGACCATTCTTTTTTTTTCCCTAACTTTGTGTGAGAAATTTTAAATTTCTCACAGTTGCAGTTAACTATATATCAACCACCTAGATTCAGCAATTAACATTTTGCTATCTTCACTGTAACCCTCCATGTGTATCTTTTTTTGGTTTTTGCTCAATCGTGTGAAGTAAATTATAAATAAGGTTATCACTTCACTCCTAAATACCTTAATATTCACCTCCTAAGAAAAGTAATATTTTCTTTCATATCATTACATGGTTAACACATCTAAGAAAATTACAAGTAACTCTGTGTTATCTCATATTGTTTATATTGTGATTTTCCCAGTTGTCTCCAAACTATCTTCTTATAGCTGTTTTTCCCCTAAACCAGGAGGCATGCAGTTTTGTGTCACTAGATTATCTTTTAAAGGGAATTGTCTCCCTCCCGCTGCTTTGTCTTAGGTATAATAGTTTTTTGAAGTGTTCAGATCAGTTAGTTTATGGACGGTCCTACCCTCTTAAGTTTGTCAGATTACTTCTGCCTGGGGTAAGCTAGCTTGTTCAAGAGTGCCCTCAGTCACCACGGAAGCTGTGAGGCAACCACAGTGGTAGCCAAGGGAAGGGGCCTAAGTCCCAGCCCACCCCTTTACTTCTGCCTCTTTTCCTGGGACCATCTGCCCACCCCAGGCCAGAGCCATACAGCACTGGCCTAGAGGTGGCTAGGTGGTAGACCCTAATTCTGTGACCTTGGACAAGTCACTCAGCCTTTCAAGCCTCATTTTCCAGTAAGGGGATAATAATAGTATATGCTCATGGGGGAAGGGATCCTTTGAGCTTGAGCACATTTGGTCAAGACCAGGCTCAGCCCAGGAGGTATATCCAAAAATGGCAGCTGAAGTTGACCTTGGAGAAGAATCAGGCAGTGTGTTCAAGTTTCAGGGACTCAAAGGGGATCGGAGTGGGCTTTGCAGAGGAGGCAGAGCTGAGGAATGATGAAGTCTGCGGTCCTGGGGTGACATTATGGCAACCAGTGGGTGTCAGGGGCCCAGGGAGTGTCCATGGAGAGGTGTTCAGGAGACCAAAGGGTGCTGGGGGCTCAGAGGACAGGCCAGGGCTGTGATGACAAAGGTAGGGGCTTCATCACTGGAGTGGGTGAGGTGGGGCAGGGCAGTGCCATTAATTGAAAGTGAAGGCCCTGGAGCCAGATAGATGCCTGAGTTCTTGTCCCAGCTCTGCTGCTTGCTGATTAACTTTGGGCAGGTGACTTGACTTCTCTGTGCATTGGTGTAAAGGGCTGTTGGGAATGCCAGGTGTGTGAAAACCTTATGGGTGCTTTGCAGAGAGTCTAGCACAGGGTAAATACTATCCAAGTGTTGGCTGTTATAACTAAGAGGACAGAGGGAAGAGGGCTTGGGGGATGCTCCCAGAGAAGGTGGGATCATTTCAGTAACTGGGCCACACATGTGTATCCTCTAATCTTCCCTCTCCCAACCCAGATGACTTCCGGATCTTCTGTGGAGACCTGGGCAACGAGGTGAACGATGACATCTTGGCCCGAGCCTTCAGCCGCTTCCCATCCTTCCTTAAGGCTAAGGTGATCCGCGACAAGCGCACGGGCAAGACCAAGGGTTATGGCTTCGTCAGCTTTAAGGACCCCAGTGACTATGTGCGTGCCATGCGTGAGATGAATGGTGAGTGCGGTCTCCCGTAGGGTCAGTGGGCATGGCAGGCCTCTGGTCTGAGCCTGACCTTGAACCCTCTCTTCCCACAGGGAAGTATGTGGGCTCACGCCCCATCAAGCTGCGCAAGAGCATGTGGAAGGACCGGAACCTGGACGTGGTGCGCAAGAAGCAGAAGGAGAAGAAGAAATTGGGCCTGAGATAGGGTCTGTGGCCAGGCACCCGCTCCCATCCGGCCGGGCGCTGGTTCCTCCCCACAGTTCTTTGGAAAACCCTCAACTGTCTACCCACCCATCCTCCCCAACACCAGTTTCAATAAATTTACGTTCATTTCCATCTTTGGCTAGGCTTGGAAGTACTCTTTGGAGAGCAGGGCTTAGCATCCCCAACTCTGGAGATAGTGGGGAGCCTTGAAAGTTTACATAAACTTGCAGATGGGCGTTTTCAACACTGCTACATGCCCATTAGATCTTCTTGAAACCTCTTAAGTGTACACTGAGCGCAGCCCATTCCTCAGAGGAGGAAGTAGAGGCTTAGCGCAAGGTCAAAGCCAAGGGGAGGCTCACACCAGTGGTCCTCTGACTGCCTTGTGTTCTCAGCACCAGGGTAGTGGGTCTTCTGGACCCGGCCCTTCTGGAGCTCAGAGCTTTCCAGGCTTTCATTCATTCATCCACTGTCATCAAGGACCTGGACAGTGTGTGGTACAGTGGTAACAGTGTTCCTAGCTAATGGTTCAGTGGCAGAGATCGGGCCATTGCCAGACAATGACAGCCCAGAGTTATCAGGGTTGGGATGGGGAACCATCCCTAGGAGTCCAGGAAGGCTTCCTGAAGGCACTGGCCATTTCTGAAACTTTCATTCTCTTCCTATTAATATCATTCTCTCTCCTTGTCTCTGCCGTCCTCACCCTTTAGGTCTCTGAGACTGTTTTCCAGTTTCTTCACTCTGCCAAAACCTAGTCGACTTCTGCTGTCTCTTTGAATGTTTATGCCTCCTTCTGTTTCTCTTGAGTCCCCCTCTGCTGCTTTTCTCTTTCTAATGTCTCTGAGTCTCTCCTCTTTTTCCATCTGTAAGTCTCTTCACAGCTCCAAGCTTGTCTCTGCCTTTCAGAAGTAAGTGTGCATGCAGGATCTTGAATGCCAGACTGAGAGCTTAGATTTTACCCTGAAGGCAGCAGCCAGCGTGAGAAGCTGGGGACTGTCATCACAGATTTGCACTTTAGAGAAAACTGGGGTTCAGGAAGGAGATTGGAGCAGCGACCAGCCAAAGGAGGGAGATGGCATGGGGAGGGGACAAGGGTCTCCCAGGGGCATAGCCATCAGAACCCCAGATTGGGAGGGGAGAAACAATACCGAGGCTTCTCAGGAAACCAGTCACCCAGGAGAGGTGTCAGATTTCCTCTGTTCCGGTCTTCCTCCCTTACTGCCCACTCTGACGTCACATTTTCCAGTCTGGTTAGAGGGGTGAGGGCCTCCTTTCAATGACAGGAAGTGCCCTTCAGCCCCCTGCCACCTGGCTGGACCACCCAGCTCCAGAACCCTCAAACCCCATCCCCACATCACTGGCCCTTCCCTTCTAAATCCCTTCTATTCACTGCAAGCAAGGGAGGAGGTGCGAATGATTCCAGAAAGGAGGGTTTTAAACATGTATTTTAGTCCCAAGGAGAGAGAAGATCAATGGGAGTGAGAGACAGATGGAGAGAGATGGAGGGAATGTAGTGAGCAGAGACTGAGGGGTGGGGAGGAAGACAAAAAGAGGAAGAAATGAGAGTGGTGGGTCAGAGGCAGTACACAGGAAAGGGAGTTGGGGGAAAAGTCCAGTGAGGGAAAGAGATGGAAACAGATAGGGAGGTAGGGAGAGAGAGAGGAACACTTAGAGACAGATGGAGAGGGACTGCGGTCCAGTGGTTAGCATTCCACACTTTTAACTTGTCAAGGGCAAGGGTTCAATCCCTGATCGGGGAGCTAAGATGCCACAACCAAGAGTCAGGCCTGATACAACACAGGACACCAAGCCAGGGCAGGAAGACATGGAGAGAGACCAGCTTCAGGGAGAGGAGGCCCCAGGCCTGATGGGGCACAGCAGATACAAGATTCCTCTCAGACCCCCGGGTTAGATGGATGGAGGGACCAATGACTCCTGAGGGCTCTGTGGTTCAACCAACACAGGGTCCAATCCCAGCACCAGCCACCCTCTGTGTGACCTGGTGAGTGGCTCTTCCTCTTGAGGCCGTTTCCTTTGTGTAACACAGAAGGGCAGTGCCCACACCCCCCAGAATGGCAAGTGGGTAATGATCAAACTGGGTGAATGTTGGAAAAGGTCCATATTAAAGAGGTTTTTTTTTTTTTAATTTTTAACACACAAATTTTTGTATTGGAGTATAGTCGACAAACAATTCGTAGTTTCGGATGAACAGCAAAGGGACTCGGCCATACATATACATATATCCATTCTCCCCCAAACCCCCTTCCCATCCAGGCTGGCACATAACATTGAGCAAAGTTCCATGTGCTATACAATAGGCCTTTGTTGGTTATCCATTTTAAATATAGCAGTGTGTACATGACCTTCTCAAAGTCCCTAACTATCTCTTTCCCCCCAGCAACCATAAGTTCGTTTTCTAAGTCTGTGAGTCTTAAAGGAGTTATTTTTAATGATACATATCTACTTATCAATATTGCAGGATGGAAACAAGCATAGGTTCTGATGTCAAGCAACCAGGGTGTAGGGTTGCCAGATTTAGAAAATAAAAATACAATACACTTAGCTAAATTTGAACTTAAGATAAACAACAAATAATTTTCTAATTGTATGTCCCAAATATTGCATGTGTGTATGTATATGTTGCAAGTATACATGGTTTGGTTTTGCTGAATCATTGGAAAAGTTACAGACATAACACTTCACCCCTAAATAGCTGCATTCCTTAGAAATAGCATTTCATATTATAATAGCATTATCACATCAAAGAAAATGATTCATTCTATATCTCATATTCAGTTCCTACTCAAATTTTCCCCATTTGTCCTGAACATGAAAGGGCACAGATTCTGGAGATGAGGAAAGTGGGAGTAATCCTCAATTTTCCCTTTCATAAAATCAGGATAAGACTAATACCTACCTCGTAAGGGGATTAAACAAAGGCCCACAGTTTGGTGGTATGCAATGAGCCCCCAGTAAATGTCAGCTATTACTATCACTGTTGTTATTGTTTACGTTGTTGTTACTGTCCTTGGAAGCATCCAGAATGTCCTCCTTAAAGCCCTCGGAAGGGGAGAACTGGGCCTGGTGGAGGATCCCAGGTCGATCTACCCCCACCTATCCCCCACAGGTCCCCTGCCGATTGTGACGTCTGTCGACCGGGGGTCTGGCCGGAAATCCCCCTTCCTGTTGCAGATAAGCCTGGCACAGCCCAGCTGACCCCTGGCCCGCTTCCCCCACCACCTCCCATGTCGCAGGATCAAGTCCCCAATCCCCAACCCCCGCCCGGCTCTTGTCACCCCGGAAACACCCCTTGCACCCTGGTCTCAACCCAGCCTGCTGTTTCCCAAGCTCCCGTTCAAGTCCAGGCCAGCCATGCAGCGGGACAACCAAAGCTGCCTCCCAAAGCTACCTGGGAGGCGGCGGTCATCCCCGGGGCCAGAGGGGAGTGGGGCGGGGGTGACACGGCTTGGCCACGCCTCAGCCCCTGCAACTCGACCCCTACTGCGACCCCCAGCTCTGACGTCTTGGAAAATCCGCTCCCCCTGCTCAGGCCCCCAGGGGAGGGGTGCATAGTATGAAATGGGGCTGAGACCCCCGGCTGGGGGCAGAAGGACCTGCCAGAGGTGAGCCATGAACTGGGGGCTGGAAGACCGGGCATCTGGGGGTCTGGTTTCCTGGGTCTGGGGGTCTGGGGGCCCTCACTCCTGGATCTGAGAGGAAAGGACACTGGAGGCCAAATTTCAGGGCCTTGGGGAAGAAGGGAGCAGAGGCCTGGACTCCTCCTTGTGAGGGAAGCAAGAGATGGGGCTCAGACTCCAGGTTCCCTAAGTGTCACGGGCTCACCCTGTGCCCTCCCCCCCTTTTTTTTCAACCCAGTACATTCACAACGGACATCCATGGACTTGTGGAACTGGGATGAAGTATCACCACAGGAAGTGCCTCTGGGGCACAGGACTTCAGGGCTGGGTAGGTCCCAGGGGCTGGGACGATGTGTGTGGGGTGGGTGCGCAGGTGGGGGCCTTCGCTGAACCTGATGGGGCTCTGTCTAACCTCGCTGCCTACAGAAGGATCTGAACTCAACTTCTATATCCCTGAACTGGCACTCCAAGGGGACACGCCGACAGAGGACACATGCTGGAAAGGTGGCTGTGGGCTGGGACCTCTGGGTGCTGGGGAAGAAGGTGAGGCTGGGCACCTAGGTCTGAGGAAGGGGGCATGCTGCTCCTGTGGTTGAACGCAGACAGGGGTGTGGTCTTGAACTGCAGAGGTTGAAGGAGGAGGAGGGGACTAGTGTCCCGAGTCCTAGGTCTGAGTGAGTAGGAGCTGGGATTGAGAACTCTCAGCCCCTGACAAAGTCCACTGGGTGAGTGGCTGAGGGGAGTCTCCAGTCACTGTGCACACCCTTCCCTAAATCAGCTACATCCTTATTTCTTGCAGGGCTCCCACGGACAGACTGGAGCTCTACTCCGTACCCAGAAGCTCAGTGGGGGGCGGGTGAGTGTGTGCGGAGAAGCGCGGGGGGAGGAGGGGACTGGGGTCCTCCACTGTGACTAGAGGTTTAGACTCCGCGAACTATGAAGGGGAAGGGGGCTAGGACGAGGGACACTGTGTCCTTAAGGTGGTATGACCTAGATCCCGGAGCCTAGAGTCCCAGGCGCCACGGCTGAGAGCTTCGACTCCCAGAACCCCAGAGGGGAGCGGGGATCGGGACACCTGGGCTTCTCTCACTTGGGGTCCATTTGTCCTCGCAGAGCCCGCCCCTCAAGCTCTTCCGTGGCCGGGAGACTGGACAGACCTGCCGTGCTCCGGCACCATCCCTTGCAGCGGTGTTTCCCAGGCCCTGGGTCCCGCCCCTTGGAATGGCCCCGAAGGGGCTGCTGGCCAGAATTACGCCACCTCCGCGGGAAGTGCCAACTCGTGGCCGCGCACCCAGGTCGCCTCCAGCTCCACCAGCTGGGACTATTCTATCGGCCCCGACAGCGCCACCTGCTGGGGCATGAGCCTCGGCGGGGAGCCCTGCGCCGACCCAACCCTTCCTAGGGCCGGGCCTCCGGCCTCGGACTGTACCACCTCCTGGGACTCAGGGCTGCATACGGATTGCACCACCTCTTCCAAGGAGTACCAGAGCTCAGATCTCACCACTTGCTCTGAACCCACCCAGCAGTCGGACCGCGCAACCTTGGCTCGTTACCCCAAAACTAACCACAGAGGTGAGGTCCGCGAGATTTTGTCCGATGGGAGCGAAGCGGGCGTCTAATGAAGCGCTAAGGGGGCGGGACTCAGGAAATTGGCGGGGCTCCGGGGCGGGGGGGGCGGGGGGGGCGGCCTCACTGCCGGCTACCTAGGGAGGAGAGGAGTAAGACACAAGTAGTTTCTAGTGTTTCTAGGGAGCAAGGGACGAGGACCTAGGCTCCTGGGTGAGAAGAAAGAGATGAGGATCTGAATTGCCTGGGTCCCCAAGATGGGACAGCCAAAATTCTAAATCTCCGACATGGGGGCTCCGGACGCCTGGGTCCCCAGGCCAAGTCTTAGGTCCCTTAGATGGAGGAATCCGGATTTGTTGGTCTCCGAGGAGGGGCAGATCCAGATTCCTGGGTCATCGAAGCGACATCATCTGGAGCCAGGAAACCTGAGTGTACACTTGTCCCCGCTCCTCAGGTCCCATTCAGCTGTGGCAGTTCCTCCTGGAGCTGCTCCACGACGGAGCGCGTAGAAGCTGCATCCGCTGGACCGGCAATAGCCGAGAGTTCCAACTGTGCGACCCCAAAGAGGTAAGGCAGTTTCCCAGACCCGCCAAGTTCTGCCCAGGTCTCCCAGGGTTCACCTTAGTCCCACCAGCACTTTGACTAGTGCTAGGCCCCGCCCCCAGCCTCGCCTTCTTCTCCAGCCTGCGGCTCTCCGCCTAACCCTCTGCAGACAGACCGGAACCCCGCCCCCGCCCCACCCATCCACCGTCTAGCCCCGCCCTCCCCAACCCTCTCCCGCCCTTTCGGACTAAGCCCGGGCTCCTCGCTAGGTGGCGCGGCTGTGGGGCGAGCGCAAGAGGAAGCCAGGCATGAATTACGAGAAGCTGAGCCGAGGTCTGCGCTACTACTACCGCCGCGACATCGTGCGCAAGAGCGGGGGGCGCAAGTACACTTACCGCTTCGGGGGCCGCGTGCCTGGTCTAGTCTATCCCGACCTTGTGGGAGGCGGGCTAGAAGCAACGACCCAATAAAAATACCCAATCAAGTCTCGTTGTGCTGTTTGCATCCTTCCCACTGATACAAACTACTTCTGCTTGGGAGCCTGTGCGCACCACCACAGCCACATCACACCCCCCGCCCCCGCCCCCCCAAAACCCCATGTGATCCCAGGAAAAACGATGACTAAAACAGACCCAAAACCCTAAGGGGAACTACTGAGTACCCGCTGTGTAATGGGACATGCAGAGGTTTCAAACTCAGTCCCCACTGCGCCTGCCTTGTGCTGGGACCTGCACAGGAATCAGACCCTATCACTAACTTTCCAGTTTACCTACTGTTCCCCTCTTGAAGAGAAGGCTTATATTCTTTAAAAAAGAGCCTACTGTAAAAAAAAGGGGGGGGCCTACTGTGTGCCTTCCCAGTGCTAGGGACCATCAAGGAATTAGACCTAGTGCTTGCCCCCTAAAGGCGTCTACTCCAACCCACGGTACACAGAATTCATACTCCAAGGAGAGCCTACCTGGATCGGGGAACTACTGAGCCTGAAAGAGAGCTCATTAAGTGGTCCTCCTGTGGGCCATGCTGGGGACTTAGCACTGACAAAGACAACTCTGGACCTTGCCCGTAGGAGGTTCACAGTCCAGTGAGGAGACAGAACCCCCCCCCCCCCGCCCCCACCAGACAGGGACAGCCCAGAGTGGTCAAGACTGGGTTGGGGGAACTCTGCAGGGGTAGAGGTGGCCCTCAAAGAGGGACCTGCCCTAGCCTGAGGCGGGAAGTTGGGGGTTGGTCAGGGAAAACTTACTGGAGGAGAAAAATAGCTGATTTAAGAAGTCAGGTAGGAAAAAAAAAGAAGTCAGATAGGCAAAGAAAGTTCCAGTCAGAAGAAATCAAAGGCCTGGAGGCAGATCTCACAGCACTGTTCAATGAATTAAAATATCAGCGTAGCTGGAGAGGGGACCATGAGTCAGTTCACAAAGTTCCAAGATGAAGGGCCCATGTGGGCCAAGGTAAGGGGCCTGGACTATGTCCTGAGGGCACAGGGGAGCCAGGGAGTTTAAGCAGGGAAGGGATTTGGGCTTCAGGAAGATCACATCGAAGGGGGTAATGAAGGTACATAAACAGGCAGCTCCACAAAACATTACAGCATTGAAGAACACAGAGCATAAGAAGCTCCCAACCCAGCTAGGCCTGGACACTGCACTCCCTGCACCCACATGAGAAGCTTTGGAGGCCAGACTGAGGGGAGGGACAATAACAGTTCTCTTTTTTTTAAGGTCGAGCCACAGTCTTTCATGGCTTCCTCTTCCAGTCTCCAGAAGCCCACTTTATTCACACAAAAAACTCACTCATTCCACAAATATTTATAGAGTAATCATACTATGTACCAGAAATGAAGTCGTAGAGATACAGTGATGAGTAAGAGACAAAAATCGCTCCTTTATGATGCTTCTATTATATTGAGGGAAACAAAAAGAGAGAGAGAGAGAGATAAACAATAAAAGGAAGTATATAGTAAGTTAGAAGATAAGTGCCTTGGAGAAATAAAGTAGGGAAGAAACTGACAAGATAGCAATTTTAAATATTTGGACTAAGAAGAACTCACTGATAAGGTGACATTTTAACAAAGACCTGCAGGACATGCTGGAAGGAGCCAGCTGAAAGAAAAGCATTCCAGGGCAAGGGGACAGCAAGACCCTCGGGGAAAATCAGCTTGCAGGTTTAAGGAACTGCTAGGAGGCCAGAGTAGCTGGAGCAGCAGCAGTTAGAGGAGATAAGGATCTGGTCCCATCACTTCCTGGAAAATAGAAAGGGAAAAGTGGAAGCAGTGACAGATTTTATTTTCTTAGGCTTCAAAATCACTGCCGATAGTGACTTCAGCCATGAAATTTTAATTTCTTTTAAGTCTTTCAAGACACTTTCTCCCTTGATGGAAAGCTATGACAAACCTAGACATCATATTAGAAAGCAGAGAATTGGCAGACAAAGGTCCAAATAGTCAAAGATATGGTTTTTCTAGTAGTCATGTATGGATGTGAGTGTTTGTGTGTTAGTTGATCACTCATGTCTGACTCTTTGTGACCTCGTGGACTGTAGCCCACCAGGCTCCTCTGTCCATGGGATTCTTCAGGCAAGAATACTGGAGTAGGTTTCCATTCCCTTCTCCAGGAGATCTTCCTGACCCAGGGATCAAACCCTGGTCTCCCACATTGGAGGGAGATTCTTTACCATCTGAGTCACCAGATGGATGTGAGAGTTGGACCATAAAGAAGGCTGAGTGCCAAAAAATTTATACTTTCAAACTGTGGTGTTGGAGGAGACTCTCGAAGAGTCCCTTGGACAGCAAGGACAGGGTCCCTCTGGCTGAGTGACCTGATTGCAGAGGGCAGCAGGGAAGCTTAGGGGTCAGGGAGTGGGCCACTGCAATAAACCAGGCTGCAGGTGCCAGTGACTTTGAATCAGAAGATTCTGGACATATTTTTAAGGCAGAGACAACAGCATTTCTTGATTGATCAGCTATGGGGTATGAGAGAAAGGAGTCAAGGACATGTCTGTAATCAGAAGTTGTCATTTGCAGAGATGGGTCAATTTCTGCTAGACACCTCACAGATCCAAGATAAAGTCATCCAAGAGTGATTTTAACTCTTAACCTCTCCTCTGTGAGGCAGGAATTTGGTTTCTGAGCTCTCAGTCACTCAAATCTTTGTTAATTTGTGCCCTCTAAGGTTTGGGGACATGCGAAGAGTCGACTCATTGGAGAAGACCCTGATGCTAGGAGGGATTGGGGACAGAAGGAGAAGGGGATGACAGAGGATGAGATGGCTAGATGGCATCACCGACTCGATAGACATGAGTTTGAGTAAACTCCGGGAGTTGGCAATGGACAGGGAGGACTGGCTTGCTGTGATTCATGGGGTTGCAAAGAGTCAGACATGACTGAGCGACCGAACTGAACTGAACTGAAGGTTTGGGGAAAGATAGTAATGAACAAGGAGGTGGAGTCTGGGCACCCTCATAGCGTGACAAACGACCCTGGGAGTAAAAAAATGATTTGTTTTCAATCCCCTAACAATTCAGTTCAGTTCAGTCACTCAGTCATGTCCAACTCCTTGCAACCCCATGGACTGCAGCACACCAGGCCTCTCTGTCTATCACCAACTACCAGAGTTTACTCAAACTCATGTCCAATGAGTCTTGAGTCGGTGATGCGATCCAACCATCTCATCCTCTGTCATCCCCTTCTCCTCCTACCTCCAATCTTTCCCAGCATCAGGGTCTTTTCAAATTAGTCAGTCCCTCAAATCAGGTGGCCCAAGTATTGCTTGGAGTTTCAGCGTCAACATCAGTCCTTCCAATGAATATTCAGGACTGATTTCCTTTAGGATGGACTGGTTGTATCTCCTTGCTGTCCAAGGGACTCTCAAGAGTCTTCTCTGACACCACAGTTTAAAAGCATCAATTCTTCAGCGCTCAGCTTTCTTTATAGTGCAATTCTCACATCCATACATGACTACTGGAAAAACCATAGCCCTGACTAGACAGACGTTTGTTGGCAATGTCTCTGCTTTTAAAATGCTGTCCAGGTTGGTCACAACTTTTCTTCCAAGGAGGAAGTATCTTTTAATTTCATGGCTGCAGTCACCATCTGCAATGATTTTGGTGCCCTCAAAATAAAGTCTGTCACTGTTTCCACTATTTCCCCATCTATTTGCCATAAAGTGATGGGACCAGATGCCATGATCTTAGTTTTCTGAATGTTGAGCTTTAAGCCAACTTTTTCACTCTCCTCTTTCACTTTCATCAAGAGGCTTTTTGGTTCTTCTTCAATTTCTGCCATAAGGGTGGTGTCATCTGCATATCTGAGGTTATTGATATTTCTCCCAGCAATCTTGATTCCAGCTTCTGCTTCCTCCAGCCCAGCATTTTTCATGATGTACTCTGCATATAAGTTAAATAAGCAGGGTGACAATATACAACCTTGATGTACTCCTTTCCTGATTTGGAACCAGTCTGTTGTTCCATGTCCAGTTTTAACTGTTGCTTCCTGACCTGCGTACAGATTTCTCAAGAGGCAGGTCAAGTGGTCTGGTATTCCCATCTCTTGAAGAATTTTCCACAGTGTGCAGTGATCCACACAGTCAAAGGCTTCAGCATAGTCAGTAAAGCAGAAATAAATGTTTTTCTGGAACTCTCTCGCTGTTTCGATAATCCAAAGGATGTTGGCAATTTGATCGTCGGTTCCTCTACCTTTTCTAAAACCAACTTGAATATCTGGATGCTCACAGTTCACGTACTGTTGAAGCCTGGCTTGAAGAATTTTTAGCATACTTTGCTAGTGTGTGAGATGAGTGCAATTGTGTGGTAATTTGAGCATTCTTTGGCAATTGCCTTTCTTTGGGATTGGAATGAAAACTAACCTTTTCCAACCCTGTGGCCACTGCCGAGTTTTCCAAATTTGCTGGCACTGAGTGCAGCACTTTCACAGAATCATCTTTGAGGATTTGAAATAGCTCAACTGGAATTCCATCACCTCCACTAGCTTTGTTCATAGCGATTCTTCCTAAGGCCCACTAAATCCATGCATTCCAAGATGTCTGGCTCTAGGTGAGTGATCACACCATCGTGATTATCTGGATCATGAAGATCTTTTTTGTACAGTTCTTCTGTGTATTCTTGCCACCTCTTCTTAACATCTTTTGCTTCTGTTAGGTCCATACTATTTCTGTCCTTTATTGTGTCCATCTTTGCATGAAATGTTCCCTTGGTATCTCTGATTTTCTTGAAATGATCTCTAGTCTTTCCCATTCCATTGTTTTCCTCTATTTCTTTGCATTGATTACTGAGGAAGGCTTTCTTAGCTCTCCTTGCTATTCTTTGGAACTCTGCATTCAAATGGGTATATCTTTCCTTTGCTCCTTTGCTTTTCACTTCTCTTCTTTTCACAGCTATTTGTAAGACCTCCTCAGACAGCCATTTTGCTTTTTTGCATTTCTTTTTCTTGGGGACTATCTTGATCCCTATCTCCTGTACAATGTTACGAACCTCCATCCATAGTTCTTCAGGTACTCTATCAGATCTAACCCCTTGAATCTATTTGTCACTTCCACTGTATAATTGTAAGGGACGTGATTTAGGTCATAACTGAATGGTCTAGTGGTTTTCCCTACTTTCTTCAATTTAAGTCTGAATTTAGCAATGAATAGTTCATGATCTGAGCCACAATCAGCTCCCAGTCTTGTTTTTGCTGACTGTATAGAGCTTCTCCATCTTTCACTGCAAAGAATATAATCTATCTGATTTCGGTATTGACCATCTGGTGATGTCCATGTGTAGAGTCTTCTCTTGTGTTATTGGAAGAGGGTGTTTGCTATGACCAGTGCGTTCTCTTGGCAAAATTTTATTAGCCTTTGCCCTGCTTCATTCTGCACTCCAAGGCCAAATTTGCCTGTTACTCCAGGTATCTCTTGACTTCCTACTTTTGCATTCCAGTCCCCTATAATGAAAAGGACATCTTTTTTGGGTGTTAGTTCTAGAAGGTCTTGTAGGTCTTCATAGAACTGTTCAACTTCAGCTTCTTCAGTGTTACTGGTTGGGGCATAGGCTTGGATTACCATGATATTGAATGGTTTGCCTTGGAAACAGAGATCATTCTGTCGGTTTTCAGATTGCATCCTATGACTGCATTTCAGACTCTTTTGTTGACTATGATGGTTACTCCATTTCTTCTAAGGGATTCCTGCCCACAGAAGTAGATATAATGGTCCTCTGAGTTAAATTCACCCATTCCAGTCCAGTTTAGTTCGCTGATTCCTAAAGTGTCGATGGTCACACTTGCCATCTCCTGTTTGACCACTTTCAATTTGCCTTGATTCGTGGACCTAACATTCCAGGTTCCTAGGCAATATTGCTCTTTACAGCATAGGACTTTGCTTCTATCACCAGTCACATCCACAACTGGGTGCTGTTTTTGCTTTGGCTCCGTCTCTTCATTCTTTCTGGTGTTATTTCTCCACTGATGTCCAGTAACATATTGGGCACCTACTGACCTGGGAAGTTCATCTTTCAGTGTCCTATCTGTTGGCCTTTTCATACTGTTCATGGGGTTCTCAAGGCAAGAATACTTAAGTGGTTTGTCATTCCTTTCTCCAGTGGACCACATTTTGTCAGAACTCTCCACCATGACCCGTCTGTCTTAGGCAGCCCTACATGGCATGGCTCATAGTTTCATTGAGTTAAACAAAGCTGTAATCCATGTGATCAGATTCGTTAGTTTCCTGTGATTGTGGTTTTCAGTCTGCCCTCTGATGGAGGATAAGAGGCTTGTGGAAGCTTCCTGATGGGAGAGACTGACTGATCAGGAAACTGAGTCTTGTTCTGATGGGCGTGGCTATGCTCAGCAAATCTTTAATCCAGTTTTCTGTTGATGGGTGGAGCTGTGTTCTCTCCCTGCTATTTACCTGGGGTCAAACTAACAATTGGCCCCATAATAATCATAGAGATTTTTGTGTTTAGTTCAACTATGCTTCCTCAACCCTAAATAGAAGTACCTGGCACTGAATAAATATTCAATAAGTAATTCTTGCACAAATAAGAGCGTTTCTGCTGGAATATTTTCCGCAGGACCACGCTCCTGCCAACTCCAGGACCCAGAACCCCTTTCTCCTAGTTAAGAGAGAGAGATGATCAGGCCCCGTCAATACCTTGGAACAGAGTCCACAGCTTGGAACAGCTCGGAAAGGTACCTACCAAGTGCCACGCAAGCTTACGATTGGGCCGAGAATGAGGATGAACAGGCGTTCGGCCCAATAGGAGGTTGGAATTCTCAAGTATGGGCGTGGCCTGAACTGCTCCAGGGACGGCGCTCTTGCCGTGCGGAAGACTCCTCTGTGCGCTGCTTCGTCCCGCTTCCGGCCTACCATTTTTCCGCTTCCGGTCCGGTACTGGCGTCTTTGCTGAGGGTCACATTGAGCTTCCAGCGACTTCAGGGGCATCTTTAGGTGAGTCTTGAGGGCTCGGGACCGTGGAACCCCATCCTGGAGGACTGAGGATCCCTACTGGTAAATGACATGAGTTTTCCGGCCGGCGGTGGCAGACCTCCCGGATCCCTGGGGTCGTTTCAATTATTAATTGTAGCTGACGATTATTTGGTTTTTCTCGGATGCCTAGAACTTTCAAAGCGATTTATATTGATTCATTTAAGCTTCCCTCCAACTCTATGAGATAGGGCCTGTGATTATCTCTTTTAGCTAGGAGGCAACTGAGGCTTAGATACTACGCAGTTTAGCTAGCGATCAGGATTTGAAATCATTAGGACTGCATTGCTCTTAATCACCAGGCCTCAGGCATTTCTCTCCCCGGCCCGTGACCCCCGAGGCTTGGCTGGGCTGCATCCTGGCTTCTGGTGACTCCCCACCCCCACACCCCCGCCCCTTGCACTTTCGAGGGGCTGCAGCGTCATCCCCAGTCCTCCCTTACTCCCGAAATCAGGTGGAGATGGCCTTCAAAACAGTTCTTGAGACCTCGTCTGTGTCACCGCGTCTAATGTTCCATATCCTCTGCTCCCGGAAATACACTACTCCGGTGCCCAAAATCCTTACACTACCCTGGGTCACTTGAATTTATTACTGGTCTACTTAACTTCTGTGTATTACCACGACTCCGCGAATAATATGGAATAGAGGCGGTGTCAGATTCCCTGATGAAAACCATGTGTCACCTCATAAAAGATTATGGGTCAGGTTTTTAACGCTAGGTCCACAGAATGGATGGAACTCAAGGGATGCTCGTACGTGAATCGAGGGAAATTTACATTTGTATTTTTGCCAGTTTACCAGTGATATGTAGCATTTCCTTCGCTTGGGAATGGAGGCAGTAGCGGTGGTATTTGGCATCATCTGTGACTTTATCAACAGTAAAAATCACAGGTCATCATATCATATATCCCATTATGTTTGCAGATTTCACAGCATAACTCTTTTCAGGCATGATTATTTTGAAACTGATAGTTCATAAATCCTCAGCTACATGTAATTGGTTTTCTCTGCGATCCTGTGCAGTTTTTAAATGCACTGAAACATTCGGAGAAAGGGTTCATTAGACTCCTGAGGGCTTCATGGCACCAATAGAGATTAAGAAACTTTGCAGTGTAGGTTATGTTAGTGATGGAGTGCACCTCCACCCCATGTGTGCAGTATGACCTTGGGAAGTTGCTTAAACACCCTGTCTCTTGTCTGTGAAGCAGTGATAGTAATAGTTCCTGTCTTTTAGAGCAGCTTTAGGAGTAAAGCTTCCTTGCCTATAGTAAGCACTCAGTGAATATCAACTAGTGTTATTTTGGCCTGGTTTTTTTTTACCAAGAAATTGTCTACCCCCACACATCCTGCTGTGACTTCCATACCTGATGTGTTCTTGCCCAGCCCTTCACCTCTGTATGTTGAAAGGAAGGGGGTATTGGCTTGTTCACACCCAGCCCATTCTTCTCTGTCAGGCCTCCACTGGGCCTGGGTGGGCTGACAGCCCCGTGTCCAGGCCCCTGAGGACCTCTGCCAGAATCTGCTCTCTTTCCTTCTAGGAGTCAGCACTATGGCAGAAGACATCAAGACCAAAATCAAGAACTACCAGACTGCTCCTTTTGATAGCCGCTTCCCGAACCAGAACCAGACCAGGAACTGCTGGCAGAACTACCTGGGTGAGCAGGACTTGGGGAGGAGGGGGCAGTGTTGAGCTTCCCCTGATCGCTCACCTCATGTCGCTTACCTCTTGCCTCCTCATAGCCTCTTCTCTTTCTTTCTGAACATCCTGCTTCACGGGGCCCATGCCCCTCATCACCACCTGTGCTCAAGATCTGACCTAGGGTCACAAACATTGGATCCCATAGTGATTCCCCGCCCCCAACCCCAAGATGTGTATATGTCTGTCTGTATGGAATGTAACATAGGAAGTACGTAAACCATAATGTACAGCTAAAGGAATAACTCTAAATTGAATCCTCCATGTGATTATAATCTGGATACTGCCAGTCCTCTGAGCTCCCCTGCCTGCTGCATGCCATCTCTTGAAAGCACCACTCTGCTCTCCCCACTACAGTTGTAGCCCCACAGACTTAGGGCAGTAATATTTTGGTTTTATCACCGCTTTCAGGTTGCCTGTTTGTGAACTTTATAAATACTGTATGTTGTCTTATGCTTGGATTTCTTCATTCAGTAGTTAGGAAGATTCTTCAATGTTGTGGCATATATTTTGCTCATTTTTATTGCATACAGTTCTCCAACATTTCATTCATGAACACTGGTGTGGTTTCCAGTTTGGGGCTCATATGAATGATGCTGCTATAATTTATGTAATTTGATGTCTTTGTGAATGCTTTCTCTCTTAGGGAGTGTACCCAGGAGTGTAATACTTGGAGTAATCTTTGAATTAATTTCCAACTATTAAAAACCAGATTATCCCCCTCCTTTCTCCTCTCCTGGATGCCAGCATCTTAGCATCAAGACCATCTTCCCCTTCTCTTGTCCTGGTTCTGGACTTCCATAATCCCCAACACACTTCTCAAGTTGCCCTGTTGTTCCTGACCCGGAAGTTCCAAGTTGAATAGTAGTTCTTTTTCTTTTTTTCTTAGCTACTCTGGGTCTCGTTTGTAGTGCACAGGCTAGGCTTTGTTGCCCTGTGGGATCTTAGTTCTTCCACCAGGGCACGAACCCCGGCCCCCTTAATGAATGGAAGGTGGATTCTTAACACCAGGGAAGTCCCAGACAGTAGCTCTTTATGGATTGCAAAATAAGCTTAGTGTGGTGTGTCCAGCCCTTTTCAGTACTACACTTGTAAGGATATGCTTTCTTTGTGAAACTTGGAAGTTGGGGGGATTCGTGTAACTGGTTGTGAAGCAAAAAGTATTCCTGTGAGTTTTGATCAGAAATGTGTTCCAGCCCTTGGTCTGGGCTGACCCTGATCCCTTTTCTTCACAGACTTCCACCGCTGTGAGAAGGCAATGACCGCTAAAGGGGGTGACGTCTCCGTGTGCGAATGGTACCGGCGTGTGTACAAGTCCCTCTGCCCCATATCCTGGGTAGGTGCCTCCTCCTGGGGCCCATGGGGTGGGGTTTTCGCCAAGGGGCATATGGCGACTTGGTGGGAGCTTATCTGTGAGGGGCAGAGGGAGGACAAGGCTTCACACCGGCCATGGATGCACCTTTGCTTCTTCGTAGAATCGCCCCCCTTTCTTCCTTTCACCAGGACTCTCCACCAGCCAGGCTCTCAGCCAAGGCAGCCAGGTCCATCTCGCCCGGGTGCTCCGCGAGTACATGCCCTATCCCTTTGGAGCTCATCTGCTTTTGGAGTCTTGTCCTTTCTTTGGACATTTCCTTGGAACATTTCCAAATGTATATAAAAGTAGAATAATTAAGTGACCCCAAATATACCCATCACCCAAACTGAGTAGTTAGTTCATGATTTCTCCACGTCTCCTCCATCTATCCCCACCCCACCCCCTGTTTTCTTTGGCTGCACTGGGTCTGTGTTGCAGCACACGGGCTCTTCATTGTGGCATGCGAGGGGGCTTCTCTAGTTACAGGGCACAGGCTTGGTTGTCCAACCAAGGATCGAACCTGAGTCCCCTGCACTGGAAGGCAGATTCTCAACCACAGGACCAGTAGGGAAGTCCCATCTGTCCTTTTTATATCTTTCCTTGGCTGGAGTATTCTGAAGCGAATCCCAGATATGTCATTTCACCCCTGCCTACTTCAGTGTGCATCTCTAAAACTAGGGATGCAGTAAGGCAGTCTTCTAGGCCTGATCTGACCAGACCTGTTGTTACACTCTGCCATACCCTCTTTTTTTTTTAAGTAAAATATTACTTTATTTCATCAAGTCGAAGACCCCATTGACTACAGGAAACACTTAGAGATGTTTAAATCTTTTTTTTTTTTTTTTTTAATGCCGGAAATAAATGTGACAAGCATGCTAATTTCAGAGATGTTAAAATGAAAAAATGTATCTTAAAATCAGAATATGATATTACAAAACTAACAATGCTCATTTTTAAAAACAAATACGAGCAATACAGTAAAATAAAAATTAGATCTACTTGTGCTCCTCAGTCCCCCTCTCCCCTTAGGTAACTATTGTTAGCAGATTCCTTTTTCTCTGTATACATTTATCATTCATAAGCCTATGGAACTTCTGTGGAAGGATGGGTCACACTGTATAGTCTGTCCCTATGTCTTGCTTTGACTTATCAACATGTTTTGAGCCTTTTTTTTTAAAAACAACAGTACATATAGATCCACCTCATTTTTGTTTGTTTCTTTCCTTTTTTAAAAAATTTTTGGCCATGCTGCATGGCATGTGGAATCTTAGTTTCCCAACCAGGGATTAAACCCTCACATCCTGTAATAGAAGCACAGAGTCTTAATCACTTGACTGCCAAGGAAATTCTTAATATACAGATGCTTTTATTCAACTGGTCCCCTTTAATTGAGATTATGTTCCCATTTTTCAGTGTTTTAAACATCCTTTATGTGCATCTTTGGGGACTGTTTGTTGCGAACAGATTGCCTTAATGCACTCTTCCTCAACTTGTTTGGTACCTCACACCTCTCCAGCCGCACACTCTTAAGTGCCTTTGCATACCCACTCCCCTCTCAGGATTTCTCCTTGTCCCTATGTGATCTTGGGTACAATCCATCTTCCAGCCTCTGGGCCTGCGTTGGATGGGTACACACTGGCCCAGGTGCTAGGAAATGTGCTTCTGGACCCACTGCTGCCCCATATCCCAGTCCCTGGCACCAGGGCCTGCCCTTCCCTGGGGATCATCAGATTCTGTGGTCCCTCCTCAAGCACTCACTGTATGTGCCTTCTTAGCCCTTCTTAGGACTGGATATGAATACTTTTTTTTTTTTAACACACTGTTTATACCCAGCAGCCCTGACTTCTTTGTTCCAGAAATTGGTGACACAAAAATAACTGTTTTGTTAATGCTATTATTTTTGTTTTTTATAAGAATTAAACCACTTCATAAAAACTTAAATAGAGAAAGGGGAAAAAATTGTTCCTCATCCTCCTGATCTGGCTGATCATAATGTAACATCTTCCAAGTGTTTCCTATGTGTTTTTAAAAATTAGTCTCTAACCCCAAAATGTGTATTTGGAGAAGAATGGGGGTAAGAGTCCAGCACTTTTCCTGTATGAGCATTTAAAATATTTTTGCTAATCAGCTTTTCTCTTTTTCTTTTTTGCCACATTTTGAGGCTTTCAGGATCTTAGTTTCACCACTGGGGATTCAATCCCGGCCCCCACAGCAGTGAGAGCCCTGAATCCTAACCACTAGGCTACCAGGGAACTGCCTTTTATTTTCCAGTGTTAAAACATTTGTAGTTTCTCCATGAAAAATTCAGTGGCTTTTTGGAAAGCTTCAAAACAAATTTTTATAGTGTAGAAAGTGGAAATCTCCTAAGTCATCCCCTTTCTGAATCCAAAGTTAACTTCCCTTCAAAATTTGGTATAAATCTTCCACTTCCTTTTCTGTGTGTTAATGTTTGTATAGATGTGGGTGTATGTTTATATGCTTTTAAAATACAGTTATGGATCATACTTGAGATACTGTTTTATCTTTGGCTTTTTTACTTTGTTTTATTTTCGTGTCAGTACAACCTGCTCAATTATTGGGTAGCCATTGTCTTTCATAGTTAAAAAAATAGTTTCTTCCCCTTTAACTGGACTCAGTCTTTTTTCACTATTTTAAATGATACTGCGGTGTACAGTTCCACTACAGGAAATATTTTGCATCTCCTTTCCGTGAAGCGAGATTATTGAGCAAAGGCTAATTTGCCAAAGGGTCAGATCAGCCTGGTCCTTCAATATAAAAGAGAGTGGGGAGTGGTAGATAGTGCTCAGTGTTGGTGGTCCTGTAGTCTGGTCCAGTCGCTTTTAAGATCCATCCTGAGGTAGGATCTTTCAAAATGAAAAAAATCATACTGCAGATATGGCCTTTTCACCTCCACATCCTGTAAAAATGTGTACAAGGACATCCACTGCAGAGTGATTTGTAATGGGGAACATTCGGAAACACGTTAAATAAATGGATATTCATCTTGATCTATATGACAGAATACAGAAAGAGCTCTAAGACTCATGAAAAAAGCAAGTTGCAGGACAGTTTAAGTACAGAGTATTTGTAATGTATGGTATATGTGTGTGTAAATAAAACAGGCACTTACTGAAGGCACTTACATGTTGTAAGTATTTTATGTCATAAAAGGGCAAACATGCTAAAAACAGATAGGTCCTTTTATCAGGATCGTCATTTTACAGAATTGGAAACTGGACCCCTGAAAGGTTGAGTGATTTGCTTGAGGAGAGCACAGCTGGGAAGTGATGGAGTTGGGGTTCAGGTTGTCTTCCTTGTCCGTGCACTTATCCATTGCCTCTACTGTATCGCCTGTGAGTGTGCATGCGTGTATAAAAATGTGCTTCTGACTGCCTGTAGGAGTGCAGAGCATTAGTTCTAGGTAGTGTTAACAGTTTGCTGTGGGCCTTTCTGTTATGTTTCATAGGTGTGCACACATACATGAGCAATAGTGGGTCACACTGTATAACCAGTTTGGACCTTTTTGCACTTGATTGTATATCTTGGAGATGCATTCCTGCTGAAGTATAGATAGCCTCTTTTTGACCTTGGGTTCCTCAGGCAGGGCACAGTCACAGTCCTGAAGCTCTGTATACATGTCTCCCCATGGACAGCTCTTCTGTGAGTCTGCCTGGTATGCCTCTCTACCCACCCTCCACCTCCTCTCCCTGTAGCGCATCAGCTCATTCAGGGCGTTGATTTTTGTCCTTCTGGGTCACTGTTAGTCCCCTGGCTCCTGGAACAGCTGCCAGTATTGGCACATAGCAGGTTCTGGGGTTACTTGTTGACTGAACAGGTGGGCAGACTAAAGAAGGCAAAGAAGTCCACCCATCTGGTTTCCCTGTGGAGGAAGGGAATAACACTGGCTGTCTATCTACAGGTGTCAGCTTGGGACGACCGCCGGGCAGAAGGCACGTTTCCTGGGAAGATCTGAACTGGCTCCATCCCACCTCCTCTGTTCTCCGTCCTTCTCCCCCGTGGTGAAGGGGGACCTGGGTATATGGTGATCCCCACCCTGGGATCCTGAATCATGGTTTAACTAATAATAAATGCTCGTTGGAAACATGTAAGGCTGTGTATGTGTAAAAGAGCTGGATGATGGGGCCAGAAGCTGGGGCAAAATTAGTACCATGATCAGTAAAGGGGACTGAATTCAGGGTGGGGTTTTTTGTTCTTTATTTCAGTTTTTCTTTGAATAAACTTTTACCACCTCTTCTTTACCAGACAATAGAGTGAATGATTATACAAAATAACTTCAAGTTACTGTATGTGCTAAAATTTATCCATATGTTCTGCTTTGTTATCTACAGTTTTTAAAAACTTGTATTTTGAATCACACGAAAATAGTATAATAGAAACTATCACCTAGCTTCAGCAGTGATCAACAAATGACCAGTGAGTTTCATCTCAGCTGCTCCTCTTTACTAGGTTATTTTATTTAGTTATTCCCACCCCACCCAGGTTGTGGGATCTTAGTTCCCCAACCAGGATTGAACCTAGACCCTTGACAATACAAGTGCCAAGTCCTAATCATTGGACCACGAGAGAATTCCTTATCTAGATAATTTTAAAGCAAATACTGGAGATCATATTTTATCTAGAAATAAGTAAGGTACAGATTTATTTTAAACAATAATAATTACATCTAAAAACTAAGAAGTTCTTAATATTGTCTAATAAGCAGGCTAATGTGCAATGTGTAATTTCTCCCAGTTTTCTAGGCCTCCTGTATTGTGTTGATCATAGTGACAATTGGAAGTCATTTAAGTAGACCAAGTTAAGAAATGTCCTTTCTTGACATCCCCAAAGGAATTGTCACACAACAGTACAAAATATCATCCACTACAAACTTGCCAATAGGGAATTCCTCAGACAGCGTGACTGCTAGCATGCCATGTTGTGGTCAGATTGGTGTTTTCCCGGTCAGTCTCATGTCCGGCTCTTTGTGACCCCATGGACTGCAGCACGCCAGGCTTCCTTGTCCATCACCAACTTCCGGAGCTTGCTCAAACTCATATCCATTGAATTGGTGATGCCATCCAACCATCTCATCCTCTGTCGTCCCCTTCTCCCCTGTCTTCATCCTTTCCCAGCATCAGGGTCTTCTCCAATGAGTCAGTTCTTCACATCAGGTGGCTAAAGTATTGGGGAGTTTCAGGTTCAGCATCAGTCCTTCTAATGAATATTCAGGACTGATTTCCTTTAGGATGGACTGGTTGGATCTCTGCAGTCCGAGGGACTCGAGTCTTCAACACCAAAGTTCAAAAGCATCAGTTCGTTGGCACTCACCTTTCTTTATAGTCCCAACTCTCTCATCCATACATAACTACTGGGAAAACCATAGCTTTGACTAGATGGACTTTTGTCAGCAAAGTAATGTCTCTTGCTTTTTAATATGCTGTCTAGGTTGGTCACAACTTTTCTTCCAGAGAGCAAACGTCTTAATGTCATGGCTGCAGTCACCATCTGCAGTGAATTTGGAGCCCGAGATAATAAAGTCTGTCTCTGTTTCCATCGTTTCCCCATCTATTTGCCATGAAGTGATGGGACCAAATGCCATGATCTTAGTTTTTTGAATGTTGAGTTTTAAGCCAGCTTTTTCACTCTCTTTCATCAAGAGGCTCTTTAGTTCTTCACTTTCTGCCACAAGGGTGGTGTCATCTGCATATCTGAGGTTATTGATATTTCTCCCAGCAGTCTTGATTCCAGCTTGTGCTTCATCCAGCCCAGCATTTTGCTTGATGTACTCTGAATATAAGTTAAATAAGCAGGGAGACAATAAGTGGTGGTTTTACAAACTTACGTTAAAAAGAGCAGGGAGATGATTCTCATATTGAGGAACAATGGCCCTGTGAGAGTGCTCCTGAAATGGCCATCCATGAGGAGGAGGGGCTGTAAACCAATGGGCCTGGTGCACACAGAGAAACTAGAAGCTTCTGGGATGTGTTGGGAATAGGAAAGATTGTAAACATGGTGAAATTTCAAATGAATACAGTCCAGTGAAAAACCAAGATGTAGGACTTCCCTTGACCCCACTCACCCAGTCTGCCCAGAGACTGCCACCATGAGCAGTTTGAGAGATTGCCCAGAGACATAAAT
This sequence comes from Odocoileus virginianus, assembly GCF_023699985.2. Classification (NCBI taxonomy): domain Eukaryota; kingdom Metazoa; phylum Chordata; class Mammalia; order Artiodactyla; family Cervidae; genus Odocoileus; species Odocoileus virginianus. The sequence goes on along the minus strand of NC_069693.1, from coordinate 15,093,987 downwards.
ACTGATTCTGTCTATAGTTGATTTGATGAGGATTGATCCAGCTCTCCATTTCCTCTTTGATCTCCCACTGCTCATGTGCTCTTGCAGTTCCTACTGCACTGCTCTTCATTGTGACAGGAACTGTGAGGTAATGAGAAGGTCAATGCACTAGGCTGGTTCCAACCTCAAGGTCTGCACCTGTCCCTTGCTCTGTCTGCAGTGCTTTCCCACGAGCTAGCTAGCCACTTGGCTTGCTCCCTCCTGCATTCAGCTCTTCCCCCAGTACCATGAAGTGAGCTCTTGCCTGACCACTTGACCTACCAATTCACCTCCACACACAGGGATTTCCCTGGCGGTCCAGTGGTTAGGACTCCATGCTAACCGCCAAGAGAATTGGAATCCTGCAAGAAGGGCCAAAAAAAACAAAACCCACACTTTTCAGCCCTCACCCCTTTTGTTTCTTAAGCACTTGCCACTGATATTCCCTGCATTTTATCCCTTGATAATCATCTCCCCACCACTAAAACATAATTTCCACAAGGGCAAGGAATATGTATATTCTGTCTTCATCTTATTGCCTTGTTAGTGGGGGCCACTATTTGTCTCCTCTGGAAAGGTCTGGCAGGTGACCTGTGGGATGATACTAGTTCCACCACGACAGCCTTGCACAGTACAGTATTGTTAACTTGTAAGCACAGTGTTGGACAGCAGACCTTTAGAATTTATTCATCTTGTATAACTGAAATTTTATATCCATTGATTAGTAATTCCTGCATTTTCCTCATCACACCCCAGCCCCTGGCAATCACCATTCTACTCTCTGCTTTAATGAGTCTGACTATTTTCCTCCTTTTTTAAAAAATATTTTTATTTATTTGGCGGTGCCAGGTCTTAGTCATAGCATGTAGGATCTACTTCCCTGACCAGGGATCGAACCCAGCCCCTCTGCAATGGGAGCATGGAGTCTTAGCTGTTAGACCACCAGGGAAGTCCCTTCATTACCTATGATAAGTGGAATTATGCACTGGTTGTTGTTCTGTGACTGGTTTATTTCATGTAGCACCAGGCCCTCTAGGTTCAACCATGTTATGTATTGCAAGATTTCCTGCCTTTCTAAGGCTGAAGGCTATTCCATTGTATATATAGATCATGCTCCCTCTGTCAGGAATGTTCTTTTCTGCCCTTTATCTGCCAGTCCCAGTCTCCTCCTCCAATGTCCCTTCCTCCAGGAAGCCTTCCTCTACACCCTTGGCTGGGTTGGACACTTCCTTTGGATTCACATGTTCCCTTTTGTTTTCCCCATGGCGGCCCTGACCTCTTGGCCTGAGCTTCCTCCCTCGGTCACTCTGGCATCCCCTTGACCATGCTGAGCTATCACTCTCTGGTTACTGTCTGTCCACACAACTCCCCCCACCCCCCACCCCACCACCAGCCCCTTCCGTGAGCTTGTGAGGGCAGGGACAGAGCCATCTTGATCACCGCTGTGTTCCCAGCCTTGCCTCCCACAAAACTGGGAGAAAATTCAGTATGTGCATCAGATCCTTAGTGCTTAGTTCAGGCCTGATCACATACTTGGTGCTCAATAAATCTGAGAAACAAAAAAGGTCTTCCCTGGTGGTCCAGTAGCTAAGAGTCCGAGCTCCCAATGCAGGGGGCCTGGTTCGATCCCGGTCAAGGAACTAGATCCCACATGCTGTAGTGAAGAGTTTGCCTGCTGCAACTAAAGATTCTACATGCCAAAACTAAGACCTTGCACAGCCAAATAAATAAATATTTAAAAAAAGAAAGAAAAAGGCCTTTTGACCACCCTGCCTCCCACATGCCGCAACTAAGACCTTGCACAGCCAAATAAATAAATATTTTAAAAAAAGAAAGAAGAAGTCCTTTTGACCACCCTGCCCTCATGCTTTCCTCCTCGCTTCACCACCTCACAGCACGTCCTAGTCTTCCCTGACTCCTCTCTCTACCCCTGCTTCCCTTCCTCTCTCCCCATCAAGCTGCCCTTCACACTGGCCCCATTCAGCTCTGAAGCTTCACTTTCTTGGGCGTAATGCCCACCTTTCACACCCCTACCCGTGAATGTCAGGTCTCCCCTTGCTCAGCTGACCCAAAGGAACACCTGAGATTTCAGCCTCTCCTTATCACCTTGGCACCCAAACTTCAGGTTTCAGAATGTTGCTAAGTCTGTGTACCTCTGTTCTGCCATTGATGGCGTTTTTCTATATCCTCTTTGATAAGTTCATTTGGAAAGGAAATTTTAACCTATGACGTATTCTTGCAAAAAAAATGGATGAAGTAGAGCCACATAAGTGATGTATAAATCTCAAAAGCGTAATGCTGAGGTGCAAAACAAATCAATTGCCTGTAGCACAAGACACAATTTATGTAAAGTTTGTCCCAAAATCTAAAACTGTTCTATACACAGACATAGAGAACAAATGCGTGGACACCAAAGGGAGGAAGGGGGTTGGGATGAATTGGCAGATTGGGATTGATTTATATACACTTAGATACACTACTTGGAGAAGGAAATAGCAACCCACTCCAGTACTCTTGTCTGGAAAATTCCATGGATGAAGGAGCCTGGTAGGCTATATAGTCCATGGGGTCGCAAAGAGTCGGACGTGACTGAGCAACTTCACTCACTCATATACACTCTTGTGTATAAAATAACTAATGAGAAACTACTGTATAGCTGACAGAACTCTACTCAGAGAACTGTGGTAACCTAAATGGGAAGGAAATCCAAAAAAGAGGGGCTATATGTATACATATAGCTGATTCACTTTACCCTACAGCAGAAACTGACACATTATAAAGTAACTATACTCCGATAAAAGAAAGAGCTATTCTATACATCGTTGATGAATACATGCATATATATTAAAAATATGAAAGCATGCATAGGAGTAGAAACCCCAAACACTAACAAACATTTGAAAAGATGCTCAAAATCCTCAGTCATAAAATGGAGTAAGAATGGAAATAACGGCATGTATCACTTTATACCAAATTACTCTTGTCAAAAACTAGAAAGCTGAGTAATGTCAAGCGTGAATGGTGAAGGAAGGATACAAGAACCCTCAGGAACTGTTGGTTGGAGTGTTAAAGGGGACAGGCATTGTGGAAACTGCCTCATACATACCCAGGACACAGAAACTCTGATCCCTAAGAAAGAGACACAAGCATCTATCTACAGGGTCACACGTGAGGGTGCTTATTGCAGCATTATTTACAGTGGGAATGGTGGAGGTGGCGGAGTTGGAAGTAGCCTGGCTGTCCTCTCTGGGGAGGAGACAGTGAACTGTGAGGGATTCGCCAGAGGTGTCCCAAGCAACCATCAGAAGCCACGGACTCAATGAACCCAGAGTAACAGTGATGGACCTTAATAAAACTAGTGCTCAGCAAGAAAAATAAGACTAAGATAAGCTATTAACACGATCATGGGGAGATAAATTAGAACAGGCATGTGCTGGACACAATGGTACTCATTTTACAAGAACTCACTCAACAACAACAAAAAATACTATATGAACACATTAGAATGTTTGTCAGTAGCAGGTGGGGCACCAAAAGAGACTGGGATATGGAGATTGAGGGAATACATAAAATTTTTTTGAATTTTTGTTATTGGGCAGTTACACGTGTGATCTGTTCGTGTAGCCTGTTCTTGTTTCAGCTGAAGTGGTAGTGGTGGTTTAGTCAGTAAGTCATGTCCAACTCTTTGTGAACCCACGGGCTGTAGCCCACCAGGCTCCTCTGTCCATGGGTTTCTCCAGGCAAGAATACTGGAGTGGGTTGACCTTTCCTCCTCCAAGGGATCCTGACCCAGGGATGGAACCCCCATCTCCTGCAGAGCAGATGGATTCTTTACCGTCTGAGCCACTGGTGAAGGCCAGAATGCATTAAATTTAAATCAAGAGATGTCCTGTGGGGGATTATGAACTATAAACTGAGGGTGTGGGATTAATGCAAACCACAACACCTGCAATCTAAAAAGGAAGACAAGGGAAGGGATGTGGAGGAGGAGTCCCACATTAAGTAGTGAAGTTGTCTCTGGGCAGGAGGTGATTTCAAAGGCCATCTGCGGTGTGTGCACCTTAAAAAACCATCTGCAGTGAATACAGTAAAATAGACTTGACAAAGCTGGGAGGTGAGGGTGTTGGTGTCAGTTACATGATCTCTAGGTTTTCTTGTATACTGAATATTTTATAATAAAATTTGAGAAAACTTTCCTTTCACCACTGACCAGGGAAAACAAAACACATCAGAAAGACTGGTTAGAAGTGGCTCATTTTCATATAACTTTTATGTCATATCGTGGCATTTTATTTTCTGTTCATGGAGCACCTAAAATTATCTTGTGTGCCTTCTTTGGAAAACACCACTTTTAACATGTCAAATATGTTTCTTTTGAAAGGATCTACCCTCTTTATTTATTTTTGTCTGTGTTGAGTCTTCATTGCTGTGAGTGGGCTTTCTCTAGCTCTTCACTGTACAGGGTCTTCTCACTGTGGTGGTTCCTCTTGTTGCAGAGCGCAGGATCTAGGCACACAGGCTTCAGTAGTTGCGTCTCATGGGCTCTAGAGCACAGGCTCTAGCAGGCTCTAGAGCAATAACTTAGTTGCCTCAAGGCATGTGGAATCGTCCCAGAACAGGGATCGAACCTGTGTCCCCTGCATTGGCAGGCAGATTTTTTTTTTTTTTTTGGAAGGCAGATTCTTAACCACTGGACCACCAAGGAGGTCTGGATCTACCCTCTTTAGAAGGCATTGGAATAAAAAAAAAAAAACAGAAAAATGCACTTATCGTGAGGGTACTGCTTGATGAATTTTCAATCTGAACACACTTGCGCAACTGGTGTCCAGATTCAGAAAGAGAAGTCCCTTTCCTGTCCCCTCCAGTCACATCCCAAGGGTAACCACTCCCTGACTTTTATCACTCTCTTGCTTTTGCCTGTTCTGGAACTTCCTATCTAGAATCATATAGTGGTAGTCTTTCAAGTGTGGCTTTTTTCATTTAGAGTAATGCTTTTGAGATTTATCCCTGTGGTGGCATGTATCCATAATTCAGCCCATCTTGCTGTTGAATAGTATCTGGTGTATGCATGTACCATCATGGACTCATCCAGCCTCCTGTTAAGGGGCATTTGGGTGGTTTCCAATGTGGAATACATTCACAGCATCCAGTAGATGGAAGTGGGGGAATTCCCAAGGACAAATGGCTGGATCATGTGTAGGTGTATGTCATCTTAAGATCTTGGCATTGTGGTTTTTATCATCAGCATTCTGAACATCTGAGTAATTAGCACTTCAAATTTTCTTGCTTTGGAGACTAGCTTATATAATAATAAGAAACAATAGTGAAAATTCAAGCTTGACATCAAAATACACTGGGTTCTTGTTTCAGAAGAAAATAGATCCCTTTTATGACAGGTGACATATTAATGCCCCCACTGACAACAACTTTTTGGTTTTATTAGACTTTTTATATAACATCCAATTACTTATAGTTATGAACTATTTGAAAATAAAAATATTTCATATTATCAGCATGGCCCTATTATTTTTCAAGTTATTTTATTTTATTTTGCAAGTTATTTTAGCTAAAACTTATAAAATGTATTTGACAGGTTATATACATTATTTTAATGTTCTCCTTAGTCCTTAATATAGATGTAAGTCAACAGAGAAAAACTATTTTAAATGTGAAGTGGATTGACTAAAAATCACATTATCCATTTTAACTGGAAAACATCTCTTGTGTCTTATTACCAAGCTAGTATCTTTTCTTTTTTTTTTTTAGCTGCCGCGCTTGTGGGATCTTACTTCCATGTGCGCGCGTGCTAAGTCGCTTCAGTCCTTTCCGATTTCCGACCCCACGGACTGTAGGCCACCAGGTTCCTCTGTGCATGGCTTGCATTTTCCAGGCAAGAATACTGGAATAGGTTGCCATGACCTCCTGCGGGGGATCTTCCTGACGCAGGAATCGAACCAGCGTCTCTTACATCTCCTGCTTTGGCAGGCGGATTCTTTACCACTAGCGACACCGGCAGATCCAAGCTGAACCCCCTGCATTGGAAGCCGTGGATTCTTAAACACGAGACCACCAGGGCAGTCACACCAAGCCAGTATCTTGACAATGGAATTTTAAGTCGCGTTTGTTTGCCCATTTCTCACACACTGGGGGAGCCAAAACCCAGAGAGAAAATCCAGCAAGAGCGCCAGCTCTCGGGGTTGAGAAGTTCTGGAGGACAGAGTCCAGGCCACCATTTTCGCCTGCGGAATGGGCCTGTGTGCCACTGAGGGGCGCCATCGGAGGGACCGCGGGCCTCTCTCGAACGCGGCTGGAGAGGCGCCTTCGCCCGCGGCACACCTGGCGGGAAGACTTCCTTTGCAGACGTCCCAGCCCTCAGATCCCACCGCTGCCCAGGAAAGCGATGCGATGGTACCCATTCTGCAGATGGGCAAATGCACACGCCAGGTCGCGCGGCACGGAGTAGGCGGAACTGGGATTGGAACCTAGGTCTTTGATTCCGCAGACTGAAGACATTTCCAACCATGGCTCCTCCTCGCCGTGACCTTGCTTCGTCAGCGCGTGTGTGGTGATGGGGTACGGGGGGTGTGGGGGGCTCCGACGAAGTCCATTCAGTATGCCTTCCCTTTTTCTTGCACACTCCTTTCCCCGCTTGCTCGTTGAACACTCATCTCAAAATCCCGTCACACACACACATCTTCCAAACTCTCCCTCGGCCACAGAGGGGAGCATCCCTCCCACTTGCCTCATCTCCTCCCTCCTCCCGGCCTCGTCCAGCGGCCCTAGCGGGCCGGGGTACCTGCCCTGAGACGGTGGAGCCACCAGCCGCGGAGGCAGTTCTGGGGTTCCGGACTCGCATGTGGATTTCATTTGCATCTCTCCCCCTCCCAGGGAGGCTCTAGTCCTGCGGGGAGAAGTCGGGTGGTATACTCGCCCTCCCCACCCTGTCCCCATCCCCACCCCCACAACGGACTGAGAACCAGAGGCCACCCGCATGTCACCCTGCCCATGTGGCCAGCATAATCTGGAATTTCAGGTCTATAAATCACTGGCAGGGGGCAGGGTGGGGGAAGGGGTTCATAAAGCTGTTCTCCCATACTGGTCTGCCCGCCTGACCTCTTGTCCCCTCCTCCAGACACCCTCCCTCCTTCCAGGAAACTGGCCTAAGGCGGGGCCTGGGCATATATAGGGAGCCACTGTGGGAGGGGCTGGCCAGAGAGGCTACAGGCAAAGAAGGTGAGGAGGGGGCCCTGGGGGTCTGGATAGGGAGGGGGAGATGCGGAGGCCAACCCTGAGCTCTGATCAGTGACTGCCCCATCCCAGCCTTGGTTTCTTTTTGGGGGGGCATGCTTCATGGCTTGCAGAATCTTAGATCCCCAACCAGGGATTGAACCCACATCCCGTGTAGTGGGGGCACAGAGTCCTAACCACTGGACTGCCAAGGAAGAAACTCCTCTTCTGTAAAATGGCCCACTGCCAGGGGTGTGGGCATACTGGATATCAGCCTGGGCCCAGCAGAGAGGTGGGAGCAGAATCCAGCAGCCGGGGTGTGGAATGGGGGCAGTGGGTCCGGTCCAGCAAGGCCCGCCCTCCTCTCCCAGCCTCTACCCGGCCTCATCCCTGCTCATGTGTCCCAGGCAGGACTATGGCTTCTGCAGCAGCAGCAACGACAGAGAAGGGGTCTCCAGTTGTGGTGGGTCTGCTGGTCGTGGGCAACATCATTATTCTGGTAAGACATCACTGGGAGCCCAATGGGTAGGTGAGGAGGAGGGAGTCGTCCTGAGCCTGGGCACGGGGCGGCTGAGAGCCCAGGACCCACTTAATGGCCCACGTCGCCTAGCTTCTCAAGTCAGAATGGTCCTGATTTGGATCCCAGCTCTGCCTCTCCCCAGCTGTGTGAACTTGAGCAAACAACTTGACTTCTCTGTGCCTGTTTCCCCATCTATAGATTATGTCTTCACTGTGGGCACTGTTGAGTGGATTAATCCTCAGATTAATGGTCCTGAGATCAGAAAAAGTGCTTGACAAGTGCCAACTGTCATCATTAACATGAATATAGACATAAAGCGCCTGCTGGGTGCACAGGAGGCCCATAGTAATGAGTAACAGCAATGTCTTTTAGTTATCTGATACCGGCACATGGATCCAGACAGCCTGGGTTCAAACCTCAGCTTTATCACCTTCTACTCTGGGACCTGGGGCCAGTGATGTAATCTCTCCAGGCCTCAGTGTCTCATCTGTAAGATGGAGATAAAATAGGAATGCTGAGAGGATTAAATGAGTTACTGGATCTGTGCTTAGGCCAGAGCCTGGCATACATGTTGCTGTATGCAACATGGCCATCACAACAGTAGCAGAGGACAGCTGGTAACAGTGATGATTATCACATGGGAAGCAGTTTTGGGGACCGGTGCACACAGTAAATACTCTGTGAATCTTGGTCTGATTATTAGCAAAGGTACCACCGAGCAGTCTTCCTCTTGCCTGGCTCCCCACCCCAAGAGGTAACCAGATTTTTATTTTCTCCAATACTTCTTGAAGCAGATACAAGCAGATAGGAAAGCAGGTGCCTGTTTTCTCCCTTTTCTTGCTCATTCCGCATCCTGCCCTGTTACCTCCCCCATCCTCCTGCTCCCGCTGTGTGCAGGCCCCTCCACATCAGGCCTCAGCCAGCCTCCCCGCCCCTTCCCACAACTGCGGAGCCCTCGGTTGTGTGACACCCTGGCCCCTTTATTCCCTGCAGTGCTGCAGGGAATAACCTGGTGGGTGTGTGATTTCCCTGCATGGGCAGGTATATCCGGAGGATCGATTCCTGTGAGTGGAACGGCTGGACCGAAGGGTCGATGCCTCTGTCATTTGTTCTGGCCACAACCAGGCTCCTCTCCTCAGGGAATAGCAACTCTCTCCAGGAGACCCAGCATCTCCTTGGGGCCAGTCCTGAGCGCCATGTAGTGTCTCCTCGTATCCTTGAAGTCTTTAGCAGCTGGGGTGGAGGTGGGGTTCAGGGGTCTGGCTGGGTCCTCCCTTCCCTCTCGGCCCTCTGCCCAGCTTCATCCTCGTGGAAGGGGACGTCTTTGTCACTCTTCCTGCTTTACCAAGAGGGCAGTAGAGGCTCCGAGTGGGGAAGGCGCTTGCTCACGGAGACTCATGCAGGTGAGCCAACCGCCCCTGCCCAGCCCCTGCTGACCGGCCGTTCTGTCCAGCTGTCAGGCCTGGCCCTGTTTGCTGAAACGGTATGGGTGACCGCCGACCAGTACCGCGTGTACCCGCTGATGGGTGTCTCGGGCAAGGATGACGTCTTCGCCAGCGCCTGGATCGCCATCTTCTGCGGCTTCTCCTTCTTCGTGGTGGCCAGCTTTGGTGTGGGCGCAGCACTCTGCCGCCGCCGCTCCATGATCCTTATGGTGAGGCCCCGGGAGGAAGGGATGGGCATGGCTGGCCACGGAGGTCATCCTCACAGAGCCATAATACCGACCTCACAGAAGCACTAGTGTGCCTTCCTCGTGGCACCGCACTGGGGTCTCCTGGCAATCACGTCATCTCATCTGTCCATAAGCGAATAACCTAGGCTCAGCTCTTACTCTCATTTTACTGGGAAAACTAGGGCCCAGGGGAGGCAAGGAAAAAGGCGCTTCACAGGAAGATGGCTCTTGAGTAGCAGGACTGGGACTTGAACCTCAGCTAGTTGGTCTCCAGGGTCTGCGCTTGTGACTTTGTTGATAACAATGACAATAAGAATAGCACAGCTACCATTAAATAAGTGCTCACTAGACTCCATGTTTTACATAGATTCATAGTTCATTTGTGCCTCACCACCCATCATGAGGTACCATAATCATCTCCATCTTCATCCTCATGAGCCCATTTGACAGAGTTGCTACTGAGGCTCAGAGAAGTGAATCCACTTCTCTAGGGTGGCACAGCAAGTGAGTGGCAGAGCCAGGATTTAAACCTGAGCCCATCAGCGCTAGAGCCTAGGCTCTTAGTCTCTGCCCACAGCAATAACCTACACTCCCCCAAGTACCTCTCATGTGCCTGACATGAGGCTAAGCAGTTTAGACAGTGAACGCCTTCAAGCCAACCAGCGGCCCTCTGAAGTGAGTGCTTCTCTACCCATTTACCAGATGAAGAAACTGAGGTTCAAAGAGGCCCACAGACCAGATGATAGGGAAAGCAGGAATTCCAATCCCGGCCCCACTGACCCAGAGCCAACACGGGGCTCCCTCCCCATCTGAGGGCTTTTTGGATTCCCAGAAGCAATCCACAAATGTGTATTGAGCAAGAACCATGTGCCAAGCCCTGTGCTAGGTGCTGGGTTATTTAGTGAGCAAACTATAAAAGCCCTGGCGGCTATGGGGCAGGATACTGTGATGGGGGAGACATTGACCAAGGAAGGAAGAGCTGGAGCTGCGGAAGGGAGAGTGGAGAACTTGCAGGTAAAGTGAAGCAGAGGCGGGGTTGGGCGGGTGGGGCGCGGTGAAGGGGGCTGTGAACCACGTGTGTGTTGGCTGGAGCCAGTTGTGGGGAGGTCGTGAGAAGAACTGAGGGCGGACAGGGGAGTAGAACCCTGGGGGATGGGCATGGCGGTGCGGGGAGAGACGGGAGGTGGGCCTGGCAGGTGGACCCGCAGGCCTTGGTAAGGACTTTGGCTTCGCTATGTATAAGATGGAGCCATGGAAAACACTCTTTTCCGTGCCCTTCCTCTTTTTCTTCTTTCTTTCCTGCATTTAGTTCTCCGACACAACAATTTTCCAGTCCTAAAAGTCCACCCAACTAGTAAAAGAGAAAAAGTCTGTGTCTGTCTCCCCTGTGAGTTTGTCATTAATTGAGACAGAATTTTTCTTTAATTATTATGAGAAGTTTCAAACAGACTAGAGTGAATGGCGCCATGAACCTTGTGGACCTATCACCTGGTTTCAACAACACGTCATCCCCCCTACCCCACCCTCTGCCTGCCCATATTTTGAAGCGCATTCCAGACACCAAGTCACTTCCCTGTATAAATACTTGAGTGCACATTTCTCTGAGCGATAAGGACATGGTTTTAAAGCAGCCAAATGTGCTGGGCCACAGCATCTTGTCTGGGCAGTGAAGTTGGCACGTCCACACCCCACCCTCTGCTGCTTTAAGGGTAAGGGGAGGGGACAGCTGAGGGTCAGAGAAATAATTTTCATTAAACACCAAAGAGTTTATCTTTTGTTGGAGGGTTTTTTTTTTTTGCACAACCACTATACTGTGGGCACATCCTGTAAATTTACCCCACTCCCTTCCTATCTGTCTTCCAATACCCAGTTTGTGTTCAGATGTCCCTGGTTGTCTCAGGAATGTCTTTATTTTTTTCTTCTCTATAGTAGACATTCATTTGACTGCATCCAAGCTAATAGTTAACTTCAGGGAATACCGTACATATTTTAAAATTTCATTTCCTCCTAACATTTTATTATAAAAAATTTTCAAACATACGGAAAGGGTGAAAGATTTGTACAGACAGCATCTACGTATCCATCATGTAGATGTTTCCATTCACATTGTGCATGCTTAGTCACTCAGTCATGTCAGACTCTTTGGGACCCCTATGGACTGTAGCCCCCCAGGCTCCTCTGTCCATGGGGATTCTCCAGGCGAGAATAATGGAGTGGGTTGCCATGGCCTTCTCCAGGGGATCTTCCCAACCCAGGGATCGAACCCAGGTCTCCCGCATTGCGGGCATTTTCTTTACCGTCTGAGCCACCAGGAAAGACCTCCATTCACATTGTCTTATACTTTTTTAAACAAAAAAGCACTTCTGGGAATTCCCTGGCAGTCCAGTGGTTAGTAAGTGGTGCTTTCACTGCTGGCCCCTGGTTCGATCCCTGGTCAGGGAAGTAACATCCTGCAAGCTGCCGGACTCGGTCAAAAAAATACATTGCATTTCTATCTATGGACCCATCCTTTGAGGGGTGTGACATCACAGGCTTTGCCCTGAAGGCACTAGTCATCCTTCCCTCCCTCTGTCTCCCCGCAGTACCTGGTACTCATGCTCATCATCTACATATTTGAGTGCGCTTCCTGCATCACGTCCTACACCCACCGAGACTATGTGAGTCCCGCAGAGGCCAGGGGAGGGACGTGACTTCCGGTGGGGGGGTTAGTGAGGGTCTCCGGTGGAAGTGGAGGCCGGGCCTCTCTCCCCCCAGCCCGGCTGGACCCTGTTCTTCCCGGCCCTCTGCAGATGGTGTCCAACCCGTCCCTGATCACCAAGCAGATGCTGACCTTCTACAGCGCGAACTCGGACCAGGGCCGGGAACTGACCCGCCTCTGGGATCGCATCATGATTGAGGTGGGCGAGGGTCCGCAGTGCTGGGGGCTTGGCGGGGGGGAATCTGGGGCTCTGACCACGGAGGTAGTTAGGGCTCCTATGATGCCCACTGGTAGATGATATCTACTCACGTGGTTCTTACGAGGGAGGGACTCTTGTCCTTGCCATTTTCCAGATGAAAAACCCCCCAAAAGAGAGAACAGCACTTGCCCTTATGGTTGGTAAGGGACAGAGGTGGGGCTCAAACCTGGCAGCCTAGATCCAGAGCCCCTGCTCTGAACCATCGCCTGCAGCGTCTTAACAATAACAATAGTCATAATAATAACAGCAAACATCAACCAGCACTACCTTTTGTTTAGCACTGTTCAAAGCACTTTCAAGCTTTTTTAATCCTCACAGCCAGCCCATAAGGGAGATCAGCTCTTAGCGATGAGGCAAGGGAGGCCGGAGGTTGAGGGCTTACACAAGGCCACATGGCTGGTCGGTCACAGAACCAGAAGGACTCAAACCCAGGCTGCCAGGTTCTAAAAAACACATGTTAACTAAACTCAGTGTGATACAGGAGCACAAAGGGAGAATGTTGAGGACCCTGCGGAAACCGAGGTCCCCGTTTGCTTCAAGCTAGCCAGGACTGGAGCCCACGTTTGAAGGAGCCTATGTTTTCATCATTTGGGAGCCACAAATTAAACACCCATGAGGGCCAGGAGAAGCCAGAAATAGGCCCTTTGGTGTCATTTAACTGTTTTTGTTGACGACTAATTAAAAAAAAATTTTTTTTTCAATGAATTTTTTTTTCAAAAAATTTAAAAAATAAACCATGAGCGTGGGTTTGATCCAAATCCCCCATCAGCCTTGGAGTGCTGGGACAAGTATTGCCTGCTCCTTGCCCACACACAGACACTGGAGTGCAGGCCCACCTCGGCCTTCCTCGCTGTGTGACTTCAGGGGAGCGTCTGTCCTCTCTGAGTTGGAGCCCGCCTGACCCCAGCCTCTCCCTCCAGCAAGAGTGCTGTGGCACGTCAGGCCCCATGGACTGGGTGAACTTCACATCTGCCTTCCGGGCCACCACCCCAGAGGTGGTGTTCCCCTGGCCCCCACTGTGCTGTCGACGGACTGGCAACTTCATCCCAGTCAGTGAAGAAGGCTGCCGCCTGGGCCACCTGGACTACCTGTTCACCAAGGTGTGTCTCCTCCTGCTGTGTCTGTCGGTCTGTCCAGCCCTCTCTGGTTCTTCTGTCTCTTTCTCCCTCCCGTTGTCTGCCTGTCATCTCCTCCCCAACCCCCATCTGACTTTCTCAACCCTCCATCTGTCCGCCCCCCACCTCCCCCCCCCCGGCCCCGCCACCTCCCCGTGCAAATCAGCGGCATGCATACCGCAGGTTTAGTCTGATCCAGACCTGGAGACCCCTGCAACTTTTCTCAGGTTGTCTGGGGATCAGAGCAACAAGAACAATACCGGCAGCACACCACCAATAACCACTAACATTTCTTGAGCCTTTACTTTGTACCAGGCATCCTTCTAGGTGCTTTACATTCTGCTTTTTTACTTATTTAATTCTCACAGCAGCCTAATGAGGTAAGGTTATAATGTTTTCATTTTACAGATGATGAACCTTGCTAGTGAGGGATGGAGCTGGGATGTGATTTCAGGTAGTGAGGCCCCAACCAGGTGCTTTAACTCCTGCAAGGGGAGTGCAGAGGCAGAGAGAGAAGCCAGAGGAAGGGAACCAGTCCCAGTGGGCTAGGGGGGGCCCTTCAGTGGCATGTCTTAGATCAAGTGTCGTGGAGAGAGGAGCCTGATGCAAACCATCACCCCTCTAGAGTCAGATAGCTGTTCCTTGAGTCTTGGCTCTGTGTAGAGCACTTACATGCCCCATCTCACAGAATTATCACAGCTGCTTTTTGGAGGGTAGTGCTGTCAATATTGCTATTTCCCGGATGGGAAAACTGAGGCTCAGAGGGTCAGATTCATAGCTAGGCCCCATAGCCAACAAACAACAGAGCTGGCTTCTCAGCTCTGTCCTGCTGACTCCAGGGCACACACCCTGAACTTTTGTCCTTGGCCACTTCCAAGTCGGATCGAGCAGGGGTCTCCATGAAGACAAGTGGTGAGGCTGGCCCTGCTCAGCCTCACCTCTAAACGAGAAGCTATTAGAACTGGTCTGATCCTAAAGGTATATTTCAAACCTTTGGAACTTGGGGGCAGCATGGAAAGCCAGCTCCAGACAGACTCGCCCTCAGACTGCACCATCTGAGGCAGCATCTGCTTGTGCAGTCTGGGTTATTGTCACAGCCCTGACTCCCCGAAATCACGCTGGGAGGGAGACACTGCTGTGATCCCCAGGGTGAGAAACCCTCACCCTCGGTGATCCCACAGGTAAGAAAAGCAAGACTGGAAGCAGGAAGTGACTCTCCCAAGGCTGCCCAGTGACTTGCTTTCAGCAGCCAGCCTCCCTGGGCGTTATCTCACACTCCCACTTTCCCCTTGCCCAGGGCTGCTTTGAACATATTGGCCACGCCATCGACAGCTACACGTGGGGCATCTCGTGGTTTGGGTTTGCCATCCTGATGTGGACGGTGAGAGGCGGAGCCTTTGAGCTGGGAGGGATAGGGGTGTGAGGCTGGAGTACCCCTCACCTGACGCCTCCTCTTCAGCTCCCCGTGATGCTGATAGCCATGTATTTCTACACCACGTTGTGAGGATGAGAAGTGAAGGCCACGTCCACACCGGCTTCCTCCTCCTCCTGCTCTGGCTTCCTCCGGCTGAGATGGCTGACTCACCTGTCCCTGTCCCACCTCCCTGACCCAGCCCTCCCTCCACTCCAGAGATGTTTTACCAGCTTTCTGAGCCCTGCTGAGAGCTGGGGTGCCCTAAAACCACTAGATATCCTCCTAGTAAGGACTAAGCTTCCAGCAAATTCTCTAAGGGGTGTGTAGCATGTGTGTACAGAACCTTAATCCTTAACCTCCTTTCACTACACTGATTCCTGACCCATCTTTCAGGGTCAACCTCAAGTCCTCTCCTCGGGGGGCCCTTTCCTGATCTCACCACCCCATTCAGAGATGCCTTTCTTATAGTTCCTGGAGCTCCTCCTCCATGGTGGATGTCATCACCATCACTGAACAGTTTGTGATTGTCTGTTTAAATTCTGGTAGAACTGGGACTGCCATGGGGAGAGGGACAAGTTTTGTTATGGTCACTTTAATATCCCCCACATTGCCTGGCATGGGGTTGAACATGGCTATTCAATAAATACTACTTGAATGAGTTCGTTTGTTTTCTTCTAAGGCCAAGGGAAATGAATAAGAACTATTCCAGTGGAAGTAGCAGAAACCCAACCAGCACTGACTGAAACATAAAATGGAATGTATAGGCTCCTGTAACCAAGTCAGTAGTTCTGGCTTCAGGCATGTCTGGATCCAGGGGCTCAATCTAGGTTTCCAGGAAACCTGCTTCATTCTCTGGCAGGATTTCTCTGGTAACACCAGACTTACATCCTTATAGCTAAGCAACACAGCAGTGAGAAAAGGCCTCTTTCTCAAAAGCTTTCACCAAGGTCAGGAATTAAATCTCACTGTCTTGGTTTAGGTTTTAGCCCCACTTTTCAGTCTGGGAAGGGAGAGCAATGTGGATTAACATTCCTGCTAAGGATGCACCCAGGGGTGGTGTTAGGAAGGGGACTGGTTATCAAAAGAAAATCAGAGTGCAGGGCTGCTGGGCCAGTACAGGTGACAGACATCCTCCTTTATTGTCGTTATCTAGTCACCAAGTCCTGTCCAACTCTTTGCGACCCCATGGACTGTAGCCCACCAGGCTCCTCTGTCCATGGAATTTCCCAGGCAAGAATACTGGAGTGTGTTGCCATTTCCTTCTCCAGGGGATCTTCCTGACATAGAGATTGAACCTGTGTCTCCTGCATTGGCACGAGTATTCTTTACCATTGAGCCGCCTGGGAAGCCCCAGACCTCCTCCTACTAGGGACTAAAGCTTCCAGTAAGTTCTCTAAGGGGTGCGTGAGAGCAAACAGTTTAAGAATCTCATCATTGTTCTTTTGTTCTCTCTGGAGCAGGCCCAGGCTCTGGCCATTTGACAGTGGTTAGGCCGTATGAGGAGAACTCTTCCTTAACCATTAAGTGAGGTTTGTCAGGGTCCTCATTTCCTCCACTGGTCTGCAAATGGCCTGCAAAGCTGCAATCACATGTCAGCTTTTGAAAACATACTTTAATGGTCAAATCTATTACAGTGAAAAATTGGAAACATCAGAACATCCATCAGCAGAGGGTGGGTTGTACAACTCATGTTATATCCTTGGACTGGGATTCTCCGTGGCCTTCATAAAGAAGGCAAATCTATGTGATCTGATATAAAAAGATGTCATAATGGTATAAATAATTGAAAAACATATAAAGGTGTTCATTATAGTAACCTAAAGAACATCAGTCGTGGACTTGTTAAATTAGCTATGTTAGGTCTGTACTCTAGAATACCACAAACAATAGTAAAGAATAATGTTTTAACATGAAAAAAATCTCCAAGGAATGCAAGTAGAAATATTGGCAACGCACATACAGTGATTTTATTCCTGTAGATCTCTATGCAGGGTAGGTCTTTTTTTTTTTAAAAGAAATAGATCAAGGTTTTAAAATAATGTTTAAAGGAATATGGGAAATACTTTTTAGAAAGCAAAAATAATTTATAATGCTTCCATTTAAAAGATTATAAAAATTTACAAATGGGAAGTGTCACATGTTCCATTCCCCAGTAAAATCCCCCCTAGATCTTCTCCAACCCTGTAGGTAATACTATTAATACATGACAAATGTCCTTTTTGGCTTTTCAAAAGTTTTTATCAATGTATTGATATATGCCTATATAAGCACATATATACACATGTTTGATAGAATCATGCCTTGGATTAGATTCCTTAGTGGTCCAGTGGTCAAGAATCTGCCTTCCAATGCAGGGGATGTGGGTTCAATCCCTGGTCAGGGAATGAGGATCCCACATGCCACAGAGCAACTAAGCCCATACCCTAGTTAGAGAGAAGCCCGCACATCACTATGAAAGATACCGCATGCTGCAGATAAGACCTGATGCCACCAAGAACAAATAAGTAAATATAAAAAATAGAAACATGCTCAAAATATGTGTTGCAACTTGTTTCCTTCACTTAAGTATATATTTTGGTCATCTTTTCATGTCAGCATATGTGACTTCACTTCTTTTTTTGAAACTGTGGCCGTGTATTCCAGAATACGGATATGTCACAGATCCTCATACTCTGCTGTAAGTAAACAAGGCAAGGAGCAGAACCACATGCATAAGTGATTTCTTATTTATAAAAATGATATATACATATTTCTCATAAAGACTTTCTTGAGAAACAGTTGGGATGGAGAGCCAAGAGGAGGAGGAATTTCCACACCATATATATCTTTATGATGTTTGGGGGGAAATGCTTTGTAAAGATAATTTGTTATTTTTCAAAAACAAAATCTAATAAAGGGATTTCTTTAATACTCAGCGATGTACAACTTTGCTTTTCGAGACAGAATTTTTTTAAATACCATGTAGATGTAGATGTTATATGTACTATATTTTAACATGCAAGCATACCTCCAGATTAACTGGCTTAACAGGCTTTTCTGCAGGCCCGGGAATAAAACTTCTCCATCCTTGAGCACATATTTGACCACGTTGTAAACATGTCAAGGAAAAGAGGGTATTTTGTCACAATCTACTTTTAAAATCAGATGTGTTCCCAGGTGGAAGTTCACAGTGACCTAGCCAGTGACTCAGATTCTCTGAGAAAGGAAAAGAGGCAGTACTGAGTTCTCACCCTCCACCACCACACTCTGAGCCTGCATGTTGTCATTTAATCGCTAAGTCGTGTCTGACTCTTTGCAACCCCATGGACTATAGCCCACCAGGCTCCTCTGTCTGTGGGATTTCCCAGGTAAAAATACTGTAATGGGTTGCCATTTCCTTCTCCAGGGGATCTCCCCTGATCCAGAGGTCAAACCTGGGTCTCCTGCATTGAAGGCAGATCCTTTACTACTGAGCCACCAGGGAAGCCCCGAGCCTCCATGTACCCACCTCTCTAAAATGGGGTTCTTGGGACTTCCCTGGTGGTCCAGTGGTTGGGACTCCGCACTTCCACTTGCGGGCGTGGGTTTGATACCTGGTCCAGGAACTAAGATTGTGCATGTGGCAGGGCGTGGCCAAAAAAAAGTACAAAGAAAAATGGGGTTCCTGCAGTCCCTATCTCATAGCATAGGGTTCATTATATTCTAAGAGCTCAGGAATCCATAGACTTCTTTATATGGATCCGGAATTTTCTCAATCATGTATAATCAGAATCAAATACAGAAATAAACTGCTGGGTAAGGCTGATAAAAATATAAATATGTGTGTGTTTGCCTTAAAACTGGAAAACACAGTTGTAAAACACAATTGCCTTAAAACTGGAAAACACTATAAAAAAAAAAACCTTTGTAAAATCCTAAAGTTTAACCTTGGTTATCAAGGAAGAGGAGACACTCAAGGGGGATTTTTATTTCATTTCTTGGGCATTTTGGTATTTTCCAAAAATTTGTATGAAAACTCTTGCTTTTGTCCTCCACAAAAATAACTATTAAGAGAGTTCCTTTCTACTTGCTAGATGGGATGCTGTCTAAATCATGATCCATTGAATTAAGCCCATTAGATCTTCAGATTTATTCAGTTGAATTTTCTTAACACTCCTACTCAGTGCTAGCTCAAATCACACAACCACAGCTTCCAGAAGACAAATACTCCTGCTGGACATCAGTCTCACATTGGCCATTGCAATTTAACAGTGGCACTTAAATTTGCCTGCTTAAATGGGATGTGAACCAATTTCTGATAGGCAGTTCATGAAGTAGAAGCAATGCCAGGGGTGGGGGGTAGGGGAGGGGAGGCAGATCCCTATATAGGCCTTTCTGTTTCCAGTAAGATCCAAATAAGTGACTGGCAAAGAAAGCTAAAGGAAGCTCACCACTGGGCAGTCTCAGGGAGACCAGAGCTGGAAAAACCAGACACCAGCCCCTTCCTGCCCCTAACCCCTACTGCAGACAACTGCAAACAAGCTGTTCTTGTTTTTTTCATTTCTGGTAGTAACCTGTATAAATAAAATAGATGAATGATAGATGGCTAGATGGCTGAATAGATAATGATTGATAGATTTTTTTAAGAAGAAAATAGAAATATTAATAACTTCACTGTTGGACATGAGATGTGTATTATGAACAGAATTATTTTGCTAACATTTTCAAACTTTATCTGAGCAGTTAAGACAAGGTCAGGCTTTGTCAGATGCTGGGGTTTGGAGTTAAGCTGGCCTCTGGGCCGTGGGTAGGTGGACCTCCACCTCTGTCCCACATCAGCCACTCCTTTTTCTGGCTTCATCAGGTCACATTTCTGCTCAGCTGGAATGGCAGCAGTGTAACCTGGTCAAGGGAGGCCTCACCTGGCAGGACGGGTTTGTCTGCCCCGGCCCTACCTCTCAGAGGCCCACTCCCGAGGGTGAGAGAGGAGCAGAGGGATGAGGCTCCCAGGACCACCCAAGAGAGAGGCAGCTGTTTGATGGCTGTTCCTACTGCACCTCTGCAGGACCACATCTGTCTAGAGCTGAATCCAGCCTCTAACCCACTATGGCCCCCCAGTGCCCTCAGCACAGAGTCCAGGTCCTCAGCCTGGCACGGAGGGGCCCTTGTGGCTTGTCTCCTTTCTTCCTCCGCAAGCTCATCTCTCCCTTCCATCTCATGGAGCCAACCTCTCTTTCACCACTGGAGATCATAGAATAGAAAGGATAAACTAATGTTATATAGCACTCAAACTTACATTCCTTCCATGAGAACAAGTTGACTTATTCACTAAAATGTAAAACTCACATCCCTTTGACCCACCTGATTCCACCTCTGGGAATCTATCTTGCATATACACTCCCAAGGGTGTTCAAAAACCCACATACGAGGGTAAAGCAGTAACTGAGGAGAACTGGTGATACAATTCATTTTTTTTACACCATAGAATAGTATGCAACTAAGTTTAAAGGGAGCTCCATTTTGCTATATTAAATCATCTCCAAGATAGATTGTTCATTGAGAAAAATGCAAAGTGGAAAGCTGAATTAATGCTAAATGAAATGTGGTATCCTAGATTGCATTGTATTTAGCATTAATTCAGTTTTGCAATTTACATTTTTTTTTCTATGTACAGTCTATAAGGAGGGCATTGAAACCCACTCCAGGATTCTTGCCTGGAGAATCCCATAGACAGAGGAACCTGGTGGGCTACAGTCCATGGAGTTGCAAAGAGTCAGACGTGACTGAAGCGACTTAGCATGCATCCTAGATTGAATCCTAAAAAGACATTAGTGAAAAAAACTAGGACAGTCCAAATAAAGTCTGGAGTTTAGTTAATGGTCTTTTTTTTTTTTTTTTTCTAGTCACTCGGTCCCATACTAGTTTTAATTTCTTGGATTTGCAAAACATCATGGCTATGCCACTGAATTCTAAAATGTATCATTTGGCAGAAGGTTAGGTCTTATCAGTAGAGGGCGCTAGAGGGACACGGCAGAAGTTAGAAGCTTCTCTCCAGATTCCAGTGGGTCCTTCTTGCTGCTGAGCTGTGACCAACCAGCAGGTCCTGTGGCTCTTCTCCACGTCTTCCTGAGCCACCTTCCTGAACCCAGCTAGGAATGCACCACTTAACCCAAGTAAGAAACCTACTGAAAACATGAAATAGAATCATGATTTTTCATTTTTTTCAGATAGTCTGCAAATAGAAGTAGAAAGATGCAGAATAGAGAAAATGGTCATTTTGAAGAATCACTTCCAGTCCTGCTGGAAAAAATGATCAAAAGATCCTGGCATTTGATCCCTGGCATTAAAATTCATCTCATAAAAACATATTCAGAAAATTGAATAGACAAGTCCAGAAACTGAAGGGATTTTTCAACTTTCAAGATCTGTACCCAGAGCCAAGGCAAGTGATATTTGTTGCCTAGAAACCACTCTGATTCAGGATATATAAGTTAATTTTTGTTAACTTACACCAAAATACAGTGGCTTAAAATAATGATTTTTTTTAGCACCTGATTCTGTGGGACCATTTGGTCTGAGCTCAACCCTGAATATTCATTGGAAGGACTGATGCTGAAGCTGAACTGAAGCTCCAATACTTCGTCCCCCTGATGTAAACAGTTAACTCATTGGATAAGACTCTGATGCTGGGAAATATTGAGGGCGGGAGGAGAAGGATGAAATGGTTGGATGGCATCATCAATTCAACAGACATGAGTTTGAGCAAACTCTGGGAGATAGTGAAGGACAGAGAAGCCTGGTGTGCTGCAGTCCATGGGGTTGCAAAGAGTCAGACATGACTTAGCGACTGAATAACAATAGTCAGCCAGGCAGTTCTTCCATTTTTCTCACCTGGGCTTACCCATGCAACTTGTCAGCTAATGGGGTGGCTGGGGGCTGACTGGTCTAGGGTGGCCTCCCTCACATGTATGGCAGGCTAGAAGTTGGTATAAGTGGCTGGGATGAGGACTCTGACTGGGCCATGTGTCTAAAGAAGGCCGGCCCAAGCTTATTCACATGGCAGCATTTGCAGGTTTCCCAAGAGCAGAAAAAGTCCCAAAATGTATACTCAGTTTACAAGTCTCTGCTTTTGCCAAATGTGTTGGTCAAAACAAGTCAATGGCTAAGGCCAGATTTAGTGTGGGAGGTGTGCAGAAGGGAGGGGAGTCGTGGAGGCTCTTTTAACAATGTACCAGGATGAAAAAAAATTGCCAGCAGTCCCCAGCAGAAGCACCTTTAGTTAAGAGTGTTTCACAGCTGTGTTCTCCTCAAACAGCCAACAGTTCCCAGACAGAAGCAAGATGGGAAATAGTTAATGCCAACAGTAGTCTATGCCTTGGGCCATTCTTCCAGTAACCAAAGACTTGTTCTATAAATAAGTGCCTTTTTCTGAATTTCAGCTATCACAGAAGGTTAAGGAGACAACTTTTTGCCTGAATTCACTTCAAAACCCAAGCAGAAGATCTATTAAAGACATCTACTTTCCCTTGTATACTTCTCAGATTGCCTCCTCAGATGCCATGGGCACTGGATTGGGAAGAAAATGTAAAAGGTAAAAAGTTAAGAAAGTGGTCTTTCTGGAGTTCCACTTCAGTACTGTTGGACACATAATTAAAAGAAGGTCCCTAGTAGTCAGATTCCTCTTGTGGTACCTAAGGTCAAATTGCCAAGGATGTCTCATCTCATTGCTCCCTTTCAAAATCCTGCTGGAAGTCCTAGCTAATGCAATAAGACAAGAAAAGTAAATAAAATGTACAGAGATTGAAAAAGAAGAAATAAAATTGTCTTTGTTTGCAGGTGATATTATCTATGTAAAAAATATAAAAGAATGGACCAAAAACTAACCATGGAACTAATAAACAATTATAGCAAAGTTTTATTATACAAAAGATCTACTTGCTAGTCCAAGCATTACATCTGCTCATCACATCCCTGCCTGATGTCAACTGAGATACCACCAGGACTTACAGAGGACCGGTCTAGAAATAACAGGTGCAATCACTGACACTTTTTGGAGGCTTGCAAGACACAAGTTCTGTTCCTTATTAGACTTTCCTCAACTTCTTCAAGTCAAAATAGATGAGTACATTTCCATGCCATGGCACCAAACCTTTAACTCAATAAAGGCAAATTTTCTGATCAGGAAGGAATGAGGTTAACAGACACCATGAGACACATAATATGCTTTTTATTTAACTATCAAAATATTTTATGGGTAAAAGCCCTATTTTGATCATAGATACTTATATTTATAATGATTACCTTAGTAATCATCAAACCAAGTGAGTGATAAAACCCCAATCAATTTTAATCTTCTGAAAACATTCCTCTAAAATACAAGCATGCTTCAGCAATATAGCAGGTTCAGTTCCAGATGACTGCAATAAAGTGAATATTATAATAAAGCATGTCACCAGAACATTTGGCTTCCAAGTATTTATAAAAGTTATATTTACACTATATGGTCATCTACTAAGTGTACAATAGTATTATGTATAAAACTTAATTTAAAAATACTTTATTGCTAAAAAACATGCTAACCATCACTTGAACTTTCAGTGAATTGTAATCTTTTTGCTGGTGTGTGTTGCCTTGATGTTAATGGCTGCTGATTGATCAGAGTGATAGTTGCTGAAGGTTGGAGTGACTATGGCAATTTATTAAAATATAATGAAATTTGCTGCATAAATTGGCTCTTCATTTCATGAACAATTTCTATATAGCATACAGTGCTGTTTAATATCATTTTATCACATTCAAAATGGGACTCAATTCTCTCCAACCCTGCTGCTGCTTTATCAACTAAGTTTATGTAACATTCTAAATCTTCTGTTGTCATTTCAACAGTCTTCACAGCATCTTCACCAGGGTCAGATACCATCTCAAGAAACACTTTCTTTGTTCATCTATAAGAAGCAACTCCTCATCTGTGAAAAGGTTATCATGAGATTGCTGCAATACAGTCACATCTTCAGGCTGCACTTCTAATTCTAGAACTCATGCTATTTCCACCACATCTGCAGCTACTTCCTCCAGCGAAGTCTTGAACCTCTCAAGGGGTTGGAATCAACTTCTTCCAAACTTTTTTAACCTTGATATTTTGATCTCATCCCATAAATCACACTGTTCTTAATGGCATCCAGAATGGTGAATCCCTTCCAAAAGGTTTTCAATTTACTTTGCCCATCTCTATCAGAAGAATCATATATATGGAAGCATAGCCTTAGAAAATGTATTTCTTAAATAATAAGACTTGAAAATCAAAATGTTACTTGGTTTCTGAGCTGCAGAATGGATGTTGTATTAACAGGCAGAAAAACAACATCAATCTCACTGTATATCTCCACTGGAGCTCTTGGATGACCAGGTACATTATCAACGAGCAGTAATATTTTGAAAGGAAGCTTTTTTGTCTGAAAGAGTAGCTCTCAACAGTGGGCTTAAAATATTCAGTAAACCATGTAAACAGATGTGCTGCCATCCAGGCTTTGTTGTTCCATTTACAGAGCACAGGCTGCATAGATTTAATGTAATTGTTAAGGAACCTAGTCTTTTCAGAATGACAAATGAACATTGGCTTCAACATAAAATCACCAGCTGCATTAGCCCCAACAAGAGACACAAGCTGTCCTTTGAAGCCAGACATTTTCTTCTCTGTAGCTATGCAAGTCCTAGAGGGCATCTTCTTCTAATAGAAGGCTGTTTCATCTATATTGAAAATCTGTTGTTTAGCATAGCCACCTTTGTTAATTATCTTAGCTAGATCTTCTGGATAACTTGCTGCAGCTTCTACATCAGCCCTTGCTCCTTCACCTTGTACTCTTCTGTTATGGAGACAGCTTCTTTCCTTTAACCTCATGAACCAATCTCTGCTAGCTTTTTTTGTTTTTTATTTTTTGACTGCACTGTGTGGTATGCGTGTGTGCTCATTCTCTTTCAGTTCAGTTCAGTCACTCAGTCGTGTCCGACTCGTTGCAACCCCATGAATCGCAGCACACCAGGCCTCCCTGTCCATCACCAACTCCTGGAGTTTACTCAAACTCACACCCATTGAGTCAGTGATGCCATCCAGCCATCTCATCCTCTGTCATCCCCTTCTCCTCCTGCCCCCAATCCCTCCCAGCATCAGGGTCTTTTCCAATGAGTCAACTCTTCACATGAGGTAGCCAAAGTATTGGCATGAAATGCTTCAGCATCAGTCCTTCCAAGGAACACCCAGGACTGATTCTCCTTTAGGATGGACTGGTTGGATCTCCTTGCAGTCCAAGGGACTCTCAAGAGTCTTCTCCAACACCACACTTCAAAAGCATCAATTCTTCAGCGCTCAGCTTTCTTCACAGTCCAACTCTCACATCCATGCATGACCACTGGAAAAACCATAGCCTTGACCAGATGGACCTTTGTTGGCAAAGTAATGTCTCTGCTTTTTAATATGCTATCTAGGTTGGTCATAACTTTCCTTCTAAGGAGTAAGTGTCTTTTAATTTCATGGCTGCAGTCACCATCCGCAGTGATTTTGGAGCCCCCAAAAATAAAGTCTGACACTGTTTCCACAGTCTCCCCATCTATTTCCCATGAGGTGATGGGACCAGATGCCATGATCTTCGTTTTCTGAATGTTGAGCTTTAAGCCAACTTTTTCACTCTCCTCTTTCACTTTCATCAAGAGGCTTTGTAGTTCCTCTTCACTTTCTGCCATAAGGGTGGCGTCATCTACATATCTGAGGTTACTGATATTTCTCCAGGCAAGCTTGATTCCAGCTGTGCTTCTTCCAGCCCAGCGTTTCTCATGATGTACTCTGCATATAAGTTAAATAAGCAGGGTGACAATATGCAGCCTTGACGTACTCCTTTTCCTATTTGGAACCAGTCTGTTGTTCCATGTCCAGTTCTAACTGTTGCTTCCTGACCTGCATACAGGTTTCTCAAGAGGCAGGTCAGGCTTAGGGCTGCCTTATTTCCTGAAACACAGCAATACTGAAATTAAGCTAATTAATAACCTCACAATGGCCTCTAAATGTTCAAGTGAAAGAATTATATGGGAATTCCCTGTGTTTAGAATTCCATGTTCTCACTGCCAAGAGCCGGGGTTCAATCCCTGGTCAGGAAACCAAGATCCCACAAGCCACGCAGTGTAGCCAAAAAAAGAGAAAGAATCGTACACCTGTCATTTCAAATAAAAAACTAGAAATGATATGCTTAGTAAGGCAAGTTGAAAGTCGAGATAGGCCAAATGTTAGGCCTCTTGTATCAAAAAGTTAACCAAGTTGTCAATGCAAAGGAAAGTTCTAGAAAGAAATTAAAAGTGCTACTCCAGTGAATACATGAGTGCTAAGAAAGTAAAATAGCCTTTTTGTGGCTATGGAGAAAGTTTTAGTGGTCTGGATAGAAGGTTAAATCAGCCACAACATTCTCCTTCAGCCAAAGTCTAAATCCAGAGCAGTGCCCTAATTCTCTTCAATTTTATGATGGCTGAGAGAGGTGAGGAAGCTGCGGCAGAAAAGATTAAAGCTAGCACAGACTGGGGGACTTCCCCTGTGGTCCAGTGCTTAAGACTCAATGCAGATGGTGCGGGTTCCACTCCTGGTTGAGAAAATAAGATCCCACATGGCACACAGTGGGCATCCCAGGTGGCACTAGTGGTAAGGAACCTGCCTGCCAATGCAGGCGATATAAGTTTCATCCCTGGGTCTGGAAGATGCCCTGGAGGAAGGCATGGCAACCTACTCAAGTATTCTTGCCTGGAGAATCCACATGGACAGAGGAACTTGGCAGGCTACAGTCCACTGGGTCACAAAGTATTGGACACGACTAAAGAGAATGAGAAACCTGTATGCAGGTCAGGAAGCAACAGTTAGAACTGGACATGGAACAACAGACTGGTTCCAAATAGGAAAAGGAGTACGTCAAGGCTGCATATTGTCACCCTGCTTATTTAACTTATATGCAGAGTACATCATGAGAAACGCTGGGCTGGAAGAGGCACTGCTGGAATCAAGCTTGCCTGGAGAAATATCAGTAACCTCAGATATGTAGATGACGCCACCCTTATGGCAGAAAGTGAAGAGGAACTAAAAAGCCTCTTGATGAAATTGAAAAAGGAGAGTGAAAAAGTTGGCTTACAGCTCAACATTCAGAAAACTAAGATCATGGCATCTGGTCCCATCACTTCATGGGAAATAGATGGGGAGACAGTGGAAACAGTGTCAGACTTTATTTTTTGGGGCTCCAAAATCACTGCGGATGGTGACTGCAGCCATGAAATTAAAAGACACTTACTCCTTAGAAGGAAAGTTATGACCAACCTAGATAGCATATTAAAAAACAGAGACATTACTTTGCCAACAAAGGTCCATCTGGTCAAGGCTATGGTTTTTCCAGTGGTCATGCATGGATGTGAGAGTTGGACTGTGAAGAAAGCTGAGGGCCGAAGAATTGATGCTTTTGAAGTGTGGTGTTGGAGAAGACTCTTGAGAGTCCCTTGGACTGCAAGGAGATCCAACCAGTCCATCCTAAAGGAGAATCAGTCCTGGGTGTTCCTTGGAAGGACTGATGGCTGAAGCCTTTCATGCCAATACTTTGGCTACCTCATGTGAAGAGTTGACTCATTGGAAAAGACCCTGATGCTGGGAGGGATTGGGGGCAGGAGGAGAAGGGGATGACAGAGGATGAGATGGCTGGATGGCATCACCGACTCAATGGGTGTGAGTTTGAGTAAACTCCAGGAGTTGGTGATGGACAGGGAGGCCTGGTGTGCTGCGATTCATGGGGTTGCAACAAGTCGGACACGACTGAGCGACTGAACTGAATTGAACTGAGGAAAGGGAGAGACAATTAGGGATGACTGATATTGGAGAAGTTAGACCACAGACACGTTTATTAAGTTTGCTGTCTTGTATGGGCCTGGCTTGTGGTGGTGGTGGTTGTTGAGTCACTAAGTTGTGTCTGACTCTTTATGACCCCATGGACTGCAGCATGCCAGACTTCCCTGTCTTTGCCCCCAAAGTTATTATAATAACATCAAATATCACTGGTCACAAATCACCATAAAATATAATAATCGTGAAAAGTTTAACATATTTCAAGAATTATCTAAAATATGACACAGAATTATGAACAAATGCTATTGGAAAAATGGCACCAATACTTGCCCAACATAGGGTTGTCACAGACATTCAATTTGTAAAAAACAAAAATACAGTATCTGTAAAGCACAATAAAGATAATAAAACAAAGTATTCCTGTACTGTTAAGTCTACTGATTGGTACTAAAAAAATTTTTTAAGCATTTTTCAAAGTATTTCAAAAAATGTGTCATTAAAAAAAAAACATACATTGGAATTTCTCTGGTGGTCCAGTAGTTAAGAAACTGCCTTGCAATGCAGGTGATGCAGGTTCCTTCCCTGGTGAGGGAACTAAGATTCCACATGCCATGGACCAACTAAACCTAAGCACCACAACTAGAATTTGTGCACCCCACTGAAAGATCCCAAATGATGTAACAAAGATCCCGCATGCCACAACTAAGACCCGATGCTGCCAAATAAAGAATTTTTAAAGACCATACATTACCTCTAGATAAAACCAAACATGTGTGTGCCTTTTCCCCCTAATTAAGTTTGTGTATTTCCTCTTCTCCAGAGATTTTTGTCCTAATAGCTTTCATTGTTAAGTAGAATGTGTTCAAGGACAAAAACATTTAAAAGACTAAGGGAGCAATGATGAAATGAGAAAGGCAGGAACAGACTTTCCTGGTGGTCCAGTGGTTAGGACTCCACACTGCCACCGCAGGGGGTGCAGGTTCTATCCTTGGTCATTCAACTAAGATCCCACATGCCATGCAGCATCGCAAAAAAAAAAGCAGAATGTTGATAGCTGTTGCATCTGGGTGATAAGTACATAAAGGTTTATCAAACTATTAGTCTCTGTTAAAAAAAAACAAAAACAAAAAACATTTCCCTCTGTGAGTTTGCATGGCTCCTAAGAGAATGCCAGCGTTTCTGAGCATGGATGGTCTGCAAGACCAGGCCCTGACAACCACACTGGCCTCACTCTCCCCCGCTTCCCCTGCACCTCCTGTCTCTACTCTGTCTGCTCCAGAGACACTGGACTTCTGGGCCAGTTTCCTCCCAACCCAAGAGCTCTGGAACCTACTTTCCTACTACCTGGAAAACTCTCCTCCTTCCCCAGCCTGGTTAGTGAGTACCCATCCTTCAGATCTGAGAACAAACATCACTTCCCCTAGGAAGTCTTTCTTGAAAACACTGGTCAGGTCAGAATTTCACTTCATCTTGTGGGTTTCCTTCGGAACATTTTAGCAAGTTTTAATTTTACTTGTAATGAATAACAATAGCCAACAGTTAATGAGCACTTACTGTGTGTCGGGGGCTGACCTAAGGACTTCAAGGATATCTGCTCATTTGATTCTCTCAAGGCACAGAAAGTGGAAGAAACCTGCTCAAGTTCACATGGTTGGTAAAGGGACAGAGGCAGGACCCTGTCAGTTTGATTCCAGATTGAACATCTGAACCATTCTCCTCTGCTCCCTTCACATGATGTAAATAATATGCATCTCCCCTACCAGGCTATTTAATTCCTCAGTTATAGATATTTGGTGGCATAGACTCAATTCTGTCCCTGCCCCAAATTCATGTGTTGAAGCTCCAACCCTCAATGTAACTGTATTTGAAGATAGGACCTTTACAGAGGGAATTAAGTTAAATGAGGTCCTAAGAGCAGGAACTTAAACCAATAGGACTAATATCCTTCTTTCTGTCTTAGTTTGTTTGGGCTGCTATAACAGAACACCATAGACTGGATAGATTATAAACATTTATAAAATTTATTGCTCACAGTTCTGGAGGCTGGAAAGTTCAAGATCAAAGCCCTGGCATATTTGGTATCTGGTGAGGGCTCACCTTCTGGTTTGTAGATGGTGATCTTCTCACTGTAACATCACATGGCAGAAGGGGCAATCTCTCTGAAGCCTCTTTTATAAGGGCACTAATCCCATTCATAAGGGCTCTACCCTTATGATCTAATCACCACAAAGGCCCCATCTCCAAATATCCTCACATTGGGGATTAGGTTTCACATATGAATGTGGGGGGGGGGGGGCGGTAAACAAGCATTCAGTTTACGGCACCTTGAAAGAAAAGGAAGAGACAACAGCGTGCATGAGCAGAGGCAAGGCCGTGTGAAGATGCAGGGAGAAGGCAGCTATCTGCAAGTCAACGGAAGGATTGAGAAGTCAACTCAGCTGGCACCTTGATTTTGAATGTTCAGCCTCCAGAACTGTGAGAAATAAATTTGTATCATTTAAGCCACCCAGTCTGTGGTATTCTTGTTTGCCATTATATGCTTTGTACTAAACACCATGTCTAGCACATAGTAGGTCCTCCAAAAATATATACTTTGGTGTCACCACCTTCCTTCACCCTTTCCCTCCCCCAGCCCTGGTTTGACTGCCTTTTTGGGGTTTTATTCGTTATACTTTCTATTTGGTTCTGGAAAGATGTTTTAAGGTCTCATTCCTTTCTAGAACCTTAGTCTTTTAAAGATTTTGGAGGGGCTAAGTCTTCCTAGGGTTTGGCACAGGTGGCATGTGCTTTTGAAGTTTCATAAATATTTGATCAAATGCAAGTCTTCTGACCCCTAAACATGAGCCCTGGTTCAAGACAACCTGAGTTCTAAGCTTCATCTCTACCTGTGCTTGGATACTATGCCTCAAAAATAAACATGGCCTTGAGTTTCCCCAGAGATCAAAGCTTAGGTAAAGTCCATCATGCTTTGAAAAGTACAAGGTCATTTTGATGGCTGCTTCCCTGATGACTCAGAGGTTAAAGCGTCTGCCTCCAATGCGGGAGACCTGGGTTCGATCCCTGGGTCGGGAAGATCCCCTGGAGAAGGAAATGGCAACCCACTCCAGTATTCTTGCCTGGAGAATCCCATGGACGGAGGAGCCTGGTAGGCTACAATCCACAGGGTCGCAAAGAGTCGGACACGACTGAGTGACTTCACTTTCACTATGAGCACATGTGCAGCTGAGTTGAACTCCTGAGTCTTAGTTCTGCCTGGCTCCAGCTGGACTTCATGCTATCCCTCAGAAATACTAAGTTCACTGCTCTCTCAAGAGCTTTGTACTTGCCACAGAACACTTCCCCTATATTTTCCCATCGCAAATATCTGTACTTAATTTTCAGTGTCTACACCAGAATTAAGGCAGGTGATGCTGATTACAAGGAGACAACTCAGTTTCAGGGCACTGTGGAAGAGAAGAGATGCTGATGTTCTATTAGTTCATCTAATCCTCTTGACAGTCCTAAGAAGTATTTATCCTCATTAACCCCACTTTACAGATGAGGAAATTGAGGCCAAGACAGGTTAAAGGTCTCATAACTAGCAAGTAGCAAGGCCAGAACATGAATCCAGGCAGACTGGATCCAGTGTCCAGCTTCTTAACCACAAGGTTCTCTGCTTCTCAACATAAATCAAGTGTAGTTAGCATAGGACCTGGCATGGGATCGCTGTTCCATAACCTATAGTTATTTCTCTACTGATCTCAGATAGCTGATTCTTCTCATCTTATAACACGACTTCCAGAACGAAGCCAACAACCCTGCCTATTCCATTTTGCCAGGACTCAGGGTCCCTCACTCCATTTTCTCATGCTTGCACGTGCTGAGTAGCTGGAATTGAGGGCTTGAGTAAGGGCTGGGTTCCAATCGAGGCTCCGTGATTCACTAGCTCTGTAAGCATAGAAATGTTACATCCATCCCAGGGTCTCAGTTTCCTTACCTGTAAAATGGGGACAATAACAATCCTCATACCCTAGAATTATAAGGATTTAGTCAGGTGATACATGCAGAATGCTTTCCACCTCACCTGGCTCATAAAAAGTGTTCAATAAATTGTCACAATTATGATTATAGGCTTCTCAGTGAGAAGCCACCAAAGGTTCCAAGGTTGTGAAACAGTCTCCCAACCACCTTTAGGACCAAATTTGGGACCAGATGACCTCACTGCTTGCAGACAAGGCTGGCTGGCTGAGAAGACTTCTCACCTCACTTAACACAGGATCTGTGCTATGTGTGCTCAGATGCTTCAGTCATGTCCAAACACAGGATCTACTAGACACCGAATTCTTGGAGGCAAGGTGGTATAGGGGGTGATCTCCTGGGTCTGATAGATCTGGATCTGAATTCCAGCTTTGATTTCTCCTCAGGGCCTCAGTTTCTCCATCAGTCAAATGGGAAGGAAGCAGTGTGAGGACAGATTAAGAATGTGGGTTTGGATTCAGAAGATTAGGTATCATTCATTCTACTCCTTGCTCAACCATGGACCAGCTATGTGAGCTGAGTGTCTTCACCTCCATGAGCCTCGGTTGTCTGCTTTAATGGGTACTGTCATCATTCTTCTTCCTGGGGTGGCTATGAGGATTTCCTGGGACCATGTGTGCCCTCTCTCTGGACACTGTAGCTGTTAGCATGAGAGACGGTGTATACCAGCTGTTAGGAGCTTAGGATCTAGAGTCAAATTGCAACAGGAATTCAATTCCAGCTTTGGCAATTACTCCTGGTGAGATCTTAGGGAAATCAGCCTCGATTTACTTATCTGTGAAGTGAGAAAAATACAGTAAATATCTGATAGAACTTGTTAGGAGGATTCAATCAGATGATGCATGTAAAACACTTAAAACTGGCCTGGTTTGATGTTAGCGGCCAAAAACCAGCAAAGATATCATGATGCTGATTTTTAAAATATCCTTTTCTAGAATGCAAATGCATTTGCCCTGAGGAGTTGAAAATATGTTCTGGGCCTTCAGGATGGGAATGGGATTCAAGTCTAAAAACGACAACAACAAAAACCAATCAAACAAAAAACCCCAAACAAAACCTCATTTATAGATGAAGTTAAACCAAGGTCAATGAGACCACATCACACCCGCTCCCACATCTACAAGATCAATCTTATTTAACTGTAGTGTAGCTCGGATGTTGGATTCTCACCAGAAAAAAGTCAGAGTCCCAGCAATGCCCATATTCACTGTGGAACCTGAAACAAGCGACCACCTCTAGCACTCCACGTTCCACCTGGCTAGTAATAGACGCCCTCACAGAGCTATTTACCGATAGACGGATTCAATGAGACGAGAAACAAACGGGCTTAAAGTCGTTAGCTGTTGTTAATATTGCTACAGCGCCTGTCTTTCCCCTACTATTTGAAGGATTATTAGCTCCCACTTGCCCAGGTACCGGTTGCCACTGCTCCATGCTCCTCTGAGTCACGCCTCCCTCAGCACGGCCCCTTCCAGTTCCTCCCCCCACACCCCACCCCACCCCCATTTCTTCACTAGCCGCGGGGAAGAGACGCCAAACAACACTCGCCAGAACCCCGAAGCTGCAAAGAAGCAAAAAAGACAGAACTCTAACCGGCGCCTGAAACTGCTGGGCTTGGCTCCCTCCGGCCCTCTGATCAACCAAAGGCGAAGAAGCGAGCCTCGGGACCAATGAGAAGTGGAAGCGGTGGAGCAATGCCCCGCCTCCTTAAAGCGCCCTCACTTTTGATTGGATGTGTCCAAGCTAAGCCACTTAGGGGTGGGGCCAACCTATCCACCGTGCTATGCTAGCAAGTATGGTGGGAGAAAGAGGCGTCGACCAACCTCAGAATGGCATGGTGTGTCAGCACCAAAACGCCGTCTAATCAGAAAGCCCGCTGGCCGGGTTCTAACCCGGGGCAAGTTAATGGAAGGGCAGCGTAATGGGTCATTCTCTTTATGGTGTAGAGGCGGTCGTTACGTGAGGTACGCAGTTAAATCCCGACTCAGCTGACTGCTAAGGCGTCAGTGGAGCACTGACTGCCCACGCTTGTGTCTTCTCTGTTTCACTATACTCCCGGATGGGGCAGGGTGCGTTCTGCAGCCAATTAATTGTTCAGCAGGGCAAAAGGCGGGAAAGGAGAGCTACCCACAAGCATTCAAAGCCTGGCTGCCTCTCCCCCCACCCCCCCCCACCCCGCCCCGCCACCATCCAATCACACTCATTTCTCCACAGATTGTAAGGGGTTGAGAGAAAGGTGAAAGACTTAACAGTGAGAGTTACTCAGGATGGTAAGGCAGAAGCAAGAAAGAAGTGATATCCCTGAGCCCTTAGGAGGGAGCTTCCAAGGCGAAGCAGATGAAGGAGGTTCAGTCTCTAGAGGATGGGAGGAGCCATCTCCGCAGCTCCAAAGCCTCGAGGACCAACTGGTGGATGAGATCTCAGCCTTAGAGGCCTGAAGCCTAAGTCCGCAGACCAATCAGACTTAAGGCCTCCTCGTCACAGCGCCGGCCAGGTGGGCAAGAGCTTGGGCTCTGCACCCAGTCAGGGAGGTCGCGAGGCAGAGACGGGGATTGAGGGCGAAGGGAGGGCGGGGAGTGGAGCTGTCGCTCGCAGGCGGGAGCCAGGATAGAGGGTGTGGCCAGTACTGCGGCCAATCAGCTTCTGCCTCGGATTCCCGGCGGGACCAGCGAGCTGTGCACGCAGTCAGGCTTCGCGCCTTGAGCCTCGCGCTGCTCCACTTTCTAACGGCCATTCAGGTTTATGCCGCCCCGAGTGAATGTGAGGCTGAGTGGGGAGAGGAACAGGGCCTGAGTCGGTAAGCATCATGGATTTTCTTACTTTTCTTCGGGCTTGGACCTGGCCTAGGTAAAGCTGAGATATGGGGGCTTGAGTGGTTGTCGTGAGGAGGAAGATTGGGAAGGAAGGGTGAGGGCTTTGGCCTCTAGGGACTCCTTCATCCCTGGAGAGGCTGGAAATGGGGTCTCTGCACCGTTGGGCCCAGCTGGGCAGAAACCAGGCCAGCATGTCCTATGAATTGGTCACTGGTCCCTGAGATAGCCTGATTTGGAAATGTGTTGTGGGGCAGTTGTAGGCACTTAGAGCTCTGTGTGGGGTCACTGGTCATGAGGTATGGCCTCTAAACCATCACAGGTTGTCTGGATTCTGGACTGAGCCTGGATCTGGTGACTAGAGAGTTCTGTGACTCTCCAGAGGTTACTGGGAGTCTTTGACCAAGAAATGAAACTAGTGAGCACTTGAGAGGCCTTCTGGAGTTTGTGAATCCAGCCTGGGCTGAGAGTAAGTGTTGATGAAGTCAAAAGCCCAACAGGAAGTTGTCAAGAGTCTTTGCATCCTGGCTGTGCTGGGAACATGTGGCTGCAAGGCCTTGGGGGTGGGGAGGTCTCTGGATTCCAGGTTGTGGTGCTCACAGAAGATTTTCCAGTACTGGGTAGAAGTTGGACAGTGTGGCCAAGAGGTTAGGTCCGTGGCTTTCTGGAGATTCCAGGGAGAGGAGGGTGTCTCTGAATTCCAGCAGGTTGTTTGCTCTCCTTGAAGTATACTGACTTGTGGTGGCTCTAGACAGAATCAGGATTGAGTTGTGCCTGGGGCCTTTTAGTCCCTGTCCCCATTTTTTCCCCCAAACTGTTGCTGGTCATTTCCAGAAGATATCAGGTTCTAACCATTGGGCAGGGGCTTGGGGAAGATGGATGTTGTATTGGACACAGGAGGAGGTGTGTGAGATATCCTGCTCTTTAGGAAGTCACCCATGCTGTCTTTACTGAAGATTTTTATTTTATTTTATTTGCTTTGTTTTTTAGGATTTTTATACTTATGTGCAGGAGGTTGATATCTAATTTCACTCAGCTGTTCAAGTTCTATAAAGTATTAAAGCTTTCAGGGTGCTTTCATGTACACCCAGAGTTCTCAAACCAAAGGTGTGGTGCAAGAGGGTAGTCTATTAATGGATTACAAGGGTCTACGAACTTCTGGAAATAATCGGAAAAACTGTATGTGTATTTTTGGGGTCAGGGGTAGGGAGGGGAGCATCCACAAAGGAGGAGTGTATTCTGTCCAAGGATGTTTCAGAGCAGTCTGTGACTCCTCATTCATACGCAAAATGGTATGAGAATCTACAATTTTCTGATATAAAGAGTTGATTTCATAACATACGATTTTTAAAAGGATAGTGACCCCCTGGGAGGTTAACAACTACTAGAGTAAAGCAGGTCTGCCTATTATCTATTAGGCAAAACTAGAAATGGGAGATTTTCCTTCTCCTCACATCTGGTGTCAGCACACACTTCAAGGTGTCTCACTCACTAGCCTGCCTGTCCAAGATCAGTCTACATGCCCCTCCCCCATTCAGGGCCACACCATTCTGAAGAGTATAGATCTAGGGTTGAGGCTCGTGTGAGCCTGGGTAGTGGACCATTTGGACCAGGAAGTCAGAGGTTTTGAGTTCCCAAAGTATGGTCTAGAATTGGGAGGTACAAGTGGGTACTTCCTAGATACCCTTGGACTTCTCAGCCCAAGGGGAGGGACGTAACTAGAGGTCAGAGTGGCGCCCTCTGTCTGGATTTGAGGCAGTTTGGATATTCAACACTGGTGTGGAAAGTAGTCCCTGTGAGAAAGTTGAAGGTCTTAGAAGAGTTAGCCCCAAGTTAAGGCTGAAGAAGAAAGCTGTCTATTGTGAAGATGCAGTGGAACCTAAATTGTTTTTATTTCTAGTCTGGTTCTTTTGCCACTTAATCTACAAAAAGTGTGCTATAATAGGGTCTCTATGACCTAGATTCAGCTCACCTGCCTATTACTATATCCAGATCTTGGGTTACGTAGAACATAGATTTAAGGGAAGAAAGAAACACATTCACTCTGTGGCATCTCTTCTCTGGTGTGTCTTGGATGTACTTAACTAAAGAATGAACACTTCCGAGTTTTCTGTAAGGTTTGGGTAATTGGTTTTAAGCTGCATAAAATGTGGGGAGTTTAATATGCAGAAAGCGATGTGTCTCTGGGAAGAGTGGAAAGTTCATAGAACTTTCCTAAATTGAATCTTGTTTAACCTGACTTTGGAGGTGCTCAATATTTAATACATGAGACAGAGAGAGTGTTTTTCATAAAACAAATAAGCATCCCTCTAATTGACATATTCTGATGGTTTAGCCTTTTTTTTTAAATTTGGTTGCACCATGTCTTAGTTGCATCACACAGGATCTTTCGCTTTTCCTTGTGGCATGCAGGATCTCTAGTTGCATAATGAGAACTCTTATTTGTAGTTTGTGGGATCTAGATCCCTGACCAGGGATCGAACCCAGCCCCTCTGCGTTGGGAGCACAGAGTCTTAGCTACTGAGCTCCCAGGGAAGTCCCCTGATGGTTTAAGTTTTAATTATAATATTTAGAGAGAATCTGTACTTATATTACTATTTTGACATTTTTTACATCAAGCTGAGTTGTGCTTGAAAGGGCTTATGGTCAAGTATATCAGTAAGAATAAAAGATAACAGATTTCAAACTTTATTTAGCAATATAAGTATTATAAAGGACTGAGAGGCAAAAATCATACCTCCTTTCCCCATATACTTCTCTTCCAACTATATCCTATGTAAACTCTCCTACCTACTCCACTCTATCCCAAGATGCAGGCTCTCCACTCTATCCCAAGATGCAGGCTTGTGTCCGCAAAACCTGTGGTTTCCTGGCTCCACCCCAGAGAGACAACTGCAGGAGATTCCTATTGAGTCAGTCTGGCAAGTGGAGGGTGGGCAAGGTTTCTGAGACTAGGAGGGAAAGAAGAGAAACACAACATTCCCTCGTGGTCCAATGATAAAGAGACTGTGCTTCCAGTGCAGGTGGCAAGGCTTCGATCCCTTGTTGGGGAAGTCCCTCATGTCTTGTGGCCAAAAAAAAAAAAGAGAAACAGTCAGCAGTGTGCTCACCCTTCCAAGTCAGAGTGGTACTTCTTCTGCTGTCTGCTCAGTGAAAGATGGTTTGGACTGTGCAGCCAAGAATGTAGGCAGGAAGAGGGGTGAGGTGTAGAGGGCTCAAAAGACACCTTCAAGGAGGCAGTCTCTAAAGGGATATCCTTAGGTGAGGGTAGACACCAAGTGGGAGGGAAAGATGGGGTTTCCCAACCTTGGGGGCTTTAGTTCACTGAACGGGGAGTCCCCTCACCCCTTACCCTCCCTGTTAGGTTTCCTGAAAGCCCATTGGCACTCCCTGTCAACTGCATTTGGATAAGAAAATGCTACTCTTTGAGCACAGCCTCCAACTCTTTTGAACATCAATGGGCAAACCACCAGTGGGGGAGCTGAGTCATGGGCACATGCTGTAGGCCTGGGAAGTGAGGGGGACCCCACTCCACTGGGTGATGACGTTATCTTCCAGACCCCTATACCTACAGTTGGGGTTCCTCCTTTGTGGCTTCCCCCACTTACTCCACATCCTCAGAGTGTGTATTTCTGTGTGGGAGGAAGGATATCTTCCCTCCATATACATACGTGTCAAGGATTGATGTTTTTCTGTGTCCAAGTCAAGGGTCTTTTATATGGGTATTTCATGGGTCCCTGGGTGTGGTGGTGTGAGGAGTTAGAAAGCTTAGAAATGGAAAATATTTAACGACCAGAGTAGCAAATGAATACAACTTCCCCATTTGCATTTTCCCTTTCACTCTGACTCATCTTCCCCTCTCCCCACACTATTATTGCCCCTCCACTGGCCCCACCCATTGGCACACCCTGTCTGATCTAGGAAGGGATAACATCTGCTTGCACCCAAGCTAGAATGAGAGGTAGAATGAAGACATGTTAGGTCTCCACAGAGAGTAGAAGGATGGTCTGAACATTCGGGGGTCCTGAAGCCAAAACGTGAAACAGGAGTTTTAGAGACATAATATTTGAATCTAGGAGGGAATCAGAATCTAGAGAGAAGCCTTGGGGAAAGCAGACTGGGTCTTGTCATCAGACCAGCCTACCAGTGCCTGACTTGTTATTCTTCTAGTTATTTATTAGGCATATATGTCAGGCACATATCATAAGCTATCTAGCAATACCTGTTCTATGCATGAAAAATCTGCAAGAAATAATAAGAAACAGAAAAAGAAATGTGAGTCTCTCAGACCTGATCTTTTCCCCAGGTTAAGGAGTGCTAAAGTGTGAAAAGAGGGCAAATCTCCGAGGACCTTCAACCCCTGGGCAGGAAGTCAAAGAAACCCCGAAGTCCTGATTTCAGAGAAATGTCATTTGTCATCAGCCCAAGAAAAGGAGTTTTTCTCTTCGAAGACCACCGCAAGTCCTTCCTGGGGTTGCCCCCTTCAGAGCGTGATGGGAGGATCTGAGTCACTCACATACCCTGTCCCCAGTGATGGCCCAGATGACCTGGGTCATTCCCACAGAGGAGTGGAGGCTTCCCAGTACCAAGTCAGAGAGAGGGAGGAGGAGGCATGCTTTTGGCCTTCTTTCGCTCTCTTAGAATCCAGATGTTTCAGTCCTTTTTACTTTTGAGGGTAGTATAAAGAGCTCCCAGCTGCTAGAGCTCTATTGACACCTCTGAGAAACAGAACTAATACTATTTGAATGATGCTATGTACCGAGAAACCACTTTCACATACATCATGTCATTTCATCTTCCCCCCACCTCATAATGAGGTAGGCAGAGCTTATCCCTATTTCATGGATGAGGTAACTGAGGCTCAGAGAGGTGACTTGCCCAAGGTGACTCAACTAGTATGTGGGAGAGATGAGAGGCAAATGCAGGTCTGATTATCCCAAAGTTCTTATTGCTTCAGATATACTTCTTTGACTTCAGAAATTCATAAATGAAATAAGAAGACCGGAGGTCAGGAGGCAGAACGCTTGGGTTCTGGAAGGAGAGGAGTGGTCTTTCCTGGAGGGGTGAAGCACAGCCAGGGGTAGAAGACCACACCCCTTGGGGGACTGTGGCAGACTGATACTTGGGACACCCAATGGAAGACTGTGAGGTCAGGGGCGGGGCTAGCTCCAGAGTAGGGGGGCCAGGAGCCCCAACAGCATTTCAGAGCATGCGGTGTCCAGGAGGAAGCTACAACCGGTGAGTGGTTGCTTCTCCCCAACTGAGACTTTCCTCCCATTACACTCCTCTTTCTGTCCACTTCCTGCCAGCCTGTAGCCCTCCCTGTGAGGTGTCCAAGTAGTAATTCCTCCCTCCTACGGGGTCTGTACTCAGGGTGAGCCCACACTTAGGAATATGCCTGCTGGGCTCTGGGACACTTAGGTCTGTCTCTTTGTATCTGGGTTCCCAGTTCTCTTCTTAAAAGCCAATGTGGTGGTTTTGATGTGTGACAAACATATGTCTTGTTGGGTTCTGTCTTTCTAATCTTCATTTTAGCTTATGAAAAACAAAATTGAACCGTCTCCTTATCCTTGAGAGGAAATAGCCTTTCCCTCCATAGTTTCTATTTCCTTTTCGCCTGCTTCCTCCAGGGTCAAAGCCTTCTCCGACATCTCTCCATCCTTGGGTGAGGAGCCTTCTCTCCTGTGGGTTCCAACCTGCTCTCTTTATCTCACTGCATGGGAGCTTTTGGTCACTTCCAGTTCCTTCTCTGAGGATGGTTTCTACAAGTTTCATCCTGAGGGAGATGATCAGTTGATGCCTTGAGCCTGCTTTTTGCAGCTACGACCCCATCTTGCTGCCCTTTTTTCCTCTCAGGACCCTCAGCTCCACATGATAGGCTTGCAGAAGGACACACTAGCTTTCGAAACTCCCATGAAGCTGTGTCTGGCTCCATCCCTAACTTACAGGGCTGACTGAGTTTTGTGGTGATCCTGTCTCGAATGAGAGCCGGGGCCTACTCAGGGGTCTTTCCCTGCAGAGGAGCTTGGAGTAGCAGAAATATCAGGGTCTGCTCTTCCTTAAGTCAGACATTGCCAACTGGCAGGACCCACCTATCTACTACTTGAGATAGCTCTTCAATGTCCGGTCCTTGCTCTTTAAGTCCTGAATTTGGTCTAATTTCCATTCTCTCACCACCTCCACCCCTGCTATGATTCTGAACAACCTCAGGTTTTCTCTTGGGTCAGTTTATCTGCTCCATTCAGAACAGAGAGCTGATTCAAAGCCAGCAACTCACTCTTTCTTCCCTCACCTCCACAGGCTTGAGTATGCGGTTCCTCCCTCCCCTTTTCATCATGGACCCTACACTGTGGCCTTTCTCTCAGAACCTCTGAGATTGTTACCCAGGCAAGGCACAATGCCCCTGTCCCCAACAAGACTGCCTAGTCCCTATGCTTCTGATCGGCTGGTACGGTTAGCAGCCAGGCTCCGGCCGGCACTATGTGATACCCTGATCACAGTGGGGAGCCAGGAGTTCCCTGCCCACAGCCTGGTGCTGGCAGGTGTGAGCCAGCAACTGGGTCGCAGGGGCCGCTGGGCTGTGGTGAAAGGCATCAGCCCTTCCACCTTTGCCCAACTTCTGCACTTTATTTATGGGGAGAGTCTAGAGCTGCATCCCTTGGAACTGGGGCCCCTTGAGGAGGCAGCCAGAGCACTGGGGGTACAGTCCCTGGAAGAGGCATGCATTAGGGCTCGAAGGGACATGGCCAGAGAAGAGCTGGGTCCAGGACTGAAGAAACAACAGGAGGAGCTAGAGAAACCCACAGGGGACTCAATGAGAAGCGTGGGGGACTTTGGGGAGAAGCAGAGACCAGAGAAGTTTGTTAGGGCTGGTGGGAAAGAGCAGGAGACGT
This sequence comes from Odocoileus virginianus, assembly GCF_023699985.2. Classification (NCBI taxonomy): domain Eukaryota; kingdom Metazoa; phylum Chordata; class Mammalia; order Artiodactyla; family Cervidae; genus Odocoileus; species Odocoileus virginianus. Next base: position 15,052,527 of record NC_069693.1, on the reverse strand, counting down.
TGCACAGGCACAGGCCATCAAGAGAGAGCCCTGAGATAGCAGAGGCAACTCTGGAGGGTCAAGGGGAGCAGATGAGACCAAAGGAGAAACTCCACCAAGCCCTTGTTGGCCATGGCAGAGTAGGTGGGAAGCAAGAAGTAATCATGTGGTTGAGGGACAGTGCAGGGGGCTCTGAGGAAAGTCTGCCGGAGTTCCCTGGCCCCCTTCCCCCAGCAGGTTCCTTCCAAACTGGCATCACCCCCAGGCCTTGGTGGGCTGAGGCCCCTTGGCTGGGGGAGGGCCAGCCTGCCCTGTGGAGCATCCTTCTGTTGCCGCCTAGATATGGCACTCCCTTCTCCCATAGCATCCCTATGACTGGAGCCTGGCAAGAGGTCTGGCCTCGGGACCAGAGGTGAGTTGAAGGGCTTATGGAAGACCTCTGGCTGGGAGGGAGTGGCTCAGGAGAGGCAGCAGCGATGGGTGGAAGGGTACCATATCTCTTATCTCTACTATACATTTCCTGAGTTGAGGTAGGACAAGAAGCTGTCACCACAGGCAAGCCAAAGCCCAGTCCCCACAGAGGACTTACGACTCCTCCCTCCCCAGAAAGGGATCCACAGGATCCCAGGTGTAACCAAGGCTGTTAACTCTTCCCCATCCCACCCCCAGGATCCCACTGTCCCTGAACCTCCACAAAGGCCTTTGGAGCCAGAACCAGCTGGCCTCCTCCAGCCCCACCCCAGGTAAGCCCCTCACTGCCTGGCATGCACCTTGTAACATGGTCTCTCAGCTGGGACTTGGCTGGGGCTCCAGGAGTCCAGCCTGAGCAGCGCGCCTGCTTCACTCTGTTCCCTCCAGGTTCCCTCCCCCAGGGCCCCACACAGCTCAGCCCTGGGGAGACAGAAGAGTCTGATCAGAGGCACATAGGTGAGTAGGTGCTTTTGCCTCCGCGCCACTATGGCCCCAGCCTGAGTGTTCCAGTGACCCAGCTCTGGGAATCCCAGCCCTGCCCTCCTTTGCCTTTTGTTCCCACAGGTGAACTAGCAAACTGTGTGGGTCATGTCGGCACCGCAAGCCATCCATCTCACCAACACCCTCCCCCACCCACTCCTGCTCGGTCTCGGCCCTATTCTTGTTCTGTCTGTGGGAAGAGGTTTTCACTCAAACATCAGATGGAGACGCACTACCGTGTCCACACAGGTATGGGCACCCTGCCCTGTGCAAACTGCTTCCTTCCAAACTCCAGTGGGCCCGCTCCTAAGTCCCTTTGTGAGTGCCATGCTCCCGAGCAACAACCTTGCCCAGCTGCCCCTACCTACCCCTAGGCGAGCCTTCACTCCCTTCTTTCCTTCATGAGCCTTCCCCTCCACCTGCCCTAGGAGAGAAGCCCTTTTCCTGTAGCCTCTGTCCCCAGCGCTCCCGGGACTTCTCAGCCATGACCAAGCACCTGCGGACGCACGGGGCCGCACCCTACCGCTGCCCTCTGTGCCAGGCCGGCTGCCCCAGCCTGGCCTCCATGCAGGCGCACATGCGCGGCCACTCGCCCAGTCAGCTCCCGCCGGGATGGACCATTCGCTCCACCTTCCTCTACTCCTCCTCCTCGAGGCCCTCTAGGACCTCGACCTCTCCCAGTAGGCCCTCTTCCTCCACCACCTGACGGGGCGTCAGTAACTTCTTTGGCTTCAGCCAAGCTTACAATTAAAAAGTGAAAGACCGGCCGGTGAGCAGGCTAGGCTTCTGATTCCGCACCGCGGCTGCGGCAGCCTAGCAAACTCGGCTCCAAAAAGCGCCGCGGGAAGGGCGCCAGAAGCCCTCTCCCAGACGGCCTCGGGCCGCGGACCTGGGCCAGAGAGCCCCTGTGGGGTGAGGGCAGTGAAGTTTGCACGAGTGACGGTTAACTGTGCGGGGACTGGCGATTCATCACCAAAATAAAGAGTTTCCTGTGCTCTCCTCTCGGGACCATAAAGTCGAGTCCAGATTTTCGTCTGCGCGCGGGGGGCCGCCTTGCCCTTAGTCCTGTAGCGGCCCCTGGTGGTTCAACGTGGCGGCCACCTCCTCCGTCTCCCGGGACTTCTGATCCTCCCCTCGAGGCAGCGGGCCGCGAGGACAGGGTGGTGTCCAGACCGACTTCGCAGCAAGCCCTGTGTGGAAAGGCTGTGAGAACCCAAGTTACTGGTCCCTTCCGCAGCAAGCAACTGCGCGCCAAGTTTGAGTCTAGGTCGTCTAGCCCGGGGCTCGAAAGGAACTCATGCTATGGTCGGCTTTCAGCCACCCCGACTCCTTCCCGGAGCACAAGAGCCAAAAGGCCGCAGCCCCTCCAGAATCTCCCCTCCAGGCCGTAAGGAGCGGCTACCGGGTCAAACTCCAAACTGAGGCGGCCGCCCCTTACCCAGCCCACGCCTCCTGCAGTCGCGAACTTCATCTCCCAGTGTCCCTGAGGGTCCCAGGGTCCAAGTCCCGCTGCACTCTGGAAGCGGTAGTTCGCGCGGGCCGCTAGTCTCGACAAGAACAATGGGAGGAGTCTGGGGCGAGAACCACATCTCCCGGCAGCCCGGGAGATGGCTTTCTGGGCCGGGTCAGGCTCCCATAGTCCCAGTTCTCGCGGCCCTAGCTCGCGGCGGAAGGAGCGAGGAGCTCGAACTACATTTCCCGGTGGCCCTTGCACCTCGCCCTCTCCCGCCGCGACGCGGGGTCTAGGTTCTTTAGGTGCGGTCTAAGGGTGACCAGCCGGCCGGCCTCGGACTCCCGCTCCCGTGGTGCCCCGCGCGGCCGGCCCAGCCCCCGGCTCGTGTCGGCCCCGCGGCGGCGCTGGTTGTTGTCGTGAGCCTAAGCCGCCCCGCCCCTCCTCTGCTCCCCTCCCCCCGGCCCTGCGTACGGGCCGCCCCTCCCCCCGCCTCCCCGGCCCCTCTCACGGTGCCAAGATGGCGGCGGCGGCGGGCGGCGGCAGTTGCCCCGGGCCTGGCTCCGCGCGGGGCCGCTTCCCGGGCCGGCCGCGGGGCTCCGGCGGGGGCGGGGGCCGCGGCGGACGGGGCAACGGGGCCGAAAGAGTGCGGGTAGCTCTGCGGCGCGGCAGCGGCGCGGCGGGGCCGGGCGGAGCCGAGCCCGGGGAGGACACGGCCCTGCTCCGTTTGCTGGGACTCCACCGGGGCCTGCGCCGGCTCCGCCGCCTGTGGGCCGGCCCGCGCATTCAGCGGGGCCGGGGCCGGGGCCGGGGCCGGGGCTGGGGCCCGAGCCGGGGCTGCCTGCTGGAGGAGGAGAGCAGTGACGGGGAGTCCGACGATGAGGTGAGGCAGTCGGAGGCGTCCCCAGCGCCGGGCGGGGCGGAGGCAGGGGGCTTCCATGGGTCTGGGTGGCCCCGAGAAGTGGCGTGGGGAAGCGGAGTCCTTAGGGCTCTTGGGGAAGGAAAGGGCCCTGGAAATAGGCAGGGGAGGAGGTAGGCTGTGCGGAGCTGTCGGTGGAAGAGGCCTCTGAAAGTGGATAGAGAAGCCTGAGCTGCCGCTGAGCACTTCGGCTCGAGGCAGGTCCTGCTGAAGTGTCCTGGGTTTATTTTTCTTGATAGTTGGCAAAGCCAGGGCTGGAGAGATTTGGGCTAGGAAGCTATGGGACTGCATGCCCAACCAGTGGTGGTTGACAGCAGAAGCGTGGCTTGAGTGGACGCAGGCTAGCCTGTAGACCTAGGCTGTGGACCTGCAAGCTGCCCCACCCGGCCTCATAGGCTCCAACACATCACATTTCACCAGTGCCCCAATTCTTCTTCGGACTAAAGTGGAGAGAGGAGAGAATGGTGGAGGGCTTCCTCTTGGGGGCAGAGGTGGAAGAGATATGGGATGTAGGTGAGACTGGGCACTCTAGCAGGTCTGAGTTCAATTCAGGATTTACCACCAGTCTCTCAGAAAGGGCTCGAAGGTGTGGGTTGTATTGCTTAGGACGGTTTGTAGGCACCTGAGGGCTCACAGCAGGTCATAATATGATAAATTACTTAATACACGCACATGCACACCCCACTTGGGTGCCCCAATTCCCATTTTTCATTCAGAGAGAAACAAGAGCTTGAGAGGGTATAGACAGAGGTTCTCCTTTTTTCTGAGTTGGAGGATGAGGGAATATGAGGGTGGTGGCTACTGCCTGACATAGGAAAACCCTGTTCTGTTCCCTTTGAGCCAGTGGACCACTGATGGCTTGTGCTGCTGTGGTCTGAAACTGGGGATGCAATTTCAAAATACATTCTGTCTCCATCCCTGGGAAGATACTGTGTATTTTCCCCGTTCACCTTCCAGTCTTTTTAGTTCATTTGTAAATAGGGATATGTTAAGGGGGAAGCTGGGGATATTCCTCAATACCTGAGCCTCAGGCTAAACAAGGGCTTTGGCACTGACTGCTGTTTCTCCCCTCCACCCTTGGTCCCCTAAATCAGGAGTTTCAGGGTTTTCATTCAGATGAAGATGTGGCCCCCAGTTCCCTGCGCTCTGCGCTCCGATCCCAGCGAGGTGAGTGATGGGGAAACTCTACCTCTGTAGCTTTACAGGAATGTTACTCTTGCCTTTTGTGTCAGCTCTGCCCTGCTCTAGAGTCTCCATCAGTTACCAAGTGTGTTCTGTGTCAAAGCCCCAGCTAGGCTGGGTTGTGGGGGAAGCAGACAAGTCAGAGTCCCTGCACTCCTGGAGTCTTCCTCTGTCTGCAGGGCCAGCTTGACCCATCTCCCCACACCTATTCTCCTTTTAGGTCGAGCCCCCCGAGGTCGGGGCCGCAAGCATAAGACGACCCCCCTTCCGCCTCCTCGCCTAGCAGATGTGGCTCCTACACCCCCAAAGACTCCTGCGCGGAAACGGGGTGAGGAGGGCACAGAACGGATGGTGCAGGCACTGACTGAACTTCTCCGGCGGGCCCAGGCACCCCCAGCCCCCCGGAGCCGGGCATGTGAGTCCTCCACCCCCCGTCGGTGTCGGGGACGGCCCCCAGGACGGCCAGCAGGCCCCTGCAGGAAGAAGCAACAAGCAGTAGTGGTGGCAGAAGCAGCTGTGACAATCCCCAAACCTGAGCCCCCACCTCCTGTTGTTCCAGTAAAACACCGAACTGGCAGCTGGAAGTGCAAGGAGGGGCCCGGCCCAGGACCTGGGACCCCCAAGCGTGGAGGACAGTCTGGGCGAGGAGGCCGTGGAGGCAGGGGCCGAGGCCGAGGCCGGCTCCCCCTCGTGATCAAGTTTGTTTCAAAGGCCAAAAAAATGAAGATGGGACAGTTGTCCTTGGGACTTGAATCAGGTCAGGGTCAAGATCAGCATGAGGAAAGCTGGCAGGATGCCCCCCAGGGAAGAGCTGGATCTGGGCAAGGAGAGGGCCCCTGCTGGAGGAAAGAGCAGAAGCTGGAGGAGGAGGGAGAGGAGGAGAAAGAAGAGGAAGATGAGGAAGAGAGAGCTGTAGCTGAGGAAGCAATGGTGCTAGCAGAGGAGAAGGAAGAGGCAAAGCTGCCGTCACCACCCCTGACTCCTCCAGCCCCTCCACCTCCTCCATCCCTGCCACCCCCCTCAGCATCTCCTCCATCCCCACTTTGCCCTCCCCCGCCACCTGTGTCGCCTCCCCCCCCACCATCCCCCCCACCGCCTCGTGCCCCTGAGGAGCAGGAAGAGTCCCCTCCTCCCGTGGTCCCAGCTACATGCTCGCGAAAGAGGGGCCGGCCTCCCCTGACTCCCAGCCAGCGGGCAGAGCGAGAAGCTGCTCGGGCAGGGCCAGAGGGCACCTCTCCTCCCACTCCAGTCCCCAGCACTGCCACAGGAGGCCCTCTGGAAGACAGCCCCACTGTGGCCCCCAAAAGTACCACCTTTCTGAAGAACATCCGACAGTTTATTATGCCTGTGGTGAGTGCCCGCTCTTCCCGTGTCATCAAGACACCCCGGCGATTTATGGATGAAGACCCCCCCAAGCCCCCAAAGGTGGAGGTCTCACCTACTCTACGGCCTCCCATTGCCACCTCCCCACTGGCCCCCCAGGAACCAGCACCAGCCCCCTCTCCGCCCCGTGCCCCAACTCCTCCATCTACCCCAGTCCCACTCCCTGAGAAGAGACGGTCCATCCTAAGGGAACCCACATTTCGCTGGACCTCACTGACCCGGGAACTGCCCCCTCCTCCCCCTGCTCCTCCACCGGCCCCACCCCCACTTCCTGCCCCTGTCACTCCTTCCCGGAGGCCCCTGCTCCTTCGGGCCCCTCAGTTTACCCCAAGTGAAGCCCACCTGAAGATCTACGAATCGGTGCTTACTACTCCTCCTCTTGGGGCCCCTGAAGCCCCTGAGCCAGAGCCGCCTCCTGCCGATGACTCCCCAGCTGAGCCTGAGCCTCGGGCAGTGGGCCGCACGAACCACCTCAGCTTGCCTCGATTTGCCCCTGTGGTCGCCACTCCTATTAAGGCTGAGATGCCCTCCCCTGGGGCTCCAGCTCCAAGCAGTGGGCAGCAGCCTCACGCTCAGCTGCAGCAGCCCCTGCAGGCCTTGCACACCCAGCTGCTGCCCCCAGCACTACCACCACCGCAGTCACTGCTGCAGCCACAGTTACAGCTGCAGCCGCCGCCACAGCAGGCGCCACCACTGGAAAAGGCCCGGATCGCAGGCCTGGGGTCCTTACCACTGTCTGGTGTGGAGGAGAAAATGTTCAGCCTCCTCAAGAGAGCCAAGGTGCAGCTAATCAAGATTGACCAGCAGCAGCAGCAGAAAGTGGCGTCTTTGATGCCGGTGAGCATGTTGCTTTGGCCAGGCCCCTGCACCCAGTCACTCAGGCTCAGTTCTCTGCAGTCACTTTACCTCCTGTCTCTCAGGACACCTTCTAGTGTTGCAGGGAGCCCTCCAAGCCCGTCTTTGCCCTGTCCCCCAGCTTCTTGGGTTCCTTCCCTGGCCCCATTTGTCCTCACTCTACAGCCTCTGACCCTATTTATTCCCCCACCAGCCCAGCCCTGGAGGGCAGATGGAGGAGGTTGTGGGGACTGTCAAGCAGATCCCAGATAGAGGTTCTGTCAAGTCGGAAGATGAATCAGTGGAAACTAAGAGGGAGAGACCATCGGTATGGAGAGGGGAGAAGGCCCTCTGGGGAAGACTGGCAGAGGGAGTGTGAGGGGCAGCTCTCCACAGGTATTCCTGGTTTCTCCTCCCCCAGGGTCCCGAGTCCCCTGTGCAAGGCCCCCGCATCAAACATGTGTGCCGTCACGCTGCTGTGGCCCTGGGTCAGGCCCGGGCCATGGTGCCCGAAGACGTCCCCCGCCTCAGCGCTCTCCCTCTCCGGGATCGGCAGGACCTCAACGCGGAGGGTAGGGGCGGGTGTGTTGTGGGGAAGTTTTGACAGCTGTGTCAAATTTGGGGGTAAGCGAAGGAATCAAGAACTTGGGAGAATGTCAGCTGAGTAGGGTGCTTAGGGCCAGGTGGCAAGTGGGTTGGACTGCTAGGTCTTAGAGCGGCCTTGGGCATACCTGGAGCCTGAGCATGGTGGGAAAGTGGGGCCGGTTGAATGGGATCTCAGGGAGGTCAGGGGACTGGGGTAGAACTCCAGTGCTTTGTGGCTCCATCCCCACCTCTTCACTGCACTAGATACGTCATCAGCATCTGAGACCGAGAGCGTCCCATCCCGGTCCCAGCCAGGAAAGGTGGAGTCAGCAGGGCCCGGGGGAGACTCAGAGCCTGCAGGGTCTGGAGGGACCCTGGCACACGCACCCCGGCGCTCACTGCCCTCCCATCACGGCAAGAAGATGCGTATGGCACGGTGTGGACACTGTCGGGGCTGCCTGCGTGTGCAGGACTGTGGCTCCTGTGTCAACTGCCTGGACAAGCCCAAGTTTGGGGGCCCCAACACCAAGAAGCAGTGCTGTGTGTGAGTAGCTGGGGCACAGGCTCCATTCCTACCCATGGTTGTCAGTCACCCAGGCCTCCTGCCCCAGCAGAGCAGTGGGATTGGCATCCTTGTGGAGAGCTTCCTCTCTTCCCCCAGACCACCAGTCCCCTACCCTGGTGACGTGCTGCTCCCCTCCCCAGATACCGGAAGTGTGACAAGATAGAGGCTCGGAAGATGGAACGGCTGGCCAAAAAAGGTAACGAGGCTTGAGAAGCATTTCTTTACACAGTCTTACTGAGATGCATGGTATGGAGGAAACCATGTCTTTCTCTGTTCTTTTTCCTTTATTTTTGCAGTCCACCACCTTTGTCGTTTTTCCCATTGCACACTTTTGTATCTCCTGTATTTATTCTCTTCTGCCCCGCTTTTTTCTGGCTTTTCTCCATCCTAGTGTCCATGTCCCTGGCTGAGCTCAGATCCTACTAAGTCCCCTGTTCCCACAGGCCGGACGATAGTGAAGACGCTGTTGCCCTGGGATTCCGATGAATCTCCTGAGGCCTCCCCTGGTCCTCCAGGCCCACGCCGGGGGGCGGGAGCTGGGGGGCCCCGGGAGGAGGTGGTGGCCGCCCCAGGGCCCGAGGAGCAGGACTCCTTCCTACTGCAGCGCAAGTCAGCCCGGCGCTGCGTCAAACAGCGACCCTCCTATGATATCTTCGAGGACTCGGATGACTCAGAGCCCGGGGGTCCCCCTGCTCCTCGGCGTCGGACCCCCCGGGAGAATGGTACGAATTGTTGCTGCTTTCGCTATCAGTCCTGTGTGTGGAAGGGTTAGGACTCCCCAACCCAAGGCTCTCGGTCTCCAGGAGAGTGACCGAGTGAAGAGAAGGGTATGGTTTTAGTGGGCAGGGAAAACGGGTGCCGGAGGTTTTCAGTAGGTTATTGAACAAGGTTCAAGTCATCCTCATGGACTTGGGCTCGCTAAAGGCCTGGGGATCCGGAAGTCACATGGGGTGGTAGAGGAGGGGGGATGGGACAGAGAAGAGGGGGAACCTCACCACTCCTGTGTCCTGCCTAGAGCTGCCACTGCCAGAACCAGAGGAGCAGAGCCGGCCCCGCAAACCCACCCTGCAGCCTGTGTTGCAGCTCAAAGCCCGAAGGCGCCTGGACAAGGTCAGCATAGCCCCACACCAAGAACCTGAGCCCTGTGTAAAGCATGGCTCCATCCCAGGGAGCTTCCTGACAAGTCAGGGTCACAGGCTCACCTGAGTGCTGTAGTGTGTTCATGCCAGAGGACAGGCCCTGGGTGGGTGAAGCGGGCATATCTCTCTGGAAGGTCAGAAAGGATCTAGGCAAAAGGCAGGTTGGCGTAGGCTGGAGAGAGGGCAGTGAGAAGTTGGTAAAGGGTGGAGCTGCAGCCCTCTGAGCACCACTGTCTCTCCCTAGGATGCTTTGGGTCCTGGCCCTTTCGCCTCTTTTCCCAATGGCTGGACTGGAAAACAAAAGTCTCCAGATGGTGTGCACCGAGTTCGTGTGGATTTTAAGGTATGGTTTAGGGTGGTGGGAAGAAATGTGTTGGTTACGAATGAGAACCCTGGTCTTTAAGTTTGGATCTTTCTGTGTTCCTGGCTGCTCCCTGATTCTGCATCTTCTCTTCCCTCAGGAGGATTGTGACCTGGAGAATGTGTGGCTGATGGGTGGCCTAAGCGTACTCACCTCCGTGCCAGGGGGACCACCCATGGTGTGCTTGCTGTGTGCCAGCAAAGGCCTGCATGAGGTTGGATCCCTTCCCCTTCCAAGTCTCTGTTAGCCCTGACTGCCTGGTTTTTGGGCCCTCTCAACAGGGTCACCCTCCCTGGCCTCCTGGCCCCTCATTCTGCCCATTGTTCACTCTCCCCACTCCTAGCTGGTGTTCTGCCAGGTCTGCTGTGACCCTTTCCACCCATTCTGCCTGGAGGAGGCCGAGCGGCCCCTGCCCCAACATCATGACACTTGGTGCTGCCGCCGCTGCAAGTTTTGCCATGTCTGTGGGCGCAAAGGCCGGGGATCCAAGGTTTGGGCACAGGGTTGTGGCAGTGGCAGCATGGAGGAGAGGGGTGTCTCTGAGCCGGTGGGTTTTGCCATTTTTGTCTTTCTATGATATCCTACAGCACCTCCTGGAGTGTGAGCGCTGCCGCCATGCTTACCACCCAGCCTGTCTGGGGCCCAGCTACCCAACCCGGGCCACACGCAAACGGCGCCACTGGGTGAGAGATGAGGCCCCCTCTCCTGGCTGTGGAGCGCTAATTAATGCCGCCACCACCCCAGGACTGCTCTAGGCCAGGGCTCTTGGGGGAGGGAGGGTGGAGGTCCTCTTAAGAGTTTGATAAACATCACATGTCCTCTTCAAGAATTTCACACAGACGAGATTTCTGTGCAGAATTTGCATGTAATGGTTTTACAGGCTCATGGATTCCGTAGTCCCCTGCTGTAGCCTCATCTCTTCCCGTCTCAGTCTGCCAGTCTCCCCACTTCATCTCTCTCCTGCCCTGCTGCTTTCCCTCTCCATCCTCCTCTTCACCTCTCCCACACACCTGTTTTCCTTACCCATCCTTCCGCATCTGTCTCATGCCCACTCCTTTTTGCCCTTCCCCACTTTGCACTGCTCCAGCCTGGTATCTGGTTCTCCCCCTAATATTGCCCTGCCCCCCCAGATCTGCTCAGCCTGCGTGCGCTGTAAGAGCTGTGGGGCAACTCCAGGCAAGAACTGGGACGTCGAGTGGTCGGGAGATTACAGCCTCTGCCCCAGGTGCACCCAGCTCTTTGAGAAAGGTGGGGACCTGGCAGGGGACCGGGGCCCCGGGGGCCGCCGGGGAGTGGGCCAGGTTCTTAGACAAGCAGTTGGGAGAGATACTCTTTGCTAGTATTTCTCCACTCTCTTCTACCTCTGGAGCCTTTCTTCCATTCAAAGTAGTCTTGTAGGAGCCCTTCTAGTACTTGGAGGGACGTGACTCCTCTGAGGGCGGTGGGAGTGGAGGGCTCGGACCCCACTCTCATGGTGGTCCTGGAAGTACCTCCTAAAACCTTACTTCTCTGCTGAGTTATCTGAAGACCTGGGCTTCCTCATTGGCTCAAGCAGCGGGTTTAGCAAGGCTCTTTGCATTGTGATGCCTTGGGGCTGCAGAGTTAGGAGAGCAAACTTATCCTTAGCCAACCTTTGGGGCGTGGTAGGGACCCAAGTGGGGCAGGACAGGGCAGCTCGTGCAGCAGTCGTGGGCCGGCTGGCCTCCATGCCAGGCTGCTGAGGGCAGCTCATGGCACCAGCCCCTCTGACTTGCCTTTTCTTGTTCCAGGAAACTACTGCCCGATCTGCACACGCTGCTATGAAGACAATGACTACGAGAGCAAGATGATGCAGTGTGCACAGTGTGACCACTGGGTGCACGCCAAGTGTGAGGGGCTCTCAGGTGAGTGGACGGAAGACTGGGATGTGGCCTCAGCCATGTCCTGCCCTTGGCCGCAGGCTCTCAGGGGACAGCGAAATGTTCTTACTGACCTGGGGCGCTCTGAAAACTTCCACATCACTGAAACCATTTTTCTCTTTCATGCCCTGGCTGTTCTAGATGAAGACTACGAGATCCTTTCAGGGCTGCCAGACTCGGTGCTGTACACCTGTGGGCCGTGTGCTGGGGCCACGCATCCCCGCTGGCGAGAGGCCCTGAGTGGGGCCCTGCAGGGGGGCCTGCGCCAGGTGCTTCAGGGCCTGCTGAGCTCCAAGGTGGCAGGCCCACTGCTGCTGTGCACCCAGGTCTGCGGGCCCGGATGACTGGACGGGAGGGGCCCGGCCCAGCACGAGCCCTGCTGACTTCCCCTCTTTGCAGTGTGGGCAGGATGGACAGCAGCTGCACCCAGGGCCCTGTGATCTGCACGCTGTGAGCCGGCGCTTCGAGGAGGGCCAGTACAAGTCTGTGGTGAGTGGGACACTGAGGAGCCGCTGCGTGCCTGGGGGAGAGGATTAGGGTGGGAGCTCAGGTCCTGACAAACCCCCTTACAGCACAGCTTCATGGAGGATGTGGTGGGCATCCTGATGAGGCACTCTGAGGAAGGAGAGATGCTGGAGCGCCGGGCTGGAGGCCAGACCAAGGGGCTCCTACTGAAGGTGAGCTCATTGGGGGCTGCCCTGAGGTTGGCTTGCATGGTAGCGGGGAGGGGAGAGTAGGTTCCTGCCCTGACCACCTCTCCTGGGGAAGACAGTTCTCATTCTGTTAACCCGCTCCCCAGCTGCTAGAGTCTGCGTTTGGCTGGTTCGACGCCCACGACCCCAAGTACTGGCGACGGAGTACCCGGCTGCCCAAGTGAGCAAGGCTGGGTAGCAGGAGGGGAACCAGGGAGTGAGGGCAAAGGCAGGGGCACCTGGGAATCCAGGGTCCAGCTGGACTGAGAAGAGACAAGGAGCAGGCTGGGGGTCTTGGAGGGCGGTGGGGCCAGGACGAGAGTCCCTCGTGGTTCCAGACGAGCAGAGACTCGTATTGTTTGGTTAACTCTGACTTTGGGTGTGCATTATGCAAGGTGGTGTTGGGGACAGCAGTGTGCAAGCCATGTTTGGGGGGTTGGGCAGGCACTGATAACCTGGACAATTAGGGCTTTGATGGGGAGGCCCAGGGGCTGTGGGAGCCCAGAGGAGGTGCCTGCCTAGGAGCCTTGGGCCTGAGGCTTCCCAGAGAAATGACATCTAAGCTGAGAAGTGGAGGAAATTATTCTGGGCATGGAGAACAATATTTTATGTGGCAAAGGTGGCATAAGAGGGTCTGGCTTGTTTGGAAGGCTGAGAGAAGTTCCACATAGAGAGAGGACAGAGGGGGTCATGGCATAATCAGATTGATGCTATGGGTGGGCCCCAGTCCAGCACCCTTCCGTTAGATGTGTTAGATGTGTCAGAGGCTGACCCTGCCTGTCCACAGCGGAGTCCTTCCCAATGCTGTGTTGCCCCCATCCCTGGACCACGTCTACGCTCAGTGGAGGCAGCAGGAACCAGAGACCCCAGAATCAGGGCAGCCTCCAGGGGATCCCTCAACAGGTACTGGGCAGTTGGGACTAGAAACTCGATCGCCTAGTTGGTGGGCCAGGTTCCAGGTCCTTGTTCTTTGACCGTCCTTCCCACACCCCTTCCAGCTTTCCAGGGCAAGGATTCAGCTGCTTTCTCACATCTGGAGGACCCCCGTCAGTGTGCGCTCTGCCTCAAATACGGGGATGCGGACTCTAAGGTGAGGGCTACTGCATGAAGACCCAGGTTGTAGGGTCTGGTCTCTAACTCCTCCCCTCACACCACGACTCTGCCCCCAGGAGGCGGGACGGCTTCTGTACATTGGGCAGAATGAGTGGACACACGTCAACTGTGCCATTTGGTCAGCCGAAGTGTTTGAAGAAAACGACGGCTCCCTCAAAAACGTGCATGCTGCTGTGGCTCGAGGGAGGCAGATGGTGAGGGCGCGGGCCTGGAGAGGGGGCAGTTCTCGGGGGCTGGGGTGGGGCCCAACTCCAGTAGAGACAGCTCTGGTGTCGAGGTCTCTGCCACAGCTTGTCCCTGGTGCCCTTTTGGCTGTCCAGGACTCTAGTGCTGCAACAAAAGCAAGTCTTTTCTTATTTGTGCTGTCTGGTTTAATACGGGTCTGAAGCCTGGGAGGCTAACAGTTAGATGATCTCCTGTTACTAAGTGTGTGTGTCATTTACCTCTTATTCCATCCCTGTGAGGTGAGGTACTACATGGGAACCCCTCCTCTGTGGGGTGCCGCCAGCTCACCCTCAGGAAGTAGGATGAGAGACCTGCCACAGCGGGCAGATGTGAGGGTTCAGTGAAGTAATACGGGCTCCACGTTAGAACAGTGTGAGGAAACCTTAGCTCCTGTTATTTTTCTTCTTGCTACAGCTGTTTCAGGGAGTCTGCACTTGTTTTGATGTGCGCCTGGGCCTGGATGCCACTGGTGGGGAGGGAATGTGCCGTTGTTCTGTGAGGTGCTAGGCTCGGCAGGGGCCGAGGGGAGTCTTTGAGGACAGCGATGCTGGGTGTCAGGCCCTGGCTTCCTCACTTAGCAACCCCTTCTGCCCGTAGCGCTGTGAGCTCTGCCTGAAGCCTGGTGCTACGGTGGGCTGCTGCCTCTCCTCCTGCCTCAGCAACTTCCACTTCATGTGCGCCCGGGCCAGCTACTGCATCTTCCAGGATGACAAGAAGGTGTTCTGCCAGAAACACACAGACCTGTTGGATGGCAAGGTGGGCCCTCACCTTGGGGATGCAGTGCCCCACTGCACTCTCCTCTTCCTCTCAGGGAGCCTGTAGCCCCTCGGGCCTCACCCAGCTGCCTCTTAGTGTCCCTTCCTTGTTCCCTTACCCTCCGCCCCCAGTCATTTAGTCAAGCCCCTTGACTGACCAGTCTCTGGAGCGAGCCTTCCCTCACATCCCCCTCACCCCCTCACCAATCCAGCAACCCCATTTGCCACCCACCTCCCAGGAGATCGTGAACCCTGATGGTTTTGATGTTCTCCGCCGAGTCTACGTGGACTTTGAGGGCATCAATTTCAAGCGAAAGTTCTTGACGGGGCTTGAACCTGATGCCATCAATGTGCTCATTGGTAAGCAGCTTGCTCTCTCCCCTCGTCTTCCTGACCATGCCTAGGCCCGCTCTCCTGACCTCTCCCACCCACCTATATCATAGGTTCCATCCGGATCGACTCCTTGGGCACTCTCTCTGACCTCTCAGACTGTGAGGGACGGCTCTTCCCCATTGGCTACCAGTGAGCAACCCAAGGGGCGTTGGTGGGGCTGGGGGCCTCGAGGGCTGGATCTTTTTTCCCAAGTTGTCCTGACCCTTTTGTCCCACACGCCCCCCTCCCAACCTTCCCCCCGGCCAGGTGCTCCCGTCTGTACTGGAGCACAGTAGATGCCCGGCGGCGCTGCTGGTATCGGTGCCGGATCCTGGAGTATCGGCCGTGGGGGCCAAGGGAAGAGCCAGTTCACCTGGAGGCAGCAGAAGAGAACCAGACCATTGTGCACAGTCCTGCCCCTTCCTCAGGTACGGCCTTGGAGCTCACGCATTTTCTTCCCTGAGTGCTGCCCTCTGCAGACAGTTACCCACCAAGCCTTGTTCTCCTGTGCCCTAATGAAATCCCAGGATGTTTGCCATTGTTCTGTTTGTTGTAATGGTGGTAGCTTAAGATTAACTTCATGCCAGGAAGTGAGGAGAGAGGTGAGCACTAACTGCTTGTGAGGTTGGCAGCTTCTGGACAAATGTAGGGAGCATTTATGGCCACCTGACTTGGGGCTCTGTGCTTGTGTTATGCTCCCCACAGCCCCTTGAGAAAGGGATAAGCTCCTCTGTACATCCTAGAAAGGACATAGTGGCGGACCCAGGATTCAACCCTAGATCTCCTCATTTCCCGAACTGACACCCTCCCCTCCATGCTAGCGCTTAGGGCCGGTTGGCAGGAAGCACAGAATGGGCTCAAGGACTGGTAGGCCAGTGGGAGGAGGGAGAGATGTGGATTGTGCTTGTGGGCAGGGTGTTTGTTCTGGGTTGGAGCACAACATGGAGAGAGGGGAAAGAGGGGTATGGCCATCCTGGCTGGAAACACGGGAGTGTTGGGAGGAGGCGGCAGAGATCAGCTTGTACAGATTGGGTGGAGCCAGGTAATGGGGCGCCACAAGCACCAGGATGGGGTGGTTGCGTTTGATGTGGCTGGGATGTGCAGCGCAAGTAAGAAAGTGGTAGGACTGGCCGTGCTGGAGGGAGGGCAGTACCCTGTGTGGGGCCTGAATCTGGGAGAGAACAGCAGGCATCCAGGAAGTGAGGAAATGGCAAAGGATGAGTGAGGGGGTCACAAAGGGACTCTGAGCCACGTGTATGGGGAGGTTTTGCAGAAGCCAGAGAGGTTTGAGACCTGGGCGATGACTGGGAACGCAAGCACCTTGTGCCCCAGATCAGGGGCCAGACGGAGAAGGTGTGAGTGCGTCAAAAGAATGAAAGGTGTGTGAGCAGAGGCTTTCACAAGGAGCCCCCGCCACCCACGATGCCATTTTCTTGCCTCTCTAGAGCCCCCAGATCATGTGGACCCCCCGCCAGATACAGATGTCCTTATCCCTAGAGCTCCTGAGCACCACCCACCTGTTCAGAATCCGGACCCCCCACCTCGGCTGGATCCAAGCAGCGCCCCTCCTCCAGCCCCCCGCTCCTTCTCGGGGGCTCGAATCAAAGTGCCCAACTACTCACCATCCCGGAGGCCCTTGGGGGGTGTGTCCTTTGGACCCCTGCCCTCCCCTGGTGTGTACCTGGAAGTCCTGGGGAGGGGTGGGGCAGGGTGAGGCAGAAACTCCTGGCTGACACCAACCCTTCCCCCTACAGGAAGTCCATCTTCTCTGACCCACCACATCCCTACAGTGGGAGACCCGGACTTCCCAGCTCCCCCGAGACGCTCCCGTCGCCCCAGCCCTCTGGCTTCCAGGCTGCCACCTTCACGGCGGGCCTCTCCCCCTCTCAGAACCTCTCCTCAGCTCAGGGTGCCCCCTCCTACCTCAGTCGTTAGAGCCCTCACACCTACCTCAGGGGAGCTGGCTCCCCCTAGCCGGGCCCCGTCTCCTCCACCACCCCCTGAAGACCTGGGCCCAGACTTTGAGGACATGGAGGTCGTATCAGGACTGAGTGCTGCTGACCTGGACTTTGCGGCCAGCCTGCTGGGGACTGAGCCCTTCCAGGAAGAGATCGTGGCTGCGGGGGCCGGGGGTAGCAGCCACGGGGGCCTGGGGGACAGCTCAGAGGAGGAGGCCGCCAGCCCCACCCCCCGCTACGTCCACTTCCCTGTGACTGTGGTGTCTGGCCCTGCCCTGGGCCCCGGTGCCCTCCCCGGAGCCCCCCGCATTGAACAGCTGGACGGAGTGGATGATGGCACCGACAGCGAGGCCGAGGCAGTCCAGCAGCCTCGGGGCCAGGGGACTCCTCCTTCAGGGCCAGGAGCAGGCCGGGCGGGGCTCATCGGGGCTGCAGGGGACAGGGCCCGACCTCCCGAGGACTTGCCGTCAGAAATCGTGGATTTTGTGTTGAAGAACCTAGGGGGGCCTGGGGAGGGGGTTGCTGGACCCAGAGAGGAGCCCCACCCCCCAGCACCTCCCCTGGCCAATGGCAGCCAGCCCCCTCAGGGCCTGCCCCCTAACCCAGCTGACCCCACCCGGACGTTTGCCTGGCTCCCTGGACCCCCAGGGGTCCGGGTATTGAGCCTGGGCCCTGCCCCTGAGCCCCCAAAACCTGCCGCATCCAAGATCATCCTTGTCAACAAGCTGGGGCAGGTGTTTGTAAAGATGGCAGGGGAGGGTGAACCTGTCTCACCCCCAGTGAAGCCACCGCCTCTGCCTCCTCCCATGCCCCCCACGACCCCCACTTCCTGGACTCTGCCCCCAGGACCCCTGCTGGGTGTGTTGCCAGTAGTAGGGGTGGTCCGCCAAGCCCCGCCCCCACCCCCCCCTCCGTTGACGCTGGTGTTGAGCAGTGGGCCCCCCAGCCCACCCCGCCAGGCCATCCGTGTCAAAAGGGTGTCCACCTTCTCTGGCCGTTCTCCACCAGCACCTCCACCAAGCAAGACTCCCCGGCTGGAGGAAGATGGAGAGTCCTTGGAGGACCCCCCCCAGGGTTCAGGGCCTTGTGGCAGTGGGTGAGTGAGTGTGGCCAGGCTGTGGAGTGGGAGAGAGGTGGGCAGGGGAAGGCTCTCAGCCTTCTCACGGTGCCCCTACCCCAGGTTCAGCCGAGTGAGGATGAAAACGCCCACCGTGCGTGGAGTTCTTGACCTGGATGATCCTGGGGAGCCCACTGCGGGGGAAAGTCCGAGGTGAGTGGCCAGCTTCCTTTCCCTGGAGGCTCTGGTACCGCTGTCCTTTCCTCCTTCTGACAGGTCTCTTCTCACAGGCCCCTCCAGGACCGGTCCCCTCTGCTGCCACTTCCTGAAGGTGGTCCTCCCCGGGCCCCTGAGGGTCCCCCTGACCTGCTGCTTGAGTCCCAGTGGCACCACTACTCAGGTAGGGACCAGCCTCTCCCTCTCACTGCCTCCCTCCCCCATGCTTGTCTCAGCTGAGTAACTGGCATACATAATTGGTTCACTTTAAACACTTCCTGGGTGTTGCACATTGCACCCTCAACGTGGCTACAAGCCTGAGGTGGGGTGCTAGGGTTGCAGAGATACCCTTAGGAGCTTGTGGTCTGTGGCGGAAACAGACACATGCCTGTCCAGTGTCCCCTAAAGGTCAAGGAAGGGCTTCAGAACTTCATGTGCCAGGTCAGAGGGTTAGGTACCTAGTAAAGTCAAAGATGGGGTTCTGGGGATCATTCAGGAAGAGTTCAGCCCACTTGAGACCCAGAGGAAGGGCAAGAGCAGTAGGGAAGTCAGAGGAGAATGGGGTCCAGAGGCTCAGGGAAGGCCATCAGTAGTCCGCCATCCCAGCTGCTGCAGAGAACACCATGCACGTGGGCTCTGGGCGAGGTGTACTGTCCGTGCAGGTAGCACAGGGCGGGGAAGATGTTGTGTCAGCGTCTAAAACTGAAGACAGTGGGTGATGAGGAAGCCAGAACAAAGCCCAGGCACCTCACCAAAAAGCCCAGCTGAGAGTCTTGGGTAGGGGGAAGGGTGGGGGGGAGGGTGAGACAGACTTACAGGGGTTTTATGTGAGGACTGTGAAAGCAAAGGCAAGAAGGAAGTTGAGTGGGACTCGTGGATGGAAAAGAAGGTGGGAGGAGGTGTGGCAGTCAGGTTTGAATGGAGACCCCTGAGACGGAGGGAAGGACACGAGGAAGGTGTACAGGCATACCTCGTTTTATTGCCCTTCACTTTATCACATTTTTACAAATTGAAGGTTTGTGGAAACCCTGCATGGAGCAAGTCTTATCAGCGTCGTTTTTCCAACAGTATTTGCTCACTTTGTGTCTCTGTGTCACACTTTGGTAATTTTCATAATACTTTAAACTTTTTCATTATCTGTTATGGTGATCAGTGATCAGTGATCTTTGCTGTTACTATTGCAAGAAGATTACAACTTGCTGAAAGCTCAGATGATGGTTAGCATATTTTAGTGATAATTAAGGTATGTACATTGTTTTTTTTAGCCATAATGCTGTTGCACATTTAAGAGACTACAATGTAGTGTAAACATAACTATTATATGCCCTGGGAAACCCAAAAGATTTGTTGACTTGCTTTATTTCAGTATTTACCCTAATGCGGTGGTCCGGAACTGAACCCGCAATATCTGCGAGTTATGCCTGTACTTGCAGAGATAATGAGACATCAGGATGCAGGATGGGGCACTTGGAGCAGTTCTGGCTGATGGACTCAGTGAAGCTGGAAGGGCAGTGCTCTGCTGGTCATGGAGGGCAGGGGGAGAGGGAGTGGGCTCCAGCCAAGTAAGCTGGTAATTGAGCAGCCCAAGGCTCAGAATTTCTTGTGGCCCCAGTCCTGTTGGAATGTGTGGATTTTCTCATTATGTAGAGCTCAAATGCTGAGTAAGGAAGTGGAGCGAAGTGGACTGAGACTTTAGCTGAAAGGCTACTTACAGGGTCAGAGATGGCATAAGGAGGTGGTAGTGACCATGACAGACAGGGCCCTGCCCATAGGGACCAGACACATTTTGCTAGAGGAAACCGACGTAATTAGCAAGTGCACTTCAGCTCAGAATGAGCACTGTGAGAAAGAAGCCAGTGAGAGTGTGCCTGGGTGAGACTTCTGTCTACAGACTGATCTGTGTAGCTGTGTTCAGGGAACGGAATGGAAGTGAAAGTGGAGAAAGGCGGAAGAAGTCAGAGGAGGACCCTGGGTCATTTGGAGGCTTGGGGATGATGTGGGTCACACAGCAACAGTTAGATTTAGTCTTGCTTAGAACTGGAGGGTGGGCATATGGGCAGGTTGACCCAAAGAAGTTATGTGGGAAGAATGTATGGCCATGTGAGTCCTGCCTCTCCTAAAATGTGCTCCATTCAAAACATTTGCCCCCATCCCACTCACCCTAGGTACAGTGGTCGGGCCTCAGTTCACATCCTGCTTGAGCCAGTAGCATCATTTGCTGCATGGATCCCTCCCTCCTTGATGCACTTCCTCCCTTGGCTTCCAGCCCTCTCCTAACCTTTGGTCATGCCTCATTGTTGTAGCCTGTCAACTTTGGTGTGTCCCAGGACCCTGACCTTGACTTCTCGATCTCCACTTATTCCTGAGTTCTCTTGTCTATCATCCTGGCTCTAAATCCCATCTCTAATCCTGATAGCTCCCAAATCGCTAGCCAGGCTCCTGTATCCTGCTGCCCGCCTGCCATCTCTGCCACAAGTTGAAAGGGGAGGTTTTCTAAGAGGGATCTCTGACTCGTGTATCCTAAACTGAGTTCTTGACTTTCACTACAAACTTGTTTTCTCCCTTACCTTTACTGCCTCAGTCAATGGCCGTTGTATCCTTCCAGTTGTTTAGACTCCACACCTGGAGTTGTCCTTGACTCTCCTCTTTTTCACATCCACTCACCTGTTAGCTAGGCTGTCTGTTCTAGCTTTAAATTCTTTAGCCCTTGAGAAGTCCCTCATAGTGTACATACACTTGATTCTGTGAGTATGGGCTTTTTATAATAATATATTGGTAATCTTTACAGAAATGGGGTGCACATTGAAAAATCGTTCAGTCAGTAAGTCATGTTCACCTCTTGTGTGACCCCATGGACTGTACTCCAGCAGGGATTTTCCAGACAAGAATACTGGAATGGGCTGCCGTTTCCTTCTCCAGAGAATCATCCCAACCCAGGAATCGAATACACGTCTCCTGCTTGGCAGGCAGATTCTTTACCGCTGAGCCACCAGGGAAGCCCACTTAAAAAAACACATGTGCAAAATAGTTCTCCAGTATTTTAAATTTTGTGTGAGATTCAGAAGAATGAGGAGCAGGTGGGCATTTGTGATAGACTGAGTTTGAGTGAGCTGTGAACATGTCCTGCAGAAAAGGGACTAAAAATAATGTCAATTCTGTAGGATTCATTGGGCAAATATTGCAAGAGGAAGGCCATTAAATCTAGTAACTGTGCTTATACCCGAGGAGGAAGGGAAGGCAGAGGGGAGCCAGGGACGTTTGAGTCAAGGAAGGGTGACCCTCCCCAACTCTGATCTGCTCCCTGGGACCAGGTGAGGCTTCAAGCTCCGAGGAAGAGCCTCCATCCCCAGAGGACAAAGAGAACCAGGCCCCTAAACGGGCTGGCCCACACCTGCGTTTCGAGATCAGCAGTGAGGATGGGTTCAGCGTAGAGGCAGAAAGCTTGGAAGGTGAGTTGGGGATAGCGTTGACAGGGAGGGGAGATGTTCAATAGAACATTATTCTGACAGCTTTGGCCCTGCCCTATCCCCAGGGGCGTGGAGAACTCTGATTGAGAAGGTGCAAGAGGCCCGAGGGCATGCCCGGCTCAGACATCTCTCCTTCAGTGGTAACCGAGGGGGGTCCACAGGGATGCTGGGAGCTGGGATGACTCCCAGTTGACAGGATGGGCCTCCGACATGACCAGTGTGTCTTCACCATTGACTCTCCCCAGGAATGAGTGGGGCAAG
The DNA here is from genome assembly GCF_023699985.2 of Odocoileus virginianus. Classification (NCBI taxonomy): domain Eukaryota; kingdom Metazoa; phylum Chordata; class Mammalia; order Artiodactyla; family Cervidae; genus Odocoileus; species Odocoileus virginianus. Next base: position 15,031,165 of record NC_069693.1, on the reverse strand, counting down.
GCTCCTGGGCATCCACCACGATGCTGTCATCTTCCTGGCAGAGCAGCTGCCCGGGGCTCAGCGCTGCCAGCACTACAAGTTCCGCTACCACCAGCAGGGAGAGGGCCAGGAGGAGCCACCCCTGAACCCCCATGGGGCAGCCCGCGCTGAGGTGTATCTCCGGTGAGAGGTCTGGGGTGTGGCGCCTGGGTCTGGGTAGCCCTAGAGGAGTTCTCAAGGGTGGGAATTTAGTCTGCACAGATTGGAAACAGGTCTGAGAATACACTAGGCTGCTCCAGAAGTTGTTTCTGGAGACCACATCAGAAAAATGAACCCCGTCTCTTCCCTTTTGCCGTGTCTTCAATAGTAGCAGTATTCTTCCTGCCCCACCAGCAGCAGGCCCAGGCCAAAGAATAGATGAAAGAATGGCTACAAACCTCCCTCCTTTTCTCCCTCCCACCTGCAGCAAGTGCACCTTTGACATGTTCAACTTCCTGGCCTCCCAGCACCGGGTGCTTCCTGAGGGAGCCACCTGTGACGAGGAAGAGGATGAGGTGCAGCTCAGGTCAACCAGGTATGGGGGCAGGCCGGGGTGCTGGGGGTGGCCTGGAAGGGCCCAAAAGAGGGTAATCAGGGCAAGAGAAGTCATTTCTCGGTACCGGCCTGTGTGACACTGCCATCCCCCACCAGACGTGCCACCAGTCTGGAGCTGCCCATGGCCATGCGCTTTCGCCACCTCAAGAAGACATCCAAAGAGGCTGTGGGTGTCTACAGGTTCGTGGGGTTGTGGGGAGGGTGCCCCTTGAATGGACAGGCAGGTGCCCTGGTAAAGGGCTGCCTTGGTTCGGTCCCCCTCACCTCCCCCTTGCCCATCCTACCCTGCAGATCTGCCATCCACGGGCGGGGCCTGTTCTGTAAGCGCAACATCGATGCTGGTGAGATGGTCATTGAGTACTCTGGTATTGTCATTCGCTCTGTGCTGACTGACAAGCGGGAGAAGTTCTATGATGGGAAGGTAGGCTCTGCCAGGCCATGGGAATGAGGCAGCTGAAACAGGGCGGTCCATGGGAACAGAGCCTCTGACGTCCCCACCCTGTCCCTGTAGGGCATTGGGTGCTACATGTTCCGCATGGATGACTTTGACGTGGTGGACGCCACCATGCATGGCAATGCCGCCCGATTCATCAACCACTCGTGTGAGCCCAATTGCTTCTCTCGAGTCATCCATGTGGAGGGCCAGAAGCACATCGTCATCTTCGCCCTGCGCCGCATCCTGCGTGGTGAGGAGCTCACCTATGACTACAAGTTCCCCATTGAGGATGCCAGCAACAAGCTGCCCTGCAACTGTGGCGCCAAGCGCTGCCGTCGCTTCCTTAACTGAAGCAGTGGCTGCCTGCCACGCCCCCCGCTGCCATCTTGCCCCTAGCCTGGGGGTTCCCTCGTCCCTCCTAGAGCATCTCACCCCCACCCTCATGTTCAGGGTGGATGTGGGCCTGCAGGTGGCGAGGGCCCTGCCTCCACCCCTCCAGCCCACCCAGCAATCGCCCCCTTCTTGCCCTGGGGGCCCAGGATGTAGATATTGTACAAAAGTTTCTAAATCCCTTCTTTTCTATGCACTTTTTTATTTAAGGGGGTGGGATCCCAGGTGGGAACCCCCCCACAATAAAGTCTGTCAATGTTTGGAGAGGTGGTCTTCCATTTGTATGGTGCTGGGTGCAGGTAGGACCTGTTTCTCTGTGCCCCACCCCCATCCTGAGCCAGGGAAGCCCATCAGCCTGAACAGGTAGGTGAGAGGGCATGGTTCAGAACTAAAATTGTGGGGTCTCTTAAGGCTCAGAGCTAAATACAATACCTCTTCTGGGTTAGAATGGAACTAAGTCCCTGTAGATGAACTCTCCCAGGGGGAGCAGGGCCTTTTCTCAGAGGGGACCCTGGTTGCCCAGAGGTAACCCACAGCTGGTCTTGTATGTGAGGTGGGATTGGCCCATTCTGTGGGGGTGGGATTAGAAGGAGAATCAGAGAATGTCTGTTGGGTTTTGGCCCAATTAAGGCTTTGGGGGTGGGGAGCGGCATGCAAGATCCTAGTTTCCTGACGGGAAGTCAAACCCAGGCCCCTTGTAGTGGAAATGCAGAGTTGGAACTACTGTGCTGCCATGAATTAGGAATTCCTAATTCATACTGTTTTAAGAGGGCTCTTGATGAGGCCTGGAGACAGCAGCACTTCAATAGAAACTTTATTGAATACTAGGCCAGGCAAGTCCCTGATCAGCCAAGTTTGGACAGCACCTGCAGTGCATCTGCCCTCCCTATCTGGGCCAGGTGTGTGCCAAACTGGCCCAGAGAGGCAGAGGGCTCCCTCGCCACCACCATCTCGATCAGAGCCCTCAGAGGCGAGCGACTGGGCCGCAATGAGTAGGCGAAAGTGGACCAGGCAGCAGGCAGTCCGTATCTTGCAGCCAGGTGTCGAGTGGTGCCACAGGCCATCCTCCCCCCTGGCCCAGGCTCAGGATCCAGCAGCAGGATCAGCTCCTCCAGCACCTCCAGCTCATCCAGGAGGCGAGACAGGGGCTGTGTCTCCAGGCTTGGCATCTCTGGGAGACAGAGTGAGGGGTGAGGAGGGGAAGTGCAAGCTTCCAGTCCACCTCCCCATCCTTGGTGTATCCTCAACTAACCCCTGCCTAAGAGTGGAGGCAGAGAGACTTCCTTCCATGAGTCCCTTGCCTCTGAAGTCTCCAGGGAGGCTGGAGAGGAGGACTGCAAGAAGCGGGTGTGGGTGTCAAGGTCGGTGCAAACCAAGCTAGGATACGGGTGTTGGACTGCTTTCCCTTGGTTGAGGCGACGGTGATGCCTTTGCAGGGTAAGCAGGATTATGACTGAGATCACGATCAGAACCAGCACAAGGAACAGGGCAAAACTCAAACTCGGCAAGGCTTGCTGAGGGGCTTTGTGCTCAGAAGTCCACAAAACACTGGGAACCGCTGGTGAGCTGGGCTCCTGGGAACTAAGGACGCTCGGTTTTCCAGGTGTCAGTGGGCAGGGCTCCTTGTTAGGGACAGGCTTCTGGAAAACAAGGGGTTGGAATAAAGTGCGAGGCATGCTCTACTTCTGAATCCTCAGCACAAACCTCTCATCCTTACATCCTTCAATGGGTCCACATCCCCACCTGATCCAGCCCCCGCCCCCCACAACCCGCGACTCCTTTAACCCAGGCAAGTTATCTCTCGATACCAGGGCCCCATCCCTACTCTTTTCAGTTACGCTACTCCCCTTCCCTTAATAAGACCCCACCCATCCGATCCCAAGTCACGCCTCCAGTTCTCACCCGGCTCCCTGAAGCTGCACACCTGACCAGGCCCTCTGAAACCTAACCAGTACCTCTTGGCAGGGCCGCCCTGTTCCGCCGCGGCTTCCCGAGGGAATGGGTGCCGTTGCTCCGCTGCCACAAAGGCTACATAGCTCCGCGCTGTTGCGATTGCACTGTCCAGGAGGACACTCTTTGAAGGGGTGCATTACGTGATTGCCAGCATCATCCAGCCCGCAGTTTTCCGAAAACTCTAGGTCTAGTGGGAGAGAGTCTCACGTGCTGTTGTCAAGCCGGCCTTCTTTGCGCTAGCTACGCCCTTTCATCTTTGCCCTATCCTAGCAGGCCCCGCCCCTTATACAGTACTCACCCAACCTATCAGCGGCCGTGCCACTTCTATCCCCGCCCCACACTATCTCAGGCAGCCTCCCAACCCTCTCTACCCAGGGCCCGCCCTTTAAATTGTCCCGCCCACTTCTTCCTCACTGTTCGGTTCCCGCCTAATGGGTCACACATCTTCACCTTGACCCTCTTAACCCACACAGCTCCCTTCTTCTCAGGCTTAGCCCCCATCCTCACTTGTCTACGAACAACCCACCGCCCCTACCCCGAAGCAAGCCTCACAGGCCTTAGCACACAGACCTTGCCCCTCCCCTCCGCCCCCATCACCCTTTAACTCCGCCCGAACATATGCAAACGCCCAGTCCCGGCTCCTCACCCGGGCAGGGGGGCGGCCCGAAGCGCTGCAGGCAGCTGCCACAGCACCGGTTGTCAGGGTTCCAGTACTCGAGGCGGCCGCAGTGCTGAGAGGCCTCCCAAGGCGCCGCCTGGGCCAGGAGCAGCACAACAGTCGGGAGGAGGCGTAGGGGCCCCATCCGGGCGGAGCCTGCAATCTGGGGGCCCCTGACCACACGACTTCCTGCCACAGAGCTTCTGCCGCACTTGCCAGGAAACCGGGGCAGAAGAAGGAAGCAGTGGATGTGGAGGCATAGGATCCTCAGTCCCCTTCAGAAGCCAAGAATCCATCCCCCAGCCCCTAGTCCAACTCCTGGCTGGTCATCAGAGAGGCCATAAGGCCCTGAGATGGCTAGAGCGAGGACTCTGGAGCCAGATTGCGTGGATTTATATCCTCTCTCTGCCATCTTCCTGCCCTCTTTTCCCATCTGTAAAATGGGATAATAATAGTAACCTGTCTCACAGGGTAACTGTGGAGAAGTAAAACTATGACTGAAAGTAAAGCATTTAGAACAGCATCTGGCATAGAATAACATTAAGTATTATGTACTACCTACTTCAATCGCGGGGCAGTGGGCATGGAGGACCTCACCCACTAGACACTCCCACCCAATGCCCAGCAACCTTACCTTAACTCCTAACCACAATCTCCTCCAGATTAGGAGTCCTCCAACCTGCTGCAACCAAGCATCTCCCTCGAGTCATCAGCCAGATGTGAAGTTTCCAGAACAAAGGCAGCCCCACTATCCAGTCCCACTGGGGATTTCTGGGACCCCGGGTGTTCTGCTTTTTCACCTGTTGTTGGAAGTTCCTTGGCTGAGGTTGTGGTCAGAGCCCAGCCCCGCTTCCCCTTTTCACCAGATGTGGGGGTGGAAGGAAATCAGCCTACAGCCAGGCTCAAGCTAACAACAAGCTCTAAACCCTCAGTACAGAATTTTATTAGGGGAGGGGCAATAGAAGTTCCCTGTGTTGAAGGTGTTACATCATGGAGACACGGAGTCTGGAGAAGATGTCACTAGGAAGTTTAGGGAGCTTTGAGGAGGTGTCCTGGCCGGGAACATCTATGCCTGCCAAGGGTGGAGGGCAAGGGGGTCAGGGTCTCAGAAACGGCCATGCCGGTGGTCTGGGGACCGTCGTCGATTTCTTTCTCGGGGACGGTGGCCAGTATGGGACCTTGGGGGTGACCTGGGGACATAGAGAGGAGGGTTAGAGCCATAGGGAATAGTGTGCAGATCTACCAGTTCAGCCTCCCTGCTCTGGGATAAATCACGGCAATTGATGAAGTAAACAGTTACTGGGGGTGGCCTCAGGATAGGTGCACAGGGGCTAATCTCAGGACTGGAGATCCAGGATGGACTTGGGTTTGGGGTTCAGGCTGATTTAGGGGTATAGACTTAGATGCTGACCTTCAGATGGGGCTGAGGGCTAGTCTTAGGGCACAAAAGGCTTGAGACACTTATTGGGGCACAGGATCAGATCATCTCAGGGTTCGGGGGGCTTGGGGTATGAGAAGTCTTGGCAGGCTGGTCCTGAAATACCTGCGCCTGGGTCCCCGCCCGTAGAGCTGCCGCCGGAGGTCGCGGGAAATGGGTCGCAGGTGCATGAAGTTGCAGAAACCACCGCGAGTACACTCCCTGGGTAAAGGATAAATACATGGCTGAATGGATGGATGAGGCCACTGTCACTGACAGCCCCCTCAACACACAACAGAAGCCTGGGACTCCAGGTGCCCATCCCACTGCTGTACTACCATACCCCATCTCATACTGCCGACAGCACGACTCCCGGAAATCGGTGACGGGAGACAGCTCGGCATGCACAGCTTGCCCGTTGAACCAGCGGTTATTGAGCTCAACCACTGCCCGCTCGGCATCTTCCTCGCGCCGAAACTGAGGAAAAGTCAGTCAGGGTGAGCAATCACACTCAGAAATCTTCAGGGGATTAGTTAGCAGCTCAAGGGTTGCACTGCGTTTAGTGATGGACCTCAAGCTGTGAGGCTTCAGTGGTGACCTTTAGGCACTGAAATGCCTTCACTTCTGGGCTCTGGGGGAACAGCAGGCACCTTGACATAAACATTGCCCACGAGGTGATCCCCCAGGTTGTCGCACACATTCATCTCTTCGATCTCCCCGTACTTCTCCTGCAGTTCGGTGAACACTTCCTGTGGAAGATCAGGAGGAAATCAGCTGAGCTCCCGGCCCACGGGAAACTCAACCCACCCCCGCCAACCCTCACCTCGAAGAAGTTATCGTAGTGTTCTTGCACCTCCACGTCGCTCACGTGACCTGGAGGAGGGGGCAGGGTGGAATCAGGGGGCGGCCTGCTAGGGGCTGTCCGCCCTGCCCCCAATACCGGCCGCTTACTCACAGTGCGATCCGTCTGCGGTTTGGGCGGTGTTCTGTGGATTCCGATACAGGTTGAGCAGCACTATGGTCTGAACAGAATTTAAAAGGGGCTGGGCCTGAGCTCAGAGGGCGGGGTTATATGCGAAGGGGTGGGGTATGAAGGTTGAGGGTGAGACCTTGCAACAGAGAAAAAAGCAGAAACACCTTGCGTGCCTCAGCAACGCTTGCCCCTCTGAGAACCAGAAGAGGGGGTATCTAGCTGTGAGGGATAGCCCAGGGGTGTGGTCTGTACCTACGGGGGCGTGGCCAAGTCCCTGGGAGAGGAGCCTGAAGGTTGGGGGAGGAACCTGTCTCTACAAGAGGTCCGACAAGAAAAAAACCGGGCGATAGGGTGGGCCCTAGAAATCCGGAAAAGGCGGGACCTCGTGATGATGGACAACAGAAGGGGAATGGCTGGGAGGCGTTAACCCCCCAGGCTCCGCGCCGGGTCTCACCTGGCTGAAAGTCGGCTTGTTGTGAAGCCGGGAGCACCGGTCCCCGTGCCGGCAGGCCCCGATCTTAAAGTAAAAAGAGCAGTTAACCCTGGAAGAGGTGCAAAGACAGAGGTGAACCGAGGGCCAGGGAGCTGGACACCCCAGAAACACCTACCCACGCCGCCCAGCCACCAGGTTACTAAGTGCCCCGTCCCCGGCCCCCCGAGGGGCCACTCCCTGCACCCATTCTCACTTGTCCTTCTCAGTCCCGAATATCGATGCTAAATATTCAGCCATTTTTACCCAAACCCTCCAACTCTGTCTGCTATTACGTCATTTCCGTTGCTTAAAAGCACTGGGAAGCGTAGTTCGCTGCCTCCGCTCAGAAACTCCCTAGTGCGCTTGAGTGATGGAGGCTCTCACTCTCCGCACGGGCTCATCCAGTGGAGTTGCCTGAAGGCGCATGCGCCCGGCGTTGCCTCACTAAAAAAGACTACAATCTCCAGAGATACTTGCGGCATCTCGCGCAAAAGTCCGTGGTTGAAAGTGGCAAAGGGGCCCAGACCGGAGGAAGTTAAGACTCCACTGGTGAGTCGAGGGTCGTTTCCGCACCTAAATAAACATAAAGAGCGTTTCAACCCAGTCAGCTTGCTGGTGGGGGCAGGGGTGCCCTTCTTCCAGAAAATCCACCCTTCAGTTTCTCTCCGTTTTGTCGTAATAGGGGCGTGGTTGTTTGTGATCCTTGCATCTGTCACTTAGGGTCAGGACTTGGGTCTTGCCCCAGACCCTCGGAAGACCGGCCCTAGCGCAACTATGAACTTGGAGCGGGTGTCCAACGAGGAGAAGTTGAACCTCTGCCGGAAGTACTACCTGGGTAAGGGCCGGTATCCTGGGGTACCCGAAGCGAGGGGGCGGGACTAGAGCGCCTGATGGAAGAGGGTCTGGGGGCCTGGGTTCTTGGGTCCAGAGGATGAAGTGGCTGGGGATGCCGATTCTTCGGTCTCAAGAGAGGAAGGGCCTGAGTCTTGCTGAAGGAGCAGCCTGGGGCCTCAATTTCAGGATCCCAAAAGAGAAGTGTTCCGGAGGCTGGACTCCTGGTTCTGACAAAGAGGTGGTTGAGGACTCGGATTCTTGACTCCCAGGGAGGAGCCAGGATTTCTGAGTCCCTGATAGCAGAGATATCCATTTCACTTAGGTTGTGGGAGAGGATCTTCCTACTGGACCTTTCAACAGGTGGGTACTGGGTGGATCCTCATTTCTTCATGTCCCAGTCTTTTTTCTTCTCTTCAGGTGGGTTTGCCTTCCTGCCTTTTCTCTGGTTGGTCAACATTTTCTGGTTCTTCCGAGAGGCCTTCATTGTCCCGGCATACACGGAGCAGAGCCAAATCAAAGGCTGTGAGTCCAGGGCACAGAGGAAGGGAGGCTATCAGGTGTAAGGAGGGGGACTCCGAAAGCCTTGGTGGGAGGGGATGACGTAGGTTAAAGAATCCTGGAACTCTGTGGAAGAGAAGAGAGGGCCGCTGTCAGGGAGACCCTAGCGCAGGTTGAGGCCAACCTTTCCCTTCCTGTTCCCTCCTGCAGATGTCTGGCGCTCAGCTGTGGGCTTCTTCTTGTGGGTGATTGTACTCTCCACCTGGATCACTATCTTCCAGATCTACCGGCCACGTTGGGGCGCCCTTGGGGACTACCTCTCCTTCACCATACCCCTGGGTACCCCCTGACAGCTTCTGTACAGGCCTGAGGACCAGGATGGGCTCCTCTACTCCAAGCCCACTCTCCAGCCCTCAAGACTGGTTCCCGTCTCCTGTGTTCTCTCCTGACATCTCCCAATAAAGGACCCTGATTCTCAATATTGACTTCCTGGGATCTTTTGGAGGTTGAAGGATAAGATGATTTGGGGGGGGTGGGGGGCGGTTTGCCCGCCATGCACACACCTTGTGAAATTTTATTTTCCCAACTAGAGATTGAACCCAGGCCCTCTGGGCCCTTGGCAGTGAGAGCATGGAGTCCCAACCATTGGACTGCCAGGGAATTCCCTAAAATAATTATTAATATTCAGAAACATTTATTGGTTGTTTACTTTGTATTAGGCTTAGTGCTTCAAACATGATGTGCATTAGTTTACTCATAACTCTCAAAAATCGGGAACTTCTTGCTTGGGAACCCTCTTTTACAGATTTGGAACCAAAAAAGGAATAGTACTTCCATGAGTAGGGGCTGTTATCCTGTACTGGTAGTATGTGAATTTGAAAATATTAACTTTTCCACTGGGCTTCATTCATTATTTTCATCAGAAGTGTGGATCACAATACTACCCCCTAGAATTTATCTGGGCCAAGGCACATGTGGTAAATGGAAGTTCCCCATTTTCTGAAGGAGACTGTCTGTAGCAATAAACAAGTATTCAATTGCTTTATTAGAGAAGGCTTCCTTAACTATCCTGTTTAAAGTTCCAGTTCCCCTCCTGGGTACTCCCCATGTCTCTTTCAGGCTATATTCTTTTTCCTATTACATTTCATTTAAAATGTTCTACTTGTTTATTGTTTATCTTCCATTCTCTATAAACTCATTAGGGCAAGGATTTTTATCGTTTTGTTCACTGCGGTGTCCCCAGTACCTAGAGAGAAGTACCTGGCACGCTAATATTCGCAAAGTGAATAAGGCTAAACTTGAAAAGAGATTAACAGGGAGCTAGCTGGCACCTAGCGAGTGCTCAGTAAGAGGGAGCCCCGCTAACCCCAGATTTGTTTTCCTCTTAAGGATAAAGAGACTTCCACAGTTAAATAACTCCTGTTCAATAGCTAAACTGGTGTCACTCAAAGCTTCTAACTCTCCAAGTTCTAAGCAGCAGCCTCGCGATGCTCTGATCCTTCGTTTCCCACCGTGCGTTACTTCTACCGAGTCTCGGAAGTTAGAACCACGTCCCAGGAAGGGCCCCGGAATGTCGTTGGTTTGTTTCCGGAAACCAGGCTCTAGGAAGGTGGGACTGAGAGCTGGGAGCCGACAACGGCAGCTATTAATTGGCCACGATATGGGATTGACGGTTGCACTGACTAATGGGAACAAGGAATTGCCGAGCGGGCCCGCCCACAGAAGGAACAGGAGGAGGTGGTGGCATCCGCGTCCGTCGCGGCCGGACACTGCTCCGGGCGGCGGACAGGCTACACATGAAGCTTACCTTTGACCTCTCCCCGTCTGCCTCCGGCCTTGACTTGTGACTTTAGGCTCTTTTGGGCTCCTCTGGCCCAGCTAGCCAGATCCCAGACCCCAACCATGTTCCCGGTGAAGGTGAAAGTGGAGAAATCAGGTGAGGATCCCGAGGTTGGGGCCAGGTAAGGGAGCACCGGACTGATCAGGGTAAGGGAGCCCCATTAGACAGGATTATCGCGATAAGGTGGACTGCGTGACTTCTCCCTGCAGCCCATGTGACTACCGCTGTCAGGCATCGATCGAGCGATTCCAGCCACCTTGATACCCTCCCGATCTGTGTTCAGGATAGCTTGGAGGCTGAATGGTGGTGGTCTGGCAGTGTGATGGGGTCAGACCTGGGGAACCGAACCGTGCGACTCCAAGAAGGACTCTTTTCTTGGCTCTGCCTCCATTTCCCCCTTTCCAGCAGTGGTCTTGAGTCAAGCATTATACTGATCACCTGAAGTACAGGAAAGCTTTTAATCTTTGCAGTCACTGTATCCCAATAATCCTAGGGGATTAATAATTCCTACTTCCTAGGAAGTAGAAGATATAGATGGGGAAACTGAAGCTGAGAGAGAGGAAGTCATTCTGGTTTTGGGCCAAGCTGATGGGAACCCAGGGCTAGCTTGTTAAGGGTGGTGGGAGAGACCTGGAATCCAGACCAAGTGAAATGACATGAGATAGTAAATGCTATAAGTGGTCAAAAAGAAAAAGAAAAAAAAACAGGAGAAGGTAAAGAGATCAGGAGTGAGGCAAGGTGAGGGAGAGAGTGATAAGTGAGGGAACAGCAAATCTGACAAAGGAAATAGCTTTGAAATGGCAGAGAAGTGAAATATTTCTCTGGCATGTTCAAGGGCCAGCAGGAAGGCCAGAGTGGCTGGAGCAGATCAAGTGAAGTGAGGTAGAAAGGTGTGGAGATGAGGGCAAAGAGGGGAAGGAGGGGGGCAGATCTTGTGGGCCCAGGTTATGACTTTGGCTTTTGCTCCAAGGGCAGTGGGGAGCCAAGGGAGGCTTTTGAACCACAGAGGAAGTTTTTGCAAGATGCCCCCTCCAACTGCCAAAAAATGCCCCCAAAATCATGGGTGGAAGAGTGAAGGGGGCCTGACTGCAAATGAGGGTGTTGAGGAAGGAGTAAGGCAGGGTCATGGAAGCCTGTGAACACCAGGCTCACCACTAGGACTCTGCCTCAGAGGTCACTGCAGAGTTCTGGAGGGTTCTAAGCAGGGAAGGATCGGGGTCAGGTTTGGCTTTAGGAAGATTCCCCTGGCCACCTTGTGGAGGGTGAATCAGAAGGGGAGACCGAGGCTGGGGGCCCAGGGGGAGGAAGGGATACGACAGACAGACCAGGGAGGGGGCAGAGGGGAGAGCCCCTCAGGAGACAAGTAGACAGGTTATGGGGTGGGAGGGGAAGGGAGAGCAGTGACCATGTTGAGACCGAGAAAAGGACTGGGTGACAGTGGGGATATCCCTGACATGGCGGTCCAGGGAAAAAAAGATACATTTAGAGAGACACTGAGGCCAGTGTGGGACCCAGTCCGTGGAAGGAGCCTGGGGAATGTCCAGGGGGAAGTGTCCGGGAGTCCATGGGATCCCAAGATCTGAGGTTCAGGAGAGAAGCAGGGACTGGGGAAAGACATTGGGTGTGATCCATACCTTGGCTCCTACCCAAGGCTCTTTGTTAGAGAATCTCAGCTGCTCCCAGCCCCGCATCCCCACCCTGTCTCCTCTGAGTAATGTCTCCTGGCCTCTTCAGGAAGTCTCAGCACTGGCTAGTCATGTCCCCAAGCCTCCTTCCGGGCTCTGAGCACTGGGTCAGAGCTCCTATTAGTTGGAAGAGAAGAGTGAACACCCCACAAGAAATGTAAGGAGATTTATAACATTATCACCTCCATAAGTTCTGTGATGAAAAGAGGCAAACACAGGTTCTTAGGGCCAGGCTGGGCCTGCGGCGTGCAGGGAGGTGGGCCCAGAGCTCATTTCCTGAGGGAAAAAAGCCCAAAATGTGTATTTTAGGTGAAATCTCATAACTATTCAAATGTAATCATCTCATTCAGATTTAACACAGATTTGAATTAACCTCATTACCTCAGCCAAACAAAGTGCATCCTGGGGCTGGATTTTGCACCCACTTTGAGCCCCTGCCTTATAATGTTCACTGTGGAGCCAAATGACCTGGTGTACATCTTCAGCCTTTCAATTTTCTAGCTGTGTAACTTTGGGCAAGTAGCCTATTCTCTTTGTGCCTCAGTTTCATCATCTCTGAAATGGGGGTAAAAATAGTATCCACCTGCCAGGGTTGTTGTAAAAACTCAATGGGTTGATAATACGTGATGTGCCTGGAACAATGCTTGGCACATAATAAGCTTTCATATACAGCATAGGTTTATTTAAACCTCAAAACACTCCTAGCAATAGATATCATTTGGAGACCCATTTTTAAGATGAGGAAACAGGCTCAGTGAGGTAAGGTGATTCACCTTAGATCACACATAAGCATGTGGGTCAGCCCTGGAAGCCAGAACTCTTACTCTTTAGTAGGCTCTGCCCGCTGTACTCTCCCAGCACGCCTGGCCCCGCCAAACGATTGGACATGCATGCCCTTCCCTGGTCCAGCGGCTGCCCACCTGGCTTGGGCCTGGGAAGTGACTCCTGCTTGGTACCCTCCCTCTTCCCCAGAGTTGGAGATGGCCAAGGCCCGGAACCAACTGGATGCTGTTCTGCAGTGTCTGCTAGAGAAGAGTCATATGGACAGGTTGGGATCTGACCCGGGACAGGGTCACGGGAAGTTGGGGGCCCTGGCGGGTGGGACCCTCTGGTTGTGGGTGGGACCCCAGAGACTGACTTAGGAAGGAAGGGGCCCAATGGATGAGGCCACTGGGTACTTTCCCACCCTGGGCCCTGGGAACCCTGAGCATGCAGTTCTCTTCTGCTACCAGGGAGCGTCTGGATGAGGAACCTGGGAAGACCTCCTCAGACACCCACAACAAGTAAGTTTTATTGATGGGATCTGTGTCTGAGGGTTTGTGGTAGATAACTTCTTTCCTCATCTGAGCCCTGACCCCCCTGCCCTGTGCTTTCTCCATGAGAGTCTTAACCATTCTTCATATACAAAAGTCCTGGAGCAGCAGAAGCTTAGGTCCCCTGATGATGGCACGTCAGCCTGCAAGGGGTGGGACCCAAGGCCTCAGGGTTTGGTGGGATCTCTATGAGCTCAATCACAGTACCCCCAGGGTGCTCTTTGAGGGGTTGTGAGCAGGCATTCGTTCAAGGGCAAGCCTGCTGACACCCTGTCTCTCCCTACAGGGATTGCTCCATCACGGCCACTGGCAAACGGTAAGGTGGCAGGGGCCCCACCAGCGGATGAGAGGTCCCTAGTCCCCACCCCAGTCCTGACGTACTCCCTCCCCACACAGGCCATCTGCCCGATTCCCGCACCAGCGGCGGAAAAAGAGGAGGGAGATGGATGAGGGGCTGGCTGAGGGAGGGCCACAGCGATCCAGTGAGTAGGCGGTGGCCCTCGAGGGAGGGCAGTGATTGGGGGGGCTAGGCAAGGATGTTCATACCCTTCCCACTTGCCCCATCCTAGACACCTATGTGATCAAGCTGTTTGACCGGAGTGTGGACTTGGCTCAGTTCAGTGAGAACACACCACTGTACCCCATCTGCCGAGCCTGGATGCGCAACAGCCCCACAGTGCGCGAGCGTGAACGCTCACCCAGCTCGCCACTGCCCCCCCTGCCTGAGGATGAGGAGGTGAGATGGGTGGGGGGTTCCCGCCCAGCAGCCAGGGAGTACAGTGGGTAGGCAGTCACAAGGTACCCTTCCCGGCAGACAAGCACACCAGTGATTCCTGAATCTGGTGAGGCACACAGATAGGAACCCTTAGGCCAGGGCAAAGGTTGGAGTGTCCTAGAGCAGACAGACATGGCTTTCTGGTATGAGAGGCAGAGAAGACAGGGTCCCCGGGTAAATAGATGTGCCCTCCAAGGTCAGAAGTCACCAAGAGCTGAGGGACTGGGCAGGGGTCCTTAGGGCAACCAGGTACAGCCACCTGGTCTAGGGGAGCAGATGGCAACCCCTTGGGCTAGGAATGGAGGTCTCCATAGATGGAGGTCTCTATGCTGGGCAGGAGTGACCAGGGTTCCCTGGGTTGGACAGGGGTCCTTGAAGCAGACAAATGACTCCTAAGTACAAGTCCCTGGAGAAACCTTCATGTCTTTTGTTGCTGGGGAAGGTGTGAAATGTGTGCCCCTGACTGTCCTGGGCCTGGTGTGGCGTCCTTGTATCCCCAGGGTTCCGAGGTCACCAACAGCAAGAGTCGTGACGTGTATAAGCTGCCTCCACCCACAGCTTCCGGGCCACCTGGAGATGCCTGCAGATCCCGAATTCCATCCCCACTGCAGCCTGAGACCCAGGGTACCCCTGATGATGAGGTGAGTATGCTGGGCTGGCTCAGGGCCATGGGGCAGGTGTTGTTGGTTGTGAGCGTGGTCACCCAGCCTGGCCTCTCTGTCATACAGCCCTCCGAGCCTGAACCCTCACCCTCCACCCTCATCTACCGTAACATGCAGCGCTGGAAACGTATCCGCCAGAGGTGAGCATCCCCCTACCAGCTTGTTCTCCACGGCCTCTGCTCCAACTGCTGAGTCCTCCCTCCGCCTTCCCCCCACCCCCACTGCAGGTGGAAGGAGGCATCTCATCGGAACCAGCTTCGTTACTCAGAAAGCATGAAGATCCTACGGGAGATGTACGAGCGACAGTGATGTTCCCCTGTCCCCACCCCCATCCCAATAAACATTCCCCTCCTCCACAATGGTCTCCATTTGCTACAGCCTATCCTTCCTGGATCAGACATAAAGCAGTTGGCATAGCTCTAGCACATTTATTGGGGGAGTGGGCCTAGGTGGGGGGATGGGGCATCAGGGAATTTGAGGAGGGAGAAAGATTATAGGGAGTTAAAGAAAGTGGCTGCTTGGTTGGGTCTTGGAGAATAAGGGGAGGGGTGGTGTGGTTGGAGATTTGGGGGGTCAAGACAGAGTGACTGAGGAGTTCTGGATAGTGTAGGATATCTGTGCAGACTCTGGGGAGGAGGGATGGGTATCTATACAATTTGAGGTTGAGGGTTCTGGTTGGCTTAGAATAGGGGTACACGGGTAGGATCAGAAAAGGGGTTCAAGGATCTGGGAGTGGCTGGCTGAGGTTTCAGGTTAGAAAATGGGTTGGAGGGAGAGGGTGAGGAGAAGTGGTGTATCTGGTTGGAATGAGGGGAAGGATCCAGTCTTGGGGACCAGGCCAGGATGGTCCAGGGTAGGAGGTCTGTGCAGGGTCTTGGACATCTGAGAAGAGGGGATTATACTTGACTGGCCTAGGGTGGGGGCAAGGCTGTCTACACCATAATCTTTGGTGGTGTGTGGGATTGAAATGGGGTGAGGGGATGTTTTCCTAGAAAAGTCAAACGGAAATAGGGAGTTTGAAGTGGGGTTATATGCCAAGTGGTGTTGGTGGGGATGAGAGACTAGCTGAGGGATTGTGCTTGTAGGGTCTGGAAGTTAAGAGAGGTGTCTGGAGATTTGAAAGTACGAGAGGGTGTGAGAACCGGAGTGTCAGTGGAAAGTAAGTTATCAGGGATGAGTAGGTTGGAAGGTTCAAGGCAGATCCCAGACTGGGTGAGCGGATAGTCTTGGCGCGCGCTGGGGACATCTGGTTGGGCGGAGTCAGGTCGGCTTTAAAAGGGCGGGGGCGCTGAGGCGGCTCCCAGGGTTCACGTGTCCCCTGACCCCTACTTGGCAGCCGCCCCGGGCGGCGACTGCAGTGGGGCCTGGGCCGGCGCAGGTGCGGCCTGGATGGAAAGGACGCCCTCGGGGGACAGCGCGGACGTCACGGCCGCAGGGTCCACGCCAGGCGGCAAGCGGTAGCGGCGGTGGAACTCTCGCGCAATGTATCCGTGCTCATCCTGGAGGGAGAGAGGCTTGAGAGTCTCCGCCAGGTTCCCGTAGGTGCCCCGCCCCTCCCGCCTGCGGATCCCGCCTACTCGTTCTGGCCCCGCCCCCGCCAGCGGGCTCACCGGGCGCTCCTCGTGGCGCGCATGAACCTCCACGTGGTCACCAACCACCTTGACGGCAATTTCCTCGGGTGAGAAGTGTTTCACATCCAGCAGCACCGAGAAATGCCCGGGGTCGGTCGATACCTGCGCACAACCTGATGGTCATCGGGCGGGGCGCGGCTCCCGGGGCCCATCAAGGCCCCTCCCCTCGGCTCCCCTTCAGCCTATCCTGGCCTCCGGAACTGGGGCGTCCTCTTTCCCACTCTTAGCCCCCGAGGACCTCTTTACCCAGAATAACTAGCATCATCCCTCCCCCTGTAGCCACTGGGGTTCCCCCCTCATCCAGGGTGATGAGGGCCCATCCCTTGCCCTCCAAGGCCAGGGACAGCTGCCCTCACAGGGGAGGGCTGCCGGCTCCCCCAGAGTCAACAGCCTCGTAGTCCGTGTATCCTTCTGGGCACTGACTCCTCAGCCCCCTTCCCCTCAGAGCCCCTGGGGCCCTTACTGCTCCACCTCCGCCAGAAATCGCCAAGAAGCCTCCTCCCCGAGTCTCCAGAGTCCTCTTTCTACCCTCCCGCTCGAGTTATGAGATTGCTTGAGCCCTCAGCAGTTATTAGTACTCCTTCCCCTCTTCTGAGTGTCCAGACCCCCCTTTCTCAAGTTACAGGACCCTCCTTCCCCTCTGCCTCTCCATGAGACACACACAGTCACCACCCACAGCCCCCAAACTCTCTTCATCAAGAATAACAAAAAAATTCCCTCCCCCCCGCCCCCGGAATCACTGGGAGCCCCACGCCTTTCAGAATGACTGGGCTCCCCCTTTCCCCCAGATTCCGTGGGCCCCCAACCTCCTTCAGAATCACCAAGACACCCCTTCAGAGTGAGCGTCCCCACCCGATTAGGGACCCAGCCCTTACACTCCTCTGGGACTTGAGACCCTCCTCACACCGACTGGGCCCTCCCACCCGATTCAGGAAAACGACCTCTGAGAATCCATACTCAGGGAATTCCGGAAGCCCCTCTGAGTGGCCGGCCGGACTCTCCACCCCGCTCAAAGTCAAGGGACTTTCCTTTACCCCGCTCAGGGTGACCGAGTACCCCAGCCTCGGAAGCAGTTGGGTTACCGCCCCTCCCCCAGGTCTGGCACCTGGGCGGTAGGCAGCGCCACGCTGGGTGCGCGCAGGTAGTAGGGGGCCAGCGCGGCAGGGCAGAGCGCAGCCAGCTCGGCCTCCAGCAGCCCCTCGCCGAAGCGCTGGTCGAAGAGGCGCCCGGGAGCCGACAGCCCAGGCAAAGGGGCCGAGGCGCGGCGCAGCCAAGACGGCTGAACAGGCACCGGGATCTCCATTCTGCTCCGCCGTTGCCCTAGGCTCCGCAGTGCTCCAGCGAGGGCTGCCGCTGCTTTATAATACGCCCTGTGTCCGCCCCTCGGCGGGCCGCCCGGGGACATTGGGACCGCGGCCAGAGCCGGCCATTAATAGAGCCTTATTTAGACAGCCCAACAATGACTTGGCCATTTATTAAGCGCCTGCTGGATGCCAGCGAGGTATCATTCCCTAATTTCCCGAAAGAAAAACTAAGGTTGAGGAGGCGGAGCCTTGCCAAAGTGGGGTGCAAGCGTGGCGTTTGGGACCTACAGCCTGAAAAACCCACCAAAGAATTCCCAGTCCCTTTAATCCACCCCCGCCCCGAAGGTGCTCTGAGGATGACGCAGATGCCGGTCTTGGAAGAAGATTTCTGGGTAGAGGGAATGCTGTAGCTGGGCCAGGCTGTCAGGAGGACACAGAACAGACCCTATTCCCATTTGAGCAGGGCCCTGGACCCAACCCCTGTCAAGCCGGGCCTAATTCTGTGCGTCTGACTCAGCCTCGGGTGCGCAGGACAGCGGGGTCTGCCAGGTGAGCAGCAGCCAGGGGGCGCGGGCAAGAACAGTCCAGGCTGGCCCCCCGGGGGCCGCACGCTGGGGCCCGAAATAGCTCGTTATGATCCAGCCACCTCGGCCGGGAGCCCAGGCTTGGCACTTGGAGCAACCAGCTGCTCCTGGAGCAAGACGGAAGTGGTTAGAAGATCGGGGAGGGGGACTGGTAGACTTCTGGACTGATGAAGGGACGGCGGTTAGAGAGGGGGTAGGCTCCCTGATGGCGCCTGCAACGGGAAAATCCGTAGTTAGATTGGAATCTGGATGAGATTTAGACAGCAAGAGGGGGAGTGGTTAGAATACACATCTACAGCAAAGAGAGTGCATTGGAACCTCCTCCTAACTGCGGGCCCAGCCTCGGATCCTTTCCATTGGTCCATGGGCTTGCCAATTACTGCAGCTCGCTACCGTTCCCCAATCAAACATGCCCTCTCATTCCCGTTACAGCCAATTGTGAGACACCTCCCTTTGGCCATTGTCCAATTACTTTTATTTTCCTCTCTATCATTGGTCGCCTTAGAGACCGCTCTCTTCCCGCGCCGGCAGTCCCAAAGAGGGGCGGGGTTATATGGTATTGCTAAGCGACAAAGATGCGCTCCGGGTGAGTCCCGTGACCGAGCAGAGCAGGCGGAATCGGCGAGGTAGCTGCAGGATGGACCGAAGGTGATGGATTACAGGAGGCCTGGGGAGGATCAAGGGTGAGAGTCACACAGCCTAAGATCAGGTTTGCTACGGGCCGGAGTCAAGTGTGCTCAACCGTACTGGAACTACAACTCCCAAGATGCTCCCCAGCCTTAAGCGGCTCCGACCTTAGACTTTACCACTCCGGGGGTTCCATAACGTTTTACGTTCCGCTAAGTGGCCCTAAGAGCTTTTTTTTTTTCCTCTAAAAGTGTCCGGCGGCACCTTGGGAATTAAGATTCGTAATTTTGAATTTGCTCCCAGACTGTCACGGGTGTCTTGCTTAGGCGGAGCCCAGTGACTATAGGAATTGTTACCCATCTACCCCTCTCCTTAGTGTCCCAAGGACTTATGGGAAATATACTGTGATAGGATTTAGCCTTGGCTCTTCTCCTGACCTCCACTTCAGGATCACCTGGAGCTCTGCGAAACAGATGTATGTAGATGCCCAGCTCCCCTTCCAGACATTCTGATTCTTTTGATCTTGGGTGAGGATCACGCCTCTGTATTTTTAAAAGACTCTTCTTAGACTGGATCCAGGGTTACGAATCACCAACCAACAGTTCCCGGGTTCTCTTTTGAGACTGCTCCAAGGATTGGTGGGAATCGCGCCTCCAGTGTTATTATCTTAAATGTACGGTGGTGCTTCATGGAAATTATAGTTCGTCTCTTCCAGGATTCCGTGGGAACCGTAGTGTGGTTTGAAGCCACTACTGGCCAGCCTGAAGCCAGACCTGGCACCCCCAGGTGAGGACACCCCACAGAGAGTGCTGTGTGCCAGCCAGTAACAAGGGAGTGGCGACTAGAGGGAAGGAAGACGTGATGAGAGATGGGGGTGAGAGATTAAAAGACGGCCTCTCCTCTTCCCCATGGCCTTGCCCTTGTCCTCCACCACCTAAATCCCTTGTCACCTCCCCAGTCACTCTGAGTTGTTGCCATTATGGGATGTGTTTCCTCCCCTCTGGACTGAGACTTCGTATGTGTCTTCGTTTCCCTACAGGAATGACTCCTCAGCCCCACTTTTTCTTCTCTTCACCTCCTGTATCTTAGACCCTGAGCCCATCCAGATCCCAGAGATCCAAACTTCCAGAAGCTTCCAAGGCTCTGGCCACAGGCCCCAGCTCCCCTGAGCTGTTTGAGGAATCCTGGCCATCCAGCTCAGGGACCCCTTCCCCACCCAGCAGCACTGAGGGCCAGATGAGAGCCTCTCCACCACCCACCGTGACTGACAGTGGGGACTCCGTGGTGGCCAAGTAAGTTCCAGTAGCTCTCAGGGAAAAGAAGTGTTTGGATCAGTGTGAGGGGCCAGACATAATAATCATCCTAGCCAGAGCTGCACTTTTAGGACCATGCTTCATTCATGTTACCAAGCACTCTGAAGCTAGGTTCAAATCCAGGCTTTATCACTGTACAATCCTGGCCTCAGTTTCTTCAGCTATAAATTGAGGATATTAATAACACACATGTTCTGGGTCTGTTTCAAGTTTTCAATGAATTACTATCAGGACTGCATCTGTAACAAACAATAGTGAGCCACATAGTGAGTACTTGGATTTGTAGGATCCAAGTTCAGCTGCTATAACAAGGAGTCCCAAATGAATCGTGCCTTAAACAAGAGTGTTTATCAATATGTCTCCCTCACCTAACAGTCCAGGCAGAAGCAACCAGGGCTGATATGGCAGCCCCTAACTGAGGTGTCAGAGACACAATTTCCTTCTCTCTTGTTGCTCTCCCTTCCCTAGGCTGTTAGCCTTTCCTTCATGGCCCATAATGGCTCCCAGCCACATCCACTTTCCAGAATTGCATCTTGTGGTCAGGAATATACATGGCCATAAAGCGGCAAGGGCATCTGGCAAATGTATTTATAGAAGAGTGGCTATGTGCCCAGGGTTATATCATCTTACATAATATTGCATTACTGTATAAGAAAGGAGAACAGATGCTGAGGATCAACTACCAAGTGTTGCTATGGTGCTACATATACATTGACTATTGTGATTATTATTGTTATTATTATTGGGTGCTCCTCATCCCACCCACCTCGCAATTCTCTGATGCTCACAGGTACATAAACCGGTTCCGACAGGCTCGGCCCACAAGCCGAGAAGAACGCCAGTCTGCAGGCCCAACTCCAGCTGACTTTTGGTGGCTGCAGCCTGAATCTTCAGACCCTGGCAGTCAACTTGCAGCAGGTACCTGCTTCAGTCTCATCTCCTCCTGAGCAATACCCCCAGCAGCTCCTCTGCCTGCCCCTCACTAAATCAACTGGGGCATCTCAGCAGGAGCCCGTGAACCAGGAGGAAGACCCAACACAGCAGTCCTGACTCATGCTAAGATGGCCAGTGCATCGAAGGCTAAGGCTATGGCACCCCTTCAGGAAATAAAGCAGGTGACACTGCCACCCACTTTTTTCCCTCCATGCCTGGACTGATAGCACCAGCCCTGAGGTAGAACTAGAGTCAAAAATTCTCTGGTGATCTAGTGGTTAAGACTCTCCACTTCCAATGCAGGGTGCGCAGGTTCAACCCTTGGTCAGGAAATTAGATCCTATATGCCACTGCATGGCTTAGCCAAAAAAGAAGAAGGAAAATAACCAAACAAACATGTAGTTAGCATTAGAGTCAACCCCCAATTCAAGGAAGCCTAAACAAAAAAGGGAGGCTTTGTTAGTGCAATCAAGAAATCCAAAACTAGATGCTTTTGGGCATAGCTGAATCCAGGTGATTGAACAATATTGGGAGGAACTCAACTCGAATGGCTTTCAGTTCCTCCTTGTTTGGCTCAATCTCAGGTAGGATTTCCCCTCAAAATAGCTAAGATGTCTCCAGTAGCTGTAGGCGTCTGATATACTTGATTACTGCAGTGAAAAGAAAAAGCTTTTCCAATAGCTCCATCCAAAGCCCCAGGACTTACTCTCATTCGCTCATCTCTGGCCAAGCACCGTGAACTGGCAGACAGAACACTGTGTCTAGCCAGGCCTGATCAGGAAGGTAGGGTCAACCCTTCTGCTATAGCAATGACTGCACTGAGGGTTATGGATCCACAGAGGGATCTGTCTGTCTTCCCTAAAGAGGAGGAGCAGATTGTCAGCCAGCATGTGAGGGTGCCAGGTGGAAGGTAGACCTGCATTCAGGCCCTCTGTCCAGAGCCCCTCTCCCAGAAGCCTTTGTGATGGGGGCTGGCCTCTGACCCCTCTCACCTCACAGAGTCTCAACACATGGAACTCATCCCTGCTGGACTTGGAGACACTGAGCTTGCAAAGCAGAGCTGCCAGGCTGCTCAAACGCAGGTGCCTCTCCCGCCCACATCATCCTCTCCAGTCCTCCCTCTCTGGACCCAGGCCGCTGCCTCTGAGATCCCTGTGGCCTCACTTCTGCCTTCTCCCTCCAGCACGGCCTCCGTCTCCTCCACCTCCTCGCTCAGCCCCAACGATGGCGGCAGCTCCTCATTCCCCGTCAGCTCTGATGGCCTCTCTCCCTTCTCCATGACCTTCACTCCTGATTCCATCAAGGACCCTGACCTCAAGGCACACGGTAAGTTCTGGGAGGCGAGGATGAGGGCAGTCTGGGTGCAAATTCCAACGTTTCAACTTACCGCGCTGTGACCTTGGGCTTCTCTGCACCTTGTTGACCCAACTGCAAGACAGGGATAATAACTGTATTCCCCTGCTGTAGGTGTCATGAGGATTAAAAAGAGTTGGTGAATACATGGAGCACGTAGCATGGCTCCGTTAACAGTACCTATCATGGGAGGACCTTCCTGGTGGTCCAGTGGTTAAGACTCCACACTGCCAATGCAGGGGGTGCGGTTTCAATCCCTGATCAGGGAACTGAGATCCCGCATGCTATGAGCCGTGGCCAAAAAATTAAGAAAGCATACACAGTAGCTCCCATGAGTGTGCAATTTCTCTCTGCATCCTGTCTGCAGTTATGAACACGAAGCTCCAAAATCAGAAGGCTTGTTGCAAATTTGGCACCACAGCTGATTTGGCAGCAAAATTTGACCTAAACAATATGAAGAGTATTTATATATCTATCTCATTTAGGATGAAGTCATCCTTTTTTATTGAGGCATAGTTGACTGACAATATTCTATTAGTTTAAGGTGGACGACATAGTAATTCAAATGTTTAGAGATTATACTCCATTTGAAGTTATTTGTGGAGATGGTGATTTAGTAACCAACTGTAGCCCACCAGGCTCCTTTGCCCATGGGATTTCCCAGGCAAGAATACTGAAGTGGGTTGCCATTTCCTTCTCCAGGGGATCTTCCCAACTCAGGAATAGAATCCATACCTCCTGCATTGCAGGCAGATTCTTTATCACTTGGCCACCAGGGAAGCTCTTAACGTTATTAGATTAGCCAAAAAGTTCATTTGGTTAGTGACTACATTATTCTCTTTTATTTTCACTTAAAACCAAACAAATTTTTTGGCCAACTCTATATTCTAAAAGATTGGCTATCTTCCTGTGTTCCACAATATATCTTTGTAGCCTATTTATTTTATACACAGTAGTTTTTATCTCTTATCCCTTGTCCCTATCCTACCCCTCCCCTGCTTGCCTCTCACCTAACCACTAGTTTGTTCCCTATATCTGTGAGTCAGTTTGTTTTGTTATATTCATTTGTTTTATTCTTTCAATTCTACATATAAGTGATAAAATATGGTATTCATCTTCCTCTGTCTGACTTATTTCACTAAGCATAATATCTTCACCCCACCCCAGAAAAGAACCATTTGTGTTGTTGCAAATGGTAGAATTTCATTCTTTTTTAATGGATAATATTCCATTGTGTATATATACCACAGCTTCTTTATCCATTCATCTGTTGATGAACACCAAAGTTGCTTCTGTATTATAGCTATTGTAAATAATGCTGCTGTTGGGGTGCATGTATCTTTCCAAATTACTGTTTTAATTTTCTTCAGATATATACCCAGGAGTGGAATTGCTGGATTGTATGATAGTTCTATTTTTAGTTTTTTGAGGAATCTCCATGCTGTTTTCCATAGGAGCTGTACCAATTTAAACACATTCCCATAAACACTGTACAAGTGTTCCCTTTTCTCCACATCTTTGCCAGCATTTGTTATTTGTGGTCTTTTTGATGATAGCTATTTTGACAGATGTGAGGTGATTATCTCATTGTGGTTTTGATTTGCATTTCTCTGATGAGTAGTAATGTTGAGCATCTTTTAATGTGCCTGTTGGCCATCTGTCTTATTTGGAAAAGTGTCTGTTCAGGTCTTCTGCCCATCTTTTTTTTTTTAAAAAAAAACAAAACATTTTTATTTCGTCCATCAGAGCCTGAGTCTGGAAACACCCGTGGAGTCATCCTATGGGGATGGCGCTGACGTTGATAAAATAGTCTCTGCATCAGAAGAGCTGCCATATGTACAGGGCTAAAGTTAGTCATAGCTCAGAGTAAGAGGAGGAATACAAAGTGAGGTGGGGGTTGTTGTCTAGTGCTTCTCCACATGTGAGCCTGCTTCCACCTGCACCAACGCCCCCTCCCCCCCACCACAGCCACAAACCCCGTGGAAAGCCAGGGACCATGGGCAGGGCCGCTTGCCATTGGGGGCTGCTGGGCAGCGAGCCCAGGCACCCAGGAAGTGGCCTCAGTTGTCCTCAGGCAGATTCTACCCATCTTTTAATTAAGTTTTTTTTTAATAATGTTAAGTTGTATGAGCTATTAATCCCTTGTCAGTCATATCACTTGCAAATGTTTTCTCCCATTCAATAGGTTGTCTTTTTGTTTTGTTGATTGTTTCCTTTGCTGTACAAAAGCTTTTAAGTTTAACAGGGTCCCATTCATTTATTTTTGTTTTTGTTTCCTTTGCCTTAGGAGATAGATCTACAAAAATATTGCTATGCCATGCCTATGTTTTCTTCTAGGAGTTTTATGGCTCAGATCTTACATTTAGGTCTTTAATCCATCTTGAGTTCATTTTTGTATGTGGTGGGAGAAAGTATTCTAATATTCTTACATGTAGCTGTCCACTTTTCCTAGCAGAACTTATTGAAGAAACTGTCTTTTCTGCATTGTATATTTTTGCCTCCTTTGTTGTAGATTAACTGACCATAAGTATGTGGGTTCATTTCTGGGTGCTTTGATCTATTCTATTCATCTGTGCCTGTTTTTGTGTCAGTACCATACTGTTTTGATTACTGTGGCTTTGTAGTATAGTCTGAAGTCAGGGAGTAAATATTCATACTACCATGCATCTTATGAAATTTTTGTCTTTGTAAGTAAAAAATGGTTGAATAATGGCAATTTCATACTGTTCAACTATATACCAGTGTGTTTGAGTCTGATGTTCTGGCCCAGACCCCTGTCAACCCTGTACATACCTAGCAACTTTACTAAAACATGCAAAGTGTTGAACTCTCAAATTTCTACCCCCAAGATTTCAGAGGTTGGGTTAAAGACGTGGGTTACTATTTCTGTCATCACTGTTGTTACTATTACTCTGTGCCCCAGTTCCTGGGATGCAGTGGTAGCCAGGAAAGATTCTCTCCATATCTCATGGGACTCCAATGAGTGGGGACAGGCAAGCAGAGAGAACAGAGTGCTATTTGTGCATGTTGAATGATCTTGCCCAAGCCCTCCCCTGATTCTTTGATCCTTCCAAGCTTCTCTTTTTATTCACTTCTTCCTGATCCTCAGTTTCCTCATCTGTAAAATAAGGATAAACCTACTACATACTTCATAAGTTTTTTGCAGAGTAAATGTATATATTCTTTTATGTAACACACATTGAATACATGTTGTGTGTGAAGCCTGTGCTCGAGATTGGGGATTCCTTAGTGAACCAACCATACATGGTCTCACCTTCATGGTCCTTACAGAATAGTGAGTGTGGGCACAGAATACCTGCATAACTCCACAAACAAATATAAGTAGAAATGAAGGTCATGCAGGAGAGACTTGTGATACTGGGACATCAGAGAAGGCCTTCCTGGAAGAGGTGGTATCTAAGTGGAGACCTGAATGATGAAAATGAGGACTATAGCCCTGTAGCCTATACAAAGGACCTGAGATGGGAGGGAGCACAATGCAGATAATGAATTAAAAAAGGCAAGAACCAGGGCTAAGGGTAGTGTGAGATAAGGTGGAAGATATTGGCAGGGGTCAGATTACATGGGGCTGCATAGCCATGTGAGGCATTTGGTCATGATCTACTGGGGAGCCACAGGAGGGTTGTGAGCAAGGCAGGGACAAGATCTTTACCAGGTATTAGCAAACTCCCTATGGCTGCTATGAATACCTGGTGAGAGACAGACTCTGGTAGTTTGGGTTGGGCCAGAGCCTGAGGAGCAGAGTAGAGGGAAGTGGCCAGGTCTGGAAGTAGAATCACAGGATATAGAGGGGAGGGGAGGAGAGGTCCTAGATGCTGTCCCCTACCCTGCTTCCCCTTCTCTGTGCAGCATTAGTAGGTAGGGCTTCTGAGACAGAATGATTGCCATACTGATCATGACTCATGCAGTGATGCCCTGGATGATGGGAAATGATGTCCCTTTGTCCCACAGGCCTGAGGATAGGTGTGATCCTGCCCTTAGTCCCTGCTGCATCCCCAGGACAGTGCTGGGCACTGGGATGGAGCACAATTTTGCATATATTTATTTTCCATTTTGCCTTTATGCCACATATGCTGACACCAGGCCCTATTCTTGACACTGGGGATATGGTAACAGCCTGGCAGATAAAAACTGCTGTCCTTGTGTAGCCGGCATTGTGGAGGGAGAGATGAACAATAAATAAGCAAAGACGTGTGATCTTTAGTAGTTAGAAGGTGATAGGTGCTAAGGAGGAAAATGGAACAGGAAAGAGGATGGAGGGTGGTAGGGCTGGGCTATTGCAATTTTGAATAGGGCAGCCAGGGATGGCCTCATGAAGAAGGTGGTACTTGGGCAAATACCTGAAGGACTTGGAGTTAACCCTGTGGACGCATAAGTGAAGAGCCTTCCAGGCAAAGGGAACCACAAGTACAAAGACATGCTTTTTACCAGGAGAGAGGTGCAGCCCAGGGAAGATTCTAAATCAGGAGGGCCCTGACCTGACTCAGGTGTTCAGGCTCCCTGGACTGTGGATGGAGGCAGTTTGGGAGGATGGAAGAGAAGGGAAGCCAAGTAGTGCCGGGGTCCAGCCTCGGCAGGATCCAGGGGATACCCTCAGGATGAATGGCGTTGGCGAGAGAGAGAGAGAAGACACGTGAGACCAGCCTTGATAGGGCCAAGTCTGCGAGGGCGAGGGTGAGGGCGAGGGCAAGAATGACCAGACGGGTGTGTTTGCAGGGTCTGGCAGAGTCTGGCAATGCTTTATTTTTTACCGTGGCTTTTATACCCTAAATTAGTACATTTCTAAGGGCAAGATAGTTTAACATTACATCAGCTTGTTCTTCACGAAACCAGGGTGTTTTCTGCATACTTCTTTGTTTATGAGGGTCTTGTACATTATCTTCTGGCCTTGGGCCTATTAACATTTTATGCAAGTCAGGTGAATGTAAACCTATTTTCCATTTCTATGGTGATCTTAACTGAAAGGTAGCAGTCTCATAGGGCAACAGTACAGAGTAGAAGTATAACCTTGTTAATAAAAATTAATCCTTCTGCAGAAGTTGTCAGTTGCATTTATCTAAGAAGTTTACCCCACACTGACTCTGTGACTTTGGTGAGGCAGCTTCTGCCTAGCACTCCTGGCTGACAATTAACAACCATTTCATTGTTACCACACTAGGGCTAAGTTCTTATTTCTCTAGATCTTTAACTATATTAACAATGGTTTCTATAACACAACCTTAGCACATTAAAAGCAAAAACACAGCAAGCAAAACACCGCAAACAAACGTCAACCCAATAACCACCTTTAGAATAATTTTTCTTGTGTTTTCTAATAGGACTTCCTCACCCCCCGAAGGGCTCTATGTCTATTAGGGCCTTTATATGATCAGGTTCTTTATGTTATTTTATGATTAGGGTATTATAAGCAATCATGCATATTAGTACCAAGGGCATAAATGCTTTTGCCAAACAAACTAAAATACCAGCAAAGGAGTTTAAATTAAAACACTCCTTTCACCCTGGATAATCTCTTAAAATACCACCACACCTGGGAAACTTATTGATTAAAGTTCTAAGTTGATTCTTATTTGGAAAGAGATCGGGGAAGGCCTTCTGCCTGTGTCACAGAAATTAGAGAGTAGTCTATTGAGGCAGGCGTCAGAAAGACAGATATCATCTTTAAGGTGAGCGCCGGGGGCAGCTTTTCGAAATCCCTGAAAACCTGATCTGCCTTGCTTGTCAGGCTTTCTCCTCTTGACCTTGTCATGGGTGGGATCTCATGAGCTGGCCTTTTCGAAACCCCTGAAAACCTGATCTGCCTTGCCTGTCAGATTTTCTCCCTCATGACCTTGTCATGGGTGGGATCTCGTGTGCCGGCTCCCAGCAAAGGAGGAAGTTGCTATGGGGTTGGCAGGTGAGGACAGTAAAGTGGGGAGATGTGGGCAGATTCTGGAAGATCTGCCCTGGTCCCTGCTGTGATTACCGTGTCCAGAACAGTGCCTGGCACATAGTAAGGGCTCAGTGATATTTGTTGATGATGAAGAATCAAATGATGACAGGTTGAAGCCCATGAGGGCTCTCTTCTCTGATTCTGCCCCTTTCCCCATTTCCCCATCTGCAGGGGACTTGGGACAGTATCTGAAGAGCATGTCTGAATAACCTGGTACTCAAAGGGTGTGTGTCCTGGAACTCGCTGCTATCGGAGTCTAAGCGGGAAAGGAGCAAGATTCAAGGGGCCTGACTCATAGCGTAATGGACTGCCATTCAGAACACGGCAGCCACACGCGGCGTGCACACCTGCTCACCTTCCCTCTACTTCCTCCACAGCAATCCCAGCACCTGCCTCCATCCCTACTCCTGCCCCGGCCTCCTCCCAGGCACCCCTGCGGCCAGAGGATGACATTCTGTACCAGTGGCGGCAGCGGCGGAAACTTGAACAAGCTCGAAGAAGCCAGGGTGACGGAACCTGGGTGCTGCCGCAGACCCCTGCCCTCACCACCTCGGTGAGATGGAGGAGAGAGGAGCCTGAGTTGGGGGTGGTGGAGGGAGGATCCTAAGGGAAGTTGGAGGAAGGGGGAGGCTGAGGGGGACTGAGGACTCTCTACCATTTCTCTCCCTCTCAGGTCCCTTCCCCCATCTGTCCACAGCCATCTCCTCCCGCTGCGGAGACCCTTGGTTCCCTGGGAACCCAGTCTAACTCCATCCCACTTTGGGGCAGTGTGGTTCCGCCTGGTCTCCAGGAAGCTTTCCGCATGGAGAGGCCTCCTATTCCCCTAGGGTTCTCTCCACACATCTTTTGGGGTCCCAGTCCCCATGGATTCTTCTGGGCCCCACAGCCCAGTCCCTGGATATCTCTTGGGGTCATCCCTCCAACACTCCCGGCCTCCACCCCAGCGCCCCCGGCCTCCACTCCTGCCCCTCCAGCCTCAGCCCCTGCGCCCCGTGCCTCCACACCCACGACCCCTGCAACCTCCCAGGGGCCCCCCATCCCTGCACCAAGCAGCCCAGAGGAGCTCGAGAAGCAGACCTCCAAGCCTCGGAGAAGGAGAGCCCAACGCCGGGAGTCTTCAGGGCGAGTCATGGCCGCGGATGAGCACGAGGGCCCTGGCCCTCAGCTCAGAGGCGCGCTGGGCCAGGTGGTGACGGCTCGGCTGTTTCCCGACAGCCTGGAGGACACGCCCCCCCGGCTTGAGGGCCCGCCTCCACACGAGGCTGAACCTCGGAAAGCCAAGGCCACACATGCTCTGACCCCTCGCTCAGAGGTCACGGCTCCTGTATCTGAATCACCGGGTCGGTCTAAGGCGGGGTCTCGGAATGCCAAGACCCTGCTCCCCCTAGCGGGATCGGTGCTTAGGAAGGACAAAGACACTCCCTTGGCTGAAGTCAAGTGTCTGCAGCCCAAGATCCTGCCTCCTCCAGCTGAGGTGGTGGCCACTTGTGTTAAGGCCCCGCCCCCTCCATTCGAGGCGGGGTCTCTTGAGGTGGTTGCCACGCCCTCACCCTCTGCTGGCCACGCCCCCTCAGAAGACCTGCTCTCCCAAGCTGCCAGACTTCTGCAGGCTGCGGAAGGTGAGCAGGTGTGCACGCCGCGCGTGGCTGCCGTGTTCTGAATGGCAGTCCATTACGCTATGAGTCCGGCCCCTTGAATCTTGCTCCTTTCCCGCTTAGACTCCGATGGCAGCGAGTTCCAGGACGACCCTATACTGCAGGTGCTAAGGATTCAAAGGACGGCGCTGCGCCGGCAGAAAAGGTGACCATCTCCAGGATTTAACACAGCCGGCCCCTGAATTCTGAGACTGCCATGTGGCGCCCACCTCTCCTGAACCCCTTTCCCAGAAAATACTAATACCCCAGACCCTAATCCTGAGCAAATACCTCAACCTCTACCCCACTGTCCTTTTTCCAGGAAAGTAGATGCTCAAATAGCCTGCCTGCTGGGCCACCCTGAAGACCCAGAATCTTGGTCTCCAGCCAGGTCGCCCCCCCGGATCCCCAAGGCTGCAGCTGAGGAGGGAAGGAGCCTCTCTTGAGGCCAGATGACTTTGAATTGTACAGACTCTATTTTTCTTAATAAAAAAATTTTTTTTCAGATTACAGGTTGTCTCCGAAAAAGAAGTTATTTGAAAAGGCCAAGGGTCTTGCTCATTTAGGGTAATAGCTCCCTGTGCCCCCCTCCCCTCCCCCACACTAGCTCTGCTCTGCACTGCTTAACTCTTATTTCTGACCACTGAAGCCAAGTCTCTTTTGGTTTCATCTTTGAGGGCAGGAGAGGAGTTCTGGGCAAGACTGGGGCTCACTTTATCTGACTTTCAACTCAGGAGTGGGTCCTCCTGTCTCAGATGAGACCAAAGGAACTGTTCTGTGGGTGTGAAGCTTGTAGTCATTAGAGTGTTAGACAATGGTCAGGCCTCCACATCCTGCTTGACCCAGCAGCAGCGTTAAGTGTGCTGATCCCCACTCACTCTTTGAAGCACTTCCTTGCCTAGCTTCCAGAACCCCAGTCTTCTCCTCACGAATCTGGTTGTGCCTCATTGTGCCTCACACCTGTCACTTTGGTGTCCCAGGCCTTGACTTTTCTATCTACACTCAGTCTAGCTTCATGGTTCCAAACCTCGTCTCTGTTCTGATAGACAACTTTGAACTGTACAAAGTCATACAAATTGTAAAACCCAAGTACTACAACCAATTTCTATCTTCAGCCTAGAACCTTAGGTTCCTGTATCCCATGACTTGCTCATCATCCACACAAAAAGTTCTAAGAAATATCTCAAACTCCATAGGTCTTAATCCTTGCCCTAAACCTGCTCCTCCCTGGCTCTCAGCTCCATCCTTCCACCTGCTCAAGTCAGAAGCCTAATAGCTGTCATTGATTCTCCTCACAATCAGTTGACCAGCAAGTCATATCACCTCTACCTTTAAAATCTCTCCAGGGACTTCCCTGGTTGTACAGTGGATAGGAATCCACCTGCAGATGCAGGGGACTTGGGTTCGATCCCTGGTTGGCGAAGATTCGACAGGCAGCAGAGTGACTAAGCCTTTGTGCCACAACTACTGAACCTGCCTGCTGCAACTACTGCAGCCTGTGTGCTTAGAGCCCACGCTTTGCAACAAGAGAAGTCACCGCAATAAGAAGCCCGAGTACTAGAGAAAGCCAGAGTGCAGCAAAGTAGACCCAGCGCAACCAAAACAATTAAATAAATAAAAGCTGTGAAACCATAAGAGTCACCACCACTTACTAAAAAAATTAAAAAGTCTCTCCAGAATTTAACCCCTCCCTTGACCATGGTCTAGACTATCATCATCTCTCTGGACTATTGGAAAGCCTATTGTTTTGTCTGCAAATTCTTTGGCACATTTCCTATCAAAAAAAATAGAGTCCATGTTCCTTCTTGACACTGGGTAGAACTTTGTGACTGCCTCCACAAATAGAATGCAAAGGAAGCAATTTTACTTTAACTTTCTAAATTAGATTAGAAAACATGATATAATTTCCACCTGTTTTTTTAAAATAATTAAAAGATGATTTATTTACTTATTTATGACTGTGCTGGGTCTTCATTGCTGAGCAGGCGTTCCTCTACTTGAGTAGGGGCCACTCTCTAGTTGCGGTGTGCAGTCTTCTCATTGTGGTGGCTTGTCTTGTTGCTGAGCGCAATCTCCAGGGCACAGGGGCTTCTGTAGTTGCAGCACAAGGGCTCAGTAGTTGTGATTCCCTGGCTCTAGAACACAGGCTCAGTAGTTTTGGTACGCAGGTTCAGTTACTGCACGGTATGTGGGATTTTCCTGGACCAGGGACCAAACCCATGTCTCCTGCATTGATAGGTGGATTATTAACCACTGAGCCACCAGGGAAGCCCTCCACCTTGTTTTCTCCTAATCTTTCCCCCTACTTCCTTTGGGAGTCCTGGGATGCTGTATAAATATGTTCAGCTGCCATCCTGGGTAAGGATTTGGATTATGAAAGTATATGCACTTGGTAGGGGCTTCCCAGGTGGTGCTAGTGATGAAGAACTCACCTGCCAATGCAGGAGACATAAGAAACGCCAGTTCGATCCCCGGTTTGGGATGATACCCTGGAGGAGGGCATGGCAATCCACTCCAGTATTCTTGCCTGGAGAATCTCAAGGACAAAAGAGCCTGGCGAGCTACTGTCCATGGGATTGCAAAGAGTCGAACACAATTGAAGCGACTTAGCACAAATGCACACATGTACTTGTTAAAATTCAGTGAAATTGTGAATTACATTGGGTATATATTACCTGAAAAGGAAAATAAATATTGAACTCTAGTGAGAGATATGCATGCTGAAGTATTTATGGGACAGTATACAGTGTCTTTATTATGAAATGTATCCAAAGTTAAATTAACAGATGAATACAGTAATAGTTAGATGTGAGATAAAACAAATATAGTAAAATGTTAATGGTAGTATCTGGGGTGGTTATATGGGTGTAAAATTGTTCAGCTTTGCTGTATGTTAGACAATTTTTATAATAAGGTGTTAAATATGCAATCAGGATTATGTTGATATTTGTATTTACAAAAAAGAGGATAGGATAGATTTCTGTAAAAAGTAGCTTTTGTATGTTATAGACATGGTATTTGTTTTCAGTCTTTATGAACAAGCCATACATTTAAATAAAATAAAAAGAAGGAAATGGCTGTTTAGATATCAGTTCAGTTCAGTTCAGTTGCTCAGTCGTGTCCAGCTCTTTGCGAACCCATGAACCGCAGCACACCAGGCCCCCCTGTCCATCACCAACTCCCGGAATCCACCCAAACCCATGTCCATTGTGTCAGTGATGCCATCCAACCATCTCATACTCTTTCATCCACTTCTGCTGCCCTCAATCTTTCCCAGCATCAGGGTCTTTTCAAATGAGTCAGCTCTCCACATCAGGTGACCAAAGTATTGGAGTTTCAGCTTCAACATCAGTCCCTCCAATGAACACCCGGGACTGATCTCCTTTAGGATGGACTGGTTGGATCTCCTTGCAGTCCAAGGGACTCTCAAGAGTCTTCTTCAACACCACAGTTCAAAAGTATCAATTCTTTGGCGCTCAGCTTTCTTCATAGTCCAACTCTCACATACATACATGACTACTGGAAAAACCATAGCCTTGACTAGATGGACTTTTGTCGGCAAAGTAATATCTCTGCTTTTTAATATGCTGTCTAGGTTGGTCACACTTTTCCTTCCAAGGAGCAAGAGTCTTTTAATTTCATGGCTTCAATCACCATCTGCAGTCATTTTGGAGCCCAGAAAAATAAAGTCTGACACTGTTTCCACTGTTTCCCCATCTATTTGCCATGAAGTGATAGGACCAGATGCCATGATCTTAGTTTTCTGAAGGTTGAGCTTTAAGCCAACTTTTTCACTCTCCTTTTTCACTTTCATCAAGAAGCTCTTTAGTTCTTCTTCACTTTCTGCTGTAAGGGTGGTGTCATCTGCATATCTGAGGTTATTGATATTTCTCCCGGCAATCTTTATTCCAGCTTCTGCTTCCTCCAGCCTAGTGTTTCTCATGATGTACTCTGCATATATGTTAAATAAGCAGGGTGACAATATACAGCCTTGACATACTCCTTTTCCTATTTGGAACCAGTCTGTTGTTCCATGTCCAGTTCTAACTGTTGCTTCCTGATCTGTATACAGGTTTCTCAAGAGTCAGGTCAGGTGGTCTGGTATTCCCATCTCTTTCAGAATTTTCCAGTTTATTGTGACCCACACAGTCAAAGGCTTTGGCATAGTCAATACAGCAGAAATAGATGTTTTTCTGGAATTCTCACTTTTTCAATGATCCAGGGGGTGTTGGCAATTTGATCTCTGGTTTCTCTGCCTTTTCTAAAACCAGCTTGAACATCTGGAAGTTCACGTATTGCTGAAGCCTGGCTTGGAGAATTTTGAGCATTACTTTAGGTATAAGGAGAAAGAAAAAGATGTTTATAGCAGTAGAATCTGATTTAGCTGGTGTGTGTGGGGTGAGTGGGGCCTAGAACTATTCCTGAGGAGTTGAGATAGGTAGGAATTAATAATTAATTAATAATTATATATAATAATTAACAAAGGGTCATCCTAACGACTATTTCTAGGTTACAAGCTACCCCCAAAACTTAGTGGCACAAAACAATGATTCTATTATGCTCATAGATTCTATGAGTCAAAAATTTGGACAGGGCAGAGCTGAGGACAGATCGTTTCTGCTCCATGATGTCTAGAGGTTCAGCTGGGAAGACAAAGGTGGCTTGATAGCTGGGAATGGAACCTCTGGAGCTTCTTCACTCCTAAGTTCAGCATCAGGACTCAGACAACTCCAAGCTGGACTGTAGTGTCTATACAAGGTCTCTCCATGTGGCTCTTTTGTGGTTTGTTTGTGTTCATGTGCTCAGTTGTGTTCCGAGTCTTTGTGACCCCATGGACTGTAGCCCGCCAGACTCCTCTGTCCATGAGATTTCCCAGGCAAGAGTATTGGAGTGGGTTGTTGTTTCCTACTCCAGGGGATCTTCCCAACTCAGGGATCAAACCCATGTCTCCTGTGGCTCTTGCATTGCAGGCAGATTCTTCACTTGCGGAGTCTGTGGCTTAGGCTTCCACAAAGCATGAACTGTCTTAGCAGAATTGCGCTTCTACACGGTGCATCAAGGCTCCAGAGCTAGCCATTCCAGCAGACAAAGAGGAAACAGCATTACCTTTTACTACCTAGGCTTGAAAATCACATAGTGTCAATTCCTATTCATTCCTATTCTCTGTTGGTTGAAGTTGTCACAGTCTTGCCCAGATTCAAGAGGGAGGGAAGGCAGACTCTACTTTCTCAGGAGAGGAGTGTAAAAGAATTTGCAGTTGTGTTTCAATGAGGGGGAGGGGGCGCAAAGAATATTCCAGGCAGAGGGTACTTCATGTGGGAAATCCCTGTCGTGGAAGTGAGTTCAAGAAGCTCAATAAATTGAAATAAGTAGCTGTAAATTGACTCCTCCTTCACACTCCCTTTCCCCAATCTCTGCTTAATTTTTATCCATATTTTAAAATATTTATTTTGCAAACTCTTTTCTCACTCGCTTTTGAGCTCCATGTGGGCAGGGTATATTTCCCCCATTTTGGTTACTGATAGATCCACAAATTAAGTGATCAGGGTTTTTGAATGAACGAATGGGTGGATCAAGGATGTACCTTCGAGGACCTTGTTGAGGGCATGACCAATGGCAAGTTCTCTTGGAAAAGGTATTGTTACAGAGTGTTTTCTGAGCTTCAGTCAACAACAGGAACAACTAGAACTGAGTTTGTGCGAGGCATCTGAGCAAGTGAAAAACATCCATGGGCCAATGTTCTTAGTATTCCAAGAGCAGGGGTAGGGGCTGAGTCGGGACTCGACAAAGTGGGGATCAGGACTTTGAAGAGCTGCTTAGGGAGTGGAGAAAAGCTTGCGTTCATGAGAGAAGCCAGTTAAGAGTGTCAGAAGAGCCATCACTGACAGTGGACTAAGGGAAGGGTCCACTGCTTGGTGTCAGAAATGTTAGAAGCAAAGCATAAAGAACCCGGGGGTGTGTCTCAGGAGGGGAATGACGGCCAATGAAACGCAGGCATGGGCGTGGCGCTGTCAAACTTCGCAGGGCGGGACCGAAGAGATCTAGCCAGAAAGAGGACCCAAGCTGAAGCCAATGATTAGCCGCCAGGTGGGCGGGGCGTCGTCCTAAGGCCAAGGGTGGAGCCAATGAGAATCTGCGCCGCGTCCCTCATTGCCCCCGCCCCCGTGGAGCGCGCGCGCCAGAGCCACGGGCAGCCGTTAGAGGCGGGGCCTGCAGCCGCCCGCGCGCGGCTCGCGCCCTCCCCTTTGTGTCGCCATGGCGGCGGCATCGGCGACGAGGACGACGAGCGAGGGGTCCAGCGCGGCTGGCGCCTGAGGAGGCTACGCGGCTATGGTGGTGAGGCGCCCACGCGGCCGTCCGTCCTGCGGCGAAGTCAGTCTGTCCGCGCGCGGCCACGCCCCACGCGCCCCGCCCCTGGCCCCGCCCGAGTCCGCGGCCCGCACCGCCCCTCACCCCTCATCGCGATCCCTCTCGTACCCCGACCTGGTCTTGGGCTCGAGCCCTTACCCCGGCCCCGCCCCCTAAGCGCGCATCTCTGTTCCACGCCCTGTAGGGCGGGTGACAGTGGCCGAAGACCCAGTCTTGGGAGGAAAAAGGGCTGGTCCAGGGAAGGACCCCGCATCCTCTAAGTGGCCCCCGCGGGGCCTTCTGAGGGTCTCCGAGTCTTCCACCAGCACCTGTCCCACAGCCATCCTCAGCATCGTCATTCCATCCTCCTCCTCTCTCTGGCCTAGACCCCTCCTCCTCCTACCATCAGCCCCTTTCTCATTCTTGAGCCCCACCCCCACCCGGCTCCATCCTCAGCCTGACCCTTTTCTTCTCCTTTCTCATCCCATCCCAGTCCTTCTCAACCACCCCTCCCTTACCCCCTCCCCGCATCAGCTTGGACCTTTAGTTCAGCCTCTCCGACTGCTCCCCTCCTCCTTACTCCACCTCAATCCCCAGCGTGCATTGTACCCCCCGATGTGATCATGGGTCCTCTCCATCTTCTTGTCCTCTCTCGCCCTCCCCCACCATCTCCCTCTCCCACCATGCTGCTCCTGCTCATTCATCCATTCATCCCCTCACTCCCTCACTTAGCATTCACTGAGACCTCCATGTAGCCCCTTTGCTCCAGGCACGGAGAAAGTCAGAACCCACCCTGCCTTGGGGAACCTCATGGGCTGGAGGGGGACCGATTCAAGGGTGAGACCCAAAGGATGAAGTCGGGGTTGTAGGAGAATGAAGGAGGGAGAGGCTAGGACCCATTCTGGGAAATCCTCATCTGGCAGATGGTTAATTTATTCATCAGATTTTACCCAGCCCCTGCTGGGTGACTGAGCTGGCACTGGGCATTGGGACCCAGAGAGGAATCAGGTGCAACCCTACTTGTGAGGAGCTTCAATTCTCTGCCCAGCTCTGTGCAGGGCAATGCTGGGGGAGTAGGGACTGAGCCTCAGTCCCGTGGGGGAGATGGACTTGTCACCAGATGGGGACATCTCAGAGCGCACAGGGCTGTAATGAGGGAAGTTAAGGCAACATCATCAAGCCTGGGATGGGGGAAAGTACCATGAGAGTCAGATCTGAGTGCTAAGTGAAAGCATGGGGAAAAGATGGGGATGAGTGTTCCATGCAGCGGCAACAGCCTTTGCAAAGGCCTAGAAGACAATGAGAAGATGATTCTTTTGTTGGACTCTTAGAAGTCTGAGAGCTCTAAGGTAGAGGCAGTGGGAAGAAATGAGGCTGGAGAGGTAAGCAGAGACCAGAGTGTTTAGACTTTATCTTAAAGGCAACAAGGAGCCATTGAAGATCCCTGACCTGGGGAGAGACAGAGGTAATTTGTGTTTTGTGAAAGTGATACTGACTCTTGCTGTGAAGCAGCGGGCAGGAAGGGAGAGGTGGAAGC
Source organism: Odocoileus virginianus (assembly GCF_023699985.2). Taxonomy (NCBI): domain Eukaryota; kingdom Metazoa; phylum Chordata; class Mammalia; order Artiodactyla; family Cervidae; genus Odocoileus; species Odocoileus virginianus. The sequence goes on along the minus strand of NC_069693.1, from coordinate 14,993,469 downwards.
AGGGAGACTGATGAGATGGGAGCTGTGATTGTCCACACATTGATGAAAGGCATGGAAAGGCACAACCCCTTCTCTCCTGGGGCTACAGGAAGCTTTTAAACAGGGAGAGATAGTACCAGCATGCTCTTGCCCTGAGGCACCTATGGCCCCTGCTCTTCCAGTCCCCCAGTCCAGACCACACATGAAGAAGCAGACCTACCCTGAGCCCAGCCTTCACTTCCCCCTGACCTACCCCTCTACCCCATGCTCAGGACAGTGTGTGGAGCAATTCGGGCCTGCAGGCCCAGGCTGCCAGATAACAATGCTCCCGTTGTCTCTCTGCTCCCATCTCTGGGAGCCTCTGATTCTTCTTTCTGCTCTACAGGCTCGTAGCACTGACAGCCTGGATGGTCCAGGGGAGGGCTCAGTGCAGCCCCTGCCACCCGCTGGGGGACCCAGTGTGAAGGGGAAGCCTGGGAAGAGGTGAGAGGTCAGGGAGAACCTCAACCTAGGAGGGGAGCCAAGCATAGGGCTGCTAGTGATCTGTCCTCTGTCCCCCAGGCTCTCGGCTCCTCGAGGTCCGTTTCCCCGGCTGGCAGACTGTGCCCATTTCCACTATGAGAACGTTGACTTCGGCCACATTCAGGTATGGGGGTTGCACCCAGGTGGGTAGGCGGGATCCCACCCAACCCTGAAGCAGCATCAGCCACTTTACCCCTGAAACGTCCCCCCGGGCTGCTCGGTGGCAGGAGATGCAGGGCAGGGGGGAGACTTGTTCCTTCATTCATTTGTTCCTTCATTCATTCAACAATGACTTTTTGTTAGATGTGAACTTTGTGCCAGGACCTTGGACTCTGACTGAGCCATCACCAGGCCTTGACTGTGGGGAGACCCAGGAGACCCACCCCTTGATAGTGCCCATCTGGAGAGGTCAGGACAGGGACAAAAGTGAGACCCTCACCTGGGCCTTTTGTTTCCCTCTGCAGCTCCTGCTGTCTCCAGAGCGTGAAAGTCCGAGCGTCTCTGGAGAGAATGAACTGGTGTTCGGGGTGCAGGTGACCTGTCAGGTGTGGCCAGCCCCCCCGCCTCTCCTCTGGCCCGGTGAACTGACTGCCGTGGTCCTCAGCTCAGTATAATGAAGCCACTGTATCCCCCTGTCCTTCCCACTCCCGCAGGGCCGTTCCTGGCCAGTTCTCCGCAGTTATGATGACTTCCGTTCCTTGGATGCCCACCTCCACCGATGCATATTTGACCGGAGGTTTTCCTGCCTCCCAGAGCTTCCTCCACCCCCAGAGGGCGCCAGGGCTGCCCAGGTAAACTACTTGTCCCAGCCCCTGCTTCAGCCAAGGTGTGTCCTCACCAGTGATGGGTGAAACCATCAAGGCAGGAGAGATAGATAAATATTAAACACTGTTATGTTCTGAGTTCCAACCAGTTGGGGGCCTCAGAACTGCAGCAGGGTGACTCCCTTTAGTTTTTAGTATCATGGGGAGTTTCAAGGGGCTCCAGGGGAGGAGGGTCAGAATGGCCAGACTGCTAGGCGCACACAGGGCATTGACCCAGCCTATTTATCAACTGATATGACAGTATTTCAGTACCTCACAGCAGAGCAGCACCCATGTGTTCACGTTGAATTTCAGCCCTGCCAGAGGCAAGCCAGGGCAGTACAGGAGGGCGGTGGGCTCTCTTGGGTGGGGTCTTCTCACAAACCCCACTCTGACAACCTGCCCCAGATGCTGGTGCCGCTGCTGCTGCAGTACCTGGAAACCCTGTCAGGGCTGGTGGACAGTAACCTCAACTGTGGGCCGGTGCTTACCTGGATGGAGGTGGGCCCGGGCAGGTGGCTTGGAGTTGGGAGTGAGGGAGGGATGTCTGAGGAACAAGAAGCAGCCTGGGAGGGTGTGTGGGCACAGGAAAGAAAAGAACCGGAGTGGAGGAGGCACTGGTATTTCAGTATCTGTGTGGGCGCTTGCCTGTGAGAGAGAACGCAAGTGGGTGCGTGCATGTGTGTGTGTATGTGTGTGTGTGCAGGTGTTGGGCTGTGGTAATGTGAGAATTTCAAGGTATATTGGTATGCTAGCTAGAAATAGGTTTGGCTGTAGCTCGCAGAACGCCAGGCTAAGAGTGCAGGTTTTCGGATAGCAGATATGCAATGTTTGCTGTGGAGGATGTGGGTGTAGGAGTGAATCAGGATGGTTTCGGGCAGGGGCATCCTGGGACACGGAAGGGAATTTGCTTTGGAAGGGGCAAGAGTGTAGGTGTTTTACCAATAGCTCTGAGTGACAGGGGCACTCAGGTGGGGGGCAGGGGGTGGCCTCCAGTGGCGGAAACTTCTCGGTCTTTACTGTTGCCTTCTTCTGGCCTCTCCCTGCCACATCCCCCTCCATCTCAGCTGGACAACCATGGCCGGCGACTGCTCCTCAGTGAAGAGGCCTCACTCAACATCCCTGCAGTGGCCGCTGCCCATGTGGTAAAGCGGTACACGGCCCAGGCACCTGACGAGCTGTCCTTCGAGGTAAGGCTGTGGGGGAGCAGACTCTAGCTGGTCTCCCCACTTTATCCGTGCCTTCTGACCCTGCCTCCTCGTGCCCACCCACACCCAGGTAGGAGACATTGTTTCCGTGATTGACATGCCACCCACGGAGGATCGGAGCTGGTGGCGGGGCAAGCGGGGCTTCCAGGTGAGCCTGGCTCGGGCTGGACAGGTGGGGCTGGGGCACTGCACCAGCTCAGGTGGCCCTGTCACTGACCCCAAACCCTCCTCAGGTCGGTTTCTTCCCCAGCGAGTGTGTGGAACTATTCACGGAGCGGCCGGGTCCAGGACTAAAGGGGGGTGAGTGTCCTGGGCAGAGTGGGGAGGCCCTCCTGCATCCTTTCCCTGCCCTCCATCCTTTCCACCATTGTTCACCCTGCAGATGCCGATGGTCCCTCATGTGGTGTCCTGGCTCCCCAGGGTGTTTCCTCTCTGACCTCAGGTAATGCGAACATTACCCGTTTGTAATTCTAGGGGCCAGATCCTGCCCTGTCTCCCCATGCGACCCTGTGTGACCTGCCTTTATCTCCACAGCAGTGCCCCGGCCGCGGGGGAAGCTGGCTGGCCTCCTCCGCACCTTCATGCGCTCCCGCCCTTCCCGGCAGCGTCTGCGGCAGCGGGGCATTCTGCGGCAGAGGGTGTTTGGCTGTGACCTGGGAGAACACCTCAGCAACTCAGGCCAGGACGGTGAGGCCCGGTCCGCCTCCCCTGCCCTTCCTCCCCACCAGGCTGTGACCCATCCAGCCCCGAACCCCCGCTTTCTCCCAGTGCCCCAGGTGCTGCGCTGCTGCTCTGAGTTTATTGAGGCCCACGGGGTGGTGGATGGAATCTATCGGCTCTCGGGTGTGTCATCCAACATCCAGAGGCTACGGTGAGGACCCTCCACCAAACCCTTCCCTCCACACACATTTCTTTAGTGTCATCTCTAATCCAGTCCCCGTGCCATGTGTTGGGGACACAGAGTTAATGGGAGTTAGGAGGACAAAGGCAGGGTTGGATCAAGGGTGGGAGGCACAGGGAGGGCTTCCTTGAGGAGGTGACACCTCAGCTGGGGTCTGAAAGGTGAGAGTAGGACAAGCATTCAAAGTGGAGGGGTCAACCTTCATGAGCACCTCCCACATGCTGAGCATTAAGCTCTAGAGACACCATGGTGAATGAGACAGCCGGAGACTCCTGCCCTCATGGGGTCCATGTGCTGGAGGGAGAGGCAGACAGGAAAGGAGAGAGTTGTCAATAGGTGACAGGTGGCCTGGAGAAAAAGAAGACGAGGTAAGGGAGATCATAATAAGAAATCAAGGTGGGTGGAGAAGGCCTCCTGGGAGAGAGCTTGCTGTGGAGGAGGTGGGGGAGTGAGCACTGTGGTTGTCCACCTTGAAGGGAACAGCCAGCGAGAGGGGAAAGTGGCAGGAGATGATGTCTGAGAAGTGATTAGGGGCGAGTAGGCTCATGGGGCCTTTTTGATGGCTGTTAGGCTCTTGGCTTTTACTGGGAGTAAAGCAGGAACCACAGGAAGGATTGTGGGCCGAAGACGGGCAGCAGGCGGAACAGGCTAAGAAGTGGGAAGCACTGAGGCCTGGGCTTCCAGGCGAGAGCATAGAACCTGAGACCGAGGTCCCATGTATAGAGCTTTTTCACCTGAGAGGGTGAGACACCGCCAGGTGGTGAGCAGAGGCCACTGGGATTTCAGCTGCATTTTCCAGTGCCTCTTGGAGCCAGGAAAATGGCACAACTTTGTGGATGGAGCGCAGTCACACTCTGGAGGCAGATAGACTTGGGTAGCTACAAGCAGAGTGTCTCCCACCAGAGCCTCAGTGTCCTCCTGTGTAAATGGGGCACCCTTTGGCATGCAGTGTTGTTGGGGGGAAGGGGGCTCAGTAAGGTACTGCCTCTGAAGACCCAGCACAGGAAGAGGGTTGCATCTGCCTGTGGACACTTTGGGTGTGGGGACAGGACCCGGCCCGGTGGGCCGTCTCTGACCTGCATCTTCTTCTCGACATGGTGGCCTCAGGCATGAGTTCGACAGTGAGAGGATCCCTGAACTGTCTGGCCCCGCCTTCCTACAGGACATCCACAGCGTGTCCTCCCTCTGCAAGCTCTACTTCCGAGAGCTGCCCAACCCCTTGCTCACTTACCAGCTCTACGGGAAGTTCAGTGTGAGTGAGGGTGACTGCGAGGTAGAAGGGGCTGGGAGGTGGCAGCCCAGCCCCCTCACACTGTGCTCTGTCTCAGGAGGCCATGTCGGTGCCAGGGGAGGAGGAACGCCTGGTGAGGGTTCACGATGTCATCCAGCAGTTGCCCCCACCGCACTACCGGTAAACCAGGAGGGGCAGGGAAGGGTGGTGGTGGACTCGCAAGGGAGGTGAGGCTCAGGCGTCCCTCTCCACTCCACCCCCAGGACCCTGGAGTACCTGCTGAGGCACTTGGCCCGCATGGCGAGACACAGTGCCAACACCAGCATGCACGCCCGCAACCTGGCCATCGTTTGGGCACCTAACCTGCTACGGTAAGCTGGCAGCTCACCAGCCTGCTCCCCCAGCTCCCTACCAACCCCCAGGCTGGACCTGGAGTCTCTCCGCCACACACCCCCCCACCCCAGGAACCATCCAACTTTGGCTCTTTTGATCATTTCACCCAACACATTATTTCTTCTCTTGTAATTTATTTATGGTTGTGGGGGTCTTCGTTGCTGCGTTGGGGGTTTTCTCTAGTTGCAGTGAGCAGCAGCTACTTCTTGCAGTGCACAGGCTTCTCATCACGGTGGTGTCTCTTGTTGCAGAACACAGGCTCTAGGCTCATGGGCTTCAGTAGTTGCAGCATGTGGGCTCCAGGGCACCCAGGATTCAGTAGTTGGTGGCATAGGGTCTCATGAGCTGTGGCTCACCAGCCCTAGAGTGCATGGAGTCAGTAGTTGTGGTACACAGGCTTTAGTTGCCCCAAGTCATGTGGGATCCTCCTGGACCAGGGATTGAACCCACGTCCCCTGCGTTGGCAGGCAGACTCCTATCCACTACCACCAGGGAAGTCCCTCAACACGTATTTCTTAAGTGTTGAGTGCCCGTATGCCAGCCCCTGTTCTCAGCACTGGGGACACAGTGGTGATCAGGAACCTATGCTTTGAGCTCACAATCTCATGCGGGAGATGACAGTGGACATTACCCAAAAAAAAAAAAGAGCACCATGTGACAGTGATGAGGGCTGAGGAGAAAGATTACAAAGTAGGGAAGGGAGATCTGGTCAGTCATGGCATTTGAAATTTTTAGATAGAGTGGCAGGGAAGGCTTCAGGAAGAAGTCCTCCTTGGCCAGCAGCAGGGTAAGCCTGAAAGGATTTGATGGTGACCAAGACAGGCAAGTTCTCTGTCCTGGAGTAGTTCAGTTCTTCTTGGGAATCAGATAAATAAATAAAATAGCTAGTATGTGGTAGATACAAGAACTATGAGCAAAAATAGACAGACCTGGGATATATAGGTTTACAATTTTAAATAAAATAGGTGGGGAAGACTCTGTTGAGAAGGCAGCATTTGAATTAACAGCTGCAGAAGGTAAGAGAAGGACCTGTGTAGCTGAGAAGGAGCAAACCAAGCAGAGGGAATAGCAAGTGCAAAGGTCCTGGGGCTGGGTCAGGTTTTGGAGGCCAGTGTCATGAGCTGAGTAAGAGAGTGCAGGGTTGAGGGGGAGGAGTTGGTAAGATCAGAGAGGCGATGAGGGAACAGACAGGGGAGTGGCTTACAAGTTGTGGGTCATGGTGAGGATCTGGCTTTTACCAGGAATGACATGCAGCCAGAGGAGGGCTCTGAGCCGGGAGGGCCCTGATATGTGACTTAGGGGTTCACAGGCTCCCTCTGGCTGAGTGTGGGGAGCAGACCATAGGGGTTTGAGGGGGAGCAGGGAGAATAGGGAGGAGGCTGTGTGTTGGTCCAGGAGGGAGAGGATGGAGGCGGGGCCAGAGTAGGGGCATGGGGAGTTGAGTTCAGATTCTGCATAGAGTTTGTGGGTGGAGCAGTCCACAGGGTCTCCTGCAATTGGATGTGGGTGTTAGGGAAAGAGGGGTCAAGGGCAATACCAAGGTATTGACTAAGATGGGATAGGTAGGGAGGGAGCAGGTTCTGGGGAAAGGCTGAGAATCTGGTTATAGATGTGATCAGTTTGATAAGGTCAGAGACATTGAATGAGAGTCACTGCTTCCACAGTGCCCCAACCCCCCCTGGCCAGAACCCACCAGCTGGGGCTCCAGGCGCCCGCCCACCCTCCTCCTCCTCCCATCCAGGTCCATGGAGCTGGAGTCAGTGGGGCTAGGGGGGGCAGCAGCCTTCCGAGAGGTGCGGGTACAGTCGGTGGTGGTGGAATTCCTGCTCACCCACGTGGATGTCCTGTTCAGCGACACCTTCACATCTGCTGGCCTTGACCCTGCAGGTATGCCCATCCTATCCCATGTACTGACTACCACCCCCCCATCATCAGGGCTGCAGTGGGAGGGCAGGTGGGCTCCCAGCCCCATCCCTATCCCACTGAAGCTGGACCTCCCTTCTGGTTCCTTGAGGACCCCGCCCCGGCCTCTCCCTCCCCTTCCCCCCCCTTCTCATTTCAGCTCCTACGCTCAGGATCCCCACTTCTTGGCCCGGACATCGTTCTTCCTTCACCCCTTGTAGCTCCTGGGGGCACTTGGGGCCATGGGTCCACCTGGGAGGAGGTGGGAGGTCCCCAGACTTGACCCTGCCCTGGCCCCACCCAGACTCCCTGCCCTGCCCCGGACCCCAGCCCAGTCAGGACTCAGCACGTCGGAGGGCCCCCTGGCCCGAGGTAACTGAAGCCAGAGCCGCTGTCCTCACTGGCTGCTGGGAGCTGCCTCCTCATCAGCTCGTTCTGCCTCACTCCTCCTCCTCACCTGCCTGCTGCCCACCCATTCCCGCCTGATCCGTCCTAGCCCCCTGCCTTGCCAGCCCGGGTGGGCACGCTGCGGGGCCGGGGCTTGGGCTGTAGCGCTTGGCTTTGCCTGTGGCCTTCAGCAGCCCCAGGGCTGACGGCTGCCCCCTCTCCCAACTCCCCAGGCCGCTGCCTCCTCCCCAGGCCCAAGTCCCTTGCGGGCAGCGGCCCCTCCACTCGCCTGCTAACACTAGAGGAAGCCCAGGCTCGGACCCAGGGTCGGCTGGGGATACCCACAGAGCCCACAACTTCCAAGGCCCCAACTTCACCTGTGGAAAGGTGAGTAGGACGCCCAGAAGGGAGGGACTGGCCGGGGGACCCAGCTCCTCAGCTGGCCTCCTATGTCTTGACCCAAACTCCAGGAGGAAAGGGGAGAGAGGCGAGAAACAGCGGAAACCTGGGGGTAGCAGCTGGAAGACCTTCTTTGCACTGGGTCGAGGCCCCAGCATCCCCCGAAAGAAGCCTCTGCCCTGGCTAGGGGGCACCCGGGCCCGACAGCAGCCTTCAGGTCAGAAACCGGCAGTGGGCGTGGTGGCTGGAGAGGCACCCTGGAGTGCGCCCATGACCCTTCATCCTCTCCTTGCAGGCTGCCGACCTGACACCGTCACACTGAGGTCTGCCAAGAGTGAGGAGTCTCTGTCATCGCAGGCCAGTGGGGCTGGTGAGCACGGGGTGACCCCTGCCTGTGCCCAGGTGGATCTGGGAGGGACTAGGGCTCTGAGCTGGCCTCCACATAGTGTTCTTCGATTTGGGGGTCCTGGAATTTTTTGTTATAATCTGGACCTTACATACAGTAAGTTTGATAAAGCTTCACTCTTGGTTCACAATGCACTGTGGTCATTGGCCCATGCAGGGTCCTTCTAGTCTTTTGTTCATCCCTTTTGGAAAAAACTAAATAGTATCATGAACACCCATGAACCCACTGGCCAGAACTAAAGGCCTCCCACCACAGTACCTGCGAACTCCTCCCCCTCCTACCTGCTGCCTCCCCACATCAGGCATCCTCTGATAGTCTTCATCCCTTTGCTTTTACAATTATGTCACATACAGGTGTAGGGATCAACAACATACCACCAGTTGTTTTGAAACTTTGATTAAAGAGTATCATTAAAAAGGGGTATCGTGCTGTGTGTACTAACTCATCACTACGTCACAGGTTGCCGTCAGCACAGCTGGTGTAGCTCAGGTTCCTTCCTCTCCATCACTGTCCATTGTCGAGTGTGGGTATTCCTCAGGGGAGGGGGTACTTGTCCATGCCCCCCTGATGGATCTGGGGGCTCTGACAAGCGCGCCCAAGAGTGGAGGCGCACACTGTACAATACGCCCACATCCAGCTGTACAAGACGAGGCCCAAGTAGTTCCCAGATGTGGTCTCCCCAGGCTGTCCTCCCAGCCACCGGGTTTGAGAGCCTGTTGGTCTCGAGCTTGTAGCCAGTGGGGTTGTCAGACTTTGTTCTTGCCACTGGAACAATATAATTCTCTTCATGGACTTGCCATGATGTCCTCTATCACCCGTGAGTCTGCACAGCTCTCCCTGGATCCCCAGCCATCGTGACCCTAGGCAGGGATGTGTCTCTGTGTGTTATTTCCCCAACTTACTTGGGGGGGTGTGTCCTGTTCTCACTGATGTTATCTGGGTAGGTAGTTCTGACCCCTGACCCCTAACTCCCCCTCCCCCGCACCGCCCTTCCAGGTCTCCAGCGGCTGCACAGGCTACGGCGACCCCACTCCAGCAGTGATGCCTTCCCCGTGGGCCCCGCACCCGCTGGCTCCTGCGAGAGCCTGTCGTCATCCGAGTCCACCGAGTCCTCCTCCGAGTCGTCCTCCTCCTCTTCCTCCGAGTCCTCCACAGCTGGGCTGGGAGCACTCTCTGGCTCCCCTTCACACCGAACCTCGGCCTGGCTAGACGACGGTGACGAGCTGGACTTTAGCCCACCCCGCTGCCTGGAGGGGCTCCGGGGGCTTGACTTTGATCCCCTTACCTTTCGCTGCAGCAGCCCCACCCCCGGGGACCCGGCACCTCCTGCCAGCCCGGCCCCCCCAGCCCCTGCCTCTTCCTTTCCACCCAGGGCGACCCCCCAGGCCCTCTCGCCCCGAGGCCCCACCAGCCCTGCCTCACCTGCTGCCCTGGACATCTCGGAGCCCCTGTCTGTGTCGGTGCCACCCGCTGTCCTGGAGCTGCTGGGGGCTGGAGGAACACCTGCCTCAGCCACCCCAACACCAGCCCTCAGCTCCAGCCCGGGCCTGCGCCCCCACCTCATCCCTTTGCTGCTGCGTGGAGCTGAGGCCCAGCTGAGTGACACCTGCCAACAAGAGATCTGCAGCAAGTTGGCATTGCCTGGTCCCCGGGGAGCCCAAGGCCAGCATGGTGTGTCCTGTCCAGCCCAGCCCAGCCCACCCCCTCACAATCCCGAGGCTGTGCCCAAGACCTGGCTGACTCCTCTTCCCATTCCTCTCCTAGGTGCTGGTATGGATTCACCGCTGCTGCCCCCACCCCTGTCCCTCCTGCGCCCCGGGGGGGCCCCACCCCCGCCTCCCAAAAATCCAGCACGCCTCATGGCCCTGGCCCTGGCTGAGCGGGCTCAGCAGGTGGCCCAGAGACAGAGCCAGCAGGAGCAGGGGAGCACCCCATCTGCTCCTCAGTCCCCTTTCCGCCGTTCCCTGTCCCTGGAGGTGGGCGGTGAGCCCCCAGGGACCTCAGGGAGTGGGCCACCCCCCCACCCCCTAGCCCACCCAGGCAGCTGGGTTCCAGGACCCCAGCCCTCCTTACCAAGGCAACAAAGTGATGGGAGCCTGGTGAGGAGCCAGCGGCCCGCAGGGACCTCCAGGAGGGCACCCCGAGGCCCTGCCCAGGTCAGTGCCCAGCTCAGGATGGGTGGGGGGTGCAGGGCTGTGCCAGAGATGGCAGCCCAGCTCCTGTGTTCTGTCCCCCAGCAGGTTCCCACCCCTGGCTTCTTCTCAGCCCCCCGGGAGTGCCTGCCACCCTTCCTCGGGGTCCCCAAACCAGGCTTGTACCCCCTCGGCTCCCCATCCTTCCAGCCCAGCTCCCCAGCCCCAGTCTGGAGGAGCCCCCTGGTTCCTCCTGGACCACTGGACAGAGGAGAGAACCTGTACTATGAGATCGAGGCGGGTGAGGGGTCCCCCTACTCTGGCCCCACTCGGTCCTGGAGTCCCTTGCGCTCCATGCCCCCAGACAGGCTCAATGCCTCCTACGGCATGCTTGGCCAATCTCCACCACTCCACAGGTCCCCCGACTTCCTGCTCAGTTACCCACCACCCCCCTCCTGTTTTCCCCATGACCACCTTGGCTACTCAGCCCCCCAGCACTCGGCCCGGCGCCCCACCCGACCTGAACCCCTCTATGTCAACCTAGCCCTCGGGCCCAGGGGCCCCTCACCCGCTTCTTCCAGCTCCTCCTCCCCTCCTGCCCACCCCCGCAGTCGCTCTGATCCTGGCCCCCCAGCCCCCCGCCTCCCCCAAAAGCAGCGGGCCCCCTGGGGCCACCACACCCCTCACAGGGTGCCTGGGCCCTGGGGTCCTGCAGACCCTCTCCCCTACAGGGCAGCCCCACCAGCCTATGGGAGGGGGCGTGAGCACCACCGAGGGTCCCTGTACAGAAGTGGGGGGCAAGGGAGGGAGGGGGCTGGTCCCCCACCCCCCTACCCTACTCCCAGCTGGTCCTTCCACCCTGAGAGCCAGACCCGAAGCTACTGCTGAGCCAGAGCTGGGGGGGGACCTTCCTTTCTCTTCCCCTCTCACTGATCTTGGTCCAACCCAATCCCTTGTTTTGTATTTTCCTGAGCTTCTACCCCAGGTTTCTAACTTTGTAACTTGCCTTTGACGTGGGTCCCTAACCCGTTATCATAGCCTACCTACCCTGGGCTGACGGGCATACCCGTCCCCCCATCCTGGGGGGCCTCTCGCACAAATCTGAGAGGGTTAGGCTGACTCCTTACCCTCCCTTTCCCTCCAGGGGTCCTCAGCATGTCCTGTCCTGTGCACAGGGGGTGGGGGACTGCTCCTGCTATCTCCCCACACACTCCCTACTAAAACCATCTGACAAAATTAATGAATAAAAATGGTGAAAATGTGGCTGCTGGTGTCATGCTGGGGCCAGGATCAATGAATAGAGAGGCAGTGACAGGTGGGTTGCTTTCTCATTTTATCATTTCAGCAGGGGCTAAGTGGGGAGTCACTCCTGGGAGGTTCCCAGGGGTGACATCTGCAGATGAGGGGCCATGGGTGCCCTAACAATGTGTGTCAGGAGTGGGATTGAGCCTGGGCCCGTCTTCAAGTTGGCATCCACCTTGCAGCTCTGCTATGATCTCCTCCAGCAGATCCATCCTGGGAGAGGGTGGGGTAGGGGTGGGCTGAGGTTGACCTCGGGGAGGAGGAAGGGGCCCGGGGCCTTCCCACCAGCACCCCACTTCTCACTTCTGCAGGCTGGAGAAGCGACTTCCTCTGATCAGCTCAGGGCTGGGTACCTGCAGGAGTAAAGACTAGAGCTGCCACCGGTGGCCACGGAGCTCAGGAGGGCCCTGGGAGGGCGGGTTGGGGCAGGGCCTGGGCTCAGGGCCCTCTGCTTCACCTGCCCTCGTGGCCTTCCCTGCCAGCAGCCTCCAGGGCGTGGGAAGCCTCCCTGTGGGTCAGCAGGCAGGGGCTGGGCTCACGGGGCTGGGGGTCCAGCAGGGCAGCCCTGTGTGTGTGCCGCCGCAGCCCCCGCAGGGCTTGGATCTTGGCTGAGAACTTCCTCTCAAACCGCTCCTCAGAGCTCTGAGTCCCCAGCAGGGAGGCTGAGTCCTGAAGGCTGGCATGCAGGGCGGGGCCCTGGGGGAAGCAGGGTTGGTCGGGGGAGGGGGGTCACTGGTCAGTGAGGGGAATAGTGGGGGTCCCAGGGGGTCCCTGGTCAGAGGAGAGGCACCCAAGGAAATTGGGGTTGGTGACAACTGGGGGGAAGGGTCACGGGTGAGCAAATGGACGATGGCGCAGGACTCGGGGTATCCATACTGTTGATCTGGGCTCCAGGCTGCGGTCCAGGCTGACCCTGGCTGTGGGGCTGTGCCCTGGGCAGAGGCCAGGGCGGGGACTTGGGCTGCTGCCTAGAGTCAAGCTGCTGCCCGAGTCCCAGGTGGCACCCTTCTGGACTGTGCTGTGGCCCATGACCTGCAGAGAGTGATGGCAGAGGGCTGGCGTGGGTGGCCCACAGCTCCCTCGGTCCTCCACGTGCCTGTCCTGGCTCCTGCCTAGGAGGGGAGGGCCCTGGGAACATCACAGCGGGACACAGGCGCGGGAGCAGTCTTGGCTCCGGGAGCCACCTCACGTACAGTGTCTCTGGGCTTGTAGACCAGCTAGTTGGAAACGGGGTGGGGGCACAGCTGAGCTTTGCTCAACACCTGCTCCCATCCCCTGTGCCCTCTGACCTGGTGGAGAACCCTGGGGTGGAGGGCACTGTGTGGTCCAGTCCCTTGGGGGGCTCACCTCAGAGGCGGAGTCCTGTGGAGAGGAGGCTGGGTGTGGGACACAGGCCCTGCCCGAGGTTCCATGGCGACCACCCTCCCTGGCCCGCCTGTCCTGTACCTGGGCCACGGCCTCCCGCAGCAGGTATCGTGTACTCTGCAGGCTGCCACAGCGGTCAGCAGGCCCTAGGCCCAGCCCAGCCCGAACCAGGGCCTGGTAGGGGGCTGGCACCAGGGGGTCCAGGGCCGGGCTCTCACCCGCCTCCAGTTTAGCCTTCACCTCAGGCCCTTTCCTTCCAGCCCAGGGCAGCTCTCCTGTGAGGAAGCATGATTGGGGGAGCCAACCGAGGTGGGGGGCCTCAGCGGGGCTGGGAGCAGGGTTACTCACTGACCCGTGAAGACCTCCTGGGCCAGGACGCAGAAGCTGTAGAGGTCTGAGGTGGCCGCAGGCGTGTCACCGCGGATGAGCTCCAGCGGCAGCCATGGGTACAGCTCAGGAGGCGGGGGCAGCCCTGGGCCTGGGCCTCCCCAGGGGTAGCCCTGCCGTGGCCTGTGGAGGCCAAGGGACCCGGTGAGTCAGCGGCTGCCGGACGGGGCCACCGGGGCAGGACAGGGAGGCAGGCACTCACCTGGGCTGCAGCCAGCATTGGTGCAGCGGGCGCCCATGCTCCAGGCCGCCCACCTTGGCCAGGCCTGGCCGCACCAGCTGCACAGCATGGGAGCTGAGGCCGCCGTGAGCACGCCAGCGGGCCTGCAGGAACAGCAGGGCCTCCAGCACCTGCAGCAGCAGGTGGCCCGGCAGCAGGCCTGGCACGAGGTGGGGGGGCCCCCCTTCTCGTGGGCCCCGGGGGTGTAGCACCACATGCAGGGAGCCCAGCCACACAGGTTCGAAGAGAAGGCACAGCCCCGACAGGTCCTCCGAGGGGCACAGTGCCATCAGCAGCAGCAGGCTGGGGTGGTGCAGGGCGCTGGGCAGAAGGAGAGCAGGCTGCTCGTGAGGAGGCCCCAGCCTGCCCGGCCGGGAGCTGACCATCTGCCTCAGTCACCGGACAGAGGAGAAACGGTGACCCTGGGTCACAGAGCCTGGCAGCGGTGGGGCCAGCACCACTGTCCATGCTACCCTCCCACCACCCACTCCTCTCCGAGGCCTACAGAACTGGGTGCCCACTTTCCTGTGGTGAGGTGGGTCATTCCAGTAGGAGGGCTCCATGCCAAGTGCTGGCCCAGGGGTGAAGGCTGTAACCACGGCCACCACCACATTCCCTGGTCATCTATTTCCATTCAAGTCGGGCAGGGCGGGCAGAAGACGGCGGGCCTGGGGGGCCGGCTGGAGGGACCCACCTGCAGTGTTGAAGGTCAGCCAACAGCACATCAGCCTGGGCTTCTGGCACCTTCAGCTGCCGCACAGTCACGGGGTGGCCCCTCCACAGGAGGCTGGAGGAAGGCGGAGGGGAGAGAGCACGGGTCTGAGACAAGGGGTTTCCCGGTGAGGGGGGCAGGAGGGCCGGACTCTCCCCAGCTCTGCTGGACACCAGGCAGGGTGTGGGAGGGGCTCTCACTTGGCCATGAGGGTGTGGGAGCTGCTCCTGTAGGTGCGGTCGGGCTCGCCCTGCGCTGGTAGCAGCTCCTTGGGGTCCGCGAGGGGTACGCCTGTTACCAGCCCCAGTGGCCACAGGCTGCTCAGCTGGGGGTGGGGAGCGGGACTGTGAAGCAGGAAGAGGACGGACGCCGTGGTCACCACTCCCTCCCACATCTCCCGCTTACCTGGCCAAACCCTAAGGCAGGGACATGGGAGGGTCTCCTGGTCCGCTCCGGTCTCCATGCCCTGAGGTAAAGGGCCATCTGAGAGTAAGTCCAGAGAAGCCAGGCGTGGTGGGTGGGCAGGCCTCAGGATGTGCACCGTTACCTGTCCGCCTGCACCAGCCGCAGACCACCACACAGGCTGTGTCCAGAGCTGGCCTGCCACTGGCCCAGGGAGGCAGCGGGCGCCAACTCACTGCCGTGCACCAGGGCTGACATGTGGGCCCGGCACAGCTGTAACAGTTCCAGCATCTGGACGGGGCGAGGAGCATGCGGGGTGAGGCGTGGTGGGGGGCCTGGCCCTGAGGCCCTCAGCCCACCCTGGCCACAGCTCACCTCCCAGCTCTGCTTGGTACCACCTTGTTCTACCCAGTCCCGAGGGCTGCGCCCCTGCTGGTCACGCAGACGCAGGTCACCGCCTGCCTGCAGCAGGTGTAGGAGCACCAGGCTACAGCCCGAGAAGGCTCCCGCATGCATGGGTGTGCTGCCGTCCAGGCAGCGGCTGCAGCGGAACAGGGAGGACAGGAATGGATTAGGAAATGGACGGAACAGGGACAGGTGGTAGCAGGAGGGGAGCATGGAGGGATACGGGGCCACTATGCTCGAGGGAGGAGGACATCAGGATGGGGGGCTCACTTGGGGACATAGTGGAGTCCTTGAGAGGGTGAGAGGATGGCGATGAGCATGGAGGCACCGGGAAGATGGGAATAGTTTCTGGAGGACAAGAAGAGGTTAACTGAGAGAACAAGATGGGTCACTGGGGATAGGAGGGGATCTGAGAGACGTTGGGTCTCTGGGGAAGATAGCCCTGGCTCTCAGGCTTTCTGGGGCTCAGACTCAGGTCGCTGGGAGTTTGGGGGCATCACCACGTGTCCACTTACTGGTTGGGGTTGGCACCAGAGGCTAGCAGGAGCTGCACGGCCGAGCTGTGGCCCAGTAGTGCCGAGAGGAAGAGCGCCGTCTGTCCGGCCGAGTTCTCACCGTCTACCTGGACAACTGAGGGGGAGCGAGGCTTAGGACTATTCCCGCCCCTTACTCCAGGGGCAGACGTCCTGGCAACACCTTTCCCAATTCCCAGCCCCCATAATCCCTCCTGACTGGGTGACCCTTGATTCCATCTCTATGCCCTGGAACCGCCACCTTCCAGCCGCTGGGGACTCTGCCTCAGAATCCATCTCAACACACTCCTCGCCAGTAAGTCCACAGAACTGGAACAACATGACGTCTACCTGCCCTGCCAATATCTACGTCCCCATCCCAGAGTTGTCAAAAAATCACACAAAAGGGGTTTCCCTGGTGGCTCAGTAAAGAATCCACCTACCAGTGCAGGGGACACAGGTTCAATCCCTGGTCTGGGAAGATCCCACAGGCCATGGAGCAACTAAGCCCATGCACCACAACTACTGATCCTGTGCTCTAGAACCTGGGAGCCTCGACTACTGAGCCCCACGGCCTAGAGTCCATGCTCCACAATAACAGAAGCCACCGCAATGAGAAGCCCGTGGAGCACAACTAGAGAAAAAGCCTGCACGTCAGTGAAGACCCCAGTGCAGCCACAAATAAATAAATTTTTTAAATCGCACAAAGGTACCCAGGGCAAGAGGGTAAGGCTCATTTTTATGAGGCAAAATATGACTTAACTCCAAAACCAGATGAGAGTTTCCAGAACCAGAAATGAAGTCATACATCAATTCAAATTATGATCATATATGCAAAGCCCCTAAATAAAGTAAAAGGGGTAACCCAATCAATTTATTCCCAGAAGGCAAGGATGAATCAACAAAAGAATATCTATCAATGTAAAAAAACACATTCACAAATTAAAAAATAAAAATCACATTTAACTGTATCAGTAGATGCAGAAAAAGCACTTAGTAAAATTCAATACCAAAAAACAAAAAAAATTCAATGCCTACTTATGATTAGGGAAAAAATCTCTACCTCAGAAAACTAAGAATAGATGGAAAGTTTCTTACTTGATAAAAATTACAAATCAAAACCCAAGAGCAAGCAAAGTACCTAATGCAGAAACATACGACTCTTCTCTTTAATATCAATAATAAAAGAGATGTCCATTGATAACAAGGTTTAGGAGTTCTGGCCAACACCTTATGACAGAAAAAAAGAGATTGTGGTTTAAAGACTGAATAGCTGAGACCAAACTGTCACTGTCTGCAGATTAACAATGAAGTAAAAGAATCAACACACAAAACTATTAAGCAAGTTCAGAAAGTGGCTGGATACACAATCAACTTACAAAAATCAGTGAACAACAGAAACTGTAAGTTTGATCGTGTTAATTTCCTGCCTACAACTCCAGGGGTTTCCAATTACACACACACAAAAATCCAACACAATTCACACTACTCTTAAGGCCTGTTCCTGTCTGTAGTTGCTGTCTCCCTGAGTCCTTTTGCTCCCTGCTACTACTTACATATCCCCAGTTTTTGGGTCTGTGGGGGTTTTTTTGCTTTTAAAATTTATTTTTAATTGGAGAATAATTGCTTTACAATACCGTGTACCCAGTTTGTTTTGATTTTAGGGCCTTTGCACTGGCTATTTCCTCTGAAGTGCTTTTTCCCCAGCTGTTTCCATGACTGGCTCTTAGGCTGTGGGACCCAAGTATCAACCCATTTGAAAGCCCATCCTTCCAGGGTGTCTCCCTCATTCTCATCACTCTCTTAAATCCTCATTATAGATTTAATTCACAACGATCTGGAGGGTCATTTTCACCCCTAAGTCTCCATCACAGACAACAGCACCTTGGCACATGACAGGTGCCTGATACACAACTGTTAACTGGTCAACTGAAGTTGCATCCTCCTTTCTGCTCCTTGATCTCGTTCCCCCAGGCAGTTTCAGCAGCCAAACTCACCTCTCCGCAGGAGTCGGGTGAGGCCCCAGGTTGCGCCCCCAGCCACAGCCAGGCGATGCAGTCGGCCCACCTGGCTTTCTGGATCCGGAACACAGCCCAGCTCCACAGGGAATCGAGAACGCAGTGAGGGCATCTGTGGACTCCGTCAGCTCCTGGCCAGGGATCAGTGAGCAGGTCTCATGAGGGCAGGAGGACGTGGAGGACTAGATCTCTGGGGGCAATAAAGACAGAGCTGGCTGTGAGTCTTGGGGGGGCAGTCTGAGAAAGAAAGGCGATTTGGGAGGGGTGTGATTTGGAGAGAGGCGTCTGAATGAGAAGTAGGGTGGCACCTGGGAGAGCTTCAGATCAGAAGGTCAGGGGTCCAAGGCAGTCTAGGAGTGAAAAGAAGATAAGAAAATCTGCTCTCTGTGGCAGAGGGGTAGTAAGGACTATGAGGATAGGAGTCAGGGGCTTGGGAAGAGAGTCTGAAGACTACATAGGGGCGGGAGGAAGAGGGCTCTGAGGGTTAGGACCTGAGAGAGAGGTGCAGTCTACAGGCTGTGAGACAGGAGTGTCCAAGGAAGGACAGCCTGAGGGCAGGGTCTGCAGGCTGGGAAAGGGCCTTGAAGAGGGGTAGGGGGCGGTGGCTGGGGTCTGTGGGCTGAGAAAGGGTCTGAGGGCTGGGGGCATGGACTGAGCTGTAGGGAAGTGTTTGTGTACTTGGATGGGGTCTATGGATTAGAAAGGACAGAAGAAAGGAGTCTGAAGACTAACTGTGGGCTGGGAGAAAGGTGTGCAGAACTGAGACAGAGGCTGAGAAAGGGGTGGGGTCTGCGGGCACAGGAGGGGTGGGAAGGGAGAATGGGGGCGGGGCTCTGTGGGCTCGGGGAGGGGCCTGGTGGCCGGCTGGGGACCCAGTCCCTGCAACTTTACACCTACCGTTGAGCTCGGACACTCATCACCACGTGACTGCCACGTGACCCCACGCTGACGTTCCGGAGGTCTAGGCGGCAATTCCAGGCGCATGCGCATCAGTGATCGCCAGCCATCTTTGCACTTGCGCAGTAGCCTCCTGCCCCTGAAAGCTACTCTTATGGCCCTGAGGTGACCCGGTTGAAGAGACTGCATTGTCCACCCCAGAGCTGTGGCTGCTCCCTAATGTTACTGCCTTGTTGTTTGGAATGCCCAGCCTTTCACCATCCCTGTCCTCGGCTGTCTTCCTATAATTCTCATCCCAACCACACGGGCAGTTTCCTGTTCGTCTCTGCCCCAGTCTCTCTCCTTTGCCCCACATGTGGGCTCCTCAGTGTGCTGAACACCTCTCCCAGGACGTCCCCTGGGACCTTCACACCTACCTGGTCCCACACTGGCTTCAGTATCTCCTCCAAACTGCACTTCCTGCCAGATCCGCATCTTAAGAGTTGGTCCCACTGTCCCCTCTCACCCAGAGCCCTGGGTCTCACCCTGAATGTCTCCCTCAGATCCAGCCTATCAGCTCCATGGCCCTTCCACTCAGTCTCCTGGTGGTTATTTTCACTAGTCCACCCATCATGTGACAGCCAGGAAACTCCTAACTAAAGCCCTACCTGACTCTGCCCCTTCCCTACTTCAAACCTTCTTGACCCCCTAGTGGCCTTGGACAGAGTTGAAGCCCTGCAGTGTGGCATCTAAGACTGCATCATCTGCCCCCTCATCCTTGTCTCCCCATTTCCCAGTCTGTTTGTGCACATGCCCTTGTCTTTGAACGCTCTTCTCAATATTTACTTAGTTATTCTTGTGAATTCTCTTGGAAGCCCTCTTGATTACCAGCTGTCTCCTCTGGCCTCCTTCAGCCTCTGGACTTTCCGCAAGGTTGCCCAGACACTCCCCCGAGTTCCCCCATTACAGCCCTGATCACCCTGGGCTGTCACTGTCTGAAGGTGGGTCTGTCTACCCCAACTGGACTAAAAACCCAGTGAGGCCAGGCCTGGGGTTGTGTTGGTCTCTGTTGTGTCCCCAGCGTTGTTTACCTCAGAGCCTAGCTCAGAAGGAGCCTCAGTAAATGCTTATTAAGTGAGACAGTGGTTTGCTCTTCTCTCTGTCCCTCCCTGGATGTGGGCCTTAGCCTAGCCTCTAGATTTCAGTGTTTCAGTGTCGGCTTTTCATCTGTGCTGTTTACCTTGGTGTCCACAGGAGTGAAGAAAATTCCCATGTCAGCCACTGACTGGTTGAGTAGAGCTGACCCCAGGCCCTTTGCAGGACAGACTGCCCCAGGGTTGTGAGGGGACCTCCTTAGTCTTTGATCAATGCCCTCACTGCGCTCATGTAAAGATCCTCTTGAGCCACAGAGCCCCCGAACTTGGGCTGGTTGAGGTCAGAAAGAGCCCTTCCCCAAAGAGGTGGCTTCAGTGCAAGGCAGCTGCCTGGGCAACAGCTCAAGAACTTTATTGACCACGTGACTCCTGGGGGTGCTAATGGGGGGATACCCTCAGGCCCCGCCCCAGCAGCCTCCGCCGAAGTTCTTGGCTGAGCAGCTTCTGTTCCCTGCGGGCACCCCGTAGTACACTTCGGTTCTCCTGGGCCCTCCGGATCAGGTAAGGGATCACCTCCTCCAGGGAGCCATAGGGGATGGACTTGTACACAGCATAGCCAGCCTGCCCTGGAGGGAGAGTATTGGCAGGGTGTGGGCTCAAGTTTGGTGAGAGGCTCCCCTAGGCTCCATCTGGAACAGAGACTTCTATTTCTGAGAGCATGACAAATTAGGTGAGTTGGACAAAATCTCCTGCTGAAAAAACTAAAACTCCTGGAGTAAACATTAAAATAAAAAATTCTCGATGTATAGAACAGACTTTTGGACCCTATGGGAAAAGGCGAGGGTGGGATGATCTGAGAGAACAGCATCGAAACATGTATATTATCAAGTGTGAAACAGATCGCCAGTCCAGGTTGGATGCATGAGAGAAGTGCTTGGGGGCTGGTGCACTGGGATGACCCAGAGGGATGGGATGGGGAGGGAGGTGGGAGAGGGGCTTAGGATGGGGAACACATGTAAATCCATGGCTGATTCATGTCAATGTATGGCAGAAACCACTATAATATTGTAAAGTAATTAACCTTCAACTAATAAAAATAATTGGGAAAAAATAAAATAAAAAATTCTCAAAGTTATAAAAATGCTGAAAAGAGAATAAAGTGAAAGTGTGTCCGAGCAGGACACAACCTGCTCGGTCGTGTCCAACTCTTTGCAACCCCATGGACTATACAGTCCATAGAATTCTCCAGGCCAGAATACTGGAGTAGGTAGCCTTTCCCTTCTCCAGGGGATCTTCTCAACCCAGGGATCGAACCCAGGTCTCCCAAATTGCAGGTGGATTCTTTACTAGCTGAGCCACAAGGGAAGCCCAAGAATACTGGAGTGAGTAGCATATCCCTTCTCCAGGGGAATCTTCTTGACCCAGGAATCCAACCGTGGTCTCCTGCATTGTGGGTGAATTCTTTACCAACTGAGCTATTAGGGAAGCAAAGAGAATAAGGAATTTACTAATTCAAGAATTAAGAGAAAATGAGGGGCTTCTTTTGTAGCTAAGTGGTAGAGAATCTGCCTGCCAATGCAGGAGACAGGGGTTCAATCCCTGGTCCGGGAAGATCCCACATGCCACTGGACAACTAAGCCCACGTACCACAAATACTGACCCTACATGCCGCAACTACTGAAGCCCCCATGCCTAGGGCCCATGCTCTGCAATAGGAGAAACTGCAATGAGAAGCCCGTGCACTGCAACTAGAGAGTAACCCCCTGCTCACCACAGCTAGAGAAAAGACCACGGAGCAATGAAGACTTAGCACAGCCAAAAATAAGTTTAAAAATAAAAAAAAGAGAGAGAGAACCCAGAGCAGAAGGATTACACAAGAAGCGTTTCTTTCCTGAGGGCAAAACTGAGTTTCTGTCTAATGACTTCAAAGTTAAGGGGGTACAGAAATGGAGGCCTAAAGCATGACCAGGATTAAGAGTTACAAAGGAGAGCTTCCCCAGATTAAGTGTGAACCTCAAAATCTAGACACTCAGAGTAAGAGTTAACAATAAGTCAACTCTCCCATAAGGAAAGTTGGCCTTGACCATAAACAGAGCAA
Organism: Odocoileus virginianus; assembly: GCF_023699985.2. Taxonomy (NCBI): domain Eukaryota; kingdom Metazoa; phylum Chordata; class Mammalia; order Artiodactyla; family Cervidae; genus Odocoileus; species Odocoileus virginianus. The sequence goes on along the minus strand of NC_069693.1, from coordinate 14,971,815 downwards.
GGAAGAAAACAGAAATTCATCTCTGAGAGGTTGTGGCCATGGGTTGTGTGTCTGTGCACTCATTCACTTCAGTCATTGTCAGACTTTGCCTACAGGCTATGGACTGTTAGCTCACAAGGCTCCTCTGTTCATGAGATTCTCCAGGCAAGAATACTGGAGTGAGTTGCCATACCCTCCTCCAGGGGATCTTCCTGACCCAGGGATCCAACCTGCGTCTCCTGCATCTCCTGCATTGCAGGCAGATTCTTTACTGCCGAGCCACCGGGGAAGCCCGTTACCATGGGTTAGTCTCCTAAAATATTTGCAGCCCCAGTGTGGATCCTTGGGATATCTCTAGAAACCTCAAGCTGTGAAGTTAGGGTACAGTGATTTTGTACCCCTTAGCTCCTGGCAGAAGAAAACATAAATCTTCTGGTCTCGGGCCCTGGGGAACAATACAGTAAAGATAACAAAGCAGACGGGAAACAAGATACCAAGATCGAGAACCAAGATACCAAGATCAAGACAGAAACAACAGAACACAGATGCAGAGACACAGGCCCGTGAGGCCTTCAGATATGGGACAGACCTCTCTAGAAGGGCCTGCCACTGGGCTGGCTGCAGGCTGTTAATGGGAGCCTGGCCAGGCATAGTCTGGGAATGGGAGAAGGGATCTGTTTGTGAGGGAATGAGGCTGGGGCAGGTTAGGTGGGAGGTGGGAGTAGGGGCTGGGAGGAACTGATCACTTACATACCTAGTGCCAAGGAGACATGGTCACACATCCCCAGAAGTTGTCCAAAGCAGACTGGCCCATCTGGAGGAATGCCCAGCTCCCACATGCTACAAAAAAGGTCACATCATCAATCCAGACAGTGGCTGGATCCAGAGCTGAAAGTTAGCCACAGCACACTCATATGGCTCTTCTAGTTATTCAAATATTGAAGTATTTCCAAACTCACTGATAAATAACCATGGCCCTGGGACCCCTGAAAGCTCCCCGGTTAGTCTCAGCTCCTTTCCTGAAATGTTTGGGCTTCCCTATTCCCCAGCAAATAAGGGGCAGTTCCTTGTTCAGCTGGAGCCTACAGGTGTAGCAGGGGTTGAATATTTTGAATATTCTCCCCAGACCCCCTTTGAACCTACTGGCCCACACAGTCCTTCCCCTTGTCAACCAGCCTTTGGGCACTTATTTCCATTCCCCTACTTCATACCGCTTGGTTGCCTGGCGAACAGAGTCCTCATTGTGGGAAGCCACCATGAGGTGGCACATGGGGCCACGATGGGACACCTGGGTCAGCATCAGCTCCAGACAGCGGCTGTAACTGAAAGGAGATGAAGGGTCAGCTTATGGCACCTGGTGAGTTAGGGTCAGGCCCCAGAGACCGGAGATTTATGTCCTTGAGGGGCAGAGTGCCTAAGGCCTAGGACCCTGAAGTCAGGAAGTACCTACATCCCACCTGCCTCAGCCATGAGGGACATCTTTCTGAGCCTTTCTCTTCTCTTTAACAACACACGTTCACCTGTTAGCATTGTTGTGAGGATGGAGTGAGATGAGGGTAGACCTAAAGTCTTTGGCACAATGGCAGTCTCACAGCAAAGAGCCATGTCGCAGGACATGACATTTACCCACCGACATTCACTTCAGCAAAGTCTGCAGAGCAGGGTTAGCAACACCCCAAATGTCTGTAAGTGGGGGACTGGCTAAATGAGCATCCAGAGGATAGTGGATGGCCCCTGTGGGGGCGAGGACCCCCCCATGATTGCATGGGGATGTGGGTGGAAGTGAGCTCTGTCAGCCTGTTCATTTTTGTGTCATTTTGATTTTTGGGGGGGGGCTGTGCAGAGAGTGGTATGTGGGATCTTAGATCTTCAACTGGGGATCAAACCCACTCCCCTCAAAGTAGAAGCATGGAGTCCTTACCTCTGGACCACCAGGTAAGTCCCCATTTTGATTTTTGAATCATGTGAATGTATTATTTATTTAAAATCAATATTAAAATGTTAATAACATTTTATTATTAAATTAAATAATTGTTACTAATTAATATCATTGTTAAAATTAATAATATAATATATAGCAATATAAATAATTCAATAATTATTTATAATAAATAAATTAATTTATTATAAATAATTAAAACGTACTGTGCTGGAGAAGATGTGGAGAAACTGAAATTCTCCCACTGTGCTACTGTGAGTCTAAATGGCTGCAGCCACTTTGGGAAGCCATCTGGCAGTTCTTCAAAAAGTTAAACGTGGGGTGACCATAGCCAAGTGAAGTGAGTGAAGTCGTTCAGTCGTGTCCGACTCTTTGCAACCCCACGGACTGTCACCCACCAGGCTCCTCCATCCGTGGGATTTTCCAGGCAAGCGTATTGGAGTGGGTTGCCAGGAGTGACCATAGGACCCAGAAATTCCAATCCTAGAGAGTTGGACTTTTAAGAGAATTTAAAATGTACATTTACCAAAAAAATATGTACATGAATGTTCACAGCAGCACTGTCCACAACTGACAAAAAGTGTCAACAATCCAAATAGCCATCAATTGATGAATGGATAAATCAAATGTGCTCTCTCCATACAATGGAATATTATTCAACTGTAACAAGGAATGAAGCACTGACACGCTACGACATGGTTGAACCTTAAAAGCATTATGCTGAGTGAAAGAAGCCAGGTACAGAAGGTCACGTATTGTGTGACTCCACTAATATGAGATGTCCAGAATAGACAAATCCATAGTAACGAAAAGTAGATTAGTGGCTTCCAGGGCCTAAGGGGATGGGAATTATGAGTGACTGCTAATGGACATTTGTATTAGCAAATTAGCAAATAGAAGGGGGAAAGGTGGAAGCAATGACAGATTTTCTCTCCTTGGGCTTCAAAATCACTGCATGGTGATTGCAGCCATGAAATTAGAAGATGATTACTTCTTGGCAGGAAAGCTATGACAACCCTAGACAGCGTGTTAAAAAGGCAAAGACATCACTTTGCCTAAAATCTCTATAGTCAAGGATGTGTTCTTTCTAGTAGTCTTGTACAGATGTGAGAGCTGGACTATAAAGAAGGCTGAGTGTCAAAGAAATGATGCTTTCGAACTGAGGGGCTAGAGATGACTCTTGAGAGTCCCTTGGAAAGCAAGGAGATCAAACCAGTCAATCCTAAAGGAAATCAACCCTGAATACTCTTTGGAAGGACTGATGCTGAAGCTGAAACTCCAGTACTTTGCAAACAGCTGACTCGCTGGAAAAGACCCTGACTCTGGGAAAGATTGAAGGCAGAAGGAGAAGAGGGTGACAGAGGATGAGATGGTTGGATGGCATCACTGATTCAATGGTCATGAACTTGGGCAAACTCTTGGAGATGGCGAGGGACAGGAAAGCCTGGCGAGCTGCAGTCTGTGGTGTCTCGAAGAGTCGGGCACAACTTAGCTACTGAACAAAAACAGCTGATGGATATGTGGGGTTTTTTTTTGTCTGTGCCATGTTTGTTTGTGTGTCTGTCTGTCTGCCTGTTTGTTTTGCTGAGGGATGTGGGACCTTAGTTCCCAGACCAGGGATCGAGTCCATTTTCCCCTGCAGTGGATCCTCAGAGTCTTAACCACTGGACCACCTGGGAAGTCCCAGAGTTTCTTTTTGAGATGATGAAAATGTTCTGAAATTGGTGGTGATGGCTGCACAGTTTGATGAATATACTAAAAGCCACTGAATTGTAGTTTAAAATATCAAATTGTATGGTATGTGAATTATATCTCAGTAAAAAAAAAGATTCCAAATGATTAAGCCCCTAGGACACAAATGTGCCTAGGAGGCTTCATGGGCTTTGGATGCAAGCTGAGCCTTCGTGGCTTGACCACTTTCTGTGGGGGCTTGGTAAGTCTCTGTGGCTGTACAGACCCCTCCTTGTCCACTGGGAAATGGAATCAGGCTTTGAAAGCTCCATAACAGGGCCTGGGGTCCAACTGGATTGCTACCGCAACCAGAATCCAACACAGGTCCTGATCTAAAACAAGTGATCAGCAAGTGTGTATTGAAAGAATAAATCTTTTCTTCTCAGGGCCATGAGATGATGGCCCCAGGAGCTCAGCCATGTCTCGCCTGTGATTAGAGGTGTATCAGAGTGAGGGTTCTAGAGTCAGTCTGCAAGTGCTAAGTCACTTCAGTCGTGTCCAACTCTGTGACTCGAGGGACTGCAGCCCGCCAGGCTTCTTTGTCTATGGGATTCTCCAGGCAAGAATAGTGGAGTGGGTTGCCATGTCCTCCTCCAGGGGATCTTCATGACCCAGGGATCGAACCTGCATCTCTGGCATTGGCAGGAGGGTTCTTTACTGCTACCGCCACCAGGGAAGCCAGTCTGCCAAGGCTCAGATCTTGGCACTGCCACTCACTAGCTCTGCAACCTTGGGTGAGAGATGTCACCTCTCTGTGCCTCAGTTCCATCCTCTGTGAAATAGAGAGCAATAGTATCTACTGCTTGGGGTTGTTTACTCATTCATTCACCAGACCTGTACCAAGCACCTCCCATGGAGCAGGAGCAGTATTAAGCACTGAGGACTCAGCAGTGAATAAGTTAGAAAACCCTGCCCTCCTGGGCCCACACTTTCATGGGAGAGAAAGACAATGAGCGACTGAATACCAAAGCTCTGCTGCCAATAAGTGCTGGGAGAAAAATAAATCCAAGAAGAGAAGGTGTGGTGTGTTTCAGTTTTTGGTAGGGAGGGCAAGAAGGTCCCCTGAGAAAGTCCCAACAAGTAAAGACTTAAAAAGGTGAGTGACTGAGCCCTGCCACATGGCCATCTGGAGGGAGAAGGTTCTGGGCACTGGGAACAAGAAGTGCAAAGTCCCTGGGGTCATCAAGGAGGCCAGTGTGGCTGGAGTGAAGTGAGTGAGGGGACAGGACTGCAGGCCACTGCGAGGATCTGGGGTTTATCAACAGTGTGCTGGGAGCTATGGGAGGATTTGAACTGAGGAGGGAGATTTGACATAGGTATTAACAGGCTCCCCGCTGGCGACAGGTTGGGGAGGGGTGACAGAGAAGGGAGCAGGCTGCTGTTCAGGTGGGACAGTGACAGTCTCTCTGGTCAGGGAGAGAGAGTGACCTGTAGACGCATGTAGGTTGCTGGACACTGTGGGGAATGAGCTCTAATCAAAGGTTAGATGCTAATGTTATTCCTCTCGAGGCCGGCAGAGGATGAGATGGCTAGATAGCATCACTGACTCAATGGACATGAATTTGAGCAAACTCTGGGAGATAGTGAAGGACAGGGAAGCCTGGCATGCTGCAGTCCATGGGGTCACAGAGTCAGACACAACTTAGCTACTGAACAACCACAGCAACAATTATTCATCTTAGAGGCCGGCCTGCCCGTGTCCCACCTCTGAGTGGTAGCCTCATAGTCAGGCTGAGTGGGATCTTCGGTTCCCTGGAGCCAGGCCATCTCTCTCTCCTTGTCCAGATACGCCCCTCGTACCAACTTCACTCCAAAGGCCAGGCCAGCCCTGTCTGCGACCTCAGCGTCCCGCCTCAGCCGCTCATAGGTGTCCTGGTGGAGCACATGGGCAGCTTCAGATCAAGGCGCTGGGACCCCGGCCTGCAGCCCCTTGTCCCCGACCACAGCCCCCATCCCCGGAGTGCACCACACACCTTCAGATAGGCCTGGTAAGTGTTCCACACCCAGGGCCCGCCTTCCCTGGAGCTGTTCCAGCGCGTGGCCAGGGCAGCCACCAGCAGAGAGAGGGCTGGGTTCAGGGAGGTGTACTCAGCATCCACCAGGAGCCTCACGCGCTGTGCCCGGGCGTGCTGAGGGTTAGAGGGACTGCGGTTGGGCCCCGGGGGTGACCAGCAAGCAGATGCGGTGGAGGCAGGCCTCGGCAGAAGCTGTTACCTGTACCACCCGCTGCAAGCGACTCAGAGAGGCCTGGAGATGTCGTGTTTGCTCGGTGTTGAGGCAGGAGACCTGGAGGTCCTGGGGGGCAGTGGGGAGGCAAGGTGACTCAGGCCTTCTGGACCCTTCCAGAGCCCAAGCCTCCTCTCCCCCACCAGCAGGCAGGGAAAAAAATTTAGAAATTACTAGAAATCTGGAAAGCAGCTGTGTCATATAGATACTATTTATTGAGGTATAATACATGGATGGACGGGCTTCCCAGGTGGTGCTAGTGGTAAAGAACTTACCTGCCAATGCAGGTAAGAGACGCCGGTTCTATCCCTGGACCAGGAAGATCCCCTGGAGGAGGGGATGGCAACCCACTCCAGTATTCTTGCCTGGGAAATCCCATGGACGGAGGAGCCTGGCCAGTTATAGTCCCGTGGGGTCACACAGAGTCGAACATGACTGAAGCGACTTAGCACGCGCACACACACACACACGGGTTGAGAGCCCAGAATTTGAGTTTGAATTTTGGCTCCACCATTCACTGTGTGGCCTTAAACAAGTCATGTAACCTATCTGGGCCTCAATGTTCTCCTCTGTAAAATGGGGGTGATTATAGTATCTACCTCATTCAGTTGCTGTGTGGATAAAAAAATGGGTTAATATGTGAGAAGTGCCTGGCCATAAACAGGACAGGACAGGGCCAGCATATGATAAGTGCTCAGTGTTTTTGTTGTTTTGTGTGTACTCAGTCATGTCTGACTGAGACCCCATGGACCATAGCCTGCCAGGCTCTTCTGTCCATGGGATTTCCCAGACAAGAATACTGGGGCGGGTTGCCATTTCCTCCTCCAGGGGATCTTCCTGATCCAGGGATCAAACCCATGTCCCTTTCACCTCCTGCTTTGGTAGGCAGATTCTTTACCAGTGTACCACCTGGGAAGCCCTCAGCACTCAATACATGTTATTACTGTTATAATAATAGGTGACTTCAAATGCCATCTTATGTATTTAATCTTCACCATGATCCTAGTAGGCAGATGTTATTCCAAGCTCCATTTTCCAGTGAGAAAACCAAAGCTGGGAAAGTGAAGTGACTTAGAATTAGCATCTAGGAACAGTAACCAGCTCCTAATAAGAGTAATGAGTGTTTTACCTTGCATTAGTTTTTCAGGATGCCTCATTGCAACTCACAAGGCTCCCCTGGTCTGACCTTTATTCTACCTCCTCCGACTCTTTGCCTCGCTCACTGCTCTCCGGCCTCACTGGCCTCCCGGCTACTCTTTGAACATGCCAGGTACCTTCCCACCTCAGAGCCTTTGCTCTGGCTGTTCCTTCCACCTGGAACACTGTTCCCCTAGATGTCCATCCACCCGACTCCAACCTCTCAACAGGGTCTTTATTTTCTCTGGTTTGATTTTGCAACTCTCTAGCTAGGGCTTTCCCTTCCCCTTCCTCAGCCTTATTTTTCCCTACAATGCTTGTTTTTTAAAATTAATTTATTTATCTGGCTGTGCAGGGTCTTAGTTGCAGCATGCAGGATCTTTTAGTTGCAGCACTCGAATTCTTAGTTGTGAGATTTGGGATCTAGTTTCCTGACAGGGATCGGATCTGGGCCCCCTGCATTAGGAGCATGGAGCCTTAGCCACTGGACCACCGGAGAAGTCCTTGTTGTTGTTCAGTTGCTAAGTCATGTCTGACTCTTTGCAACCCCATGGACCGCAGCACACCAGGCTTACTTGTGCTTCACTCTCTCTCAGATTGTGCCCAAACTCGTGTCCATTGAGTTGGTGATACCATCCAACCATCTTATTCTACAATGCTTATTTATACATGTTCCATATGCCGCTTTGAGGTTTTTTTTAAAAAATAATTAAACATTTTTCACACACTTATGAATAGAGCGAAGAGAGGGCAGAGTTTTTCTGTGTCTGTCTCTGCACTACCCTCCACATATGAATCCAAGATCACTTCTAATAAACAGGAACCTTTCAGAAGAGCTCAAGTGAAAAGGCGGTTTACTAATACAGGAAAACTCTCAGAACCCAATTTCAAATGTACCTACTTAATCTGCATTAATTACTGTGATTCCCTAAAACAATTAAGTAAACATAATTTCCAATTTACAAATAAGGAAACTGAGACCCAGAGGGTAACCTAACCTTTACAAAGAACGAATTTCCTGGCTGGGTGCACTTGCGCGCGCCCCCTCCCCACCATGTGACCGGCAGCCGAGCAAGTCTGCACTCGGCTTTGGTTTTTTGTCTTAACTTTTTATTGGACTTTTTTTTTTGCTTTTATTGTTGCTTTTTTGGGCTTCCCCATTGGCTCAGTGGTAAAGAATCCACCTGCCAATGCAAGAGACTTGGAGACACAGGTTCAGTCCCTGGGTTGGGAAGCTCCTCTGGAGGAGGAAATGGCAACTCACTCCAGAATTCATTCTCTCGCTCCTGGAGAATGTCATGGACAGAGAAACCTGGTGAGCTGCAGTCCATGGGGTCTCAAAAGAGTCAGGCAAGACAGCACAGCACACATAGCTGCGTTACAATGATGTGTTAATTTCTGCTATACATCTAAGTGAATCAGTTATACATATACATAGTGTCCTTTGTTGGATTTCCTTCACCAGGTCACCAGAAAGCATTGAGTAGAGTTCTCTGTGCTATACAGTAGGTTCTCATTAGTTATCTACATTACATATAATGCTGTATATGATTGCCAGAAGAAATATCAATAACCTCAGATATGCAGATGACACCACCCTTATGGCAGAGAGCAAAGAAGAACTAAAGAGCCTCTTGATGAAAGTGAAAGAGGAGAGTGAAAAAGTTGGCTTAAAACTCAACATTCAGAAAACTAAGATCATGGCACCCAGTCCCATCACTTCATAGCAAATAGACGGGGAAACAATGGAAACAGTGACAGACTTTATTTTCTTGGTGTCCAAAATCACTGCAGATGGTGACTGCAGCCATGAAATTAAAAGACATTGGCTCCTTGGAAGAAAAGTTATGACCAACTTAGATAGCATATTAAAAAGCAGAGACAATATTTGCTAACAAAGGTCCATCTAGTCAAAGCTGTGGTTTTTCCAGTAGTCATGTATGGATTTGAGAGTTGGACTATAAAGAAAGCTGAGTGCTGAAGAATTGATGCTTTTGAACTGTGGTGTTGAAGAAGACCCTTGAGAGTCCATTGGACTGCAAGGAGACCCATCCAGTCCATTCTAAAGAAAATAAGTCCTGAATATTCATTGGAAGGACTGATGCTGAAGCTGAAACTCCGATACTTTGGCCACCTGATACAAAGAACTGACTCATTTGAAAAGACCCTGATGCTGGGAAAGATTGAAGGCAGGAGGAGAAAGGGATGATAGAGGATGAGATGGTTGGATGACATCACCAACTCTATGGACATAAGTTTGAGTAAGCTCTGGGATTTGGTGATGGACAGGGAAGCCTGGCGTGCTGCAGTCCATGGGGTTGCAAAGAGTCAGACACAACCGAGCGACTGAACTGAACTGATATATGTCAATCCCAATCTCCCAGTTCATCCTACCCCCGACCCTTGGTATCCATATGTTTGTTTTCTATATCTTTGACTCTGTTTCTGCTTTGCAATAGGTTCATCTGTACCATTTTTCTAGATTCCACATATATGCGTTAATATATGATTTGTTTTTCTCTTTGGCTTTGACTTGAATGATTGTCTCTTGCAAGTAAGTGCCTCAAGGACGTATATTTTGTTTATCTTGGTCAGCATCGCCACCCCTCAATGGACATGAGTTTGAGCAAGCTCTGGGAGATGGTGAAGGACAAGGAAGCCTGGCATGCTGCAGTACATGGGGTCGCAAAGAGTCAGACATGATTGAGTGACTAAACAACAACAGTCTCCACCCCTAGCACAGCACTTGGAACATGGTACATGTTCAACAGACATTTAAGGAATTGTTACACATTTGTAACAGGGATATTCCCTGGTGGCTCAGAGGGTGAAGAATCTGCCAGCATTGCTGGAGGCCTGGGTTCAATCCCTGGGTCAGGAAAATTCCCCTGGAGAATGGAATCGCAACCCACTCCAGTAATTCTTGCCTGGAGAATCCCATGGACAGAGGAGCCTGACGGGCTACAGTCCATAGGGTCACAAAGAGTTGAACACGACTGAAGCGACTTAGCACACACACACACACACACACACACACACACTCACTCATGGACAGGATGGATATGGACCCCATCCTGGGGATGAAGACTCTCTCCAGAAGAGAGGAGTGAGGGGCACCTACCTGCCCAGTCAGGGAATCGTCTCTCCCCGTGGAGCATCATCCAGGGGAGTTCTGGGGTGTGAGCAGCTGGTGGAGCCGCCACCCTCACAGGGGGCCGACCCGGCCCTCATTTACCCTTCACCACCATCTGAGGTGGTGACTACTGTCACCCCCATTTTACAGAGGGGACACAGAAGTGAAGGCACGGAGATGTGAAGTTACTCGTCTAAAGTCACACAGCCTGACCTAGGATTTAAACCTCAGCTTGTCCAGAGCCTGAGTACTTAGCCGTCACCCTGTACGCCCACCCACAGGCAGAGAGGAAACCCTTGCCTCAAATATAGGTAAAGCTGTTAGGACAGTGTGTGGCACGTTGTGAGTGGTCGGTAGGTTCTCCACCATTAATATGCTGTTCCAAACTCACTTGCTTCATTTATTTACTCACTCGTTTGACATGTTTATCACATCCTGTCTAGGTGCTAGAGCCTGGGACATGGCCGTGAACAGGACAGTCATAAATCGTGCTGTGGAACCGGTGACTGTGAAGACCACGGATGGGTGGGGGCTGGGATCTGGGGTGGGGGTGGCAGGGCGGCTCTGACATGGGGACAGGAAGAAGGGACAGCTTTAGGGAGACACAGGCCAGTGTGGGACCCAGTGGGTGTGAAAGTCTGGGGGACACCCAGGGGGAGGTTTGGTGCAGGGGGAAGGTCAGGGGAAAGGCTGGGCCTGGAGACAGAAAGGTGGGCATCATTAACGCAAAGTGGGGAAACTGAGGCTGGAGGGGTGGGTGAGAAGGCCCTTTTGAGGAGAGTGAGGAGCAGGCCTGGGCCTCGCCCTCGACCTCCATATTTGAGTGTCAGGCAGAGTAAACTTAACGAAGACTGAGAATGAGCCGGGAGAGATGGAAAAGGAGGAACACCAGGTCTGTCTGATGGTGTTGGGGAAGACAAGGGAAGTGATGACACAGAAGGAGGAGGGCCCCTCTGTCATGGTGAAGGTGCCTGCCTGGCAAGGGTTTTAGTCCTGAAAACTGCCCTGGGAAGAAATTACTGCCATTGCCACGTGCGCGTGAAAAGGTGAGGAAGGGGTGAAGCTTGTTGCGCCCCAAAGCTGATCCTTTAGGCACTGTTCTATGTGTTCTGTGATGCATTAAAAGAATTACAAATTAAAAAACAAACATCAGCAGGTCCCAGGCAGTGTTATTTGGTGGTGATGGAGACTCAGAGGCCACCTGGGTGCCCATCCCAGGAGAGGTAAACCAGAAGCCCAAATTAGAAACAGTGGATTAGGACTTCCCTTGTGGTTCAGGGGTTAAGAATCCGCCTACCAGATTTGATTCCTGGTCTGGGAAGACCCCACATGACTCAGAGCAACTAAGCCGGTGCACCACAGCTACTGAAGCCCGGGCACCCTAGAACCTGTGCTCCCCACCAAGAGAAGCCACAACAGTGAGGAATCTCATGTACCACAATTAGAGTGTCCCCCACTCTCCCCAACTAGAGAATGTCCAAGCGCAGCAATGAAGACCCAGGACAGCCAAAAAGAAAGAAATAGGTAATTTTAAAAAATGGATTAGATGTACACAGAGATGCTTGGAGGGAGCTAAAAATCAGAGTGCTCAGTGGAAAAACATAAGAAACAGAATGCAATAGATAACATAATGTTGTTTAGTTGCAAAGTCCTGTCTGACTCTTTATGACCCCATAGACTGTGGTGTGCCAGGCTTCTCTGTCCTTCACTATCTCTAGGAGTTTCCTCAAACTCATGTTCATTGAGTTGGTGATGCTGTCTAACCACCTAATCCTCAGCCGCTTCCTTCTCCTCCTGCTCTCCATCTTTCCCAGTATCAGAGTCTTTTTCAACATAATGATGAATGTTACTTGTAGATATTTAAAACTATACCCAACCCCCAGATTGATGGAGAAGGGCACAAAGGAACTTTCTGCAGGGTTGGAAATGTTCTGTACGTTGATAGGGATTATAGTAGCTCCAGTGTGTATTTGTCAAAGCTCATCAAAAGGTACATTTACAATGTATGCATCTCACTGTATATAAATTTTTCCTGAAAAGAAATGACTTATGAGCTCTAGTTGATAATATGCATTCTGAAGCATTTGGGGGAGAAGCATGCTGATGTCTGCAAATTACTTTGAAATGCATCAGAAAATAAGATGGGTGAGTGGATGGATAAAGTAATGGATATGATTTAAAAGCAACGATAGTTAAATGTTAACAACGGCAGGTGTTCACCATAAAGTTCTTTAGATTTTTCTGTATGTTTGAAAATTTTTGTAATAAAATGTTGGAAAAATATGCCCCCAAATAGCATATATTTGGCAAAACCACATCATGGTAACAAAAAGATGTATATTATACAAGGTGAAGTGATTACTGATGGCGGGGAAGGTAGAAATAAGATAGGGAAATAAAGAATTTAAATGAAAGAATGAATGAGTGAATGAATGAACCAAAACCCCTATGGTCTAATCATAACTCCTAGCTAGTTAGCACACACTAGCATAGCTGAATTGATTGAAAAAATATTGGTTACTTTTTAATTGGTAAAGAGCTACTGTCTTCATTGATCCTACGAGAGCTCCTGGCTCCCAGGCCCCTAGCCTAGAATCCCCAGGTGACCCATATTCCGGTTACTCTCCAACCATGCCCCAGGGCAGTAACCCCATTTATTCTGATAGTTCTAAGCCTGGGAAGTAGAGATAGTTAAATATTTAGAACATTCCGCTGCCAGGTGTCTGCTGCCTTTGCATTCCCCACCAACCATTCAGTCTCCCCCAACATGTGGTCCTTACCTGTCCAGAGTCCATGGTTTCTGCCAGCCTCTCAGGGCTCAGCTCCAAAGACTCCCCTGGCCTTCGGACCCATGAGGTGAGCTCCTTCTGGAATGGGACGGTGGGTGGGGCGGTGAGGGGGACCTGATGGGCAACCGCCCCTTCCCTCCCACCCAGCCGGTCCTTACACAGAGCCGAGTGCTCATCAGCGCCGTCATCTTCAGCTGCATAAGGGCATTTCCCATCGGGTCAGGTGTCTCCAGGAGGCCTCGTGACAGGTCCACGCATCGCAGCATCGCGCTGAGGTTCCCTTCATACCAGGCCTCGCTGCCCAGCCAGCGGGCATCAGGGCCAAGAGCCCACTCGCCCCCTTCCCGCCAGCCTCCCGGCCTCCCTAGGCCCGGGCCCCTCTACTCACCCCGTCTTGGCAGCCGAGTCTGGCTCCTCCTCGATGGGCACTGCCAGCAGGGGCCGCAGGCCTAGGGTCTGGAGCTGTAGGACACAGCCCCTCACCTCCTCGGTGGTCTCACCAGCCACAAACTGCCCGTAGATGGATGCTCGGAGAAGCGCACCCGAGAGCCGGGAGCCCAGGAGTCGCTGAGACCAGGCTTGGAGCTGGGGTGACAGGGAGCAGGGGCTCAGAACCAGGCCCCGGGAACTTCCTGGGTTAGTCCCCCCGGGATCGCTGCTCACCGCCAGGCCGTGGGTGACCAGAGGCGGCCAGGCACACAGCCGTAGCACGAACAAAGCCCGGGTCAGTTCTCCCGTGCCTTTGAGGTGGAAGGCCCCACCATCAAAGCTGAGGGGCTGCCAGCCCCCCGGGGAGGGGCCAGCTTGGGAGCAGAGCATACGACAGGTCCGGAGCATCAGGAGCCCTTCACCACTTCCACACTGGGTCAGGGGGCTTTGGAGGCAGCTGGTCTACCCAGTGCCCCTTGCTCGGCCAGGGACAGTGACTGATTAACCAGACAGTAGCCAGGGAAAGGCAAGTCTTTAGGATCACAGACTCCTTGAGGCGCAGTTAATTATTAACTTATAGGGACATAGTTCAGAATAACGGGGACAGGAAAGGAAAGCCCCCCTCAAAACCTCAATGACCCTCAGCATAACAGCTCACAATTATTAGGCACCCGTCATATGCCAATGGTTATTAAGTCAGAGTGCTCTGGGAGCCAAGCAGTGTGGCTTTGTGATATTGGGAAAGTTATTAAACATCTCTTGTAGCAATTGCTTCATCTTAAAGTGGGAGAGAGTGTAGTTTGCAAATACATATCTTTAATCTATCTGTTCTATATTAAGTATATATCCTAGAGAACTTGAACATGGACATCAGGAAACATGTACAGGAAGAAGTGTTCACAACAGCATTTTTTCAATAGCCCTAAATGGGAGCTACCCAAATTTCCATCAGCTCGAGAATGGAGAAACACACTGTGGTAAGATTCATATGACAGGCTACTATACAGCAATGAAAAAAGAATAAACTACTGCTGCATACAACCACATGGATGAATCTCACACACATGTTGTGTGAAAGAAACCAGACGCCAAACAGGACATGCTGTCTTATTCTAGTCAATAAAGTTGAAAGCAGGGATAATGAAATGGCAATATAGTGTGTGGGGGGATGGGTACACACATGGGTGGTAAAACTATAAAGAAAAGACAAGCAAGGAAATCATCATCACAAAAATCAGAAAGGGATCAGAGGAGTTGTAACCAGGTGGGGTCTGATGGGGGCTTCTATGCCCTTTTTTCATAACCTGATAATGATTCACAATTGTTCATATTGTAAGGGTTTTAAAATATATTCTATTTTCCATCCCACCCACTATCAAGATTGGCGTGGGGAAGTTTGCTTAGTATTTATTTGGCTGTGTCGGGTCTTAGTTGCAGCACTTGGGACCTTTAGTTGTGGCATGTGGGATCCAGTTCCCTGACCGAGGATGGAACCTGGGCCTCCTGCATTGGGAGGGCGACGTCTTAGCCACTGGACCACCAGGGAAGTCCTTAAACTTTTTTTTAGTTACATGTACAGTTTTAAAAATTATTTAAAAATTAAAATAGCACAAAAGGAAATGAAGTGAAACAGTCTTTCTCCAACTACTCAATTTCAGTCCCTCAATTTCATGCCTCCAAGGCAATGATGTATCCTTGGAGAGGATAGTTTGCATAAAAATGAACTTATATAACTCCTTTTTGTATATAAATGAGAAAATATTATTTGTCCCTTTGCACATTGACTTTTTTTTTACTTAATGTATTTTGAAGGATTATGCTCATCTCAGCACGTATAACTATATCTCAAATTTGAGAGCTTTTATGTTATTTCTTCCTTTAATCTTTTGTAGATTTTTGGAGCTTTCTTTGTGGGAAGGATTTTAATAATAAGTTCAATTTCTTTAATAAATATAAGGCTCTTCATATTTTCTATTGCATCTTGGGTTAACTCTCATATGTTGTATTTTCCCAGGAATTTGCATTTCATCTAACTTGTCAAAGCCCTTGGCACAAAGTTGTCATAACATTCTCTTTATACCCTTTTAAGGGTAACAGAATTTTTTATATCATTTTCTTTCTTTATTTTCGGCTATGCTGGGTCTTTGGTGCTGCACAGGCTTTTCTCTAGTTCCGGCGAGTAGGGAGCTACTCTTCACTGCAGTGCACGGGCTTCTCTTGTTGCAGAGCACGGACTCCAGGGTGTGTGGGCTCCAGTAATTGTGGCTCACAAGTCCTGAAGCACAGGCTCAGTAGCTGTGATGCACAGGTTTAGTTGCTCCACGGCAAGTAGGATCTTATCGGACCAGGGACCGAACTCGTGTCCCCTGCATAGGCAGGGGGATTCTTAACCACTGGATTACTAGGGAAGTCCCTAGAGAAGATATTTTTTTTTATTTCTCAGTTGGCAGGTGTTACTCCCCCCCTCCCCAACCCCCGCTTGCTTATTCTTAAGGAGATAGGACCAAACAGCAGATGAGTTGCTTTCATTTGTGGATCTCAAAGGTTAATGGTGATAGAAGGAGATTATTGAACCGAGAAATAATTTGCTCCTCTCTCAAATTAGGCATAGATGAGCCACACTTACGTTGAACTAGTGATGTGTGTGGCTGTCTTCTATTTCTTATTTTGGAAATAGGAGGCATTTCCTATTAGCAGGAGAAATAAAACCCACTCTCTGACATCTGACATTGTGTTAACTGATCAGGAGAATTTGGTTCTTCACCCAGGGTAGAGATGTGGCGGGTGCACTGAGGTGTGGTAATGAGATTATCAGTCTGATGTTGATATTTATGTATGTGAAAAGTACAGACTGTCCCAAGATGGGGCAATCAGAACTAGGGGTGAATTCTTTAAGGTTATTGAGCAAGAGGGATGAGAAATGGAAAGTCTCATCTGTAGTTAACCTTGAGGTCTGTCCTAAGAGAGAAGGTTCCAGTAGCCTTGGAGGAGCTTAAGTGAAGCTCCCAGATGGTCATTCTATGGGTGATGGTCCTTCAAGGTGAGAGTGAAAGAAGCTTTAATATTAGCTCAGAGGCAGGGCAGAGTTCTAAGTGGGAGACCAGTCCTCAGAGTCCTCTCATTGGCTCTGACTGGGGTTCACCTCAGAACTGGGGTTCGCCTGGTGAACCCTAAGCCAATCACTGGGCTTGGAAAATTAGACACTCTGGTTGGCCAGTTCTGAGAGGTATGCCTATTGGTGGAGCTCCAGGTAAAGCGGGGGCTTGGTACAGAACAGGTCTGAAGCAGGGGACCTAGGCACTGATGCTTCCCAAGAGAAGACTGCATATCACCAGGAAAAGGGTGAATAAACACTGGATGACAGAACAACTGAGCTCATGAGTGACTGATGGTTCTGCGAGAGAATACATAAACTTAGAAAAGAGATTGGCATGTGGAAACAGCTCATAAATGCTGTTCATCTGTTGTTGTTTTAACTGTTCAGTGGCTTCCTGTCTCCCAGAGGGTAAACTACAATCCTTCATAATATATCTTTGCCCATCTCACCAACCTCAATTCCTACCACTGCCTGTTATTCTCCAGCCTCAATTTTAGGAAGATCCCTTCCCACGCTGTGTTCTTGGGGTCCTCTGCGCCTCGATGCCCTACACAGCTACTTCGCCTTTAATATTGGGGCTCAGTGACCGCACCATGCAGAGGACACTCTACCACGACACAGACACCCTGAGCTCCAGATCCCAATACACAACCAATCTTCTGGTATATTGATTCTTCTCAAACGGGCCGGTACTGCCCCCTGGTGGGATTTCCGGGAAATTGCCCGAACGTTCTTGGTGGCCGCATTATGGAGGCTGAGCCCAAACCGTAGGCTGAGCCCGGAAGAATTAATGCTTTCAAAATTAATGCTTTCAAATTGTGGTGTTGGAGAAGACTCTTGAGAGGACCATGGACAGCAAGACGATCAGTCCGTCCCAAAGGAAACCAACCCTGAATATTCATTGGAAGGACTGATGCTGAAGCTGAAGCTGCAAGAATTTGGCCACCTGATGTGAAGAACTAACTCATTGGAAAAGACCCTGATGCTGAGAAACATTGAGGGCAGGAGGAGAAGGGAGCGACAGAGGATGAGATAGTTGGATGGCATCATTGACTCAATGGACATGAGTTTGAGCAAGTTCCAGGAGATGATGGACAGGGAAGCCTGGCATGCTGCAGTTCATGGGGTTGCAAGGAGTCGGACGCGACTTAACCACTGAACAACAGACATTCAGAGGCCAGGGTCAAGGCAGCCTGAACACTGCGTCTGCATCCTCAACAACTTGAAAAGATCTTTAAAAGCATTCATATGGGTACAAAGAAAAGTTTATAATTATCTAAAATTAATATAACACAAATACACATGCATGCATATTTGGGGGATGGTTTGAAGTATACTTTTTTCTGAAATGAAACTGTATCATAAATAGAATGACAAATATAATTTAGTGTTTGTTCAGAATGGTACCAAGAGTTGTTCAGCATATCAGAAAAATCATAATACCATCTATGAGATATACTTTAATGTTGTATAATACAGAGAAAGAAATATGCATATAATCACAAGTATTCAGTGTGATAAATTTCAGAAAGTGACAACACCTTTGTAACTAGCACTCAGGTCAGGGAACAACATTATCAGTCCCCTAGAAACCCTCCTTGGGTCCCTTTCAAGTCACTGTTTCCCTCTCCCCCAAAGGAAACCACCTTTGCCATAAATCAGTGTTGACTTTTTAACTTTAAAGAGTTGAAATCATACGGTATATTCTCTTTTGAGTCTTTTGGAGTCAATATTGTGTTTGTGAGATTCAACCATGTTGTCAGTCAGTAGTTCATTTATCTTCATTGTCATAGTAACTGTTGGATGAATACACGATTTCATTGGGCTTCCCTTGTGGCTCAACAGTAAAGTGTCCGCCTACCAAAGAAGAAGACGTGGGTTTGATCCCTGGGTCAGGAAGATGGCCTGGAAAAGGAGATGGCAACCCACTCCAGTATTCTTGCCTGGAGAATCCCATGGACAGAGGAGCATGATGAGCTTCAGTCCATGGGGTCAGTCAGACATGACTTAGTGACTGAGCATGCATGCATGGGTATGCATGTGTTCAGAATTAGTAGATACAGCCAGTTTGGCAAAATGGTTGTATTGATTCACACTTCCATGAGCACATGCTTTTTCCTGACCATTTTTGTTGAGTTTTGTTTTTCTTTTTTCTTCCTGTCCTCAGGCACACAGAATGAATGAACCACTCTCCTTGGTTCATGATGCAATCTGATCCATGCAAGTTCCCTTCTCTGATCATAAGAAATCGGCTGTCATAAAATATATTGATTTTCTTTTGTGAATCCCTCTGTATTTAACTGATTTCCCACTTTTACTGCCTCCCTTGTCCCAGGTACTAGCCCCTTGCATTACCCCAGGGCTCTAAGACCCTGCACTGGGCAGCGCTCTCGTTGTGCTTGGGTTCTGACACCTTACCTCGGGGGGTGTCATGGCTCTCCACCCAGCACACACATGTGCATGCACACACACACACACACTCGTGTAGTCTTTGAGATTGCTTTAGCCTACAAAATACCATTAGGACTGAAAGCTCTTATTTTTTTCTCTTAGTTTATTTTTTAAAATAAATATTTATTTATTTGGCTGCCCTGGCTGTTAGTTGTGGCACCTGGGATCCCCAGTTTTCCTTACGGCACACGAGATTTTTTTTTTTTTCCAGTTAAGGCATGTGGGATCTAGTTCCCTGACCAGGGATTCAACCCAGGCCCCCTGCACTGGGAGCACAGAGTCTTAACCACTGGACCACCAGAGAAATCTTTCTTTTATCTTTAATCCTTCCTTTTCATAGTTTTATTGCCTTTTTTATTCATAATCCTAATGGCTTTCTTTTCTATGTAGTCAGATTTGTATATTTTGTTAGTTTAAAAGATCATACTTCTGGATTTTTAAACAAGAATCTGCATTTTTCCTTTAGTTTATTTGATTTAATTTTCTTATTCCTTCTTCTTTCTTTGGGTTTATTCTATGGTTCATTTATTAGTTTCTTAAGATAGTCACCTCATAACTTTGGAGCTTTCTCCTTTTCTAGTATACGTATTTAAGGGTATAATTTTTTTTTCCCCAAAGTTCTGCTTTTGATGCCTCTCACAAGTTCTGATAGGTAGTATTTTCATTTTCTTCCAGTACTAGATAGTCTTCATTTCCCCATGATTTCCTTTTCTTAACCTAACTTGAGCCCATCCAATTTGGTTTGTATGGAATGTGGAATAAAGGCACCACATTGCAGAGTCTGGCAAGCGTGTGGTGCTCTAGAACTTGGGCAGCCAGTCTCTGGACAAGCAGTAATTATGGACAAAGAGGGAAGCTAGGTATCTATAAGGAGAGAATGAGGGGAATTTGCTGAGGGATGCAGACAAGAGATGATGAGATCGAGGGAAGATAAAAAGAACTGGTCATATCTGCACAACCCATGAGACACAGTGGTACTTCCTATTCTTTGCCTCTATGACTTTGTCATAAACCTTTACTTTGTACTTTTAAAAATCTTAGGTGTACTTTTACATTTTAAAAGTCCTTATTGAATTCATTGCAATATTGTTTCTGTTTTCTGTTTTGGTTTTTTGGCCACACTGTATGTGGGGTCTTAGTTCCCCAACTAGGGATAGAATCTGCAATACCTGAATTGGAAGGTGAAGTCTTAATCATTGGACCACCTGGGAAATCCCTGCAATGTACTTTTTAATCTTAACTTAAAAATAAAATAAAATCCTAACTTTCGTTTTGATGTAATATTAGGTCTACAGAAAAGTTCTAAGATGGACACAAAGAATTTCAATACATTTCACCCTCATCCCCCAAACATCAACATCAAACCCCATACCCCACTCAAAGGGCTCAAACATTCCTTTTGTGCACCAGGACCCAAAAAAACTACAGGGTCTGAGACAGAACTGTGTTTGAGTGTCTCTCTGTGGGGGTATGGGTCAGCAGTGGACTGCCACAGGGACAGGGACTCTGGGTGCAGCAGACTTGGGTATGGCATAAGCCCTCTTGGAGGCAGTTGCCATTAACTCTACCATAGAGCTGCCAGAACTTACACAGGACTGGGGAAATAGACTCTTGGAGGGCACAAACAGAACCTTGTGCGCACCAGGACCCAGGAGAAAGGAGCAGCGACCCCACAAGAGACTGACCCAGACATGCCCATGAGTGTCCAGGAGTCTCCAGGGAGGGTGGGTCGGCGGTGGCCTGCCGCAGGGGCGGGGGCACTGAGGGTAGCAGTGCCTGCATGGGACCTTGTGAAGGAGGTCCCCATTATCTTCATTGCCTCCATCATAGTTTGGCCCCAGGTAAATAACAGGGAGGGAACACAGCTCCACTCATCAATAGAAAATTGGATTAAAGATTTACTGAGCATGGCCCTGCCCATCAGAACAAGGCCCAGTTTCCTCCTCAGTCAGTCTCTCCCATCAGGAAGCTTCCATACACCTCTTATCCTTCTCCATCAGAGGACAGACAGACTGAAAACCACAATCACAGGAAACTAACCAGTCTAATCACATGGACCACAGCCTTGTCTAACTCAATGAGACTATGAGCCACCCAAGACAGACGGGTCATGGTGGAGACTTCTGACAAACTGTGGTCCACTGGAGAAGGGAATGGCAAACCACTTCAGTATTTTTGCCTTGAGAGCCCCATGAACAGTATGAACAGGCTTTATTATAGTGCCTTTTAAAAAGTATTTATTTATTTGACTGCACCAGGTCTGGGACATAGGGTTTTCGATCTTCACTGCAGCATGTGGGATCTTTAATTGTGGCCTTGTGGAGTCTCGTTCCATGACCAGGGATTGAACCCAGGCCCCCTGCATTGGGAGCACAGAGTCTTAGCCACCGAACCACCAGGAAAGACCCTATGGTGCCTGTTTTTAAGTCACCTTTGTTGAGGTAAATTTATGTACAATAAAATACACCCATCTTAAGCATAGAGTTCAGTGAGTTTTGACCACCACAGTCATCATATAGAACATTTCTATCACCCCCTCAAAAGTTTTCTCATACTGTTTTGTAGTCAGTTCCTTCTCATGGCCCCAGGCAATCACTAATTGCTCTGTCACTGTAGATTAGCTTTGCCTGTTCTAGAATTTCTATGAGTAAAACCATACAGTATGAATTCTTTTGAGTATAGCTTTTTCAATAAAGTCTTTTTCTTTTCTATAGACTATTTATGTATATATGTGTGTCATAGTTTATACATTGTCTTGTAGATAACTGTGGAAAAGCATAAAACAAGTAGGATATAATAATGGCTCATAAATTCCACTTATTAGCTATTTCAGATTTAGTTGAACTCAAAATGAACTGAGTTTTTAGTATGTCTTTTCCCAGTTTTAAAATTTTTACTTTAAAAAGCATAAAGACACTCAGAGTAGCTTTTCATTATTGAGATGTCTTTTACAATTCCCTGTGTCCCTACAGACAACTCTAAAACCAAGCCTAGGAGGAGCCTTGTTGATACTTGGACCAGCTTGAACCATCTGTCACTTACACACACCCCTCCACCTCTCCTCCTGAAAAAGTCCAGTCCCTTTGTGTCCAATGGAGCTTACTTAACAAGCTCAGCCTAGCCCGGAATAAAAAGGACAATGGGCATATTGTGTCTTGCAGGTGTAGGAAAAGGGTGTTGAGGAGGTTTTCACACCAGATGTCCCCTCAGCTCAAAGGGTATAGCATCAGGTTCCATAGGGTCCAGATCTCCTGCCACCTGATCATAGATTCCTCTTGCATCCTCATATCTGTCCTCAGGCCAGTGGAAATCACAGGAGTCCTGACAAGCAAAGGTGGAGTTAGAACCATAGAGAGATGCTATGGGTGAGTTATGATTGCAGCTCTGGGGGATACGCCTTCCTGCTCTACTTCACAGGAAAGAAAAATGTTTTAGCTTCTACTTATAAAGGCAATTCCAACATATGCAAAGAGGATAGTGGTTATAATAAACCCCTGTAAACCCATCACCTAATTTCAACAGTATCAACCTTTGGTCAATCTTGATTTATCTTTATCTCTATCTTCTCATCCCTTGCCCCCACTAGCTGGAATTCTTTTCAAGCAAATCCAAGATAACTCATGATTTCATGTCAAAAAGCAATTTAAATGTCAGACATGTGAAACTTTTCTTTTTGAACATGGAACGCATCACAAATGTGCATGTTATCTTCACACAGGGGCCAGGCTAATCTTCTCTGTATCATTCCACTTTTAGTACATGTGCTGCCGAAGCAAGTATGTGAAACTTTTAATTAGTCCATGATATCCTCCTAAAGGAAACACTAAATATTCACTGGAAGGACTGATGCTGGGGCTGAAGCTCCAATATGTTGACTACCTGATGTGAGGAGCCAACTCAGTGGAAAAGACCCTGATGCTGGGAAATATTGAAAGCAAGAGGAGAAGAGAGAGGCAGAGGATGAGATGGTTGAATGGCATCATCAACTCAATTGACATGAGTTTGAGCAAACTCCAGGAGATAGTGAAGGACAGGGAAGCCTGGCGTGCTGCAGTCCATGGGGTCTCAAAGAGTCAGACACAACTTAGAAACAGAACAACAACAACATCAGTTATGGGAATTGTGGCATGTGAGTCTTGATTCTGTTGGTCTTATGAATATCCAAAACACTATCTCATCAAAACAGAAGAGATAAAAGACCGTGTAGGGTGGTCCTTACTGAGGATGTGCTTTGCCTTAGATTTGGGAGAAAATAGTTGTTTTTGATCAGCAAAACTTTAGAGCAAGGGGCCAAATGTGGCTCGTTGCATGTTTTTGTATTGCCCAAGAATATTTTTTACATTTTTTAATTGCTGAGAAATATTTGTTAAAAAAGAGTGATACTTGTGACATGTGAGAACTATATGAAATTCAAATTTGCGTCCAAAAAGTTTTATTGGAAGTCAGTCATAATTATTTATGTATTCTCTATGGCTATTTTTATGGCAGAGTTGAGTAGTTTTTAGGAAGACACTATCTCCTGCAAAGCCCAAAATATTTACTATCTAGCCCTTTACAGAAAAAGTGTGCAGCTCTATCTGTGCTTTTAGAGGGCGTATGTGTTCAGCACCATGGACAGCATCGCGTGATTTCCACAGTGGTCGGGAGGACGGTTCCCCATTGGGAACAAAGTTACAGAGGGAAGTCTTTGGCCCACGGGTGCCAGAGCATTAGTCAAGGCCACACAGAAAGTCAAGGGTTCTGCCCCATCTCTTTCTGTGAGCCAGTAGGTGGGGCTTAGTTGGTGGTCAAGGTGCCTGTTTGTGGTTTGTGCCTGCCCAGCCACCATCTTCACTTCCCTCTGGGTTCTGCATCTCTCTCCCACTCTCAGTTCAGGACACTGAGTGGGGCTGGCCTCTAATCCCAGATGCCATGCGTAGACACTGCCCCAGATTTGTCCAATTAGAATATATTCTATCTCCTGCCTCAGTGAACCAGCAACATTCAGCAACAGCTATGTGAACCAAGCTAAACCACTAAGTGTCCGAGTTGGGGCTTTGGAGTGATTGGATAAGAGGCATTCTCCATCTCTGAAGGTTTATAATCTAATAGGATAGAAACCTGGATTTGCTAGGGATTGTCTTAAGAGAGGAAATTCTGGGTGGGCCTGAAGACAGTTCTATCCCTGGACTTTTCCATTGAGTGGGTCAAAAAAGTATTTCTCTCTATCTCTTTGCTGTAACCAGTATAGTAGAGATGGCTAGTTAGCCAACCAAATACACACCTTCCTTCTTCCACAGTAACAGTATCTTAGTAGGGCACAGAGCTGCCAAGTAGACTGCATTTCTCAGCCTCCTTTGCAGTTAAGGTGTGGCCATGTCCATATTCTCACCAGTGGAATAAGAGCAGTGTGTACATTTCTGGGCCTGAACCATAAGTCAGGGTCATGCCTCTATCATGCTCTCTTTTTCCCTTTCCCACAAGCTGAAACCCCCAGTGAACTGGCCCATCCATGTAAACTTGTTCAACTCACTATAGGATAGCAGAGAAACACAATGGAAAGAACATGGGTTGCAGAATAACCATGTGCAGCATGGCCACTCCCAACTGACTGCTACCTGAGAAAGAAATAGACTCTCTTGTTTAGGCCACTGGACTATGGCCAGGCCTCTTTGCTACAGCAGCTAGCTTACCTGAACTAATACAGGCAGTAGGAGGGGGATCTCTGGCACTAACTAAGAAATATTTCTGTGGATATAGATCTCCTCACCATCTGTACTTCATCGTAGAGTGGTCCCCAGGCCCGAGATGGAGCATACACTCTTTCCACCTCATCATACAGGTGCCCAGGAAATGCCATATTCCCCTCCTCAAGAGCCCTGAGACCTGGAATTGGAGTGGGGGGGTAGTGATGATCAGACAGCTAGATCCAGACGTCAGGAGTATCAAAGGTGGGGAGGGGATGTTCCACTGTGCGCACCACTCACCTTGGGGATAAGACACCTCCTCCATCGTGGGGGGCAGCTGGGGGCTGAAGTCTCTCATGGAGTGGTAATATGGCTCTACATCTGTTGTGGTAACCTGTCCACACCCCCCCCAATAAAAACAAATTAAGTGTTTTCCATCCTCTGACTCCATCATTCCTGGAAAGGACAATGATTAACCCAAAGCGAATGGTGGGGTTTTAGTCACAGTCAATTCCATCAGTGGGGCGTCAGGACCACCCCCACTTACCGTGGAGCTGCGAGTGTCCCGATCTCCAGTCCACTGGCTCTCCTCATATTCATTCCTGACTCGGTCCTCCTCCGACCTTCCAGGATGGTGGCATGGGGAGGCAGTTGGGCACTGACCCTCTGTCAGCTGTCACCCTCAAACCTCCTCCCGAGTCTTCCTTACAGACAAATATCCCCACTTACCCTGTCTCTGTCTTCTCTGAAATGCCTGAGGGAAGTAGGAGAAAAAGGGTCAGAGATACACCCCTTGAGCCCACTTGGCCCTGGGAGACCTTCGGTATGCAGCAAACCCAGAGTTCCTATCACCCTTGGACCTCTGTCCCAGCAGGAGAAGGGTCTCTTCTCACCTTCAGCAAGACGCTTCAGCCTCCGCTGCCAGAGGAATCCCCCGACACAGGAGGCATTAGAAAGCAGCAAAAGGCCTCCAACAGCAAGCAGCACAGGCATCAGGGGCATCTCTGAGGGTCCTGTGGGGCGGAAGTCACCCATTAATGAGCCCAAACAATTGGTTTCAGACTTCAGCTCTGGTTCTCTGAAAAAGCCTGTCCCTGACCGAGCAAAGCCCTCCTCCTAGGTCAGGGAAGCAGATGGGCAGGCGTTTCTATGTCCACTCCTTTTTTTTTTTTTTTTTTTTTTTAATTTTCTTGGCTGCACCACAGGGCATGTGGGATCATAGTTCCCTGACCAGGGATTGAACCTACACCCCTTGCATTGGAAGCACAGTCTTAACCACTGGACCACTGTGAAGACCACATGTTCACTCCTTTTGCCACCCCAGGGCAGGTGGCTCCTTTCTCAAATCAAGCCATTAGCAGTGCATCCTATCTTTGTCCAAGCCCCGTGTATGGACTCAAGAAGGAATTTCAGGTCCTTAGCTGGGCATTCAAGATCTTCTATTATCTGATCTCTTCCCACATCTTCACTCTTGCCCACCAAATATTGACCCTTCAGCCACACAAAACTAACCACTGGCTGTTTGCAGAATCATTGAGGCAAACACACACATCTAAGCCTTTGAATAGAATAGAGTGTCTGTCTTTAAATGTCCTTTCATCTCAAGCAAGCTTCTATTCTTCTTTCAAACTTCATCTCAAATGACTTGCTCTTTGCACAAACTTCCATCTCAGACAACATCAGAATCCTCTGCTATATCCCTGAGGACAAGACTAAGTCCCTCTCAGCAGCCATCTGCTCAGCACCCATTTCCCCACCTCCTGCTAACAGGACTCATTTTCCTTTGCCAGTCATTACTCTCTGCTCTCAGTCTGGTTGGTTCCACAGGACTCCATGGAAGACACATGGCCTGACTTGGCTGTTAAGAGTTCCCATCCCCATTCCCATGGTGATCAGTTCAAAGACTGGCATTTGACCCAAGGTAAATTTTTGGCAGAACACCTAGGACACACTTCGGTTAGTTGCTAAGAAGTGAAATAAAAGTGGAAGGTGTAGGAGGATTTCTTTGCCTTCTTAAGAGAAAAATCTGAGAAAGAAGTCATCAGAGTTGAAGTAAAGTTGAGAGAGTGAGAAACTGATCCTTGGTGAACATTTTGAGTACCTGAATCCAGCCACAATTGGAGTTTCCAATTTCATGAGCCAAGCCATTCTTTTTATTGTCAACAACTGAATTTCTGTCATTTACAACCTTCTCAGACTCTAAAGGGGATTGATTATTTGCAAAATGGTCATAATTGTCTCACTATATGCATAGTCTGAGGGCTTTCCTGGTGGGTCAGATGGTGAAGAATTCGCCTGTAATACAAGAGACCTGGGTTCAACCCCTGGGTCAGGAAGATCCCCTGGAGAAGGGAATGGTTACCTACCCCAGTATTCTTGCCTGGAGAATCCCATGGACAAAGGAGCCTAACGATGCACAGTCCATGGGGGTCACCAATAGTTGGACATAACTGAGCAACTAACATGCATAGTCTTAAGACTTCCCCCTACACTAACTCTGAGCTGAGCCATGCCACTTGCTTCAGCCAATAAGACACAATGAGAAGCTCAAAGGGAAATCCCTTGTGGCCCAGTGGCTAAGACTCCACACTTGAAATGCAGAGGGTGTGGGTTCAATCCCTGACCGAGGAGCTAAGATCCCACATGCCTCATGGTCCAGCCCCAAATTTTTTTAATAATTAATGTTTAAAAATTAAAAAAATAATCTGAAGCTTGAAAAGTGCCTATAAATTGGAACTTGTGCTCTCTTGCTGCTTTTAGGACTCCAGTGACCACCTCCATGTGAACAAGCCAAGGAGACACATGTGACCCCGTGATCTCCAATGTCCCAACTACGAGTCAGATTGCCAGACAAGTGAGGAGAGGCTATCCTAGATCAACAGGTTCCAGCAGAGCTGCCAGCTGACCATAGCCCAGAGCAGAACTGTTCAGCCACTCATAGAATCATGAGAAATCATGTTTGTTGCTATAAGTGCCCATGTTTGGGATAGTTTGTTATGCAGCAAAAGCCAACTGACACAGGCTCTGCATAGGGAAGACAGAAATTTTATCACATCCAGGTAAATTAGGAAAAAAGAAAATTTATCACACTCAAGTAAGAGGAAGAACTAAGGATATGAGTGAGGGCCCATGGGGTAGACTTAAGTCTTAAGGGACTATGGTCATAAGGCAGAGGAGGAGGGGTTAGAGACCAGAAAGTTGTTTTCAAGGGCGAGAGGGCTATTTGGGGATTGGAGACTTACCTGCAGGTTGCTCTGTGGGTAGCTGGTAGTCGGGTTCTCGAGAAGGTTGGTCTAGACCTGGGAGGTGGAGATAGAGAATGAAAATTAACATCAACAAACTGATATAAGCCTTAAATATTTCTATGTCTCCTATTAAGCTTTGCAACCCAGTTTTGAGACATATAGGAACTAATTTCTGACTTCAGGAATATTTCAAAGAGAACTGGAAATTGCTGATTATAATGATGATACTATTAATAGCCATTGTAAAGCTAATGCTAACAACAAAATAATAATAATATATTGTTGATGAGTGCTTTATGGTGTGGAAGCCTTCTTTAACCTGAATTGTCAATTTGGGGGATTAATTTTTAAAAACACAGAGTTCTCTGGATGTCTTAATATAGGTATAAGTTTTAGAGCAAGGGAGGTGAATATAGTACTATTTTATGCTTTAGTGCTTAAAGGGAAAACTGGGACAGTGAAAGAGGAGGCAACATTGTAGGGATGGGAAAGAGTCCTTACTTCCATGAGGAAAAAGTCTGCCCTATCAGAAAGGGAAAGGGGGAAAAAAGCAGGAGGAGAAGGGGACAACAGAGGTTGAGATGGTTGGATGGCATCACCGACTCGATGGGCATGAGTTTGAGCAAGCTCCAGGAGTTGGTAATAGATGGGGAAGCCTGGTGCTGCTGTCCATGGGGTCGCAAAGAGTCGGACATGACTGAGCAACTGAACTGAACTGATCAGAAGGGAAAAGATAGAAAAAGGAAATTTTCATGGAGTAAAGTAAACAAAAAGTAAGTGGGGGGCATTTCTTTAAATTAGCATCTACATAGCACTAGCTTTGTACAGGGCCCTGTTCTAAGAACTTTAGATATATTAATTTATCTATTTCTTACAATTGTCTAAGATAGACCTGACTTTCAGAAACTGAGGTACAGAGACTGGATACACACTTTATCTTTACAGACTGAGGCCCAGAGATTATGCTGAGTCTTCAGTAACTTGCCTGAGGTCTCACACCTAGGAAGTTGCAGAGCTGGGACTTGAACCCAGGTTTGTCGGAACCAGGCTCTGTGTGATTGGCCACCGCGCCATAGTAGTCTACCAGAGTCCAGATGTTCTCATTCATATTCAAGGAATTTATCCATGTCATCGGAGTTGCTGAATTTATTG
The DNA here is from genome assembly GCF_023699985.2 of Odocoileus virginianus. Lineage (NCBI taxonomy): Eukaryota > Metazoa > Chordata > Mammalia > Artiodactyla > Cervidae > Odocoileus > Odocoileus virginianus. Next base: position 14,942,841 of record NC_069693.1, on the reverse strand, counting down.
ACATAAAGTTGTTTGTAATACTTCCTAATTTCCCCTTAATATCTGTAGGATCAAGAGTAATGTTCTCTTTTGCATTCCTTATATTGGTTAAGAGTGGTGTCTTCTCTTTTTTGTCTTGATTAGCTCTATAAACATTGATCTTTTCAAAGAATTAGCTTTTGATTTCATTATTTTATTCTATTGTTTTTCAATTTTCTAGTTCATTAATTTCTGTTCTTTATTATTCCTTCCTTTTGTCTACTTTTGGTTTAATTTGCTCTTCTTTTTTCTAGTCTTTTTAGGATGGAAACTTGGTCAATTTGAAGACTTAAAAAATCTGAGAACCTAATGCTATAAATTTCTTGCTAAGCACTGCTTTAGCTGCACCTCACAATTTTCATTTGTTTTCATTTTCATTCAATTCAAATTCTCTTCAAATTTCCCTTGTGTCGCTAATCACATTTAGACAGTATAGTCTAGTGGCAAAAACTAGTCTCCAGAGTTCATCTGCCTGAGTTTAAATTTCATATGTAGCTCCTTCTACCTGTGTGAGCTTTGACAAGTTGATTAACCTCTCTGGACCTCAGTTTCTCCATCAGCAAAAAGGGAATAACAGTATCGACTCCACCCTATAAGTCTCTGAGTAATTCTGCAGACTGTGCAAGAATGTCCCTTCCCACCTGGGGTGGTGATCGAGATCTGGGACCCTTTGTCAGCTAGTCCGCTGTCACCCAGGGCATTGCTGGCCAGCAACCAGATCCTGTATCGAGTAGAAGGCTGCAGCCCAGTCAGTGTGAAGGTGGTGGCCTGGGGTGGTAGGACATCCATGTAGAGGAACCCTGGAGTCCCCAGAGCCTCATACCTGCATCAAAGGGAGGGCAGTCATTCAGGCAGGTAGCCCAGCCCTATTGGCTACAACCATTTCTTTTCATGATAGAGACCTACCTGATTTGGAACCTCTGTGGCAAGCCCCCATCAAAGCCAGGCTTCCACTCCAGCCCCACTGAATATGGGGTCATGCTCATGGCCTTCAGTCCCAATGGCGGATCAGGACGGCCTTTGAGGTAAGAGATGGGGGACATAGAGGATTCAGAAGGATTGTGGAAGACTCCTTCAAGATCCTTGCTAAGAATGATTTCAAATATACAGTTGAGTCTCATTATTCATGGTGGCTATGTTCTCTAAAGTCACTGGGAACATTCAATTAGCAAATACCAAGCCATTGCTTCCAAGGGAAATGCAGGCTTAGACTCCCATGAGCTTCCAGTCACAACATTTTCATCAGTCAATTAATGCATGATATTCTATTATGTGGAGAAGGAAATGGCAACCCACTCCAGTGTTCTTGCCTGGAGAATCCCAGGGAGGGGGGAGCCTGGTGGGCTGCCGGCTATGGGGTCGCACAGAGTCGGACACAACTGAAGCGACTTAGCAGCAGCAGCAGCAGCAGCATTCTATTATGCATGTTTCTGCTTAAAGATATCTTATTTAATATACCTTGTTGATTCATCAACATCAAATGAATTGCTGGAACTCAACACCTGTATGAAGCTTACCAAACACAAGTATTTTCTCCAAATGGTACATCTCAGCCTTCCTGAGCTTAGGAACAGCAGACAGCACTTTAGTGCTGTGGTTGAGGGCCATTTTATATAGCAAAACAATTAACAAAAAGCACAAAGGTGCAAAAAATGAGAGCTGTAAGAAGGCAGAATGTTGCCTTGTTCCACCTGTGCTGAGAATGAACTCATTAGGTGACTCAAATTTTTCATCCCCTATTTACAGTCCCCTGAATGTCTGAAGCAGAATGAGTATTGATTTGGGAGTTATGAATAAACTCTAACAAGTAGGCAAAACTGCAAATACAGACACCGCCAATGATGACGATTGACTATATGACACATGTTTCTTGTAGTGGACTTTTGTGTCTATCTCAATCCATTCCCCTCATTTCTTCTGGTTACAGAACACTGAATACCCATTGGAGAGTCACTTGCCCACATTCTCAGGCCACGTGCATCTGATGGAAGTGACTCCACTCCTTGTAGGATGGACACATGACTGGGTCTGGCCAACAAGAACAACAATCAGGGTGTCTTCCTTTCACCACCTGATTGGTTCAGGAATGGGCTGGGAGTCAAGGGGAGCCAGTGGAATGTTAATTCTAGTACTTTCTTACCACTGTTAGGAAGCCTTACAAGATAGCCAACACAGAGAAAATGAGTCCAGAGAGATGGAGAATTCTTGATGACAGCTGAACCTAGATCCAGCGACTCCTGAAAATCTACTTTTCAGTTGCATTACATTTAGTCACTCAGTCATGTCTGACTCTTTGTGACCCAGTGGACTGTAGCATTCCAGGCTATTCTGTCGATGGGGTTCTCCAGGCAAGAATAGTGGAGTGGGTTGTCATTTCCTTCTCCAGGCGATCTTCCCAGACCAGGGATCGAACCTGTGTCTCCTGCACAGGCAGGTGGGTTCTTTACCACTGAGCCACCAGGCTTGGGGCAATAAGAAACCCCTTCCATTTTTTCCTTTGTTGTCAGTTTCCCTAAAAATCCAGTCTCCATTGGGACTTTTGGAGCAGGCAAAAACTCCATCCTCATTCATAAATACTTCTCAGGTTTCAGAAACACTGTCATTCTGGGACCAACCAGAGACCAGGGGATTGACTTAGGGGATCACCCTCCCGGCATCCTCCCAGCCTTCTCCCGCCATACTGATGCTGACAAGTTGAATGTTGGTGTGGTCTGAGCCGAGGGCATTGCTGGCTATGCATGTGAAGAGGGCATAGTCCTGGGCTGCAGACACGTTGGCAATGGTCAGAAGGCTGCTGTGGACGCCACCTTGATGGTATGTGTGCTCTGTGTACCTGGGGAGGAGATGCAGCAGGGACTCAGGGAGGGTGACTGAGGCTGGGGGATCAGAGTTAGGGCTGGAGTGCTACCTGGTTCAGCCTGGGCTCACCTTGGATCCTGGAGATCCAGAGGGACCCCGTTTTTGGTCCAAGTGAAGATGATGTTGGGGACACCTCGGGCACGACAGTGAAGGGTGGCAGAACTAGTGCTGTCCCCAGCTGCAGCCACTTTCGTTAGGGGAGCAGGATGCTCCACGTGGGGGGCAACTAGAGGGGTTGGAGGTCAACATGAGGTGTATGGAAGGACATGATATGTGGATTTAGTGGCAGGCCTTGAAGTTAGGGCTTTGGATGTTACTCACATCTGACAACAAGACGGACCAGCCCTCGGGCTGGAGGTGCCACCCCATTGTCCACAATGCATTGGTAAGCACCAGCCTGGGTCAGCTTGGCATGGTGAATACGAAGACGCCCTGTGGATCCCTTTGACATCTTCTCCATGTCATCCAGATTCTGGTCCTCTCCTTCTTCTCCCTAGAGGTCCAAGACTTGGGAGATTGTCCCCAGGTCCAGCCCCAGCTCCATTAGCCCTCAAACTGGGTCCCCATCTGTAGCCTCTATCTCCCGGCCACAATCACCCTTCCTAGCAAAGAAAAAATTTCCCTGTCATTCCACCTAATCATTCATTTATTTATCCAACCATTCATGCATGGATCCATCCGTTCAGCCACCAATCCAGTCAACTACTCACCCATCCATTTACTCAACCATTCTTGCTTGGAACCTTTTATTCACCCATCCATCAATGTATTTAACCATCCACCTATCTGTCAATTCATTCATTTATCCATACATCCATCAATCTTCCCTTCCATTCATTCATCCATTCACCCATTCATTCATCCAACCCTTTGCTTCCCTCTACCCATCTATTCACCCTTCTATCTACTTATCCAGTCCGTCTATTCACTCAAACACATGCACATCAATACATCCATGCATCTGTTCATCAATTCATCTAGCTACCTATTTATCCATCTCTCCACTGGCCTGTGCACCCACCCATCTATCCATCCATTTATCCATTTTCCTTCCATAGACATCTTTTCCACCGATGGTGTATCTACCCATCCATCTGTTCTCTAACCTAATCAATCTACTCATTTCTCTCATTCAATCGTCTGCCTAATTTATTGATCCATTTATCCACTCATTCACTTGCTCATTTGTCTGTAGCCTCTATCTCCCAGCCACAATCACCCTTCCTAGCAAAGAAAAAATTTCCCTGTCATTCCACCCAATCATTCATTTATTTATCCAACCATTCATGCATGGATCCATCCGTTCAGCCACCAATCCAGTCAACTACTCATCCATCCATTTACTCAATCATTCTTACTTGGAACCTTCTATCCACCCATCCATCAATGTATTGTTCTTCCATCCACTTCCATCTGTTCTTCCATCCACTCATTCATCTATCTACTAACTCATCCACCCACCACATATCCATCCATATATCCACCCATGTACCCCCCACCCACCTGGCTATCTATTCACTTATCCACCTATCCATCTACCATTCAACAGTTAGTTGTTGGAGCATGTCCTGACAACTACAAAGTTACTAGAGTCATAAAGATATGACCCCCTCCTCCCGAGGAGCTTACAGTCAAGAAATCACATCTCCCAGCCCACACCTCTATTCATCAAAGGTTAGATCCTCACCAGCCTCTCCCAGTTGAACATCCCAGGAAGGATGGGATTGGCATCCACAGTGCAGACTATGTCCACAGAATCCCCAATATTCACCTCAGTGGGGTCTTGGAGAGCTCGGATGGTGGGAGCATCTAGGGAAGGCAGGAGCTTGGGGAAGGCATTTGGACCCAGACAGGCCATGGTGGAAGAGGGCCCCAGGTGGGAGGGGTGTCTTAGAAGTGCCCAGGAAAGTTATGAGTGTGATCAAGTCTGCCTTTAGAATAAAGTTCTCGGTGTTAGTGAGGTTGTCCCCACCGTTTACTATGCCACTGTAGTGACAAGAGTAGGTCCGATGGACTTCCAGAATTGTGTGGAGTGGGCTTGGCTTCCTGACCGGAATAGGTGGGCAGAGATTCTACAAAGGGTCTCTCTAATGGGCACGTTTCCCAAAGTGGGCGTGGCTCCGTCACGGTGGGATCTCCCAGAATGGGAATCTTCCAGAATGGGTATATCCCTTGGGTGGGCGGAGCTTCCACCAGGAGGAAACTCCACAGCTGGCAAGATTCCCTGGGTGGGCGGGGCTTCCGTGATGGGCGGGGCTCCTAGAGCTCCTTAGTTTCCTACGGTGTTGGGGTCTCACATTGTACATCCAGTCTCACGAGAGCTTCCGCCGTGCCCTCTGAGTTCTGACAGTGCAACTGGTAGAGGCCATCGTCAGCGCGGGTCACATTCCATAGCTGCAGCGCTCCACCAGACAGGATACGATGCCGAGGGCCGCCAGCTGGGGGAAGTAAAGGTGAGGAGCTTGCTAAATCCGCCCTCAACCCCTCCGGGAGTCCTGGAGACCTGCGCTCCTCTCCATGCCCCCTCCGTGCACCTGGGCTGAGTCGGTAGCCGCGGAAGGTCCAGTTGAAGGCCTCTGGGGCGGGGTTGGCAGACACGGAGACAGGCAGCAGTGCCTCGCCCTGCTCCACCGCGGTCACCACAAGCACCTGCTCCCCCAGGAACTCTGGAGGGTCTGCGGATGAGGAGGCCCCGCGGGGAGTCATGATTGTTAAGGTTCGGCCCGGGGATGGATTTGAGATCAGGTGCAGGTAGAAAGGGTTAAAGTCGAGGTCTCGCCGAGATTTTATGCTTGTGCACAAGGGAGCAATTAAGTTCAGAGCTGAGATGTGGGGGTAGGTTCAGAGAGACCAGAATCAGACTGAAGAATGGAAACAGGGTTCGGGATACGGGTCAAGGTCAGGGGTTAGGATACAGGACAGAAAAAGAAGATGGGGGATGGGCAGGATAAGAATCGGTGCAGGGTCGAGTGTCAGGATAAAGAGCAGGAAAGTTTCTGAAGTTAAGAATGGAAGTCAAAGACAGTATCCAGATATTGTACTATATTGTATTGTCTATTGTAACCCAAGTATTGTAGTATAGGGTCAGATAGGAATCAAGAGGGATGCCAGGCTTGCGCACATACACAGCACGTTGAGGCGGTAGAAGGCGCTCACGGTTTCCCTCAGCTCGGTGCTGTGGGCGCTACAGGTCACGCGGTGGCCGTGGTCGCGGGATGAGAGTCTCAGAAGGACGCTCCTAGCGGCGGCGGAACCTTTGAATGGAGCCCGGCGGGGCTGGGCGGCCACACCTTCCAGCCTGCCGACCGGGTGGGGAGCGGGACCAGAGCCAGAGTCTGGGTACTGGGTGCCGGGTACCGGGCAAGTCGGGCGGGGGCAGGTTTCTGACTAAAGGAATGCGATCAGAACCGGGGAGGGACGGGGTTTCTCGCACTCACCTCTCCCCCTCCTTGTCCCACGATAAGTTGACTGGAGGGTTGCTGCTAACGCTGACGCACGTCAAGTTTAAGGCATCCCCGGGGCGTAGCGTCGACGCGTTGGCCAGGATCGTGACATTAGTCGGGGGGACTTCGGGAACCGGTGGGAGAAGCGAGGCTCAGAGGTGAACAGGAGACCGGCCGGCTTCCGCCGGGCAGGGACCCAGGCCCCGCCCAGCCGCGAGCGCGTCCCTGGCTCTTCGGCCTCCACCCCTCTTCCAGCTGCCCCCACCCCCACCCCCACGCCACCAGGAAGGCTTCCGCTCAGTTCCCCGCCGCAGCCAAGTCCTCCCTCCCAGCCCGGCAGCGCGCCCCCTCACACTGCACCACGAGCTGCGTGGACGCGCTGAGCTGGCCGGCTTTGCACGTGAACTTGGCCTGGTTGTCCGACGGACCAGTGATCAGCACCAGCTCTCGGGAGAAGATGCTCCCCGACTTCTCCACACTTCCCAGCTGCACCCGCCGTGGTTCCTGGGGCGGCCGCGGTTCGGCCACGGGGCGCGAGTCCTAAGAGCCGAGACTGACTGGGGGACCACGGGGAGCCCTGCCTTCCCCGCCCCCCGAGACGTCTCCGTTACGTGGGAGCCAGCCCAGATAAATAAGGCGGTTGTGTGATGAGGAAAAGGCACCCCCTTCGGCGAGCATCGGCTAAGGCAGAGGAACCGGGACTAGAATTGAGCAGATCCCACCCGGCATCTCTCCCGCCTACTGGGCCCCTGGAGCCCCGAGATTTTGCAGCCTGAACCCGCCTCCAGTCCCACGCTTCACCCCCAACTCCCGCTCCGCTTCTCTGCTCTCTGGAGGCCTGCAATTGTCGGTGCCCTCGGCCGACCCTCAGCCCCACTCCTCGAAATTCATTCCAGCTATATTTACCAAACCTCCTACACAGGGAAACTCCCTTGGAATTCCCAAACCTTTCCCAGAGTTCCTTCAATTTTGCCTCTCCTTAACTCTTTTTCTTAAAATCCCCACCTTCCTCAACGATTTCTTTTAATCTTTTCCTTAATTCCATTCCCTGGTCACAGATTTCTGAATCCCCTAATGGCCTCTTATTATCCTAGTCCTTTACTAGAATCCTTTGTGTTGCCCCAATTCTTGGCATTTCCCCATCCAATTAAACGAGAGTCCCTTGGACAGAGATCAAACCAGTCAATCCTAACGGAAATTAACCTTGAATGTTCAGTGGAAGGACTGATGCTGAAGCTGAAGCTCCAATACTTTGGCCACCTGATGCAAAGAGCCAGCTCATTGGAAAAGACCCTGATAATGGGAAAGATTGAGGGCAGGAGGAGAAGAGGGTGACAAAGGATGAAGTGGTTGGATGGCATCACTGACTCAATGGACATGAGTTTTCACAAACTCTGGGAGATAATGAAAGACAGGGAAGCCTGGTGTGCTGCCATCCATGGAATTGCAGAGTCAGACACAATTGAGCGACTGAACAATAACAAAATGAAATTGAATTTCATTCCTAGAATTCCTACTCTTTCCCCCAGAATTTCCACTAGATTCCTAGTTTCCCACGATTCTCCAAGAATTCAGTCAGAATTCTTAAATTTTAATGGAATTTCATTTTCTTATTCCCAATCCCAAGAATTCAACTTAATATTAGTGATTTTTCAAATGTTCTGAATTACTAGTCTTCCCCCCCCCCCCAATTTCTAGCCTTTACCCACCATTGTCTTTGTTTCTGGAATTCTTAGTCTTTCCCTAAAATTCTAGCCACTTTACCTGAATCCCAAGGTTTCACCAGAATTTTTTTTTCACCTTTAATTTTAATGAAATTTATTGCCTTTTCTCTAGATTTCTCATTCCTGATCCAGAATTCTTTAATTCTAGAATTCTCACTGTTTTCCCAGAATTTCCTCAGTTTTCCTAAAATTGCATTTAATTCTCACGGCGTTTGTCTTTTCAATTCCCTGCCGAAACTCAAAACCTCCAGTATTTTTCAAGAAACAGGTTTCCCTAGACTCTGGAGGAGAGAAGGAGCTTCATCTTTCCCCCATGTTCCTGGCCACCCCACAACACTTCTTGCTGGGCACCAACCTTGTACCAGGTGAGGGAAGGGTCTGGGTTGCCTCCAATGGCCAGACACACCAGCCTCACCCGGTTCCCAGCCCGGAGGCGCTGCCCCTCTGGGGGGCCCTCAATCCACAGCTTCTGGGCAGGATCTGTGGGGAAAGCCAGGTAGAGTGACTTTTCTCTCTGGGCTGGGGCCTGAGGTTGAGGGTCTCGAAGGCTTGGGGTACCCCCGGGCAAGGGTGGAGGCTCACATTTCACATTTAGGGTGAGTGACTTCTTGAAGGTCTCTTTGGTGAAGGCCTCGCTAAAGGCCTCACACGTGAGGGTCAGACCGTTGTCCTCCCGTCGCGCCAGAAATGTCAGGTTAGACATGGAGATGTGGCCACCATGCAGGCCCTAGCAGGGATTGGGCTTCAGATTTGGGGGACTAGGGCACCCCCATCCATGATACCAGTGACCTGGATCCAGCCCAGGTCACAACAGGGACCCATGAATCATCTCCACCGACTCATCTGTTAGACCCAGGGGGCCCCAGATTCCAGTCCAGACTCCCCAGGGATCAAGGCATCCCAGATGCCAGACCCCTCCTCTCCCAGATCCGGAAGATGTGCCCTCAGCTCCCTCTACCCTCGGACCCAGGAGCCTGATCCCCGCCTCACGTCCATGACCGTCTCCTCGCTGGGCTGCAGCTGCCGCCAGCCCAGCCACCATCGCAGGAGGACCCGCGGGCGACTGGACTTGGTGATGCAGGAGAGTGTCACGTTCTTGTTCTCAGACTGGGACGCAGATCCCAAGATAGTAATGGCGCTGGGGGGAACTGCAGGGATGAACGGAGGAGAAACCCTAAGCTGGGCTGGACGGCTCACGGATCAGCCCAGACAGCCAGGAGACTGGGGACAGATGATGAGGGCTTTGGCATCCGACCGGCATGGTTTGGGGGCACAAACAGATGGTTCCCTGGGGCACAGACTGACGACAGATGGGCAGCTGGCACCAGGACTCACAGGTGACCTGCAGCGTGACCCCGCGTTCCTGAATCCCTGAAGATACGCTGTTGTAGGCCTCACAGCTGAGCCTCGCTCCATGGTCTTCCGGCCTCACGATCATCACTAAGAGGCTGTGGGCCACTGCCTGAGCATGTTCTGTGCCCCACGCTGTGGACACGGGCTGGCCATTCTGCAGACAAGGACAGGACTGGGCCAGCTCAGGGCCAGCGCCTGGCCCCCACCCTTCCCCCAACCTCCATGCCGCCCCTGCCCTCACCTTCAGCCACTGCAGTGTGGCTAGCGGATTCCCCCCTCGGGCGGTGCACGACAGCTCCAAGCTTTGCCCTGCCCGCACCTGCCCCTCATCCAGGCCTGGCCATTCGATGACGGGGGGCCCTGGGGGGACTGGGGAGCAACGGTCACTCAGTGGGCCTGAGAAGTCCATCCACTGTTTCCAAGCCCCACAACCTGCCTCTGAACCCCCATGGTTCCCCCTCGAGAACCTGAGCCTTCCATAATCCCTGTGCTCCCCAGGCCCCCCATTTCCTGTTCCCCATCCCTAGTGCCAACAGCCGACTCAGTTTTCCACTTACACAGAACATTCATGGTGAATGAAACCTTGATAGGGGTATCCAAAGCTGGGCTGGATCCCTCACAGACCAGTAACTGCCCATTATCCGAGCTCTGGGGTGTCACCCTAGGGTGGGAAGTTGGGGTTCTTAAGTCAGTTATTATCTGAAATTTGGGGAGTCAAGGTAGAGAGGTGGGGATCCCAGGTCCCCACACCTAATTTAAGTCTCTATGGTGATTTCCTTTAGGATCTAGAGCTCCGTGGAAGAGAGCTGGGGGTCAGCAGTGAGAATGGAGGTCCCAGAGGCCCACACCTGGCCAAAACCTTTGTACTTGATACTCTGGAGCTAGGGTTCCCACGACGAAGTTTTAGAGCATCCAGGTGGGGAATTGGGTCCCAGATGTACCTACCTGACCCAAGTTCCCATGCATGAATCCCTGGGATATGGGGTTTTCATGGAGAAACTTGGGGGATCAAGCTGAACAGGGGGCATCCCAGTTTCCATACCTGACTGTGGCCTCCGTGGTGAAGAGTTTCTGCTGGGACCCCTCATTCACATTAGCAGAGATATCGGAAATTGTTTGTCCACCTTGGGGTTAACAAGAAGGCTAAAGGAGAGGCAGGTTTTCCCCAGGGTAGATCTTGGAGACCTGGCCTGAAAGCCTTCAGGATGGATATACAGCCCCCTCCCTCCTGGTTCTGGAGGAGAAACACCAGCTTCATTCTCTCTGCACATTCTGACTTCCTTGAATCCTGGAGTCCCCAGGACTGGGTCCTGGGCCTCTCCTGTCCCCTCCCCTCCTTTTCAGGTTGTATTACCCACCCGCAGCTTCTCGTGTCTGCCCCCAAAAGACACACATATCTCTGTCCAGAGCCTCAGCCTCTTTCCTGAGTCCTGGTCCAGCAATTACGCAAAATTCTCAGTGCCTTTCCCTGGGTGTCCCCTCCCACTCACCGGGTCCCACACCAGCCTCAGCATCTCCCCACGTCTGCTCCTGCATCCCATCTCAGGAGGGCCCTAGGCAGAGATATACCCCCTTCCCACTCCAGGGGCTTCACGCTACCCCCACCAGTTCACCCACACTCACTCAAGAGAAAGGTGATATCAGGTGCTGGCTTGGCATCCCCAGACACACAGCTGACCGTGTACTCCTGCCCAGCTACCCATGTGACCGTGCTTCCTGCCTCGGGGGTCAACTGAAGCACCTTGGGGGGCACTGGTGAGAAAGGGTCTGGGTGAGCTGGAACCATCCAGAGGGATATGAGGATTTGGGCTTTGAGTCTGAGGAAGGGGAGTGGGGTTGGGGGCTTGGACTCCCCCACTCTGGAGATGGCGAGGGCGGCAGTCCAGACTCATGGGTCCTGGGGGGGGTCTCTCATTCATACCCAGGATGGAGAGGATCACTATGGGAGACACGAGCTCAGGGCCTGTCTCTGAGCGGCCGACCTGGCACTCATACTCTGCATCGTCGCTGAGGTCACACGCTTCAATATGCAGGTGAAATTCACCTGCAGGTAGGACCCAAGGTCAGGGCCAAGGTCAGCCTCTGCTGGTAGCTCAGGATCTCAGGGTCTGGTCCCTTACCTTTAGCAGGGTCTCCCTCCAGGCGATACCGCGGGAAACTGGGGATCCTAGGATCGGGGCCGAGGAGCAGCCCATCTTTGGCCCATTGTACCGCGCTGCCAGGGGCGCGGACCCCACACCGCAGCTCGGCAACAGCCCCCTCCACCACCGTCAAGTTTTCGGGCAGAGCCCAGAAGCCTCGGGGGGCTGAGGCCGAGATCAGCACCTGGGTCAGGCCTGGGGACACAGAGATATCAGTAGGAGAGGGCAGAGAGTCTGTCTGGAGAAGGGGCCGCGGGAATGAGGGCCACCTGGCTCTGGTCACGGCCCAGGATCCCACTCACCTGTCATTAGAAGCCCCAGGAGCAGCAGTGCATCCTTGATGCGGATCCTCAGGGCCATCCCAGGTCCTCTGTCTTTGGTGTCCACGGCGTCCACGCCCACCTCCTGCATCTGCCTGCCTTTCTCTGGGTCACTCTTTATGTCTGCCCTTTACTTTTCTCTTTGTTTCTCTTTTTCTATTCGTCTCCTTCTTTTTCTCTTTCTCTATTTCTCTCTTCCTGCCCTAGGTCCCCTTCTGCTCTTCCTCCTATATTCTATCTCACGCTCCTTCCTGCTCTAAGGTTCTCTTTCTCTCTGTCTCTATCTCCTTCCCCAAAGTCAGTCTCTGTTTCTCTTTTTTCTCTCATGCCACTCCCACCCCTGGTCTCCACTCACAGCCCCTCAGGGAGGACTCACCGCTGAACCCGGCAGGCCCCGTGAGCCCAGGAGAGCGATGATGCAGTCAGTGACAGAACTGGGCCCGTTCTCAGTCATCTCGTCCTTACACTGCTCATCCTCACCTCCCCCAGGCACACTCTTGAGTCTCCAGCTTCAGGCCTCTGCCGGAGGGCTCCTCCCAGCACAGCTGGAGCAAGAAATCCCCTGTCAGCACATGCCAGGCACATTCTTCGGTCCCTCCCCAGCCCCCATGACCCCAGGGGCCTGTCTTGGCCAGGGGTAAATGGGAACAGGTCAGACCCAGGAGGTCCCAACACAGCATGGGGAGCAGAGAGCTGGGCCCGGCCTGGGACTGACTCCCCTACTTTTCCTACCCTGGTACCTGAACTTCAAGTCCCTTCCTTTCTTTTTTTTTTAATTAAAAAACTTTAAAAAATAATTTTACTTGTATATTTTTTGGCTGTGCTGAGTCTTCATTACTGGACAGCTTTTCTCTAGTTGCAGACAGTGGGGGCTACTCTCTAGTTCCGGTGCACAGACTTCTCATTATGGTGGCTTCTCTTGTTGCGGAGCACAGGCACTAGGGCATTCGGGCTTCAGTAGTTGTGGCCTGTGGGCTCGGTAGTTGCCTCTCCCCGGCTCTAGAGCACATGCTCGGTAGTCATGGCACAGGGGCTTAGTTGCTCCAAAGTATGTGGGATATTCCTGGATCAGGGATCAAACTTGTGTCTCCTGAATCGGCAGGTGGATTCTTTACCACTGAGTCACCAGGGAAGCCTCTCTTCCTTCCTTGAGTAGACATCGCCCTCTCAATGAGATCGTGAATCTCTGCTGAGGAGTGTGCAAGTGTGTGTGTGAGAGACTGGGAGAGTACATATGTCTGTGCACACACATGTGTGAAATGCACATAAGTGAACATGCCTGGGGAAGTTGATAGTGAACTGTGATCTGTGAAAACTTGTGCAGTGTGTGTGTGTGTGTGTGTGTGTGTGTAAGTGTTTCAGGTGTAAATGTGCTGGGCAATCAGAGTGGGTGGGAATGAAAGGTAGGGTCCGAGGCCACCAGCCCTGAGCCCAACGTGCAAACACTTTGGCACGGGTCTTGTGAGTTCTAGTTCACAAAGCGTCCCTCGGTCTCTTTCTATCTCTTCTTTCCTTCTGGATGTCTCTGTCTCTCTCCCTCCCTCAGTTCATCTTGCTTTACTTTCTTTTCTCCACCACTTTGAGACTGTCCCTCTCTGAGTCGGTGTCTTTCTCCCCATCTCTCTCCGTTAGGTGGTTACCTCTCAGCCGGCCTTTAACTCTGTCACTGTCTGTGCCTGTACACGTCTCCATTTTTCTCTTAAATATTAATTTATTTGGCTGTACTAGGTCTTAGCTGTGGCATGCAGGATCTTTAGTTGTGGCATATAAGCTCCAGTTCCCTGACCAGGAATCGAACCCAGGCCCCCTGCATTAGGAGTGAAGAGTCTTAGTCACTGGACCACCAGGGAAGTCCCGTTGTTTTTCTCTTTCTGTTCTCATCTGTACCTCTCTCCCATCTGATGCTCTGTCTCTCACACACGCCAGGAGCTCAATAAATATTTGTTCTCAGTCAGCCTTGGACTACGCCTCTTTCTTTTATTCATATCTCCATCCTTGAGTCTTCCTGACTGTCACATATTTGAATTTTATAACCATATGCTGGTTGGCCTGCCCTCCCCACCCCAGTGTGCGCCTGTACACCCACACGGGATAAGCTTCTTCTGCCTGCTGATCTCCTGCAGGAATTGGAACTGCTCGCTTTCTCTGTCTCTCCCCTCCACGACCCCCATCTGGTCCTCCCTACACAAGACGAGGCATCTGTGCTGAGCCCCCACAGCTCCATCCTTGACTCTAGTCTAGTCTGTCTTCTTCCCTCCCGTTATTAACTCCTTGCCCTCCTCCCATGTTCCCTCTCCCAACTGGCCCCACGCCTCCTGGGGAACGAGCTGGGTGCACAGCTGGAGGTTCTGTCATAGGACCGTCACCAGATGGTGTCCCTCAAGGCCCGGGCATAGGGCTGTCCGTTGCTGGGACCTTTAATTAGCACGAACCTTCCACCCTCCAACCTTGGATGTTTTCCTTCTCTGGATGCTCCTGGGACCTCAAACTCTACATCTTTCCATGCCTGTGGCCCCCAGAGAGCCAGGAAGGGGAAGTGATGTCAGATGCCTGGAAAAGCAGCCTTTCTACCTGACTTCCACCCCAAGACTCAGGAGTCCTAGCCACAAGCCCATCCTATTTCAAAATCCAGGGGCTGAATCCCCAAAACAGAAGCCACTCAGATTCCAGAGGCCAGGTCCCTCCTTCCCAAGGATCTGGGTGGTTCAGGCCTCCAGTCCTTCCCCCCAACCCCATACACACACACACAGGACTTAGGGCAGATGTTCAGTGCCGGCTGATTTTCAAATCCTCCTGGGCCTGCGAGGGGGTGGGAGAGAGATTGGTGGTTAAATCCACTGACTCTAAGACTTAAGACCAGATTTTCTGACCTCAGGTAATCCTTTCCCAACTGCACTCTGCTTCAGGCAGGGGCCCTAGTTGAGTCCCCAGTGCCTCAGAAACTCGGCGTTCAGGCCATTAACTTCTCGGTCATCAGAGGTCTGAACTCCTAGTCTTAGCATCCTGGAGCGGGGGTGGGGGGGAGGCGTCCATGTCCCTGCTCTTTAGGGATACAAGAATCTGAGCTCGGAACAACGGAGTACAGATCCCCAGTCCCTACAGGTTTAAGAATGCCATACCCAGGGTCCCAGGCCCCCAGTCCCCCCCCCTTCTGTCGGCTTCGGGTTCCACCCACCTGCCCTGCCAGCTGCGCAGCGCACCGCCGGCCGGCAGCGTGGGAACGCCCCAGCTGGGCGACATGCAGCCGTCAGGACAAGCTGCGCGGTTCCCAGCCTCCCTGCCTGACTCAGCCCGGGCACCGCCGCCTCCCAGCCGTCGCCCGGCAACCACTGCTGAGTGGGGCGAGGGGGTGGTCCCGAACTGCAGGGTCCTGGGAAAGGAGGGGCGGGGGTAGGGGGCCTGGATTCCTGGATCTTAGGACGAGCTGTGATTTGCAGCGGTAAAAAGGCGGGCACTGAAGGCGTTTTGAGGTGGGGAGAACTGAACCCTCTCTTCTCGGGGGTCCCAGCAGCCCCCCAGGCAAATATGGTGCCCTCTTCTTGACCCACAGGCCCAGAGGAGCCCCGGGCCCCGCCTCCCCAGGGCGCGGAAACTAGCGAGTCCCCAAGGGTTCCCATTTATAGCTGCGTTTCCACTCAGCGCGGTCCCTCCAGGACCCGGGTTGAGCAAGTTTCTTCCACTCCCTCCCTCCCTCCTCCTTACCCCCAGCCATCCCCCAACCCCGGCAGGGTGCAGGTGTCCAACCCAGCCGGTACCCCCGCCTTCGACCCAGGTGTTCCAGCTCCCAGACCGTAAGGGGGCTGGAGTGTTCACCCGCTGGCGGGGACGCAGCCCTGCGTGCCCCCATTCATCCGCGTCGCGGCCGCGGGAGTTTCTCAATGGGAAGAGGGCGGGTCTCCCACGGGGCGGGCCGGGGCGGGGCGAGTGGGAACCGGCCCTCCACGGTCTCTCGGAGACCTGGCGCGCTGAACTGGCAGGCGTTTCAGAGCAGCGGAGCCTGCGGCGGAGCAGACGAGGGGACCTCCAGGTCAGAGAGAGGGGAGCTTCTAGCCTGGGGCGAAGAGTCAGGAGCGGAGGGGACTCCAGGCCAGAGTGGTGGGAAGTGTGCTCCGAGAAAGGAACTGGCAGGGAAGCCAGTGCAACAGCAAGTCTGCTGGATCTTAGGGGACACACTCGGGATGCTCGTGCCCGTACTCCTCGTCCTCTCCTTCTGCCTCAGGGGGCGTGCAGGTACCGCGAGGGGCCGGCGCAGATACAAACAGGAGAGGATCGTTTGCTAGCTGTCGCTTTGCTGGGGTAGATGGGGCTGAGGGTCCAGACTCCTGGGTCTGACGGAAGAGAACCCTGGGAGCCTGGGCTTCTGGGTCTGAGGGCAGAGGGGATTGGGGACTGGATTCCATCCGGAGCTCCTGAATATGCTAAACTCGGCTCTGTTCCCTCGCCCCACTCTCCTAGGCCTGGCACCCCACTTTCTGCAACAGCCAGAGGACCAGGTAGTTCTGTTGGGAGACGAGGCCCGGCTGCCCTGTGCCCTGGGCGCCTACCGGGGACTGGTTCAGTGGACTAAGGACGGGCTGGCTCTAGGGGGCGAAAGGGACCTTCCAGGTGAGGATTTACTATCTCTTCAGGGAGGGACTGGCTCCAGGGTGAGGATGCTGGGCTTTAGCTACAACTGAAGTTTCTAGATTGACATTTTCAAGTTTAGGAAATTAATGGGCTCAGGGAAACATTTGGGGGTCGTGAATTTTCAGGATCTTCTTTGCAGCTGACCCATAGAGTTTGGAAATTTTTATTTTGATTGTAAAATAGTGCATCAGTGCCAAATAGCACATAAAACATAAATGGAAGATGTGTCAAATAATTCTAAAATAGATATCTGTGTAACAACTACCCATCCCCTGTTGCCAGCTCCCCAGAAGCCCTCCTTATCCCCTTCTCTCATAGCTCACTCCCTCCCTACTACCTACAGGTAGTATCTACTCTGATTTTTATGGCAATTGTTTTCTTGCTTTTTCTCCCCCTGAATTTATAATCCCCCCAAGTTTGTAGTGACTCTGGACTGGGAAAGGATTAGTGTCTCTCTGGCCCAGCCCCCACTTTTGGTAGTGTCTTTCCAGTGTAAGATGCCTGGGGATGGAGGCCTGGGACCAGGAACTCAGAACCATGGTGTGACTGCCTCTGTCCCTGACTCCAGGCTGGTCCCGGTACTGGATATCAGGGAATGCAGCAAGTGGCCAGCATGACCTCCACATTAGGCCCGTGGAGCTAGAGGATCAAGCATCGTATGAATGTCAAGCAACACAAGCTGGCCTCCGCTCTCGACCAGCCCAACTGCATGTGCTGGGTGAGGACTCAGCCCACTTGTCCCTGGGGAGCCCGGGGGGGGTGGGGGGTCCACCAGTGTGAGCTGGGAATATCAGAGTCCGGGGAGAACAAAGGAGAGGGCAGTTAGAGCTGGGAAGATCAGGGTCTCTAGGACCAAGATCCAGCTCTGACCCCAGATCCACCCTACAGTGCCTCCAGAACCCCCCCAGGTGCTGGGCGGCCCCTCTGTGTCTCTGGTTGCTGGGGTTCCTGCGAATCTGACCTGTCGGAGCCGTGGTGACGCCCACCCCACCCCTGAGCTGCTGTGGTTTCGAGATGGGGTCCGGCTGGACGGGGCCATCTTCCGTCAGGTCAGGTCCAAGTCTCTGTGCCAGCCCTTCCCTGCTCATTGAGGGAAATTCGGGGGTCCACTCAGACCACAGGCTCATGCAGAGGAGAAGGGCACGAGAAGGCAGAGATTCAAGGCTTGGGATCCTTGGTATGTACTTAAGCATAGGGACTCTAAGGCTAGACTATGCGTGCATGCTAAGTCACTTCAGTTGTTTCCGACTCTTTGTGACCCCATGGTCTGCCAGGCTCCTCTGTCCATGGGATTCTCCAGGCAAGAATACTGCAGTGGGTTGCCATGCCCTCCTCCAGCAGATCTTTCTGACCCAGAAATCAAATCTGCATCTCTTATGTCTCTTGCATTGGCAGGCGGGTTCTTTACCACTAGTGCCACCTGGGAAGCCCCCATAGGGCTAGACTACCTGGGTTCAAATCCTGGCTCAGTCACTTTTTAGTTGATTGATCTTAACCTCTCTGCCCCTCAGTTTACTTATCTGTACAGTGGAGTTAATAGTAGTATGCACGTCTAGGATTACTGGAAGATTAAATAAAGGAATATTTATAAATGCCTGGAAGAGTGACTGACATTAAGTACTACCTAAAGGTAGATGAAATCATCATTATTATTCACAACCTACAGACCCCATTGAAGGAAGGAACCATCGGGTCAGTGGAGAGCATCTTATCTTTGACCCCTTCCAGCCATGATGATGGAGCCACCTTGGTTTGCCGGGCCCGGAGCCAGGCCCTGCCTGCAGGGAAGGACACAGCTGTCACATTGAGCCTGCAGTGTGAGTGCAATCAGACACTGGGCCTTGAGCCTGAGGTCCTTGGAGAAAGAAGAGCCTGGGATCTGGATTTCAGGGCATGAGAAAGGAGGGGCCTTTGTACCTCGGTTCCCTGGGGAAATTGGGAACTGGAAGCCTAGACTGCTAGCTGAAAGGGAAGAGGGGACTGGGGATCAGACTCCTGGGGTGGAGGAGCTGAGAACTGGACTCCTAGGTCATCAGTGGAGGTGTTCCATGTCCTTGCCCACCACTGACCATTGACTGACCCCTACAGACCCCCCAGTGGTGACTCTGTCTGCAGAACCACAGACAGTACAGGAGGGAGAGAAGGTCACTTTCCTGTGCCAGGCCACAGCCCAGCCTCCTGTCACCGGCTATAGGTGAGGACCAGCTTGGGGAGGACTGGGGCTAGGACCTGAGTAGGTGTGCCTGAGGAGCAAGGACAACACCAACACCCCACCATCTTCGCAGATGGGCGAAGGGGGGCTCTCCGGTGCTCGGGGCCCGCGGGCCAGTGTTGGAGGTAGTGGCCGACGCTTCATTCCTGACTGCGCCGGTGTCCTGTGAGGTCAGCAACGCAGTGGGTAGCGCCAACCGCAGCACAGCGCTGGACGTGCAGTGTGAGCCGGGGCGGGGCCGGGGGCGTGGCCAAAGTGGGGCGAGCAGAATGGGACAGGGGCTACCGTGAGGCGTGGCTATGACGGGCTGCCGGGCATGGTGGGCCGGGTGTAGGATTTAGGCGGGATTTCGCCGTGCTGGATCAGTGCCAAAGTGGAGCAGGGGCGGGGCGAGAGTGGGGCTGAGGCTTGTAGGCCAGACGTGTGTGCCGATTTGAGAACTGGGGTCTTCAACCCAATGGGCCCTTGTGGGTGTCGTTTCTGAGTGTCTGCTCCGGAGTCAGAAGTTGCTTCCCTCCCTGGTCATGTGGCCCCTCTTCGGTCTCCTCCAGTCGGGCCGATTCTGCAGGCAAAGCCGAAACCCTTGTCTGTGGACGTAGGAGAAGACGCCTCCTTCAGCTGTGTCTGGCGCGGGAATCCACTCCCACGAGTAACCTGGACCCGCCGCGGGGACGCACAGGTGAAGCCAGATCTGGGGCTTGTGGCCGCGGCTGGCAGTAGGGGGGGCTTCCTCCCAAGGTCGCGCCCTTGACGCCCCTTCCGTTTCCCAGGTGCTGGCCTCCGGGCCCACGCTGCGTCTTCCCGCGGTGGGGCCCGAGGATGCAGGCGACTACGTGTGCAGGGCCGAGCCGGGGCTCTCGGGCCGGGGCGGTGGCTCTGCGGAAGCTAGGCTGACTGTGAACGGTGAGAAAGAGGCGCTTCCTAGTGGGCCCGGCGGGTTCTGGGATAAGAAGTGGGCAGAGGGGATGAGGTCTAACAGGAGTGGGGGCGGCCATGAGAAGAAGGGGATGGTGCCTGGGGATTGCTGCTGGACATACAAAAGGCTGACCTCAGTAGGGTTCACGTTTATTGAGAGGAGTGGGATGGTAGGTTGAAGTTAGTGGGGAGAGCCCAGGCCTGACCCAGCCAGCTTGAGAATGGGCTTCAGGGAGGGCGGGGCCTCTCCTCTGACTGGCTCACAATCTCCAAACCAGCTCCCCCAGTAGTGACCGCTCTGCACTCTACGCCTGCCTTCCTGAGGGGCCCCGCCCGCCTCCAGTGTCTGGTCTTCGCTTCCCCTGCCCCAGAAGCCGTGGTAAGGAAAGTCCCCGTTCTCATGACCCATCCGGCCACCCTGACCTCCTAGACAGACTCCCCAGGCCGCTGTGATTTCCTCTGACTTTTCCCAGGCCCTGCCCACCCTTTCCTGCCCTCCGGAGTCTCCTCAGTGACCTTCCTCTTTTGTGCCCCCAGGTCTGGTCTTGGGATGAGGGCTTCCTGACGGCAGGGTCACAGGGTCGGTTCCTGGTGGAGACCTTCCCAGCCCCAGAGGGCCTCGGGGGACAGGGTCCAGGCCTGATCTCTGTGCTACACATTTCGGGGACCCAGGAGTCCGACTTTCACCGGGGCTTCAACTGCAGTGCCCGGAACCGATTGGGTGAGGGAGGCACCCAGGTCAGCCTGGGCCGTAGAGGTGAGATTCTGGACCTGAAGACCCCAAATCTGAGGTTTTCAAACCCTCAAAATGCCACAATTTCCAAACAGAAGACCCTCAAAGGCAGAGCCCTAGAACCTTGGGAGCCTCAAAACTAGGAGTCCCTTGAATCCTGAGACCACCCCCGCCCCCAACAATAATTTCTGTCAAATACAGAATCCTAAACTGAAAGACCTCTCACACTTAGGGACTCCAAAGAAGGCTACCTCCAAATATAGAGAATTGCAAAGTAAAATACCTTCAAACTTTATGACTTCTTAAAGTCAGGGAATCTAAACTTATGAAACCCCAGGTTCATGTGCTGTTAAACCCAGAGACCCCAGGCCAGGGGACTATAAAACTTGGGAATCCCCAGACTTGATGACCTTTGACCAGAGGTTCCCTTACTCAAGCCCTGTTCCCCAGTTCCTGCTCAGTCATCTGCTCAGCCTCCTCAGAAACCCCCTCCCCTTCTTCCCACAGACTTGCTGCCCACTGTGCGGATTGTGGCCGGAGTGGCAGCCATGGCCATGACTCTCCTTATGATCATCACTGGGGTGGCTCTCTGTTGCTGGCGCCACGGCAGGGGTCAGTGTCTGAACCCCACCCCAGACCCCCACACAGGTCCTGTACACTGGCTGCTCTGGCCTTGGGGCTTGTCCCAGTCCTGCCTCTCCAGACCCCCTTTGGGCTTGGCTCCCATTCAAAGCCTGGTTCCCAGCTCAAGCTCTAACTCCATCTCCTCAGGGTCACACCCCTTGCCCTCCTAGGCCAGTGGTCTCTTTGCTTCCCAGCCTTCCAGCCTGATTCGCCCCAGCCCTCTCTCCTCCTGCTCACTGGTCTCCACAAACCGTGACCCAGCCCCATCACTTACCTTTGCCCCCACCTCCAATGTTCCTGGGCTCAGCCTCTTTCTCCAAGCAAAAGAACCTGGTGCGAATCCCAGGGAGCAGTGATGGCTCCAGTTCCAGGGGCCCCGAGGAGGAGGCAGGCAGCAGCAAAGACCAGGTAGGATGTGAGGGTTCCAAGACCTGATGGTACCTCAAAACCAAATAGTAACCAGTTGTGATCCCCATCCCAATCAGGCCCCCCAAACTCAAATAGAGCCCTAGTCCCAACAGTGATCCCCAGATCCAAATGTCTCCCAAATCCAAGTATGCCCCATCCCAATTATTCCCTAGCCCTGTCCCCCTACTCCTTGTTGTTCAGTGTCCAGACCCCAGCTCCCAAGAGCCCTTCGTCCTTCCTTCCTGGCCTCAGATGTTCAACTGAGGGTCTCTGGGGTCTGGCACCCCCTGCAGTGTAGTCTACACTCCCTCTCACTAAGTACTGTACCCCAGGGCCCCATCGTGCACACGGACCACAGTGACCTGGTTCTGGATGAGGAGGGGGCTCTGGAGACCAAGGTGAGTGTTGGGAAAAGAGGGGCTCCCTTCACTGTGTCTCCCAACTCTCTCTCCACTTCTGTTCCCTCCTTTTTCATTCTGGCCCCTAGGTCCCTCTACCACTTATTTTTTTAATATTATCTATTTATTTGGTTGTGTTAAGTCTTAGTTGTGGCATGCAGGATCTTCAATCTTTGCTGCCATATGCAGGATTTTTTTTTAGTTGCGACATGTGAGATCTAGTTCCCTGATCAGGGATCTAACTCTGCACTGGAACTCTGCCTCGGCCTTCTGCATCAGGAACAGGGAGTCTTAGCCCCTGGACCAGCAGGGACATCCCCCTCCACCCATTTCTTGTGCCTCCTGGGCTGTCTCATCCACCTTCACAGTCTCAGTTGGTTTGTCTGCTGACTATGCCCACATATCTGCCCCAGCCTTGGCCTGCATCTTGAGCCCCAGTTCAAGGTTCACTCTGCCTGTGCTTTCCCCATCAGAGGCCCACACCCCACATCAAGCCTCCTAAATGCCTCTCCCTGGTTGCTTCACCCAGGCCCCTTCTGCCTACCAGTTTCCACACTAGCGTCACATTTCCCCAAACTTGTCCGTCCTTTGTTCCCCCAAAAATGGGGCCCCACTGACCCCACTTCCCAGTCCAGAGCCCTTCTCTCTCTCTCTCTACCTAGCAGATGCTGGTCTGTTGGCCTGAAACACTCCTTTCTTCATGTGTGCTAAGTCGTTTCAGTCCTGTCCGACTCTTTGCGACCCAGCTAGGCTGCTCTGTCAATGGGATAATCCAGGCAAGAATGCTGAAATGGATTGCTGTGCCCTCCTCCAAGGGATCTTCCTGACCCGGGGATCGAACCCACATCTCTTATGTCTCCTGCATTGGCAGGCAGGTTCTTTACCTCTAGCGCCACTTGGGAAGCCCCTTTTCTTCACATACCTACCTGGTTCTCTCCGTTATTCCTCTGGTGTCAGTTCAAACATTTCTTCGTTTGTTTTTAAGATTTATTTATTTATTTATTGGCTGTGGTGGGCCTTTTGGTGCTTCCTGCAGGCTTTTCTCTAGTTGCAGTGAGCGGAGGCTACTCTCTAGTTGTGGTGTGTGGGCTTCCCATCTCGGTGGCTCCTTATATTGCAAAGTACGGGCTCTAGGGCACATTGCAACACATGGGTCCAGTTGTTGTGAAGCACGGGCTTGGTTGCTTCATGACACATGGGATCTTCCTGGACCAGGGATCAAACCAGTGTCCCTTGCACTGACAGGCAGATTCTTAACCACTGGACCACCAGGAAAGCCCTCAAACATTTTTTGTGCTGGAAAACTTTTGCTTCTCTCCTCCTAGCCCTGATCATTCTGTTTCACCTGTCACAGCCAGGACCACTGTGATCTAGGCTTCCCCACCACAGTCTGAAGGTTCTCCCATCACTGTTCCAGTCACTCTGCCTGAATCTCCTCCATCACATCCTTGACCCTTCCTGGTTCCGTCTGGTGACTCATCATTTCTCCTTTGACCTGCAATCTCCATGAAGATGGGACTAGGTCTATCCTAGAGAGAGATGTCTCCAGCAGCAGCACATAGAATCAAAGCCTCAGGCTGTTGGGCAAATGCATGAATGGATGTCTTGATCTCCATTTCTCTCTCTTGTTCCCTCTGCATCTCCTTTCCATACCACCATCCCTTGGCAGACCTCTGTCTCTGCCTTTCTCTGTCCATCTCTTTCTGTCCTTTCATCTCTTTACTGTTTTTCTGTCTCACTTTGCCCTTCTACCAGTCTATATGTCTCTGGATTCTCTGCCTGCTCCTCCTTCTATCTTTTCGTCTCTCCCTAGGTCTGGTTCTATCTCAGTGTGTCTCTCTATTCATTTACCCTCATCCCTCTATACCTTCACATACCTTACCAAGTCCCATTTTGTTCCCTCAGGACCCAACCAATGGTTACTACAAGGTCCGAGGAGTCAGTGTGAGCCTGAGCCTTGGAGAAGCCCCCGGAGGAGGTCTTTTCCTACCACCCTCCTCCCCTCTCGGACCTCCGGGAACCCCTACCTTCTATGACTTCAATCCACATCTGGGCATGGTCCCCCCCTGCAGACTGTATAGAGCCCGGGCAGGCTATCTCACCACACCCCATCCTCGAGCTTTTACTAGCTACATCAAACCCACATCCTTTGGACCCCCAGATCTGGCCCCCAGCACTCCTCCCTTCCCATATGCTGCCTTCCCCACGCCCAGCCACCCACGTCTCCAGACTCATGTGTGACATCTCTCCAGCTGAAGAGTCCTGGGATCTTCAACTTGCATAATGGATTGTCCTGATTTCTGAGTAACCAGAACAAACTGGCAACCTACCCTTCCAAAATTGAACCTTGAGGGGAAGGAAAGATCATTACAATTGCCTGGGTCATTGATGTACAGTCAACTCAGCCAAAGGGGATGCCCCGAGTGGAAGCAAGGAGGCCACTGGGCCTGCTTCTTCCTGTGTAAAAAAGAGATTCAAGAGGGCAGATGGGCCCTTTGCAGAGGGATGGGAACAGGGGTGATGGGAGTTAGGGACAGAGAAGGAAATTGCTTCCAAACATTGAAAGAAGAGATTTCAAGATGGCCACCCACATTAAGAAGAAAGGCAACATAAAGCAGATCAAGATACAGGACCTGTCCTTGCTATCCCCAAGGGGTACTTTGCTTCACCCATGGAATTGCTGTCAAAATGGCCATTCATTCTCTGGGAATCCAAGATGGCCACCATCTTGATTCTTTCTTCCTTCCTTAAAGGTCCTGGAAGAACCGGGCCCAAGGAGTAAGGACAGGGTAAGAGCTGTTGTGGTGGTGGGAACTGGGGAAGGAGTGGTGTTGGAATCTGGGAATGAGAATATTTATGTTCAATTAAAAAAAAAAGTTGCAAAGTGAATATCTTAGAAATCCCCTGGCATTATTACTGTCTATCAAGGAAGGGGTACATCGAACCTGCCCCAAGGCCCTTCCTCTTACCCTAGACTACGAAGTGGCTGTAGAAAAAAACATGAGCCAACCCACAGCCCTTTACTATCCATTGAGCACTCATGCAGCAGTCCATGGGGTCGTAAAGAGTCGGACATGACTGAGTGACCACTGAACTGAACTGAGCACTCTAAGCTCTGTTAAGATACATTTAGACAAACAAACATGTGCAGATGCACACACGTGACAGGACTGCCCCAGTCTGCTTGGGGAAGACAATTCTACACTGTATTTTGGGAAGAGAAGGAAGTGAACCCTGAAGGGGAGGCAGCAAAGGAGAGGCTAGGAGTGGGAAAAGAGAACTGTCCTGATCCTCAGAGCAAGAATGGGGGTTGACCCTTATCTTGAGGTGATAGGTACCTGACTCGGCTCATCCTTAAAGAAAGGGTCTGGGGGCTTTGGTTCATGCATCCTTGATCTAGGAATTAAAGGTCTATGACTAGGGCTCCTGGAAAGCAGAGCAGAAGGCCTGGACTCGTTGATCTTAGAGAGAAAGGGCCAAGGGCTTGGTCTCTGGTCCAGAGAGAGAAGGTACCTGGGACCCAGACTCTTGGATCTGAGGGAGAAGAGACTGGGTGTCAACTGCTGTGGGGTTTTGTTTGATTGTTTGTTATTTTAAATCAAGCCATTTTATTGAAGGGTTTCAGAGGAGGGTGGAAAGGCTGGGAGAACAATGAGAGCCGACCTCCTTTTGCTGGCCAGAATCTCCCCAGCTTCACGGTCGTTTAAAGCTCAACTGCTGTGTTCTTGATTGAGGAAATTTTGGAGGCCTAGGACCTCAAGAGGTGACCTCAAAAGGATCTGTGGGTGGGGTAGGGGCTCCTGTGCTGGCGTCCCTGGAAGAGAAGGAAGACGTTTAGTGAGGGTCTGGGACCAAGGGAAAAAACAGGAGGTGACGGTCTTGGAGAACTCAGGATCCACAACTACGAAGCCTGTGACCCAGACCCCCGGGTAGGCCCTTCCATAGGTGGGACGCCTGGAGTCCCCCACAAGGGGGCGGAGGCCTGGCGCAGGCTCTCACCGGGGGCTTCCAGGCTGCTCAGCTGTGCGCAAAGCTGCCACGCTATTGTCCTGGCCGGGAAGGCGGGGCCGGCGCGGGGCGGGGCTGGCGGCGCCGGCGCAGCTCGGGGGCGTCGGCGGAGGAGGCGGCGGCCGTGGCGCTGGGAGCTCCTGTCACCGCTGGGGCCCGGCCGGGCGGGAGTGCTGGAGACGTGAGGGCGCGAGGGCCCGGACATGGGGCCCTCCAGCCCCGCCGCTCGTGGTCTGGGCCCGCTGCTGCGGTTGCTGCCACTGTTGCTGCTGCTTCTGCGCGTGCAGCTCGCCGAAGGGAACCTGGCCGGTGGGAGCCCCAGCGCGGCCGAGGTGAGGCCCGGCCGAGCCCTAGCGGGTGGGGGAACGGGCGGGACCGGGCCTCTGGACCCCGGGGCGGATAGGTGCGAAGCAGAAAGCGCAGTCTTTTCAACCAGGTGGCCAGCCCCCAGGGGCCCCTAATAGCGCTAGGCGTTCAGAAACCCCTAAGTCCAGGCCCCAGCGTCGTCCCGAAGTCTAGCCCCTTCAGACCCTCTCGACCTAGGTGACTCAGCCCCAGCCCCTGCCCATCTGAATAGGACCCGCCGGGCAGCAAGGCACCTAGAGCCAATAATCTGGGCCCCTTTTATCCTCGGGACCCATATGAAGACTCCCGCAAGGCTCCCAGAACCCAGGAACCTCCAGCCACCGCCCCCCCAAACCCAGGATATAGCTCTCCATCGCCCAAGGACTGAGTGTCCAGGCCTGAAGGGCCCTGAAGCCAGGCCTTGTGGTCTTTCCACTCGAGAATGCGAGCGTGAGCTAGGGACGGAGGGAGGAGGGGCCAGAACGCCTGGGTTCTGGCCTCCTCCCCCGCCATTCAAGTTTAACCCCTTCGAGCTCCAGTGCGGCTGCGCTGGGGTGAGGGCGGGGCTTGTCTCCGCGGCAACAAGGCCGTGAGAATCCCTGGAGACCCCGAGTTGCCATAGCAACGGCAGAGCTGGGGCGGCCCCCGGCCCAGTGGGAGCTGTTACCCAGGGAACCGAACCTCCACAGAGGCGGGTGCGCGGTGCTTGATGGAGGGGGCTGGTGCTGGGGGTGTGACCATCTGGGTCCTAGGGAGCAAAGGACCGGGGGACTCACATGTCAGCGTCCCCCGTGCCCTCGCTGACCCCTCCGCCCCCACCCCCAGGCCCCAGGGTCTGCCCAGGTGGCTGGACTATGCGGGCGCCCAACCCTTCACCGGGACCTGCGCACCGGCCGCTGGGAACCAGACCCACAGCTCTCACGACGCTGTCTCCGGGACCCGCAGCGCGCGCTGGAGTACTGCAGACAGGTAGGCGGGACCGACTGAGAGGGGCGTGGCCAGCAAAAAAGCGGGTCCGAGTTGGGACCAGGTTGCCCTTAAGACGCTAGCCGTGCAAAGGCAAGGTCCGGGGAAATGAGGGGTTCAAGAAGGCATGGGAAACTAGGGGACATGGCCAACAAAGAGGCAAAGTAAGGATAGGACAGGACCTGGTTTTGAGAAACTAGGTCAAGAAAAGAGAAGAACCGTGCAAACACGGCCAGCTGAGGACAGTGTCCAGTGATGAGATGGAATTTAACAATGTGGTGGACTCTTTAAAGAGCAGGTGTAGGTGGGCGTGGCAAGTAAGAGGCGGGGCTAAGACAAAAAGACCTTGTGGACTCGAGTGACTGGGAAAGGGGTGAAACCCAATGGGAGAGTGGAAACCTAGGAGGTGTGGCTATGAAAAAGCAGGTCTAACACAAAGAGAAAGGATCCTGAGAGGCCAGAGGCGAGGCTTAGAGAAGGGTGGAATCTATGGGGAGATGAACTTGATTGGGGGAAGGGGCAGAAGCGACTAGAAAAGAGGTGGGCTTAAAGGGAGAGCTTTGGGGTAATGGAGGGAGCTTCATAAAGAAACCCGACAGGCAAAGGGGCGGAGCCTAAGGATGGAAGGGAGCGGTACTAAGGGGCGTGGCCAATGGCTTGTGGGGCTTAGATATCTTTTAAGTCCTGTTCTAACGGGTCTAGGGAAGAGTGGGTCTTTCGAATACTAGAGTCTTGAAAAGGGACACGCCAGCGCAGGAGTGCACCTGGTAGGGGCGAGGCAGAGGGCTGATCGCCCCGACTTGGTGCCCCCAGATGTACCCGGAGCTGCAGATTGCCCGTGTGGAGCAGGCGACGCAGGCCATCCCCATGGAACAATGGTGCGGAGGTGCCCGGGGTGGCCACTGTGCCCATCCCCACCACCAAGTTGTGCCTTTCCACTGCCTGCGTGAGTCACAGGCCGGGGGGTTGGGGAACGGAAGATGGGGGGTTGGGTGGTAGTCTCCAAGGGATGAGAGTCTGGCCCTGGTCTTGGGCTCGCATTAGGGAGCTAGGTGCCTGAGTCCACAGTGTGACAGAAGCCTCTGAGGGTAAAAGATCTGAATTCTGGGGAGGGGGGAAGTGGGTAGGGCTAGTGGCTTTGGGAGTGTCTCACACCGATGCTCCCCCCCCCCCCCCCCCCCCCCCCCCCCCCGCCATTTTCCAGCCGGTGAATTCGTGAGCGAGGCCCTGCTGGTGCCTGAAGGCTGCCGGTTCTTGCACCAGGAGCGCATGGACCAGTGTGAGAGTTCAACCCGGAGGCAGCAGGAAGCACAGGAAGTAAGGACCCAGCCCCTCATCCTCCCACCCCTCCTGGAGAACCCAGGATTCCAATCCTTTAACACCCTCCTCCTCCACAACCCGAGTCTGAGCCTCAGCCCCCTCTCCCCTGTGGGACAGAACCGGGAATCCAGGCTCCAAGCCCCATCAGCTCCTAAGACTCAGGCATCCAGGCTCCCCCTCCACCCTTCCTTACCCCCCAGACCTGGTATCTATGCCCACTCTTCCCACAGGCCTGCAGCTCCCAGGGCCTCATCCTGCATGGCTCAGGCATGCTTTTGCCCTGTGGCGCAGATCGGTTCCGAGGTGTGGAATATGTGTGCTGCCCACCTCCAGCGACCACCAACCCTTCTGGGACAGCAGTCGGGTGAGTGATAGGGAACCCTCCAGGCCCAACCCTCCAGGCTCCTGAGGCAGGAGATGGAAGCCTGGGGACCTAGGCCCAGGTTCTTATTTCCTTGGGTCTTCTGCTCCCTCAGTGATCCCTCCACCCGGTCCTGGCCCCCGGGAAGCAGAGTTGAGAGGGGCGATGACGAGGAAGAGGAGGAATCCTTCCTGCAGCCAGTAGATGATTACTTTGTGGAGCCCCCACGAGCTGACGAGGAGGAGGAGGAGGAGAGAGTCCCACCCTCAAGCTCCCAGACCCCTGCAGGGGTCAGCAAAGGTGAAGCCATCTCTAAACCCCACCCTCTCCACCCTAGAAGGAAGATGATTTAAGAGAGTTTTGGTGTAGGGGCATTTGAGGAGGGACCTACTGGGGAGAAGCCCTGTGGGGGGAAATAGGAGGGATGGGAATGGCTTTGGATAAAGTAGAGGTGGAAGAGCCACCCTGTGAGGAATGCAAAGGGTAAGGGTGGTTTGGGGGTACCCAGAATTGGTATGTCTGAAGGATTATTTGGAGGAAAACTTGAAGGATAGTGTAATAGATTCCTAAGCTTTGCAAGAACAGGTCCAATTCAGAACCACATCTCGTGTGATGCCAGGCAGCAGCTATGGTTGAAGTGAACACACGGGGGTCTCCACTGCACTCTAGGAAATGCAGTTCTCTAAGAAGGGAAGCTGACCTGGAGTAGGGATTCAGGCTGACTCCTGGATTCCTGGCCTTGCAGTGACTCCCACCCCGAGGCCCACAGATGGTGTGGACGTGTACTTTGGCATGCCTGGAGAAATCAGTGAGCATGAAGGCTTCCTGAGGGCCAAGATGGACCTGGAGGAGCGCAGGATGCGCCAGATTAATGAGGTGATGGTACTCGGGGCCCCAGGATCCCCCATAACACAGAGCTCCCTAATTACCAGGAAGTTGCTCGGGGACACATTGAGACTACCTCTCAAGACTCCCCAAACCTCCATCATCCCCCAGCCCTCAACCCGCCCCTAAGATGACCAGGGATCCCCAAGCCACCTAGAGTCCCACTGAGACACCACCAGATTCCATGGCAACTCTGATGCATGGTACTCTTCCACTTTAAATTCCTTCTGAATCCTCTCTCTCTTGGCGATCCAAGAGGCCGTGGGACTTAAGGGATCTGGAGACTCTGAAGAAGAATGGGATGTGGGGACTTACGGGATACAGCAGAGGGACTTCTAGGATCCTGAAGCTCCCCTTGTCCCCAGGTGATGCGTGAGTGGGCCATGGCTGACAACCAGTCCAAGAACCTGCCTAAAGCCGACAGACAGGCCCTGAATGAGGTAGGACAGCCTCCAGAGTGTCCTACTTGGGTACTTGGGCGTAATGGGCTTCAGCCTGGCTCAGGCTTTTTCTGGCCTCATCCAGTTTCACCCCTTCCTACTGATATGGGCTTCTCCTGGCCCCACCCCTACACTTGGCTCCGCCCCTCTTGGCCTACATCCAATCTGACTTTGCTTTCCTCTTCTTCCTCCTCCCACTGGCCATATTCTACCCAGTCTTAACTTGATCCTAACTTCTGAGGGCTGGCTCTGGAGGCCTCTCCCAAGCCCGGGCCCTGCAGACACAGCCAGGTCCTTTTCAGCCCCTCTTTGATGCTCAGCCCTGCCCCCTCCCCTGACTCTGGTCCTGACCCTCTCATTTCACTTGTACCCAATCCCTCCTTAGTAGACCCAGCCTCATCACTCTCCTACCCACCTCTCTCAGCCTCACCTTGGCACAACCCTACCCTGTGTAGACCCGGCTCAGCTTAGCCCCATTCCCTGACTCCTGCTCCCGTTCTACTCAGGTTTATTTAGTTACAGCCTGTCTCCAGTGGGCCCTGCCCAGGCCTAAGCCCCACCTTTCCTGCAATACTTGGTCCCTTTCGGCTTAACACGGGCCAGCTCTGTTCCTACACTCTTCCTACCCATATAGTGGACATCTTCATCCGGGCTCCCAGTAGAGCTGGTTCTGCCCCTACTCTACCCAGCCACTCCAGCCAGTCTCCTGTCTTCTAGTCCCAGCGCAGCTCGACTCTGCCCAGGCCTGGATCCATGGCACTCCACCCCACTTATGGTCCAATAGCCCTCCCTTTCCAGACCCCCTCTGACCTGGGTTTCATCCGGCTATGCCTCTCTCCTGACCCTGTGCCCACCCCCTCGCCAGCACTTCCAGTCCATCCTGCAGACCCTGGAGGAGCAGGTGTCGGGTGAGCGACAGCGCCTGGTGGAGACCCACGCCACCCGAGTCATCGCCCTGATCAATGACCAGCGCCGGGCCGCCTTGGAAGGTTTCTTGGCAGCGCTGCAGGGGGATCCGCCTCAGGTACGGGAACCGCGGCGGGGGCGGAGGGTGGAGAGGGCTGGGACAGGCCTGGGCAGCCTCCCTCCCTTCCACAGCCAGAGCGGGTCCTGCTGGCCCTGCGGCGCTACCTGCGAGCCGAGCAGAAGGAGCAGAGGCACACACTGAGGCACTACCAGCATGTGGCTGCCGTGGACCCCGAGAAGGCCCAGCAGATGCGCTTCCAGGTGCTCAGTTCTTCCAGCTCCCAAATACTCTGCCATCCCTCGGACCTTGGTCTCTTGGACCCCCATCCCTCAGATGCTGCTCTTGCCCCTCAGATCCTCTGTCTTTTATAGCAATTCATTTTTGAATCTATTTCTTTTGGGCTGAGCTGGGTCTTTGTTACTGTGCAAGGGCTTTCTCTAGTTGTGGCAAGTGGGGGTCACTCTTCTTTGTGGTGCTCGGGCTTCTCACGGCAGTGGTTTCTTTTGCTGTGGAGCACAGGCTCTAGGCGTACAGGCTTCAGTAATTATAGCAGGGGGTTCTGTAGTTGTGATGCACCAGCCCAGCTGCCTCATGGCATGTGGGATCTTCCCGGACCAGGGATCGAACCTGTGTCCTCTGCATGGGCAGGTGGATTCTTAACCACTGGGCCACCAGGAAGTCCCTCAGACCCTCTGTCTGCCCCCTTGGACCGCCTTCGTCTCCCTGGATCCCCCCTTCTGTGCCTGGGACCCGTTCTAACCCCTCAGATCCCTACTTGCTGACCCTGGAACACTGCCTCCATCACCCCATGTGCTTCTGACCCCTTTCTTGTTCTTGAATTCCCACTTCCTATCCTTTGGATTCTTATTTCCTGTCCTAGAATCCCCCTCTTATGCCTGGAACCCTGTTCCTGTCCCTCAATGCTGCTTGTTCCCTAACTCTGCTTGTTTCTCCCTGAAATCCTTGTTCAGTGCCTTTAGATCCTAATTCTTATCTTTTGGATGCTCTCTTCCTGTCCAAGAATACTGATTCTGTGCTCTTGAGCTCCAAGCTCTGCCCTTGAGCCACATCATTTCTAACTTTTTTTTTAAACAATCTATATTTATTTATTTTTAATTTTTGACCACACCCTGTAGCACATGGGGTCTTGTTTCCTAACCAGGGATCAAACCCACATCTCCTGCATTGGAAGGCAGAGTTTAATCACTGGACCACCAGGGAAGTCCCCACATGACTCTCCAATTCTACTTCCTTCTCCAGAACCCCCTCAAACCTTGCTTCCTACTCTTCAGACCCTACTTTCTACCTCTCCCCCGACTCATCTCCACTTCCTATCTTCTATACCATAGTCCCTGTACCCTAGACTTACCTGGCCTCCTGTGCCCAACTTTTCCTAGCAGCTACTCCTTTTCCTTCTGCCTTACTTTGGTTCCCAAGATTCTCACATCCTGTCTCCTGTACATCTTTTCCTTTTCATTGTATTTTGCTTCTCCGCCTTCAGTTTCCTGCCCTCCATGGCCCAATTCCTGGCCCCTGTGCCCTCCTTCCTGTCCACTGTAGATGCTACTATTCCTGGGACCCTCCTGACCTTCCTCCTTCACCCTGCCTCGGTTTCCCCTTCTGTAGCCCATGCGGCTCAGTTCATCCCTCACACTCATTCCCCAACAGGTGCAGACCCACCTTCAAGTAATTGAGGAAAGGATGAATCAGAGCCTGGGGCTGCTTGACCAGAACCCCCGCCTGGCTCAGGAGTTGCGGCCCCAGATCCGTGAGTGCCCGACCATGACCCCCCAACCTTTGACTCCTCTGCCATTTCAGTTATCTATTCCTATGTAACAACCCCCTCCCCTCACCACCCAACACACACACACACGCAAACTTAGTGGCTTAAGTCAATCATTTTCACTGCTCATGATTCTGGCATCTGGGTTGTGCTGGGTGCTTCTTCTGCGGGTCTTGTCAGTAGACAAGCGTATAGCTACCTTGGGCTAGCAGGTCAGCTAGGGGCTGGAACTCTGGCACAAATGAGCCTCTCTCCCTTCAGAGAGGCCTCTCTTCTTCATGGAACCCCTCCATGCAGTCTCTCCAGCAAGGCACGTGGACTTCCGTGGTGGTTCAAGCTCCCCAAAGCACCGAAGTAGAAACAGCCAGGTCTTCTTAAGACCTGGGCCCACTTGGTTAAAGCAAGTCACAAACCCTACCCAGATTTACACTGTGGGATCTATTCAAAAGCATGAATATCAGGAACTGTAACTACCCCCCCCCCCCCAGAGCTCCCAGATCTATTGTAATTTCCTCTTGGATGTTGCATGCTTAACCCTAATTCTCCTGCTCTGTAAGGGGGCCATTCTCTTATTTATTTATTTGGCTACACCCTGTCTTAGTTGTGGCATGTGGGCTCTTAGTTGCAGCATGTGGATTCTAGTTCTCTGATCAGGGATGGAAACTGGACCTCTACATTGGGAGTGTAGAGTCTTAGCCACTGAACCACCAGGGAAGTCCTGAGGAGGCCATTCTCTTGAACTTCCATCTCCCTCCTCCAACATTCTGCTCCCTACTCTCCCACATCTCACGTATGGCTCCCCCCAATCATGCTATTGTTAGGGTGCCATTCATTCACCCTAACAGGCACCATCATGTTTTGTGGATCCCTGTACTCATGAAATCACCCCCTTTCTGCATGTTACACTCAGAGGAACTCCTCCACTCTGAACACCTGGGCCTCAATGAACTAGAAGCCCCTGCCCCAGGGGGCAGCAGTGAGGACAAGAGTGGGCTACAGCCCCTGGATTCCAAGGATGGTGAGTTAACCCAAGCATACATAATCCCAGGCTTTGGGGGACAGGCCCTCAACTTCAATTCTAATCCCCTAAAGTCTGGAGGTGTCTCAGCCACCGGGTGAGCAATAGAGGGTGGGAAGGAATGTCTGGGGTTGTGGAGGCCTCTGGAGGGTCCTAGATCCTCCCTCCTCAGCCCCCGGGAGGGGGTGTCCCCACACTTTCTTCAGTGATGCTCTCCTCTCTTCACGGTTCCACCTGTCTTGTCTCCTCTGGCTGCCAGCAGACACCCCCATGGCCCTTCCCAAAGGTGAGTAGCTCACAAAGTAGCCCCTGGTCATCACATCCTTCTGAATCCTTGAGCCCAGAGTGGAAAAGGGCCCACACACTGGGAACCCCAGGCCTCCTGGGGTGGGGTCTGGTGCCCCCCGACCCTTCCTCAGGCGGGGGTATCACCATTCTGGACTCTCAGGAATGAGATAGGATTTGGGGGTTAGGGTCCACAGAACAAGATGCCGCGTCCTCTGGGAAAGACAAGATGACCCCCCTGGAGCAGTACGAACGGAAGGTAAGCCAGTCAGACCTGTGGGTCCCTGAGGCAGGGCGGGAGGGGGCTGGACTCTTAGGTCTGCAGGGGGAGCACGTGGGGGGCTTGGATTCCTTGGTCTTGGAGGGAAGAAGGGCCTGAGGACATGGACTTCAGGGTCCTAGGGGAGAAGAGGGCTGGGGGATGCCCTCCTGGGCCAGGGGAGGAGGGGGCTGGAGCCGACTCCTGACACCTCCTACTCCCCCAGGTGAATGTGTCCGTTCCAAGGGGCTTTCCTTTCCACTCATCGGAGATTCAGAGGGATGAGCTGGTAAGAGGAGGAATATTCAGGGTACTTAGGGGGGGAGGTCAAGAGGTCAGTGGCTAGACTGTGACTCCCGAAGCCACACAGGGCCCTGGTCAGCCTCAGAGATGGCCCCGGCGTCCTCTCCCACTGCAGGCCCCAGCTGGCACAGGCGTGTCCCGAGAGGCTGTGTCCGGTCTGCTGATCATGGGAGCCGGCGGGGGCTCCCTCATCATCCTCTCCCTGCTGCTCTTGCGCCGGAAGAAGCCCTATGGGGCCATCAGCCACGGAGTGGTGGAGGTAAGGGACACAAAGACCTGGGGTGGGGAGGAGCCCCGGAGCCCGGGAGATCTGTGGTTGGATCCCCACGGCCCACTCCCCACCCCTGCCCCCGTTGCAGGTGGACCCCATGCTGACCCTGGAGGAGCAGCAGCTCCGCGAACTGCAGCGTCACGGCTATGAGAACCCCACCTACCGCTTCCTGGAGGAACGACCCTGAACCAACTCCCTTCACCCCTTCAGCTGAGCCCAGACCTTCCCTCTTCCTGGAACCCCTGAACCCTAACTTCCAGCCTGGGGGAGAGGGTGAAAAAGTTCATTTCAGACCCTTTGTGAGGGAGCTGGAAATTCTTATTTCCCCTTTCCAATTCCAAATTCCATCCCTAAGAAATCCCTGGGTATTCCCAGCTGCCGTCCCCGCCTCCTTGAGACCTCCTCACTTTAATTTATTTTGTACGTTAATTTATTGTCCTTAAGGTGACCAGCAGCTTGGTCCCAGCGTCTGTTGTTCCCTGGAATTCATCCTCCCATGTGTCCTCCACTAATATCCCAATAAAGTCCTCTTCCCCACCAGGCCATCCTCTGTCTGTCTGGGGGAATCAGGGTGTAATCAGTTCTGGACATTGGTGCGCAACCCCACCCAGACCTCCTTCACATTCTTAAAAACTGTGTGTGCTCAGTCGCTTAGTTGTGTTGGACTCTTTGCAACCCCATGGACTGTAGCCTGCCAGGCTCCTCTGTCCATGGGATTTTTTAGGCAAGAATAGTGGAATGGGTAGCCATTTCCTCCTCCAGAGGACCTTCCCAACCCAGGGATGGAACCTGCCTCTCCTGTGTCTCCTGCATTGGCAGGCGGATTCATTACCACCCCGGTGGATCTTTAAATTTGGGCGGGACCTTGAAAGGGGGCGGGGTCCAGAGATCTAGGATAGGCTCTCCCGCCCACCAGGAGCTTTCCGTGGTACTGAACGGACTGCCCCTTCTACGCCAGTATCAGCTAGTTTTCAGGCTGAACTCCAAGGAGACTTTGCAAATTTCCCCTGCCTTCTACTCATACACAGTCACATACAGCATCCATCCCTGGCCTGTGAGCTCAATGAGGGACAGGGAATCTTGAGCCGTACTTCCCATTCCTGAGTCTTCATCCCTTCTTGGGGAGGCGATAGGAGTCCCCCTGGCGTGTGGAAATTCAACCACGTGTCCCAGTAAGGGTTATGTGTTGCCTGCAAGTGCATCCCATTTTGTGACATGCCAGAGCTATCCCTCTATACATTACTTGTTTCAAGAGGGTTGTTAGGATTAAAAGGAGTAATATTTGTTGAGACATTGGAATTGTGCCTGGCATTTTGTAAGTATTTGTTGAATAAATTCTAAAATGACATGGGAGCAAACTCATGCCTGTGTCAGGCTGATCCAAGGGCTTTACATGCACTGGCACACTTAGTCACCCCATGAAGTAGGTACTACAACTATCCTCATTAATAGATTAGGAAATGGAGGCAAAGAGACGTTCATCACATTCTCAAGGTCGCCATCTAGGAAGCGTTGCAGCTAGAAATCCAACCCAGGAAACCTGGCTCCAGTGCCCACACTCGGCCATTTTGCTAACCCCCTGGCTAATAATCCATGGATGTCCCATATGGTGTTCAGGTTGCTCTCTGCAACATTTCAAGTGTACATTCATCTCCTAGACATTGCAGATCGCATTTTTACCAGAGCTTCCCAGCAGATGGCAGTAATGTGCTGTGTCCCAATATTAGGATAGCACAATTTTCTGACAGACCGCTAACGGAGGGAGCAGTTTTTCTATTTTTCCCAAAGGACCAATGAGCTCACCGTGGTGAGCTCTACATAATATATACGTACAAATATAGGTCATGTATATTAAATATAGACATGATAAGCATTGGGAGAAAGATGTCTACATGATGCAAGTTGGATACAATGTTACAGTTTTATTAAGAACGCAGTTTCTGGGACTTCCCTAGTGGCCCAGTAGTTAAAACACCCCACTTCCACTTCAGGGGGCACGGGTTTGATCCCCGGTTGAAAAACTAAGATCCCACATTCCTTGCAGTGTGATCAAAAAAGAACCCAGTTAGAAACATCATTCTGATCTGGTTTCAACATCAGGTTAGAAATCTATAACTAGCACTACAAGCAGGGGAAAACTTGCCTTTCTATTTTCACAGCCAAGGGTGATTAACAGGCTAAAAATGGCTAAGGAGCTCTGAGCAGGTGGGATAGAAAATGAAAGGCCATTTTGCTCAATATGTTCAATACATGATTCCTTAAGAATATTTGCATTTTAATGACTATACTTAGAGTAATTAGTTTAAAAACACTGTTTTATTGAAATTCCAGCAGGAAAAATAACTTTACTATTGCTTATTTGATGCTCCTGTGCCCCTTAAGCCACTCTATTTTCCCATTGAAAGCAATTTGATTCTTTTAGTAAAGCAGTTTTCTTAGAGATATGTTGGGCTTCCCAGGTGGCTCAGTGGTAAAGAATCCGCCTGCCAATGCAGGAGACTCAAGAGAGGTGGGTTCAGTTCTTGGGTCAGAAAGATTCCCTGGAGAAGAAAATGGCAACACCCGCTCCAGTATCCTTGCCTGGAAAATTCCATGGATGGAGGAACCTGGTGGGCCAGAGTCCATAGGGTCGCAGTCAGACACAACAGAGCGCACACAAACACACATACAGACATGTTATCATGTTAGTGGTGTCTGTGTGTGTGGATGTGTGTGTTTTGATACATGTTGGGATACATATATGTCAACAGAATCTAAGATGCTATCAAAAATAAATACCATTATTTTGTATACCACAAAGGAAAAATATGCTGACATTAAACTAGGTCACATAATTGACTGTAAGATAAATTCCTATTAAGTTCTTCCTAGAACTGATGAAATATGACATATTTCTATGAATTTTTCGTGGGTCAGCTGCCAGGATGTGAGTACACACAGAGGAGCACATAAATGCTGGTCCAAGGCAGCTGATGTGGGAGACTGGTGCTGGCACCACCAATGACCCCACCTCCCAGTCTTGTCCTTGGGTAGTACCCTCCTCCCCACAGATTCTGGGCTTGGCCACATGACGGACTTTGACCAGTGTGGTGTCAGCAAGCATGATGTGAGCAGGGGCTTGTTCTCTTGGAGCTATCCTGTGAAGGGATCCTCCCACCCTCCTGGAGGGACCAGAGAGGGATGCTCGGTTCACTCTCAGGGGTTTCAGCCATCTTGACCAAGCTCTCAGATATCTGAGTGCCATTGTCCAGCCCAAGCAGGCCTCCAGCTTACTGCAGCCACACGAATGACCAAAGACAGCAGAACTGCCCAGCTCAGCCCAGCCCAGACTGCAAATTCATGGCCAAAAAAAGTGGTGGTTGTTTTAAGCCTTAGGTCTTGGGGTAGAGATACTGGCCCACACCCTCAAGTGTGCCTGGTTTGCTGTCCGTGAGAGGCTCCAAGCAGTGGGGACTAACATGGGTCAGAGGGCTTTCTGGAGGGATGAGATTGGAATGGAGGCCAGAGCAGAGGCTGTGGGGCAGATATGAGAAGGGGACATTGTGGAGGCCTTCTGTCTTTAGTTAACGTTTCTCCAGAAGCAGAGGCTGAGGCAAGGATATGAGGACATGATTACCTGGAAGGGCTGGAAAACACTGGTTGGGAAGCAGGAAGTGACACAGAAAAGGGAAAAAGCTGCCACAAAAGGGCAGGTTAGCAAGCCAGGACCACTGGGTAGAGAACTGGAGGCTCATTCCGTCAGGGAACTTTGAGAGCCTGTGCAGAATACACACAGTCATCCCCACTGAGGGGGTGGGCCTGGAGCATTTACACACTATCTCCCTTCAGTCAGTCACTGGTTGAGGGCTACTGGAGGTGGGAAGAGGCAAAGTGGGCACCAGGGGTTCTGAGAAGGCCCACAGGCAAAGATTCACGTGCTGGCCCTGGCAGTCAGACCACCAGGTGTTGAGTGGGGAGGGTGACAGGATATGGACTTGGCCCCCCGCCACGGTGTCTGCTACAGTATACCCCCCAGACACGTTCACCCAAACACAGCTCCTCAGTCGCTTCCCTGCACCAAGGATGAGCGATTAGATAGTAACAGTTCCAGTCCAGGTTGAGTTTAATCAGGAGTTTCAGAGAGGGGAGGGGATTCACTGGAAATATCGAGGTCTGGGACAGGGGCCTGGTTGAGTCGACTTAAAAAGGCCTAGGGGACTCTAACTTAGGAGAGTCCTTCCTATGTCTCAGGGTTAGGGACCTGAAGGGGTTGGGTCCCAGGGAGGTCAGTGGGTCATCTTGGAGCTCTACTGGGATGGTACCAGAAGCTGTTTTGGGGGATACTCCAAGTACCATGTAAGGGAGTTATATCTGGGGTTCCAGATGTAAAGAGCTGAGTTAGCGGAGGGGACCCTGAAAGATCCTGCGGGGGAAAGGGTTGGGGGGGTCTAGGGTGTTTCACAGAAACAATCAAGGGGCCTCGATTTCACAGAAATCATCAAGGGGGCTCCTTGTGGGTGGGGGAGGGGTATCATACTGCCCCAAATATTGGGGACTGTTTACCCCCTAGCAGCCATTTTGGGGTTTTAATGTAAGACCCCAAAGGCTGGACATTGTCCACATACATTATCACGAATTTGCAACATTAGCATACGCTGGTTGTCCCACAGGACGGTGGGGACTGGAAAATCAGTCCAGGTTCTGGGTTTGCGTCCTAAGAGGACAGGCCTGGGGGTGCCACTCGGCTCCTCTTCAAAAGCTGCCGGAGCTGTAAACAAAACAAGACAGGGGAGAAGTTTGAGAGGCTGCAGGGAGAGATGGGGCAGGCGCACCCTGTGAAGCTGGGGGTCAGAGAGAAATGAGTCAAGTCAGATGGGTTTGAAGGTCAAACGTGTGGGAATGGGGGTTAAGCCTCGTGCACACAATGAATCAAGGCTCCTGAGCAAAGGTGTTGCTGGCTGAGAGATCCCACCTTGGGATTAGCACTGAGGACTGGGAGTCCAAAGGGAGAAGCTAGGAGTCAAGAGTCACATTTGAGGGTCAGAAGTCCCACTCTGAGGTCAGGACTAAAAGTCAGGGGGCTGGAGGTTATCCTGGGGATCAAAGGTCACACCTTAAGGTCAGGATTCAGGGTTAAAAGTAGAGGTCATACTCTGAGGTCAGGGTTTAAATAGAGATTAGGAGGAGTCACCTTATCAGGCAAGGGAGCAGACACTGAGGTCCAAGGTCACTCTTGTTTTTTTGGCTGTGCTGCATGACATGTGGGATCTTAGTTCCCAGACCAGTAATCAAACCCAAGCCCCTTGCAGTGGAAGTGGGAAGTATTAACCACTGGACTGCCAGTGAAGTCCCTCAAGGTCACATTTTGAAGTCAAGGTCGGAGAAGGGTCAAGGTCACCTTCTGACACCACAAGTCACCCTCTAAAGTCAGGAATGGACGGGGTCAGAGGTTCACCCTGCAGTAAGGGCTGGCTCAGTGCTCACCCCCTCAGGGCCCGGCCCAGGCCGTAGCAGGTGGACAGGCTGCTCGTTCTCCAGGTTGCGCAGTGTTGGATCCGCTCCAGCTGCCAGCAGGCGCCGCACAATGGCCTCCTGGGCCGGCCCAGGGGGCAGGGCGGCCGCCATGTGGAGGGCGGTGTTCCCATGGGCCTGGAGACAGTGAGGGGAGGACTGCTAAGGACGCAGACTCAGCTGGCCTGGGCTCTCTACCTCACACTCTCTATACTACCATGTTCATGTCCCACATGTCCCCTCTCACGTCCCAGAGCCCTGCTCCACACCACATTCCACACAGCCCTCTGTCTGTGCACACCACGTGCCCCCGGTCTAGGTCCACATCCTATACATCGTCCCCTCCACAGCCACAGCCACAAGACCCCCAGCATCCAGCTGCCCATCTCTGCCACACCTCACCTAATCTGCACATTCCAGCCCAGGCCCCTACCTTCATGTTGACAAAGGCCCGCAGGTCTCCCCGGGGCAGTGCCAGGAGCAGCTGAACCAGGGTCGGGTTGGCGGCCTGCACAGCCAAGTGCAAAACAGTCTTGTTGCTCTTGATCTCCTGTGGAGAGGGGAACGGCAGAAGTCAGGCCAGTCCTCATACCCAGGCCTCCAACCATGGAGCCCAAAAGCCTTTAGAGACTCTGTTCCTCTTTTGCAAGCACCCATATGTGCATTATACAGGTGCATGCACTGTGCACTCTACAAGAATACCAGATTTAAGGGGGTGCCATTCAGATCATGGAGCAGTGGTAAAGACTTTGCCTACCAATGCAGAAGACACAAGAGACATGGTTTCGATCCCTGGGTTGGGAAGATCCCCTGGAGGAGGAAATGGCAACCCACTCTAGTATTCTTGCCGGGAAAATCCCACGGACAGATGAGCCTTGCGGGCTATAGTCCGTAGGCTTGTAAAGAGTCGGACACAACTGAGAAATTGAGTGAACACGAGCACATATTCAGATCATAAGCACCACTGAACTGTATATTCATTAAGACAGTTTTCCAGCCCAGGTATCATTGAGAAAAAAACTCCTTTTCTAGTCCTCCAAAGGAGCTCTCTGGATCTCTGGACTAGCAGCTGCCCTGGCCAGCCCACATTCTACTGAACACAATAAAATGCACCCACATCCCACATGGACTATTTTATCTACAAGGATGGGAACTGAGAAGCATTTATCAGTGGACTACCTAAGCCTATATCTACTTCCATACAGAGTAGCTCTCTTCACATTTTGAAGCAAATAAAGACATTTTCCACAATGAAACTTTATTATGTGCCTTCAAAGAATCCCTAATGATAATAAACATGAAAAATTGTGTGTTTAGACATGGAAAACAAACTTATACTTGCTTAAAGGGAAAACAGGGTGGGGGAGGATAAATTAGGAGTTTGGGATTAGCGGAAACAAACTACTGCATATAAAATAGACAAACAAGGTCCTACTGTGTAGCACAGGGAACTAGACTTAATATCCTGTAATAAACCATAATGGAAAAGAATATGAAATAGAATATGTATATATATGTACAAATAAATCACTTTGCTGTATACCTGAAACTAACACAATGTTGTAAATCAATTATACTTCAATAAAAATTTTTTTAAAAAGGGAAAAAAAGGACATATCATTGCAATGTGTGGGCTTTATTTGGATCATAGTTTTTTGGGGTTTTTTTAAATAAAAAAAATAAACGTATGTTACTGTGCTTGCATGCTCAGTCACTAAGTTGTGTCCGACTCTTTGTGACCCCACGGACTACAGCCTGCCAGGCTCCTTTGTGCCTGGGATTTTCCAGGCAAGAATACTGGAGTGGATTGCTATATCCTTCTTGAGGGGATCTTCCCGACCCAGGATCGAACCCTCGTCTCCTGCTCGGCAGGGGATTCTCTACTGCTATGCCACCTGGGAAGCCCGTATGTTACTTTAGAGCCAAACAAAAATTTGAACACAAGATATTTGCTCTTATGAGATTGTTAATTTTTTTAAGGTGGAATAATGGTACTGAGGTTAAAAAGAATTCTTATCTTTTAAGACAAATTTTATGGGTATAATTTTACCCATAAAATTATAAGCTTGGATTTACTTAAAAGTAATACAGGGAAGTGGGGAAGTGATAACCCAGCAACTCATAGCTGGTTATTTATGTTGGGTAGGTGGAGTTTATTATATCAACATTATTTTCTGTACTTTATCTGTGTTCAAAGTTCTTAAAACAAAAAAATTCCAAAACAATGAGTGGATGTGTAATTCCTTCAGCCAGCCTTTGAAGGAGCTACTGGCAGGAAGGAGGAGAATATATGTATTAAGAGCTAGATTCTAGGGTCAGGCCACCTGGGCTTGAATCCCCTCTGACACTTTCAAGGTACAAGATTTTTGAGTCCTTGAGCCTGTTTCATTATCATTAAAATGGAGAAGGCAATAATAGCACACACATCAAAGCGTGTTTGTGAGAATTCAATTAGCTAATCGGTGAAACTCAGTGTTTAGTAACAGTTAAGTGCTTGATAAATATAAGCTAAAATCATTAATATTATTCCCAGTTGACAACTGGGACACAGAGAAGTGAAGTAACATGTTTAAGTTCACGCCACTGACAAGGGGCAAGTCAGCATTTATTTAGCCTTCTTGGACATTCAAGAGCTCCCATCCCACATGCCCTCCTGGGGGCTAGCTGTCCACTGCCCAGCTCACCTGGCTGGTGTGATCAGCACCCATGTGCAGCAACATCTTGACGCAAGCCAACCTGTCCTGGGCCTGGGTACTCAGTACTGGGGGATATAGGTCAGGAGGGTGCATAGCCACGTTGAGGGCCAGGATGGCTGTGTGGAGTGGGGTGAGGCCTGCAGAGCAGAGACAGTAAGGACTTTACATTTGGAGCACTCCCCCGACCCAGCCCCACCTGCCATAACACCCTGCCGCCATTCAACTTACCCTCAAAGTCTCTGGCTTCTATGTCAACTCGAACCCCTGAGTTAATTACAGCCTGGAGGAGAAGGCAGAGAGCTGGCTTAGAGTCTCTCCGGGCCATGTAGCCCTGAAAGTCAAGATCTAGGCAATCTAGCCCATCCCACTCATCCCACCTGCCACATGGACATACCGAGAGGACTCTTGGGAGCCCATATGTAGCGGCCACGTGTAAGACAGAACGTCCTTGATGGTCAGTGGCGTTGGGTTCCGCTCCCAGGTTCAGTAGATCCTCCACAATCAGGGGCTGGTTGGCAGCAGCAGCCACCAGAAGAGGGGTCTGCAGGTGTCAAGAAAGGTCAGTCTGGGCCCCCCATCCCCTACCCTTTGAAAACCAGGACCCAGGCTCCCAGCCCTTTTGTCCTCAGATCCAGGAGACCAAGCCTCCAGCCCTCACCTTGCCCTTATGCTCACGAATGTCCAGATGTCTGTACGCTTGGAGCATCTCAGCTGCAGCATATGCTGCCCAGCGTAACCCCCGCGCCGCAAACAGGTGCAAGAGCCTGGGGACAGGTGGGGGGCAGCAATGAGCACAGCACCCCAGCTGAGCAGGAAGCCCGCAGACTCCACTCCCCTATACTCACGTGTCTCCTTCCTCATCCTGCGCCAGCAGCTTTTGGGGTCCCAGAGCCAGCATGTGAGCACGGGCAGTGTCCAGGGATGGTCCAGTGACCACAGGAGGCAACTGTGGAGGTCCTGAGGGAAGCCCAGAAGCCCTCCAGGATCCTGCCTGTGGCAGGGAAGGGTCTGCATAGAGCCGAGTGTCCAGGGGGTCCTGAAGGGTACAGGGGGTGGGGAGAGCCAGTCAGCTGAGAATTCCCTCTTTCCACCACACACATACACATACAGAGTGCTAGGCAGAGTGGCTGCATGTTCCATCTGCGGCCAGTAACCCTGGACCTTTGGGTCTCAGTTTTGCCCACCTGAGGAATGGGCTCCTAACCCAGACATCTCAGAATGTTGTGCTGCATAAGGGCAACTGGGCATCTCAGGGACCCTTCAGCATCCAGTTCCCATTGTCAGTCTCACCTCCATCCCCAGGGGAAATGAACACGGCCGCCCTGGGTCCGAGGGTGAGTAGAAGTCAGGAGTCAGAAAACTTTCAGCAGCAGAAGCAGGATAAGAGTAGAGGCTGTCCGTGTAGGCAGCATGCGTGTTGGGGTCCCAGTCTACAAAGCCAGTGGGGGGCGCCAGGCTGCCAAGTCCAGAACCCACAGTCTCCTGGTGTGCAGGGAAGTGAGTATGGCCTGTGTGTGAGAGGAGGAGCAGGGGCAGGCCCGGTTACCAGAGTTAGGGAAGTAGCAGCCCAGACAGGAGCTGTATGAGGGCCCAGCGTCCCCAGGATAGAGAAAGCTAGTACTTCTGGGGCATCAAAGGGTTGGAGGTTTGGACTGTGGGGGCCTAAATGCCTGAACACTGAGTGGGTGAGGGCCTAGAC
Source organism: Odocoileus virginianus (assembly GCF_023699985.2). Lineage (NCBI taxonomy): Eukaryota > Metazoa > Chordata > Mammalia > Artiodactyla > Cervidae > Odocoileus > Odocoileus virginianus. The sequence continues at coordinate 14,897,971 of NC_069693.1, read as the reverse complement.
TCCAGGCTGGGAGCCTGGGCCCCTGGACTACGTGCAGAAACTACTGAGCTCCAGAGAATCTGGGAGATCAAACTGCTACCAGGTCTCGGCAAGAATGAGGGCCTAACACCTAAGTTCTGGAAAGTTCTAAGAGCAGGGATATTTGAGTCCCTGAGGGAACCAAGTGAGTTTCCAGACTTACCAGCTTCACCCTCATTCACAGATGAAGTCAGGGGCTGGGCCAGAGGAGGTGGGAACTGTCCCTGTGGAGGCCGAAACAAAAAGAAACAAGGGGGCATTTATCCAGCAGACTTTTCGGCACCCATTCCCCACCTACAGGGCAGCTAAGTCAAGACTACATCTCTCGTCAGCCCTGAGGGCCCTTGCCCACCAGGACATGGCCTCATGGGAGTTGTAGTTTACAGGGCGTCCTGGGGCTCACCGGTAGCCCACCGGCGTCTGGCTGCTGCTGGCGGCGCCTCTGTTCTTCTAGCAGCTTCTTCACCGTCTGTGACGGGCAATGGCTGCGCTCATTCCGGCTCACTGCGGGGTGAAGAAGGAGGGAAGTTATCAGGGGTCTTTAAGTCACCCAAGGGCGCGGGGGAGTGGATCTGAGCATCCTCCTCGCCCTCCCGCGCGGAAAAAACTGGCACACTGCTGTCGCCGAGAACTCCAAAGCCAACCTAAGATTTCGGGTGCGGCGCCGCAGCCGCCTCCGCCGTTTCCTTCCTTTTGCTCCGCACTTTCCCCTATGACCCAACTTTCCACCAGCGTCGTGGAAACTAAGGAAGGGGGTGGAGGACGCCCTCTTCAGCCCCCCTCTCTCTGACCGCCACTTCCGTGAAAAATCCCACCGCACCCCACACCCAGATCTCCCAGTCCTGAGGAATTCGGGGGGATGCCGGGCTTCCCTTCACAGAGACGCACATCCAGGTTCCCAAATCTCTCTGCCCTAGAAGCTGCCCTGATACTTTTCCTCGGGAAACCAGATATCCGAGTCCCCAGCCCCTCTCCCTAAGGAACCACGAAGTCAACAGCCCCCTGGCTCTTCAGGGATCCAAAAGTTCGGACCTTGCCCCCTTCTTCAGACCCAGGAGTCCAAGCCCCACCCCACAGGAGTCTGGGAGACTCGCAACCTCTACCCCAGGACCCAGGAGTCCGAGCCTCAGCCTACTCCCCTCTAGGACCTGGGAGTCCCAGTTTCCAGACTTCTTGTTCACGCGACCCCAGAAGCCTGGGCCCTCGGCCCTCACTCGGTTCGGGCGGAGAAAGGGTTAAGGCGCGGGAAGGCGGACTCGGAAACAGCCCAGACGCGACGCGCTGACGTCACGGCGCTCACGCAAGGGAATCTTCCACCTCCCTCTTCCTCTCTACCCCGTACACCAGGTGTCCGGCTCCGAAACACGATGCGTGGCCAAGCGTGGCGTTCGTGGAATCCCCGCACACGGGGAATTCCTGCTCAGACCGAGGACCTGGGCCGGGTGGCGACTCGGGAAATCCCAGGGTGGGGCCAGGGTCACGGGCAGAGAGCATCCCTGCGGCCAAGCCTTGGACCTTGTCTATCTAGACCTTGGCCAATTTCAAACGCCCCCAAGGACTCAATCCAGCCTCTTTCTAGAGTATGGCGGCTAGGTCGCCAGCCCCTCCTCCTAGGACCCAGGCAGGGCTCGGGGCTTCCCAGCACTTTCATCCCCAGGACCTAAGACTCCGGACCCCCAGTCTTTTAGCTCTCCGGACTCGGATCCCAGAATCCCAGCCACTCCGGCATCACGACCCAGGACTTTGCACCCTCTGCCCCCTGCACACATTGGGTTCTCACTCTCAGCTTGATGCTAGACCCCTCACTCTTGATGTCCATCTTCGGCCCCCAGCCCCTCTCTTAGGGGCCGAGCGTTACCTCACCTCCCCGCCCCTCAGTTACCTCGGGGATTCCGTGGTGCTGACTGCGGGCCCCCAGGGCCCCGGCCTCGGCGCTGCGCCAGCCTCGCTGCTTTCCCGCGGAGCCGCCGCCGGGTCCCCGATCTTGGACCGGGTCCCCCCGCGAGATTTTAAACGCAGATTCTGGCCCCACCCAGTCCTGGGCAGGGCCCCGCCCACAAGCCCGGGAGTCCCCATGGTGCGCTCGAGCGAGTCTGGTGTCTGAATGGGCGGAGCTCATTTTGAAGTCCCGACTCCGAAGTCTCCTGGGAAAGAGGAATTGGGAACCTATCTTCAGTCTGAGGGAGAAGGTGCCTGGGGTGGCGGACTCCTGAAGGAGGAGGGAACTGGGGATCTGAATTTCTGGATCTTTGTCCAAGTGGATGTTGGAGGCCTTGACTTCAAGTCCCTGGGCTGGTGGAGGGTGGGAGGACGCTGCCAGTAATACCAGGTCCAGGGAGAAGGGGACTGGGATTCTGGACTCCTTGGTCTCAAGGGAGGAAAGGTCTGTAGGTAAGAATGATGTAGGTGGACTCAAATTTCCCCTCTTCCCCACATCACCTTTTTCAGGGGCCAGTTCTCATTTGTTCATTCGTCGTTAAAAAGAATTTATTACTTAAAGGGAGGCACTTTGCTGGGTGCTGTGGTGTAGCTGTGAACTAAGCAGCCAGGAATTCCCAGCCCTCAAGCAGACTGTCATTCCAGTGGGAGGCTCGTTTCTCAGTTCCCATCTTGGTGACCATGTAAATCACATTTCTCCCCTGCTTTCAAGACTTGCTCTCCTGGTTCTCCTCCCTCACTTGCTGCTCCTTCCGTTTTCCTGCCTGTTTACTCCTCTTCACCCTTTCTTGGTGTTGGGGGAGGTGGTGTTTCTCTGTCTCTACTCACTTCCTTGATGATCTCATCCAGTCTTATGGCTTTAAATACCATCCATGAGCCATCAGTCCCCAAATTTACATCTCCAGATCAGACATCCCATGAACTCAAAGAGGCCACTGTGGTCGTTTAACTTCTCCACGGGGAGCCCTATCAGGCATTTCCAACTCCGTTTGCCAAACCTGGGCACTTTTCCCCCTAAACCTGCTTCCCCTCTTTCTCCATCCTGTCAAAGGATTCTCTGTCCTTAGTTGCTCAGACCAGAATCTTCGGTCATCCTGGATCCCTCTTTCTCATACACACTCATATCCACTCCATCAGCAAGTCTTGTCGTCTCTACTTTAAAAATCTCGCCAGAATCTCCCCAGTGCCCACACCCTGGTCTACCTGTCACGTCTCACCTGGACAATCATAGCAGCCTCCCTGGTCTCTCTGACCCTCCACCTAGTTTGTCCCTGAAGGCAGTCAGAGGGATCCATCACCTCTCCCCCTCCCACACAGACACACAGGAAGCAGGTGGCCTTGTCACCAGCGGGGTGACATCCGCTATTGCTGCCTCTCCACTCCCCCATTGTTCCTCAGGACTTCTCTGGACCAAAGCCCTTTGAGAGGTCCCTTCCAGCCCCCAGCCCGCCATGGTCCCGCCAGCCAACATCCTGCTCCTGCTTTTGCTCCCAGGTGAAGCCAGTGGTTACAGGGGCTGGGGCGGGGGGTGTTAGAGTTTTGTGAACAGTTTGGGGTGGCATCTGAAGGAAGAGGTGCTGAGGGCGGGTCCTCTCAGTGCCCTTTCCTTTCCAGAAATGAACTTCTGGGCTGGTTCTTTGGGAAGGGAAGCTGAATTTGGATGGCTGCCTGTCCATCCCCTTCTACTGCTGGGTCTCTGCCTCTACTTCTGATTTCCTGTCTCTCTCGGGGTCTCTGGGCACTCCCCTCCTACCTGGCCCCTCTTTTCATTTGATCTCTCCAGAGTGGTTATTTCTCAGGGCATCTCCTTTCCCTGCGGCCTGTTTTGAGAACCACCTCTGCCCACTGATCTGCCTTCTCTCTCCTTCCACAGTGGCTGCAGCTCAGATGACCCCAGGTGAGAAATCAATCCCCCCTCCCCTTTGCAGCACCACCTCAGGTCCTGCTTCCATTCCTAAATTGTGGCCTCTGAATCCTGAATCTCACTTCTCATCCTCAAGTTGGAGCTGCCAAAGGATCTGCAGCCCTCTCTGGGTCCCCACGTCACCATCCTCATCACCAAACTGAAGGCCCAACAATGCATCAACCCCCGATCTGTCTTCAGGGGTACTCACTGTGCCCAAAGCACAGTCCTGGGAGCCCTAGGACATCCCCAGCTTCTCTCTGAATCTCCAAGATCCCTCTCCTTCCCCAGGAATTCTGGGACAGCCACCCCCAAAGGGATTTCCTTTGTATCATATGCCTGAAGCCCAGCCTTGAGTGTCTGGAAGCCCCTCAGCCACCTTCTTGTCTTGGTCCCCCCGCTTCAGGTTCCTGTTCCGGATGTGGGCCCCTCTCTCTGCCACTCCTGGCAGGCCTTGTGGCTGCGGATGCTGTTGTGTCACTGCTGATTGTGGTGGTGGTGTTTGTGTGTGCGCGCCTACGCAGCAGGCCCACCCAAGGTGAGAACAGGGGCAGGGCTGGGCCTAAAGGGACAAGATGTCCCCAGGGAGGGGGTCCCCAGGGCGGGCCCCCCCACCTTGGGCAAGCCCTCGAGGTTCCGGGGAAACCCTGGGGGCGGTGCTTGGGGGAACTCCTGAGAAAACCCCTGAGGCTGGGGGTCCCCAAGGGGGTGGAGATGTGGGTGGGAGGTGGGTGGTCAGGCCTCATGCTTTCTCTCCCCCACCCCCAGAAGATGACAAAATCTACATCAACATGCCTGGCAGGGGTTGACTTCCCTGTAACTGCAAGTTTTGACTTCTGACCCTCTCATCCTGTGTGTGGGTGGTGGCACAAGAAAATCCACCCTGCTTTGGGGCTGGAATAAAGCCGTTGAAATACCTCTTGTTCTAATTCTTTCTCAAAGAACCCAGGTTCCCCAAAGGCTCCTTCTCATTTATCTGTTTTCTGGGTCCTTGATTCCCCCCAGGACCCCATATATCCCCACCCCATCTGCCCAGGGATCTGGAATAACTTAGCATTGTTTGTGCACTCCAATGTTTATTTGGGGGCAGTAGTGGGGATAAGTCTGACATCTCGTGGAGGCCACTCTGTGGATCCGTGTCTTGATGGGATTAGGAGTAGAGTGCTGAGCAGGCATCAGGAATGACTGGATCCAGGCATCAGGTTGTTGACTGCCCTGCTTTGGACTCATTTGTAATACGGCCTCTGTGTGTTGAGGTCGCTGTAGACATCTGTCCTCTGGCCTTGGAGCTCCTAAGGGATGGAAGGGTGTGGACCATCAGTGCAAGGACCACCACGGTATGGACCAAATAAACTGAAAATCTAGCTTTCTCCCAGGGGCTGGCGAGGCCCCTGGCAGCTTCTTCAACTTTGTAGCCATGAAAGAGATCTAGATTTTATTCAAGGACATTCAATGCTCCCTTCTTCTCTCTGCCTCACCATTATGCCCCAGGCAAGGGGCCTTTGGGTGTGCTCTTCTCTCTGCCTGGAACACCAGTCCCCCATATAGTCCCATGGGAGGTTCCTTCTCCACCTTCTAGTCTCAGCTCATGGCATTTTCTCAGAGAGGCATTTCTTTTTTCCTTTGACCACATGGCATGTGGAATCCTAGTTCCCTAAGGCCAGAGATCAAACCTGGGCCCCCCTGCATTGGAAGCACAGAGTCTTAACCACTAGACCACCAGGGAATTCCCTGAGAGGCATTTCTTGATTTCCTCATCTCTAGTTTCTCCTCCCCACACCCCAGTCATTGTCACATCAACCTGCTTTATTTTCTTCACACTGCCTCCCCAAGTGATCTTGTTAATTTGCTTCAAGACTATCTCTCCAACTAGGATGTAAGCTCACCAGCATCTAGCCTATACTGGCCCTCAACAAATTTCACCAAAGGAATGAATAAATTGGGCCTTTGCCCTAAAATGTCACTGCCTCCCAGTAACTGGAAATCCCCTTGAGTCTTCTGGTCCTCATGGAGCCAAACTTGAGATCCTTATACTTTACAGAGAGACTTTCAAGCCACAAGTGAAGCAAACCAGAGCTGGTTGCAGACAAATAAAACAGACTTCACAGAGCAAGATTCACAGTGGGGGTGGGGTAAGGGTCTGTGGCCCCAAGATGCCTGCCTCAGATAGAGTCCCTAAAATCACATACAAATGCCTGGTCTGGGAGTTCATCTTTCTGGAAAGGGTCTGTTTGTCTTCCATTAGTTTCTCAGAGGAACTCATGACCCCGTAAAGGGTTAAGAATCACACTGACAGGAGGTGGAAGATGGAAAGATGACATTTGCATCGTGGCTCTTAGTTGCGGCCTGTGGGATCTAGTTCCCTGACCAGGGATCGAACCTCAGCTCCCTGCATTGGGAGTGTGGAGTCTCAGCCACTGGACCACCAGGGAAGTCCCTGTATCATGGCTCTTAAGGAGGCTTTCAAGGATACTTGCACTGCCCGTAGATTATATGCACAATTTTGTGTTTTTCATACGGATTTTTCTGAGGAGTCTCTGGCTTTTGTCAGTTTCTCAAGAGGAGACAAGATCCGCTTCCTGCCCCCCACTATTAATTCTGAAACTCCTCATTTTAAAGCCTCCAAATTAGGGTTGAATTATATCCTCTGCTCTTCGGAGGACTTCTCTGAGAAATCAGCATGTCCTGGGCTGGGCTTTTCCTGCCTTCTGGATGAGGCAAACCATCCCTGAATTTCCCCTCCGCACATTTTAAGCTGAGCGTAAGGTCGTGATTGATCACTGAAAGCAGTTTTGGATGCTTCATCTTCAATGTTTGAGGAGCTCCTGGGAACGTGGCTTCAGGGTCTGGGTTCTGCGGGGACTAGGGGAGGGACATTTCGGACAGACAAGCACAGGGCCGGAGTGAGAGATGAGGCAATAACTTGGTTTCCTTACCTGATAAGGCGACTCTGTCTCCGTGATGTGCTGTTTCCGGGTCACTGCTGGGGAATGGGGTGAGAATTGGGACTATTTTCTTGTTCCAAAGTCAGCCCCCCCATCACCTCCCTTTGGGTGGTTGTGACTTGGGAGTTCACCCTTCCCTTGCCAGGCAAGTCCTCAGAGGGTCCCAGGCCATCCCCAGCCGGCCCCACTCACCCTCCGCAGCCCCTCGCCCCCGAGGGACCAGCCGACCCAGGGAGTACACGGCCAGGGCGATGAGGAGGGTCAGCACCAGGTCCCCCAGCACGATCCCGGCCAGCACGCCCGGGCTCACCGAGGAGCAGTTGCATTCTGGGAATGGACATGGTACAGGAGTCAGGGGAGACCCGTGGGAGTGGGAATCAGGAGGAGGTGTCAGTCATTGGGGGGGAGGTGTGGAGAGACTGGGGAAGGGTCCAGAGGGGGGGTGGTCTTTGGGAGGTAGGACGGGAGGTTGCAGGGTCTCGACCTACCACTCTGGGCCTGGACGAGGCTGAGACCTGAGGAGAGGAAAAGAAGGTAAACTGAGACACAGGACTGTGACTGCGGGGTGGGCAGAGAAGCTGGGGAGGGTGTCTCCTGATCCCCGGCGGGCACAAGAAGGGCCTGGGGGCCGTCATCAAGGCCTCTGGACTGTGTTCCTTCTACATCGACTTGTCCTGTCGCAACACTCTTAAGAGTCCCCTCCCTCTGCTTCTCCCAGAGGCTAAATCTTGGGGTGGGTTGGGGCGCAGGCTCTAGGAGAGACTCATAGGGTTTGGGGGGCTGGGGATCTGCTGCGGTCCCAACACTACCCCGCCCCGCTTCGATTCTCTCTTTCCGCCCAGCTCCCTGCCTTGCCCTGTGCTGAGCCCAGAAGCTGCAGAAGCCCCCAACTCACCACCCACAGTCAGAAGGAGAGATGGGAGCCTGTCGGAGGGTCTAAGGCCCCCCATGATGCAGGTGACGCTGCTGGACACCACAGTCTAAGGCGACTGGGATGTGGTGTAGTGTCCAAGTAAAGAAGGAAGTCTGAGGTGGGTGGTGGCAGGAGGGAGGAGGGGACGATGGGGGAGGAGGAACAGAGACAGACATCACCAAAGAGAGTCAGGCCAAGACACCCCAGGCTGCAGCCTCCAGTGGTTAGAATGAAGGGCGACGGGCGCATGTGTCCATTCAACCTTCACCCCCAGACAGAGGTCCGCCATCATTGTCACAGGAGGGTCTCTGACTGACTGATTGGAGCTAATCTCTGCCGCTTCGTGGCTGGACAACCTTGAGCAAGTCACTCAACCTCTCTGGGCCTCAGTTTCCTCACCTGTAAAACAGGAAGTAAAATAGTACCTACTCTGAAGGGTGTTGTGGGGGGTCGAATGAATTTGTATCTCTAGAACAGGGTCTGACCCTTGTCAGCTTTTTATAAGCACCAGGTATATTTATTTGACAATCTGAACCTTGTAATGTTCATAGGATATTAAAAGATAACACCAGGATATGGGTTCCAGTAATGCACAGGCACCCTGTCCAAGTGTTAATGCATTTAAACCCAAGTACACCATTCTGAGGCGGCTTCCCTGGTAGCTCAGTTGGTAAAGAATCTGCCTGTAATTCAGGAGACCCTGGTTCAATTCCTGGGTTGGGAAGATCACCTGGAGAAGGGATGGGCTATCCAATCCAGTATTCTTGGGCTCCCCTAGTGGCTCAGATGGTAAAGAATCCACCTGGAATGCGGGAGACCTGGGTTCGATCCCTGGGTTGGAAAGATCCCCTGGAGGAGAGATAGGTTACCCACTCCAGTATTCTTGCCTGGAGAATCTCCATGGACAGAGGTGCCTGGTGGGCTACAGTCCATCGGGTCCCAAAGAGTTGGACATGACTAAACAATGAAGCATAGCACACCCTTCTGAGGTACATGCTTTTATCCCATTTTAGAGGAGGATAAAGACACTCGGCCAAAGTGACACAGCAAATAAAGGTGGACATAGAACCCAGGACCCAAAGACAGATATCCGACCCTTAAAGAAAAAGAAAAGAACCAAGATGGAGGCGAGGGAAGGAAAAAGTGGTGACCAGGCAGAGAAAGAGGAAGAAGACTAGGCAGTCACACAGATGCACACAGCACAGACCCAGGCCTAGGGCTTTGGGGTGAGGCAGGTGGGGGACAATGGGTGACACTGGACCAGGCTGGGCTGCCCCCACCAAATGAGGAAGTGGCTGGAAGCCCGTACTGAGGGAGGCCACCCAGGAGATGACAAGGACTTTTAGCCCCAACAGGAGAGGAGCCAGAGCTGGGGAAGGAGGAACCTGAGGTTAGGGGCTATAGGGGGATGGGCCAGTGACAGGAAGCCCCGTCCAGGCGGCACACCCACAGCTCCCCGGGCCTGGGCTCAGGAGAGAAAAAGGGGAAACTGGATGCCAGTCATGGGACAGACACTGAGTGACCTGTTGGAGTGGGGGGTGGGTAATTGGAGTCCGGAAGAGGGTCACAGCCGAGTCCCAGGTGGCACTGGCTATTAAACGCCACCATTGCCCAGGCCTGGCCGAGTCCTGTCACAGAAGAATCAACATGCCGCCACCACCACCAGGTCTGGAATGAACAGGGCCTGCCTGCTCAGGCGTCTCAAGGTGGCTGAAGCCCAGTGAGCCCAGGGGCAATCAGGGACCAGAGGAAGCTCTGAGCCAGGAGGGCCCTGATCTGACTCAGGAGTCAACAGGCTCCCTCTGGCTGGGCATGGGGACCTGACTGTTGGAGGCAGGGGTGGGAGCAGGGGGCCAGGATGCAGCAGCAGTGGCCCAGTTTCTTGTGAGGATTTTGTGAGGTCTGTGAGAATCAGGCCTGCCTGGCACACAGTAAATGCTCAGTGAATGTTAATCATTATCAATATTGTTGTCATTGTTACTAGCAATTCAAGGCTTCCCAGGTGACTCAGTGGTAAAGAATCCGCAGACGCGGGTTCAATCCCTGGGTCAGGAAGATCCCCGGGAGAAGCAAATGGCAACGCACTCTGGTATTCTCGCCTAGAGAACCCCACGGACAGAGGAGACTGGCGGGCTATAGTCCATGAAGTCACAAAAGAGTCGGACACACCATAGTGACTAAACAACAACAATTCATGTCTCCAGTTCTGGGCTCCCCTTCAGAGAAAAATCCTCCTTCTACCTTTCAGCCTCAGCCTCCTGATCTGATTCTTCCAATTCCAGCCAGGCCCAGGCTATCCCCAATCTAAGAGCCCCACACCCAGGCACCCTCCAATCAGAGGCAGCCACAGGGTTGGGTCCGAGTCTCGGGGTCCCCCTTTGGCTGCTGAGATGTGGGGAAGTCCGAGGTGTTCCAATGGAATGGGCTGAGGTGGTAGAAATGTGAAGCATTCCTATATTTTAGCTACGAGTACAGCTATACTCCCCGGAAATGGACATGGCAGCCCACTCCAGTGTTCTTGCCTGGAGAATTCCATGGACAGAGGAGCCTGGTGGGCTGCAGTCCATACCGACCCTTGGGGTCCCAAAGAGTTGGACACAACTGAGCGACTAAGCACTAGCAAAGCTGTACTGGTACAGACCCTAATATGCCAGCTAGTCTCCAGTCCAGGGTCTCCATCCTACTGGAGGAAGGAAGAGACTGAGATGGAGGGCAGACCCCTCCCCGCAGTGCCCAACTCCAGGAAGCAGGGCTTCCCCGAACCCCACGAGATCTGTAAAGTGTCTCAGACTCTCTTGGCAGCACCCCAAGCATTGGGGAAGGTCAAAGTAGACTTGCCCAGAAGACAGGCCATGGGTTGAGTCTGTGACAAGCTCGCCTCTGTGGAAGCTACAGTCCCTTCCCCCACTCCCTGCTTCCATTCCCCCAACTCCTACCAGCATCCACCCTCCCCCCAGCAGCCAGGGGAAGCTTTCTGAAAAGTGAGGCAAATCACTTACTTTTTTAAATGGCTGAAGAGTTTGAACAGACACGTCACCAAAGAAGAGATGTGACTAGCCGAGTAACATGTGAAAAAGCGTTCAACATCATTAGTCATGAGGGAAATATAAGCTAAAACCACAGTGAAACACCACTACACGCCCACTAGAGTGACAAAAATTAAAAAGACCAACCCTGTCAAGTGTCAGCAGAGATGAGGAGCAATTGGAAATGTGGAATAGAACCACTACCTTGGAAAAGAGCTTGGTTGTTTCTCATAAATTTAAATAGTCACAGGGACTTCTATGGTGATCTGGTGGTTAAGAATCTGTCCTGCAGTGCCAGGGGCATGGGTTCAATCCCCGATTGGGGAACTAGGATTCCACATGCCTTGGAGCAACTAAGCTGGTGCAACACTGCAATGGAATATCCTGAGTGTTGCAACTCAGACCTGACATTGCCCCCAAAATAAATGCATGTATTTTTAAAGTTTAAATAGTCACCTACACATAGATCCAGCAATTCCACAAAAGAAGGCATTGACTGCAGAGAACTGCAAACACATATTCAGGGACTTGCCTGGTGGTCCAGCAGATAGCACTCAGTACTTTCAATGCAACCAGGCTGGTGGGAATGGGGCACCTGGGTTCAATCCCTGGTCGGGGAACCCAGGGATTGAACTCCCAGATACAGCAACTAAGCCTACAAGCGTCAACTAAAGAACCCTGCAGGCCACAACTAAGGGCCCACGTGCCTCAGCGAGCACCCAGTGCCGCCAAAATAAATAATAAAATTTTAAAAATTAAAAAAGAAAACATATGTTCATAGAAAGACCTGTCCATCTCTCTGTCCTCTCCTCCTTCCTCTCTTCCCCTTACTTCCCCTACTGGGGCTACACTAGCCTTCTTGCTGTTTCTCAAATAAGTCAAGCTCATTCTCACCTTACGGCCTTTATACCTGCTGTCCCCCATGCAGAATTTTCCTCTGGGCCTCTGGCCACTAGACTAAAGACTGTATCTCCTGGCTTCATTGCATTTAAAAGGCTATATGACTTCACTCCGGCTGATGGGCCATGTTGAAAGTGAATGAGCAATGTAAAGGCTATGGCTTTCAAGGAAGGGTACACTCTATGCTTCTTCAGTTTTCTCTTTGCTGGAATTTCAATAAGGGAGGGATCACATTAAAACAAGTGGATGAGGGCAACATGATAAGGACAAAAGAGCAACAGGATAGAAGGAACCTCTGTACCCATCACATTGGAGGAGCCCTGGACACATGAGAGAGAGAAACTTCTACCTCATTTAAACCACCCATGGTAGGTAGTTTCCAAAAAGTCACCAAGATTTTCTTCATCTCAATATGCACATACTATCCCTCTCATCAAAAAAGTATAGAGGGGGAACTTCTCTGGTGGTCTAGTGGTTGGGATTCCACGCTTCTACTGCAGGGATGGTGAGGGGCACAGGTTTGATCCCTGGTCAGGGAACTAAGATCTCACATGCCATGTGGCATGGCCAAAAATAAATAAATTAAAAAAAAAACTTCCCTGGTGGGGAACTCAAACCAGGGTTCTGTGACAATCTAGAGGGGTGGGGTGGGGAGGGGGGCAGCAGGAAGATTCAAGAGGGAGGGGACATATGTACACCTATGACTGATTCATGTTGATGTATGGCAGAAATCAACATAATATTGTAAAGCAATTATTCTTCAATTAAAAAGAAATAAATTAAAAAAAAAAAACCTTCCATGATGGTCTAGTGACTAAGTCTCCATGCTCCCAGTGCAGGGGGCCCAGGTTTGATCCCTGGTCAGGGAGCTACATCCCACATGATGCAACTGAAAGATTCTTTGGGCCACAACTAAGACTAATCACAGCCAAATATACACACATATAGATTTAAGTTACAGAGTCCATTTTCCCTCCCCTTTAATCTGAGCCAAATTCATGAGTTGCTTTGACTTAACACAGCGAAAGTGATGCTGTGCCGGTTCCGCGCCTGGGCTAGGAAACCTTACAGCTTTTGCTCTTTCTCTCCTGGAACCCAGCTGCCATGCTGTAAGGAAGTCCAAGCTCCCTTCCTGGAGAGTGAAGTCACACAGAGGCCCTAGAGGATGAGATACCATGAGGAGAGAGAGGCCACAAGGATAAGGTCCAAGGCACCCTGGCCGACAGGAAGTGCCCAGGGCCCCAAAAGATCCAGTCATCTTGGATCTTCTGTGCCCTTCCAGCCGCCAGCTCAATGCAGAGCCCCTTGAATGACCCCCAGGCAATACCACATGAAGCAGAAGAATCATCCTGTCAGCTCACAGAATAGAATCATGAGAAACAATGTTGTTTTAAGCCACTGCATGTTGGGATGGTCTGTTACAGAGCAGACAAAGGAAACAGCCCTGTTACTTTGCGGACCTTGTGCGTGTGTGTGCATTAAGTCCCTTCAGTTGTGTCCGACTCTGTGACCCCACGGACTGTAGCCTGCCAGGCTCCTCGGTCCATGGGATTCTCCAGGCAAGAATACTGGAGTGGGTTGCCATGCCCTCCTCCAAGGAATCTTCCCTACCCAGGAATCAAACCAGCGTCTCTTATGTCTCTGGCATTGGCAGGCAAGTTCTTTACCGCTAGTGCCACCTAGCAAGCCCTAGGGGGCAGGGGACCTTACAACTACAGCTAAGTCTGTAGTTTCAAATGTCCTGCTTAAACTAGCTGAGTTTACAGGGTGAAGTTTGTGAAGATTTGGAGGTTAGTGCACACATGATTGAAGGGGAAAGCTGAGCACCCAAATATCAGAGGGAAGGAAGTGATGGAATTTGGGATGAATCTAGATAGACACACACCTGTACCACAGCTGCAAGGAAAAGTGGGAAAATGGATTTCTGAGGAGGTTGAATTCATAAGGTAAGAAATTCTTAAAAAGTAGAAGACAGCCAGAAAAAAAAAAAAGACAGAGATGATGTTCGGAGGGCTCTGGATGTCTGGCATAGAAAGCATGAGAATTGTCCAGAATACCAGGGGACCAATCCATCCAGCCTGCCTTACCCTTCCTAGGTAAGATAATAGTTTGATTCTTTGGTTAAAACAAAAAGAAACACCACAGTGAGATACCACTACATGTCTATTAGAATGGTAAACAGCAACAATAAATTGACAATTTCTAGAGCTACCAAGGATGTGAACAGTTGGAACTCTCATGCATTGTTGATAGAAGTGCAAAATAGTACAGATACTTTAGAAAACAGTTCAGTTGTTTCTTTGAAAGTTAAACATATTCTTATTGTATGATCCAACAATCCCATTCCTAGGTATTTACCGAAGAGTAATGAAAACTTAAATTCACATAAAACCAGTTTGCCATATGAATAGTGGCTTTAGTCATAATGCCCAAACTAGAAACAACCCAAGTGTTCTTCAGCAGATGAATGGACAAACTGTGGTACATCTATACAATGGAATACTATTTGGGATGCGTGCTAAATTGCTCCAGTGGTGTCTGATTCTGCGAGTTGGACACAACTTAGTAACTGAATAATAACCGTGCATTTGTCAAACCCATAGAACAATACACTAAAAAGGATGAATTTTACTCTATGTAAGCTCTATGTGCATTCATACGTGGTTGCTCAGTCGTGTCTGACTCTTTGAGACCCCTTGGACTGTAGCCCCACCAGGCTCCGCTGTCCATGGGATTTCCCAGGCAAGAATACTGGAGTGAATTACCATTCCCTCCTCCAGGGGATCTTCCCTACCCAGGGATTGAATTTGAGTCTCCTGCATTGGCACCCAGATTCTTTACCACTGAGCCACCAGGGAAGCAAGCCTGAATGCCCCTGATCGGCAGACGTTGTTCTTTCCCCTTCTACTGGAATAGCACTTGGAATCAAGACATCTGGTCCCCTGGCCAAGACAATGTTTCTCAGTCTCTTTGGAGCCAGGTGAGGCCTCGTAACTGTCTTCTGGATGATGAAATGAGGGAAGAAAGAAAGCAGGCGACTTCAGGTTGTGTTTCTAAAGGCAAAAGTGTGCCCTCCCTGTCTCTGCCCTTCCTCTTGGCTGGAATGTGGCCCTGACGCTGGCGGTAGGCGTGCATCTTAGACCACAGTGGCTGAGTTTTCATTCATAAAAGAAGGTCTTTTAAATATAATTAATGTAATGCTCGATGGATTTATCAATTGTGGTTCACCCATATCATCAATGCAGTCATTACAAATGAATTAGAACTCTGCAAGCTGATTTGAAGGGATTTTAACTGAGAAAAGCAAGATGCAGAGAAGTGATTCTATTCGTGGTACGATTGCAAACAATAATTAAAATGAATCTCTTATAAATATGTATGTGTATGTGTATGTGTGTGTGTGTGTGTGTGTGTTTGCCTATTTGAGTGACGGTGGCAAAAACTACCTAAGGATACATTCAGGCTATTAACGTTGGCAACACTGGTGACCTCGGTCAGGATAGGAGATGGGGAAGGGTAAACACAAAATAGGCTTGAATGTAAATGTACTATATGAGAACAACAGTGTGTATAACATGATGCCGTTTATATAAAGTGATATATGTAAAACTGTGTATATCTGAATAGAAAGAAGTATGAATGTGTAGTCAAGTGAATGTCAACAGTGATATCTCTGGGCAATGGGATTTAGATCATTTATATTTTCTTATTTTTAAAAACTTGGTTGTCTTTTTTTTTACAGGGGATTTTTTAGTATATATAATTGGGGGGAAAGATATTTTAATTTCAGAAAACATGACAAATAAATTCAATTTTGCAGAAGAACAAAATAACAGGACTTTTTCTGCCAGGAATGGTGTTCTAAAGAAACCAAAAACCATCTCCATTGGAGAACAGATAAAAATGCAGGGTGAAATCTATGGGGAAAAGAATTATTAAAAGCAGCAAAACACTAGTTAGAGGGAGGGTTTCCCAGGTGGTGCAGTGGTAAAGAATCCATCTGCCAATATAGGAGACACAAGAGACCCGGGTTTGACACCTGTATTGGGAAGATCCCCTGGAGAAGGAGATGGCAACTCACTCCAGTATTCTTGCCTGGGAAATCCCATGGGCTGAGGAGCCTGGTGGGTTACAGTCCATGGGGTCACAAAGAGTCGGACATGACTGAACACGCACACTAATAAGAGGGTAAGGAAATAGTATTGAAAACTCTGAATGAAACAAGAGAGGAGTTCAAAACTCAAATGCCTTTGGGACAAACTCCTTCTTTCATGCAAAAGATGGTTTGAGCAAAAGTAAAGGCCCAGATCTACCCAGAATGGAGAGTCTGAACCTCAGCTCTTCATTTTAAGCTGAGACCTGAAGGTCATCAAGGTATGAATGAACCAGGAGGGACTTCCCTGGTGGTCCAGTGGCTAAGACTCTGCACTCCCAATGCACAGGGCCCGGATTAAATTCCTGGTCAGGAAACTAGATCCTACATGCCACAACTAAGAGTTCATATACTGCAGCTAAAGATCCTACATGACAAAACTAAGACTGATGATCCCAAGTGTCACAACTAAGACCTGGTGCAGCCAAACAAATATTTCAAAAAACCTTTTGATGAAGAGCACTACCAAAAACCTACAGTTAACATCATTTATGGATAAGTATTAAAATATCTAGGCTTCCCAGGTGGCACTAGTGGTAAAGAACCTGCCTGCCAATGCAAGAGACTTAAGAGACATGGGTTCGAGACTTAAGACATGTGGGTTTGATCCCTGGGTTGGGAAGATCCCCTGGATGAGGGCATGGTAACCCACTCCAGTATTCTTGCCTGGAGAATCCCATGGGCAGAGGAGCCAGGTGGGCTATAGTCCATAGGGTCACAAAGAATCAGACATGACCAAAGTGACTTAGCACACATGCATTTAAATATTTAATGGTCAAATATTAAAAGTTTTCCTTCTAAGTGTGGAATAAGACAAAGAAAGATACCTGTTATTATTGCTTCTGTTCAATTTTGTCCTGGAGAACTTAACTCTGAAGTAAAGCAGGAAAATAAATAAAAAGTTATTGGCATCATTATTAATAGATTATATGATTCTGGCTAAAGAATGTTCAGAAGACTCTACAGACTAATTTATTAGAATTTATAACAGAACTTAGCTAGGTAACTGGATATAAAATCAATGTATAAAAATCAATTTTATTGCCACATACCAGTCATAAACCAAACAAAGGTGGAGAAAAGTAACCATCTATATTAGCGTAAATGATCAAGTGACTGGTAGTAAATCTAACAAATTGTATGAAAAGCCTGTATAAGGAAACTTTGTAAAAGACTTTTTAAAAAATCTAGATAATGGTTTGATATACCATGTTATTGGATTTGGATAGCCGTTTCCCTTGAATTTACCTATATGTTCCATTCATTCATAATCTAGATTTTAAAAGCTTTTTTCTGTGGAACTTGCAGGTGGATTCTAAATTTTATACTAAAATGCAAAGAGCCAATTATAACAAAGATACTCTTAGTGAAAAACAAGGTGATAGTTTCCACCCTAGCTGATATCAAGACTTTTTATAAAGCCAGACTCCTCTGGTGGTCCAGTGGCTAAGACTCCATGCTCCCAAAGCAAGGGTCAGGGTTCAATCCTTGGCCAGGGAACAAGATCCCAAATGCTACCACTAAAGATCCCACTGCTGCAACTGAGACTCAGTACAATCAAATAAATAAATAAAAATAAATATTTTTAAAAAGACTTGTAAAGCAATGGAAATTAATTCAGAGATTGGTGAACTAGAGCAGAGATTCTAGAAGTATACCTATGTACATATGGCCCCCTGACTTGTGATAGAGGTTTTTACTGCAAGAAAAAAAAAGAAAAAGAAAAAGTTTATCTTTTCAATAAATATACTGAGTTTGCTATCTAATTGGATGAAAATTACATTAGACTCCTACCTCATACTAAGCACAATAATCAACTTTAGGTAGATCACAGACCCAAATTGAAAAATAAAACAAAAAAGTTTTTAAAAGATAATGTAGCATAACTGAAAGGAAGAGAAAAAATTTCTCCTTTTTTAATTTTTTAAAATTGAAGTATAGTTGTTTTGAAATGTATTAATTTCTGCTGCACAGCTAAGTGATTCAATTATACACATATATATATATATTCTTTTCCATTATGGTTTATCACAAGATGTTGAATACAGTTCCCCGTGCTATAGAGTAGGACCTTGTTGTTTATCCATTCTATATATAATAGCTAATAACTACTAAGATTTCTTAATCAAGACTCAAAAAGCACTTACTACAAAAGACGAGATTGTTACATTTGGCTAATCAATGTTAATAATTTGTATTCATCAAAAGATGTCAGAGTGATATGGCTATATATTTGTATTTTAAAAGGTCTTTACTGCTTAGAGATACTTACTTAATAAAATTTTTTGGATAAAATAATAAGACTTTTAGAATTTGTGTAAAATAACCCAAGGGGGAAGCAGTGCAGGTAGAAAAGAAATGAGATTGGCTCTACACTGACAGGCTACTCCGGTGGCTCAGTTGGAAAGAATCTGCCTGCCAGTGCAGAGGCGTAGGTTCGATCCCTGGATGGGAAAGATCCCTGGGAGAAGGCAATGGCAACTCACTCCAGTATTTTTGTCTGGGAAATCCCATGGACAGAGGAGCCTGGCAGGTTACAGTTCATGGGGTCACAAAAAAGTCAGACACGACTCAGCGACTAAACAACAACAAATACACTGACAATTGTTGAAGCTGGTGATGAGTCTATGCAAATTCATTACACTGTTCTCTCCACTTTTGTATATGTTTTGAGATTTTCCATTAAAAAGATACCATTACCAAATGGGCAGAGTGGGAGAAGATAATTCCAACATATAATGTGGACTAAGGATTTGAGTAGGGCATATAGAAATAACTGCTTCAAAAACAGCCAACCTCAAAAGAAAAGTGAGCAAAACTCTTAAGCAGATCCTTAACACAGGAGGAAATCCAAATGGCAGCAAAGGTATCAATAGGTTCTGAAGTTCAGTGGGAAATGTGAATTAAAACACCTTCCCCTCAGGACTTTCTGAGCAGTCCAGAGATTAAGACTCCGCGTTTTCAAAGCAGGGGACACGGGTTTGATCCCTGGTGGAGGAACTAAGATCCCATATACCATGCAGTGAGGCCAAAAAAGGACACCTTCCCCTCTATACCTAGAAATGACAAAAATGGCAAAATCTGACAATACCAGGTGTGGGTGCTAAAAGATAGGGAGCAACCAAATCTCCCACACACTGCAGAAGGAGTGAATGGCAGTGGTCTAACCACTTTGGGAACAATTTGGCATTGTTATTCCCAGTGACTCAGAACTTCTGCCTCTCTATCTATATCCTAAAGAGACTGGTGGATGTACACCAGGAAGCCTGTGTAAAGCTCTTCATAGCTGCCCTACTTGCAAACCCCTTCAAGAGAAACACAAATGTCGGTCAGAGGAAGATGGATACTTTGTAGTAGATTCACACCATAGGACACTATGTGATAATGAGAATAAAGATCCTAACTGTGTAGAATAAACACAGTAGGTACTAATATTTGTCACAACTTGGATTTATCTCACAAACAGAATGTTGAGTGAAAGGGAAAAAACATATACAAAAGAGTATATGCAATATGGTTCCCATTTACATAAAGTTTTAAAATAGTCTAGATTAGACTGTAGTGTTTAAGAAGCACACGTAGGTGTTAAGACTACTAAGAAAAGCAAAGAAAGGATTCCATCAAGTCTAAATGGTGGTAACCTGTTAGAAAGGAGGAAGTTTTATGAATAAAATAGGACAAAACATTTTCTAGAATGCATCAATGACATCTTTTTTTTTTCCCTGTGGATGTGTATGCCTGAGTGTTCACTCAATGATTCATTATCCTGTGCTTTGCTTTTCGTTTGGGGGTTTTGTGGGCTTTTTTTTTGATAGGTGTTTGATATGTCACAATAAATAAAATTTAAAAGATCTTGATGCTTGCTCATTATGAAACTTTTGAAAAATACAGCAAGATACAAAAAGAAAAATGAAAAAAAAAAACCACTTCACCTACATCTGAGAGACAACCTCATTACAGTATTTTGCTGTATTTCCTTCCTGTCATTTTACTGAATATATTTTTATATATTTCTGACCATATCATATATGCAAATCTGCATCCTGCCCATCTTTGCAAACAGCTTGTATTTACCTGAAACACGAAGCTATATTCTCTTCGACTACTCATTCAGGACCCGACCTCACTGTTAACACGTCTGCTCTTTGCCCTGGGAAAAGGGCAGAGAGATGACCCTCAGAATAAATTAGACACCAAAGCTAAGATTTTATTTCTCAATTCACCTATGCTTAAGAAGAAACATAGGATGAGTCTCCATTTTCCTTTCCCCCTTCCCATGGCATAGAACATGGATGTGGTGGGAGCAACCTTGGACCACTCAGGCCACAGCACTCCCCTAGGAATGGGAGAGACATTGGTCAAAGCAGCTTGCCTCTCTGATGCCATGAAGACTCCATACTGATACCATGAAGCCTTGAACTGTTTATGCTTGGTCTACTGGTTCAATTCAGTTCACTTCAGTTGCTCAGTCATGTCTGACTCTGCAACCCCATGGACCACAGCACACCAGGCTTCCCTGTCCATCACCAACTCCTGAAGTTTACCCAAACTCACGTCCATCAAGTCAGTGATGCCATCCAACCATCTCATCCTCTGTGGTCCCCTTCTCCTCCTGCTCTCAATCTTTCCCAGCATCAGGGTCTTTGCAAGTGAGTCAGCTCTTTGCATCAGGTGGCCAAAGTATTGGAGTTTCAGCTTCAACATCAGTCCTTCCAATGAACACCCAGGACTGATCTCCTTCAGGATGGACTGGTTGGATCTCCTTGCACGCCAAGGGACTCTCAAGAGTCTTCTCCAACACCACAGTTCAAAAGCATCAATTCTTCTGTGCTCAACTTTCTTCACAGTCCAACTCTCACATCCATATATGACCACTGGAAAAACCATAGCTTTGACTAGATGGACCTTTGTTGGGAAAGTAATGTCTCTGCTTTTTAATATGCTGTCTAGGTTGGTCATAACCTAGTTGGAGTATGCATCTTTTGATTTCATGGCTGCAGTCACCATCTGCAGTGATTTTGGAGCCCCAGAAAATAAAGTCAGCCACTGTCTCCCCATCTATTTGCCATGAAGTGATGGGACTGGATGCCATGGTCTTAGTTTTCTGAATGTTGAGCTTTAAGCCAACTTTTTCACTCTCCTCTTTCACTTTCATCAAGAGGCTCTTTAGTTCTTCTTCACTTTCTGCCATAAGGGTGGTGTCATCTGCATATCTGAGGTTATTGATACTTCTATTGGTTAGAGAGAAATAAAGTTCTCCGTTGTTTAAGCTACTGTTATATTGTGTTCTGTTATGAATTCATATCGTACCTAACCTGAAAGTGGAAGTGTGAGTCCCTCAGTCATGTCAGACTCTTTGTGACCCCCTGGACTGTAGCCCTCCAGGCTCCTCTGTCTATGGAATTCTCCAGGCAAACCTACTGGAATGGGTTGCCATTTCCTCCTCCAGGGGATCTACCATACCTAACCTAGAACCTACCTAAATGTTCACATGTTAACAATTTTTCGTGTTCCCAAAATCTTAGACATATTGGTCTTAATTGGTTCATAATATTGTATCCTGTGAAATTGTTGAATTTTTCATTCACTCATGCATTCATTCATTTATTCCACATTGTTGAGTGCTTACTGGGCCCCTAGTTGGTGAAATGGTGAACAAAACTGCCTTCCTAGAGCTTACAACCTAGAGAAGGAAGACAGGTGATATACAAGAAAACAAATAAATAAACACAATAACCCTTCTCTACTTTCAGATACAGCATGTTCCCAAATGCGTTGTAGAGACTAATTGCTCACTAACACTACTTTCCTTTGCCCCTTCGGGGCTAGACTACATTTCCCATCCTCCCTTGCAATTGGATATGTGAACCAAAGAGCTAGTGAGCAGATGTGTGTCCGACCTCTAGGTGTTATCCCCCAAACCTCCCACGTATGCGCCTCCTCTCTTTCAACGTTCACTGCTGGAGAGAATGAGGGGCAGGAGCAGGGGAGATAAAGGAGCCCAGAGCTGCCAGATGGGAGAAGCCTGAGTCCCCAAGTGACTCTGAGAAGTAGAGCTACCCCACTGACTGCATCATGCTATCCTGTGGGGGAAAAAGAAAAGGTTGTATCAAGCCACTGAGACTTGGGGAAGAAAACTTACTTCTTCAAGGAACAACTGTTATTAATTTGGGACTTCCCTGGTGGTCCAGTGGCTAAGACTCTGTGCTCCCAATGCAGCGGGCCCAGGTTTGATTCCTGGTCAGGGAACTATATTCAACATGCCGAAGCTAAGACCTGGTACACTCAAATAAATAAATAAATATATTTTTTAGCTGCTAGTAATTTACCTTTCCTCATACACATGAAGAAAGGGCTCTGGTAGACTGCAAAAATGGCTCCAGTTTTTCACCCCTTCCTGTCTCCTTGCCCTTTGCCATCTGACTTCACAGCAACTTCCATCAAAGGGAGGAATCTATTTCCCCACCCCTTGATCTGAGTAGGTCTTGGGCCACAAGGTGGCCAATAGAATGAGGTGGAAGAAATGACTTGATAGTTGACAACAATTGCTGAAAACCGAAAATAAAGTGATACATAAATTTATTTAGAAAAAAATACCTAGGAGGGCCCTTCTTATTACAGTTATCATGGACACTAGCATGTTAATTAAAGCTCCTGCATCTCACTTAGCTTCATTTAAGTCAGCATTTCCCACATTAATTTTATTAAGGAGCCTTTTATTTTCAAATACCAATTAATATCCCATGGACCTTTGTCAAATGCTAGTAGGTCATAGTCAAATTATTCCCAATTTGGTTTTGTTTGTTTTGCTTTATTAAAAAATGGTGCCATAGAGACTTCCCTGGTGGTCCAGTGGTTAAGAATCCATCTTGCAATGCAGCAAATGCAGGTTCAATTTCTGGTCTGGGAACTAAGATCCCACATGCCACAGGGGAACCGAGCCCCCTGCAGCACAGTGACTCAAGCCCATGCACCCTAGAACCCGTGTTCTGCAACAAGAGAAGCCACTGCAAGGAGAAGTCAAAGATCCAGCACAGCCAAAAATAAATACATAAATAAAATTTTTTTAAAATGTAAATGATGCCATAAAAATCCCTGAGGTGAAATCCTTTTCCACTTGCCAGATTCTTTCCAGTAGTGTAAATGATGAGTTAACAGGAGTATTTTCCAGCTTTAGACTTGGGGCCCAATCCTTCTCTATAAAAATCACTCCCCTTCACATCCCAATTGTGGTGAATGTGAACAGGGTCTCCCATTTCCCAGAACTCTCCTCACCAAAGGGAACCACATTTCAAACATCATTGCTGATTTGACAGGCAAAGGGCTGCCTCTCAGTATTTCAAAGGGCAAATTATTTGAACATTACCAGGGATAAACTTGGCTTTTATCTTTTTTGGCTCTTTGTGTTTCTTCTTTGAATTGTCCTTTCATATTAATTGCCCATCTTTCTTTCGGGTACTGGCTTTTCCTGTTAATTCCATGTTAATTTATTAATATGTTTATTATGTTTACCACTTTTCTATTATACCTGTAGCAAATATTTTTCTCTACTAGTTCACTTCAATTTTAGTCATGCCCGTTTTAAAATAATTATTTTTGTTTGTTTTTAGTCAGTATGTGGGGTCTTAGTTCCCCAACCAGGGATTGAACCAGGACCCGCTGCATTAGGGAGCAAGGAGCCTTTACCATTGGAATGCCAGGAAAGTCCCTAGTAATGCCCTTTTCAAACATATGGGGTACTCAACTTTTTATACAGTCAAATCTGTCAATCTTTTCCTTTATGACTT
Source organism: Odocoileus virginianus (assembly GCF_023699985.2). Classification (NCBI taxonomy): domain Eukaryota; kingdom Metazoa; phylum Chordata; class Mammalia; order Artiodactyla; family Cervidae; genus Odocoileus; species Odocoileus virginianus. The sequence continues at coordinate 14,874,388 of NC_069693.1, read as the reverse complement.
ATTCTCTCTCTCTTTTTTAAACAGGATTTTTTCTCAGCCACACCCAGTGGCAGGCATGCGGGATCTTCAGGGATCGAACTCATGCCTCCTGCAGTAGGAGCATAGAGTTTTAACCACAGTCACGAGGGAAGTCCCTGTGATTTGCTCTCTTAAAGTTCAGAAAGTCTTTTCCAACCCAGAGGTTATTAAATATTTATTTCATCTTCAAGATTTTTATTGTGTAATTTTCTTCCCACATTTTACTCTAGTCCATCTGGAATTTATTTTCATTTATCATGCAAGATGAGGCTCCAAATTGATATTTTCCCCCAAATGGCTGAGACATAAACCCAACTGGTGTGACATTATGCTTCTGTTCAATAATAGTCTTGCTTTTTCACTCTGTCTTTAGCCAGTCATTCTGGTACATTACCCAGGATGATTGCTCTTACACTGACATCACACTTCATATTATATGAGTTCCATGATTTTGTCTATCTTGTCGCCAGTGTATCCACAGCACCTAGAACAGAGCTTGGCATATGGCAGGATCTCCATAAATATCTAGTGAAAGAATAAATAAGTGCATGAATGAGTGACTGAGCAAATAAATGAATGTATACAATACGCCAGCCCTGATCCGGGCAGTGAGTGTATTTATGTTGGTGGTAACATTCTGCCCGTTCCTCTGTGAGGCCCGAGGAGGAATAGGAAACAGTTTACTCAGCCTATATCAGGTAGCCATTGCTGCTTAATGAAATTCCTCACAGCTAATGGCTTAAAACCACAACCAAAAAAAAAAACCACAACCGAAAAAAAAACAAAAACAAAAACCCTCAACTCTTCCCTCAGGGGCAGAGTCAAGCGGGGCCTAAAATGGCAGCCAGCCACTAAGGGCGTTTTCTTAAGCTCTGTGAGGAACGGCCGGGGATGAGCCAAAACACAGGAATTTGTGGCAGTGGGTAGCACAGGCCTTTCAGGAGGGGCAGAACACCCAGATGGCGGAGCCTGAGGCCTGTAGTCAAGTGTTTGAGAGCTTAGCCTGGCTCCACCCAAACTACTGCAAACACAAGTACCCTCAGCCCAGAGACACAAGCTGCAGCGGCCTGTCCTTGGAAGAGTACAAACTGATCCTGTCTACAGATACGTTGGCTGAGTTTAAGGAGATGAAGAAACTGCAGAAGTTTGTCCCCAGGAAGCCCAAGGAGAAGCGCAAAGCCTAGGCTCAGGCCTTATAGCCCCGCCTAACTAACCATGAAGTCATGTACATTACCGTTATCAATAAAACACCCTGATTTCCCCATTTAAAAAAAAAAAGAACAGCAACTCTATTTGCTCACTGTCCTGCATTTCAAGAATTTGAAAAGGACACAGTAGAGATAGTTTGTCTCTTTTCCACATGATGTCAGCTCTGGTTAGGACACCCAAGGGAAAAAAGAACATCCAAGGGGCTTCTTCACTTGTGAGCCTGGTGCTTTAGGACAAGCTCGAATGGCTAAGAGATAACTCGAATGACTGCACTGGGGTCATACATCGGGGGCATCTGTTCTCACTGCCACCTGGCTTCCTTGGGTCTCCCCATGGCCTTCCATGTGGTCTACCCAGTATGGAGCTCAGAGCTCCTGAGTACACAAAAACAAAAGCTCCCAATCTTAAGGTGTAGGCCAGAACTGGCTGCGGGGGGGGCGGTGACTTCTGTCATATTCTATTAGTTAAAGCAAGTCACGCATCCAAGGCAGGTTTGAGGAGAGAGGATTACATGAGTATGCCTAGGGAGGCGTAGCTCTTTGGGAATCTTAGTATAAAACTGCCTTCCACTGTTCAGTAAGTGGCTCCTTACTCACCATTCACAAGAGCCAGGCTGAAACAGGTGCTATTGGCAGGCTTCACAGACACAGGCTCCTGAAATGCAGTGAATGTGTGGCCCCAGGCCATTACTGGGCCCTGAGGCAGGTACCTCTCCCAGTCTAAGAGAGGGAGTGGGCTCCATTGGACATAACCCCAGGGATCTGCCTTAAAAGTGAGGAGGTCACCTAGGGTACATAGGTGAGAAACCACTTAGAGACTGTCTTGGTGAATCCCTAAAGTCTAAAGGCAGAGAGATGAGGCTGGGGCCAAATCAGAACCTATATAACGGGAGATGATGGAGGCCCTGGGTATCACTGAAAGAAATATGTCATCTATTTAAATATTTATTTGTTAATTATTTATTTGGCTGCATCAGGTCTTAGTTGCCATGTGGCATGTGGGATCTTAGTTCCCTGACCAAGGATCAAAACTGCATCCCCCGATTCTTAACCACTGGACCACCAGGGAAGTTTTTAGCACTCATCTTGAAGAATAGTGATTCCCAACCAGCAACTGGGTATCAGAATTACCTGAGTTTAGCTATTTTGAGGTGTTTAAACAACACCCCCAGGTATCTCTTGACTTCCTACTTTTGCATTCCAGTCCCTTATAATGAAAAGGACATCTTTTCTGGGTGTCAGTTCTAGAAGGTCTTGTAGGTCTTCATAGAACCATTCAACTTCAGCTTCTTCGGCATTACTGGTTGGGGCATAGACTTGGATTACTGTGTTATTGAATGGTTTGCCTTGGAAACGAAGAGATCATTCTGTCGTTTTTGAGATTGCATCCAAGCGCTGCACTTCAGACTCTTTTGTTTACTATGATGGCTACTCCATTTCTTCTAAGAGATTCTTGCCCACAGTGGTAGATATAATGGCCATCTGAGTTAAATTCACCCGTTCCAGTCCATTTTAGTCCACTGATTCCTAAAATGTTGATGTTCACTCTAGCCATTTCCTGTTTGACCACTTCCAATTTGCCTTGATTCATGGACCTAACATTTCAGGTTCCTATGCAATATTGCTGTTCACAGCATCGGACTTTACTTCCATCACCAGTCACATCCACAGCTGGGCATTGTTTTTGTTTTGGCTCCGTCTCTTCATTCTTTCTGGAGTTATTTCTCCACTGATCTCCAGTAGCATATTGGGCACCTGCAAATCTGGGGAGTTCATATTTCAGAGTCCTATTCTTTTTGCCTTTTCATACTGTTCATGGGGTTCTCAAGGCAAGAATCCTGAAGCATTTGCCATTCCCTTCTCCAGTGCACGGTGTTTTGTCAGAACTCTCCACCATGACCCGTCCATCTTGCAAAAGTAGGAAGTCAAGAGATACCTGGAGTAACAGGCAAATTTGGCCTTGAAGTACAGAATAAAGCAGGGCAAAAGCTAATACAGTTTTGCCAAGAGAATGCACTGGTCATAGCAAACACCCTCTCCCAACAACACAAGAGAAGACTCTACAGATGGACATCACCAGATGGTCAATACCAAAATCAGATTGACTATATCCTTTGCAGCCAAAGATGGAGAAGCTCTAAACAGTCAGCAAAAACAAGACTGGGAGCTGCCTGTGGCTCAGATAATGAACTCCTTATTGACAAATTCAGACTGAAATTGAAGAAAGTAGGAAAACCACTAGGCCATTCAGGTATGACCTAAATCAAATCCCTTATGATTATACAGTGGAAGTGACAAATAGATTCAAGGGATTAGATCTGATAGATAGAGTGTGTAAAGAACTATGGGCAGAGGTTTGTGACATTGTATAGGAGGCAGGGATCAAGAAAAAGAAATGCAAAAAGGTAAAATGGTTGTTCGAGGCGGCCTTACAAATAGCTGAGAAAAGAAAAGACGTGAAAGGCAAAGGAGAAAAGGAAAGATATACCCATTTGAAAGCAGAGTTCCAAAGAATAGCAAAGGGAGATAAGAAAGCCTTCCTCAGTGATCAGTGCAAAGAAATAGAGGAAAACAATGGAATGGGAAAGGCTAGCGATTTCTTCAAGAAAATTAGAGATACCAACAGAACATTTCATGCAAAGATGGGCACAATAAAGGACAGAAATGGTATGGACCTAACAGAAACAGAAGATATTAAGAAGAGGTGGCAAGAATACACAGAAGAACTATAAAAAAAGATCTTCATGGCCCAGATAACCATGATGGTGTGATCACTCACCTAGAGCCATACATCCTGGAATGTGAAGTCAAGTGGGCCTTAGGAAGCATCACTATGAACAAAGCTAGAGGAGATGATGGAATTCCAGTTGAGCTATTTCAAATCCTAAAAGATGATGCTGTGAAAGTGCTGCACTAAATATGCCAGCAAATTTGGAAAACTCAGCAGTGGCCACAGGACTGGAAAAGGTGAGTTTTCATTCCAATCCCAAAGAAAAGCAAAGCCAAAGAATGTTCAAACTACCACACAGTTGCACTCATCTCACACACTAGCACAGTAATGCTCAAAATTCTCCAAGACAGGCTTCAACAGAACATGAACTGTGAACTTCCAGATGTTCAGGTTGGATTTAGAAAAGGCAGAAGAACCAGAGATCAAACTGCCAACATCTGCTGGATCATAGAAAAAGCAAGAGAGTTCCAGAAAAACATCTACTTCTGCTTTATTGAATATGCCAAAAACTTTGACTGTGTGGATCACAACCAACTGTGGAAAATTCTTCAAGAGATGGGGATACCAGACCACCTGACCTGAGAAATTTGTTTGCAGGTCAAGAAGCAATAGTTAGAACTGGACATGGGACAACAGACTAGTTCCAAATTGGGAAAGGAGTACATTAAGGCTGTATATTGTCACCCTGATTATTTAACTTATATGCAAAGTACATCATGAGAAATTCTGGGCTGGATGAAGTGCAAGCTGGAATCAAGATTGCTGGGAGAAATATCAATAACCTCAGATATGCAGATGACACCACCCTTATGGCAGAAAGTAAAGAGGAACTAAAGAGCCTCTTAATGAAAGTGAAAGAGGAGAGTGAAAAAGTTGGCTTAAAATTCAACATTTAGAAAACTAAGATCGTGGCATCCGGTCCCATCACTTCATGGCAAATAGATGGGCAAACAATGGAAACAGTGACAGACTTTATTTCGGGGGGCTCCAAAATCACTGGAGATGGTGACTGCAGACATGAAATTAAAAGACACTCCTTGGAAGAAAATTTATGACCAAAATAGACAGCATATTTAAAAGCAGAGACATTACTTCCCCAACAAAGGTCCATCTAGTCAAAGCTATGGTTTTTCCAGTGGTCATGTATGGATGTGAGAGTTGGACTGTGAAGAAAGCTGAGGGCCGAAGAATTGATGCTTTTGAACTGTGGTGTTGGAGAAGACTCTTGAGAGTCCCTTGGACTGCAAGGAGGTCCAACCAATCCATCCTAAAGGAAATCAGTCCTGAACATTCATTGGGAGGACTGATGTTGAAGCTGAAACTCCAATACTTTGGCCACCTGATGCGAAGAGCTGACTCAGTTGAAAAGACCCTGATGCTGGGAAAGATTGAAGGCCGGAGGAGAAGGTGATGACAGAAGATGAGATGGTTGGATGGCATCACCGACTCGATGGACATGAGTTTGAGTAAGCCCCAGGAGTTGGTGATGGACAGGGAAGCCTGGAGTGCTGTGGTCCATGGGATCGCAAAGAGTTGAACTTGACTAAGTGACTGAACTGAACTGAAACAACACCTGGGAGGAGGACGTCCAGTTAGGAACAATTCTATGGATCAAGAGATGGGCTGGGCTGCATATAAGGCTTGAAAATGTATCCATGTAGTTAGACATCAAAGCCCCCAGAATACAACAGAGATGTTCATCTGAGGAGACTATCTAGAGTCAGGGCAGAAAAGAACTCATATCAGTGCCTCAAATAACATTCTTTGGAGCAAGATGTAGCCATCAATTCCTTACATCAAAAGGTGGGATCTATGTAGCTTCATTTTGAATCTGGGTGGGTCCTGACTGCAGAAGTGATGCTGTGTGATTTTTTTATGCCAAGTCATTAAAAAAAAAAATACAGTTTCTGCCCGGGTCTTTTGGAACACATGCTCTGGAAGAAGCCTGCCCCCAAGTAAGATCATGATGCTGGAGTGGCCATGTGCAGCCTCTCTGATCAACAGCCCACCGAGTTCTCAAGTGACAGCCAGCAACATTTAGAATGAGCCACCTTGGACAGTCAAGTTTTCAAATGACCACCCCAGTCAACATCTGACTCCAACCACAGGACAGACACCATATGAAAACAACCCCACTGAAACCTTTGTGACTTTCTGATCCATAAGGTTAGATGAAAAAGAAAATGGTTGTCTTTAGCTGCTTAATTTAGGGATAATTTGTAATGCAGCAGTAGATATCTGAAACATTGGGGTTGCAAACTCAACCCTAACCCTAGGGACTTCCCCGGTGGTCCAGTAGCTGACAGTCCATGTTCCCAGTGCAGGAGGGCCAGGGTTCAATCCCTGGTCAGGGAACTAGACCTCACATGCTGCAATTAAGACCTGACTGAGTCAAATAAATAAGCATTTTTTTTAAAAAAATCCTAATCCTACAGCAGCCAGACACATGATGTAATTCAGTAAGCTGCGAAGAGCCTTGATGCTGGGAAAGACCAAGCGCAGGAGGAGAAGTGGGTGACAGAGGAAGAGATGGTTGGATGGCATCACCGACTCAATGGACATGAGTTTGAGCAAACTTCGGGAGATAGTGAAGGACAAGAAAGCCTGACATGCTGCAGTCCATGGGGTTGAAAGAGTCAGATACAACTTAGCAAGTGAACACAACAATGCGAGGCCTAGTGTGGGATGACCAGCTGGGCTGTCTGGTGCAGAGAGGAAACCATGCTGTGCTGCTTTGGGCTGTATTTGCCCCGATCTGTTCCTCGCCCTCCCCTTCCTGCTGCATCCCAGGCCACAGTTCATCTCCCCTTCATCTGGATTTACCTTGGGTTCTGCCAATGGAAAGCAGTGGCAGGAGCCTGGAAGGGAGGAGGAGGAGGCCAGGGCAATCCTCCCCTTGCCTGGTAAGCCCGCCTCTCTCCCTGTGGCTGTGCCCCCTTCACCACCCCAGCCAGCTAGACAATCCCACTGGGTTTCCAACTTCCATCAGGTGACTTTTTCTTCAGGCCCTGGTGACCCCACCTCCTCACTTCATTCCTCCAGCCTGGAACAGTGGTGGCTTCCCACTGCTGTTAATTTCCACTGGCTTCACCAGCTCCTGTTGGCACCTCAGCTCCTCTATCTGCTGCATAACCACCCCGATGTGTTAACATCCCTCTGTTCTAACACTGGAGTGGTTTCTGTATCCTCATCAAGCCCTCGCAGGCATAGCAACTCCAGCCTGCTGATCCCAAATCAGAGAGTGGGCCCTGTGTTGTCAGATATCCTAGCGTGGCAGAAGCCAGAAATGAGGATGTCATGGGGAAGGTTCTGAGAGTTCAAACACCATGGATGACAAAGGTCCTCTGACTTCAGAGTGGATGGAGGCAGCAAGAGAGACCAAAGGGGAGCAGCTGCAGCAGTTCACATGCTGGGTCAATGAACAGACTTTTTAAAAGCACCTATTGCGTGCAGGCACTGTGGGAGGAGCTGGGGTCAAAGTGGTGAGCTAGAGAGATGAGTTCCTGCGCTTGTAGGCATACCTGATAGTGGTAGAGACAGACAAATGACAAGAACAGTGTGTGTTATGTACATACCATGCAGAGAATGAAAGGTGAGTGACATTGTGTGAACATGGATATGGGCTTGGCTTTAGTGACAATTGAGGTGGGGGCATCTAAGCTGAGGCCCAAAGGAAAAGAGCAAGCCAGTCCTACAAAGAACCACATTCTTAGAACAGGGAATGGCCATCACGAATTCCCCGAGGCAGGGAGGAGCTGGGAGTGTGTGAGCAATAGCAAGAAGGATGGCAAGGCCGGGGCAGAAAGAGCGAAGGTGGAGTCAGGGGACTATGTGAAGATGGGGAGGCTGCAGGAGTCACAGGAAGGGGTTTGGATTTTACTCTTAAGTGCAATACGAAGCCACTGGAAGTTTTTAAGAAAGGAAGTAATGTGATCTGATTTATGTTTTTGGAGGAGGTCAAAAACGGAGTGTGATGACTACAAGTAGGGAACAACATTAGATGCTGGGAAACCAATTTGTAAGCGACTGCAGCGGTCCAGGTAGGACCAAGAGAAGTTCAGACCAAGGTGTTAACAGTGAAGGGGTGAGAAGTAGGTGGGTTTGGGAGGGTACTGTGTCACACAAACCAGGAGGGGAGATTTCAGACAGGAATGATCTGGAGGATTTAATCAAATGCAGACTGCTGGGCCCCAGTCCCCGGAGACTTGGGCTCAGTAAGCCCAGGGCAACATAGAATTTGCATTTCTAACATGTTGTCATATGATGTTGATGCTGACGCTGCTGGTCCAGAGATCACACTTTGAAAACCACTGTTCTGGAACAACACCTTCTGCTCGAAATATAACTTGGAACCACATATGTGATTTTAACACTTTTAGTAGCCACATTTAAAAGGTAAAAAGCAACAGGTGAAAGTAATTTTAATAAGGTTACTGTTACTATATACCAAAGATTATCATTTCAACATTATCCATATTTTTTAAAGTCTTGAGATATTTTACACATTTTTTAAAAAATTACTTATTTATTTTGATTGCACCAGGTCTCCAGTGCTGCACCTAGGCTTTCTCTACTTGTTGTGAGCAGCGCCTACTCTTTGTTGCAGAGCATGGGGTTCTCATCATTAAATTCTTTTTTTTTTTTTTTGGTACTCTTTGAAATCCCAGTGTGTATTTTATATTTACAGCACACATCTCAATTAGGACTAGTTAAGCTCTCAAGCTGAAACTCCAATACTACGGCCACCTCATGCGAAGAGCTGACTCATTGGAAAAGACCCTGATGCTGGGAAGGATTGGGGGCAGGAGGAGAAGGGGATGACAAAGAGGATGAGATGGCTGGATGGCATCACCGACTCGATGGACATGAGTTTGAGTAAACTCTGGGAGTTGGTGATGGACAGGGAGCCTGGCGTGCTGCGATTCATGGGGTCACAAAGAGTCGGACACGACTGAATGACTGAACTGAACTGAACTGAAAGCTCTCAAAAGGTCTTCCCGGGTGGTGCTAGTGGTAAGGAACCTGCATCAGAGACACATAAGAAATGTGGGTTCAAGCCCTAGGTCAAAAAGACCCCCTGGAGGAGAGTATGGTAACACACCCCAGTATTCTAGCCTGGAGAATCCCACGGGCAGAGGAACCTGGCAGGTCACAAAGAGTTGAACACAACTGTAGTGACTTATTGTGTGCCCCAAATGCTCACAGGCACAAGCTCTCAATAGCCACTTGTGTGGCCAGTGGCTACCCTACTGAACAGCACAGAACAGGCCTGTTATTACAGGACCAGCAAGATGAGGATGGAGGATTACTTCCTGAGTTTAGCAACAAGGAAGAGCTTTAGCAATAGACCACATTTGTGAAACAAGCAGAGAGAGCTGGAAGGGAGAGCGTGGACACACTTCTTTCCTGAAGTTTGGCCGTGCTTTTATAATGGATGGATTAGGGTGACAACACTCAGCCCCAACAGTGAATATTAACATCACACACAAAAAAAGAAGCAACCAGGCATTATCACATGCTAACTGATGGAAGAAGGGGACATCATCCATGAAGTGGAGTTAAGCTTGGTTGCTCAGTTGTGTCCAACTCTTTGCAACACCGTGGGCTGTAGCCTGCCAGGTTCTTCTGTCCATAGAATTCTCTAGGTAAGAATACTGGACTGGGTTGCCATTCCCTTCTCCATGGGATCTTCCCAACCCAGGGATGGAACCCAGGTCTCCTGCATTGCAGGTGGATTCTTTACCATCTGAGCCACCAGGGAAGCCATGAAGTATACTTACCCCTAAATTGAATCTGAATCTGACCCAGCCTCTAGATTTACCAGTTTACAGGGGATACATGGGACAGAACATACTAAAGGACACCAAGAAGCACAACCTGCCAGATCAGACTGTGAAACAGATGAGAATAAGGGGCAACTGTCAGCAAATAAGAGGTGTCAACAAAATGGAATACACTACCTTGTTTGGAGTTTGATTTGAACAAGCCAACAGTTAGAAGACATAAGATGATCAGGAAAATTTGGAGATAGGTTGGATATTAGGTAATATTATGGAATTATTATTCATTTTTAGGTGTTATAAAAGTATTATGTTTTTTAAGAACCTTCTATTTTAGAGATACATATGGAAGTGTTTATGGGTGAAATCATATGTCTGGGATTTGCTTTAAATGACTTCTCCTGGGGAGGGAAGCGGAAAAAATAAAATAAGATCATATGTTGATAATTATTGAAGAAAGGTGATAGGTAGCTGGAGGATCATTACACTGTTCTATTTTTGTGCTTGGTTGAACATTAGGTAATAAGGGGTTTGTGTGTTTTAAGGGGGTGTGTGCCTGTGAAGAAAAGAAAAAAGAAGGGAAAGGATTTAATTTTTTCCTCTTAAGACTGGAGCTCCAAGAAAATATTAGGGACAGTGGAGATGCAGGAGAGTAGGAAAGCGGGTGAGCAGGCTCCAGGTCACACAACGGGGGTAGGTGTGGAGGCGGGGTGGTATTAAGCTCTTCCACGAGTCAGGGACTACGTGGAAGCCTGGCGTACTGCAGGGGGTCCATGGGGTCGCAAAGAGTCGGACACGACTTAGCGACTGAACAAGCCTCCACAGCTTCTTCGAATTCAGCTGCGGCGTCTGTGGCTCCAGGGTCACCCGCTTCCTATTGCCCCCAGTAGGAGACACAGGCTGCCCGCGCCTGCGCAGCAAGCCCTCCTCTAGGCGCCGGGCTGCCCCTACAGCCCGGGATCCGCCGCGCCGCTCTAGACGCGCGCTCTCTGCGGAGGGCGAGATCTCCGCCTACAGGTTTAAGCAAGGTGAGGCCGAGCGTGTCGCATGGCCTTCCGGGAAATGCAGTTCGCATGCCAGGCCCAAGCTGCGGCTTAATCAGCCCCAAAGACTACGCGCCTCACAATGCACCGCGCGCAGCGGCTGAACGGTGTGTTGCTGCCCTCAAGTGGCGATTGAGCGGTGACATCCAGACCTGGGAAGGGTGCTGAAAGGGCTGGGGCGGGGGCGGGACTGGGGACTCCCAGGTCCCTGGGAAGCCTTTCCAGAGGGTAAGGCCCTCAGACCTGGGCTTAGGAAGGTGGTGAAGAGGTTGGAGGTGGGGCCTGCTATGAAGAATTAAATGAAATCAGAACAATAACTGTTGCCTGTGTATTATTATTGTTACAGCTAGTACTTACAAGAGTAAGCACTTAAGTGCCAGGCATTGCTCCCAGCGCTTTACTTGTATTAACTCATTTAATCCTCCCAAAAGACATTTGGTGTTCTATCAGCCCCCTCTTTACAGGCATAGAATTTGAACCCAGACTGTCAGGCTTCAGAGTCTATGCTCTTACTTCGCTATGAATTTGACACCCTCCAATCATTCTATTAAACTATCCCAAGATTGTAATTAGCACATGAATCAACTCTAGATGGCCATTAGCAACGCAGATCTCTTTGAGTTGATGATTATCAGCAGGAGTTCCTGCCCAAGTTTGTGATTTAGCTGCTGCTCCAGGACAGAGTTTACAACCAGCTTAGATTTATAATTAGCACATGAATCAACACAGGTTTGCTTTCAAGGGGATAAGATTTCTGATTAGCACTTGAATCAGCAATGGTATGTGTTAGAAGCTGGAATTAGATTTCTGATTAGCCCACGAGTCAGAACACAGAGATTCTATTCACACCTAGAAAGCCCTCCCCTCCCCTTTTGATCCAGGTGACCACCCCCCTCAAATGTTGCCCCCATCCTGTCCCTGAACCCCACCCACTCTATCATCAACCGGCAGACAGACTTGATGATTTCCTTGCCCCTCCCCTCTCTCCCATGTTGTTCATAGTGAAATATCATAGCGACAAGCACAGGTTCAGAAATCATCTGTTCTCTTTCTGCCTGAGAAAGAGGAGATGCAATTCCAAAGCCTTAACTGTGTCTCATTCATGGGCATGTTCCCAGCATCGTGCCTGGCACAGAGTAACAGCTCAATAAATGCTTGGAGAAAGAGTGTCAGATTCTCACCATTATCCTTCTGCAGTGATCTAAACATTTATCAAATCAAGCCAGATTCTCTTCACTCTTAAAAGAGTCAAATTTGTGGTTACCCACCTCAAAGGCAGAGGACCACAGTAGGTGGGTGGGAGGGTAGTAAGAGTGGGGCTGGGAACATCCTCTGTAGCAGGATTCGTTGTAGTGGTTGGAAGAAGATTCCACAGCCCCCTGAAGTTGTGGATCTGGCTGTGGTTGATGTTGGGTCCACTATAATCCATACTCTTTGTATAACTGACTGGGCGGGGAGGAGCTATCCAGCCTGGAAATATGTTCCCAGTCCCACTTGCATCTCTCCAATAAAACATGGGCAAGAGAGAAGTTTGTGGAAGGTCACTTCTGGACCAAGGTTTTTAAAGAAGCTCACCATCTTCTCCACCCTGTCTCCTCTCATTCACCAGGTGTGTGCATGCATGCTAAGTCACTTCAGTGCTGTCTAACTCTTTGAGACCCCATGGACTATAGCCACCAGGCTCCTCTGTCCATGGGATTCTCCAGGCAGGAATACTAGAGTGGGTTGCCATTTCCTTCTCCAGAGGATCTTCCTGATCCAGGGATGGAACCCACGTCTTCTGCACTGGCAGGCAGGTTCTTTACCACTAGCACCACCTGGTGAAAACAGATAATTCTGAGCCCCAGGAAATAACAGAAGTGCAAGATAAACAACTGGTTTGTTTATCAGAAGATGAAGGCTGGAGGAGAAGGGGACGACAGAGGATGAGGTGGCTGGATGGTATCACTGACTCAATGGACATGAGTTTGAGTAAACTCCGGGAGCTGGTGATGGACAGGGGGCCTGGTGTGCTGCAGTCCATGGGGTCACAAATAGTCGCACACGACTGAGCAACTGAACTGACGGACTGACTGATGAGGATAGCTGGCTACCTGTGGCAAGACATCTCTGGCAAGAAATAAACTATTGTAGGAAGTCATTGAAATTCAGGGGGTTATTTGTTACAGCAGTTGGCATTACATTCACTAATACACTGCTCCTTCCTTTCTGGTCCCCGGATATCAGTAAAGCTTGAGCCCTCCTGTCATTCTGTAAAGTGAGGCTCAAATCCCTAACTGTGGTTTTCAGGATTTCACAGAATAGGTCTCTACAATGGCCCTGAGTCTCTACGTTTACTGGTTAAAAGTTTTCAACATATTTCCCTTGGTTCTTTGCACAAATGTAAACTTTCCCCCACCTTCTTACAGAAGTCCTTTTCCATGTTGATAGCTGGAAGTCATTAAAACAGTCCCTGAAAGTTGTATTCTGTCTTCTACCATAGTTCAGCAGAACCTCAGTACAGGGTCTCATGATTGCCATGTAGAAGTCGGTGCTTGCCTGGGACCCATCAGTCTGATTTAGGGTGGTTAGTGTGTATGTACAGGGGGTGGGTGGAGAAGATGTACTCATCTCCTGGCCCCTCTCCATTTGGGGGTGCACATTCAGACATGATCATTTTAAAGTGAGTCCCTAGTCCTCAGCGCTGATTCATGTGCTAATTACAAAGCTGAGCTAATTTCAGTGAATCTCCATAGACTGGACTTGGGTTGTACGAGGAGTTGGTAGGTACTAGTTGAGGATAAGGAGATATACCACCTCCATCCCTTCTTGCTCTAACAACCCCCTGACTTGGAAGGGGCCTCATTTATTTTAAAAGCCACCCTTTTTTGGCAGACAGACTGAATCTGTTGATTTGAATGTACATGCATGTGCACGTGTGTGTCCATCCTATGTAGATGTCTGGTATGACTCTCAGAATGCTCTTTGTGTCTATCTGTGGGAATGTGGCTCACACACGTGTACACGAGAGAATCTGTGTGCCAAGTGTGTTTTTGCACATGTGACTTCTCACATGTCTGAATGTGGGTCTGTGTGTGTGTTTTGGAAGTGTGTCTAAGTATGTATTTGTGTGTTCCCCAACCCCCCTGCATGCGTGCGTCCCCATTCGTGTCTGACTCTTTGCGACTCCAAGGATTGTAGCCTGCCAGGCTCCTCTGTCCATGGAATTTTCCAGGCAAGAATACTGGAGCAGGTTGCCATTTCCCTCTCCAGGGGATCTTCCCAACCCAGTGATCGAATCCACGGCTCTTGTGTCTCCTGCATTGGCAGGTGGGGGGGGGGGTGTGTGTCTGTTTTTTTCCACCAGCTGAGCCACTGAGGAAGCCCAACTTGTATAAGTCTCTCTATTTGGACGTGATGTATGTTCTGTGTGCCTTCTGTGTCTGTGTGTGTTCTGGTGAGCCTCTGAGCATGTGATGTGCATTGTGAGTATGGATGTGTATTTTTGGATAGACTGTGTGTGTAGATATGAGCAGTTCCCTTCCTCCCAAGGCTCCCTCAGCTCTCAGGCAGTTTAACCTCATTCTTCCTGCTGTGGCTGTTTCCGATGCTTCGGTCCCCTTCTCCAGATGTTGCAATTAAGTAAATGCAGCAATTAAGCGGAGTCCCCCAAACAACCATCCCACCAGGATCTCCTTCCAGGAGCTAATGAAGGATTACAGCACATGCAGACACACGCACGGAACTATTCAGAAACCAACTCCCCCCAGCCTGCACATGCTATGGCATAAGGGCATACAAACAGCATAGGCATCCCTTTGCCCACCTGCTTCATTTGTTACTTATCCTTCAATCGCAGTATAAAGGTCTCCTCCTCCAGGAAGGCCTCCTGACTCCTGGAGGGTGGGAAGGTGGAGGGAAAGGCTGGACTCTGCCTCTGAGGTGCACACCCTCTGTTTCCTCCATCAGAACTATCCATCAGAATACCCTCTGGTTCCTCCATCCAGCCCTGTACTTTGTCATCAAAGCCCTTATTATTTTGCCCTGTGCTTCTGTCATACTCTGACCGCTCTGTCATGACAGTCCCAGTCTTTCTAGCCCAAGCTCCTCCCATCCCAGGCCCGACCACCCCAGGCTGTCTTTCTCCCTTTTAGAATGTGAGCTCAGTGAAGCAGGACCTGACACTGTCTTGGTAACACTTTTACTGCAATGTCATCTAGTGCACAACCATGCCCAGAAATCCAAAGTAAATGTTGAACTAGCATCTTTGCCTCTGCCTGTCTCTGTTGCCAAGTCTCTCTGTATGTCTCTAAACATGTTAGCTTCTTTGGTACGCACTTGGGGTGCTATGTCCCCTCAATCACCAGGTTTTGGCACAGTGTGGTGGCCAGGACCACACACATTGTAGACGTTCCTGGTTTAGCCCAGTGCTTCTCTGAGTGTGGTCCCTGGGCCAGCAGCGTTACCATCAGCCTGGAAGTCAGAAATGCAAATCAGAAACTCTGGAACTGGGGCCTGAAGATCTCTGGTTAACACAGCCTCCAGGTGATTCTGATAAGGCTGAAGTGTGAGGACCTCGGATCTAGATCATTCAAGGCAGCCCCCTCTGATCTCAAATTGCTCTCAATACCACCCCCTCTCACCAAGGAACAGTCATCACCAAAGAAGGCAAGGCTGTGGATATTTCCTCTGAAATCTGCATCAGGGAAGGAAGGGAAGGAACAATAGTTCTGATGTGTTCTATAAGGTTCCTTAATGTTCCCCAGCAGAATCAAGCCCCAGTTGCCCAAAAGGGCAACCTACTCCTCGTCTGCACCTTCTATTAACTTCGTACCTCCTCTGCCTCACTCTTTCCCTCCCCACTTGCGCATTTCTGGGGGCCACCCCCAAAATCAACCAGTTCCACTGAATTCTAACCCCGGCCTGCTTGAGATTGTCCCCAGGTATCTTCAGGCTTCCCTGATGGCCCAGTTGGTAAAGAATCGCCTGCAATGCAAGGGACCTTGGTTTGATCCCTGGGTCGGGAAGATCACTTTCACTTTCCAGGCATTTTCCTCTGGCTCCCCCACCTCCGCCACTGCTGTAGCATCTCTGAAACTTCTCATGTTTTTCCTGAGTGTCTGAGAAACCAGTATCTGTTGTACTGGGCCAGGAGCACTGATGAACTTTGCTAATGATCGGGAAAGGCGGGCCCTAGAGCTGAGTTAATTTTAGCTGCAATTTTTCAATACACACAAGTGGAAGGAGCCAAAAGTCTGTTCTGAAACCTTCAGCAGAGCTAGTGATGCCAGGGTGGATGTGCATTCATGCCCCCGCCCCCAACAGGGTTACCTTACTTCTCCACTCAGATGGGGGATCCTGGGGTGGGGGGGGTTGTGATCAGGTTCCCCCAGGGTAAGGTGATGACCACGAGCCAAGGGTGGGTCCTCTTTGGACCAGGGCTCCCAAAAGATTAGGTCCCCCAGGTTGCTATAACCAAGTTCCGAGGCCAGGCTTGTAGACCACGGCTCACATCCCTCTTCCCGCAACACCATCTGCCAGGAAACACGTGGGATCCCCCCACCCTCATCCTCTCCTCCACTATCCTCCGTGAGCATCAGTGCAGGCAGACACCACTCCTGGTGAGTCATGTGTTAGTACGATTCTAGTAGGATATTCTATGGGGCAGTGGACCTGAGTCGAGGAGAGGGGGAGGCAGTGGCTATACGGATATACTTTTCTGGGTCAACCCGGCCTGCCCCCTGCCTCTGTTCCAATTCCTATCTTCTCCTTTCTCCATGGGATATCTGGCAAGTGTGACTTGACATCTAGCTCTATTTCCAGAGCCAAGTTTTCCCCTTGCAGCCAGTGCAAAGAGCCTTGGGACAGAGCAGAGTCTCTACACTGGCCAGAAAGATAAGGCTTGATACAGGTAGGGCCCAGGCAAGGAAATTCCACCTAAAGGACATCCCAGAGAGGTGATGCTGAGACAGGAAGGCAGAAGACAGGCTTGGGCGGCAGAGGGCTCTGGGATGGAGAATCACATTCAAGGCTGCGAATGAGAGGGGACACACACAGACACACACACACGCACAGACACACACACAGACACAGACACACACACATACACAGACACACACACAGACACACACACACAGACACAGACACACACACACAGACGCACACAGATACACACACACAGACACAGACACACACACAGACACAGACACACAGACACAGACACACACACACAGACACACACACATACACAGACACACACACACACAGACACAGACACACACACACACAGACACACACACATCCTCACAGCTGAGTTGCCCAGCTCAGTCTGTCGCTGTCTCTGTCTCTCCCTCAATCTCTGTCTCTTTGACTATCTCTATGTCTCTTTGTCTATCTCTAACTGGTGCTGTCTCTCGTCTCTCTTTTTCTTTCTGGGTCTCTCACTGTCTCTGTATCTCCATCTCTCCTTGAATATGTGTGTCTTTTCCTCTCTCTCTGTCTCTGCCTCTCTGATTCTGCTCCTCTTTGTCCCTCAGTCTAAGTCTGTCTATCTTTCTGTCTCTTTCTCTATCTCTGTCTCTCGGTTTCAGTCTCTGTGTCTTCCTGACTCTTTATCCAAGGATTCTCTCTCCCAAGGAAAGCTAGGACGACTCCATGAAAGGTGGGGCTAGGGGCGCGCCTTTGAGAGAGGAGACCTGCCTACACCTTTAAGCGCGGGCGCGCGCGGGGCCTGCGCCTTTAAGCGCGGGCGCGCGCACGGCCCTGGGTTCCCGGCGAGGAGGCCGCGGGAGCGCCCGGACCCGGCCCGCCAGCCCGGCCCCCGCCCGGCCCCCGCCCCGGCCCCGGCGGGGGAGGGGTCTCTGAGCGCGGCCCCTCCCCCCTACGTCCCAGCCTGTGCTGCGGTGCCCCCACCCCGCGTGTCCCTGTCTGTCCGTCTGTCCGCGCCCAGGCCTCGCCCCACCCCGGCCCTCGGGGCTGCCTGGCCGCCCCCCGCCCCTACCGCAGCCGCCCCCCTCCCTCTGGACCAGCCCCCGCTGCATCCCGGGAAGCGAGTGGAGACGGCGCCGCCCCACAACCAGGACCCGCACCCCGAAATCGGGGAGCCTGCACCCCAAGACTGGATCCAGAGATCTGGAAACCTGAGCCTTGGAGCCTGATTTGGGGCTGGGACCCCGAGACCTGGAGCCTGAACAGCAGTATTTGGGGCTGAAATCGCAACATCAGTCCCTGGGACCCCAAGATTTGGAGCTGGAACCCCCAAGAATTGGAATATGTACCCCAGGATTTGGAGCCTGAACCTCAAGATTTGGAATCTGAATCCCCAAATTTGGAGCTGAGCTCTGAGTTCTATGCCTGGGACCTTCAAATCTGGGACTGGATTCTCATTTCTACAACCAGGAGCCCACTAATTGAGACTCGAACCCTGAAATTTAGGCCTCAGAGTCCAAGATCTGAACCCTGGCATTGCAAAGGGCCTAAACCTGAGTTTGGGCCTGAAATCCTTGCTGCTAAGCCTAATGCTGAAATTTGGGGCAAATCTTGACTCAGCGCCCCAATATCTAAACCCAGAACCCTAGCATCAAATCCCAAGATTGGGCTTGGGACTCAGATCTTAAACTCTCCATCTGTCTGTTTAGCATCCCAAGACTGGAGCTGGGAGATGGTGACTCCGGGCAACCTAGATTGGGGCCTGGGTCTCTAAAATTGGGCCCTTAAGAGGCCCAGTATTTGGAGATCTAAGACCCTAAGTATCAAGGTCTAGAGACTCTTTGGCCACAAATCTGAGCGGAGACACAACAGACTTGGGAGCAGGGAAGGCATGACCAGGCACCCCCTCCAGAGCCCTGACCCCTGACCCCTCGGAGCTTGAGGATTCTTGCTCCCTGGGGCGGCTTCCAGCTCAGGTAAGGCTACTGGGAGACCCTGTGGTGGGGAGGGACTTGAGAGGAACTTCATTGCTGGGGGTGGAGGTAAGGAGGACCATGTACCCCTGGGCACCCTTGGAATTTCCCCAGGGAACAGATGTCCCTTCACAAGAGTCTGCCTCGAACACTGTGGACATTTGGCCAGCCCTGCCCCTCTCTGACCTCCTCATCCCCAGCTGATGGCATCTCCAGGTCTGTGACTGCCCCCATCCCCCCGCCCCGCTTGGGCTCTCCAGCTTCTTCCTACCATCTGTCTTATTTGATCATCTCCAGCTGCCTCTCATGTCCACCACTCCTCTCTCCAGTGTCCTTTCTCCATCTCTTCCTCTCACTGACCATCTCTACTCACCTCTTCTCTCTCTCATCATCTTTGACACTTATGTCCACTGGCTCTTCTCCCGGGCTATCTCTGGCCCCCACTCCTCTCAGTGACCATCTCTGCCTGCCACTGCTGTGTTTGATCATTGTCTTTAGCACCCCTGTCCACAGCATCTCTCTCCGGCCACCTCTGTCTACTGTTTCACTCAGTGACCACCCTTGACATCTCTGTCTGTAGTACCTCTCTCTAATCATCTTTCAGCAGCTCTCTTACCCGTGTCTACCCTGGACTCTAAGCCTTGACCCGTGACTGTCTCTGACCATCTTTCACCATCTCTCTCTACCATTCTTCTGTCTCTCCTCTCTGAGTTTCTCTATCCACCTTTTCCTCTGTCTAACCATCTTTCACTGTCTCTCTTGCCCTCTACCCACTCCTGACTCCAACTGCCAGTCTCCGACCATCCGCCCTCACTGACCACCTTTCTTCTCTCAGTCTCTCTTGCTCATTGGTGCTCTCTGATCATTTCTAACATCTCTGACTGCCTTTCCTCTCTCTGGTGCCCTCTCCCCACACCCATCAATCGCAGCAGCTGTCCCGTCTCCAGCTGTCTCTGACATGTTCTGTTCCCTCCTCCTCTCTCTGACAGCCCTCCTCTCTCTGACAGCCTCTCTGCCTTTTGACCATTTCAGACCATCTTTGACCATCTCTCCTGGATCTGGCCATCCCTGCCACTTCCCCTCTCTTTGGCCACTCCTCATCTTTGTGACTATCTCTAACAACCTCTCTCGTCTGGTCCTGTCTGGCTACTTCTAATCATTCCCACCACCCTGACCACCTCTTCTCTCTTTGGCCATCTCTGAGTGTCTCTCTTTGACCACATCTAAAGCTCTCTGGCTTACCTTCTCCCCACCCTGATCACTGCTCCTGTTCTCTGCCTGTCTCATTTCTAATCACCTCCCTTCCCTCTGACTTTCTTTGTTCATTTCTTTTCCCTCTCTTCCCTCGTGACACATCTCTCTGAGTCTTTAACCATCCTCTCTGGCTTCTGGTCTTTCTGACCACTCCTCTCTGGCCATCGTTGATCAAGTTCTCTGCTCTCAGCCCACTTTGACCCTCTCTTCTGGTCTCAGACCACCCCGACCCCCTCCAGCACCCCTCTTCTGGCCCCAGCCCGCCCTAACACCCCCTCCTTTTCCCAGCAGGCCGCCCCTGCCCGCGATGGCCGTCCTCCCGCTGCTCCTCTGCCTGCTACCGCTGGCCCCCGCCTCATCTCCACCCCAGCCAGCCTCACCCAGCCCGTGTCCCCGGCGCTGCCGCTGCCAGACACAATCCCTGCCCCTAAGCGTGCTGTGCCCGGGGGCAGGCCTCCTGTTCGTGCCACCCTCACTGGACCGTCGGGCGGCGGAGTTGCGCCTGGCCGACAACTTCATCGCGACCGTGCGGCGCCGGGACCTGGCCAACATGACGGGCCTGCTACACCTGAGCTTGTCCCGCAACACCATCCGCCACGTGGCCGCCGGCGCCTTTGCAGACCTGCGCGCTCTGCGCGCGCTGCACCTGGACGGCAACCGGCTGACCTCGCTGGGCGAGGGGCAGCTGCGCGGCCTGGTCAACCTGCGCCACCTCATTCTGAGCAACAACCAGCTGGCAGCCCTGGCGGCCGGGGCCCTGGACGACTGCGCCGAGACGCTGGAGGACCTCGACCTCTCCTACAACAACCTGGAGCAGCTGCCCTGGGAGGCGCTGGGCCGCCTGGGCAACGTCAACACGCTGGGCCTCGATCACAACCTGCTGGCTTCCGTACCCGCCGGCGCCTTTTCCCGCCTGCACAAGCTGGCACGGCTGGACATGACCTCCAACCGCCTGACCACCATCCCGCCGGACCCGCTCTTCTCCCGCCTGCCGCTGCTAGCCCGGCCCCGCGGCTCGCCCGCTTCCGCCTTGGTGCTGGCCTTCGGCGGCAACCCCCTGCACTGCAACTGCGAGCTGGTGTGGCTGCGGCGGCTGGCGCGGGAGGACGACCTGGAGGCCTGCGCCTCCCCGCCGGCCCTGGGTGGCCGCTACTTCTGGGCAGTGGGCGAGGAGGAGTTTGTGTGCGAGCCCCCGGTGGTGACCCACCGCTCGCCGCCCCTGGCCGTGCCTGCCGGTCGGCCGGCCGCCCTGCGCTGCCGGGCGGTGGGGGACCCCGAGCCCCGCGTGCGGTGGGTGTCACCTCAGGGCCGGCTGCTGGGCAACTCCAGCCGAGCGCGCGCCTTCCCCAACGGGACGCTGGAGCTGCTGGTCACCGAGCCGGGAGATGGCGGCATCTTCACGTGCATCGCGGCCAATGCAGCTGGTGAGGCCACAGCCGCTGTTGAGCTGACTGTGGGTCCCCCGCCACCCCCTCAGCTAGCCAACAGCACCAGCTGTGATCCCCCGCGGGACGGGGAGCCTGATGCCCTCACCCCGCCCTCTGCCGCCTCTGCCTCTGCCTCTGCCAAGGCGGCTGAGGCCGGGCCCCCTACTGACCGTGGCGTCCAGGTGACAGAGCATGGCGCCACAGCGGCTCTCGTCCAGTGGCCAGATCAGCGGCCTATCCCGGGCATCCGCATGTACCAGATCCAGTACAACAGCTCAGCCGACGACATCCTCGTTTACAGGTGCAGGTCCAGGCGGCGGGCAGTTCGGGTGGGGGAGCGAGGTGGAGGGAGGGCTGGAGGAACACCTACTGATACCCCAGGCTGCACCACCGGAAGTGAAGCTGCAGGGTTACAAAGGAAATCAGGCAGAGAAGGCAAAAGGAATGTGGCAGCAGTGGTAAAAAGAAAGGAGGCAGCAAAAGTAAACAGTAACAGACAGAAAAAGGAAATCTGGTAGCAAGAATAAAAGGTAATCAGGACTTCCCTGGTGGCCTAGTGGTTAGGATGCTGCGCTTCCACTGCATGGAGCAAGGGTTCGATCCCTGGTTGGGCAGCCGGAGAGGCAAGGTTGAAGGGTTACGAGCAGATTTAAGTAGTAAAGAGAACTAAGTATTTCCAGATGACAGCTAGATTCAAGTCAGGCTGCAGGAAGAAAAAGAGATCAAGCAGGAGGGTCCAGGGATCATGGGGAAAATGGAGTGAGGCAACCCAGCTGCAAAGGAGCTCAGTGCATGCTCAGTCATTTCAGTCGTGTCTGACTCTTTGCAACCCTGTGGACTGTAGCCCGCCAGGCTCCTCTGTCCAAGAGATTTTCCAGGAAAGAATACTGGAATAGATTACCATGCCCTCCTCCAAGGGATCTTCTTGACCCAGGGATTGAACCCGCATCTCCTGCATTGCAGGTGGACTTTTTACCCACTGAGCTGCCTGGAAAGCCTGCAAAGGAACTCAGACCAGAAGTTAAAAGGAAAATGGGGGAGGAGGTTATATAGAGATTAGGCTTTGGGTTTGTACGATGTGACCTGCTCTATGTGTTTGGAGTTCTAACATGGTGACATCTCAGCTTTTTTTTTTTTTCCAAATCAAATTCAAGCTAGTTCAGGCTCCACCACTGCTAGGTGAACAGGACTGTTCAGTCTGGCATTGCTGGGGACTCCCTACTCCCTTCTGTTGCGGCAAACAAAACCTGGGTTACACACTTCAAGAGTGGGTTACCATGACAGTCATCCAGGCAAGATTGGAACATCTGCTGTGGCCACATGTGGTCACTGATGGTGGCTGTAACCCAGGTGCTACTGACATGTCTACCCAAGTCCAGCTTTGCATGGGTGGCTGGGGATGGCTCCCTGTCCTCTCTGTCAGGCTGGCCCAGGCTTGACACCCAGCTGCGGAAGAGTGGGCCTCCCAAGGTCTGGGGTCCATGCCTTGTAAATCCAGTATCTGGGTTCCCTTTGCCTCCCCACAAGCCAAAACCCTCAAAGATTAGTAATCACTTGATTTCTTTCTCAGTCCTGGAAATCCAACAAGCTTTTCTCCATTCCATTTCAAAGATAGCCATCTTCAGTCGATTCCACAGAGGGCCCACACCTGAAAATCACACAAGTCCCGTCCACCTTGCTGGATGGGGTGGGGAGGATGGGACAAATGCCCTCCTAGATTGTCACCCTACTAGAGATAATCATGGAGTTCCCTCATTAAAGCCGCTGAAGAATAAAACAGGGATTATAAAACAAGTTAAATCTCCCAACAGGGCGCCCTGCTACAAAAGGAAATATAGTGAAATTGGGTACTAAAGATAAAAGGAAATGAGAAAGATAAGGATAAATTGAAACCAGGCCAGAGAGATAAAAGAGAATCAGGAGACAGAACTGGAACGAAATAAGGCAACAGGGAGGAAAAGAACTCAGCAGCGATGACTGAGGCACATCAGTTTAATGAAAACGGAGTCAGATGACAGGGCTCTCTGGCAAGCAGGCTACGGCTACAGCAATAATAATACGGCAGCGGGGCTCGGGGGACCTTCATTGGCAGGTTAGAAGGAAATCGGGCATCAGCACAACAGGGGATTCAGGTGGTTAGATTAGAGAGAATTCTAGCTTTCCACTAGAGGAAAGTCAGGCAGCTGGGAAAGTGCAACCCAGTCCGGGATGGAGGAAAGTCAGAGGAACAGAGGGAAATTAGGTGAAGGCCTAGAGGGAGATGTGGAGGTGGGATTAGAGGGAAATTGGATGGGCAGGGGGATGGTAGAAAGAAATGGGCATCAGGCTAGAGGAATACCAGGCAGCCTCTTCTCTAGCGGTCCCGTGGTTAAGACTTCGCCTTCCCAAGCAAGGGGTGCAAGTTAGATTAGTGGTCTGCGAGCTGAGATCCCATATGCCTTGGGGCCAAAAAAACAAAGCAAAGAAACAGTATTGTAACAAATTCAGTATAAAATGGTCCACATAAAAAAAAAAAAAAGAACAAAGCTGGGCACTGAGTTGGAGAGATGTCTGGCTGGAGGGAACTCAGTGGTGGGCTGACAGGAGATGGGGTGATAGACTTGGGGGACTCAGGCAATGAGCTAGGGGAGAGGCGGGTGGGGGAACCAGAGTGAAGTCAGGCGGAGGAGTGGAACAAAACTGGGCAGTAAGGCTAGAGGGAACTTGGGCTGCAGGCTCGGGGAAAATGCTGGAAGGGTGGCAGTGCAGGAGGGGAGCCAGGCAACGGGATATAAAATGAAACCACACTTGGGAGGCCATGGGGCTCACGGCAAACTGGGCAGCAGGGGGTGGGGAAGCGGGCACCGGTGAGAATATAGGCACTGAGGCCAGAGGGAGATCAAAGGGACATTTGAGCAGCAGGAAAAGGAGAAGGGGGACTGAGGTAAAGCTGGCTAACAGAATGGTGGCTGAAGGGTATCAAACCAAAGGGAATTCAGGCAGTGGTTACAGGGGACCTCAGGGTCTAGGGTGAAACGAGGCAGTGGCCTCGGGTGGGGGGTGAAGGGGATCTTCCAGACTGGAGGGTTGGGGCAGGGTGCAGGGTGGGTGCTGGGCAGCCAGCGACCTGACCCCCACCCGCCTGTCCCTCCAGGATGATCCCGGCCGAGAGCAGCTCCTTCCTGTTAACGGACCTGGCGTCAGGCCGCACCTACGATCTGTGCGTGCTGGCCGTGTACGAGGACGGCGCCACGGGGCTGACCGCCACACGGCCGGTGGGCTGCAACCGCTTCTCCACCGAGCCGGCGCTGCGGCCCTGCGGGGCCCCGCACGCGCCCTTCCTGGGCGGCACCATGATCATCGCGCTGGGGGGTGTCATCGTGGCCTCCGTGCTGGTCTTCATCTTCGTGCTGCTCATGCGCTACAAGGTGCACGGCGGCCAGCCCCCCGGCAAGACCAAGGCTTCCGCGCCTGTCAGCAGCGTGTGCTCCCAAACCAATGGCGCCCTGGGCCCCACGCCGGCCCCGCCGGCCCCTGAGCCCACCGCACCCAGGGCCCACACCGTGGTCCAGCTGGACTGTGAGCCCTGGGGGCCCAGCCACGAACCCACGGGACCCTAGCCTGGCGCCCACCTCTACGGCCCAGAAGGGCGCCCCCTGCCGGGGTGGCAGGACCCAGACACCCCGTGGGACCTGGCCTCGGACTCACCAAATTGCTCACGGTTTTTAAAACTCTGACGGGGAGGGTGTCGGGGGCACCGGGGCACAACAAGAAAGTCCTATTTTTCTAAGCTTGGGCCTGGGCCCTTGCCCGTGTCTCTGTCTGTTGGGGGTGGGGGTTCGTTCAGGGGTCCGGAGTGGGATGCCTCCACTGGGGAGAGAACCCTGCCCCACCCCCGGCCCTTTCTGAGGTCCCCGGATGAGCTTGAGGACGGCCGTCCCTTCACCCTGCAGACATTCCCTGCGTGTCCCCTCTGGGCCTGCCCTATGCTGGCTGACCGTGCGACCCAGGCGGCCCCCAGCCCTGCCCCTCAGACACTGATAGCTCAGGGCAATGAGAGACTTGGTGAGGAGGGAAGCCTAGGAGATGGCAGGAGCCCCCCAAAAGGTGTGGTCACAGCCTAGGGTGTGGTCAGGGAGGGCCTCATGAAGTAGACGTGAGCTGAGAATGACATCTGAAGGAGATAATGGGGCAAAGAGCAGAAGGAAAGGTATTCTGGGCTTAGGGCCAACACAAGCAAGGGCTTAGGACATGCAGGGCACTGGGGGCGCTGCGGTAGAAGTGAGGCAGGAGGCGTGGGCAGGGTTCAGGACCCCCAGGCTGAGGAGCTCAGACTCTGGCCCGATAGTTTTGGGGAGTCACGGAGGAGTCTATGCAAGGGAGGGAGAGGGTCAGGTTTGGGTTTTAGGAAGATCTTTCTAGCTGTCAGGACGGTGGATCAGAGACAAAGACTGTGGCTGGGAGCCTGCGGAAAACCAAGGCAGGAACCTGGGTGGGTGAGGACAAGGCTGGACCAGGGGCAGGCGTGGGGGAAAGCAGCAGAGGGTGGGTGAGAACGATAGGAAGCTGAGTGGATCCGTTTTGGAGCTGAAGGGCTGTGGGGGAGGGAAGTGTCCAGGGGAAGGCCCAGGGCTCTGACCGGGGGAGGGACAGTGGATCTGCCCTGATACAGGACCAGGGAGGAAGGGCAGGTTTGAGGACGATCCTGAGGCCAGTGTGGGACTTGGTGGACATGGAAGGCAGCTATGCTCACCGTTGTCCCACCAATGCCACTGGGACTTGTTGAATATAGGGGTGGGGGCCCAGAGGGTGGGCATGCCATCAAGGGTTGGCAGCCAGGAGACCACTAGACCCCTAGTCTAAGACCAGAGCTAGGGACAGAAATGGGGGCACTGTCAGCAGGGATGGGTCATCAGACTCAGGTCATCAGACTCTCCATATTTAAGGGACAGGAAAATAAATACCTGGGCTGAAAAACAAAGACTGAACAGCAATAGGTGGAGGGACGGAGTGAAGCAAACCAGGCAAATCAGAGCCAAGGACTCTTGTGTTTAATGATCTCAAGGCTGTGGTGACCTCAGCGAGAGCTGTGTAGGGGATTGGCTGGGCAGCTGCCAAAGCCAGCTGATTTGACAGTAGGAGGTAAGAAACTATAGACAGGGAGTATAGACCCTGTGGTCCTGTGGGCCTTGAGCCTAGTTCAGGTTGATTGGGGCCTTTCTGCCCCTGTGTCTCTCCAGGGTTTGTCCTCGTTCAGTCTAGATCTGCCCTAGGCCTCCCCTTGGATACCAGGCCTGGAGGTTTGCACGATCAAACCCTGGGTCTTGGAAGTGTCACTGGAGGCCCAGGAATGGATCAGCAGTAGGAGGACCAGCACTTCCTGACCTCAGACCACCGCTGGTACCACCTCCAGAGGCAAGATATGGAGTGAACTTGGGTCTTGTCTTTCTTCCCTGCTGTGTGAGGGGTTTGATGAAGAGCCCAAGACTGGATTGGCCATGCTCATGATCTGGTGCACATGACTTGTCCTAGAATAACATCCTAGATCCTGGCACACCTTTCTTGGTTGGGTGTAGGCCTTGGAAATGATCCTCCATTGACCAAGGGAACAGCCTGAGTCCCAAGGACCTGACCTGATCCCCCAAGTCCTCCAGCAGCATCACGAGGTCCTTCTTCTTCTTGTTTGTTACCCTCAGTGGCTGAGGTCAGGTGAAGCTGTCAGGGAGAGTGAGGTGTTTTGGAGAAAGGGACCTAGAGAATGGGAGGATGGGATGGATACCTAGTGCCTGCATCAAAATACCACTTGCTGCCATAAGGGGGAGCCAGAGCGTGCCATCCTGCAACCTTCCTTCTAAAATTTGAACAATTAATGCCTGTAGTACTAGAGCATTAATTAATGCAAAGTACTAGGGCTTCCCTTGTGGCTCAGTGGTAAAGAATCCCCCTGCCAATGCAGCAGACACAGGTTCAATACTTAGGTCCAGAAGATCCCCTAGAGGAAGAAATGACAGCCCATTCCAATAGTCTTGCCTGGAGAACCCCATGGACAGAGGAGCACTCTGGGGCTACAGTCCATGGGGTCACAAAGTGTCCAGCATGACTCAGCAACTAAACAACAGCAACAAAAAGGGATTTGATACTGAACAAACATAGGCCCGTCCTGCCCTCCCATGTCTCACCATTTGGTGAGGGAAACAAGCGTCATATAAGCAAGTGGAGAGCATGTATGGTGACAAGGTGGGTCACGCAGGAGAGACCCTTGGAACTATGAGACCCTATAACCAGGGCGCTTGACCCAGGAAGAGAGTTTAGGGAGTCTTCCTGGAGGAAGTAACACCTGCTGAGATGCTCAAGCTAACTACTCAGTGGGTGGAAAGGATATTTCATACAGATGAAACAGCACTGCCGGAGGCTGCAGGGCTGGCGTGGGTTGGAGGGGAGGAAAAAAAGAGTGATCCTGTGTTTAGGTTGGAGAACTGAAAGGGGGCAGATGATGAAGGACCCTGTGGGCAACTGGGAGGATCCCAGATTTTATTCTCAGTGGCATGAGAAGTCATTGGAGGGTTTTGACCCATAAGGAGAAGAGTCCTCCCTGATGTCTAGGAAGCTCCAGTGGGGGTTCTGTTTACATGTTCATGACAAAGGTGACTCAGGGAGACCAAGGAGGAGGCTACCGCGATGGTGCAGGCAGAAAAAGTAGCCAGACAAGGTTGGGAGCTGAAGTGAGAGGATTGAGAGATCTGAAATACTTTACCCAAGGCCTCCATTCCCCTACACAGAAGGGGACAGTGGGGATCACTGTCCAGCTGCCCCGTTCTCAGGCAAGATTGCAGAGACTGGGGAAGAAGAGTTGTGGGGCCTCGATCTCTGATACCTGGGATCCATCCCTTAGATGAGGAAGGTGACTTCTCTATAGTACAGGAATTAAGGACCTCTTCCAGGTTCAAGTGCTAAGACTGAGGCTGTGGCCTGTGGGGCAGGGGAGAGGGGGATGTGAATCCAGGAAATTCAGTCCCAGAGACACACGCATACCCACACAGGCAGAAGTAGTGAGGTGGGAGGAGGCACATGGGGGCAGGCTGGTTCCTCTAGCATGGTCCCCTTCTGCCTCCCCAAAAAGATACATGGACCATCCCCCAACCCCATGCAGAAACAATCCAACTCTAGGCAAATGATCATGTGTCTCTGTAGCTGAAAGTTAAAATGCAGCTTGTCCAACATTGCCTAGCTGGGTCCACCAGTTTTCTGAGCTCAGGGAGTGCAACTCTTTCCACTCTCCATCCCCCATCTGGCTTGGAGGATCCCCTGCCCATTTCTGAGACCAGCTTTCCTGGCACCAAAGCTCCAGGCTTCTGGAGGATTTTCTTGAAGACACTGTAGTTCTGATACCAGGACTCTGTCCCCTGTCCCCTCCTGCCAGATCCTGAGTGTGGCTAACCCATGGTTCCTGAGTGTCTGGACATAAGTGTGATTAAATGAGAGGCTTCAGCTAATGCCAAGACTTCACAACGCTACCTGGACGTGCATGTGGGAGAATCCGCTGAAGGGTCCTCCAAAAGCGGATGTTTCTTTGCTAGACTGAACTTGGGCATGGTTCCTTCCTGATCACACCTCACAAAAGCAAGGATAGGTATCAATTCTCAGCGTTGCTCTGACCTGTGCAGAATGATAGGGGCCTCCCTGGTGGCTCAGATGGTAAAGAATCTGCCTGCAGTGCAACAGACCCAGACTCAATCCCTGGGTCAGGAAGATTTCCCCTGGAGAAGGGAATGGCTACCCACTCCAGTATTCTTGCCTGGAAAATTCTGTGGACAGAAAAGCCTGGCAGGCTATGGTCCATGGGGTGGCAAAGAGTCAGATATGACTGGGCAACTAACACTTTCACTTTTTCATGCACAGCGATACCGGGAACAGAGTGGTAACCAACAGCCCTAGACCCTTCCCTCATAGAGTTCAAGTCTGGTGGAACAAATAAATACTCACCAAACAATGGCAGCCCAGAGTGGTCAAGGCTGGGATGGGAGAAGCACAGGCAAGAATGATTAGGGCCTGTTTAAGCTGAGGGGACTCTGGGAGCCCAGAAGGGGATCCTAACTGAGCCTGGGATGGGAGGTGGGGAGATTCCAAGATTCCCGAAGGCAGGGCCAGCTTCATGGCAGTGTGATCTGCATGGAAGCCCAGCACCCCTTGTTTAAAAGGACCCCATGCTGACTGATGCCCCACTGTCACCATCGTGAAATTCTTAATGATTTTTGAACAAAGGACTCCACATTTTCATTTTGCACTGGGACCCCACCCCCACCCCACATACTTGAAGGATGTATGGAGAAAGCTGGGAGAAGTGAGTTCTCCCAAGAAAGAAGAACACTGTATGCAAAAGAGAAGCAGGAAAGAGAGAGGATGGGCACTTGGAGAGCTGGCCAAAGTTCCCTGTAGCTGGAGAACAGAGTGGGAGAAGAGGGCGGGTGACGGGGAAACTTAAGAAGTGGGCGGATGCCTGCTGCCAGGCTGAGGAAGTCTAACTGCACGCCAGAGGCACCGGAGCCATGGGAGGGGCAGGGTCTGGTGTGGACTTTAGAAAGATCCGTGGTGAGGAGGGTTGCTTGGGGCACAGAGCAAAGAACAAGGTTGGGATTGGGGGCTCATTTGCCTTAGGAGGGGTTGGGACTGTCTGACTGCTGTGGGCAAGCTTATGAAGAGCCTTGAATGCATGGGTGACTGACACTCCAGTGTACTGGGAGACTGATCAAGGAGATTCCACGGCTGAACCCAGAGAACCTGAACCCATTTTCACTGTTGAGTGTGGGAGGGGAGTACACAAGGGTAGGTTCAAGGGTGTTCCTGGTAAGTATTTGAAAATCTTTTTATATGAGAACTCACATGGGTAGACTGATGGAGTTGAATGCAAAATTGACGAGACTTTAGAGTATAAAACGTGACACTTCAGAGGACTTTATTCTGGGTATATTCTGGCTTCAACTCTCTACAGAATCCCTGGGGTACACTTGACTCTGGATAAAACATCAGTTCTTTGGGAATTTCCTCTTCATCCACAGCCCTGAATGCTGTGGTCCTTACCACCCTCCTGCTTCTCCACTCACCTCTTTCTGGGGCATCACCCCCAGCACACCCCAAAGTTTCCTTTTTCCTTCTCTGCTGAGGACCTCACACCTCTATCCCGGCCCTAGGCCCTCCCCTGAACCCTGGGCCTGGCTT
Organism: Odocoileus virginianus; assembly: GCF_023699985.2. Classification (NCBI taxonomy): domain Eukaryota; kingdom Metazoa; phylum Chordata; class Mammalia; order Artiodactyla; family Cervidae; genus Odocoileus; species Odocoileus virginianus. Next base: position 14,843,852 of record NC_069693.1, on the reverse strand, counting down.
TGCTTGGCTTCCTGAACATCCGCCTGGGGCCCCTCACACCCACAGGGTCCAACCCTGGCCTCAGCTTCTCCCCCAAACTGCCTCTTCCTGAGTCCTGTCTCAGGGCAACCCCCATTCAGCCTCCTGAGCAGCGCCCCCCACCTTCCTCCATTCTCTGGCCCCATTCTGTTCTAACTCTGGCCTCACCCACATGGGTCCCTGAACCTCCTCCCCCTGGGCTTCTGGCTTCAGTCTCACCCTCTGGTCCAGGGAATCTTCCTAAAGCCAAACCCGACCCTCCTCTGGGCTTCCCAACTGGCTCAGTGGTAAAAAATCCACCTGCCAATGTAGGAGACACTGGTTCGATCCCTGGGTCAGAAAGGTTCCCCTGGAGGAGGAAATGTCAATCCACTCCAGTCCCACTCCAGTATTCTTGCCTGGAGAATCCACACAGACAGAGGAGCCTGGCAGGCTACAGTCCATGGGGTTACAAAGAGTCAGACGCAACTGAGCACCCGTGCACCCTCCTCTGCGTGGAACCTTCCATGGCTCTCCAGGGGGCCCGGGACAGAGTCCCAGTTCCTCAGCCTGGCAGCGGAGGCTTTGCCCCCTCCCCTGTTCCCAGGTCCAGCTCCATCTCTAGCACGTATCTTCCCCACCTCCGTCTGGAAGGAAGTCACTGCTCCCGGAAAGACCCTCACCTTTGCACTCCCACACTTTGTTCCCTGTGCCCTTGGTGGAGCCCCCCTCACCTCCTCTGCTTGTGATGAAGAGCCTGGGAGGGATCTTAAGCAGGTGAGAAATGAAACTACTGAAAGTCGATTCCTTCTTGAATTCTCCCCCTCCTCCTCCCACCCAAAGCAAGGGTTCTGGGTGGAAAGAGGCTAGGGGGTGCACATTCCTGGGACCTGGGAGAACGGAGGGGCTGGAAACTATATCCAAGATCTCTTGCTTCTCCCTGTCTAGAGCCCCAGCCTTGTCTTTCCTCCCAGATCCTCCCTCCATGGACGGTGAGGCTCCACTGTCCTCTGGTTCAGGACGTTCTAGGAGGATGAGAGCAACTGGAAGCCATTGTCTTCCCATGGGAGCTCCACCGTCAGATCCTCCAGACCTCCACATGGCGCATGTGTTGCCCTCTCTAGTCACTTTCACGACCTGGAGCCCAGACTCCACCTTCCCCAGGAAGGTCCCCGGTCCTCCTCCCTCAGACTCAGGAAATCCAGTCTCCATGCTCGCTCTTCTGCAGAATCCAGGTGTCCAGGCACCCAGCACCCTCCTTTCCAGGACCCCAAAAGTTCAAGTCTGAAGCCTCTCCTTTCTCATTCCTCAGCAGGCTCAGGAACCCTGACCCTGTTTTCTTAGGAACCATGATATTTTTTCTCTCTCTCTCTTTTTTTTTTTTGGCCACACTGTGTGCTAGCTCTGTGACCAGGGGTTGAACCCATGCCCCCTGCAGTGTAAGCACAGAGTCTTAACCACTGGACCACCAGGGAAGTCCCAACCATGGTATGCTAGTCTTACCCACTTCGATCCCCTGATTTGTAATTTTCTGTCTTAAACTTGGAGACTTCTCCCCTCCAAACACTTGAGGGCCCTCTGAAGGAATATCTTTCTTGTCTGTCTTTGGGTCTTCACATCTCTCCACCACTCAGCTCTCTCTACCTCTCTGACTCTGCCTCTCTCCCCACACCCATCTCTCCATCTCACTGCAATTTTCTTGTATGTTTTCCTCTCCCTCTCTCCGTGTCTCTGCTCAGCTATGCTCCCCCGTCTCCCCTCCCTGTCCTTTCCCCTCCCCTCTCTGTCCATCTGCCCCTTTTCCTTGACCCTGCCCACATAATGAGGCCTCATTACTATCGATGGCAACAGGTCAGGCTGGAGCCAGTGCTAATGGGGACCTCAGTGTGCTAACCCAGGGAGAGTGCTGAGGGCCAGGCCCAAGCATATGTGAGTTAGTTGCTCAGTCATGTCTGACTCTTTGAGACCCCATGGACCATAGCCCACAAGCTCCTCTGTCCATGGAATTCTCCAGGCAAGAATACTGGAGCAGGTTGCCATTTCTTCCTCCAGGGGATCTTCCTGACCCAGGGATTGAACCTGAGTCTCCGGCATTGCAGGCAAATTCTTTACCATCTGAGTCACCAGGAAAGCCCAGGCATTTGGAACCATAAATATGCCCCCACAATGTGCCTGGCCTCATTTCGGCTCCTTGCAGGTAAGCCCCCATCTTACTTTATTCCCTGGGCTCCGAGGACTGCGTTCTTCTCTGGGATTCCTCTTGCATCCCCTCTGTTCCTGCTGTAGGAGGCCTGGAGGGCAGACTGGCGAGAGAGACTGCGGTGACTAACCGGGATCCACCCACTCCCTCTTACCTGCCCCACTCTGCCGCGGCGCCCTGAGCTTCCAGTGGGGTGAGTGACCTGTGGGAGACCCAGAAGGCAGGTGAGTTGGTCTGAATCAGCAGCAGGGGACCGGCAGAGCCAGCTGGGGCTCCTGGGCTGCCTGGCAAGTTCTGTGACAGGGGATTGGCCACAGTGGAGTTTCTTGGGGCAGGGCCCTGGCCAACTGGGGCAAAGGACTATTTGGGCAGGGTCTGTAGCAAGGGATTTGGCCAAACAGCTTGCGAGAAGGGGACCAGTCGGGCCTTTCTGGGATGACCGCCCAGTGGAAGCAACTTTATTCTAAGTTAATGTTTATGTACCAGACATTGTTCTGTGCCCTTTACATACATTATCTCATGTAATCTTCCCATACCCCTGGGCTAACACCCTCTCTTACATATGAGTCAACTGAGGCCCAAAGAAGTGAAATACCTTGCCCACGCTCACATGGCCAGGGATTAGATGGCGACAGGATTAGAACATTATGTGTTTGGCCTCAAAATCCACCAGATAATACTGATTCCTTCCTGTCCCCTCCCAGTTCCCTCTGGCCGGGTGACTGCATGTGTGGGTTTCCAGGGATGTTACTACATCAGGATTCCTTGGAGGACTGGTGCTGAGAAGCCCAATTTCCGGCTGTCCCTGTCGCCACCGTCCAAGGGGCCCCTGACCACAGTGCTGGTGAGGGCGCACTGGTGGAGTCTGTGGGCGCGCTTGTGCTGCGCTGTGTCGCTGCGGGGCCCTCGGAGGGCGGTGGGTAGCCAGGTGCACGTAGGGGCGTCCAGGCCGACGGGAGCTACAGTGGTGACCCCGGGTGGGCACGCCTCCCTGGACCCGACGCTGGCTCTATCGCGCCACCTGCTGGGTACTCGCTCCGTGATGGTGACGCCGTCGCCGCAGCCCCACGACCCGCACGAGGAGTTTGCCGCGGGGGCCCGAGCCTCACGCCTCCCGGGCCGTCCTGCTGGACGGCGTCGAGCACGCGGCCCGCCGGCCCCTCCTCGCACAACCTGAGCCTTTCCAGGTATTGCAGGTGCAGAGCTCCACAGACCTGTCGGGCACCGGCGTGGTGGCCACGCATCCCGTCCTGCATGCGGGAGACAAGGCCTGCGACCACGTGTCCAAAATGCTGTCCCAGGGTCTCTGAGGACCTGTCTACGCCGTGCCTGCGTTCGTGCTGGCGGATCCCTGGCACCGAGACCTCGTGTGCTTGGCGGCAGGCTGCACCCGCGGCCGACGCTTGTAGGAGAGGCGGCGCCCAAGGGGTGCGCCCCGGCTCCTGGCTGCGCTTCGACCCGGACCTGGGGCGCCCGCTTGTGCTGCCCTCGGCCGGCCTGCACGTGCTTTTTCTGGCCGGGGACGCGGCCCGGGGCGGGGGCGTCGTCTATGATCCTTCCTTTTCTCCCGTGCTGCCAGTGGGCGCGTTCAGCCTTGCTTAGCGCCCGTAGAGCTGCCAGGCTTTTCCAATACGCGGCCGCTGCTCAGCGTGCACTGGAGCCTCAGCCCCTCCGGTCCTGGGCCACATCGCCGGTGGCATTCTGACCATAGCCAAGCCCCTGCCCAGGGCTTCACCTGGACGGAGCTGGCTTGTGGACCCCGACGCTGTGCCGTCCACAGTCTGGAGATGCGCCAAGCCTCCTGGACCCGAGCACAATCCCTGGATTGGGAAGACCCTCTGGAGAAGGGAATGGCAACCCACTCCAGTATTCTTGCCTGGAGAATTCCATGGACAGAGGAGCCTGGCGGGCTACATACACCATAGGGTCACAAAGAGTCACACACAGCTGAGTGACTAACATTTGTTTTAAAAATGTAATCCTCAGCCACCGTGGAGGCAGGTCTTTTTATTATCCCAATTTTATAGAGGAAGCAGTTGAAGGTTGAAGTTAAGAAATCACCAACCAAATCTGCACATGGAACAGGTGGCAGCTGTGACCCTAAAATCCGCTCAGGCCACTAGGGAAGAGGCCTGTTGCCACCAACAGTGAGGCCCTCCGCGCAGACTCGGTGTAAACTGGATGCTGACCATAGTCCTAAATTATGTTATGGGACTGATTTCCCAGAACCTTGGAATAAGGGGCTCCCATTCAGTCTCTGTGCTTCCCTGGCAGCTCAGTGGTAAGGAATCTGCCAGCCAAGCAAGATACCCAGGTTTGATCCCTGGGTCAGGAAGATCCCCAGGAGAAGGCAATGGCAACCCACTCCAGTATTCTTGCCTGGAAAATCCCATGGACAGAGGAGCCTGGAGGGCTACAGCCCACGGAGTCGCAAAGAGTTGGACACAACTGAAATAACTGAGCATGCACGTACACAATGCTGTTTTTAGATGAAACTTGTGTTCACCAGCTCATCAAAGTCCTATCCTATACCCAGGCTGTGCTGATCATTTCTGTACTGTCCCTCAGCCCCATCATTCTCTTTCTGCTGATGTGGGCCCCAATTCATTTTATTTTTTCCTGATTTTTTTTTTTTTTTTTGGCTGCACTGGGTCTTTGTTGCTGCAAGAGGGCTTTCTCTAGTTGTGGCAATCAGGGGAATCTCTAGTTACAGTGCATGAGCTTCTCATTGTGGCACTCAAACTCTAGGCATACAGGCCTCAATAGTTGTGGCACACAGGCTTAGTTGCTCTGTGGTATGTGGAATCTTCCCGGACCAAGGGCTGAACCCATGTCTTCTGCATTGGCAGGAGGATTCTCAACCAGTGGACCACCAGGGAAGTCCTCCAATTCATTTTATATTGGGAACCGTGTTAGCTTCTGAATGCTGACGCTTCCATACCAGAGACCTTGGGTGTCTAGTGTGTGGAGGGATGAGATTAATGTCAGAATTCAGTTCTGATGCATCCTCTCCTCATCTCATCTCCAGATGTTCTGACTGAGGAAGCTGTGGACCCTCCCATGGAATCTCATTCCCTCCTAGCATCTTCCTTGATGATGTCACTCCAGTTCCCAGTCTCCTGTAATGACAATGCTTCCTTTAACAGGACCACATGTCACCTTTGCGAAGCACAAGACTGTGTGTGCCCAGCACGCAAGCCACATTTGAGTCCAAGACCATGTCCAGTTCCAAAATGGTACCTCTGAGGGGCTCCAGAGCAGTGTTTAGCTCTCAAACTACGGTAATGGCCAATCCAGGATCAGAAAGCACACTTGAAACTGAACCAAGGCTTTTACCTGTGGCCACAGCTTAGCTGGGGCTTGTCAAGGGGCTGTGAAGGGACCCTGGCCTGAATCTGTACCTGTGGTTGAATCGGCACCTGCACCTGTCTCCCTGCTGATGCTCACAGCTGACCCAGAGTCCAGATCCAATGACAGTGTCATGGTCTGGGTCAGCAACTGCCTTAGTGGCCAAGCCAGGGTCCCGGGTGATGGCAGTACTGAACCAAGCTTAGAGGCTGTGACTGGGGAAACCAGAACTTGAAACTGTGTATGAGTCCAAAACGATGTCTGTGACCAAATAAGAGATAGAAGCTGTCTCTGGTAATGGGCAGGGGGCCATCACAGAGGGTACTGCTGTGCCTCTGGGTTACCATACATCTATACTTTTTGGCCGCACCATGCAGCATGTCGGATCCTAGCTGCCCAGCCAGGGATCGAACCTGTGCCCCCTACAGTGGAAGATGAGTTTTAACCACTAGACTGCCATGGAACCTATACATTTGATGGTTATGCTTTCCCCACACCTGGGAGCTGCCACCTACATGCTGAGCCTTTGCCCTTAGACTCTACACAGAGGCCTCCCTTCCTTTCAATTGTGGGTCACCTGCTCTGGGGGGAGACAGTCCTTGCTTGTCACAATGCACGTCTTTGGCATCGTCATCACTGCTATCAAACATGAGTTCAGCTTTGTTCATGTGAGAATCACACTGTATGGAATACTGGGGAACTCCCTCCTTCTCCATCTCTCATTTTTGTCATCTCTAAAATGGAGGCAATTAGATAGGTCCACAGTCCCTTATCTAAAATGACTGGGGGGACTTCCCTGGTGGTCCAGGGGTTAAGATCTTGTTTTCCAGTGCAGGTGGTGCAGGTTCAATCCTTGGTCAGGGAGCTAAGACCCCACATGCCTCTTGGCCAAAAAAAAAAAAAACACAAAACATAAAAAATAGAAGCACTATCATGACAAATTCAATAAAGATTTTAAAAATGATCCACATCAAAAAAATCTTTTTAAAAAAGTAACATTTTAAAGGATATGTTTTTATTTATTTGGCTGTTGGATCTCAGTTGAGGCATGCAAGATCTTCATTGCATCATGTGGAATCTTGTGTTGGGGCACACAGACTCTAGTTATGGCACATGGCTCTGCAGCATGTGGGACCATAGTTCCCTGACCAGGGATCGAAGCCATGTCTCCTGCCTTGCAAGGTGGACTCTTAACCACTGGACCACCAGGGAAGTCCCAACAGTAACAATTTTTTTTTAATAAACAGATAAAAAATAGGGCTTCCTTGGTAGCTCAATGTAAAGAATCTACCTGTCAATGCAGGAAGGTTGGGTTCGATCCCTGATCTGGGAAGACCCCACATACCACAGATCAGCTAAGCCTGTGGACCCCAACTACTAAAGCCCATGTGCCCTAGAGCCTGTGCTCCACAACCATTGAGGCCACTGAAATGAGAAGCCCGCACACAACTAGAGAAAAACCTGCACAGCAAAGAAGACCCAGCATGGACAAAAATAAATAAATAAAATAAATAATTTTTTTAAATAATAAATAAGTAAATAAAAGGATTATGGCCCAGTGCATTTCAGATTTTGGAATTTCAAAGGGTCATCCCATGCAAATGCCATGTATCATATAATACTCCTAGTGGGTGTTACAAAACCACAAATATGAATGTTTCTGCAGTGACATGTCTGAGTATGCATACCAATTGGGATAAATTACAACTGTAAGCAGCCACATGTGAGTTCAGGTCAGCTTTTGCTGCTGACTTAGTTTTAACATCAAACACATAACACATCTTTCAATCTTCAGACCACTTTTGCCTCGGGGAATTGTAGATATGGGACTGTGGACCTCTAGCAGCTACTTCGTCAGGCCCTTGTGAAGTGGGAACAAGTTAACGTAGGGAAAGTGCTTGGAAACAAGTCCAGCTCATGCTGAGCGTCACTGAGGAATGTTTCAGCTATTTCTATTTCCCCCCAACACTGGCATCTGGAACCTCCAAATTCTGTGAGCTCTGGCCATATCCCAGGGCCACATGCAACCACTGACATGTCCCAAATTTTTCCTCAGGGAAGGTTTCCAAACATTTCTCTGGTTGGAAAGTTGTGGGGGCTAGACAATATATTTAATCAGGGGCAAAGTGTTGGATGTTATGGATGTACAAAGCTACCTTTCTGCACTATAAAAAGACAATGGACTCTGGAGCCAGATGGTTTGGGTTCAAATCCCAACTTGACCACTCGTTATTTATATGACCTTGGGCAAATTATTTAACCTCTCTGGGTCTCGGCTTCTTCATCTGTGAAATTGGGATGATATAAAGATCAAACCAGTCAATCCTGAAGGAAATCAACCCTGAATATTCATTGGAAGGACTGATGCAGAAACTCCAATGCTTTGGTCACCTGATGCGAAGAGGCAACTCATTGGAAAAGACCCTGATGCTGGGAAAGATTGCGGACACACAGGAGGAGAAGGAGGCAACAGAGGATGAAATGGTTGGATGGTATCATCAATTCAATGGACATGAGTCTGAGCAAACTGCACGCGATAGTGAGGGACAGGGAAGCCTGGTGTTCTACAGTCCATGGGGTCACAAAGAGTCAGACACATCTTAGCAACAACAAGTGACCAACAACAACCACCCATAGGGCTGTAGTGAGGATTAAATGAGATAATATAAGGAAAGCTCAGAAAGTATATGATGCTAAGACCTCATATGTGAACCCATGATGGTCCATACTCCCCTTCACACCCCTTGAGAGCTCACCCTGCCACTCAGGAGTCAGGAGTTCCCCAAGTGCCCTCATGGCTCCCCAGCATCCAGCAGTCTCCATTCCAGGTATCCAGCACCCTCAAATTCTCAGAGCTCCAGAGATTTACTCTCACCACTTGGGCCCTCATCTCCCAGGGACCTGACTCCTGAGTTCCTTCTTTGATTAAGGAATGTTTTATTATTAGGTACAAGACCTTGTTCAAGAAACTGAGGATGTATCAACAACCAAGACAGAAAAACACCCTTGTTCTTGGGACTTCCCTGGTGATCCAGTGTCTAAGATTCTGTGCTCCCAATGCAGGGAACCTGGGTTTGACCCCTGGTCAGTGAACTAGATCCAGCATGCCACAACGAAGAGTTTGCATGCTGCAATGAAGATCAAAGATACCACATACCACAAATGAAACCCAGAGCAGGCAAATAAATAATTAAAAAAAAAAACACCTTGTTATCATGGTGCTTATGTTCTACTGGAGAGATATAAACAATAACTGTTTAGTTAATAATAGAGTATATTAGAAGACGTGTGTGTGTGTGTGTGTGTGTGTGTGTGTGTGTGTGTGCATGTGCTGTGTGTGTGCTCGGTCGCTCAGTCGTGTCTGACTCTTTGCAGCCCCATGGACTGTAGTCTGCCAGGTTCCTCTGTCCACAGAATTTTCCAGGCAAGAATACTGGAGTGGGTTGCCATTCTCTTCTCCAGGGGATCTTCCTGACCCAGGGATCAAACCTTTGTCTCCTGCATCTCCTGCATGGGCAGGCAGATTCTTTACCACTAAGCCACCTGGGAAGCCCATGTTAGGAGATGATACATGTTAAAGAGAAAAAATAGAGCAACGAAAGTGTGATCAGGATTTCTGAGAGTACAGTTTTAAATAGGAGGGATGTAACTTAAGCCAAGTCTCAAAGGAAGTGAGGGAGAGAGCCATGTGGATATCTGAGAAAAGAGCATTCCAGGCAGAGCGAACAGCAAGTGCCTAAAGTGAAAATCTGCCACCCATGTGAGAGGAACAGCAAGAAGTCCAGGCTGAAGCAGAGGGATCGCGGTACCCAGTAAAGGAGGAGATCATGGGAGTCGGATTGTGGATGGCCACGTGGGCTCTGGCAGTAACTTCGGCTTTTATACTGTGTGAGGTCGGGGTCAAGGACAGATTTTGTGCAGAGGAGGGTTGAGACATCCCTTGCATGTAAATAAGATCCTTGTGGCGCCATGTAGGGAACAGTCTATGGGGCTGATGGGGGAATTGCTGGGAGAGCAGTGAGGAGGTCACTGAAGTTGTCCGGGAAGGAAATGATGAGGGCTGGACCAGAAGGGAGGCAGTGAAGGAGAGTACAAGGTGACCTGGGAAGCTTCTGGGGGATGAGGTGGAGGACAAAAAAAAAAAGAGGGAAATCATAGATTGGGAGAAAGGAGACACTCCGATATGGAAGGTCTTGGGGGAGGCTCTTGATAACTGGAGGAGAGACATTTAGGCCTTGGCTGAAGGCTCTCTTATTAATTGGAGAGGTGGGCACCCCTAGCTCTTTAGTAAAACAACTTAGCTGGTTTCCTCAGAGGAGGGTTTCTGAGTTTTGCATGAGGACGGAATTGGGTATTGAAAACAAGGCTCCTGGTTAATAGACGAGGGTGAGACCTCCCAAAGCCCTAGTACCCCAACATTCAACCCCCCATAAACTTCCATCCCTCACCCCTCCTCAGATGCTCGCTTTCTGGCGACCCTACGCTTGGGTCACCCCGCAGGTGGACCAGCTGCAGTTGTGATTGCTTTGACCCTCAGTATCGGGAAGCCGGATTGTATTTCTGCAGCTCCTGACTAGGGGCAGAGGCAGGTCTGAAGCAGGAGCTGCCTGCACTGCACCTCCTTGCATAATTGGGCCGCAGCCACCTGATGCCCTGGGCCAGGCCCCCTAGGCTGTGCCCTGAGCCAGGCCTGGTTCCCCACTGGAGCCCCTGTGACCCTGTCTTGCCCAGGTGGCTCTGAACGGGCCCTTTAGCTGCTGCCATGACCTGATGCCGCCTCGACCCTTCGAGACCAGCGGCAGTGCTTGGATGTGTCTCTTCTCTGATTACCGATTTGTGCTTTGCGTGGCCCTCCATGTCTGTGGGCCGGCCTGTCAGCACCTGGGTGTCCGTGTCAACCTGTCACGATTCCAGGTTGGCTCTAGTGAGAGAACCTTAGGAAGGAAGGGGTTCTGGAATTTAAAGGCAACACTCCTTGATACTGGGGCCTTTCCTGATGGCTCAGATGGTAGAGAATCTGCCTGCAATGCAGGAGACCCAGGTTCGATCCTTGGGTCAGGAAGATCCCCTGGAGAAGGGAATGGCTACCCACTTCAGTATTCTTGCCTGGAGAATTTCATGGACAGAGGAGCCTGGTGGGTTACAGTCTATGGGGTCACAAAGAGTCGGACACAACTGAGTGACTAACCTTCTCCTTGATACTGGAGTCATCTGCTGGGGCAAGACTCCAGGGTTCTAGGAGTGGGACAGCCTCTGGGTCCTAGGAGTGGGGCTGCTGAGACTCCGGAGGCTGGGTTCCTTGGGTCTGAGATGGAGACTCCTCCCCACTGGGGGCGCGGGATTTCTGGGTTCTGAGGGTTGAAATAGGTCTTGGGTTTGGCATCTGTGTGCCCTGAGGGTGAAGACTTCTGGTTCCTGGGGTACAGAACTATTCAGTTCTAAAAGGCAGGACTCCTGGATTTGGTGGATGGAAAGGTCCTCTAGGCAGCTGGAGTGAGAGTTCTGTATCCCATAGCCTGAATTTTATGTTCTGACCCTCTGGTTGCTAAAGATCGAAACTTGACCCTGTGGGGTGGAGATTACCAGAGTTGGGGGCTGGAAATCCTCCATTCTAGGGGGCATCAAGCTGCCTGAGGATGCACTGGCCTAGGCCTTCAGCCATAACCCACCCAGGTTCCCTGTCTGGGTGCCTGGATGCTGCTGGCAAGGTGCTGCCTCCATCCTGTGTCACCCTGCCAATCACCAGCACCCCAGCACACTTTGCACACACATGTGACATCCTCTTGGCCCCCCTGAGGCCCTTCTACCCAGGCCATGAGCTTCCTACACCAAACCCAAGATTGAAATGTGGACATATGCCTGGGCACTGGACCCTGCCCAATGCGAAGTGTCTACTGTGAAACTGGCCTGTTGCTGGGTGGCCAAGTCTTCCCCTGGCAGGAACTGAGTCTATGCAGTGAGGGTCCAAGGCCTCAGCCCAGCCTTTCCATCTTCTCTCATCGGCAGGGCTTGGCCCCACTCCTGACCCTGGCAGGGCAAATTCAGCTCCCTGTTGCCCATCTCAGGATGCCAGCCCCTCCCAGCACAATGTAGTCCCTGAGACCTTGCGCTTCCCACTGCCAGCCTCCAACCACCCCCTCCTCCTCCTCATTATCCAGACCCTCAACCTTGCCCATCCTAAAGTGTCAGCCCAATTCTGACAGAAGTCCAGCCACCAGCTCTCATCCTTTGCACTTTTCAGCCCTGATCGTGGTCCAGTTATTCAACTCTTACCTCTTCAGGAACTCAGACCTGGTCATAGTCCAGCCCCCAAGGCCTTTCCCATCCTAAGCTCTTACAGAGGCTGTGCCTCTGATCCATGGATGGTCTACCTAGCATTTATCTCTTTGAGGGTTCACTTCAGCTCTGCCCAAGTCAAGTTTTCCAGCCCTTACCTCCACAGGGCCCCAGATGCCCTATTCCAGCCCCAGAAGTTGGGAGTGAGACTCCAGCAGCTGCTTGCCAAGAAGTAACCCTCCATTGGTACTCTTTCCCCAGGCTCTGTACCTGCACACTCACACTATTCCTATGCACTCTGGACAGTTGCGTGGGGCTGGAGCTGCAACTGCATGGCATGCCTGCGTCCCTGCCCAGACGCCAGCAGCTACCGAGGCCAGGAGCGCAGACATAGCAGCTGCAGCCTCCTGTATGATCCCAGAGACCTGCTGGCACCCTGCCACCCATAGTTGCCACCAAAGTTCTTCCTGGCCTGTGTGGCCGACAAGGGTTGTGGCCGACAAGGGTCATGCCCACGGGAACCACCAAGTGCTCCAATGCCTGCCCACAGGCCTCCACGGCTGCTTGCCGAATGTTTGGTGTCTGTGTGCAGCTCTGAAGGACACTTGGCTTTTGCTGTGAGCCATCACCAGGGGCGTCGGCAGTGCAAGACCAGGTCTGGTCTTCCATCATCCTGCAGATGGTAGTGAGAGCCACCATGTGCCAGGCTCACGAATGAGATACAGTGCCAAAAAGGACTGAATTCTGCCCACACTCTCCTTGGGAAAATGGATCTGATTTTCTCTCACGGCTGCATTTACAAAGCACCCGTTCTGGTTCTCAAATTATTATCCCTAGACCACCAGCAGCAGCAAACAGGGCTTGTCTACAATGCAGACTGCCCCAGACTTATTACTGACTCAGAAATGCTGGGATGGGACCCAGCATCCTTTTGTAACAAGCCCTGCAGGAGATCAGATGCAAGACTGAGTCTCAGAACTTCTGTTTGACCTGTTCCAAATCAGCTCACTGCACCTTTGAATCGCACTAGGAGATAAGGTCAATCGTCATCTCCTTTCTCTGGTGAGGAAACTGAGGCACAGAGAAGCTAAGTGCTTCCCCAGATCTCAGTCGTAAGCAGCAGAACTGGCCTTTCTGCCTGACTCCAGAATCCTCCTGAACCCTCTATGTTTTAGTATCTTTCTAACAATAATGTAAAAATAGTTCCAGTAGTAACATGAAAAGGGGACTGACTGTATAGAGTGCTTGCCCAGTGCTAAGCCTTCTATTGGGCTTCCATGGTGTTTCAGATGGTAAAGAATCCACCTGCCAATGCAGGAGATGCAGGTTCCATCCCTGAGTCAGGAACATCCCCTGGATAAGAGAACAGCAACCCACTCCAGTATTCTTGTTTGGAGAATCCCATGGACAGAAGAGCCTCAAGGGCTAAGGTTCACGGGGGTCACAAAGAGTCAGATATGACTAAGTGACTAAAACACACACACACACACACACACACACACACACACACACACACAAGCCTTCTATTACCTTAATTAATTCTCCCAACAGTCCCATCAGGCCGGTACATGTTATGCATGAGGGAAACCAAGGCATTGATGGTTAAGGAATTTGCCCAGTGTTCTACACCTAGAAAATGACTTAGCTGGGCTTCCCTGGTGGTTCAGTGATAAAGAATCTGCCTGCCAATGCAGAAGACATGGGTTCAACCCCTGGTCAGGGAAGATCCCACGTGCCACAGAGCAACTAAACCCGTGCACCACAGTTACTGAACCTGTGCTCCATAGCCCGGGAGCTGCAACTACTGAAGCCCTTGTGCTCTGGAGCCAGTGCTCCACAAAAAGAGAAACCCAAGCACTGCAACCAGAGAATAGAATAGCCACTATTCACAACTAGAGAAAAGCCCAAAAGCAACAAAGGCCCAGGGTGGCCAAAAATAAATAAATAAATCTTTTTTTTTTTTTTTTTAGAAAATGAATTAGCTGGCATCTGAACATTTGTTCACTTATTGAACAGACTCTCATCAACTTTGAGTCTTTATGTCCACATTTCTCCTCCACATTCCTCATGGTCTCTTGGCTCCATCCTGACTTTCTGTGTCAGCGTCCATCCCTGTCTGACCCCTTACTGCCTCTAGTTCAAATGCACCCTGGGGGGAACTTGTTTGGCTTGCTTTTTAGTTACAGATTGATGACCACCCCTACCTCTGTCGACCATGGTCATTTGTCCAGCTTGGCCCAACCAGCTGTGGCAGAGATGGAGTCATGGGGGCATGAAGTGGCCAATATGTCAGGCAGGCCTCTTACTGGCAATGTCAGAATCCTAAACTAGGGAAATTTTTTAAAAAAAAGGATTTGAAGCACATATAGCTGCAAAGACAGAAGGTATTTCTATCTTCAGGCTCAGCTAGATTAAGAATTTTCGATTGCAGTTAGAAGAAACCTGTTTCTCTCTCTCTCTTCTTTGTCCTGGTTTTCCCTTCCTTTCTCTGTGTGTGTGTGTTAGTCACTCAGTTGTGTCTGACTCTTTGCAACCTCATGGACTATAGCCTGCCAGGCTCCTTTGTCCATGGAATTTTCCAGGAAAGGATACTGGAGTGGGTTGCCATTTCCTTCTCCAGGGGATCTTCCCAACCCACGGATCGAACCTGAGTCTCCTGAATTGCAGGCGGATGCTTTACCATCTGAGCTACTAGGGGAGAACCTCCTCTCTCTGTGTTAGCTTTATTCTCAAACAAATTCTTCCCCTGTGGTAGCAGCAAGTCTTCTGCAACAACAGAAGGACAATTCTAACAGCTTTATAGCCCTCTCACAAAATGTAACACCTTTTTCCCACTAGTTGCCGAAGTCCTAGAGTCCCCACTCATAGATTTTGCTTGACCAACTACTGGGGCCCAGAGGAAGGAGGAATAGTCTGATTAGCCAGCCCTGATTCCTGTACCCATCTCTGGAGCCTGGATGTGGAGTCATCTCAATCTGCATGTTGGAAATAAGGATGGGTGACTGCCAAAAAGGAGGTAGAGGTATCATTGTCAGAAGGGTGGGAGGGGACTTCCCTGGTGATCCAGTGGCTAACAATCTGCACTCCCAATGCAGGGGGCCCAGGTTCAATCCCTGGCCGGGGAACTAGATACCACATGCTGCAACTAAAAGTTCACATGCTGCAACTAAGATCCTGCATGCAACAATGAAGATCGAAGATCCTGAGTGCTGCAGCTAAGACCTGCTGCAGCAAAATAAATAGATGTTTTCATTTGGGTTTTTTTTTTTTAATTTTTTTTTTTAAAGATGGGAGGACAGAAAAGACAGCCACCACTAGAGTCTACTGCCAGGTTCCCCGCAGGCCCAAACAGGCAGATAAGAGGTAGAATCATTTGATGATTCAAGGGATGGTCACCCCTTTCAGTAGAGACTGGGGGTGAGTGGTGGGCCAAAAATCCCCAAAGACAAAGAACAGAGAAGCTGCTTCAGTCATATCTGCTGCTAAGTCGCTTCAGTCGTGTCCGACTCTGTGCAACCCCACAGACAGAAGCCCACCAGGCTCCCCCATCCCTGGGACTCTCCAGGCAAGAACAGTGGAGTGGGTTGCCATTTCCTTCTCCAATGCATGAAAGTGAAAAGTGAAAGGGAAGTCGCTCAGTCGTATCCAACTCCTAGCGACCCCATGGACTACAACCCACCAGGGTCTTCCATCCATGGGATTTTCCAGGCAAGAGTGCTGGAGTGGGGTGCCATTGCCTTCTCCATCAGTCATATCTAGGACCCATTAAAGTGGATAGCACATGGCAGGATATGTAGACACTGCTCAGTCATTGCTGGTTATTTTTGCTGTATGATTAATCCAAGGGGAGTTGCCAACAGAACAATGCAGCCTCGGGGTGCTGGTTGGATGGAGGGTAAGCCTCTGGCTTGTCTGAGCCTGACAAGCCTGTCTCCCCAGCCATGCAGCCTCCCCCACCCCCACACCATCCTCAAAGAGCCTCTGCATCTTGTGTGGATCCCCTGCCCTGTGACCTGTCCGAGTGTTCAGGAGGTGGTGCAGCTTCCCACTCCCTGGGATGAGGGCTCTGAGTGTGAGGATGGATTCTTCCAGGAAGGGGGTGATTGCATCCTTGTGGACTACTGTTCTTGCCTCCACAATGGCCAGAACTTCCCTGTGAGCATCCTCTTGGGTCCTTGTTAGAGTTTCACTTGGAGCCTTCCACTTTGCCTCTAATCTCCATGCACTTTCTTTTTTTTTTTCCATTTATTTTTATTAGTCCATGCACTTTCTTGAATGGATCTCATGTCAGAACCTCTAGGCATACCCTCCCTTTAGTACCACCTCCCCTTTCACTCTCCTCCCTTCCTCCACAACCTGGCCAGACTGTCCTGTTAAAGAATTGCTCCTCTTAGAGGAATTCCTTGGAGATCTAGTGGTTAGGACTCCACATTCCCACTGTGGGAGGCATGGGTTTGATCCCTGGTTGGGGAACTAGAATCCTTCAAGCTGCACGTGTGGCCAAAAAACATCAACAATGAAACTATGTTGGAACTGAATTTTGGGACTTCCCTGGTGGTCCAGTGGTTAAGACTTCACCTTCCAATGCAGTGGGTAAGGGTTTGATCCCTGGTCAGGGAGCTGAAATCCCACTTGCGTCTTGGCCAAGGAAACAAAACATCAAACAGAGGCAATGTTGTAAGAAGTTCAACGAAGACTTTAAAAATGGTCCACATCCAAAAAAGAGTCTTTAGGACTTCCCTGGTGGTACAGTGGATAAGAATCTGCCTGCCAACCCAGGGGACACAGGTTCGATCCCTGGTCAGGGAAGATGTCACATGCCTTGGAGAGCTAAGCCTGTGCACCACAGCGACAACTACTGAGCCCATGCTCTATAGCCTGTGCTCTGCAACAAGAGAAACCACTGCAATGAGAGGCCTCTTCACCGCAACTACTGAGGAGTCCCCACTCGCCATAACTAGAGAAAGCCTGTGCACAGCAGTGAAGACCCAGTGCAGCCAAACATAAATAAATTTAAATTTTTTTTTATTTTTTTAAATTAAAAAAGAAAGAATTGCTCCTCCTATACCTGCCAACTAGGGGAGGGTGTGACCTGGGACCCCTGCAGCTGCCCTATGAAGGAGGTCTGTGTCATCACAGATGGACTTAGGCTGTCAATTGCAAGGTGGCCAGGACTGTGGCCTGAGGGGTCAGAGATGAGCGCATGACTTCTGGGTGTTGGGAAAGAGCAGACTGTGGCTCAGACTCCTGGGACTCATGGGTCCCTAACCTCCACATCCACTTGGCTCCTGCTCTGAGCCCCATGGCCTCACTGCTGATTTCCCACTCCCCAGTCCACCTAACACCAGCTTTGCGCCATGTGGCACAGTCTAACCAACCATATGCACCAACCCTGCAGCCGCAGAGCACTGCAGCTGCCCCATGCTCCTATCTGCCGGTGCCCACTTGGTCATCTTCTATTGGAGGGCTCATGCATGCCCCATGCCCACTGCTCCTGCTTCCTCTGCCGAGGTTACGCTTTCTGGACAGACAACGGTATTCAGCGTGGCTCCCACCTGGCCCATGGTGCCCTGTGAGCAGCATGCCCCAGTGCTGGCCTGAGAAGTGCTATGATCACTGCAAGGCTGCCACAGGTGGCTAGTACCACTGCCTGTTAGCCTAGTCCCCACCCGGCCTCACTGCCCTGGAGGAGCCACTGGTCTGCCCTGCCATGGGAGACGTCCACTTCAACACATTCGAAGGAGCCCACTGTGAATTCCCTGCTTCCTCTGTCTACCACCTGGTGTGTCTCCGTGACACAGCCCATGACAACTTCAGTCTGGGTTTGATGCCACTTCTGCAGCCACGAGGCTGCACCAAGGGTCTGACCCTCTTAGCCTGTGTTCTGACACCAGACATGAGTCTGAAAGATCTCATGATATTCCAAAGGTCCACACTGACCCCCACCCCCTACTGTCCCCACTACCCCCAAATCCTGTTTTCTGCTGTTGTCCCTTTATTGACTCTCCCACTAGTCTTCAAAGATGTCCACTCTGATTCCCCAGGGGCCCCATTTACCGCCCCCCCAATGGCTACTGATCCCCCTCCTCACTGATTTGCCTGTGGACTCCTTCCCACTGACTCTCACTTGTTTTTATTTACTACCCTCAAGACTCCTATCACTCTCTAATTAACTCTCTTTTGAGTCTTTGATCATTTACACCCCTGTGGCTCTTCCCATTGATCTTCCTATTGATACTGACTCTTGCATTGAATTCTCACTCCTTTCTGGTATCCTAATTGAGCCTCTGATGCAGTATCTTATTCATTGAAGGCTTCCCAGTGGTGCTAGTGGTAAAGAACATACCTGTCAATGCAAGAGACATGAGAGATGGGGGTTGGATCCCTGGCTTGGGAAGATCCCCTGGAGAAAAGCCTGGCAGCCCGCTCCAGTATTCTTGCTTGGAGAATCCCCATGGAAGAGGAGCCTGATGGGCTCCATTGAGCCTTTCACAGTGTCACATTAATTCATCAGTTTACTTTTTGAATCTACCCCAACGTACCCACGAGCTAAGTCCTCCCATTGCCACCCAAAGCCACCTAAGTCTTCTGATCCTCAGTGATGCATGGATCTGTCCTTCCACTGCCTCTATTGTCCTCTTTGTGATCCTCCCCTTGCTCCCTCACTGAGCCCTCCCCACCAACTCCTTAATTATTCTTTTTCCCCCTCATTGGTCTTCCACTGACTCCTCATTAATTCTGACCACTCTACCATTGATCCTCCATTGGATCCTTTATTGACCCTCCATTTCACCTCCAACTGACCTCCCATTGAATTCTCCTTTGATATCTAATGACTAAATGCCCCTTAACAAACCACCACTGTTCTCCTTAGTCCTCTCTGATCCTTCAGTGACATTTCCAGAAGAGTCTGCTGACTGCCACTACCGCCTTGCCTGGCTGCTCTCCCCTCCCACGTTCCCTCCCTCTAGGTGAAGGGAATTCTGGAATCACTGCCCTTCATTCAGAACTGCAGCCTCCTCACCTACTGCCAAGGCTGCCTGCCCTGCATAGACATCCACTTCAGCCTCTCTCTGGCCTAAGATTGGGACACCCTGGTGCACGCAGCACTGCTGAAGCCCTACAGGATCCTGCCTATGCTGACCTCATGACCCAGGCAGCCCAAGCGGCCCCTCAGCACCCTTGCTCAACACCTGGAAGCTGGCAGAGATGCCAGGCTGTGGCCTGGTCTGCACGCTCCTCGGCCCCCGCCTGTGTGGCCACTCGCATGCGAAGGAGAAGTTTAGGCCTTGGCGGGAGGGGCTAGGTGAGGAAGGGTGGGACTTGGAAAACAGCAATGACTAGATTTGAAAAAGTGGCCAGATCTGGAGGGACAGCAGTTGAACAAAGTCTTTATGGGTGTTTTTGTTATTGTTTTGTTTTTAGTATTTGTTTATTTGGCTGTGCCTCTTAGTTGAGGCAACAAAGTTGCATCTTTGTTGCTGCATGCAAAATCTTTAGTTGGGGCATAGAGGCTCTTAGTTGTGGCCTGTGGAATCTAGTTCCCTGACTAAGGATAGAACCTGGGCCCCCTGTATTGGGAGCACAGAGTCTTAGCCACTGGACTGCCAAAACAGTCCCAAGGTCTGTCTTTCTTTTGTGCCTGTCTCTTTTCCTCACCATCTGTCTCCTCTTTACATCACAGCCTACACTGCAGGGTCATCAGGAGGCTGGGATCCCCATGATGTCCTGGAGGCACCCCCAACTTCGCTGTGAGTGCTCTGGCTGGGCCTGGGATGTGTGCTAGGCAAGTTGTGGGCCAGCAGGAAGAGTCTCTGAAGGAGAAGACAGAGCTGGGCTCCATCTCAGGCCAGGCTGCGAACATTAGGCTACACGCATGGTCACCCTCCCAATGGACTCTGAACTTTGTGCCCGGTGTCTATAGAAATGGCAGACCAATGGAAAACCACACACCCGGATAAAAGAGCCTCTGGACTTGTACTTGGACTCTCCGCCTAAAAGAATATGCTCATTATCTCTGTAACAGAACAAAGTGGTAAATTCCATTATGTTTATCAGGATATGACCACAGGCCTATTGATAAATATCCACTGTCTTGTGACACATGAATCATGGTTTAACTTTGATCGTATCTCTCTTTTCCTTTGTCCAGACTAGTTTCAAGGAATTTGGGGAGGTGGGTTTGAGCAAGTACACTTAGGGTATATAAGGTTTTCACAAACACTGGTCGGGGCCCTTGGCTAAGAGGAGACTCTGCCTTGGGCCTGCTGGTGTAATAAATTGCACTCCACTATCTGCATTGTCCTTCTGAGTGAGTTTGTTTCCCAGAAAGCGTGGCTGCAACATTTCCTCTCCTGATGGGGATCAGAGAAGACCTGACATTGATGGAACTGGCTAAGGAGAGTGTAGGAGGGACATGCAAGGGAAAGGGAACCAAAATTACAAAGTTGTGGAGGTTGGAAAACATCACTACTTTTCTTTGGGTAAAGTTGAGGCGTTCAGACAGGGCTGGATTTGGGGACTCAAATGATGTCACTAGGACTCAAGTTTCCATCTTTCATCCCTGCCTTTTCCTTTTTATGTGTTAGCATAACAGGAGGGGAAAGGGCAGGACACAACTTTTGAAAGGAAGACATCGCCTAAGGACACAACATAAACTGATTAGAATCAAATGGGACCAAGATGGCAGACAAGACTAGACCATGATCCTCAATCAGAAAGTGAAATGACACACTCAGAGGTACCATGACAGTTCCAAGGCACTGTCAAAAGACCAAGAAATTGGGTCACTGCAAGGAATTGTGCATCAGAACAGTAAGCAGTGGAAATCTCCACCTCTTCTCCAAAATGGATGGAATAATTCTCCTACTCATTAGCATATGAAATTACCCAATCTATAAAAACTAATCATGCCACATTTCGCAGGCACACTCATCGGCCCTCTGCGATGTCCCATACTCTGTGGAGTGTGCTTCTCCCTAAATCTGAATAAATCCACTTCTTACCTATCACTTTCTCACTGAATTCTTTCTGTGATGAGGCATCAAGAACCTGAGCTTCATTAGGTCCTGGAACCAGGTACCATGGGTTTTGACTGGGTTTGAGTCCCAGCCACATGGGTTAGATTCCCAAGCACGGTTTTGAACCACTTAGGTTCAAGTCCCAGCACATGGAATCAAGTGCCAATCTGAGGTAAACGGTTTCATTAGCATCTACATTAATTAGACTTTTGGGGCCAAGAGCTATAACAGAGGCTCAACATTACAGTGACTTAAACTTGATAAAAGCGTATTGCTCTCTCATGAACAGCCCAAGTAAAACCAGCTCTTTTCCTCCAACTCAGAAACACAGGCTCCTTCTATCACACAACACAGCAGGAGGCAGCTCTTAGACTACAGGGTTGAGGAATGAGACAGCTGGAGGTAGCACGCATAGACACCTCTCTTGACAAGGTATCCATGCAGAAAGGGGAGAATAAAGATCAGCTAAGGGACTTCCCCCAAGCTCCAGTGGTTAAGACTCCACATTCCCAAAGCAGGAGGCACAGATGTGATCCTTGTTTGGGCAACTAAGATCCTGCATGCCCCACGGCATGGAACAAATAATAATGAGATCAGTTAGGAAGAGCCAGAGGGCAAGGATATCTTAGAACTAATTTTTATCAGTATTATTTTGAGATGGGAGAAACTCGGGGATGTTTCAGTGCCGACGGGCAGAAGCCAGACAAGGAGAGGTTGGAAATCCAGCAGGAAGAGATGCCAGGATAGAGGATGCATGGCTCCCTTGAAAGCAGGAGAGCAACAGCAGAGCTGGGAACTGGGAAGGCAAAATGGATAGTTTTGG
Source organism: Odocoileus virginianus (assembly GCF_023699985.2). NCBI lineage: Eukaryota > Metazoa > Chordata > Mammalia > Artiodactyla > Cervidae > Odocoileus > Odocoileus virginianus. Next base: position 14,822,188 of record NC_069693.1, on the reverse strand, counting down.
GAGTTCTTTTGTTTGTTGTTTTTATTTTTTTTTTTTTTTTTGGTCATACCTCATGGCATGTGGGATCTTAGTTCCCCGACCAGGGTTCAAACCCAAGTCCCCTGCATTGGAAGGTGATTCTTAACCACTGGACCGCTGGTGAAGTCCCAGAATGCTATTAGTAAGGGGAAAACAAACCTGAAATCTCATGATGAGAAATAGAATCACCTGTGAGTTCAGGGTTACCTGTAGGGGTGGGAGGATAGGAGAGAACAGCTTGAACATATACCACAACTGTCACATAAGCTAAGCCAGACAGGTAAGCTTGACCCTTTAGTTCAAGGGTCAAGAGACTCCTGACTGCATCTCCTAAACTTCTAGTGTAGCTTTGGGTAAGTGACTCAGCCTCTCTCTATGCCTGTTTGCTCATCCACAAAAAGTAGTGATAAGAACAGTACCCACCATACAGGGTAGCTGTGAAGATATATATAAAGTGCTTGGCATAAGTGCTCAGTAAGTATGAGCTGTGATTGCTCTTGTAACCATTTTTATATTATCTGTGGAGAGGCAGTATGTATATGCATGATAAGTTGCTTCAGTTGTGTCTGACTCTTTACAACCCTCTGGACCGTAGCCTGCCAAGCTCCTCTGTCCATGGGATTCTGCAGGCAAGAATACTGCAGTGAGCTGCCACTCCCTCCTCCATAGGATCCTCCTGACCCAGGGATCGAACCCACGTCTCCTGTGTCTCTGACACTGGCAGATGGATTCCTTCCCTCTAGCACCAGCTGGGAAGCCTTCAGTATATATAGCAGAGTTGTTAAAACTAGAGGTCATGAAATCTGATCCCTGAGGTTCAAAACCTGACTCTGCCACTTACCAGGTATGTGAAGCTGGGCAGGCTATGTTACTTCTCTGGCCTCGGTTTCACGAGAGTCATATGGTACAGGTTGTCTCATCGGAGTGTTGATGAGGATTTAATATCACTTAAAACATTAAATGTTTAATAAACTTTTAAATATTTACTATTTTCAAATAAATGGATTACATAAAATAATATAAATTAGGTGACAATATATTAAAATGCCAATTGCATCATATATTACACATTTTATTAACCTACTCTGCCATACATTATCTTATAAGTAAAATATTAAAGCACTTGAAAGAGTGCCTGGCACAGAGTATGTGCTCAGTTAACAGTTACTAGATTATGAAGACACAGATGAGAGATGTGACAGGTTACAGAGGCTTTTTTTTTTTTTTTTTTTCTCTACAGTTCCCTTCTGAGACAGTGATTATTATGGAAAATTTCAAGCATCACAAAAGAATAGTGTTTGAAACCCCATTACAGTTACAAATATTTTGCCATGCTTGCTTTCATCTTTTCCTCCCACTCTTTGTTTTGTTTGTGCTGTAGGATTTTAAAGCAAATCCCAGACCTTATTCCTCTAGCAAAGAACCTGGTATGTGTTTCTGACAGAGACACCAGCAGGAATCACAGCAGTTTCAGACCTCCCTACTGACTCCCAGGGCTTGCCTTGTAGCTCAGCTGGTAAAGAATCTGCCTGCAATGCATGAGACCTGGGTTTAACTCTCGGGTTAAGAAGATCCCCTGCAGAAGGGAATGGCAATCCACTCCAGTATTCTGGCCTGGAGAATTGCATGGACTTGGCTCCAAAATCACTGCAGATGGTGACTGCAGTCTGAAATTAAGACACTTGCTCCTTGGAAGAAAAGCTATGACCAACCTAGACAGCACAGTAAGCAGAGACATTACTTTGCTGACAAAGGTCCATCTAACCAAACCTATGGTTTTTGCAGTAGTCATGTATGGATGTGAGAGTTGGACTATAAAGAAAGCTGAGCACCAAAGAATTGAACTGTGGTGATGGAGAAGACTCTTGAGAGTCCCTGGACTGCAAGGAAGTCAAACATATCAATCCTAAAGGAAATCTGTCCTGAATATTCATTGGAAGGACTGATGCTGAAGCTGAAACTCCAATACTTTGGTCACCTGATGCGAAGAACTGACTCATTAGAAAAGACCCTGATGCTGGGAAAGATTGAAGGCAGGAGGAGACGGGGAGGACACAGAATGAGATGGTTGGATGGCATCATCTACTCGATGGACATGAGTTTGAGCAAGCTCCGGGAGTTGGTGATGGACAGGGAAGCCTGGTGTGCTGCAGTCCATGGGGAGGCAAAGAGTCGGAGACGACTAAGCAACTGAATTGAACTGATCGACTCCCAAACTTAGGCCCTCTTCCCAGCCCCTGACCTGCCTAGCCTCTTGCGGAAAAATGCATGCCCAGATGTGCGGGGGCGTGGTCGCACTCTGGGCGGAGGGATCCCGGGTTATCGTTTCCCGGTCCCCACACTCCGGGTGCTGGTAGGTGCTGGTAGGTGCTGGTAGGGTGCTGAGCAGGTCGTGGCCTTGCGGGCCTCCCAGCGCTACGAGGACGCCTCCGGATAGCCTGCGGGAACTATAACGGAATTGTGGCTGACTACCTGATACTTCTTGGAGGTCTGCGAAGTGCCAACACAGTCAAAGAGTTCCGTGTGGCCTGGACTCGGCTTCTACAGCTAGGGAGGCCCCTCCCTCTCCTACCCGCAGTTCCGACTCTCTACGGCAGAGAGCGCTACCGGCCCAATCAGGCTGCGTTTGGGGGCTCATAGCCCACGGCATATTCTCAGCACCGAGACTTGTTCTGCCGGCTGTGACCCAACACTTTACCGCGTATTCCCCTCCCCAAGGGTTGGGACCCTCGATGTACACTTGCTCTGGGAGTGGGGACGCACGGAGCTTCCCAGGGTTGCTTAAATAAATGAGGATAAACCCACGTGTGTGCCCGTCTTCCCTCTCCCAGGGCCCCCAGCGCTCTGGGGAACACAAGGACCCTAACCTCTAGCTCTCTCCACTCGCAGGACCTAAGAGTCAGGTCAGGATCCCGTGGTCTCTTCTGACCCCAAACCTAAGAGTCTCAGCGTCTAGCGTCCTCCTCCTCCAGGCCCTAAAGCGTCCTCTCAAGGACACTGATGTCCAGTGGGCCGGGCCAGTGAACCATTAGCTCCGCCCCTTATCACAACATTGTGACGTAGAAGCAGCGACAACCTATGAGGCGCGACGGCGCCGCAAAGCTGGGAGCGGGAGGCGGAAGTGCCTGTGGCGGTGTTTCCCAGCTTCTTCCGACTGTGCTAGCGCGCGGTTCTGTGCCCCGCGGCCCAGCTGCTATTATGAGCCGGCACAGCCGGTTGCAGAGGCAAGTTCTGAGCCTGTACCGCGAGCTGTTGCGCGCCGGGCGCGGGAAGCCGGGCGCCGAGGCACGAGTGCGGGCCGAGTTCCGGCAGCACGCTTGCCTGCCACCCTCCGACGTACTGCGCATCGAGTACCTGTACCGCCGCGGTCGGCGCCAGCTCCAGATGCTACGCTCGGGCCACGCCACGGCCATGGGTGCCTTCGTGCGTACGCGGGGCCCGACCGAGGAGTCCACCGGCGCGGGGGCCCCAGGGACCCTGTCTGATGAAGGTGACGACACGAAGAGACCGCTAGACAGCGTGAGGACACAGAAGACCCCGCTGGATGGACGGTGACCGGCTGAAGGGCTCGGCCGATGGCTCAGGGGGACTGGCGGACCGGGGAGCCCCCCGATGGAAATTGAGAGGTCTTGAGAAACTAGATCGACAGATTGAGGGAGTTGAAGAGCCCTCCTGGGACGTGGGGTGCGATGGTGAGAAATGCCCGGCTTTACTTGCTGTATGGTACCGGGTCATACTTAACCAGTGAGGCTTGGGGTGGACTGTCAAACTGAGAGCTACTTACCCTGAGGCCTGGGGAGCCAAGACGCCCCGCTGTTTGACAGAGACTGACACGCTCTTGTCTAGAACCCTGAAAAATACCACTGCTGGCTCCTCAGACTCCCCTCTCCTATATTTAACTCTGAGAAGAGCAGACTCTTTCGTTGAGGAGTTTGGGATGATGCCCTGATGGACGGTGAGAAGCCTGGAAACCCCCTCAGAAAAATCTTTGCTCCATTGAGACCAACTGGGATTGGTGAGGAAGGGGGTAAGGGGTCTCTCACCCCCGCTAATCAGTTAAAGACCCCCTCAAGACCTCTATATGATGGTTCTTAGGGGGAAACCTCCCACATCCCTGATTCCTGCCCCTTTCCCTGCTCAGGTCTGTTGAACAAAAAGGCAATAAAATGGGGTGTGCTTATTTACCTGTTGGTGGTGGGAAAGATTTGATTTGTTTGGGGATTTTGAGGGTTATCAAGAAGTGACCCTCTGGCAAGGGATGGGTGTGAGGAACCCTCTAGAATGGCAGATTGGTTGGAGCAGCATAGTTCTTTCTCCTGGGAAAATCCATGGAGGGAACCCACCCTGGTTTGATCCCCAAGGAAGCCCCTGTTAACCCCTTAATGGAAGGTAGTGAGGTGGAAGAGGAATAGTGGAGCTGAGGAGGCCTGGCTGGTAACCCTTCTGGTAGTAATGGGACCCTCAAACCTGGCTAAGGAGTCCAGCCTCAGCTACAAGCTGGAATTGTTGTTAGTAAGGCCTAGGGGTAGGAAAGGAGAGGTGGACCCCTAGGCCACAGACATACCTTTTCCCATGTCTCCACAGGGACATGCCCTAGACATTCCCTGAGGTGCTGCATTTTGTAGCCCTCAGCTGTATTTGCACCCATTAAATAAGTAGAAAGCAGTTGAGAGGAGGACCTCAGGAAAAGAACTCAGCGCTCAGATCAAAGGTAGGATGCCACGGCACGCCTGCTGCTCAGTCGTTTCTGACACATTGTAACTCCATGGACTGTAGCCTGCGAGGCTCCTCTGTCCATAGAATTTTTCCCAGGCAGGAATACTGGAATGGGTTGCTATTTCCTACTCCAAGGGATCTTCTCAACCTAGGGATTGAAACCACGTCTCTTGGGTCTCCCGCATTGGCAGGCAGGTTCTTTACCCCTGCACCACCTGGGAAGCCCCAAAGGTAGGATGGACCAAAGAGAAACAGTCTCTGCCCCAATCCCAGTGCAGGAGGCAGATACTCAAATAGTTTATAAAATGAGGTTGAAATCTGAAGAATTACAAGGTGTTTGCCAGAATGTAGGGATAGACTTCTAAGCAGGGGGACCATGTGGGTAAAGGCCTGGAGAGGGTGAAGGGGAGAAATGCTGGGGCCTAAAGAGCCCCAGAGCACAGGCTGTGCAATTCATGCAAGTGGCTTCTGCTTCAGCTTTGTCTCTGGTTGGTACTCAGCCTCCATGCCCATGTTCATCTGTCCGCCTCCGTTTCTTCCACCAGGGTGTTGCTATTCATCCTGGCCTGGCTGCATTTCATAGTATAAACCGAAATCTTGAAAGTGGCTAGTGGTGTTAAGTCCTACCCATCCAGGCCACATTAGGGCTCCACCTGCATCTCCCTCCTCTTCCTCCTGCTCATTCCTGGCTCCAAGAGCTTGAGCCCTAATAAGTTCCAGGATGGGAGCTTCTGGCAGGGTCACAGGCAGTGATCGAGTTCTCACTGGGGCTAGGTGTCCTGGTCAGAAGGAAGTTACAGGGTGAATGTCGGGTGAGTAAGAGCTTGGACCCTGGAACTGGAATGCTTAGGTTTGAATTGCAGTTCTAACACTTACTGATTACGTGATCAGAGGCAAGTGATTTAACCTCCTTGTGCCTCAACACGCTTATCTACCGAATGGGCATACTAACTACAAGAGTGTCTCCCTCATGCAGCTGTTACGGTATGTTTTTGTTCAGTCGCTAAGTTGTGTCTGACTCTGCAACCCCATGGACTGCAGCACATCAGGCTTCCCTGTCCTTTACCATCTCCCTCAGGTTGCTCAAACTCATCTCCATTGTGTTAGTGATGCCATCCAACCATCTCATTCTCTGTCGTCCCCTTTTCCTCCTTCCTTCAGTCTTTCCCGGCATCAGGGTCTTTCCCAATGAATCGACTCTTTGCGTCAGGTGGCCAAAGTATTGGAGCTTTAGCATCTGTCCTTCCAATGAATATTCAGGATTGATTTTCTTTAGGATTGACTGGTTTGATCTCCTTGCTGTGCAGGAGACTCTCAAGAGTCTTCTCCAACATCACACTTTGAAAACATCCATTCTTTGGCACTCAGCCTTTTTTATAGTCCAAACTCTCACGTGACTACTGGAAAAACCATAGCTTTGACTATATAGACCTTTGTCGGCAAAGTGATGTCTCTGCTTTTGAAAACACTGTCAGGTTGGTCATAGCATTTCTTCCAAGGAGCAAGCATCTTTTAATTTCATGGTGCAGTCACCATTATGACACAGTGAATTAAATACCTGCGGCAGCAGAGGGTGATGTCCCAACCCCATAACCCTCCTGTCTACTTGAGTTCACTTGTAACTGCAGAGGAGGGTTCCCAAGAGACTGCTCTTCCTGCTCTGAGCCCCTGCATCTCTGCTCTTCTGCTTGAGGGCTTTCTAGGAATTCTGAGAGGTGGGTTAATGCCCTCAGGAGCAAACTGCAGCCTGTGGGGGCAACAGTCACTGGCTAAGTGCCCCAGTTGCCTGTTGTCTGGTGGGACGGAGCCCCAGGTACTCACAGTGGCTCCCGCACCATAAGCATCTGTTTTGCTTCTGCCCTGTTCATTCTGTCTCTCCTCATTCCCTGCCTCCTGCCTCCTGGGATCACATCGCAAATAAACCACCTCACTCAAGCCCTTATCTCAGAATGTACTGATGTTAAAGCACCCCCAATGGTCCTGTCTGTGTCTGCTGCTGTTTTCTCTCTTTTAAGGGACAGGGTCACTGCTTCTCAACCTGTCAAAGAATCTCCTGATCTAAGAAAATTGCTATAAAGGACTTAGGGGGTTAGAATAATTTGGAATATGCATTGTGGGTTAATAATAGAATGGAACTGAGTGTTGAAATTTCCTGAATCCAGTAACTGTACTCTAATTGTGTAAGACAGTATCTATGGCATTAAAAACTATACACTGAAGTATTTAGGAGTAAAGAGCATCATGTCTACAACTTACTCTCAAATGGTTCCAAAATATGTGCATAGATATATTACTGAGAGTGTGAATGGTGAAGCCCATGGGGTTAAATGTTAACAATTGATGAAGGTGGGTAAAGGGTATGTGAGAGTTTCTTGTTACTAGTCCTAAAGCTTTTCAGGAATTTGAAACAAAACAAAAAGTTACCAAAAAGACAATGTCATATATATAATGACAATATCAGTGTCTTACTGGTCATTTGTCTTTGGACACCAGATATCTTCACACACAGGGTACATTTTTACAAGAGATTTGAGAAAAATAAAGCCTGTATTTTCTGAGACTTGGATAGATTTCTCATGCATAACTTTCTCATAGATTTAGCAATCAATTTAAATTCCTGACCTTCAAAATAGTACCATCTGCTCTCCCTCACGGGTTCTGATCTCCACCCTGTCGGGAATGACAGGTCACTAGAATATGTTCTTGTCTTGGGTCACAAGCTCCACTCTCCCAAAAGGGTGACCAGGTGCATGAGGTGGTCCAGGGGGCCCTGGGGAATTCTGGGAAACTCATCATACTGGATGAGGAGCCACAGGTCACCTGCAAGATCCCACCATACAAGCAAGCAAGGCTGACTGCAGCCCCCAGTGAAGCATGTGGCACTAACCAGAGGAGCTGGCTTCAGGACTTAGACAGTAAAGAATCTTCCAGCAGTGCAGGAGTCCTGGGTTTGATCCCTGGGTTGGGAAGATCCCCTGGAGAAGGGAATGGCTCCCCATTCCAGTATTCTTGCCTGGAGAATTCCATGGACAGAGGAGCCTGGTGGGCTACAGTCCATGGGGTCACAAAGAGTCAGACACAACTACGAGACTTTCACTTCACTGCAACTCTTCTATTGGGCTTCCCAGGTGATGCTAGTGGTAAAGAACCCGCCTACCAATGCAGGAGACATAAGAGACTTGGGTTCGATCCCTGGGTTGGGAAGATCCCCTGGAGGGCAGGTCGGCAACACATTCCAGTATTCTTGCCTGGAGAATCCCATGGACTGAAGCAACTAAGCACACACACACCTCTCTATTGACTGCTAAATTGGTGGGATGTAGGCTTGGCGGTTTCAAGGGGCACTCCCCACCATTTGGATTAAGACTGAAGCCAGAACAGGAAAGAACTGAGCCCCTGGATCCAGCTGTGCTTGCAGTCCTGAACTTTTAAGTTACCCACAAAAATTAATTATTAATTCCCAATTTTTTTTTTAAGAAATTACTGTTGTTTTTGTTTGCTTTAAATATTTATTTATTTGGCTGCACCAGGTCTTAGTTGTGGCATGCAGAATCTTTAGTTGCATCATGCGGGCACTTTTTATTTTTTTAGTTGTGGCACTCGAACTCTTAGTTTCAGCACATGGTAGCTTCAGTCTGCATTGCAGCATGTGGGATCTTTAGTTGCAACATTCAAAACTCTTAGTTTCGGCATGTGGGATCTAGTTCCCTAACCAGGAGTGGAACCTGGGCCTCCTGCATAGGTTGCTCACTATCTTAGCCTTAAATCAATGGAGATGGTTTCACTCACTTGCTCCATGTGTGGCCTCAGGCTAGTGGCTTCCCCTCTAGAGCCTCAGTTTCCCATTTCTGTTAAGCAGGGACACATCATTGGGGTGGTTGTGAAAATTAAAGGAGGTGTCTGTCTTAAGTGCGCATCCAGGAGACTAGCATGGGGCTCCTGCCTCTTGTTCTTGAGTCTGGTTCTGCTCCACCTCTTGTCCTGATACTTTAAGCTCTGGGAGAGGATAAGCTTAGACACTTGAGGCTGGGGACTGGACTCCAGGACTGAGCCCTGGTAGTTCAGCTTGGTGACCTGGGAGAAGAGGGCTTTCACAGTCCAGTCAGTGATGGCCAGCCTGGGAGCCCACCATGTAGAGTGAACAGAGCACCTGGATGAATGCAGATCAGGGGCTAAAGCAAGTGCTGTCAGCAACCCACCAACATCCCTCTACCCCTCCTGTATACCTGCACCCCTCTAGTAGCCTGTGGAAAGCACCTGTGCCTCTTTGCCTGAGGGTCTTTACAGGCAGGAGAGGCTGGAAGTGCTGGGGAGTTAACATCTCCAGGATTAATCCTGAGTCAATGAGAGATGAGAGCTGGTACATTGCCACAAGTCTTTCACCTCTTGTGTGTCCCATAATCTCCCAGAGGTCCCTAGGGGGATGGCACGCCAATGCCCAGAGAAGCAACCAGCTCACGGACTCCCTTCCCTGGCTCACTTCCCACTCCCCTATCAATTTGCCTAGGATCACCCCATCAAAAAAACTACCTGTGCTTGAGGGACTTCCCTTGTGGTCAAGTAGCTAAGACTCTGCTCTCCCAATGCAGGGGGCCCAGGTTTGATCCCTGGTCAGGGAACTAGATCCCACATGCCACAACTAAGAGTTCAAATGACACAACTAAAGATCCCTCATGTTGCAGCTAAGACCCAGCACAGACAAATAAATAATAATTAAATAAAAATACATTAAATATATATATATATACACACACACACCATGTTTTAAAAAACAAAAAACTACCTGTGCTTGAATCTTTGTCTGAAGGTCTAGGGGAACCCAGCCCAAGATGGGCTGATTCAATTCTATATTCTGTGCTCAAGGCAAAGGGCTCTGTGGAGGGGGTTGTCTAGAGGTACCAGGGTCATACAAAGGTTGTCAATATTCAAGTGCCCAGTATCCTCACACATGCTGCTATAGAATGAAGGTTTGTGTCCCCTCAACACTCATAACCCTCAATGTGAGGAGGTGTGGGGCCTTTAGGAGCTGATCAGGTCACGAGGGTGGAGGCCTCATGAAAGGGATTAGTGCCCTTCTAAGAGACCCCAAAGAGGGACTTCCCTAGTAGTCCAATGATTGACTCCATGCTTCCAATGCAGGGGGTGTGAGTTTGATCCCTGGTCAGGGAACTAAGATCCCACATGCCACATGGCCAAAAACAAGAGAGAGACCTCAGAGCGTTCCCTGGCCCTTCTTTGATGTGAGGACACAGGAAGAAGATGGCTATCGATGAACCAGGAACTGGATCCTCATTAGACACTGAATCTATCAGCACCTTGATCTTGGACTTTTCAGCACCCAGAACTGTGAGAAACCAACTTTTGTTTCTAAGCCACTCAGTCTAGGTTATTTGGTTATAGCAGCCCAAACAGACTAAGACATGTCCTTTAACAGTGACTATTTATTACATATGTCTGGACTGCATTCTCACATTGGAGGGGGACCATTCACATAGCTGAATTCCAGGTAAGGTATCCTGATCAGTTGGGCAGGAGAGCAGCAGGAACCCCCTGACGTGGGCAGGAACAATGTGATACCCACCAGGAAAAGGAAGAGGAGGAGGAGATGGAAGAAGGTCAGAGGTCGCCTGGATGCAGGAGTGGGCACTCTGTGAAGGGAAATACAGTGTTAAATGTACCAGTGGGTGCCACCATGAGCCCTGTTCCCCAACCCCCGGATTCCTCTCCCAGACATCTTACCCAGGGTCCGCCTCCAGCATCACATCTTGGAGACTGGAAGACGCTTGCCTCATCCTGTCCTAAACGTAGAGAGCCGCCAGCAGCAGAATGGGTGAAAGTGACATTTAATGTGCTCTTTACCTTACTACCATGGACAGGCAGAACTGGGCTTATTTCTCCTCCTTTCCTAGCACCCCTTCCATCCTCAAGCCCCCATGGGGACTTGAAATAGCTCCAAATGTAGTGGAGGTCTGTCTGTGCCTGCCCTCCATGCAGCCCCCCTTTTCCTGGTAACGGTGGTTCAACTTGGAGAGGAAGGTATCACAACTCCCCACTTTTCTGAATTCACAATTCTACTGCCATGACTAGGCATGTGACCAGACCTGGCCAATCAGAGCCCTCCGTCAGCTTGGCTACTGTGATTGGTGGCGAAGCGGGAGTCTGACCTAGAACTTTTGCTGCCATTAAGTCCAGAGCATTCTCTCCTGGGATGAGTGAGCCAGTGGGAAGTGAATGTGTAGCTGCTGGGGCAGCCGTGTTGCTGAGAAGAAATCCACCGTGAAGTAGAGCCCAAGACAGGGAGGGACTGCGCCCTGGCAGTATTTGAGGTCTGAAATTCAGCAACGCCTGGACTTGTCAGTTAAGTGGGGGGAAAAAACAACAACCCAGCATCCCCGTTCTTTGTGTAATTCAGTCAGGGTTGGGTTGCTGTCACTTGCTATCGAGACTCCTAAGTGATACACCTGGCTGAGGACCAACTCACTCGAGACTTCCGGAGCAGGGGTTGTCTTTGGTGACCTGCTGCGTGCTTCCGGTGGCTGAGGCCCGACATGAGCATGTCCTGTGGGGAGACAGAGGTGTGGGGTCCTTGGAGAATCAGGGACAGACAAAGTTGAGGAAGGGCCACGACGGCAGTGTGGTGTCATATAGATGAGATTCTGGGGGGAAGAGTGAGATCTCAGGGAGAGATGATGAGAGGGCCAGAGCCCCATAACAGCAACAACAAAAAACCCAAGAAGAGAGACATTATTTATTCATTCACTCAACAAATATTTAATGAGAGTCTGTTACACGCCAGGTACTGTTCTAGGAGTTGAGGACACAGTGGGCATAGAAGCAGGCAAAATGCTGGCATACATGGAGTTTATATTCTAGCAGGAGAGAGAGAGTCTGTAATTTAATAAATATATAATGTCAAGATGTGGTAAGTACTGTTAGGTGCTAACTTTTCGCTCAGTCGTGTCCGACTCTTTGTGACCCCATGGACTACACAGTCTATGGAATTCTCCAGGCCAGAATACTAGAATACTGGAGTGGGTAGCCACTCCCTTCTCCAGGGAATCTTCCCAACCCAGGGATCAAACCCAGGTCTCCCACAATGTAGGCAGATTCTTCACCAGGGAAGCCCAAGAATACTGGAGTGGGTAGCCTATCTCTTCTCCAGTGGATCTTCCTGACCCAGGAATCGAACCGGGGTCTCCTGCATTGCAGGCGAATTCTTTACCAGCTGAACCACCAGGGAAGCCCAAGTAAGAGGATAAGGAGTGATAATGTTCTGAGGCAGGTCTCTCTGAAGGGGTGATATTTGAGGAGAGACTGGAGTGAAGGAGGAGGTGAGCTGGGGGTTTGGAGATGGGAGTGTATTTGAAATGTCTGAAGAGCCAGGAGAGTAGTGTGGTTGTGGTGGGGTGAGTGAGGGGGAGAGTGAGAGGAAATGAGGGAACGTAGATACAACAGAGACCCGGAAGGAGAACACCAAGACACCAAAAGAGAGACATCGAGAAAGACAGAGCCAGAGGTTCGAGGGCCTTCTCGAAAGGCAAAGACCCTGCGAGGAAACACACAGAGGGTCCCATGGGTGCTTGGGGGGAGGAGGTCACCCCACCTGCTCTCACCTCCAGTCTTTGTCCTCTGCTCTGGGGGCCCCTGTGGCCACACAGCTCACACGGAGCCCCTGGCATCCGGGGCTTTGTCCTTCGCCCCAAAGGCTCAAGGTCCCCAATGTCCCCCGCCGGGTCCCATTCCAGCTCTGTTGGTGTGGGGAGGCTACTGGGTGCCCAGGGCCCCCAGACCCCACCAGGGCCCGGCCCATCTGAGTCCCCCTCGAACTCCAAGTCCTGTTCCAGTGTGCTGGCCTCCTCCAACACCTGCTCAGAGGACAGAGGTCATGAGGGTTGAGACTGGCACACGCGCCAGGGACCACCAGGATGGGCCATACCAGGCTGGTGCTGACCAGCTGGGCCTGCAACCGCCACAGCTGCCAGAAGATGCTGTTTTGGTGGGCTCTGAAGGCCCTCAGGACCTGCTCCAGGGTTGCCCGGGCCTGAGGCTCGCTGCGCTGCGCCAGCCCCTCACCAAACACCAGCAGTGCATCTAAACGCTCAGCTGCCCCACGTAGGTCTGCCTGTAGCGCCTGGGTACACATGGTTGAACATCATCAATACAGCCCACCCCACCGCCTACACACACACACACACACACACACTGACACACACACACACACTGGGTACACACGGTTGGACATCATCAACGCACCCCACACCACACCACCCTGCTGCCTACACACAGACACACACACAGAGGCACCAGAAAACCAGAGACCTAGGACTGGAGTTACTACCCCCACCCTCTTCCCATCCAGACATGGGGAACAAGGAAGAGATCCATTTCCAGGGGAAGCTGGCCCCCATCCTGAGGCCCTTACCCACCTGCAGCTGGACCATCCTGCTCTGGGCTGACACGCAGGGCCCAAGGCCTCGCTCCCAGTCCTGCAGCCAGAGGTTCAGCCCCAGAAGACAAAGATGCAGACTGTCCTGCTCAGCCTCCAATACCTCCCGGCCAGAGATGGGGTGCTGGGGAACACAGGGCTGAGTCAGGGCCGGTGAGCCAACCGGGACCTTGCTCCCACTCCCATTGCACCCAGGCTCCTGCCTTCTGGATGCTTCTCTGCAGCAGAGTCCATCTGTGGGTGTGCCCCAAGGCCACTCCCACCTAGAGAAACTTCCCAGTGGAGTCAGGCCAGAGAACCTCTAGTTCAAATTCTCCAGGTTTTCAAGGCTTCTAGAAACTTGTCCATATAGGGCCTGGGGGTCTTAAAGAGACAGGGGTAATGGAACCGAATTACTCCCACAGAGAATGGGGCTACACCAGGGCCAGTGATGAGATAATTCTTGGACTTCCCTGGTGGTCCAGTGGTTAGGAACCCACCTGCCAATGCAGGGGACATGAGTTCGATCCCTGGTCCAAAGACATGCTGTGTGGCAACTAAGCCCGCGCCACACCTCAACTACTGAGCCCGTGCACCACATCTAGAAAGCATCCCCACTACAGAGTCAGCCACACTGCAACACCTGAACAATAATAACAACTCTCCACAACTAAAGATAGCCCACATGCAACAATGAAGACCCAGCACAGCCATAAATAAATAAATAAAATATTAACAGATAATTCTCTCTCAGTTGATAAAATATGAAGTAGTGAACAGTTCAAGAATCATTGTCTAGAGCATCCCACCCCTACACAGTTGGCCAACACTTTTCCGGAATCATCACCTCATCCCTGGTGTGGAGGCCAGACTCTGGGAGACAGACAGGAGGTGGGGGCTGGCCCAGGGGCCCAGGTCACCTCAGCTCACCTCTGGGTGTTTGGCTCCAGCTGACTCCTCAAGAGAAGAGGGCACTGGCAACCTGGGGAGGTCAGCAACAGGCTCTGGGCCCCTCGGCCCAACCCGGAAGTGCTCTGGAGGGTCCAAGGGGTCCTGTCCCAGCTTCCGGGCCTGTTCTGACCTGCGAGGTAGAGGACAGTGACAGGCCCCTGGGTGAGTCTAAGTGAAAGTGAAAGTAAAGTCGTTCAGTCCTGTCCGACTCTGCAACCCCAGGGACTGTAGCCTACCAGGCTCCTCTGTCCATGGGATTTTCCAGGCAAGGGTACTGGAGTGGGTTGCCATTTCCTTCTCCAGGGGACCTTCCCAACCCAGGGATCGAAACTGGGTCTCCCGTATTGCAGGAAGATGCTCTACCATCTGAGCCACCAGGTGAGTCTAGGTGCACATTATTCACTCTACCCCACCCCTGTCCCGAGTTACCTCTCCCATGTCCCCATCGGGTCTTAGCCACAATACCTCCTACCCTTCTAGGGCCCCTGCTAATGCCCCCGCCACTTTTGACCCCAGTTTCTAAAGCCCAAGCCCCTACCTGATGCTCTCCTCTCCATATGCGTCTCCAGTAGCGTCCAGTTCCCTAGGGGCTCCAGGGGGGTGACTGAAGGGCTCTGAGGGGGGTCTAGGGCCCAGAGGTGGGGGCTGGGCCATATTTGGGAGCCTGGGGACAGAGAGTCGGTAAGGACCCCAGCAGGAGCCCTTTTCCTAGCCCCAGTCTCCTAGAAGACTTCCTCAGTAGGACTCACCCGGGCCTGAGGCAGCCAGAAGCCCAGGGGCAGGTTCAGCTCCACCTCCTTCCAGGTAGAACCTGGACCCAGGTAACTTGATGCCCAGCTCAGGTGACCCTAGCTCCACTTAACTCCTTCCTCCCTGGTATACCAGTAGCTGACTCTCAAGCTCACCCCACCCAACTAAGGGGTTTCCAGATATGACCCTGCCCGCTCAAGAGCTCCAAGTTTTGAGCCACTCCAAGACCCAGACCTCTCATCCTGGGAACCCACATCTGCATGTGCATGCATATTCAGTCGTGTGGGAGTCTTTGCCAACCCCATGGACTGTGGCCTGCAAGGATCCTCTGTCCGTGGGATTTCCCAGGCAGAAGACTGGAGTGGGCTGCCATTTCCTACTTTAGGGGATCTTCCCCACTCAGGGATTGAACCTATGTCTCCTGCATTAGCAGGCGGACTCTTTATCACAGAGCCACCTGGGAAGCCCCCCCAGCGTCCCTTAGGAACCCAAACACCTGCCCCGCGCCCCACCTCCAAATGTCGAAAACCAGAGTAAGACTTTGTTGTTGGTTTATTTGGAATGGGGCCTTTTCCTGCGGTTTCCACGCAGGTACTGGAAAAAAACCCGAGAGGAGCCGCCTCTGCCGCAGAGATCCAAGGTCACAGGGCGGTAGCAGTCCAGAGCGGGAGCGAGCTCAGGAATCCGAGCGGGCCCTGGGTCCTGGGGTCACTTGCTGAGGAGGAGGCCAGCGCGCAGCACGCGGGGGACGCGGCGGATGGTCAACGAGACGCGGGTGCCGCGCACCAGGCGGGCTCCCGGCCGCGCCGAGGGGCAGGCGGCGGCGTTGGGCGGCAGGGAGCCAGTGTCGAGCGCGTCTACGCGGGCTGCCGCGATGCCGTGGAGGAGGCGCGTGTAGGCGGTGCCACGGAGCACCAGCAGGCTGCGCGGTTCAAGCAGCAGCGAGGTGGCCGGCCGCGGTGGGGGCCGGGGCTGCGGGGAGGGTTGAAGGTTAGCGAGTCCCCAGAAGTCGGCGGCGGGGGCAGACGAGAGATCAGCAGGTTTGGGGGTTCAGGGGCGAGGGTCAGCGAGTCCCAGGGGCAAATGGCTGAGGCGCGTGTGCTCCTAAGGATCGAGGCTGTGGAATGAAAATCCCAAGGGCGACAGGGCCACGGCCTGGAGGGGAGGGGCGCCGGGGAGGGAAGGGGGAGTGGTCGGCAGTCTTTTGGGAAGGAGTAGGAACTAGGCTGCAGATGGGGGCGTCTATGTATCTAAGGAATCTGCAAGGAGCTGGGACTGAGGGATCAGTGGTCCCAGTAAGCTAGGTGGAACTGGGCTGAAGACTTGGCTGAAGCCAGGAAGTGAGGGAGAAAGGAGCAGGTGTGGTCTAGGAAGATGTGGGGGATCTCAGGATGTTTTGAGGACCCCAACAGAGTGGGAGGGGCAGGCTCCATGTAGGACTGACAAAAGGAGCCTCTGGACTTCCCTGGAGGTCCAGAGGTTAACTCTGTGGTTCCACTGCAGGAGATGAAGGTTCCATTCCTGGCCAGGGAACTAAGGTCCTACATTGCAGGTGGTGTGGCCAAACAAATAAGTTGGCGTTTTTTTTAAGGGAGAACCCTAAGGAGCAGCTGTGGTCAGGGTGTCCAGGGTAGTTTCTGTGAACACTGGGGCATCAGACACGCATCAGAGAAAGAGGTCAGGGAAATTGTTGTCATGAGCAACCCTCACAGAAGGAAAGGGGCTTGAGCAGCGAGTCCTGGGTTGAGGTGCCAAGGTGCCAAGGAGGTGTCCTGCATGACACATCACATTATTGGAGTGGGAGGGAGGAGGTCAGTATTGGGGTGCCTATGCAGTGGCCACTGAGAGTCAGGGTGTCTGGGAGGATGTCAGAGACACCCCTGAGGGGATGGTGTGGGGCTATCAGGGTATCAGTGTCTGTTGGAAAACTGGGGAGCCCTGCCTGCAGTACTGGAGCTCTCACTCTAAATATGCTGAGCCAGGACATCTGTAGGATGTCAGGACAGTCACTCAACAGGTGGGGGTACTGGGGTATCTGTGAAGATCATGATTTCTAGGGCACCCTGCAGGTAGATGGGTCAGGTCTCTGGGAGGCTGTGGGTGCCCTCCATGAAGGGGCAGAGGTAGATGGGTATCAGGGCTACCTCATAGGCAGGTGGAACTGGGGTCTCTTGGAGGATATGGGAGGTCGGCGTGCCCACAAGTGGCTGGGGCAGAATCTCAGGGCCCACCTGCTCTGTCGGGTCATCGTCTTCTGGCTGCCGAGGCTCGTAGAGGTCCAGCACGGTGTGAGAGCCCAAACTGATAGTGCTGACAGTCGGGTAGTACAGTGGCCCGTCCTCGTGGGGCTGAGGAGTGGGTACCAGGGCTGGACGGGGCAGGAGTCCACACCCCCCCCCCCCACCCTCCGGGGTGAAAGGGGGTCTCCCCAGCTGGGGACAGGGAGGCAAATGCTTGGTCGGGCTATGTGAACTGCTTAATGAGAGTGGATGTGGGTCAACATGATGCCCTGCCCCGTGGTGGGTCTGAGGTCTGGGGGGCGGGGTGAGAGTGTGGTTACCATGATGCCCTCCCCAGGCAGATACTGGTTTACAAGGACGTGGTTGGCTGGGAGACCCCCAAAAAGGCTGAGGTCAGACACTTTGTCCACGTAACGCTGGAGCCATGGTGGCAGTCGCTCAGGAACCATCCCCCGGGGATGGGGAAGCCCACCTGGGGAGGGTAATGGGGTGCTGAGGGCACCCAACCAAGGAGCTCTGGCACCAAGGAGCCCCTGTTAGGAATATCCCAGTGGTTGGTAGCACTCTGACCTCCTCAGGGACCCCTAACTCTTTGGAGATCCCCACTCCACTCTTCAAAGCTTTCCTGCTTCTCCAAAACCTAGAGATACTCCCCAACCCATTGGGAAATTCTAATCCCTCAAGACCTCTACTGACCCCTCAGAATCCTCCTGGCCCTTGGGATCCCTTGAACCCTCAGGGACCCCCCCCCCCCCCCCGCCACCTTGGCCTCAATGTCCTGAGACTATCCAACCTGACATGCCTACCCCAGCCCACAACCCTAAATCACCTATGCTCACAGTCAGGGACACTTACCCCAGTTCTGTAACTTCCTCCCAGAGAGCTGGGTCCACTTTGGCTTTGGGGCATTGAAGACCTGGGAGATGGAAGGGGGTCAGTCCTTTTTCAAGGACCACCCTCTCTGATTCTCCCACCCAGGCCAACAAAGGGGTTTTTAACTGGGGTGGAAATGGGTCATCCCAGTGGCTGTGGGATCATTCTCTGGGACAGTGTTCCCAGGATCTTGTTGTTTGCCTTTTCCCCCTGTGGAGACCACAGGCCTCAAAGCTGACCTGTGTCTACCAGGATTGAGGAAGGGCTACACAATCAGGGTCTGAATCTACCCAGACTGGATGGAGCTGGATGGAGCTCTTTCAGCCCAGCAAACAGTCTGCACTCTACTTTTCTGATCCCTGGGCTATCTCAGGACAGTCTGAGTTCTGGAACCTCCTTGTTCCTGTTGCCTGGGGGAGAAAAGGTGCTAAACTGGTTATTCAGTACAGTCAAGAGAGTACTTTGAAAATTCTCCACAGCCAAGACCCCAGGGGTCTAGAAAGGGTTGTCTCAAAGAAGTCTAAGAAGGGACTTCCTGGATGGTTCAGTGGCTGACTCCACACTCCCAATTCAGGGAGCCTGGGTTTGATCCCTGGTCAGGGAACTATTAATATATCCCACATGGTGCAACTAAGAACCTGCATGCTGCAACAAAGTTTGAAGATCCTTAATGCCACAACTAAGACCTGGCACAGCCAAACAAATACTAAAAAATAAAAAGTTGGACTTCCTTGGTGGTCCAGTGGCTAAGAATACACCTGTCACTGCAGGGGACATGGGTTCGATCCCTGGTTTGGGAAGATCCCACATGCCGCAGGGCACCTAAACCTGTGTACACAACTACTGAGCCCACACACCCTACAGCCTGTGCTCTAAAACAAGAGAAGCCACTTCAATAAGAAACCCGTGCACCACGACAGAGGGTAGCCCCTACTCGCCACAACTAGAGAAAGCTTGCGCACAACAAGGAAGACCCAGAGCAGCCAAAAATTAATTAATTAATTTAAAAGCATCTTAAAAAAAATAAAACCTAAGAAATCTCCTTATTTCCTTCATGGTAATGGGGCTGGGATGGGTTGTCTCAGCAGCAGAGTCTGAGCCCTCAAGCTAACTCATTCCTAGGAGTTAGTTGAGACTGCACAGGGCAAGTTCAGGCTCTATAACCAGGGCTCTGGGGCTGCAAAGGGCTATCCCAGTGCATGGATTCTGAACTTTGTAAAACTCTTCTTTCTGCAAACCTTAAGAATAGAATACAGACTGTACTATCTAATACATGTGGTCTGAGCTTGGTAACCTTGTTCCCAAGGCTCTGGGTCTATACTGAGCTATCAGTGGAGGGAAGCATTTACTCTGAACATTCTGAGGCTTGAACTATCTCAGCACAGAAATCTGAACACTATAAATTCTTCATTCCCCAAATCTCAAGGGCCTGAACTGGGCTCTTTCAACCTGTGTTGTAACCTCCTTTTCCCTATAACAGTAGTAGGATTGGGTTGTCTTAACACAGGCAGCCTAAACTCCATAATAACCACCACCTTTCTAGGAATCAGTTTGGGAAGTTCCCTAGTGGTCTAGTGGTTAGGATTCAGCGCTTTTATTGCTGTGGCCTGGATTCAGTCCCTGGTCGGGGAATGAGATCCTGCAAGACGTATAACTTGGCAAAAAAAAAAAAAAAATCAGTTTGGTTCCCCTAAGCTTCCTGGCAAAAGCTCTTTCACCAGGCCCCAGCAGGTGATGAGAAAGAAATAGGGAAGGTGAGGGATGGGTGCTGGGTGGCACTCTCCTTTCTGCCAGGATCTTCACTGTGGCCTTGTGGGCTGTCACATGAGAGCTGGGGGTTGGAGAGGGATCTGGAAAGAGGAGAAAAACAGACCAGAAGGGTGTTGAGGTCACCTGTCGAAGTAAATACTCCTCCTCTTCCTTGGAGATGAAGTCAGGGATGTAGTAGATTACAGGTGGTGCCTAGGACAGAGAGATCCCCCTGAAGGTGTGGCCCTTCCAGCCGCAGTCTAGTGCTAGCACCCATGCGCAGTCCCTTCTCTGGAGCATAGCTCAGGATGTCTCCAGACAGGCCAGGGCCTTAAGTCAAGGGACCAATGACTATTTGGGGGATGAGGAGGTGGGGGTGAGGCTAGGGCTGGACCCTGAGGGGAACAATGGAGAGGGAGGGGGAAGTCCCAGCCCACAAGCCCAGGAGTTAGCCTCCCTATCCACCTCCACTCTATCTCCCGCCCTCTAGTCCCCACCTTCACCCTCTGCACCCCCAGTCCTGACAACCTGCTCCACCCTGAATGGTTCCAGGGCTGGGACCCTGGCATCCTGATCCTCCATCGACAGCAACTCCAGGTACCTGGTCAGACCTGTGGGGAGGGGAGAACATGCTGAAGTAACCAAGCCTGCCGCCCTCAGACTATGATCCAGCTTTCTGCTCTTACCATGGGCCACAGCCTCAGCTCAGACCTCTAAGGAAACTTCTCTTGGTTTCTAAAACCTAAGTCTTCAGTATCTCAAAAGCCACTCAGTGCACATCCCCCACACTTGCCCGGACACAGTGAGCACCCAGAATACTCCCCCAAACTCCATCCATCAAAGGTCCATCAAACTACACATTTGCTTTCTCAAGCTCCCACGGAGAACAGCCTCTGACTCCATCCTACACCTTTCCCAAGAGCTCCACCACATATAACAAAAGCTACACACCAGAGTCCCTTTAAATACCTTGGTTTGAGACCTTATTCTAAAAACTGCCATGCCCTGACTAAGCACAGCACAGCACAGCATGCATGCCTAAAAACTGCAATCCTGGCTCTCTGTGTTCAAGGTATAGATCCTCCTCCTTCCTCAAGCCTTTCAGACGCTCCATTCTGAGCACCCTTGTGCCCCCAATCTAAGCCTCCTCAGACATACCCATTTTCAGTCTCCTCGGATCCCCCTATTCTAGATTCCCTTCAAATTTCTCTTCCGGAGCGCCCCTTCACTCCAGCACCCTTGGACCTGTGATCCTGAGTCTGACTCCTTTCACCCCCGAACCCTCTGGATCCCCCGACTGTCTTCTAGAACCGCACATTCTGAGCTTCCTCAGACTCCCATATGCGCTTCCCTGGGTCCCCACTCTTAGCTCTCTTGGACCGCCATCTCCACCCTCGGCCACCCCGCAAACTGACCGTCCACCAGCGACCCCTCCAACATCCAAATTCAACATCCCAATTCCCTTCCCATCTACTTCCGCCCCCATGCCTTACGCAGGCATCCTCAGACCAATGGGAATTCTCAAAGGCTCTAAAGCTCCGCCTTCCACCCAATAGGCGCTCTCACAGAGTGTCGCCCCGCCCCCTCACTCTCGTTTGGTGATAGGCTATGCCTCCTGGCCTTTGAGCCACTGGACCCTTCAGAGACCGAGCTTCGTCTGGACCGACCAATCAGAGCTTCAGAACGGAACCCGTCCACACTGCGGAGCGAGCCCATAGTGGAGGGGCAGCTTTGGCGGCCCACAGGGAAAACGCGAGTGCTGGGAGGACACCCCCGCAGGTTAGGCCTTCCTACATACGAGCCGCAGGGAGACGAGATGGAGGGAAGGACTTTTCTGCCATGCTTCCCCAGTAAGGGTATAGAGGCACGGCCGTTAACTCCCTAAACACCGACACCACACAGAAAGCCATAGAAACGTCTTTATTGAAGGGGAGAGGGGTCATGCTGAGTTTGGGGACATGCAGTGAAGGGGCAGTCGTGAGCTGTTCTTGGTTTTCAGGGCCCCAGGTCTGCCCTGGACACCCTGGGCCTTCAGGGTCTCCGTCGGCTTTTGCTGGTCTGTCCAGGGTGCTCTGAGGTCCTCCAGGGCCAGTAACTTAGATTTGGCGTTTTGGACCTGTGACCAGAAGGTAGATTGAAATGGGGGCTCCAGGATTTGGGATCCCCTCAAGGCCTCGATGCTCCTTGTCTATTAGAGAGGGAAGCTTGAGGATCTGGGGTTCCCTTGGGACTGGGGCTCTTGGAACTTGGGCTTCTTGAGATCCATGGACTCGGGGCATTGAAGTCCTCTGGTTTCCAGGGATGAGAATTTCTGTTTGGGGTCTCCTGGTGCCTAGGATGCATATCCTGACTACAGTCTCCTCCATCTCAGGCATAGGGACTTCCATGGTTGAAGGTTTCCTGGGGGCTTGGAATCGGATTTTTTAAATTTGGGATTCCCTGGGGATTTAGGGTTCCATGATTTGGGGGTCCTGGGAGTTAGGGTTTGGGGCTCTCCTAGGGGCTGTCAGAATTAGGGGCAGAGGGAAGTTTGGGACATGTACTCTGGGGGTTGGGATCCTGAGTCCCAGAATGGGGCCTCCAAATTTTGGGGTCCCCCAAAGGGGGAAATCATTACTTAAAAAATAGAGAATTTTCTGGGAGCCTGGCCAGCACAGGTGCTGTGGGCCACATGGGGTGGGCTTCATACAAGGCACTGGGGGTTTCTTGAGGGTGCAGAGGATAGGAAGACTTGGGGGTCCTGTAATTAGCACTTCCAGGACTGTTTTGGCATCTGTAAATTGGGGGTGACAGTGGGCTGGTTAATGTGGGTCTCTTCTTGAGGGGTAAGAGTAGAGGCTTTTGTTAATGGAGGGAGTCTCTGATTGCAGTCTAAGGGTTTTGGGGTGACCATGGGAGTCACATCTTGACAGGATTGATATTAAATGTGGATCTGTTATTCTTCTCTGGAGATGTTTCTTTCAAGGGGGTTTGATGCTGGGAGGGTCCTTGTTAATAGGGAATGGTTTTGCTCCAGTGACTAGTGACTCAGGAATGTTCTACTGTGGAGCATTATGTAGAGAAAGTCACCATCATTTGGGGTGAGATGGAAATCTGTTAATTGGGGGGTCTGATCTGAGGGGTGGGACTAGCCTGAAGGTACTACACTCAGGGAATCTCTTTCTGGGTAACATAGGGTCTGTATTTGGGGGGTCATCATGGGGGAATCTGTTAATAGGGCCTCAGTGATCGAGGGCTGGCTAATGGGGGTCTCTATTCTGGATGTGTTATTGGGAATCTCTATCTCAGGGTGACTCGGGGGCTCCTTGTGTCAGGAGACGCTAGAGGGGGCTCTGTGTCTCTGTCGGATGTCCAGAGCCTCTAAGACTGCATCTCTGCCCTCAGCATCCAAGGAAACCAGCAGCAGAAGAGCAACCTGGGGAAAAGAACTGTGTCACACCCCAGTGCAGGGTGTGGGAGCATCTGGGCCCATCCCCACCCAGCTCCTCCCCAAGGGTCTGGGATTTGGCCTTTCTGGGTTCTGCCTCCACCTCTCTGGCTCTCTCAGGTTCCTCTGGAGCAGAGGGTGTTCTGTCTCCCTTGTTTTTGTTCAGTCGCTAGTTGTGTCTGACTCTTTGCAACCCTATGGACTGTAGCCCACTCCTCTGTCCATGGGATTTCCCAGGCAAGAATATTGGAGTGCATTGCCATTTCTTTCTCCAGGGGATCTTTCCGACCCAGGGATTGAACCCCTGTCTCTTGCTTGGCAGGCAGATTCTTTACCACTGAGCCACCAGGGAAGGTCTTACCTGCCTCTTAAAAATTGAATTCACCAGAATTCATGGTGGGGCCTCACTCTCTAAAGACTGTTTCCGGGTAAGCTAACTTAAGTCCTAAGTTTTCCTAACCTCTATTTCCAGCCCCAACCAGAACTCCAGACCCCTCTGTACAGTGGCCTGGTGGATGCCCTTCCCCGAATTATCCCACAGGAGAGGGAACCAAGGGTTGCTACACACCTGGAGATGGAGTTCTCTGATGCGATGTCCTTTGGGGTCCGGACTGTTGTGAAAGTGCGTTTGGGCTGCGTCACTGAAGAGAATGGCAAGGTCTCAGGTGATGGGATGACAGACCCACCTCTGTCTTTGATATCCACCTAGACTCTTTGTCATTAATATTTATCTACATCCCCAATATCCTACACTCCCAACAGCCATCTGGACTCTCTTGTCAATAATATTCCCTGTGTCCTCTGAGACCTACCCATCTCCCCAGTGCCTGCTCAGAGCCTTGTTAACATCCTCTTCTCCATAACACCCACCCTTTTGGGGGTCTGAATCATCATTTTCCTGGATCCCCAATTAAATACTGGAGATTCTGTCACCAGCATATACCTAAGGACCCATGACCTTACTGCCTACCCCCAAACCACATTCCTCCTCACACCCAGCCCGCAACTCACTTGTCACTTGATGCACTTTTTTGGCTCCGACATTGTCCCCAGGAGGGTCAGTGGATCCACCAATCCTAGGGAGACATGAGAAGTGGGAGGAGTCAGAGCCACAAGAGGCCAGGGTCCGGCAGGAGCTGAGCCGCAGGGGGCCTACGGGGAAAGTGCTAGGGTATGGGGGTGGGTGTCCACTCTATCCTCCTGGTCCAAGAGAAGGAGACATCTAAGGCAGGTATCAGGGTTCTGGGTAGTACCCTGGGTGATGATCAGAGTCTAGGGCTCACCTCTGAATTCGAGATGCTGGTGCAAAGACGCCATGCTTCGGTGGGCAGGTGAAGTACCGGACACCAAAGACAGAGCCGTCATGCTTGCCAGTGGGCTGGTCTAGCTCGATGCCATACCAGTACCCTGCAACAGGAGGGTGTCAGGATGCCTTGAGGCCCTGTCTGCCCCCCAGCCCAGATAGTGATCCTCACCTGGGGCGAAGTCTGTCTTCCCATAAAAGCGCACAATCCCTTGCTTCTGGCCAGCGACGAGGACTTGGTCTCCAACCTCAGCCTTGGCTCCTTCGCGTTGCTGCAGGCTGCCCAGAGACGGGGATGATGAGGGCTTCTTCTTACCTGGGGGTGGAGGGGAACAAGGGGTGAGGGTGAGACCTCCAGACACCAGCCCAGGGGATGCCGTGCCACCCGGAAAGCCACAAGGTAGGAACTCTGTCCGGGCTCAAATGAGATGAACTGCAGAGCCTTTCTCTGAAATAGGAGTGGGGGGTTGGGGGGCTTGAAAGAAGACAACCCCAGTTGTCAGAGAACTGGGGTTGGGAGCTTTAGGCGTGAGAGAGAAAAGTGAGTCAAGAACCTAGAGAACCCCAAAACTCTATCTCAAAGTTAAGGATACTGAGGCCAAAGGAAAATCTGAGTGTCAAAAGTCAGAAATTATCCTTTTAAAATGAAGGAGGGGGGGAAACTTCCCTGGTGGTACAGTGGCTAAGACTCCACACTCCCAATGCAGGGGGCCCACATTTAATCCCTGGTCAGGGAACTAGATTCTGCATGCCCTAACTAAAGATCTCGCATGCTACAAGAAAGACGGATGATCCCATGTGCTACAACTAACACCCAGCACAGCAAATAAATAAGCAAATAAATATTTTTAAAATAAAAATATGAAGAGGGGAAAATAAATAAATTGAAGGAGGGAGTTGGGTCTGAGGATAAATCAAGTCACTAAAGCCAGGAACCCCATAGATTCTCCCCTAAAACTGGGAGAAAGCCTTTGGGTCTAAGGGGAAGCTAAGTCACAGGGGGCAGGGAATACATACAGGTCCTTCCAAGAACTGGGTGGGACCAGTACTGAATCAAAGGAGAAACTCAGGTACAAAAGTCAGGGACTCAGAGTTTGTCCTCTAAAATGGGAGTTTGGGCCTGAGGAAAAACTGAGTCACAGAAGCTGGGCTACCCACAGAATATCCTCAAGACTGGCTCCTGTCACCCCATGGGCTCCAGCTGACCTTTGTGTTCCCTGCGGCCCTTGCCAGTGACACGGGAGAAGTCCATTCGGGGAGTCCGAGGGGTGGAGGTGACGGATGAAGGAGGTGCGTCCACTGCCTTGGAGATCTTGGACACAGAGGCAAAAAGACCTGGGGGGACAGAGTCTGGGCTGGGACTTGTCCAAGCCTCTGCCCCCTGCCCCATCATCACCCCTGACCCCACCAGTCAGCAGCATCACTACTGAATGGACCCCAGTGGGACTGACCCTGCTTGGGAGGGCAGATGAAGTACCGGACGCCCCCAACACTGCCATCATTCTTGCCCTCGGGTTCATCCAGCTCCACGCCCACCCACTGGCCACTGGCGAATTCCGTGGTCCCGCAGAACCGCAGCGTGCCCGTCTGGAGAAAACAAGGGAGGATATGGCTTGGGTGGGCCTTGGGAGGCCATGATAAGATCACTGGCAGGGGAATTCCCTGGTGGTCCAGTGATTAAGAGTCAGCATGAACTCCAGGGCTCCAGTCCCTGGAGATCTTACAAGCTGCACAGAGTGGCCAAAAAAAAAAATCACTGGCACAAAAGCAGCATGGTGGAGTGTATGAGGGAGCCCCAGGCTCAAATCTCAGCATCTCAGCTTGGACATCACCATTCACTGGCTATGTGACTTAACCATACTGTGCCTCAGTGTCCTCATCTTCGAAATAAGAGCAGAAATTGCACCCACCTTACAGGACTGTTACAGAGCTGCCCTGTCCAATGTACTAAATAGCCACTAGCCACATAATGACAATTTAACTGAGATCAGGACCTCCCCCATGGTCCAGTGGTTAAGATTCCATGCTTCCACTGTAAGGGCTATGGGTTTGATCCCTGGTCAGGAAAGTTCCACATTCTGAGTAAAGTGACCAAAAAAAAAAAAAAAGTTAACTAAAATTAAAATATTTCCCCAATTGCAGTAGCCACATTCCAAGTTCTTAAAACCACATGTGGCTTGTGGCTACTTCACTGGACTATAAATATACAGAACATTTTCAATCTCACAAAGTCTATTGGACATGAGTGCTACAGAGACAGAAAAGCCCCCAGTACAGGGCTTGGTGCTGGGTAAGGGATCAGTTGAGTGTTGACTATTAGTATGCTGTCACTTTCATAAAGGGACTGCATGGGCCTCAGTGTCACCTGTAAAATGAGGATAACAGTCCACCTCAGAGGCTAGTTATCTGGTGGAAACATTT
This sequence comes from Odocoileus virginianus, assembly GCF_023699985.2. NCBI lineage: Eukaryota > Metazoa > Chordata > Mammalia > Artiodactyla > Cervidae > Odocoileus > Odocoileus virginianus. The sequence continues at coordinate 14,795,315 of NC_069693.1, read as the reverse complement.
TTAATATATGTGACATTGCTTAGCTGCAGTGAATGTGGTTATTATATCATTTGTGTGAGGTTCCTACACTGCTCTAAGCCTCAGTTTCTTGTCTATAAAATGGGCTGAATAATAGCGCCTCCTTTGGGGGGCTGGTGTGGGGATCAGAACAGGGGCTGGCACTCAAAGAGCACTTGGTGTACACCAAGCCCGGATCTAAGGGCTTTTCTCATTTTCACTAATTTAAGCCTGGAAAAGAATCTAAAAGAGAATGGATATGTGTGTATGTGTAACTGATTCACTTTGCTGTACAATGAAGCAAACTTACACAACATTGTAAAATACAAATGCATTTTTAAAATAAACCTCATACAACCCCCTGAAACGGGTTTGATTAGTTTCATTTTACAGATGAAGAAACTGATGCCCAGAGAGGTGAAATCACTGGCCCCACAGCTGGCAAGGGGCAAAGCTGAGATGTGCTTGAGCCAATCCTAAGCCTGATTTTGTAACCACTGTGCTATGCTGCTTCTCTCCAGGCAGAGTGTGTTATTACATGTCTCCAGATAAAGGTTTCACCACCCTGGATTTCTTACAGTCTTCTATGTTGTCCCCTCCTGCTTTCAAAACTGGCACATTGATTTGATTAGATCATGTATAAGAACTTTCCAAAGGGGGCTGATGCCTGCAAAACTCTTGATTAGGAAACAAAGTGTGACTTTATGGCTTCTCACTGTACAAAAAAACCAAAATTCAAAGTCACTGCAGTGGCCTGCAGCTCTAGTGTGATCCAGCCCCTGCTAACCTTGCCACTTCACTCTCCCTAGGTAACTCCCCTCCATGCACACTCCTCTAAGCCTTTGTACCTGTGGTTTCCTTTGTCTTATATTTTTGCAAGGTGAGCTCCTTCCCATCTCACCCTATATATCACCTCCTCAGAGATGCCTTCTCAGAAGACCCTAGCTAAAATCACCTCTGCCCTCAGCCAGGGTTAATTTATTAAATACTTGCATTTAATAAATGTTTTCAAAGCCCTTGCTACTGGAAATTATCTTAACTGTGAGTTGACTTTATTGACTGTCTCTTATTCAATAGAAATGGAGTTCTATGAGAGCAAGGCTGGGGCTGACACAGGTCTTTACCCCCAAGGACAGGCTGGGTCCAGCATGGAGTCTGAGGAACATCAGGTAAATGAATTCAATTTGGAATGCTTGGATGAATGAAGATGTTCTCTGTCCTCTGGGACTTTATCCCTGCTCCCTCTCCCTAAGACCCTCCTTTCTCCTTTTCTTCTCCTGGCTCACTCCTCCACATCTTCAAGTGGATGCAGTCCCCATCATACCCGGATCGCTCTGACCAGTACTTTTTTCCCAAGCAAAGGAGTGATCACTCTGGGAACACAGGTGGCCCCTGAATGGGGACCACAAGGCCCAGGGGGACCCACATGGGGCCGACCTGTGCTGATCACTCTGCCTGTGCTTCCTCATGAGAGCCACAACTGCTCTGGGCTGTCACTGTCAGGAGACGGATCTGCTGTCGCCCTTGGACTAAGAGCTCAGCCCAGGGTGGGGCATAATGGAGGTACTAGCAGAACAACTGTTGGATGAAATAAACATTGTGTGCATGCCTGGGTGGGTGGACAGACAGAGGGGGCGAGTCTGGACTCTGCCCAAGGCCCTAGCCTTGAGCACTGAGTCCTGCCCTCCCATCCCTGCTCCAGTTCCTGACCTTCTGGCCATCCAGTAGCACGCGGTCTCCCAGGCGCAGGCCCAGTGCGCTGAGCATGAGATTGCCTGGGACGTTGTCATAGTTGGGTAGTGTGACCTTGGGGAGGGCGCAGGAGAGCGGCACTGCCTCCTCCAGTAGCGTCCTCAGCTCCTTGGCCACCAGTGCTGCCTCTGCCTTGTCCAAGGACATGTCCATGGGGTCTGGGACCACCTCTGCTGGCACTTGTCCCTTTCGGTTCTGTGGACCAACAGGAAGAGAGGGGGAGAAAACTCAGTGGTGGCAGGCTGCCCTCCCACTGAGGCCACGCCCCCAGAGACCCTGGGTCAAGGTGAAGCAGAGAGGGAAGTAAGGTCATGCCCTGGGCCAACATGGCAACAGGAAGGGATGGGGCAATAAGGTTCAGGCCACAGTCCCCAGGGAAGTCCACCCCTGAGACTTCAGCCGGGGGATGTCAAGTATGGAGCCAACGGGGAATGAAGGTCCCACTTCAGTGCTGTAGGTCATGCCTTCAGGGCCAAGACCCCAAGCCCAGAAATGGGGCCTTGGAAGGATAAACACAGAAAATGGGCTCCTGTGGTACCAGGTCAAGGGTCCAACTGGGCCAATGGGGAATGAGAGCTTCAAGAAAGGCAAGTGGTCCTGCCCCACTCCCATCCTCTGCAGAGGCCTGCTGGCTGGAAAGGGACTGGGAAGGAAGGAAAAGGAAGGTAACAGGGCTGGGCCAGGGTGGCAGTACCCGAAGCGCCGGGTTGGCACCGTGTTCCAGCAAACACTTGGCCGCGCCCAGGCACAGGTTGGAGGCAGCGATGTGCAGGGCTGAGCCGTGGTTGAAGTCACTGCACGTGGAGTTCACCACTGGGAAGGGGGTGAGAGGAGGGTTCCGAGTGAGCGCCCCCGGCACCGCTTTCCAGTCTCCGGAAGTCCATCTCTCCATCTCTCTCTTAACCCGCAGGCTGCACTGCCTCCCGCAGCCTCGGACAGAGCCCCGCCCCTCCTCAGCCACACCCTTCCCGACTAGCTCCTGCCAAGTCCCAGCGGCGTTAAGGACCACTGAGCCCCATATCCCGCACCTCCCGCCTCCCATCCTGCCCTCCCAAGCCAGGCCCATTAGGCGCCTTCCCACCCTTCTTCACTGCCTACACCTGAGCACCCTCCTCCTGCTTCCAGACCTCCTTCCTCGCCTGGGTCCTGCCCGCTCCCAGCCTGGCTCCTCCTCCTCACCTCGGGGCCGCGCACCCTTCAGCAGCACGCGCACGAGATCGGGCACGTCGAAATAGGCGGCGTAGTGAAGCGCGTTCATGTTAGTCCAGCGGCTACGCAGGGTCACGTCTGCGCCCAGAGCCAGCAACTGCTGCGAGAGGCGCACCGCCGCCGCGGGGTCCCCTGCGCAACAACCCAGGTCAGCTTGGGTCCCCTCCTTCAGAGAGTGGGGCCAGGGCCATAGGGCAGACCCTAGGCCTCAGGGATTGCACTTTGGGATCCTAGGCTATGGGCTCAGGATGGAGGTCGGAGGGCTGGAGTTCTGACAGTGTCGGGCGTGGGAGCCTAGGTTTGGGGGTTCATGGTTTGGGGGCTAGGACCCTCACCGACTCCGTGGGCCCCAGCCTTGCACGCATAATGGAGCAGTGTCATGTCGGTCAGCCCATCGCGATCATTCACATGGCAGCCTCGCCGCAGAATCTGAAAGTACCGGGGACCAGGGAGGGTTACCCAGACTTGTGAGGGACCCCTTCCTCTCCTCCCTCGCTTCACCAGTGTCCTTACCTCATTGCCAATGACGTCGATCTTGTGTTGGACTTGGGGCACCCACTGACGCACGATGGCGAACAGTTCGGGGATGGTGGTCTGGGGGTCAAACAGAATCTCCTGGCAGGCAGGGTCGTTGGGGTCGAAGAAGGTGAAGGCTGGGGTGGTGAGAGGTCCAAGGTCACCCCCAGGCAACCTGACCCCCCCCCTCCTTCCACCCTGAGATAGAGGAGGCCTAGGTCTTTGTCTTCAAGACCTTCTAAGTCAGGGTCTCACACTGGTGGCCTGTGGGCCCTGGGCATTTTCTGTGTGGCCAGCATGAAGTTTCAAAATGAAAAGTTTTCACATAAAAATTAGGATGTCCTCTGTGTTTTGAAAAATTAAAGATCAGGCAATTCCTGTACAACAGCCAACTCTACCTCATGAAACAAGAGTGTGACAAGGAGTCTGCATGCCCAAGGAGATTGCTACTGTTCTGGCCCATGGTTCCCTGTAAGTCTGGGCACGATTAGGCCGAATCTCCAGAGTAAAGAAAAAAATTTTTAATATTGATTTATTTATTTGGCTGCACCGGGTCTTCCCTGCGGCATGTGGGGTCTTGGTTGTAGCAGGCAGTGTCTAGATCTAGTTCCCTGACCAAGGATCGAACCCAGGCACCCAGCATTAGGAGCATAAAGTCTTAGTCACCTGATGACTAGGGAAGTCCCAGAGTAAAAAAAACTTAAAAGCCAGAAATCAGTTTTTTAAGAAAAATCTCCCCAATTTTTCAGCTACTGTGCAGTCCACATAAAATGTATCCACGGGCAGGATCCAACCTGTGGCCAGACAGGGAGAAACCCAGAGGAACTTCCATCTCCCTGCTTCAGACTCTGAGGATTGCCCTCTAGTAACGTTCAGCACCCAGCACAGGGCTGGCACGTGGTGGGAACTCAGTGCCTGTTGAATGGATGAGCACATCAATGACCAGCTGATACAGAGCCCAGGGAAGTACCGTACAGTCTCCAGCAGGCAGCCTGTGTGCTCCTTTAAAACCTCAGCCCTTCTTGGCTGAGATCCCTGCCCTGGCTCCCATCACACTTGAGTACAGATCCAAATCTCAGTCTGGCCCACAGCCCTGCACCAACTGGCCTTGTCTGTTCTTTGCTCTCTCCCTCTCACTCGTTCCCCTCCAGTCACACTGGCCTCCTTCCGCCCTTTCAATTTGCCAGGCAAATTGCTGTCTCAGGACTTTGTGCTTGCTGTTTTTCTTGCCAGGGCCAGTCTTCCTTCAGATCTTCTTAAGGCTCGAGAGAGGCCTCCCCAGACCATCCTGGCTAAGTGAGCACCTCTGCCCTCCTCCATCTCTTGCCCCACCCTTTTTTTTAAATTTGGCTGCAACGCAGGGCACGTGGGATCTTAGTTCCCCAACCAGGGGTCGAAGCCACACCCCCTTCATTGGAAGCATGGCGTCTTAACCATTGAGCTGCCAGGGAAGTCCCTCTTGCCTTTCTAAAAATTTCTTTAAGAATACCACTACTTGGGTACTTCCCCAGCCATCTGCTGGTTAAGACTGCAGAGACCCAGGTTCAATCCCTGGTCAAGGAACTAAGATCCTGCATGCCTCATGATGTGGCAAAAAAAAAAAAAAAAACCACCCACTACTTGTTTATTCCTTCCTCCCTCCTCTTTTCCTCTTTTTCTCTTCTTCCCTCTTTTTCTTCTCTCTCTCTTTCTCACTTGTCCCCCTCACTAGGACATTTCTATTCTCCCTTATCCCCAAGGCCCTGGCATCCAGGAGTTGCTCAGTCTCTGCTGAATTAATGTACACATTTAATAAACACATACAGCCTTCTTAGCGCAGTGGGCAGCACGTCAGTCTCATAATAAACACATACATGAGTTTCTCTTGCAGTCTACCTTAGCCCTCTCTCTGGCCTCAACCACATTTTCAGATTCCTTCACCTTCTGTGACCAAACTCTCCTTGTTTTACAAGCAACAGGGTTCCTGGGGGTGGGGAACAGACACCCTAGGCTCTTTGACATCCCAACAGGCCACAGGCCACAGCCACATTTCCAAAGGAAATTTTCCAGTTTTCCGGGATGGAACCCTACCCTGCACACCCAGATAATGTTATTTTTCTATCAGACTGAGGGCAACCTGTAGCCTCTCTGATCCCCCTCTAGTGAGTGACACAGAGGCCATCCCACTTGCCCTATCCTGCTGGTGCCTACTCTCTGAACTTGGAACCTAGTTGAATGTACAGCTACTGAGGATTCCCAGCCAACATCCAAAAGCCTCCTCTATACCCAGTTCTGGCTGAGCTCCACTCTTCTCTATGCAGTAACCAGAGGGAGCTTTTTAAAAATATAAATCAGACCTGCCACTCCCCTGCTTTTAAATACCCATGCCCCCACCCCCAACTGCTCTCCCCGCCATCACATTTAGAATATACCCGAAGTCCTCACAGTAGCCTTGAAGGCCCTTCCCAGATCTAGCCCTTGCCAACCTCTCACTTAAACTCTGATCATAACTGCAGCACCATGATTTTCTTTTTGTTCCAAGCTCAGTCCTGCCTCAGGGCTTTTGCTGGTTACAGCCTGGAACTCTCTTTTTCCAGCTCTCCTATGGTTGATTCCTCTTCTTGCTCAGTTGTTGTTTAGTCACTAAGTCGTGTCCCAACTCTTTGTGACCCTGTGGACTGTAGCCCACCAGACTCCTCTGTCCATGGGATTTCCCAGGCAAGAATCCTGGGGTGAGTGAGTGAGTGACAGTCACTCAGTCGTGTCCGAGTCTTTGCAACCCCAGGGACTGGAGCCCATCAGGCTCCTCTGTCCATGGAATTCTCCAGGTAAGAATACTGGAGTGGGCTGCCATTTCCTTCTCCAGGACATCTCCTTGACCCAGGGATTGAACCCACATCTCCTAATTGGCAGGTGGATTCTTTACCACTGAGCCACCAGGGAAGCCCCCTCATGCTCAGGATTTCCACCTAAATGCTTCCTCGTCAGAAAGACCCATCCTGACTGCTCTATCTCAAGGTGCTGCCCACTAGCCATTCTCTATTATTACATCTCCATCTTTTATTTCTTTCATAGCATTCACTCCAATCTGAACTTATCTGATGTTTTTTTTCCTGACCATGCCTCATGGCATGTGAGAGTTACCAGACCGGGGATCGAACTCATGCCCTCTGAAGTAGAAGTGCCAAGTACTAACCACTGGACCCCCAGGGAAGCCCCTGAACTTATCTGATTTGTATTTCTGTTACTTGTTTAGTCTTGCCTTCTCTCCTGAGAGCAGAGATCATGCCTGGACTGCTCACCGTTAAATCTTCATCTCCCAGCACAAGGCTTGTCACCGAGTATAGTACTGCTGGTGAATGAGTAGACACTTTCTATTTATCTAAGAGGCCACCTCCCTCTCAGCTCCACAGCTTCCTACCTCAGAACCTTCACTCCTGTGGTCACCTCTCCTGGGAGCCCCTTCCCTTTGTTAACCCTCAATCCATCCTTGGGTCTCCCTTGAATGTTATTTCTTCAGGAAAACTGTATCTTAAAAGGCTCTTGCAGACTCCTCTTCTTGGCAAACACAATTCTCTCATGTCTTTAATTATGTACTTGTATTTTTGTACTTATCTGTGTGACCATTATTGAGGCCTGTGAATTTTCTTAGGCAAAGATTAGATCTGTCTGCCCCCACCTCCTAGGTCCATAGCAGGCTTTCCAAGCATGCTTGTTGAATGACTAAAGGACTGAATGATGTGATCATGAATCAAATATTAGGATTATCCCAATTCCATTCTTCAGTGGGTGAATGAATGAATGAATGAAGGGGGGCGGGGATGCAAGGGCCGTGACTTCTCCAGACCACCGTCAAATCCTCGGGAGTCCTCCCACCATCTCCATCAGCGGAGTTTTCAGCCAGACCTCCCAGGCCACCCAAGGCTCCAGGCCAGATTGCAGGATGGGGAGGGGGTTACCGTAGTCCTTGGGGAGGGGAGCTGGTGCCGAGGGATGCACAACAGGCTTCTGCCGGCGCTCCTGGGTGGGGCTGGGGGGCTGTGGGACAGGCTCATCCTCCTCCTCCTCCTCCTCTTCCTCCGCCCTGAGCGGCGGGGCCATGGGGGCAGGATCTGTCTTAGTCATGGTCCTCGGTGGCCCTCGGGGGGCAGGTACAGAGTTGGGGGTGGGCTTCAGGCAAGTCCTGGGGGCAGAGGTAAACTAGAGAGGGTGCTCCACAGTCTCCAGAATCTGAGCCCCCCAAACGCTCCCAGGGCTCCGGATGGCTCTCACGCCCCCAGCACTGGATTTTGGGCAACCATAGAGATGTCAGTCACCCATCAGAGGACCCTGGTTTGTGGGCCTACGGTCTACCATCTCCCCCAGGCCAGTCCCCCATTCTTCTCCTCCCGCGTCAGGCCCCTCAGTCTAGGCCGCCCCCTCCCCGGGTTTGTTTATCTCAGGATGCAGGATGCTTCGCCCCTCCCCTTCTCCGCGGGCCTCCCGTCTACCCGTCTTACCTCGGGTGGATGGGGCTGAAGACCAAAGCTGAAACCGGGGAAACTGGAGTAATGGGGTGTCAGTGTCTGGAGAAGTGATGGGGGAGAAGGAGACAGAGAGAAGGGGATGAGGCCCAGACGCCGACGGGGGGGATGGGGGTGGAGAGGGAGGGGCGCTGACGGCGCATGCGCTGTGTCACCCCCAACCAGGCGCGGGGGCGGAGACCGCGCGAGGCTGTTTGCATTGATGAAAAGGCTGCAGGCTGCGATGGGAAGGGAAGAGACGCCGAGGATGGGAAGAAGAAATGGCCACCAAGAAAATGTGAGGCTTGGAGACAGAAGGAGAGCGATGAAGCGATTGTTCAGTCGCTGAGTCCTGGGAAAACGGGCACAGTCCTTCCCGCTGTGATAGCGCCTTCCCCGCAGGCCTGCAGACCAGGCCAATTAGGGCGGGGGTCTCTGTGGTAGTGACAGGTGTTTTCTCTCCCTGACGTGTCAGACTTGACCTCTTCTCCATGTTCGCCCTAGACAAGTGATGTCTCAGAGGGATGGTTTTGTAGAGACTCCTATAGTCATTGTCATGGTAACTGTCAGAGTGCTCGCCCAGCACTTACCAGACCCAGAGAAGTTAAGCCACTTGCCCAAGGGCATAGAGCAAGTAGGGAAAATGGAGCTAAGACTTGAATCCAAGTAGCCCGGCTTAATCACCATGCTACCTGACTTTGGCACTGTAGGGTACACATCTGCCAATAGACCCCTCCCCAGAAAGGCCTCCAGGAGCCAGCCCAGGATGGCTCTATCACAGTGGCTTGCCTGTCGCACCTGACTAGGGCCTGCCCTGCCCACTCTGATCTCAACAGAACTGGCTGACTTTGCCTTCCACCCCTCATCCTTCTAATGGGCCAGCCCAGTAGCTCCATTCAAGGTTATTTCCAAGGTGTTTCATCCCTCACCCTCATCCCAGGCCCTGGCCCTGTTCCATCCTTCATCCTCTCCCACCTGGACTATGGCAGCAGCCTCTTCCCTGTTCTCCCTACTGCTCCTAACACCCCAAGATGCTGCCACAGGGACCTCTTAATACCTATCACATCAGGACCTTCCTGAAGGCATCTGCTTACTGCACCTCACCCCAGATAAAAGCCAGTGTCTCAACCATAGCCCACAAGTCCCATCATCTCACCAATCTCACCTCCTCTCACTCTCCCCATCATTCACTCCACTCTAACCACACTGGCCTCCTTGTCCCTCCTCAACCCTGGACCTTCGCACTAGCTGTTCCTTCTGCCTGGAATGCCCCTCCCCCAAATACCTGATCTCCTTTCTCCTCTCTTTTAGGCTTTCACTTATTGGTTCCTTTTCAATGAGACCTTTTCAGCTCTATCTAATGTTGCCTCCCAACCCCGCCCTCCTTACACACAAACTCACTCCCACCCCTGCTTCACCATAGCAACACTGCCCTCCTCCAGCTTACACCTTAGATGATGCTGTTAGAACAGGGGCTGTTCTCCCTGGAACATCCAGTCTGCATGCCTTCCAGGCCAGCTTCTTTTCATCATCCAGGTCTCTGCTCAAACACTGTCTCCTTAGAGAATCTTCCCTCCCTCCCTCTGCCCACAACCACCCCCCCTCCCCCGCCACCCACCTCACTCCAGCCATTACATTTTCATTCAGTCTTTATAGGCACTTATCACAGTCTGAAATTATATTGTTTATTAGTTCACTATTTCATCTTCTATTCAAGCAGAATTGGAGCACCATGAGGACAGGGCTTCTGTCAGCTGTGTTCACTGCTGTATCCCCAGCTTGGTGCCAGGCTTGGAAAAGGGTATGAGGGGCTCTTCAGTCCCAGTTACAACTCTCCGAAAGCAAACAATATTCTCCCTGCTCTGAGAATATTTTACTGACCACAAAGATTGAAGGTGGGTTTGGGACCTGGTACCCAGGGTCATCACTACTGACAGAGGTCTTGGGCCCAGGTCAGCCCTAAAGTTCAAGGGGTTCCTAGGAGGAGGTAGTGGGAGCCAGGTCTTTGAGGGAGGCAGTGCTATGCCCCAGGCATGCGGGCCAAGCCCACGTGTGATGTGTCTCTCTTCCTCTGTCTTCTGTCATCCTTCCCAAGACATTATCTGTCCTGGTCCTTATGCACTGGGAGTCTGAGTGTCCAGGAGCTCAGGCTTGGCGTCCAGCGTGGGAGGTGCAGGACCGTGGGCAAGGACCACAGCAATGTCAGGCCCTCCACAGATGATGGTGAAGGCTTGGGATTCCTCAGGTCGAGGGAGCTGGGCCATCCCAGGGAAAGAAGTAGCAGAGATGGAGGACACAGGGAAGTAAGAGGAGGGGAGGAGGGAAGGAAGAAGTGGGGGCAGGGGGAGAAACCATGAGGAACAGGGAGGGGAGGGGGGAGGGGGGCGTCAGGAGACAGACAGAGACGTGGGCAGAGAGAGAGGTGAGAACCAGAGAGACATTCAGGAGGGAACGAAGCGGTATGGGAAAACAGGGACAGAGATGAGGGGGGACAGAGACATGGAGAGACAGGTATGGGGGTGTGGGAGAAATGCAGGGATAGAGAGACAGGGACATGGGTATGGGGGATAGACAAAGAGGCAGATGAAGAGAGACACGGGGAAATGGGGAGATAAATGGGATGACAGAGAGATTGGGGGGTGCAGAAAGACAAAGATGAATGTGGGAGAGAGAAGAGATTGAGAAACAGGAATGGAAGAGGGGCAGGGGAGGCAGAGAGAGACACAGTGTCAGCCCAGGGCCCTGGCCGGCTCCATGAAGAGCCTCAGGCCTGAGTCTGCATTCTGTGCTTGTCTCTGTCCACTCCCCCACCAGCATGTCCGTCTGCTGCATGGCTGGTTCAGGCCACAGCCTCAAACACAGAGCCTCCAGGGACGGCCACTGCAGCTCCAGCTGACTGCTACTGTCTGGGGATATGAACCCAGTGCTGCTACATCTGCTGAGCCTTCGGGAAAGGCCAGAAAATATGTTAAAGCATTACTGAAGCCAAACGAATGGTATCTGTGGGCCAGGTCCACCCACTGGCTGTCAGGTGAGGGCATCTCAGCTACAGAGGCAGCTCAGGGGCTTTCGGAAACTCCTCCCCACCTCCCTTTTCCAAGCAGGAACGAGAGCCCCAGGACCTCAAGTTTGCCCCTGGGGTTTTAAGCAGGAAAAAGGCTTGGCCAATTTTTGATTTTTAAAGACATGATCCTCTCCACTTCCCACCCCAGAAAATACTCAGCAGTAAAATACAGGGGCAAAGGGCCTTAGATAGGGTCAGGAAACTCTAGTATAGAGCTGCAAACCCAAGCTCTATAGGGGCCATGCCCAGAGGTCTCCAGCAGAAGCGCACAGGCCTCCTCTGGGGCAGGACAGCTGAGTTTGGACCCTGCCTCTGCAGCTTACTGGCTGCCTGGCTTTGGGCAAGTCACACTGTACTTCAGTTTTTCATATGGGAAACAGGGACTGTCAACATCAAGGTCAAGTGAGTTTTAAGTTATTAACTGTGTCCAAAAGAGAGTATGTGTGTATGCTAAGTCGCTTCAGTCCTGTCCAACTCTGTTCAACCCTACGGACTGCAGCCCGCCAGGCTGCTCTGGCCGTGGGATTCTCCAGGCAAGAAGAGTGGAATGTGTTGCTGTCCCCTCCTCCGGGGGATCTTCCCGACCCAGGGATCCAACCCACATCTCTTACTTCTCCTTCATTGGCAGGCAGGCTCTTTACCTCTAGTGCCACTTGGGAAACCCCCTAGAAGAGAATAGGGGGGCTTAAGTATTATTAAAAAAGGGAACAGCCACTACTCAGTTTCTGCCCATAGTTGCTTGGCATTGCCAGATTGATTTTTTTCATGGCAGCAATTTGGAACCCTGGGTGATATGTTGTGACTTTTCAACTCTGGACTCTAGACGAAAACACTGGGGCTGTGTGGGCCAGGCAGGGCACTCACCGCACACAGCCGGCCCCAGTGCACCCGCGCCTGTAGCTGCCGCGCCAGCTGTTCCAGGGCCCGCAGCCGCGCCTGGTGCTGCTCGTGGCGCCGCTGGAGCCTCCGCACCCGCCGCTGCAGTGCGCCCAGCGCCGCGCCCAGCCCGGCCCGGGGGTGCTGGGCTGATGCTCTAGGGCGCAGCCCCGCGGGAGCCGGCGGAAGCGACAGGGGCGTCAGGAACACGGTGGCTGGAGCCTCGGGGGCCCCGGAGGCTGGCCCCAGCATCAAGAGCTGTACGGGCCCAGGGGCCGGGACGGCAGGGCCTGGGGCCAAGGATGGGGTCTCCTGCAGAGGCGGAGGCGGAGGCACGACGGGTTTCTCCATGCTTCGGGAACTCTGCTGCCTCTGGAAGACAAGGCGCGGGGTGGTGGACATCAGGGCCAGACTCCAAGGGGAAATTCCTCAGGCGGGGAGGGCTGGTGACCCACTCCGGCTATGGGGCTTCCCCGAGCTCACCTGGGCGGGCGGCGCTCGGGAGAAGATGGAGGGCACGGCGTCGGGTCGCAGGTAGCGCACGCCCCAGCGCCACTGGAAGCAAGAGGGGGCGAAATGCTCGCTGCACAAGTGCTGGTGGCAGCTGGGCACCCAGTGCTCACGGCCCATGTGCCTCAGCCAGGCCTGCAGCCGGGGGCCATCCTTCAGCGGGAACCTGCCAGGGGGGCGAGGTCAGCGATGTCAGGTCCAACCCCCGCCCCCGCCCCCACCGCCCCACCCCACCCCACCCCCGCAGCCGCCAGCACGGGCACACCGAGAGCCTTGAGTGCCAAACCTCTGCCTCCCCCGGGGCAGAGTCTGGCCATGCCTCCCAACCAGGTTGTGTGTGTGTGTGTGGGGTGGGGGGGGGTGGGGGGTGGGGGGGGTGTTATTCACTCTGTCCTGTCCGACTCTTTGCAACCCCACGGACTGTAGCCTACCAGGCTCCTCTGTCCATGGGATTCTCCAGGCAAGAATACTGGAGTGGGTAGCCATGCCCTCTTCTAAGGATCTTCCCCACCCAGAGATAGAACCTGGGTTTCCAGATTCTTTACCATCTGAATCACTAGGGAAGCCCATCTCTGCCTCTACCCATATCTAATTTTTTTGCTCCCATCTTGTGGTTCAGCTGGTAAAGAATCTACCTGCAATGTGGCAGACCTGGGTTCGATCCCTGGGTTGGGAAGATCCCCTGGAGAAGGGAAAGGCTACCCACTACAGTATTCTGGCCTGAAGAATTCCATGGACTATATATAGTTCATGGGGTCACAAAGAGTCTAAGAGAAACAACTAAGCGACCTTCACCTTCATCTTTTAAACACCCAGCATCAGCCCACCTCTCCCATATCTGTTGTTGTCTGTCCCCCAAAGCCTCCAAACTCCTTCCTGGTCTCTCTTCCATGGCCACTCTCCCCTCCCCACTAATCTGTTCCTCCACAGGAACCTAAGGGAGCAGTTAACAAAATGGGACAAATCTAGAATGTGGGAGATCCTATATTCATGGGGCTAGGGGTGGGGTTATAGATTAAAGGGGATTTAAGAAACATCAACACAAAAGCAGATCTGGGCTTCTTCTGCAACCAACCATTCTGTAAAAAGACATTTTAATCCAGTTGGGGGAAACAACATGAATTGGTTATTAGATAATTGTAAGAAGTTAATTTTGCTAGTTGTGATCAATATACTGATTTAAGCTTCTAAAATAGTCATTTGTTGGAAAAATATTCTGAAATATTTATGAATAAAAGACTGGAATTTACTTTAAAATACTGCATTAAAGATGTACGTGGGAGGAAGGTGGAAGAAAAAGATTAGTGAAATGTTGACTACTGGTGTAACTGAGTGATAGATACATGAGGAGTCATTTAAACAACACTATTTTTTGTGTATGCTTGAAAACATGTCAAAAGGTTTTTAAACAACAAAAAATTACCTGATTAAAAAATGGGCAAAGGGCTTGAATAGACTCTAAAGAAGATACAAATGGCAACCAGCATATGAAAGATGTTCAATATCATTTATCATTAGGAAAATGCCAATCGAAATCACAAGATATTGCCTCATAACCATTAGAATGACTACTATATTAAAAAAAAAAAGAAAATAACAAGAATTGAGAAGAATATGCAGAATCTGGAACCCTGTGTGCTGTTGGTAGGAATGTAAAATGGAGAAGGCTCTATGATATGGTAGTTCCTCAAAAAACTGAAAAGAGTATTATCATATGATCCAAATCCCACTTCTGGATAAAGACCCCCCCCCAATAAAACTTCAAAGCAGGGTCTCAAAGAGATATTTGCACACTCATGTTCATAACAGCATTATTTACAATAGCCAGGAGGTGGAAGAAACCCAAGGGTCCATCAACAAATGAATGTTTTAACAAAAGGTGGAATATATATACACACACACACACATATACATACACTAGATATACATATATACACAATACACACACACACACAATGAAATATTACTCAGCCTTAAAAAGGAAAGAAATTCTGGGACTTTCCTAGCAGTCCAGTGGTTAAGACTCTACACTTCCACTGCAGGGGGCATGGGTTCTATCTCTAGTCAGGAAACTAAGATCCCACATGCTGGGCAATGCAGCCAAAAAAAAAAAAAAAGAAGGAAAGAAATTCTGACACATGTTATATAACATGGATGAACCTTGTGTATATTATGGTAAGTGAAATAAACCAGTCACACACAAAAAAAAGTCCTAATACTGTATGATTCCACAATACTTTCTAGAACCAACATCAAAAAAGATGTCCTTTTCATCATAGGGGAATGGAATACAAAAGTAGGAAGTCAAGAGATACCTGGAGTAACAGGCAAGTTTGACTTTGGAGTACAAAATGAATCAGGGCAAAGGCTAACAGAGTTTTGCCAAGAGAACACATTGGTCATAGCAAACACCCTCTTTCAACAACACAAGAGATTACTCTAGACATGGACATCACCAGATGGTCAATACTGAAATAAGACTGATTATATTCTTTGCAGCTGAAGATGGAAAAGCTCTATACAGTCAGCAAACACAAGACCAGAAGCTGACTGTGGCTCAGATCATGAGCCCCTGATTGCAAAATTAAGACTTAAATGAAGAAAGTAGGGAAAACCACTAGGCCATTCCAGTACAACCTACATCAAATCCCTAATGATTATTCGGGCTTCCCTTTAGCTCAGTTGGTAAAGAATCCCCCTGCAATGCAGAAGACCCCGGTTGGATTCCTGGGTCAGGAAGATCTGCTGAAGAAGGGATAGACTACCCACTCCAATATTGTTGGGCTTCCCTTGTGGCTCACCTGGTAAAAAATCTGCCTGTAATGTGGGAGACCTGGGTTCAATCCCTGGGTTGGGAAGATCCCCTGGAGAAGGGAACGGCTACCCATTCCAGTATTCTGGCTTGGAGAATTCCATGGACTGTATAGCCCATGGGGTCGCAAAGAGTCGGACACGACTGAGCAACTTTCACTTTCACTATGATTATTCAGTGGAAGTGATAAATAGATTCAAGGGATTAGATCTGATAGAGTGCTTGAAGAACTATGGATGGAGGTTTGTAACAGTTTCTTTTTCCCAAGAAAAAGAAATGTAAGTAGACAAAATGATTGTCTGAGGAGGCCTTACAAATAGCTGAGAAGAGAAGAGAAGTGAAAGGCAAAGGAGAAAGGAAAAGATATACCTATTTGAATGCAGAGTTCCAAAGAATAGCAAGGAGAGATAAGAAAGTCTTATTAAGTGAACAATGCAAAGAAATAGAGGAAAACAATACAATGGGAAAGACTAGAGATCTCTTCAAGAAAATAAGATATATCAAGGGAATATTTCATGCAAAGACGGGCACAATAAAAGACAGAAACAGCAAGGACTTAACAGAATGAAATGATATTAAGAAGAGGTGGCAAGAATACACAGAAGAACTGTACAAAAAAGGTCTTAGTGACCCAGATAACCACGATGGTGTGGTGACTCACCTAAAGCCAGACATTCTGGAATGTGAAGTCAAGCGGGCCTTAGGAAGCATTACTACGAACAAAGCTAGAGGAGGTGATGGAATTCCAGATGAGCTATTTCAAATCATAAAAGATGATGCTGTTAAAGTGCTGCACTCCATAGTCCAGCAAACTTGGAAAACTCAGCCGTGACCACAGCACTGGAAAAGGTCAGTTTTCATTCCAATCCCAAAGACAGGCAATACCAAAGAATGTTCAAACAACGGCACAATTGTGCTCATTTCGCATGCTAGCAAAGTCGTGCTCAAAATCCTTCAAGTTAGGCTTCAATGGTACGTGAACCAAGAACTTCCAGATGTACAAGTTGGATCTAGAAAAGGGACAGGAACCAGAGATCAAATTGCCAACATCTGCTGGATCACAGAAAAAGCAAGAGAATTCCAGGAAAACATCTGCTTCACTGACTACACTAAAGCCTTTGACTGTGTGGATCACAATAAACTGTGGAAAATTCTTCAAGAGATGGAATACCACAGTGAAGGACAGTCCTGGTGTGTTGTAGTCCATTATGTCACAAAGAGTTGGATACAACTCTTTGTATCCAACCTAAGCTACTGAACAACAACAACTTACCTGTCTCCTGAGAAACCTGTATGCAGGTCAAGAAGCAACAGTTAGAACCAGACCTGGAACAATGGACTACTTCAAAATTGAGACAGGAGTACAACGAGGTTGTATACTGTCACCTTGCTTATTTAACTTATATGCAGAGTGCATCATGCGAAATGTTGGATGAAATGAATCATAAGCTGGAATCAAGATTGCTGAGCGAAATGTCAATAACCTCAGATATGCAGATGATACCACTCTAATAGCAGAAAGTGATAAGGGTTAAAGAGAACAGAGAAAAAGCTGGCTTAAAACTCAACATTCAAAAAATTAAGATCATGGCATCTGGTCCCATCACTTCATGGCAAATAGAAGGGGAAAAAGTGAAAGTAGTGGCAGATTTTATTTTCTTGGGCTCCAACATCACTGCAGACAGTGACTGCAGCCATGAAATTAAAACGTGCTTGCTCCTTGGAAGGAAGGCTATGACAAACCATACACAGCATATTAAAAAGCAAAGACATAAAAAAAAATAAATAAAAAGCAAAGACATCACTTTTGCTGACAAATGACCACATAGTCAAAGCTATGGTTTTTCCAGTAGTCATGTCTGGATGTGAGAGTTGGACCATAAAGAATGCTGAGCACTGAAAAATTGATACTTTCGAATTGTGGTGCTGGAGAAGACTCTTGAGAATCCCTTGGACAGCAAGGAGATCAAACCAGTCAATCCTAAAGGAAATCAACCCTGAATATTCATGGGAAGGACTGATGCTGAAGCTGCAGCTCCAGTATTATGGCCACTGACGTGAAGAGCCGACTCACTGGGAAAGACTCTGATGCTGGGAAAGGCTGAAGGCAACAGGAGGAGGGTGCAGCAGAGGATGCGCTGGTTAGATGGCTTCACCAATGCAATAAACGCAAATCTAAGCAAACTCTGGGAGATCGTGAAGGAGAAAGCAGCCTGTTGTGCCACCGTCCATAGGGTCACCAAGAGTCTGACACAGCTTAGAGAATGAACAACAAATATGATTCTACTTATATGAGGTATCCAAAGTAATCAAACTCATAGCAACAGAAAGTAGAATGGTGTTGCCAGGGGCTGGGGGAGGGGTAGGAAAATTGGGAGTTCTTTTTCATTGGGTTTCAGGTTTGCAAGATCAAAGAGTCTGGAGACTGGTTGCTCAACGATGTGAATATGTTTCATATTAATACTGCTGAACTTAAAAATGGTTAAGATGGTAGATTTTATGTGTATTTTACCACAATTAAAACTTTAAACAATTTTAATTTTAAAAAATGAACTAAGTAAAACTCCCAGTGGGAGTGGGTGGGGATTATCTGATAAGGCACCCTCTACAGGCCCTACTACTTCTGTGTCTATAGCAGTAGTGCCACCTGTCAGCTGGTGCCATTGTCCCCTTTTATAGTGATACACTCTGTTTAGCCCTGGGCTCAAGACTGTCCACAGTAAAGACCTCATTTCCCAGCTTCACTTGCACCTAGGGTGGCCCCATCATTAAGCTCTGGCCGGCTGGTCCCATGGCAGCTGCCAGAAATTGTGAGGTTTAAAATAAAAGGTTTATTTTAAGCTGCTAAATGTTATGAAGCATTAGATAACTAATAGTCACCCACATCCCCCCTTCACAAAGTCTTCCACAAGGAGACATTATTTACTTAATATTTTTTCTTAAAACTAAGCAATTTTATAAGTTAGAGGAGAAATGTCATATGACATCCCTTATATGTGGAATCTATAAGAAATACAAAATGAACTTACAAAACAGAAAGAGAATGAACTTATGGTTGCCTGTACACACTGCTATATTTAAAATGGATAACCAACAAGAATCTACTGCATAGCACAGGGAATTCTGCTCAATGTTCTGTGGCAGCCTAGATGGGAGGGGAGTTTGGGGGAGGATGGATACATGGATAGGTATGGCCGATTCCCTTAGCTGTTCACCTGAACCAATCACAACCTTTTAATTGGTGACACCCCAATACAAAATAACTAGTTCTTTAAAAATTGACCAACTTTAAGTAGTAAACAAAGATACCTAAAAGAGAAACTTTTATGTATCTTTAAATCACAATTGAAAATGGAAAATCAGTATCAATTCCATAAATAGGAGTTAACCATAAAAACATCTGGATATCTTTACAGGCTGAGCGCTGTAAGTTCTGTACCCTCTTTCTTAAAAAGGAAGAGTAAGGAGTGTTAGAAAGTAGGGGACAGTACCATCCGTAGGAGACAAGATAAATAAACTCAAACATATGCACACAAAAGAACACTATGAGCTCTAAAGTAAGTTGGAGGCACTGTATGAACGGACATGCTATTTTTAAGCATATATTATGTGGGGAAAAGGTTCCAAATGGAGTACACCAGCTTTCAGTAATTGTGGTAGGCTGAATAATAGTCCCACAAAAGACATCCTTGTCCCAATCCTGGACGCTGTGAATACTGCATTTCATGACAAAAGATGTGACTAAGGATCCTGAGATGGGGAAATTATTGGAGATCATCCGTGTTGGTCCTCCATGCAATCGCAAGTTTGTTTTTTGTTTTTAATTTTTTGGCATACCACATGGCATGAGGGATCTTAGTTCCCTGACTAGGGATCGAACCCCTGTCCCCTGTAGTGGAAGCACAGAATCTTAACCACTGGACTGCCAGGGAAGTCCAAGTATTCTTCTAAGAGGGAAATGGAAGAATATATCATTATCACAGACAAAAGAGGAGAAGGCAATATCACCACAGAGGCAGAGATTGGGATGATGTGGCCACAAGCCAAGAAATGCCTGCGGACGCCAGAAACCGGAAGATTGAGGAACAGATTTTCTCCTAGAGCCTCCTGGGGAATGCAACCCTACTGACACCTTGATTTTGGCCCAGTAAAACCAACCTGGATTGTGAGAGCATAATTCTTATTGTTTAAAGCCACCAGCAGTTTGAAACAGCAGCCACAGGAAGCTAACCAACATATACTGTGTTTGTATAAAGAAACACTGGGAAAGCCACATAAGACGCTAAAGAGGCCACCTTTGGGGAGGTGGTGGACGGGATGCACTGAGGTTGGTCGTGGGGTGCAGAGCAAGACTCCTCAGGCAAAAGGCAGACAGTGGTGGGTAGCTGGTTAAAGAGGACTGAGGGCTGACTCAGAGGGGAGCCATGGCAGCCAAAGAGAAGAACCCCAGGGCACAAAGCCAGGAACTCTGGCTGCTGCACTTCCCTCAGCCTCCATCTGAGATCCAGCTGCTCTCACCAGCCTCAGTCTACCTGGACATGAAATCCCTCTGTAATAGCAGGGGCAGAGACTGCCAAAGGATTATTCCATATCCACTCTCTGCTTCTTCCTTACTAACAAACTCCAACTTTTTTGAGGCCATAATGTGCTCTGTTAAATGACTGTTTCCTGGGTTCCTTTGCCATAGTGGGGACATGCAATTAAGTCCTGGCCAGTGAATATTTCCATGTTGGGTGAGACATCTGAGATAGTACCTTAAATGTGGAAGCAACCTCAGATGGAATCAGAAGCAGCTCAAGGGGCAAAGGAGGAAAGGAATATCATTAAAAAACCTCTTCCTAATTTGGTTTTATTTTTATTCTCTTTTGTCCCTCTGGATAGCAACATCTATAATAGGAAATGTCCCTCTCTAAAAATCTACCTTAAGTGGACAGCCAATCTTTTTTTGTATATAGCAATATTTTAGTCTTAGTTAGCCATTCTAACTTAGTCTTTCTTATTTAGTCTTTAGTTAGCCATTCTATCTAGAGCACCACTAGTTCTGTTTTTCCTTACTAACATAATTCAAAAAGTCATCAGGGTGGTTAAAGCCTATCAAAAAGACTACATTTCCCAGCATCCTTTGCAGTTGCAATGCCCAGTGATGAAGAATCATTGGGTGGGATTTCTGGGAAGGCTTTGTGAAGTGGACCAGCTTGGTTTAGAGTTGAGTCCCTTTTACTCTTCCTCCTTTCCCTTTTCTCCCTACCAGAAATGGTAGGGCATGATGGTTGGGGCAGTTGGCAGCTGGAGGATGGATATGAAAGACAGGACCTTCATCCCTGATGACTGTGGAGCTGCCACATCAGTGCTGGTCTGCCGACATACATATTTGCTTTATATGAGAGAAAAACAAACCTTGCATAGACTGAATTATTGTTCAAAACATTTGCTACCATTGCCAACACAGAAACACATTTCCACTCCACTGACCTGACACTGCTATAAACTTGCCAAAGCAGTTAAAGTTACATGGGCCACTTCAAAGTACACAAGTTACCAGGAGCCACTGGGTGACTTCTCCCCACTGTCTCTTTTTCCCCCTCCCACAAGATCAGCAACATTCCACCTAGGGGCAGCTCCTCCAGCCCAGGCCCCTAATTAAGACACAGTAGAGAAGTGCCATCAATGGCCTGCCAAGGACATTAGTCTGAGTGAGAAATAAACCTTTGTTGCGGTAAGCTATTGAGTTTTGGTGAGTTTGTTACTGTAGCATAACTCAGCCAGATTGATTCCTACAGACCCCATAATTTAGTTAAGCCACTATTATTTCAGGACTTTGTTAACTGCCAGACAGATGCAATGCATACCTGATAGACACCCCATAGACACCCACCCCCATGAGATGACTGTCATTTGTTCCTGTGTGCTGATAGGGTCTAAAACACAACTAATGAATGTTTCCTTTGGCATCCTGGCAGGAATTTCAAGTTATTTCCCAGTACTTTGCTCATTGTTTCACCTTGTTCCTTCTAGCATCCATGCCCTCTAGAATCTGCTTTGGAGCCTACTTCTCATCAAACTCTTAGCTAAATGGCTTCTGCAAGAGTGATTCAGGGTTGGGCCTTGAGGTGGGAATGGGTCAGCCTGTGTGAGGAACAGCCTGGCAGCCACTGGTGGAGATTTCAACACACAGATGTGAACTGATTTTTATTTTTCCCTACACCGAGTAGCTTGTGGGATCTTAATTCCCCAAGCAGGGGTTGAACCCGGGCCCTTGGCAGTGAAAGCGTGGAGTCCTAACCAGTAGACCACCAGCGAATTCCGTGAACTGATTTTTCTATGTTCCTCTGGCTGCTGTGTACAGTCATTATTGTTCTCATTATTACGTGTGAAGAACCTGGAACAGCACCTGGCCTATAGGAAGTGCTCCCTAAAGAAGTTTTTACTGTTGTTGCTGTAAGGGAAGCAAGAGCGGAAGCAGGGAGACCAGCAAGCAACTGTAACAGCATCTCAGTAAGAGACAATGACAGGGACTTCCCCGGTGGTCCAATGGTTGAGACGTCGCCTTCCAATCCAAGGGGCCTGGGTGTGATCCCTGGTCTGGGAGCTGAGCTAAGATCCCACATGCCTCGTGGTCAAAAGACAAAACAGAAGCAATATTGTTACAAATTCAATAAAGACTTTACAATGGTCCACATTAAAAAAAGATCTTAAAAGAGACTGACAGCCTGGACTACACTGTGATAGCAGAGGTGCTAAGAAGTAGTCAGGCTGGGAGCGTGGTGGGCTTTTTCCTGTCCTTATTTCCTAATAGTTTAGTGAGGATTCTGTCACTGGCATCTGTAACTGTATTTCCAAAGAGTTAGGGGTTTTGTTGTGATTGTTGCAGGATGGGGAGTGTCAAGGGGTAGAGTTAAAGCATGGATTAATGGTATAGACTGGGGGCAGTGGTGCTGAAGAAAAGAGGATCAGTTTGGGTCCTCAGTTCGTCAATGACTGACCCTGCACCTTTCCATGAGCTCTGTCAGGGCAGGAACAAGATGTGTCAGTGTCCCGTGTGTCCAGCAGGGGCCTGCTTACTACAGGAGACACTCAAAGTTGCTGAATTAATAAATGGTGTCAAGTGGCACCAGTGGTAAAGAGCCCACCTGCCAATGCAGGAGACATAAGAGATGTGGATTGGGCCCTGGGTCAGGAAGATCCCCTGGAGGAGGGCACACAACCCACTCCAGTATTCTTGCCTGGAGAATCCCATGGACAGAGGAGCCTGGCAGGCTACAGTCTATAAGGTTACAAGAGTCTGACACAACTGAAGCAACTTAGCATGCACATGCACGTCAGAGTGATACATTTTAAAAAGCAAGTCTGGACATACTGATTCAGGTCCAAAGACCACTCTACTCTCCTCCTACCCTGAAACAGGGTCCCTCAAATGGTAGCTGGGATGTGGAGTTCTGGGTTTCCTGGGAAGCTCATATGAGACACATTCACCTAATTAACCCAACAAATATTTACTAAGTAATATGTGCCAGGCACTGTTCTGGGTGATAGAGACACAACAGGGAATAAGACAGACAAAAATCCCTGCCTTCAGGAAGCTGACATTCTAATGGAAGAGACAATAAATGGATATATTTGGTTGACCAAAAAGTTCGTTTGGCTTTTTCTATACAATCTTGTGGAAAAACCCAAATGAACTTTTTGGCCAACCCAATATTAAACATGTGGTATGCCAGAGAGTGTTAAGGATAAAGGGGAAAATAAAGCAAGAAGTTAGTAAAGAAAATACGTACGTACTGGGAGAGGGTTATCATTTTACAGAGCAGTGGTCATAAAGGGAAGAACTTTCCATGCAAAGGCCCTGGGGCAAGAATGTGCCTGGCATGCTAGAGGAACATCAAACAGGCAGTGATACTGGCATGGAATGAGTAAGAGGCAGGAGAGAGGAGATAAGGCCAGAGAGTGGGGATCCAGTGCCTGTAGGGCTTCGTAGGCCTGCTTACTGCCTGCTCCAGCCTCACCTTCTTGTCTTTTATACAGTCAGGTGGGAGCCAGGGGAGACATCTGAGCCCTGATCTGACTCAGGGGGTTACCAGTCCCCTGTGACTGCATGTGGAAAACAGACTGTGGGAGCAGCTTGTCAAATGGAGAACCGACTAAAATAGTGCAGTCAGGAGGTGGCCAACACCAGGGTGGGGGCAGAGATGGGGGACAGAGTGGTCAATTCTGGATAGACTTTAAAGGAAGAGCCTGGACTTCCCTGGTGGTCCAGTGGTTGAGAATCCACTTGCCAATGCAGAGGACATGGGTTCAACACCTGGTCCGGGAAGATTCCACATGCTTCAGAGCAACTAAGCCTGTGGACCACAACTACTAAGCCCACTCACACAACTACTAAAACCCCCACACCCCGGCGCCCGTGCTCTGCAACAAGAGAAGCCACCACAATGAGAAGCCTGGGTACCACAACTAGAGAGTAGCCCCCACTCACCTCAACTAGAAAGCCTGTGTGCAGCGATGAAGGCCCACTGCAGCCAAAAATAATAACTTAAAAAAAATTTTTTAAGGGAATGCCAACAGGATTTGCTGATGGACCAGATGAGGAATGTGTCCTGGCCCATTTAGACTAAGGCCACCAGGGACAAACCTGGAGTCTAATAAAGTCAGGCTTATTTACCTTGGCAATAAGTGAACTGCACACCAGAGGTACTGTGGGGAATTTCATCAAACAGAGGAAAATAATTATTATTGGGGTTTGCATGCTAAGTCGCTTCAGTCGTGTCCGACTCTGCGACGCTATGGACTGTAGCCTGCCAGCCTCCTCTGTCCATGGGATTCTCCAGGCAAGGATACGGGAGTGGACTGCTCGTGCCCTCCTCCAGGGAATCTTTCTGACAGGGATCAAACCCAGGTCTCTTACATACCCTGCATTGACAGCTGGGTTCACCACTAGCGCCACCTGGGAAGCCTCATTATTGGGGCTTGGGGGAATGGGTAAAGTTTAGGTGAAATGTAAGTGAAACAGTGTTTGGATAAGATCAAAGCAGAGCAGCACTGTGCGTAAATGGATCAATATCAGACCTGGATTGCAAAGTGGGCCCAGGGTCTGTCTCCTTGGAAGCAATAAAGTTTGGGTAGATGTGAACTACTGTGTCCAGAAACCCCTTACCTGAAGTTCTGAACCTGGACTATAAATCAAGGCTGCTTCTCTGTGTCAAGCGACCTAACTTCTCCAGGCCTTAAGTAAGATGTTTCATTCCTACTGATGTAATTTCAAACAGCAAAGTTTGTGATAGCCTATGATTTTAGAGAACAAAGCTTCTTAGTAAAAAAGCAGTAGTCGCTTAAAGAAGGGAAGTTTTGCTCCTTCACATCTGCAGCACGTCCCTGAGAAAAATTTTTTCCAATTAACTTTTCAGCCAGCTTTTTCCATCTCTGTCATCCCACCTAAATAAATTAGAAGGCAGGGATTTTGGGTTTTGTTTTAAAAATTTAAGCCAAGTTTTACTTTCTCAGATGTGAGAAAAAAGTAAAGTTGGTTCTAAGCATTTCTAGCCTGAAAGACAGTAAAGGATGAAAAGCTATTAGATAGGAAACCTTATGGGAGGTTCTGGAAGAGACAGTCAGGAGGTCGGTTTCGGAAGTTTTGAGTTTGAGATGCCTCAAATTCGTGGGGATGGCGAGTAGGCAACTGTAAGCTCTTTCTGAGCCTGGACCAACTTCATTCCTCTACACAGCCCTCCCTTTCCTCCGTTCGCCCCGCTCAATACCTGCAGTTAATCGTCGATCCCTGCTGTATCATACCTTTGCACGTTTACATGTACCGTGTTTACTGCAACTAACCCTGCTTCCAAATACCTGCAACCTAGACCAGGAGCGCCGCGCCGCAGCATTTATCCTCGGGCCCCGCCCCACATTGCCCCGCCCTTGGGCCCCGCCTCCCTGTAAGCCCCGCCCCTCGCTTGCGCTCACTTGTAGAAGCTCACCGGGCGGTTGTCCGCGCCCAGCTGGCCTGCAGTGTTGGAGCAGTTCGGAGCCCGGCAGTACTTCGGCATGGCTGTCCAGCCCAACTGGGTTTTGCCCGGTCTGCAGCCGCACTTTGATCCTCGCCAGGCACCGCCGAACCCCGCCCCACCCGCGCGCTCGTCTCCTGCCTCACGTGACGGCCCTTGGGTCCTCGTCACATGCGGAGGGAAGGAAAGCTGCGCCTGCGTATTACGTGCCATACTGCGTTGCCACATCACGTGGCAAGTGAATAAAGCAAAACCGGCTCTGAGCCGCCGGGACTTCATCACGTGTTGGGGGAAGAGGTGGCGTCAAGACCTTTCTGAGTCTGCGCCAACTCTTCAGTCTGTCTCGGCTCCACCCTAGCTTACATCCGGGCGACTGCTACAGCGAGGATAGTCGGCCTGGGGTGGCGGTAGGGGGCTTTGGCATTAGCCTCGTAAAAGTTCAAAACTGACGTTCAGTGAATGATGAAAACACAGACGGGATTAAAAAAAACTCCACAACGCTCGATCAAACATCTAGCTAAGAAGCCGTGGCTCCACCCAGCCAGAACCCCCCGCTCCACCTCTTAGCCCTCATTGGTCAAAAGCGCCGCAGGGTAACCCTGAGATTGGCCAGACCAGCAGACCCCCGCGTCCAATGGGCGGCGGCGCCGGCTTTCCCGCGGCCGTTCGCTATTCAAGTGGATCGTGGCGGCGGCGGCGGTTGAGTGTAACGGTCGCCGTGCTCCGACGCGACGATGGCGGCCTTGGGGCCCGGAGGCTACGCGCGGAATGATACAGTTGAGAAGCTGCCATCAGTCATGGCGGGAGTTCCGGCGCGGAGGGCCCAGTCTTCGCCGCCCCCGGCTCCACCGCTCTGCCTCCGGCGGCGGACGCGACTCCCGGCGGCTCCAGAGGACACGGTGCAGAATCGGGTGAGGAATTGCTTGCCTTGTCCATCTCAGTTCCAGGTTCCCTGCTCTTCCTTGGTCCCACCCTTAGATCCTTGGCCCCGCCTATCAGTCCCCTGCTGGTACCCTTCTGACTGCTCTCTGGCCTGTTGTATCCCCTAAGTCCCGCCCCTAAATGAGGCTCCTCCCACTGCCGCGTCTCCTCCTCTCTCTGGTACTGCCCATCACCCCTAGTCCCACCTCTCAACCCCTGGCTCCGCCCTCAGCCTTTAAAAAAATTTTTTTTATTGAATGATCATTGCTTTACAGAATTTTGTTTTCTGTCAAACCTCAATATGAATCAACCGTAAGTATACATATATCCCCTCCCTTTTGAACCTCCCTCCCATCTTCTGCCCCATCCCAGCCCACTAGGTTGATACAGAGCCTCTGTTTGAGTTTCCTAAGCCTTACAGCAAATTCCCTTTGGTTATCTATTTTACATATGGTAATGTAAGTTTCCATGTTACTCTTTCCATACATCTCACCCTCTCCTCCCTTCTCCCCATGTCCGTAAGTCTATTCTCTATGTCTGTTTCTCCACTGCTGCCCTGTGAATATCAGTATCATTTTTCTAGATTCCATATATATGTGGTAGAATATGATATTTATCGTTCTCTTTCTGACTCACTTCACTCTGTATAATAGGTTCTAGGTTCATCCACCTCATCAGAACTGACTCAAATGTGTTCCTTTTTATGATTGAGTAATATCCTATTGTGTATATGTACCACTACTTCTTTATCCATTCATCTATCAATAGACATCTAGGTTGCTTCCATGTTCTAGCTATTGTAAATAGTGCTGCAATGAACAATGGGATACAAGTGTCTTTTTCAATTTTGGTTTCCTGAGGGTATATTCCTAGGAGTGGGATTTCTGGGTCATATGGTGGTTTTATTCCTAGTATTTTAAGGAATTTCCATACCATCTTCCCACCAACAATACAAGAGCATTTCCTTTTCTCCACACCGTCTCCAGCATTTATTGTTCGTAGAGTTTTTGATGATGGCCATTCTGACCCATGTGAAGTAATATCTCATTGTAGTTTTGATTTGCCTTTCTCTAATAATGAGCAATGTTGAGCATCTTTTCGTGTGTTTGTTAGCCATCTGTATGTCTTTGGAGAAATGTTTAAGTCTTTTTCCCACTGTTTGATTGGGTTGTTTGTTTTTCTGGCATTGAGTTGTATGAGCGGCTTGTATATTTTGGAAATTAATCCTTTGTCAGTTGTTTCATTTGCATTTATTTTCTCCCATTGTGAGGGTTGTCTTTTCACCTTGCTTATAGTTTCCTTTGCTGTGCAAAAGCTTTTAAGTTTAATCAGGCCCCACTTGTTTACTTTTGTTTATATTTCTGTTACTCTAGGAGGTGGGTCATAGAGGATCTTGCTTTGATTTATGTCATCAAGTGTTCTGCCTATGTTTTCCTCTAAGAGCTTTATAGTTTCTGGTCTTACATTTAGGTCTTTAATCCGTTTTGAGTTTATCTTTGTGCATGGTGTTACACATACCATACACAAGTGTATGGTATGTGTTCTAATTTCATTCTTTTACATGTAGCTGTCCAGTTTTCCCAGCACCATTTATTGAAGAGGCTGTCTTTGCCCCATTATATATTCTTGCCTCCTTTGTCAAAAATAAGGTACCTATAGGTGCATGCGTTTATTTCTGGGCTTTCTATCTTGCTCCATTGGTCTGTATTTCTGTTTTTGTGCCAGTACCACACTGTCTTGATGACTGTAGCTTTGTAGTATAATCTGAAGTCAGAAGGTTGACTCCTCCAGCTCCATTCTTCTTTCTCAAGACTGCTAGGGCTATTCGGAGTCTTTGTGTTTCCATATAAATTGTGAAATTTTTTGTTCTAGTTCTGTGAAAAATGCCATTGGTAATTTGATAGGGATCACACTGAATCTGTAGATTGCATTTGGTAGTATAGTCACTTTCACAATATTGATGTTTCCTACCCAAGAACATGGACTATCTCTCCATCTGTTTATGTCATCTTTGATTTCTTTCATTAGTGTCATAATTTTCTGTGTACAGTTCTTTTGTCTCCTTAGGTAAGTTGATTCCTAGATATTTAATTCTTTTTGTTGCAGTGATGAATGGGATTGATTCCTTAATTTCTCTTTCTGGTTTTTCATTATTAGTATATAGAAATGCAAGTGATTTCTGTGTATTGATTTTGTATCCTGCAACTTTGTTAAATTCACTGATTAGCTCTAGTAATTTTCTGATAGTATCTTTAGGGTTTTCTAGGTACAGTATCCTATCATCTGCAAACAGTGAGAGCTTTACTTCTTCTTTTCTATTGTGGATTCCTTTTGTTTCTTTTTCTTCTCTGATTGCTGTAGCTAGGACTTCCAGATCTATGTTGAATAATAGTGGTGAAAGTGGACACCCTTGTCTTGTTCCTGCTCTTAGGCGGAATGCTTTTAGTTTTTCACCATTGAGAATAATGTTTACTGTAGGCTTATCATATGTGGCCTTTACTGTGTTGAGGTAGGTTCCTTCTATGCCCATTTTTTGAAGAGTTTTAATCATAAATAGGTGCTGAATTTTGTCAGAGGCTTTTTCTGCATCTATTGAGATTATCATATGGTTTTTATCTTTCAATTTGTTAATATAGTGTATCACATTGACTTGCATATATTGAAGAATCCTTGCCTTCCTATAATCAAATCAACAACTTGACCATGGTGTTTGAGCTTTTAGATATGTTGCTGAATTCTGTTTGCTAAAATTTTGTTGAGGATTTTTGCATCTATGTTCATCAGTAATATTGGCCTGTAGTTTTCTTTTTTGTTGTGGTCTTTGTCTGGTTTTGGTATCAGGGTGATGGTGGCCTTGTCGAATGAGTTTGGAAGTGTTTCTTTCTCTGTAATTTTTTGAAAGAGTTTTAGAAGGATAGGTGATTAGCTCTTCTCTAAATGTTTGATAGAATTCTCCTGTGAAGCCATCTGGTCCTGGGCTTTTGTTTTTTGGTAGATTTTTGATCACAGGTTCAATTTCAGTGCCTGTAATTGGGTTGTTCACAATTTCTATTTCTTCCTGGTTCAGTCTTGGAAGATTGAACTTTTCTAAGAATCTGTCCATTTCTTCCAGGTTATCTGTTTTATTGCCATATACTAATAGTCTTTATAATCCTTTGTATTTCTGCATTGTCTTTTGTAACCTCTCCTTTTTCATTTCTAATTTTGTTGATTTGATTCTTCTCTCTTTTTTTCTTCATGAGTCTGGCTGAGGCTTATCGATTTTGTTTATTTTCTCAAAGAAACAGCTTTTAGTTTTATTAATCTTTACTGTTGTTTCTTTCATTTCTTTTTCATTTATTTCTGCTTGGATCTTTATGATTCTTTCTACTAATTTTGGAGGTTTTTTGTTGTTATTGTTCTTTTCCAGTTGGTTTAGGTGTAAAGTTAGGTTGTCTGTTTGATATTTTTCTTTTTTCCTGAGGTAGGATTGTATTGCTATAAACTTCCCTCTTAGAACTGCTTTCAGTGCATCCCATAGGTTTTGAGTTATCGTGTTTTCATTTTTATTTGTTTCTAAAAATTTTTTTATTTCCCTTTTGATTTCTTCAGTAACCTGTTGGTTATTTAGTAACGTGTTGTTCCCTATGTGTTTGTGTTTCTTACAGTTTTTTTCTTGTAATTGATACCTAGTCTTGGCGCTGTGGTCAGAGAAGGTGCTTAATATTACTTTAATTATCTTAAATTTACTAAGGTTTGATTTGTGACCCAAGATGTGGGTAGACCTATCCTGGAGAATGTTCTGTGTGCACTTGAGAAGGTGTATTCTTCTGCATTTGGATGGAATGTCCTGAAGATATCAGTGAGATCCATCTCATCTAATGTATCATTTAAGACTTGTGTTTCCTTATTAATTTTCTGTTTTGATAATCTGTCCATTGGTATGAATGGGGTATTAAAGTCTCCTACTATTATTATGTTACTGTCAATTTCTCCTTTTATGTCTGTTAGTATTTGTCTTAAGTACTGAGGTGCTCCTATGTTGGGTGCATAGATATTTATAATTGTTATGTCTTTCTCTTGGATTTATCCTTTGATCATTATGTAGCATCCTTCCTTATCTCTTGTAATCTTCTTTATTTTAAGGTCTATTTTGTCTGATATGAGGATTGCTACTCCAGCTTTCTTTTGCTTCCTTGCAAAATATATTTGCATGAAATATATTTTTGCATCCTCTCATTTTGAATCTATATGTGTCTTTAGGTCTGAAGTGGGTTTCTTGTAGACAGGATATCTATGGGTCTTGTTTTTGTATCCATTCAGCCAGTCTGTGTCTTTTGGTTGGGGCATTTATGCCTTTTACATTTAAAGTAATTATTGATATATATGTTTCTATTGCCATTTTCTTAATTGTTTGAGGTTGATTTTGTAGATCTTTCTTCTTGTATTTCATGACTACATAAGTCCGATTAACACTGTTGTAAAGCTGGTTTGGTGGTACTGAATTCTCTTAACTTTTGCTTGTTCAAAAAGCTTTTTATTTCTCCATCAATTTTGAATGAGATCCTTGCTGGGTACTAAAATCTTGGTTGTAGATTTTTCCCTTTCAATACTTTAAATATACCCTGCCATTCCTTTCTGGCCTGAAGAGTTTCTGCTGAAAGATTAATTGTATGGGGTTAATTGTGTGGGGTTAATTGTATGTTAATTGTATGGGGTTGCCTTGTATGTTACTTGTTGCTTCTCCCTTGCTGCATTTAATATTCTTTCTTTGTGTTTAGTCTTTGTTAGTTTGATTGGTGTGTATCTCGGCAAGTTTCTCCTTGGTTCTCCTGTATGGGACTCTTTGTGCCTCTTGGACTTGATTGACTATTTCCTTTTCCATTTTGGGGAAATTTTCAACTATGATCTCTTCAAAAATTTTCTCATGCCCTTTCTTTTTTTCTACTTCTGAGACCCCTATAATTCAAAGGTTGGTGCATTTGATATTGTCCCAGAAGTCTCTAAAACTATCCTCAGTTCTTTTCATTCTTTTTACTTTATTCTGCTCTTCAGAAGTTATTTTCACCATTTTATCTTCCAGCTCACTGATTCATTCTTCTGCTTCAGGTGTTCTGCTATTGATTTCTTCTAGAGTATTTTTCATTTCAGTAATTGTGTTGTTTATCTCTTTCTGTTTATTCTTTATTTCTTCTAGGTCTTTGTTAATTGATTCTTACATTTTCACCATTTTGTTTTCAAGGTTTTTGATCATCTTTACTATCATTATTCTGAATTCTTTTTCAGGTAGTTTGCCTGTATCCTCTTCATTTATTTGGACTTCTGTGTTTCTAGTTTGTTCCTTCATTTGTGTAGTATTTCTCTGCCTTTTCATTATTTTATTTTAACTTACTGTGCTTGAGGTCTCCTTTTCCCAGGCTTCAAGGTTGAATTCTTTCTTCCTTTTGGTTTCTGCCCTCCTAAGGTTGGTCCAGTCATTTGTGTAAGCTTTGTATAGGGTGAGATTTGTACTGAGTTTTTGTTTATTTGTTTGTTTTTCCTCTTATGGGCAAGGCCAGTGAGGTGGTAATCCTGTCTGCTGATGATTGGGTTTGTATTTTTTTGTATTGTTTTGTTTGTTGTTTAGATGAGGCATCCTGCACAGGATGCTCCTGGTGGTTGGGTGATGCCAGGTCTTGTGTTCAAGTGATTTCCTTTGTGTGAGTTCTCACTATTTGATTCTCCCTAGGGTTAGTTCTGGAGAAGGCAATGGCAACTCACTCCAGTACTCTTGCCTGGAAAATCCCATGGATGGAGGAGCCTGAAGTCCACGGGGTCGCTAAGAGTCAGGCATGACTGAGCGACTTCACTTTCACTTTTCACTTTCATGCATTGAAGAAGGAAATGGCAACCCAGTCCAGTATTTTTGCCTGGAGAATCCCAGGGACGGCGGAGCCTAGTGGGCTGCCATCTATGGGGTCGCACAGAGTTGGACACGACTGAAGCGACTTAGCAGCAGCAGGGTTAGTTCTCTGGTGTCTAGGGTCTTAGAGTCAGTGCTCCCACTCCAAAGGCTCAGGGCTTGATCTCTAGTCAGGAACGAACATTCCACAAGTGGTTTGTTATGGCATTAAGTGAGATTAAAACAAATATCCAAAAACGAGAAACCAAAGATGAACCCCAGACAAATGGCAGTTACAAAATCAGGCAAAGAATATACACGTATACCCACAAGCAAAGTGAAAACAGTCCAACAAAAATAAAGTACAGTAGATTGACCCAGCAAACAAGGTAAATCAAAAATTATATTTACCAGTTAAGAACAAAACTAACTAAAGCACAAACTGGAAAACAAAACTAAAGCAAGGTGTCAAGTGGGGAATAAAGCAATGAAAAAAAACTAACAAATATGTTGAGAGGAAAGGAAAGAAAGAAAAGAAAGAATAGATATGCAGAGTTAAATAGAGGTAGATGAAGACAATTTTTATACATTAAAGATTAACAGCAAGGGGAAAAGAACAGTAGGAAAGGCAAAGGCGCCCTCAGCCTTTGGAGCATTCCAGGGTTCCTTCCTGATTTTATCCTTTGAAACGCATTATAGTTGCGCTAGTCACCTCCTAGTCCTGCTTTCCTGCTTGTCCCCTCAGTCACCTTTAGAAGTCTTTTTGAGCCCTTACACTTTTGTTGACCTCATCCCCTGCTGGGTCTTTAGGGTCCCTACCAGGGTTCAGTCCCCATTGCTACTTGTTCCAACTCTCCCTGGGCTCTAGCCTGCCTTTCCTCATCCCCCCTTCTCTCTCCTCTCCCTTACCACGGTGGGATGCTTATTCCATACTGCCTCCTTCAATTATGGAGAGGATGTGAGTAATATTTAGAATCTCAGCAGCACTGCGAGGGGAGGGGGGAGGGACATGGGTATAGACCAGTTCTCTAAATCCTGAGATGCAAAACTTTTATTAGAGTGGGTAGAAGAAATCCCAATTGTACAGCAGCAACTTTTAAAAATATATATATTTGTTTTTATTTATTTTGACTGTGCCCGTTCATCGATGCTGTGTTGCAGACTTTCTGTAGTTGTGGCAAGGGGTGGGGGCAGCTTGTGGTGCACAGGCTTCTCATTGTGGTGGCTTCTCTTGTTGTAGAGCACAGGCGCTATAGGGCAGGCTCAATAGCTTTGGAGCAGGGGCTTAATTGCCCCAAGAAATACAGAGTCTTCCCAAACCAGGGATTGAACCTGTGTCCGCTACATTGGCAGGGAGATTCTTAACCACTGGATCACCAGGAAAGTCCATGCAGCAGCAATTTAAAAAATCATCCTCCCAACTTGCAGAGCTACAAAGTCTGTT
This sequence comes from Odocoileus virginianus, assembly GCF_023699985.2. Taxonomy (NCBI): domain Eukaryota; kingdom Metazoa; phylum Chordata; class Mammalia; order Artiodactyla; family Cervidae; genus Odocoileus; species Odocoileus virginianus. The sequence goes on along the minus strand of NC_069693.1, from coordinate 14,761,878 downwards.
TTTATAAAATGGTGGTAACAATAGCCATGGTGTTGCAGGGAGATGAAATTGTGAATATGCCAGATAAAGTGTCAATATGCAATACCTGCGGGTGAATCTTGTTCCATGGTTTCCAGGAAACCATGCTCCATGGTTTCCTGGCTGCAAGTTGCTGGGCATGTGCCTGCTCCTCACCTCTCTGGCCACATTTCCCTTGTCCTTTCTCTCACAAAGGTCCTGTCACACTGGCCTGCTTTCTGTTTTCTTGAGACTCCAAGTTCTTTTCTGCCTCTTAGCCTTTGTGTTTGGTGAGTCCTCTGGGCTTTTTGCTGCAGTCTACCTGACTGGCACCTATCCTTCGAGTCTCAGCCTGAATATCTCTACCCTGAAAGGCCTTCTACTAAAAAAAAAAAAAAAAAAAAAAAGGCCTTTTTCTTTTTTATTCCTCTGAGAGGCCTTCTTGAACCCCAGCCTAAAGCAGTCACCCACCTCAGTCTCTCACCCAGCACCTTCTACTTCATAGCTTTTATCTCATGTTTCTGAAAGTGCCATGTGAGCTCTAAAGTGTATGAAGGAGAGGAATAACAATCAATTTCAGAGAGGTGGTATGTGCGTGCTAAGTCGCCTCATTCATGTCCAACTCTTTGCAACCCTGTGGACTGGCTCCTCTGTCCATGGGATTTTCCAGGCAAGAATATTGGAGTGGGTTGCCATTTCCTTCTCCAGGGGATCTTCCCAAGCCAGGGATTGAACCCACATCTGTTAGTCTCTTCACTGGCAGAATGGCAGGCAGGTTCTTTACCATTAGCACCAGAGAGGCGGTATAGCAAGGTAGTCAGGAGCACTACCTCTGGACCCAGACTGCCTGGGCTTTAACCTGAACTCCTTAACCTGAATTCTTCTTTTTTTCTTGAACTTTTCTGTGCCTCAGTTTCCTCATCTGTAAAATGAGGATAATAATATAAATGTTACCTTATAGTTTATTTGTGAGGATTAAATAAGCTCACATATCTTAAGTACTTAGAAAAACATTTGGCACATTGTAAGTACTCTATTGCTGTTAGTTACTACTGCTGTGATTGTGTATTTTGGGTGACTAATGTCATGTATGTTTCCTGTTTGGTGGTGCAGAGTCCATCCAGCTTGCAAAAGACCTGGTCTAAAAATGACCAGCTACGCTAATGCCCAGTAATGCTGATTAACAGATTAAAAAAACAACATGAGTTCCATTGCCTGGGTTAGTCCTGCTAACTTCCAGATGGGTTACCCTTCTAGGCCTCTCTTTCCTCATCTATAAGGAGATGATGATGATAGTGACTATATCACAGGGTTATTGTGAGCATTAAATAAGTTAATACAGTTGTATAAACAGCGCCTATCTCCTGATCAGATGCTCAGTAAATATTGACCGTTACTGTCCTCTCTCTGCCTCTCATTTCTGAGGCCCCAACACCTTGTTTGAGAGTGTTTTACTTTCTAATAATTAGAAACTAATCTCTTAAGAATATGAAACTATCACACTTTGTTAGTCCATACTCTGTAAATGTTTAATCAACCATGATGGGGACTGGCTCATTTGACTTATTTTGCTTAGAGAATTTTTAAATGTTAAGTGTGATTGTTCCAGTTCACTAGTTTCTTTACTCATTGAACCTCTAGACTGTCAATTTACTGAGCAAACGGACAGTGTCGTCTTGTGTTCACTGCTGTGAGCACAGCGCTGACTCTGAAACCAGAGGCTGCCTGAGTGTGTGTCCCAGCCTTGCTGCTCCAGATGTGGGACCTTCCTCCTCTGTAAAGCAGGGCTGATGACAGCGCCTTCTTCCCTGGGTTGTTGTGGGCTCTCGAGTCTTTCACATAAGACACTTAGAGACTTACTCTTTTCATTGAGGCCTTCTCCCCTTCCTCTGTCCTCTCAATTTCCTTCCCTGCTTAGTTTTTCTCTAATGCTCCCATCATCACCTGATATCTATTTTACATATCTGTTCTGTTCGTTTCCTATGTCTACCATCCCATCACCACTAGAATGTGAGCTGCAGGAGGACAGAGATTTGTCTACATTCCTCACTGTGCTATGCCCTATCACAGTATATGTGAAAGCATTACTGAAGTGGATAAGCATTAGCTGCTGGTAGATGACCCTAGAAGCTCAATGGACATGTTGAAAGTAACGGACTGAATGGGTGACTGAGGGATGTGGGACCTACTGGGGCAGGTGCTTCTGATTTGGGCCTTTTCCCTGCAGGTATCACTCGAGAAGGTGCTTGGCATCACAGCCCAGAACAGCAGTGGCCTAACCTGTGACCCCAGCACAGGCCACGTGGCCTACCTGGCAGGGTGAGTGAGTGAGTCGGTGGCCTCGGCCTCTAATCCCTGATCCTGAATTCAGAGCTTCAAGTCTTCGATGAACCTCTCGGGGCCTTGGCTGTTCCCTCTGTAGACTGCAGATAATGCTGCCTGCCTCTGAAGGCTGTAGGAAGGATTCCATGGGCCCCTCTATGTCTAGAACGGTACCACCACCTGTGTGTGCTAAGAAAGCCTTATTGTGACTGCAGGCAAGAGGTGGTAGGGATTCTGGGAAAGACAGGAGGTTAAGATCAAAGCCATGGTTGGTGTCAGGCAGTCTGCGTTAGTGTCCTAGCTCCACCACACGTGCCCCTGTCCTAGCCTCTGCTTTGGTAAAACAGAACTAGTGATACCCTCCTCCTAGTAGTTAAGGGAGAACTGAAGGTCATCTGCAACCATTTATCCCACAAATACTGGTCTAACCTGCACTGTTCTAGGCACCGAAGGGACCCCTCACCCCCCTAGGGCAGGGCAAGGCCATAGTAATTCCTGACGAACAGCATCTATTACTGAGTCTTTGGGAAGAAGCCAGAATACAGGACAAGGGGGGCTCTTGAATCTGACGGGTATGGATTCACATCCCTACTCATTCCCTGATTTGCTGGGGAGCCCTGGGCAAAGAACTGCTCTCTCTGGGCTTCACTTTCATCGTCTATGAAAAGCAGCTAAGACTGCTGACCTCACCTGGCGGTTGTGAGGATTTAAAGATGTTGTCACAGTAAGTCTTTCGTGGCTTCCCTGGTGGCTCACTGATAAAGAACCTGCTTGCCAATGCAGGAGACGCAGATTCAATACCTGGGTGGGAAAGATCCCTTGGATAAGGAAATGGTAACCCACCCCAATATTCTTGCCTGGAAAATCCCATGGGCTGAGGAGCCTGGTGGGCTACAGTCCATGGGGTTGCAAAGAGTCGGACTCGACTTAGTAACTGAACAATAGTAAATCTTTCTTAGACCAGAGCCTGACAGTATAGTTACTACAGAGTGAGTGTTGACTTCTTTTTAAGAGTTTGTTGTTATTAGTAATAATGTTAAGTGCCGTAGAATTCTCAGCATAGATAATGGGGGAGGAGGGGACTAAAGAGAGAAGCATCTGAACAGAAAGAGCCTTGTCTATCAGTTCAGTTCAGTTGCTTAGCCGTGTCCGACTCTTTGCGACCCCATGGACTGCAGCACACCAGGCTTCCCTGTCCATCACCAACTCCTAGAGATTACTCAAACTCATGTCCATTGAGTTGGTGATGCCATCCAACCATCTCATCCTCTGTTGTCCCCTTCTCCTCTCACCTTCAGTCTTTCCCAGCATCAGGGTCTTTTCGAATGAGTCAGCTCTTTGCATCAGGTGGCCAAAGTATTGGAGTTTCAGCTTCAGCATCAGTCCTTCCAATGAACATTCAGGACTGATTTCCTTTAGAATGGAGTGGTTGGATCTCCTTGCAGTCCAAGGGACTCTCAAGAGTCTTCTTCAACACAACAGATCAAAAGCATCCATTCTTCAGTCCTCATCTTTCTTTATAGTCCAACTCTCACATAGCCTTGTCTGTATGTGGGCTTTTATGTTGGGAGTGCAGTCATCCCTGGACCCCAATACTCCCCTCAGTTTGGGCACATTTTCCTCTTTCTCCCCAGCTGTGTGGTGGTGATTTTGAACCCCAAGGAGAACAAGCAGCAGCACATTCTTAATACTGCCAGGTAAGCTGGGGCCTGGGCAAGGGGTAAGGGTGGGATCAAGGTCCTGACACACCCCTCCTTCCCCACACTGCCTGGAGGTGCTTGTAGGTGACTCATTCATTCACTCACTCGGTTCATTGACTCTCAGTTCAGGTTCAGGTCTGCTCTGTGCTAGGCACTGTTCCAGGTGTTGGGAACACAGCCATGAACAAAGGAGATAAGCTGCTCTCCATAGAGCTGACAGCTTGTGGGGGAGACAGACTAAACGAGCTGACAAGTTACTAGCCAACCATCAGACCTTGACTGTGGCTATGGAGGAAATCATGAGGATGTGTTCGGGCAGATTGGAAGGCAGAGGACCCTTATCAGAGTCTTATCAAAGCCCTCCTAGGGCTGAGACCAGGAGAAAGTGAGGGGGTACCTCATGTGAAGGTGTGGGGAGAGCATTGTACGCAGGGGGGACGGCAAGAGCAAAGTCATTTTCGAATCTCAGGTTGAATAGTTAAGAATCTCATGTTGTTTGAGGAGCAGTCAGGGCTTCATGGGTGAGCTGGAGCCCCGGAAGTCAGATCACCTTGGGGAGTGGTTGACTATCATGCCGATTGCAGAGAGGAGCCACTAGAGGGCGTTTGTGGGCTGAGGCTATGCTTAGCCACCCAGCCCTCTAGCATGCTATTTCCCTTCCCCGCTTTCCTTTTTCCCACAGAATGTACTCCTTTTTGATACACTTTGTAATTTCCTCAGTGATGATATTTACTGTCTCTCTCTACAAGATGAACTGTCTTGGGGCAGGGACTTTCTCTTAGTTAATTTCTGTGTCCGTATACCCTAGGTCAGTGTCTAGGATATTGACAGCACTTGTTTCCTGAATGAATGAATGTAATTTGGGTTTTAGAAAGATCCCTTCAGCTGTCACTTTACTGGGAAAGACTCTTGGCCCTGAGAAGGCCCAAATTGGTACCTGGGGTCCCATTGATCACTGTGTCATCCTTGGGCTTTGGTCCCCACTGAATTGTGACCTTAGGGAGGCACTCCACTTCAACTCTTTTTTTCTTTGGCTTGTGGGATCTCAGTTCCCTGACCAGGAATCGAACCTGAGACCTCGGCAGTGAGAGCTCAGATTCCTAACCACTGGACAACCAGTCCTTCCCCTCATTGCAACTTTTTATTCTACAAATACTGCACAGATAGCTCAAGCTTAGCTCCTTTGGCCCAGCTCTCCAGGTGGACAGAGAAGATATGGGTTTTCTTCTTCCTGTATAATCCCTAAGGCAGGGTCTCTGAGATATGGTTTGGCAGATACAGCTTCTCTCTTAGAAGGGGCTTCTTGGACCCTTAGCTCTGACTGTGGGTTCTGTCACTGGTGATGAGTGCAGAGGTGGGTCCCCATCCAAGGGTGTTTATTCACTATGTGATCTCAAATGAAATACTTCTTGTATGTATGTCTTAAATATCGGACTTACTCGACAACCTTCAAAGTTTTCTACACAAAAATCCAGATGCCCTCTCATTTTGGAAAAGTGAGAGGTTCACATCTCTGGGGCCCACATTCTCCATGGCAGGAATGGGCTGGAGCTTGGTGGCATTTGTCAGAGTCTCCCTTGGCCAATTCTTCTCATCCTCCCAGTTGCCTCCCCGATGCCCACAGGTGGTAGAGTAGGTCATCTTGATCTGAAGCAGATAGCCGAAAAGAGTCCACTCTAAGTCACTAGTGGATCTGTCTTAGGAGGCAGTGTGGGCAGAATGGAGGTTTTCATCCTGGCTGCATTTCAGAGTCACCTGATCCTAGGCCTCACCCTCAATGAAGGCTGAATCAGGTAGTCTTGAATAAGGCGTAAGCACTGGCAATTTTTAGACTGTTTACATTGAAATAATTTCAGACTACAAGAATAGTACAAAGAGCATCTGTATACCTTTCACCCATATTTCCCAGATGCTAACATTTTACCAACGTTTGCTTTATCATTCTCTGTCTCTGGGAATTTTTTGCTGGTCAAGTGGTTAGGACTCCATGCTTTCACTGCCAAGGACCCACGTTCAATCCCTGAGTGGGGAACTACAATCCCATGAGCTGTGCAGTATCCACTCCATCAGGGCTTGAGGTTTGGGGGAGGAAGGGGCCTTTGCTTTTATAAAACCTCATTTCTCTGTGCACTGCCCCTGCTTCTCCTGGCTGCAGGACGGGCTGGGAACGCACTGGGTGCTGTGCTGGGCCAGCTCACAGCACTGGCTCCAGGGAACTGTGTTCGCTCACCTCTCCTGGCCTCTTGGGAGTGAGGGATGCACCAAGTGCTGTGAGCACAGCCAGGCTGGGGTCTGGCTGCCCACCCTCAGTGCCAGTGATCAACCCCTTTCCTTGTCCCCAGGAAGTCTCTGAGTGCTCTGGCCTTCTCCCCTGATGGAAAGTACATAGTGACAGGGGAGGTGAGTGGTGATCATGGTGGAGTGGGTGGGAAGGGGTCTTGGGGCCATTCCTCTGGCCCCAGCAGACCTGAGGAATCCCTGGAATAGCTCCTTCCTGGACCAGGAAAGCCCCATGGCAGATGCGGCAAGGGGCAGGGGGGATGGCTTTCAGGCACACCCTGGGGCAGTACCAGCTTCAGCCCTGACAGCCCCTCCAGCTTCACCTGGTGCAGAACCCAGCAGCAGTAAATGGCACCATCTTCCCCAGAATGGGCACAGGCCTGCTGTACGTATCTGGGACGTGGAAGAGAAGAGTCAGGTGGCGGAAATGCTGGGCCACAAGTATGGCGTGGCCTGCGTGGCCTTCTCGCCCAACATGAAGCACATTGTGTCCATGGGCTACCAGCACGACATGGTGCTCAACGTCTGGGACTGGAAGGTAAGAGCTGGTGGGTGGGTGGCAGATAGCCAGCCGCCAGAACACCCTGAGTCTCAGGCATGGGGGGAACTAAATGAGATAACTTGGTAAAGCGTTTATCCAACACACTTTTTGTTTGTTTAATAATTTTTATTTTTGGCTGGGTCTTTGTTGTGCAGGCATTTCCCTAGTTGCAGCACTTGTGCTTCTCATTGTGGTGGTTTCTCTTGTTGCAGAGCACGGGGTTCTAGGGTGTGCAGGCTTCAGAAGTTATGGCTCACGACTCTAGAGCACAGGCTCAGTAGTTTTGGTGCATGGGCTTAGTTGCTCTGCGGCATGTGGGATCTTCCCGGACCAGGGATTGAACCCGTGTCTCCTGCATTGGCAGACGGATTCTTTGCCACTGAGCCACCAGAGAAGCCCTATCCAGCAAATATTTCTTGAGTACCTACTGCATGCCAGTCCCTATTTTAGGCACTTGTTGTAGGGCATGTGACAAGCTCTCAACTAGTGGAACGTATCATTCGTTTTATACTGACCAGCTGTGACCTTGAGCAAGTGACCTAACCTTTCTGTGAGTCTGTTTCCTCATGTGTAAAATAGATGTTATAGTATCTACTTTGTTGAGTTGGGAGAACTCAGGGCTATGCGTTGGAAGGCTGGGCTTGGGAACAGCTTGGGGAGGACTTAAAGTTGGCAGAAGTGGGTGTCAGTCCTGGCTCTGTTCATCACCTGCTCTGTGACCTTGAGCATGTGACAGTCCTGCCTGAGCATGACAGGGTAGGGGGAGAAGCACCTCCCTCATAGGACTTTTGAGGGGCTCCCTGAGCTGTCCTGTGAAGGGCTCAGCGGGGCCCAGAGTGAGAGCCCAATCTCCAGCAACGTGGGTTGCATTGTCCTTCGCTTCTAGCTGTGGCCATCTTCAACACCATATGTGGGCTGCAGGGCTTGGACTCCTGAGGAGAGTTTTGGAACTTCCTCTCATGTGGAAGCCCTTCCAGGCCTCAATCTCATCTGTGTTGGGAATGATAAGAGGGCCACATGTAGGTTTCCCCAAAAAGAAGGGCCTGAGGAAGACAACCTTGGAGCAGGCGAGGGCAGGGAGACACAGGGCTGAGAGAAGAGGCTCAAAGAGTCTGGTGAGGTGGGTGCTGGGGTGACCTTCTCTTCACTGATTCTTCCAGAAAGACATCCTGGTGGCCTCCAACAAGGTATCATGCCGGGTCATTGCCCTCTCCTTCTCAGAGGACAGCAGCTATTTTGTCACTGTCGGGAACCGGCATGTGAGGTTCTGGTTCTTGGAAGTGTCCACTGAAGCAAAGGTGCGTTTTCATCCCCACTCCCTCAGCAAGGCCTAGGGGAGAACCATCAGGGGTAGTAGGGACTCCTGGTTCTACCATGATTCGGGGGCAGTGGCTGTCTAGCCTCTCAGTGGGGTGGCCTTCTGTCTCCGGGACTGCTCTCCAGATGCTGACTGACTGACAGACCTGCCGGGAAACCTCTTCTCCCCTGCTGGGCCCTAGGGCCACCCCTCATTCTGGGCCTGTGGCCTCCAGCCACTCTGTCTGGAAGCGTGCGTGTTCTGTTCTGCCTTCTCCACTTGGAGGTGTTTCTGAGAGTTCTCCATTTAGCTGTGTCCTGTCCACTGGCCAGGAGAGCCTGTCGTGACCTGGCTGGGGACTGGGCCGTCTGTTCAGGGTCTCACTGTGCCCCACTCTCCCTCCAGGTCACAGGCACGGTGCCCCTGGTGGGGCGCTCAGGCATCCTGGGTGAGCTGCATGACAACGTCTTCTGTGGTGTGGCTTGTGGCCAGGGCCGGATGGCAGGCAGTACCTTCTGTGTGTCCTGCTCGGGCCTCCTCTGCCAGTTCAACGAGAAGAGGGTGCTGGAAAAGTGGATCAACCTGAAGGTACCCCAGCCCCTCTCTCCGCTGTCAGTGTGGGAAACACTCTTCCCGTGACATGTGTCTCCAGAGACACACAGCACTGCCCTTGCGTCATAGCTGGTCACACCAGCTCAGGCTCTGATTTCTGGTTCTGCTTATTTGATTCTGGGAGAGGCTGTCTGTAAAATGGGACTACTACTGTCTGCCTCACCAAGTTGATAGGGGTGTCCTGTGGGATGGTACATGTAAGGCACTTAGCACATTGCCTGGCCTCTGTAACGGGTCAGGGTTATAATTGCTTCCCCATCACTGTGATCCAGTTCACATTTGTTTTCTTTACTGGGCATTCTTAGCTGGTGGGAGGACCGCCATTTTTTCCTTGTTTAATTTAAGGTGTCATGGGCTTAATAATTTTTATATTATTTTTACAATCAAAGACTATATAAAATACATAAAAATTTAGAATGCATGTATATGTATGGCTGAGCCCTCCACTGTTCACTTGAAACTATCACAACATTGTTAATCGGTTATACCCCAATAGAAAATAAAAAGTTTAAAAAATATATATAAAATTTTAAACTAAAAAATGATGTATCAGTGAATTGCAGAACCGCTTTTCTTCAGGATCTGAGGGTTTGAGTCCAAGTTGTCTTTCCATCCTGGGATTGGGTGCCTGTTTGGCTGTTAGCAGACGCATCAGAGTTTTCCTGCTTATCCTATTCCTGCTGTTGCAATTCTCCTCCAGACCTCCAGCTTCAGGGTTAACGGCCTGGCAAGAGGCATGTAGAGAATTCTGAGCCTTTTCTGTCTTCCTAGTTGGTTAAATATCGTTTAAAAAAATTTTTTTTTGTTTTGATTTTTAATTTTTACCATGTTGTGTTGTTTCTGCCATACAGCATCACGAATCAGCCATAATTATAATACATCTGCTCCCTCTTGAGCCTCCCTCCCATCCCCCATCCCACCCCTCTAAGTCATCACAGAGCACCAGACTGGGCTCCCTGTGGTATATAGCAGCTTCTTTCTAGCATCCACTTTACACCAGATAGTGCATATATGTTGATGCTACTTTCTCCATTCGTCCCTCCCTCCCCCACTTTTGTGTCCACAAGTCTATTCTCTATATCTCCAGTCCTGCCCTCCAAATAGTTTCATCAATACCATTTTTCTAGATTCCATATATATGCGTTAATATACTGTATTTATTTTTCTCTTTCTGGCTTACTTAACTCTGTATAACAGGCTCTAGGTTCCTCCACCTCTCTTGAACTGACTCAAATGTGTTCTTTTTTATGGCTGAGTAATAGTCCATTGTATGTATGTACCACATCTTTATCCATTCATCTGTCGATGGACAGCTAGGTTACTTCCATGTCCTGGTTATTGTAAACAGTGCTGCACTGAACATTATTTTTCTCATTTGAATCCTCCTGCTAGAACTACTGAAGCTTTTAAGCAAGTCAGATGTTTCAATAGATAGATGCTTAGTCCCTGAGTAGTGGTCTTAGCGACTTCTTAGAGACTCAGAAACTGAGTCTGTAGATTTGGCATAACTACTCTAAGCTATATCTAGAAGTTTGGCATGTCCTACCCCTTTATGTGCATGCCCTGGTTGAATGGATAGTCCTTTCTAAAAGTAACTTTTTTCTGTTCTGCTTTGAAGTATATACTCTCTATGAAGTTATTTTTAAGCAATGTGGAATCAAATTTAAGCTTAAAATTCAACACTTCCAGTGCAGGCGACCTCGGAGGTCACAATCAGCTAAGGAGATGTTTTCCATGCACAGCTGAGTTCCTCTATAGCAATGACAACTCTGCCCCAGTTTATGCCTTTGTGTGCCTTTCTGCCACCTTTTCTTCTACAGTGACTGTACATTGTATCTTGATTTCAAAAATCTTAAAATCTGCAAAAAATGGGTTTCTTTTTTTTTTAAATATTTTTTATTTTGTGTTGGGGTTTAGCTGATTAACAATGTCACGATAGTTTCAGGTGGACAGCAAAGGAATTCAGCCATGCATATTCATGTATCCATTGTCCCCCAAATTTCCCACCCATTCAGGCTGCCGCACAACATCGAGCAGAGTTCCCTGTGCTGCACAGTAGGTCCTTGATGGTTATGCATTTTAAATATAGCGGTGTGAACCTGTCCATCCCAAATTCCCTCTCTCTTCCTGTAACCTGCCTCCCAGCAACCATAAGTTTGTTTTCTAAGTCTACGAGTCTCTTTCTGTTGTGTAAGTAAGTTCAAAAAATGGGCTTCTTAAATCCGAAAACTGTAAAGCTTTACTGGAGGCCCAAGGCTGACCCGATCTGGGCCACATGAAGCAGCAGGTCCACTTGGGTCCCCTTTGCCCCCACAGGTCTCCCTGTCTTCCTGCCTCTGTGTCAGCCAGGAGCTCATCTTCTGTGGCTGCACTGATGGGATAGTCCGCATCTTCCAAGCCCACAGCCTGCAATACCTCACCAACCTGCCCAAGCCGCACTACCTGGGGGTGGATGTGGCCCAGGGCCTGGAGCCCAGGTACTGCCCGGCACGGGGAGGGAGAGGGGCCCACCTAGAGTCTGTCTGCCGGTATCCACCCATGCTTCCTGATCCGTCTGCTTACTGGCCGCCCTGGGCTGGAAGCAGGATACAGACCCTAAGGAGGCAGCAGAATCTCGTGATGTCTGTAGTCTAATGCGTACATGCTCAGTCACTCAGCTGTGTCCAGCTCTTTGCGACCCTATGGACTGTAGCCCACCAGGCTCTTCTGTCCATGGCATTCTCCAAGCAAGAACACTGGAGTGGGTTGCCATGCCCTCCTCCAAGGGATCTTCCCCACCCAGGGACTGAACCCAAGTCTCTTATGTCTCCTGCACTGGCAAGCGAGTTCTTTACCACTAGCACCACCTGGGAAGCCCCAAGGTGCTGGATGATGGATGAGTACATAAACATTTGAAAAATAAAAAAGATCATTTCAGATAGTCGTAAATGCTTTGCTGAAATAAAGCAGGGACTCCAGGAGAGGATCTTGGGATGGGGCTGTGTTGATTGGGTGGCTGGGGGAGGCCTCTGCAGTGAGATGAGGCCAGCTGTGAGGAGAGCTGGGTCCTGACAGCGAATGCAAAGGCCTTAAGGGGACAGCGCACTTGGCTCAGTGTGTTATGGGGACAGCAGGAGCCCCGGTGTGCCGGGTGGGAGAAGGATAACAAGTGATGGCATTGATGGGAGCTGCTGAGAGGGGCTTGGAGCCTATCCTCACTGCTACAGGGATTTTTGATCATGTGTTGAGGCCAAGAGAGAAGGCCATGATCCTGTGCTCAGAGAGGATGGATCTTGTGCCGAGTAAATGAGGGGAGAGAAATGTTGACAGAAGTTGAAAACTCACACACTCTCAGGGGCCAGGCGGAAGCTTCCAGTTTACAGCCTGTGTATTAGAAGCAAAGCAAAGGAAGAAGATGGAGGAGTGGGAGAGCTGGGTTACCACAGAGATCATCAGGGGTGGCACTGCCAGGCAGGGGGCTGCTCGGGTGTCGCCAGAGGCAGCTGTCGCTACTCACGGTGGCATTGGTGGCAACTGATGACTCACGTGGCCCTGTCAGCTTCCTCTTCCACAGGAAGGCAGAGGCCACCTACCCGGATACAGTGGCGCTGACCTTTGACCCCACGCACCAGTGGCTGTCCTGCGTGTACAAGGACCACAGCATCTACATCTGGAATGTCAGAGACATCAACCAAGTAGGCAAGGTGTGGTCGGAGCTCTTCCACAGCTCCTACGTCTGGAACGTGGAGGTGAGCCCCTCTCTCCCTCCCCCCACCCCTGCTCAGCCCCAGCCTGGGGGGCTCAGCTGAGAAAGCTTCTGCAGAGTTTGGGAAGCCTGTTCAGCCATTCCTGCCAGAGATACTCCTGGACCCCAGTATGTGCCAGGTGCTGTTCTGGGTGCCGGGGACACGTCTGAACAGGAAGCTGACAGGAGTCCTCATCTGGAGCTTACATCCGGGTGGTAGAGTACACCTATAAACAAATCAGTCAAGAACATGCCGAGTACAATACCCTTCTGAAGAAAGACAAAGCCACCCAGCAGGGAAGGGGATCAAAGGTGCTATTTTAGAAAGGAGAGTGGTCAGGGAAAGCCTCTCAGACGGTGTGACCTTCTTCTAGTGGGGGACCTGCAGGAAGAGAGGGGTGAGGCTAGCCACCACTGGGGGTATGGCAGGCGCAAAGGCCCCACAGCAGGAGCGTGTGTACCTCAGGGAGCTTTCTGTCAAGGGCATTTGTGTACTTTATTGCTTTTTTTTGTATTATTTTATTTTTGGCTGTGCTGGACCTTTGTTGCTGCGAGGACTTTTCCCTAGCTACAAAGAACAGGGGCTACTCTAGTTGCGGTCCGCCTACTTCTCTTGTTGAGGAGCATGGGCTCTAGGGCTTCAGTACTTGCAGTTTGCAGGCTGTAGAGTCCAGGCTCAACAGTTGTGGTGCATGGGCTTAATTGCTCCACAGTATGGGGGATCTTCCCAGACCAGGGATTGAACCTGAGTCTCCTGCATGGGCAGGCAGGTTCTTTACCACTGAGCCACCAGGGAAGCTTGCTTTTTTTGTTTTTTAAGTATTAAAGAAGTCTTTATTTTCTGAGAATGAATCTGTGGGACTTTTTCTCTGAAGGTATTCTAAGTACTTCTTGCAGATAAAGCAACTCTTGGAGAAAGAATTGTATCCAATTTTTTTTTTTCTTTCTGAAAATGTTTGTCCTAGATAAATGATGTTTTCAGTGGCCCAATTCAAGACTGTGAGAAATAACTTCATCCTTTTGAATAGACATTATCCAGCTCTTTGCTTGAATGTATCTGCCTTCATGGATCTGACATTTCTGTTGCTTGTACTTTTCTCACTTAAGAATATTTTTTAAAAATAGTTTTCAAAATTTATGTATAAAAACATTCTTCTTGGGAAAAAACATGAAATATTACAGATAAAGCTAAAGTCTGTTTTGATCTTTTAATAACTTTTTACTCAAAGTCTATTTTATCTAACATTACTATAGACATGCAAAACTCCCTTTTAGTTACTATTTGTATGGAGTATCTTTTTCTCTACCTTCACTTTCAACTTGTATGTATCTTTGAATATGTCATGTCATGAACATGTATGTATCTTTCTTAAGTCTTTGATGTTTCTTAATTCTTTTATCACTACCTTCTTTTGTGTTTAATTGATGTTTTTATATTGTTCCATTTTGATTTGCTTCTCATTTCTTCTTTTGTATATTTTAAAGTTACCTTCTTCCTAGACAATTATAAGTAACATCTTATATTTTTAACAAACTAGTTTGAAATAATAGCGATTTAGGTTCAATAGTTTACAAACACTCTGCTCTTTATGTAGTTCTGTCCCTCCTCCTCTATGTTGTTATTGTCACAAATTATTCAATATCTTCATCATTGTATTTTCATCAACACTGATTTTATTTTGTTATTTATTTGTGTATTTTTGGTTGCACTGCATCTTCATTGCTCCCTGCAGGCTTTCTCTAGTTGTGGCGTGAGGGCTTCGCTTGTTGCAGAGCCTGAGCTCTAGGCCCTCAGGCCTAGAGCACAGGCTCAGTAGCTGTGGCACATGGGCTTAGTTGCCACGAGGCATGTGGAACCTTCCCAGACCAGGCATCAAACCTGTATCCCCCGCATTGCCTGGCAGATTCTTAACCACTGGACCACCAGGGTAGCCCTGCAACTTACTATTTTTCACAAAAATCCAATAGTAGGTCATAGTGTTGTTATCAAAGTGGTTATACTGAATTGCCCTTTGCCTTGTTCTCTGGGGACTATAGGTGTATCCTGAGTTTGAAGATCAGAGAGCTTGTCTACCATCAGGATCTTTTCTGACTTGTTCCTCAGACAATACCATCCGCTTCTGGAACATGGACAGCAACCCTGACTCTCACTGGCAGAAGAACATCTTCAGTAATGTGAGTAGCTTCGTTGTGATCTGTCTGTTAGGAGGAACAAAGGCCTACTTGAAGCTAAATATGGGGGCAGGAAAGAGTTTTATGGAACCTGGGTGTTTGACTTCACTAGGGGCAGGAACCAGGAACCAAGGCATGTCAATTTCTGTCTCCTCTCTCAGTTTTCTTTCTCTCCCTCTCTAAGTGGCATGGTCTTTCCTCTTTGCTTTCCTTTGAGTCAGCTCCTACTCTCTTAAGTATATGTAAACACAACTACTCCAGGCAATCCAATATACTCAACAAAGAAGAAATTGTTCCCCAAGTCTTGGGTTAGAACCCCCCTGGGGAGCATGTGATGGGCTGAACCAGGCAGAAGCATCCCCTGTCTAGCAATGACTGGGGCCGGAGATGGGGTGCTGGCATGATGAGAGGCTGGGGAGAAAACACTTTGCTGGAGAAATGTTGGGTTTTGCTAGGTCAGTGAGAGAGCTTCTCTGGGGAGCTAAGGCCTAAATCATGTATTCATTGATTCTGCAGATACTACCAAGGTCAGTGCTAGGTGCTGTGTTGCATGCTGGGGACACATCAGTGACTAAGACACATTCTTCTCCTCTCAAAGCACCTCTAGTCTAGTGGAGGAGGCAGACAATGAGCCGGTAACTACACACACTATGATATAATCCCAAACATATAAAGTACCATGAAAGAAAGTTGTGAGGTACGAGTAGGATACATGAATAGTCATCTGACTCTATCTGTGGCACTCGGGGCAGCCTCTAGAGGAAGAGATAACTGAGATGGGAGGATTGGGCAGCATAAAGAGGGGAAGGGAGAGTGTTCTACACCAAGGGACAAAGGCCTTGAGATAGGAAAGAGCTTGGTGAGTTGGAAAATCCAAAAGAGGTCAGTGTTACCAGAACACAAAAGGCCCTTAATGCAGAATGTGTATCCAAGTGCACCACTACCCTCACTAGCACCTCTTCTCCCCCAACCATCTCTTCTGCACCTGTGATATATGTGTTGTATTTGGTTATACATAATAGAAAAATCCAAACACGATGGAAAAGGTTTGATTTTCTGGCTCATAAAAATAGCCTAGCGATAACAAGTCCAGGCTGTTTTGGCAGCTTTAGGAAGTACTTAGAGACTTAAGAACCACCCATTTTGAAGGAGTGGCCCTTGTCCTCATGACCCAATATGGCTACTGGAGCACCAGTCATCACATCCAAGTTCCAGGCAGCTGGACAGTGGGAAGGAAGAAGAGTTTTCACTTGCTTTACATCTCATTGACCAGAATTTATTCACACAACTTCATCTAGATGCAAAGGAGTGTGGGAGACATAGTAATTATTCTGAGTAATAAAGTTTCCAAGTCAGAATCAGAGTTCTGTTCCTCATCAAGATTGGGAGACTGGCTGTAAGGAGACACAATGGCAGCAGTGCTTCAGAGGTTCTCATAGCACTGACCTCAGCCCTTTGCTCTCTGCAGACCCTGCTGAAGGTCGTGTATGTGGAGAACGACATCCAGCACCTGCAGGATATGTCACACTTCCCAGACCGGGGGAGCGAGAATGCGATGTCCGTGGACGTGAAAGCTGGGGTTCGAGTCATGCAGGTCAGTCCTGATGGCCAACACTTGGCTTCAGGCGACCGAAGTGGAAATCTGAGGCAAGTGGGCCCTGGTGGTGTCTAGTGCACACCTCCCAGCTTGGGCTCGGGTGCTCAGGGCAGTGGGGAGGAGCCCTGGCCTTGGCACCTCCAGCTGCCTGTTGGCAATGAGGGAGTGTGGGTAGCAGTCTGGTAGCCAGCCCGCCCTGGGAACATAAGTTGAGAAGGGGCTTCCAGAAGGGCTGGCTCCCAGTATATCAGAGTAGGCACCTAGGGACTGGGCCATGTGAACTTTGCCTCCCAAGTGGACAGGCACACTTGCATGACTCCAGGGCAGGGTGACACCTTCTTGGCCCCGTGGTACCACTGCTGAACCCTCAGAGAAGATGCCAGCTGGACCTGGGAGTGCTAGGAGAGGGGTCAGAGGGTGGGACATCTGAGGGCTCAGGCTGTTTACCACCCTGCAGAGGTTTTTCAAGATGTGACAGGCCCAATAGGTGCTGACAGAATATGAGCCCTGTCTTAGGAATCAGGTGTAATGTGAAAGGGTACAGCAGTGACCACCTAGGTGCTGGGTCTCTGGTGGGATGGGAGGGACCAGGGGTGCTGGAGACCATGTGCCGCGTGAAGGGGCAGCTGCCACACAGCACCAGTAGCACAGCCTCCATGTTGTCACATATTCCTGTCATCCAAGAAGAACAGACAAGAACTTTTTGTGCAGATTTTTTTCTGTGAAATTTTATGGTCTTTAAATGTTGGCAGCTGTTTTGATGTCAGTCACTGATGAGGCAAACCAAGCAGGTCAGGGGGCTGCTCCAGTTGACAGCATCCTGGTGTGAATGGCGGAAAACAGTAAGGAGAGCTAACAGGGGCATCATGGTCTTCTCCCAGGCCGGCCACTGGCCTGAGCACTGTGGGTATCGACTGATTTAATCCTCTCAGCGACCCGCTGGTGTCAGTGCTGTTATTCTCACCACTTTCAGATGGATTCGCTGAGGAAAGAGGGGCTGAGTGGCCAGGTTAAGATCACACGGGTGGAGAATGGAGGAGCTGGGATGACCATTTCTTATTTCAGTCCTGGATGACCTGTTGTCTGATTTCATTTGGCAAGAATATGAGGAAAGTCTGGATTTGAGACCCTTTAAGAATGAGAGGGAGTTCCCTGGCAGTCCAGTGGTTAGGACCAGGCTTTCACTGCCAAGGGCCTGTGTTCAAACCCTGGTCAGGGAACTAAGATCCTGCAAGCCCTGGGGTGTGGCAAAAAAAATTAGAATCAAATGGTCCCACCTGGGGGACTTCTCTGGTGGGCCAGTGGCTAAGACTCTGCTCTTCCAATGCAGGGGGCTTGGGTTTAGTCCCTAGTCAGAGAACTAGATCCCACCTCTACAGCTAAGAGTTTGTGTGCCACAAGTAAGACCAGGCACGCCCAAATAAATAAATATATATATTTTAAATGTTCCCACCTGGGACTTCCATGGCAGTCCAGTGGTTTAGACTCCGTGCTCTCACTGCCAAAGGCCCAGGTTTGATCCCTGGTCAGGTAACTAAGATTCCACAAGCTACACAATGTGGCCAAAAACCAAAAGCTGTAAAACAAACAACAAAAATGTTCCCACCCATAGGGCCTATCTTTGAGTATGACCTCTGACCCCTGCCCTACCCCCAGTGATCACCTCTGATAACAGCCCTCCCCTAACCCTTGTTCCCCCAGGGACCATTGTAGATGTTAACCCATGGAACCACAAGGGGCCGGTGCCTGCTTAGGTGCTCCCAGGCTTGGGAGCTTTCTGGGTGCCGAGAAAGGTCAGGCACCTCTAGACTAGTTGGCCAGGGTAGGGTATTCTCTATGTCCCCCACCCAGCTGCTCTGGCCTTTTCTAGTGGGAGCAGAGTACCTGGGGCTGAGGGCTGGGGGCGGTGGACAGGGTACAGCAGGCAGTGTGTGTCTCCCAGGATCCACGAGCTGCACTTCATGGACGAGCTGGTCAAGGTGGAGGCCCACGATGCTGAGGTGCTGTGCCTGGAGTACTCCAAGCCGGAGACAGGTGAGCCTGTGGTGGGGGCACGGCCTGCCTGGCAGAGCCACCGGGATGAGTAGTTCGTGTCTGGTGGGACTGTGAATGACAGCTAGGGCTCCTGCACTTAATAAGAATTGCTGTTGCCAAGCCCCGGGACCAGGGTGGCTAGGACTCCTGAAAGCAAGACCCAGCAGGCAGGACTTGACCTGCTTACCCTGGTCCCCAGCACCCCAAGCTGCTCAGGCTAAAGAGGTGAAGGTTAATGAGTAAATGTATGGATGAGCTCCTTTTCTGCTGGAAAAGATAGATCAGTAGTGAAACATATTCTTTGAGAAACTTCGATGCTTACAGTAAATTTATGAGAATATTATCATGAACACCTGTAGATTCTTCACAGCTCCCCAAGTCTTTTCTTTAAATCCTGTCTGACCCTTTGACTATATATAGGATGTTATCTGCTTCCCCTCTCTCCTTTTCTCTGGATTTGTGCGTGTATGTGTAATAATACATTATGTGTAATAATTCATAATAAAATAATACCATGTATGTAATTTTTTTCTTTTTTTAAAAAAAATAATTGTATTTGTTTATTTTTGGTTGTGCTGGGTCTTCATTGCTGCGTGAGCTTTTCTCTGGTTTTTGAAGGGGACTACTCTCTAGTTTCAGCACATGGGCTTCTCGTTGCAGTGGCTTCCCTTGTTTCAGAGCACAGGCTCTAGAGTGTATGGACTTCAGTAGCTGTGGCACATGGGCTCAGAAGTTGCAGCTCTCAAGCTCTAGAGCCAAGGGTTCAGTAGTTGTGGTGCATGGGCTTAGTTGCTCCATAACATGTAGGATCTTCTCAGACCAGGGATCAAACCCATGTCTCTTGCATTGGCAGGCAGGTTCTTTACCACTGAGCCACCAGGGAAGCCCTGCTGTTGTTTTTTTTTTTTTTTCTTTTGCTAAACCACTTGAGAGAAAGTTAAAACTACTTGAAAGGAAGACTTGCTGTCCTTTCACTCTTAAATGCTTCTGTAAGCGTTTCCCAGCAACAGGAACATCTATTTACCTGACCACAGTGCATCTTATTCAATGTGCATCTTATCAAATCTGTCATCTCTCTTGGGCTTTTTTTTTTTTCTTTTGGCCATGCTGGGTCTTTGCTGCAGAACACTGGTTTCTCTAATTGCTTCTCTAGTGGCGGCTGCTCAAGACATGTGGGATCTTAGCTCCTCAACCAGAAATTGAACCCTTGTTCCCTGCATTGGAAGGCAGATTCTTAACCACTGACTCACCAGAGAAGTCCCTATCTTGAGTTCTTATTCCCATTTTGCCAGTTTTCCCAATGTTGTCTTTTGCAGCACCTTTGTCTTTCCAGTCCAGGTTCACGCTTTAGTTGGTGCAGCTCTTTTGTCTCCTTTGTTCTGGTGCTGACTTGAGGCTTATTTCCACAGCCTTATTTAGTTTGTCTTTATGACTTTGTCTTTCTGCAGAATACAGACCAGTTGTCTTATAGAATTTCCTTCCATTTGGATTTGTTTGTTTTCCTCATGTTTTGATTCTGATGATACCTTTTTGGCAGGAATATAATCTTGGTGAAGTTATGTCCTAATGAGGTTAATATTCTTTCCCATGCTCTTCTTTTCTCCTTCCTTTTCCCATACTCTGTTCTGCCAAATTTCCTCTGCATTTCTTTTCATCCAGTACACCTCTCCTGAGCTCCCCTCCACCTCAGATCGCTGTTAGGCCTTAGACCTAGCAGGTGCCCAGAGTAAGCACCATTTGAGGGGGCCAGCACGAAGGTCCAGTGTCGGAAGAAAGGGTGGCAGCAGATGGTCAGTAGGACCGACGTGAGGCTCATGCAGCCAGAGTGTAGAGAGTGACGGGGGTGGGTGGAGTTTTGGAGAGGTTGAGAAGTTGGCAGAGCCTCTCATGGCTGCCAGTAGCTGGACTGGGTAGGAAGGCATGCTGGGCTTTGCTGAAGTGTCTGGTGTGGGCACGGGCGGAGGAGTGTCCATGTGTACATCAAGATTCATCCTGCACGACCTGGTGGCGAGGAATGCAGAGTGCCAGGGTCTGGGGCAAGTTGGCTGCAGTTAGGAAACCAGAGATCCCCTTCCTCAAGGCCAGGAAAGCTCGGTCACACTGCTGTCTGAGAGGCCAGGCCATCAAGCAGGCCCCCAGGAACCCAGGACCTCCCTCTCACCTACAGGGCTGACTTTGCTTGCCTCGGCCAGTCGGGACCGACTGATCCACGTGCTGAACGTGGAGAAGAACTACAACCTGGAGCAGACCCTGGACGATCACTCCTCATCCATCACGGCCATCAAGTTCACTGGTAAGCCCCTGCCTTCTACATCCTGCACCTCATTCAGTGGGCTCCTTTGGCTGCACATAACAGCAGAGCCCCCTTCAGCTTAGAGAAAAAAGGGAGCAGCCACATCGGATTCAAAGCCCAGCTGGATCCAAAGGTTGAATTTTTTTTTAATTTATTTATTTAGTAGGCTGTGCTGGGTCTTAGTTGTGGAACTCAGATCTTCCATCTTCGTTGCAGCATGCAGGATCTTTAGTTGTGGCATGAGAGCTCTTAGTGTGCGATCTAGTTCCTAGACCAGGGATTTAACCTGGGCCCCTTGTATTGGGAGCACAGAGTCTTAACCACTGGACCACCAAGGAAGTCCCCCGAAGGTTGAATTCTTTTAAGTTATCCAGACTGTCTCCCTCTGTCGGCTGTGCCTCTCTTGGGTGGGCAGGGTCTCAGTGATTCCTATGCTGCTGGAAAGACTCTTCCCTCTTCCTATCACTTTGGCAGAAATTGAGAGCTGACTTTCCTGGTGCTGACTTGAGGCGCCACCCCTTCCCAGAACAGTTATCGGTGCCAGAGCTTTGGAGTGTCCTCTTAGGCTGTGTCTGACTCCTGTTTCTCCAGTTCCCACCTGCCTCCACCTCTGATCTAGGAGAACTGACATTAGGCGAGTGCCCCAGCAGGAAGTCAGAATGCCAATCCAGGATGGGATGGGTGCTGGGGACCTTGGCAGAAAAATGGGTGACAGTGACAATTACTGGAGGCTAGTTCTGTGCTGGGTGGTGACCCTTGTGCTGTCCCAGCAGTTACCCCACTTGACAGCCAGAGTCACACAGCCAGTATTTTGCATAAGGCTGTCTTCCTTCAAAGCCTTCACTCAAACAGGCAATTGAAGGGATCCCTCCAAGACTGGAAAGATTCAGTTTGGTGATCCCTGGCCCTAAGGGATTCCAAGAGAAGGGGAAGCAGGCCCTTGTAGGAGTTTAACTGATCAGAACCCAAGAACGTATTCAAAACTATATTCAAGAAGAATCCATTTATGGAGAGAATACATCCCGGTGCTCTATGTTCTTGACTAGGAAGAGTTTTGTACATATAATCTTGTGGCTGAGAATGTATTAGTGTCCCTTGGACTTCCCCACTTTCTGCCCTGTCTCTGTCTCAGGTGGTTGGGAGCTGAGCAAAAACAGATTAACAGTGTTTGCTATGTTGTGATGTGGGTGTATGTGTGTATGCACATGCACAGTTGCTCAGCCGTGTCCAACTCTTTGCGACCCCATGGACTATAGCCTGCCAGGCTCCTCTGTCCCTGGAATTTTCCAGGCAAGAAGACTGGAGTGGGTTGCCATTTCCTACTCCAGGGGATCTTCCTGACCCAGGGATCAAACCCACATCTCTTTGTAAGGACCGAACAAATGCAGATCAGCTCAGCTTTCTCAGACAGCCTTAAAAAACTGTTCAGACCCTCCCATTCCACAGGGGAGAGGTAGGTAGAATAGATTAGTAAATCTTGTGCTGTGCCCAGCAGTGACCTTAGCTTTAATGAATGGTCTAGATCCAGGAGAGGTGATGACTGGCCAAGGGGGTGACCCACGAGTCGGTCCTTCTGACAGTGTGGACCTCTGTTAAAGCCCCAGGCGGTGTGAAAGGATGGGCATCCTCAACCCAGCTCCTGTAAGCCCTGCTCTGACTGGGCTGGCTCACCTGGGCATTGTGCTTGAAACATTGACGATTTGTGTAAACTGGACACCAGCCAACTGGAAACTGTCTGAAGCTACCCAGCTAAAGAATGTCAGTCTTTGAACTCTTTTCTTTGAATCATATATTCCAAAAAGTGAACAGAAAATCTGTGAATAGTTTACAGCATAATACAATGAAATATCCACATCAAAGTTCACAGTCAGTAGGCCTGAACTAGACACACCCCTTGTTTTTAGCTAGAGACTATTCTGATTGATCCTGGTCCTAGTCTTGCTAAACACATGAAGTCTCCACCCCAGGTTAGGAAGCAAAACATTACCAGTAACTTGCAGGCCCTCTCTGGGTCCCTCCCATACACAGGGCTCTCTTCCTTCTAGGACTAGTGACTCCCACTTGAGTAACATCTTAGCTTGTAATGTCAGGCCTGGGAGCTTGCAAATGTCCTGTCACAAGGAGCAGCATCCGTTGTAGCAAGGCTCTACATGTTTTATATTCATTCTGTCTCATCATCATCATCACAACTCTGTGAGGTACCTGTGCTCTGATTATTCCTCTTCTATAAAGAGAGAAGCTTAAAAGCAAGAACATCGATAGTGCCTACCTACCAGTACAGTTACTACAGCCACTGTCCCAGGGGCTTCAGTGCCACTCCACCGGGCAGTGGCTGATACAGCCTCATTGAACAGACAGGAGGCTGAGGCTCAGAGAGAAAGCTTGGCTTCCGAGCACAGTGTTTAATAACCAGAGGATGCCTGGAGCACCCCTGGCCTGGTCCTGACTCTCTGCACTCTGGGACAAGGACTGTGTGACTCTGAGCCCCTGGGTTCACATTTGCAAAAATGTGGCTGGTGACAAGTTCAGGAGGGGGCGGCTCAAGTGGCAGAGAGCCTGGCCTGGGATCTGTGTGGATTTTTTTTCTTTTTTGGCTGTGCCACGCGGCTTGTGGGATCTTAGTTCCCTGACCAGGGCCGGAACCCAAGCCCCCTGCAGTGGAAACATGGAGTCCTAACCACTGGCCTGCCAAGAAGTCCCTGTCCGGATATTCTGATCTTCCTGTTTCATATTACTATTTGTGGCTGAACTGCATCTGCATTGCTATGCGGGCTTTCTCTAGTTGCAGCAGTCGGTGGCTAGTCTTCCTTGTGGCACACAGCCTCACCGTGGTGGCCTCTCTTGGTGCGGAGCACAGGCTCGAGTGCATGGGCATCATTAGTTTTGGTGCATGGTTATCATTAGTTGTGACACATGGGCATCAGTAGTTGTGGCGGACAGGCTTAGTTGCCTGTGAAATCTTCCTGGACCAGGGATCAAACCCATGTCTCCTGCCTTGGCAGGCAGATTCTTATCCACTGGGCCACCGGGGAAGTCCCTCTGATCGTTCTTGATGGCATGAGCCTCCCAGCAGTCTGCCTGTCTCCTCTTGCTGCCTGCTTCAGTCACATCTCCGCTCTGTGGCCTGAGTCACTTTTCCCAATCCCAGATTAAGCCTGGTGCCCCTGCTATACCCTGGCCTGTTTCCCTGTATTCTCTTGCTCTGCAGAGGCCTGCCTTGCCCACTGCACCGTTTGTACCCCTTCATGCAAATGGCTCACAGCTTACAGAGTCCTCCCACCTGCCAGCACTCCCGTCACCTCTTCCAGGAAGCCCTCTGTGATGCCCAGCAGAGTTCCCTTATGGTAGGGTTCCCTAGCTAGGATCTCTAGCCCTACCTAGTCGGGCTCAGAGGGGCCCAGCCCTCCCTCATGATGGCCTCCTCCTCCAGGCAACAGAGACATCCAGATGATCAGCTGTGGCGCCGACAAGAGCATCTACTTCCGCAGTGCCCAGCGGGTAGAGTGGGGTGGCCTCCTTGGGGGCTGGATGTGGGGGCCCCTTGGGGGTGTCCTCTGAAAACCCCATCTGCCCTGCCAGGCCTCGGATGGACTGCACTTTGTCCGTACCCACCACGTGGCTGAGAAGACTACCTTGTATGACATGGACATCGACATTACCCAGAAGTACGTGGCCGTGGCCTGCCAGGACCGCAATGTGAGGTGAGGAGCTGCCCTGGGCGGCTTGGTCGGCCTGGCCTCGGTGGGTCTCTGAGCAGGGGGGTCTGTCTTCTCATGAGCTTTCCTCCCCTGCCCATCAGTCCCTGAGAAGCTGAGTGGAGTGGAGGGACCCAGTGGGTGTTTGTTAGAAGCTGGGCTCACCCAGGCCTTGTCTCCAGGTCAACAGTGGGTTCCCTGGCTCTCAGAAGCCTGTGTGGGGTAACCGAGAGGTGCTGACATGGCTTATAAATCATTCAGCCTCGTTTCTTGAGTACCTGTCTGCGGGGAAGAGAGAGGGAGTCCCTAACCCTGCCTCCGTGGAGTGCAGGGGAGGACAGACAGATAATAACAGCATGGAGCCGTCAGGGCTGGGATGAGGACAGCCCAGAGGCTTTGGGGGCCCCGGGAGGACATCCACCCCACCTGGGGCTCAAGCAGGGCTCACAGGAAGGGATATCTGAGCTCAGACTGGGAAGGATGTGGAGGAATGAGCGTGTCCAAAGAGATTCTCCATCTCCTACATTTGCTTATTCAAACTGGCTGCCAGACATAACCTCTGTGACCTCAGCCTGAGACAGGGTCCCATTTCCTGATACAAGGTTTCGATCCAGGCAGCAGAGGAAAAGAGGTACTGGGGGCTTCCCAGGGAGAGGAGGGCAGCAGGTAAGGTTGGAGCAAGAAGGGGTGTGGGTGGGGCCACGTTAGCCACTCCTGCCCTCACCTTCCAGAGTCTACAACACCCTGAACGGGAAGCAGAAGAAGTGCTACAAGGGCTCCCAGGGTGACGATGGGTCCCTGCTGAAGGTGAGGAACTGGGGCCCTGGCTGAAACCACACCCAGACACACACACCCAAGGCCCCCCTGTCTGCTTCCTGCCGTTGGGCCATCTGAAATATGAGTCCTCCTTGGCATGGAATCAAAGGATCACATGCTGGCCAGCATCCACTCAGGCCTGGCTAAGGATGCTTGGGAGCCAAGAGTGGCCCCTAGAGCTCTACCTTTATTTACTGAACCCTTCCCCAAATGGGGGGCATCCCTGGTAGCTCAGCTGGTAAATAATCTGCCTGCATACCGGAGACCCTGCTTTCATTCCTGGGTCGGGAAGATCCGTTGGAGAAGGGATAGGCTACCCACTCCAGTATTCTTGGTCTTCCCTGGTGGCTCAGCTGGTAAAGAATCCTCCTGCAATGCGGGAGACCTGGGTTCGATCCCTGGGTTGGGAAGATCCCCTGGAGAAGGGAACGGCTACCCACTCCAATATTCTGGCCTGGAGAATACCATGGACTCTATAGTCCATGGGGTCATAAAGAGTTAGACACAACTGAGCCATTTCTTTGACTTTCCCCAAGTGGGGACATTTAAGTGGTTTCCATCTGAGTGGCAATAGAGTGTGGTGGGAAGAATCAGAGAGGTCTGGGGTCCCTCTTCAAATTTCCCCCCCTGCCTGTGTCATCCAGGATGAGGTGGGAACCTTCTCAAGTGTCTCTGAACTAGGGGAGTTGTTACAACGCTCCAGAGTCAGATCCTCTTAAAGTTCTGCCTCGGGCTGTCTGTGACCTTGGGCAAATGTCATCTCCTCTCAATCCTGTTTCATCATCTCTAAAATGCAAATAAAAATAGCCTCTACAGGAACCTCTCCAAAGGTCCAACAGCTAAGACTGCGCCTTCCAGTGCAGGGGGGCAGGTTCAATCCCTGGTTAGAGAGCTAAGATCCTACATGTCTCTTGGTCAAAAAACCAAAACATAAAACAGAAACAATATTGTAACAAATTAGGATTTAAAAAAAAATATATTTTTAAGCCTCTATCACAGGGGTCTGTGGGGGAATAAATCCACATGCCTACAGTACTTAGCACAGGGCCTGGCCGCCATTAGTACCGTTGTGATGGTTGTTAATTTCTTTACCTGTGAAATGGGGACAGGAGCTTCTGCCTACCATGGGGTGTGTCGTGAGGCTAACCTGGGATGAGTCCACATACCTAGCGCCCAGCATAAGGGGGACCTTGGTCAGCGGGGCTGTAATATTGACCCCCGCCTCTGGGAAGAAGGAGGCCACCCCAGTGTCACGTGGGCGCTCTTCTCGGCAGGTCCACGTGGACCCCTCTGGCACCTTCCTGGCCACAAGCTGCTCTGACAAAAGCATCTCAGTGATTGACTTCTACTCAGGCGAGTGTGTTGCCAAGATGTTTGGCCATTCAGGTGGGTGTGCCTCTCTGCTTGGGACCCCTTCCCACCTGCCCTCACCCAGCCTTCTAGCTCAGAAGGCCAGTGCAGGCCTTCCTTGGTGGTACAGTAAAGACTCCCTACTCCCAATGCTGAGGGCCCGGGTTTGATCCCTGGTCGGGGAGCAAGATCCCACATACTGCAGTTAAGACCCAGTGCAGTCAAATAGATAAATGAAAAAGACCAATGCAGCTTCTCTACTCTACTTGCAGAAATTGTCACCGGCATGAAGTTCACCTATGATTGCCGTCACTTGATCACCGTGTCTGGAGACAGGTGGGAAAGGCCTGGAGGCTGCCCAGCAGGGCCCCCCTCTGGGAGTGTGTGAGACCTATCCTATGGGGAGAGTCAGGGCTCAGACACTAGAGCCTGGTGCCCACAGCTGGAACTCTGAGCATGCCAGCTTACTCTCGCCGGACAATGTGCCAAGCCCTGAGTTCAAATCTAGATCTGCCACTTACTTGTGACCCTGAGCAGGTCATTTCCCTTTCTGAACCTCTGTAAAAGAGAGATGAGCCCGAGACATCCCCCTGGTGGTCCAGTGGTTAAGACGTCAAGCTTCCATGGCAGGGCGCAGGGGGTTCGATCCCTATTCAGAGAACTAATATCCTGCATGCTGCATGGTGGGGCCAAAAAAAGAGAGAGAGATGACCCCATCTACCTTGAGAATCATATGGTGAGAGTCAAATGAGATGACATTTCCTCAGCACCTGGTTGGTATCCTAGGACATCCCTTTTGTCACTCTGTCCAATTTACTACCCTCCCTCGTGGCTATCTTCTGTGGGTCTTGAGGTCTTCAGAGCAGCCTTGGTTTACTAGGGGGCCCTGGACCCCACCAGGGTGTAGACCTGCCCTGAGCTGATGGGAGCTATTTTCCAAGCCAGGGAGTAGGGTCTTGGCTGTGGTGACCTAGGTGGTTCCAGCATCAGATGACTTCTGTATTCACCATTCTTCCTCCTCCCACATCTCTCCTTGGCCTATGCAGCTGTGTCTTCATCTGGCACCTGGGCCCTGAGATCACCAACTGCATGAAGCAGCACTTGCTGGAGATCAACCACCGGGAGCAGCAGCAGAACACGAAGGACGGGAAGTGGAGCGGCCACCCCAGGTCCTGGCAGCCTCCTGTCCATCCCCACCTGTCCATTCACCAAAGGGGTGTCTTTTTGCCCCGGCCCCCATAGGGAGTAAGGCTGCGGACAGGGGCCCCAGACCCTGCCCCTCGTGCCCTCAGGGCCTAGAAGAGGAGATGAACTTTGTGGGGTTTGGGGTTTTTTTTTCATTTATTGGGGTATAGTTGTTTTACCATATTGCGTTAGTTTCTGCTATACAGTGGAAGTGAATCAGCTGTATTTTTGCGTGTATTCTCTGGGAACTGGACTTTGAATACGAAGTTACAGTAGCACACACGAGAAAGGCTTTGAAGTGTAAAAGCGAAAGAGCTAGGAGAGCCTGTGAGCACTCTGGTGAGGAGCCCTCAGGGGGCTGTGGGGACTAGAGGAGGCCCCCGACCCAGCCCTTGGGGAGGGAGAAGGTCAGGGAAGGGTCTAGGGGAGCAGAGATGTCTTCTTAATCTTTAAACAGAAGTTGTTCTTTAACTTATATCCCTGAGTTTCCTAAACCTATTTCTTAAGTCTTTAAGTTCCAAGACCAGTTTTATTTGGAGTGAAATCCTGTTCTGGTCTTTGATTTGGGATTTTGGTTTGGAAGTTTCAGTTGGAGTGGGAAGTTTTAAATTTTCTTTTCTCCTGTCCCTGGAGCTGTCCCTGTCTCTGTCTTTTTTTTTTTTTGGCTGCTTTGGGTCTTCATCGTTGCACATGGGCTTTCTCTGGTTGTGGTGAATGGATGCTGCGCTTCCTTGAGGCACACACGGCTTTTTGTTGCAGTGGCATCTCCTGTTGCAGGGCACAGGTTCTAGGTGCGTGGGCTTCAGTAGTTGTGGTGCACAGGCTTAGTTGCCCCACAGCATAGGGGATCTTCCCAGACTCGAACCCCTGTCCCCTGCATTGGCAGGTGGATTCTTAACCACTGATCCACCAGGGAAGTCCCCTCTGTCTTGGGGCTTTGCCATTGCCTCCCCCTGGGAACCAGGCCTGACATGGCCTCATTTTCTGCAATCATCTTGAGGTGATGCAGATCTAGGCACCAAGGGAGCGGACAACTCTTTGGCCCTTGAAACTAAAGTCTCATTGCTAACCCTGCTTCCTGGAACAGAAGCCAGCAGCTCAGGACTCATGCCCTACCATCTGCTTTGCTTTCTATTCCATTGCTGTGGGCCTTGAAGAGTTTGTCTTATTTTTTGAGCCCAGCTTTTGTTGTTGTTTAGTTGCTAAGTCATGTCCAACTCTTTTGCAACCCCATGGACTGTAACCCGCCAGTCTCCTCTGTCCATGGAATTTTCCTGGCAAGAATACTGGAGTGGGTTGCCATTTCCTTATCCAGGCCAGCCTTTCTTACATGTCATTTATTGTGACAGTGTGTTTCTAGCAGAGGGGTTGTAGTAGGTGAGATCTCCCAGCCCCATGTTGACCAGAAGCCAAGAGTGTGTTCTTATAGACCCAGCCCTAGGCAGGTCCCCTCTCCCATCCCATTTACCTGTGTTTCTCTCCTGCCATCCTTTTTCCTGTCTTCAGGCAGGAGATATATGCATCCGTGCCTAGTGAGATTTGCTCTCTGAGCCCTGGAGAGCAGACAGAGGATGAGCTGGAGGAAGAATGTGAATCTGAAGAGTTGCTGAAGACCCCATCCAAGGAGAGCTTGGATCCAGGTTGGGAAAGGGGCCCTATTTTGAACTCTCAGCAGAGAGATCATTGCTAGGTTTTAGTCACTGCTTTGTTTTCACAGCCTGACACATATTGAAACTCAATAATCACATCATTCAGGACTCTTTCAGGGTCATAGCAACTAGACTGTCACTGGCTTAATTTGGAAAGAGGATTTATTGGTTCCTGTAATGGAAACTTTGAGAGTATGGGTTCAGGCATAGCTGGATCCTGGTAGTCAGGTGACATTAAAGCAATAGATATTTCTCCATCTCTTGGCTCTGCGCTTCTCCGTGTTGACTTTGCTCTCAGGCAGACTCTCCCTGTTAAAGGGGCAGAGTATCCCTGGCAGCTCAACATTATAACACTATAGAGAAGAGAGCACCTCTTCTCCAACAGTTTGGAGTCCTCTGCTCATGACTTATGATCCTGTTTTAAGTCATCTGCCCATTTCTGATCTAGCCACTGTGATTGGCCAGCCCTGAGTCATGTGGTCATCCCTGAGGGCAGAGGCTTTAGTCAGCTCCACTTGAACCACATGATCAAGAGCCAGGGGTGAGTGTAAGGGGCTGTCCCCGGGGGAAAACAGGATGATGTTAACCAGAAGACAAACCAGATTCTCTTGTTCAGGCAGAAGGGAGAGAAGTGGCTCAGCGACTTTATGAGAGGCCAGGCCCTTCCATGAATTCCTGCCTCCTTGCATATTGCCTTGGCTTCAGCACTCATGTTACAAGATGGCTGCTGAAGTTCCAGCCATCAGAGACATGATCGAAGAAGACATTCCCTCCTGGAATCGCCTTTATGGGGCTTCTTTCCCAGAAGCCCCTGCAGGCTTCTTGCCAGTCATGTTGGCCATGATTGCTCAGCTGTGAGAGAGGTTGGGAATGGTGGCTAACCTGTGTGGCTGGCCAGCTCCTAATGAAGCTGGTGGGCTCTGCCAACAGGGAGGAAACAGCCAGAGGTCCCTGGATGGCTGATTGGTAGGCAGCAGCCATGTGAGAATTCAACCTGGGAAAAAACTAGAGAGTAAGCTCATTTTCTTTGTCACCACCCTCACATCCAGTCCAACGTCGCTTCCAAGGTGGCCACTCTTAGGATTTTGGTGTGGATCCTTTCAGGCCTTTTTCTGAACATTAATATACATAAAATATACACAGGGAGCATCTATGTCTACAAATTATATTAGACTGCAGATATTCTTCTGTATCTTTTTTTCTCTCAAAACTATCTCACTGACTACAAAGCAGAGGCCTCCCTCTTTTAACCGGTAGCATCACCACTGATTGTGCTCCAGGGGGACACCTAAATATTTTCTTTTTTCTTTTTAGCTTTATTTATTTACTTTTATTTTTTAATTGGAGTATAATTACTCTACAACATTGTGTTAGTTTCTGCTGTACAAGACTGTGAATCAGCTATATGTATACATATACCCCTTCTTGAACCTCTTCCCCCATTTGAGTGTTTTCTGACATTACACTGTTGTAAATGAGGCTGTGCTGGCCACTCCCCCCAGCCCCTGCTCCGCCCAAGGACAGGCACTGCTGGATCCCAGGATTAATACACTTCTTATTTTAAAAGATAACTCCAAGGGCCCTCCAAATCCAGTGACTGCCCCAGCCAGCAGTCAGTATTAAGCCTGCTGTTTCCCCATACTTTTGCCAATACTTGATAGTTTGAAGCCTTTTAATTTTGGTCAATCTTAAGCTAGTGGTAAAGAACCTGCCTGCCAGTGCAGGAGACATAAGAGATGTGGGTTCAATCCCTGGGTCAGGAAGATCCCCTGGAGGAGGAAATGGCAACCCATTCCAGTATTCATGCCTGGAGAATCCCATGGACAGAGGAGCTATGGTCCATAGGGTCACAAAAAGTTGGACACGACTGAAGTGATTTAGTGTGCATGGGGAAAACATATCCCATTGTTTAAATTTGCATTTCCCATGAGGCTTCCCCAGCGGTTCAATGGTGAACACTTTGCCTTCCAAGGCAGGTGATGTGAATTCAATCCCTGTTTGGGGACTTAAGATCCCACGTGCCTCACATCCAAAAAGAAACTGAACGTAGACAGCAGAAGCAATATTGTTAACAAAGTCAGTAAAGACTTTAAAAATGGTCCTCATCAAAAAAGAAATCTTTAGAACAAATTTTGCATTTCCCTGATAGCTAGTGAGGCCAACCATCTTTGGATGTGTCATTTCCTGTGTGGTCTCTGGAGAGCTGCCTCTTTATGTTGACGGTGGTCTCTTGAGTTGTTTATTCTCTTTTCATGGATGTTCTGTGTCTCTTCAGATCCTCAGTGCCTGCTGACCAACGGCAAGCTGCCGCTCTGGGCGAAGCGGCTGGTGAGTCTGCCGGGGGAGCGGGACACCTAGAGGCTAACAAAGTACGGGTTCCCTTTCCCCCTTCATATCTTTACTTTCCATGGAGAATCCTTATCATGGTTTCAGTCTCTGTTTGGACAGCCCTTCATTCATGCCACAGGTATTTACTGCATGCCTACCCTGGTGGCTCAGTGATAAAGAACCCACCTGCCAAGGCAGGAGACACAGGTTTGATCCTTGGAGAAGGAAATCCCCTGGAGAGGGAAATGGCAACCTACTCCAGTATTCTTGCCTGGGAAATCTCATTGACAGAAGAACCTGGTGGATTAGAGTCCACGGGGTCACAAAGAATTAGACACCACTTAGCGACTAAAACAACAATAACAGTTATTCACAGCACACTTGCTCTGTCCAGGTTCTGTTGAGTCTTTTATATGTATTATTTAATCATCATTGATGTCTGGGCTTTTCGTATCCCCTGTTATTTCACAGATAGGAAACTGAGGCCCAAAACGGTTAAATAACTTCCCCACAGTCACACAGCTAGGAATTAGAGAAGGTGGGATTGACCCTAGGAGGCTGGCTCCAGAGCCCAGGTTCTTAAGCACCCACCCTTCCACTGTCTGCCAAGCAAGTCTTAGTAGGAGGCAGTGGTAAGCAAGATCAGGGAAGTGGCAGAAAAGAGAAGTGTACATATCTTGGGTGTGTTTGAGTGGCAGAGTTGCAGAAATGTGAAGTGTGAGGGACAGAATAAGAGGAATGAAGGAGGACCTGAATGTTTGGGGCCTGAGTAGCTGGGAAGAATCACTAAGATGGAAGACTTTAGGTTGAGTTGGTT
This sequence comes from Odocoileus virginianus, assembly GCF_023699985.2. Taxonomy (NCBI): domain Eukaryota; kingdom Metazoa; phylum Chordata; class Mammalia; order Artiodactyla; family Cervidae; genus Odocoileus; species Odocoileus virginianus. Next base: position 14,729,469 of record NC_069693.1, on the reverse strand, counting down.
TAGGGGGAAGGGTCAGTTGTTGTCTTAGACATGTTTGCTTTGAAAGATTGCTAAACATCTATGTGGAGATGTGGAGCAGTTGCATGAGAACTTCTGAAGTTTAGAGCTAGGTTCGGGACTTCCTGAGCAGTCCAGTGGTTAACACTCCTGTGCCAGCACTGCAGGGGGTGCAGGTTCGATCCCTGGTCAGGGAACTAAAATCCCACAAGCCACATGACATGGCAAAAAAAATAACAATAGCAAGGTTCTACTGGAGACAGATATCTGCAAGTTGTTTCTGAGTGAGGCTTAAAGCCACAAGGCTGGAAGAGGGTCTGTGCAGTGTTCCTCGCCCTCACTGGAGTTGGTGAGCACTTGGCCAGCTGCCTGAGTGTCCTCTTGTCCCCTCAGCTAGGAGATGACGATGCAGCAGACAGCACGGCCTTCAATGCCAAGCGCAGCTACCAGCCGCATGGCCGCTGGGCAGAGCGGGCTGACCAGGAGCCTCTTAAGACCATCCTGGATGCCAGGAACCTGGACTGCTACTTCACCCCCATGAAGCCCGAGAGCCTGGAGGATTCCATCCTGGATGCAGTGGAGTCGCAGAGACTGGCAGGCCTGCTGAGCGAGGTGTGGACTGCTAGCCCCAGCCCCACCCACAGCACATGCACCACGACTGCCGATCGAGGACCTGGGGCCTCAGTGCGCACGCATTTTGAAAATAAGGTTGACCATCCCACTCCAGGAGAAGGGCACGGCAACCCACTCCAGTATTCTTGCCTGGAGAATCCCTTGGACAGAGGAGCCTGGTGGGCTACAGTCCACAGGATTATGAAGAGTCAGGCACAACTGAAGCAACTTAGCAGGCAGGTGCCACTCCAGGGATATGAGAGGGTAACGAGATGGCAGTGAGCAGGAGGATGGGCCCTGGGCCTGGTGCACAGGGGAACTTCCCAGAGCAGACCAGGAGTCAGGGAGGTGCTCACTTGGGGGTGAGAGCTTGGGCCCCAGGGCAGGCCTGTACCTGAGTGAAGGGCATTTGAGCAGGTAGTGCCCTGGGCCTACCCACTCCTGGCTATGTAACTTGCAGCAAGGCTTGATTCTCAATTCTCTGGTCTTTGGTTTTCAAAAATACAGTCATTTCCAAAAAAACAAAAAAAAAAGATGACCAAGAAAAACGATATCAAAAAGTCATTTTTTAAAATGGTCATGGGGACTTCCCTGGTGGTCCAGTGGCTAAGACGTCTTTCAAGCTCACAATGCACGGGATACGGGTTCAATCCCTGGTCAGGGAACTAAATCCCACATGTTGCAACTAAGAATCTCTCACGCTGCAGCAAAGACCCAGCACAGCCAAATAAATAAAATTAAAAACAAATCAATATCTTAAAAAAGACTCCACACTTCCAAAGCAGGGGACACAGGTTTGATCCCTGATCAGGAAACTAAGATCTCACATGCTGTGGGACAAGACCACAAAATAAAAAAAAAATTTTAAGTTAAAAATGGTCATTAAAAAAAGTCCTCAGAGGGATTTTACAGTTATGCAGGGCCATAAACAGTCTGGGCCCAAAAACGTGCTGACGCAGCTTTAGATCTTATTCCATTATTTTCTAAACAAAATTCTTTTTATTCTATGATATAAGTTTTCTTATGTAAGTTTTCTGATCCTGAAGCTAAAGCTTCGATGCTTTGGCCACCTGATGCAGAGAGCCAACTCATTGAAAAAGACCCTGATGCTGGGGAAGATTGAGGGCAGGAGGAAAATGGGGGCAACAGAGGGAGAGATGGTTAGATAGCATCACTGACTTGAGTTTGAGCAAGCTCCAGGAGATAGTGAAGGACAGAGGAGCCTGGCGGGCTGTGGTCCATGGGGTCACAAAGAGTCGGACCTGACTTAGCAACTTAAGAACAACGTAAGTTTTCTTATGTGGCTTAATATAAGTACAGTTAGGTGCACAGATCATAAAACCACAGTTTGCTGAATACCTGTGTACACACTTAGGTATCCACCTCCTAAGTCAAAGTATGTAGAGCATTTTCTGCCTCTTGATCTTGGAGGACCCCTCTGCCCCTTCCAGTTAGTACCCTCAATGAAGTAACCAGCATGCTGACCTCTGTCACCATGGATTGGTTTGCCTGTTCTTGAACTTCATATGAATAGACTCTTACAGGGTGGGAGCCATACATATTCCTTATCTGTAAAGGGGCCGATGAAATGGAGGGGCAGCACAGAAAGTGAGCTCATGACGGCCCCGCTCAGGCCTTGCCTCACAGGGAGCATCCAACAGTGAGGCCTGCCATCTTTCCTGTCACCATCGGTGTGGGTGGAACACCTAGCAGCTCACATGGGCCCTGGGGGTCACGGCTGCCTCTGAGGGCTATGCTGTCTTCACCCACAGTCCGAGAGTCCCCAGGAGGACGGCTGCGGGCACCCTTCCTTGTCACCCTCACAGCAGGAGTCTTCTGAGGCCAGCGAGCTCATCACCTGCCCCCCAGAGACAGAGGTGACAGTCACCGGGATGGACAGGTGAGTTCCTTAGTTGGAGAGAGGAAGCCTCGACTGGCAGGCACACCCTGGAAGAACTGTGCTCTGCTCTCCCAGTGGGCCTGAGGGAAGGAGGCAGGGGGGTGAGGCTGCCACCTTTTTCCCTGGTTCCAGGAGGAGGTGCATGGAAGGCGCCTTTGGTGAAGGCAGGAGAGGCGAGGCTGTGCTCCCAGCAGGAGCAGGTGCAGATGCCCAGGGCTTCTGGGTAGGGGCCAGGTGCTTACTAACCAGTATGCCATTTTTCACTTTCCCTACCCATCCCTCAACCCCGGCATGCAGCGAGTACTGTGCGGAGGCGGTGGTGGAGGCAGACGGAGACCAGCAAGGGGACCCCTTCCTCCGGGTCCCCTCAATCGGCTCGAAGGACCGGAGTCCACCTGAGGGTGAGTGAGCACCCAGCAGGACACCTTGCAATCATCTCTTCATCTGACCAGACCCCTTTCTGGGCACTGATGGTGACTGTGACCCCATCTTCCTGAAGCTCAGAGCCTGTCACAGAGACAGATATCATCCCTGCTGTCTTCATCCTAGACTTCTGGAGCCCAGCTGCCCACCAGGGGGAGCCCAGTGCTGCATCTCCCCTGAAGTGTAGCCTTGCTGGTCTATAAAGTAGGGTGTGGGTCCTATGGTCCCCCTTCTTCAGATGAGGGAACTGAAGCCCTGAAACCCCGAGCCTCCTTACCTGATGCACCCAGTCAGGGCCCAGCTTTGGGCCCCTGACCCCACCCACTCTCTTCCAGACTCGGGGGAGTCAGAGGCTGACTTGGAGTGCAGCGTCACCACCATCCAGTCCTCCCCTCCACAGCCAGACCCAGAGCCTCAGTTTGACACGATTCCCCCCACACCAGGTAGGCGGCGGCCACATGCAGAAAAGGGTGGTGTGTGGGCCTGGCCGGGTGCTGGCTGTGATATATAACCACTGGCCGTACATCAGTCCTGCACCCCCAATTCCCTCCCCTAGAAGACGGAGCCATTAGCCCCGCCTTCCCCTCCTGGTGGCCACAGGGTGTGTGATGGGCGAGTCCAGCTTCCTCCATTGTTAAGCAGCTGGCGGCTCTCTCAGGGCCTCTTCATGACTCATGTGTTGACAGTTCTCTCCTGCCCACGCCCTCTGCTCAGGATGCCCAGGGAACGCAGGAGAGTTGCCCCGGCCCGAGGTGCCAGGCGTGTCCAACAGCTCCCTGCCCCAGACCCCTGAGCAAGAGAAGTTCCTCCGCCACCACTTCGAGACGCTTACTGATGCCCACCCTGAGGGTAAGCCCTGCCCCTCTCTGACACCTGCCTGGGCGCATCCAAGGCTGGGCTCGGTGTGGACGTCCCCAGGGTGGGGCTTTCCCTGGCAGGGCTGGCGAGGGTGGTGGGGGGGCGTGCATTTTACTTAGGGGCTGAGCAGCACAGTATCTTCTGCCAGCTCGATTTGCTCCCGAGGTGTGTGTTGTCTGCTTTTTATTTTTGACTACATCGGGTCTCAGTTGCGTTATGCGGGATCTTTTCCTGGACCAGCAGGGAAGCCCCGTGTTATCTGTTGTTGACGGTCTCTGAGGATCTGTCTGCTGGTCTGTGGGGTCTGCCTGGGCCCAGGGCTGGCTGGCTGGAGGGTTTCTGAGGGCTCCCTTGGCATCTTGCCCTAGAGCTCTTCCTCGGATCCCTGAGAGACCTGAAAGCCCCTGAGACCGAGGACGACTTCTTCAACCCCCGACTGAGCATCTCAGCCCAGTTCCTCTCCCGCCTTCAGAAGACATCCAGGTAGGAGCAGGTGAACTAGTGAACTCCCACCCACTCTCCGTCTCCCTGCAGGGCGGGGCTGTGCGCCCCTGAGCACTCTCAGGGCCCCCACTGCCACCTCTTTTCCTAACAGGTTTCCCCACACCTTCCCTTCCCGGCTGCCCCGGCATCTCGTGAAGTCCTCGGAGGTCAGACTCACGGACCTTGGGGGCGAGCCCCCAACGGCAGGTGCTGGTTGCACCTCCCCAGTCAGGACCAGCGTGAGTACTCGGGCCCCCTCCCTCAAGACACGGGCCTGGGAGCCGGGAGGCCTTGTCCTTACTGCGAAGCTGTGTTTGCAGGTCATCTCTGGAGGAAAGGCTGAGGAGACACTGGAGGTGTGGTCCCCACTGCGTGAGTGTCCCCATCCCCCAGAGGAAAGCCCTGGGTGGCTCACTGAGCCATGGTGGGAATGGCCAGGGGCCACTCGGACCATGCAGCCACGCCAGGTGGGGGGCCCTGTCTGTCAGCCCTGAGCTGGGCTGTGAGAGCAAGCCACCTGCTTCCTTTCCAGCCCCCTGCCTCACGGGCCTGGCGCCCTGCATGCCCTCCTCCTCTGCGCTGCCCACCGACAAGAAGCCACCAGCACCCACAGCCCTACCCACTGCAGGCCTGGCTCGGAGTGTCCACACCCCCACCACCCACTCCCACATGGAGGCCACTGCCAGTTCCCATGCCAAGATGTCCCGCAGCATTTCCCTGGAGGAGCTGGCCTCCCTGAGCCAGGAGCTCCAGGATGTCACCACCACAGTGACACCCAGTTCTGATGGTGAGGGCCGAGAACCTGCCCTGCCCTCCCGGGGCAACCATGAGGCCCGCGCCAGCCTGAAACTCAGCCTGTCAAGCATCTGTGATAGGCTCTTGCTGCCCCCACCCCAACTGGAGCCTCCCACCACATGTGTCTGGTCCCAGGAGCCTGTGGACACAGAACGCAATGTCACTGTTACGACAGATGGTTTTCCAGCCCACAGCCCTGCGGATGGGATCGCCTCGAGGCTCCACAAGTCCACCTTTCTCCCAAGGTTCCTGGCCCCTGTGCGCCTCAATACCCCTGTCCCCAACAGTCTCCCGCTCCCAGAAGCCAGGCCTAGGGTCCTTGGCAGCATCGCCTCTCTCCGGGAGCCCACCCCTGGTGAGTACCATCCTTAGGATGAGGGATTGTCCCCTAAGCTCATCCCATATAACAGCTGGCTCATCTCCAAAGGCTACAGGCACTGTGCCATTCATTCATTCATTTCGTTACATATTTAGTGAATACTTGTATATACTGGGCTTTGTTCTGGGCCCTGGGGACATGGATGTGCTAAGTTGCTTCAGTTGTGTCCAACTCTTTGCAACTCCATGGACTGATGCCTGCCAGGCTCCTCTGTCCATGTAATTCTCCAGGCAAGAATACTGGAGTGGGTTGCCGTGCCCTCCTCCAGGAGATCTTCCCAATCCGTGGGAGCTGGTGGTAAATGAGACTACAGAAATTAACACCTTAACTGAGGGAAATCCCCAGTCTAAATTTTTTTTTTTAATGGAGGAGAGGGAAAGAGTGGCTTTATTACTTTGCCAGGCAAACAAAAGGGAAACACAGTAGGCTAGTGCCTCAAGACTGTGCCCCCTCCCTGACCAGACTAAATCTATAAGGAAAGGGTTAAGTGTATCATGATGCAAAGTGTGCTGTGGAGATAAGGAAGAGAAAGAAAGGGTTTAGGGAGTGACAGGTGGATGCAGTGGCTAATGGATGATGAACAATTGACATTTGACATTTGAGCAGAGACCTGCAGGAGAGTTGGGAAAGGAGCCTTGGGGACTGAGGGAAATGCCCCAGGAAAGGGGACAACAGTTGGGATCGGCCCAACCACCCTGGCCTCTTCAGATCAGCTGGAAAGTAGAAGTGTCTTTCTCATTTCCTCCCTTCCACCCCCAGAAGCGCCCAGTCCAGTCCAGGACTGCCCTGGACACTGGGGGGACCCCAGGGCGCCAGCCAGCTTCCTGCCTCCAGACCCCCTGGAGCTGAGCAATGTGGGGACTGTCGTGCACAGACTGCAGGATGCCTTCCAGGAAGCCCTGGACCTTTACCACCTGGTAAGCCAAGCCCCAGGGTCAGGGGAAAGGGCTGAGGGGCTCCCTGGCACTGCCCAGCCCAGGTGGCCCCTAACAAGGTGGGCGCCCTTTGCAGATGGTCTCCAGTGATGAGGTGAGCGCCGAACAGCGGCAGGCACGGACTGAGCTGGCCTCCACTTTCCTCTGGATCCACAGCCAGTTAGAGGCCAGCGACTGGCTAGTGGGGACGGACGTGGCCACAGCCCAGGCCCCGCCCAGCCCAGGTGGCCCCTCCCCGCCTACCCTGTGCCCCTTGGCCAGCCCAGATTTGCGTGCCCTGCTGGAACACTACTCAGAGCTGCTGGTGCAGGCCGTGAGGAGGAAGGCACGGGGGGACTGAGGGCCAGCAGCCTCTCCACGCAGCCCTGTGCTTCTGAGGAAATAGGTATTTTAAGCAAATAAACAGACAACTTGCAGAAGTGGCGCCTGGTGCCTGTCCTGGAGCATCCACAAAGCCCTGTTCGGATGGATGTGGGGAGAGAGGGGAGGAGGACAGCCCAGGGAACTCACTGGCCGTGGAGCACACAGGACTGTTTGGGCACTGCAGGAATGATGACCCCAGCACCTGGCTCGCATGTCACCTGTCCCCAGCCCACTGAGCTGCTGGCCCCTCCCAATGCCCACGAACCCACTGGAGCCTCTATGACTACCATGTGCCAGACGCTGGCCACCAATTCACATATCCCCACAACACTGTCTCACAGCCCCTGGACCAGGCCTACGCTGGATCCTATGAGCTCCAGGCTTTTGTTCCCACTTGCAGCAGGGGAAAGTGAGGAAGGACAAACATATTCAGCTACTGGACAATCCAGCCCAGGCCACCCAGCAGCTGGAGCCAGTAATTCTTCCACCAGCAAGACTGTGTCCAGCTCCAACGTCCCATGAGCTTCCAGCTCTGGGACCAGCCTCCCCAGGCAGCAGGCCTCTAGCCACTGGTATATCTGCTGAGAAGACACTAGTGGGACCACAAAAGCCCTCGCTGTCCTGAGTCTTTTAAAAGGAAGCACAGCAGGAGCAGGGCCCTCCCCTGAAGCCCAGTCCTATCATGTGTTCTGTGGGGCCCGAACCCCCACTTGCCTGTGAGTTCCTCTAGGCTCTAATGTGATCATGGCTCACCAGAAGCAGGCTCAGAGAGATATCCAGGGTCATGCCTAGGGCCCCACAGAGCTGAGACTCAAACCCAGGCTTGCCTGGTGGTAGAGCCAGGCCCTTCAGCCTGAGGACCTGGCCCTCTGTTGCTCCTGTAAACACGGAACTAATTACGTAGTTGTTGAAAAGTCTTTCCAGCCCCTAGGAATTCCTGGTCCCATCTCTCATCACTGTTCTACATGTTAGAAGTAGAGCAGGGAACAGGACAAGCAGAGCATTATGCATTCACCTTCTAGTGAGCAAAAGATAGGAATTAATACAATAACTGTGTGACTGCAGATAAACGGAAGGATCTCACAGTCACTGTGCTGGTTAAAGGCCTTTCTTAGCTGACATTGGAACAGAGGGTTGATAGAGGGCACAGGCCTTGTGGACAACTGGGCAAGTATCTAGGCAGAGAGAATTGCCAGTGCAAAGGCCCCATGGCAGGCTCAGATGTGAGGATAAAAGGAATAGAATGAAGCCAGGAGGCTGGAATGGAGTGGGCTCAAGGAGATGGTAGGAGAGGAGGTGGGAGGAAAACTGGGTCCCACTAGGCAGGGCCTTGATGTTTTAAGTCATTTTAATCTGGGACTTCCCTGATAATCCAGTGGTTAAGAATCTGCCTGCCAATGCAAGGGGAAAGGGTTCCATCCCTAGTCTGGGAAGATCCCACATGCCACAGAGCCTGTGCTCTAAAGAGCCCTCGAGCTATGACTGCTGAAATCTATTTGCTCAGAACCTGTGCTCCACGACAAAAAGAAGCCACCACAATGAGAAGCCCATGCACCACAAGGAAGAGTAGCCCCTGCTCGCCACCGTAAGCGAAAGCTCTTGCACAGCAGCAAAGACCCAGTGCAACCAAAATTAAATTTAAAAAAAGAAAAAAAAAATTAAATCCAAGACACGTTCACAATACAGGTTTTTCTCTAAATAAAATCCCTGATCTTGGTGTTTGTGAGATGCCCAGTGTTGCTTATTTCACAAGGTTCCCCTCCTCCTCCCTGCCTTAGGAAGCCCAGGACACGTAGGTGGGCCGCATTTCTGTCGGGAGGCTCCCTACCTGGGTTCACAGGCCACCCCTGAAGACTGGAGACCACTTTCCCCGCCCTGGCCTGGCTCAGCCAAAGCTGTAAAATCTGTGAGGTGACTGGACACCGAGGGGACCACCTTGAGCCTCTGTCCCTCGTGGATTTTACCCCTCCTTCTACCTTGTATCATAGTGAAGGTCTTCAACTCCAGGAAGCAAACGCCTGGCTTAAGGGGCCCCAAGCTACAGGGACATTTGTTACTCTAGATTCTGTTACTGCTCTATTCCACCCTCTATGTGTCTGAGTTTCACTCCCTGGCTTAGGCCCTCATGGTGGCAACACAGCTGCCATGGTTCCCAGCGTATACCCTCACCTAACTAGGAGCAAAGGCACGAAGCTGGGCACCCACCAAGGTCATGGGGGAAAAGTGCCAAACCTTCTTAGACACCCTTCCCTTTCAGGGCAGTTGCAGGCAACAGGAATGGAAATGACTAATTTGCTTGATTCAGCCATTCTCCTGTCCTGGGCATGTTACTGTTTGAACAAAATTGGGTTCTCAGCACAAAAGAAGGGTGGGCTGGCAGTGTGTCTGCCAGTCTCCACCTTTGCTGAGCTCTTCAGTCCTGGAAGGACAAGACTTTCCTTAGACAAACCAACTGGTTAAGAAACCACTGCTGGAGCTTCCCTGGTGGTCTAGTGGGTAAGACTTTGCACTGCTAATGTGGGGGACCCAAGGTTCGATCTCACATGCCGCAACTCAAGAGTTTGCATGCCATAACTGGAAGATTCAGAGCACCACAACTAAGACCCAGCACAGCCAAGTAAATAATATTTTTAAAAAAGAAACCAATGCTGGTGAATGTGTGTGCATGCAGCAGTGTCCCAGCAGGAAGCATGCTCATGTGGGATATTTCAAAGAGAGTTCAGCAGAGGGATCATTTGTAAAGAAGTAGACAGGGGAACCTCAGGGCCAGTACAGTACCCTCGGATGGTACTGGAGGAGAGCTAGTCACTGCTCAGGCCAGAAGGCATAGGGAGCAAAGTGGAACCCAGAGGAGAGGGCGCTGCCCTGAGGGGAGCTGTGACCCTGGCAAGAGGGGCTCCATCTTCTGTGGGGCCCCCCATTACCAAACCCTACCGGAAGCCAGCAGGCACAGGGGTTCAGGTGATGCTTCCCACCCTGGTCAGCCTCCAGGACACAGGACAGAAAGGGGACAGAAAGACCCCCAGGCCCAGAGTTCTTCCCTAATGTGTTTTCAGCAACAACTCAGGAACCAGGTATCCCAAGAGACCTGGTGTTGGGCATGGAAAACTAGATACCAGAGAACAACAAAATGGCTCCCATAACCCATTCACTGGCTCGTTCTTCAGTGCCTCTGGGCCCTGCACTCCACAACCGACAGGTCCTAGATACTGGGCCCCCAGACCTGGGCCAGGCACACTGCATAAAGCCCAGCAACTGAGAGATGAGACACCTAAAATCACATTTCACAGGCTGATTGAAACTCAGATGCTTGCCTAGCCACCCCACCCTGCAAGACTTTGAAACAGGGCTTCCCTGGTGGTCCAGTGGTTAAGACTCCCGAGTTCCCACTGCAGGGGAGGCAGGTTCAATCCCTGGTTGGGGAACTAAGATCCTGCATCATGATTGCTATGTGGCAAAAAAAAAAAAAAAAAAAGACTTTCAAACAACCCCCATTTATCACTGTCACATGCCAGATTCTATGCAAAGCATTCCCACCTGGTGATCTACATGGATTTTCAACACAAAACAGTGATGGGAAGACTCATCAGTCCCATTTCCAGATGAAGAAACTGAGGCTCAGTGAGACATGGCTTGGCCCAGGTTCCATGGAGATTAAATGGCAAAGCTCTGGGCCTGCAGACTTCCAGCACTAAACTCCCTTGTTTCTGCAAATGCATTAGCAGGACTGACTCTCCAGGAATGTGAAGAAATGAATAAATATTGCTTCTTTCACCACCAAGCCTTTTACAGATTATTCCTCTGCCTGGAGAGCCCTCCCTGTTTATCGGAGACCTTTTCTTCCATCAAGTTTCACACCTGGAAAGTCGTTCCTGAACCCTTAGACTGAATCAGGAGCCTCTCCTGGGTCTCCTGAGCCCCTTGGCTTTTCCCCACTGAAGCTGGGTCCCTCTGCCTGTGCTCCATAGCCTTGGTCATTCTGGGTGTCTCCCCATAAGGTTATGTCTTCTTTTTCAGTGCTAAGGTAGGCCTGGCCTGTTGTTGGAGCTCAGGAAAATGTAGGTGCATAAGTGAAAAAAAGTTAACTACAGGGGAATATTCAAAATCCATAATCCCTGGCTAAGAAGCCAATGACCAGTCTAGAACAGAGCCTGTCCAGAGTGCTGGGGTTAGGGTCCTGAGAGCCTCTGGCTGTGTCACGTGACCCATCCTTTAGTTCCTGAACAATAGGAGGGTGGTGTCCCAGACAATTACTAGGAGCTGGGCTGGTGTGTTTGCATGTGTGTGCGCACATGCAGGTGCACATTCAGTTACTCAGTCATGTCCAACTCTGTGACTCCATGGACTGTAGGCTACCAGGCTCCTCTGTCCATGGGATTCTCCAGGCAAGAATACTGGAGTGGGTTGCCATTTCCTTCTCCAGGGGACCTTCCTGACTCAGGAATTGAACCCAAGTCTACTGTGTCTCCTGAATTGGCAGGCAGGTTCTTTACAACTAGCACAACCTGGGAAGGCCCTGGACTAATAACCAAGTATTGTAATGTCCCCTACACTAGAACAGTGCTTCTGGCTGACCGTCAGCTCTTATCCTCTGAGGATCAGAAAGGTAGAGCTTCTTCTTGACGATGATCAGCATGGACTCTCACTTTGATCTTACTGAGTAGACCCTGCTGTCCCCCCACCCTCTGGAGCAATCACAGTCACCCCCTCCCCTGATTCCTCACACAGCTGCTGTGATTTGAATAACCAAGCAGGCTGGTGGATGTCCGGTAGTGACTAATTTGCTTGGCAAACAGGCCCTCTGGTCCTGGGCCCTGCTGGTACTATGGAAAGACACTCAGCCTCACTGGGGTCTCTGTTTCCTCTCTCCACCCGCATCCCCCCACCGCCGCCCCCCAAGAGCCACCTAGGTTCCCTCTTGCCCTGCTGGACCTCCTCGGAGGACTTAGGGCTTGTCTCCCCCTGGAGGCTGGAGAGGGCCCTGGGAAACCTGGCAGAGGAGAAGCGGGAGGAAGGGCAGGCCCCGAGGCAGAGGTAACCAGAGCTGGCTAAGTCTGCCCCCAGAGCCTGTCAGGAAATTTGCATGGCGGGAACAAGGCTTCTCTGGGGCTTCCCCCTCCCTTCCCACCTGGGAGAGTCATCCTAGACCTGAGATCTGACAGCAGGTGGAGGAAGCAGCTGCATGTGTGGAGCTGTCGCCCTATTCCCAGAGGTGATGCCCCGTGCCTTTCTGGTCAGGAGTCGGCGTCCACAGCCACCCAACTGGAACCACCTGCCTGACCAGCTCCGGGGAGACACCTATGTCCCAGGTGGGCCCCTCCCTGGGCCTGGAGGTGAGGGGCAGGGGAGACATAAAGCATGACCACCTGGTTTCTCTTCTCAGGCTGCAGCAACCTGGGCGGGCCGCAGGCACACCGGACTTCCGACCCTGGGGACTCTTGGGCAGCGGTGAGTCTGCGGCAGGCGCCCAAGGCCCTGCTGTTTCACCCCTGCCTGCTCTCAGCCTCAAGAGACCCTGACTGCCCCTTACTCCCACAGACCCCTCCAGGCTCAGGAGCTGCCCACTCACTGCCCTCTCTGCTGGGAATGCCTTTACTGAGTAGCGGGCTCACTGTTAGGCCTCCTCCTAAGCACTGTTTCCCCAGGGCTTCTATGCCCAGTGGGGCAGAAGAACAGATTCAAGCCCATAAAATGGATGGTGATCTATGTCAGAGAGCTGGACAAGGTGACAGGAGCAGGATGAGGGGTGGGGGAGGAGCTTGGGGCCTCTCAGAAGAGATACTCAGCCGTGAGTACACTGGAAGAAGGAAAGCCCTAGGCGGGATGTGAATGTGCTGGAGTTTTATTTCAATTTTTACTGGAAGCCAGGACTGTTCTAGGCTATGGGTGTTTAAGAGTAAGACAAAAACTCATTCCTTCCTGAAGCTTATCATCTGGTGGGGGTTGCAGGTATAGATAATAAAATTAGAGGAAAAAATATGTTGGAAGGTGGTATGTACTATGGAAAAATATAAAACAAAGGAAGGGAGATGGGGGCTGGGTGACCAGGAAAGGCCTTGTGGGATGGGATTTGCTCACACAAACTGCAGTCTCCGGCCTTACCAGACCTCCATGGTTCCCGGTTCTAGGCACTTCATTCCATCCAGGGCAGGGGAGTTGGGGTCCTAACCCTCCTGTCCCTCCCCCAGCCCTCCCAGGGTACTCTGACCGCCACCCCTAGTAGCCCCAGGACCCTTGGCTGCCCGCTGTGCCCCAAGGCCTTCCCGTTGCAGCGCATGCTAACCCGGCACCTCAAGTGCCACAGCCCTGCTCGCCGCCACGTATGCCACTGCTGTGGCAAGGGCTTCCATGACGCCTTCGACCTCAAGCGCCACATGAGGACACACACAGGTGAGCCGCGGCAGGGACTGGGAGGGGCTGCTGGTGGGAGATGGGAGGAAATGGTGGGAGGTGCAGGGGACTCAAGAGACTCCAAACACCTGAGTTCGGTGCACAAGTGGTGCTTGTGTTTGTGGGGCAGGACTCAGGCCTCAGCAGGCTAGGAACACCACGCACCTTAGCTCCTGGCCAGTAGTTGTCAGGTAGTGCCAAGGTGGGGGCCTGCTGAGGGATATGGGGAGAAAACAGATACTGGTTACAGGATTCAGGTCCCAGATTACAGGGTGCAAAAGGGAACATCATAGTGAGGAGGGTAGGAACACAGGTCTCTGGTTCATTTTTGCACTGAGTGGAGAGGGAGCAGATGATGAGATGCAGGCCAAGGTCTGGTGAATTTGGGGCAAAAATGTGTGCGTGTGTGGAGGGGATGCTCACGGAGGTTGAGTGAGGGTGGGGAGGCTCTGGTATGAGGACCATCGCCCTCCCTCTGGCCCACCTGCACAGGGATCCGGCCGTTCCGCTGTGGAGCTTGTGGAAAAGCATTTACGCAGCGCTGCTCACTTGAAGCACACCTCGCCAAGGTGCACGGGCAGCCGGCCAGCTACGCTTACCGCGAGCGCCGTGAAAAGCTGCACGTGTGCGAGGACTGCGGCTTCACCAGCTCGCAGCCCGACGCCTTTGCGCGGCACCGCGCTCTCCACCGCACTGCCTAGACTGTGTACCCGGCGTCCAACCCATGAGACGGAAATAAACAAAAGGCACTCACAGAACACAGCATTTATTACACAAGGGAGAGAGAGGGTCACTCGGTCCAACGATGGCCGCAATGCGGGGCCGTGCACACATAGTAAAGGCGCATGGCATCCTGGCAGAAAAGATACATGGTTAGGAAGGCTCTCGACCCACAGTGGGGTACAACACTCAACCTCCATTCAGAGAAGCCTCACCCCAAAAGAACAAACTATAGAGGGCTTTCCCCACTGCTAAAGGTCCATCTCAGGAAACCCGGAAGGGCAGGGTCTTCCCCAATATAGGTATCCCCACCCCCCGGGAAGGACCAGACCAAGATCATCCAGAAAGTTTTGCTCGCGCCACTCACCTCGGCCCGAGCACTGTGTGACTGGAAGAACACCGCCTCCTTGTGGCCGCACCTGAGGGGACAGTCACTCAGAGCCTGCCATAGCCCACCCTCACCGCTTCTCGGTCTGGTGAGGATAAGCCAGCCACCTCCCCTCCCCAGTACCAGCTGCGCACTCACTTTTGGCACGGGTGATCTTCGGTTCGCGGCAACGTGGGGTCCTGGGACACGTCAGCAATGATCTGGGTCAGCTCGCTAAGGGAATAGAGGGTGAATAATTATGCCTGGTCTTACCTCCCAAACCAACAAACCCGTCCCCGAGCTCCGGTCCTGCCACTCACTCCACTTCGTGCGTGATTTTGTTGACGTAGATGCAGCTGTTGTCGGCTTCCTGCTGGTAATCACAGTTCCGGCACTGCGAGAGGGAGTGTGCGGCGGGAAGGGGGTCAAGGGGTGATACCCGAAGGGAGTGGAAGGAAGGGCAGTCTTCCCCGGAGGGCATGACTAGGAGACGGAGTCTCGGAACTGGGGTCATGGGGTGTAATCGAGGATCACCTCAAGGATGGGCAAAACAAAGCCTAGTTCATTTGGGGGATAGTCTGGAGTTTAGACCAGGAGTGGTCGGGGCGGCACAGGGAGTAGGGCGGGGCCACGTTGGGTACCAGGGGGCCGGTCTCAGAATACGCTGCGGGCTCGCGCTCACCGCGTACAGCAGAATGCGGTTCTCCTTGTCCTCCTTGGGGTAAAGCATGTTATTACTGTGAAGAGGGGAAGAGGGAAATCAGAGGTCAGTACTGGGGCCATTACTTGCTGCCCTTCCACACTGCTAGCCGGGCCTCACCATTCCTGGCAGAATCGAATACCCACGAAGCCGGGCTCGTAGGTCCCGTCGGGTTCCATAGCGACTCACTGCCGGTCCAGCTTCCGCGCTTGCTCCGCCGTGCGACAGGTCGCAGGAAGGGTCAGAACTCCTAGCTTCGCCAAACTAAGGGCGGAGCCGGGCACGTGTACTGGTGCCCGGCAGCTTTGTGCTCGCCTGTCTGCCCTGAGGTTTGATTAATTACTTCAGTCTCTTGATACCTCAGAATAATTGCTTCCAATTTCTGGGCCGTGCTTCCCTAGTTCACACAATAGTGTAGTACGAAAGCCAGCAAAACGATGCGTCACGTAACGCGCGAAGAGCTTAGCATTAATGAAGACGCCCCAGCTCGTTGCAGGCTGAAGGCCAGTGCACATGCGCAAGTTTACCCTTCGCGGACTGGGCTAGCTTTTGCCAGTTCTTCCTCTCGGCTTCAGCCTTCGCCCGCCAGGCCGTTTCCCGTGCCGCTATTGGAGGAACTGTGCACCATGAAAGACCGTGGAAGGCCTCTCAGGACTGGCTGGGCCTACTCAAGCGTACCCGAGAGCCCTCTTCCTGCCGACGGCAAAGAGACGCGGCGATTGGTGGACTCTCCTGACGGGAGGGCGTGGATTGGCCAGGTCCGGGAGCAGGGGCGGGGCTGATATCCCAGAAGCGGTGGCGCCTGAGGAGCCGGTGTGAGGCGGCTGACCGGGCTGCGGGCCGCCACAGGGCGCGGCGAGATGGAGGTGACGGGGTTGTCGGCGCCCACAGTGAACGTGTTCATCAGCAGCTCTCTCAACAGCTTTCGCTCCCAAAAGCGGTACAATCGCAGCCTCACCGTAGCTGAGTTCAAGGTGTGGCCATGGGGGCGGGGTCCGGAGAGGCGGGGCGTAGGGTTTGAGGGGGTGGGACCAAGAAGAAATGGAGGGTCTGCCACAACGCAGGAAAGGGGCCAGAAATGAACCCAGGTTGCAGAGGTTGGGGACGAGACCTCAGCGGGGCGGGGCCAGATAGAACCTTAGGTTCCAGAGAATGGGTGCGGGGCCAGGGAAAATCAGAGGTTGCGGGGAGTTGGGGGCAAGACCCGAACGGGGTGGGGCCAGGAATACCTGGTGGGTCCCAAATGGTAGGTCTCTTGGAGAAACTGGGAAGGGATAGTGGTTATTGATACAAAGGACGGAGCCTCAGGGCAGAGGGTGGGGTCACTGACAGCCTTCCACCTCTTCCTCGCCTGCCCCCTCTTGTATCTTCACAGTGTAAACTACAGCTTGTTGTGGGCAGCCCTGCTTCTTGCATGGAATTGGATCTGTATGGACCTGACGACAAGTTCTACTGCAAGCTGGATCAGGATGATGCACTGCTGGGCTCCTACCCCGTAGATGACGGCTGTCGCATCCATGTGAGGCCTCCCTAACTAGGATCCCTCCCTTCCGTTCGTTTATTTATTCAACAGATGTTTGCTGTGCTTTGCGCTATGTGATAACCAAGATAGCCCCTAACCTCATGAAGTTCCCAGTCCAGCAGGGAGAGAGACGGACCCATCCCCAGACATTGGCACTCAGCGATCTGGACTGGGTTGAGAAAAGCCTAGGGGACTGGAGGCATCCAGCAGAGGTGCCTGACCTCACCTAGGGGTATATGAAGGGGATTCTTTTTTTTTTTTTTTAAGGGAGATTCTTGAAGGGTGGGTTGCCTGAGTTGAAATCTGAAGGATGAGGAAAGGGCCTCCTAAGGGAAGAGGAGGGAGGGACACACCAGGCAGAGGGAACAGAGGGTCAGGTGGGTCAGGGTGAGCAAAGAGGCTCATGTGTCAGGAGATGCCAGAACACAGAGGACCTCTGTATACATCAGCTCACATCATCCTCTCTGTTCTCGGTATCTCCCACAAAAAACTCAGACGAGCCAGCATCCTGTTTGAGGTTTGCGGATGCTAGTCCTGTGCCTGAATGGTTCTTTTTTCTATGCCTCCATGGCTTGCTTCTTCCTTCCAGTCTTTACATAAATGTCACTGGGTGTGAGGACTATATGGCCTTCAGTATAAAATTTAAACCTCCTCCCTTTCCCACTTTATTTAATTTTCCTTCTTCTTACTAATCACCCTGTGACATACTGTGGAGTTTTCTTCAGTACCTGGAACAGAGCCTGGCACACAGAGGATGCTCAGTGATTCATTGTTGAATGATGAATTGAATCCAGAAAATAAGACTTGGAAAATGGTATAATCAACAATATTTTGCAAAAGAGAAAACTTAGCTTCAGGATGGAATTGACTTTCCTAAGGAGGAACATGGGTAGATTATCTCTTTCATCATAACTATTCATTGAGCTTACATGATGTGCCAGGGGTATAGTCATGAATCAAGTTTGAGAAGGTCTCTGTTTTAGCTTTGTCCAATATGTGAGGTAGTTGTTAGCTAAACATTCACAGAAACAAATGTGAAGGGTTAGTGAGATGAGGGCCAATAAGGAGGACATCACAGAGCTGGAAGATCATATACTGTGGAGCCTGACCCATCAGTAAGATCCAGGAGGACTTCCTGGAGGAGGTGCTGCTTGAGCAGAGACCTGAAGAATAGGAAGAATTAACTAAAGAAGGGAAAAGCATGCTCCAGGAGGAGGGCACAGCATGTGCACTCTGAGGTGGGAGGGAGCAGAGTGGGTATGGGGGCTGAAGAGTGATCTCTTCTGTTGTAGAGGGAAGTGGCAGCCAGGGGAGTACTTGAGCTGGGAGGGTCCTGGTGTGAGTCTGGTGTTAACAGGTGCACTCTGCCTGCCTGCGGGGAAATGACTGGAGGACAGGAAAGTAGGGAGACCAAGGAGGAGACTGCTTCCATAGTTGGGTCCAGGACCCAGTTGAAATGATGGGTCCTGGACCATAGTGGGAGTCGGTCAGAACTGTGCTGGGCTCACAGTCCGAGAACTGTGAACTAGAACTCACAGGCCCTAGAGCTGACTGGGCTGACCTAGGCAGTCTCACCCTAGGGATGCTGGATGGATCACGCAGGGCAGTGGCATCTCCAACAGGAGGGTTTTACACATGGATTAAGGTACAGGCTGGCTGCTGACTGACGTGACCACACAAGGAAAGTTTCCTAGAGGTGGAGCCTCTGGAGAATTTGTATTTTTTTTAATTGGTTAATTTATTTTAATTAGAGAATAATTACTTTACAATATTGTGATGGTTTTTGCCATACATTAGCATGAATAGGCCACAGGTATACATGTGTCCCCCTTATCCTGAATCCCCCTCCCACGTGCCTCCCCTGTATTTTTTCTAAAATTCTTTTTCTGTTTCTAAATATCACCCCTATTTCTTATAGCAGTGAACAACAGCAATCTCAAACACAAAAATCCCTAATGTAGAAAGTAGACATTCTTAGTGATCCTTGGCCAGAGAGAAGAGCCATTTCTATTTTGCCCAGCGACTCCAGCTGAACATTTTAGGGTGTTCCTGACCTCTGTCTTTCCCCTACATCCACATCTAATCTCTCTGCAGCCCCTATTGGCTCCACCCACAAAATCTATCCAGAGTCTAAACTCTGCTCCCCCATGCCCCCATACTGGCCCCACCTCCATCCTTCCCTTCCAGACAACCCCCCACCCCACCCCACGCAGGGCCATCACATCCTCTCCCTGCCCCCATCCCGGTGCCTCTCCAGCTGCTTCCCACACTCAGCTGAGGGAGCCTGTGAGCCCCTGAGTCAGATCAGAGCCCTCCTAGTGGAGCCCTTCCCTAGCTGCATCTCGTTGTGGGTAAAAGCCAAAATCCTCAATGGTCTTTTGTGTCTCCCACTTTCCCTCTGGCTCATTCCACTCCTACCTCGCTGGCCCTGCTGTTCCTCAGAGGAGCTAAAGACATTTATACAGCTGGGGCTTTGTGCCCGTTGTTCCTCCTGGCCTTGTCTCAGACATCCCTTCCTATCAGAAGCCTCTTCAAGTTGTATTTGTCTGCATAGAACCTTGTCGTTGTCTGGTGTTTAATATACATCTCTGTGCGTTTGTTTCCAGTTGACCTCCCAACAGAATGGTCACTTCTTGAGGGCAGGGATTGATCTGATTTTGCACTGTGGCCCTGGTCCCCAGCACAGGCTTCTCAGGTGGTGCTAGTGGTAGAGATCCCACCTGCCAATGAGGAGACATAAGAGACATGGGTTCAATCCCTGGGTCAGGAAGGTCCTCTGGAGGAGGGCAACCACCCCAGTGCCAACGACTCCAGTAGTCTTGCCTGGAGAGGCCCATGGACAGAGGAGCCTGGCAGGCTGCAGTCCATGGGGTCGCAAGGATTTAGACACAGCTGAAGCGATTCAGCACTAGTACCCAGCACGGGGCCCAGCAGGGCACCCTGGAGGAGCAAGTGAATGGATGTCAGGGGCAGAGATGTTCCAAGACATGGAACCTGGGACCAGCGTAGGAGGGTCCCAGGGTCCGGAGAAGACAGACACGCTCCCCAGAGGGTGAGCTACCTGAGCCCTCATGCTACCCTGAGCCCTGCCCTTGGGTTCCAGTGGCCTGGGGCCATCAATCATATGGATGCTGGCGTATGGAGTAGATGGGAGGCAGATGCAGCCTCCAGGGCCTCAGATGGAGCACAGAGGGGGAGACACCTATTGTAGACACCAGCTGTCACCCCTTCGGCTGTGCCCCGGGGAGTACAGAAAGCAGGGATAAAAGTGAAGGTAGGAGAATGTTGTTTTTTGGAGGCAGGAGAGACTTAAATCTGAAGAATGTGCAGCCACACTCACCCCGCAGCATCCTAGGTCTCTGTGCCCACTGACCTCACTTGCCTCATTCCAGGTCATTGACCACAGCGGTGCCCGCCTTGGGGAGTATGAGGACATGTCCAAGGTGGAGAAATACGAGATCTCACAAGAAGCCTATGAACAGAGGCAAAGTACGGGATGCCCAGCGATGGATGGGGGTCTATGGGGGCTAGAGGAAGTGTGGGGGCAGGCAGAGGTGTGTGCAGGGGCACACAGGATAGACAGGGACACTGAGGGGAAGTTGGCGGTGTGTGGGGTGGGGTAAGGCTGGCATGGGGACAGATGGGTCGTGGGAGAGCAGTCAGGGTGGACAGATATGAGGTATGAATGGAAGCTGGGAGGTGTGGGGAGTGTGGGCAAACAAACAGGGCCATGGCAAAGGTTCAGGGTGTGAGGGCCTGGTCTGGGGCACAGTGTGGAGGGCCAAGTATGGTAGAATATGTGGGCCAGACAGAACAGTGTGGTGACAGACCAGAATGTGGGGGGAAGGATGAGGAAGGTTTCCGGGGTCGGATGGAGGTAAGTGGAGTTAAAGGGCCAGGGAAGATGGGGTAACGTGAAAGACTGTAGGCAAGCACCTTCTATTTATTTTCAAGATTATGGGGAAGCACAGGGGATCTGTGGAGAGGTCAGGGCTCTGGTGGAAGACCTGGGGGAACTTGATGACAGCCCTTCAATGCCCAGAACGGGAGAGTTTGTCTCTGGATGTTGGCCCTGTGGGGATGTCAGGTTATCTCCTCAGGCCAGAGGTCTCCCAGGTCTCTCATGTCTGACCCCCCGCCACCCGCTCCACCCACAGACTCAATCCGCTCCTTCCTGAAACGCAACAAGCTAGGTCGATTCAATGAAGAAGAGCGGGCCCAGCAAGAGGCCGAGAATTCCCAGCGCCTTATTGAGGAGGAGGCCCAGGCCAGCACCATCCCTGTGGGCAGCCGCTGTGAGGTGCGGGCAGCTGGGCAGCCCCCTCGCAGGGGCACCGTCATGTATGTAGGTACGTGGCCCACAGAGGCCTCATGCCCTGCCCTGTGGTGGGCAGTGCTGGGGACTTAGCCTTCAAGGGGATCCCAGTCCAGGAGGGGAGATGTCTCCAGGGGTGGCTGACAGCCTAGTATGCTCCCAGCAGGGAAGTGGGAAGCAGAGGCCATCTGACCTGGGATGTGACAGAGAAGCAGAGGCCAGAGGGGTCAATTCCAAGATGAAAGCCTGGGTGCAGTGATCAGAGCTGAGATGGGGAAACTAGCAGAATTATTAGGGCTGTGATGGGGGAGGCTCAGGCTGAAGTGATCAGAGCAGAGATGAGGGAAACTGAGGGGGCTGTGTGAGCTGCGAGGAAGTACCAGACCCTTGAGAGTAACCCAGGAAGGCTTCCTGAGGGAAGGGCTATCTGAAGGGAAGGGATGAGTGAAGATGGAAAGGGGGAAGAAGGAGCCAGGGGAGTAGCAAGCGCAAAGGCCATGAAAGGGCTTGGTCTGTGAGCAGGAACAAGCTTGACTTGTTTGAGGCAGGGAAAGGAAGTCAGCATGGCCAGTGTGGAGTGACAGAGGGGAAAGACGAGAGCTGAGACCCGGGGCATGGGCAAGGCTGGACTGTGCTAGGCCTCAGGGACAGGAGAGAGCAGTGTGGGTTATGTTTGTTTTTATAACAGCTTTTATAACAGCTTTATTGAGCTATAATTTATATACCATATAAAATTCACTTAGAGTACCATTCAGGAATTTCTTGGCAGTCCAGCGTTTAGGACTTCTACAGCGGGTACAGGTTCACTCCCTGGTCAGAGAACTAAGATCACACAAAACCAAGCAGCATGGCTAAGAGAAAATAAAAATGAAAAAAGAGTACCATTCATTATTTTTTAGTGTGGTCACGGAATTGTGCAACCACACCACAGTCAGTTTTACATTTTCATCACCCCCAAAAGAAATGCTATAACCATTAGCGGCTATTCCCCATTTATGAAACCCCAGCTCCCTAGTCCACATCAGTGGCCACTAATCCATGTTGCAAAGAGTCGGACATGACTGAGGGACTGAGAACCCCAGTGGTGTTGCTTCCCTTTAATTTTTACAAAGCCCCCTATGACTGGGGCTGTTGAGTGAACAAGGGATCAGAGGTAGGAACAGGGAGACCAGTGAAGGGACTACCATATTATATTAGTGGGCTGGAAATGGTGGTTGTCCTGGGTGGTAGCAAGGAGTGGTTTTTGCCTGGACAGGCTTTACAGTCAGTGGGCAGGCACAAATCTGGGGTGAGCTGCGAAGGGAGGCTTCACAGGCATTTCTCCCCTGGGCAGGACTGACAGATTTCAAACCTGGCCACTGGATCGGCGTCCGCTATGATGAACCACTAGGGAAAAACGATGGCAGGTAAAGATCCTCACTCTAGTGTCTGTGTGTGTGCACAGGTACACACACATGTGTGCGTTTATGTGTTGCATGCGGGTACTGCTGGGGGAGCCCACCCACACTAGCATCTGGAGTAGGAGCCCTCTGACACTGCCTCCCCCATCATGTCCTGCAGCGTGAATGGGAAACGCTACTTTGAATGCCAGGCCAAGTACGGCGCCTTCGTCAAGCCATCAGTTGTGACAGTGGGGGACTTCCCTGAAGAGGACTACGGTTTGGATGAGATGTGATGGCCAAGGAAGGGCAGCCCCCTGCTCCAGCTAGCTCGCCTACTCATTGCCTTTCCCTGTGTGTGCCCATGGCCCTCTCCCTGTGAGCCTGTTTTTATTTTATTGACTACCCTCTCCATTGACTTTTGAGACACATGTATTAAATTTGCCGGAAACCTTGGAAGTGTTTGGAGGACTCAGTGATTATAGGAGGAGCTGTAGACAGCTGGATAGGTGAGGGTGAAACAGGATGCTGGGCAAAATCCAAGTTGGGCATGGTGAGGCTTTAGGTATGTGATGAGTGCATGCAGCCCATGCATTCTAGGAAGACTGATCCACCCTGTTTCTGCTGCATGTGCAGTAATCCCTCATTAGCTCCTTGAAGGGATTCCTGACTATAATATAATGTTTGACTATATATTATACATATGTAATATATAGTATATATAGTATAATGTTTATTATATATAATGTTTGACTATATATTATATATTATTTTATAATATAAAATTATAATTGTATATTATATAATATACATATTATATATAGTATCAATATATTATAATCTATACTATATAATATAATAATCTATACTATATATAATATATATAAAATTATATAATATATATGATTATATATTATATGTTATATAATTATATATTTTATATATATAATATTTGACTATAATAATTGTTGTGGTTAATTATAACTTCTGGAGAAGAAGTTGGCAGTGGTAGGAGCAACCACAGTAAGCAGAATGAGGTTGAAATGCTTAGGGGCTGAAGGGGTCCTGGGGGAAGGTGCTCACATGTGCCTGCAACCTGATAGATACATTCTCCAATGTCTACTGTAATGTACACAGGCTCACTCAGATACTCAGAACATTCACACATCTGGACTGACTTCGGGAGGCACACATGGAACACAGACACTACAGATCATAGGTAGAGAAATAGAGTCAGTGCACAAAGATTCTCTCCACATAGGAGAGTGACGCACACACGGTACACTCAGAGATTGACATCCAACACCTGTGTGGGGTAGATGTACACCTACACACACGCGTGCACACATGCAAATCAATGAAGTTGTCAATCTATAAAACAAAACTGGCTATTTTTTATTTTTATTTATTTGTTTTGGCTGCACTGGGTCTTAGTTGCAGCTCCCAGGATCTTCATTGCAGTATGCAGACTCAGCTGCAGCATGCAGGATCTAGTTCCCTGACCGTGGGCCCCCTGCATTCAAATCAAGGAGTCTTACCCACTGAACCACTAGGGAAGTCCCCTAACTGGTTACTTTAGAAAAGGACCCCAAGGCTTAGGTCCCTTCTACATGAGGGAGTTGTCAGAACAAGGAGCATTGGGGGGTGTCCCCAAATTCTCAAACAAAAGCTATCAAAGTTCAGCCAGAGTTCAGCAGAATTAGCTAGAGGGTTGGCATTTGAAGACCCAAGGCTCACTTTAAATTCAGGCCCACTATGCACCTCCATGTGATGAGGCTAAAGAACAGGGACAGGAAGATCACGTGCTTTTCACTTTCCTGGACACACTGATCACCCAAAATCACCTTTGAGCTCCAAGCACAGGTCACAGCATCAGCGAACATGAGGATCTGTCCACCTGCAGTGGAAGATCTCAGCACACACTTCCAGGGTGTGCTTTAATGGCTTCCAGCTGTCAGCATGGAAGAAGCTGTCCCCATCAGAGGACAGTGGAAGGGATCATGCTGGTGATTTCTGAACAGGAAACACTTGCTGTGGGCTTCCCTGGTGACTCAGACGGTAAAGAAGCTGCCTGCGATGCAGGAGACCTGGGCTTAATCCCTGGGCTGGGAAGTTCCCCTGGAGAAGGGAATGGCAACCCACTCCAGCATTCTTGCCTGGAGAATTCCATGGACAGAGGAACCTGGTGGGCTACAGTCCACAGGGTCGCAAAGAGTTGGACATGACTGTGCAACCAACACGTCTGTGTGAAAGAACCACAGTTAGGGATTGGGGAGACACATTTTACAGAATAAGTGCTTAAGCTTTAAGGGGGGCCAGAAAGGAAGGGGGACAGTGGTCAATGTGTTAAGGCAATACCAGCTGCTGTAACCAATATCCCCCTACACACAGTCCCATGCAGAGGTTCTGGTTAATTGGCAGCAGTCTCCATGATTCACACACCCAGACTCCATACTGGGGCTCCATCATTTTCTTGTGTTTGGAATTACCACTTCCAGGTGGCAAATAGGGGAGGTTTCATCATTTTCTTTAAAAATCTACGTGTTCCATTTCTGCTTCTCTTGGTGAGAACCTGTCAGTCATGCATCCACTCCAATGCAGAGTGGGCTTTGGAACATACTCCTGGGCTGAGCAGCTCCCTCCCAGCCACTAACTATGAAAACCGACTGAATGTTGGTGGCTCTAGCATTGACCACCCTTTACAAGGTTACTAGATCCACAATCTCAGGGGAAGCAGCAGGAAAGGGCTGTGGGATCCACCAGACCCATTAAATCCGCAACTGCCCATGCCTGACCTGTACCATCCACCACCCTCCCCTTAATCCTCAGGTAAATGCAGGTGGAAGACAGTGGATGTCCAGCACTCTTTCTGCACATTTTTGGAGCCCTCCCCACCCCCACGGTGTCAGGCTTGATGCTGGTTACAGGCTCATAAACACCATACAGGCCTGGGAGTTGAAGGCAGACAAACATATAATTACCAAGTATTTTCTTTTTATTTTTTTGACTGATATTTGTATGAAAAAGTTTACTGACTGTAGGGGAAAGGAGAACAAAATCAGTAAATCTGCCAGGTGGTGCTGGTATGATGGAAGGAATGAGATGGAGGATATTTGAATAGCAGCCACGTGAACAAAAGAGGACTAGGCTTTGTGGCCCTGAAGCAATCCTTTCGGTGATTCATGCTGACCAGAAACTTGTCCCAGTACTAAACACAAAGTTAGGGTGAATGCAACCTTTTTCCTGGTTCCTGGAACTGTGGGATAAATCACTAACTCAACATGCTAATGGCTCACTTGAATTCATTCGTGTACCAGTTACAAACTTGGGATAATTCAATAGGTTAAGAGGTAGTGTAACTTAATGAGAAAGAGCCAAACAGCCTAGGTTCAAACCCCAGCTCTGTCCCTCACCAGCTGGGGTACTGAACAAGTCCTTCTCCCTGGGTTTCAGCCTCATTTCTATTAATTGGGGCCAATAATAATAGTACCCACCCCCAAGCGATTTTATGAGCATTAAATGAGCTAATACATCTAAAGCACTTAAATTCAGAGCCAGACACGCAGGTAAGTGCTGTATAAGCCATAGAAATAAAAATGCCTGTATACGGTCAACAGTTCCAATGCTGGCTTCATTTAATCCTCATAGCGGGTCCTGGCTCCAGTTTCTTCGTTTTCCTCTTCCCATGCCATCTTTTCTGGGCCAAGTCTGGGGCCACTCTCTCCTAAGGGGTTTTCCAGGCTGGCACCGGCCTCCCAAAAGTCCCTGAAGCCTCAGCACCCCTAGCCTCTGCACGGTCCCAGATGCGGGCAATGACCTCTCAGTCGCCGCGTGGGGGCAGCAACGCACGGCTCTGCGCACCGTGCGCGCGGAGCACTGTGGCAGGCGTAGGTTCGCTTTCGCGGGGCGGTGCCTCGCAGTCGGCCTCACGAATAGAGTTTCCCAGAAAACCAAGCGACACCCTCCGTCTAACCTTGTGCGAGTCTGGAAGCGAAGGTCTTGCTCCCTTCCTGCGGCGCGGGGAATTCTGGGGTGAAAGGATTTGGCTCCCTAGTGGAGGACTGGGCAGCGCAGACGCCGGAGGCCTATCGAACCCGCCGCGGTTTAATCAGAGACTAAGAACCAACGTCCTGGCGGGGGCGCCAGAGCTGACTTTCTGGCTGCACTAAAAGAAAGAGGTGACCTCTTCGTGGCCGGCGTGTTCTTGCCTGCCGCTCGCTTTCTTACATCTCAGCCGGTCACTCTCCGGGCTCCTGATTAGCTCTCAAGCTGGGTCAAGGCTCACCCATCTTAAAAGAAAAAACTATGTTTTCCCCCCTTTACTTGTCACCCAGCTTCAATGAAAAAACTGAAAGTGAAAAGTGAAAGTTGCATAGTCATGTCTGACTCTTTGCGATCCTGTGGACTGTAACTTGCCCGGCTCCTCTGTCCATAGGATTCTCCAGGCCAGAATACTGGAATGGGTTGCCATTTCCTTCTCCAGGGGATCCTCCCGACCCAAGGATCGAACTCAGGTCTCCTTCATAGCTAGCAGATTCTTTGCCAACTGAGCCAATAATTGTCCACATATGGCCAATCATGTTCAGTTTTTCTGGCTTCCTCCTATTTCTCCCATCATTATTTTAAAGCACATCTCAGGCAACATAGCCTCTCATCCAGATGTATATCTGTATTCTAAATGTATCTCTAAAAGTTATGAGGTCTTCACACCAAACAAAATTGCAGTAATTCTTTAGTATGACTTAATATACAGTCAGCGTTATTATATATGAAACAAAGCCCCCATTTGTTTCATAAATGACTTTTTACTGTTGGCTTGTTCAAATCAGAATCCAAATGGGTTTAGGCATTGCATTTGGCTGTTAATGCTCTAAATCTTCTACTCTACAACAGTTTCCCTGTGTGATTTGCCACAGTCTGATTTAGCTGGTTGTACCCACTGCTGTCCTCTATCCCTGTGTGTTCTACAAACTGGTAGATTCAAAAACTAGGTCAGCTTCAGCTTCAATTTTGCAATAAATATACTTTCTAGGTGGTGGTGTTTTTGCCTCAGGAGGCACATGTTACCAGGTTGTCTTTGTGATATTAAGATCCAAGGTTGGATTCTTGTGTTGTCAACCTGATCTATCCATTATAAAACCACAACCAAACTTCAGGAAAGAGATATCTAGGTGGTCCTTCCTGCAACCCTCTCCCAACTCCACAAAAACTAAACTTTTATTGCTGGAGCCCTTCCTTGTTGATAAACTCAGGAGGCGACTCTTCACCTCAACTCACTGATACAGCAATGACAGCTGACATTTAGACCAGTGGTTCTCAAACTTGTGTCTCAGGACTTTACATTCTTAAAAATTGTTGAGAACCTCAGACAGCTTTCGTTTAGGTGGCTTATATCTAGATATTTACCACTTTTGGAGATTAAAATTTTTAAGCTTTCATTTAAAAAATAATCCAGGGACTTCCCTGGTGGTCCAGTGGCTAAGACTCCATGCTCTCACTGCAGAGGGCCCTGGTCAGAGAACTAGTTCCCCACATGCTTTGACAAAGAGAGAAGGTCCCACTTGCGGCAACTAAGATGTGGCACAGTCAAATAAGTAAATAATTAAAACAAACAAACAAAATAAACATGTTACTGTTATTAACATTTTTATTAAAAAAATAACTTGAAAAAAACTAGCAAGAAGAGTGACATGTTCTTACATTTTGAAAATCTTTTTAGGGAATTCCCTGGTTGTCCGGTGGTTAGGCCTCCGAGCTTTCACAGCAAAGGGCCCAGGTTAGGGAGCTAAGATTCAGCAAGGCAACCATGTTAGGCTTAAGAGAAGATAGCTGGGTTCTCACATCTGCTTCTGCATGTGAACTACTGAATATTATCATATCACCTCTGAAACCCCCCTCTGTTCACTTGTGAAAGAATGAGTGGAAAAGGAAAAAGTCTTAGTAGTATTATGAAAATAGTTTTAACTTCAAAGACTCCCTGAAAAGATCTCAAGGATGCCCGGGTGTCCCCAGCATTTGAAATATCCA
Source organism: Odocoileus virginianus (assembly GCF_023699985.2). Classification (NCBI taxonomy): domain Eukaryota; kingdom Metazoa; phylum Chordata; class Mammalia; order Artiodactyla; family Cervidae; genus Odocoileus; species Odocoileus virginianus. Next base: position 14,701,304 of record NC_069693.1, on the reverse strand, counting down.
AACATTCCCTGTGACAATCCTGGTCTCTGGCTTCTGCCACACTGGGATATCTAACAATACAGAGTCCGTGTCTCTACTAGGCCCAGTGGGTTGGATCTGCTGTACCTGCCAGGACCTAACTGGGATGCAGAAACCACTCCTATATGAAAACTGAGGGACATGAACACATGGAGGTGGTTACACAGTGGATAGAGGAGCTGAGGGGCCAAACAGGAGCCAGTAAACCAAATGGAAATTAGTGCAGCAGGAAGCTGCTTAAGTTCCTAGCTCTCTCTGGTCTCTTGCCCACATTTCCTGTTGGCAAAAGCCCAGGAGCATCTCTGAAGAGGAGACTGGGGAACGACTGTGGCCTAGAGCAGCAAGGGGAGGGCAAGGACCAGATGGGGCAATACCGCCCAGAGCAGCACAGCCCGGGTTCCCCTCTGCACCAGGATTCCCACCATGACCTGTTGTTCTACACCAGGCTCTGCTCACTGATTTACCTGATGTGTCTGACTACTTTAAGATTAGAATTAGAGGTTAAATTTGTAATCCCTGTTATGATTTTAAAATATGTTTACAACACACTTGAAACTAACATAATGTTGTATATCAACTGTATTTCAGTTAAAAAAAGAGAAAAAGTGAAGTGTTAGTCGCTCAGTTGTGTCTGACTCTTTGCCACCCCATGGACTGCAGTCCACCAGCCTCCTCTGTCCATGGAATTCTCCAGGCAAGAATACTGGAAAGGGTTGCCATCCCCCCACTCCAGGGGATCTTCCTGACCCAGGTCTCTGGGGTTTGGAATATGTATTTTTTATTTAAAAAAAGAAAATATAAATAACAGATAAATAAATATATAATAGATAAAATATGTCCACAAATTTTTTGACACATTTCTCAAGAGCTTTCCCATTGGGACTTCCCTGGTGGTCCAGTGGTTAAGAATCCACCTCGAACAGTGTATGTCTTTGTGTATTGGTCTAAACCCACAGAATGCATAACACTAAAAGTGAACCCTAATGTAAACTATGGACTTTGACTGATAATGATGTGTCATTGTAGATTCATCAATAAATGCACCTCTCTTGTGGGGGATGTTAATAAAGGGGAAACCTATGCTGGCAGGCAGTGTGTGAGAATCTCTGTGCCTTCCACTCAATTTTGCCATGAATCTAGTAAAACTCTAAAAGATTAAAAAAAAAAAAAAGAATCTGCCTTGTTGTGCAGGTGAGCAGAGTTCAGTCCCTGACTGGGGAAGTAGGATTCTGCACGCCACAGAACAAGTAGGTGCTGAAACTTCTGAACCAGGCACCACAACCTGTGTCTGCACACTGCAACACAAAATGCTCCGTAAAGCAACTAGGATCCAAGGCAGCCAAATAAATAAATAAATTTTTTTAATTCAGTAGTTTGTTAAAAAAAAAACAGAACAAAAGACCCTCCCATTGAGTGAGGGCTGGTTGTAGTACATCCCTTCCAAGGAACAGAAGAACATAACAGAAGAAATTGTGTGGGACTTCTGAGATCAATTCACAAAAGGCTTTGTATTTTCATCCTGCTCTCTCTCTGGGTTCACTGGCTCCAAGAGAACCCAGCTTTCCATATGTGAGAAACCGTGCTTGAGAAACTGAGTCCTGCAAGGACTCAGCCAGCAAGAACTGACGGGCCTCTTGCTAACAGCCTTGTGCATAGGCCCGGAGTAGGCCAGTATGAGTAAGAACTCCTGAGTTCCTGACCCACAGACAATGTGAGATAATAAATATTGTTTTAGGCTATTAAATCTTGTTTTTTAAATTGTTAACAGCAGTAGTTCATGTAACTGTATTCCAGTTATCTGTAACTGCATTAAATTTTATCTAAACCTCAGCAAGTTAAAACAGCCACTTTATTTTTCCCATTCTGTTTTTGTAGATCAGGGATTTGGGATGAGCTTGACTTGAGATCTCTCCTGTGTTTGAATCAGAAGTTGGCTGGGGCTACAGTCATCTCAAGGTTTGAGCAGGCTGGATGTCCAAAGTGACTCAGCAGCTTGGCAATGACACTAGGAGTTGGCTGGGAGCTGAGTGGGGACTATAACTAAAGCACCTCAGATGTTCTTTCCACAATGGCTGTCCCAGTGTGGTTGGATGTTTTACATGAGAGCTGGCTTTCTCCAAAGCAAGTGTTGTAGGAGAACCAAGGAAAAACTGCGTGGCCTTTTCTGACTCAGCCTCAGAAGTCACTTCTGCCACTGTCTATTTTTTTTTTTTTTTTTGCCACTGTCTATTGATGAAAGTGATTACAAATCCACCCACATTCAAGAGAAGGCCACATAGATCTGAATTCTTCTTTTTTTTAAATTATTTATTTGGTTGTGCCAGATCTTAGTTGCAGCACCCAGGATCTTTGATCTTCATTATGGCATGAGGCATCTTTAGTTGCAGTACACAGAGGGATCTAGTTCCCCGACCAGGGATGGAAATGAGGCCCCCTTCATTGGGAGCGTGGAGTCACAGCCTCTGGCGCACCAGGGAAGCCCCTGTAATAAGTCTTTTTCTCTTTCTCCATATATCCTATTGGTTCTGTTTCTTTGAAAACCCTGACTAATACACCGGCGAGGTGAAAGGACAGTAAACTGTATTAGTCATCATGGAACAATTTGGCATCAACTACATTTGGGTTCATACCTGACTCTGCCATCCCCTCAGGCAAATGACTCCACCTCTCTGAACCTCCACTTCTTTTCATGTTAGTTCCGTTCTAAGAGGGTTGTGAGAGGCCTGGCAAGACATGTCTATAAAAATGCTGCTACTTCAGCCTGGTCCCATCAAACCCTCAGGAGGCATGAGCTAGGGTAGTTATGACTATTTTGAGTTTATTAATTGGTGGTGGCATTGTAACATTAACATCACTGAGGTAGCAAATTGTGAGGATTAAGAGCACAAGCCACAGGTCTTCCCTAGCTATCCAGTGGTTAAGACTCCATGCTCCCACTTCAGGGGATGCAGTTTCAATTCCTGATCAGGAAACTAAGATCCACATGCCAGGCAGCATGACAAAAAAAAAAAGCATAAGCTACAAAGTCAGTCTTCCTGGATTTGAATCTCGACTCTGGTGCTTCCTAGCTGAATGATGTTGGACAAGTAATCCCATCTTTCTGGTTAACTCATGGCATCATAATTACTTCTACGTGCATAGTCAGAATAGGCTAGGTTATATGGCGGTGACAATGAGCTCTGGCCCTCAGTGGACTAACACTTCAAAATTGTTTTCTTGTTCACAGAAATTGGCAGATGTGCTCCTTGCCATGGCTTAGGCATCCAGCTAGCCTCCTTTCTGTGGCACCTCAGTGCTTGCATAGCTTTCAGAGTTGCCTAGGCAACCTGAGAGCATCAGAAAATTAGAGCTTTGAGCATCCCGCACTGGCTTTTAAATGCTACTACTGGGAAGTCAACTAGATCCCTGATTCCACAACTAAAAGATGCCTGGAGCCTTAATTAAGACCCAGCACAACCAAATAAACAAAAATATATTTTTTTAAAGGACCAACCTAGGGTATTTGGTCTCAGTCACTGGAATGATAGAGATGCCATTAAACTAGTTGGGGAAGGTAAGGAGGAAGGTAAAGATGTCCCAAGCTCACATCTCTAAGACCCCTGTGAAGACAGTGAGTAGGATACAGAATGGAGGAGCCTAAAGATAGAAATATCTGGGCTGAAGATAGAAACCTGGGCATAAGCTGATAGCCCAGAGATGGAATTTATTTTGCTATGCTGTGTTACTTGCAAGATCCTAGTTACATAACCAGGGGTTGAAATCTAGCCCTTGGCAGTGAAACATAGAGTTCTAACCAATGGACTACGAAGAAATTTCCTGGAGGTGGAATTTAAGCTAAAGAATATCAACTCAATATTTATTGAAAAGACTGATGCTGAACTCCAATACTGTGGCCACCTGATGGGAAGAGCTGACTCATTAGAAAATACCCTGATGCTGGAAAAGATTGAAGGCAAAAGAAGAGGGCGGCAGAGGATGAGATGGTTAGATAACTTCACCAACTCAATGGACATGAATCTGAGCAAACTCCGGGAGATGGTGAAGGACAGGGAAGCCTGGTGTGCTGCAGTCCATGGGGTCACAAAGAGTCAGACACAACTTAGCAACTGAACAACAACAACAAGAAGAGAGGGAGATCCACGATGGCATGAGTGGGCTAGAGAGGCAGACTAAGATTTGGAGCTGGTCAGAATTGAAAGATGAGGGAGCCAGACCTAGATGATTGTAATTGGCAGTGAGTGCTATGAGAATGTATGCTACAAGCATGTAACTGCAAACTTCAGTTTCAGTCTCAGGCTCAGACAGGGAGGGCTTCCTAGAAGAGGTGACTCCTAACCTGACACTCAAAGCTTGAGTGGTTACAACACCAGGCAAACAAGACAGAAGTGTATTCTAGACACAGCCCATGCAAAGGCCCGGTAGCAAGTGAGCCCAGGAAAGGGCAGAGGAGGAAGCTACTCAGACTGACAGGGAGGGGTGTGGTCAGAAGGGAATCCAGATCAGTCATCAAGCAAATTTTTGGCATCAGCCAAGCCCAGGTTCAGATCTGGTCCTGCCACTCTCTGTGAACTCAGGCAAGTTGACCCAGCCTCCATTTTCTCTCCTGTTAGATCCTGCATCATAGATAAGGCCTTCGTAGCAGCCCCAACAAGCCCTCAGGAAGCATAGCTGTGACTGGGGTTTCATCTGTTGTGACTTTGTTATTTGGGCTATTATTCATTATGTTATTGAAGAGTCAATACACTAGGGTAGTGATGCCAAAAATTTGGCCTTTGTGCACCAGTGCTGAATTGAATCTTGGAGACAGAGTTTTGGTGAAGCAGAAAAGAATAGCTTTATTGCTTTGCCAGGCAAAGGGAGACACAGAGGGCTCATGCCCTCAAAGCTTGTGTATCAACTCAGGAGGACACGGTAAGGAGTTTAAGGGCAGGGTTGCTGATAAGGATCAGGGAGTATTCAGGGCCTGCACTCCTTTAATCTGACCTCCTGTTGGTCTTCTGATTCTCTGGAATGAAGAATGCTTCATCAAGCATCTGACATCTTCCATTGGGTGGAAGTTTTAATTCTGCAGAGCTCAAAGGTATTATGTGTATCCCTTAAGGCAGAATGAGGATCCTGTCCCAAAGCTGCACTATTGTTTCTTTTTTTTTGGCTGCATCAGGTCTTCGTGTGATCTTGGTTGCATCTTGCAGGGTCTTTCATTGCAGTGCATGGACTCTCTAGTTTTAGCTTGTGGGCTTAGCTACTCTGTGGCATGTGGGATCTTAGTTCCCCAACCAGGGATTGAACCTGTGCCCCCTGCATTGCATAGTCAATAAGGCAAAAGTAAATGTTTTTCTGGAACTCTCTTGCTTTTTTGATGATCCAAAGGATGTTGGCAATTTGACCTCTCTCTGGTTCCTCTGCCTTTTCTAAATCCAGCTTGAACATCTGGAAGTCCATGGTTGACATACTGTTGAAGCCTGGCTTGGAGAATTTTGAGCATTACTGTGCTAGTGTGTGAGATGAGAGAAATTGTGTGGTAGTTTGAACATTTTTTGGCATTGCCTTTCTTTGGGACTGAAATGAAAACTGACCTTTTCCAGTCCTGTGGCCACTGCTGAGTTTTCCAAATTTGCTGGCATATTGAGTGTAGCACTTTAACAGAATCATCTTTTAGGATTTGATATAGTTCAACTGGAATTCCATCACCTCCACTAACTTTGTGGTGATGCTTTCTAAGGCCCACTTGACTTTGCATTCCAGGATGTCTGGCTCTAGGTGAGTGATCACACCATTGTGGTTATTTGGGTCATGAAGATCTTTTTGTATATTCTTCTGTGTATTCTTGCCACCTCTTAATATCTTCTGCTTCTGTTAGGTCCATACCATTTTTGTCCTTTATTGTGCCCATCTTTGCATGAACTGTTCCTTGGTATCTCTAATTTTTTTTAGGAGACCTCATTTTTTCCCACTCTATTGTTTTCCTCTATTTCTTTGCATTGATCATTGAGGAAGGCTTTCTTATCTCTCCCTGCTATTCTTTGGAACTCTGCATTCAAATGGGTATATCTTTCCTTTTTCCCTTGCTTTTAGCTTCTCTTCTTTTCTCAGCTATTTGTAAGGCCTCGTCAGACGACCATTTTGCCTTTTTGCATTTCTTTTTCTTGGGGATGGTTTTGATCAGTCTCCTGTACAATGTCATGAGCCTCTGTCAATAGTTCTTCAGGCACTCTGTCAGATCTAATCCCTTGAATCTATTTGTCACTTCTACTGTATAGTCATAAAGGATTTGATTTAGGTCATACCTGAATAGTCTAGTGGTTTTCCCTACTTTCTCCAATTTCAGTCTGAATTTGGCAAGAAGGAATTCATGATCTGAACCACAGTCAGCTCCCAGTCTTGTTTTTGCTGACTGTATAGAGCTTCTCCATCTTTGGCTGCAAAGAATATAATCAATCTGATTTCTGTATTGACTATCTGGTGATGTCCATGTGTAGAGTCTTCTCTTGTGTTGTTGGAAGAGGGTGTTTGCTATGACCAGTGCATTCTCTTGGCAAAATTCTGTTAGCCTTTGCCATGCTTCATTTTGTACTCCAAGGCCAAATTTGCCTGTTACTCTAGGTGTTTCTTGACTTCCTACTTTTGCATTCCAGTCCTCTATAATGAAAATGACATTTTTTGGGGGGTGTTAGTTCTAGAAGTTCTTGTAGGTCTTCATAGAACTATTCAGCTTTAGCTTCTTCAGCATTACTGGTTGGTTGGGGCATAGACTTGGATTACTGTGATATTGCATTTCAGACTCTTTTGTTGACTATGAGGGATACTCCATTTCTTCTAAGGGATTTTTGACCACAGTAGTAGATATTGTAATGTATAGTTCAGGCCAAGGCAGAAAAGGAAAGACGACCTCAACAGAAGTGAGTGAAGTCTCTCAGTCGTGTCCAACTCTTTGTGACCCCATGAACTGTAGCCTACCAGGCTCCTCTGTCCATGGGATTTTCCAAGCAAGAGTACGGAGTGGGTTGCCATTTCCCTCTCCAGTCAACAGAAATAGGTTACCTTTATTCATGCAAGGAGGGGCGACAGTCGGACCAGGCTGAGCACCCAGAGGGATCAGGGAGGCTCCATATTTATAGAGAGGTTTGTGGAAGTGATAAGGGAAACATTAATTAGGCAGGATGTTTTGGGTATTATTTAGTTGAGATGGCATTTGTAGTTGGTCAGGGGGTGATAAGTCTTCTGGGCAGGTGTAGGGGGTGGAAGGTTTCCAGGCAGAGGGTGATAAGTCCCAGATAGATGCAACTGGCCTAGAGCATCAGGACGGAACCTAAAATTCTGTTTTGTTTTCTCCAAAGTTAGATGATTCAGCAAGGGCCTTTGACACTTGTTTTCTTTTCTAGGTCCAAAAGACTCCTTCATCTAGACCCTGAGGTCATTAAAAAAAAAAAAAAAAATGGGGAAGAGGGTGCTGTATTTCTCTGGCTACTTCCTGCTGGATAGGGGCAATGGTTTTGGGTCTGGAATGGAAGATCGTCCTAGGGCCCAGGGTCTCCTTTTTCTGAGCTTGGGGTGAGGCTCTCGAGAAGAAGAATGGTCTTGACCTGATCTCGAGAGATGGCTGGAATCCGTTCTTGGAGAAACCTTTGAATGAAATTGAAGAGACAGGGTCCAAATAAGAGGAATAGAATGATAAGTACCAATGGCCCCAGGAAAGGGAGCAACCAAGGGAGGATGTATTGGAACAGGTTTTGGGGTGTGTAAAGGTTTTGTAACTCTTTTCAGCAGCGTTCCATTCTGTCTCTAAGTTCTTTGACTCTGCCCTGGGCTATGCCTGTTTCATTAACAAAATAGCAGCAGTCCTCTCCTAGGAAAAGGCAGGTCCCTCCCTTTTCTGCAGTGAGAAGGTCCAGGGCTCACCTATTTTGTAGGGCCACAGAAGCTAATGAGTTAATTTGCCTTTGGATTGAAACGAAGGACTCCACTACCTGCTCCATGTCCTCATTAAGTTCTTGGGACAGTTTGTAGTAGAAATGGGCAGAGGTCGAGATGCCTCCAATCCCGGTGCCTAGGGCTGCTGCTATGTCAGTCCCAATCAGGAGGGGGGCTATGACAGATCGTCTTTTCCTGTGAGAAAGTTCCCCTTGGGGGTAGACTATTTGTTCTACCTCTTCTTTTTTGAGGAATGTTAGGCCCGGGGTCAGGAAGACCAAGATGCAGGGTCCAGGGGGGTCCAAGGGGAGACATGAATATGCATAGGTCCTGCAGAGAATGAAGATTCCAGGATTGGTGCAATTATTTGTGCTGTTCCAGAGAACCCAAGTGGAACAGAAGGAGGGAGCGGAGTTTGTAAGACCAGTGTAGTTGGGACTGGAGTAGTTAATACAGGTTAGGTTTGAAGAGGCTGAGAGTAGGACATTGTCAGAGACTGGCCCAATGAGTTGTGTAGTTTTCTGTTGGGAAGGGGAGGTATAGTTGCCCTGTGACAGCCAGGTTGAGGGTAAGGGAATTGCTATGTGTGGTGAGGGAGACAGTGACATGCATATCCAACACTGAGATGTGTTGTGTGTACTGGAAGAATTGGAAGGAAGAGTTGAGAAGGCGGGTCAGGTGTTGGTTGCCAGAGGGAGGTTTTAGGAGAGGCCCTAATTGGGAAAGGAGGTCTAGGCGTTTATAAGGCTCAGGGGTCTCCTGTAACCAGGAAGTTATGTTCTTTATGAATTCTTCTTGTTTCTTTTCCCGATTTTGATCTAGTACCCCACCCCCGACTGAGTACCCCTAGTGGGTAATGGGCTAGAAACATATGTTTCTTCCATTTGATTTATGGCAGGTACTCAAGAAACTCCCTCTCTTTTGTTCTTTAACAGTGAGTAGGGATTTGGACTTCCCGCCCCCGAGGTTCATGGTGCATGGTTTTGGAGCTGTATTATAACATGAGGAATGTACGTAGGAATAAATGTCTGAGCAGGGGCAGGGAGTGGCCAGAAGGCTGGGGAGTGCAGCAAGGATAAGGAGCAGAGGAGTCATGGGGCTGTTAGTTAGGCAGTGCAGAGGAAATAGCATCCTAGGAGTAGAACCCAGCTAGCAACGTAGGCGATACCCCCGGAAAGACGAAGGATAGGTGGCCAGTCCTGAGGGGAGACAGTTACTAGGCCTATAGCAAGGATTAAGATTCAGAGTGCAGTTATAGTTAGAGAGACAGGGAGAGACCAGTCAGGGCGAGGGGCAGAAGGCCCCAAGGTTGTTTGAATCTGAGGAGGAACAGTGCTCATTAGGATGTAGAATGATGTAGAGAATGAGAGTAAAGAAATTGATTTCGTCTGGAGTCAGGTTGTAGAAGGTTCCCTGGAGCCACAGTTGAGACACCAGTGTAGTCAGGTCTTTGAAGGAGGTTCCTGTCGGGGCGCTGGTCCAGAGGCCTTGCAGTAGCTGGGTCAGGAACAGTTGTAGGTTGAAGAGAGTCCAGGTCATTCAGTGTCTTCTCTGATGGTTGACAGGGGTTGTCGCCGGGTGAGTTTTAAGGAGGTGGGTCCTGTGAGGGAGACCTGATAGGGGTCATTTAAGGAGGGCAGTGCAGGATTGGAGGTGACCCGTTTTAGACGAGAGAGGTCTATGCATCTGGGACCGCATACAGTAGGGAAAGACCTCAGATCTGTCAACTCAGGGCGGTGTCGGGAATGCAAGACACTGGAAACGCAGGGTGGAGCCCGGGCAACCGCACCCAGTCACAGGCGGTGGGGCCGACAAGCGCATGCGCAGTCTTAAGGTCGACTCTAGGACCGCGCGGATGCTGGCTGGCCACCCCCCCCAGAGCCTAACCCGGCCTTGGCAGCCTGAGTCACCTGCCCCGCCCTGCGGAGCCGGACGCAGCCGCAGGCCCCAGAGCTGCACCGACAAGCGGACCGGCGGACGCGTGAGCGAAGCGGTGAGCGCCCAGTCCGGACTCCCCCTGCACTCTGTAATTCCGGCCCTGGAGGCCTCCGGACCCGAAGAGGTCCTAAAATCTTAGCCTCAGGGATCCATCACACCCTTGATCTCAGATTCGAGCTCCCAGATATGTCCGGCCTAGTTATCCCGCCCCGGGGACTCTTCCGCCCTTCCTCTCAGGATCTAAAATAGGAGCCCATGGAGAGGTACTCAGTAAATTCAGCCCTGGGTGCAGCCTCTGGGACCACGATCCGTCCTCTCAGTTCTAACAGGAACTCCGTTATCCCAGGCCCCGGGGCTCAACACTTACAGTCTTAGACCTGAACCCAAAGATCCAGCAATGAGTTTAGTCTCGCTGCTGTGAAGTGAAGTCGCTCAGTCGTGTCCGACTCTTTGCAACCCCATGGACTGTAGCCTACCTACCATGCTCCTCTGTCCATGGGATTTTCCAGACAAGTGTACTGGAGTGGGCTGCCATTTCCTTCTCTAGAGTCTCGCTGCTGGTTGCACCTAAATCCTTAAACAGTTTAGATTTCCTAAACTGTTTCTGGGGCCTCCAGGCGGCGAATTTCTAAGCCACCGTTCTGACCCGCCTCAAACCTCTAGGGCTCCGGATTTCTGATTCGAGCACTAGCTTGGGACCCCCCACCTTGAGAATCCCACTTGACCCGACCAGTGCCTGGTACTTCATGATGCCTATGCGTAGACTCAGTCCAGAGTTTTTCAAGCCAGATGCGGACCTTTGGAACGGAAGAGGTTTCAAACCTGATTTTCTGTCCCTATGCCACCATCCAAGAACTACCTCTCCCGGAAGCCCAGACCTCATCCCGAATGGGCCCTTAAGCCCCAGCTGGAGGATAGGTCTCCGCCTAGAGGCTTCATATTACTTCCTCACTTCCAGCAGTCAGAAATGCGTATTTTTGTGGGGGAAGGGGCGGGCTCAGGGAGGAGACAGCCATCTGACCCCTTTCTTTCTCCTCAGGAATCTTGAGTCACAGCCATGTTCCTGGTTAACTCGTTCTTGAAGGGTGGCGGAGGCGGCGGAGGAGGCGGGGGCCTGGGCGGGGGTCTAGGGAATGTGCTTGGAGGCCTTATCAGCGGGGCCGGAGGCGGCGGCGGTGGTGGAGGCGGCGGCGGCGGCGGCGGCGGCGGCGGCGGCGGAACTGCCATGCGCATCCTGGGCGGGGTCATTAGCGCCATTAGGTAAGGCGGGGCCTGATGGTGGGCGTGGCCTGAGGAGGAGGCTTGTCCAGCAATAGAATGGGGTAACCTGGACACTGACCAGGAACCTTAATTAAGCTGGGCCGGGCCTGGGCTAGGAGACTCTCTTTGAGGGCGCCGACCTTAATGAGTTCATGGGGGCGGAGCTTGACATGGGGGTACTCTGATTATTGAGGGGACACAGTCTGATGGGACTAGCCGGGCTTTGGGAGGTGGGACTTACTGGGGCTGGCGTGGCCTACTTCCGCTAACCTGGAGACGAACGTTAAGGGGGCGGAGCCAATGAGGCTGGTTATCCCTTCATGGGGGCAACGCTAGCCTTGTGGGCGCGGCGTGGCCCTCGTAGGTGGGTCAATGAGGTGTGCTCAGAAGAGGTCTAGCCCTTATAGGATTGGGGGAAAGGCCATCAAGGGGCAAGGCTGGGCTGGGAACTGATTGGATTAAAAATGCCCTAGTGAAGGGAGGGTAGGGTTCTGTAGGTGCCTGGTAGGTCTTAGCAATTGAGTGTGATACTTTGAAGGGGTGAGAACTAATGGAGCTGGGGTGGGATATTGAGAAGACACAAACGTTAGAAGCCATGTTGATGGAGTAGGTTCCTACACGGGTGGAACCCAGGAGGATGAGGCCGCGGGAAGCTGGGGCCAAGCTTCTATGAGGCGAGCCCTCGAAGGGGCTGGGTCTTTTGAGGAATCTGCCATTATGTAGGTGTGCTCTGGCAAGGGGGATCTTACTGTGGGGGCGCAACCAGGGCGGCAAGGATAGGGACAGGTGAGGACAGGGACTGATGAGGGCGGAGGGAACAAGTAGGCAGGGTGGCGAGCTAGGGGTTGAGGGATGGGGTGTGGGGGCTGGCTGCCGGTTGGAGGCTCCGCCCCTGGCACTAACACCACCCCCACCCCCACCCCACCCCCCGCCCATGTTTCCTGCAGTGAGGCGGCTGCGCAGTACAACCCAGAGCCCCCGGTAAGCCACCACCTGTTTTCTCATTCTGAGGCCTTTTCCAACACCCATCCTTGCCCCTTTGAAGAAGCCCCATCCCTTTCCTTATGAAATTTATCTCACTGAATCTTTCCCTTGTAACATCCTCCAACTTAGCTATTATTTTCCAGTCGCTAAGTCATATCCAACTCTTTACGGACTTTGCTGTATCCATTCCCTGTTCACTGCCCACCTCTCATTCATGGGTCACTCACCACACAGCCCACGCAGACTTTCCCAACCTTCTGCTGTCCCGGCCCGGGCACCCCTCCCCCTGCCTGCTCTAAAATCTCCCTCTGCAGCCCCCCCGCACACATTACTCCAACATCGAGGCCAATGAGAGTGAGGAGGTCCGGCAGTTCCGGAGGCTTTTTGCCCAGCTGGCTGGAGATGTAAGTACACAGGGGACCCCAGACCCGTCCTTAACCCTTCCATGCCTTCCCTTGGGCTGCCCTTCACATGTACACTCCACCATGGCAATCCCAAAGTTCCCATCCTCCTTCATCACACCCCCAGACCCCTTTGAGTCACCCCTGACCCATTCCTAACTTCTCCCCCCAGGACATGGAGGTCAGCGCCACAGAACTCATGAACATTCTCAACAAAGTGGTGACCCGACGTGAGTGACCGGCGTCAACAGACAGGGCAGGTTTGGAGGCATGTCGGCTGGGGTAGTTGTGATCTCTGGCCTCTGACCTTCAACCTGTATCCCACAGATCCTGATCTGAAGACTGATGGCTTTGGCATTGACACATGTCGCAGCATGGTGGCCGTAATGGATGTATCCTTGAGGGTAGTCTGGTGGAGGCCTCGGGGATGAGGGAATTTTCTTTGGCCACGCTGGGTGGTTTGTGGGATCTTTGTTCCCCAACCAGGGATTAAACCGGGGCCCTGACAGTGAGAGTAGGGAGTCCTAACCACTGGACTGCCAGGGAATTCCCAAGAAGGGATTTTCTGCGAGAGTGGCTGGGGCAGTCAGGGTGTAGCTTTCATACCCACAGATGTGGACATGTGTACATTAGAACACACACCCACCTATGGACATGTGGCAATACATAATAACATCAGCTGTCATAACTGGCACTTTACTTACATTTACTTGAAAGCTACCCTGTTAGACAGGTATGATTATTATATTCCATTTTACAGATGAAGAAACCAGGACCTAGAGAGGCAATCATTCAACTGACCTTATAACCTTATAACCCCACCTTGTAACTGCCATAGGTTTGCCCCCACACACACACACACATATAAGGGCACACCCACATACATGAAGATATATAGAGACGTGTGCATGGGAACACACATACATCATTCACTGATTTTGGACACAGGCACATACTGCACAAAGCATTATAGACACACATATATATACATGTCATGTGATCACATACATGTGTTGCCTAGGTGAAACAAATGCAGCTCAGCCCCTTAGCAAGGTTATTGAACCCCTCTGTGCCTCAGTTTGCCTCTCGATAAAATTGGGTGAATGATAATGGTGATACCAAATTGGCATTTCATGCAAAAGGCTTAGCACAGTGGGTAGCACACAGTAAGTGGTCTGCACACACTGTTACTATGATCTCACCCAGGTAGATTTTTCAGCTCTGAAGCTGTTTCTCTGTTACCCAGATATAATACGGATGGGGCTGGTATCTTGAGGATTTAGTGAGACAAGTGATGTTCCTGAGAAGTTTAGCACTATCTGAAGTCATGTGATAAGTCTTGGCCATTGTTGCTATTTACTGAGAATTTATCAAGTGCCAGCCCTGAGTTGAGGCTTTATACCAATATCTCATTCACTTTTTATCACAAATGCAACAGGTATTTACTCTTATCACCTCATTTCCCTAGAGTTCTAAGATACCCTGGTGTTTTACATGTCCTAACATTTATGTTTTAATTACTATCAAAGAATGTTATAAACAAGGATTTCATGAGGTTATGTGTAAAGAGAGTCTTTATCATTTAGAAATACAAACTGTGGGCAAAACGAACAATGAAGCGGCACCCAGGTGACAGGACGAGGCTGGGATGGGACCTGGGGTTTCAGCCCAGGCTCCCCTTCTTGGCCCTTACTGTCATCGCGCACACTGTCCACACTTCTGGGTGTGGCTGTTCTTAACACCCTCCCACCAGAGTGACACGACTGGCAAACTGGGCTTCGAAGAATTCAAGTATTTGTGGAACAACATTAAAAAATGGCAGGTGTGTTCAGCCTCTGAAATGACTGGCACAAAGATCCCCAAGCCTTGGAAATGTCATGCCCCATGAGGCTCAGTTGAATCCTGACCTCCTTGTCCCCACAGGCCATATACAAACGGTTTGATGTTGACTGTTCAGGCACCATTGGCAGCAGTGAACTCCCAGGGGCCTTTGAGGCAGCAGGTGTGGCTGGCAGGAACATGGTGGGGCTGGGGGTGGGACTGGTGAGGCAGCCCCCACTGATCTGGTCTGAGCCTGAGTCCTGGGGCTAGGAGAGGGTTGGGCTATGTGACCCCTACACCTGTTAACTAAATCGTTATCAGGATTCCACCTGAATGAACATCTCTACAACATGATCATCCGACGCTACTCAGATGAGGGAGGGAACATGGATTTTGACAATTTCATCAGCTGCCTGGTCAGACTGGATGCCATGTTCCGTAAGTGACACCCTAGCTCTCTTCCCAGGTGGGGATTTGTCTAGCCTTCATGGGCCAAGCCTCCTTTGAGCCTGATGCTGAGGTGGCCAGTGTTAGGGCTGAAACAGCCCATGTCCCTGCCCTTATGTTGCTCACAGTCCACAGGAGAGGCAAATTACCAGACAGTGACAGCTCGGGATGGTTAAGTCTGGGATCGGGGAAGCCTGTGCAGAGTGATGGGGGCTGTGAGGGGAAGGGCAGGGTAGATCAGGTTTAGATTTGTGACTGGGAACTCTTCAAACTTAACTAGCCAACTGATGCAGCTTAAGTGATCAAGGAGGCCTTCCTAGAGAAGGGAGGGCATGTGTGAATTGAGACCTGATGGGTAAGGAGTGACCCCAGCAAGCAAGTGGGGAGCAGTGTTGCATTGGGAGCAGCCTGTGTGAAGGCCTAGAAAGGAAAGAAGAGATGGTGCTCTTGGTGATTTTGGTTAGAGTATTTCATGGAGGAGGAACCTAGGGTTCAAAGAGGCGAATTTCTTGCTCACAGCCACTTAGCTAGGAAGTTGCAAAGCTAGAATTTGAACTGAGATTTGTCTGAGAGAGGGGGCAGGAGCAGTGGGATGGTCAGGCCATGCAGGGCTGTGAATGCCAAGTTTGGAGGTGCTCAGACACTAACGGGGACAGTGGACAGGGTCTAGGCAGGGGAAGAACAGGGTCTCAGGTTTCCTTTAGGAAGATCTCCTGGCATGCCAAGAGCCCAGGACGGACAATATATTAAGAGCATGCAGAGAAGAAAAGGGGCAGGTGTGTTGGGGACATGAAGGGAACGTGAGAAAGGACAACAGGGCAGATAATGCCAAAAGTCATGTATGAGAGGGTCAAGAAATGGCCTGGGATTTACCAGCAAGAGGGCCAGCTGTGAGTGGAGTGTCTGGGGTACCACATGCGTGGACCCCCGAGGGTGGCAACAGCCGTGAGTGAGAGAGAAGCCACACAGACTGTGGGCACCTGTTTACATACAGGTTTGGCAGTGAGTGGGGAACATGGAGATGAGTTTCAGGGCAGGAGTGGGGACCACAACAGACTGTAGGATTAGGAAATGCAGAGCCTCCTTCCAGTAGCTTGTTTCAGCTGGAACTGGAGGGTGTGGAGCTTAGAGGTTGGTGGGGGGCTGGGGCTTGGGCAGAGGGTGATGAGGGGCGTGAAGGTCAAGATATGGAGGCCATTACTGAGATGAGTAGCAGTCTGGGTTCCAATCCCAGTTTCCTTTTTCTCTATGTAACACAGGCACATCACTTCACCTTTCTGTGCCTTATCTTAAAATGACACTTATCTCCCAAATTCAGATTAAATGAATTCGTACATGGAAAGCACTTTAGACAGGTGCTTGCCAGAGTAGGTAGACTACTAGCTGTTGGTATTATCATATATTAGTATATTTTAATCCCACCAACCCTTCCTTTCCCCAGGTGCCTTCAAATCTCTCGACAAAGACGGCACTGGACAAATCCAGGTGAACATCCAGGAGGTAAGAACCCCCATCTCCCCCCTGGAATGTGGGCTCCTAGCAGGGGGCCCCTCCCCTCAGCCCCATATACCAGCTCGGAGCTAGGGCTCCCTCCCTCCCATTTTCCCAAAGACCGCTGGGTGAGAGCAGAGAAGGGCTGCTGGCATTCCTGGGTTCCCTGCTGCTCACTGTCTGTCCCTTCCTTTCCCCAGTGGCTGCAGCTGACCATGTACTCCTGAACGGGAGCCCCAGGCCTGCCCCTCATCACCTCACTGTAGGAGTCACCTTGGACTCTTCGGGCTCCCCCAGGGCTGATTCTGTCTGCAGTCACATCCTCCTGGGTCCTGCTGACCCACAGGCCTTTCTGTCTTCTCAGCCCTTGGCACCTGGATTCTCAGTCAACAGCCAGGGCCCAACATGCTTCAACACGCCTTGCCTCTCGAGTCACCCCCACCCAGCACACCCATCTCGTCTACTCCAAACCCTTCTCTTGCACCTGTGCCAAGCCCAACATTTGTGTGGCTTCCACACCCCAAGGGCCCTTCTCTTAGTTCTGGGAGGATCACTCCAGTCCCTCCACACCCAGGCACACCCATTCAGTTACCACCCAGGCACCTGAACTCCAGGCCAAAACAGGGCCACATGCCCCAGTGCCTTTGTCTGTATTCTGCTCCCAGCCTGCCAGGCCCAGAAGGAAATAAATGCACCCTAGTTGCTGCTCTCTCCGAGATCTGCCTCCTGTTCTGAGAGTTGGGGGGTGGCTCTGCCTCTGTTTAAGGCAGAGGAAGCCTGTCTGTATGTGTCTCCTAGTCCCAGTCTTTTTTCTCATTCTGGATCCCAATTGAGCTGTAGCCTTATTCTTTCTGAGCTCTTGCTCAGATCCCATGGAAACCAAGACAAGAAGTCTGGACCATCTCTGCTTCTGCTGCAAGAGCCAGACCTGTGGGAGGTCTCAGTGTCCCCCTGGCTGTGCCCCCCAGGGCCCTGTTTGCCCCTCTCAGCTTCTGTGCTTGAATGAGTCTGTCTTCACTCGCCTCTACCTCTCTGGTGTCATGCAGTATGCTCAGGATCTTCCTCCCCACCCTCGGGCCTCTGCAGGGAGAGGGGCTGCCATCCCAGGATACAAAGCCCCAGACCCTGAGGGGACAGCCCAGGGATGCTGTGTGGGGCTTCTGGGAGGGCTGAGAGGCAGTGACATCCTAGGGACAACCTGGTCTAGTCGGAGGGTCCCGGGGCTGTCCACAGGGCAGAGATGACTTGCTGGTGGAAGGATGGGCTAGAAGGCACAAATAGGGAACATGGAGCTGGCTGGGTTCCCCAGGAAACCAGCACATTTATTGATGCCTGTTCGTGTCCTGCAGACTTCTTGGTTTCACTTCTTGTGAGGGAAGGAGGCCCAGCCAAGGCAGTACAGGCTGTAGAGAGTGCCTAGGGAGGGAGTGTGGGGGATACTGAATGAGGCCCCAATTCCCTCCCTGAGCCCCATCTTGCTTCTGAGCCCATGCTGCAGGCTCGAGCCCCTTCCCAAACTGCCCTTCAGCTGGGGAAATGCTGGACCTTGGTACAGACCAGGCTTCAGGCTTTCTCCCCAGATGCATCACTAGCTCAGCCACCTTCCTGGGACAGGAGCCCAAGCCCTGGGGTGCTCCCTCCGTATTTGTCAGCCCAGGTTCCCAAACGGTCCCACACCAGCTCAGAATCCAATTCCCTGGCGAAACCCTAGCGCCAGAACCCGCCCCTTCCCCTCTCCATCTCGAGCCCCGCTGCCTCCTCCCGCAGTTCAGGCCGAGCCTGGCCTTGCACTCACCCCCCAGACACAGAGTCATCGTCACTCGATACAGGATGTTGTCTGTTGCACCGCCCTTCAAGTGCACCGGGAGGCCATTGTCCTCCTGGAAGTTGGGGGCACACGATGAGAAAGGCGCTGTCAGCACCGCAGACCTTAAGCTCCTGCCTCCCCCAGCTTCTCCTCTGGACCGAGCGGGCGGCCCAGGCTCCTCCCCCACCCCACCCTCGCCCCGCCCACCTGGAAAAGTTTCTGTTTCTCAGCTACTCGGTTCTCGAAGCGGTTCCGGGCGGTTGAGCTAAAGGAGCGGACCAGTGCCTGGGAGACCTGTGCAGAAGGGATGGGTGGACATTGGGGGAGCCTGGAGGGGAGTCCCGGAGGAGGTCCCGTTGGGGGTAGGGTGTCGGACTTTCCGAGGCTCTGACTTGGGGACACTCCTGTCCCACGGGAGCGTCTCTAAGGCAAGATGCGAACTGACAGCGCAAGTGCGGGAGGGTGTCCTGGCAGGAAAGGCCTAGATGAACGGGACTTGTGCCTTAGAGGGTCTGGCTTGAAGGTTATCGGACCGTCTAGAGGATCGGACCCAGAAGCAAGTCTCGTGTTCTGCGGGTCCCAGTCCCGAGAGGTTTCTTTCTTTCTTTCTTTTTTTTTTTCGGTTCCCTGGGTTAATGGGAGGAGCTCAGGTCGCAGGAAGGGCAGGACTGGATCGGGGTGCTTAAGGAATTTCCCGGCAGCTTAAGAAGTTAGGGAGAGGGGAAGGAATGCTAAGGGAACCCTGGATGAAGGGAAGAAGTTCAAACTCGGGGCTTTCGATCAAGTTAACGGGTCCCCGGGTGTCTCAAAAGCTTTTGGGTTGGGAGCTGGGGAGAGGGGCCCCAGGCTTAATAGAAGGGAGCCCCGAGCCCTGAAGGGGGCTCACGTTCCAAGCCCCCAGATCCCGGAATTGGGGGAGAGTCTCATATAGGGGTGAGAGTTTCTTAGAGTTTCCGAGTTGGGGGCCGCAACCCGACCCCTGGGGGCCCTCACCCGCAGGGCCCTCATCCTGTGTCCTCCTCTTCGGCCGGAGTCACCTCCCCTCTCTGCCCAAGGACAGACGGCGCCCTCCCCTCTGGGGGAGTCCCAGGCCACGCCCCCCGAGTGCCTTAGGACACCGTGGTCTCGGAGGACGCTTCCCGATTCGTCCAATAGGTGGGCGGGGAAGACGCTGCAACCCCATCCCCGCATCCCAGCGCGGAATGGTTGGAGCACCCATCTGTTACTCATCGCAGAATTCTGTTGGTCCACGCGGAGAGGAAAGCGGTCCCAGAGGATACATTTTTGGGTTGTTTCTGAGGTGGTATCAGGCTAGGGCTAGCGCAGTTCCTCCATTGGGTCCCTTGGATCTCTCCCTATCCGGTTGATGTTGAGAGCAACTGAAGGAAGGTAAGACACCATCTTTTATTATGCCATTTTCCTCCCACGTTGTGACAGATTGCTGTGGCTTTGGCTAAATGTCAGTGTTCATTTTGGGGTTCAGGGACTACGTTGTATGGAAAGTACACTCAACTCACACCACATCCAGATGAGATACGAGACCCAAGGAAGTAGATTACGCCCATATCTCATACAGGAGGAAGCATACGCTGCTTATTTATTAAGTGGAATGAAGGGCAGGATAATTTCCTTGTTTAAGTAATCATTTTTCATTATCTTTGTTTATTGTGACCCCATGTAGCTGACTGCTTAAGTTAAACATGCGCACAAAACGACGACGCTGCATAGCAACTGTCTTTGCTTCTTCATCTTACCCCCACCACCACACTCGGTTCTTCACCCTGGAAAGCAGTGTAGTTGCTCTGTCTGTTGACTAGACTCCACTGCATCCCCAGCACCTGACAAATGGGGGGATTTGATAAATATTTGTCAAAGGATATACAATGCAAGCCAAATGTTCTCTAACTTGGTCACTCCCACCTACTTAACCAAGTAGGGCTTCAGTGCTTCTCCTAGATTCTACTCATTTAGATATTTCTGGTCATCCAGGAAGTGGCCACACATGTGCTCATTCCCCCAGCTGTCCCCTGTTATCTTCAGCTGTGTAGAATCAGTATTCAGGGAAAAAAACAAATTGCTCTGGGTTGGGATACCAGGAAGCTTGGAAAGGCTGAAGGAGTGCTCTCTAAGCAGGACAGCGAACTGATGTATGGGGCCCTGTGCAAAATGAAAATGTGTGACCCCTCATTCAAACAGCAAACAGTAGGAAAGAAAAAAACCACTGTTAAAAATACCAAGATATTGGGATTTGCCTGGTGCTCTAGCAGTTGGGGTTCTGTGCTCCCAATTCAGGGGGCACAGGTTTGGTCCCTGGTCAAGGAACTAGATCCCACATGTTGCAACTAAGACCTGGCACAACCAAATAAATAAATATTTTAAAAAATACTAAGATATAAAGCATTTTTCTTTCTTCCATGATTGTTCTTGACCTGTCATGGTGTTTTTAATTTGCTATTCATCGTCATGCTCCCTAGAGCAAGGGATACCCTTGGGGTGAGTCCAAGCTGTCACTGTCGCCTGGGTGACACATGGCTGCTGGCTGCCAGGTTCTCCTTCTCTCCCCACCAACCACTGGACCAACTGGTGCCTTGGCCTGAGGTGGAGAAGTCCAACAAGGCATAGCTCCTTCCCACAGGCTTGCTCCCTACAGGGGGATTCAGCCTCTCTTCCAAGAAGACACAAGAACTGGGATTAATGGTGGGCAGAACACTCGCTCTGCTGGTCACCTGCTGAATATGCCAGGGACTGCCAACTGAGGAGGGAGAAGCTGCCACTCTGCCCTGCCCTCAGAGGCCACGGGATGTGTGTAGTGGACCTTGACCCTCCTGAAGCCCGGGCCCTCAGGAGGCAGAACAGGCAGCTCAGAGCCTGTCTCAGGGAGACAGAGTGGTGGGAAGAGAGAATGCACACAGGTCAGGCTCTAAGTTCCTGATGGCTGCTCCATTGTCCCAGCAGACTTCGCTTACAAAACACAAAACACAAATTCAAAGATAACATGAAGAATTACAAGGTGGTGCGCTTCCCTGGTGGTCTAGTGGTTAAGAATCTGCCTGCTAAGGCAGGCGATATGGGTTCAATCCCTGGTCAGGGAAGATTCCACATGCTGTGGAGCAACTAAGCCCATGTACCACAACTCCTGAAGCCTGTGCACCTAGAGCCCATACTTCACAATGAGGAGTAGCCTCCACTTACCACAACTAGAGAGAACCCTGGCGCCATAAAGAAGACCCAGTGCAGTCTATAAATAAATAATCACAAAAATGTGTGTTGAATAAGCAGCAGTACATAAAAAATAAAAAGGAATTACATGATGGCAACTGCAGAGGATTAAACTCCCCACTTCTGAGGGTGGGGCTCTGTGTAGCTGCACTAGACACATGCCTCACTTTTAGGCTAGTCCTATAGGACTGACACTCAGGACATGTAAAAACTGACCTAAGAAGGCTGTTCTCTGAAGCTTCCCCTGCAGGGAGAGTCCAGAACACACCCTGTAGCTCTGGCCTTGGTCAGGAAGCCCTAGTCAGAAACTGCTGCTGGGACTCCCCTCGTGGTCCAGTGGCTAAGACTCCTTACTCCCAATGCAGGGGACCTGTGTTTGATCCCTGGTTGGGAACTAAATCCTACATGATACAACTAAAATTTCTGCATGCTGCAACTAAAAAAAAAAAAAAAAGATCTTCATGCTCCTTCATGCTCCAAGGAAGATCTGTGTACTGCAACTAAGACCTGGCACAGCCAAATAAACAACTAAAAAGAAATATTAAAAAGAAAAAAGAAGCTGCTGCTGCCATCACTCAGGTCTCCTTTAGGAATGGGTTCATCAGCTTGCAAGACTAAACAGCTCAACTTCAGGATCAAGAGCCGGCTGGGGGATGTAAACTCTGTTGCCCTGTGTTAGCATGAACACTTATTGATATAACAAAAAGGCACCAAAATACTGTGATTTGAAGAACACAGAACTTACATATTTACTAATCTCACCCTGTGGATATTATCTGGATCTTGATATGGGCAAACAAAAAAACTGCAACACTTTTGAGACAATTGGAAATTTAAACAATGATTGACTTTTAAAAAACGTATTTATTTTTGGCTGTCCTGGGTCTTTGTTGCTGCGTGAGCTTTTCTCTTATGCAGGCTTCTTATTTCAGTGGCTTCCCTTGTTGTGGACCACAGGCTCGAGGGCACTGAGCTTCAGTAGTTGCAGCATGTGGGGTCAGTAGATGAGGTTCCGGGCTCTAGAGCACAGGCTCAACAGTTACGGCCAACGGAGTGAGTTGCTGCTTGGCATGCGGGATCTTCTGGATCAGGGATTGAACCTGAGTCTCCTGCATTGGTGGGCAGATTCTTTACCACTGAGCCACCAGGGAAG
Source organism: Odocoileus virginianus (assembly GCF_023699985.2). NCBI lineage: Eukaryota > Metazoa > Chordata > Mammalia > Artiodactyla > Cervidae > Odocoileus > Odocoileus virginianus. The sequence continues at coordinate 14,678,854 of NC_069693.1, read as the reverse complement.
CCCCAGTGATTGATTTTTCTCTCAATATTTCATGAAAAATTTCAAAGATACAGAAAGGGTAAAGGAATCTTCTAGTAAACATTCATATACCCACCACCTAGACTCTATAATAAATACTTTGCTACATTTGCCTTATCACATAACTAGCCATCTATACCTCTATCCACCCGTATAATTTTTTGGTCTATTTTAAAAGAGATTGCAGACATTAATATTTTTAATTCAATTAATATTTTTAATTCAAATACTTCATGTGTCATTAACTAGACTGCTTGGATATTTTATTATAGTAAATAATTTAAACTTTTATTTCTATTGTGGCTGTGTTTTTTTTTTTTAAGAGTGAGCCTCTACGTTTTAGAAATACATAGTCAAATACTTTTTGGTGGAATAGTATGAAGTCTAGTATCTAACTGCCAAGTAACAAATCACCTCAAAATGTGGAAGCGTAACACAACAGTAAACATTATTTCACAGCCTCTGTGGGTCAGGAATCTGGGGATTTAGCTCAGCTACAGCGTCACAGCTCAGTATAGTGGTGGGCCGGAACCTACCAGCGTTTGCCTGTCCTGAATGGGGAGGGAGACTGAAGGCAGCCAGGCAGCCTTCTTGAGTCCAGAACCAAGCTTTGGTGGCACTCTGCTGCCATCTTGTGGCAGGTCTGGAAAACAGCCCCTCCCACCTCTACTTCCCGCATTCTTCTAATCCCTTTTGATGATGTTTTAGGACTTGCCTTTAGAAAACCTTTTACTTTTAACTTCCCAGTTGTTGAGTAGATCATGAGTTCAATTTGGCTTAAAATTCGTAAGTGTGCATAGGAAGAAAAATCTTCCTTCTGATCATTCTCTGTGATCCTCTCCAAGGGAACCATTCTGTGTTATTATGTGTCCTTCCAAGGAAATTTTATGCATGTAAGAAACAAAACAAAAATAACCCCTCAAATACAACAACAAAAGTACAAAAATATACTCGGCCTTCCCCAGACATAAAAGGATAACTTGTTCCTGAAATCAGCAGTTATTCAGTGATATTTATTGATCCTGATTTGAACAAGCAGTATGTATATATTTTCAACAAAGAAAAAATATAAAAATAATATGACCAAATAGGGAAATATGGACACTGACTGAAAATTTTATTATATGAAGGAATTAATGTTCATTTTTCTAGGGGTAATATGGAGCTTGAAACTGTATACAGGCCCCTGTGTCCCTGATTTTTGAAGTAAAAGGCTTTTGCTTTAGTCTGCCAGTCTTCTGCAGAGTCCCAAAAGGCTTGCTCAAGAGTTAATAATTAGAAAATGTGAAGATGGAGAAATAAGACATAGCTGTTGGACTGGGAAGCCAGTAACAGCTTAGACTATAAACCAGTCACATAGCAGAAGCACAACACCCAGTTCCCTGAAGATATAAAGGTCTGACACACCTTCTTAAGTTGCTCCTGTAAGGAACCAGACCCCCACCAGCTGAAAACTGCTGGCTTCAAGCACACAGACCCCAGAACAGTTGAAACCAGAAGATTGACAATGTGCAAAACTTCACCTTGATCCCAACAAACCAACACATTTCAGTATAATAGCTCCAGTGTTTGAACAAAATATTTCATTAATTCAGCTCTTTGATGAGATTCATTTTAACAATTCTTACTGCATTTGAAAACAATGCATCTAATAAGATTCAGAAGAATCTATTTGGGTGCCAAAGTTTTGTCATATGAAGAATTATTCCTGTAATTCTTCCAATAGTTTAATAGCTCCACTATCTTTTCTGGTCATAGTTATAGCTCCATCGCTTGTAATCCCTTTACAAATTTTTCAGTTTCATGTGTACTGATTAATAGTGCCTTTTTATAATCCTGTTGGTATGTTCAAACCTGTGAGTATAGAGTTGAATTTAAATAAAACTAAACTGTCATAAAATTATCATTTTGTGTTTTTTTTTTCCTTTTGGCCGTACGCATAGCTTGCAGGATCTTAGTTCTCCAACCAAGGATTGAACCCTTGGTGATAGCATGGAGTCCTAACCACTGGACTGCCAGGAATTCCCTCATAAAATTATCTTGATATGTCACATAAATGAAAAGTATTGTGAAGTTTGCAGTATTAGTATTCTAAGGAAATAGACTATATCAAATCTATGCCAGACTTGATGGCCTAAAAAGAATTGCCTCTTAATATTTCACAGCAGTGTAGGTTTGGTTTGTTGAGATATATGCTCTAATTATTGAGATGTAGAGTTCTAACTTATCTGTTGATTTATTATGGAAAAATTATATACACCGTATCCCAAAATAGAACTTTTTTTTTTTCTTGACTGAGCTGTATGGCTTGTGAGATCTTTGTTCCCCAACCAGGGATTGAACCTGAGCAGTGAAAGTGCCAAGTCCTAAGTTGTTTCACTGATACTTTGTCACACCAAATGCAAGTAAGTATAAATAAGGTTAAGGTAAAGGAACCCTCCTTTAGCAATGGGGTAAGTAGGATACACTCAAAACAGATCACCCCACCAGGTAAAGAACCTGGAGCAGATGAGGTTCTGGCTGAGGGTGGTGGAAATACAGAATGGGCTGAGGAAGAAGGAAGCTATCAATTATGGCCTTGTGACCAGTTACAAAAGTGAAAATTGTAGTGGCTTTCCATATTTCCCATTTGCCTATTTTAAAAAAACATTTACTTGCTTGACTGTGCTGGCTGTTATGGCAGGTGAGATCTTTAGTTGCGGATTGTGGGATTGAACCCCGGCCCCCTGCATTGGGAGCCCCAAGTCTTAACCACTGGCCCCCAGTGAAGTCTCTTATTTGCCTCTGTGTTAGTTGCTCAGTCGTGTCCTACTCTTTACGACCCCATGGACTATAGCCCGCCAGTCTCCTCTGTCCATGGAATTCTCTAGGCAAAAATACTGGAGTAGGTTGCCATGCCCTTTCTCCAGGGGATCTTCCTGACCCAGGGATTGAACCTGGATTTCTGCATTGCAGGCATCCTTTACCATCTCAGCCACCAGGAGAGGCCAGTCGCCCATTTTCCTACTGTATGTATTTGTTTGTACATGCTATTTTCTCCTCTTTCCTTGGTACATTTTTAGTTTATATGCAAGTTTTTGGAAGTTACTTTACAATTGAGCCTTAAACTAGTATTCAGTCAGACTGTGACTTCAGGAGTAATTAATATAGCCAATAATGGATACAGTGACTTTTGGGGTCTGTGAATTTCTTCATTAGTAAGGAGGACAGCTGTATCTTGTTAGATACGTGACTAAGTTTCGCATTTTGCGGTTGTATAGGGGTTCACGTGTGTGTAGAGAGTGCTACACTAATTAGTCCAAGAGGTAGGCAGTTCTGACTATTGATTTATTGCCCTTTAGCTCTAAATTCGCCCTTTTGTCTGCTTTGTGAAAATGAATATAGGGTCACTAAAAAGTTTTTTCTTTGCCAGTTGGCATGATGATAAGCTTCATCCGTTGAGGTTGATGGGGGCTGCAGAGTGGAAAGGGGGGTCTGCGTCCTGGTTCTGTTGTGCTCGATGGCCAGGCTCCCACGGCGTGCTTGGCTTCCCTGATGCCCAGCTCCTGCAGTGTGGGCGGTTTCTAGCACCAGGCTCCCACGGCGTTCTCAGCTTCTCCTGAACCAGGGCGCTGCACAACATAAAGTACGGAGCAGCCAAGTAGCACCTAGTGGCCAGTAGCTTTGTTTTTCTTCCCCCGTAGTCCTGCTGTGTGGGATCTTAGTTCTGGACCCGGGACTGAACCCACACCGCCTGCAGTGGAAGCATGGCGTCTTAACCACTGCAGCACCAGGGAAGTGTCCCCTTTGGGTGGTTTTTTTTTTGTTTTTTTTTTTTTCCCATTTATTTTTATTAGTTGGAGGCTAATTACTTTACCTCATTACAGTAGTTTTTGTCATACATTGAAATGAATTAGCCATGGATTTACATGTATTCCCCATCCCGGTCCCCCCTCCCACCTCCCTCTCCACCCGATCCCTCTGGGTCTTCCCAGTGCACCAGGCCCGAGCACTTGTCTCATGCACCCAACCTGGGCTGGTGATCTGTTTCACCCTAGATAATATACATGTTTCAATGCTGTTCTCTTGAAACATCCCACCCTCGCCTTCTCCCAGAGTCCACAAGTCTGTTCTATACATCTGAGTCTCTTTTTCTATTTTGCATATAGGGTTATCGTTACCATCTTTCTAAATTCCATATATATGTGTTAGTATACTGTAATGGTCTTTATCTTTCTGGCTTACTTCACTCTGTATAATGGGCTCCAGTTTCATCCATCTCATTAGAACTGATTCAAATGAATTCTTTTTAATGGCTGAGTAATATTCCATGGTGTATATGTACCACAGCTTCCTCATCCATTCGTCTGCTGATGGGCATCTGGGTTGCTTCCATGTCCTGGCTATTATAAACAGTGCTGCGATGAACATTGGGGTGCACGTGTCTCTTTCAGATCTGGTTTCCTTGGTGTGTATGCCCAGAAGTGGGATTGCTGGGTCCCCTTTGGGTGGTTTTATAGCAGAGTGCCTCGGTTGAGACACTTCCCCTCAAACAGCTTTCCTTGACACACCAGAGTGGATTTCCATTCCAACGAGTTCCAAATGGCACATTTCCAGCAAGATCCACCACCACCATTCTCCGTGTCCTTCGGTGAGCCATAGCCATGCCCTCTCAACAAGCTCTGGATCTCAAGCCCTGGGAGGGCCTCTTCCTCGGGTGTTCCACATCAGGCCGAGGGGAGCTGTGGAGCTTGGATGGCTTCTCAGAGTTCTCCAAGTTGGGACAATGGGGCTGGAATCTCTAGGATCAACCAGTAACTGGATACAGGCGTACATTGTTTTATTATGCTTCATTTTATTGTGCTTTGCAGATATTGTGGTTTTTACTAATTAAAGGTCTGTGGCAACCCTGCGTTGTCAGATGAAGGTTAGCACTCTATAGCAATAAAGGATTTTAAAAATAAGATATGTACTTTTAAAAGATATAAGGCTATTGTACACTTAATATACTATGGTATAGAGTAAACATAATTTTCATATGCCCTGGGAAACCAAAAATTGGTGTGACTCATTTTATTGCATTATTCACTTTATCATGGTGGCCTGGAACCAAGCTCACAGTATCTCTGATGTGTGCATGTATAAGGCATCTCTAGAAAGGGGATATCACATTGCAATATTTATTTGACTTTTTGTCTTTTTTTAAAATTTATTTTTAAATTTAGATATAATTGACACATAATGTTCTATTAGTTGAGGTATACAACACGATTTGATATTTGTATATATGGCAAAATGAGCACCACCACAAGTATAGTTAACATTCATCACCACACGTAGTTGCAAATGGAAATCCTTTTTTTTTCATTTATTTTTATTAGTTGGAGACTAATTACTGTACAGTATTGTAGTGGTTTTTGCCATACATTGACATGAATCAGCCATGGATTTACACGTGTTCCCCATCCTGATCCCCCCTCCCACCTCCCTCCCCTGAAATCTTTCTTTAGCTGAGAGCATGCACTGGGGGGAACTCAGCTGCAAGGCATTACTAGCCAGCACTTCAAGCGGACGAAGGAGAGTGCCTTGGTCCTGAAACAGTGATCTGAGTGGCACAGAACAGCATCTTCTGGACACAGCAACAGGTGGGTGTGCTGTATGTCCATATTTCTTTTTTTCAAATTAATTTTTATTTCTTTATTTTTGGCCATGCTGGGTCTTTGTTGTGGCCCACAGGCTCTTCGTTGCTGAGCAAGGGCTTTCTCTAGTTTTGGGGAGTGGGGACTGCTCTCTGGTTGCATCGGGTGGGATTTTGTGGCTGTGGCTTCTCCTGTTGCAGAGCACAGGCTCAGGGTTGTGGCACAGGTGCTTGGTTGCTCCGCGGCAAGTGAGGTTTTCCCTCCTGGACCAGGAATCGAACCTGTGCCCCTGCACTGTATGGATTCTTAACCACTGGACCACGGAGGATGTCCCTCATGTATCTTTAATTTTTTTTTGAGAAATATATTGTGGCATGACATTTTTCTTGAATTTTATATATTTGATAAACCATTAAAAAATAATCTTCATGATAAAGTCTTATTTTTTTAATTTATTTTTTATTGAAGGATAACTGCTTTACAGAATTTTGCTGTTTTCTGTCAAACCTCAACATGAATCAACTATAGGTATACATATGTGCCCTCCCTTTTGAACCTCCCTCCCATCTCCCTCCCCATCCCACCCCATTAGGTTGATACAGAAACCCTGTTTGAGTTTCCTGAGCCTTACAGCAAATTCCCATTGGCTATCGATTTTACATATGGTAATGTAAGTTTCCATGTTACTCTTTCCATACATCTCACCCTCTCCTTCCCTCTCCCCATGTCCATAAGTCTATTCTCTATGTCTGTTTCTCCATTGTCGCCCTGTAAATAAATTCTTCAGTACCATTTTTCTAGGCTCAGCAGTACAGCCCCGCCTCTGCAGCGCAGGCTCAGCAGTAGGAGTAAATCTTTGTGATTTCAGTTTAGGCTGTGGCTCCTTAGGTAAAGAATCTGCCTGCAATGCTGGAGAAGACCTGGGTTAGATCCCTGGATGGGGAAGATCCTCTGGAGAAGGGAGCAGCTACTCACTCCAGTATTCTTGCCTGGAGAATTCTAGGGACAGACGAGCCTGGAAGGATATAGTCCATGGGGTCGCAAAGAGTAGGACACAACTGAGTGAGTTTCACTTTCACTCCTTAGATATAAATTCAGTTTTGGTTGTTTATTTTTTTCCCCACTGTCCCATTTCCTACACCCCGCCCTGCTGCCCACGCCATTTCCCACTGTCCTATTTTTCCCATTGTGGATTTTTCTTTAAAATTTTATTTACTTTTGGCTGCACCATGCAGCCAGCACGTGGGATCATAGTTTGGTTCCCTGACCAGGGGTGGAACCCACGCCCCCTGCATTGGAAGGATGGAGTCTTAACTAATGGACCCAACAGGGAAGTCCCTATTGTAGTTTTTTCTCACTGTCTCTCTGAGCTATCTTATTGGACTTCTACTAAGCCCAATATGAATTCAGATCCTGGTTCTGTTGCTGGCTTTGCTTTAACCACCCCAAGTCTGTTTCTTCATTTGCGAAACAGGTCTGTTACTACATCCCCAGCATCGTGGGTGAGAAAGGGAGAGGGGGCTGATTTCCCGCTGGTGTGGGTAAAGCGGAAAGAGCTATGGGACTGTGTGGGTATCAGAAAAGATGTATGCAGGTCAGAGGGTAAGGACTGATCCCCAGGTTGAAGGAGGGTGTGGCACAGTCAGGTGAGTCTGGGAGCCTCTTCTCTGCCCTTCCCCAGCTAAAGTGTCTCAAGACCCTGACCATCCCCAGGAGGGAGCCTGAGCCAGGGGCTGCCCTCTGGATTTCAAGGGTTCTGTCCTCAGAGGCCATCCATGTTCCCCAAGGGTGGATGTGTTTGCTTGCCAAGGCCTGAAGCATCTTTCCTTCCAGTTCCTGCATCAGGACTCTGGGCATCTAATGAAGGTGAAAGACTGCCCAAGAAAATCTGTCTTTCCTGATACCTTTCCCCTTCATGTCAGGCTTTTTAAAAATAAATATTTATTTATTTGGCTGTGCTGGGTCTTAGTGGCAGCATGCAGGATCTTTAGTTGTGGCATGTAAACTCTTAGTTGCAGTGTGTGGGATCCAGTAACCATGACCAGGGATGGAATGCAGGCCCCCTGCATTGGGAGTGTGGAGCCTTAGCTACTGGGCCACCAGGGAAGTCCCCACGTCCCCTTGGGTATTAGAAGCTAGAAGAATAGTCATGACCGGGAACCATGTACCATGAACCATGTCATTTTTGTGGTTGCAGAGCATTATTGTCTCTCATTTCAGATTTGGTCACAGAGTGACTTGTCCCTTTCTCATGTCATTATGTCACAGGAAATCACAATATGCTGTGAGGATGAGCTGCAAGTGACTTAGGTAGATCCAGAGGGAGGCCTAAGAGCTGGAGCTGATGAGCAAAGCAGAGCGAAGGTTCAGTTAGGTCACTCTATTCCTTAAGTGAGTGAGACTATTGATGGAACATAGTTATACTTGATTTTAGATACAGCTTTCTGAGGGAAGATAAGAGGTGATGAGGGCTGACTTAAGGCAATAATAAAATTGTAACAATGATAAACAATGATCACTGATTATACTACTTAATAATTAGCACTTAATAACTATAAATAAGAGCTTCCCAAGTGGCGCTAGTAGTAAAGAATTCACCTACCTGCCAATGCAGGAGAGGGAAGAGACACAGGTTTGATCCTAGGAATATCCCCTGGAGGTGGGCACAGCAACCCACTCCAGTATTCTTGCCTGGAGAATCCCATGGACAGAGGAGCCTGGTGGGCTACACTCCAGAGTGCCACAAAGAGTCAGACATGACTGAAGTGACTTAGCATAGCACAACTATAAATAAGGGTCTCCCAGGTGCTCAGTGGTAAAGAACCTGCCTGCAAAGCAAGAGACTGTGGGTCCGATCTCTGGGTCAGGAAGATCCCCCAGAGAAGGAAATGGCAACCCACTCCAGTATTCCTGCCTGGAGAATTCCAAGGAAAGAGGATCCTAGTGGTCTATATGTAGTCCATTGGGTCGCAGAGTCAGACAGGACTCAGCGGCTAAACAACAACAACAAATGATAAACAGTAATGAGTTCAATAATTAATAAGAAACACATATATGTATTAACATATATAAAAGAACAATTATTAAATACTTGGTGATGACAATAACTAGCAATCGCTGTATTGCAACCTCCCTCCCATTCCTGATCTCCTTACCCTGCCCTTTTTTTCACCTCAATGCATAACACCTTCCAACATACTGCAAAATTGACTTATGATGTTGGTCTCTCTTCCCCTATTTGGAATACAACCTGCAGGAAGGAGGGGCTTTTTGTCTGTGTTGTTCACTGCTGTATCTCCAGGGTCTAGAATAGTGCTTGACATATAGTAGGTGCTCAGTAAGTAGAGTTGAACTGAATTAAATGTATTCAACCTTAACTATGTTCCAGACATGCTCTAAGCATATATTATCTGTATTCTCACATAAGAATTACTACCTAGACACAAATTATGAAGCTAGTTCAAGGCCACCTGGCAAGTAAAGTAGCAGCAATTGAACTTGAACTCAGGAATTTTGGCCGCAGGGCTTACCACCCTAAAGTACCTCTTCATGGTACTCACCAAAGGGGTGTGTGTTCCAGAAATGCCCCAGTGACAGAAGCAAAAGAGATTTCAAAATAACCAGGGAGAGGCAGGCCAAGGAGTATCAGGGTGGGCAATGGGGGTCATTTACTGAATTAGAGGAGCTTATTTGTATGACTAGGAATGGGTCAATTTAGGTATGCCTGCAATTATTAAAGTAACTTTGAATTGTTATGTAACATCAGACTTTTCTTTCTGATTTTATTGTTGTGCTGGAAATTCTGCTAGGTTTTCACATTGAAGTTTTCATGATAACTCCATGAGGTACTATTATGAGCCCCATACAGATGCTTAGAGAAGCTAGGTTATCATATCTATCTAGTGATAGAGTCCAGACCTGATCCTAAAGCTGATATTTGAAATGTGGAAGATAAGGTACCAGAACTCATAGCCAATAGTATATTTATGGCTTGGGAGACCAGGGCAACTGGGACATTGTTAGAAGATATATTAGAAATGTGGAAGGAAAAGAGGATTTTGGAGCTGTAAGGTGGGGGTGGTGGAGATGTAAACCTGGCTTTAGATATTACACTTGAGATGCCTGAGGGATTCCTAGCTGGAATAGTAAAGCAACCTGGTCCATCATTAATGTTGCTTATGAATCTAACAAAGATGAAATATCAAACTTTATTTCCAAAATTAAAATATGTGAATTCTTGGGAATTCCTTAGTGGTCCAGTGGTTAAAACTTGGTGCTTTTACTGGGACTTGGGTTGGATCCCTGGTCAGGGAACTAAGATCCTGCAAGCCACACAGCCTAGCCAAAAAAAAAAAAAAAAAATTAATTCTTTGGAATTACTCGTGAAATTCTTCAGCCAAGGTTTAAGGCATGGTGACTTATAAGTGAGGAATTTCACATCTATATTTATCTTAAAAAAAATTTTTTTTTTCTAAAGGGAAAGTTCCCCACCTACATCTTTCCTCACCATAAAAATATTCTATTACTTGCCTACTTTATTAACTCAGTCATTCAAAAAGTTTCTGACTGCCTCCTAAGAACAGAGTAGCAAATGCAATTCTAAACACATCAAAGATTTAGAATTATGGGTAAAACTTGTACCATGTCAGTTATTTTTAATACAAACAATAAAAAATCCTTCACATTTCACAATCACATCTGATAATTTTTCTTTTTGAAAAGAAAAGAGAGAATCTGGGAGAGAATGTCATTTCTAGGAAAGTCTTGTCCTAAATTCCTAATTCTCCTATGCATATGAAACAATGTTCTCTGCAATCACAGTGAGAATCAGCTAAAATGCATTTGGTAGAAAATTTTACCGTTGTTTTCTACTAGAGGCTCAGGATTAGAAATTCTTACTGATATTTTTAAAAAGTCCCTTTAAGAGATAATTACTGAAACATTTTCAGATGTCATCATATAACATCTGAGATCAGCTTTCAAAAGAATCCCATGAACAGGAAGTAGATGTGAGTACAGACAAACAACACTGGCCACAGGCTGACGATTTTTTAGATTTTTTTTGATGTGGACTATTTTTAAAAGTTATTGAATTTGTTACTATATTGCTTCTGTTTGGCCATAAGGTATGTGGGACCTCAGCTCTCCAACCAGGGATCAAATCTATACCCCCTGCATTGGAAGGCAAAGTCTTAACCACTGGGATATCAGGGAATTCCCTGGGCTGATGGTTTATATAGTAGGGTAATGAGAATATAAGGGCTCATTCTACTATACTTTCTATTTCTGTGTATGTTTGAAGTGTTCCATAGCAAAGACAAAGTTTGAATTTTTAAAAACTTCAAAGCTAGAAGGAAGTATGCAAAAATGGTAACATTTATGTTTAAGGTAAATGTTTTTCCCTCCCATTTTCTTATATTCTCTGTATTCTATTTGGGCATTTTTACTCTTTTATAAGGATAAAACAAACAAAAATCTTATTAAGTTCTTTCATCCTTTTGTTCCTAGCATTTCCACTTTCTGTGTTAGGGCCATGAACTGACTGCAATTTATAAGTGAAAGTCACTCAGTCGTGTATGACTCTTTGCAACCCCACGGACTATACAGTCCATGGAATTCTCCAGGCCACAATATTGGAATGGGTAGCTATTCCCTTCTCCAAGGGATCTTGCCAACCCAGGGGTCAAACCCAGATCTCCTGCATTGCAGGTGGATTCTTTACCATCTGAGCCACCAGTGTTTTTTCAGACTGAAATTTATAGATTATCTGAAAAAACTGCTCTTTTTCCTTTTCAGTCATACACTCAAATCTGTACACATGAAACTCTATCCTGTCTTGCCCTTGTCCTTGAAATTAGGATCTTCCACTTAAGAGGCTTTGGGCAAACTACTTTGTCTCTTTGACTCTCAACTTATCTTTCTTTTAACTAAATTTTTATTTATTTGGCTGCACTGGGTCTTAGTTGCAGCATGTGAACTCTTAGTTGGAGCATGTGGGATCTCGTTCCCCGACCAGGGATTGAACTGGGCCCTGTGCACTGGGAGTGTGGAGTCTTAGCCGCTGGACCACCAGGGAAGTCCCTCCATTTCTTTATCTTAAAAGTAGAAAAATAAACCCAATCAGAGGCACAAATAACAATGGACACAAACAACAAGGCAGGGAACTAACACTTGCTGAATTCCAGGCATTGTACTAGGAATTTTGTACACATTTATTCCTCTCAAAAATAGTTCTCTTAAGTAAGAAAAATATGAATACCTCAATATTAAGTGAATAAAGCATATGGATATAAAATTAATTTATTCAATTAACAAATATTTATTGAGCACCTACTATATTTTAGGCACCATGCTGAAAGCAAAACCAGTGGTCAACAACTATGTGAACAATGGTCATCTCTATTCATCATAATCAAAGGAATGAAAGAAAAAACAAAAGTGACTTTTCCATTTTTCATCCAGCCAATGGTGAACATTCAATAAATATTAGATGAATTCATGTGGTGCTTTGGGATCTCCTGTAAAGTGGGCAGATGCATAGATGCATAATCTTCCTGAAGGCACTTGAGTGATTTATACAAAATGGCCTAAAATGTGTATTTATAAAAAAAAAAGTCCAAACAGCAGAATGACGTACAACTAGTGACTGTGGTTTCTAAATACCATTTTGGAAAGTACCAAATTACCAGAAAGAAAAAGGACTCCTTAGAAAATGGCTATATCAAGGTGGGAACTAGGGAAATGAAAAAGACCCTACTGTGGCAGACACCAGGCCAGTGATCAAAGACAAGTGTCCTTTTTGACACTCCTGTGTCAAACCACACAGGGGACAATCTGAGCATCAATGAGAGTATAGCTTACACAGATTTAAATGTACTGAATATGTTTCACATACACACCACCCTAAACTCACTGGTTACCATGGCAGTTGGCTAGAGAACCAGCTCATTATTTTGGAAACTTGTCTTTCTTTATATGGGTAACCAAACAGCAGTTTAAGGGACGTTTTTCTTTATAAAAGTATTCTAGCTAAATAAGGGAAAAAGAATAATATATCATTTTGTAGTCCCTATTAACAGATTTACCAATTGAACATCAATGGCTGCTACATCATAAAAAGACACCTAAATATTATGCCTCTCAATATTAACCACTTATAAGAAATCTTAACAACAAAAATTGAACCTCAATGTATCCTTGATATCAAGTACCAACTTATAGGAAATACCAAGGATAGAGGAGCAGGTTAAACTGACCACTGGGATCTGCCAGCAAAAACCAAGGTCTAAGAAACTTTAAGGCAAACAAAATAGCTTTTTCAAAAATTAAATTGCTGGAGGCAAAAACAAGGATAAAGGAGAACGCATAGACTGAGGCTTAAAAAACAACAATCAACAACAATTTTTGGACATTATTTGGATCCTGATTAACTTTTAAAAAATTGACATTCATGAAACAGACATTCATGAAACAATCAGAAAGGAACACTGCCTATCAGATATGTAATAGCATTAAGGCAGTACTCTCAATTTTTTTAAGGTGTGAAAATCTTTTGTAAAATTGTGATATATTTCATTAGAGATACATATTAAAATTTTTATAGTTGAAATGATATATCTCGGTTTCATTTCAAAAACAACATGGAGTTGGAGGAGTTTGTGGAAATACAGATAAAACAAGCCTGGCCATAAAATGGTAATTACTGAAGTTGGTCATGGGAGCACTGGGTACATTGTAAGAGTCTGTGAGGATAGAAAGCTTTTAAAAACTATATACATTTTGATCTAACATTTCCACTTTTAGAAATTCATCTTAAGGATATATTACACATATATAAAATAATGTAGGTGCAAGGATATTATTGGATTGTTGGAAAGAGCAAAATTAATAAAAACTAAATTGATGAAGTTAAAGAAATTATGAAACACATATGGAATACTATGCAGTTGTTACGAAAGAATAAGGCCACTATGTATTGATGTGGTCCAATCTTTAAGGTATATGGCTAAGCAAAACTATTCATAGAAATGTACGGAAATTTGCTACCATGTATGTAAAACAGTTTTATAAAGAGTGTTATGTGTATGTTTACACTTAAGCAAACAGAGAAATCAGGAAGTATATGCATGAACTTGATAGCAGTGATTGCTACATGAAGGGGGACAGGGCGAGAAGAATGTATGAAGATTCACTTACGTGGATACAAAATTTAACTTGAAAATTTTTTATCCTCTGCCTGCATTTAAACTATTCAGAGTTATTTTTCTTTTTTGTGGCTGTGTCCCTTGGCGAGCAGGGTCTTAGTTTCCTGACCAAGGATGGTACCTGTGCCCCCTGCAATGGAAGCAGAGTCTTAACCACTGAAAGTTGCTCAGTCATGTCCGACTCTTTGTGACCCCATGGACTGTATAGTCCATGGGATTCTCCAGGCCAGAATACTGGAGTGGGTAGCCTTTCCCTTCTCCAGGGGGTCTTCCCAACCCAGGGATCGAACCCAGGTCTCCCGCACTGCAGGCGGATTCTTTACCAGCTGAGCCACAAAGGAAGCCCAAGAATACTGGAGTGGGCGGCCTATCCCTTCTCCAGCAGATCTTCCTGACCCAGGGATCAAACTGGGGTTTCCTGCACTGCAGGGGGATTCTTTACCAACGGTCTATGAGGGAAGGCCCAACCCATCAGGGAAGTCCCATGAGAGATAATTTTTAATGTCATAGCTTTGAGCCCTTCCAACTGTACAGCCTAATCATTAAGCCACTTAAAGAAAAATGACATACAGCACACTGCTTTCTAAACCCTTTGTAGGCAATGGTATACGTAGAAAATGCAGGTGTTTTGACTGAATACTCAGGATGACTGAGAAGATGGATGGCATTAGGGTGCAATGAACATTCTGCCCCAGACACTGGGTGCAATGGGTATTCTGCCCTAGGCTACCACGAGGGCTGAGGGAATGTGTTTTCTAAGATTCTCAGATTCATTCATAGGCCCTGACCTGGATGTCCCTGGAGTTGGATCAAGGTCTTTTTCCCCATCACCATCATATCCTGGAGTTACGATATCAAAATTCTAATATTTAAAGAAAGCTGAGCACCAAAGAATTGATGCTTTTGAACTGTGGTGTTGGAGAAGACTCTTGAGAGTCTCTTGGACTGCAAGGAGATCCAACCAGTCCATCCTAAAGGAGATCAGTCCTGGGTGTTCATTGGAAGGACTGATGTTGAAGCTGAAACTCCAATACTTTGGCCACCTGATGTGAAGAGCTGACTCATTTGAAAAGACCGTGATGCTGGGAAAGATTGAGGCCAGGAGGAGAAGGGGACGACAGAGGATGAAATGGTTGGATGGAATCACCGACTCAGTGAACATGGGTTTGGGTGGACTCCGGGAGTTGGTGATGGACAGGGAGGCCTGGCGTGCCTTTCATGGAGTCGTAAAGAGTTGGACATGACTGAGTGACTGAACTGAACTGAGTATTTAATCCAGAAATGGGTACAATTCCAGACATTCCATCTAAAATTAATGCTGATAAACTGGATCAAATTAACTGGAATTCTATTTATCTTCACAAATGATAATTATCTACAGTTTGTTCTTCAGGAGCTATCCTTGTTGAGTTTCTTTAATCATAATTTTATTTAGCCTTGATGATGAACTGGCAAGCTTCTCTCAGGGATTATTTGTTCTTTAAGGTTTTGTAGGTTAAACTGTTTTCTCTAAAGAGACAGAGCTTGGATGACTTTTTATGTTCTTCCACAATCACTGATTGTTCAGAAATCCCATATTTTCTTAAATCAATTTTGATGTTTTTACAAAAACCCATTCTTTCTAGATTTCTAAATAATTAGTCATGCATAGTAGCTATTTTTAAAAAGTACCCCCTCCTCCTTCATACTGCTAAATGTCTTTTTTTTCCTACATCAGCATTCTCAATGTGTATTAAAATTTTTTTTTAACAATTTTGTGTATTTTTTTATTTTTGGCTGTGCTGGGTCTTCATTGTTGCCCATGGGCTTTCTCTAGTTGTGGTGCGTGGGCTGCTCAGTAGTTGTGGCACACTGGCTTAGCTGCCTTGGGGCATGAAGAATCTTCCTGGATCAGGGACCAAACCCATGTTCCCTACACTGGCAGGTGGATTCTTTACCACTGGACCACCAGGGGAGGTCTGCTATTAACTTTCAGTTTAGGTCTACTGTTGTTTCTGATTTTATTGGCTTGTTCTTTTATTTTTAATAATCATTCTTACTGTTAACTTGGGTTGATGTGATAATTTCCCCTTTGAATTGACCATTCACTTAATGTGTTTAGTATGGGATTGGCAAGGAATAGATGCTGGAGATTTACTTGGATCCTTTAATCTACTTTTATACCTTGGGTTCTGATAGAAGTACAGCTTTGGTTACACTGAACTGTTTATTTATTGACCATATCAGGTGGCATGCAGGATCAAACCTCCTGCAGTGCAAGTACATGTTCTTAACCACTGGATCACCAAGGAAGTCCCATGAACTGGTTTTGATACGCAGAATTCACTGCCATTCACTTCTAGTTTGTAATCTTAGTTTTGATTCTCTTGAAGTTATGGTTGGAGGTGGTTTTAGATTCCTTAGTTGGGCAGATTTTTTTTGACTACTCTTCTGTTCCATTTCTAATCTTGAAATTTTACAACCCTTTCAATGAACATCTTCTCATGATAATTACTTTGCTACTGTTTTTCAGAAGAGGTAGTTTTGAAGGTTTTTTCACATTTGATATATTCATAAGGCCCACCTCTTACATGAACTCCTAACTCCTTAACAGTAATATGTATGTATGCTTAGTCTCTCAGTCGTGTCCGACTCTTTAAGATCCAATGGACTGTAGCCCACCAGGCTCCTCTGCCCATGGGATTCTCCAGGCAAGAATACTAGAGTGGGCTGCCATTTCCTTCTCCAGGGGATCTTCCTGAGGCGGGGATCGAACGCGGGTCTCCGGCATTGCAGACAGATTCTTTACCATCTGAGCCACCCTAGGACTTATGTCCTTAACAGTAATACTGTTATTAATTAATGACAATAACTAGTATTTATTGAGCATGGGCTTATGTAAAATTTCTGACAGTCCTCACAAAAACTCTATTAGATACACATAATTATCACTGCTTAAAAATAAGTAAACTAAAAAAAAAAAAAAAAGTGTTGTGAAAAAAAAAAATAAGTAAACTGAGGAACTCAGACACTGCATAATTTGTGCAATGTTGTATAGTCAATAATTGGTGGAAGTGAGATAATGTTAATTAAATAAGGTAAATGGCAAAAGGCACAGCCATAAAATATTTTAATAGGGTCATTTTTTATTAGGAATTCTCATAGTTTAATATATTTTGAGTGGTAATATGAGGCTTTTCTATATTCATATTAAATTTTTTTCAGTATAAGCTCCCTGATTCCCTTAGTAAACAGTGAGTATGAGGCAACAAGAATTCCCACATTTATTGAATTTTCTTCTGGTATGAGTTACCTGATGTTCCATAATGGAAGTGACAAATGAAGGTTCTCTGACAATAATTACATTACATTATGCATTATTTACTACTGATCGAGGCATGAATTCCACATAAAGGCTTTCCTACATCCCTAACACCAAGGCTTTCTAGCCAGTATGAATTCTGTAGTGTTCGATGAGCTGTGAGCCAAGAATAAAGGCCTGCCCACATTCTCTACATTCATAAGGTTTGATACCAGGATGAATTCTTTGATGTTCAGTAAGTTGTGAACTACGAATGAAGGCCATTCCACATTCCCTACATTGATAGGGTTTCTCACAAGTATGAATTCGCTGGTGATGAGTCAGTTGTGAAACACGAATAAAGGCTTTCCCACATTCCTTGCATTCATAGGGCTTGTCACCTGTATGAATTCTTTGATGTTGAATAAGGTATGAACTACGACTGAAGGCTTTTCCACAGTCCTTACACTCATAGGGTCTGTCACCTGTATGAACTCTCTGATGTCGTGTAAGCTGTGCATGCTGTCTAAAGGCCTTCCCGCATTCTTTACATTCATAGGGTTTCTCCCCAGAATGAATTCTTTGATGTCGAGTAACTTCTGAGCTATGAATAAAGCCCTTGCCACATTCCCTACATTCATAGGGTTTCTCCCCAGTGTGAATTCTCTGATGTACGGTAAGTTGTGAATGCTGTCTAAAGGCCTTCCCACATTCTTTACACTGATAGGGTCTAGCACCTGTATGAATTCGCCGATGAACAGTAAGTTGTGAGCCACGAATAAAAGCCTTGCCACAGTCTTTACAGACGTAGGGTTTCTCACCTGTATGAGTCCTGTGATGCAGAATAAGCTGTGAATGCTGTCGAAAGGTCTTTCCACATTCTTTACATTCATAAGGTTTGACACCTGTATGAAGTCTCTGATGGAGAATGAGTTCTGAAGTTCGACCGAAGGCCTTCCCACACTCCTTGCAGTCATAAGGTTTCTCACCTGTATGAATTCTCTGATGTTGAACAAGGTGTGAGGCACGACTGAAGGCCTTCCCACATTCCTTACATTCAAAGGGCTTTTCACCAGTATGAGTTTTCTGATGTTGAATAAGGTGTGAGCCGTGGCTGAATGCTTTCCTACATTCATTACATTCAATCGATTTCTCGCCAGTTTCACTGCTGGGATGTAGGGTGAGTGATGTATGCCCACACTCAAAAGTGGGCATGTTTCCATAGGTGATATTCACTTGCTTAAAACAGCACTCATGATTTATTTGTTGTTTTTCAAACTGGCCTTTGTATGCCCAGTCTTCATCATAGCACTGAAGGCTTTCCATTAGCTCCCAATTGAATGACACTACTTCAAAGGTGTCTTTCTGCAGAAATGTCTTACACCTTGACTCCAAGTCTGCAAAATGACAAAAAGTAAATACAACTTCTTCTCTCCCTCTAAGAGAAATCTGAAAATTCTCCAGTAGATGAGAGAGACAAAATGAAAATAATCACCATAACTGGTGAACTGCTTGTGTAAGCCTCAAATATTGCTGTGCAATGTCTAAAAAGCACAGGAAGGCACAGATATGATGAGACCTCACATGGTGCCAGAAAGGAACAAGAAAACAAGTTAAACCAGTGGTTCTTAGTTCTGCCAGGCGACAGAATCATCCAGAAAGCCTTGTAACAAAAGAAATGTTCTTCAAGAACCACCCCACACTGAATCAAAATCTTCAGGTGTAGGCACAAGACATGTGTGTACATACTTCTCGAAATACAAAGTTAAGATTCACATAATGTGAAATTTCTCATTTAATCATTTTAAAGTGTACAATTCAGTGGTGTAGAGTACATTTCCAGTGTCAGGCAATCACTGTCACTACCTAGCTCCAGAGCACTCTCATCACTCCAAATAAAAACGCTGTGCCACAGACTCACAGACACAGAGAACAGACTTGTGGTTGCTGAGAAGGAGGGGGAGCGGGGGAGGGTCGAGCTGGGAGTTTGGGACTAGCAGATGCAAACTATTATATACAAGATGGATAAAGAACAAGGTCCTACTGTATAGCACTATATTCAATTTCCTGTAATAAATCATAATGGAAAAGAATATGAAAAAGAATATACATATACATACACACAGACATATATATAACAGAATCACTTTACCATACAGGAGAAACTATCAAAACATGTAAATCAACTGTATTTCAATAAAAAGAAAGAAACCCTGTGCCCATTAAGCAGCCACTCCCCATTTTGCAGTCCCTCCAGCCCCTGGCAATCACTAATGGCAGAGCAACACTAATTCTCTATGGATTTGCCTTTTCAGGGCATTTCATACAAATAAGGCATCTATATATTTAACACCTTCCACCATGTGATGCTAGTACCAATCAAATGAAAATCTCTGCTTAAACTTTTTCATAGCCTCCCCACTGCACTTAGAATAAATTTCAAATTCAATGCCACGGTTCACAGGTTTTTGGCAAAGCAGGTCCCTGCTTGTCTTTGTAGTCATTCTGTTGCTCTATCTCCATCAAGGACAATGCATCTTCAAATTGAGTACTCTCCCCTTTCCACCCTAGGTAACAAACCACAGTCCTCCTTTGAGCACATAGAATAAATCTAGGTCTTTTCCATCTTTCCATCTTAGATCTCTATCAGGAATCCTGTCCTGGACCCTCTACATGGCTGATTTTCTCTTCAGGTCTTGGATTAAAACACATTTTCAAAAAGCTCTCAGCACTTTCACTGCCCAGGGTGTGGGTTTCCCTGGTCAATCCTGCAAGCTGTGTGGTGTAGCCATTTTAAAAAAAAAGAAGATGGAAGGGGGCTATGATCCAAGAAATGCAGGTGGCCTCTAGAAGCTGGAAAAGGGTAAGAAAACCGATCTTTACCTAGAGCCTACAGAAAGGAATAAGCCCTTTGGACACCCTGAATTTACCCCAGTGATATATTTTGGATTTCTAATCTCTAGGACTGTGAGAAAATACATGTGTTGTTTTAAACCACCAAGTTTGTGGTAATGTGTTATACAAGGGTAGGAAACTAATACACACAGAAAGAAAACACTGAGTAACTCAATGTATCGTGTCTATTCAGTCTTAACTCTGGAGTCTAGTCTTCCAGGGAAATGGAAGATAGAGCCAAGTATAAAGAAAACCAGAAATCTGGTTCTCGGTTTCTGAGCTTTGAAGTACAAATGTCTTGGTAATTTTAGTCTAATTTAAGTGCATGGCAAATATAGTTTTGATTATATATACTTTTGTCCTCAAACATGGACTTTCAACTGCATCTCTGAATCAGGGGTTGGAAAACTTTGCTTTATAAGGCCAGATGATAATTATTTTAGGCTTTGTGGTTCAAGAGACAAAAATGAGGATGTTATGTAGGCACTTACATAGTAAGAAAACAAATTGCTACACATTTTTTATTGATGAAATTCAAAGCATAATAATTTTTTTTTTTGTAATACAGGTCAAAGAATGATAAGCATAGAATTCTTTTCTGTGGGAGGTAACATTTCACTTAACTGGAGTTCAAGGTTAGTGTTCTCCAGCATCAGAATTGATGGTAAATATTTATCTGTTAGTGCTGATCTGTAATCAGCTTTTATGTATGTCACTTTTGAACATGTTGCATATAGATAGTACTGCCAAATACTGATATAAATCCATAAGCATATGATTTTAATTATGTATATGCCTCTCTTAGAAGGCATTTACAGAATTCAACAGGCTCATAGGCTATATAAAGACAGGTATCAGGACAGATTTGGCCCATAGTTCACAGTGCACAGATGACTGACTTATATCATTACTATTAAGAATAATGCAATCTATATGTTTATAAATTATAGAAATGACAGTATGAAGCAAGAATTTCAGATCACTAAAACAAGATTAGAATGGGGTGAATCCAAGCAGAGGTCGACAAAACTTTTTCTGCTAAGGCCTACATAGTAAATTTTTTTTAGATTTTGTGGACTACATAAAGTCTCTGTCACATATATATAATTTTAAACTCTTATGAAATGTATAAGCCATTGTTAGCTTGTGGATGGTACAAAAACTGGCCACAAGCTGGACATGACCCATAGATTGTAGTATGCCAACTCCTGGTCTAGGGCATAGTAGAGTAAAAGGTGATAAAGGTCTTAAGGTCTTACTTTTCTCAGAAAAAGAATTTCAAAGATACTATTCCATACCATCCACCAATAAAAGAAACCAGGTCTCCTTTGAGGAGTGGCTGATTTCAGGAGTGAGGCAAGAAAGATACAGGATAAACCCAGAATATGTTGTAAGCACCAGAAAATAAGGAAGTAGTCAAAAACAGGAAGAGGAATGCCAAAAGAACCTAGGAGTCAACCTGAAGATGTTCCCAAATGGCCAAAGCTTTCCCAATGAGCAATTTGAACAACAAAACAAACAATCATATTTCTGGACTACAACTCATAGGATAAATAAATAAATAGCCTATACTGATAGAAGTAAATCTCTGAATAAGCAGATGAATGGGAAAGGGGGTAGGGAAAGCCCTTCCATACAGAAGAATTCCAATTAAAAAATGCAGGGTACAATAAAGGACACAAAATCAACACACAGCAACACTACTGTATTAACTGTTATAGACAAGAAGAATACTAAAATTATAGTGGGCAAAGTGAGGAGAAACAGCAATATCTATGAGGCTGCAAAGTATCTCCCTCCAAGATAATTACCAATTACAGTTGGAAAAGCAGTAACCTTACAGGAAAGAAATATGGAAGAAACCTTAACCAAGTTGATCAAAGTTAACACTACCAGTAATATTAACATCATATTGGGGGTTGCAACCCCCAATATGATGCACAGAGAAGGACACAATATCACTTCTGTGTATTCCTGCCAAAGATGCATAACCTCAACCTAATTGTAGAAAATATCAGACAAACGCCAAGTGAGAGACATTCTCCAAAAGAGTACTCATCAAAAGGATCAAGCTCATGAAAGACAGGAATTGTCACAAGTGGAGGATGCTAAGTAGACCCAACAATTAAATGCAATGTGGGATCCCAGACTGGATCCTGGTATAGCAGGACAATAGAGGAAAAACTGATGAAATTCTAATAAGATCTGTAGATCAGTTAATAGTACTATATCAACGTTAATGTCCTGATTTTGATAACTATACTATGATTACATAAAATTTTAACACTGGGAAGCTGAGTGGAGGGTATTTTGGAATTCCTTGTAATAATTTTGTAAATTTTCTACAAGTCTAAACTAAAATGATTTCAAAATAAAAATATTTTGGAGAAAAACTTTACCAGAAAGAAGGACTTCCCTGATGGTCCAGTGGCTAGGACTCTGAGCTCCCATCACAGGAGGCCTGGTTCAATCCCTGGGTTAGATCTCACATGCTGCAGTTAAGAGCTCCTGTACTACCAATTAAAGATCAGCCAAATAATTAAATAAACAAATAAATATTTAAAAAAATTTTTACTAAATGGAAAAAAATCCTATTTCAGTCTTTAGGTGGGAAGAGAAATGCAGGTTTAAGCACATTTCTTAAAAGGCAAGTTAAAGATTATTGTACTTCTAAATTGCTTGAAAGGCAATAAAATGTGAGGGAAACAAAAAGAATGAGGAACAGAAAATATAAAATAAGATAGCAGAAATAAGAGCAGACATATGAATGATCACAAATGAGAATGGATTAAATTCTATTAAAATTGATTAAAAAAGGAAACTAATTCTGATTACAGTGACACACTAAAAATGGCAATTTTTAAAAAGGATAAGCAAAGATACACCATAGTTCTATAAACTAACAAAAACAAGGCACTTTATATTAATATCAGAAAAATTAGAATTCAAGATTAAAAGCACTAAGTGGCAAAATGAAGGATGGACTGTACTGCAAATACAATTTGCAACAAGGATCTATATTTCACTTTTACATTAATAAAAATGTATGTAGTAGCAAAATATATAATACAATTAACAGCTCTCTGAATTTGACAGTACAAGTACAGAGAAAGTTAAAAGGACATACAGACTCTAACCATATAATAAAAAGGCTTAAAGAGGTGAATGCACCATCCAAAGAACACTAGTTTTAAATACACGTGGAGTATTTCCCCAAACTGGTACAACTTGACTTGTTGACCACACTGGAAGAAAAAAGGCAGTGGAATGAGTTCTTTGGGCTGAGAAAAAACTCTTGCCAACACAGAATTCCATACTCATTGAAAATATCCTAGAAGAAAGAAGGTAGAATAAAGACATTTTCATGTGGTCAGAAACTGAGAGAATTTGTCAACAGCAGACATACATAAAAGGAAATCTTAAGGGTGTTCTTCAGATAGAGAAAAAAATGATCCCAGAGGAAAATAAATGACAACAATACAAAGAAGTCAGGAGGTTGTACTGATAACCAAGTATTCAAAGGCTCCAGTTCTATCAAGCAAGTACCAGTTACAAATATTTGCTAACATATGTTTAGTGATTGTTATCGCCTGGCTTTGTTCTGGGCATTTTCACATACTAACTCATAAAGAAGCCACAGTAACTGTATGAGGAAGGCACTATTTTTAATCATATTTGCAGAGGAGAAAACTGAAGCACAGAGAATTGAAGTAACTGACCTAAACTCACATATCTAATAAGTGACTGAGCCAGGATGTGAACTCACAAAATCTGATTCTAGAGTATTCCCTTAGTCACTCTACATCCTAACCTCTCAAAAGGTAAGAGAATAAATGGATTGCTGAATTAGGTAAAGCAAGAAGCTGTTTTAAGAAAATAAGTATTTTTTTAAGGAATGAAGACACTTGCAGAAAAAATGATGCTAATAACAGGCGAAACAGGTGCCCCTGGAGAAGAAAGAGGGGCACATTCCTTTTTGAAACGAGATGAAACATGAGAGAAGAAAGAACAGGAAGGAGTTAATGGGGATAGGGTGAGGTTCCCTTGGAAACGGATGCTCTGTTCTTCATGGCCTCATGTCTCAGGCTTTTCTTCCTTAGCAGGGTTTTGAGGGAGTTTCCTGACAATAACTCACGTTACTGTGATGAGTTAACACTCCTGCAGGGCTGTCATTGCCAGTGACTTCCCACCATTGGATCAGCCCTCACTCACCTGGGCACCATGGTCCTGTCATATCATTCACAACCATCCAGGGTTCTTTCCCTTGCTCCAGTAAGGAGACAACATCGGGCTTAGAAATGGAAAGTCCTGTTTATAGGAAAAGAAATGGGCATGATTACGCTGTTCCCAGACTCAAACCCAGTCCCCCGGTCGCTGAGGAAGAGAGACAGTTACACAAAGGGAGGTGTGAAGGCTGTCCGCAGGATAGGGAGGTGGAGGTGCCAAGGCACTATCCATTTGCACTTCGATGAAGCACTAAACAATTCCCTTGGAGACAGAGCAGGAACTTAGTCAGCCACTTGTAAGTCTTCCTAGAAATTCACCATGAAGAAACCAGAAACTGCGTTCTCCATTTGCGCTCTCCTTCTCCCCAGGCCGCACTCTTCCTGGGCCTGCTCTATGCCCAGCTGTGCCCTAGCTTACCTGTATTGCATGTGTGTGCTTGGTGAGGGCTCAGTTGCTCAGTCATGTCTGACTCTGCGATTGCATGGACTGTGGCCCTTCAGGCCCCTCTGTCCATGGAATTTTCCATGAAAGAATACTGGAGTGGGTTGCCATTTCCTCCTCCAGGGGATGTTCCCAACCTAGGGAATCAAACCCATGTCTCCTGCATTCTTCACCACTGATCCACCTGGGACACAAGGACTGTATTACCCTTATCTTATCATTTCTCACTGGGTTTGGTAGGTGGAAAGCATCAGTGGGCTGGAAGAGACAGTCCAGGATATTTCTTTTTCCTCTCCCGCGATCCTTTGACCCAGGAGTTCTGGATACAGCTACATGCTGCTGGCCAGCCCTTCTCCACGGCTTGCGCTCTCACCATTTTCCAGTGGCAGTCTTTCCTCCCTTGACCCCTTCAGCCAGAGTGGATAACAGCCTCCCACTGCTGTAGTCCCTGGCAGCCAACTTTCCTGGCTGCTCCTGTATTACACAATGTTCTTACCTAGTGAGACCAAGTTGCCAAAGTTTTCCAAAGTCACCTCCCTGTACAGGTCCCTCTGGGCAGGTTCCAGGCACTTCCATTCTTCCTGAGAGAACTCTACAGCCACATCCCTAAATGTCACCAATCCCTGAAACAATAAACCCAGGCACTATCAGTAAATGAAATGACTTTTATTTTTTAAATTACCAAATTGTTCAAAATCCACAGAAGTATAGAGTATAGTATAATGGCCCCCATTACTCCAGTCATTTAAGAGGACCTTACACATTTCCATTTTTCACCCTTGCTGTTTTCTGAGGTGAATCCCACATACAAAATTATAGTATTTCACTCACCAATACTTTAGTATCTAACAGATTAGACTTAAATTTTTTTTAAGATTTATTTATATATTTTTGGCTGTGCTGGGTCTTCGTTGCTGGGCATGGGCCTCCTCTAGTTACGGTGGGTGGGAGATACTCTTCATCACGGTGCGTGGGCTTCTCAGTGCGGTGGCTTCCTTGTAGCAGAGCATGGGTTCTAGGGCACAGTGGCTTCAGTAGTTGCAGCTCGCAGGCTCTAGAGCGCTGGTTTAGTAACTGTGGCACAGGGGCTTAGCTGCTTCATGGCATGTGGGGTCGTCCCAGACCAGAGATTAAGCTGGTGTCCCTCACATTGCAAGGCAGATTCTTAACCACTGGCCCACCAGCGAATAACCAGAATATCACCATCACATGGAATAAAATTAGCAACAGTTTCCTAATAACTAGATCGAGTTTCAAGTTTCAAATTGCCTCAATTTCCTCAGAAGATTTGTTTTTTGCCTCCAGAAATGATTTTTGACAGTTGGTTTGTTGAAATCAGGATTCACACAAAATCCACCCCTTGAAACTAGTTTAGAGACTTCCTCTATCTCTAAAATCTCTAACAGCCCCTTTAAAAAGTTTCATTGCTATTTATTCATTAAACAAACATTTGAATCAGTAGCATTTCCCAGATTCTGAATTTGGCTCACTGCATCTTCATGATAGTGTTTAATATGCTGCTCTACTTCCATATTTTTTAAGGGTCATAAATGTCAGAGGTTGTACTGTGTTCTTCCTGTAGCATCTCACTAGGAGGCACATAATGACTGGCTGTCTCATTTTTAATGAGGTTAAAATTCATGCAGTTGGGGCAAATAGGAGAAAAATTAAAGTCTGCCCAATGCGAGACACTCCTAGGTGCAAAGCCTTTCTGAAGAAAGGCATCTTCTTGTTGTTGTTCAGTCTCTCAGTTGTATCTGATGCTTTGTGACCCATGGACTGCAGCACTCCAGGCTTCCCTGTCCTTTACCATCTCCCGGAGTTTGCTCAAACTCACGTCCACTGAGTCGGTGAGACACTCCTAGGTATAAAGCCTCTTTGAAGAAAGGCATCTTCCACCAGCTCCCTAAGGACTACCACACAGCAAACCAACTGAGATCATTCAATGGGGAAAGATTAGTCTCTGTTAACAAACAGTGCTGGAATAAGTGAGTATCTAAATGCAAATTAACTCAAAATAGATTGTAGATATAAATGTAAAAGCTAAAATCATAAAACTTTTAGAAGAAAACACAGGAGTACATCTTCACAACCTTGGTCGGGCAATGGTTTCTTAGGCATGGTACCAACCACCAAAAATAAACAAAAAGAACAAAAGAACAAGAAGATAAAATAGATTTCATCAAAATTAAAACCTTTTGTTCTGCAAATAATTTCATAAAGAAAGTGAAAATCCAACCCACAAAACTGAGAGAAAATACTGGCAATTTCTATATGAGATAAGGGACTTGAATCCAGAATATATAAAGAACTCTTACAACTCAATAATAAAAAAGACAACCTAATTTTAAACTAGCCGAAGACTCTGAAGAGATTTCTCCCAAGAAGATATACAAATGGCCAATGAAATATGAAAAAGATGCTCAACATCACTAATCATTAGGCAAATGCAAATCAGAACCACAATAAAATGGCACTTCACATCCATTAGGATGGCTATTATGAAAAACAGAAGAAAACAAAAAAATAATATTTCCAAAAACACATTTCGGTGAAGATGTGGAGAAACTGGAATCCTCTTACATTGTTGGTAGGAATGTAAAATGGGTAGCCGCTTTGGAAAACAGTTGTGACAGTTCCTCAGAATGTTAGAGAGTTATCAAGCTACCCAGAAGTTCCACTCCTAGGTACAGAGAAACACGTCCACCTAAAAACACTGGTATATACTGACGTTTACAGCAGCATTATTCATGATAGCCAAAAATGTAGAAGCAGTTCAAATGCCCAAAGACTGATGAGTTGATGAACAAAATGTAGTCTACAATATCCATGGAATATTGCTTGCTATAAAAATGAACAAAGTACTGATACATGCTATATCATAGAAGTTTGAAAACATACTAAAGGAAAAAAAATCACACATAAAAGACCAAATATTGAATGACTCCATTTATACAAAAAGTCCAGAATAGGCAATTTCATAGAGACAGAAAGTAAATTAGTGGTTGTCAGGGGAAGAGGAGGGGAGTGTGGGAGTGATGGCTAATTCAAACAGGAGTATTTTTTTTTTGGTAGTGATGTAAATGTTCTAAAATGGCTTGTGCTGACAGCTGCACAACTCTGCAAATATACTGAAAACCACTGAACGATACACTTATATGGGTGAATTTAATTTTATGTGAATTATATATATATACAATAAATAAAGCTGTTAGTGTTTTTGTAAATGCTGGTTAAATCTACCAATATATACCACATTAGAAATTAAAAGAGAGAAAATGTTTAAATTATTATTAATTTATTTAAATAACTAATAATAAGCCTGTTACATGTTAACATAAATAACACATTTGATGAAAAATAACTGTCAAAATAAAAAAGAATTTAGTAGTACTGTTTTATATTTTTGCAAATCTCTTTAATGACTGGCTGAATGGAAGAGATTTTCATACCTCTGTCTTCAACCTGCTGGTCAACTTAATTTTATTTTATTTTTTGGCCATGCCACATGGCTTGCAGGATCATAGTTTCTGGCCCAGGGACTGAACCTGGGCCACGGTAGTGAAAGCCTGGAATCCTAACCACTGGGCCACCAGGGAATTCCCCAGGATAACATATTTCATATAGCTTCCGGGAAATTCTACTGTACACTCATTAGAGTTGTGAGTGAAACAAGGAAATAATGTGTTAGTATTATTTGAAGTTATTTTGGCCCCTAGACCTCCTGAAAGGGTCTCAGAGTCTTCCTGGACCACTTTAAGAACTGCTGACCTGGCGCTACACAATTTAACATGAAAGACTTGAAAATACACTGTGCTGAGTAAAAAAATCTGCTTAAAAAAAAAAGAGTATGATAAGTGTACATCAAATTTAAAAATGGCAAACTCAAAAGTAAATTGTTTAGTAGGCATCCATGTGGGTTTCCCAGGTGGCACTAGGGGTTAAGAACCCGTCTGCCAATGCAGGAGACATAAGAGACACAAGAGATGTGGATTCGACCCCTGAGTCGGGAAGATCCCCTGGAGGAGGACATGGCAACCCACTCCAGTACTCCTGCTTGAAGAATACCACGGACAGAGAAGTCTGGCAGGCTATAGTCCATATGGTCACAAAGAGTCAGACATGACTGAAGTGACTTAGCACACACGCATGCATGAATCCATGTATGGCAAAATTATTATAAGAATCAAAGTAAAAAAAAAAAGAATCAAAGTACCAACAAACACAAAATTAAACATAGTCATTAACAGTGGCAAGGCAGGCCTTCCCTGGTGGTCCAGTGGTTAAGAACCACCTTGCAATGCAGGGGACACCGGTTCAGTCCCTGGTCCAGGAAGATCCCACATGCTGCAGGGCAACCAAGCCCCTGTGCCACAACTACTGAAGCCCGAGCCCTAGAGCCTGTGCTCTGCAGGAAGAGAAGACACTGCAGTGAGAAGCCGGTGCACCACTACAGAGTCGCTCCACTTGCCGCAACTAGAGAAAAGCCCTCACGTAAAAACGAAGATCTAGCGCAGCCACAGATAAATAAATAAGTTAAAAAACACTGGCAAGGCAGTAACAGTATGTGAAGGGATGTGGGAGGGGTTGCTCAGATGGTACATTAAGCTGAGTGATGAATATATCAACATTCATTTTATTATTCTTTATATCACATGCATGTTATAGATATGTTTTTGTATATATTCTTTGATAGTGTGAAATGTTTTATGATTTTTATGGGGGGGGTTGACATTTAAAAATCAAAGAGAAAAACAGAAACTACTTGGGTTAATGGAAAAGGTCAAGGTTATCTTCTCTTTGGCTCTATTTAGCCATGGTTCTGATAAGGGCAGCTCCCGTATTTCTCTCAAGAGAATATACTTCTGCTCCATTGGTACTCTGGTAAGAACACTGCTGGAGAAGAGAGGGCCACCAGAAGTAGGGGCGGGGGGGCATCATCATTCAGTCCCTGTAATGGAGGAACTGAGAGCAGGTTATCGAATGGGGCTCAAGTGAGACAGGAAAATTTCAGGATAAGGAACACAAATGTTTATACTATTTCAAGAATAGAGGAAATTTCACTTACCTGGATCATGGCTTTTAGAACCACCTGTCCTACTTGAATTTCTTTAGATTCTCTGTTGAACAAGTGAAGAGTCCTGAAGAAAACAGAGTAGGGGGGAGAAGGGGCACATCTCATAAACTGAGCTTAATTAGAGACAGCATTTATTTAGGCATCTCTAGTAGCTCTGACAGTAAAGCATCTGCTTGCAATGCAGGAGACCCAGGTTTGATCCCTGGGTTGGGAAGATTCCCTGGAGAAGGAAATGGCAACCCACTCCAGTATCCTTGTCTGGAAAATTCCATGGACAAAGAAGCATGGCGGGCTATATAGTCCATGGGGTCTCAAAGAGTCGGACACAACTGTGACTTTTTTTTTTTTTTTAATTTAGCCATAAACCACCTAAACAGACAAGTTTAAAACAACTGTACTTCCAGGGTCCCTGCTCGGCTTCTTTTCCACCTCCTTGACCCACTGCACAACACTAATACCAAGAGTGCTCACTTCGGCAGCACATATATTAAAATTGGAATGATACAGAGAAGATTAGCATGGCCCCTGTGCAATGATGACATGCAAATTCGTGAAGCGTTCCATATTTTTAGAATTCATTTGAATCAGTTCTAATGAGATGGATGAAACTGGAGCCCATTATACAGAGTGAAGTAAGCCAGAAAGATAAAGAACATTACAGCATACTAACACATATATATGGAATTTAGAAAGATGGTAATGATAATCCTATATGCAAAACAGAAAAAGAGACACAGATGTACAGAACAGACTTTTGGACTCTGTGGGAGAAGGCGAGGGTGGGATGTTTCAAGAGAACAGCATCGAAACATGTATATTATCTATAGTGAAACAGATCATAAGCCCAGGTTGGATGCATGAGACAAGTGCTCAGGCCTGGTGCACTGGGAAGACCCAGAGGGATTGGGTAGAGAGGGAGGTGGGAGGGGGGATTGGGATGGGGAATACATGTAAATCCATGGCTGATTCATGTCAATGTATGACAAGACCCACTGCGGTATTGTAAAGTGATTAGCCTCCAACTAATAAAAATAAATGAAAAAACAACAACAAAACACTAATACTAAGAACTAATGAGTTAACAAAACCCAGCCCTTTCCTAGACCTTAGGGAAACTGAAAGATGCAATCAAGGTGAATGTGCTCCATCATTCACAAAGAATCCAAGCATCTCAGCAGGTGGGGTTCTGGCGGGGACAGTCTCTGTCCCAGAGACTGGGATAGCATCACCTATTGTTAATGCTAATCTATACCCCAGATGGGGCCTAGACAGCTCCCAGTCGTTCCAAGCAGACCTTCCTTTGTGACTGAGGCAAGGAAGATTGCAACACAGACTCACTCAGCCTTCATGTGAGGACAGTACCTACAGGCTGAATCCTACAGGCTAGGAGCAGAGCATACCTGTGCAGGCCAAACCTTATGAAAAAGACATCCTTAAACAGTCTTCCAGCTTCTCTGGGCTCAACAGGCAAAACCTCTTGGGTATGTCTCTGGCTCTGTGTTCTCCTTCCAAGTCCAAAAAGGGGCCCCGCCATCCCTATGAGGGGCTCTGTCAAAACCTCTAGCCAGAGCTGGACTAACCAGATAGGAGCAAGGAAACCACAGTAATACAGGCATCCTACAAGCATATGGGCACATCCAGAGTACTGACCTGAGTGAGAACTCAGTTCCTAGAAGCCTCTTGGCCAGGCAATCCTTATTTTCTACCTAAGCCCTCTCCACTGCTTTCCTGAAGAATAAGATTCCTTCTGTGGCTGGCAGCTGCTGAGGCTGGTGGAGAACAGCCTACTTCAAAATTAGGAGAATGCAGGGGGGGTTTTTTGGTCTGTTTGTGGTTTTTTTTGACCTCACTGAGCAGCATGCAGAATCTTAATTCCCTGACCAAGGATCAAACCTGCAACTCTTGCAGGGGAAACTCAGATTCTTTTTTTTTTTTTTTTTTTAATTACCTTTACTTTCAGATTCTTTCTTTTTTTAAGTTAAAATTATTCATTTATTCACAAATAGGTATTGATCACATACTATGTGCTCAGCATTGGGGGATATAGTCATTGCATACATAAAATTTATAATCTCAAGTGAAGAGTTATTATTATAACCTCATCTAGCATTATACATATATGTACTTAGTAACTCTTAAGTGCTCTGTAAGACAGGTGCAGTAAAGAGTATATGGCAATTGGGTGGAAGCTCAAATTCTTAACGACTGAACTGTAGGGAAGTCCCAGAACTCAGGGGTTTTTTTTAAGAGGCTGGTTCTAATTAGAGAGACAAGGAGCTTACTATGGTGAGGGGAGTCAGAAGGAAGATTAAATCACTGGGGGATGATGTCAAGAAGATTTCAGAATGTGATCTGGGGCCTAAAAATCAGAGAATTTAATAGACAAAAAAAAGGACAGAAGGTGGCTCAGTGGTAACGAATCCACCTGCCAAGCAGGAGACATGGGTTTGATCCCTGGGTTGGGAAGATCCTCTGGAGAAGGAAATGGCAACCCACTCCAGTAGTCTTTCCTGGAAATCCCATGGACAGAGGAGCCCTGCAGGCTCCAGTCCATGCGGTCACGATGAGTTGGTCATGACTGAGCGCACACACTTGGAAAGGGACAGAAGAGCACTCTGAGCAGAGTGAAGAGCAGTGGCAAAAAACAGTGGACCGAATGTAGATGGTGTGTTTGGAGAGCAGAGAATATTGGGAGTAACTTATATAGTTTGGGGCAGAGTTCAGACCAGTGCTGTCTTATAGAACCTTTGTGATGTGGGAAATCTACACATCTTGTTCTGTCAATAAGGCAGCCAATAGCCACATGTGGCAACTAAGTATTTGCAATGTGGCTAGTCTGACCTAGGAACTGAGTTCTTAATTTTAGTCAATCTGAATTTAAATTTAATTAATTCTAGAATCTAGAGGAAGATGGCATCCCCAGTGGCTCAGTGGTCAAGAATCTGCCTACAATGCAGGAGTTGCGAAAGATGTGGGTTCAATCCCTGGGTCGGGAAGACCCCCTAGAGTGGGAAATGGTAACCTATTCCAGTATTCTTGTCTGGAGAACTTCCATGGACAGAGGACCCTGGTGGGCTACCATCCAGTGTCACAAAGAACTGGACACAGCCAGTTCTTTGTTGTGTATGTAGTTGTTGTGTGTAGTTGTTGTGTTGTGTGTAGTTGTATGTAGTGTTGTTATGTTGTGTGTGGTAGTATGTAGTATGTATGTAGTGTTGTGTATGTAGTATGTGCGTGCACTACATAATGCATGTAGTTAATGCTTACAACACTAACTATGAGGACCAGGTCTCATCATCACTGTCAATGGCACCTGCCACAGTGATTGAAGGATAAAGGTGACCAATGAATACTGATCAAATATATAAAAGTTTGGTTTTCACCAGAAATTAATGGAAGGCCACTGAAGAACTTAAGGAAGTGATAGGGCCAGTATGGCCAGATTACTTTTGCAGAGAGGAGTAAAACTGGAGTCAGGGAGATCAACTGAAAGGTGATTGTCCTTTCCCAAACAAAGGGTCTGACCCAAGACAGTGACAGCAGAAACAGGAAGGGGATGAATTCAAGATGTTGGAGAAGTAAAATCAACAGGCTCTGGCATCTGTTTGGATATGCACACAGAGAAAGAAAAAGGAGTCAGGAATTCTTTCCTATTTACTGAGTTCCTACCTCAGTTGGCATGGTTCTACATGTAAGGAAGATAACAAATCCAGGCCCTCTCCCACAGATCTCACGTTCTAATGGAAAAAGTAACAAATATTGATACACTGACATCAATTCGTATTAATGTATAAAGAGATCAAAGTTCTGTGGAGGGAAATAAAATGGTTAAGGAGACAGGGAGTGTTGGGGGAATGAAGGGCAGCCCGAGGACGCTTTTCATTGGGAAGATGACATGTGGTACACAGATATCTAGGGTAAGTGCAGTCCTAGCAGAGGGAAAAACAAATGCAAAGGTCTCAAGACAAGAGCAGGTTTCTCTGACTACAAAGAGGAAGGAGACTAGAGCGGCTAGAATGGGTGAGTGAGAAAAAGAGGGCCAGAGAGGAAGATGGAAGTTGAATCACACGGGGCTTATGGGCCATTGTAAGAACTTTGGTGTTTATTCTTGAGTAAGACGGAAGTTGAATCACACGGGCCTTATGGGCCATTGTAAGAACTTTGGTTTTTATTCTTGAGTAAGACAGGAAGCCACTGAAACATTTTAACCAAGGAATGACATAATCTAACTTTCATTTGAAAGGATCACTCAGAACTTCCCTGGTGGTCCAGTGGCCAAGACTCCAGGCTCCCAGTGCTCCAGGCTCCAATTGAACTAGGAGGCTTAGTTGGATTCCTAGTCAGGGAACTATATCCCACATGCCACAACTAAGACTCAGAGAAGCCAGATAAATAAATAAGTAAATATATATATATATGTATATATATATATATATATTTCTTTTTACAAAAGGATCATTCATGGAAAAAATGGACTAAGATGACAGGGGTGGGGGTGTGTGTTGGGGGGTGCCAAAGCAGAGAGACCTGTGAGAAGGTTACTGCAGTAATCCTGGCAAAGGATGAAGGGCTTGTGTTAGGGTAGTATGGTTGCAGGGGAGGTGATGAGAACTGATCAAATTCTAGATAGTCTCTGTAGGAAGAGTTGACAGGATTTGCTGACTTTAGGTATTAAAGAAAAAAGAGGCCAAGAAGATACTAAGGTTTTTAGCTTGAGCAACTAGAAGTATAAAGTTGCCCTTTTTTGGCTGCACCATGTGACTTGTGAGAATCTTAGTTCTCTAACCAGGGATCTAACCCAGGCCCACAGCAGTGAAAGCCCAAGGCTTAACCACTGAACCACCAAAGGAATTCTCATGAAGTTGCCATTTTTTAACACAATGGACTAGGACAGAAGCGGGTTTGGATGGACCAATTACGGGTTCTGTTTTACCTTTTATGTCAATCCTTGAAATGATTATTATACATCCAAGTGGAAATGCCAAATGTCCATTAGATGTTTGATCTTGGAGTTCAGAGAAAGTCTAAATGCAGGAATATAAAACTGGAAGTTACTGATGTTCAGTTGATATTTAAAGCTCTGATACTAAATAAGATTGCCTACAGAAGAGTGAAGGGAAGGAATAAAAAAGATAGAAGACCTGAAGACAAGATGAATTCTGAAGATAAAGGATAGAAATATTGAAGAGAGATCCAGAAGACCTAAAATATGTATAAACTATGATATGAGTGACAGTGAAGAGCCTTTGGGAACTTGTATACTGAAGAAGCCTAATCTACATAGTCTTAGAGCCACTGAGGGACTGACTTGGAGCTCCTGGTTCCCACAGAGGACATGAGCTTTCATATAAAAGGCTTCCCATTGCCTGCATCTCCTCACTCACCTGGGCTTCCCAGGTGGTGCTAGTGGTAAAGAAAACTCCTGCCAGTACAGGAGGCATAAGTCAGGAGGATTCAATCCCTGGATCAGGAAGATCCCCTGGTGGAGGACATAGCAACTCATGCCAGTATTCTTGCCTGAAGAATCCCCATGGAAGAGGAGCCTGGTTGGCTATAGTCCATAGGGTTGCAAAGAGTCGGACACGACTGAAGTGACCATGCACGCACGCACTCACTAACCTATGCACAAACCTTTTGTCAGTCTCTCTCCACAGCCCAGGATGTCTTCCTTGTTCCAAAAAGAATTCACACCAAATATCCAGAAGCAACTTTGTATACATAGAAAAAGAAATGCGTCTAGCCAGTGTGGTAGACATTACTAATTTAATTATTAAAGTTTCACCACTATCCAGTTTTTCAAGCTTCCAGTTTTCCTCTCCCCTTTGGGCACGCAGATGACATTTTCCAGTCCCCTGTAGCTGTTGTTTAATCGCCAAGTCGTGACTCTTTGCCACCCCATGGACACTAGTCAGCCAGGCTCCTCCATCCATGGGATTTCCCAGGCAAGAATACTGGACTGGATTGCCAGCGCCTGGGTAGGGGTAGCGGGAGATGTTGCTAGTCATGAGTAAATCTATATAGGTGTTGTCACCTTAACATCAGTAACCTATTCCTGAAAAAGCAATCATCCTGAGTAAAAAGTCTAACTAGGAGCATCTTTCCCAATATTTAAAATGTGGAAAAATAAAATATACCACATTTTAACACAAAGCCCCCAAATAATTTCTAAACATAATTAAACACAAAAAGACCTGCATATAAATAAGAAACTGCTGTATTAAGATGAAAATTTCTTAAAACATCACTTCCTGATCACTGATTATTATGGCTATTAACAACTAGTGATTCCTTTTGTTGACAAGCCAATCTATACCTTTGTCAAAATACTCACATGACTGATATTTTACTAAGTAAATTTCTGATGTAACTTGAAACTTTTCCTGTATGTCATATTTTTATAGGTATTGAGCTTTATGGACATAAACATAAATTTTTCCAGTCTAAATATCAACCCAAAATCTATACACTGAGAGGTATGTACATTCCTGGACAATGGTCAAGATTCTGAGTCAGACAATAGCATATTAAATAAGTGAAAGATTTCTATAAAATGGTAATGCTGAGTACTCACAAATTTAGTAGTAATGAAGTAGTTCACAACATAGAAAATATTCAAGATATGGTTAGTGAAATAAAAGCAGATTACAAAACAACTGGGCATCATATGGTCTCATTTGTAAAATACATGTATATATCAAAGTAGACAAGATAGAAAAACCAGACTGAACACATCTGGGAAGTTTTGTGTTTTGTTTTTTGGCCGTGTCATGTGAGGCATGCGGGATCTTAGTTCCTCGACCAGGCATCAAACCTGCACCCCTTGTGGTGGAGGCACTAGAAGTGTGGAATCTTAACTACTAGACAGCCAGTAGAAGTCCCTCTGGAAATTTTTATCCTTACAGATTACTTTGGTTATTTCTGGGTTGTGATCTTCAATTTTCTTAGTTTTACTTAAGTGTGTTTTTTCAATAACCACGCATTAATTTTTAAATATAACCTACAAGTAGCAGATGAAAAAGAAAGTACATTCTTAAGACTCTTCCTTTGAACATGAAATAATAGCTCAGGATATTCAAAAGCAGTTCTCTTGCACAGAATGGCTTTTGTTATTTCTACTTGGTCAGTTCCCAAGAGTTGCAAACTTCTTGATTTGGTAACTACATTTATGTGGCTGGAAAAGAACTAAAAGTCACTGAGGCCAAGTCCTATGTACAAGTGATGCTTCCTTTCAGCTCTTCTTGCCAGATAGGTTTATGATGTTTTTGTAACCTGCCCTATTGGCCTCAGGGTTCTCTGAACAGCTATAGAGGCACCTTGCTCCACTTGTCATATTTTGGATTTCTGAAGATTAGAATGAAAATTGCAGGAAATACAGGTGACTCAATTCACTTCCTCAGAGTTCTTATGGGATCAGTTTGACTTAGATATGATGACATGACAATGATTGCTCTCTGGTCACACAGATATCTTCCTCCTAAAAATTCACACAGAGTAACAGCAGAGTAAACTAGTGCCCTTTATCATCCTTTGCTTTGGACATTTGTATACCAGTTTTATCTCCCATATTACATTATCTGTAATTTAA
Source organism: Odocoileus virginianus (assembly GCF_023699985.2). Classification (NCBI taxonomy): domain Eukaryota; kingdom Metazoa; phylum Chordata; class Mammalia; order Artiodactyla; family Cervidae; genus Odocoileus; species Odocoileus virginianus. The sequence goes on along the minus strand of NC_069693.1, from coordinate 14,641,509 downwards.
AAATAGAGATTCACTTTTTTAAAGTATTTTGTCTCCCTGTGTTCTAGATTAGGATTTTGCATATTTGCAAATTCTTAATAAATGCCTGACCCAAAGGAATTCATTATAAAAAGTCCAAATGGGAGGGGATACATATGTATGTATGGCTGATTCATTTTGCTGTACAGTAGAAACTAACACATTGTAAAACAACTATATTCCAATAAAAGTTAATTTAAAATACATAAATAAAAATACAATTATCATATGATCTATCCAAAAAAAAGAGAGATGTAGGTCTATGCTAACAGGAACCCTTTGCTGCAGAGATGGTATAAAAGAGAAACGGAACAACTTGATAGTAAAAAAATGAACATCAGGAAAGTAGCTGTACTAGACATTAAAATGTACCATAAAGTCTCTTTAATTAAAAAAAGTGTGGCAGTAGTTCATAAACAGACAAACCAGTGAAAGAGAACCAAAGGCCTATAAACAGAACCAAGTATATATGGACATTTAGTATATGATAGAGAGCACATTTCAAATCACTGGGGCAAAGAAAATTCTTAATAAATGGTGCTAGGAAAACCTATAGCCCTTTAGAAAATACAAAATTAAGTCCATACCCCAAGATTAAACTCCAAATGGATCCGGGTGCTTGATGTAAAAGATGAAACTCTACAATTATTATAACACATGTAAATTCTCCTTTAATTCTGAGATCGAGAAAGGCTTTCAAAATCTAGAAGCAATAAAGGAAAATACTGGTAATTTGATTATATAAAAATAAAAACATTCAATGGAAAAAAAAAAACATAAACAGAGTCAAAAGTATGTGTTAGTCACTCAACAGTATCCAACTCTTTGCGACCACATGGATTGTAGCTGGCCAGGCTCTTCTGTCCATGGGATTTCCCAGGCCAGAATACTGGAGTGGGTTGCCATTCCCTTCTCCAGTGGATCTTCCCAACCCAGGGACAGAACCCGGGTTCCCTGCATTGCAGACAGCTTCTTTACCGCTGAGCCACCAGGGAAACAAAGTCAAAAGACAACTGTTGAACAGGGAGAAAATATTGAACACTTGCACCATACATCACAGATGAGAAAGTAATATTCCCAATGCATAAAGAATTCTTAAACATGTGACAAAGCATCCGAAAAAAAAAAAACAAACCCAAAACAAACAAACAAAGCACCATGAAAGAGGGGAAAAAAAAAAAAGAAAGTAAACAGGAAAAAGAGATGGACAATTCACAAAAATCCAAACCATGAGATACCGCTTCACACTCATTAGGATGGGTATTATTAAGAAAAGAAAAAGCAGAAAGAAACAAGCAGTGGCAAGGACGTGGAGATATCAGAACCCTTGCGCACTGCCAGTGGGAATGTATTAATAAAACGGTGCAGCTCTTTTAGAAATGGTATGGTGATTCCTCAGAATAATAAACATACTATGTGATCCAGCAATTCAACTGCTGGATATATACCCAAAAGGAAAAGCAGTGACCTGAACAGATAATTGTAAACCCATGTTCACAGCAGCATTATTCACAAAAGTGAAAAGATGTTAGTAACCTAAGTACTCACGGATAGATAAACCATTTAACATAATGTGGTATATATGTACAATGTAAATGCACTTAATGTTACTGAACAGCAGAATTAAAATGCAAATTTTATGTATATTAAACCATAAAACCCCCAACAAACTGAGATTGGTTGGTTACCTACAATGGGTGACTGGGAACAGAGTGGAAAGAATGGGAGAATGGAATTAGGGGAAGGAATGATGGAGGAATAACTGAGTAGACCTTTTGATCTAATTCTGACTTTCACAATACGTTGAGTTTCACATACTCAAAAACTAATTAAAATCAACCAAGATGTGTGATGTGTGTTTGATTTGATACATACAGTATCAAATGAACCCAGGTATATTACAAATGAGTAATGTTACTGTTGCAGGAAGGGGGACCCCTTCCAGGGCCTGAAACTGGGCTCTTGTCTAACACTCGGAAATGAATTGTCCGAGGATACACATGTGCTGATAAAGCAAGAGATTTTATTGGGACAGGACACCCAGGTGGAGAGCAGTAGGTAAGGGAACCCAAGAGAACTGCTCTGCCGCATGGCTCGCAGTCTTGGGTTTTATGGTGATGGGATTAGTTTCCAGGTAGTATTTGGCCAATCATTCTAATTCAGAGTCTTTCCTGGTGGCACACGCATCGCTCAGCCAAGATGGATGCTAGCGAGAGGGATTCTGGGAAGTGGACAGACACGCGGTGTCTCCTTTTGACCTTTCCCGAACTCTTCCGGTTGGTGGTGGCTTATTAGTTCCATATTCCTTGTCAGGATCTCCTGTCACAAAACAACTCATGCAAATAGTTACTATGGTGCCTGGCCAGGGTAGGCGGTTTCAATTAGTGTGCTTCCCCTAACATTACCATATAGAAAAGTACAGGGAAAACTATTTTTATTTATTTTTTGGGTTGGGTACTGTATATTGGGAGATTTCCCTGGTGGCTCAGTGGTAAAGAAGCTATCTGCCAATGCAGGAGAGGCGGGTTCAATTCCTGAGTCAGGAAGATCCCCTGGAAAAGGAAATGGCAACCCACTCCAGTATTCTTGCCTGGGAAATACCATGGACAGAGAAGCCTGCTGGGCTATAGTCCGTGGGTTTTCAAAGAGCTGGACAAGACTGAGTGAATAAACAACAACTATATTTTTACTATGGACTGTAAGACTAAGTACAAAAGTACTATATAAGGTTTGGGGATGTGGATTAGCAATTCTTAAACTACTTTCTACTTAAGACTGAGCAAATAAATAAATATATGTGGTTAATGAGAGCCAAGTTTTTTTTACTGCCAGAGAAAGGAATTTCAGAAAAGGAAATGGAGAAGGCTAAAAGAAGTGCTGTGGTACTGAACTGGAGAGATCATATAAAATCATGGATTATCTATATAAGTATACATAAAGACAAATATAGATATGTGAGTACAGATGCATGTATTTCATATCTGAGAAAGTCAAGAAGCAAGGGCATCCCATTTGCAATGAGTGCATCTAATCCCGGTTTCTAAGTATAATTTTCACATAAAAGGAGCCAGAGATCCCTCAGAAATTTGCTGATTTCAGGACTGGGGCTGGGAAAGTACAGTTTCAACCTGGAACATCTTGTGGTGCAGGAAAATAAGGAAATGCTAAAAATAAATGCATCAAGCGGACACACTGAAAGGATACAGAAGCCAATCCAAAGGATTTCCCAGTGGTCAAATTTGGGATAATTCAGCAATAAAATAGTGATAGTAATGGATTATAACCTACAGTACTTCAATCCAGAGAGTTGGTAAGTTAAATGGGGAGAAGGAAAATTTATTTCTAACAAAATGATAGTGGGAATATAGAATGAATAACAGGATCTTAAAAAAAAAAGCATTTGGAAAATACCTGGTAATAAATTTTCAGGCAAGAATTATCAATGGATGTAGTAGGTGAAAGTAGGATGAGAAACAGCCTATTGATATAGACTAAAAAGTAATTGTCCATAAGACACATTAATTGTAATAAAAAAAAGAATGATTTTGCAGTGAAGAAACTTGGCAAATTAAAGTTAACATTGCTAATAAAGAGACAAATTAATCTTATGTGTCTCCCAATAGAGCTTCCCTGGTGGCTCAGTTGGTAAAGAATCTGTCTGCAATGCAGAAGACCTGGGCTTGATTCCTGGGTTGGGAAGATCCCCTGGAGAAGAGAATGGTGGCTACCCACTCCACTATTCTGGTCTGGAGAATTCCAGAGACTGTACAGTCCATGGGGTCACAAAGAGTTGGACACGATGGAGCAACTTTCACGACTGAGTGACTTTCACTTTGCCTCAACTGCATACTCTGAATTTAATTATGAGGAAGTGTCAGACAACTTCAAATTGAGACTGTAAATTCTATATTGCAGAATTTACAAAATAAATTGCCAGTTCTCTTCAAAAGTGTCAAGGTCATGAAAAACCAAGAAAACTGAAGTCACTCAGTCATGTCTGACTCTCTGCAACCCCATGGACTGTAGCTTACAGGGCTCCTCTGTCCCCCGGATTTTCCAGGCAAGGGTACTGGAGTGGGTTGCCATTTCCCTCTCCAGGGAATCTTCCCAACCCAGGGATTGAACCCAGGTCTCTCACATTGCAAGCAGACACTATCATCTCAGCCACCTGGGAAGACCTAGTAAGTAACTGTTTCAGATCAAAGAAGACTAAAGAGGACTTCCCCCACCCCACCCCCACAGTCCAGTCATTAGGACTGCATGTGTCCAATACAGAGGGTTTGATCCCTAGTCTAAGATCCCATGTGCTATACAGTGCAGCAAAAAAAATTTTTAAATAATACAATAAAACTAAAAGAGAAGATTAAGGAGAGTTAACTGCAACATATGATCCTGGATTGGATCTTTGTCCAGAAACAGGACAGTTAAGCCACATTGATGAAATCTGAACAAAAGCTGTAGATTAGTTATTAACTCTTAGTATAACTGAACATGAACTTACGCAAACTCTGGGAGATGGTGAGGGACAGGGAGGCCTGGCATGTTGCAGTCCATGGGGCCACAAAGAGTCAGACGTGACTGGGCGACTGAACAACTGTTGCAGGGAGGAAGCCAATTCTGACTTGTAGGAAACTTTCTTTGACTTGCTTTTATTATTATAATCAAACTCAATGGCTTGCCTGGAGGACCTGCCCCTCTGCTTGACTGTAAACTAAAGTGCCTTTTCTCAGCTCACAGAGAAATAGTTTGTCCCTGCCCAAATGTGAATAGAAGAGATTAACCTTCTGAAGGCTGAACATTCCCTTGGAGATGTTTTGCAAGATTGAAGACCCTTTCAGTTTACTTCCCCCCTGCATCTCCCTTTCTATTCTTTTGACTTTAGTTCCTCATTGCTTCCTTCTCTCTGATCTATAAAAGAACCTGGCATCCAGACCCCAATAAGATGGTTATTTTGAGGCGCTAGCTTGCCACCTTCTCCATCGGTCTGCTCCCAGATTAGTCTCTTCCTTGCCTCAACACCTTGACTCTCGGATTCATCAGCCTATCTGTGGCGAGCAGAGCAAGCTTGGACCCGGTAACACAACAATATCAGTATCTCTTAGTGTATCTGTTAATCTCCTGGTTTTGATAGAGAAGCTGGGTTAATAGTATTTGGGAATTCTATTTTTGCAACAGTTTATTTATTTTTATATTTTAGTATTTAAAATGAAAAGTTTTAAACATTTAGATGAACACTAGTTGTGCAGGGAATATGGAAAGTGTGAGCCTTTCAGTTTACCTTCATGGCACTCAGTAATTGACTCCAATGGTAAATACTGGACTCCAGTTCACTTGGGGGTGAATGGTGGTGTGGGGCTTTGTTAGGCCAGAAGTTTCAGAAGGAAAGGAAAGCACGTGTTTAAAAAAAAAAAAAAGCCTAAAATGGAGTCATGTGTCCCATAACAACAAACCAAGACTTAATTCCAGTTTAAATGTTTCTCAAGAAAATGTGCTCTTTAAATAATCAATCTGAAATTTCCTGCTTGGCACCAGTGAGGTAACCTGCATGATAAGACCCCAGCCATTCCATTTCCCTAAAAGATGTCCTGGCCTAAAACAATCCTTTCTTTTCTTTTGCCAGTAACTTCCTTGCCCCACTTTCCTACTGCCCGTAAAAAACTTCCATTTTGTACAACCCTTTCGAGTAGCTGCTGCTTAGATGGGATACTGCCGGATTCAGAAGTTGAATAAAGCCAATTAATCTCCACATTTGGCTGAATTGCTTGTGTATGTGTGAGTGTGTTTAAGCACACATCTCGAAAAAGAAGGGTTTCAGGGAAAGAAGAAAAACTGATGCACGGAGAACCTAGCTTTTTAATGTTCAACAGTAGTTCTCTCAATATATCTCTCAGAGAAGAATCAAGAGAAAGCAATCGTGAGGGATCAGGGCATTTTTAAAAGGTTCATCGCCCAACTCTTCCCGCACAGGCAAGGGTGAGCAGAGAAGACTGGACATCATGCCCCATCCCGGTGTTACAAGGGAAGGCTGAGGTTATAATTACTGTCTGGGGTCACAATCTGTCAGAGCACTGGAGTCACAGGCACCACCTCACAGCTACACACTTGGTGCTGAACAAATGGTCAGTATCACACAAATACAACATATTCGCTCTTAGGACACACAAGGACACACCACACAATGAGACACCTCCACATCTTTATACACAGTCACAACCTCACACCCAATAAGGCACACACAGTCGCACAATCTGCTCACACTATGACACACAAAGCCACATACAGAATCTCGCATCCTCAGCCGCCAGCGCGCAAAAACCCAAGGCTCTCTGGACACGCCCCGTCCCCGCCCCAGAGTCCCAGACCCCTCACCTTCTGCCTTCCCTTGGTCGCGTCCGGGTCCCTGCGGAGCTAAGGATCTCGCCACGACGTCAAGTGAGACTTAACGCTGGGCCACTGTGGACTCTGGGAAACGTAGTCCAGAGCCAGTCCAGCCGCAGACAAGATGGCGTCCTCATACCTCACAGTCTGGTCTTGGCCCGTTTGACACTGCCCTCGAAAGCCTTCAAAGAAAGGGGTTCCCTCTCCAAACCTTCCATCATGCCTGAACTTATCTTCCCCCAAGTCAGGATCACTCACTCTAAGAGCCTCATAATCACAGGAAGAGGTCGCCAAGTTGGCAGGGGGAAAGAGACGGAGAGACATAGACTGTCAACCAGCAAAGCCTTAAGGGAAATGTAGTCTAAGGCCGGGAAAGCGCCGTTGCTGTTGACAGAAGGTAATCAGATACCAGCTTGGGCTCGGCCACCGTGACTGTGCGGGCGGCGTCGCGAAGACTTCTGGGAGTGCTCGCTCGCCCTCGGAGTGCGCAGGCGCAGCGCACCGAGTGGACATTTTGGTCTTTGTCCGCGGGTCAGTCCGGCCCCTGGGTCCACGTGGCGCGAAAATAGGAGGTGGGATGTGGGCGTCTTGGGCCGATGGGGTCGGGGAGGTTGAAGGGAAGGATTCCGGATCTATTGGGGTGCGGTGCGAGAGTGTGGAGTGGGTTTAAGAGCTTCTGGCCTACATGTAGGGTGGGGGTGGGGGCCTCTGGGGAGGGCTCGAGCGATGTGTGACCCTGAGTTTGACCGCAAATTTGACCGGATGTTTGAGATAGTTGAGGGAGAAACTGTGGGTACGGAATTGTATGGCTGCTTCTAAGAGAGAGATGTACGAGACCAGCACTGAGAGAATATCCGAGCGGCACTTCCCTTGTCGAAAGTGCTGATGATTAACGGTGCCATCTGTCTGGAACATCTTATTTACTTGAAGATTGAAGGGCTATAAAAGCTAAGTGGTAAATAATTTTAAAATGGGCTTTGGTATAAAAGTGCGTTTCCTTTTAATTGGGTAGAAGGCAAATCGCTGTGGGTTTTGTTTTGTTTTTTTTTTAAACAAGAATATTTCAAAGGATATTTTTGTTAGGGGTAGCCTGCTTCAAATGGTCTCCAATGTCCTGATCTTTGGGGTACTTTAATAGGACTGCTGTTAAGTCTAAAGAGTAGATATCAGCGTTACGTTTTTAGAAGCAGTGTCCTATTGGGCAGAAGCCGACAACTGGGGGGTCAAGGGTTTGAGGTTCCAGATTCGGCACTGTTATCCTCGTTCTTTGAAGAAACTAATTCCTGGAATATTTATCCATGAATCTGGACTAGTTAGGTATCCTGACTGCTAAATGCGTTTTCCCAGGTTAAGGATTTTGTGAAGTAACAAAGGTACTTTTTCTAAGGATCTCCTCCAGTTATCCTCGTATTTTAAATAATTGGGTACCAAATCAATAACTACAAATCAGTAGCCTTCAAATAGAAAACAACTGCCAGTTAGAAGGTGTGATAGAGGAAAACCATTATTTACAACAACGGTTTTTTTTAAAAATTAAGGAATAAGCTAAAGAAATATGCAAAACTACCGGAAAAGAACTTTAAAATACTGCTGAAGGGCGTAATGTAAGATAGGAACAAAAATAAAGTGTTTTTCATGTTATCCTAATAAAAGTATCCACAAATTTTTTTGGCGGGGGCGACCTAAATTAAGCTGATTCTGGACTTCATATGGAAAAATAGACAAGCTAGAATAGCCAGTAAAACTCGAAAAGCAGTCGGGGTGTGGGGAAGTGGGAACCCAACAGTAACATTTTACTTTTTTTTTTTTAAGCCACACTGCTCAGTTTGCAGGATGTTAGTTCCCCAACCAGGGTGTGGATTGAACCCACACTCTGGGCAGTGAATTCGCTGAGTCCTAACTTCTGGACCACCAGGGAATTCCCCTGATGGCATAACATTTTTAAATCCTCAGAAATTAAAATAGTATTGGCATTAGCAGGAAGCAGGCCTATGCAGGGCAATTCAGCAGTATGTATAATAACTACTTTTCTTTTGACCTAGTTATTTTACAGATGGAAATTCATTCTACAGATGTACCTGAATTTACATGAACTGATGCAGGCACAATGTTTCACATAGGAAAAGGTTAGGAACAATTCATGCCCATCAGTAGGAGATTGAATTTGAAAAAGAATAGCTAGCTCTATGGGTATAACTGAATCTCTTTGCTGTTCACCTTTAACATGTCATTGATAATCCCAACTGTACTCCAATATAAAATAACAAAAAATACAGAAAGGGAGAAAAAGTTCCTCAGAAATAGTACAGTTATTCTTACTGTTTCTGGTAAAAATTTCTGAAAGATTCAGATATGCAGATGCTCTTTTTAAATTTCTCTGTTTAAGCTTTTTTTTCTGACATTTCTTTTTATAACTGGAATGAGGAAGTTAGAATTCTTTGTTCAGGTTACACTCATCTTTAGCAACTCATCATTGCCTCCTTTATGAGATTTTGTTCTTTGATTTCCATGATGGTTATTTCTCATGGTTAATTCAGTGCTTCTGATGATATTTTTTACAGATCCTAATTGTGAGTTATTTTGGGTCAGACTACATCAGAGGTGATCTTCAAATTGCATAATAACATCATGAGAGAAATAGTGATCCACCACTAGTGATTGTATTTTCTCCTTTATGACCAAAATGTAATCTTCATGGTTTCATAATTTGCTCATTCATCGCTCATTTAATGAATGGTTTTAACATCAATAAATAATCTTTTAGCTGAATCAGCAGTAATTGCTTCAGGCTTGCAAAGTGATGATTTTCTAGTTTTTTCATTACTTTTACATTTATTTGGTTGCTACCTCAAATTGTATCAAACTTATCCTGGCTTTTTCTTCTTTAATCATCATTTTAAAATTATACTCTTATAACTCTAGCTAGTTTTCTTTTTCTGATAGTCATATTATCACAGTTTTATTCAGTGGAACTTCCTTCTTGCTAACTCCTGTCTCATTTTAACTTGCCACCATTTAACTTTGAAAGCTTTTCCACTCCAGACCCACCTTATACCTTCCCTCCTAGACTTGGAATTGGCCATTTCTCCAAGGAGCTCTGGTTCCTTCTACTGGAGAATGGTATTTGAAACCAAGATCTGGGTGCTCGATGCTCTCATTGCTGCAGAGGTAACATTGTTTCAAGGCCATTTCATAGACAGAATGAATAAACCCATTTTTAAAAATCACGAGTTCATATTAGTATTTCTAATTCCGTTTAAATGTTTAAGGATTTTTACCTCAGTACTTAGCTTGTAATTGTATTTTATGGTAAAAAAATTTGGAACAGGTTAATACAAGTGTGGGCTTATTTGCTTTATTCTGCAGTTTCAAAATAACTGAAAATAGTTTCAAAATAACAATGTTGGTAGTGTAGTAACCATAAACATACTGTATCCTGTGAAAATTTTCTTTGTAGCTCTTTTTGCCCTTCCACTGTGTACACTAAAGATGTAGAGTCAAAGTTCTCTGCTTTATTTATTTTTTATTTTTTTCTGTTTTAAAGTCATTTGAAATAAATCCTTGTTTTGAGGAATTACGTTAATTACCAAGTTAATGCACAGTTGAGTTCACGTGTTTCAGTTTGTTTCCAGTTTAGGGACTGCTTTTTAAGAAGTGAATTTGTAAAAATGTTGATAATGCATTTCAACAAAAACTATATATCTCATAGAGAGATATTCTGCTCTCCTCCCCATCACATTCTTCTCTGTCCCAATTAAAATGTAGTTTCTTTTTTTTGCTGTTGTTTATCTTTCAAGTAGATTTTGAATTTGTTAGGCCATTTGTATATATTTCTTCTCTCCTGTCCCCCATCCTTATGTAAAAGATGCACTCTGTACATTCCTCTTTTTTGTCACTTCGCAATATGTCCTGGAGATATCCTTTCTTAATCATATATATGATTTTTAACTGCCTTGTGTGTGAGTACTGTAGTTGATTCTGCTGTTGGATGTTTGGGTTGATCCTAATCTTTTGCTGTTACTAATTAATTGCAGTAATGAGTAATTTTTCATCTGTGTCATTTTGTACTTATGGAAGGTTCTCCTGCGTTGGCAGGAGGATTCTTGACCACTAGCACCACCTGGGAAGCCCCTTGATTATCTCTAAAGTAGATTGCTGCAAGTGGAACTGCATATAGGGCTAAGAACTTTAATTTCTTTTCAGCTATCTACAAGAACACTTCTCTTCCTAGAACCTTACCATCAGAGTGTAGTGTTGAATGTTTTATTTTTTTGCCAAAAGTATGAGTGAAAATTGATATCTCAATGTAGGTTTAATTTACATCTCTATTATGGATATGATTGAGTACTTTTAAAGGCCACATGTACTTATCTGGGAACTGTCCTTATCCTTTTCCTCGTTTTACTATAGAGTGCCTCTTCTAGGAACTGTTAAATTACATTAGAACGGTTAGCCCTATGTGAGATGAGTTGCAGGATTTTTTCACGTTTTAAAATTTGTGTTTTGATATTGTTCAGTGGTAGTTTCTTTTTAAAACTCATGTGGAATCAGGAAATTTTTGTTTTTATGTTAGATTTATCAGGTAGTTAAAATGATAAGTTATGTTAGTTAATTGGTCTTTTCACTTATGGTCATAGAAAGCCTTTCTCACTCCAGGTTTCACCTTTACTTTCCAATCCTTACAAGGTTATAACTTTTATGGGTTTTCATATCCTAGCATATGATATTAGGTATGCATCAGGTTTATATTTTTTTCCAGTAGGCTACCCAGTACTTCCAACACCATTTATTAATATTAAAAGACCTTAACTCTCCTATTTTAAGATTCTTTACTTTGATCATATACTAAATTCTCATGTATTTGGTTTGTTTCTGGACTTTATATTCTCATCCATCTTCCAGTGTGTATTCATGTACCCATATTTATCTTTTTAGTGTGTGAGCTTTATGATTTTGTTTTAATATCTAGTATAGTTGGTTTCTTATTGCTTATCTTTTTCAGTTTCTTAACTATTCCTCTTTATTTTTCTATGTAAACTTTAGAATCAGCTTGTCTAGTTCTAGGAAAAAGCTAATTGATATTGCATTAAATTTTGTAAAATGATTTTAGGGAAAGGGACTATAGTGTTAAATATTCCTGTCTGTGTACATGTTGTATGTTGTAAATATGCTAGTTTCCTTTTGGGTCTTTTAGAGTGTTTTAAAATTTTCTTCATATAGATTTTAGACACTTTTTACTAAGTTTATTTTTAGGTCCTTTATCTATTATATTGCTCTTCTGAATGGAGTCTTTGTTGTGGTATATGTAAAGCTTGTTGGTTTCTGTAAGTTAATTTTATTCCCTGCTTAATTTATTATTGTTTATAATTACATTTAAAAATGAGACATTGGGCATCCTTATCTTTATTTAGAATTTAATAGAAATGCCTTCAATGTTTTTGCATTAGATGAGATGTTGGCTTTTGTGGTCAGATGTAGATTATGATGACCTATATGTGTAAATATTACCCTTCCTGCCTGGGTCTCTGGGGGTGTGAGTAGAAATAAAAAGTTTAAAACTGAGACCACTGCCATGCCTCATATACAACAACCAGGAAAGATCACATTAATCAAGGAAATAAAAATCTCTCTAAACTCTGATAACTGCAGTCTTTAAAACATCAAACAGAACAAAAAATAAGATACTCATTCATATTCTGTTTTTCCATTTCCTCCTTTTGGGTGACCATGTTTTAACTCACTTTATCTTTTGCGTTCTTTTCATAGCTTTTGTTTGCTTAAAGTTTTTGTCTTTTTCAAAAAATAATTCTGTTAAATTTTTGTAATTTTCAGGTGAGTTTAATTGTTGGAAAATTTTGCTGTTCATTGCCACTGTTTTTCTTAAAGCATCCTTGTATAGACCACAAAGTATTTGCCATGTTTGTAGGAGGTAGATTTTCCTAGACAAGTACCAGGAAAAGGGAAACATAGTAGCATTCTGTGCTTCAAAGCTCTCCTGCCTCTTTTAGTGTTTAAAAGCAGAAGGCTTCTGTACCTTCTTTGGCTAGCTGACCCTAACTTGGTTGAGGCCGACCTCTATCTTTCTCTATTTCCTATAAATCTTCATAGTAGTTTCCTTCCAGGACGATGTGTTTACTTTCAGAGGTTTCTGAATCTGGGGTCACCCCACTCCCAAATGCTTTTTAAGTCTGCTCTGCTAGCCCTGCAGTCTCTTTTGGTTTAATATAGGTTTTACTCTCATTGATTCTTAGAGTAAGACTTATTCTGTAAGGAAATATTAGCTGTGGATTTCTGAACTCCCTAAGTCCTTAGAATCTCCCTTAGCATTCCCAGTGTTTCCTAGGCTTTTTTGCAACTTCCTCTTTAGGCCCCCTGTGTGGGTTTTCCTTTGGTAGAGATAACATGGAGTTTGGGCTGGGTTTTTTTTGTTTGTTTGTTTGTTTTTTGTCATGAGTCTTGTTGATTACCACAGTTCTCACTCAGGGTGAATTCCTCTTTCTGAGAATGAATCTTTCCTAGTTATTTCTGAGGTCTGCTACCTTAAGGAACTCTCACCATTATCTTAGTCTTTCTTGCTACACTGTCGCACACTATTGTGCTTCCTGTACCACATCTCCTATTGTAGGTTTTGGGACCACACTTAGATATAATTTAGAGTTAAATTCTCACTACCACTTTCACTACAGATGTAATGTATGGATAACTGCTTGCCCCTTACTCCCCTCTAACCATTAACCCATTTTTCTTGGTATTTTGTATGGTTTTAAGGAAAAGTACTTAAAAGATTGAAACTAAGCAGTCACCTGACTCCTGTGAAATGTTTCCTTGTCTTCCTGACTATTGGTGTTCTAGGATTCAATGCTCCTTGACCATTCACATACTGTGTATGTTCTCTATAAGCAATCACATAACATTCCACCTGTCTTCAGCAGCAATTACAGTCTGACAGCTGACAGATTCCCATTTCCATTCTAGGTTGTTCTGAGTTCCTCCTTTATGTATGCAGTTGCCTAATGGATGTATTTGCCTGCATGTCCTTAGAAACCTGACACTCTGAATGTCCAGGAGATCAAACTTGATCTTCTTCCTGCAGGTTGTTCCTAGGCAACCCACACTCTCATGTTTATCTCTGTGTACATTACTATTTAAGTCAGTCTCTGAGCCTTCCATCTGCCATACCCCAGTACAGGTTGGTGACTGTGCTTTTTCACCATGCATAGTAGATAGAGTGTATAAGTAGTAATTTGTATTTTTTAGGGTTTTGCTTTTTTTTTTTAATAATTTCAACTTTATAGAAAAGTTGCATGTACCCTTTCTAGAGAAGAGTGCAATGTACAAAGAAGTCCCATATACACTTTACCCAAATTCACCATTTACTTTTTAAATTGCCTTATTTTTCCTTCTCTAATTCTCCAGAAATGTGTAGGTTTTTTTGCACTATTTGAGACTAAGTTGTATACTGCTCCCTTTATCTGTAAATACTTCAGCATAAATTTTCTAAGAACAAGGATATTCTTATACATTATCATGGTACAGTAATCAAAATCAGAAAATATAATATCAGTACTATTAATTCAAAGTCTATATTCAAATTTTGTCTATTGTCCCAATAATGTTCATAACTTCTTTTGTTTTGAATGTGTGGGTGAACATATTTACAGGACATTCTTTATATATAGTTTCATTTAGAGTATATTGCAATCAAATATTAGGAATCCAGGAACACTTTTTCAGTTTTTGTTCCTAAATACTGTCAAGAACAACTTTATCCATGTGACTTAGTGTGATAGGCATATGTTGTTCTAGATAATGAATATTAAATTTCATCCAAGAGTAAGGGTCACAGTTAAAATCATATTAGGAACCTACATAGGAGTGTGGTGCTAGAGAACAGTAGCAGCCAGTCATGTAAGATGTGAACAACTTTTCCTATGTAAGTCAAATTCTCAAAATAAATTCCCCCTCTCTTCCTCCATTTTTGGGTGTGTGGAGCTTTAAATGGTTTAATGAGTATATGGCTTTGAAATTCTGGATCCAGATAGTACCTGTGCTCATATAGTTGTATGTGCTTTAATCTCTTAAGGCAAAAAGTTATTACTTTATTCTTTTTCACAGGGTCACTTCCTTGTGCATTCCTGGAGATTGCACCGTCCTCATCCTTCAGAAGGTTCGGGAGGCCCCAGGGCTCAGCCGAGTTCTAGGAGAGAACTTTGGCTTCAGCATTAACATTCTAGTGCTGTGTCATTTCCCCAGTAGCAGGTTGTGGACTGATCAGGCTGGATGTGATCCTCTGTTGAAGCACGAAGACAAACTCTGGATGGTGGAGAAAGAAGTGGAAAGGAAGTTTGTTCAGGTGAGTGCATCACAACTGGGCACATCACAGTTGTTCAGTCAGCACTGCCACCTCTGAAAAGCTTTCTTACCAGCCCTAATCTTAGAGTAAGTCTTTAGAAACCTAAAGGACATTACCAGTCATCATTTTTTCTTTCAGTATTCTGTGCCTTTAATCAGATTCTAGAAGGGCAGGTGCCCTTATTTTTATTCTGCATGTCAGCACTTCACACTTCATTCCCTCTGCCTCTCTGTGATTGTTCTGTCTTCCATGATACCCTCAGTCTCATATCTCCTGGTGTGTGTAGGCTCCTTTCCTTGTGTGTTGTCTTTTACTATCTTAGGTTTACATATTGTATGATATTTAGGTTCCTTTTTATTACTTACCAATTTCTCTCATTCTTTCAGTGGTTAAATGCTTCAGCATCATATTTTACATCTGTAATCACACTTCCTGTTGCCTTATCCAGTTCCCTCATTATGCATCAATAAACTCCTGCCTCCTTCCCTTCTGCCCCCATGTTTCTCTTTTCAGAAGTTTTTGCTGTAGCAATCAGTTCTGCTTTTTTGCTATGTGTGTGTGTATAGATGAATGGATGGATGAGTCTGTATTTATTTTTTTATATAATACATGAATTTGTAAAAAAATTTTGAATATCAGTAAAAACATCTGACCCTTGGTCCTGTAGTTCTTTTTCAAAGCTGCAGTCACTTAAGAGTTTCACATGGATTCTTCTTGAGGCAGTCTGTGAATAAACAAGCATATATTAATGTATCTGTGGTGCAAATACAAGTATATATAAGCACTCAGTCTTTTCATTTAAATGGTGGTATGTATTCTATTGTGTACATAGTTTTCTTCTTTTCTCCATCAACACTTAATTCATTTAACCTGTCTCTAACGGACATTTAGGTTGTTTCCAGACTTGTGTGAGTGAAGATGCAAGTGAATATACTTGTTTATATTGCTTTGCAGAGATGTGCAGATACAGTTACATCCTAATTTACTCAAGTAGAAATGCTGGGTCAAAATTAAGTTTATTTATAGATTTGATAGAAATAGGCACACTGTTCTCAAAAGAAGTAAACCAATTTACATGTCTACCAACATGGTGTATTGATATATTCAATAAGTATTTCCTGCATGGTTTGTATTTAGCACCATTTCAGGTACTAGGGAAATGTTATGATCCAAGCAGTCAAAAATTCCTCCTTCTTGAGGCCTACATTCTAATTGGGGAAGACAGACTATGTAAATAGGTAAACAGTGTATTCTATCAGATGGTGGTGAGTCCTATGAAGAAGAATAAAGCAAGGAAAACTGGCATAGTGAGGGCCAGTTGGGGGTTATAATTTTTTTTTATTTATTTTTTATTTTTTGGGGGGTTATAATTTTAAATAAATTGGTCAGGAAAGGTCTCATTAAGAGAGTAACATTTAAGAATGTGAGAGTGCAGTATGCAGTATTTGGTGGAAGAGCATTCAGCTAAAAGGAACGAAAAGTCTTAAAAACCCTGAGGTTTGTGCTTCCTCTTAAAGAAATAGTGATGAGGGCAGTGGACTTGAGCAGAGTGACAAAGGGTTTGGTTAGGTAACAGGCCAAATCATAGACTTTGGCCTTTATTCTGAGTGATTTGAAAGGCCATCAAAGGTTTTTGAGGTGAGGAGTGAAAAGATCAGAATTAAATTTGAGCTGCTATAAAGAAAGTATGGTATAGGGGGCCAAGGCTAGGAGATTAATGGGAGTGATAACTGCTGCAGTGATCTAGGTAATAGTTGTACTTAGTGACAAGTGGTCAGATTTTTAAGATGCTTTAAAGGAATAGTTGAAGGATTGACTGATTTTATGTTGGATATGAGAGAAAGAAGTCACTGATGACTTAACTAGATAAGGATGAGACAAGAAGACTTCAGGAATTTTGAGAGACCGATCAAGGATTTTCTTATGGACTTGTTAATTGTGTCCTGTCTACTGATCCATCATCTAAGTGCATATTCAGGTAGGCAGTCAGGAATCTAGGGAGCTGGAGAGTCAGGAATTTAGGGAACCTAGAAAGTTGAGAAGACTTATGTTCTGCTATACTAACAAGCTGCTTTAATCAGTGGTGCTGTCTGCATTTCCTTGCTCAGTTCTACTTCTCTTACCACTCAGAGATGCCATTGTGTCCAAGTCTCCTGCATCCAGCCTGCATTCCTAGATTCTGTTGTTAGAAACTAGGAGGTGGTGATGTGACCCCCCTGAGACTGTGCCTTTTGTTTTTGGAGAGTGTTGTGCATAAGAGCTCTTCCTAAAAACAGCAGTGACAGCTGCCTACACATATTCTTCCTAGTAGGACATTAGAATTATAGCTGTTTCCTACTTTTACCAACAATGCAGTTTTCCCTTTTTCTTCTTCTCAGACGAAAGTGAGCAGAGATGTCTTTTTGGTTTTATTGGCTGTACTGTGAGGCTTCTGGGACCTTAATTCCCCAGCCAGGTATTGAACCTGGGCCCTTGGCAGCGACAGGGAGGAGTCCTAACCACTGGATCATCAGGGAAATCCCAACATGTCTTTATTTTACCATTTTAGAGGAAAGGATCTACTTATGTTATGTTTGAGTCATCCTTCTAGGAGTACTTTCCAGTTTCAGCTTTATTGGTGCTTTTGTTGCTTTATCTGTCAAAGTATTTCCCCATCTTTTGCTTTTTTCTCCGCCTTCTACCTTCTTATTGGACATGTCTTCTGAACTCTGCATTCTGCCTTTCCTCTTTCTGTTTATAAATTAATTCTCAGAAATGACTCGTTCATTCTGAAGTTAGAAGTAAAAGTAAACTGAAGTCGCTCAGTCGTGTCAACTCTTTGCGACCCCATGGACTGTAGCCTACCAGGCTTCTCCATCCATGGGATTTTCCACTCAAGAGTACTGGAGTGGGTTGCCATTTCCTTCTCCAGGGGATCTTCCCAACCCAGGGATTGAACCCTGGTCTCCCACGTTGTAGGGCAGACACTTTACCATCTGAGTCACCAGGGAAGTCCCAAGCTTTCTATAAATATCAATCTATTTTTGCACCTCTAGCCTTTCTGTATTGCCCACCATAATTTTACCTATTTACAGGGTAAACAACTTTCCAATTGACTTCATTTTCATTGTGTTAGACAGAGATTTCAGCTCATTGTTTCAGGTCCAGATGTCACATCAGATTAGGTCTGGATTACTTCCTTTCTCATGGTCCTTGTGACATAGTCAAACCTTTTAAAAGATAATTAGGAGAGGACATATTAACCCTGTGAGTATAATGTGAACATATTTTCTTCTTTCTATAAAATTATTTGAATCTTGGCCTTTGAGCTTATTTAAACTCGTTACTTAATTCCTCTTTTATTGATCTCCCATCTTATTGTCCATCCTACTTCACATTTTGCACAGCAATTCAAAAGTCCTCAGTAAACATCTTACATGTTTTTTACTTTTATGTGTGGAATCTATCATGTGGAATCTACCTGTTGAAAGGAAGGCCAATATTTTATTTTTTCTGTCTGAAATTTTGATTACACATGCAGTAACTTGTTAAATAATCTGAATTATTGTAGAAGGATTTTTTTAGACCTGTTCTTAACATCTTCAAACAGTAAAAACATTGAAAGAATAGTACATTGATCTACTGTATACCCACCACATAGACTCAGTAATACGTATTTTGCCATGTTTGATGCATCTATTTCCTAGTGCATGAATATTGTGTGCATTGAAACAGCATGACATTTAACTACTAAATAATGAAGTATACATTTTCTAAAAATAATGTTATGTGGGGGGGCCCACATAACAAAAACACTATTATCATACCTTCATCAGTTCAGCTCAGTCGTCCAGTCGTGTCCGACTCTTTACGACCCTATGAACTGCAGCACACCAGGCCTCCCTGTCCATCACCGACTCCCGGAGTTTACCCAAACCCATGTCCATTGTGATGCCATCCAACCATCTCATCCTCAGTCATCCCCTTCTCCCACCTTCAATCTTTCCCAGCATCAGGGTCTTTTCAAATGAGTCAGTTCTTTGCATCAGGTGGCCAAAGTATTGGAGTTTCAGCTTCAACATCAGTCCTACCAATGAACACCCATGGCTGATCTCCTTTAGGATGGACTGGTTGGATCTCCTTGCAGTCCAAGGGACTCTCAAGAGTCTTCTCTAACACCACAGTTCAAAAGTATCAGTTCTTCAGTGCTCAGTCTTCTTTATAGTCCAACTCTCACATCTACATGACCACTGGAAAAACTGTACCCTTGACTAGATGGACCTTTGTTGACAAAGTAATGTCTCTGCTTTTTAATATGCTGTCTAGGTTGATCATAACTTTCCTTCCAAGGAGTAAGCGTCTTTTAGTTTCATGGCTGCAGTCACCATCTGCAGTGATTTTGGAGCCCCCAAAAATAAAGTCTTCCACTGTTCCCGCATATCTTAGATGATTAATTTTATGTAATATTTAGATTTCCCCAGTTGCCTCCAAAATACCTTGTATAGCATTTTTTGTCTTTAATGCCAGAATCCAGTCAAGGTTTAAACATTGGATCTGGTTATTGTCTTTTTAATCTTCAAATGGTAAGCTGTCCTCTCCTTTATTTCCCCCTTTATTTTGCCCCCCGTATTTAAAAAAATACTTAACTGTCAGCCATCCAAAGAAAAAAGAGTACAGCCATTACTGCAATCTAGCATCTCAGATTATAGTTAGTATATTGACTTAGCTATGTAGAAATTTGGGTTTAAAAATACTTCATATGAAACACTTATTTTAAGAAAAGTGAAGTGTGATTGTGATGGAAGTTAAGGGAAAGATGTTTAGAAGTAGAAGACAAGATTGGAGAAGTCTAGGAGCCTGTTACTGGAGCTGCTTCTAGGACGTTCCATAGATTATAAAAAGCCTAAGATACAGGATGGGGTTGGGCTAAACCAAGGGACATAAGGAACATAATATGCCTAATTGTGACTCATTGATTGCATACCTAACACACTTGGTAGGTTTTTTCTCAGGCCTCTGAACTTAACTATTACTTACAGTGCTCTTCCTCCACGTATCTATAAGGATCACTCTCTTTCTTTTTTTTTTTTATTTTAAAAGCACTTTATTTTTAAATTATTAAATTTATAATATTTATCATTGAAATTTTATTTCACTAGTTCAGTTCAGTTCAGTCACTCAGTCAGGTCAAACTCTTTGCGACACCATGGACTGCAGCATGCCAGGCCTCCCTGTCCATCACCAACTCCTGGAGTATGCTCAAACTCATGTACATTGAGTCGGTGATGCCATCCAACAATCTCATCCTCTGTCATCCCCTTCTCCTCCCACCTTCAATCTTTCCCAGCATCAGGGTCTTTTCCAATGAGTCACTTCTTCACACCAGGTGGCCAAAGTATTGGAGTTTCAGCTTCAGCATCTGTCCTTCCAATGAATATTCAGGACTGATTTCCCTTAGGATGGACTGGTTGGATCTCCTTGCTGTCCAAGGGACTCTCAAGAGTCTTCTCCAACACCACAGTTCAAAAACATCAATTCTTCGGCACTCAGCTTTCTTTATAGTCCGACTCTCACATTCATACATGACTACTGGAAAAACCATAGCTTTGATTAGTTAGACCTTTGTTGGCAAAGTAATGTCTCTGCTTTTTAATATGCTGTCTAGGTTGGTCATAACTTTTCTTCCAGGGAACAAGCATCTTTTAATTTCATGGCTGCAGTCACCATCTGCAGTGATTTTCTAGCCCCCCAAAGTAAGGTCTGTCACTATTTCCACTGTTTCCCCATCTATTTGCCAAGAAGTGATGGGACCAGGTGCCATGATCTTATCTTTCTGAATGTTGAGTTTTAAGCCAACTTTTTCACTGTCCTCTTTCAGTTTCATCAAGAGGCTCTTTTTTTTTTTTTTCCATTTATTTTTATTAGTTGGAGGCTAATTACTTTACATCATTGCAGTGCTTTTTGTCATACATTGAAATGATTCAGCCATGGATTTACATGTGTTCCCCATCCCGGTGCCCCCTCCCACCTCCCTCTCCACCCGATCCCTCTGGGTCTTCCCAGTGCGCCAGGCCCGAGCACTTGTCTCATGCACCCAACCTGGGCTGGTGGATCACTCTCTTTCTTCCTTCATGTCTTGAATCTTAACCTTCTCAGAAGCTGTTCTATCTGAAACTGAAACTCTTTATCCATTCCCTAGTTTTTTCACATAGCAGTTAAAACTTGTTAACAAACCTCTTTTATTTTCTGTCTGCTAGAATGTAAACTTGATGGGTGCAGAAAGTTTTGTCAGTTTTGTTCAATGCTTTTTATCCTTGGAGCTTAGAACTGTGCCAGACTCACAGTAAGAAGGTAGAAGAAGGTATTTGTTGAATGAATAATGAGATGTGTTTTGAGCATCAATTCTCAAACTTTTTGGTCTTAGGAACTCTTCACATTCTTTTTTTTTTTTTTTTCTTTTTTTGTAATTAAAAAGACAGCTTTATTGAGACATAATTCAGATAACATAAAATCTACCCTTTTGGGGATATACAATTCAGTGTTTTGTAGTATATTCACAAAGTTGTGTAATCATCACCATTACCACATTATCTTCATCACAGAATGTAACCCATTACCCATGAGCAGTAACATTTATAGTCAGTCCTAAAACTTGAGGGCCTCCAAAGGAGGTTTATTATGTGGACTTTTATGATGTTTATTTAATGTAAAATTGGGAAACTTTTGAAAACATTTATTAATTTTTTAAAAAACTCAAATAATAATCTCATTACATATAAACTTAAATTACAATTCTTAAGTAACTGTTTTCCAAAATAAAAAAGTTTAGTGAGAAGAATGGCATTGTTTTGCATGTTTGTGGAGCAGTGTTTTAATAGCCTTTTCAGATAATTGTAAATATTCTTTGGTACTATACTAACACTTTATAAGTGGTAATTTTTCAAGATTAGCCACAATGTGCAATTTGAAATTATATCAGATTTTTCTGTTCTGTTACACAGTATCCATTTATCTTAAACTTGGAATGGATTTCTGACCCATGCATGATTTTGTAACATCATGCATTGTGTGCTTAGTTGCTCAGTTGTGTCTGACTCTCTGTGATCCCAAGGACTGTAGCCCACCTGGCTCTCTGTCCATGGGGATTCTCCAGGCAAGAATACTGGGATGGGCTGCCCTGCCTTCCTCCAGGGGATCATCCCAACCTGGGGATTGAACTCAGGTCTCCCACATTGCAGGAAGATTCTTTACCCTCTGAGCTACCAGGGAAATCCATCATGCACTGGCCAGTTGAACTGTAGCTCTTTCAGGTGTTGACATGGGGGCCTTCTTGAGTGGCTCAGTTGGTAAAGAACCTGTTTGCCAATGCAGGAGACACAGGAGAACACCAGTTCAATCCCTGGTTTGGGAAGATCCCCTGGAGAAGGAAATGGCAACTTGCTCCCATATGCTCGCCTGGAAAATTCCATGGACAGAGGAGTCTGGTGGGCTACAGTCCATGGGGTTGCAAAGAGTCAGACACGAGTGAACACACAAATGTTGACATAACTCATACAATATCAAAATGTCATATTTTGTTAACATTACCAGTCTCATTAGAAAAGTCTTTGGAAGATTCAATCACATGGTGGGGGAAACAGGTTTTCCAAAATCCTAATTTGTACTTTTGTTCGAAAACTTGAATTCTGTCATTGGCAGCATATACAATCAGTTGTTTTCCTTGAGGTGATTCTCTTACTTTTTTGTCTGAACAAAGTTCCTGCCAAACAATGCCCAAGTCTTAATAACCATAGTTGGTAAGGCATTTATTAGTTTAAAGCAAATTAATGGTGCAGCATGAAGTAAAGTAAAAAATGGTGCTTCATGAGTAAAGTGGCCAAGTTTAGCTCACAACTTAATTTGTTTGCCCAAGTGCTTTCCCTTGAGACAACTGTCATCCTCTTGTGTACAACAGAACTATACATGTATATGTATAAAATTAATATTTCTTTAAATGTATAGTTTTTGCTTTTCATGGATTTGATACTCACTATACTTTTTGTTTGCTTGATTTTCCTATACTTAAGCACAGATTTCCTTGGACTTTCTCCAGAATAGTTCAAAGCCCTCTCAGTACTAGTTTCCACATTGTTACATGCATTGTGAAATCTCCATTTTTCCCTTTGGAGACGATAAGTCTAGAATTCTTGTCCTCTTACTTCAGTGTAGACCAGGCTGTACTCTGACCTGATAGTCATCGCTTCCCTTGTAGCTTTTTCATCACCATTAACATAGAAATTATTTCATTTTTCCCCCTCTGTACATCCCCTCATTTTTGGATTCTATATCTGTTACCATCTCTGTCTACTAATTTTGGTGGAACACATCTTCTAATAGCCTCCTGGGAGAAAAGGTTTCTTTTGGGCATTTGCATATCTGAAAAATGCCTGTACTTGACTGTCTCATTAGATTGATAGTCTTAAGCTTAAATTGTTTTTTTTTTTAAGCTTAAACTTTTCAGTAAGAATTCTGTCTTCTAGCTTCCTGTCTTTCTATTGGAAAATTTTATTCTCTTTTCTTTGAATGATGCATATTCTTTCTTTTGAAAGCATTTTTCGCCTCTTTGCTGTTTTGAAATGTCCCAATAATGTGTCTAGGTATTCATCTTTCATTATTCATTTGCAGGGTACCAAGTGCACCTTTTAAGACATCTGGAGTCATGAATTAGAGGAGAGGGCATTTTTTTGTTCTTTGACTATTTCCTCTAAACCAGTTTCCCCCTTTCATTTTCTGGAACTTCTTTTACTCAGCTATTTTATTACTTTGGTTTATCCTCCAATGTGTCTTCTTACAACTTCTATCAGGAAATGACAGTTGTCACCTATGCTTATATGTCATTGATCAAACAAGGGACCTGGCCACGCCTGAGTTTGCTAGAGTGAAGAGGTGCAATCCTTCTGCACTATGGAAACCCTGTTATTGGTGAATGGTAATACAATTTCCATTACCTTAGCTCTCACCCCACCCCAGTGTCCCCAATCTTACTTTCTAAGGGACCTTTTTCTGTTTCTTGCTTCCAAAATCCTCTTATTGTTTCTCTGATAAAATATCTTCTCATAACTGTCTGTGATTGGTTTCAGGGTTTTGTTGTTTGCTGTGCCTTACCTTTATTTCCTTAGAGTTTCTTTCTTTCAATGTTGATCTTTCATGTTAGTGGGGTTCCTCTACTGTGTGTGGAGTATTGGCTACACAGTCATGTTTAAGAATGATTCACTAAAAGGTAAGCTCTTTTGTGCCTGGGTGCTTCTAGTCAACTGGTAGGCTTCAGTGGATAAAGAGTAGAGCATAGAATGCCTCATGGACTTGGGGGTCTCCTTTTGAGTTATACTGTCATACTCTCATGGTCAGATGTGGCCAGGTCCTTTGTTTCACCAGAAAAAAATGACCACAAATAAGTATCATCTTAGATGGGAGGCATCCTATTTAAGTTTTTCACTGGCCTTTTAGTTGGTCCAGAAAAGGGTCTTTTCATATCCTGCTCAAAGTTGCCAACACTTTCGGCACTGATGACAGAATGGAGCTGGGGTCTCACCATGTTACATACACATCCCATTGCTTTCAGTATAGCACCTGTCATCTCATTTGTTTAGTGTCCCTGAGACTAGGGCTTCTGTGATTAAATTCCTGCAAAGAATAACTTTGATTTTGTGAAAAGAGTGGTCCTTTGTCCTCATGACTGACAGTAAGGGGCCAGCTGCACCTTAAACAATTTTTATTTTTTCAGCGAATATCATCCCTTCTTTTGAGGCACTTAAAATTTCTCTTCATTTCCTGAGTCTTTATGATATTTTGTGGCACAGGTTTGCTTGCTTGACATCAGTGTCCTCTTCTGCAGTGCCTTTATGTTATTTGAACTTCTTCAGCTCTTCTGTCTGTTGAAAATCTTCCATGTACTTTATGTTATTAAAAAAAAAATGTTAATACCTGTGTGTATTGATGTTGCCTGTCCTTGATGTGCTTTCTTGTCCTTTGAATGGAATTTTAGAAGGAAGCAGTTGGCTTTTCCAGTCCCTTTTTCAGAATCCCTGGTAGACTTTCTCAATTTTATGTGGTTATCTTTTTATCCTATTTGTTAGTCCCTCATTTTTTGGTATATTCAATTTGCTGGATTATGAAATTAGGTTATTTTTCAAGAGTTTTCTGAGCTGTTTATACATATGTGAATGTTTAATTTTCAACCAGGAGTCCTATTCAAGGGTTTCCATCTAAGAATTTAGTTGAAGACACTGATCATGAGGATTCTTTCATACTTTGAGCTAGTTCATCCCTCAAAGCACAATCTGAAATTTCATTACTAATGGAAAAATTCATAAATAATGATAACATAAAGCTAACATTTGTGGGTGCTTACCATGTGCCAGCCACAGTTCTAAGCACATTATACATTGACTCCTTTAAATGATGATTCTTTGTACTCCATTTTATTTAGAAGAAGCTTGAGAAGATGATGAACAGATAGATTGGCAACAAGACTTGGGAGACAAGTTGCATCCAGCTTCAATAAAGTACAGACTGAGAAAAAAAGCAGTGACTAAGAAAATTGGAAAACTGCTTCCTCTGCTATCAGACTATCTTTTAAGGCAACAACTTTTTCAACCTAGAGTTTGAAACACAGTTTAGACTTAGTTGTGTAGGAAAGAATCGTCAATTTAAATAGTGTGGAAATCTGCCACAGTTTACTCCTTGTAGTAATAACCCTTTTTGTAAAAGGGTATAAAATCAGTGTGGAAATGCCTTCACTAAAAATTTGAACCCCACATGATATCAGAGCATTCATACTGGAGAGAAAACCTATGAATTTATTGAATTTTGGAAAACTTTCATTCGTATGTTGCACCTCATTCAATATTGAAGTCAGGCTGGAGAGAAATCCTGTGCTTCTAAAGAATATTGAAAAGCCTTTAGCTAGATAGCATCTCATTGAGCAGAAGAAAATTCATACTGGAAAGAAGTCAGTGAAGGTTATAAATCTTCACTGAACATTTTAGAAAATTTAAGAGTTGGAGAGAAAGCTCTAAATATACTGATTATGATAAAGTTTTCTCTTGAACCTTATCTCTTACTCTACATTTGAAAGGTCATAACAGAGAAGCCCTGCACATGTAAGAAATGTGGAAATACCTTCAGCTAAAAGTAAATTTTCATTCGTCAGAAAATTCATACAGGAAAGAAACCTTGTGAATGTGGGAAAGCTTCCATTCAGATGTCACACCTCAGTCAGCAGAAAATTTGTAGTGGGGAAAACCCCTTTGCCTGTAAGGTATGTGGGAAAATCTTCAGCCACAAATCAACTCTTACTGAGCATGAGCATTTTCATAATAGAGAGAAACCTTTTGAATGTAATGAATGTGGAAAAGCATTCAGCCAAAAGCAGTATGTCATTAAACATCAGAACACCCATACTGGAGAGAAGCTTTTTGAATGTAATGAATGTGGGAAATCCTTCAGCCAGAAGGAAAACCTTCTTACCCATCAGAAAATTCACACTGGAGAAAAACCTTTTGAGTGTAAGGACTGTGGGAAAGCTTTCATTCAGAAGTCAAACCTCATCAGACACCAGAGAACTCACACAGGAGAGAAGCCCTTTATATGTAAGGAGTGTGGGAAAACCTTCAGTGGCAAATCAAACCTTACTGAGCATGAGAAAATTCATATCGGAGAGAAACCCTTCAAGTGTAATGAATGTGGAACAGCTTTTGGTCAGAAGAAGTACCTCATAAAACATCAAAATATTCACACTGGAGAGAAACCTTATGAATGTAATGAATGTGGAAAAGCCTTCTCTCAGCGAACATCACTTATTGTACATGTGAGAATTCATTCAGGTGATAAGCCTTATGAATGCAATGTATGTGGAAAAGCCTTCTCTCAAAGTTCATCTCTTACTGTACATGTGAGAAGCCATACAGGTGAGAAACCCTATGGTTGTAATGAGTGTGGGAAAGCTTTCTCTCAGTTCTCAACCCTTGCCCTACATTTGAGAATACACACAGGTAAGAAGCCTTATCAGTGTAGTGAATGTGGGAAAGCTTTCAGCCAGAAGTCGCACCACATTAGACACCAGAAAATTCATACCCATTAAAACCCTGTGGATATCATGAAAGGTGTTCATCAGGAATTTACACCTTATAACACATCAGAAATAATCATTCTGAAGGAAGGCATCACAAATGAGGGAAGCAAAAGCTAAAAACTTAAAGGACACCAGAGAATTCATCTTGAAGAGAAAGACATTTGTATGATTAAAATCCTGTATCCAATAAAAAACACTGCAAAAGTAATGCTGAAAACTTTATGATTGCCATCTGCATGAATCTGGAGATCTTCACCAGTGTAATTAAAAAAGAACAAACTATAAGTATTAGAAAGAAAGAGACTTCTATGGTATTGATTTAGCAGAACAGAAGAGATTCTGGAAAAGCCTATGCATTTATTAGAATTTATAATATAGAAAAGGCATCAGGAGCTGAGAAGCTAATGGGACTATTTTTAAAAGTGCTTTGGAGGTAATTTGTTCTCCAAGGGGGGTGGAAAATAGAACATGAACTATACACAAAGGTAAGGGGATTGGGCTAAAAGCAGAAGTATGAAAAAGCTATATAGTAAAATGGTTATGACCTTGGGAATGGGAAACATTCCTTATGGCAAATTGAAAAATATCTTGCAATTCTACTCTTGAGTTTGTATGCTCAGGAAATTATGTACCAGACTATTTACTGTAGCATGATTTGTAGTACTCATTAATTGGAAACAACTTAAATGCCCATCAGGAACAAAATGGAAAATACTTACAATGGAATACTGTATATCTGTAAAGTGTAATAAATGAGATCTATATGTATTAGAAAGATCTCAAAAGTCATGTTGAGGGGGACAGATAAAGTTGCAGAATGACAGATAATACGATGACATTTTTGTAAATTTGAATTAAAACTTCCTCACAGGATTTCAGTGCTATATATTGGTAATGGATACATATATGTATGTATGTTTTTTAAGTGTTTTTGAAATGGGTTGGAAGGATACAGACCAAACTCTTGATAGTGGTTGCCTGTGAAGAGTGGAGAAGGGAAGGGAATGCGTGTGGGGGAGGGGGTTGTTAGAGGGGGACTTCAGTTTTATATATAAACATCAATTTCTCTTAAAAAAGACTGCAGAAAATATATTGAAATACTGGTTAATTCTGGATTGTGGTATATGGATATCTTGTCTTATTTTTTGTACTTTCCTGTATTTTTAAATTTTCTCAAAATCAGTAAGAATGGGGGTGAGGATGGGAACACTGTACCTATAGAAATCATGTTCTGATGGATTCATTCCCAATCAACTACTAAACTTTTTATAGGAAATATTTCTAAAATTTTATGAATGAATGGATGGACTTGCTCTCTATGTAGTAGGAAATTATCTATTTTATTAAAATTAAAACTGACAGTATAATCCAAATGTTTTAATTTATTTATATCTTCATGTTTCTGACACTATTTTGTGACATATCATTCGAGCTTAGGAAGTTTTAAGAACATTTAGTTAAATAAAGATAAACATAGACATCATATAATTTGTCTTTTTCAGATAAACTGGCTTTGGAATGACCATTTTACTGTCTTGTACATTTCTGTGGGAACAGCATATGCGTTAACAGGAGAGTTTTTGATTATTTGATTTTTAAAAAGAGAAAACCACTCAGCATCCCAGAACATCCACAATTTGAGTTAAAAGTCAACACTTGGATCTCAGTCTTAATCTGCGGATTATTTCATTCTTCCCCTACTTTAACAAACACACCTTTTTTTGTTTTTTTCCAGCTTTTTTTGTTGTTGTTGTTTTCTCCAGCTCTTCTGAGGTATAACTGACAAAACTGTAAGATATTTGAAGCATACAACACGATGATTTGGTAGACATTGTGAAGGGATTCTCCCCATTGAGTTACTGCTTTCTTTTACAAAGGTGGAGAGGATGGGATGTGTATGGAAAAAGTGGTTCACACTCTAGGCAGGATTCTATTGTGCAAACCAATCCTTCCTGAAGGTACTTTTTATTCCCTCATCACAGTGTAACTTGATATAAATAATGTTTTTAGATTTTCTTGAATGGTGAACATCAGCAATATAGCATTTGAGGTTGACTTAAAACTGCTTTTTAAAAAGCTCTTAAGGATTTCCCTTGCAGTGCAGGGAATACTCCATGCTCCCAATGCAGGGGGCACAGGTTCTATCCCTGGTGTGGGATTCAATCCCTGGTCAGGGGAACTAAGATCCTGCATGCTGCATGGCCAAAAAGAAAAACCCACAATGTTACTGTGTTGTTATGTACTAAATTTACAAAGGAATTAAACCAGTTGTTTGTACACCATTTAAAAACTGCCTCCCGGGGATTCACTAGTGGTCCAGTGATTGGACCAGTGGTCCAGTCCTAATCACTGGACTAGGACTCTGCACTTGGCACTGTCAAGGGTGTGGGTTCAATCCCTGGTTGGGGATTGGGTGCAGCCAAAAAAAAAAGTCTCCACTTATAAATCACAGTAGGAACATTTCCCATAAAGATTTTAGTCATAAGGCATTTTCTTAATCTCTCATGCTTCATTTAGGTCTCAACTCTGCTCTGTTTTTGCAGCTTTGGAGTCAGTAAATAAAGCCTGAAACATTAAGACAAAACTAAGAGAATTCATTAATGTATCTGTTGACTATGGCTTAGGATATCCCCCACTCCCACCCAGCTTGGCAGTGTTGACCCAAAGAGGGAAGTCGAATCTGAAAATCACAACTGTCATTTTATTTAACATGTCAGGAGGTAGATGACCTGAACATCTTATCTTACTCCATCCTAATAAAGTAGTTTATTGGGAACCAGAATCATTGTTATTCAAGATGTATAAGATAAATTATGGTTAATCCCACTTTGCCCACATACATATTAATAGTTCCCTTATACCTAAACCATGTGAGACATCATAAAACATTCTTCTCAAAACCCAACAAAATATCTAAAGTATCCTAATTTTCAGTTATAACCTTTTATCTACTGTTCCAGGTATTCCTTAGTTATATCTGTTTAAGTGATATTATCTCTGCTTTCCTTGCTTAGATACTGCATATGTACTTCACGTTTAAGGTGTTCTGTTTTAAAATACTGGGCCAATACAAGCTATTTTATGAAAAATTCCACTTTGTAATTTTACTGTGTACCACTGGTGAACAGCAAACATGATTTTGTCATACAAGGCAGTAATAACATAACCTAGCATTTACTTAGCTCTATTTTTTTATGGTGTTTTCATGTAAAATTTTAAACTTCAGTGTACACTAGAATCTCTTAGAGGGCTTATTGCTGGGTCCCATTCCAGAGTTCCTGATTCAGGAAATCTGGGTTGATGGGGGCTTAGAATTTGTATTTCCAACCAGTTCCCAGGTAGTGCTGTGGCTGCTGTGCCACAGACCACACTATGAGAACTTACAGCCTAAACTATTTTATCTTCAGAGCAGCTCCACTGGGTGGTAGACAGTATGCATATGATTTCTTCATTTTATATCTAGAAAAAACGAGAGGCAAGTGACAAACTTGGTGTGTTATGTCTATTTTATGGCTGCTTGTAATTATTTCAGTGTAATAGATGGGAGAGATGGCTTTTGCAGACTTTGGCAAATATTTGCTTACTACCTCTTACACACTGGTCATTAGATATATAATGAATAGCAAAACAACATACTGCTGTCCTTTTAAGGTCTTACTAGTGCTTTTGTGTGTGCTGTGTGGGATTGGGGGGAGGTGGTGTAGGATGTGGTTGAAGATACAGGTATGGAGCATATGATGTGAGAGTCATAGGCCATTGTGTCAAAGACTTGATTCGTTCTTAAGTGCCATGAGAATCTGCCAAAGAAGACTTAAGTATGGCAGTGTGATTGATATTTTGGTAAGACCATTTGATGCTTTGTTAAGAGTGGGTTGAAATGGGAGCAAGAGTAGAGAGGCAGAGTGGTCATTTTAGAGGCTTGAGTAATCACTAAAGCAAGGTGATAAAAGTTTAAGATGTTAACATTCGAGATGGGTGGAAATTGATAGTTCTGGTTTTTATTTGGAAGTGAGTTGACAAGACTTAACAAGATGCATGATAACAGGAAGACATCAAGTACTATGCCAACTTTTAATGTGTAAGGCTAGCTGATGAAGATGTTAGGGGCCATGGAGAAGCAGTTTAAGAGGGAACAGAATCAAGAATTTGAGGTATATCAGATCTGTAAAGCTTGTTTGACAATAAGTGGGAATCAGAGCAATTCTTTTTTAAGATTTGCACCAGAAGCCTTAAAACAGTATTAATGACAGGCGATAGGACAAAATCCTTGAGGTAAAGTATATGTATTTAGAGGAAGCAAGAAAGCTAGATTTGAGCCTTGGTACTCTCCTAAGTCACACAGAAAAGAAAATCAGCTGATTCCTTTGCTAATGAGGTACTGCAATCCTATCTAGAGTGATGTCTTAGAAGCCAAGTAGATAGAAATGATCATTTGTTGATTTTACCACAAATTAAATGAGCCAGTGTCCTTTAAATTTGGCAGTATACAGGCCACTGTAAACCTGTTCAAAAGCCTTTTTAGTGGATTGTGAGGGGTCATAAACCAGATTGGTTTAGCATAAGGTAGACTGATAAGAACTTGGCTCTGTTACCAGGTTTGAAAACTGTTACTGCCACTATTTTTGAGGCTCTCTGCAAGTCTTGTAACATTTGTACCTCAGCTGCCTTATCTGTATATCATCTCATAAAGTTGTAAGTAATAATTCACATTTTTAAGTACTCAGCACATAAGTGCTTGACAGATGTTTGTCATTCCTAGAGTTAAAGGGTGAAGGTAAAGATAGGAAGAGAGGCAGCACATGTAGACCCTTTAAATGTTTCACTGGAAACCTACAGGTTAGTTAGTGTGAGGCAAATGTGAGGTAAAGGGAGTTTAATTCTTTGGTTTTGGTTTGTTATTAAAGCTGGGTACAGTATATTTGTAAACTGGAAGGTAACTTTGGGACAGAAGTATTTGAGAAGATGGGAGAAGAGGAGTTGTTGCACAGATGACTCAGTAAGTGGTACTTTCTCTGAACAGGAGGGAGGAGAATACAGGTGTCACAGCAAACAGATCTGAGAATTTGGTGGTGGGGAGAATAAAAGGAGTTCCTATTTGGTTAACTGTATTTTCTCAGTGGAGTATCAGATGAAACTGGTTAGAATGAAAGAGGAAGGAATGTGCAAGATTTGAGATCAAGGAGGTCTGTCATAATAACTGAAGCATGCTCATAGGTCCCCAATAAACTATATCTCAATGCTCTGGGATATTTCAGTAAAAATTGCTTTTCCCTCAACAGTCACCCCTTAGTTTAGACATTCTGAGATGTGTCCAATTTCCACTGCATGCCCTGGGGATGGCTTTTCTCTAATGATTATTTTTCTACCCTTAGAATAATATCAGGCTTGAGAGACATTTATTCAGATATCCTGCCACATGAAAGGGAATTTTGAATGTGTATTACTGAATGAAAGTTCTGTAAGAAAGTGCTAATCGCTCAGTCATGTCCAGTTCTTTGTGACCTTATGGACTGTAACCCACCAAGGTCCTCTGTCCATGGAATTCAGGCAAGAATTGGAGTGAGTTACTGTTACCTTCTCCAGGGGATCTTCCTGATCAAACCCGGGTGTCCTGCATTGCAGGCAGATTATTTACCATCTGAGCCACCAGGGAAGGCCTATAAAAGTTATATAAAATGAGATTATGTGCAGATGGTTTGGAGGAGTGAACTCCAGGGCTTTAGCTGGGTAGAGTTAATTAATTAGGATAGGCAGCCAGGGAGTTCCTAGCAATGCTGCATCAGGAATCTTTTAGGAAATGTGTAAAATAGGAGAAAACACTGGAGACCAAATTGAAATACACCAAAGGTTAAACATTTACATAAAAGAATGTTTAATATAAATGTTTTTATTAAGGAATAGTGACTATAAAACCATGATATGTCTACTTTGTGGAGTTAAAAGAACTCAGATTTTGAGAGACAAACTTTTGTGATTGAGTTATTGGGTTAAAGCACTGTCAGATCCTTATATTTAAGGAAGATGCTAAATGTACTGATGTTTAAGTGTACATGCTGAAAACAAGCAGGGTAGCCACTAAGAAAGGGAAGCAGGGTGGCAGGGGGAGAGGGAAAATTAGAGAAAGATAATGGAGTAAGGAAAAAAAAAAAAAAAAAACCCAAAGAAAGGCAGGAATGTGAGGAGGAAATAACAAAACCGAAATGGAAGGTAAGTAGAAACCACATAATGAATAGTGGAAATAAATCTAAGAAATATCATTAATCCAGTAAATGTAAAAGGCTCAACTTTTCAGTTAAAATTAAGGATCATGAAATAGGATTCTTTTTTAAAAGCAGCTATAGGCTATTTGCAAGGGAAATCTCTAAAAAGACAGGGACAGAAAAGTAAAAAATACAGAAAAAGATATATTAGGCACATGGGAAATGGCAACCACCCCAGTATTCTTGCCTGGAGAATCCCATGGACAGAGAAGCCTTCACACTATAGTCGATGGGCTCGCAAGAGTCGGACACGACTTAGTGACTAAACTACCAAACCATCATCCAAAAGAAAGCTGTTGTATTTAAATTCCAGACAAAATCGTCTTTAAGGCAAACATTACTAGAGATAAAGTCACCAGAGAAGGATAAACATTTCAGTTCACTAAGAAGATAAAATTCTAGTTTTGTATTTTGCTGAATAATATAGCCTGAGAATATTAATAAAGAACTACAGAGAGAAACTGACACATTCACCAGGTATTTTAAAACTATTAGGAGCAAAGTCAATTTGAGAGAAAATCATTTCTATCGTTTTTTAAATCCCTTATGATCGAATGCCTAAAGGGATGGGAGAATGACCCAAACTGTCATGGCCTAGATCTGGCTCTTTCTACTCAAGGGATTATTTCCTCACCCATCGATTATGGATAACCATTCAGGAGGCCTGGCCTCATAGGGTTAAGTGTAAGTTGGAAGGCTTTTGAGAACCCTTTTACCTGAAGTACTTTCAAGTAGGACTGTGTCCTCTAACTGGAGAGTGCCAAAAGCATGAATAGAGTGGGATGGGAAAGCACATGGCACATTTCATTACCCTCAGGTCTCTTTCTCCACTGCCTTTCCGTGTTTTTACAGTACAATAAAAATATATCATTTTCTACAGTGTGATAGGGAAGCTAACAAAACAAGGTGTAAAATAAATAACCATTTCTATCCAAATACACTTTTGTACAAGTTCAGAATACAACATGAAGGAGAATGGTTAGCAGATGTCAGAGTGATAATCCTGAAGAGCTGGGATTATGGATGGTTTGGGGTTTTTTTCCTTCATTTTTTCTGTCTTTCAAGAAGTGTAGATGTATTGTGTAATAAAAGTGAACAACAGAAGTCCACACACTGCACTCCTCGTAGAATTTCTGCTTGGCCTAGTTGGAGTCCTACTATAGTAAGTTTGGTAGAATTTAAGCTTTCAAATCTGACTGCGTAAATGAAAGAGACATATACTTTTACTTGTCTTTCATTACTGTTCTCTACCATTGCAAAAGTACATGACAGAAGAGGCGGACCAGCCAACTGGGTAAGTTTTCCATGTAGGTAACCATAATGGAACTAGAGAGAGAATTCAAAAACTGCTGTTGAAGTTTTCAGTGACTAAGGAGTGTGTTTATTTCCTAGATCTACCATAGCAAAACACCACAAAACTTAGGCCACCAAGTATTTTGATAAGCCACCAAGTCTGGTATTTTGCTCTTCTCTCACAGTTATGGAGGCTAGACAGTCCAAAACCCACAGGTGTGATCAGCACCCTGCTCCCTCTGAAGGTTCTAGGGAAGAATCCTTCCCTGCCTCATACAACTTCTGTAGCCCCAGGCAATCCTTGGCTTGTAGTTGGATCACTCCAGTCTCTTCACATGATCCTATTCCCTTTGTCTCCTCTCTGATGTCTCCAAAATTTCTCTTTATGACAGGAGTTACTAGATGTAGAGCCCACCCTCATCCAGTGTGACATCAGCTTAACTTAATGATATCTGCAAAAACCCTGTTCCTGTTTCCAAATAAAGTCTCATTCATAACTGCTGGGGTTAGGACTTAAACATATCTTTTGTGGGGCTTCCCTGGTGGTCCAGTCATTGGGAATCTATCTGCCAACACAGAGGACACAGGTTCGTTCTCTGGCCCAGGAAGATCCCACATGCTGCAGGGCAGCTAAGCCCATGTGCCACAACTACTGAGCCTGTGCTCCTCAACAAAACAAGCCCCACGCGCCACAACATTAGAGTAGCCCCTGCTTGCTGCAACTAGAGAAAAGCCTGTGTGCATCAATGACCCAGTGCAGCCAAAAATAAATATTTTTTTATTAAAAAAAAACATATCTTTTGGGGAGGCATGTGGAAGGAAAGTTATGACCAACCTAGATAGCATATTTAAAAGCAGAGACATTACTTTGCCAACAAAGGTCCGTCTAGTCAAGGCTATGGTTTTTCCAGTGGTCATGTATGGATGTGAGAATTGGACTGTGAAGAAAGCTGAGCACCGAAAAATTGATGCTTTTGAACTGTGGTGTTGAAGAAGACTCTTGAGAGTCCCTTGGACTGCAAGGAGATCCAACCAGTCCATCATAAAGGAGATCAGTCCTGGGTATTCATTGGAAGGACTGATGCTGAAGCTGAAACTCCAGTACTTTGGCCACTACATGGGAAGAGTTGACTCATTGGAAAAGACCCTGATGCTGGGAGGGGTTGGGGGCAGGAGGAGAAGGGGACGACAGAGGATGAGATAGCTGGATGGCATCACTGACTCGATGGACATGAGTTTGAGTAAACTCCGGGAGTTGGTAATGGACAGGGAGGCCTGGAGTGCTGCAATTCAAAGTGTAGGACACGACTGAGCAACTGAACTGAACTGACTGTAACCCACAACCTGGAAATCAGTAAACCTGGTTGAAACAGTAGTTTCTGTGAAAATGGGCTTAGATACATATGTCGTTACAACTACCAGCATGAGTGAGAGCAAGTCTAGCTGAAATGCAAATTTCTTTTTTTTTTTTAAAAAAAACTTAGATCCATAAGATTTTCTCAAAACTATATTCCAGAATGAGTTTTCAACAGGTTACAGTAGCTTGAAGTACAGGAAGGGATATAAGCATATGACATAGCTCTCACACTGAAAGACTTATTAATATATGAAAATTACTCAGCCATTAAGAATACATTTGAATCAGTTCTAATGAGGTGGATGAAACTGGAGCCTATTATACAGAGTGAAGTAAGTCAGAAAGAAAAACACCAATACAATAAACTAATGCATATATGTGGAATTTAGAAAGATGGTAATGATAACCCTATATGCGAGACAGCAAAAGAGACAGATGTATAGAACAGTCTGTTGGACTCTGTGGGAGAAGGCGAGGGTGGGATGATCAGAGAGAATAGTATTAAAACATGCATATTATCATATGTGAAACAGACCACCAGTCCAGGTTCGATGCATCAGACGGTGCTCAGGGCTGGTGCACTGGGATGAGTCAGAGGGACGGGATGGGGAGGGCGGTGGGAGGGGGGTTCAGGATGGGGAACACATGTACACCCATTCATGTCAATGTATGGCAAAAACCACTACAATATTGTAATTAGCCTACAATTAAATAAATTTTTTAAAAATGGATAGAAATGTGTAGGTTGGTAATAAAAAATAGCACCCACCCTTTCTCTGGGCTCCATGGATGTGAAGCATGTGAAATAAGCAACATCAACTCTAAAGGCCTAGAGAGGAAGAGAAATTCTTAGAAAAAGCATGGTTAAATTAAGGCGAAAAATGGAGGCAGAACCTTTCAAGTTGAGGTTTAACACATTTGCAGTGTTCATGACACAACTGGCATTTCCAAGGGCAAAATGAAATGTAAGCACAGACAGAAGTAGAGCAGAGAGCAGGTTAGGATTTTTTACTTCAGTTGTACTGACAGTCGAAAAGTAGGGCTGTCATCTACCCTTTGCAGACATCCATTTCACATATAACCAGAATCACTAAAAAGCAATGTATCTGGCTGTATCAGGTCTTAGTTGCAGCACATTGGATCTTTATTGCATCATGCACAGAGACTGTGTAGCACACGGCCTTGGTTGCTCCATGTCATGCAGTTGGATCTTAGTTCACTGACTAGGGATCAAACCTACGTCCCCTGCATTGTGAGACAGATTCTTCACCTCTGGACCACCAGGGAAGAACCAGTTTTTATTCTCCCTAACTCCATTTAGTGGAAACAGCTAAATGGTTACTTGGGTTGCTGAGTGAATTAATCCAGTAAGGAGACTGACAGCAAATTTTTTGAGATCATGGAGCGATGCAGAATGTGCATTGTATAAAGATGCAATCCCTATTTATATCTCCCAGACAAATCTGAATGACAATTTTGGTTATCTCATTGCTGCACTAACATTCTTTAGTTCTTGAACAGTCTGAACTTCTTACTGTATTATTCAAGGTCTTTCATATTTTGTTCACTTTCTACTTTTCAAGTTTAATCTACCACTAACTTAGAGCATATACTTTATATGTCAACTGAACATAGATTGTTTAATATTTCCAGGACTTGCTTTGCTGTTTTCCACATTAGCAATGTTTCTCATGCCCTTTCATGTGCTTGGAATGTCCACCCATTATAATTCTCAGTTACCAGCTATCAAAATGTATTCATCAAAGGCTGAGATCAGCTATCACTCTTCCATTGAGCCTTTCCTAGTCCTCTCTGCCTTTTTCCTCTCAGAAATCATAGGTTACCAGTAATTGAGTCTTCTATAATATGTCAAAATTCACATCAAGTTTATTAAGTGTAGTCACTTATTTCCATTTTATAGTTGAGGAAACAGAATTTACATAGCTAGTAGTTAATCATTTTTATTAATTTTTTTACAGATGAAAAATAGAAATTTACATAGTTATGAATTAACTGTTTTCAAAACATTATTTTAATAGTGCATCTTCAGAGATCAATTGGGAAGCTAAAGGCTATTTATTCCAACCCCTTTCTAAAGTGAACAGAGGCCAATAAAATGAAGCAATTGGACTCATAAACTATAATTAGCAGGATGGATCTGGCAGAGTACCAAATCAGTTAATCTTAACAGCTTGATAAGGTTTGCAAAAAAATGACATTGAAATTATGAAAGAGGGACTTCCCTGGTGGTCCAGTGGCTAAGATTCCACACCCCCAATGCAGGGGGCCTGGGTTCAATCTGTGGTCAGGGAACTAGATCCCACATGCTACAACTAAGAGTTCACATGCTGAAGCTAAAGATCTCACATGGTGCAATGAAGATCAAAGATCTCGAGTACACCAACTAAACACCTAGAGCAGCCTAATAAATATATTTTTAAAAAAGCATCCAACAAGGTTTAATATCCACTTGTATTAATACCTTTTTCCCCCACAAAACTAGGAATCTAAGAATAGAAGACAGTTTCTTCAAACTGTTTCATCAGACCACCCCCACCAAAACAAATACACTGTTGACATCATGCTTAACGGTAAAATATTGAATAATTTCCTCTTAAGATTGGGAGTAAGGCAACAATGCCCATTGTCATCACTTACATTTCAGCAGCTATATTAGAAGTCTTTGCCAATGTAATAAAAACAGAAATAAAAGGCATAGATTATAAAGAAGGAAAACCATTTTTTTGCAGAGATATTTGAGTATTTACCTTATCTGTCAAACCAAAAAAAACCAAGTTTGGTCATACATTTAAATATAAATGCCAAAACCAAAGAGTGATTATTGAAAAAGATAAAGAGTTTTGTGATTTAGGGATAGGTAAATGTTTCTTAGATCACAGAAGACAAAAAACATTAAAGGTTAAAACTGATAAAAAGTTCATCAAAATTAAAAACTTGTCACCAAAAGACATCTTTAGGAAAACAGGCAAGGAACAGACTAGGAGAAAATATTCACAAAACATATACTGATACATGACAAAGGACTGGTAAAAAGGATACATAAAGAACTTCACAACTCAATAATTTTTAAAAATCCAATTAAAAACGGCCAAAAGATTAGTATATTTTATAAAAATTGCAAACAGCCAAAAATCTTATGAAAGAGAATGCAACATCATTAATTAGCAGGGAGATGCAAATTAAAACCACTAAAATACCACTGCACACTCACCAAGTTGGATTTTTGTAGAACTGGCACTCTCAGATATTTTTGGTGGGGCTGTAAAATGGAGAAAGATCTGGAAAGTTTCTTATAAAACTAAATATACATCATTTTATGATTCAACAATGCCACTCCTGGCTCTTTACCAAAGAGGTTGAAAACCAGGGGCTTCCCAGGTGTCTCTAAGTGGTAAAGAATCTGCCTGCCAATGCAGAAGATGTAAGAGATGTGGGTTCTATCCCTGGGTTTGGAAGATCCCCCAGAGGAGAGCATGGCAACTCACTCCAGTATTCTTGCCTGGAGAATCTCATGGACAGAGAAGCCTGGTGGCCTGTAGCCAGGGGTCCATGGGGTCGCAAAAGAGTTGGGACATGACTGGAGCGACTTAGCACACATGCATGAAAACCATAATCACAGAAAGATTTGTACAAGAATGCTACTGAAGTTTTTAGCCAAAACAACCCAAGTATACATCCTTAGGAGAACTGATAGGTGGTGTGCTATGCTTAGTTGCTCAGTCAGTCCGACTCTTTGTGACCCCATGGACTATAGCTCGCCAGGCTCTTCTGACCATGGAATTCTCCAGGCAAGAATACTGGAGTCAGTTGCCATGCCCTCCTCTGGGAGATCTTCCCAGCCCAGGGGTCAAATCCAAGGCTCCTGCATTGCAGGTGGATCCTGAGCCACCAGGGAAGCCCATAGGTTAGTCATACAATAAAACACTACCCAGTGATAAAAAGGAATGAATTTCTGATATATCCAACAATATTATATATATATATAAAATCTAAAAAACATGCTCTTCAAAAGAACACTTACACAAACCTGTATATTTTGTGTGATTTCATTTATATGAAACTCTAAAGAGACAAAATTAACCAGCCATCCCCCTCCAAAAAAGAATGATATTTGCCTCTGGATGGCTGGGTGTGAGTTTTGATGACATCTGAGACATGAAGGCAATTCTTCACGAGATAGTAAACTTCTACATCTTGACAAGGGTTTGGATTATATATACACATTGGTCAAAACCAAGAAAGTACACTCAAAAATTTCTGCATTTTTCCTATATGTACATCGAAACAGGCAAACAAAGATTGAACTCATTAATATGCTTGCTAAAGTATTTAGGAGATACTGTACTGATGTCACAGTTCACTGTGAAGTGCATATAATAATTAGATGGATTAATGGGTGCATAGAGAAATGCCCAGATATATGACATAGCTAGTGTAATAAAACATGAAGGATAGGATATAGGTGGTGAGCATATGTTCAGTGTAAAACTCCCTCAAGTTGGCTATATGTTTGAAATTTCTCATTAAACTATTGAAAAACAAAGAGATTTTTAAAAGTTATCTTTGAATGCCACCAGGCAAGGTATAACTTTAGTTAGATTACTGCAATACCAATCAAGTGAGATTTTTCTTGCTCCTTATTTTTCTCTTCCCCTGGTTCAATTCCAGATGAGCCAGAGACCACCTACAGAGAGGGATAAAGTAAAGGAGTCAAATAACAGACTGGTATATCAGAGAAGAAACTAATTTTTTATTCTTTCCAAGTTGCAGAAGGTGGAAAGTTTTTGATTTAGAAGAAGTATGAAGTAGTGACTTCTTCCAGGGAATATTTTAATTCGCAAAAATGATTATAATACTGAGAGTGATCTCAGATTTATTATCTTACAGTGACTGAAGAAGTTATTCAACCTGCCAAGATTTCATCTGTACTCATTTGTGTCTGACTCTTTGTGACCCCATGGACTGTAGCCCTCCAGGCTCGTCTGTCCATGGAATTTTCCAGGCAAGAATAGTGGAGTGGGTTGCCATTTCCTACTCTAGGGGATCTTCCCTGACCCAGGGATTGAACAGGTGTCTCCTGAGTCTCCTGCATTGGCAGGCATATTCTTTACCACTAGTGTAACCTAGGAACCCTCAAGATTTCATCCAGGGGCAGAAAGAGAA
The DNA here is from genome assembly GCF_023699985.2 of Odocoileus virginianus. Classification (NCBI taxonomy): domain Eukaryota; kingdom Metazoa; phylum Chordata; class Mammalia; order Artiodactyla; family Cervidae; genus Odocoileus; species Odocoileus virginianus. Next base: position 14,600,575 of record NC_069693.1, on the reverse strand, counting down.
CACACAGACGTATTCACAGTGGTAGTTAATAAAATCTTTTGTTTGCAAGCAACGTGTGGCATCTTATTCAATTTACTGTATTTGTTATCAGTTGATATGGAGTTTCTGGGTATACAATGCTATCATTTGGAAATTACAATAGTCTTACCACCTCCTTTTCAATTCTTACATCTGTAATGATTTTACTTACCTAATTGCCAATCACAATTTTATAGGCTCAAATAAAAGCCAATATCAGATTCCTGGGCTTCCCAGGTGGCTCAGTGGTAAAGAATCTGCCTTCCAAGCAGGAGACGTGGGTTCAAACCCTGGTCAGACATGACTTAGCAACAAATCAGATACCCAGTTAGTCACAGCCAGGTACAGTTTATGAGTTGCTCAATAGTCTGCTACCATGCAACAGATACACAGGAGAACCACAAGCTTTCCATAACTATCATATAAATACCAACACATCTATAATAACAGACATATTCACAGTTACCTACTAGCTCATTCAGCCAACAAAACCACAAGCCTAAGGCACCACATCATTCTCTACCTCATATAAGTAATTCCACAGTCAGAAAATACCCACAAACCACTTCCTGTTACTTCTCCTCCAGTCACATACAAGTGCATATACAACTCACACCTAATCCAAAAAAACAGACACACCAGAGTAAACACTACAGGGCAACATGACTCCATCCACTGCCACAATCGTTGCACAGAAGTAGCTGGAGGTCAGACACATCAGGTCAGGCACGGAGAGCCGCCCCTACACACCTAAACACAAACACACTACACTACCAGCTGTGTGCTAGGTCCAGTTTCAGGCCCTAGGGTTTCCCCAGGGATAAAAACCCCTCCTACCCCCAACCCTGGACCAGAGACCTCATCCAGGTCACATCCAGGGTTGACATCAGCATTCCTACCTGGAATGAAAGTCGGGTACTCAGCGCACACAGGCTTGACATTCCTAGTTTCCTCCTTGGCTTTTGCAGGCCTGTCTCTGGCTATGGCATCATCGCTCAACAGGCTACACCTGGCTGTGCATGCGCACTTCTGCAGGCTGAACCGCCCTGGAGTCTGGGGCATTTCTGACTCTGCAAATTTTGGGGGAATAGCTTGTGAAGGATAGGTGTTAACTGCCCTCTAAATGTTTGTTAGAATATACCTGTGAAGCCATCTGGTTCTGGACCTTTGTTTGTTGGGAGATTTTTGCTTTTTAAATAACTTTTTCAACTTCAATACTGGTAATTGACCTGTTCATATTTCTTATTTCTTCCCGGTACAGTCTTGGGATAGTATTCATTTCTAGGAATTTGTCCATTTCTTCTAAGTTGTCCATTTTATTGGCATATTTGTTTGTATTTGTATTTATTTGTAATCTCTTAAGACCCCTTATATTTTTGTGGTGTCAGTGGTAACTTTTTATTTCTGATTTTATTGATTTGGGCTCTCTTTTTCCCTTGACAAGTCTGGCTAAAGGTTTATTAATTTTGTTTATCTTTTCAAAGAATCAGCTCTTAGTTTCATTCATCTTTTGTATTGTTTTGTGTGTATTTTATTTCTGAGCTGATCTTTGTGATAATTTTCCTTCACCTACATTTTCATTTTGTTTGTTCTTTTTCTTGTTCATTTAGGTGTAAAGTTAGGTTGTTTATTCGAAATTTTGATGTCCACATTTTAATTTCTGATATTGCGAACTTGTGTGTTCTCTCTTTTCTGTTGATTGCCTCTGATAGAGGTTTGTCAATTTTATTGATTTTTTTCATAGAACTAATTAAACTTTGATTGATTTTCTCTATATCTCTGTTTTTCTCTTTGCTTGATTTTCACTCTACTTAATTTTGTTTGCTTTGGGTTTAACTGATACTTTTTAATACTTAGAGCCTTGATTTGGAAGGTAGAATTTCCCTCCCTTCTCTGTAGTTCTATTTAGCTGTCACTCACAAATTTCAGTATGCTGTATTTTCTTTATCATGTTAAAAGTTTTACATTTTCTTCATGATTTCTTCTTGACTTATGGATCCTTTAGACATATGGTGTTTAAATATTATTTTGCAAATTTTTCCAAGTACTTTTATTTTTGATTTCCAGCTGAATTCTATTGTGGTCAGATAATATATTTTAAGCCCTTTAAATTTACAGGGACTTATTTTATGGTCTATTGTGATGAATATCTTATATACAGTTGAAAAGAAAATGTATCCTGCTGTGGTTGAATGAAGTGTTCTATAAATGTAAAGTTGATATAAACAGCAGGTCAAATCTTTATTTTTGTGTCTACTTGTCCTATAAATGAAAGAGGAGTGTTGAAACTTCCAGCTGTAATTAGAGATTTCTTTTTTATTTTTGTCTGATTTTGCTTCATGTAGTTTATAACTCCAATAATGTATGTGTTTTTTGTCTTTTTATACTGTTCATGGGGTTCTTGTGGCAAGAATACTGGAGTGGTTTGCCATTCCCTGCTCCAGTGGACCACATTTTCTCAGAACTCTTCACTATGGCCTGTCTGTCTTAGGTGGCTCTGCACAGCATGGCTCACAGCTCCACTGAGTTACGCAAGCCCCTACACCACAACAAGGCAGTGATCCATGAAGGGACAGGATGTTTAGATAGCATCACCGACTCTATGGACATGGAGTTGGCCAAATTCCAAGAGATAGTGAGGGACAGGGAGGCCTGCCATGTTGGAGTCCATGGGGTTGCAAAGAGTTGGACATGACTTAGCGACTGAACAACAAAAATATGTATGTTGGACCTCCTGGTGTTATCCCACAGGTCATTACTGCTGTGTTACTGTATTTTGTTTCCTTTTTCCTCTCTGAGCTTTGTTTTGGATACTTTCTTTTGCTGTGTATGCTAGACTTTTTCTGCTCTCATGTCTAATCTGTTGTTAATTTCATACACTTAAGATGTTGCAGTTTCAACAGACAAAGGATTAATCTCAAAAATATACAAGCAACTCCTCCAGCTCAACTCCAGAAAAATAAATGACCCAATCAAAAAATGGGCCAAAGAACTCAACAGACATTTCTCCAAGGAAGACATACAGATGGCTAACAAACACATGAAAAGATGCTCAACATCACTCATTATCAGAGAAATGCAAATCAAAACCACAATGAGGTACCATTACACGCCAGTCAGGATGGCTGCTATCCAAAAGTCTACAAGCAATAAATGCTGGAGAGGGTGTGGAGAAAAGGGAACCCTCTTACACTGTTGGTGGGAATGCAAATTAGTACAGCCACTATGGAAAACAGTGTGGAGATTTCTTAAAAAGCTGGAAATAGAACTGCCATATGACCCAGCAATCCCACTTCTGGGCATACACACCAAAGAAACCAGATCTGAAGGAGACACATGCACCCCAATGCTCATCGCAGCACTGTTTATAATAGCCAGGACATGGAAGCAACCCAGATGCCCATCAGCAGACGAATGGATGAGGAAGCTGTGGTACATATACACCATGGAATATTACTCAGCCATTAAAAAGAATTCATTTGAATCAGTTCTAATGAGATGGATGAAACTGGAGCCCATTATACAGAGCGAAGTAAGCCAGAAAGATAAAGACCATTACAGTATACTAACACATATATATGGACTTTAGAAAGATGGTAATGATAACCCTATATGCAAAACAGAAAAAGAGACTCAGATATATAGAACAGACTTGTGGACTCTGGGAGAAGGCAAGGGTGGGATGTTTCAAGAGAACAGCATTGAAACATGTATATTATCTAGGGTGAAACAGATCACCAGCCCAGATTGGGTGCATGAGACAGGTGCTTGGGCCTGGTGCACTGGGAAGACCCAGAAGGATCGGGTGGAGAGGGAGGTGGGAGGGGGGACTGGGATGGGGAATACATGTAAATCCATGGCTGATTCATTTCAATGTATGACAAAAACTACTGTAATGATGTAAAGTAATTAGCCTATTAAAAAAAAAAAAGAATTGCAAAAAAAAAAAAAAGGTGTTGCAGTTTCATCTCTAGAAAGTCCATTTGAGGTATTTTTTTTTTCTTTTCTTTTTAATCTTAACTTTTTCTCATCATGTCCATGTTTTCCTATACACTGGATCTTATTTATAATGATTCTTCTAAACTTCTTTGCTGTTTCGCTTCTCTGTCATTTCTGCATCTATTTCTATGAACTAATGTTTTTCTGCCTTTTCAAACATCTATTAACTGTTTGTTTCAAGTTTATTTATTTATTTGGCTGCTCCAGGTCTTAGTTGCAGCAATATGGGATCTAGTTCCCTGACCAGAGATCAAACCCAGGCCCCCAGCATTGGGAGTGCAGAGTCTTAGCCACTGGACCACCAGGGAATTCCCAAATGTCTATAACTCTTGATTGGATGTTGGATATTCATTTGCTGTCAGCAAAGAGATGTCTCTATTCTGCTTAGACTCCCCTTCTCTGTTTTGCAGAGTATGGCATTCTAAATACAAAATTATTTTCCTTCTAACTTTGTCATATCTACAGACTTTCTCATACAAAGGGCATTATTATCCATTTTTAAGTGGTCATACAATGTTCTAAGTACAGTAAGAAACCATTGGGGAAAAAAGGTGTAAGTAGATAATGTCACAGAGTTCCCTGGTAGTCTAGTGGTTAGGCTTCTGGGGTTTCATTGAAGTGGCCCAGGTTAAATCCATGCTTGGGGAACTGAGATCCCATAAATTGCAGTGTGGTCAAAAAACTCAAAACAAGCAAAAAAAAACAGAGAATGTCAAACATTGATCTGACTTTGATACATCTGAGGTGGTGGTTAAAAATATACAGATGCCTAAGACTTATCCTTAAACTAAGATCGTGGCATTCGGTCCATGATCACTTCGTGGCAAACAGATGGGGAAACAATGGAAACAGTGACAGACTTTATTTTCTTGGGCTCCAAAATCACTGTAGATGGTGACTGCAGCCATGAAACTAAAAGATGCTTGCTCCTTGGAAGAAAAGCTATGACCAACCTAGATAGCATATTAAAAAGCAGAGACATTACTTTGTCGACAAAGGTCTGTCTAGTCAAAGCTATAGTTTTTCCAGTAGTCATGTATGGTTGTGAGAACTGGACCATGAAGAAAGCTGAGCACCAAAGAACTGATGTTTTCGAACTGTGATGTTGGAGAAGACTCTTGAGAGTCTCTTGGCCTGCAAGATCAAATCAGTCAATCCTAAAGGAAATCAGCCCTGAATATTCATTGGAAGGACTGATGCTGAAGCTGAAGCTTCAATACTTGGCCACCTGATGCGAAGAACTGACTCATTAGAAAAGACCCTGATGCTGGGAAAGATTGAAGGTAGGAGGAGAAGGGGACGACAGAAGATGAGATGGTTGGATGGCATCACCAATTTGATGGACATGAGTTTAAGAAAGCTCTGGGAGTTGGTGGATAGGGAAGTCTGGCGTGCTGTAGTCCATTGGGTTGCAAAGAGTTGGACACAACTCAGAGATTGAACTGATACTGCTAACTTACCCTTACAGATTTTGTGGTCTGGGTTGGTCTCTGAAATTAACACTTGAAACAGGTTCCTGAGTTGATTTTAATTGAACATTCGAATTTTAGAATCAATGACTTAATTTATTTTCATTGTTACAGATCTCACAAAATATGCTTTCATTATTCTCTTTGCCTTCTCCAAATTGCATAATAACTTTATCAAAATTCATTTCTAATGTACTTTATCTTGTTTATCACTTACCTCTGCTGTCTCTCCACCCCTACCTCCTAGAACAGGAAAACAATATTTGTTAGTTTTCTTGCTTTATTTTTCCAGGTTTGGAGACCAGGTATGATACAAAGACATTATCTCCAGAAGAAAACATTTCTGAAATAAATTTATCTAAATGGAAGATAAAGAAGTGAAATGCCTGACCTTGAGAATTCCATTATTCAAAATAGCTGGCAGAGTAAAGTCAAGATTGAGAAACAAGAACTTCAAAATGAATATTTTAGCCAAATGAAAATCATCTATGAAAATATAGCTATTCACAGAAAAGATACATCTCTCACCCTACATCACAGAATTCCTAGTAGAGAAACATTTATGAATGTACAGAATGTGGGAAGATCTTTAATTATGGCTCAGATCGAATCAAATGTGAGAAAAATTCATACTGGTGAGAAGCCTTTTGCATCTAAGGTATGTGGGAAGGCCTTTACAATTTGTGAACAACCAGCTTGACATCTGAAAATTCATAATGGAGTGAAACCATATGTATGTCTAGAATCTGGAAAGGCTTTTAGTTTTGGCAGAGACCTGAGAGTACACAAAAATATTCATTCAGGGGAGAAATCCTATGAATGTAAAGAATATGGGGAGGCATTTTGAATTCATCAACAACTCACTCAATATGGAAAAATTCATAGTGGAGTGAAATCCTATATATGTAAAAAATATGGGAAAGCTTTTAGTTAGGCAAAGTCCTTAAAGTACAAAAGAATATTCATTCTGGGAAGAAGTTCTATGAATGTCAGATCTGTGGGAAGACCTTCAGCTCTTCCAGACCAGATACTTTAGAGTATACCAGAAAATTCATACTGATGAAAAACCCTATGAATGCAAAGAATGTGGAAATCTTATAGCCTATGTGCACAATTTGTCAACATCAAAAAATCCATACAGATGAGAAATCTTATAAATGTAAGGAATATGGGGGAAAAAAACCATAAGACTTCATTCATACAACAGAGCATTCATACTAATGAGAAACTCTATGAATGTTAAGAATGTAGGAAGGCCTTTAGGCAGAGGGCACATCTTACTAAGCATCAAAGAATTCATATTGGTGAGAAACCCTATGAATATAAGGAATGTGGAAAGACCTATAGATGGAGTTCAACACAACCAACATCAAAAACTGCACACTAAAGAGAAACTGTGAATTTAAGATACATAGAAGGGCCTTTGAGGTTCATTCAATTCTTACAGATCATTAGATAATTCAATGGTGAGAAACCAAAAATATGAATGTATGGGGCAATATGGGATGGCTTTCAATAGAATGAGTATTAGTGAATGTACATCAGTAGAAACCCTGTGAATTTAAGGAATGTGGGGATGCTTTTCACACTTTATTGAACATCAGAGACTTAATAATGTCAAGAAGCTAAAAATCTAAGAAATGCAGGAAGGCCCAATATTCATGTCTCTATGAACACCTGAGAATTCATAACCCTGAAGTGTTAATATAAAAGAGCTTTTTCTTTCAATTAGCTCTTCCATATTAATACTAGAGGGAATGTTTAGGAATTTTTTTTGCCATTCTTACAACTTATTAGGTGTAAAAGATTTCTTGCCAGGTATCTTAATCTAATGATCATATAAAATACTTCCAAAACTGAGGCAATAGATAGGCCCCAGGCTGAGCAACTGATCTGTCCCCTGTGGACAGATACTCCAAGATAGAAATAATGGCAGAAGTGAAGAGGAGGTGAGGCCTGCCCATATAAAAGATTAAGAGAACATATTATTTCTCATTCTTGAGGTCAAGGAGACCTTCCCAACTACACATGTGCAGAAAGGCTCCTCAGAGTCCAAAAAGGCAGGAGGTGCCACCAGTAGTAGGTGATGTCAGTCATCCCATAGGCCTCTGTGCTGGAATCCATCTGAGCTAAGAAATGTGCATGCACACAGGGGAGGACCCCCAGTTATATTAAATACAGACTCAGAGCCAGCAAGGTGACTGACCAGAGGAAACCCAGAAGAAATGCCCCATATAAGGAATTTAAGCTACCATGAAAGCAAGATACTCTCTCTCTGGGCCCACCTGTGTGCGTCTATTCATGTGTACTTTTCTTTCCTCCTAGTAATTCACTACTTTCCATCTCTTTGTTGACATTCATTTCCACAAAGCAGACAAGCCAGGGCCTTGTCACTGGCCCTCGTAGTCTAGTGGCTAGGACAGCACTCTCACTGCCGCTTCCTGACTTCAACTTCTGACTAGGGAAGTGAGATCCTGCTTCAAGTTGCTGCAGGCCAAAGCCACCTGAGATCAAACCACTCAACTCCTGCTGGATGTCTGCAAATTTGGATAGTCTCTTAATCTACCAGTTGTGGAACTGAAAGAAAGCCTTTAGTCACAGCCCATACCTAGTCTATCACATTATCAAGATATGCAGCAATATACTTATTAGCTCTGTGCCTCAGTTGTGAAACAGTGATAATACCAATCTAATTGAGTTTTTATGAGGACTAATAACCTGTAAATCTTTGTTAAGATTATCTAACAAATAAATATTAGCTACTGTTGATCAGATAAGCAAGAGCATTACCATTAGTGAATTCTTAGAGAAAGACACTATGTTGGTAATGATCTTAGAAAAGCCTCCAATCACCTCCATCCTCCTATTCAACTTTAGATGACTGACTTTGAATAAAGTCCTGTAAAATACAGAGAACATGTGAGACAACTTCATTCTTGATGAGCTGCATCAGGAAACTAATGCTGGAATAAACACTCTGGAACTAGTGGCTGTAAATATATATTGAGAATATAGCTAACTGCTGAAGTAGAAAAGGGTATGAAGCAGTTTGCTATTAATAAACTCCTAATAAGAGATACCCTATAATCTACACTCTCTGCTCACAACCCAGAATTTATCAGAAATGATCAAAAGGATAACTAAGAGAAAACTGTCCATTAGTAAACCTTCCAAGTTGCCATTATAAAAATTTTCAAACATACAGGAAAGTTTAGAAAGTACAATGGACATGTATTTACCATCCTACCCTCCACCTAGTTTAAAAGCTAACAGTTTGTCATATCTGGCTCATCTTCCTATAAGTAATTTTCAACATAACCCTACTGTAACCACATCTTCTAAAATATATCATGTGACACATGTTCAGATATTCCCAGTTGTCCCAAGATTGACTTTAATAGTTATTTACTTTCATTTTCTAAAAAACTATTATATTATTCTTTTGTTATTTTATTTTTTGGTCGTACTATGTGGCATATGGAATCTAAATGGATCAAACCCACACTCCCTGCATTGGAAGCACAGTCATAACCACTGGACTACCAGGGAAGTCCCTACTTTTTTTTTAATCTAAGGTAAACTCTAGGCTCAGAAATTGCATTTCGTGATATGTCTCTTTTAGTCTAGCTTAGTTCTTCACTTTTATTTTTCTTCATGAGTTTTCTTCTTAGAGTCCACGTTGCCTTGCAAGATGGTCCATATTTTGGATTGTTGTGCTTTTTTCCTAATGTTGTCATTTAGTTTATTCTGCCATCTACATTGGAAATTAACACATTATTGACCAGAGACATATTAATACATCTTTTGTTACCCAAACATTGTGGACCAGAGCGTTTCAATATTCTTTACGTGACAAATCACTGGCCACAGGCGTTGGTTTCTGCAAAACTTCCTGATCAGTAATGTGTTAAGCGTAGAGAGAAGATTAAGTTTGAATCAAACAATTTTGCAGAATATTTCCTAAATGATGTATTTAGTATTGCCATATATCAAGGTACAGATTGAAATCATGAGGCTAAATTTGAACATATGGTTAAGGTGGTGACTGTCAACTCTATTTTAGAGGGTATTTTTTTTATTCTTACAATTAGAAAGTAACTTATGGAGTGATTCTAATCTCCTCTTTATTTGATTCACAGAGAAAACCAGAACAAAAATAGGATACCACTCAGATGAGTGATAATGAATTGCTACATATCAAAACCTTTAAGAGGTCACCAAAGTCATTTTGCTGTTGTTGTTTAGTTGCTGTCTTGTCTGACTCTTTGTGACCCCATAGACTATAGCCCACCAGGCTCCTCTGTCCATGGGATTTCTTTGTAAGGTTGCCATTTCCTTCTTCAGGGGATCTCCCTGACCCAGGGATCAAACCCACATCTCCTGCATTGGCAGGTGGATTCTTTACTGCTGAGCCACCAGGGAAACCTCAGGTCTTAATTCTGGTCAATTACCTGGTTTCTTTTTCCACACTTGACCTGTCCTAGGAAAGCCATCTTATAAGAACACTAACACTCTTTAACAAAATTTGGAAAATCAAGATATCATTGTTCTGAAACAGTGTCTATCACATAGTGGACACTTGATAAAACTGATGATGTAATCAAAACCCAAGAAACTAGAAAAAAAACAAATTAACCTAACTACTGCAGAATGAAATCGTTTATATGGTTAAAACTAGAAATCAATGAAAGAAGAAATAAAGCCTATTAAATTTATTTGTGTGGAAAAAACACCCATGTAAATTAGACTTATAAATTTAATCTATGTAAAGACAAATATGACAGCATTAATAAGGTAATATATATATTTATGGAAATTTAAAAATAAGAATACTAAAATTTTTTTTTGTTTTATTAATTTATATTAATTGAAGGCTAATTACTTTACCTCCATGGTTTTTGCCATACATCGACATGAATCAGCCACAGGCGTACATGAATTAAATGAATTAAAATTCATTCAAGATGAGGTAGAAATCTGCATAGTCCAATACACATAGCAGAAAAATAAAAATTTGGTCCAAGTTCTCTCTAAAAACAATACTTAAATCATCACTTAGAAACTCTAAGGATAATCTCTAAAAGAATTTTACAAGCTCATCCTAGAAGTCTAAACACTGGATGAAGACAGCTTTCAAAAAATCTAAATGAGCTTAATTTGTGAATATGAATGCAAATATTCTAAGGAAAATGTTAGCAAAATGAAACGAAACATGGAGGAAATCATGACTTGAGAGGCAGAACTCTGAACTGAAACAACCTAAATCCCAAGATTCCGAGCCAAACTTGGATAGAGCTATCTCCATGAGAAGGTATCTCTAGTTGGAAGAGTGACAGAAGGGATTTTTGTGGAGCAGAGAAGTGGAAGAAATCCATGATACCAGTAGCTGCCAGCAAGTACTTAAATCCCAAGGAAAGGGAATCCTATCTTACTAGTGGAAGTCTGTTCTGAAGAAGATGAAAAAAATCCCATTGCTTTTTTCTTCTTTATTCTCTCACTGGTTGGAGCTGGAGGAAGACCGAGTTGTGGCAAGGACACAGCGGAATGAGAAGACTAAATAAAGCCCTGTTGCTGTAACTAGAGCCAGGAAGGGGTCCTCTGGGAACTAAAAAGTTATAGGGAGATAGGGGAGAGGAGGTAACTCAAGTTAGAGATCCTTTAAAGTATATGAACTCGAGGGTGCACACATGTAGATCTGACACTATGCAGCAGCATACCAAAGGTCTTGAGAACTGAACCAGAAGGTGGACCATAAACCAGGTCTCAGAGTGGGTCCTGGGTGAAGCACTTGAAAGATAAAGCACACTGGCACTGCAAATACTTTGAAAACTGAACTGACATTGGAAGCCCAGGGCACAGAAAGTACTTTAGAACTTACACACTAAATCTGAATTCAACCTACTAAGATAAACAAACCAAAATTATGCCCCCCACGGGATTAAAACTAGATTCAAAGAATCAAATTATTCAAAATGTCTAGCAAACAATAAAAATGTATTCTGCATACAATGGAATAGGACAATTTTAACAACTCACAATGGAAAAGAAAAAAAGGAAAAGACATCAACACTGAGATGATCCACGTTAGAATTACCAAAGACTTTTAAACAGCTATTAGAACCATGTTTCAACAAGTAAAAGTAAATCTAAGCAGAGACACCAGAAGCTGTAAGAAAACAACCAAAAAGAATTTGGTTTTAAGGAACTTTAATTAAAATTTTTTATTATATAATTTTTTCAGATGTATAATAGGAAATTTTAGAACTAAAAAATATGATGAAAATTAAAACCTATTTGATGGGTTCAGCAACAAAATGGAGAAAACAGAGAAAAGACTTAGTGAACTTGAACTTGGGTCAATAAAAAATTATCTAATAGAGAAAGATTTAGAATAAAACAAAACTTATTAGAGCCTCTAGGATATGAGGGACAATACCAAAAGGTTTAACATTTGTGTCCCTGAGATTGTGAAGGGAAAAAAGAAAGTGCCAGGAAGAAAAAAATATTTATAAGGAATTAATGGTTGAAAACCTACCAAGTTTAGCAAAAGATCTTAAACTTACAGATCCAAGAAATGTAGCATATCACAAAAAGGATAAACTATAAGAAACCATTGCTGAGACACATCATAACCAAACTGCTGAAAATCAAAGAAAAAATATACCAAAAGCTTCCAGAAAATACAGATGCATTTTACATATAGGAGAACAATGCCTTGAATAACAGAACTCTCACTGAAAGTATGAAGGCCCAAGGGTAGTGGAACATTTTTTAAATGCTTTAAGGAAAGAAATGTCAACCCCAATCTTTATCCAATGAAAATGATCAAGAATGAAGAATAAGAGATGCTAGATAAAGAAACACAAAGAGGATTTGCTCCCATAAGGCTTGCTCTAAAAAGAAATGCTAAACAAAATTCTTTAGATGAAAGGAAAATGATACCAAAGGAAAACTTGAAACTTCAAAAATAAGAGCTAAAAGCAATCCCACTCCTGGGCATACACACCGAGGAAACCAGAACTGAAAGAGGCATGTGTACCCCAATGTTCATCGCAGCACTGTTTATAATAGCCAGGACATGGAAGCAACCTAGATGCCCATCAGCAGATGAATGGATAAGAAAGCTCCGGTACATATACACAATGGAATATTACTCAGCCATTAAAAAGAATACATTTGAATCAGTTTTAATGAGATGGGTAAAACTGAAGCCCATTATACACAGTGAAGTAAGCCAGAAAGATAAACACCAATACAGTATACTAACGCATATATATGGAATTTAGAAAGATGGTAATGATAACCTGATATGCACGACAGAAAAGGAGACACAGATGTATAGAACAGACTTTTGGACTCTATGGGAGAAGGCGAAGGTGGGATGATCTGAGAGAACAGCATCGAAACATGTATATTATCAAGTGTGAAACAGATCGCCAGTCCAGGTTGGATGCATGAGACAAGTGCTCAGGGCTGGTGCACTGGGAAGACCCAGAGGGATCGAGTGGAGAGGGAGGTGGGAGGGAGGTTCAGGATGGGGAACACATGTAAATCCATGGCTGATTCATGTCAATGTATGGCAAAAACCACTACAATATTGTAAAGTAATTCGCTTCCAACTAATAAAAATAAATGAAAAAAAAATTAAAAAGAGCTATAGAAATGACAAATTGCTGAGTAAATAATAAAATTATTTTTTCTTTTTATAAATATTTACTTGCTAAAAAGCAAGGAGTATAACACTGTCTCATGAGGCTTGCAATGTATGTAGATACAATAAATAATCATAATATAAAGAGGGGAGGCTAAAAAGACATATATGGTGTAAGATTTGTAAATATAACATGCAGCACTAAAATGTAACTCAAAGTATACTGTGAATTACATATACTGTGTGTATCATAATACTCTCCAAAGTGAATCATCCCATGTTGAGAAAAGTTTAAGAGATCTCTGGCAGTATCAAACGTAACTGAAAACCCTTTATACATACCCTGTGATTGAGTTATTTCAGTCTTTGTATAAAATCAACAGAAATACAAGTGTACACACAGACACACCCACAGACAGACATATACAAGAATATTTACAGCCACATTTTTATTACAACACAAAATTATAAAAAAATACAAATACCCATCAAGAGGATTGATAAATAGCAGAATATTCTTAAAATGGAATAGTATACAGAACGTAAATGAATACACTACTGCCACATGCAATAATGTATGGATCTTTAAAACACTGAGTGAAACAACACAAAAGAATTTATAATGTATAATAAAATGCATATATAGTTTGAAGACGTAAGAAAACTACTTCATGTTAAAAACCGGGAAGTGGTCAACTTTGGGGGTAGTAGCAATTACATTTTATTCTGAAGAGTGCAATAAGAAGTTTACTTCATATTTTTTTCCTCTTATGGAGGCTGATGCTTATAACCATTTTGTATCTTGCCTCTGTATGTACTATATAAGCACTTAAAAAAATAAACTGAGTCAGGAGAACTCAAAAACTTAGAAAATTAGCTTCACTGCTGATAAAAAGTTCAGTATCAATGATCACACCCATTTCATATGCTAGTAAACATAGATAAATATTTATGTGGTACAGTACATTAAATTAATAATTATTATTACATTTGTCATTAAAATTACCTCATATTTATGTTTAAGCATGCTTTAAAAAAACAAAGTTTTACAATAACTTAGAAAGGCTTCACAAAGAAATCACATCATTTATTATTGCATTTCCATGTTTTCTCCCTTGTGAGTTCTCTGATGGACAATAAGATTTCTCTTATAACTGAAAGACTTACCACATTCATTACACATATAAGGTTTCTCCCCTGTGTGAGTTCTCTGATGTACAATGAGATTTGTCTTCTGGCGGAAGCACTTCCCACATTCATTACACTTGTATGGTTTCTCTCCAGTATGAGTTCTTTGATGGTGAATGAGATATGATTTCCTGCTAAAGGCTTTCCCACACTGAGGGCATTCATAGGATTTCTGCCCTGTATGTATTTTCTGATGTACAGTGAGGGTTGCTTTCTGGCGAAAAGACTTCCCACATTCATTACAAATATAAGGTTTCTCTCCTGTATGGATTCTCTGATGTAAATTGAGATTTGTCTTCTGACTGAAGGATTTTCCACATTCATTACATTCATATGGTTTCTCTCCTGTGTGAGTTCTGTGATGATCAATGAGGTATGACTTCATTCTAAAAGCCTTCCCACAGTGAGGACATTCATAGGATTTTTCCCCTGTATGTGTTCTCTGATGTGCCACGAGGGTTGTCTTCTGGCGGAAGGATTTTCCACATTCATTACAAATATAAGGTTTCTCTTCATTATGAGTCTTCTCATGAAGAGCAAGGGTTGTCTTCTGGGAGAAGGATTTCCCACATTCATTACAAATATAGGGTTTTTCCCCTGTATGAGTTCTTTGATGTACAGTAAGGTTTGCCTTCTGATGAAAGGACTTTCCACATTCTTTACAAATATAGGGTTTTTCTCCTGTATGAATCCTCTGATGTAGGGAGAGGGTTGTCTTCTGGCGGAAAGACTTCCCACAGTCACTACACTCATATGGTTTCTCTCCTGTGTGAGTTCTCTGATGACGAATGAGGTGTGATTTCAATCTAAAGGCATTCCTACATTGTGGACATTCATATGATTTCTCCCCTGTATGTGTTCGCTGATGATCAGTGAGGGCTGTCTTTAGGCGGAAAGATTTACCACATTCATTACAAACAAAGGGTTTCTCTCCTGTGTGAGTTCTCTGATGATCAATGAGATAGGATTTCCTCCTAAATGAATTTCCACACTGATGACACTGATAGGGTTTTTCTTCTGTGTGAATTCCCTGATGCAGAATCAATACTGATTTCCTGCAAAAGGACTTCCCACATTCAGTGCATGTATGCTTTTTTTCAATATTGGCTGTTCTTCTTCTTTTATTATAATCAGATGTGTTTCCCCTTCTGTAAGTTCTACTATGTGTAATTGGGCCTCCTCTTTTAAGAAAGGCTTTCTCACAGTCATTATATTCAAATGACTGTGCTGGAGTTTCCATCTTATGATATTGCGTGATCATTTCATTATGACTGATGGTCCTCCCACGTTGATTATGAGATTTGACTCCAGAGTGAGCTATCTCTGGTTTAGTATTGAGGAGTGATTTCCCATACCCATTACACTCACTAAGTCTCCTTCTTGTAGGACTTAGATTACTGATGATTAATTCTGAAACATTTTTAAAAATTTTTTCATGAGTGTCATATTCAGGAGGTAGCTTTTTTGAATTAATAGGGTTTTTATTTAAAGTAAATGTCTTTTCACATGTACTCCCGTTCTCGTTAACCAGTTTTTTGTGGTTGATTAACATAAATGATCTAGAATAGTTATCTTGCTGTTCCTTGAATTTCAATAAAAAGTCTTCGGCTTTCCAGTTTTCTTCTAGAAAAGAATATAATTAATAACAACTTGTGAATCTTACATATTTTCTATGAAAAGGAATTGTACATGTATATGAGGCCAAAAAAGACCAAGGACAAACTATTCCTTGCCTGGGAAACTACATGGAACCTAAATTAAAAACTCTGCCTCAGTGTGGAAAAAGATGAAAAATAAGTAATGAATGCTAGTAACATTTGCACTTTGTACCAGAACTTCATACAGAAAGTGAAACAAAGACAAGAAGCAGTAAAGAGAAGAGACAAAAGAATAGTGGATGAAGAATTCATGCTTGGATAGGTGGATTCAGAGGC
Organism: Odocoileus virginianus; assembly: GCF_023699985.2. Lineage (NCBI taxonomy): Eukaryota > Metazoa > Chordata > Mammalia > Artiodactyla > Cervidae > Odocoileus > Odocoileus virginianus. The sequence goes on along the minus strand of NC_069693.1, from coordinate 14,584,316 downwards.
AATAAAGTGAACCTATGGCATTAAGATTTAAGTAGGATGAACAAGACAAATTAGTGGAAAAGCTAGTTCAGGGAAAATTTTAGAGGTAAGTGTTTGGAGGACACAGATTAGAGCTTTTAAATGTTCATCCCTAGATTGTGAGGTAAAATACTTTCAGTTGTCCCACCAACCCCCTTCCACACAGCCATCGATAAATCTTTCCAAGCATTAATTATTTTCCTAGCATTTAGAAAAAAAAAAATCCTATAGTCTTACATTCTAATCCTCCATATGATTGGGAATCATTTTTTCTTGTGAGGGAAGTACAAAGAAAACACTCCCAACAGGAACTTTATTTTTATTAAAAACAAATGGGTTTTTTCATCAAATTGTGCAGCATGCAGGATCTTAGCTCCCTGACCAGAGATTGAACTCATACCCTCTACAGTGGAAGCCCAGAGTCTTAACAACTGAATCACCTGGGAAGTCCCCCAACAGGAACTTTGAAATAAACTAGTGTTTTGTTCACTGGTGTATTCAGATTGCTGTTATTATTTTCTTTCAAAATTGTTCACTAACAAAACACTCATGATAATTAATTATAACTATTCTTTTCAACTGCTAACTTAATTTCTGAGGTTTAAAGAAAGAATCAAGTCTTTCTCTAATACAGTAACATTCTTAACTCCAGTTTTCCATATGTGGACCAGGAAGATTGCTCCCTTTGGTTCTAGATCACTCATTAACCTTAACCTTTATTTCTCTTATAAATTTATAACTATATTTGAGATCATCCATATCTAGTGAAACAACATTAAGTCTAGGCTCAAAAGTCTGTTTCTTCCTGAGTCCATTGCCCCCAGTACTAACATACAAGGAATTTCTCCTGTAAACAAAACTTTACATCACCTAAACTCATTTTTTATATTCAAACAAGTTTTCAGGGTTGTCCGTATATCTGAAAAATCTCACCCATTAACACGTAAAGCCTCATATTTATTGCTGTATATACACCTCACTTATTCCTAATCATATGCTTTCCTTATATTCTTTTAATCAGCTGACTTTTTTCCTAGTCTTATTTCTAATCATATTTAGAGAATCTTCAAGAAAATGCTACCACTCCATATCAAAACCCTTCACATATGCCCCACCATCAATTTAAGGATTCTTTATAACTTGAAAACAATTATAGCTTATAAAAATAATTCTAACAAATCTTTTTACATGCTTACACTGTATCATAAATATTTCATTAAAAATGCAAACTTTGATAATAATCCTTTCTCATAATTCTTTATTGAAATTCTTTATTGGTTATTTTCTTTGTATTCTTCTGAGTTTACATTAACACTGCATATCACAGATAGGTAGTGCTAGAATCTACCACTTCAATCAGATGTACAGATCCATGACCTGAGCAAATACTTCTGAAAGGACTTATCAGTACATGCTTTGTGAATGGAGGACAAAGAGATATCCCTTATATAGTTCCACAAACAGAAAAAAAGCAACTGACTACTTAACATGTATACTACAGCAAAGAAAGTACAAAGGATATTATCTTTGAAAGAATGAATCCTTAAGCATAAACCATGTATAGTCAAGTATCAAATTATATAATATTCAAGAGTTGTACGTGTTACAGTTATAAGCAACATGGGAATGAAGAAAAAGGAGAGGTGGATATGCTGGGGAGTAGTCAAGGAAAAGCAAGGGCAGGAAATCATGACTTCAAAGAGATACATTATATGGGAGGGTGAACACAGTGAAAAGTACAGACATGACAAACCTTACATGTATAAAGGACATTTAGGAGACTAGATCAAGTGGAAATTAGCAAGAATTTCCACAAAAGAGAAAAAGTAGAAAAGACCAGATGACGGCTTACTATGGTAGTCCTTCTATAAAGGAGAATTTCAATTTCATGTAATTAACAAAAAGAAGTAGGGAATAAGTATCTTGTCAGTAAAGTAACAATATAAGTTGAAAAAATTAGGCAAAAATTATAGCAAAGCCAAACTGTAATTACAGTTTCAAGATATGAAATACAGTAGCTGTCAATTTGTATGATATTTATGTAGAAGTGAGAAAACTACAGTGAAAAATGAAAATATAGGAGGATGTAAATATATTTCACAGGTTTATAAACACAAACTGTGAAGAGGTTCCCAAAAGATTATGACAGAGACAATCAAGCTGGTATCACAGCGGGAACAAAATAATCTGGAAATAGTTAATGGGAAAGAATTTAACAGCTAGGAAAGTTGGAAAAGGTAAGACATCAGAGTGCAGAACTTATGAAGGACTAGAGTGAAGGTGAGAGAAATGTGCCAAGTATGTCAGTGCTAGAGGTACCTATATAAAACAAAGAGTTTAAGTTCTCAGAATGGATGATTCTACTGTAATTAAAAGGCAGATCTCTTGATGACAAATTAGAGAAAAAAGACTGAGAGTCTAGAGAAATAATATACATTAAAAAAAAAAAGATTTATGTGACTATTATGTATAAGGCACTGTTCCAGGCAATGTGGCCAGAGTATAAAGAGAACAGACCAAGCTGTAAATAATCACTTAGAGAATTAGAGTAAGAACAAGTCAATGTTTTACCCAAAGCAAGGGATGGTTTCAGGTAAGATGATCACCCATATACAATGAACCATGAAAGCTTACTGGAAGAAAATAGTAACTATGGAATTATCTGTCTAGTCCAAGGCAAGGGAATTTTAAAATTAATAGCTAGACTTAAAAAAAAAAATAGCTAGACTTGTGGTGAGAATGGGAACTCAGAGTTAGCATAGCAAACAAATCTGAAATGACACTAAAGATACGGAGATCAAGAAAACAGAAAGCACCTGAGAAATATTAACCAAGAATTTTTTCTTTCTTAAAGATAGATAAGAATGCCTAAAAGAAACCTATACAATGGCTAGACGATAAAGGACTGAGAAAGCTAGAAAAGGGCAGAAATGGATGAAAAGATCTAAAAGAAGGAAGGCTTACAGTACATTTTGATTAAGAGTGGCAATCAGGCAATTAATTAGACAATTAAGAGTGGCAAGCAAATTAGGAAAGTCTATAATATAGGGTAAGTGATATTTGAAAGTGTGATTTAAGATTTTTGCAGGCACAATGGTCATTTCAAAGGTTAGGATCCTTTAAAAGGACACCACCAAAACATTTCAAAGGTGTCGCCCACCACACGATCACTTTAAATTTATTTTTCACTAGATTTCATCTGCCTGAGAGAAACTCACCTAAGCAGGTATGACCTTTAAATGATGTCCACGGTTCTTCTCCTCGTTCCAATTTGAGGATCACATCAGGCTTGGTCATGTGACACCCTGATTAAGGGAAGATTTGGATTAACTTGCTTAGATGTTAATACATTTGAAAAATCAGTAAGTTGAATTTCCGTTCTGCAAAGTAAGATACTCCTTTGTGTAAGAGTAAACTTAACACCCTGTACCAGGCAAATGAAAACACAATTATCCTTTGTGTCAACCAAAAAGAATTCATCACCTTTTATCCCTGAAATCCAAGATCACATGTATTTTAGGCACTCTGAAAGGAAATGCATGCTACTTTAAGTTTCAAAGAATTTTTCTTACCCACAGAAATGAGATGGCAATAGTTTTCCAACATTACATCCATGTAGAGTGTCTTCTGAGCAGGATCCAGGTGCTGCCACTCCTCCTGACTGAAGTCCACAGTCACATCTTTGAATGACACTGATCCCTGTAATGGTTTGGAACTGTGATCAGAAAATTGGCCAGAAATTTGGGACTAGTTTTTTATTTTATAACTTATTTTATCTTTGGCTGTACTATACGGCATGTGGGATCTCAGCTCCCCACCCAGGGATTGAACCGGTGCTCCCTGCAGTGGAAGCACTGAGTCTTAACCACTGGACTGCCAGGGAAGTCCCTGGAGACTAGTTTTGATCCTGCTCCTTTCTGGCATTCATATGAAACTTGTAAAGAAAGCCTACCATTTTTCTTGTTTTGTGATTTAGATTGTAAGGGAAGCAACGACAACAAAAAATCAAAATAGAAGTACTTGCCACCAAATTTACTTAATAACTCATTCTAAAAATGTATTGTGAAGTCACTTAGTAATCCCAAATTGCATTAGTTTGCTGGGGTGCCAAGATATACAAAACACAGTCTGCTCACAAGAAGTTACAGGTGCAAAGCATGCAACACATACTTTTTTTTTTTTTTTTAACACATACTTTTAAGAAATCTACAAGACTGGTGGTAAGGGTACTACAACAGAAGTATGTTACAGTGTATTACAAGGGCAGAACAATTTTTCAGGCTTCACCAATGAGGTAAATTTTTTCTCCTTTAAGATTAATGTGTTATGCAGGAAGAATATGGTTTTAAAATGCATGGGTGTGAATGGAGAGAGCAGCACGATAACACATATACTACCATATGTAAAATAGGTAGCCAATGAGAATTTGTTGTATGACTCAGGGAACTCCACCGGAGCTCTGTGACAACCTAGAGGGGTGGGATGGGTGTGAGGTGGGAGGAAGGTTGAAGAGGGAGAGGACATATGTATACCTATGGCTGATTCATGTTCATGTATAGTATAAACCAACACACTATTGTAAAGCATTGTCCTTTGATTAAAAATAAATTTTAAAAAATGCATGAATGTGATATATCCAGCAATAATAGAGTGAACTGGTCAAGAAAACAATCCCTCAGATGACAATTTTAAAATTTGTACACAATACATAATAAATAACTAATAGAAGGCACTGGAAAGACACCAAAGTAAGCAAAAATTGTAGGAGAGTTTATTCTTAAACAACAACGAGTGAGAATTCTTAAGTTTGTGGCTATTTTGCATGAAGGTACCCACCCCAAAGTCCACAACTCTGCAGGCAGAAAACCAGTTTACTTCCTCAAAGGTGACAGAGGCTAGAACTGAGGACTGGTAGATGAGCTGAAGATTTAGCGACATTTATCTAGAAGTGAGAAAACTACAGGAAGAATGAGACTCCAAATCTGAGTATAAACTTTGCCAGAACTCTAGTTTGATAGATAAACTAAGCAATTGTTAAGAGAGATCAAAGGAGCCTTAGGAAAAAGCAAACAGACATGAGAAAAGAGTTTTGAAAACCAGAAGTATACTGAGTGAGATTCCGAGATTTCTGCATTTTTGATTAACAGCATTACACAACCTGCTTATAAGTTAAGCAGAAGAAAACTAGAGCCTTATTGGACTGAGGTGTCAGAAAGTTGGGGCTAACAAAGCAGCAGGAAGTATTAAAGGGTGAAACACTAGAAGAAAGAGAACCACAGAAAGCCCGCCCTCAGATCTAAACATTAATATATACCAATTCTTTGAGAGCTAAAAGTACATGAACATCACCCATCACGGGACCAGAGTGAAAAAAGCAGCAGGAGGAAGCTGAAGAGACCCAACTATCAGCTGCTTCACACTTGGGGTGGAGGTAAGAGGACAGGGAGGGCAGGGTTTGAAGCTTGATTCCAAGCAAGTTAATTGTCTGCTAGAAGAAAAACAAACAAAACTCCTCAAAAAAACAAGACATACAGAATTTGGATTACTTCAACACATTATTCAAGAGATCCTGGTTTCTAGCAAAAATTATCAGATATGTAAATAAAACAGAAAAATAAGAGGGGGAATATAACCCATATTCAGAAAAAGATAGTTCATGGAAACTAATTCCTAGTGGGCCCAGATCTTGGATTAAAAAAGAAAAAAAAAGGCTTCAAAATAGCTGTTCTAAATGTGTCCAAAGAAGTAATGAAAAATCTGGCATGGAATCTTGAAACATAAACTGATAAAAAAACATGAACTGAAAATTCTAGACCTACCAAGTACAATAAATGAAATGAAAATTTCACTATATAGGCTCAATAGCATAGGAAAAGGAACAAACAATAACCTTGTAAATGCAGACATACCTTGGAGACATTGCAGTTCCAGTTCTAGACCACTGCAATAATTATTGCAATAAAGCCAGTCACAAAAATTCTGATTATGCATTGCATATAAAAGTTACATGTACATTATATTGTAGTCTACTAAGTGTGCAATGGTATTATGTCTAAAAAACAATGTATATGCCTGCCTGAATTAAAAAATACTTAGATAAAATGTGTTGATCATCACTAGAGCTTTCTGTGAGTTGTAATTTTTTTGTAATAGTAACATACAAAGATCACTGACTACAGATGATAACAAATACAATAATAATGATAAGGTGAAATATTTCAGGAATAGCCATCTTGACAGACATGAGCAAATACTAAATACTGTTGGAAAAATGGCACCTACAGACTTGCTCAACTCAGGATTGCTAAAAACCTTCAATTTGTAAAAATGAAATATCTGCAAAGTGAAATTTACAAAAGCATAATAAAATAAAGCATGACTACATTGATCAACATAAATTAAGCAATCTGAATAGAAAGGAAATAAAACAGAAAAAAATGAATAACAGATTCACAGAGATTTTTGGGTCAATTTTCAAAGTAATGCAAGACAGATATAATTGGAGTCCCAGAGAAAGAGAAAAAAAAAGGTCTGAAAAAATTTTAAGGAAATAATGGCATAACATATTCAAAATAAGCAAAAACTTGACTTACACATTAAAAAAGCTTAATGAACCCCAAAAGAACAAAAATGAAAGAAAACTACACTCAGAAAATCCTAATCAAACTGCTAAAAGTCTAAGAGAACATCAACCAAGAATTCTGTACTCAGCAACATTACCTATTAAAAACAAAGGCGATAGAAAGCTATATGAGCAGATAAACTCTGAAAGAACTCATCACTAGTAAAACTGTACTGTGTCAGTATTGACTGACACAAAGTAAAACAGAATGTAGAACAGATTAAAAACAGATTAAAAACCTGCATAAAAACAGGTTAGGAGGAATCTTAAATGCGTTAAGAAGCCCAATCTGAAAAGGCTACAGAATATAAGATTTTGACTACGTGACATTCTGGAAAAGTCAAAACTACAGAAAAGATAAAAAGATCAATGGTTGCCACTATTACAAATTATAGAGGAGAGGGGAGGGATGAGTAGGCAGAGCATAGAGGATTTTTAGAGCAGTGAAATTAGTCTGTATAATATTATAATGGCAGATATATATCACTATATATTTGTCAAAATCTATAGAATAAACAGCACCAAGAATGAACCCTAATATAAACTATGAACTTTGGATGACAATGATGTATCAGTGTAGGCTCACTGATTTTAACAACATACCACTCTGGTACAAGATACTAATATTAGGGAAGCCTATGTATTCATCAGGATAGGGAATAAATGGAAACTCACTGTACTTTATACTTAATTTTTCTCTGAATGTAAAACTGCACTAAAATATAAAGTATACTTAAAGGATTTAAAATAAAACAGGTCAGGTAATCTGAAAACAAAGAGCAAAACAGCAGCCCTGACTTCAACTGTAGGACTAAACACTCTAACAAAAATATCAAGATGATGATGATGATGATGATGATGATGATGTTGGCTGTGCCACGTGGCTTGTGGGATCTTAGTTCCCTAACCAGGGATTGAACGCCTGCCCCCTGCATTGGAAGCATGGAGTCTTAACCACTGGACTGCTAGGGAAGTCCAAAGACTCAGATTATCAAAAATGTATAAAAAAGCAGGACTCAAAATATATTCCCTGGTGGCTCAGACAGTAAAGCGTCTGCCTACAATGCGGGAGACCTGGGTTTGATCCCTGAGTTGGAAGGATCCCCTGGAGAAGGAAATGGCAACCCACTCCAGTAATCTTGCCTGGAAAATCCATCCTATGGATGGAGAATCCTGGTAGGCTGCAGTCCATGGTGTTGCAGTCAGGCATAACTGAGTGATTTCACTTTCAAAATATATTCTGTCATCAAGAGACGTATTTTAAATACCACAAATACAAATACACGTTTCAAATAAAAGGATGGAGAGGGACATAAAAACATTAAACATGGGAAAGCTGATGTGGCTATAGTAAAAGGAGACAGAACAGATTTCAAGCTGAGTTGAGGAGTATTACCACAACAGACAAAGAAGAACATTTCCTGACGATAAGAGAGTAAATACATCAGGAAGATGTAACAATTACAACTGTATATGTACTTAAATAACAATTTCAAAACACATGAGGCAAAAATTGACAAAAGTGAGATTTCAGAAAAGTCCAAAATTGATGTTAATGTTTTCATTCCAATACCAAAGAAAGGCAATGCCAAAGAATGCTCAAACTACCGCACAACTGCACTCATCTCACACGCCAATAAAGTAATGCTCAAAATTCTCCAAGCCAGGCTTCAGCAATACGTGAACCGTGAACTTACAGATGTTTAAGCTGGTTTTAGAAAAGGCAGAGGAACCAGAGATCAAATTGCCAACATCTGCTGGATCATTAAAAAAACAAGAGAGTTCCAGAAAACATCTATTTCTGCTTTATTGACTATGCCAAAGTCTTTGACTGTGTGGATCACAATAAACTGTGGAAAATTCTGAAAGAGACAGGAATACCAGACCACCTGACCTGCCTCTTGAGAAACCTATATGCAGGTCAGGAAGCAACAGTTAAACTGGACATGGAACAACAGACTGGTTCCAAATAGGAAAAGGAGTACATCAAGGCTGTATATTGTCACCCTGCTTATTTAACTTATATGCAGAGTACATCATGAGAACTGCTGGGCTGGAGGAAGCACAAACTGGAATAAAGATTGCCAGGAGAAATATCAATAACCTCAGATATGCAGACAACACCACCCTTATGGCAGAAAGTGAAGAGGAACTAAAGAGCCTCTGGATGAAGGTGAAAGAGGAGAGTGAAAAAGTTGGCTTAAAGCTCAACATTCAGAAAATTAAGATCATGGCATCTGGTCCCATCACTTCATGGGAAATAGATGGGGAGACAGTGGAAATAGTGTCAGACTTTTTTGGGGTTCCAAAATCACTGCAGATGGTGATTGCAGCCATGAAATTAAAAGACCCTTACTCCTTGGAAGGAAAGTTATGACCAACCTAGATAGCATATTAAAAAGCAGAGACATTCCTTTTTCAACAAAGATCTGTCTAGTCAAGGCTATGGTTTTTCAGTGGTCATGTGTGGATGTGAGAGTTGGACTGTGAAGAAAGCTGAGCGCCAAAGAACTGATGCTTTTAAACTGTGGTGTTGGAGAAGACTCTTGAGAGTCCCTTGGACTGCAAGGAGATCCAACCAGTCCATCCTATGGGAGAGCAGTCCTGGGTGTTCATTGGAAGGACTGATGCTGAAGCTGAAACTCCAGTACTCTGGCCACCTCATGCGAAGAGTTGACTCGCTGGAAAAGACCCTGATGCTGGGAGGGATTGGGGGCAGGAGGAGAAGGGGACAACAGAGGATAAGATAGCTGGATGGCATCACTGACTCGATGGACATGAGTTTGAGTAAACTCTGGGAGTTGGTGATGGACAGGGAGGCCCGGTGTGCTGCGATTCATGGGTTGCAAAAAGTCGGACACGACTGAGCGACTGAACTGAACTGAATGTTAGTTTTGATCACTAACTGAGAGAACTAGACCAACGGGGGAAAAATCTGTAGCCATTCAGAATCTCTAAAGAATACTGACACCTGATGCTGGTAAAGATTGAGGGCAAGAGAAGGGGGGGTGACAGAGGATGAGATGGTTGGATGGCATCACTGACTTAATGGACATGAGTTTGAGCAAACTTGGCGAGACAGTGACGGACCGGGAAGCCTGGGGTGCTGTAGTTCATGGGGTCATAAAAAGTCAGACAGATTTAGCGACTGAACAACAACAACAACTCATTTGATATTTATAAACCACCACTTTCAATATTTTGTACATTTTTTTTTCAAGAGTAAATGGACTATGCACCAAGATAGATCATAAGTAAATCTCAACAGATTAAAGAAAAATCACATGAAGTTATGTTTTCTGACCACACATGAACTAAATTAGATATCAATAAACATAACATATCTAGACAAGCCCCAAATGTTTGGAAATTAAACAATACACTTCCAAGTAATCAATTTAGGATCAAAGAAAAAGAAAAAAGAAAACTTTCATAAAATATATTAGGCTAAATACAATTTTGAAGAATAGGTTAAGAGAAAAACTTATAAGTTTAAATGCTTGCTTATATTAGGAAACAAGAAAGATTTAATATCAATAATTTAAACTTTCATCTTTAGCTTTAAAAAAGAATATGCTAAACTCAAAGCAAGTAAAGGAAATCGTTTGGAAAAAAGGAAAAATCAGTAAAATAAGAAATAAATAAACATCAGGGGGGAAAAAAAAATCAATGAAACTAAAAGCCAGATACTTGAAAGTATCATTAAAATGTAAAACCTCTAGGGACTTCCCCGGTGGTCCAGTGGTTAAGAATCCACCTTCCAATGCAGGGAACGTGGGTTCCATTCCCAGTCAAGGAACTAAGATCCTGCATGCCACGGGGCAACTAAGTTGGTGTGTCACAACTATTCATAGAGAAGCCCTCACGCAGCAATAAAGACCTGCAACAGTACCAAGCATAGCCCCCCACCCCTCACAAAAAAAGGTAAAACACTAGTTAGACATTTAAGAAGTAAAGAGGGATGCTACATATGGCCACTATCAGTTCCTGCAGATATTAAATAGAACAAAGAGATTATAGCATAAATAAATTAAAGGCAATAAATTAGACAGTTTAGATGAAATGGACAAATATTTTCACTTAAAAACATGATACCAAAGGGAAAAATCTGAAAACCCTTAACTATTAAAGATATTGAGTTTGCAATTCAAGAAGTTCCCACGAAGATTTTTCCAGGTTCAGAAGACTTCAAGATAAGTCCTGTGAAACATTTAAGAGTTAATGATAACACTACACTCACTCTTTCTTAAAAATAAAGGACCAAGGAATACTTTCCTAATCCTTTTATGAGGTAAATCTTATACAGTTACCAAAACCAGAAAAAGGCATAATTACAGACCAATAGCCTTGATGAATACCAATTAAAAACCAAAAAATAAGAGTGAATTATACAAAGGGACAATATAAAAAGCATAACACATGAACAAGTGGTGCTTATCTCTGGAATTCAAGGTTGGTATAATACCTGATAATCAATAATATAATCCTCATTAAATCATAATATAGTAGGAAAAGCCTATGGTCATTTCAAATGAAAAAAAAGGCAAAGACTCTTGAGAGTCCCTTGGACTGCAAGGAGATCCAACCAGTCCATCCTAAAGGAGATCAGTCCTGGGTGTTCATTGGAAGGACTTATGCTGAAGCTAAAACTCCAATACTTTGGCCACCTGATGGGAAGAGTTGACTCATTGGAAAAGACCCTGATGCTGGGAGGGATTGGGGGCAGGAGGAGAAGGGGACAACAGAGGATGAGATGGCTGGATGGCATCACCGACTCGATGGGCACGAGTTTGAGTAAACTCCGGGAGTTGGTGATGAACAGGGAGGCCTGGCATGCTGTGACTCATGGGGTCGCAAAGAGTCAGACACGACTGAGCAACTGAACTGAACTGAACTGAACTGATATTTGTATTAAAATCTCTCAACATTAGAAATAAACTCTTCAACTTAATGAAATGCAACTACAAAAGATTTATACATAATATCATACTTATTGGTTAAAGGTTGTTTTCCCCCTAAGATCAGGAGCAAGACAAGGATAGCTGCTCTCTCTAGTTCTATTGAACACTGCAGACAATGCATAAAGAATGAAAAATACAAGGCAAACAGACTGGAAAGGAAGAAGGCAAACTGTATTCACAGACATAACCAGATATGTAAAGTACAGGAAAAGTGAATTTACCACAGTCACAGCATATTTATCTCAAAATATATTTTAAAAAATCAATTCTATTTTATATACTAACAACAAACAATTGAGAATGAAGTTAAAAAATAAAATTAAGAAAACATTTGCAAGACCTGTGCACTGGAAACTACAAAACACTGATGAGAGAAAATTTAAAAGACCTAAGCAAACATGGAAATACATTAGGTCCATGGTTCAGAAGACTTACTACTGTTAACCTAACAATTATCTTCAACCAACTTATAAATCTTTGAAAACCTAATCACAAACCATTGGGTTGTTTTATAGAGACTAATGGGTTGATTTGAAAATTTATAGGAAAATGTAAAATACCTATTATACCTAAAACAATTTGGTAGGTTCACATTACCTGATATCAGGACTTAATACCCTAACTAAAACTGTTATCTTGGTGAAAGTATAAACACACAAATCAATTAAACAGACTATAAAAAAACACCTACACACATGATCAACTGATTGTCAACAAAGGCTCCAACAGAATTCAGTAGAAAAAGGATCTCTTTTCACAAAAGACTCTGGAAAAACTGGATATCCATTGAAAACAGAAAAAGGGAACTTTAACTTTTACCTTACAGAATGAAATTGACATGGATCACTCCTTTAAAATGAAAATCTAAAACCATAATACTTACATAGTAAAGAATAAAATATGCATAATATGGCGTATGCAAAGCCTTCTGAGGTAGTGCACAAAAAGCACCAATCATAAAAATTTAAAACCTGGTAAACTGGATTTTGTCAAAATTAAAAACTTCAGCTCTGAAAGACACCACTAAGAAAATTAAAAATCAAGTCATAGACTGGGAAAGATATTCCCAGTATTTCTATCTTACAAAAGACTTGTATTGAGAACGTATAAAGAACTCTCATAGTACAGGAATAAGAAGACAACCAAATTAACTGGCAAAAGATCTAAACAAATCCAGTAGCTATATATCCATGACAAATATGCAAAATAAAAAACACCCACCAATTTTAATTGTTAGGGAAACAAAAAATTTCAACAGAATGAAATGCCAATACACACCTGCTAGAATTAACTAAAATTAAAGAGTGACCATACCAAGTATTGGTGAAGATATGCAGTTATAATATAATAACTATCATACATTGGTAGTGGGAAAGTAAAATGACACAATCACTTTGCTTAACAGTTTGGCAGGTTTTTTAAATAAATTTTTTAAAAATAAATTTAAACATATATTTTTCACACAATTTACTGATTTCAAACCTAGGCAGGTTTTATTCAAAAGAAATGAAAATATAATCCACATATGAGCATAATAATACTATAACAGTCAAAAAGTAAAAAAAAAAAAAAAGTCTATCAAAAAGTGAGGTTATAACTAAAAAATTGTGGTATATTCATATAATGGAACAAGAGTAGTCAGCAATATAAGGAATGTTCTGATGCACACAACATGAATTTCAAGAGAAAATTACATTGAGTTAAATAGGCTAATCCCCTAAAAAGCACATATTCCACATGTGCCATTTATATGAAAGTCTAGAGGAGGCAAAACTAATTTACAGTGACAAAAGCAGGTATGATTAATAATATCCTAATAAAGGCCAACTGTGGCAGTAGAGTACCTGGTTGTAGGGGGGCATTTTTCCAAAAAAAACACAGAGATGGCCAACAGGCATATGAAGGTACTCAACTTCACTAACATGGGAGAAATGCAAATCAAAACCATAACGAGATACCATCTCACACCTGTCAGAATGGCTATCAACAGAAAGACCACAGACTAACAAACACTGGCAAGGATGTGGAGAAAAGGGAACCTTTATACTCTGCTGGTGGGAATGTAAACTGGTGCAGCCACTGTGAAAAACAGTTGGAAGTTCTCAAAAAACTAAAACTAGAACTGTCACATGGCCCAGCAATTTCACTCCTGGGTAAAATGTAAAAACACTTATTCAGAAAGACACATGCATCACCCCAATGTTCAGAGCATTATTTATAATAGCCAAGATGTGAAAGCCACCTAGGTGCCCATCAACAGGTGAATGGATAAAGAAGACATAGGGAATAGCCACACACACACACACAGAGGAATATTACCCAGCTAGGTGCCCATCAACAAGTGAATGAATAAAGAAGACACAGCCCCCCATAACACACAGGAGTATTATTATTCAGCCATTAAAAAAAGAATGAAATTTTGCCATCTGCAACAACATGGATAGATTTGGAGAGTATTTTATTTAGTGAAGCAAGTCAGAGAAATACAAATACTGTATGTCATCATGAATGTGTGGAATTTAAAAAATAAAACAGATATATATAACAAAACAGAAACAAGACTTACAGACAGAGATAACTAGTGGATACCAGTGGTGAAAGGGAAGGAGGGAGGAGTAAGATAGGGGTAGGAGATTAAGAGGTATAAACTACTAGGCATAAAATAAATAAGCCACCAGGATATACTGCATAGCACATGGAATACAGCCAATACTTGTAATAACTATAAATGGAGTTTTAAAAACCTTTAAAAACTGAATAACTATGTTTTACACCTGAAACGTATGTAATACTGTAAATCAGCTGAAAAAAATAAAGAAAAGGTGGGAGATGCTCTAGGTTAAAAAGCATTTAGGATATTCCCAAAAAATTAAATTTAAAAATAAATACTAATCATAAGAACGCCAGAACGGCTATAACAATATTAAACAGAATAGATTTTAGAACAAAGAATATTATCAGGGATTAAGAAAGCCACTTTAACTTATTTATTTATTTTCTGGCTGCATTTTGTGGCATATGAGATCTTAGTTCCCCAACCAGGGACTGAACCCATGCCCCCTACAGAGGAAGCACAGAGTCTTAGTCACTAGGTCACCAGGGAAGTTCCAAGTAAGGCATTTTATAATGACAGAGGAGATCAATTCAAAAAAAGACAGAACAGTCCTAAATATACATTCATCTAAAAACAGAACTTCAAAATATATTAAGTAAAAACTGATAGAAGCAAAAGTTAAAATAGACACAATTATAGCCACATGAATTCTACATGTAGCTCTGTCGGTAAAGAATCTCCCTGCAATGCAGGAGACCTGGGTTCAATTCCTGAGTCAGGAAGATCCCCTGAAGAAGGAAATGACAACCCACTACAGTATTCTTGCCTGGAGAATGCCATGGGCAAAGGAGCCCAGCAGGCTACAGTCCATGGGGTCACAAGAGTCGGATATGACTTAGCCACTAAACCACCACCACTGTCCTGTCAGGAGCACATGATGTCTGGTTGTCCTGCTTCAGTGATGCCAAGAGTGATCAGCAGTGTCATCCTATTCCATCCATTTAAAAAAGCTCAGTCAGCCTTTCCATTAATAGTTTTGGGATTCCCTGGTGGCTCAGATGGTAAAGAATCTACCTGCAATGCGGGAGACCCAGGTTCTATCTCTGGTGGGAAGATCCCCTGGAGTAGGGAGCGGCTAACCACTCCAGTATTCTGGCCTGGAGAATTCCATAGAGGAGCCTGGAGGGCTACAGTCCATGGGGTCACAAAGAGTTGGACATGACCTCGCGACTTTCACTTTCACAGCCACACTTGTAACTTAAGATTTTGACTTCCTTTTCTGTCATCGGTATAACAGACTGAAAATCAATAAGGATATAGAAGACTTTACCATCATAATCAAGCAATTTAACTTGATTATTTACAGAATACACCATCCAACAACACTAGAATATACATCCTCTACAAGTACATACAGAACATTCATCATATGGTACTATAATCTATGGTACAAAAGAAGTCTATAAATTTAAGAATGAAATCATATACAGCATGTTTCCTGATTGTAACAAAATTAAATTGGAAATCAATAAGAGAAAGCTATTTGGAAAATCCCCAAATATTTGAAAATTAAACACACTTCCTCTAAACAAATGGCTCAAAAAGGAAAACATGAGATAAATTAGAAAATATTTTCAAACAAATAAAAATGAAAATACAACATGTCTAAATTTGTTAGAGGAAAATTTACAGCATTAAATGTCCTACAGGGGAAAAAAAGTTCAATATCAATGATATAACCTTCCATGTACAAAACAAGAGGTAATTAAATCCAAAGTAATGAAAAGGAAAGGAAATACAAAGTGTAAGAGCAGAAATGAAGAAACAGGAAACAGAAAAACAGAAAATCAATGAAACCAAAGGTTGCTACTTTGAAAAAAATCAGCAAAATTGATAAACCTCTAGTCAACTGATCAAGCAAAAAACTAAAAGTCAAATAATCAACAAATAATCAACAACAGAATGAAAGAAAGGCACCATTACAGATTACACAAACATCAAAAGGATAAAAAGAGTAGATTTTTGAACAACTTTGTGTCAATAAATTCTATAACTTGGATGAAATGGACAAATTGCTTAAAAGACATAAATTATAAAAGCTCACTGAAAAAAAAAAAGAAAAGCTCACTGAAGAGAAAAAAATTGACAGCATGAAAGTAAAAGTGTTAGTCGTTCGGTCGTGTCCAACTCTTTGCAACACCAAGGACTATAGTATGCCAGGCTCCTCTGTCCATGGAATTCGCCAGCCAAGAATACTGAAATGAGAGTTGCCACTCCCTTCTCTAGTGGATCTTCCCAACCCAGGGACTGAACTCAGGTCTTCTGCATTGCTGGCAGCTTCTTTACTGTCTGAGCCACAAGGGAAGCCTGAATAGCATTAATAGCCACAATTCTATTAAGGAAATTGAACTGCTAGTAAAAAAATCTTCCCACAAACAAATCTTGAGGCTCAGATGGCTTCACTGGTGCATTCTAACAAACAGTTAAGGAAGAAATAATAACAATTCTATACAAATTCTTTCAGAAAATAAAAGGAGAGAATACATCTCAACTCATTCTGTAAGTTATTATTACCTTCATACCAAAACTAGACAACAACATTATAAGAAAAACTATAGACCAAATTATTTATGAACCACAGACAAAACAATCCTTAACAGTGTGTTAGTAAATTCACTAAGCAATATGTGAAAAATGAATATATGAATCTATCAAGACCAAGTGGGGTTTATTCTAGGTATAAGCTGGTTTAGCACTTCAAAATCAATCAATATAATTCATCATGTTAATTTAAAAAGGGGGAAAACCATATAATACAGAAAATACAACAGAAGCATAAAAACTTTTGACAAAATTCAACATTCATTTGTAATAAAAATGATCATTAAACTAGAATTTCTTCAACCTCATAAATCTGATAAAGAGTATTTATGTAAAACTAATCACCAATGTTACACTTAGTCAAAGACTACATGCCTTTCCCCTTAGTCACAAATAAGGCAAAAATATCTGTTCTCATTACTTATATCAACACTGCACTGAAAGTTCTAGACAATGTAGTAAAGCCAGACAGAAATAAAAGGAATATGGATTGGAAAGCAAGATGGACAACAGTAATATTATGCATCTGACATGATTATGTGTGTATAAAATCCTAAAGAATCTATCAAAAAATTACTAGAATAATTTTTGAGAGAAGGTAGGTTAATAAACAAAAATCAAATTGCATTTTCATATACTAATCAACTGCATTTTAGCAATAAACAATGGGAATTTGAAATAAAAATGAATTGCATTTACAACAACATAAAAAACACCTCAGTATTAATACAATAAACATCTGCAAGACTGGTACACTGAAACAACAAAACATTATGGTTACCCACTCCAGTAATGTGGTCTGGAGAATTCCATGGATTACAGTCCATGGGGTCACAAAGAGTCTGACTCTTTGAGTCACGACTGAGCGACTTTCCCTTCCTTTCTGTTTGGAATGTGAAAAAGCTCTGGAAATAGATACTGGTGATGGTTTAATACCTGTGCTCCTTTTCCAATCCTCCAAGTGTTTGCCCCAATGCTCATTTATGGATATTCATGTTTCTTATACTTTTCTGTTTAACTGTGTGTGTGTGTTAAAATATAAGTGACATAAAATTTTATCATTTTAACCATTTTTCAGTATATAATTCATTGCCATTAAGTACATTCACAATGTTATGTAACCATCACCAGCATCTACTGGAGTGGGTAGCCATTCCCTTCTCCAGGGGATCTTCCAAACCCAGGGATTGAACCCAGGTCTCCTGCATTGCAGGCAGGAGCCACCACGGAAGCCCAAACAGAAACTCTGTGCCAATAACATTGAACAGTTAACTCTTATCTTACAGTTTGCCTAGTATTAAACCCAAAGCACATTAGAAGAATATTTAAGACAATCCATTATGGGAGAGGAAGATATTAAAATACACATTAACAGTTTAAATTCAAGGATCTCTTGAAGGATCAGAGGGGAGAAATACAGTATTCTTGGTTTTTGTACAATCTGCCAAGCACAGCTCTTGTCTCAAAACCTCAAGACAGGACTTCTTGACACTTAACTAATAGCAATCTGTCAATTCTATCTTCATCTTGACTGTTCTTTTCTTTGCAAGACAGGTGCATGCTGCATTATGTGCTGTGCTGTGCTTAGTTGCCCAGTCATGTCCTACTCTTTGAGACCCTATGGACTGTAAAATGCCAGGCTCCTCTGTCCATGGGGATCCTCCAGGCAAGAATACTGGAGTGGGTTGCCATGACCTCTTCCATGCAGTACTATATTCTCATTTAATCTGAGGAAATGCATTTTTGTTCTAGCACTGTTCTCAGAAGACTGAGAAAAGATGTTGAATGATTACACCCATTAATATGTGAACACTGGTTAAAATTAGAAGGAGCACTTGTGGAAGGTAAAAGCTTATCTGACCAATAGAACAAGTGGGTACTGGTTTCCTGAAGGGGAAGGCAAACAGGGGCTTTTAGTACAAGAAAAGCAAATGCTCAAATAGTCTTTAAACAAACAAACAAAACTATTTCAGAAAAGAGAAAAGAACCATCATCTCACCTGAGCCATGGTTTTGAGATTTACAAGAGATGACCAGTCTTCCTTTGGGCTCTTCTTTAGAAAAGGGGTGGTTTCTAAGAAGGCAAAACCAATATGAAAAGAAGCCACATGACACCACATACGTCTTTCAGCTCTCATGACTTACAACTCAATTAAAATCGACTCTATTTCCTTTGCTTTGGTGCCTGTCCACTCAGTCCACACCACTTTTCTCTCCTAAGCTGCCTACTAACTACTTCCAAGCTCTTCTCCATTAAGGCTCAATCCACATCATGACCAACAATACATGAAAATACTTGTCACCCCATACCCTGAGAACCACTGATACAAAGTTCTTGATGCTTGCCAAAGTATACACTGTGATTCTAGTTCTTATTTTTCTCATTATGAGAGAAGATAAGCTTCTAAAGTTTTTTAAAAAAAACCTCATCTTTAAAAAAAAAAATAAAAGACAAGCCAGGCCAAGTCAGGCCACCAACTCCCCAGTCTGCAGCTACCACCAGCCCCTGCAGACATTACTGCAGTCCATCTTTAGTTTCCTGTCTGTGAAAGGTCTCAAATTTTTTTCACTTTTCTAATAACTATTTTCTGGATTGATATTAGATCTTTTTAAAGGAAGGAAATTAATCCTTTAAATACCTAAAATAATTTTTATAGCTTTTCTTTATCATATACTTTATTTCCTTTAAATATTTGAGTATATCTGGACTTCATATTTAGTTCCACTGATCTTTTCATTTAACTGCCAGGACGATTCTGCAGTTATTACAGTTTTAAAACATATTTTAGTATCAGGTAGGCCTACTCCCTGCTCCATTATTTTCTCTAACCACTTCTGTCTTGTTCATTATCTCCTAACAACTTTGGAAAGTTTAAAAGCTTTACTGAAATTTTACAGAAACTTCATGAAATGTCAGTTTTGACACTTATTGTGTGTCTTCTGGTTCTTAAATCTTTAATTTTTGAGTCTGTCAGGAACATCAAATTTTTTTTCACAAACCACACAATCTTTGTATCTTGTATTTTGATAGCCACTTCCCATAATTTTCTGATATGTACACACACACAGTCTATTGATTTGTTAATGTCTTTTCCAGTAAACCTCTGAGTTTTCTGTTGTCATTATTTTTGACAGGATGGTAACTAAGAAATTTTCCTACCTCAGTCTCAGCAGATGTCCCAAAGGTGGTGAGCAAACAAGCTTTTAATTGTCCCTCATGCTAAAATAAAGTCTTAAAAAGCAGCTGACTGTAAAGTTTTGCTACCATTAATTTAACTCCAAGGAGGAAGAGGCTCCTTCAAGAGGATAGAAGAGGCTAAGAAAAGGAAATGTCTCTTTAAGACAGCAAATTATTTTTAGAACAGTTTTTTAGGGAGAAGAAAAATAGATTCTTCTTCCTCCCTTATAACAAACAAGGGGCTCCTTAGACCCTAATACTACTATAAAGTAGTGAGAGAATTTGGGGGAGAAATGTACATGCTTCCAGGATATGGGGGAGTGGAATGGTGGTGACTAAGGGGGCTAATTCTCATCTGAGTTCCAGATGGGGAATCCAAGGATGATGGAGCATACCTAGGTTGGCTTAGATCCTATCCAAGAGGACTGACAGGAGAGAACAAGACCTATAAGTACGTGGGTCACTACATGCCAAGAGAGGTATATGGAGAAGTGGTTGTGCCCATAAAAAGGGAACTGTATCTGGAAGTTCCCAACAGTGGGGTCTCTCAGAAGGAAAGGTGTTTGTTGTTGCTCAATCACTGAGTTGTGTCTGACTCTTTGTAACCCCATGAACTGCAGCACACCAGGCTTCCCTGTCCTTCACTGTCTCCCAGAGTTCACTCAAACTCATGTCCATTGAGTTGGCCATGACAAAGTAAGATATAACTTACACTATATTATAATGGTACCAGTCATGTTAGCCTGTTTTTGTCCTTGACTTATGATTTCTCTTTTTCAGCTCCCAATCCATTCCAGCTGAAGACTATCAACCTAGACGGAATAAAGAGGGGACAAATAGAGGAATTAGAGAAGAAACTGATCACATTTTCTTTCACACAGCAGGCTTCCAGCAGGAAGGAGCGTTTTTGCTTTTAAAACAAGTTTGAAGCACTGATTTCTACAGTGAACATTCTATTCAGCTAAATGAGGCTGATCTCGGGTTTAAATGTTCAGCATCTTTGCAACGACTGAAGAAATTATTGAACCTTTATTGTCCAGGAATTCACCCAAATACAAACTTTGAGAGCAGCAGTTTTCGGAGAAAGTTTTTTGTGTGCTCCCAACAGTGTTCTACTTATGTCAACATACTGGTCATTAGTCAATACAATGACTTTCCCAATACAAGACTGTACCATCTGAAAATTATTTTAATTTTACCTCCTCCTCTCCAATTTAAAAATATGTATTTTTTTTACTTTTCTGTTTACCAGAGTCAAATTTTACAGGCATATAAAATGGCCAAAATTCTGATAATCTAAATAATACATACTACTTACTAGTCTTGAATCTTTCTCAAGTGTTCCATCTCAGTCACACAATGAACCAGCCACATTCACAGTCACCGTGAACTGTGCACTTACTTGTGTGCACAGTTTAAAATGTGACATATTCACTGTTGTATCACCCACTACACAATCCCAACCCCACAGCCACATGTCGTGCATAAACTCATACAGTCCATTACATACTTCTACACAAAGCAGCAAAATTTTACTCACAACCCCCTTACTGCTGCCACTCAAGTTGCACAGCCTCAAAACAGACTCGCACCTAATTTAAAAATTAGACCACATAGAGACCCTCTGACTTTCACAAACAATAGGTTCCATAACGTCGCACAGAGTAACACATGTCCACACACACACACACACACACACAAGAACGGGCACAAAAAACTACACAATCAGAACGCCTGTATGTGCCAGGCCGAGCCCACAGCCTCCTCGGGCTCCCTGTTCTACCTCGGCGTTCCCAGCACTTGCTCTCAGTTTCTTCTCCTGACTAGGTTCTCGCTTCCCTCCTCGCTTTCTCTAGGGCCCGGATTCTCGCTTTCCTTCCCGGTCTTCTCTCAGTCCAGGTTCCCTCTTCTTTCCTCGGGGTTCCCAGCCCAGGTTCCCACCTCCCTCCTAGGCAACCCCCACCGGGACCCAACATCACACACCCGCCCAGAGAGCGCTGGACCTACTAGCCTCACCTTCGAAAGGGGGCCGGCCGTCTGCGCCTGCGCACTCCCGCGCGAGCACTGCCTCCCAAGGGTCTCAGCGGCCGGTCTCCGCCGCCGCGGCCTCGGCGCGCGCCTTCTCGACATCCGGGCTTTTGCGGCCTTGAACTACATTTCCCACAGTCCCTGGGTGGCTTTTGAAAAGAACTTTGATCTTTGGTTATCTCTGTTTCCCCTCCGAAGTCCTCCTCGCAGTCGTCGCCCTCCTAGTGGTAACCGGAGTCTGGGCACGGCGGGCACTCGCCGTGAGGAAGCCCCCACCCTCTGGCTCACACTGGGCGTGTGGAGCCTGCGTGTGAAAAGTGCGTGTGAGCGTTTGTGGCCGTAACGAGGCGGCTGTGTGTGCGGTGATGAAGCCGTGACAGGTGCAAGATGTGGGACCCATTGGCTCTGATGTGAGGTAGGTGACACTGTGGGGCTTGAGATCTCCCTTCAGAAGACGGTGCTGTTGTTCCCTAGTGAGAGGTAACCCAGTGTTAGTCGCTCAGTAGTGTCCGACTCTGCAACCCTATGGACTGTAGCTTACCAGTCTCCTGTCCACGGAGTTCTCCAGGCAAGAATACCGGACTGAGTTGCCCATGCCCTTCTCCAGGGGATCTTCCTGACCCAGGGATCCAACCCGAGTCTCCCGCATTGCAGGCAGATTCTTGACCAACTGAGCCCCCAGGGAAGCCCAATGGGGATTTTAATTCTGTGACCGGGTGGGAGTTTGGTTGTGTCTGGGATAGAGCTTCATTTCTGCAGTTTTAGTTTTAACATCAGGACACAGGGGTTCTGTTGAAGATCTCCCTGAGAGAATATCTGCTCCTGTAAAGACAGGCCTTTACCATGCCGGTATTAACTGGAGTCTCACTGAAGCATGTTCTACGCTGCCTTTGTCAGGGCACCCCCACCTCCAGTGCCCAGACTCCAGTGCTTAACACAAAAGTGAGTTGTCAGTGGAGTGAGTATTGCCCGCCTAGGGGCCAATTTTAGTTTCTATCCTTTCCTAGGATCTGTATCCTTGTATCACTGCTTTCTCTTTCCTCTTACTTTATAGTCAGGACCCCAGCTGCAGAGAAATGGTCCTCCTGCTAAGGGCCTGGGCACAGTCCTTCTTGAATCGATAGCTGGATTCTCTCCTTGCTTTGAGTGAGGTTGGGATTTGTCCAGCTTCTCTGTGATCTTTTATGTATGTGTTTGGGATCTGGGAATAGGAGACATAAAATAAGAGAAATGTTCTAAATTAGCACATTGGGAGCTCAGAGACAAGATCATCACTTTTTTTTTTTTTAACCCTCTTATTCAGCAACACTTTCTTTGGACTGTGAATTTCTTCTAAAGTGGAAACAAGAAGAGGACTAATAAATACTCTGAATTCTTAAAAAAAAAAAAAAAAAGCCATGGCCCATGTAAGTTGGTGTTTTGTTCCTCATTGAAGTAGTCCTTTTTTTCGCTTTATAGGTCATATGCATATTTGCATTCTTTATCCTGATATTGTTACCTAACTGAATATCATATAACTTGCCAGTGAGTGGGTAAGTGATGGTGCCATGCATCCTCCTCCATATTTTCTGAAAGTTTTGTGTGTTTTTTTTAAAAATAGAATTGGTATTATTTCTTCCTTAATTGTAGGATAGTTTTTTTTTTTTTTATGCTGAAAGTAGAATTTTTTTTTACTTTAATGAATAATTACAATTGGGAAACCACACCTGCCTTAACAGTCTGCTTCATCCACTTTACTTGGGATTGATTTTGTCTTACAGAAAGCAACCATCAAAGTTTCTTTTCCCTTGCCCAAGATTTTAAAAAGTCAACCATTACATATAAATACAGAAAGGCCAATGCCAAGTTAACAAATGAAAACTGTAACTCAAAATAAGGTATGCACATTGACAGTAAGTGCATTGGAATACTCTATACAAAATGATGCTGGAGAGTTTACAAACAATTGGTGATGTAAAACAGAGGCTTCCTAAGAACTTACTTAATCAGACCTTTAAAGAGCCCTAGAAAACTTCATTTTTAACAAGGGTCCCAGATGATTCCAGGTTTTGATTAAAGTGTAGTTTGGGAAACATATTTAACCTCCATTGAGTGTCAGATTACATATACAATAAAATTAAAATACAAACCATGTAACTGAACAAAAAATAATATCTTTATATAAGCTATTAATAGGTATCTAAATACAATATGGTTTTTTAAAATGAAATCATGTGTATAATTGTATTTATAAAGTACACTAATCAAAAACTATACAACATTAACAACAAATCCAAATAAAAATGAAGATATTCCTCTGAATTTCATGTTTCACTGAGCATCAAAAACCACCAATCTTTTAGTCCTTTTCTTGTACATTATTCTGTATCCACATTCTCTGCATCGGATTGGATCCCTTGATTTTATTTCATTTTCTGTGTGACATTCTCCACAGATATATATCATTGGCTGCTGCTTTGGGGGTTGAACATCCTTCTGGGTGTCCATTGTTGTCCGTAACACGGAGAAAACGTGAGGCCTCTTCAAACAGATTCCGACTCGCCTCTCTGTAGGATAGTTTTTAACCAGCAAAAAGCATCTGTGATAGGCAGAATAATGACTCCCCTCCAAGAAAACTGTCTACATGCTAATTCTAGAACCTGTGAACATGTTACCTCATATGGCAAAAGAGACTTTGTAGAAATGATTGAATTAATGCTTTTAAGATGGGAAGATTCTCTTGGGTTATCTGAAGAGTCAGGGTTAAAAGAGGATGTAAGGATGGAATATGCATGCTTATGTTTTAAAAAAAAACACAATATTACTGAACTTTTAAGATGGAGGAAGGGGGCCATAAACCAAGGAATGTATGTAACCTCTAGAAGCTAGAAAAAGCAAGGAAATTGAACTGGAGAGAGCTGCCAGAAAGATGCATAGTCCTGCCAAAACCTTGATTTAGTCTAGTAAAACCCTTGTTGGACTTCTGACCAACAGACAATAAATGTGTTCTTTTAAGCAACTGCATTTGTGGTGATGTGGGCAGTAGCAGTAGAAAACGAATACATCATCTGAGTTTACAGTTTTCTTCATGGGGAGACTTTAATTTCTTTAATAGGTAAAAGGCTTTGGTATTTTATTTTTTCTTGAATTAGTTTAGTAATTTGTGCCTTTCAGGGAATTGACTTATTTCAACTTAGATGTCAAATTTTTTGGCATAAAGTTGTTCATAATATTCCCTTATTATCATTTTAATGCCTGTCAGATCTACAGTAATGTACCCTTTTAATTGATAATTTATGCCTTTTTTTCTTGATCAGTATATCAATTTTATTGTTCTTTCCAAAGAACCAGCTTTTAGTTTTAGTTTCTCCCTAGTTTGCCCTTGCTGTTTCACTGATTACTGATCTTACTTATTCTTTCCTTCACTCTGTATATTCTAGATTTAATTTTATCTTATTTTTCTAGCTTAAAATTCTCTTCTTCCATCCATGAGTTGTTTAGAAGAGTGCTCTTTAACTTCCAAATATTGGGGGACTTTTTTAGATCTTTCTGATAGTTCATTTTTAATTCTCTGGTGGTCCAGAGATGTTCTCTGTCATTTCTGACCTTTTAAGTTTATTGAGATTTGTCTTATGGCCTGAATTGTGAACAATTTGGTGAAGGTTCCATGTGCAGTTTTAAAAAATGGGGTATTATACTGTCTTTTGGTAGAGTGTTTATCAGTTTTGTCTGTAGTGGTGATCAACTCTTCTATATCTTTACTGATTTTTTTGTTGTTGTTGTTACTTGTCTGTCAATTACTGGGAGAAGACTGTTGAGACTTCTATTTTTTTTTTTTTCCCATTTATTTTTATTAGTTGGAGGCTAATTACTTTACATCATTGCAGTGGTTTTTGTCATACATTGAAATGAATTAGCCATGGATTTACATGTATTCCCCATCCCGGTCCCCCGTCCCACCTCCCTCTCCACCCGATCCCTCTGGGTCTTCCCAGTGTTGAGACTTCTAGATACAATTGTGGATCCATCTGCTACAGTTCTGTTAATTTTTGCTTTATGGTAATTTGAAGCTCTGTTATGAGGTGCATGTTATAGCCTCTCGACGCATGGATTCCTTGATCATGAGATGTTTCTATTGATAATACAGTATTCTTGTCTTGAATTCTGTTCTCTTTAACATAAATACTTTAGCTTTTTTTTTTTACCATTTTTTTCATAGCAACTATTTTTTTTCATCCCTATTAAAAAATTATTTATTTAGCTGTGTTGTGTCTTAGTTTCAGCACAAGAATCTTTGTTGCATCTTGTGGGATCTTTCGATGTGGTACACGGACTCACTAGTTGTGGCACAAGGGCTCAGCGTTTGCCACAGAGGGGGCTTAGTTGCTCGGTGGCATGTTGGATCTTAGTTCCCCAGCCAGGGATCAAACCCACGTCCCCTGAACTGCAAGGAAGATTCTTTACCACTGGGCTACCAGGGAAGCCCCTCCATCCTTTTATTTTAACCTATTTTATGTGTATCTCATATAACAGCACATAGTTTGATTCTACTTTTACCCAGTCTGACAATTGCTGCCTTCGAGTATCTAGACAGGGGTTAGCAAACTGTGGTTTACTGGCCAAATCCAGCTCACAGCCTTTTTTTGTACGGCCTTCAACCTGAGAATGGTTTTGCATTTCAGAAGGGTTATAAGTAAGTTAAGAAAAAAGAATGTCATGGAGGCTGTATGTGACACACAGACCTTGAACTCTGTATAGGGTAGATTGCTTATCTCTGCTTCACTTAGTTCTTCTTCTGGGGTTTTATCTTGTTCCTTCACTTGGAGGATATTTCTCTGTCACCTCATTTTCCTCAGTTTACTGTTTTTAATTTCTTTTTTCTGATAGGTTGGTTATCTTTTCCAATCATGGAGAAGTGGTCTTGTAGGAGGTGTCCTCTGTCTTCCAGCAGTGCCCCCCACTCTGGTCACTAGAGCTATATGCTCTAGTGTGCCTTGTATTTGCACTGTGTTGGCACTCCTGTTGTGGTAGGCTGACTACTGTGAGCAGTCTGGTAGGTGTGGCTGACTTCTGGTCTGGTTGCCTAACAAACCCTTTAAAATATCTATATCTATATCTATTTATTTGGATGTGCTGGGTCTTAGCTGTGGTACACAGGAGCCAGTTCCCTGACCAGGGGTTGAATGCGGAGCCCCTGCACTGGCAGCGTGGAGTCTTAGCTGCTGGACTGGACTATCAGGGAAATTCATGGCCCTGTCTTATGCAGAAGCTGATGGGCACTGGTTGGCAGAGCTGGATCATGAGACTGCTGGCAATGGGGCCTCAGAGGATCTCAGAACTAATGTTGGCCCACTGGCACAGTGGCGGGGGGGCGGAGCTAGATTCTGGAATGGGTGTTGTGTGCCTGGGGGTCCCAGATCTGGTGTGGCATGCTGGTGGAGGGAGCAGTTCCTGACATGGTCCCAAAAGCTGCTATTGGCCTGCTGGTGAGTAGGCTGTTGTATCAAGATCATGTTGAAAAAGACCAAACGAGGTGGGAGATATACTCTGTTCATCTTTGGAAAATACAGTCTGCACTGGATGTTTACTAAAGAATTTGCTTTAAAAAAATTCTTAGTCATAACGGGGAAGAAAAATCTTCAGGTCCTTTTTCTAAAGATGGAGGTTGTCATAAGATATTCTGGAAAAATTTAAAAACTTTCAACTATTTAACTTAGTTGGAAACCTCTCTTTATTTTCTTAATTTCTAGATGAGTGATTAACAATTTTCCACCCTATGCAAGAGGATGTGTATGCAGAAACTGAATTGTTTAAGAGTATGTGGGCACTCTTCTTCAGTCCCACTAAATTCATTTTCGACCCACACAAGCTTCCAGCCTGTATACTCACTGTATCATCCCTTTCCTGCAGTGACTTCTTTAGCACTGCTTTTTCCTTTTGAAAAATGTTTCTTATAATTTCAAAAATAGTACTGTGATTTGCCATTTTAGGGGTTGGTGATGTTCAAAGACGTGGCTATAGATGTTTCTCAGGAGGAATGGGAATGCCTGAACCCTGCGCAGAGGAATTTGTACAAAGATGTGATGTTGGAGAACTATAGCAACCTGGTTTCACTGGGTAAAGTTATCTGTCTCTAATAATTCAGAATCTGTTTCTTGGAGTTTCTGCTTTCTGTGCTATGAATTTTAGGGCTGCCTTTCAAATAACAAGATGAATTTTCACTTTGTGTAGAAATGAGCACAGTTAGATGGAGTTGCACCTTCATTTTCTCTATCCTCATGCTTTTCTCTGGCATTTCTTATAATTGACTTTCTTCCTTAAAAATTAAGGAGCAGAATTAAAATTCTATACCATTAAAGCATAACATGGTCAAAGAAAGCAGGCTTTGTCTTCGTTTCACTTGCAGTGTACCAAACGAGCAAATGCTCTAGTGCAGATAAAGCTAAACACATGGGTCCTGGGTGCAAAGCTCATTAACCTTCTCAATTAGTGCAATGGACTGAATCAAAATATATCACTTACATTTACAATTCAAAGGAACACTATTCCATTTACTGTAATGTTTGTACTCTCTTTTAAACATTTGGAAATTACATTCTAAGAACTTTACATTTCTCATGGAAAAATATCTGAGAATAAGTATTTCAGAAACTCCTTTTTTTCCTCAAAGGAAAATAAGGAGAGAAAGCTTATGTAATTTAAATAACATTTTACCTTAGACATTATTTGTTTCTTATGATCCCGAGTTTATCTGTATATGAGAAGTGGACTCTTCTTTCTTCTCTAGACCTTATCAAGTATCTTCTTGTCCTATAGGCTTTTTAAAATGAATTCTGAAACACGGTATTTGAATACTCTAATTTCAACCTCATCTCCATTTCTTTTCTTATAACCAGGACTTTCTGTTTCTAAGCCAGCTGTGATCACTTCACTGGAGCAAGGGAAGGAGCCCTGGATGGTTTTGAGGGAGGTGACAGGAGAACGGTGCCCAGGTGAGTGAGCAGGAAGTTGTTGCAAGGAGTAGGCCAACTGGTCAGACTGTTGGGCTGGTAAAGTTATTTTAGACAGACTAATTAGGGAAAATCTGGCTTAAAAACTTATTACAGTGTTATAGTAATCAAACAGTGTTGTACTGGCATAAAGACAGATATATAGATGAATGGAGTAGAATAGAGAGTCTACAAGTAAACCCTCAGATATATGAGAAAATGATTTTAGATAAGAGTGCCAAGACCGTTCTATGAGGGAAAAGACTGTACTCTTAACAAATGGTTTTGGGGAAACTGGATACCCCACATGCAAAGGAATAAAATTGTATCCCTACCTTACACTATATACAAAAATTAACTCAAAATGGGTCAAACAAGTAAATCTAAGACCCAAAACTATAAACCATCTGGAAGAAAATACAAGGGGAAAAGTTTCATAACTTTGGATTTGGCAGGAATTTCTAGGATATGACACCAAAGGACAGGTAGTCAAAAAAGACAAATATCAAAGTTAAAAAACTTCTGTCCATCAAAAGATGTAATCAATAGAGTATTAATTAAAAAAAAATCATGCAAGTTCCTTTTGCTAGGAGATGAGAATACTATATTTAAACATTATAACGATGGGTCTTCCCTGGTATTTCAGTGACTAGGACTCCGCATTCCCAGCACAGGGGGACAAGCTTCAATCCCTGGTCAGAGGCGGAGTGGGGGTATTAGATCCCACATGCTGCAACTAAAAGGTCTCACCTTCTGCATCTAAGAGCTGGCACAGCCAAATAAATAGATAAAGAAATATTTCAAAAAATCATTTAGCTTTAAAAAATAAATAAAAATAAATATTATAAAGACATTTTCACTCTAGTAGTCGATCAAGAACATATGAATATATATTCTAATAGAATATTTAGGAAAAATTAAATTAATTAGAAATTGTGAAAATTAAAGAAAATGACTACATTGAGGAGACAGAGATGGTAGAGGAATGACTGGAAAGAAAGGAGTAAGACCTTAGGAAAGTATAAGGTCATAAAGGCAGGTTCATTCCACAAGACCAGGTTCATTCCACAAGTCAGAGGTCTTTGATGATGTCTGTAACTCCCAGTACTCCAGAGCTATGAGAAGAGTTGTTTCTGTTATTTTAAGCCACCTAGTTTGTGGTACTTTGTTATATCGGCTCTAAGAAATTAATACAGAGGGGGAACATGGAAAAATAATATATACTTTCCTAAGTGTTTTGCTTTCATTTAAGATGTTATTTTTACTAATTTTTTATACGTGGTGAGGCCTTTCCTTTTGCATAGATGTAGTGATTTCTTTAAAAAAAATTTTATCTTGAAATATTGAATCAGCTTTACCTTGAGTATTCTACTTGATCATGATACATTATTCTTTTTATTCACTTTTGGTTTTGATTGGTAAAATTTAATTGAAGATTTTTTCATCTAAGTTGACGGGAGATATTGGCCTGTAGTTTTTTTGTGTGTGCATGTATACGTGCTGCCTTTTGCCTGATTTTGGTGTAAGAAAAATAGTGGCTTCATAACATAAGTTGACAAGTATTCCCCTTTCATCTTTTTCTGGATGAAATTGTGTAAAACATTCTGTAAAGGTTTGGTAAAATTCTCCAGTGAAACCATTTGGATCTGGATTTTTTTTTTTTAGCCTCTTTTAAATTATAAATTCAATTTGTATTAATATAATAGTTATAGGACTTCCTTGGTGGCTGAGCTGGTAAAGAATCCACCTGCAATTGGGAGACCTGGGTTCAATCCCTGGGTTGGAAAGATCCCCTGGAGAAGAGAATGGCTTACCCACTCCAGTATTCTGGCCTGGAGAATTCCATGGAATATATAGTCCATGGATTGCAAAGAGTCAGACCCAGCTGAGTGACTTTCACTTTCTTTCTTTCTTTCACTTTAATAGGACTATTCAGATTTCCTGTTTCTTCTTTGGTAGTTTTGGTAGTTAGTGATTTTTCAAAGAATTGCTTCATTTCTTCTAAGTTGTCAAAGTCATGAGTGTTTAAGTTATATATGGTTTTCTTATTATCCTTATGATGGATTTTATATATATAAATGTATATATATATAATATATCCATGTATATAAAGGATATACATGTCCTTATAATCCTTCAAAAATTTTTTTTCTTTGAGATTTTTTATTTCACTCTTGGATTATTTAGAAACGTTATTTGGAGGTGTTTGGAGATTTTCTTTTCTTTCTTTTATGGTTTGATTTTATTCTGGTCTCACGTGAAAGTTAGAGGAGGCTATCTACAAGAGTCTTCCCTCACTTCTGACATCAATTCCACTTTCAAGGGACTCCCTGGTGGTCCAGTGGTTAAGAATCTGCCTTCCAATGCAGAGGGGTGGGTTCAATCCCTGATTGGGAAACTAGGATCCCACATGCCGTGTGGTGCAGCCAAAAGACTTTTTTTTACAAGTTGCTCTTTCAAGGGTTCTCAAGACCACTCTTACACTTGATAAGTCACTAAAAGGATTCATAGAACTCACTGAAAGCTATCATCCTCACAGTTAGTTTGTTATAGCAGGAGACAGATTAAAATTAGCCAAAGGAAGAAGTACAAAGGGCAGAGCCTACAGCCAGAGTTCCAAGTGTGGAACTTCCCACTGTCCTCTCCCAGTGGAGTCATGGACAGTGCTAAGTTTCCCATCAGCTATGTGTAACAATATGCATTTGGGCATATTGCCAAATAGAGAAACTCACCTGAGCCTTAGTGTCCAGAATTTTTGCCTGGGTTCCTTGTTGGCTACCCATGTGGCTGACCTTTAGTTTCTCGCCTCTTAGGAGGTAAAGCTGATACCTTTAGTCTCCATTCTTTTTGATGGAAAGTTGATACCTCATGGCTGAAACCTTCCGTCATAAATTTTATCATTAGATTTGTCTGGTGGCTTTGGCCCTCAGGTAAACAAAAGACACTTTTTGTAGAGGTCGCATCCCTGGAGATGAAGACTGAAAAACCTTTCTTCAGGTAAGGTTAAATTCTTTACTATATATCATAGAACATATTCTATATGATTTTGATTCTTTTAAGATTCAAGATTTGCTTGATGACCCAGAATATGGTCTGTCCTGGGGAATGTTCAATGTATGTTTGAAAACATTGTGTATTCTGCTGTTGTTGGGTAACATGTGCCATGAATGATGATTATATCATATTTGTTGATGGTCTTGTTTGTTTTTTCCATATTCTTGCCGATTCTCTGTTCAGCAGTTCTATTGGTTGCTGAGATTAGGGTATTTGAGTCCCCAGCTATAATTGTGATTAGTGTATTATCTTTCAGCTCTTTCAGTTTTTCCTTCATGTGTTTCGAAGCTCTGTTAGTAATGCTTATTAATTTCTTTACTCTGAAATCTACTTTATCTGATACTAATGTAGCATTTCTATTTTCTTTTGATTATTTACATGATACATATTTTTGAAATGTGTTTCTTGTAGTCACCATGTAACTGAGTCATGTTATTTATCCATTGTGTCAATCTCTGTCTTTTAATTGGTTATATAGACCATGTACACTTAAAATAATTATTGATGTATTAGGCTTAAGTCTGCCATTTTGTTGTCTTCTGCTGGTTCCCCCTGTTTCTTGTTCTTCTGTTTCTTTTATCTTGCTTACCTGTGAGTTGGGCTTCCCTGGTGGCTCAGTGGTAAAGAATCCGCCTGCCAGTGCAAGAGACACATGAGATGCTGGTTAGATCCCTGGGTCAGGAAGATCCCTGGAGTAGGAAATGAAAACCACTTCAATATTCTTGCCTGGGAAATCCCATGGGCAGAGGAGACTGGTGGGCTACAGTCCATAAGGTCACAAAAGACTTGGACACAACTTAGCGACTAAACAACAACCACCTATGAGTAACTCAGACATTTTTAGAGTTCTATTTTGATTTATAGTGTTTTTTTTAAATATACTTTTTTTTTAAAAATTTCAGTATTTGTTCACACACACATACACGTTTGTTTATTTATTTATTTAGCTTGCTGGCATTGAAATTTAACCATTTCAAGTGAAGTGTAGAAAGATTACATCCATTTAGGTCTTTTACCTTTTTTTTTTTTGATTGTTTTAAGTATGTCTTCTACATAGATTGATCACTATGTAAGATACTGTTACAATTTTTGTTTCAACCATAAAATAAGGTAAAGAAACTTGTGGAGTGGGATAGTCTATTATGTTTACTTTTATTTTTTCCCATTCTTGTCTTTCTTTTCTGAAGATCTTGCCTTCTTCTATTATTATTTTCTTTGTATTTGGAGGGCTATTTTCAACTATTCTGTAAGAGCTACTTGCAATAACACACTCTCTTAGTTTTCCTTTGTCTGAGAATGCCTTTATTTCTACTTCATTCCTCAAAGATAGTTTCACTGTATGTAGAATTTGAGGTTGACGGTTCTTTTCTTTTAGCACTTAAAAAGTACTGTGCCATTTCCTGTTGCTCAGCATGGTTTCAGATGACAAATCCAGTCTTTTGAATTGGTGTTTCTCACTATTTTAAAATATTTTTTTCTTGTTTTGTTTTCAGAAATATGTGTTTTGGTTTGATTTCTATTTATCTATTTAGGAATTTTCTCAGTTTCTTGAATCTATAGATTTGTATCTTGTATGAAATTTGGGAAGTTTTCAACCATTATTTCTTTGAATACTTTTTCAGTCCCACAGTCTTTCTCCTGTCCTTCTGGGACTTGGATGACATGAATGTTGGATCTTTTGCTATTGTCACACAGGAACTGAGGCTCTTAATAAAAAGTCTATTTATCTTTGTTGTTCAGGTTAATACAGTTTTTAATTTCACTGAATCTAGTGTCTCTGTCATCACTCTACTCTTGAGACCATTCAGGGTGTCTCTTAGAATGGTTACTATATTTTTCATTCCATTTACCTTGTATAACTAGTATCTTTTTGAATATTTTATTTTATTATCTTTTATTGAGGAATAGTTGACTTACAACAGCAAATTCTTCTTTATGGCTAAGGAATATTTCATTGCTTATACATCTTCTTTACCCATTCATCTGTTGATGGACACTTGGGTTCCTTCCATATCTTGGTTGTGGTGTATAACGCTGCTATGAACACTGGGGTGCATGTAGCTTTTGGAATTAGTGTGTGTGCATGTGTGTGTTTGTTTGTTTTTAGATACATGCCCAGCAGTGGAATTACTGGGTCATATGGTAGTTCTGTGTTTAGTTTTCTAAGGAACCTCCACACTCTTTCCCCTAGTGGCTGCACTAATTTACATTCTCACCAACAGTGTACAAGGGTTCCCTTTTCTCCACATCCCTGCCAGCACTTGTTTCTTGTAGACTTTTTGATGATAGCAATTCTGACAGGTGTAAGGTGATACCTCATTATGGTTTTGGTTTTCATTTCTCTGATAATTACAGATGTTGAGCATTTTTCTTGTGCCTGTTGACCATCTGTATAGCTTCTCTGGAAAAAATTTTTTTCATGTCTTTTGCACATTTTTAATCAAGTTTTTTTTTTTTTTTTGGTATTGAGTTATATGAGCTGCATGTTTTGGATATGTATCTTGGATATTACCCTATTGGTCATATCACTTGCAAATATTTTCTCCCATTCAATGGGTTAACTTTTCTTTCTTTTTTTTTTCATTATTTCATTAAT
Organism: Odocoileus virginianus; assembly: GCF_023699985.2. Classification (NCBI taxonomy): domain Eukaryota; kingdom Metazoa; phylum Chordata; class Mammalia; order Artiodactyla; family Cervidae; genus Odocoileus; species Odocoileus virginianus. Next base: position 14,549,737 of record NC_069693.1, on the reverse strand, counting down.
TGCTGTCATCTTTATACTGTATTTCTTTTTTTTTTTTTCATTTATTTTTATTAGTTGGAGGCTAATTACTTTACAATATTGTAGTGGTTTTTGTCATTTAACTTTTCATTTTGTTGATGGTTTCATTTGCTGGCAAAAGCTAAGTTTAATTAGGTCCCATTTGCTTATTTTTGCCTCTCTTTCTTTTGCCTTTAGAGTCAGATCCAAAAATGTATTGCTTCAATTTATGTCAAAGAGTGTTCTGCCTGTTTTCTTCTAGGAGTTTTATGGATTCAGGTCTTACATTTAGGTCTTTAATCCATTTTGAGTTTACTTTTGTACATGGTATGATGAAATATTCTAATTCCATTGTTTTATGTGTTGCTGTCCAGTTTTCTGAGTACCACTTATTGAAGATACAGTCTTTTCTCCATTGTATATCCTTCCCTCCCTTGTCATAGATTAATTGACGATAGGTGTGTATGTGATTGAGATTTTAGATTATCTTTTTTAAAATGAACCTTAGAATTCCCATTTTTGTGACATTTGCCTTGATTTCTTTAAAGAAGAGGAAGATCATCAAGACAGTGTGAGTGCAGAGTACTTCGTTTTCATGTTTCCCCTACCACCAGACTTCTTCTTGTTGCAGTTTTCATTTATGTTTTTTCTTAAGTAATTGCCATTACCTGATCTTTCCACCTGGTTTTCACACTCATTTCATCTACTGGTAAAAACGAGGAGGGGAACAAATATGACTGATTTCTGGTAGCATCTAACTTGGCTGTTGAGATTAGTGGAGAATGTATATACTCCAGTAGCTAGTACCACTGAGTTTTCTGGGTCCTGTCAATGTTTTCTAGAGAGAATGGAATATTTTGTTTAATCTGAGGGTCTTGTCTGTCTGAATTAGTTAAGAACCAATGCTGTAGAACCATCAATTCTGTGTGTTTCTCCCTGGTTTCTCTCCCCTGCTACATCCCCAGAGGTAATCATTATTTTGAATTCTGTTATGGTTATTCTATTTAAAAACTAGTTTACCACATTTGTGTATACCCTTATACACTATATTGTGTTTTGATTGTTTCTTTTATAAAAATGATAATGAGTATGTGTCTTCTGTGATTTAGTTATTTTGTACCACATGGTTTTACAAATTTTCCCAAATTACTTTATACCTGATTTCATTTTCACAGCTATATAATATTCCATTCCACATTTTTCTGGTTGTTAATTAGATTGTTCATAATTTTTTGCTAGTATATACAGTGGTACTATTAATATTCTTACACATCTCCTGAAGCACATCGTACGTTATTTACTAGAACTGGAATTGCCAGGTCATAAAATACATACATCTTCAACTCTGTATTATAACAAATTGTTTTCCTACATGTTGGTACTAATTTACATTACCCCTGGCAGTGTGTAATAATTTTGGGTCTTCAACATCTTAACAAAAATTCAAATTCTTAGACATTTAAAATTTTAGTCTGATGAGTATAAATGGTTATCTCATATCTTAATTTGAGTTTCCTTGATTCCTAATGAGCTTGAGCATTCTTGCATATGACTATTTAACACTGGTTTTTCTTCTATGAAGTGCCTATACAGATCTTTTGCCCATTTTTCTCACAGGTTATCTTTTTTCTAGTTAGAATTGTATCTTTTGTGTCTTGTTTAAGAAATTTATGTTGTTGTTTGTTGTTGTTTAGTCATTAAATTGTATCCAACTCTTTTGTGACCCCATGGCTCCTCTGTCCATGGGATTTCCCAAGCAACAATACTGGAGTGGGTTGCCATTTTCTTTTCTAGGGCATCTTCTCAACTCAGGGATTGAACCTGCGTCTCCTACATTGCAAGCAGATTGCTTACCATTGAGCCACCGGGGAAGCCCTTTTTATGTATACATATATATTGTTTTTCACCACAAGCCTTACAGTTTTTCCTTTACTTTAATCCAGTTAGAGTTTATATATTTATAGTGCATGGTAGGGATCCAAGTTAATTTTTTTTTCTAGCTATAGCTATTTTTTCTAATATGATTCAGTAAGTAATTCTTTTCTCACTGATCTGCAATGCTTCCTGTGTGGATCTGTGGATCAACATGAATGAACCTTGAGGATATTATGCTAAGTTAAATAAGCCAGTCACATATAGAAAAAAAAAAAACAGCAAATACTGTAGGACTCTAGTGATATAAGGTATATAGTCAAATCCATAGAAAAAGAAAGTAGACTGGTGCTTGCCAGAAACTGGAAGAGGGAAGAATGGGGAGTTATTAATGGGTACAGAGTTTCAGTTCTGCAAGGTGAAAAAGTTCTGGGGATGGTTGTACAACAGTGTGCACACTTAACACTACTACATTATACACTTAAAAGTAGTAAGATGGTAAATTTTATGTTGTGTGTATTTTATCACAATTTAAAAAATATTTTTAGAGGTAGAGGTAAAATTTAAGACTTAGCAGTGTATGATTGGTATTTAAGCCAGACTGTTATTAAGGGAAAATGTGTAGATTGAAGGCTGAGCAGAGCCTGATTTCTGGGACATTCCAACATTTAGAGGTCAGAAAGTGGAAAAGAATGCATTAAGGTGAACTGAATATAAGTAGAGATGTAGGAGGATAACCAAGAGAATATGGTATAAAGGGAGCAACTGATCAGTTGTGTCAAATGCTAGTAATGAGTCAAACAGAGTGATGACTGGCATTTGAGCACTGATTTTGGTAATTTTGTTAGTGACTTTAGTTAGGAATGTTTCAACAGAGTTATGGGAGTTGAAATATCTGTTGGAATGGATTACAGAGAAAATGACTAACATACAACGTCACTTGATCTAAGACAGAATCAGGGAAAGGACGGTCTTTGCAATGAAGGGGGCTGATATCTATTGAAAAATAGGAATCTTGATTTCTGCCTCACACTAGGTGGATTATAGATCTAAATACGAAAAAACTTCTAGAAGATGATATGAGTATATTTTATGACCTCGCAATCAGACTGTTTTAGAATTAACAATTTCTGTTTATCAAAACATTGTATTAAGAGAGCAATGGGGCCAGCCTCAGAATGGGACAAGATACTTGCATTATGTAGTTGATTATATTAAGGATTCCCTCCAAGTCAAAAAGACAACTAAAACCTAGAAATACCCAAATGTCCCTTGACTGAAGAATGGATAAACAAAGTATAGTTTATCTGTACAGTGAAATATAACTCACTCATAAAAATAAATGAACTACTGATATATGGTACAACATCATCGAACCCTAAGAACATAGTGAGTGAGAACAGACACAAAAGGTCACATATTGTATAATCACATGTTTATGAAATTTCTTGACAAATTCATAGAGACATAAAGCAGATGGGTGGTTTCCAGGGCATGGGGGTGAAGAGGAGAACAGAACATGACCATGGATATGAGGTTTCTTTTTGGCGTAATGAAAATAATCTGGAATTAGAGATCTGACGGTTGCAGAACATTGGGAGTGTACTACAAGTTACTGAGTTATACACTTCAAAGTGGTTAAAATGATGGATTTTATTTGTACTTTATCACTCCTAAATTAATAAAAATGAATGAAATACTTGAATAGGCAATTTATTAAAGAAGATATCCAATTGTCCAATAAATATATGGCAAAGTGTTCGATCTTGTTTGTCATGGGGAAATTAAAAATCAAATCATAGTGCAGTATCACAACACATCTGCCAGGATGCTTAGATATAAGACGATTGGCAATAACAAGTGTTGGTGAGGATATGAGGAACAGGAACTCTTTCAGAGTTTGATGGAATTATAAATTATAAATTAGAAAACTGTTGCATAATGTCAGATGGACCTGAGCAAGTGCATATCCTCTGATGCAGTAATTTCACACCTAACAGAAAGGAGTCCTATTTCCACCAAAAGAAATGTGCATGAATGTTCATATCATATCATAATAGCCAGAAACTGGAAACAATGAAAATGATCATCATTATGAAAATGGAAAAATAAATTGTTAGAATTGAATGCTTTATGTATCTGTTGGCTTCAAACTTTCTTTTCTGAAACAACCTCTGAAAAGCTCTAAGATAAAGAATTTGTAATATCCTAGTTGTTACAAGAGACTAATGGTGTTATGACACAATGAATAAAGCAGAAATAGACTCAAAATGTGATTTTAAAGCTAATCAGAGGCCTTATGTAAGACTCATGATAAAGAGTTGGAGTTTTAAAATTTCACTTTAATGAGAGGCTCTATTAGTTTGAATATAGGTCTGGCTGTATGTGACAGAGACCCCAAAATAAATGTAGCTTAAACTGTATAGAGGACTAATTTTCTCTTGGATTAAAGTCCAGGGTAGAGTGCCAACTCTGCTCTGCAGAACCATCATGTGACAGACATGACATCAAATGCACATTGTAGCTGGCTTCGCTGAGGAAGCAGGAAAATAACAGATATAGGGGGTGGGCCAGCCAACTCTTAAGAAAGTTCTCGGAAAGTACTGTATGATACTGCATTTCTTTAGGCAGAATCCAGTTGTACGGCATATTCTGCTGCAGAGTGCTGGGACAGGCAATCCTTATATTGGGCAGCCTGTTCTCAACTAAAACCCATGGGTTCAATCAGTGTACAAAAGGGAAATAATAGATATTTGAGAATAACTAGCAGATATCACATAATCCTTTGGCCTGATGGAGAGTGTTAAAACATACAGACTCTTAGAGATTCTGATTCAGGTGATCTAGAGTGTTTTGTAAACCTCCATAATTGCAACAAAATCCCATGGTGATTCTCAAGTGGATCAAAATATGAGAACCACTGACCTGTTAGAGAACTATCTCCCGTTTCTCTCATGAGCTTTCATTTCTTTCCATTCACCTTACCCTTTTTCATTGTTACATTATGGTATTTAAGAGCCCCTTAAGCCTTTCATTTCTTATGTGAATTATTTCCAATTATCTCTCTTTTCTGGCTTCCCTGATAGCTCAGTTGGTAAAGAATCTGCCTGCAATGCAGGAGACCCTGGTTCGATTCCTGGGTTGGGAAGGAAAGGCTACCCACTCCAGTATTCAGGCCTGGAGAATTCCATGGACTGTATAGTCCATGGGGTTGCAAAGAGTTGGACATGACTGAGCGACTTTCACTTTCACTCTTTTCTATCAGAGATATTTCATTTCTCTTCTAACACAAAACTAGCAATTAAAATGTGCTTCTTTATCTTTCAGATTTGGTGTCCAAATGTGAGCCCAAGAAGTTATCTCCAAAAAGAAACATTTATGAGACAGAATCATCCCAGTGGGTTATCACAGACCCATTTAAAAACCATAGTCCTGAGAAATCCATTTTCAGAGACATTCAGGCATGCAAAAATCAGTTTGAGAGACAACAGGGAAAACAGGAGGGCTATTTCAGGCAATTTGTTATCAACCATGAACACATGCCCGTTTTTAGCCAACATATTTTGTTCACTCAGGAATTTTATAATAGACAGAAAATCTTTGAATGTAAAGAATGCAGGAAAAACTTCAGTTACCATTTATTCTTTAGTCATCACAAAGCTCATTCTAAAGAAAAACTTTCTGACTATAAGGAATGTGCAGAAACTGTTGATACATCATACCTTACTAAACAGAGAATTCAAAATAGTAACAAGTGCAATGAATGTAAGGAATGTTGGAAGGCCCTTATTCGTTATTCACAACTTAAACAACATTTGAGAATTCATAATGGTGAAAAATGTAAAGAATGTGGCAAGGCCTTTAATTATGGCTCAGAACTTATTCTACATCAGAGAATTCACACTGGTGAGAAACCTGATGGACGTAAGGAATGTGGGAAGTCCTTTATGCAGCTGTCACAACTTATTCAACATCAGGGACTTCACACTGGTGAGAAACCCTATGAATGCAAACAATGTGGCAAGGCTTTTATCTGTGGCTTTCAACTTACTGAACATCTGCCACTCTGTACTGGTAAGAAACTCTTTGAATGTAAAGAGTGTGAAAAGACTTTCAGGCATCGATCACCCATTACCATACATCAGAGACTTCATACTCACAAGAAACCTTATGAGTGTAAAGAATGTGGGAAGGCCTTTAATTATGGTTCAGAACTTATTCTACACCAGAGAATTCACACTGGTGAGAAACCCTATGAATGTAAGGAATGTGGGAAGGCATTTAGGCAACGATCACAGCTTACTCAACATCAAAGACTTCACACTGGTGAAAAACCCTATGAATGTAAGCAATGTGGGAAGGCTTTTATCCGTGGCTTTCAACTTACTGAACATCTGAGACTGCATACTGGTGAAAAACCCTATGAATGTAAAGAATGTGGGAAGACTTTCAGGCATCGATCACACCTTACAATACATCAGAGAATTCATACTGGTGAGAAACCCTATGAATGTAAAGAATGTGGAAAGGCCTTTAGCTATCATTCAAGCTTCTCTCACCATCAGAAAATTCATTCTGGCAAAAAACCTTATGAATGTAGTGAATGTGGGAAGGCCTTTTGTGACAGCTTACAACTTACTCTACATCAGAGGATTCATACTGGTGAGAAACCCTATGAGTGTAAGGAATGTGGCAAGACTTTTAGACAATGCTCACACCTCAGAAGACATGAGAGAATTCACACTGGTGAGAAACCTCATGAATGTGTGATATGTGGTAAAGCCTTTAGACTTCATTCACACCTTATTCAACATCAGAGAATTCATACTGGTGAGAAGCCCTTTGAATGTAAGGAATGTGGAAAGGCCTTTAGCTATCATTCAAGCTTCTCACACCATCAAAGAATTCATTCTGGGAAGAAATCATATGACTGTGGGAAGGCCATTAATCGTGGCTTACAATTTAACCTACGTCAGACACTTCATACTGTTGAAACACCAGTACGTTTTCTTCTCCCCACATCCTAGTCTAGCATCAGAAAATTCTTTTTGGAAACATACATTTCCTTTTTTTCTTCAAAGAAAATGTTGGTAAAATACTGGGTTTCATTAGTATTGATTTAGTTTAATAATCTTTCTACTCTTTTTTAAGTGGGAAAATGAAGTTATTAAAAGGAAAAAAACAACGCTCTGGTTTCAATGATGATTATGAATTATTGTAATTATCAGTATTGGAAGTAAATTTTATAAAACTGTGTTTTCACTGAAACCAGTGAAGTGGGAAGGAAATAAAATGAAAACAATTTCTTCCTCTCCTACAAATCCCTGAAAAAACCTGTATGTATGTGTTGCTTCTTTCTTCATGATCAAACATATCTGCACATTGCATGTATGTTTTGCCATGTGTGTGAAAGTTTTTACCCTCTATAGTGACATATATCATGACATTTGCTTTTTTCATTTAAATAATTGTGGACATTTTCCCAGGTGAATACATACAGATCTGACTCATTCTTTTAAAGTTTCAGAATATTTCTAGTATGGGATGTAGGCCAGTATTTTGAAACATCTCCTACTGTAGACATTTAATTGTTTCTACTTTTTCACCAGAAATGATGGTGTAATAAACATTCTTACATTGTCATATTTCTATTGGTAAATTCCCAATCATGAGAGTGTGTATATGTTTTGATATATTAATTTTATAGTTGAAAATATTAGGAAATAAAAGCAATACTATAAAATTCAAAAATTACCCAAAATAGGGCTTCCCTGGTGGCTCAGTGGTAAAGAATCTGCCTGCCAATGTAGGACACATGGGTTTGATTCCTAATCTGGGAAGATCCCACATGCTGCAGAGCAACAAAGCCATCTGCCACAATTACTGAGCCTGTGCTCTAGAGCCTGAGATCTGCAACTACTGAGTCCATGTGCTGAAACTACTGAAGCCTGTAAGCCTAGAGCCTGCTACAACAAGAGAAGCCACTACTCACTTCAACTAGAGAAAGCCCACTTGCAACAATGAAAACCCAGGGCAACCAATAACAAATATATTTTAAAAAATATTCAAGGCATCCCTGGTGGCTCATGGTTAAGAATCTGCCTGCCAATGTAGGAGACACAGATTCGACCCCTGATTGGGAAGATCCCACATGCCATGGAGCAACTAAGCCCATGTGTCATAACTATTGAGCCTGTGCCCTAGAGCCCAGGAGGCACAGCTGCTGAAGCCCCCTTTCCCTAGAGCCCGTGCTCTGCAACAAGAGAAGCCACCACCATGTGAAGCCTACACATCAAACCTGGAGAGTAGCCCCTGCTCACTCTAACTAGGGAAAAGCCCACACAGAAACAAAGGCCAAGTACAGACAAAAATAAACAAAATTATTTTTTAATTACCCAAAATAATGTGAAAATTAAAATCTCTCCTAATGAGTCCTAGAGTCATCTGCTTTTGTAACTATAGCTGTCACTTCTATTCTTCCAGGAATTAAATTTTAAAAATTCTTTGGACAAAACTGGATTAATCATAATCCATGATTCATGATATTCTCATCAGTCCACATTTAGCCTACTTTTTAATACATTAGAGAGTTTTATAAACATTGACGGATCTATTTATTGGGGCAGGCCTGGAGCTTAGGTCCATGGGTGCCAGACTGGTATCTGGGTCTGTAGGGCCAGTATGGTGCTGGGTTGGGCAGCCTGGAGCCTGGTGTTTGGGTTCACAGGGGCAGGCCTGGATTCTGAATCATATTGGTTTACCTGGGGATTCACTGGGGAAGGCTGGTGCTGGGGTCTGTGACAAGGATGGGTTCTCACTTCACTTTCCTTCCCTCCATGCAGAGGGTACATTGCTTCATGCTTCACTGCACAGGCTTGAAGAATAAGTAACCCAGGTAGTGTGAAATTGTCCTTATCCTCTTCAATCTATCTTTCATTTCTGTGCTCCACCCAAGTGTTGTAATTTCATGGGGATGGTTGTTCAAATTGTTCAAATTTCTATGAGACAAATGCTATTCCACAATCTTACAGATGTTGCTACTACAATTCTCTATTTTTGATATGTACACACTTCTGATTTTTCACGTGTATTTTTATATTTATTACCACAAACAGTATGCAAAACAATTACAACACCTCAAGGAATTCCCTCACGCATCCCCTTTCTACTCAGACACCCCTAATCCGTGGCAACCACTGATATATTCTGGATGTTTATATTTTTACATTTTCCACAATGTATAAATGGAACCATACAGTATGTAACTTTTTGAGGCTGGTTTCATCCATAATGTTGCATGTGTCAGTAGTCCATTTTTTTTGTTGTTGTTGTTGAGTAGTTATTTTATTGAGTGGATATACCATGGTGTGTCCATTTATCCACGAGGAACATTTGGGTTGTTCCAGTTTTTAGTGATTATAAATAATAATACTATAGACATGCATGAATAGGCTTTTGTGTGAACATGTGGTTTTATTTCTCTATGCTAAATGTAAGTGGGATCACTGGGTCACATGGAAAGTACATGTTTAACTTTTTAAAGAACCCACCAAATTGTTTTCCAGAGTAGTTTTACTACTTTGCATTCCCATTAGCAGTGTATCAGAGTTCTAGTTGTTCCACACCCTCATCAGTGCTTGATATTGTCACACATCTATGATTTTGAAAAGTCCCAGATTATAAACTGATGAATATCTCAAATGGTACAACATCCCAGATGAATATTAGAGACCAGTGTTTATATCTATGTTTTAACTGTTGCATATTACTTATAAAGCAGGGGATGATAAGTCTGATTCTATTGCTGGACCACAAATTAAGTGGAGATATTCAAGCACTACCTGGCAAGAATGTTTCAGGTTTGAGATGCACTATGCAGATACTGGGGACATAAGAAGTGAGGCAACATGCTTGTTTACGCAGATTATCAGACAATACATAGGAGATGTAGGAACCATGTTTGTAGGATGGATTTGATTTATAGTTGGACTGGAAATTTGATTTATAATTGCCATCACTGACTCAATGGACATGAATTTGAGTAAGCTCCGGGAGTTGGTGATGGACAGGGAAGCCTTGCGTGCTGCAGTCCATGGGGTCACAAAGAGTCAGACACGACTGAGTGACTGAACTGAACTGAACTGGACTGGAAAAGCTCTATTATCTCCATGATGCCTGAATGTCTGGCATTGAGTTTGATTGACATAGGGCAGAGGGATACATAAGATGCTGTTTGAAGTTGAAATTTTCCCTGAAGACCCCCGGAGTCAATTTGTTTACCATATAAATGATTAGAGAGCCCACTTTGACTATGTGACCAGTGAACAAAGGGGCATAAAAGTCCTTTTGGGGAACTTCTGCCTTGAGCTCTCCCAAGATTCACATAGATCTTAGTGGTTCTATCTGGAGGTAGAGTGCAGTCTTTATGTGAATAAGGACACTGTGGAACTTGCACCTGAATGATTCTCAGACTCCCCCTACCTTTTCTCTTGGTAAGCTACATCTTTTGCTTTTAAATGAAAGCATTAAGTATATGAGCTTCCCTGGTGGCTCAGTGGTAAAGAATCTGCCTGCCATGGCAGGAGATGTGGATTTGATTCCTGGGTCAGAAGATCCCCTGGAAAAGGAAATGGCAACCCATTCCAGTATTCTTGCCTGGGAAATCCCATGGACAGAGGATCCTGGTGGGCTACAGTCCATGGGGTCACAAGAGTTGGTCACAATTTAGTGACTCAACAACATTATATGTATATACTCTGTGGAGTTTTGTTAGCCCTTTTGAACTGATGAAATCTTTGTACATGTTAATTCTCTTGTGTCCTAGGACCTTACAGTTAGGTCTACAAAGAATGAATTTGCAAATTAATTCCTATCCTGTCATATATATTTAGGAATAAGTGGACTAGAATTCCAGAACCATGTCTACCCCTCAGAGCTACACAAACTTCACTGCCCAAAGTTAGATGAAAAGTCCTCATTTTTTTTTTAAAAAAAAGAAAAGTCCTCATTTCATATATTAATCAATTCATAAAATAAGGACCCATAAAAATCAATGAAAAAGAACATTTTCAACTTCTTCAAAAGAAATCTTCACACAGGAGACTGAAAGATAGCCCAATTCTGGTTCACACCAAAATAAAAACTATTGGACCTAATTTCCTGAGAAGTAGCTTATATGTGAATAGTTGTTTGAAAGCAAAACTTCATTTAGACTTTCTTCAAGGCATTCCAGGTTACCACCTACAAGGACATGGCTGTACTTAATGTACATTGGATTCTATATTTTGATTTCTGGCTGGACCTTAGTTCATGAAATGACTCTGCAGAGGATCTTTAAAAGATAGACTTAACTTCCTTCTGCATTGTCCACAGCTGGTATTTTGGGGCTATTTCAATTTTTTTTGCAAAATTGGGAAGTATGCATTTGAATAATCAAGTTGATAAGTGTAACTTACTACCACAGAAGGAGAAAAATAAAAAATATGTCTATGAACTCCTCACTGAGTTGTTATTTAGGTATGTAGTTGTAAACAAAAAATACAGCCCAAACTTCAGCTGTATTTCAGGGCCAGTTTTTGCTCACATCAAGATCACCTAGTAGTCACTACACTTTTGCTCTTTGACTCTGGAATACAAATATTCATACCTTTACTTTTACAATACAGATACTAAGAGATTATTTTCCGCTTACTTTAATCCATCAAATTTAAAAATGTAACCATTTATTCTTAAGGGTCAGAAATTTGAGAAGGCCTCAGCTGAGCTGTTCCTGCTTGAGGGCAGAGGGTCTCTTATGTGGTTCCAGTTAGCTGGCAGCAGTGCCTAGTCATTCAAAGAACTGACTTGCCCCAGATTGCTCAATCATATTTGGCAGATAATACTGGATAATGACGGTGCTTAGCTAGGGCTATTGACAACAATTGACTCTCTAGCATCATGATCTTGGTATAGCTGGACTTCTTTCATGGAAACAGCTTTCCCCAGAGTTAAGAGTTGAAAGCCTCATCTGTTGCCTTGTCAATCTTTCTTTCTTTAATATGAATTCTTTGCTACTGTATAGATGTGAATTATGACTAATTATTCTTACAATCATTTCATTTGAAGTATTCACATCCATTGTGAATTCCCTGTTGATGTAAGGATTTGAGCTGTGGCTCTAAGCTTTTCCATATTCATCATTTTCATGTGACCCAGTAAGATAATGTTTCATCCAGTTAGAATTCTCTCATGTTGAGCAAGGAAGACACTAGGTCCCTCTCTTCCTACAGCATGACTTTGATTTCAAATAGACATACTTATGGCTGAAGGCAGTCTCAAGATTTATAATCTGTATCTAGTATTTATGATTTGAGCTGTTGCTAAAAATCTTAATATCCATTCTATTTGAATTCCCAGTTTTCACAACATTCATAGTTTCCCTCTAGTATGAATTCTCACATTTGAACCATCACCATATTTATAATATATACAGCTGTCTTCCTTCAGAGTGAATTATCTCCTAACATCAAAGTTATGCACTGTTTGGTAGTACCAGCGTACACATAACCCAGGGCCCAGCAATTTCATCCCTAAGTATATGTGTGTAAGTATATACACAAGAGAAATGAATATATGTACACCTAAATATAAATATATTTGAAGAAGCATTATTTATTATGACCCTAAGCTGTAAACATTAAAAAAAAGTCCATCAACATTAGATTGGATATACTGAAATGTAATTATATAATGAAATTTTATACAGGATGAAAATAAATAAATTTCTCCAACATGCACTAATGATGAGTTTTAAAGACATAGTGATGGATGAAACAAGTCATATATGAAAGAATACATGATGTATACTTTATATAAAGGTTTATAATATGCAAAAACTAATTTATAATGTTAAGAGTTAGAACTGTGGTTAACTCTGAAGGGATAACTTTTATTCCATATTTGCAGTGAGAAATACAGTCACACCTCCTTCTTTTAGAGCAATTCTGTTCACAGTGTGGTCCACGGACCACGGTCAGGTAGCCTACTACTTAATATTGGGTCACAAACGGTTATATGTTGAAATTTTAAATAAGCAATTTAAAATGTTTTTAGCAACTTGACAGAAGAATTTATGTCTGGTGAAGGTAATAAAAAATTTAAGCTTGTATTTTCAGTGACTTTTATCACTTAATTCATCTCATAATTCTTTTTATGTGTTTCATGGACTAGCAAATAGTAGGTAAATATGCTACAGTACCTTAAACTGTTTAATATTATTACACTTGCAAGCAACCTCATGTACAGGGTTTACTATGTCTTAAAAATTTTTCACCAGAAAAGTCACGTTTTAGTGAATTCGCACAGTTTCTATCTTGTGAGTTTTCTGATGGACAATGAGGTTTGACTTACAACTGAAGAACTTCCCACAGTCTTTACATTCATATGGTTTCTCTCCTGTGTGAGTTTTCTGATGGCGAATGAGGTTAGATTTCCTACTAAAAGCTTTCCCACACTGAGGACATCCATTGGATTTCTCTCCTGTATGTATTCTCTGATGAACCGTGAGGATTGCCTTCTGGCGGAAGGACTTCCCACATTCATTACAAATATAGGGTTTCTCCCCTGTGTGAATTCTTTGATGGAGAGTGAGAGTTGTCTTTTGGCAGAAGGACTTCCCACATTCATTGCAAATATAGGGTTTCTCTCCTGTGTGAGTCCTCTGATGTACAGTGAGGGTTGTCTTCTGGATAAATGCCTTCCCACATTCATTACATTGATATGGTTTCTCCCCTGTGTGTGTTCTCTGATGATCAATGAGGTATGACTTTTTTCTAAAAGCACTTCCACACTGAGTACATTCATAGGCCTTCTCTCCAGTATGTGTTTTGTGATGTCTAGTAAGGGTTGCCTTTTGGCGGAAGGACTTCCCACAATCCATACAAATGTAGGGTTTACCCTCTAAGTGTGTTTTCTCATGAAGAGTGAGGGCTGTCTTTTGGCGGAAGGCTTTTCCACATTGACTGCAAACATAAGGTTTCTCACCTGTGTGAATTCGTTGATGTTCAATGAGGTACGACTTCCTTCTAAAGTTATTCCCACAGTAAGGACAATGAAAGGGTTTCTCTTCTGTTTGAGATCTCTGATGCATGATAAAAATGGACTTCCTACAGAAGAATTTCCCATATTTGCTGTATGAGTGGGGTTTCTTCTCCATATTTTGTTGGTGGACATTGAGATTTGACTTTTCAATGAAGGCTGTGCCATCTTTATTGTATTCACAGGATTTTTCTCCTCTGTGAGCTCTGGTATGTGTAAATAACATTCCTTTCATAAGGAAGGGTTTTTCACATTCATTATGTTCAAATGATTGCTCTGGAGTTTGAACCTTCTGATGTTGAATAAGCTCTTGTTTACCACTCAGACTCCTTTCTGTTTGTTTACAGAGATTCACTGCTGCATGAATTTTCTCATGTTTAGTGTTAAGGAGTGATTTCTCCCATCCATTACTCTCACCAAACTTCTCTCTTATAGGACTTATATTTCTAATGACTAATTCTGAAATATTTTTAAAAACTTTTCCATCAGGTTTATATTCACATAGTGTTGTTTTTGAAATAATACGGTTCTTGTCGATAGTAAATGTTTTCCCCCAAATGTTACTTCTCTCTTTTATTAGTCTTTTGTGGTTGATGGATATAACTGACCTAGAATGCCTGTCTTGGTATTCTTTGAATTTCACTAAAACATCTTCAGCTTTCCAATCTTCTTCTAGAAAAAATACAATTAACAATAGTAAGCCTCCATGTAAACATTATGGATAAGATAAACAATACAAACACAATCCATGGTGGGCCTGTCTATCACACTTCTTTAGTCTACAGAAAGGTCAAAATAAATTACCTCTGGGAGCTAACAAACACATACCCTGCTACACTGTTAAAATGAGGAAAAACTGTCATAAGCAAACAACACATATCTTTGGGATGTTGTAAATATAAGCTACACTGAACAGGTATGATAAACACAAGGGCAAGTAAGCAGAAGACAAAGGATAGTGAAAGCAGGATTGTTCTTGGAACAGGCTGATTCAGAGATAATGGAGTGAGCCTATCAAGGGTACTAACAGTAAGTAGTGAAAATGTTCAGGTGATGATGAAAAACTATATATTTATTCCCTAATGACTAAATAAATGTTATAAAATACTTCCATTTGTTTCTTCCTCACTTGTATTGAGCCTATCCATGGCAAATGAACTTTTTCAGTCCCTCATTTCCTAGTGTTAACAAACACACTCGTCTATACTCTTGACCCTAGTTCTCCACATAACTGTAATTTTTTTCCTTGAAAAGGAAGAATTGGGAAAACATAATTCCCTTAGGAATTATAAAATAAACCAGAGGAAAAGGATATTTGCAACATGAATATAATCACTGTTGTATTCTGATTGCTGCTACCATCAATTTATTCTTCCAGAGATGATCAATAACTAAATTCTCTTGACCATCAATTATAACGTTTCCTCTTTTCAATTTGCTAAATTACTTTTTTAGTTTTAGGGAAGGATGAGTTCAAGTTTTCCTCCCAATGCAGTGCATATGTGCTAAGTTGCTTCAATTGTGTTTGACTCTTTGTGATCCTATAGAGCATAGCCTGCCAGGCTTCTCTGTCCGTGGAATTCTCCAGACAAGAATACTGGAATGGGTTGCTGTGCCCTTCTCCTGGGGGTCTCCCCGACCCAGAGATCGAACCCACGTCTCTTATGTCTTCTGCAGTGGCAGGCAAGTTCTTTACCACCAGCACCATCTGGGACTCTGCTATTCCCTATTGGAGCTGTGAAAAACTGAATTCTTTAATATACATGTATGGCACTGGTTGACCTATTATTTTTCTTAAAACTTCTTGGCTATATCTTACTATTTTACCTTACTACCACCCATATCTGATGGGGCAGTTTTAAATGTGGATTCATCCTACTTATGCCTTGCATCTTATTTACAATAGCCTTTTTATCCCATCAAACTAGTCATGAAAATGTAAACAAGTGATACCGTATCTATCTTTAAAATTGCTCCACCAGATATGGGTGGTAGGATCATGTATTTATAAAACAGAATACTACAATGAAATGTATATAATGGAATACTATTCAGCAATAAAAAGGAAAAAACCAACTGAAACATAATGACAAAAGAGATGAATATTAAACATTTTTTAGACTTAAAACTTCATGCAAAAGAGTACATATTTCATTTATGTGTAGTTCTAGGACATACATAACTAATCTGTATCAGTAATGGAAATTATACTGCCTTCCTGACAACTTCAAGCTCCTCCAGGGATATACTACTATCCAATTTATCCAAAAGCCTTCACATATTCTCTCTACTCTTCAATGTCTATTTTGTCTGAAATTAGTACATAATTTTATAGTCTGAATCATCCATTTCAAATAATCTTTCAATAAGATTTGTTGCTATTTTAATATTATATGTAAAATGCTCAATTTGATAATAATGCCTTCCCAACTAAAACTTATGTTCTTTGAAGTCAATATTTGATTAACTATCTTCTTTGAAATCTTCTGAGTATACATTAACACACTTAAGAGTGGTGAAGGGATATGATTATCTTGGCATGTATATATAAAAAGAACTTACTGTTTAAATGATTTCTGAATGGATGAAAAAGATAATTTCCTTTCATACTATCATAGGCCATCAATCAGGTAACTACTGAATGTCTAGCCTCTCTTACAAACTACAGTAAGGAAAAGTAAAAGAGAGGACCTTATTTTGAGGGAACTGTTAATCAGATGGGAAAAGAGGCCTCAGATAAAACAAGGTTGAATCAGGTAGCAAATTACTAGATCATATCAGAGGATGGTTCTGTTTGTGTGTTACAGACACTAAGTATAACGTGAATGCAGAAAAACAGGAGCTGACATGCATCTGGAGTCAGCAAGGGACATTTCATGTGGAAGTAAAATTTGATCTTTTAACTCAAGGATATGTAGTATTGTGTGGGAAAGAACATAATTCTTACTCTAAAAGAAGTCTTGACATTTGCCTTCGTCTTCTGGGAGGTAATCTCTAAATCCTTGGAATGTCATGTCTTAGAGGAATATTTATTTGCCTGGGAACCTTTGGCCAGCTAGAAAGTAACAATGTGATTTAGGCTGGGGGAGTTCTTTGAGTCACACCAACAATGTGATTTAAGTGGGGGTTTGGGTCACAGAATATTAGTTCAACCTCTTATGGGGATGGAAACTTAGATCAGTCACATGGGCAGTCAGGCATCCTATGTGATGGAGCCCTAATATAACCAACTCTGGACTCTAGGCTTGAGCAAAGCTTCCCTGGCTGGCAACATTCTATAAGAACTGTCACAGGGAAGTAACGCTGTCCCTGATTCCACGAAGAACAGACAACTAGAAGCTCTGTGTTTGGTACTTTCCTGGACTCTGCCCTATGTGCTTCTCCCCTTGGCTAATTTTAATTTGTATTCTTCTCTTACAAACCATAACTGTGAGTATTACAGCTTTCAGTAAGTTTTTTAAGTCCTTATAGCAAACTATTGACCCAAATCTTCAGAGTCCTGAATTTACAGTTGGTATCAGAATTAAGGGTGTCTTTTTGTGTACTGTTTTACTCTCTTATTTTGTAGTTGGTTGACTTTCCAAGTATTTCTATAAGTATACAGCAGCTGTCACATAATGAAAGGTCCAGTTGTACATTTGAGAGACTAGAACAGAGATGAGCAGGAGTTCTCAGTCAAAAAGGGAAATACATGTGGAATGACCAGATGGGATATTATTGTCAGCCCTTGAAAAAGAAGGGACTTAAATTTCATATAATAAGGGGATATCTTTTTTTGCATATTGACTGAAAGAAAACTGAAAGAACTAGAAAAAAATCATGGCAAATCCAAATACTAACTACAGCAGTCCATACCTGAAATAACATGGTTCTTACTTTGGAAGATGTCAGTGGCAAAGGAGAATATGATAGGATGTAATATTTCATGGAGTGAAATAAACACAAATTGTGGAAAGCTAATTTTTAAAATATAGCAGAGATGATGAAATCAACCTGATTTTATAAGAAGCTGACTACAGTAATAAAAGGATATAGAAACAAAGATAAGGTTAATGACTATATATTATTTCTAAAATATCAATAACTGAAAGGATGAGACAAGTGATCACTATATTGCTATAGGCAGATTAAAATAGCCCAGTAGAGTCCAAGTGGGAGAAATGCGCTGAAAAAGGCTATTTGAAAGCCATTCACATAAAACAAGGATATCACAACTTGAGAATGGATCAGATTATTATAGCTTACGTGGCTGTTACAAAGATAAGAACTGAGGATAAAGAATGATCCTTTAAGGATACTGATGAGAGCCTACTGAAATAAAATCCATTTATTTGACAAATATTTATTTTTTCAGAGGGAAGAGATGTAAGCAAGATGAAAAAGGAACTCAGGGACATAGGATACATTTTTCACCCCAATCAAGGTGGGTACATATCAGGCATCTGAGCACTATGTTATGAAACATGGAGATTTATTGGGAAGAAATGTATTAAAAGGAAGTGATACTGAAATTATCACCTTAGTCCGAGGCATATGGATTTTGAAATCTGATAGTAGGTCTCACAGTAAGAATGGGACATGAGACTGAGTGCAAGAAACAAGTAGAAGGGGAAAGGAAGAAAAGAAAATGAAGACTAAGAGGAAGATAAATATTAGCAATGATTACCCTTTTATATTTTGGATTTATGAATACCTATAAATAGAAGACTATAATAAAAGAAGAAAAGTTAAAGAAAGAGACAAAAAACAAGAAAGGCCTAAACCAACAGTTTCCAAAAGATTCATATGGGAGGTCTACAAAGTCAAAATTATTTTTGTTAATAATAACATTCCACTGGGACTTCCCCAGTGGTCCAGTGGGTAAGATTCTGTACTCCTAATGCAGGGGAAATGAGTGCAATTTCCCTGGTTGGGGAATTAAGATCCAGCATGCTGCACAGTGTGGCAAAAAAGTGATAACAACACTTAATGATTAACAAAAATAATAGTATTTTAAACTGTGTTCTTATTTACACTAATGACAACAGCAATAGTAGGTGTAGGTGACTGAGTGATGACACAGAGTTGCTAATGTTGTTAAAAGAAAATTTCCTATTACCTTTCCTGAGAAGAGGATCTCTGCCATGCCATGCAGGACCACACGGGGAAGCACCAAATTTGGTCAGGAGGCAGAAAGAAGCAAGGGGCAAGTCTAGACCACAGTCTTTACTGGGGCTTACTTCCATGGAAAGGCAGGGCAGGGCAAACAGCTTACGGTCAGTTAGTTTGAATAGTGTTGGCAGGTCATGGGTTAGAGGGATGATCTCCAGTAGTCTGATACCTGGTCCTGGTGACTCAGGGCAGGGAAAATATTGGCTTGGTGTCTGTGAGTTATATAAAGGAGGTGGCTGAGGATATAGAATTGTAACCGATTGATTTGTATATGAAAAGTTGGCTCACCAACAAGTTGTTTGCTTGCTATCTCTAGGAATTGGCTAACTCTGGGAAGGGCAATCTCTCCTTAGCTAGTAGGCTCCCTAAAGATGTCAAAACATCATAAAATATAAAAAATGTTTAAATGATTGATACAGTGGGTAAAATGCTGGCACATTAACATATATCAAAGCACTGCCAATAGTAAACACTGCATTTCTAACTATCACACACACGAGAAAAAAGTTTCATTAGTTTTATTAATTTATTAGATCTCCACCCTTGAGAACATATATTTTCAATATTCTATGTGAGTTAAGGGTACCAACCCTCTGCCTGGTCAAAAATCTGCCTATAACTTACAGTTGGCCCTCAGTTCCTCCAAACCCACAGTTCCACATCTATGGATTCAGCCAACTGTGGACCCTGTAGTCCTATAGTATTTGCTGTTGAGAAAGTTGCATATAAGTGGATCTGCATAGTTCAAATGTGTATTTTTCAAGGGCCAATCATATTTTGTGAGGAAAAGTGCTGGTATAATTATTTGAGTTGAGAACTGAATATCTACAATTTATGGAACAGCAGTTTTACTTGAAAAAACACTGACTATTATTCATTTGTGGGTATCTGGTAGACATTTTCTTGAACAATGTGAACCTGTCTATTCAAAGTAAACATCTGCCAATACTTGTTATCTATGATAAAGTTCAAGCTTTTAAGTGTAAGTCATTATGTAGGAAAGCTTGTATTTGCTATGGTATGCCTGTCAATTTACCAATACTTAAAAGACTTTTATGATGAAATTGCTGGTAATACTAACACATGTGGGTTTGGGGTTTTTAAAAAATACAGTATACGGAAAAGTAAAAATTTGGCAGACCTGTATATACCAGTGAACTGTTACTTTCCAAATGACCAATATATAGTATTACAAAACAATGCATGGGGAAAATATTTAAATAGACCATTGGATTTTATGTAATAGTCTACCAAAGCTCATTGTTATATTTTCAGATTTTATATTGCAACTAACTATTTAGACATAACCAGTTGTTAAATGGTACTGTTTAGGAACTACCAATTAAGTTTGGGTGTAGTATTAATTTAGAATACCCATGACAATCTAAAAAGGCTTTTAAAAATTTCTCTGTCAAACTACATAAATGCATGAAAGAAGATTTTTCTCCACATATTTCAATTAAAATAGCATATTACAACAGACTAAATGTAGAATCAGATGTGAAAACCAGCTATCTTCTGTTTACCAAGATATTAAATAAACTTCAATCATCTAACAATGCCCCTTTGCTCATTTTTTTCTTTTGGAAAAGTTTTTTTTTTGGTAAAAAATATGATTTTTATGTCAACATTAGTTTATTATTTTTATATTGTTCTTTTTAAATTAAATAAATGAATATTTTAAAATTTTGTTTTAATTTCAAATAGGGTATACAAACATGCACAAAGTTCTTTTAATTCTTAAGAGTATAAAAAAGTCCTAAGACTAAAAAGTTTGAGAACTGCTTATTTAGACATTCAGATTTTGGTAATGGCAAAGAAGTCTATATCAAAAGACCCTTCCAACTGATAACAGTGATAACTATGGACCAACTATAAAAGACTAACTTCCTTGAAGGCACTGAAGAATGATCAAAAGCAGGCAGAAACTGGAATGGATACAAACTTTGAAAGAAAGAAACCCTATTGCATTAAGATCTACATTTTTCCAGGTCTTCCACTGTGTATTCTGGCAGTTCATGCAGCACACAGGGGACAGATATCAAGTAGAAATAGAAAGCAGGAGTCATCATGTGCAGAAAAATCAGAAATCAGAGTTCAGGAGTACCAGAGTGGCTGAAAACTGAGGACAGAATCCAAGAAAGAAGAAAGCACAGAAGGAAAACCCCAACATTAGCATAAACCCCTCCACAAAACCTTGGTTAACTTCATTTCCACAGGGTAAGACTGCAAGGAGCATAAAGGGAAAAGAAAGCTGGAACACTGCAAGAATCAAGCAAAGATTTCAGCAGTTAACTCAACTCTACAAAAGTAGTTTTTATTATAATTCCAGTCCTATGCCAAGTTAGAAGAATCTGGTGAAAACTTCGGTCTTTCTATTGAAATCCCATAATGGTCATGTATTAGGAACAAAGGCTGCATCCAAGGACTTAGAGCAATAACATAAAACTAAAGGCGAAACTGAAATGGAAATAAACATAACCTAAACACTTAAAGGGCTTCCCTGGTGGCTCAGCTGGTAAAGAACCTGCCTATAATGGGCGAGACCTGGGTTCTATCCCTGGATTGGGAAGATCCCCTGGAGAAGGGAATGGTTACCCACTCCAGTATTCTGGCCTGGAGAATTCCATGGACTGTATAGTCCATGGAGGCACAAAGAGTCCAACATGACTGAGTGACTTTCACTTTTCAAACAACTTAAAAGCAACCTGACAAAAGAATTCATGTGAGCCTCTAGTAACTTAACTAGAGATACCAAGGGAACATTTCATGCAAAGATGGGCAAAATAAAGGACAGAAATGGTATGGACCTAACAGAAGCAGAAGATATTAAGAAGAGGTGGCAAGAATACACAGAAGAACTATACAAAAAAGATCTTAATGACCCAGATAACCATGATGGTGTGATCACTCACCTAGAGCCACACTACCTGGAATGCGAAATCGAGTGGGTCCTTAGGAAGAATCACTATGAACAAAGTTAGTGAGGTAATAGGATTCTAGCTGAACTATTTAAAATCCTAAAAGATGATACTGTGAAAGTGCTGTACCCAATATGCCAGCAAATATGGAAATCTCAGCAGTGGCCACAGGACTGTAAAAGGTCAGTCTTCATTCCAATCCCAAAGAAAGGCAATACCAAAGAATGTTCAAACTACTACAGAACTGCACTCATCTCACACACTACTAAAGTAATGCTCAAAATTCTCCAAGTGAGGCTTCAACAGTACATGAACCAAGAGCCTCCAGATGTTCAAGATGGATTTAGAAAAGGCAGAGGAACCAGAGATCAAATTGTCAACATAAGTTGGATCATAGAAAAAGCAAGCAAATTCCAGAAACATCTGCTTCCTTGACTATGCTAAAGCCTTTGACTGTGTGGATGGGAAAATTCTTAAAGAGATGGTAATCCCAGACCACTAACCCGCCTATTGAGAAATCTGTATGCAGGTCAAGAAGCAACAGTTAGAAACAGACATGGAACAATGGCTGCTGCTGCTAAGTCGCTTCAGTCGTGTCCGACTCTGCCATTCCAGAGACGGCAGCCCACCAGCCTCCCCCGTCCCTGGGATTCTCCAGGCAAGAACACTGGAGTGGGTTGCCCTTTCCTTCTCCAATACATGAAAGTGAAGAGTGAAAGTGAAGTCACTCAGTCATGCCCAACTCCCAGTGACCCCACGGACTGCAGCCTACCAGGTTCCTCTGCCCATGGGATTTTTCAGGCAAGAGCACTGGAGTGGGTTGCCATTGCCTTCTGGAACAATGGACTGCTTCCAAACTGGGAAAGGAGTACGTCAAGACTGTATATTGTTACCTTGTTTATTTAACTTACATGCATAATACATTATGTCAATGCAGGACTGGATGAAGCACAAGCTGGAATCAAGATTGCTGGGAGAAATATCAATAACCTCAGATATGCAGATGACACCACCCTTATGGCAGAAAGTGAAGGAGAACTAAAGAGCCTCTTGATGAAAGTGAAAGAGGAGAGTGAAAAAGTTGGCTTAAAACTCAACATTCAGAAAACTATGATCATTGCATCCGGTCCCATCTCTGCATGGCAAATAGTTAGGGAATAATGGAAACAGTGACAGACTTTATTTTCTTGGGCCCCAAAATCACTGCATATGTTGACTGCAACCATGAAATTAAAAGATGCTTGCTCCTTGGAAGAAAAGCTATGACCAAACTTAGACAGCATATTAAAAAGGAGAGACATTACTTTGCTAATAAAGGTCTTTCTAGTCAAAGCTATGTTTTTCCCAGTAGTCATCCACAGATGTGAGAGTTGGACCATAAAGAAAGCAGAGTGCCAAAGAATTGATGCTTTTGAACTGTGGTGTTGGAGAAGACTCTTGAGAGTCCCTTGGACACCAAGGAGATCAAACCAGTCAATCTTAAAGGAAGTCAGTCCTAAATATTCATTGGAAGGACTGATGCCGCAGCTGAAGCTACAATACTTTGGCCACCGCATGCAAAGAACTGACTCCTTAGAAAAGACCCTGATGCTGGGAAAGACTGAAGGCAGGAGGAGAAGGGGACAACAGAGGATGAGATGTATGGATGGCATCACCAACTCAATGGACATGAGTTTGAGCAAGCTCTGGGAGTTGGTGATGGACAGGGAAGCCTGGTGTGCTACAGTCCATGGGTTCGCAAAGGGTTGGACATGACTGAGCAACTGAACTGAACTCATAAGATCACAACTCATCAATCTTTAGAAGAAGAAAAATGATCCAACATCTTTACAACATGTTACCTAAAGTTTTCCTGAGAAGAAACAGGAAAATGGAGAATAAAAGCCAATCAACAGACCCTATATTGAAATTAGAAGAAATTTAAAATAGCTAAATTTAAAATAATTGTTATTTAAAATAGCTAAATTTAAAGTAGCTAAATAGATACTTTACTAAATAGATTTCTTACAAGTCTGTAAGAAAAGATGAAAATATGGGTGAAGATCTCTCCTTATCTCAGGAGAGATTAGGAAATGCAATATGAAAAAAAAACAATATTTGAAATTTAAGATTCACTGGATGGGTTTAATAGCAAATAAATATAAGGGAATAAAGAATAAGTAAGCTGGAAGTCAGAATAACAGAAATTACTCAAACTAAAAGAAGTTTTAAAATCCTTAGTGAACTAGAGAAGGATGAAATGATTTAAAATATAATTGAGAATACAACAGGAAAAAAACTGTAGAAGTTCAGACCAAAATTTTCCCACATTTGGTCTAAAGACCAACTTGCTAAATTCACTTACTAGTTCTAACAGTTATTTTCTTCTAGATTCCTTAGGATTTACTATGTACACAAATGTGTCACTTACAAATGAAGACAGTTCCCTTTCTAATCTGTAGCCTTTAACTTCTTTTTCTTGTCTTATTATACTGACTTGTGTCCCATATAATGTCTAACAGAATTTGTGATAATGGACATCCTTTCTTTGTTTTTGCTCTTATTAGAGGACAAGCATTCAATCTTTCACTACTGAATGTGATGGCAGGTATAAGCTTTTCAAAGATATTCTTTATGAGGTTGAGTAACTTCCCTTAGATTGCTAAAAACAGATTTATAATAAACAGAAATTGAATTTTATTATTTTCCTGCATTTACTGAGATGATTATGTGGCTTTCTGTGTTTTTAGCCTCTTTTTATCTTTACATGGTAAATTATATAGCTTGATTTTTTAATACCAAATCAACTTTACTTTCCTTGGACAAAGTCCTTTTGGTCATGAGATATCATTCTTTTAAAATATTGCTATATTCAGCTTTATAGTAATATATTAAGCTTTATAATATTATATTAATATTATATAAATTATATTATAAAAATCTCTATATTAAGGATTTTTATCTCTCACTTCACAAAGGATGCTGGTGTGTAGTTTTTATACTTATAGTGCCTTTGATTATAAATAATGCTGGTCTTATAAAGTAAGTTGGGAAGTGTTCTCCCCTACTCCATTGGTTTGCATAAAATTATTAGGGAATACCCTAATTGTTCTTTCAATGTCTGTGGGAACTACAGTGTTGTAGTTCCTTTAATTTTTGGTATTGGTAATATGTCTTCTAATTTTTATACTGTTGCTGTTGTTTAGGTGCTAAGTCATGTCTACTCTTTGCAACCCCATGGACTGCAGCATGCCAGGCTTCCCTGTCCATTGCTGTCTCCTGAGTTTGCTCAAACTCATGTCCATTGAGTTGGTGATGCAATCCAACCATCTCATCCTCTGTCACCCCCTTCTCCTCATACCCTCAATCTTTCCCAGCATCTTTTCCAATGAGTTATCTCTTCGCCTCAGGTGGCCAAAGTATTGGCCCTTCAGCTATGGCATCAGTCCTTCCAGTGAACATTCAGGGTTGATTTCCTTGAGGATCAACTGCTTTGAACTCCTTGCTGTCCAAGGTACTCTCAAGAGTCTTCTGCAGCACCACAGTTCAGAAGCATGAATTCTTTGGTGCTCAGCCTTCTTTATAGTCAAACTCTCACATCCATAGGTGACTACTGTAAAAGCCATAGCTATGACAATATGGACCTCTGTCAGCAAAGTGATGTCTCTGCTTTTCAATATGCTGTTTAGCTTGTGTCATAGCTTTTCTTTCAAGGAGTGAGCATCTTTCATTTTCATGGCTGTAGTCACAGTCTGCACTGATTTTGGAGCCCAAGAAAATACAATGTATGGTTTATTAATTTTATTATTTTAATGCATCAGCATTTGGCTTCACTCATTTCCTCTATTCTTCTTCTGTTATGTATCTCATTGATTTTTGCTTTAGTCAGTTTTTTCCTTTTATTAACTTTTGAGTTCAACTTACTTTTCTTTTTCTAGTTACTTTAGGAGACAATTTAACAGGGCCTGTTTCAGAAGGCCCTGATTTAAAGTGATAAAAATTTTTTAATGTTACTATAATTGCTTCTCACAGACTTTGATATGCTGTTTTGATTATCATTCAGTTCAGAATACCTTCTAATTTACCTTAGGATTTCCTCCTTGATTCATTGGTTATTTGGAAATGTAATTAATTTCCAAATATTTGGGGAATTTAGAGAAATGCTTTTTGATTTCTAGATAAATTCTACTGTGATCAGAACATAAGGCTATTAAAATTTCATAGAGGGGAGAGTTAGAAAGAAAATCTCTAAAAACACTCTTTAGGTAGTGAAAATGATAAAAAACTGAGAAAAACTGAAGGATTTTGAAGCTGTTAGAACTGTTATGATTTCTGATGAAGTGTTCCACTTTATCACTGTAATATTCCATGTTCTGAAATATACTTTGATCTATAGCCACTCCCATTTTCTTCTTAGTGTTTGCATGTGTAACAGAGTCATTCTACTTTTGATCTCTTATGACTAACAAATTCCTAGACCCACTCCCTTGTTGTCCCCTCTTGCCCCACAGCTGGGCAAGCCAATAAGGGACCTTGCATACTTTCTACTGGTGCTGGCAAGAATTTTAAACCCTGTAAGCCCTAGACCACATGTAGAAACCCGACCTGACCACCTCCATAACCACAGTAAACACCAAAGACAGACACCTTTCCTTGCTCTCTCAAGCCATTTTAGCACCAGCTTGGGAATCCTCCTGGCTCTCCCTACAAAGCTTCATTATGTGAGATTTCAGTCCATATCTGTCACATATTTTGAGTGGGTGGGTGGGGGGGTGATTTCATCCCCACACAGTCAAGTCAGTTCAGTCGCTCAGTCGTGTCCGACTCTTTGCGACCCCATGAATCGCAGCATACCAGGCTTCCCTGTCCATCACCAACTCCCAGAGCTTGCTCAAACTCATGTCCATTGAGTTGGTGATGCCATCCAACCATCTCATTCTGTCATCCCCTTCTCCTCCTGCCTTCAATCCTTCCCAGCATCAGAGTCTTCTAAGGAGTCAGTTCTTCGCATCCAGTGGTCAAAGTATTGGAGCTTCAGCTTCAGCATCAGTCCTTCCAATGAATATTCAGGACTGGTTTCCTTTAGGATTGACTGGTTCAATCTCCGTGGTGTCCAACAGACTTTCAAGAGCCTTCTCCAACACCACAGTTCAAAAGCATCAATTCTTTGGCACTCTGCTTTCTTTATGGTCCAACTCTCACATCCATACATGACTACTGGAAAAACCATACCTTTGGCTAGACAGACCTTTATCAGCAAAGTAATGTCTCTGCTTTTTAATATGCTAAGTTGGTCATAGCTTTTCCTCCAAGGAGCAAGCGTCTTTTAATTTCATGGATGCAGTCACCATCTGCAGTAATTTTGCAGCCCAAGAAAATAAAGTCTGTCACTGTTTCCATTGTTTCCCCATCTATTTGTCATGAAGTGATAGGGCTAGATGCCACGATCTTAGTTTTTTGAAAGTTGAGTTTTAAGCCAGTTTTTCCACTCTCCTCTTTCATCTTCATCAAAAGGCTCTTTTGTTCTTCTTTGCTTTCTGCCATAAGGGTAGTGTTATCTGCATATATGAGATTATTGGTATTTCTCCCAGCAATCTTGATTCCAGCTTGTGCTTCATCCAGCCCAGCATTTCAAATGATGTGAAAGTGAAAGTCGCTCAGTTGTGCCCAACTCTTTGTGACCCCATGGACTATACATATACAGTCCATGGAATTCTCCAGGCCAGAATACTGAAGTGGGTAGTCTTTCCCTTCTCCAGGGGATCTTTGCAACCCAGGGATCAAACCCAGGTCTCCCACATTGCAGATGGGTTCTTTACCAGCTGAACCACAAGAGAAGCCCTCACATGATGTACTCTGCATATAAGTTAAATACACAGGGTAACAATATACAGCCTTGATGTACTTCTTTCCAATACTGAAACCTGTCTGTTGTTCCATGTCTGGTTCTAACTGTTGCGTCTTAACCAGCATACAGATTTCTCAGGAGGCAAATAAGGTGGTCTGGTATTCCCATCTCTTGAAGAATTTTCCAGTCTGTTGTGATCCACACAGTCAAAGGCTTTAGTGCAGTCAATAAAGCAGAAGTAGATGTTTTTCTGTAATTCTCTTGCTTTTTCTATGATCCAGCAGATGTTGACAATTTGATCTCTGGTTCCTCTGCCTTTTCTAAATCCATCTTGAACATCTGGAAGTTCTCGGTTCACCTACTGTTAAACGCCTAGCATGGAGAATTTTGAGCATTACTTTGCTAGCATGTGAGATGAGAAGAATTGTGTGGTAGTTTGAACAGTCTTTGGCATTGCCTTTCTTTGTGATTGGAATGAAAACTGATCTTTCCCAGTCCTGTGGCCACTGCTGAGATTTCCATATTTGCTGGCATATTGAGTGCAGCACTTTCACAGCATCATCTTTCAGGATTTGAAATAGCTCAACTGGAATTCCATCACCTCCACTTGCTTTGTTCATAGTGATACTTCCTAAGGCCCACTTGACTTCACATTCAGAATGTCTGGCTCTAGGTGAGTGATCACATCATTGTAGTTATCTGGGTTATTAAGATCTTTTTTGTATATTTCTTTTGTGTATTCTTGCCACTTCTTCTTAGTATCTTCTGCTTCTGTTAGGTCCATACCATTTCTGTCCTTTATTGTGCCCATCTTTGCATGAAATGTTCCCTTGGTATCTCTGATTTTCTTGAAGAGATCTCCAGTCTTTCCTATTGTATTGTTTTCCTCTAGTTCTTTGCATTGATCACTGAGGAGGGCTTTCATACCTCTCCCTGGTATTCTTTGGAACTATGCATCCAGATTTTTATATCTTTCCTTTCCTCCTTTGCCTTTAGCTTCTTGTCTTTTCTCAGCTATTTGTAAGGTCTCCTCAGACAACCATTTTGTCTTTTTGTATTTCTTTTTTTTGGGGATGATCATCCCCACACAGGGCAATCAAAAAACAGTAAGGTTTATTATTTTTTCATCTTTTTTTGTTTCACCTACCTGTGTCTTTATATTTTAATATATAGGACATAGTTGGGTCTTCTTATTCACTTCAGATACAAAATAGTCATCTTTAGAAGTTTCATTTGGTTTTATTTCAGTCTTTACTACCTTGCCTCATTATATTCATTCTTGCTTTACATCCTTGATAATACTCAAGTCATTTATAATGGTGTTTTAATACCCTTGTCTGCAAATTCTATTACCTCTACCATTTTTAGGTCTGTTTTTATTAACTGAGTTTTTCCCTACTGAATTATTTTTTCTTGTTTATGGGTCATATTTTCCTGCTTCATATGTTTAATAATTTTTGATTGGTCACCAGACATTATCAGTTTAATGTTGTTGAGTTTAAGATATGGTTGTATTTTCATAAAGAATACTGGTTTTTTTAATTTTGGGTGGTTTTTTTTTGGCATTCAGTGGCATCCATAGAGTTACACCACTAGGACATCCCTTCAAAAAGAACTTACCATTCATGTGCAAGAACTGTTAGCACCTTCAGGATGCTCTTTAGGTTTGGAAGCAAGCCAGGGTGTCCCCAGAGAATCCCCACCCAATGATGAATACTGAGAAGGTACTAGAGGGTGGCCATTTCTGTCCATGAGGACTCCTCTGATGAACAGTCTTTGCTTCAGAGGACTGAGATTGATTGAGCCTCTGTCAGATCTGCATAATGGTCTGAGGCTCTCACTGCTCAGTCCCCTTTCTTTCCACATGTCTATACCATGGTCTGAAGACTTTCTGTTTCTTACTTCTCCCTTTTATCTTTCATAGACGTCACCTCTAAGAAATCCATTCCACTCCCAACTCCATCTCAGCATCTCCTTGGAGGAACCAATGGACAAACAGAAGTTATTTTTGGATTAGTTTAATCCTTTTGATTCTTTTTTTAAAAAAACTGTATACTTTATTTATTTTTGGCTGTGCTAGGTCTTCTTTGCTGTGTGGGCTCTTCTCTAGTTGCAGTAAGCAGGGTTACTCTCTAGTTGAGGTCTGTGGGCTTTTCATTGTGGTGGCTTCTGTTGCTGCAGAACATGGGCTCTAGGGTGTGAGAGCTGCAGCAGCTGCAGCTCCCGGCTCAAGAGCACAGGCTCGGCAGCTGTGGCTCTTGGGCCTAGTTGCTCTGTGGCACGTGGGATCTTCCCAGATCAGGAATCCAACCTGTGTCTCCTGCATTGGCAGGTGGACTCTTTACCACTGAGCCACCAGGAAGTCCTAATCCTTTTGATGCTTTTATTTAAGTTCTTTTATGACAAATCTTGCAGTCTCTAATCTATGGCTAATCAAGCCACATTTGTTAGGTCTGACCTTTCTAGTGTCTACCTAATGTCTTATATATTAACATGTTCTCTCCACTCTGGCTGAAGGGAAATAAAATGTTTCTGGTGGGAGAGGCTATGAGAATTGTTTGTCTCACAACACTGTGGTAACTGTATTGTTCTTAGAACATGTCTTTGCCTGCTGTCATGGGGTTTCACCTACACACATGCAGACTTATCTTTAGCCAAAGACTCAAGAGGAACCTTCTCCACATTTGGGGAACTCTTTCTCTGCATAGCTCTCTCTTTTTGGGAAGTGTGTCCTGCAAATTCTAGCCACCTCAGTTTCCTTGAATGCCAATGTTGGTCCCTTAAAGTCAGTGAAATTGCCAGGTTCTTTTTGGATTCCTCTCTCTGCACTACAGTCTGGATGTTACCATCATGTCAAAGCCTGGAATGTGGTAGGGTGCATCTCATTTATTTCCCTTATCTCAGGAATCCAGGCCTGTGGTGCCTGTTGTTTAGTAGTTTTGTTCAGTTTTCTAGCTTTTTTCTGTAGGAGTATAATTCTAGACTCTGTTAATTCCTCAGGACTAGAAGCAGAAGTCTTGAATTATAAAAAAGGAGACCCAAAAGGTTCCTCAGACATTAGGGAAGCAACAATGTCAAGCTTAACAAAAGTTCCATAAGAAAATAGATGAAGATGAAACACCCCCAGTTTGATATGGCTGACACATTTCTGGATATAACAACTTTTCGATGACACTACAATAAAACTACAAACCACTGTCCTTGGTAAAATCATGCACTAAAGCTTTCTAAAATATTAGCAAACCAATGTCAGCAATCTATAAGATGAATAGTGCATCTTGTCCAACTGGGGTTCATCCCAGGAACCTAAGGTTGGTTTAAAATTCAAATTAATCAATGTAATTATATACAGTAACAGATTAAAAAAGAAATAAATCAACAAAAGCTAAAAAAGCATTTATTAAGATCAACATTCATTCATAATTAAAATTGTCTAAAAACTAGGAAAAGAGCTCCCAGAATCTAACAAAGAGCACTTATGAAAAATCTAAAGTTAATATTAAGCTTAAGAATGAAATATTAAATGTCTCCCTTCTAAATTTAGTGAACTGCAGAGAATGCTCACTATCACTACCTCTAGTCAACATTGTACTATAGGTCATAGTCAGTACAGCAGGGTAAGAAAAAGAAATGAAAACAAAAAAGTATGCAAATGTAGAAGTGAAATATATTTCTAGAAGGCCTGCTTTATATGTATAAAACCTAAAAAAATACCAAAACAAACAAAGGATAACATTAACAACAATAAAATTTAATGTCATCAATACAAGTATACAAAGTCAATATCTAAAAGTCAGTTGTGGCTATTCATATTAACAAAAGCCTGGATAAAGAAATTTTTAAAATCTCACTATTTACAATAGCATCAAAAATATTAAAAGTTTAGAGATAAACTCAATAAAATATGTGTAAGAGCTCAATAGTAAAAATAATAAAACACTGTTTATGGGAATTAGAGAAGGTAACTAAAAGGTTAAGATATAGTATTATAAGAGACTGTGAGACTCAGTATTGCTAAGATGTTTGTTCTCACCAATAAAAATCCCAGCATATTTATTTAAACAAATAAAGAAGTTGATTCTAAAATGTAATTGAAAAAGAAAATGAAAGGGACTTTGAATAGCCAAAACAATTTTTTAAAAAGGAAGAGGAGTAATTCTGACATCAAGACTTATTATAACACTATAATAACCAAATTAATCATTAAGTCCTATTAATAATAGGACTTAAATTTTATCAAAGGAAAGACTGCGCTATAAATGGACTGACACAAATACAATCAATTTTTGATAAGATCATCAGAGCAATTTAATTCAATTCTACAGTGATGCAACAAATGGAAGAAAACAGACTCTTAACCCTTACCTCATACCATAAATAAAACTTAACATGAGATGGGTCACAGAACTAATTTTTAAAAAGCAAAATATACATAACATTTTTAGAAGAAAATACAGGAAATTATCTTTATAACCTAGGGGGAGGCAAATATTTGAAAGATCAAAGAAATATTGATAAAAAAATTATAAATTGGACTTCATTACAATTAAAACCTTGCTCCTATTGAAAGACTACTAAAATGAGTAGGCAAGCCACAGACTAGAGGAAATACTTGTAATACCTGTATCAAATGAAAGACTTCTATTCAGAATATGTAAAGAATTCCTAAGGAAACAATACATTAACCCCATAAAAGATGAGTAAAACATCTGAACAGATATGTCTGAAGAAGATATAAAAAGCACTTGGAAAAGTTCTTAACATCATTAGTCATAAAAGAAATCTAAATTGAAACTGCTAAGATATACTACTATTCTTAACAGAATATTTCAGAATGACCAAAATGAAAATATTGATAACATTAAAATGTAGAGGAGAATGTGGGAGCAATCAAAATTCTCATAGATTGCTGGTAAAAGTTTAAAATGGTATGATAACTTTTAAAAACTGGCAGTTTCTACAATGTGAAATGTAAACCTGCCCTACAAATGAGCAATACCATCTAATAGGTGTTTACTGAGCAGAAATAAAAACATATATTCACAAAAATATTTTTACAAGAACATTCACAGTAGCTTTATTGATAATAGACCCAGGAACCTTGGTGGTCCAGTAGTTAAGACTCCACACTTCCACTACAGGGGGAGTGGGCTTGATCCCTGGTCAGGGAATTAAGATCCATATGCCACACAGCATGGCCAAACACAAACAAAAACATAATAGCCCCAAACTGGAACATTTCAAATGTCTATCAATAGGAGATGTATAAACAAACTGATATCTCCATACAACTGAGTACTATTCTGCAACTTAAATAAGCTATTTTAACATAAATACTGAAACATGTATTAATACCTCAGTCATTAAGCTGAGTGAAAGAAAGTAAACATGGGTCTGGTTTAAGATGGTGAAGTAGGAAGATGTATGCTCATTTCCTCCAGCTACAGTACCAAAATTGCAACTAGCTGTTGAACTACCATTGACAGGAGGACACTGGAACCCACTAAAAAAAGATACATTATATCCAAAGACAAAGAAACCACAGCAAGACAGTAGGGGGCCCGCAATCACGATAAAATCAAACCCCATGCCTGCTGGTTGGGTGACCCACAGACTGGAGAACGATAATACCAAAGAAGTTCTCACATTACTGTGAAGGTTCTGAACGCCACATCAGGCTTCCCAGCCTGGGGATCCAACAAAGGGACTGAGAATCCCCAGGGAATTTGGCCTTGAGGGCCAGTGGGATTTGACTATAGGCTTCTTTAATTATAGGATTTTCAGAGGACTGAGGGAAACAGAAACTTGTCTTAGAGGGCACAAACAAAATTTCACATGCACCGAGACCCAGAGGAGAGGAGCAGTGATCACACAGGAGACTGAACCCAAACTACCTGCTAGTGTTGGAGGGCCGCCTGTGGAGGCATGGGTCAGCAGGCGTTCACCACAGGGACAGGGGCACTGGAAGGACCCCTTGGCATAAACCCTCTTGGAGTTTGCCATTAACCCTATCATAGAGCTAGTAGAGCTAGGGCTGGGTTGCCTCAGGCCAAACAACTACTAGGGAGGGATGCAACCCCACTCATCAGCAAATAATTGGATTAAAGCTTTATTGAGCAAGGCCCTGCCCATCAGAGCAAGAACCAGTTTTTTCCATCCAAGTCCTTCCCATCAAGAAGCATACACAAGCCTCTTAGCCTCATCCATCAGGGAGCAGACAGAAGAAGCAAGAAGAAGCACAGTCTCACAGTGCCGAAAACAGAAACCAAATTACAGAAAGTTAATTATGATGAAAAAGCAGAAAGTTTTGTTCCAGATGAAGGGAAAGATAAATTCCCAGAAAAACAACTAAATGAAGTGGAGCTAGGCAACTTTCCAGAAAAAGAATTCAGATTAATGATATGATGATCTAGGATCTTGGGAAAAGAACAGAGGCAAAGATTGAGAAGATGCAAGAAATGTATACCAAAGACCTTGAAGAACTAAAGAACAGACAAACAGATGAATAATACACTAGAAAGAATCAATAGCAGAATAACTGACACAGAAGAACGGATAAATGACCTGAAGGACAGAATGGTGGAAATCACTGCCACAGAACAGAATACAGAAAAAAAGAATGAAAAGAAATGAAGACAGACTAAGAGACCTCTGGAACAACATTAAATGCGCCAACATTCACATTATAGGAGTCCCAGAAGGAGAAGAAAGAAAGGACCTGAGAAAATATTTCAAGAGGTAACAGCTGAAAAACTTCCCAAACACGGGAAAGGAAATAGTCAACCAAGTCCAGGAAGCACAGAGTCCCAGGAAAGATAAACCCAAGGAGGAACACACCGAGACACACAGTAATCAAACTGACAAAAATTAAAGACAGAGATAAAATATTAAAAGCAACAAGGGGAAAATGACAAATAATATACAAGGGAACTCCCATCAGGCTATCAGCTGATTTCTCAACAGAAACTCTACATCCCAGAAGGGAATGGCATGATATATTTAAAGTGATGAAAGGTAAGAACCTACAACCAAGAATACTCTACCCAGCAAGACTCTCCTTCAGATTTGACAGAGAAATCAAAAGTTTTCCAGACAAGCAAAAGTTAAGAGAATTCAGCACCACCAAACCAGTTTTACAACTAAGGCAAAAGGAACTTCTTTAGGCAGGAAACCCAAGAGAAGAAAAAGACCTACAGAAAAACCCAAAACAATTGAGAAAACAGTAATAGGATCATACATATTGATAATTACCTTAAATGTAAATGTATTAAATGCACCAACCAAGAGACATATACTGACTGGGTGGATGAAAACATGTGCATGTATGCACTTCCACTTACTACATCACTCTGACTGACACCCCCCCCCCAAATTGCATGTAATTATTTTAGAATGTTAGGTTAATCATGTTCCCATTATGGTTTGCAGTTATAATTAGCTTTTATTTTTTGTCTGGCTATTGATTATGAAACTGATAAACATCTTTTACTTTGTGATTATGTAACTGTTACTCACTTAACACCATTGTATCATGATTGGTCAACAATTGGTCAAAAATAATAGAACTCTGTATCACCGAAACTAGGATCAAATAGAAAAACCTGTAATCACTTTTTAAAATCCAGATGCATATCGGAATTATCTTGAAATTTTTTGAAAAATACAAATGTTCAGGTACTGCTTTTTTTGTCCAGAGCTCCAGATATGTTTCTAATGAGCAGTCATATTTAAAAACAACTGGACTATATGATGATCTTTTACTTTTATCTAGTTTGTTCCACTTTTTCTATTTCATATTCAGTGCTTCCATTTCATTTATGTTCTCCAACTTCTCCATCTCTTCATTTTTTTTTTGAAGTTTTTCTCAAGCCTTTATCAAGTGTAGTAGAAAAGCTTTTGTATACATATATATATATGTATAATACATGTATTTTAGAAAACTTATGAATTTTTGCCTAACTAAAAAAATTATGACATTTTGATTCCACTTGTTTGACTTAGTATGAATAGAATGCTAGGTTTCTAATTAAAAAATAGGTATGCAACAAGCAACAAAAGTCTCTGTATAGCATAGGGAACTATAGTCAATATCTTGTAATAATATATGATGGAAAATAACTTCAAAAATAATATATGTGTATTTGTA
The DNA here is from genome assembly GCF_023699985.2 of Odocoileus virginianus. NCBI lineage: Eukaryota > Metazoa > Chordata > Mammalia > Artiodactyla > Cervidae > Odocoileus > Odocoileus virginianus. The sequence continues at coordinate 14,513,748 of NC_069693.1, read as the reverse complement.
TAACTGAATCACCTTGCTGTGTACTTGAAACATTGTAAAAGTGAACATGAAAGTCTCTCAATCATGTCTGACTCTTTGCGACCCCATGGACTATACACTCCTGGGAATTCTCTTAGGCCAGAATACTGGAGTGGGTAGCTGTAGGGATATTCCCAACTCAGGAAAGAAACATTGTAAGTCAACTACATTTCAATAAAGTAAATATATATATTTTTTAAGTATACATGAAAAAAGTCCAGAATAGACAGAACTAATCTGTGTTGGTAGAAATCCCAGTAGTGATTGTCCTGGGGAGGGATTGCCTTGGAAGAGGGCTGATGGAACTTAACAGGTTAGTAGGAGCGCCCTTTATCTTGATTACAGTGTGAGACACATGGGTTTCCACTTCTGTCAGAATGCAAAGAACTTTACACTTAAGATCTTTATGGACATTGTATCTACAAAGCATGGACTGGATTCTCAGTAAAATAATAGCAGCCAATAGCTCATAAGCATAAGTCACACAAGGAAAGGATTTATGTAGAGATTAATATTTAAAAAATTTAGAATTTAGAGGCATAGAAGTCAGCCATATACAGGTACTTCAGAGATCTCAGGCCTTTAAAAGTACATTCCTAAATAAGATGGCTACTATTAGGAAAAAAAGAAAATAATAGTTGTTGATAAGGATGCAGAGAAACTGGAACCCTTCTGCCTTGTTGATAAGAATGTAAAATGGTATAGTCACTATGGAAAACAGTATGGCAGTTCCTTTCAACATCAGACATAAATTACCAAATGATCCAGCAATTCTACTTTTGGGTATATACCCAAAAGAACTGAAAGCAATGACTCAAACAGATAATTGTACACCCATATTCATAGTAGCATTAATCACAGCAGCCAAAAAATGGAAGCAACCCAAGTGTTCACTGAGAGCTGAATGGATAAGCAAAATGTCACATGTATCTATAATGGAATATTACTCAGCCTTCAAACAGAAGAAGAGTCTGATACATACTATACCATGGATGAAACTTGAGGACATTCCGTTAAGTGAAATAAACTATTCACAAAAAAGGACAAATACCATATAATTCACTTACATGAGGTATCTACCACAGTCAAATTCACAGAGACAGAAAGTAAAATATTGGTTGTTGGGGGCTAATGGAGGTAGGGTAACAGGGAGTTATTGTTTAATGGGTACAGTTTTACTTCTGACAAATGAAGGGTTCTGGAGATGGATAATGGTGATAGTTGCATAACTATGTAAAAGTACTTAATGCCATGGAACTATATGCTTAAAAATGGTTAAGATGGTAGATTTTATGTAATTTTACCACAATTAAAAAATACAGATCTCCAGAAATACTCAAGGACATCAACTACCTGAGTCCACTAGACATTATACAGACTCACCTAGGTAACTCTGACTTTGAAAAATTTTCTCTGTTGTCCATAGTTCTTTTCCTTGTTCCAATTTGCGGATCATATCAGGCTTAGTTATGTGAAATCCTGATAATAAAAAATAAGACTTGGTCTAAGAAGCTGTTAGGCTTTAAAACTATTGAAGGAAGAGAAAGATACAGCTTCAAGGTGGCTATTAGACAAGGCTATTAATGTCCTACCAAAGTTAATACCTTGCACTAGGCAAGTGAGGACATAATCATGCTTTCTATTAACAAAAAGATTATTCATCACCTCTGATCTTTGAAATTCAAAGTTCCACAGTTTCAGAAATTCTTGAAAGGAGGTGCATGACACTGAAACATGCAAGGAATTTTCCTTACCCACAGAGATGAGGTGACAATAGTTTTCCAACATGACATCTCTGTAGAGGGCCTTCTGAGCAGGGTCCAGTTGCTGCCACTCCTCCTGGGTGAAGTCCACAGTCACATCCTTGAATGAAACTGATCCCTGTAAGGGCATACTCCAGTTCATCCTAAAGTAATTGGAACTAGTGAGAACTAGACACTGGAGACCATGTTCAGTGGTCAGACCTGGTCTTCTTGCATTTTGTACTGTAGAAAATTCTCTCTGGAAATACATTCAATTGTATTTACCTATTATCTCATGCTAAAAATATATGAGATCATACTCTTTGCCTTGAATGTGATTGGTTGCTTGGTGCAGTGAAACAAATAAAATCTTGACCTTGCTCATAAGAAGTTACAGGCTAAAAAAGAGGCATATGTGTAAATATTTACACTCAATAGATATTATAGATGTGATGACAGAAATATGTACAGGGGAAAATACTATAGCGTATTCTAAGATTCTGGATTCTAAGATTTCACTGAAGACATAAAAATTTTGTACTCACAATGAATTTATTTTGTAGCACTACATGTCAGTGGGCTTTTAAAATTCATTGGGAAAGTAAAACCAGTTAGTAAATTCAGGAAATAGCAAAAGGTACAGTATGTTAGGAAAGAATCTTTGGGCTTAAGAAGAAAAAAGTGTATGAAGGAAAGTAGTGGGCATATTTATGTAATAATACTGAATTTTTTTTCCTACATAGCAGTAGTCTTAAAAATACTCTAAGTACACTCCCAACATACAAATCATTAGCTGGCATTAATAGCAATCCACATTGTTAACAATAAATGTTCCTGAATGTAAACTACTACTATCTTCCTCCTTTTCAGTATACTCTCTTGTACATTGTGTACACATGTCTTTTGTAACACACGTCCTACTTTGGATCTACTGCTTTATGGAGTATTAAAAATGAAGAAATGTTAAGTCAGCACATATGTGAAAAAAACTTGTACTTTAGAGGCAATATTCTTGAACACTAGAGAAGGCCTGAAGTGTGTTAGGTGGGAAAGACAAGTAAGTACCCACTGTTGGAGGTCTGTCTGAGATTAAAGTGGTATTAATGGTCTAGACAGGGGACAACTGTTTGTTCCATGGTAAATTTCAATAGAATTGGTCATCAATTACTCGTAGAGTAGAAAAAAAGAGAGGTATAGCTCTCAGGTCATCTGCATAGCAAGTGGATAGGTGCTGAGACTAGAAAAAAGAAATGGGAAGCAGGAGAAAGAATAAGCTGGACCAGAGGTGGTAATGAGGTAAACCCAGGTACTGAGTGTACTTGAAACGGCTATGGAACATACAGGCAGTATAGCTGTTGGAGGCTGGATATATGGTTCTGATACTCTGGATAAAGGTCTAAAATGGAGAGCAGTATCTGAGGGTCACTAGAATCACATCAGTATAACCTTTAGAGTGAATGTGATTGTACATACATAAAAAGAGACATAGAGGAGAAGAGAACCAATTGGCATCTGGGGAAAATCCAGAATGGCATTTTAAAGACTGGTAGATAAAGAGGAATTTTTTGAAAGAAAAATATGGGAAGAGGAAAAAGTACCAACTTTGATTCAAGAGTAGACTATTCTCTTAAGAGTGAATGAACACATGCATCTTCTTCTCCTGCACCCACATATAAAAATTAGAAGAAAGTAAAAAGATAAAAATACATCTATGACAGCACTGAAGTACAGGAAGGTTTTTCACTGGTGGGTCACAGTTTGTAGGAATTGCCAACAAACATGGATAAAACAGAAAGATCAGAGAGGAATGTGAAATTTCAGTTTTCTGTATAAGGTTGCAAGCAAATCTCTATCTTAAAAACCTCACAAAACAGGAAATTTAATCACAAAATAATAATGTGATCTATTAATTTTACCTCTCACCATACCATTGCAAAACCTAGGTCAGTGGAAATTATCAAGGTTTTGCATGTCTGCTCCTTGATTTCTTACAAATCTAGATCTCAAATCAGTGTCTACATAAGATAGATTCATTCAAGTAATATAAATCAAGATAATACATTTCTCTTTCAGCAGTACTTTCATGAGAAGACTATGAAAGGAGACAATGAATGATACATCCAATCAGTATGTGAACATTGGCTACAACTAGAAAGTGCATTTGGGGAAGACTGAAGCCTATCCTGTTGGAATGAGAGAAACTGGGAATAGGGCTGTAACTAGGGTGAGGCAGGTGAGACACATGGGCACAAAATTTAGGGCTGGACAGCCCTGAGAGTCCCTCTTAAATTTTGTATGAAGGCCACTTGCTTGCCCTATGGAAACCAGTTTGATGGAAGTAAATCCCAATATCCAGAAAATTTAAGAATAGGGAAGCAAATATTCACACAAACTAAAAACAAGTTACTTCAGAAAGAGAGGAAACATCATCTCACCTGAGGCATGGTTTTGATGTTTGCAGGAGATGAGCCTTCTCTTTTGTGCTCTTCTTTGGAAAAGGGAAGAGACCTGAGAAGGCAGAGATGGGAAGATACAAGGAGCCATGTGAAACCAGATTTGACTTAGAGCTCTCAGAATAACTCAGTTAAACCTGCATCTATTTTCAATTTCGGCACTTGCTCACTTTGTGTACCCCACACAAATCCAGGACAGAGATGAGTATGGAAATGAACCAATCCTGTTCCCTTACCAATGCCAGAAACCTAATCTCCTGGTGAAGGAGAAGAGATTCTGGGGAATCTGTTGTAGCTTGGAGAGAGGGAATATAGTGTTTTTCCTTCTGCAGCTCCACCTAATGTCTCCCATGGAAGACAAATTTATCACGTTTCCAAATCGTTCTTCATGGATTTCCTACCAATTTACATTGTTATCAGCAGTGCATGAGAACACCTCCCCAAACCCTAATGAATATAGTTGAAAATAATTTTAATCTCTGCCTACCAGACATATATATATACATATATGTATATATATGTATATATGTATGAAAGTGAAAGTGAAGTCGCTCAGTTGTGTTTGACTCTTTTCGATCCCATGGACTGTAGCCTACCAGGGTACTCAGTCCAAGGAATTTTCCAGGCAAGAGTACTGGAGTGGGTTGCCATTTCCTTTTCCAGGATATATATGTATACATCTCTAATTTACATATTTCTTATATGAGAATAACCTCCTTTTATTTCCTTCCTGTGAAGACATCTTACAGTATATTTGTTTTTCTCATGGTGGTGTTTATTTTATAGTTGGTTGACATTATCTCCTTTTTCAATTTAATAAATTAACCTATTTTAAGTTGAAAATAATTTTTAGCTGCTCAAGTGACTATTAAAATGTTTTTGCCTTGTGAAGATTTCTTCCCCATATATATTCTTTAACAATACTACGTACTAAACAGTCCATATTTTCTCAGTTGATGTAAAATGCCATCTCTATCATTATTACATATCCCTACATACTTGAGAATATCTGGATTTTCTATTTAATTTCTCTACTTCATCTCTTTGATTCACCTGTACATTCTACTTAATTAACATAGTTAATTATTGAAAATTAACCATTATTTATTAGTAACTTATTAATAGTAGTTTAAGTATTAACTACTGAACAATACTTTTTAGCAATGCAGGTATAGCAATAGAAATTGATCTTTCCACTTTGTAGGCTTCCAGACAGAGAGGAGTATATTTTGCTAAATGAAGTCTGATGTATTGATTGCTACAGTGAATGTTTTAATTAGCAAAATAATATTTTAATTACTAAAATGAGATTGGTCTTACGATTAAAAGTATACCTAATACTTTGATATCATGGAATGCCTTAAGAAGCTATTGACCCTGCCATAGATTTCGTCCAGAAGCAGGAAACCTTATTCATACATCACTGTTGAAAGTGTTGCTAGCGTGTGCTCAGTAGTGTGCAACTCTTTGTGACTCCATGGACTGTAGCCCGCCAGGTTCCTCTGTCCATGGAATTTTCCTGGCAAGAATACTGGAGTGGGTTGCCATTTCCTTCTCCAGAGGATCTTCCCAATGCAGGGTTGGAACCCCCATCTCTTGTGTCTCCCGCATTGGCAGGCAGATTCTTTGCCACTGTGCCACCCGGGGAAGCCTCCTGAAAGTGCTAGTTATGGGTGAAAATAAATGGTTTGCTTTTTTTCTGCATGCTACTCATAGAACACTAAACATTTTAACACACTGGTTTTAGTTAGTGTGGGTTTCCCTGGTGGCTCAGACGGTAAAGAATCTGCCTGCAATGCAGGAGGCCTAGGTTCGATCCCTGGGTCGGGAAGATCCCCTAGAGACAAGAATGGCTACCCCCTCCAGTATTCTTGCCTGGAGCATCCCATGGACAGAGAAGCTTGACGGGCTACAATCCATGGAGTCACAAAGAGTTGGACACGACTGAACAAATAAAGAATGCTTCCCTGTAGTGAACCTTACCATCTGGGAATTATGAAATCTTACCTCTTCCTTTCCACTACTTATACCTCTATTTTATTTGCTAAGTTGCTACTGAGTTACAATTTTGGAGGCAGGCTTGATGATCTCTGTTCAGATAATCAAATCTTACCTATCTAACTAGTGGTCAGACAGTTTCTCAATCAAAAAAACTATCACAAAACATTAACAGTAGGTTACAAACACACGCAGAGTTAAATTCTATCACTTCAGAAAAGCACCATAGCACAGGCACCCGCGTATCATTCACAATCTCTGACAGCACATTAATAATTCCAGGCAAAGTCACAAAATCACATCACAAATCATATCGCTTCTCCATAGTCACCTGCGGTCTCAAACAGGACTCACACCTATTCGGAAGAGAGACACATGCAGAGGAATCCTCACGCAGCAACGAGACTCATTCAGTTTTAAACACAGTTAGCCGCAACACTGCACAGAGCAGCAGCACGCATCCAAAACGCTGCCGGTTGGGTACAGACGGCCGCCTCCATTTGGTACACACACACCCGCTGTGTGAGGTCCTGCTCCTCGCGATGGAACTCCCTCGGGGTCAAAACAGACAAAAATCTCCCTTCGCAAAACTCGCTCCAGGTCACGCAAGATTGTCACCTTCAGGGTCACGCCCACGGGCCACGCCCGAGGCCGCGCTCTCACAGATCTAAATGTCTGGTTTACTAAGGGCCCGGTTCCGGTTCCGTCCTCATAATTATAGGCCCGGTGTGGACTCCCGGTTTCCCCCCTAGGCTTCCCATCAGGTAAGGCTTCCCTAGTATGCTCTCCGGGGCCGGAACTCCCAATTCGCGCCCCCTCCTCTGGGCCCCTAGGACCTACCAACCTCACCCCAGCCAAGGCTCAGTCGTCTGCGCCTGCGCACTCGAGCACTGGCTGGCGCTCCCAGGAGTCCACGCGGCGGCGGGTTAGCAGCGGCGAGGTCCGGGCTGCAGGCGCTTGGTCTGTTTCTGCCAGGGTCCGCTTTTCCGGGTTGGACTACGTTTCTCACAGGCTCTGAGGGCACGAATGCACTTCGGCCTCTGGTTTATTTTCCCCTGACCTTGTAGTCATAGTTTGCCTAGCGGTGAGTGGAGGTGACTCGGGTCTGGATGCAGGAGGAGCTCACTGCTGGAGTCCTGAAGTTTCCCAGGCACGGACGCGGCAGGTAGAGGCGCGAGCCTTAGGCTTTGCAAGTCACCTGCTGAGGAAGGTGACTGTGGGTGTGACTGTGTGCGTCAGCGTAAGTTGTGGTTATAAGTGCTATGAGAAAGAGCAAGAACGAGTGTGTTAGTAACGGGACCAGGCTGTGTACGTGCGGAGTCTCTAACTGGTCCAGGTTAGGCGCCTAGGACTGTGAATGTGGGCGGGGCCTTATTACTGACCCTGCTCGGCGGCGACTGTGAGGCTTTATATACTGTGACTAAGTAGCCATTTGACAGCACTATTGTAACAGGCTAGAGTCTGATCACTGCCGGCCTAAGGACTTACCAGGTGGCCCAGTGGCTAAGATTCCAGGTTCCTAATGCAGGGGGCGGGGCTTGATCCCCAGTTGGGAAAGTAGTTCCTACTTGCTACAAATAAGAACCTGCGCAGCCACATAAACAAACATGAAGCTACCATCACCTTTATTTAAAAAGCAAAACAAAAACTGGCCTGATGTGGCTTTTTCACTTTTAGTACGGTAGAGCTTCATTTTTGTAGTTCTAGCGTTGAGGAATCCGTGGACAAGATCCCTGTGTGACTGTCTGTTCCTGTTAAGCCTCTGAGACCCTTGTTAACCACAGAGACCCTCAGTTTTATTTTATTTATTTATTTTTTTTTGAGACCCTCATTTTAAAGCATGGCCCCTGTTGCCTTCATCAATGTACCCTGACTCTATTGTCTAGCTTAAGAGCTTGATACACAGGTATTCAGTACATTAAGTGTAGCCTGTTCTGGCACTAATTGTCAATTCCATGGTTTCTTGGAATTTGTTGGAATTGTGGGTTTTCTTTCATTGCCTCTGTATTTTCACTTTTTAGAGCCACGTTACACCGGAATGCTAGCTGCACAAAAATAGCATTCTGGGTCTTGAATATATTGAGAGGTAGAATGAAGGTTGCAACTAAAAAAAAAAAACAAAAACACATTTCTGTGTTTATTAGGGCGATTTTAGAGCTGGAATTACCCCTAAAGCAGGGTGCTGGGAAACCATGATATTAAGGCATCAAGAGTAAGATTTCTGCTTCCAAAGATTCCTTTTGGAAGCTCTGTGGTAGCAAACTGCATATTGCATACATACAGTATTTTCATAGCTTTGTCAACAGGAAAATTCGGTGAACATAGAAACAGATTCTGGCTCTAGGTTACAGTTAACTGATTTTTCTTTATGATACAGGGAAGGGTCAACAGTATTCCAGTCTTTCTCATCCTTCCATTGGGAACATGGATGATGGAGGCTTGCTCGCAATGAAGATTGTGTTCTTATTTAACCTGTCTTGGTATGAGAGGCCTGTATGTCATGATTCCCTTTCTCCTCCAAGTTTTGCTGTATTCTAAAAGAAGAGCCATGAAAGGAAAAAAATGTTGCAGTCACACATCTCAGACCCAAGCTAGAGGTCATTTTTGAGCATTTTGTTTCATGGAATGAATTAAATGCCCTGCCAAATAGTGACTAATCCATTTACCTGGTCTCAAGGCCTTCTCTTCTTAGTTAATGATAGTTATTAATACCATGAGGATACATCCCCTTCTTTCCCAGTTCCTCATCAAATGCCTTTCCTACAGTTAATTTTTGTATAACTACTCACCAGCACCTTGCCCATGTGCTGTTTTTGCCTAAGTAGATTTATGACACAGAAAGAGTCCTCTGTTACATGGTGATTTGTGAAGGAAGAGACCAATTAGGCAGAATTACACATTAGATACCTTAGATTTTCTTCAAAGACATGAATGGGGAAATGGCAAAGAAGGAGAAGGTTTGATTTCAGTAACAGTCTTCAGTAAAAACAGTCTTCTGTTTTGGAGGCCTTTAAGAATATTATCTGGAGAAAGCAATGACAACCCACTCCAGTACTCTTGCCTGGAAAATCCCATGGACAGAGGAGCCTGGTAGGCTGCAGTCCATGGGATCGAGAGTCGGACATGACTGAGCAACTTAACTTTCACTTTTTACTTTCATGATTGGAGAAGGAAATGGCAACCCACTCCAGTATTCTTGCCTGGAGAATCCCAGGGACAGGAGAGCCTGGTGGTCTGCCATCTGTGGGGTCACACAGAGTCGGACATGACTGAAGCAACGCAGCAGCAGCAGCAGCAAGAATATTATCATCCCCTGGAGAAGGAAATGGCAACGCACTCCAGTATCCTTGCCTGGAGAATCCCAAGGACAGAGGAGCCTGGCAGGCTACAAACAGTTGGACACAACTTAGTGACTAAAACACCACCAAGAATATTATTGGGGATATGTACAGAGACATCTCTTTGAAGGGCAGACATTTTCTCCCAAAGGTTTAGGAAATTTATATGGTACCGTCACTCCAAATCTTTGTTGTGATGAGACAAAGAACCGAGGAGCTTACACTCGCCTGACAGTATCAAGCAGTTCTTGTATAAGATTTGCCATCATTTTTTTCTTTTTTGAGTCACATAATTGTGTAAACTGAGAGTCAGTACTATATAATGGTCTGAGTCTTGAACAGAGGTCAGCAAACCATGACCCTGTCAGCAAAATGCAGCTTGTAGCCTGTTTTTTTGTATGGCCTGTGAACTAAGACTGGTGTTTAACTTTCTCTGTCACTGAAAGCATATCAAAAGGACAATATTTCATGACATGAAAATTACATAAAATTCAGATTTCATTTTCATAAAGTTTAGAATTTTGTGAAAACATTTTGTGGAAATTTGTTTTCTCTCCTGTTATATTAGCATCTACATAATATCCTTGATTTTGTCTTTTGGCTCACAAAGTCTAACATATTTACTATCTGGTTCTCAGAGGGTAACAGGCAGGAGGCCAGGGGTCTCCAAATGGAGAAAATAGGCTGAAAGTGGCAGACATTTTTTATCCCTCTCTTAAGCAGCTGGAGGAAACAAACTAGTGATATATATTTTTTTCCTTTCTATATACAAATTTAAAAGAGGTTTCTCTTAAAATACTGTGTTGCCATAATGACACCTGGTTCCACCTGAAGTGAACTTTTCTCAAATCTTGAGTTAACCAATGCACTTTTCTTATGGAAATGTTTGCTTAAGCTATGTTAATATACTATGCGTTTACCCCAGACTCTTCTTCAAGTCAGTTCCACCTAACGGCTCAGAACTGACTTGATAAACCAGTATGTTAGACATTGTTCCCCTTATCTATGTAAACGAAACTATTTGTATGGTAATCTGCCTTTCTACAAGAATCAAGTCAATCGTTTTTTTGGCCCATCTCTGAGTTTTAAGACATTCCTTTCTTTCATTAAGAGACCACTAGTAATTATATAACATCCAGCTAGAGACTAGCAGGGGGTTATTCTTTCTGCCCACTTCTGACACGTATGTCAGAAGCTTTCTCTGTCTCCTTTATACTTTAATAAAGCTTTATTACAAAAAAGCTCTGAGCGATCAAGCCTTGTCTCTGGCCCTGGATTGAATTCTTCTCCTCTGGAGGCCAAGAATCCCAGTGTCTTTTCGTGGTTCAGCAACAACCTTTCAGTTCTTTACAGAAAAATTTACTAACCTTTAATTCCAGAGTCCACATTCCACATGGTGCTAGTGGTAAGGAACCTGCCTGTCAATGCAGGAGACCTAAGAAGTGTGGGTTGATCCCTGGGTTCAGGAAAATCCCCTGGAGAAGGGCATGGCAACCCACTCCAGTATTCATACCTGGAGAATCTGATAGACGGAGGAGCCTGGAGGGCTACAGTATATGGGGTCGCAAAGTCAAGACACAACTGAATGCCTTGCAGGCACACATGCCACATCCTGTACACCTTGTGTCATCAGAATATTTCCGGTCATTTAGGGCTTCCCTGGTAGCTCAGCTGGTAACGAATCTGCCTGCAATTCAGGAGATCCTGTTATAGCCACGCTATAACAAACTCACTCAGAAGGACAATGCAGATAGTGGAGTGCAGCTTATTACACTGGCGGGCCCAAGGCAGGGTTTCCTCTTAGCCAATGACCCTGACCAGCACTTGTGAAAACCTTTTATACCCCAAGTGTACGTGTCCGAACCCACCACCCCAAATTCCTTGAGACTTACAAAGGAAGGGTAAATACAATCACAATAACCCCATCATTCACATGTTATGTGATCAAACAGTTAACAATCAATAAGCCTGCGGTTACATTCCAACCAGTTAATAACCGATAAGCCTGTGGTTACGTTCCGATAGATACTGTCCGGAGTCAGGGGTGATTAGTGTATGTTTTTTCTTAGGCATTGAGTAACCTGGGTACAATTGTCAGGCGAGTGTATGCTCCTCCATTCTTTGTCTCGTCACAACAAAGATTTGGAGTGATGGACATTAAAGCCCCTTGGCAGGTCACAGCTCTCGGAGGACAGACCGTGTTACAGCTCAGTGTTACAGCTCTATTTATTTAGATGATAGCAGGAAAATCCATCTTTGAGGTGTGAGGGCACTTCGGTCCAAAGACGGGAAGAGAAGAGCGCCCCATCGTGTGTGTGTTGGGGGGGGTCGGGGGTAGGGAGAGAGAGAGAGAGAGAGAGCTTAGGCAGGAGTGTTGTTTGTTTTACCTGAGGTTCTCACGCTGGTCCTCGGACCTTTGTTGTATTTTCGCGGGCTTTCCCTTCCAGGTCTTTTAGCCACCGCCATTTTGGACTCCTTTTCCCTATTCTAACTACCTAACACAATATTCAAGGTTCCCCTGTCCGGAGGGGGTTCCCATTGTCGTTCCCATAGGCACTAAGCAGAGAGTCCAGAGTCCATTGGAGAGGCAGCCGAGCATGATCAGCACGGACAGGCCTGAGATAGAGTACTGGCCCTATGAATTCCTTCTTCAAGCCCAGTTCGATTCCTGGGTCGGGAAGATCTGCTAGAGAAGGGATAGCCTACTGGTTGCAGGAAGGAGGACCCCTTCCAGGGCCCGAAACCAGGCTCTTGTCTAACACTCGGAAATGAATTGTCCAAGGAGACACATGTGCTAACAAAACAAGAGATTTTATTGGGGAAAGGGCACCTGGGCGGAGAGCAGGAGGGTAAGGGAATCCAGGAGAACAGCTATGCCAGGTGGGATTGGTTTCCGGGTTGTCTTTAGCCAATCATTCTGACTTGTTCAGCCAAGATGGATGCCAGTGAGAAGGATTCTGGGAGGTGGTTGGACATGTGGTGTCTCCTTTTGACCTTTCCTGAACTCTTCCTGTTGGTGGTGGCTTATTAATTCTGTGTTCCTTACCAGGACCTCCTGTCGTAAAACAGCTCATGCAAATGGTTACTATGATGCCTGGCCAGGGTGGGTGGTTTCAATCAGTGCGCTTACCTTAATATACCCACTCCAGTATTCTTGGGCTTCCCTGGTGGCTCAGCTGGTTAAGAATTGGCCCACAGTGCGGGAGACCTGGGTTCAATCCCTGGGTTGGGAAAATCCCCTGGAGAAGGGAAAGGCTACCCACTCCAGTATTCTGGCCTGGAGAATTCCAAGGACTGTATAGTCCATGGGGTCACAAAGAGCCAAACATGACTGAGTGACTTGACTTCTTCCTTCCTTCATTAATCTAGAGTATCTGGATTAAAATCTAGGTCTTGTAATGACATTATATTTATGCATTCACTTTTTAAAAACTTGAATGTTTTGAATGTTTTCATACTTTTTCCAAGTTTTGAGATATATTTGAACATAATTTTAACTAAAAGTTTTTTTATAACCTTGCATTTAATGACTAGTAGTCATGAATGGATATTCTATATTCTAAACCAATCAGTTGTTGTTAAAGCTGAATCTTACCTGGGTAATTCCTTCTACTTGCTATGCAGCTCGCATGTCTTACCCAAATTTTCCTTCCTTCCAGAACCTTCTGGGAACATGTATCCATGTCTTTTCACATGCAGACATGTTCAGGAATGTGGCATTGGCTTCTGCTGGGTGGAAATGCATCTGCTCAGATGTATTTATTAATATTCAGGGGAATAATGTAGGAACTGGATAGTTTACATTATTATCTGGGTGCTACTGAATAAAAATATCTATGTACCTCCCTATTCAAAAGCTACTTGATTTTAATTTAAATCTTTTTTTTCTGACATCTTTGTGGGATTCACCCATGTTATGCACGTAGCAGGCACCTTTTTTTTTTTTTTTGCTTTATATTCCATTATAGGATGTTGCACAGATTACTTTTCTCTCCTTCAGATGCTGGAAATTTGAGTTGTTTTGAATTTTTCTTTAAGAGATACTATTGCTATGAACATTACTGTATTGTATGCTTATGTTTTGTCAACATAAGCTTTCTTTTTTGCTATGGGAAAATGTCCTGGGAAAGAATTGCTGGGTTATGTAATAAATCTATGTTTAGTTTTGTAGACACTATGTTTAGTTTTGTTTAGTTTTGTATTGTATGTTTATGTTTTGTCAGCATAAGCTTTCTTTTTTGCTGTGGGAAAATGTCCTGGGAAAGAATTGTTATGTAATAAATCTATGTTTAGTTTTGTAGACAGTTTAGTTTTAAACACACTGTAGTGTGTTATGCTTTCACACCCACTGCATGAGAGTTGTTGTGTTTTTTTGCATGAGAGTTCTAATTGTAATAAGTTAAGCATAATATTGTAATCTTTATGATAACCACTAAGAGAATAATGTATAACAGTATAAATTAATGGAGAAACTATTTGTGTAATACAACAGGAGGTAAGAATGGTAGAATAAAAATATAAAGAAATAGGGACTTTCCTGGTGGTCCAGTGGTTAAGAATCCACCTCAAAATGTGGGGGACGTGGGTTTGATCCCTGGTCGGGGAACTAAGATCCCATATGTTGCAGGGAACTAAGCCAGGGTGCCACAAATACTGAACCCATGTGCTGCCACTAAGACTCAAAATAAATTTTTTTTTTTTAAAGGGGGGGTCTTCTCTGCTGGTCCAGTGGCTAAGACTCCATGCTTCCAAAGCAGGGGTCCCAGGTTCGTTTTCATACCCTGGTCAGGGAACATCCCACAACTAAGAGTTCACATGCTGCAGCTATGGATCCCATGTACCTCAGCAAAGACCCAGTGTAGCCAAACAAATAAATAAATATTTTTTTAAAAGACAGAGGGGACACATAAAAGCAAATGTTGGTATACCCAACATTATTAGTAATTAAATGTAATGGAAGTGGATTAAACATCCCAATAAAAAGAAAATTGTTATCAGCCTGGATGAAAAGTACAAAATCAACTGTATGCTTATAGCAGCTGATATATATTAAGTGTAATGATACAGAAAACTTGAAATATGAAAGAGGTAAAAAAAAATATATGAAAGAGGTATAATGTAAAGACTAACTTGTGGAAAGTTGATGTCTCTATATTAAGATCAGACCAAAAAAAACAAAAAAAACTTACAATAAATAACTGTTTTATAGTGTTTTATAAATGATATAAAAGTCATTTATATGGGGGGATGTTTTATAATGATAAAAGTTTAAACCTAAAAAGAAGATACACTAGTCATGAATTTGTACCTAGTAACAGCCTCAGGATATTATTAATAAAAACCAAAGATTAACAAAGGATGAATCCACAAATGCACTCATTGTTCATAACACTATACAGGAGGCAGTGATCAAAACCATGCCAAAGAAAAAGAAATGGAAGAAGGCAAAATGGGGGACTTTCCCAGTAATCCAGTGGCTAAGACTCCATGCTTCCAGTGTTGGGGGCCCAGGTTTGATCCCTGGTCGGGGAACTTAGATTCCATATTCCACAACTGAAAGATCCTGTGTGCTGCCACTAAAACCTGGCACACCAAATTAATTAATTAATTAAAAACAAGAAGGAAAAAAACTGGTTGTCTGAGGAGGCCTTACAAATAGCTGAGGAAAGAAAAGAAGCAAAAGGGTAAGGGAGAAAGGGAAGGATATACCCAACTGTATGCAGAGTTCTAGAGAATAGCAAGGAGAAATCAGAAGGCCTTCTTAAATGAACAGTGCGAAGAAACAGAGGAAAACAGTTGAATGGGAAAGATTAGAGATCTCTTCAAGAAAATTGGAGATATCAAGGGAACATTTCATGCAAGCATGGGCACGACAATGGGCAGAAATGGTAAGGACCTAACAGAAACAGAAGAGATTAACAAGAGGTAGCAAGAATACACAGAAGAACTATACAAAAAGGGTCTTAATGACCTGGATAACCATGATGGTGTGATCACTCACCTAGAGCCAGACATCATGGGCCTTAGGAAGCATCACTATGAACAAAGCTAGTGGAGGTGATGGAATTCCAGCTGAGCTATTTCAAATCCTCAAAGATGATGCTGTGAAAGTACTGCACTCGATATGTCAGCAAATTTGGAAAACTCAGCAGTGGTCACAGGACTGGAAAAGGTCAGTTTTCATTCCAATCCCAAAGAATTACAATGCCAAAGAATGTTCAAACTGCCATACAACTGAGCTCATTTCACATACTAGCAACATTATACTCAAAATCCTTCAAGCTAGACTTCAGCGATACATGAACCAAGAATTTCCAGACATATAAGCAGGATTTTAAAAAGGCAGAGGAACCAGAGATCAAATGGCTAACATTCGTTGGATCATGGAGAAAGCAAGGTAATTCCAGAAAAACATCTGCTTCATCGACTACTCTAAAGCCTTTGACTGTATGCATCACAACAAATTGTGGAAAATTTTTTAAAGAGATGGGAATACTTTTCTCCTGGGAAACCTGTATGCAGGTCAAGAAGCAACAGTTAAAACTGTCATGGAACAACAGACTGGTTCAAAATTGGGAAAGTACCACAAGGCAGTATACTGTCACCCTGCTTATTTAACTTATATGCGGAGTACATCACTCGAAATGCCGGGCTGGATGAATCACAAGCTGGAATCAAGATTGCTGGGAGAAATATCAACAACCTCAGATATGTGGATGATACTACTCTAATGGCAGAAAGTGAGAGGAACTTAGGTTGTCTTCACATCTTGGCTATTGTGAATACTGCTGTGGTGAAGATAGGAGTCAGGTATCTCTTTAATAGCCTGTTTTCATTTCCTTTGGATATAGCTTGTACTGCTATTTTACTTGATCAGTAACAGTCATAATTCTACAAGCAGAATCAAAATGACATGTACCTAACTAGACACATAGAGTCTCTCATTCATTAATATCACTTATGATCCAGTTTCACAGTCAACATATAATGAACACATAAAAATCATGATAAGAGTTGGTACAGCACATTGTTTCCTATGATCTCACCCACTGCACAAAACCACAACATGGATCCTACACGATATTCCTAACTCCACTGAGCCCATCGCATAATTCCACAGAATTCCAAACCAAACAGAGAAACCACTTACTACAAAGTCACAGTTTCCCATACAAAATTAATCATCCTACAAGGTTTGTCAGCTTCTTAGAAAGTTAAATATAAACTTAATCTATTATCAGCATTTTTTTTTCCTCTAGGTATTTCCCTAGGAGAAAGGGAAACATGCCATCGTTATCATAATATATAAAACCTGAAAATACACTAAACGCTCATAAGAAGAAAAATGAAGAAACAAATTGTGCCACATTTGCACATTGGAATGCTGTCCGGAAGAAAAAAAAAAGATGAACACAACATCCATAAATCTTAAGGAACAAGAATGAGCTAAAGGAGACAATTGGAGCTGGAGAACTGACAGAACTAAATTAATATGACACATATCAGAACAATGGCTGTCTCCCTGTGAGACTGACTGGAAAAGGACACCAGGGAATTGAAGCTGAAGCAATGATGATATAAAACACTCACGAGGGCGGGCATACACTCAATACACTGAGTGTCTGCTAAGTGCTGATCTGGGTGTTGGGGCGTTCTCAAGGGGCAAACCTGACAAAAACAACAAAATCCTTGTCCTCTGGTTCACGACCTAGGGTCTCGCCGGTCTAAGTGAGGTTCTCGCCCCGGCCTCTGCACGGTTTCAGCCCTTCTTAGCCCTGCCTCCCTCGGCAGGGATTCACGATTCCCTCCCCGGCCCTTCTCAGCCGGGGTCCCGAGTCCCTCTGCCCTGGGCTTCTGATTCTTACCGGGCCCTACCAGACCAAGGCTTTCTTCGCTTGCTTCCTCTGCCCACCCCGAGTTCCCTTTACTGCCCTCCCTGGCCCAGGTTTGCAATTATTTCCTCGGCTTGGGCTTTCCTTCCTTCCACGACCTCCCCTAGCTAACAGAGGAGCATCACCTGGCTCTTCGGCGTCTGAAAGGCCCACCAGCTGCAGCTCCTCGCCATCGGCGAGCGATCCGCACACCCTGGAATTCCCGGGAGTCGGAGGCTCGGAAGGGCCTCAGCTGCAGGTGGGCTTCACGCTCTGCTCGGAGGGCTGGACGTTTTCTGTGTTGGACTACGTTTCCCACAGGCCCCAGAGCCTCGAATGAACTTCGACCTTGGGCTCCCCTTCTTGTGTCGTGACGGTTATTGGGTTATGCCTGGTGAGTTGAGATGAACCTGGTCAGGCTGCAGGAGGGGCTGGCGGTGATCGGGGAGGATGGGGTCAAGTTCGCGGAGGACGGATGGGAGGTGTGGAGCCAGGAGCCTGTGTCTGCGTGAGAGGCGGACGACCAAGGTTGCGGGTGCTATTGTTCGTGACGGCGTCTTTGTGGAGTGTTCTCGCTTGTGCGTGTGTGAGAGCCAGCGAGCCAGTGAGAGCTAGTGTGTGTTGGGGCCCTGAGATGGCGTGACTGGTATCTGATTGGGGTCGTGGCACTGTCCGTGGGGGCGGAGCCTACCGTGGTTCACATCACCAAGGCAACGAGGGTGTGTGACTGACATTGTGACCACGTGGTCCGGTACCATCTCTGTTATGACTGTCAAGAAAATGGAGTTTGTTTTTTCAATTAGCTTGTTGAAATTTTGAGTTTTTTTCAGTGCACTAGGAATGTGTGAATTTTTTTTTACACGTGTGTGTGTGTGTGTGTGTGTGTGTAAGTTGTATCAGCACGTCTGAGTACCCAGCCTAATGCTTAACACAGAGAGGACACCGGTGAAGTGAATGTTGCCCACCCAGGGTATAATTGTAGGTTCCATGATTTCTTGGACTGTGTTTCCCTGGATTCTCTTCGCTCTTCACACCAAATAGCTAATTGGATATAGCTGTGAAGAAAAGTTCACTAGAGTGAGTCATGAATTTCATTCTTATAATGAGAGTTCCCAATAGAAAATTACCTCCGAAATCATGGGGTTAGAATTGAGGCTTGCATCTGTTTTCAACACAGGTTTCTGGGAAGACTTGAAGCGGGAGGGGGACACAGGTGTAGCATCCCTTCCCGGGTAAAACTCCCTTGGATGCATTATGGAGGCCATTTACACATTTCAGAACCACAGCATTCCCTGTCCTGTGCCCTCCAGAAACTGCTGTGAACTTAGATTCCAGCTTTGAGCATAGGTGGCGCTTACCTTTTTCTCTGATACTGGCAAAATCAGCAGTATTCTAGTTTCCCATTTCCATCTGGTTGTATTTGTGGTGGGTGATGGGTCATGTCTGTTGGTGGACAATGTGTTCATCACAACTTTTAGCCAGTCTAGAGTCTCATAAGTCCTTCTTCTTGGTCCTGTAGTTCTGCAAGTTCTGAGGTGGAGAGCATTGCTACTTGTTTAACGGCCCATACAAGGTCAGTTCGTATTTGCTTTTTGTTGTCATATACTTTTGTTTTACAGAGTATTAAAGTATTGCTTTCCTTCTCCTAAGTTTCCCTAATTGTGACTTATCCACTTTCCTGGTTCTAGGCTTTCCCTTCCCAATTAGTAACAGGGCCATACAGATGGATGCCTTATCTTTCAGTGCTTTTCCAAGCACCCTTTACCTTTCCAGTTAATATCCCCATACCCACTGGGTAAATCATTCAGTAATCCCGCATGCTCTTCTTTCCAAAGGAAGGCACAAAAATACAACTAGTGGAGGAAAAATGAAGGACTTATTTTAGAATGTGATTTGTTAAGGAAGAGATCTGTGGCTAGGTATAATAACATAGCAGATACCTTTGATTTCCAAATAAAGCAAGGTAGGAAGTGGTTTGACTTCAATTAGTAAGTGAAAAAGTTGACTTTGACATTTAGAAGTGGGTATATGATTGGAGTTTTGTGAAGAGAGGTATGTGTGTACAAGAGCAGGGAGTTTTTCCAGAAAATCCATGGGGAGTGTTGAGTGGTGATAACCAAGTCTTGTTTGAGATCTGGCAGTAGACTTAGTTTCAGACCATATATTGGTGTAGACTGTGATAGGCAGTGTGGTATAGTGGTATTTGAGTCTGAAGAAACACTAATGGAAATATAACAAAAGCCACTTATGTAATTTTATAATTTCTATTGAACACATTTTAAAAAGTAGGAGGAAACAGTCAAAATTAATTTTGATAATGCATCTTATTTGAACTAATATATCTAAAATATTATTTCAACATAAAATGACATAAATA
Source organism: Odocoileus virginianus (assembly GCF_023699985.2). Taxonomy (NCBI): domain Eukaryota; kingdom Metazoa; phylum Chordata; class Mammalia; order Artiodactyla; family Cervidae; genus Odocoileus; species Odocoileus virginianus. The sequence goes on along the minus strand of NC_069693.1, from coordinate 14,493,951 downwards.
AATTGAAGTATTTTACATTCATACCTTCATACTAAGTTTTCAAAACCTGGTGCATATTTTATTGTTACAGCACTTCTCAATTTGGATACTAAATTTTCAGTGGTTAAGGTGAAGTATGCTTGCATGCATGCTAAGTTGCTTCAGTCGTGTCTGACTCTTTGTGACCATATGGACCATAGCCCACCAGGCTCCTCTGTCCATGGGATTCTCCAGGCAAGAGTACTGGAGTGGGTTGCCATGCCATCCTCCAGAGGATTTTCCCAACCCAGGGATCAAGTCCATGTCTCCTAGCTCTCCTGCACTGGCAGGTGAGTTCTTCACCAGTAACGCCACCTGGGAAGCCCAAGGTGAAATATACTCACATCAAAACAGTAAAATTGTGTTTAACTGAAAAACATTTTATATTGCTTTTCTATTTTAATTAAAACTAGATTTAAAATTCTGTTGCTTGTTCAAACTTGCCATATTTCAAGGAGGTCAATAGTTATTAGGATCTCTATTTTGTAATTTCTTGTTATAAAATGTTCATAATAATCACATCAGTGCCTTATGGATTTTATGAACATTGAATATATTAATCTGGGCATAGCCCTAGAGCACCTTACTAAATACCTTGTACTTTATTAAATTCTCAAGAAAGAAAAGTTGCTATTATGTGGAGATTCTAAATATTCCTCATAAATTTCTTAACTAAAGAGTAATGAAAATATAAAGTTAATTTTAATGAGGACTTAGAAGGAATTTTTAACAGCCAGATTTGTGCAGATATCCATAATAGAAATTCTTAAGGCAATTTAATTCCATTTTGGTACTCATAAAGGATCACAAATCTGTTGAAATTATGTTCAAAATTCTTCTATATAGTTCCTAACTTTTTTTTTTTTTTGATATGTTTGGTTTTGTTTGCAGAATATCTGTAACTTCATGGATTTATATAACTGTATATAATTTTAAAAACTAAGTTAATCGCATTACATAAATGTGATATAATACCATGCAGATAAGACAAGCTTTTTACATAGGAAAAAGAACACTCCTAATTGTTAATATTGTATATGAATCTGTTTTACTAAGATTGCATTTATAATCAATCTTATATATCTAAAATGATATTAGTTTTTGAATAATAAAGTTAAAAAATTACGTCATATATAATAAGTATATCCCTGCAGAAGGGAATGGCAACCCACTCCAGTATTCTTGCCTGGAGAATTCCGTGGACAGAGAAGCCTAGCAGGCTACAGTCCACAGAGTCACAAAGAGTCAGACATGTCTGAGCACACAGCACAATAAGCACATACACTGTACCAAATACATTTCTGCCTCTTTTACATACATTTTCTTATTTAGGCTAAAAATGCTACTACCATCTTTAATTTTGTTAATTCAAGTACATGTATAATGAATGTATCATATTGCATTGGTGTGATAAAACAAAAGGATGTTCACAAGTTTGTAGAAGTAGTTTATTTCAGTCACAAATTTCCTTCATGTTCCCACCCATTTTGAAGATCTTTTGTGCTCATTATGTTCCTAAACAAAAGGAAAGCTTGTTTCCAACTCTGTTAAGTCTTTTATGTAGAAATAACTCTTTTATATATGTCTGATGGTGGAATTGATGCAGATTGTAAAATATTCAATTTTTAAGGAACTTATAACTCAATAATTACCCACAATCCCACCATCTAGAAATAATCATTGTTAATAACATAATATACATTCTTTCAAAAATTTTCTCTCTAGGTATGTGGGGCTTTATTCATTTTTTTGGAGATATAATTAACATATAACATTATATTAGTTTCAAGTGAACATGATTCAATATTTGTATATATTGCAAAAAGACCACAATAAATCTGTTTTAATATTCATCACTATACAAAGTTACAAGTTGTTTTTTCATTGTAACAAGAACATTTAAGATTCAGCAACTTTTTTACTCTCAGGAACTTTCAAATATACAATACAGTATTATTAACTATAGTCATCATGGTGAACATTCATCTCCATGATTTATTTAGAATTAAAAGTCTACTTTTTGACCACCTTTACCCATTTTGCCCACCCTCTAACCCCCCATCTCTAGCAACCACCAATCTCCTTTCAGTGTCTAGGAGTTTGTCTTTTGTTTTTTTAGAATTCATATATTAGTAAGATCATACAGTATTTGTCTTGCTCTTACTTACAATGTCTTCAGGGTTCATCCATGTTTTCACAAATGGTGAGATTTTATTTCTTATGGCTGAATAATATTCCATTTGTGTGAGGGTGTCTGTGTGTGTGTGTGTGTGACATTTTCTTTACTCATTCATCCATCCATGGACAGTTACATTGTTTTCATTACTTTCATAATTAAATAATATTGAGGGTACATAAATCTTTTTGAGTCAGTGTTTTAACTTCTTAAGAAAAATACTCAGAAGTGCAATTGCAGAATCATATGGTATTTGTTTTTAATTTTTTAAAGGACCCTCGATTCCCTGGTGGCTCAGTGGTAAAGAGTCTGCCTGTCAATGCAAAAGGACCCTCCATTCTGTTTTCCACAGTGGCCTCACCGGTTAACAGTCCCACAAACAGTGCATAAGAATTCCCTTTCTCTGTGTCCTCACCAGCATTTGTTACTTCTTGCCTTTTTGATAATCACCATTCTGAAGGTTGAGATGAGGTTTCATTGTGGTTTTGATTTGCATTTCCCTGATTAATGATGTTGTGCACCTTTTCATGTACATGTTTGGAATCTGTTTTCCTTGGGAAAATGTCTATTCAGACCCTTTGCCCATTTTTTAAATTGAATCGTTTGGTTTTTTTCCTATTGAGCTGTATGAGTTCTTTATGTGTTTTGGATATTAACCCCTTATCAGTAATTTGATTTGCAAATATTTTCTATTAGTAGGTTGCCTTTTCATTTTGTTGATGGTTTTCTTTGGTGCACAAAGTTTTTTAGTTTGATGTGGTCCCACTTGTTTATTTTTGCTTTTGTTGCTTTTTTCATGCTATATCCAAAAAGAATCACAGCCAAGACTGATGTCAAGTTGTTTACCCACAATATTACCTTCTGGGAGTTTTATGGTTTCAGGTTTTATGTTCAAGTCTTTAATCCATTTTGACTTTATGTATGGTGCAAAATAGTGATCTAGCTTCATGCTTTTCCATATTACTGTCCCTTTTCCCAATACCATCTGTTAAAGAGCCTGTCCTTATTACGTTGTATATTCTTGGCTCTTGTGTCATAAATTGACCATAAGTATAACACTTGGGTTTATTTTCTGATCCCTTTATTCTATTCCACTGGCCTGTGTGTATGGCTTTTTTTTTTAATAATATAGTATATTTTTTTTATCAATATAGTATATTGATTACTATAGCTTTGGAATGTAATTTGGAATCCAACTCTTTTTTTTTCTTCCAATCAATGAGCACAGGATAGCTTAATTTTTCTGAGTGCTCATTATAAGTCTATAGAAATGCAACTGATTTTTGGTATATGGATTTTGTATCCTGCAACTTTACTAAATTTATTACTTCTAAGTTTTTTGATGGACTCTTCAGGGTCTTCCTGTATATACTATGATTTCATCTGCAAATAGTGACACTTTTACTTCTTTTCTCATTTGTATACCTTTTATTTCTTTCTTCCTTTTTTAAAAAAATGTAATTGCTGTGGCTAAGACTTCTAATTCTGTGTTGAATAAAAGTGGCAAGAGTGGGCATCTTTGTCTTGTTCCTGATTTTGGAGGAAAAGCTTTCAACTTCTCACCATTAGGTATGATATTGCTATGAACTTGTTATTATGCTGAAGTATGTTCCCTCTATATCCACTTTGCTGAGAGTTTTTATCATAAATGGATTTTTAATTTTTGTCAAATATTTTTTATGCATCTATTCAAATGATTATGTGGGTTTTCTCCCTCATTTTGTTAATATGTTGTATCATATTGTTTGGGGGATGGTGAGCCATTCTTGCATCCATGGAATAAATCCCACTTGATCATGGTATATGATCATTTTAATGTATTGTTGAGTTCAGTTGGCTAATATTTTGTTGAGGAATTTTAAACCTGGGTATGTATTTCTTTTGTTTCTACAAAAAAAATTGCATAAATTTGCCACATAAATCAGTTAAGTGAAGGAGAAGAAATACGTATGTGTACTATATTTTATAATTACATAATTACCTTTACTAGTGCTCTTTGTTTTTTTCACATGAATACATATTACTACCTGGGACTTACTTTTAACCTGAAGAACTCACTTGAGTATTTCTTTAAGACAGGGTTGCTAGCATTTAATTAATTCCCTTAGTTTTTCTTTATCTGGTAATGTCTTTATTTCATCTTCACATTTGAAAAATAGCTCGTTTGAAAGTTTTTTGAGCACTTTGTATATATTATCCCATTGCCTTCTGGTCTCCATTGTTTCTATGCAATGTCATCAAGTAAACTTATTAGGGATTCACTTTTAAGTGACAACTAATTTTCCTTTCTGCTTTCCAGATTCTCTCATATTTCACCATTTTTACCATGATTTGTCTGTTTGTAGATCTCTATGAATTTATTCTATTTGGTGTTCATCAAGCTTTCTGGATATATAGATTAACATTTTTCAATTAGTTTAGGAACTTTTCATCCATTATTTACTTTAATAGGTTAAAATGCTCCTTTACTCTTTTCTGTTACATCTATTACAAGAGTGTGCTTAATGGTTTCCAACATTTCTCTGAAGCTCTTTTCATTTTTCTTATTTTTGTGTTGTTGTTCTTCAGGTTGCATGATGTCTATCGAGATACCTTTAAGATATGCTTTAAGTTATACTTTTTTTCTGTCTAGTTCATATCTACTGTTGAGACACTAGTGAAATTTTCATTTTGGTTATACTTTTCAACTTCAGTATTCAGAATTTACATCTGGTGATACTCAGTTCAGTTCAGTTCAGTTGCTCAGTCATGTCTGACTCTTTGGGACTCCATGGACTGCAGCACGCCAGACTTCCCTGTCCATCACCAACTCCCTGCTGATATTAAATAACTTCTGTCTCTTCACAGATTATTTGTATGACATTATGATTATACCTTCATTTACTTTTAAGCATTTTTATTGTTTATTTGAACATATTTATAGTTGTTACTTTGAATCCTGTGTTCAATCTAGTTGTTTTCACAGGCAGTTTCTATTGTTGGTTTTGTATTTGGTTTATGGGTTATATTTCCTGTCTCTTATTTATGGAAAGTTGACATTTTTAGATACTTATTTCAACTGTGATACTTTTGTCTCCTTCCCTTCCCCAGGTTTGTTATCATTATTTATATTTCTTATTTAGTAACTGGCTAGACTAATTAAGTGAAATCTATCTCCCCTATAGTGTAAATCTCTAATATTGCTCCTTGGAGTATAGACTTGACTAGTACCACAGTCACCCTTGGATGACAGTGGTTTTGACAAGGCTCTTTGAATGTCTCTTTACCTGACCACACCAAGCTGTTAGGATCCACTAATTGTGACTGATGGCACTATTATTTTCAGTAATGCCCTGGGGATACACTGCTTCACAGACTAAGGAAATCAAGTCAGTGTTTGAGATTTGTTCTGACAATAGGAAGGGCTCCCCAAGTATCTTTCTCTGATCCCTTCTGACAAACTTGCCTGCCTACAGTTTAGCATTTATCTCCAATGAATTTTTCAATCTTTATAGCCTTTCACTAAAATTTCCAGTTTTTGAGACTGCCCTTACCCTTGAACTTCTCCACACTCCATTGCAAGTGGAGAGGGATATGGAGGGGGTTGCTCGGTAGTCTTGGGTCTCAGCTCCCCTCTCTTGGCATGGAACTCCTACGCCATGAGCCAAGGCAAAGACAATTGGAACCCCAGTATTCTCAGTAGTGCCACACCCAAGGTACAGCCTACAGTTCTTAGGTGGCTGCCAGGCAGTTGCATGGCTTAGTTGCATTTGCCTGAGCGAAGGTAGCTGGGGGCAAATGAGAAATGCTGATGTTCTGCTCCTCCCAGGAAGATCTGACTGGGAGCAGGGATTGAGGAGGAGTGAGGAAGTTTGTGTCCTTAGTTGTACTAGTTTGGAAAAGAATCTTTCTCACTAGGATGGAGGGGTAAGGAGGGGTGCAGATTAGGTTCAGATACTGCAGACTTTTACAGTTCTTAGTAAGTTTTATTAGATTTTCTTGAACAAATGTTTCTTCATTTGCTGTATGTTTTTATATATAATTTTCGCCAGTTTCAATGGAGACAATCTCCATAGAAGTCCTCATGCTGTCATACCAGAAGTGGAATTCCTCGATCAATTCTTTACAGTTCTAACCATGGACCATGTAAGTTGCTATTTCTCTCCTTTGTGAACATTTCATTTATCTGAATCTTCCAAGAAAACAGCTTTAAGAGCCTACCCCCCACATCCTCATGAAAATCCCCATTTTCACTTTCTAGTGAGAGCTGGAGTCAACAGCACACTGTACCTTCTATGTGCCTATCTCTTTTCCAAATAATGTTCAGTATTCCTATGTATAGATTTTTTGTTCAGAGCAGTTATAGGGTAGAAATAGAATCCCCAGAGGGAGGCATTTACCATCCTTTTACATACTCTTGAGAAAAAGAGCAAATGTATCCATTTAATGACATATGAGCAAACTCTACTTCTGAACAGACCTGATTTTCCAGGTAGATTGGATTTGATGTTGGTTAGTCTAAGACATGGGGAAGGCAATGGCACCCCACTCCAGTACTCTTGCCTGGAAAATCCCATGGACAGAGGAGCCTGGTAGGCTGCAGTCCATGGGGTCGCGAAGAGTCTGATGCGACTGAGCTACTTCACTTTCACTTTTCACTTTCATGCATTGGAGAAGGAAATGGCAACCCACTCCATTGTTCTTGCCTGGAGAATCCCAGGGACTGGGGAGCCTGGTGGGCTGCCTTCTATGGGGTCACATAGAGTCGGACACGACTTAAGTGACTTAGCAGCAGCAGCAGTCTCAGATATAAACAGTAGATTATTATTGATTTCAGAATTGGAGAAGACCTTATCCAACCTATGCCTAAATATAATTAAGGCAGGTATATTTTCACCAAATACACTACTCTGCAGCCACTAAAAAGTGCTTAATAAATAATTTCTCATTAGAAGTTATAATTCTTATATAATGTGAAATGGTGATTAACAGTGATGAACTTGGGGTTGAAAGAAATTTTAAAATATTGTTCATACCCTATTTTCTAAGCTAGATATTTTTCCTATACCAAGGAACAAGGATGTGGGAATTCATCATCATTGATAATTCATGCCACAGGCATGTGACATAAAATGTTCATTTACAATGTTAATTTCTGCTATACAGCAAAGTGATTCAGTTATACAAATACATTCTTTTTCATATTCTTTTCATTATGGTTTATTACAAGATATTGAATATAATTCCCTGTGCTATACAGTAGGCCCTTGTTGTTTATCCATTCTATATATAATAGTTTAATTCAATTCTTTTTTATCTATTAGTCAAAAATGTTTTCTTCAATTTTACATGTAATATGTGGTTTCTTGTTTTAGGAACTGGTGACATTCAGGGATGTGGTCATCAGCTTCTCTCAGGAGGAGTGGGAATATCTGGATTCTGCTCAGAGGGACTTGTACTGGGATGTGATGATGGAAAATTACAGCAACTTGGTCTCACTGGGTAAATTTGGCTATTCACATAATTTAGAATATTTTCTATAGACTATCAGTTGACATTCAGTTAACTCAATGCTACACTAGATGAATTTCTTCTCCAAGTTTCCAAATGCATGGATTGAGCATGGTTTTGGAGATGACACCTCCTTTTAGAACCTTCATCATTCTTCATATAATTTGTATGAAGTCCCTTCTTAGTTTCTTCATATAATTTCTGCCTTCCTTGATATCCAGAGAGCTAGATCTGATTATAGGTTACATAGAGTATATCCTTTAAGGTATCTATTGTATTTTGTTTGAGCCCAGAATTACTTTAAGTTCTTTACATTATTCCCTTACCCACCTCTGGGAGAACAGCTAAGATACTGTCTTGATTTGATATGATTATCAAAAGAATCTGTGTAATTTATAGTTAGATTGGCAAACAGAATTCATATTCATTGCCTGATACAAGTATTGTCTTACACCTGCTATGAGATTAAAGAACTTTGAATTTAACATTAAGTCAGAATTCCAGCAAGGACCTCTTAATGTTTTAGAAAGCTACTTGTTTTCCTCTCAGCTCATGTAGTTCTTGCCTTGTACCAGGCCCTGTTTTAAGCCCTTTTAATATACTAAGTTACCTAATTCTGCAACCCTACGACATAAATACTACTTGCATTATTTTTCTTTGAAGACATTGCTAAGACGAATATTTAGGCTACCTCTCCAAGGTTACATGGCTAATTAGTGTCAGAAGCAGGTTTTATTATGTTACATTTCTTTCTTGTAAGCAGTGTGTTCCATTTCTAAGCACGTTGTGACTACCTTATTGATGGAAAGGAAGTTGCTATAAAGGGTTGTGTGGGATGTGACAAGTCAACGGGGCCAGGAGAGTAAAGACTTGATGAAACAAGGAAAGTCATCACCAGAATAAAAAGCCTAGCCTGTTCAAGCGGAGGCGAGCCCCTGTGATGTTTTGGGGAAACTCCATTTGACTGACCTCTTATGTGTCATTATGGATTTGTTGATTTTCATTAGTTTAGTATACTTTAGCCCATCACAGCCTTTGATTGTTGATACCTAGCTGTATAAATACCAAGGAATTCCTTATAGATTTTTGTGTACCATTGACTCGATTCTTTATTTCTTGAATATATTACTGCTTTCTGAAGTTTCCCCGGGCTCACTCTGTATCTTCCCTATCCCAGACCATACATCTGAATTGGTTAAAAGTGAGTTCTTCTGGACTTCCATGTTTTATGTGTTTTTTTGTTTTGTTTTTTTTTGGACTATTTTATTTATTTATTTTTTTCCATTTATTTTTATTAGTTGGAGGCTAATTACTTTACAACATTGCAGTGGTTTTTGTCATACATTGAAATGAATTAGCCATGGATTTACATGTATTCCCCATCCCGGTCCCCCCTCCCACCTCCCTCTCCACCCATTTTATGTGTTTTGCTTCATCTTGAAAAATTAATACTAGCTATAAAAAAATAAAAATTAATACTAGCTATAAATTTTATTTAGTTGTTTACTTAACATATTTTAGTACACAAAGTATTTTTTCCCCTTTTTCTATTCTTGCATTGTCAAAATGGTGATCTCCTTCAGATAATTTTTTGTCTTTTGTCATGATTCATTAATATGATAACATTCTTGCTTCTGTCACAACCATCAAGGGCATATCTTCTACTTTCCCTGCTCCAGGTTATGGCTCAGATCTTTATTTTAGGAGCCCTGACTCATTATCTGGCTTACTGTCACAACTTAGACAGTAGGCATGCTTAAGATTTTTTGTTTCATGGGAGGTAAGTCTTTGACAATTTTATCTCTTTTTAGCAAATTGTTCTTTTTTTTTTCAACTTCTATGGCATCTAGGGTTTCACTATTTATTTACCTACAAAATAATTTATATCAACATTTTCAAATTGATTAGCATAGGAATCGTATATCATTTTAAAAAATACCCTCTGTGATGGTTCTTTCCCTTGTCATTTACATTTTATATTTGTTAATTATATTCTTTACATGTTTCTAACTCATCACATTCTGATTCCCTATGTATTCAATTCTCTCCTCACCTTTTCTTTAGGTCACTTTGTTCTCATCTATCTTCTTGAATGGGATGTATACATTGCTTATTTTCATTCTTTCATTTTTATTAATATAAACATTTAAATCCTTTCTTTGTGACTAATTTTGTTTCATGGGTTTTTAATATGTAATATTTTCAGTGCCACTATTCTTAGAAATTTCAATACATTTCCACAACAACTGAACAGTTGTTTGATAGAAACTTTCTTCATTTCTAAAAGGAAGTACTTTTAATTTACTGATACTGGCATTCATTTATGATTTTATTGTTGCAGTCAAATAAGATGTTTGCATTATTTCACCTTAATTATACATAACATAATTCAGTCACAGGAAATTATTTTTGTTCTTTATCATACAATGTGTATCAGTCACTTTGGATTTTCTTCAGGTTGTTCCCTCATTGATTACCAATCTCCAGCTAGTTCCACCAGATTGTTACAAAGTGCCTTACACTATTCCCCACCTCCACCTCCCTTTTTTCCCACCTCCTACCTCCACTTTTACATATCATTTCAGCTACAGCTTTACTCAGAACTGCATAAGCCTTAAAATATGGTATATACCTATTATAATGTCTAAAACACTGATATTTTGGGGGCAACATAGCAATGGTTAGCTTTGAGTATAAGAAAATGGAGTATTTGGGAAAGAGCATGAAGGAAAATATGTAAATATAAACTAGGATTTCAGTAGGATAGATGAATAATAGTGACAATACTACTGAAGAGAAGTAAATAAAACATTTCTTTATTCATATATGGGATAAACTCATGAGTATGCATAGGAGGAAATTAATAGCAATGATGGAGATAATATGTGTAAGTAGAGAGGCAATTAGAAGACAATCATTTATAAACACTATTATATATATACATATATCTTACTATATTAGAAATTTCATATGTATATAAATTTGTGTATATAAAATCACTGTAGTGTAGTGTGATATTTTTAAAAGCATGGCAGCATGCTGTAACTATTGCACTATTCTTATAGTTACTTTGATAGTTGTATTCTCCAGTGACATGTGTGTAATATTTGCTTTTATTCTTAAATTCCTTTCAACCAGTGATTTGCTTTTCTTCTAACTGTCAACTACTATGACCTTGAGCCTTGATATTCAGTGGCACATAAAATAAATGATTTTGTCTTTTTGCAGTTTAAGGAATAAGGAAATAAATAGTATGAATGACAACAGAGAAAATTTCAGAATACAAAATTGAAAAAAAAAAAGGGTATGAGGGCAAGGAACTAGATATTGGAATAGAGATGGATATATGAACTTACATAGAGTCAGCTAGTAGTACATCATTTCTGAGGGTACTAACTTTTAGACCTGGACAATGAAAAGGAGATGGTATATAAGGAGTCTGTTTCTGAGAAATGAAACATCTTGTGGGTATCTCTAAATGACAGGAAATGTGGTTTGATGTAGGAGGTGAAAAAGGTTAGGTGAAAGGGGATAATGGATTAAAGCACTGTCTTACAAGCAGAACCTTGTTATCCATGGTAAAGTATTAGGATTATATTATAAAAGAAAAATCTCAGAAAACTGTTAGAATGTATAGGTTATCAAATTTTCATCTGTATTTGCAGTATCTCTACAAGATAGCCGATAACTAAATTCCACATTTGTAAATGTTAATTCAGTTTATCTGGATTATGGATTAGTTCATGCACATCAGTGTTTGAGAAGTTTACTAGGTGATAATCCAACACCAAAATTTCAGACCCATTGCCAATCCATATCTCTTATCACAAACTTCACATCCTTATTCTTATCCTTCTCTGAGCTCTCTTTACCTTTCTTCACACTTTATAACAATATTTTAATCATTCATTTATGCTGTGAATTATTTTCAGCTTTTCTACTGTGCATTTTATAACTTTTATTTTTGTGGTACATGAAAAAAGAAATTGTTTTCTTCCCCCTTTCTTTCAGACTTGGAATCCAAGTATGACACAAAGACTTTATCTGTAGAAAAGGACATTCTTGAAAAAAATAATTCTCAGTGGGAAGTAATAGAAAACAGTAAATTAGTTGGCCTTCAGAATTCCATTTTTAGAAATGATTGGCAAAACAAAAGGAAGATTGAAGTACAAAGACCTGAAGTGGGATGTTTCAGTCAAATAAAAATCATCTCTGAAAAGGTGCACAGTTACAAAAATCACAAATTTCTTACATTACATCAGAGATTTCATGATAGCAAGAAGCCCTTTGAATATAAGCAATATGGGAAGGTCCTTAGTTGTGAATTAAGCGTTGATGAATATGAGAAAATACATAGTGGTAAAAAAACCTCTGAATGTAGTAAATATTGGGAAACCTTTGGAGTAGATGACCCCCATACCCTACAACTGAATATTCATACTGGTGTGAAACCTTGTAAATGTATGGAATGTGGGAACGTATTTAGTTTTTATGAAGACCTTAGTGTACACCGTGATGATCAGAAGTGCTATAAATGTAAGGAATATGGAAGGACTTTTAGAAGAACTGAAGAAATCACTTCATTTCAAAGAATTGATGATTGTGAGAAACCATATGAATGCACTTTTTGTGGGAAATCTTTTAGAGTGCATGCACAACTTACTAGACATCAGAAAATCCATACTGATGAGAAACCTTACAAATGTATGGAATGTGGCAAGGATTTTCGATTTCATTCACAGCTAACCGAACATCAGAGAATTCATACTGGTGAGAAACCATACAAATGTATTCAATGTGAGAAGGTCTTTAGAATTAGTTCACAGCTTATTGAACATCAGAGAATTCATACTGGTGAAAAACCTTATGCATGTAAACAATGTGGGAAGACTTTTGGAGTCTGTAGAGAACTTGCTCGACATCAAAGAATTCATACTGGTAAGAAACCCTATGAATGCAAGGCATGTGGAAAGGTCTTTAGAAATAGTTCATCCCTGACCAGACATCAGAGAATTCATACTGGCGAGAAACCATATCAATGTAAGGAATGTGGGAAAGCGTTTGGAGTAGGTAGTGAACTTACTCGACATCAGAGAATTCACAGTGGTCAGAAACCTTATGAATGTAAAGAGTGTGGAAAGTTCTTTAGACTTACTTCAGCTCTTATTCAACATCAAAGAATTCATAGTGGTGAGAAACCATATGAATGTAAGGTATGTGAGAAGGCTTTTAGACACAGTTCAGCCCTTACTGAACATCAGAGAATTCATACTGGAGAGAAACCCTATGAATGTAAAGCATGTGGGAAGGCCTTTAGACATAGTTCATCCTTTACAAAACATCAGAGAATTCACAATGGTAAGAAACCCTATGAATGTAAGGAATGTGGTAATGCTTATAGTATGGGCAGGCACCTTACTTGATACCGAACAAGTTATACTAGGGAGGAGTCTTTTGAATGAAAGACATATATAAAGCCTATTTGTTTCTGAGTTTCACTGAAAACAACCTGTGTATTTATTGACAAGATTCAATCTCTTTTAAATCTGTTTTCAGAATTTATGGCCATTCTAGAAGCAGAATTGTTCATTCATAAGTGATAAATACTTTCAGCTTTGTTCAATATTGCCAAATATTTCTCCTTTTTATATCAATCAACATTCTGAATATCCATTCACATAGGATGGTCCCAGTTAATCCATTTTTTAAATGTGTGAGAAATGTATTCCTGTAATTATCAATTATTTGAGTTATTTTCATATGAGTTTATCCATGGATGTTTTGCTTACAGTTACTTTTGGTGCTTGTGTTTTTGTTTTTTTGGACTATTTATTGTTTTTGGCTTACTGTTCTGTAATATTGCTCAGATATATCTTTTGCATTCTAATTTTTTGCTTGTTATATATGGTATACTTATCTTCTCCAAAGAGCCAGAACTCTCAGATACTATGTGGTTTTAAAGTATTGTGGTCCTGCAAGGTGTTTGTGTAGATTTGTTTTGTTTTCTATTGATTTTGTTTTAATGGTAGATGTTTAAACTTTCCATTATCATCAAATGTTTGAGTTCTTTTTGAATTTCTATGTTGTTTTGACACAACAGATTTCCCTAAATACCTCCTGCAACACAGTTCCTTTAAGGAACCTTTTCACCTCTAGGCAGTACCAGTCAGGATCCAAATGAAATGGCATTTTAAATATTTCATAAAATATTCTAACCCAATCTTAGCAGTCTCTTAGTAGCTTTAAATGGAGGGGAAACTTTACAGCTATTGCAAGGATTATAAATTGATCACTAAACTTAAATAAAGAGGGTCTATAAACACTACTATTGAATGGCTTTGATTGGGTTTTATAACTATAATTTTCCCTGTTATTCCCACTCAGTGTTGTCTTACTGTGGTTGGCAGTTGGACCTTTGATTTTAGCAGTCTCAGCTGACTCAGAAAAAAAAAAAAAAGACGAAAAAGAAAATAAGACCGTTAATAAGGTTGCAAATCTTAACCACCCATCATCTCTTTCTTAGGACAGTTGACCTGGTTGTTAATCAAAGCGATCAAAAGCCACACTGATTATTAGATTTTTTATAATAATATTTACCTGTTATATTTATATATATTTACATCACTATCATTCATTAGATTCTAATTTTTGAGATTGGTGCCCTGCCCAGTTTTGCATGATCAGCAGTAGTAAGTAAGCTGTTTTCTAATTGGGTATATTGAGCTATGCTTCCCTTACATATTAATTATTAGTATTTTATTTAAACTAGCAGTTAATAAAAGTATATAACTGATAGTTCATGCCCTACAGAGTAAAAGAATGAGTCTCTGTTACTACCCTTATTAGGATACTTGCTATTTCATATCTTTGAAATAGTTCAATTGTATTATAATTATTAATATTGTTACTAATACCTCACTCTACTTACTGAGCTATCATGTCACCACACTGGTGAGTTACTCTTCTATCCTACTCCACCTAGTTATTCTAAGTTACCATCAGTGCTGATTAATTTCCCTCTTCTTGAGTAGTACTCCAGAACTACTTGCCCCACACTTCTTCATGTGGTTTAATATTTTTTGCTTGCTTGAACAAATTAAAACAATGAGCTATCTAAACCTTATCTACAAACTTAAAATTAATGACAAGTAAAATAAACAGCTGTCTTGACACTTATTTTTTGAAACACTAATAAATTAAAAAATTAATATAACATATTCTTATTGTCTCCCTTATTTGTAATTATAGCTACATTTTGGAAATATATCATTAATATTTTTCTTTGAACTTTGTTATGAGCTCCTGTCACTTCACAGTCTGCTAATCTGATAAACCAGAATATAATTATTGTTGTAAACTGTTGTTTTTGATTCTTGCTCATGGTGCTTTAGTTGACAAAACTTTACTTGTTTCCATTTTGTTTTTTTTCATTTCCTCCTTTATCCTTTCCACATGTTCCCTACACTACTTGGAAGCTTTGCTTTTTTTTTCCCCCTAAATACAAGGAGATGTTCCTGACCTATCCTGTTTATTGCTGCCATGAACCATGAAATTAGCTACCCCAAAGAAGGAATTCTGGTTCAATTTAATGAAGAAGAATTCTACTTTATAAAGGGAATGAGGAAAATAGAAAATCACCATAATTTTATAATTATATAAAAAAATCCATTGATGGATGGTAAATATGAAGGTGAAAGTATAAGGGGAAAATGGGTTATTAGAATTATCTCATAATATCTCTCCCAAGTATTTAATTACAAAGATAAAACATTGCATACAGCCCCTTTACCCAAATAATCACCAATAGTGACATTGGTATCAAGGTGATTCACTAAGAAGGGCAAATACTTGGGTAGTATTCTCACCAAAACATGCATGTGCTATGTGCTAAGTCACTTCAGTCATGTCCAACTCTTTGTGACCCTATGGACCATAGCCCGCCAGGCTCCTTTGTTCATGGGATTCTCCAAGCAAGAATACTGGAGTGGGTTGCCATGCCCGCCTCCAAGGGATCTTCCCAACCCAGGGATCGAACCCATGTCTCTTATGTTTCCTGCATTGGCAGGCAGGTTCTTTACCACCTGTGCCACCTGGGAAGACCAAAACATGCATAACTATGTCCTAATAATGAGGGAACTGCAGGCAGATCCAAAATGCAAAACCTTTTGTAAAATAACTTGCTCAGTTCTCCAAAAGTTCATAACCTTCCCAGGTTATAAAAGGAAAGGGAACAAAATACAACATAGGATTGTGAATTCAATTTTTGGAAAATCAGTGGAGAAAACTTGATGGAAGCCAATCAAGGCCTGTCATTTGTTTGATAGTATTGTGCCCAATGTTAATATCCTGGTTTCCATCATTATACTATGGTAATGTAAAATGTTAGTATTAGGCAAATTGGGAGAATGGTATATGGAAGCTCTGCTTTCTTTCAATTCTTAAGCACAGAATTTTTTTTCTTTTAACATTGTTTGCAGTCAAAAATGGGAATAATACAGGCTGGATTTACCTTCCAGCCTAAAATAACAAAACACTAGATAAAATATGAGATATACATGATTTCAGACATTGGACACCAGACAACAGAATGGTCATGCCTAACGAAGTATAAACAAACAAATGTCCATACATTTGACCCAGTGTACTGTTTAGAGAGCATTCCCACATCTCAGCACTGGGAGGGGTAATATAAAGATTTGTAACTCCCTTAAGTAGAAAAGATGGAGCTGAGATTCCAGGGAGGCAGTGATGGCTAAAGTTTGCAGGGCAGAGTATTCAGTCAAGTTCTAATCACTTCAGAGGATTAAGGAGACCACCTATGACCAGCAAAAGAAATGCTTAAGAGCAAAGGCAATCCTTGGAGCTCACATAGGGTCAGGAATTGTTTGTGTCCCCATGAACAAGAATGGTAAACTTCATAATTCACAGGGTACTGGTTAGATTACTCAAAAAGCTATTGCCTCAGTAGAGAGGCAAGCTAGCACTAGACTAAGGCTTTCCTGGTCCCACCCAGCAGAGCTTAAAGCAAATCTTGAACAAACTGTTCTCAAGTATCATCAGTATATTCCAGAACAAAACTTGAGTATATTTATAGAAATGTAAAAATACCAAGGATATTGAGGGTAACTTTCATACTGTCTGGTAGCAAATAAGTTTTATAAGCAGGCACACATGACTATAATAAGTAGAAAAATCAATAGAAATACATCCAGAAATGACAAAAATAGATTTTGTATTCGATTTACAAGATTTTGTATTTGTTAATAGATACTAGCAGTACAAAACTATATCCTGCATGTCCAAAAAGGAACAAGAGAGATTGATCTTGGTAAGTACTGATGTGGAAAATATTTAAGACTCAAACAAATCAAGAGGTTAAAAACAACAGTGTCTGAGAATACAGTTAATAGGATTAATCAATTAAACATTCCAAAAGCAAGCATTACTAAACTTGAAGACATAGCAATAAAAACTATATAACTGAAACAGAAAAACAGAATGAAAAGAGAGCTGTGGGACAACTTCATCTAGCCTAATTATGTGTAGTAGAGATCCCTGAAAGACAGGAAGAATGGGCAGGGGACAAAAAAATAATTGAAGAAATAATTGCTGAAAACTTTCCAAATTTGATGAAAACTGTAAACCCAAAGATCTAAGTTCAACCCATCCCAAGCACAAGTAACAAGGCAGAGGGGAGTGGCAGTGGGGTCGGGGAGGCAACTATTCCCAGGGACCCATAACTACACTGATTAAAATCCATGATAAACAGGGAATCTTAGAAGCAAGGGAAAAAAAATCTCACATGTGCAGAAGAGAATATAAGAAAGAAACTGCAAGTTGGAAAAATGAAGGTCAACTGGATTGACCTTGGGATTTGAGGAAAAACCTAGCCCACTGGTGAGTTCCCTGGTGGAGAACTGGGTGTTTTGTTGTTTTGTCTTCCCATATATTCCAATCTGAGCACCTGAGAAGCTTGAAATTAGAAATGTCACCAAGTGCAAATAACTACCAAAACCCTAAACAATAACAAAAAAACAAAACATCCGAAGTATACTTGCTTTTCCTATCAAAAGGGCTGAGAAGGTTGCTGACCTGCAGAACAAAACCCTATTGACAATGCCAACTCTACACTAGCTAAACACTTTAAAAATACCAATCTTTCACACTATTATGCATGACACCTAGCAACACCATCCTCCCTTTTTGCCAGTAAGTATCTGCAGAGGCACATGAAGATGCTATGTGTGTGAACAGAAACCTGACAGCCATCCTTGCCCATTAATAATGGGCATCTATAAAGACTGTATGTATGAGTGGAACATTGACTGCCATCCTAGCCCAAGGATCACGAAGCACACCTCATTTCCTGGCTGGCAGGTCCACTGAGAGGGTGTAAGTATGACTGGGGCATTGATTGTTGTGACTCGGCACTTATTCCTCCCCTTACTATCTGGTAGGCATTTACAGAGGCAATATGTAAACTATCACTCCAGATGCAGCAGTAACATGCACCCTAATGTTCACAGCAGCACTATAGTATTTATAACAACTAAGATATGGAAGCAACCTAAGTAAGTGTCCAGATGAACGGATAAAGAATGGATAAAGGAAATATGGGGGATACACACACACACACACACACACACACAATGGAACACTACTCAGCCATAGAAAAGAATGAAATTTTGCATTTGGACCAACATGGATGGACCTAGAGGGGATTAGTGAAATAAGTCAGACAGAAAAAGATGAGTACTGTAGGATATCACTTATTAAATAAAACAAATGAATAAATATAACAGAAACTCACAGATACAGAGGAGTAGGGGTTACCAATGAGAAAAGGGAAGGGGGAGGAGCAAGCCAAGGGTAGGGGATAAAGAGATACAAATTACTATGCATAAAATAAATAAGTTGCAAGGATATATTGTGCAGCACAGGGAATATAACCAATATTTTATAATAACTTTAAATGGAATACCTATAACTAATACAATATTGTAAATCACTATAGATCAATAAAACAGTATTTTTAAAAAATGAAATACCTAGGAATAAATTTAACCAAGGAGGTTAAAGACCTGTACACTGAAAACTATGACTTTGCCAAAACAAACTGAAGGAGACACAAATAAATGGAAAAAAATCTGTGCTTATGGGTTGTAAGAATTAATATTTTTCAATACCCATATTACCCCCAAAGATTTTTCAGATTCAACACAACTATATAAAATGTCAATGGCATTTTTCACAGAAATATAAAATAATCCTGATTTTAAACTGTAGTACAAAGCCTTAGGAATCAAAACAGTGTGGTATGGGCATAAAAACTGACATGTAAATCAGTGGAACAGAATAGAGAGCCCAGAAACAAACTCACACATTGTTATAATTAATGAGAAAGAAGCCAAGAATATACAATGGGAAAAGGATATTCTCTTCCATAAGTGGTGCTGGGAAAACTGGACACAAGGATATTCTCTTCCATAAATGGTGTTGAGAAAATTGGACACCACATGTAAATGAATGAAACTGAGCCACTGTCTTACACTGTACACAAAATCAACTCAAATGGATCAAGGAATTGAACATAAGACCTGAAATCACAAAATTCCTTAATGAAAAGGGGGGTAAGCTTTCAAACTTCAGTCTTAGCAATTATTTTTTTGGATTTGACAACAAAAGTAAAAATAAACAAGTGGGACTACATCAAACTAAAAAGTTTCTGTACAGCAAAGGAAACAACAAAATGAAAAGGCAACCTATGGAATAGAAGAACATATTTGCAGATTACATATCATATGGGGGTTAAATGGAAAATATATAAAGTTCATACAACTCAATAGCAAAATAATAATCCAAATAAAAACTGTGTAGATGATCTTAATGGACATTTTCCAAAGAATTCTAACAAATGACTCACACACACATGAAAAGATGTTCAACCTCACTAACCATCAGGGAAATACAACTCAAAACTAGAATGAGATACTATCTTACATCTGTTAAAATAGCTATTATCAAAACGACAAGAAATAACAGGTGTTGGTGAAGATGTGGAGAAAAGGGAACCCTTGTGCACTGTTGGTAGGAATGTAAATTGGCACAGCCACTAAGGAAAACAGAAGTTTCTCAAAAAGTTTAAAAATACAATTATCATAGAATTGAGTAATTTCACTTCTGGGTATTTCTTGAAGGAAACAAAATCATTATCTCTAAATGATATCTAGGACTCTAGAGCCCATGAGCCCTAACTACTAAATGAAGCCTGCACTCTGCAACAAGAGAAGCCACATGCATTGCAATGAGGAGCTCATGCACTGTAACTAGAGAGTAGCCCCCACTTGCCACAACTAGAGAAAGCCCATGTACAGCAGGTAAGACCCAGTGCAGTCAAAAATAAAATTTTAAAATAATTTTAAAAATTAAAAAAAAAAAACTCAAACTACTTGATGTGCAGCAAAAATGAAGGAAA
The DNA here is from genome assembly GCF_023699985.2 of Odocoileus virginianus. Lineage (NCBI taxonomy): Eukaryota > Metazoa > Chordata > Mammalia > Artiodactyla > Cervidae > Odocoileus > Odocoileus virginianus. The sequence goes on along the minus strand of NC_069693.1, from coordinate 14,473,792 downwards.
TGAAGCTTGGAATATTTCCCACTTAAAATGGGCCCCTGCACTGTACGGATCTATATAGCAGACTACTGAACTCAAACTCACTTTAAAACAGTGCTCACAGAGGAAATGACACTCACACCAGGACAAGAAGACAACATCAGAAATAAAAAGCTATCCCAAGATTCAGAACCTGACCTGTATGATTATTTATAGTGTTCTCTTGATATACTGGACTTTTGCATATGAATCAAATGTTTTCTATCACAGGCAAAATGCTACGCAGAATTTAAAAATTAATCCAACTGTTGAGCTTATGGTCAATCACCTATGTCCAGTACTTCTGAGTTACCTTGGTGGATTTCTCCTCTCCAAGGCAATGACTTGATAGCCCTTGGGAAATTTATTGTAGAAGAAAGAAGTTATTGTTCTGTTTGGGCCACTATTGATATTACTAGATGGAACCCCCTCAGTTGGCCAGTCAATCACACTTGCTCTGACCCTAGCCATAAATATGAATTTTCTTTCAAAGTTACTCAAGCTCAGAGCAATGAGCTAAATTTCAGTGAAAGAATATAAATTCCCAATTATGAGAAGGGATCCTCCTCCTGTTATGTGATGGCTTTATATAGCTAACAGGCTATGGTCATTTAAGTTTAACAGAACAATGTGTTTGTTGGGAACAATTAAATCATACTAAAGATAATCAGCTTAATAACACTAGGAAATTAGGCTGAGTGCCTTATGAACAATGCTTATATATCATTACCTTTAAAGACAGCAATTGGTAAGGAATAGACTGGGTCAGATGACTAAGAATATACTGGGCCATGCTGAATGGAAGTTCTTGGTTTAAATTCTTAGTTATGATCTTATTAATGCTACTAGTTGTTCTACTTATACTCTGCCCATTTTACAACGTTATTGGTTTTTGCATTACCAAATGTGTGACTGAGCCTCCAATAAAGATAATGATGACTATGCAACTTGAACAATTAACCAAATATAGTTTTACATATATATATATATATGATCAAAATGATTGTAGTAGTGTAACTCTAGATATGGGAAGAAGCAGCAACAGGGAATCAATTCCTATATGATAACTGACTAGTACAACAGATGATGGTACAGTGAGTTTTATGACTATCACTAACATTGCCTAGTCCAGTAATTCCACATTGGGGAAAGATTGAAGGTGGGAGGAAAAGGGGATGATAGAGGTTGAGATGGTTGGATGGCATCACCGACTCTACATGAGTTTGAGTAAGCTCTGGGAGTTGGTGATGGATGACAGGGAAGCCTGGTGTGCTGCAGTCCACGGGGTCGCAAATAGTCAGACATGACTGAGCAACTGAACTGAACAACGAAATCCTCACCTGATCTAGGAATGCGTCTTCCGAGCATTGTGGGGCAAATTGGTCACAAATGTCTCCCAAACGTTGGTTGAATTTATTATCAAAAAAGGAGAATTGTAAATCACCATCGAGTTCTACAAGAATCAAGTCATTAACCACCATAATTGTTGACTACAATAAAACATCCTAAAATCATGAAGTCCTTATTACCAAATTCAGACTTAAAGTAGGGGAAACCACTAAACCATTCAGGTATGATCTAAGTCAAATCCCTTATGATTATACAGTGGAAGTGAGAAATAGATTTAAGGGACTAGCTCTGATAGAGTGCCTGATGAACTATGGACAGAGGTTTGTGACATTGTACAGGAGACAAGGATCAAGACCATCCCCAAGAAAAAGAAATGCAAAAAAGCAAAATGGCTGTCTGAGAAGCCCTTACAAAAAGCTGAAAAGAAGAGAACTGAAAAACAAAGGAGAAAAGGAAAAATATACCCATTTGAATGCAGAGTTCCAAAGAATAGCAAGGAGAGCTAAGAAAACCTTCCTCAGTGATCAGTGCAAAAGAAATAGAGGAAAACAATAGAATGGGAAAGAGTAGAGATCTCTTCAAGAAAATTAGAGATACCAAGGGAACATTTCACGCAAAGATGGGCTCAATAAAGGACAGAAATAGTATGGACCTAACAGAAGCAGAAGATATTAAGAAGAGGTGGCAAGAATACACAGAACTGTACAAAAAAGATCTTCAAGACCCAGATAATCGCAATGGTGTAATCACTCACCTAGAGCTAGACATCTTGAAATGAGAAGTTAAGTGGGCCTTAGGAAGCATCACTATGAACAAAGCTAGTGGAGGTGATGGAATTCCAGTTGAGCTATTTCAAATCCTAAAAGATGATGCTGTAAAAATGCTGTACTCAATATGCCAGCAAATTTGGAAAACTCAGCAGTGGCCACAGGACTGGAAAAGGTCAGTTTTCATTCCAATCCCAAACAAAGGCAATGCCAAAAAATGCTCAAAGTACCACATAGCTGCACTCATCTCACACTCTAGTAAAATAATGCTAAAAATTCTCCAAGTCAGGCTTCAGAACTACGCGAAACATGAAGTTCCAGATGTTCAAGCTGGTTTTAGAAAAGGCAGGGGAACAAGAGATCAAATTGCCAATATCTGCTGAATCATCAAAAAACCAAGAGAGTTCCAGAAAAACATCTATTTCTGCTTTATTGACTATGCTAAAGCCTTTGACTGTGTGGATCACAATAAACTGTGGAAAATTCTGAAAGAGATGGGAATACCAGACCACTTGACCAGCCTCTTGAGAAATCTGTATGCAAGTCAGGAAGCAACACTTAGAACTGGACATGGGAAAAACAGACTGGTTCCAAATAGGAAAAGGAGTACATCAGGCTGTATATTGTCACCCTGCTTATTTATCTCATATGCAGAGTACATCATGAGAAATGCTGGGCTGGATGAAGCACAAGCTGGAATCAAGCTTGCTGGGAGAAATATCAGTAACTTCAGATATGCAGATGACACCACCCTTATGGTAGAAAGTGAAGAACAACTAGAGAGCCTCTTGATGAAAGTGAAAGAGGAGAGTGAAAAAGTTGGCTTAAGCTCAACATTCAGAAAACTAAGATCATGGCATCCAGTCCCATCACTTCATGGCAAATAGATGGGGAAACAGTGGCTGACTTTAGTTTTGGGGGTTCCAAAATCACTGCAGATGGTGACTGCAGCCATGAAATTAAAAGACCCTTACTCCTTGGAAGGAAAGTTATGACCAACCTAGACAGCATATTAAAAAGCAGAGACATTACATTGCCAATGAAGGTCCATCTAGTCAAGGCTATGGTTTTTCCAGTAGTCATGTATGTATGTTAGAGTTGGACTATAAAGAAAGTTGAACACCGAAAAATTGATGCTTTTGAACTGTGGTTTTGGAGAAGACTCTTGAGAGTCCCTTGGACTGCAAGGAGATCCAACCAGTCCATTCTAAAGGAGATCAGTCCTGAGTGTTCATTGGAAGGACAGATGTTGAAGCTGAAACCCCAATTCTTGGGCCACCTGATGCAAAGAGCTGACTCATTGGAAAAGACCCTGATCCTGGGAAAAACTGAAGGCAGGAGGAGAAGAGGATGACAGAGGATGAGATGGTAGGATGGCATCACCGACTCAATGAACATGAGTTTGGGTAAACTTCAGGAGTTGGTGATGGACCAGGAGGCCTGGCGTGCTGCGGTCCATGGGGTCACAAAGAGTCAGACACGACTGAGCAACTGAACTGAGCTGAACTGAACAGAAATTCAGGATCAGTCATTCTGTGCTCTGTGAAAATGAGCCTTTATTTAGAACTATTTCAGGAGAATTTTTTAATGAACTTGGATTTTTGCATCTTCCCATACTTAGGAAAGCACTAAAATCATTAACCAAGATATCTATTCCTCACAACTGGCAATAATCGTCTACCAACATGTGTCTTTAATCGCATGTATACCTTCACATCTTCAGAGTAATTTCTCAGAGCTACCTGAAAGGCTGTCTCCCAGGCTATAGTGCTCAGTAAGTACTCAGATAGAACTGAAACTCACGGCTATCACATTGTGTGTTTTTCAGTCAACATTACCATGAAGAGAATTGAAATGCTACTATATATTTCATGCACCTATAGGTAAATATTGTTTTGTTTACCAAATAACTTTCATACAATATACACTATTTAAAATCCTCTACTTTCATTTAGTATAATACTTAATTCTCTTACCCTTCCTTTCCTAGTGCATGCATGGTTATATGATGGCTGCTCCGTGAACAGCACTATATCCACTTCCCAGGCAGGAAGGAGAAAAGGAAGAAGGCTAAAAGAATGCATGTCTACTGAGCCTTCCCCATGTTCCCCCCTTTAAAGAACTGTCTAAGAAATCCAATCTGACAGCTTTTGTTTACATCTGTAAAGTGGTTGGTTTTTTTTTTCGTATTTGTTGTTTGGCACAGTGCCCCTTCAAACAAAATCAGAATTTTTATAGCAATAAAGGAGACAATGACTATTACATTAATCACACATGACAAAACAACACTGTGTAATATTAAAAATATTCTCAAATAATTTTCAATTATGTGGAAAGTTACAACATCACTTAAGTGAAAATATTTAAGATGCATGTATATACATGTGTATATGTATCTACATGATTGCAAATGTGTACATATGTAAAACCAAAATACTCAGCATACATATTAATTTTAAAAATTAGGAAATGCAAAGAAAAATAATAGGCTTTAGTTTACTTCATGGGTCTCTGTTAGAAGTCTGCCAAGAAAGGAAAAAAAAAACTCCCGAAAAAATAAAGCATTTTAGAAATAAAGGGAAAATACCAAATCATCTTATATATAACTTATAGATGTCATAACCATTATATTCTCCTCCTTGGAGATCTCTCTTGTTGAAGGATATATTAGCTAGGCAGCAGTAGGGAAAGGATGGGGTTAAACCAAAGTATGATTGTTTTGCAGAAATTGTTAAATTACAGAAAGTTCCAAACACTAGATGTTTCAAAAAGGTTACAGTGCACACAAACAACCAAAACACTTTGCTTGCAGTTTTTTGCAACCTAGAGCAGCTTTTGTCTTTTTACCATGCCTGCCCTTTTAGTATTATGCACGCGGAAGTTTAAAACTTCCCCATCCAGCTTTGCACAGACAGTGCTTTGAGACCTGGCTCCCTGTCTTCTTACTGTCACAACTAATAAATGCTTCTGCTTTAATCAAAAGTACTTGATGTGGGACTTCCCTGGTGGCCCAATGGTAAAAGAATCTGCCTGCCAATGCAGGAGACAGGGGTTCACTCCCTGATCTGAGAAGATTCTCGCATAACTCCAAGTAACTAAGCCTGTGCCCAACAACTACCGAGCCTGTGCTCTAGAGCCCTGGAACTAACCACGGAGCCTTCCGGTCGTAACTACTGAAGCCAGCGGGCCCTAGAGCCCGGTGCTCCGCAACAAAAGAAGCCACCGCAGTGAGAAAACTGCTCTGCAACTGGACAGTAACCCCCGCTCCCTGCAACTAGAGAAAAGCCCAAGCAACAAGGAAGATGCAGCACAGCCAATAAATAAATTAAAAAAAAAAATGTTAAAGTACTTGGTGTGTTCACTGGCTATAAACTACAAGGGACAGACTCATTAAGCCTGGTTAATAGATACAGATGAGACAAGGAGATAACAAACCTTTCCTGAGGTCCAGATGACAAGGATATCTAGCTCACTTGCCCCTGGGATCTCAGAGGAGATCTCAAGCTTCCATCTCAACTACAATGCCATACAGAAGATTCAGGGTCTTAACTGTCAAACGGCAGAGTTATCCTGTGTCTCATATATGACTATATGTGACACACGGTCACCGACTCAGTCTCTCCAGATTCACCAATCAGAAGACACAAAGGTGTAACAGTCTCAGTCACAGAGTCCCCCTCCCTTCCGCACACAGGGCAGCAGAACCACAGTCCCCACCAGGGCGCAGTCACAGAAGCACAGTAACAAAGCTCCCGATGCATGCACACCAACAGGAATATATACGGTCACACAGAAACAATCCACACACCCACCACAGGGGCACAGAGTCACAGGACAACCCACACTAGCACAGAGCATTACACACGATCGCACATTAACAATCATACCTCGCAGACTCACCCGCATAAAGCTAAACACACGGTACCACACACTGTCATAATAACACACCCATCACAAGGACATACTGTCATACATAATAACCGACACTTCCCTTTCCAACCTCGCCCGTTCAGCCTGAACAGAGAATACTCAGTCTCCATCCCCGCCCAGACCTCTGGATGTTTCACCTCCAATCTCCCTTGCAAGGCGTCAGTCGTCAGGAACAGCTCAGACACTAACACCGGCTGCCGTACCGCTCCGGGCAGACCCGCCGGCCTGAGAACGCGGCGACCTCTGGGAAAGGTAGTTCAACACCGCATTCGCGAGGGACAAGATGGCCTCGGGCTGGAGCCTAGCCAGAGATCCCCACAGTCACTCCCTCCCTCACCGCTTCTCCCCCACCCTAGCCTCAGACCGTGCCCTGGAATTTTCTGGCGCTGCCTTGCACCGCGGTTCCTAGTTGGAGTCACCCCCAACTAGGGGTGAGCTTGAACTGAGCTTATTACCACTGCCTTCTCCCAGAGGTAGCTGGCACAGGTACAGTATTACCTAAGTCCTGAGTCTCGGGCTACGTACACTCCTCCCCCAATCAGGGAGACAGTCCCACAAGCTCGGGTGGAGTTGAGAAAGCGCGAAAGCTGACTCGAACCACCGAAACTTCTGGGAAATGTAGTCCACGATCAGAAAAGCGGACGCCCGACCAATATCGACCGATTCCGCCCGGTTCTGAGCCCGGGCTCTGTGGAGCCCAGGAGACCTATGGGAATGCTAGCCAGCCGGCAGTGCGCAGGCGCAGGCTGTCTGGCTCGCCATCGTCGTCTTTGTCTGCTGGTGAGTTTGGTTTTGGTTCTGCGAAGCGCAGATCTGGGTTGCTGGACCTAGGTTTCTGGGCTTAGAGTCCGGTCGGGTAGGTTGTAGGGGAGATTTCGCGGAGCCTACGACCGGGCTGGGGAAACTGAAGGAGAGGAATCGCCTTCTGTGACGTGCAGCGGTGTTCAAAGCTTCTGTGGATGGGGGCAGGGGTACAGAAGGAAACGGGCGGGTTCGTCGGTGGGTGACCTAGGGTGTGAGGGAGAGTGAGAGGGTTGCAGAGTTGCAACCTGTGTGGTTCCAACTTCGTGAGAATGGGTGGCGTTGGGAACTTACTGGGATAGTACCATTTAAACCTCACTTTTGTAGTTTCTAAAATAATGATAAAAGGGCATTTCTCTGCAACATCCGTTTCTGTGAAAGATGAGAAAGGGAAAAGGCTAAGCAGTTGAGAGATAAGTGATTTTTGTATAAAAGCAGACCCATTGTGGAGTAGAAAACAACATCAGCTTTATTTTTTTTTTTTTTAAAGAGAAAAGATTTCCGGGAAACTTGTTATTGGATGTTTAGACTCCCCAGAGGTATTGACTTTTCTTAATTCTTTGGAGGACTTACGGTGAGGTTGCTTTGAGAAGTCCTGGGCTAAGGAACAACTTTAAGAGTTCGTTTCCACTGGTGCTGATAGCGCAGAATTGGGAAGCAAGTTGTCCTATCTTGGGCGCACAAGTCAGAAAACCAAATTAAGACTCCCTGATTTGTCAGTGAGCATGGCAATTTGACTCCTAATTTTACCAGGTTTTCCCCAAACCAAGTGACCTTTGTAAATGTAGTGAAACAAATTTTTCTTTTATCTGTAAAAAGAATTTCTTCAAGTATTTTAATCACACAACATATTTTTCAATAAAATGAGAAAGTACCACCGTACAAAAGTTCATATATGGAAATAATATTTTTGCTACATAGAGAAAATAATCAGTAATAGTTACGAAGACTACTTGCTTTACAATAGCAACAAATCAGATAAAACACCTAGGGATAAACAGTAAAAGTATAAAAGCTTTATGAAGGTATTTTTAAATGTTAATGAAAGACCCAAAAACAACTTGAGCAAGTGGAAATATATACCATAGATATATTAGATAGATTTTAAAAGTGTGATGTGTTTTGTTATATGAAGAAAGTAAAGTGTATGTTTGGTATAACATACTATTTTTTTTTTTAAGTAAGTGGGGGTAGAAGTGTATATTTGTAGTATGAAGAAACTTTTAAAGTTTACAGAGAAAATAAAAATGGTTGTGAGGGGATGTAGCAGCTAGGGCAGGAATAAAAAATCACATTTTTGCTTGCCTGTTTTGTGTATTTCCATTTTTAACTGGGATGGAGTAGTTAGATTTCTCTGTTCACTCCGTTCCTTTTCAGGTGTTATCGCTGACTCATTCTTGAATATTTCCTTGGCTTCCATAATACTTCTCTCATTTTTACAATTCCAGTGAAAACCAAGGAACAAGGTCCCCTCACCCCCCAAAAATCTCCATTAGTGAGTGATGTTTGTTTGTCCCTCAAATATCAGTGTTCCTGAGTTTCTGACTTTGATCTTTTTCACTTCTAAGAACTCTTAGGAGCAACAAAATTCCACTATAGCTTCAGCTGTGACACAGGACTAATGAATGACCATTGCTATTTGAGGCTTGTCCTGAGCTTCTCAGGCATATATCCAACTGTCTAATGGACAACTCCATCTGGAGGTTGTATAGGAACTTCAAACTCTTTATGTCCAGAATGTCATACTTACCTCTTCCCTCCTGTGTGTTGCTTGTTTCCCATTTTTTGAAATGTGTGGAGCCTTTAAATGACATAATGAGTTTGACCTGAGATGCAAATTACAAATACTCTTTTTCCATGTGCTCACATGTATGTGTATGTGTGTGCTCTGGCTTCTAAGTCAAAGGGTCATCATTCCTTTGTTCTTTTTTCACAAGTCAGCTTCTTTGTGCATCCCCAGGAGCTTCACGTTCCTTATCCTTTAACTCCGCTGAGGGTCCTAAGGGCTCAACCTGAATTCTGAGATGCTGCTTTAACCTTCATCCAAGTCCTACGTCAGTATTTCAAATTTTAAAGTAACCAGTTCAAACAAGAAGAGCAATTGATGATAGAGGAAGAAATGTAAAGGAGGTATTCTCTGGGTAAGAGAGAACCCAGCAGGTATGAATGGAATAAAGGGTCATTACAGTGGCTCAGTGAGTTTGCAACATCTGAAATTTTTTGAAATTTTCTTATTGTCTCTTGTCTTTTGGAGTGAAAATTGCTAGGCATCCTTTAGATATCTAGGTAACGTTTCTAAATTCTCTTCCTGGTTTGATGCTTTTCTTTTCTCAGATTCTGGAGGACTAGTTCTCTCTTTAACCTTGATTCTGGATGCCAGCCTCTCTATATCATTTGCAGCCTCAATTTTATAACTTTTACAGTCTAAATTTCATGCTTCTTCCTCTCACTAACATTCTCCATTTTTTCACTTCTCCCTATATGCCTACACTCCTTTCCTTCAGCATTCAGTCCTTCTTGCCAAAGATTAGAAATCTGTAATCTTTCAAATCTACAAATGTAGATTATTTTCTTTAAAATTTTACTATCATATTTCTCCCTCCTTCTATTGTAATGTACCTCAAAGTTGAATTTTGCCCTTTTATCCTTGTTTTTTTATTGTCTTATTTTCAGATATCATATTTTGTATATCTATAGTATACAGATATACAAGTATATATCTATATACTATATACACAGATATACAAGTATATCTACATACTATATCTGTATACTATCTGTATATATATCTGTATACTATACTATAGAGTATATCTATACTGTATACTATACATAGTGTATCTCCAGATATCGTCTCTACCTCCTGCTTTTTAACAATAATGCGGCCTGGAAATGAGTGCTGTATTGTACTGTTATTTTTAAAATCTAATACATATACTTGGTAGACATTAAAAAAATAGGTATATCTCCTATTCCTGGCTCTCAGTTCTCTATTTCTGCTCCTCGGAAGCAGCACAATAAACATTGTATGCTTCTAAATATTTTTATGATTATATGAGGAGACTTATCAGGGAGAGCATGACATGATTTGCCTGTGACAAGATTACTGTGGTTGCTGTGTAGAGAAGAGTGTTAACATATATCGAAATATTCAAATGTCAGGCAAACTCAGTGTATTTTTTTTTAATTTTATTTATTTGTTTTTGGTTGTACTGGGTCTTCATTGCTATGTGGGCTTTTCTCTAGTTACGGTGAGTGGGGGCTACTCTTCGTTGTGTTGTGAGGGCTTCTCATTGCAGTAGCTTCCCTTGTTGTGGAGCAGAGGTTCTAGGCACGTGGGCTTCAGTAGTTGGGACACGTGGCTCAGTAGCTGTGGCACATGGGCTTAGTTGCTTTGCGGCATGTGGAATCTTCCCGGACCAGGGATTGAACCTGTGTCTTCTGCATTGGCAGGCGGATTCTTTGTCATTGAGCCACCAGAGAAACCCAGTGTATTCTTTTTAAATGGTGACCTGTTAAGAGCAGAGGTTGGCAAACTCTGCCCTACTATCTGATTTTGTAAAGTCATTTTCTTGTCCATTAATTTTCTTACGGTCTGAAAATACTTTCAATGCCTGAATTGAATTGGTATCTGCAGATACATGATATGTAAGGCAATGAAACAGGACTAAAAAGTGTTCATCAATCATGGTAAAGCTAAATGAAAGTCACTCAGTCATGTCCAGCTCTTTGTGATCCCATGGACTTATACAGTCCGTGGAATTCTCCAGGCCAGAATACTGGAGTGGGTAGCCTTTCCCTTCTCCAGGGGATCTTCCCAACCCAGGGATCGAACCCAGGTCTCCCACAATGCAGGCAGATTCTTTATGAACTGAGCTATCAGGGAAGCCCCTATAGTAAAGCTAAGTGGTAAACCAGCACATTTGGGAATTTAAAGCTAAGGGACTATAGTGAAGTGAAGTTGCTCAATCATCCGACTCTTTGCGACCCCATGGACTGTAGCCCACCAGGCTCCTCTGTCCATGGGATTTTCCAGGCAAGAACACTGGAGTGGGTTGCCATTTCCTTTTCCAGGGGATCTTCCTGACCCAGGGATCAAACCCAGGTCTCCCACATTGCAGGCAGATGCTTTAACCTCTGAGCCACCAGGGAAGCCTACTAATAAATGCCCAAATGTGCTAGTTTAAGGAATGTAAGAATTGATTTATTGGCTTACATCAGTTATGTGATGGGTAGTCAAAATCTGCATAGTACCTTTGGTCTTTGTTGTACTTTAAGATCCAGACTTCTTCCAGGTTTTCTCTTTATCATTTAGTTGTGGTTAAAGCTGGATTAACAATGTATCCTGGTTCCAGCCTGGTAGGGGAGAGAGGAATCACCACTCTAGGGTAGAAGAGGGTCAATAAATTTTTTTGTAAAGGGCCAGAAAGAAAGTTTTTTGCCTTGGTAATCCATAGGATCTCTGTGGCAACTACTCAGCTCAGGTATTATATATAGCACAAAGTTAGGACGCTTGGCATTAGAGCACTTTGATTTATATTTAAAAACACTTTTTAAAGCACAACATAAATGCTATTGAAAGGACCAGTTTGCCTGGTATTCAGATAATGTTGCCTAGTTCAGTTCAGGACTGTCATTTTACAGTATAAAAAATTCAGTTCTGGTTAAGTATCTGTGAAGGATGTTGATATAATCCCTGTAAAAATATAAGGGGGGGGCTTTAATTATCAAGAGAATGTAATTTCTGTGTTTTCTTTTGACTTACCAGTTATACAGAACTTAGTTCTAATCTATTGTACATCATACTTTTGCAAATTTAATGAATTTGAAAATTGGAAAATTTTAAACAAATAGTATTATTGTACTTTGTTAAAAGTTTAGTAAAATTCTCACCTTAAACCACACATACCTTGGACTTTGGAGTGATAAAATGAGAGAATGATTGCCTCTATTTTTTTCTGTTTATTTTTCTGTTTAAATTTTCTTTTCTGGTCTAAGTTTTCAGAGGTTATATTTGCTAGGTTTAAAAATTTAATTGCATAGAATTGAACAAAATAGTCTCTATAATTCTTATTTTCAAATAATCATTTTTTTATTTTTTAATTTTGCTTTTATTCTTACTCATGAATCTATTATTACTTGTAGTTTTGTTTGTAATAATCAATTTCTCTTCCTATCTTTTCTAATTTTTGTTTTTCTTTTGTTTACTTTTCCTTATTGTAATTCCTTAGTTTGAATATTTATTATTATTATTTCTTTTAAAAATGATGTAACCATTTATGCTAAAACTCTCCAAGCATTTTTTCAAGTGGGTTCTGATATACATTGTGTTCTGAATAATATTCTAAATATTATGTAATATATTTTAATTTCCTCTTTGATCAAATAGTTTGTTCAAGCCAGTAGATTTTGAAATTTACAAGTGAAAATTTTTAATTTGTTTAATTTATGACTTTTTTTTAGGCTGTTTTATCTGTCCTTTTCTACTTTGTGGAATATTTGAAGTTTTATAGGCCTACTATGTGGACTTATTTTGAGAATGTTCTCTGAGCATTTTAAAAGATGTTTCACTATTTTCAAGATACAGAATAAACTAGTTCTATATTATAAATTAGTACATATTTTTATTTCATGTTCCCATTTCATATATATTCTCATATTTCATGGATTTGATCTCCTAGGTTGAGAGAGGTAGACTTCTCAGTTGCTAATGTTTTTGTATCTTGGATTTCTATAGTTTATATATTCATGATTATCTTTATTTTATTTTTAGTCATTATTTTCAGCAGTTCTGATATATTATTTTAGAAGCATATCTTATATATAGTTTAGGGGGGATTTGCTATATCAGTTGTTAAACTTTAGCATGCATCAAAATCACCTGGAGAAGGCTTCCCTGGTGGTCCAGTGCTTAAGAATCTGCCTGCCAATGCTGGGGACTTGGGTTTGATCCCTGCTCTGGGAAGATCCCACATGCCACAGAGCAACTAAGCCTGTGAGCCACAACTACTGAGCCTGTAAGCCTAGAGCATGTGCTCTGCAACAAGAGAAACCACCACAATGAGAAGCTCACGCACTGCAACTAGAAAGGTAGCCCCCACTCACCCCAACCAGAGAAAGCCTGGGCAAAGCAATCAAGACTCAGCTCAGCCAAAGAATAAAATAAATAAGCATATAATAAATCTTTAAAAAAAAAAATCACCTGAAGGGCTTGTTAAATACAGACTACTGGGCCCCACCCACAGCTTTTTTAAGATTCAGGAGGTCTGGCTTGAGGGCTGAGAATTTTCTACATGAGCCTATCATAGATTTTTTAATAGTTATTATTATTCTGTTTGCATTTTTTTACAGGAACAGTATGGTTGGTATTGATTCTAATTTTCTGTACTGTTTTAAATTCTTTTTTGGTCATGGCTTGTGGGATCTTGGTTCCCTAACAAGGAATTGAACCCGTGCCCTTAGTAGTGAAAGCACAGAGTCCTAACCACTGGACTGCTAGGGCATTCCCTACTGTTTTAAATTCTGCCTCGTCTTTTATCTTTTGCTGTAGGATTTTTTTTTTTTTTTTTTTGCTGTAGGATCTTTGTTGTGATATATATCTTCCTGAGCATTTGAGAAGTTTATTTTTTTTCTTTCTTGTGTTTGATTTTATATTCATAATTTTCTTAGTCTTCATCCTTGATTTTAGATAATACCTATTTACTCTCACTAGGAGTGATGTATATTTTATACATTTTACAATGTATATATTTTCAGTCTCCCTCTTCCCTTCATCATGTTGTGATTATTATTCCAGCTTTAAATAGTAACAGTTGTACTGTTCTTATCGCCCCTGTCATGTGTATGAAATTCTTGGCATCTTTGCCTTTGATTGTGCAGTGATCCATTTATCAAAATCTTATCCACTGTTCAATCTTAAACTTCATTTTTATTGAACTGTCTCTTACTTCTAGCCCAATCTCTCTAATCCTTGTATCTCTCATCTCAGATACAGAGTAACTTGGATCTTAAGTATTAATATATACTCTCTTGGGTTTGTATTTTTCACTACATTGAAATGTAAATTCACTTCATTGTAAATTCGACGGCGCATGTTGAGTTGCTTCAGTCATGTCCCACTCTGTGTGACCCTATGGAGTGCAGCCAGCCAGACTCCTCTGTCCATGGGATTCTCTAGCCATTGATACATTTTATTTTGTGAAATGTCTATTCTAGTCTTTCTCCCATTTTAAAAACTAAATTGTTTTTATCTTTTTATTATTGAGTTTTAGCGGTTCTATATATTTTGGAGAGAAGCCCTTTATTAGTTCCTCCCAGTCTATGACTTTTGTTTTTGTTTTCTTAACTGTGTTTTTTGAAGGGCATTAATTAGTTTTTAGTTTTGATGAAGTCTACCATTTTTTCTTTTATATTTATTAATAGTTTTAATGCTCATGCTGTGGTCTGTGATTCATTTTGAGTGAATTTTTGCTTATGGTATGCAGTGAGTGTTCAGGTTTTTTTCTAACTATAGAAATTACAGCATTGATAAGAGTGGCAGCATATTACTAGTCAGTTCTTAAAATTATTTATATGAAAATGAGGATAAAATTTTGAGATGGATAAATCAGGATAATGTCAAAGGTTTCGAGAGAGTGGGTGGAAAACAGCTACAAAAGAAAGGATTTAGAGAGGGCAAGAAAAGAGTTCTTGACAAAAAAGAGCTTGGGTGCCAGAATATCAGGCATAATGAAAGAAGAAAAATAAATGAAAACTGAAATTTGATGGCAGTGACAGTTTCAGTATCCAGAAATGACAGTATCAGTAATCAAAATGGAAATAAAAATCAGATTTGGAAGCAAAGATGGCTATTTTCTGCCATGTTTTCTTTTTTTTCCCTTTCCCATTAAATGTATATGTACTTTGCTGTTTAGCCCATGTGAAACTCAGTTGTAAGTAGGTAAAAAAGCACTGTCTATAGTTATTACACATTTCTAGATTGATTCAAGTTAAAAGGCCTAAGTCTTCAAGGAAATTTCTGTAGGTATAACAAATTGGAGCTTTTAGAAGTCAGATAGGATTATAGCTGTGCTTACTCCATTCTTCCTTACCCACTGTTCTTGCTTCATGTAGACAGCCACCTTAAACTCATCTGACTGTGTCTATTGGTGTTTATTCTCGCATTTCATATAGCTGTTTTACCTATTTTAAATACAGTCAATTTTAATCATTATCAACACCCTAATAAGAAAGATGGGGCTCAGAAAATTTCCTGCATTCATTTTTCATATTTTCTGTGATGATTATAATCAGTGTCCATGAGTAGGTCTGTTAAAATGGTGGCTTCACTGTACACATTCAGTTGGATATATATCTTTCTTTTCTATGACTCCAAATGTCAGTATCAGGGTTCTCATGATTTTCTCATTTTTTTCAGACAAGAACCCTTCCATATCTGACACCTGGCAACTACCAGCATTCCTGTAGTCTAGCAGTAGAAAGAAGTTGGGATTCTATACTATATATAAATCTTTACTTATCACCCTCTTTCAGTATGGCATTCTCATCTACTTTCTCTGTCAAAACTAAATTTGGAGTTTCTCAGTTACACTTTTCTGGATAATAAATTCCAATTTCCTTCCAGTTAGGAGAGTTGGGTGCATCAGCTTCTCCTTATGTAATAATTTTATAAGCCACTTTCAGTTCTTACTCAATCTGTCCATAAAGTTATAGAGCCTTTTTGTCAACAGCTGTGTCACAAATTACCTTTCATCTAAGTGGCATCCTCATCTACTAGCATTTTATTTAAGCCTCTCAGTTTTGTGGTTTAGTCCTTTATTCGCTTTCCTTTCAACATTTCCTAATACTTTCATCCATTGTTGTTTCCTCAGCCTTTCAATTTTTATGAATAATGCCCTTCATCCCCTTATTGTCATTTTAATGGAGCTTCAGGAAGATGTAGAAATAAACATCTTATTTAACCACACATCCCTTTAATAATACTCCTATTCATTTTTTATCCCTTCATCGTACACTTTACAGTGTTATGTTTGTCTTTCATCCTGTCACCTGTTCTTTATGTTTTCCCTTATTTTACTGATTTATAAAGTATACATTGTTTCATTTAGAACCAGTTTAAGCTAATGTACCCATGGGTGTCATTTGTACTTGAGCTTTCTTTTATACTGTTAGGTTAGGTTTGAAATTAAAAGTCTGTTTTTAAATGGCACTGTTTTTTATTCTTTTGGCTGTGCTGGGTCTTTGCTGCTGCACTGGGACTTTCTCTAGCTGCAGTGAGTGGGGGACACTCTTCATTGCAAGGAGCAGGCCTTTTACTGCAGTGGCCTCTCCTGCTGCGGAGCATGGACTCTAGGCACTCGGGCTTCAGGAGTAGCAGCATGCAGGCTCAGTAGTTGTGGCTTGTGGGCTTAGTTGCTCCATGGCATGTGGGACCAGGCATCGAACTATGTCCCCTGCGTTGGCAGGTGGACTTTTAGCAACTGGACCGCAAGAGAAGCCCTAAATTGTACATTTCTGAAATTTTATTAAAAATAGTAGAGAAGTTCACAAGTGTGATAATGATGATGATGATGATGATAGCTACCTTATCAGACGTTCACTAGATGCCAGGCATTAAATATTTTACAGTTAGTTACTCTTTTCAATGATCTTTTTTTTGTACTCCCTTTCAGAAAAGGCCTGGGAAATGTATAAATAAATAAAGATACCACAGGAAAGACCTTTGAGTTAAGTTGCATCCTTCTTTGTGAAAATACAGCTAAGAAAAACTCAGAAAATACAATTAAAGAAAAACTCAGACAACTTCATAAAATACAGCTAAAAAAAAAAACTCAGAAAAGTATTTCCTCTGAGCACAGACATTGATTCTTTAAGACCACTACTCTATGTATGGAACTCAGTTTAAAAATTTGGACATAACTTACACTTAAGTGAGAGAAGCTATCTAAGAAAGAACCATTAAGAATATAATGAGGATGCTACATTTCATCCCAATTTATAATCATCTGACCTCAGGATAACCAGTGTGAAAAGTCTTCCATCATAAATTCAACTTTGTTAGAAGAGAATTATTATTGGAGAGAAACCATCTGCATATGTTGAATGTGGGAAAGCTTTCACCTATGTCACATGTCAAGAGATACTAAGGAATTCTTGTTGGAGAAAATACCTGTGCATGATAAGAATGCTGGAAAGCCTTCGGCCTGAATCAGATCTCCTTCAGCATGATCAAATTCATACTGGAGAGAAACTTTATGAATGTAATGAGTGTGGAAAAACATTTAGCCTGAAGCAAAACCTCACAGAGCATAAGAAAATGCATACTGCAGAGAAATCACATGAATGTACTGAATGTGGTAAAGTGTTCTCTCGAGTCTCATCCCTTACTCTACATTTGAGAAGTCATACAGGAAAGAAATATCAATGTAATAAATGTGGAAAAGCCTTTAGCCAGAAAGGAAACTTGCTTACTCATCAAAAACATCATACTGGAGAGAAACCTTATGAATGTGGGAAAGCTTCTATTCAGATGTCAAGCCTTATTAAACACCAGAGAAATCATATTGGAAACAAACCCTATGCATGTAAAGAATGTGGCAAAGCCTTCAGTGGCAAATCATATCTCTCTGAGCATGAGAAAATTCATACAGGAGAGAAACCCTTTGAATGTAACCAATGTGGAAGAGCCTTCAGCCAGAAGCAATACCTCGTCAAACATCAGAATATCCATAGTGGAAAGAAACCCTTTAAATGTAATGAGTGTGGAAAAGCCTTTAGCCAGAAAGAAAACCTCATTATCCATCAAAGAATTCATACTGGAGAGAAACCTTATGAATGTAAAGGGTGTGGGAAAGCTTTCATTCAGAAGTCAAGCCTCATCAGACACCAGAGAAGTCACACAGGAGAGAAACCTTATATATGTAAGGAATGTGGAAAAGCCTTCAGTGGCAAATCAAACCTCACTGAGCATGAGAAAATTCATATTGGAGAGAAACCCTATAAGTGTAATGAATGTGGAACAATCTTTAGGCAGAAGCAGTACCTCATTAAACATCACAATATTCATACAGGAGAGAAACCCTATGAATGTAATAAATGTGGAAAAGCCTTCTCTCGAATCACATCACTTATTGTACATGTGAGAATTCATACAGGTGATAAGCCTTATGAATGTAAAATATGTGGGAAAGCCTTCTGTCAAAGCTCATCTCTTACTGTGCATATGAGAAGCCATACAGGTGAGAAGCCCTATGGTTGCAATGAATGTGGGAAAGCCTTCTCTCAGTTCTCAACTCTTGCTCTGCATATGAGAATCCATACTGGAGAAAAACCTTATCAGTGTAATGAATGTGGGAAAGCTTTTAGCCAGAAGTCACATCATATTAGACACCAGAGAATTCATACTCATTAAAGCTCTATGAATGTCTTGAGTTTAGGAAAACCTTCAATAGAAGTCATACTAAACAATATATCAGAAAATTCATTTTACAGTAAAGTGACATGAATATGGAAAAACCTACAGGAACAACTCAAAATGTAATACACTGAGAAATAACTATCATACTATCATGAAAACCTATACCCCCAATACCCCCACAACAAACATATTCATGCTGGACTTTTGGGAGCATTCTCATTAAGGATCCAGTCATGGACACTAATCAACATGGTTCTAGAAGGCCTACCTGATATATTCAGACAAAGATATGCAAGGTGTAAAGATGTGAAACAAAGACAAAATTGTCATTATTTTGTTACATGTTTTACTACATGTATAACCATCAAAATTACTTGCTCTTGAAAACAAAGATTGTGCCAGGATATTATATCCAGAAATATATGCATGTTTGTAAGGGAAATTGGCAGTTCATAGAGGTGGTAATCTCAAATTGGTAGAAAAATCTGGATAATTCAAAAAATGGTCTCAGGGTAATTGATTCTTCATGTGGAAAAATACTAGAACTTTGCTGTTGTCATACATTATAAAGTATTTATTAAAAAGTTCAAAAGTATTGAAGACTAGAACTCAAAGAGCAAAACTTAATAATATAAGAGTTTTGTAGGGGAATTTTTTTTCAAACTTTGGAGTAGGAAAGAATTTTGAAAACACATTCCAGAATACCCATTCTTGAGTATATATACATATAGTGAAGAAACTGATACATGTACCCAGGGAGTCCTGTTTCTTTAATGTTCATTGCAGCATGAGTTATATTAATATAGCAAAAAATTGGAAACAAATGTCTGTCACTTTGGAGATGGTTGATAAAATGTGATGTAGTCACCCTGTAGAATACTCTCTAGCAGTTAAGTATAACAAATTAAATCTATATGTATTAACAGAAAGATCTGAAAGTCATGTAGAGTGAAAATGAAGTGTTGAATATATTATAACTATACCTGTGTTTGAATTAAATCAACACTAACCAACACTAGTATTAAAGCATTGGTTATGGGTAAACATTTTTATGTAAAACTATGAAGAATGGATTGGAAGGATACACACTCAATTCCTAAAAATGGTTGTCTCTAGAAAGGAAGGGAGTAGAAGGGAAATGGGGCCAATCATGGTGGATGAACAATACTTCAGTTTTGTATCTAAATATCTATCTTATTAAAAAAATAAAGATTCCAAGTAAATATGAGAAAACATTAGTTGATTCTGGATTGTAATAATATATGAGTTTATTGTTTATGCTGTTTCTTTAAAGCTTCTGAAAATTAAAAAAAATAGGGATAGGAGTAGAGAGACTACATGGAATACATGTCATAATGGACTTACATTTCCAATTAGATGCAGATACTTTGCAAAAAAATATTTCTGAAATCATATCTTTACTATAAAACATGAAATAAAATTTAAAATTTTAATGGTAACTTAACATCCATTTATTTAAATTTACTGTCAAATGTATCACTAATCTCTGTGGTCTCTGAGAGCATGATTTTGCAACAGGTGATTGAAGCACATTAATTTAAGGATCATATTACTTTATAATACATGCACAGACTTGTTAGAAATAATTAGTTTTTCAGAAACATTTATCAGAAATTTTAATAGGCCACATAACCAGTTCTGGTATTAGAAATCAGACATTTTAAAAATGAAGAAAACATGTTAGTCTTTTTTTTTTTTTTTTGGTATGACACCAAGTAAAACAACTGTTGCATTTCAGCTTCAGTTTTTAACTCAGACTAGTTATTTTCTCTGATTTGCCAGACACAGTCAACTCCCCCACCCCACTTCTAGTTTGTTTCCTTGTGGAAAATGGAACTGAAAAGGGAGATCTCAGACCTAAAGAGAATTCTGTTATTAAAAGCAAATCTTGAGGATTTTCTATTCTTTACCACAATAACTTGATATATAGAAACAGTTAATGCTTCTTTTGAATAGTGATTGTATGTAACATTTAAATCTTAGGCTCCATTCAAATATATCGATTTGTCTTAAACTCAGAAAAATACTATGCTAATATAACTATAGCACTGCACTGCTTGTTACTGGCATTTTTGATATTTGGTTTTAAGATTATAAATGCCATAGGTTGACTTTGTGAGGTAATGTATCCAAGTAACATATATGTGTATCTACATGAATCTAAATTATCCTCTTTTCTTCCATTTTTCATTAAACATTCTCTGATATTCCTTAAGTATTATGCCCTTGTGCTGGTACATCTTTGAAGTCACAGAGCAACTAGGAACTCTAATCCAGACCAAACTCGGATTACCATTTAGTGCATATAGTTGGCCAGTGCCACGGCTCAGCAACAAGAATGATTATAATGGTCAGGTAGAGTAAGATAAGCAGATGCTGCATGGTATTCTGTGATGGTGTGTACTGTGTATTTATTTATTCACCCATCCTCCCTGCTGATTCAGCTTGTTATAGTTATTTACCATGACAGACAACACAAGTAAACACCCTTACAAGTGGCCCTTACATTTTAGGTATTTTTATTTCCAGGGGACAGATTATAGGCAAGAGACTGCCAGATCAAAGGATATGTGCTATTTAAAAATTTTAGTAGATGCTATCGGTTATTTTCAAAACAAGTTTCCTCCAGCTATACAATAGGTGGTATTATACTAAAATTCATGTTTGTCTGATGAGTATAAACCTTACCTGTTCCTAGATTTGCTTCTTTGTAAACTTTCATATTGTTAGCCTATATTCCTATAGGATTATTTATCTTTTGGTCAGTTTTGAAGATCTCTTTCCATATTAGATATTAGGAAATGTATGGGTCAGTTATAAAGATACTTTAATCTTTACATTATATGTTATTTCTTAGGTTTTCTTTCAAGTTGTCTATTTCCTTTTTGTAATATAGTAATATATTAACCCATCTGGAATTGAATTTTTAATTTATGAGGGTTCATATTTTTTTCTTCCAGATGGGTTGCCAGTTGTACAAACACAATTTGTTAAAATAATCCAGCAGTCAGTTTAGGGTCAAACAGCTCTTGACACCTGCATGTCCACCAGAAACAATCACAGATTTGAACTGGTAATCAGAAAGAGGAAGAGAGATAACAGAATAAGCTTTAACCTAGCATTAGGTTTATTATTAGCTTTGTCCTAACAAGAAAATATCTTTATAGCATGTTCATCAGAAAGTCTTGCAAGTGCTCAAGCAAGCACAGCTTCCACTGCCCCACAGTGCACAGAGGAGACAAGGTCAGAATAGGTGTGGTTCACCTCAGCACTGGGAGACTAACATTCTCATCCAGCACATTCATCGAGCAGGGCATCTGCATGGTGTGCCACCATCAAATAGGGTACACTCACTTGTAACAGGGATAACCACTTAAGCACAGGGAAGCTACTACCTACCTTGGTTTCCCAAGACTTATGATGCCTTAGTTATATAGGCAGTCAGTGTCTACATGCCAGTTCACAGTTCATCCCATCCAGGTACAGGCCACAAATGAGAGATTTCCAGTATTTTCTTCAAGGAAACTAGTAGAAAAACAAATCTAAAGTCATCTTTTCAGGTATGGGTCAGTGGGAACGGCCTATTACTTTGATACCATACTTTTCCTATTCAACTAAAACTTTGCTAAAAAAAAAAAAACAAAAACACTTTGCTATGTAATTCTTTACCCAAATGATCTTTTATTCTACTTTAACTGGCTTATATTTTGATTTACACCAGGAGTTATTTATATTATCTTGCTTCATTCATCTATTTTTCTATTCCTATACTAACATTAATGGATAATGTTAACATTAGCCTTATTGTATTTTGTTACTGTAAGTCCCCCATTCCTTGATGTTTTTCAGTTTTATTGGCTAATCTTCATTTTTCTTTCTCTATAAATGAAGGTAGGTCTTCTCAAATTATAAAAACCCTTTGAAATTCTAATTAGAATTGCCTGAAGTGTATACATTTGGGGAGAAATGATATTTATGATACTATCTTCCTATCCCCAAACATAGTAAGCCTTTGCATAGGTTCAAATTGCAATTCCCGTCCTTCAGCATGAGAATTCAGAACAGAGTAAAGCCCATCCCTGCATAATACCATTAAAGATTTTTGTTAGTTGAGTTAAATAAGGAACCCCAGCCCAGCTCAGAATTCATGTGCTGAAGCCCTAGTGCCTAGCGTGATGGTATTTGGAGATAGGGCCCTAGAAAATTAATTATGTTTAGATGAGGTCAAGAGGATGGTACAGTCCTGGTGGAAGTAATGCCCTCATAAGGAATGGGGCATTGTGTGTGCACCAAAAAAAGGCCATGTGAGCAGAGTGAGACAGTAGCTGTCTACAATCCAGGAAATGGACCTTTTCCAAATCTGCCAGCACTTGCTATTGGGGCTTCTCAGCCTCTACAACTGTGAGAAATAAATTATTGTTTAAGCCACTCAGTCTATGATATTTTGTTATAGTAGCCCAAACTAAGACAGTCCCTTTCCTGCTTATTTCTACCCTAGCCAGTTAAATGTGAGGTAACCTTGTCAGATGTTTAACTGTGAGCTCCCAGATACAGTAAGACAAGTGGAAGTGAATGTCGCTCAGTTGTGTCCCACTCTTTGTGACCCCATGGACTATACAGTCCAAGGAATTCTCCAGGTCAGAATGCTGGAGTGGGTAGCCTATCCCTTCTCCAGGGGATCTTCACTACCCATGGATTGAACCCAGGTCCCCCACATTGCAGGCGGATTCTTTACCAGCTGAGCCACAGGGGAAGCCCAACAATACTGGAGTGGGTAGCCCATCCCTTCTCCAAGGGACCTTTGCGACCCAGGGATGAAACTGGGGTCTCCTGCATTGCAGTAAGAGAAAGCCACTTCCATTAGAACTGTAAAAACAGAAAAAGCCACAGAAGAGGAAATTAGATGGAAAACAAACATTTGAAAAGCTCATCCTCACAAATAACCAAGGAAATGCCAAATGTTTGTTGTCCATCTGGTTTCCTCTTCTGTAGATTTTCTGTTCATATACCGTTAACCTACTTTTTCTATATATTTTTTTTAATTTACAAGAGTTCTAGTTCAAATGAGGAAATGGCAACCCATTCCAATATTTTTACCTGAAGAATTCCATGGACAAGAGCCTGGTGGCTACAGTCCATAGGGTCACAGAGAGTCAGACATGATTGAAGTGACTTGGCAGCAGCAGCTAGTTCAACTAACTTTAGCAGAGTTCCTACTAAATCTAGAGTTCATAATAAGTGCACAAGATAGATCTAGAAGAAGGTTCAAATCTGATTAAAGTTTGGTCAAGTAAAGACTCACAGAATTATCATAGAACTGTTGGCACTGGGGCAAAGCAAGACCTTGAGGTTAATTAAACTAATATGGTATTGACGACCCAATTCAGAGACTCCTGGATGTAAACTATACATTTTTATTAGCAGTCCAAAAGGATGCCCCAAGAAGCAAGGGTTGGTAGTGGAGCAGTGGTCTCATGAAGATGCAAGCAAGGCGATGTTAATAAATTATTGACTCCACAGGGTTTTGCCCATATCCATTGAGTTAACAGAACAAAGACCTGGGGAATGGCAGTGAGTAATGCTTCCTGTTCACTCATCTATTTTTTTTAATTATACCCTCTCTAAAGCCCTTCACATGCACACTGGGGGCCTCATACAGCCAGTCATCTAGCAAGACAGTACCCTGCCCTTTGTCCCACACAACTACCAGGAGCTGTTAGGAACAGCTGTTAGGCCCAAGCCCTTCATGGATATATGCTAGATTCCTGCAAAGGGGGGCCTCTATAGCTCCACATTCCACTAGTGTCCACAGTGGTGCCCCGACTCCCTTTAAATGTCTGTCAGCTTCTGCTCATCTAACTGCCTGGTCATATCTGGGGAGTAGGCAACCCAGCAAACTTCTCTGCCATCCAGTGGTCTTTCATGAAGTATGAACCCCTCCCTTTTCAAGCTTGTCCTTCCTTAGGTACACTGCCTCAGTGCTAGAGACCCCTAAAAATCCCTTTTCATCTTAATAGTATAGTTCTATATAGTTACTATCACTGCTTAACAATTCTTTATATTAAGCTTCCCTGTTTAAATTACTGTGTAGTTTCCTGTCTTCTGGTTAAACACAGACTGCCCTGGCCCTGCTTCTTTCCTCTTCTGCTGTGGACTCTGCCTGTCTGCATAGAGGGTACAGCATGCATTGCCTAGGCCATACCTTGGGAGTGGGGACTAAGAGTCTGTTTTTGCCACTGCCAAGGTTCACCAGGTCAGTCTCTTTATTTCTGGAATCCAGTCAGAAATACCATTGGACTCCCACACAGAACCAGCCTCCAGTTTGCATTTATCTATAATAAAGGTAATATTTAGCCTCCATGTGTCTAAACTCCTTGTCCTAAATTTAGTTGAATAACAGATAGAGACTTGGCCTCTTCAGAAGCCCCAGCACAGAGTGTCACATACACACTGATATATAAATATTTCAGACTATCCTATGCTTTTATGATCTTGTCTTATAGTAATTTCCATAAATAAATAGCTTTTGGAAGGAGAAAAATCCAAACTTGCCACAACACGATCTATAAGAATAAATAAGAAAACAATGCTCACTCTCCAGACTAAGGGGACTTAATACCTTGACCCAAGACAGCTGGAACTTGGAAGAAGTTTCTGTTAGGCAGTAATGAGATGGGCAGAATTGGAAGTGTCATGAGAGAGGACTGCAGATGATTAGTAAGCACTTCCTGCTGTACTACAGCCACCATCCCAGTGGTCATACCCACATTTTACTCACTCACTCAGCCCCCTTGGAGATTAATAACTCAGTGATTAAGACAGATTAAGAAGCCAGTGGAGGTTTGGGTTCAAGAAGTTAATACAAGAGGTTCTTCAATATGCCACCTCCCACAGACACTCCAAATCTGCAGCTACCTGTGAAGTAAATACTTCTGAAGGAAATCCAGAAATCAGCTGAGAGACTTCTGAAAGAAATCTAGACAGTAGCTGAGTGACTCCCACATATCAGGAAAAAGAAAACGTCCGCAGTGAAACAGGTAGTCAAGTCTGAGACACAAACTTGCCATAAACCCCAACCTTGGCACTGCGACTCATCAATCAGGAGAGAACCCAACTCCCAGCTTTTCCCCGAGGAGTAAAGGATTTGGACCATGTATTTGGCACCCTGACTTTTAAGAATCCCACCTGGGAGACAGGCCCCCAAATTATCTATCTCTGAAAGCCAATGTCCACAAGACCCACAAGGTTATAGTGAGCTAAGAAACTGTCCTTAACTGTCTCGTGAAGAATCACTGTGGCTATTCTCCCAGGGCTTGGCAGCAGACTAATTTTGTCTTTTAACCTTCTTGCTAGATTTATAAGTGATGAACCCACCACCATTACAACACCATTCTGAACTGAACTAAATATTTACCTTTACCAGTGAGATTTATACTTTCATATGTTTTCCTGTTACTAATTAGCACCCTTTCTATCATCTTACAGTCAGACAGCAACTTTTAAAGGATGCAAATACACCTCTTTTGGGGGAAGACTGGGAAAGACGGGTGTTTCTGTCTGCTCCCTCTATACTAATAACCCCTGAAGGAACAGCCAGTTAAGAACTTTTGTTTTTGCTACCGTGCCACTGAACCCATGAACACAAGCCCCACTGGCCACCAGAGTCAGGCTATACGGACTGTGTCCTCTGGTCAGCAGCCCCCATCCCGGGCTGTCAGACTTTTGCACAAGCTCCTTTCATGAAGACTCCAGCAAACCGTGCAGGGGCAGAGGGACAGCATAAAGATGGGGCCACCTGGTGACCTAGTCTCTAGGGACAGTGGCAGTTACCCTCTGGATATGTGTTAAATGAGAAGCATGCCCCTGAGGCTACAGCTTTTCTTTTTCCTTTGGCTGAACTGTGCAACGTGTGGGATCTTTTTGTTTTTCTTAAAATAACTTTAACATATCTTTATATTTATTTTTTTTTATATCTTTATATTTTAAAAGATGAAAAAGGTAGGGATATTACAATGATATTCTCTTACTGTTTTTTCCCTTCATGTGGGATCTTAGTTCCCTGACCAGAGAGCAAACCCGCACCCCATGCATTGGGACTGCAGAGTCCAGTCCAGGACTGGACCACTAGGTAAGTCCCAGGCCACAGCTTTTAAGATGAGCAAACAGGTGTCTTTCATAGAAAGACAGGAGCTTCAAATAAACAACTTCACAACTCCAGAAATTAGAAGAACAAATTAAGCGCAGGAGGAAGGAAATTATAATAAAGACAGAATAAATAAAGAGCCCCCCCAAAAAGGGGGGGGGTCAACAAAATCAAGAGCCGGTTTTTCAAAAAAATAAGCAAAATTGATAAAACTTAAGCTAGATAAAGAAAAATAGAGAAAAGACTCCTGGCAAATTCTATCAAACATTTAAAGAAATAATGTCAATATTTCTCAAACTCCTCCCAAAAATTGAGAAGAAATACTTTGAGCAAATTCCAGGAGATAGTGAAGGAAAGAGGAGGCTAGTGTGCTGCAGTCCATTTGGTCGCAAAGAATCGGACAGGGCTTAGCCACTGAACAACAATTCACTTCTCTGCTGCTTTCAATGGCCGATACTGCCCATCAAATTTTAAAGTTATTTCTTGGTCCAACAATTCACAAATCAGTTCTTTAAGAAATGCATCTCTCCCAGAGGACATTAAAAGAACACAAGATTGAACGGCTATGACCCCAGGGTCTGGGCTGTACAAGAGCAAACGCCCTACTTTAAAAAAAAAAAAAGAAGAAAGGAAAAAAGGCCCTTTCAAACCGACTTTCTAAAAAAAGCGCTTTTATTTCTAACCCATAATCGATACTTCTGGTTTTACATGAAAGTCAAGCTTTAAATCATTTATTAGCTCAGTAATGTAACCTTTGTTCCATCAAACCTTAACAATAACAACAAAAATACTTCAAGGAAGTATTCTTGTTACCGTTTTACAACGAGGCTCAGATTATTTTCCAAGATACAATCATACATACGGTGATACTCAAATGAAATTATCAGTTACACAGACACAAAATCCTGAATCCAGTTTCTCTCTCTTCCTAATATCACCAACACACTAAGTCATACACCCCTGAGTTTTCATTACTTGCCTCCTGCAGAGCTGGCCTCACTGCCTCCTGCAGAGCTGGCCTCACCGCCTCCCCTTCTCCTCACTCCCCGAACCACAAAGAAATCAGTTAAGTAGCACAGAATAACATCAGCCCCCTTCTCAGCAACAGAAACCCCTTCCCAGCAGCAGAAATTCCACCCCGTTTCATGTTCAGGATTCCTCCGCCTTCAACCTCCCCAATCGCGTTGCAGATTCCCGGTACCCCTTCCCTTCGGCCTCCCAGACTAGTTTGGAGTCTCACAAGTTCAGGTCCCACAACTGCTCTACACTGAGGAACCCCTAAACCAAACAAACTCACGGCCGAACAAAGGCCAAAACGGCGACCCAGGAAGTCTGCGCACGCCTTGGGCAGTGACACTCCCAGAAGTCTCCGCGGTGCGACCAGGCGCAGGCTAAGACCATTTTCAAACGGTCCATCCACCGCTCGCTTTTCCTGCTTCCTAACTACATTTCCCAGAAGGCTCAGCTGCGATTTCTCCCCGCTTGCGGTCTAGTTCTTTTCTTCCAGAGCCTGTTCAACTCCCGGGGATAGTAGGAAAGTCCATTTTTAAACGCTTCACAGTGGGCTTTCTTGGGAGTCACGGCCCGAGGCTGAGCTAGGCTCTGTGAGGCCTCCGGTGGGCGGTTTGATGAGGGGGATGCAACCCTTTAGGTGGGGCCGCAGCTGATCTCTGATAGAAATCCAGTTGACCGGTAGCCATCTTTTCAGCCACAGGGATGTCTCTGACTACACTTCCCAGAGGACTCCTCGGCAAGAACGTGATTCTCGCGTGATTCCAGCCTCAAAGTCACGCGCTGGCGGGACCCTCAGGTCCGCACCAGCTAGTGTTACCTTGTTGTGGAAGGTTCAGCTTTTTAGGAAGCTTGGGAGACCTGAGGTGGGGAACCAGAGAAGAGGGCGAGGCCGGAGCTTAGGCCTTGTACCGCTCGCTGAAGAGGTGAGTTGGAAATTGTGTGACTGTGTTTGCATTAGTGTATGTGATGAATGACCACGTGATTGTGTATGGCTCTTCCGGTAGTGAGCGTGTGTGAGGTTCCAGTGATAACCCTTTGCTTAACTGTCTGAGAACCTGTGACTGTGCCGATGTGACGGGATGCGTCCTGGTGATGTGCGTGTAATCACTTGCGGCAAATTGTATGTGGTAATTGTATGTGGGGGTATGAGTATCTTTTGACTCGGTGAATGTGATAGCGTTTGTCCCCGTAGAGGGGTGTGATTGTGCGACTGTGGGCTGCGGAGTACACGTGGGAGTACCTGTGGATACTGTGTGGTTTTATCTGTGGTGAGTGTGATTGTGATTGTACGGCCGTATGCGGGTGTGCCGTGCCCGTGACAGTGCCAGTGTGACTGTCCTCTTGGTAAAAGTGTGATCGTGCTATGTGACACTGGGTATGCGGCCCTCTGTTTGGGTTGTGGGTTATTTCTAGCTGTATGACACCCTGGTGGTTTAAATCTGTGTGATTATGTTTGTTTGACTGGAAAATTGTATGAAATTTTTTCACTTATGTATATATATCTCTCTTTAAGCTTTATACAGTAGTTTTCCCCTATTTTTAAACTTTATATGAATGCTCCATACTGTCGTTTATCTCTTACTTTATTTGTACAACTGTGTTTTTGAGAATTATACATACTAGATTTTAATAGTTGTTCATTTGTTTTCTTTGCTATATTCCATCATTAAACTACTGTTATTCATCCCTTCTAGTAATGATGGACATGTATGTTATTTCTAGTTTTTTTACTTTATAGACTATGCTGCCATGAACATTGTTTTACATAGATTACCATGTATGAGTTTACCTACCAAATGTAGTTCTAGGAGTTTTAGGTCATGTATCTTCCACTTTCCCAATAGTGCCAAGATATTTACTGAAGTGGGTGCCATGTTTATACTTTACATCAGTGTTTCAGACACCTCATTGCTCATGTCCCTACCAAAACATGGTTTTGATAGTTTTTTTTAAAAACATTTTTATGATATATACAGTAAAGTGCACAAATCTTAAGTATATGGCCATAAAACAGTTTCCTAGATCATCATAAAGAATTTTGCCAGCACCCCAGAAGATTCCCTTATATCCTTCCCAGATATTCCTCTCCCAACATCAATATTCAGAATTCTATAACCATTAATTAATTTGATCCATTGATGAATTTCATTTATAAATGGAATTATATACCATGTATTCCTTTATGTCTGGTTTCTTTTGTTCCACATTATGTCTATGAAGCTCATCTATGTTGTTGAGTGTAATTGTACTTGTTCTCATTACATTTGGGTGTATACTGCAATTTATTGAATCCACTGTTCAGTTCAGTTACTCAGTCATGTCTTGACTCTTTGCAACCCCATGGACTGCAGGATGCCAGGCTTTCCTGTCCATCACCAACTCCCAGAGCCTGCTCAAACTCATGTCCATCGAGTTGGTGATGCCATCCAACCATCTCATCCACTGTCATCCCCTTTTCCTCCTGCCTTCAATCTTTCCTAGCATCAGGGTGTTTTCCAGTGAGTCAGTTTTTCATATCAGATGACCTTCATATCAGATGAGCTTCAGCATCAGTCCTTCCAAAAATATTCAGGATTGATTTCCTTTAGTGTTGACTGGTTTGATCTCCTTGCAGTCCAAGGGACTCTCAAGAGTCTTCTTCAGCACCACAGTTCAAAAGCATCAATTCTTTGGCACTCAGCTTTCTTTATGGTCCAACTCTTATAGTCATACATGACTACTGGAAACATTATAGCTTTGATTAGACGGACCTTTGTCAGCAAAGTAATGTATCTGCTTTTAAAAATGCTGTCTAGGTTTGTCATAGCTTTTCTTCCAAGAAGCAAAAGTCTTAATTTCATGGCTGCAGTCACCATCTGCAGTGATTTGGAGCTGAAGAAAAGAAAGTCTGTCACTGTTTCTGTTGTTTCCCTGTCTATTTGCCATGAAGTGATGGGATCTTAGTATTATGAATGTTGAGTTTTAAGCCAGCTTTTTCATTCTTCTCTTTCACTTTCATCAAGAGGCTCTTTAGTTCCTCTTTGCTTTTCTGCCATAAGGGTGATGTCATCTGCACATATGAGGTTATAGATATTTCTCCCGGCAGTCTTGATTCTAGCTTGTGCTTCATGCAGCCTGGCATTTTGCATGATGTACTCTGCATATATAAGTTAAATAAGCAGGGTGACAATATACAGCCTTGATGAACCCCTTTCCCAATTTGGAACCAGTCTGTTGTTCCATGTCTGGTTCTAACTGTTCCTTCTTGACCTGCATGTAGATTTCTCAGGAGGCAGGTAAGGTGGTCTGGTATTCCCATCTCTTGAAGAATTTTCCAGTTTGTTGTGATCCATACAATGATTTTGGTATAGTCAGTAAAGCAGAGGTAGATGTTTTTCTGGAACTCTCTTGCTTTATTTGGTGTTCCAGTGGATGTTGGTAATTTGATCTCTGGTTCCTCTGCCTTTTCTAAATCCAGCTTGAGCATCTGGAAGTTTTCAATTTACGTACTGTTGAAACCTTACTTGGAGAATTTTGGGCATTAATATGCTAGCGTGTGAGATGAGTGCAATTGTGCGGTAGTTTGAACATTCTTTGGCATTGGAATGAAAACTGACCTTTTCCAGTCCTGGGACCACTGCTGAGTTTTCCCAATTTGCTGGCATATTGAGTTCACAGTGTCATCTTTTAGGATTTGAAATAGCTTAGCTGGAATTTGTGCACCTCCACTAGCTTTGTTTGTAGGGATGCTTCCTAAGGCCCATTTGACTTCGCACTCCAGGATGTCTGGCTCTAGGGGAGTGAACATACCATCGTGGTTATCTGGGTCGTTAAGATCTTTTTTGTATGGTTCTTCTGTGTATTCTTGCCACCTCTAAGTATCTTCTACTTCTGTTAGGTCCATACATTTCCTATCCTTTATTGTACCATCTTTGCATGAAATGTCCCCTTGGTATCTCTAATTTTCTTGAAGAGATCTCTAATCTTTCCCATTCTATTGTTTTTCTCTTTCTTTGCATTGATCACTGAGGAAGCAGATAAGTTCCTGCTGTTCTTTGGAACTCTGCATTCAGATGGGTGTATTTTTTCTTTTCTCCTTTGCCCTTAGCTTGTCTTCTTTTCTCATCTATTTGTAAGGCCTCCTCAAACAGCCATTTTGCCTTTTTGCATTTCTTTTTTTGGGGGATGGTTGATCACTGCCTCCTGTATGATGTCATGAACCTCTGTCCATAGTTCTTCAAGCACTCTATCATCTAATCCTTTGAATTTATTTGTCACTTCCACTGTATAATTGTAAGGGATTTGATTTAGGTCATACCTGAATGGTCTAGTGGTTTTCCCTAATTTCTTCAATTTAAGTCTGAATTTTGCAATAAGGAGTTCATGACCTGAGCCACAGTCAGCTCCTGGTCTTGTTTTTGCTTACTGTATAGAACTTCTCCATCTTTGGCTGCAAAGAATATAATCAGTCTGATTTCGGTATTGATCATCTGGTGATATCCATGTGTAGAGTCGTCTCGTGTTGTTGGAAGAGGGTGTTTCCTATGACCAGTGGATTCTCTTGGCAAAGCTCTTAGCCTTTGCCCTGCTTCATTTTTTACTTCAAGGCCAAACTTGCCTGTACTCCCTGTATTCCTTGACTTCCTATTTTTGTACCTGATGACACTGTTCAGAGACATTTAATAGTTTCCAATTTGTGGCTATTACAAATTGTGTTGCTGCTCTGAACATTCTACTGTGGTTTTGATGAACACATAAATGCTCTTCTTGGGGTTTCCCTGTTGGCCCAGTGGTAAAGAATTTGCCTGCAATGCAGGAAATGCAGGTTCAATCCCTGGGTGGAAAGATCCCCTGGAGAAGGAAATGGCAATCTACGCCAATATTCTTGCCTTGGGAAATCCCATGGACAGAGGAACATAGAGGGCTGTAGTCCATGGAGTCGCAAAGAGTCAGACATGACTGAATAACTAAAGACCAACCAGGAGGATCCCACATGCCAGAGAGCAACGAAGCCACAGCTATAGAGCTTGTGCTCTCGACCCCGGCAGCCACAACCACAGAGCCCAAGTACTGCAACTTCTGAAGCCCAACAGCCTAGAGCCGTGCTCAGCAGTAAGGAAAGCCACTGCAGTAAGACTGCATCGCAACTAGACTGTAGCTCCCCCTTGCTGCAACTAGAGAAAAGCCTGTGTAGAAGCAAAGATCCAGCACAAACTAAGCTAACTAAATAATCATTAAAATAAATAAATGCTCTTCTCTTGAGTAAATATTTAGGAGTGGAAATGCTAGATCACTGGGCGACCCCCTTGGACTGTAGCCCTCCAGCCTCCTCTGTTCATGGAATTCTTCAGGCAAGAAAAATGGTGTGGGTAGCCATTTCCTTCTCCAGGGGAATCTTCCTGACCCAAGTCTCCCACATTGCAGGCAGATTCCTTACCCTCTGAGCCATCAGGGAAACCATAGATCATTGGGCAGGCATATGTTTAATTGATACTACCAGTATCTTATGTTGTACCAATTTACACTCCATCCAGTAATGTATGAGAGTTTCAGTTGCTCTACATCATGTCTGTTATTTGAAATTGTCAATCTTTTGTTTTAACTATTCTGGTGGATATATAACAGAGTTTCATCAGTTTTTAATTTGCATTTCCCTGATGTGTTAACAATGTTCAGCACCTTTTCCTATTTTTATTAGCCATTCAGATATCCAGTTTTTAAAAGCGTCCTCTTGTCCTTTTAATTATTTTTTTCACTTTTAAGAAACTTTTTACTTTTATATTGTAAGCATAAGGCAAAGGATTCCAATACACTGTTCACTCAAGTGTCCACAGTACAATTAGGAGAACCAGGGAGTTTACCGTGATACATGACTTTTGCTAATTTACAGACTTTATTTAAATTTTTCTAATTGTCTTATCAGTCCCCTGCTCTGTTAAAGAATCCTATCTAAATGCCCAGATTGATTTAGTTGTCTCATTTTATTAGTATTCCTCCCATCTGACATAGTTCTTTAGTCCTTTTTATCTTTTATGACCGTGACACTCTTGAAGAGCACTGGCCAGTTATTTTGTTGAATGTCTTTTTTGTTTGTTTGTTTATTTTAATTGAAGGCTAATTACTTTACAATATTGCATTGGTTTTTGCCAAACATCAGCATGAATCAGCCATGGGTGTACATGTGTTCCCCATCCAGAACCCCCCTCCCACCTCCCTCCCCATCCCATCCCTCTGGGTCATCCCGGTGCAGCAGCCCTGAGCACCCTGTCTCATGTATTCAACCTGAACCAGCGATCTGCTTCACATATGATAATATACACGTTTCAACACTACCCCCTCAAATCATCCCACCCTCACCTCTGTGGACTCCCACAGAGTCCAAAAGACTGTTCTTTACATCTGTGTCTCTTTTGCTGTCCTGCATATAGGGTCATCATTACCATCTTTCTAAATTCCATATATATGCATTAGTATACTGTATTGGTATTTTTCTTTCTGAATTACTTCACTCTGTATAATAGGCTCCAGTTTCACCCACCTCATTAGAACTGATTCAAATGCATTCTTTTTAATAGCTGAGTAATAGTCCATTGTGATACGTACCACAACTTTCTTATCCATTTGTCTGCCGATGGATACCTAGGTTGCTTCCGTGTCCTAACTATTGTAAACAGTGCCACGATGAGCATTGGGGTACACGTGTCTCTTTCAATTCTGGTTTCCTCAGTGTGTATGCCCAGCAGTGGGATTGCTGGGTCGTATGGCAGTTCTCCTTCCAGGTTTTTAAGGAATCTCCACACTGTTCTCCATAGTGGCTGTACTAGTTTGCATTCCTACCAACAATGTAAGAGGGTTCCTTTTTCTCTGCACCCTCTCCAGCATTTATTGTTTGTAGACTTTTTGATAGCAGCCATTCTGACTGGTGTGAGATGGTACCTCATTGTGGTTTTGATTTGCATTTCTCTGATAATGAGTGATGTTGAGCATCTTTTCATGTTTTGTTAGCCATCTGTATGTCTTCTTTGGAGAAATTTCTGTTTAGTTCTTTGGCCTATTTTTTGAATGTCTTTAAATTTGAATTTGTCTGCTGTTTCCTCTTGGCTAAATTTAGGCTTTGCCTTTTTGGCAAAAAGATCACAGAAATAATTTCTTCCTCTCAATGTGTCATATCAGAAGCTATATGATATCTCATTACTAGTAGTGTTAACTTAGGTTACTTGGTTAGAGTGATTTCTCCCTGGTTTGTTCTCTGTAAAATTACTGTTTTCCCCCTTTTAATTAGTAAGTATCAGATGGTTTTTTTAAAAAAATATTTGTTTGATTGTGCCAGGTCTTAGCTGTGGCATGTGGGATCTAGTTCTCTGACCAGGGATCGAACCTGGGCCCCTGCATTGGGCAGATAGTCTTAGCCACTAGACCATCAGAGAAGTCCCTCAGATGGCTTTTTTTTTGATCCCTGGGTCAGGAAGATCCCCTGGAAAAGGGAATAGCAACTCACTCCAGTATTCTTGCCTGGAGAATTCCATGGACAGAAGAGCCTGGCGTGTTACAGTCCATGAGATCACAGAGAGACAGATGCGATTTAGGACTAAACACAAATAACAGATTATCTTTTTAATGTCAGTGGCATCTGTAAAGATATTCCCTTTTCATTACTGATTTTGTTCATTTGTATTATCCCTCTCTTTTTCATCGCTGTTGGTAATAGGTCTTTTATTCCTCTGAGTACTGTCAAGAATTATTTTCCTTTCTCTTTGGTTTTCAACAGTTTGACTGTAACAATTTGCTTGGTTGTGGTTTTGCTTTTGTGTGTTTGTTTTGTTTATCTTCTTGTATATTATTCTTCTGTTTTCTGAGCTTCTTGAAACTCTTGTTAGGATTTTTAATCAATTTATTCAAATATTAATTCCTGTCCAGTCTCTTTTCTTCTCTGAGACTCCACTTATGTGTGTTGGTGATCTTTTTAACTGTCCCATATATCTTTTACACTCATTTCTGTTTTTTTTTTCCTCTTGTACTTCATGTGGATATTTTTTGTTGGCTTGTCTGAGTTCAGTAATCCTGGTTTCTCAAAACAATGCAGTAACTTATTTATTTCCTAATTGGATGAAATAGATAGTCTGTTTCTTTTTTATGGATTTCAGTTGTGTTTAGTTTCTTCATCTTATCATCCATCCATTTGCCTGCCATTTGTCTTCAACAATATTTTAAATGGTTTGCCTACTCCAGTATCTAAATTGTCTTTGGTTCTGCTTGTTTTCTGTTTTTATCTCTTTGCATTTCTGGTGATCTTTAATTGGTTGAGAGATATTGTGTCTAAAACAATCATAGGGGCCAAAGCCAGTCACTAACTACTTCTGCTTTCTTATTATATAAGAAGAATTAAACTGCTTTTCAGGTCCCTATTACTAACAGACAAGTACAATTCCTAGCATACAGGAAATTTTCAGGATAATGCTGGAAATAATTTAAAACATTACATTTTTTGATTAAAAGATAGGTTTACTATTTAGATGAGTGCAAAATTCTCAAAAATTTTAAGCTACTTATTAGAGTGCAAGACTTCTCTATAGTGTTATCTTTTGACAGTGCTCTTTACCTAGGTGTGATTGTGTTGCAAGCATACTGTGATCTTGGCTACAGAGATCGTTGGCTTTAAAAGAGAGGCGCAGATCTTCCAGAAGGAAGAATAAAGCCTGGGGGAGGGTACCATCTAGGGGAAAAGATGAAGCACGTTGGAAATGTGAGAAGCATTGTCTGAAGCTATTGAGATGAGATGTTTCCTGCCCATTCTGCTTGACAGGTACAACGCCTGAGGAGGTCCCCTTATAATCCGGGAAAGGCCGGGAAGACTGACTAGAAAAGGGGACTTCAAAGTGAGGAGTAGAGGAGAAGGAAGTCTTCTCAAATCTTTCTGGATAACTGTTGATTCTTTAGTGTCTAGCACAGTGCCTGGTACATGATAGGCACTGCAGTTGAGAAAAATACTAAGAATACTAGGTTAAAGGAATGTTTTCAGGTTTTAAGAAAGAGGCATTTATGGATTACTTTGGTTTTCATGTCTGGAATCTGTTTACCCATGGGGGATTGCAGTGAGTAACTAGGGGTAGGGGTAAAAGTAGCTATTGAATAATTGATACAGTGATACCATGAAATTATTTCCTGAGTGGTCAGTTTTACATGCAATTATTGACAATTGATGATCAAGGAGCTTGATGCATAGTGGAATGCTCACTGCCCCTTATACTTTTTTTTTCCCCTTATACTTTTATAATGTTCAGTTTATTACATTCTTATAGCCTATAGACAGACACAAATTTTCTTAAACATTTAGACATCGATCACAAATTCAGTTATCCCCCTAAAACGTTTTAGGCTTCTATTAATAAAGGAAATAGAATATACAGTTTTCACAAATTTTTTTTACTACACTTATAGTCAAAAGCTATTCTAAAGCAACAATGATATGGATTTGATCCATTTCTATGTTATTTCTTTGATTTTACTTCCTTTCTGTTGTTATGCTGATTTTAATATTGTCCCCTAATTACTGTAAATTCTGTAAAATTACTTCATTTGCTTTTTTTGGATTAAGTTTTCTTAAGTCAAGATTCATTAATCCCAAAAGTTTTCTCAAACTAGACAAGATTAGAGGATCTGGTTTATCAATCAAATGTTTCTTGGTCAGGACTTGGGACCTAATTGTACAATCGAAGATCACTGAAAATTGATTTGACCAATGTATATCCAAATTAAAATGCATATGACCAGCTTTTAGGAATTATTCAGAATTCATATACAGGTAACATGATATATTAATATGTACAAGGATATTTACTGTAGCATTGTTTGTTACAGTGAAAGACAGGAAACAACCCAAATGATAATTGGCAGCATATTGGTTGAATAAATTAAAGTGTATCCATTTAATAGAATCCAATGTAGGCTAAGAGAATTAATTATGTATTTTTGAATGTACTAGTTGGGATCTGGTCCAAGATACTTTTAAGTAAAAATAGCAATGTGTTTAACAATGTATGGGCTTCCCTGCTGGCTCAATGGTAAAGAGTCCTCCTGCCAATGCAAGAGACGCAGATTCAATCCCTGGGCCAAGAAGTTCCCCTAGAGAAGGAAATGGCAGCCCACTCTAATATTCTTCCCTGGGAAATCCTGTTGGCAGAGGAGGCTGGAGGGGTACAGTCCATGGACACGAATCAGTCTTGACTTAGTGACTAAACAACAACAACATAACAGTGTATATAATATGCTGCAATTTGTAATTTTTAAAAAGTATATCTTTGTGTGTATATGAGTATACATACGGGGCTTCCCTGGTGGCTCACCTGGTAAAGAATCTGCTTGAGTATATATACAAGCTAGATTCTCTAAGCCATATCAAGTGATCCAAATCTGTCCTGTTGTAGTCAAGGCCTGAGGTTTCTGGAGTAGGCGTAATTAGAGATTTGCCCATTCTTTTCACTAATCCCTCCAGTGTTTGTGTGTAGTTAGCAGAGGGGAAATGATCATACTGGGAGCTGTGAGGCAAGTGGCATCTTGTGTAACTTCTTTCTGTCTTCTCCAGCTCTGCCTTTTTCCAAAAAAGGAGCCCAGAGAAGAACTGGTCCTTTTCTGCAAATATCAAAGCCATGGCTCAGGTGAGATGCTGTTTCTTTTTGCTCAGATAGAGTCATTTTTACCCCTAGTACATGTAAATATTTGCTTTCCTTATCACGATGCTTTTCGGTGTTTAAAAACAATAGCAGCCTTCAGACAGTTCCGTTATACACAGTGCCAAAGTTCTCTTACTCTTGCTCTAAAGAAAAGGTCTCTAATAAGCCAATTCAAAAATTGCTCTGTTGGTGGAGGTATTTATAGAAAATATAAGTGGTTAGATAATCATTAAAAAAAGGAAAGAATATCTGATTAAAGATCTTTATACTCTTAGTTACAGGTAACTGTTTGAGGGCTAAGGGGTTAGATACCAAGTTTCTCTGAAGAAGTCTTAATCAAATTAAAATCCATTAGAAAATTGCTTATGGATTTCATCATAAATCCTGATTTTTTTCCCACATACTGTGAATTACATAATATAAAAACAGTCTGACTGAGACCAGGTTTGAAAAAAATTTTTTACACTGGTTAACATGGTCCCCCTTCAGCAACCTGACCCCTATTTCCTCCTAAAACAACCCAGTGCCCTTCACAGTTCCTTCTTTTAAATAACTTTTACTCATTTAATAAGTCTTTCACCATCTTCTGTCAGATTTGTGTCAGAAATCTTGGCAGAACAGAAATGTGTTTTCTATTAGTTAATGAATCTAATTTGCTTCAACAGTGATTGATGGGATAGAGATGGGCAGGGTAATTAGGGTACCTCATAGGGAAAAGCCCTGATCATCTCCATAGACTTAGATTTTCCAGGAAGAAAATTTGTGAGATGGTTTTGTTTGATGTCATTCTTAATACACAGAAAGGTCTCTTAATGTGTGAGTCCTTCAGGTTTGGGGGTATGACTGGTGGTTGGTACAAAGCTCTGACACCCCGAGAGACCACCCATGATAAATAGACTTCAATAATGCCATTGTGTGAAGCTGGATCATGCTCTGTCAATTTCCTATAGCTTAGGAACAAAGGGTATTTACATCGAGCAATGGGCGGTTTTAGATAAAACTGGACCAACGTTGGGAACGTCTTTAAAGATCACCTTCAGCCTCAATGTCCAAGAGCAAAGGAGAAGTCATTTATTTCCATATTACAAAACATTCAGTGAAAAAAAATGCTTATAAGAATTTGTTTAACAAGAAATAACTCTTATTATAAATAGTTTATAATAGTGTGACCTTAGAATGGATCAGTCTTGAATTATATGCAAATATAATTTTCTAAGATAAAATATTTTTTAAAGTTATTTGTACATGTTCACGAGTAAAGTAGGGCTATTTCATTCTGGCCTCACTACTAGTTTCACTCCCAAAAGGTAGCTGCCTTCAACTCTTGACTATTGATTATCAGTTTTACTCATTATCTTTTGACTTACTGCAGAGTGGAAAGGACATTATACTCATATATTGCACCCTTCATTTCCTCTAATCCTGTTATTATATCACCATTTTTGGTTAAATCAATAGTGTACACATTATCACAACTGCAAATATCCCTAACTGCTGAGCCAGATCATGGCTTTATTCTGTTACAGCCTTTCATTTTTCCTGGGGTTAATTGCTTTTTCCCATCATTTGCTTAGTTTTCCATGTATTTATATCCAAAATCATCAGGATCACTGCCACGTGCAAGTCAGTTTGTTTTCCATCTGATCAAACACATCAGTTCCTTTTGAACATGGAAACTTCCATCCCTGTTCCCTTTTTCACCCTGCTTCCATTTTGTCTAGTTGCTCTCTAGGCCTGTTTCTCAAAAGACTTCCCCTTTTTTCCCTGGGATTTTCCTTCTCTGTTTTTCTGTGTTAATTCACATATTTATTGACTCTCATGTCTTCCTCTTCTCTGGTTTACTCTCTGATTCTGGTGGAGCACAACCTCTGATAGTTTCCTGAGAAATTGTGCTTGAGTCTTTTCATGTCTGGGGGTTTCTTTTTTCAGTTGTCACAACAGAATGACAATTTGATTATAGAATTCTAGGTCAGAATTTCTTTTCTTTTGGGCGGAGGGGCGTGCCATGGCAGCCTGGGAGATTTAGTGCCCTGACCAAGGATTGACCCTGTGCTCCCTGGTTCCAGGGGGCTTTGGGAGCATGGAGTCTTAACCATTGGACTGCCAGGGAAGTCCCCAGAATTTCTTCCTTAGCATGTTGAAGAATTGTTCTTACCATTTCTTATTTTTAGTGGTTTTCTTAAGAACCCCATTGCCTCTGTGATTCTTGATGGCTTTTATCCAACCTGCTCTTCTGTGGATGCTTTTAATGTCTTCTCTTTTCCCTTATTCTGAAATTATACTCTTAGCTGTTTTGGAAAAGAAACTCACAGGTATTCTTCATAACATAGCATTTGCAAAGTGTTTGTATATACTACTTCATTGAATTGGGAAACTCATCTTGGCTGGATTTTATACCTCTCCAGACTTATTTGGATAACAGAAGTGCCCAACTATCCACAGGTAGTTTTGCCTGGAGGAAACAGAATGACTTGGAAGCATAGTGATTCATTCCTGTTTATTTGTTTACAGTCCTCCAGAGGCATCCCATTCAGTTCCACTCTGTGTGCTTGCTGTTTTCTATTCTTCTTTTCTTTTTTTCCTTCTCTCTTTCCTTCACAAAAACAAATGTTTTTATTGATCAAACCTAATTTTTAAAAATTTAACATGGTTGTTGTTCCAGGAGTCAGTGATGTTCAGTGATGTGTCCATAGACTTCTCTCAGGAGGAGTGGGAATTCCTGAATGATGATCAGAGAGATTTATACAGAGATGTGATGTTGGAGAATTACAGCAACCTGGTTTCAATGGGTAAGGACATCCATAATAATTTAGATTCTGCCCTGAGAAAGTCTACTTCCTCTGGTGTTATACTCGCCTACTTCTCAAGTAACCGTTTGTGTTTCTATCTACACCCTGTTCCCAGAGGAATGTCTTTAATCTTGTAGAGCTAGAAAGAGGAAGCTGCATTGAGTTGTGAGGAAAGTTTCAAGTGCTCTATTATGTTTCATAAATCTGCTGTATCTTCCTTTGACTCTTTCTTAATAATGAAAGGACTGGATTTGAATTCTGGACATTCTCAACATAAACCTCTCCTTACTTCTTTTGTAAGCAGGACATTCTATTTCTAAACCAGATGTGATCTCCTTCTTGGAGCAAGGGAAGGAGCCCTGGTTGGTTGACAGAGAACTAACAAGAGACCAGTGGCCAGGTAAGTGAGGCATGGCAGGTGATGACCCAATCAGTCAATGCAGAGATTGCACCTTTGAAATGCAGTCTGGGAAGCTTCCCTTAAAGTCTTTAGGCCTGTTGTGCAAAAAGTAAGCCTTTTCAGCATGACCTTTCAAATGACCTTACCTTTCCCCCTTACTTAACACACTCCGCCTGCTCCTCTTATGCTTCTCCTCTTATGCTTCTGTCCCAATTCTAACGAGCCGGTGCCCTCCTCCACCTTCTCTAATAATCCTCCCTTCTATGTATAATTTGAATCTACTTCCTTATCTGCTTCTCATCCTCTTTTGTACTTAGTCTTCAAAGAGCATCACTGTCTCCTGAAATACTGTTTTTTTCTACCAAAGTTACCAAAGACTCACTTCTCTAGAGCTTATAAGATATAGTAGATACACTCATTGGTTCATTCATACTTTTAATGAACATTTGCTAATTTTCTAATGTGTGTGAAGTACTCTGCTAGGTACGGAAAGATTAAAAAATGCTAAGTGGGAATTCCCTGGCAATCCAGTGGTTAGGACTCTGCACTTCCACTGTAGGGAGTACAGGTGCAATCCTTAGTCAGGGAACTAAGATCCCGCAAGCCACTGGCGCAGCCAGGAAAAAAATAAAGAATAAGCAGTTTCAGAGTTTATAGCTTAATGTGGGTACTGTTTATAACTTGTAAAATGTAGAAGCACGAGAGAGGTTAAAATAGAGAACTCAGCAGAAAGGGGGCGCTAAAGAGATAGAAGAGGAGTTGATCCACATAGCTGTCATAAGAGACATTTGAGCACACATGTCATTGAGTTTAGAGTGCTTGAAAAAATAATCTGTGCCTCCATTGAGATCTTAGGGCTAACAAAGATAAAGAAAAAAAAGAAAAAAAACAAGACAGCATATTCCTTCATTCAGTATATGTTTTGTGTGATTTTTTTAAAATTTTTATTTTACATTTAAGCATAGTTGATTTAACAATGCTGTGTTAGTTTCAGGTGTACAGAAAAGTGATTGTTATACATATACATGTATCCTTTTTCAAATTCTTTCCCCATTTAGGTTATTACAGAATATTGAGCAGAGTTCCCTGTGCTGTATAGTAGGTCTTTGTTGGTTATCTGTGTTAAATATAGCAGTGTGTACAAGTCAATCCCAAATTCCCAGTCCATCACCCCTCCCTATCCTTCCCCCCAGGTA
This sequence comes from Odocoileus virginianus, assembly GCF_023699985.2. NCBI lineage: Eukaryota > Metazoa > Chordata > Mammalia > Artiodactyla > Cervidae > Odocoileus > Odocoileus virginianus. The sequence goes on along the minus strand of NC_069693.1, from coordinate 14,431,301 downwards.
ATCATAAGTCATTCTCTAAGCCTGTGAGTCTGTTTCTGTTTTGTATATAAGTTCATTTGTGTCATTTATTTTTTAGATTCCACATATAAGCAATATCATAGGAAATTTTGTCTTTCTCTGGTATGATAATCCTCAGGTCCATCCATGATACTACAAATAGCATTATTTTGTTCTCTTTAATAGCTGATTAATATTCCATTGTATGTATGTATCATATCTTCTTTGTCCATTTATCTGTCGATAGATCAGTATATGTATATTGAATACCTATTGCATGCCCAGAGCTACTCTCAACACTTGAAATTAGAGCAGTGAGTAGAATATGCAGAATGTCTTTTCCCAGAGTTTACTCTCAGCTGCAGGGAGAGATACAGAAATAAGAATATATAATGGTAAGTGCTGAAAAGAATATGTGGAGAAGTGGAGATGCTATTTTATGTGACAGGGTACAAGAAACTTTCCAATAAGGTGACATTGGGACAGAGACATGAAGAAGTATAGTTATAAATCATTACTAGTAATCATGTGATTACTAGGAAGAACATTCCAGAGGAACCCAGACATTGAAGGGCCTCAGGCAGGTATGCATTGGCTGTGTGTGGAGAGCAGCCAGGAGGCTGGTGCCTCTTCTACCCCGGTTGTTATTCATGTATTTTTCAAATGCAAGACCTCTTGTCACTTCACCCTTGCATAACCTCAGTATGTAATTCTAAAAAGCAGACATTGTCTCCCTTACATAACTTGATTGCTTTGTCATCCCCAATAACTTTTACACTGATTTCTCGGTACATCGAATTGTTTTAGTGTCATTTTACTGAGTACTAATGAGAGGGGACATTTTCACCTTCATGGTGCTACTATCTTTAACATGTTCACTACTGTATTTTACACTTTTTATCTATTACTGCTCTAATTCTCCTCAGTCAATTTTTATGGATTTTATAAAACAAAAACATTACATACCCATTTCCGTGGGGTGTTTTGTACTTCATAAATTTTAATTTGGATTGGCATCTTTTAAAAATATATTTATTTATTTATTTGGCTGCGTCCAGTCTTAATTGCTGCACTCAGAATCTTCGTTGCATCCTGTGGACTCTTCCCTTGCGGCACAGCAGCTCAGTAGTTGTGGCCCGTGGGCTTAGTTGCTCTGTGGCATGTGGGGTCTTGGCTCCCCAACCAGGGGTCAAACCTGGCTTCCCCTGTACTGCAAGGCGGATGTTTAACCACTGGATCGTCAGGGAAATCCCTGGATTGGCATCCTTAAGTGTATGCTCTAATGTGTTTGCAGTCATCTCTTTTGTGGTTATTACAATGTCTGATTTTAGAAAATTAGCTGACCTCTACAGATTTCATAGATATCTTGTTCTTTAAAAAAAAATTTTTTTTTGCTATATTTTAAAATAATTTTATTTATTTATTTATTTTTGGCTATGCTGGGTCTTCATTGCTGCTCGGGCCTTTCTCTAGTTGTGGCTAGCGGGGGTACCCACTGGTTGCGGTGCTTAGGCTTCTCATTGCAGTGGCTTTTCTTGTTGCAGAGCACAGGCTCCAGGGCTTGCAGGTCTCAGTGGTGGTCGCACACAGGCTTCGTTGCCTTGCAGCATTGTGGGATCTTCCCGGATCAGGGATCAGACCTGTGTCTCCGGCTTTGGCAGACAGAGTCTTGAGCACTAAGCCACCAGGGAAGCCTCTCTGCTGTTTTTAATAGCATCTAAATCCATTTTAAAGTTCTTTTACAATAAACTATAAATTGAGAGTCCAACTCAATCACCTCTCCCCTGCCCCAATGGCTTATTTTAGCACCATTTATTCAGCAGCTGTTTATGTCATGGTTGTTTCCTCTGCCTGTTCCTTGGAAGTTCTGGTTTATGTTACTTTGTATTTCAGGGCCTCTTTCTGTTTCTTTGCTCCATTTATCCACTTCTACCTTCAGAGATAGATATGCCCAGCAGACAGTTTAATATATTTTAATTATTTTTATTGGAAATTTTCTCAAGTACAGAAAGGTAACAAACTATAGGTAGACATTTAAACAGTTATAAAACGAACTCTCAATGGAAACATCACCCAGATCTTAAGAACTTACAACACTATCAGCACATCTCTCTACGTCCATAGTATCTTTGTGTCCCTTTATACTTTTACCAGTTAAGAGAACCACCACAACAATATAGTTCAGTTTTGAGTTTGAAATTTATATACATAGAATCATACTATATATACTTTTATGTTGTTTTTTATGAATCATTTTGCTTTTAAGATTCATACATATTATTTCTTATAGTCAGAGTTGATTTATTCAGTTATACCAATATACTACAGTTTATTTTTCGGTTCTGCTTTTCATAGGGAGTTAGGTTGTTTCCACTTTTTGACAGTTAAAAATTGCTACTATGAACATTTTCTGTGTGATATGAATAGAGAAATGAATGGATCACATGGCATCATATCTTTAGTTGTCCAGTTTTCAACTTTTTTTTAAGTTCTCAGGTTTTGTTTTGTTTTAATACTTTTATTTATTAAAATAAATAAAATTTATTTTATTTACTTCATTGCTTTGTGCAGGCTTTCTCCAGTTGTGGTGAGCAGGGGCTACTTTTCATTGTGTTATGTGAGCTTCTCATTGCAGTGGCTTCTAGAGAGCATGGGCTTAAGTAGCTGCAGCTCCTGGGCCCTTCGAGCACAGGCTCAGTAGTTGTGACGCATGGGCTTAGCTTTTCCACAGCGTGTGGAATCTTCCCTGACCAGGGATTAAACCCATGTCCCCTGCATTGGCAAGTGGATTCCTATCCACTGTGCCACCAGGGAAGTTCTCCACTTTTCTTTAATGCTTATACTAGATTACAATCCCACCAGCAGTAAATAGGAGCTCCCATTGTTGCACATGCTTCCTAATGTATTGTCAAACTTATATTTTTATCAATTGCTGAGCATATATAGTGATACTTCAGTGTGGTTTTAGTTTGCATTTCCCTTTTTACTGATGAGTTTGAAGACATTTTCATATCATTATTGTTTTTTTTTTGAAATTCTTCTTTAGCTAATTGCCTGTTCAAGTCTTTCTTAACCTGTTTTTCTTTGGATTTCCTGTGTTTTTAATGATATGTAAGAGTTCTTTATATATTTTGCTTATTGAGTATATTCCATGTTCAAAAAATTGCTAGTGTCTTCTTCCACTCTTAAGTTATCTTTTAGTGCTCTTTATGGTTTCTTTTTGTGAACAGAGGTTCTTAATTTTGATCAGATTTATCAGTCTTCTGTTTTGGGCTTCACACTTATTTGGTCTTATGTAGGAAATTCTTCCTTGGCCTATTTTTGAATCTGATTTATAATACATAAACAGAATCACACTATCTGAACGTTTTGTCCTGTTTAAGAAAATTTTGATTACTGTGAAGATACTCTTTTTATGTTTTCTTCTTGATGTCTGATTGTTTTTCCTTTATAAACTTTTCCTCTAAGGGGCTAAAGTTTTACTGTAATACATTCAGGTGTGGTTACTTTTATTTCTCCATATTTTGTTTCTGGTTGTACTTTTAAATCCAAGAATGTATATCTTTTTCTGATGAGAGGAAATCCTTGGCAGTCATCTCTTTAAACATTACCTTGCTACCATTTCCTCTTTTCTCTCTTGAGCTCCTACTTAACGAAATAAAACATCTGGATCACCTCTGATTTTTTTTTTTTTAACCTCTGATGTTTTAAATTCTTCATCTCTTTCTATTTATGCTGCCTTTATATAGAATTCCTTACTTTGATACTACTCTACATAAGATAGATAGCCAACAAGGACCTACTGTATAGCCCAGGGAAATCTACTTAGTATTATGTAACAATCTATATAAGAAAAGAATCTAAAAAAGAATAAATAGATGTATACATACATCTATGTATACATTTTGCTGAGTCACTTTGCTGTACACCTGAACTTAACACAACATTGTAAATCAACTATACGCCAATAAAATCAAAATGTAAAAAAATGCAAAGATGAGAGCAAAAAGAAAAAGAATTCCTTGCATCGATTTGTATTGATTCACTAATAGTCTTCAGTTATGACCTTTTGACTCTTCAACTTATCCACGAAGTTTTTTATTTTAAGAAAATAGTATAGTTATTTATAAAATATAGTACATGTACACCAGGATATATGTATCACATAATTAACATAAAATTCTAAGATAATAATATGTAAATACATAAATTTGCATGTGTAAGATATTGGCTAGGAAGTATGCCTAAGAATATAATTGCTGGGTCTCGGCTTACTCTTTTTATTTTTTTAGTTCCATCAATTGTCACTTTACTTTTGAACATTTTAGGGAAAGATTTACAGTGAAAGATTTTTTTTTTTTTTCAGAGATCCCAGTCAGGTTTATTTTTTGTAACTTTCTTATTTGGAGGATAACTGCTTTACAAATATACAGTGGGCAAAGGACTATCTCTTCAATAAGTGCTGTTGAAAAACCTGGACTACTGTGTTACACCTTACACAGAAATAACTCAGTATGGATTAAAGACTTGAATATGAGACCTGAAGCCATAAACACTTCTAGAAGAAAACAGAGGGAAAGCTCCTTGACATCAGTCTTGTAGTTTTTTGGATATGATACCAAAGCCAAGACAACAAAAGCAAAAATAAATAGGATGACATCAAACTAAAAATCTGTATGGAAAAGGAAGCAATAAGCAAAATGAAAAGGCAGCCTACTGAGTGAGAGGAAATATTTGCAAATCATGTATCTAACAAGGAGTTAATATCTAAAATATATATACAGAACCCATATAACTCAATAGCAAAAAAAAAAGAGATAAATTTAAGGAAATACAGGGTTTCCCTGGTGGTGGAGGTTAAGAATCTGCCTTGCAGTGTAAGCAACACCAGTTAGAGCCGTGGTCCAGGAAGATCCCACATGCCCTGGGACAGCCGAGCCCGTGTGCCGCAACTGATGAGGCTGCACTCTGGAGGCCACGAGCCTGCGCGCCGCCACAGGAGCCTCCCGATGAGAAGCCCTCGCACGGCAGCAGCGGAAGCTCACGAGCAACAGGAGAGGGCCAGCACGGCCAAAAGTAAGTCAGTGGTAAGGACAGAGACATAAAAAGAAACACGCAAAGTTCGCAGCTGAAAAACACAGTGGCCTAAAACTTCGAAACTTACTGGATAGACTCAACAGGAGAGTGGAGATAACAGGAAAATTAGTGAACTTGAAGGAAGACCAGAAGGAATTAGCCAATATAATAACAGAAAAAAGATCAAAAACTTAAAAAGAATGACTCAAGGGGAATTCCTTGGCAATCCAGTAGTTGTGATTAGTAGTGGGTGCTCTCACTGCGGAGGGCCCAGGTTCAGTCCCTGGTTAGGGACCTACCATTCCACAAGCAGCACAGTGCTGGCGGAAAAAAAGGAAAACGAATGACTCAGGGACATCCTGTGGGGTAACAGCAGAGTTTTCATGTTTATATCATTGAAGTCCCAAAAAGACCATAGAAAATGAAAGAACCGTAAAAATAATGCATTACTTTTAGGGAAACAATGAGTGGAACAACTGGATTTCTCTTCATAAACCATGGACGTCAGCAAAAGTGCAACAGTATTTTGTTTGCTAAAGAACTGTCAACCCAGAATTCCATAGCCAGCAAAAACCTTTCAGGAATGAAAGAAAAATTAAGGAAAACAGTGTTGCAGGTATACAGGGAAACAAACTCTGGCCTAGCATCCATGTGGGACTCGGAGATAATGAGAGAGAGTCCGTACCCTGCCTCAAAGGAGTGAGCACTTGTTAAGTCTAGGAGACAGCTGTCATATGAGAACACAGGCCTAATGCTGCCTGATAATCTGGTCCTTCAAGGAAAGCCAGAAATCCAGATTTCTGTATTAAATTTGATAACGTCAACACTGGTAACTCATTTAAAATTTTAGAGAACTGTTGGGGCAACACCAAACACAAACACGTGAGTAGGATACAACCTGATTCATTGGATTATTACTTATATGGAGTTTTCTTTTTCTCTGAACCTCAGAAATTCTACCAAGATATATCTAGGTAAAACTCTTTCCTCAATTCTGCTCAGTGCAGAAAGGAACCATCTGATTACTAAGTTTTCTTCAACTCTGGGAATCTGTCTTAACTGTTGTTTCTGCATCATCACCATATTCTTCTAGAACTCATATCTTACATTTATTTTATTTCCTATATAATTTTCTTACCCCATGACCCTATCATCTTTTTTTTTTTCTTTCAGTTACCATTTCTATCCTTTCTCTTCTGAAAGCCTTTTTTTCAAGAGTTCATTCTAGTTTTAGTAATGATTGACTTTTCACTGGGGAATTTGAAGATTTGTCTTACTTTAAACCCTCTTTCCTTATTCTCCCTACATAGTATATCACAATTTAATTATTCAGTTTGCTTAATAACTATGTAAATTTTTTGTTGCCAAGCTCTAGTCACATTTCACTCCTTGTACAACTTTTCTTTTCCGTGAAGTTAAACTGTCTTAAGTGAGAACTGGTTAGTTTTCTGTTTATCTGTCAGTAATCTTTTTTCAGACACATCAGGTAGCTGTGGTTTGTTTTTTAACTGAGACATCCCTCCTCTAACCCTCTGTTCTTCTTCCCCAGATGTGGTGTAACATAGCTGTTATTTTAGAGTTTCCCTTTATTGTCATCCAGTGGATTCCCTTAGGATCATCCTATTGATTCCCTTAACTCCTTCCCTTTGAATTCATTTTGATTCTCTTCTGTATTTGCATTCCTTGGATTCTTGTCTATACCTAGTCTGTTGGATCTCCTGCCTGCGTTTTTCTTGATTTGTTTTCTTACTATTTTTTTTTAAGATTTATTTGATTTTTCGACTGTAGCAGTTCTTTGTTGCTGTGCACCGGCTTTCTGTGGTTGCTGAGAGTGGGGGCTGCTCTCCGTTGCGGTGCAGGGGCTTCTCTTGCTTCAGGGCACAGGCTCGAGCGGATTTAGGGCACAAGCTTCAGAGTGCTCAGTAGTTGCTGTGCACCGGCTTAGTTGCCCCGGGACTTGTGGGATCTTCCACACCAGGGATCTAACCTGTGTCCCTTGTATTGCAAGGCAGTTTCTTAACCACTGGACCACCAGAGAAGCCCTGTTTTCTTACTATTCTGAAGCAAAAAGCAACTAAGGAGAGACTGCAAAAGAAGTAAATATAAAGTGTATTTTCTGAATCCCTGCGTGAATAAAAATGTTTTTATCTCACCCTCATAATCTGATCGATAATTTGACTAGAAATATCAATTTAGGTTGAAAAAGTGACTTCAACTTTTTGAAGGCATTGCCCCAAGGATTTCTAAAATCTTCTAGTATCTAGTGTTATTGAGAAGTCCAAACTAATTCAGGTTCTTAATTCTTTTAAGTGGTGTATTTACACTCTTTGGAAGCTTTTTGCATTTATTTATTTATTTTTTTCCCCATATATTTTTATTAGTTGGAGGCTAATTACTTTACATCATTGCAGTGGTTGCATTTATTATTTATTTGTGATGTTCTAATATTTCGTGTTGAGGTATCATACTTTTTTTTTTTTTTTTCGTTTGGCTAAACACTCACTCACTCTGGAAACTAAAACTCTGAAATTTTCTACTATTATTTTGTTGAAGGTTTGTTCCCTATTGTTTTCTCTTTTCCTTTATTTGATAGATCACTTTTCAGGTCCGGTGCTTACCATCATGTCTGACACATAATAAGAACTCATTAAATTTTTTGAATGATTAAACACTCATAATTCAGATCTTAAATTTCTTGTGCTACCCCTAGAATTTTTTTTTTTAATTGAAGTATAGTTGATTCACAACGTTGTGTTAGTTTCTGGCAAACAGTGAAGTGACTTAGTTATACATAGATATACACATATTCTTTTTCATATTCTTGTCATTATGCTTTACTGTAGGATATTGAATATAGTTCCCTAGGCTATACCTTATTGTTTATCTCCTTTATATACAGTAGTTTGTATCTACTCTTCCCCCCCACTCCCAGTTTCTGTCTCTCTTTTTATGTTATACTTTCTGTGAGGTTTTAAGTTCTTACCTTTGTATTTTTATAAAATACAAAGAAAGAAATTCTTCTTTCAGTATTTCTTTTCCTGGCATCACTCTCTTATAGGATTGTCATATAATGTTTTTAGAAGCATAGGTTTTCTGAATTTGGGGATTTTTTTTTACCCCTTTGTTGTCTCTCTTGAGTCCTTATTTTCTGTTTATTTTAAGCTCTGATGTTCAGTATTTTCCTGAAATAGCTAGTGACTCAAAGCCTATTTGGGCTTCTCTGGTGGCTCACTTGCCAATGCAAGAGATGCAGGTTTGATCCCTGGGTCAGGAAGATCCCCTGGAAGAGGAAATGACAACCCACTCCAGTATTCTTTCCTGGAGAATCCTATGGATAGAAGAGCCTGGTGGGCTACAAATAGTCCACAGGGTCGCATAGAGTCGGACACAACTTAGCAACTAAACAACGTAATTTGATCAGAGGATCATAGGAGGCCTCAGAAAGTATGACCTTTAAGTAGAGATTTGGAAAATGAATAATAAGTATCAAGGCCAAGAGTAAAAGAAAATACCTGTAAACATAAGAAAAAGGACCTAGAAAGGTCTAGATAAAGACTAATAGCTAGGAGCACTTGAAGAACTACTAAATAGGGCCAGTGTGGATGAAGCTTAGAAACCAAAATGGAACATAGGGTGAGTGAGATTTGGTTGAAAGGCAGGCAGGAGCCAGATCATTCAAAGCTTTGTAAACCATATTCAGGAGTTTGGCTTTTATTGTGAGAGCAGTGTAGTATAGGAAACCATCAAAGAATTTTAAACAGAACAGTGACAGGATAATGCTATTCTAGTGACATGGATTCAAGATTACAAAATCAAGATTACAAAGCTCAAGTGGGGGGAAGTAGGTAAGAGGCTATTCTAGTCCAAGAAAGAGCTATTTCATATTACATATTATATTGTATATAAAGGGAAGAGTTTAGGATATACATGGGGCAAAATTAGACAGTATTTGCTAAATAATTACATGAGAGGAAGAAGATGGTACTAGAATGATCTTCACTTTTTTGACTTGAAATTTTCTCTCTGGATCCATAGTGTGGTCTTCAAAACATTTCACTTGCCAACATCTCCATTTTTGTATGGAAATCCTTCCATAATATTACCTCCCAGATGCTAAATACGCATTTTATACCAAGTATTTTTTCATATGCTATTCTTAGTCCTCAAAATGATCATAAGAGTTATTTATTTCTATCATATAGACAGACTGTTGGGGGCTCAGAAAGATGAACTAACATGTCCAAGAAAACAAAGCGGGTAATTAACTGAGTTTGAGTTCAGAATTCATCTTATACCTCTATTCTTTCAGTAGCAATATACTGCCTCCCATTACATTCTTTTCCCTTATCTTTGAACCTGCAAATACCCTTCCTGTCAGTTGGTCGTCACCACTAAGTGCTTGTGCACTTGTCAAGTCCTTTCCTTTTTTCCCATAGTTCAGAATCACAGAATTCCAAGGCATAGTATTGTCATCAGACCCCCAAACATATACCATGTCCAGCTACAAAAAATCCTCCCTGTAGTATATGAACTCATATATATGAACTCATATATACTCATATAGAATAATGAACTCATGCTAGGTTCATTACTCGACTTTTCTTAAGGTATTCTCCTGTCTGGATTGGTACCTTCTATTTCCCTATCATTCATTAAAGAAAAACTAAGCCTCTACTTAATCTAGAATTTTTCAGTGATGGTGGAAGTGTCTTATGTTTCTGATTTCCAGTATGGTAGACACTAGACACATTTGGCTGTTGAACACTTGATATGTGGGTAGTGCCATTGAGGAACTGAATTAGAATTTTTAATTTTAATTATATTAAATTCAGATAGACACATGTGCTAGTAGCTACTGCAGTGGACAACATAGAACTAAGCAGGGTCTGGCAAACTTTTTCTTAAAGGGCTAGATAGTAGATATTTTAGATTTGCAGTCAATGTGGTCTCTATTGCAACCAGAACTCATAAACAGTCATAGATAATATATAAACAAATAAGTGTGACTGTGTTACAGTTAGAAAAATTTTTGCAGGGCTGCAGTCCATAGTTTGCCAGCCCCTGGACATTTTTCCTTAGACACGTTCATTTAATCCTGACAACAGGGACTTGCCTGGTGGTCCAGTGATTAAGCCTAGAGTTCCATCCTTGGGTGGGTATCTAGGATCCCACATGCCATGCAGTGTGGCCAAAATATATATATATACATATGTGCTGACAACAACTCTATTAAGTAGCTATGATTCCACTCCAGTATTCTTGCCTAGGAAACTCCATGTTCAGAGGAGCCTGGCAGGCTACAGTCCCTGGGGTCGCAAGAGTCGGACTCAACTGAGCGACTGAACAGGAACATGGATGTGTGTTCTTTTAATCTCTGGCTGTAATCTTACTCACTCAACCTAAGCTGCTGGCCATTATTCTTGACACTTTTTTGAGTAATAAGGCAACAGTCTCTGATCCAAGCATACAGGGGCAGGAAGAATAGAGAGAGAGGTAGAATGATGAAGCAGTTTTGTTTTTTTTTTTTGTGGTAACTTTATAGCCTTTTAAGGTTATATACTGTATGCTTAAACATCTCCCTGCAAAAGACTGACCTATATAACAATCTAAATGTGACTGAATTTTTCTTCTACTACAAAGTGGGAAAGAATTCCCTTTGTAAAACTATGAATCCAAATAAATGACTTTACCAAAAAAAAAAAAATAGGTATGATCATTTCCTTTATTTTACAGTTCATGCTGTGGGATGTTCTTATATGAGTGTTTGTGTATGCTGTGAGATTTTGTGCATGTGTATGTCTGATTAGAGTCATCCTATAACAAGGAAGTTTAAGGCATCTGTGTATTTAGAAAGCTCCCCTAAATAATTCTGATATATAGCAACATTTAGAAACCACAGACTTACTTCCTATCTTTATCTTACTATGTCATCTCTCCTCACTCTTTTCTCATCCAGTTTTTAAAAATTCAGTTTAATTTCTTTCATTTTAATTGAAATTTTATTTCTCCAAACAAGGAAAATGTGAGTGATTGCTTTCATATTTTCTTTCAGTCCTGGAGTCAAGATGTGAGACCAAGAAATTATTTCTGAAGAAGGAAATTTATGAAATAGAGTCAGCCCAGTGGGAGATAATGGACAGACTTACAAGACACGACCTTCAGTGCTCCAGTTTCAGAGATGAATGGGACTGTAATGGCCAGTTTGAGAAACAACATGGCTCTCAGGAGGGACATTTCAGTCAACTGATATTCACCCATGAAGGCATGCCTACTTTTAGTCAACATCCATCCTTTACATTACAGCAAATCATGAATAATAGTAAAGCGAAATACTGTGCAAATAAGGAATATAGGAAAACCTTCAGACATGACTCCCAGCTTACCACACATCAGATCATCCATACTGTTGAGAAACCCTATGAGTGTAAGGAATGTGGAAAGGCCTTTAGACATCCCTCAAGACTCAGTCATCATCAGAAAATTCATTCTGGCAAGAAACCCTTTGAATGTAAGGAATGTGGGAAAACCTTTATTTGTGGCTCAGACCTTACCCGACATCACAGAATTCACACTGGTGAGAAACCCTATGAATGTAAAGAGTGCGGGAAGGCCTTCAGCAGTGGCTCCAACTTCGCTCGACATCAGAGAATTCACACTGGTGAGAAGCCCTATGAATGTAAAGAATGTGGGAAGGCCTTCAGTAGTGGCTCAAACTTTACTCAACATCAGAGAATTCATACAGGGGAGAAACCCTATGAATGTAAGGAATGTGGGAATGCCTTTAGTCAAAGCTCGCAACTTATTAAACATCAGAGAATCCACACGGGTGAGAAACCCTACGAATGTAAGGAATGTGAAAAGGCTTTTCGTTCTGGCTCAGACCTTACTCGACATCAGAGAATTCATACTGGTGAGAAGCCCTATGAATGTAAGATATGTGGGAAAGCCTATTCTCAGAGTTCACAACTTACTAGTCATCATAGAATTCATACTAGTGAGAAGGCCTATGAATACAGGGAATGTGCAAAGACCTTTAATTATGACTCACAGCTTGTTCAACATCAAAATTTGTACTGGTGATAAAACATAGAATATACAAAATTGTGCAAAAACTTCTCTTTACAGCTCAAAACTATTTAACATCAACTCAACAAAAGAGAATTTATCTTAATATTAATCCCTCTGAATAAAATAAGATAGAAACATCTTTTTTGTTGACTACAGCTTGTTCAGCCCAGGAAAAATCATGTAGGAGAAATACTCTATGAGTAGAATATATTTTGGAAGCCCTTTTAGTAAAACCTCCTACTTCTCAGTCTAGTAAATATTCAAAATGACAAGAGCACTTCGTGCATCTTTCTAACCTTATCTGAAACATCAGAGAATACATACAGAAATGTAATCCTGTAATTTTCATATTCCCCCCATTTTTCTTGTAGTTGTTATATTCTCAATCTTTTAATCCATTAAAATTTACATGACTGTAAAGTCTTATCTGTTTACAGCATAGTTTGTAAAATATCTTTTATTTTTAAGATACTTCTAATACCCAAGAGAAGCGACCTCTTTATTTTTGAAGATGGCTTACTCTTTTTACTCTTTACAAAACTTAGACTTTTCTTGTAAGACATTCATGAATGACTTAACCACTCAGTAAATAGAGATCCTTTATCCTTTCTGTGTTTCCTTGTGTTGCTGTATCATTTCATCAAGTCCCTATTGATAGACATTGTCATTTCCTCCAGTTTTTGCCATTAATACACAGTGTCCTGGTGAACATTCTCCCTAGGCGTATTTTTGTATTATGTTTTATTTTAATTGCTGAAATAATGCATAAGTATATTTTCACTATAATAGATTGAAACATTACAAATAAGACCTTTGACTACTATCCTTGTTCCCATATCGCTTCCTAAAGGATAGTCTTTATCTGTTTAGTATTTATTCTTCCTGAGCATTTTTCTATGTTTCTATACATATATTTCTTGGTAGAAATGATAAAAATGGGAATAATATAATACCTACCTCAGAATTCTGTGTGAGGATCAAATAAAGACACACAAAGTGCTTAGAATTGTGCCTGTCCTATAATACAGACTGTTTGTTGTTAATTGTATTCATCATTATCACTTTATTATTTGTCGAAAAGCAACTGTTTCTACAGACCATACTCAACATCAGACAGGATATATAATTGAAGAAAGACCCATTGAGGGTAATGAATTAAGAAATTTTCTATCATTTACTTCCTGTGGAACATGAATTACTCCTGGGTGTTGGTGCAGAAAGTAACATGTATAATGAGTAGGAAAGGCTGTGTATTCAGACTGGTATCCTTTCTACTACATTGTAAAATACCTAATGTAAAGACAGACAATAATATAGACAACATTGCTGACACTAGTGAAAAAGTATGAAAAGACAAACAGCACTATGTTTGAAAATAAGATGTGCATACACATAAAGAGAAACTTTACAGTTACCAATTTTAAATGTTATACTGAATACAGTGCTTCTAATACATTTGAAAACCTAGACAAAATTTTTTACAAAAATTAAAATTACCAGTATTGACACACAGAATTAGAACTCTTGGGGAACTCTTATAAAGAGGTAAAAGGGGAAATTTAGTGTGAGTTATAGTATCTTGGTGGCTCAGTGGTGAAGGATCTATGTGCAATGCGGGAGATGAAGGTTCAGCCCCTGGGTTGGGAAGATCCCTTGGAGAAGAAAAAGGCAACCCACTCCGGTATCCTTGCCTGGGAAATCCATGGACAGAGGAATCTGGCAGGCTACACTCTGTGGTGTCACAAAGAGTTGGACACAACTGAGCAACTAAACAGCAGCATAGCACACATTACTAATGAATAATCAAACCCAGTTTCTTTTCAGGAGCAACTCTTGGTAAAAAATTGGGGTATAAATGACATCAACATTAGGTTAGTTTCAGGTGTACAACATAGTGATCTAATATTTTTATATATTGGGAAAAGTGTGTTAGTTGCTCAGACATGTCCCACTCTTTGCAATCCCATGGGCTGTAGGCCTCTGGGCTCCTCTATCCACATGATTCCTCAGGCAAGAATACTGGAATGAGTAACTTCCCTTTTCCAGGGGATCTTCCTGACCCAGAGATCAAACCTTCGTCTCACATGTTGCAGGCAGATTCTTTACGTCTGAGCCACCAGGGAAGCCTGTATGTTGGAAAATGAACGCCATAATAAGTCTAGTTAATATCTATCACCATCCATACTTACAGAATGTTTTTTCTTGAGGCAAAACTTGAGCAAGGAGCTATTTGTTATATAGAAGTAGACATAACACACTTTAACATAATCCTAATGTTAGGAATGAATTAGGAGGACACAAGTTATTTTATCAGGGTGATCTGTGAAGATGTATACAAGCATACTAAGAAAAAGTAAACTTTTGTCGTTCAGTCTCTAGGTTGTATCCGACTGCGACCCCATGGACTGTAGCCTGCCAGGCTCCCCTTATCCATGGGGTTTCCCAGCCAAGAATACTGGAGTGGATTAACATTTGCTTCTCCAGGGTTCTTCCTGACCAAGGGATTGAACCCGTGTCTCCTGCATTGGCAGACTGATTCTTTACCACTGGTATCTATTAAATAAAGAACAAGAATGAACTTGGGCTGGGACAGTAACTGAAGAGGCTCCGCAGTGTCCAGTTCTAGCTAAGAAGTGCTATACGAAAATGCAGCCCTTGTTTTGTCAGCTCTTCTGACTTTTGGGGACAATCCAGAAATCTACCTTTTTTTTCAGTGTGTGATAGCCCTTGATTTTTTAAATGGCAGCTGAGGGGGTTTTTATTTTTGTTTTTTAAAACATGTGGACCATAGAAGATACATTGACTCTCCAAGTAGCAAGTGACTCAGGTTATTTTTGTTCTGGACAGTGACTGCAAAAGGCTCACTAGGAGTTTTTTATAGTGCAAATCTCTTAACCCCAAGGAAATTGGAGGTGGGGGGAGGGCAAGGGAATAGTAAAATACAAGATAATTTACCCATCATTTCTTAGATGTGGAAAATATTTTAAGAGATAAAGCTGATAAGCTCCAGATACAAAGATTTTTTAAGGACTTGATTCAGTCCCATATTTTCTACATGCAGTTTTTTTTAATTCTCAGCATCATGTCAGTTAAAAAATAGGATATATTTTATACATTGTAATCCCATTCTTATATATATATATGTACACACATACATGTATATATACACACACAATTTAAAGAGTTAACCTATTCAGAAGAAAAATAACCAGGTCACCACTATTTTGCACTAGCTTAGCAAATATGTCAGTAGAATTTTGTATTGTGTTTTAGACTAAGAGTCAGCAAACTTTATGTAAAGGGCCAGAAAGTAAATATTTTACCCTTTGTAGGTCATACTGTTTCTGTTGGAACTACTCACCTCTGCCACTATAGTGTGGAGGCCTATTAAATTTTCTAAAGAAATTCTGAAGTTTTAAAAAAGTATCCCATAATTTAGCTTTGTATAGGGTTAGGTTGAAAGCTTTCCCAGTGGCTCAGCGGTAAAGAATCTGCCTGCAATGCAGGAGACCATAGACCATAGGGTTCAATCCCTGTGTCAGGAAGATCCCCCTGGAGGAGGAAATGGCAACCCACTCCAGTATTCTTGCCTGGGAAATCCCATGGACAGAGGAGCCTGAAGGGCAAGAGTCCAACAGATCCCAAAGAGTCGGACACAACACCCACCCCAAGGTTAGGTTAGTGTTTTGAGATGAGTCTACTGTGCTTCAGTTTTCACGCTCAACAAGCAGCTTCCTACATTTGGATGGTACCATTCTGTGGAAGGAAAATCCGTATGTCCAAAGTTACTACAGGTCTGTCCTTTCATGCCCCAGTCTCTTTTCTTCCTAGGTCCCATGTTAGAGGACAAAACATTGAGCTACTTTATTTTTACCAGGCATGAAGAAGTAAAATATTTCATAATCAATTTGAGAGAAATAGAGTGAGCAACATACGTGCAGATGGGAGAATTAGTAAAGACGAGGCTATTTTGTTCTAATGTTTGGCATTACACTAAAATGAGAACTGGGGCTTGCTTCTTGGTAGCTCAGTGGTAAAGAATCTGCCTGCAATTCAGGAGACCATAGACCATAGGGTTCAATCCCTGTGTCAGGAAGATCCCCCTGGAGGAGGAAATGGCAACCCACTCCAGTATTCCTGCCTGGGAAATCCCATGGACAGAGGAGCCTGGGGCTACAATCCAAAAGTTAGCCAGGAGTCTGACACAACTGAGTGACTAAACAGCAACAAAAAATGAAAAGTAAGTGAAATTTTATATTCTTTAGTGTGCATATTTTAAGTCATTTATTATTTCCTCTTCTATTAGTAAAATTACAGAAGTAATGCATTTGCAGTGAAACCAATGAAACAATGCAAAAAAAAAAAAAACAAAAACCTTAGTATCTCTGTTTCTCTCCATTCCTCACTCCCTCTTTCTGTGTCCATTTCCTTTTGAGTAATGTCTGCACCTCGTGTATCTCCCCCGTATATTTCTTCTGCTTAAACATTAACACAAATTATTTTAGTATTTTTTTGCCCAAAAAGTGGATGATAGTTTATACATTTCTCTGTAATTTTCTTTTTTACATACAACTGTACATTTTGGATTTTCTTTTGAGTCAGTAAATGATGACTGAACTTAGTTGTTTTAGTGGCTGGAGTATATTCCACACTCTGCTTGTACTGATACCTATTCAACTGCAGTATTTCCCCAGATGTGATATTTCAGATTGTCTCTTTTCCATTTAAAATTAGTGCTGCAATAAACAGTCACGTGTTATATTCTTGTCTATTTATTTTATTTCTATAAAGTAGGTTTCCCAAAATATTTCCAAATAATGTTTCTTAGAAAAGTATTACTTATAGAAAATTTCAGAGGGCAAGAGGATAAAGGAAAAAAGTGAAGTTTTTCATATATGTTTTATGTAGGTATGTACAAACACAGTGAACATGAGTTTGAGCAAACTCTGGGAGACAGTGAAGGACAGGGAAGCCTGACACACTGCAGTCCCCATGGGGTCGCAAAGAGTCAGACGCGATTTAGCGACTAAACACACATACACACAGATTTCACATTTGATCCATCTGGATTGATTAGTATATATGGTGTGACATAGTATGTCACCTTTGTTTACATGCAGAAATAAAACCAGTTATACCAGAAACAATTTTTAAACTATTCATCTTCTGAATTAAAATACTATCTATCATATGTTAAATGCTCATAACCTCAGATCTGTTTACCAGCAACCTTTGATTTATACTTTTCAGTAACATTATTTGTAAATAAAAATACATATAAACATAGTTTTTATTTGAAAATAAAGACAAATATTTCTTCATTAGAATTTAGAAATTTTTTAAATCCAGTAAAAATCTCACTGGGATTATTAAATTTAAATACAGACTATGCCTGGGACTTCCCTGTTAGTCCAGTCGCTAAGACTGTGCTCCCAATTCATGAGACCCGGGTTCAATCCCTGGTCGGGGAACTAGATCTCAACTAAAGGGCCTCTGTGCTACAACTAAGACCTGGTGCAGCCAAATAAATAAATATAGATATCCCAAACGAGTGCACAATTCACACTGAGTAGATATTCATTAATATATGTATGTCTTGAAATTTCTTTGACAGCTGTTCATCCTTACTCTTAATATTTTTATAATGTACATAAATATTCCTTAAAATATTCTAGTAATATCTGAAAGTCTGACATTTTGAAATTTTATTTATTTTTGGCTGTTTTGGGTCTTTGCTGTTGCACGGGCTTTCTCTAGTTGCAGCAAGCAGGAGCTACTCTCCATTTGTGGTGCTTGGACTCCTCACTGTGGTGGCTTCACTTATTGAGGAGAACATGTTCTAGAGTGCAAGTTTAGTAGTTGTGGTGCACAGGCTTGTGGAATCTCCAGATCAGGGATCGAACCTGGGTCTCCTGCATTGGCAGGCAGATTCTTAACCCCTGGACCACCAGGGAAGTCCAAGTCTTGACATATTATTCAGGTATTGATTATAAAGTATTAGATTCTTTTGACCTTCTATAATGTGCAGATAATGTATATACCCATCTCACACTATTACACCTTTTTATTTTCTTATTTTATGATGCAGACCTGATCATGGTGGATTTTGAACAGGACTTTTTAACCAGATTTTCCCATTATTACAGATTGGAGAGTTGGATTTTGAGGATTATTTCTGCTTCCTGTTTTCATCCTGGTGCTTGTGTGTTATAAAAGAAAGATTTATTACCTTGGTGAAATGTGTTAAAGCACATAAATTTCTTCCCTTTATTTGACTCTGAATTTCTCATATTTCCTGGGGCAGGCTGTGATTCCCTATGCAGAGAGACTCTGCAGACCCATTCCTCTGCTGGTATATGTCCCAGTATCTAGGGTTTGAATGAAGTATTAGAATGTGCATTTTAACTCCTAGTTCAGGCTGCCACTTTCAATAAAGCATTATGAACAAAACTGCTATATTACTCAGTCTGTCCAGAAATCAGGAGAAGAAAGTTACAGTCAATTGTCACCCACAAAAAATTTTTCCATAGCCATCTTTGTTTTATTTCTATGTTAATGGAAACATACCATTTACAGTAAATACGTTCTACATTTTATTAACTGGAATAGATAAGGAATTCATTCAGATGACATTGAGTTGCTCATGGAAAATCTTAGAATGCTGAAGAACAGAGATACAGATCCAGAAACAATGCTCTAAATGATAACACAGAACTTGTGTAGTGAGGTCGCCACTGGTGCTGCTGTATACAGAATCCTCGGCGTACACTACTGACACCATGGATGCTGGGCTCTGGGTGTTCCTGCTCCTGCCACCTGGGTACCGCAGGTTACCCATCACCCAGATGGAATTTTCACAGCCCTTGTTCCTCTGTACCAAGCGCTTGCTGTTTTGAGGGGGATCTGTTTAAATGTCGAATCCTAGGTTCCTTGCCTGTGCATTAGCTGCTGTGGAGGCTGAGACACATTTTCAATTTGTGAGAATCAGCCCCTACTTCTTAAAGGTGGATGTTTCCCATCAGAGCAAGTGTGTACATGAAATGGGCAGCCAAACAAGTGGCCAGTATTTACAAGATGGCATCCTGTTAATCATGCGTAATTCTTCCCACAGCTGAAAATGAAAACTTCACTTAATATAGCCATTTCCCATTCAACCGAAAATGTGCTGGGTAATGTGTCTACCTCCTCTGTATCTGTCAGGATCTCTTTGTAGACGTTCTGTAAATTTTGTATAAGTTGTAACAACTTACATAGAAGAAAAAGGAGAGTAAAAAAGAAATATAATCAAAATATATTGTTGTTCAGTTGCTAAATCTTGTCGAACTCTTTTGCAACCCCTCCATGCACTGTACCCCATGTAGCTGTCCATGGGATTTCCCAGGGGAAAATACTGGAGTAGGTAACCATTTCCTTCTCTAGGGGATCTTCCTGACCCATGGATCTAACTCAAGGCTCCTGCATTGGCAGGTGGATTCTTTACTGCTGAGCCACCACAATTATGTGCTGTGCTTAGTTGTTCAGTCCTGTCCGACTCTTTGTGGCCCCGTGGACTGTATAGCCCATCAGGCTTCTCTGTCCGTGGGGCTTCTCCAGCCTAGAATACTGGAGTGGGTTGCTATGCTCTCCTCCAAGGGCTCTTCCCAACCCAGGGATCAAACCCAGGAATCCTGCACTGCAGGTGGATTCTTTACCAGCTGAGCTACCAGGGAAGCCCTCCCCACAGTTAGAACAGATAGCTATATATAAATTAGATAGATACTCCAGTCTTCTCTGTAAATGGTAGTTATGACACATTCCCTTTTTAAAAATGTATTTATTTAATTAGTTATTTATTTGGCTGTGCCAGGTTTTAGGATCTTTGATCTTTGTTGCAGCCTACAGGATCTTTAGTTGTGGCAGGTGAACTCTTAGTTGTGGCATGTAGGATCTAGTTCCCTGACCAAGGATGGAACCCAGTCCCCCTGCATTGGGACTGAGGAGTC
The DNA here is from genome assembly GCF_023699985.2 of Odocoileus virginianus. Classification (NCBI taxonomy): domain Eukaryota; kingdom Metazoa; phylum Chordata; class Mammalia; order Artiodactyla; family Cervidae; genus Odocoileus; species Odocoileus virginianus. The sequence goes on along the minus strand of NC_069693.1, from coordinate 14,411,178 downwards.
TTAGCCACTGGACCACCAGGGAAATTCCCACACCCAAACCTTTCATAAAGGACCTGAATCCTTATTATTATAGTCTTCTATTAACTTTTACTATTGGAAACAATAGAAGTAGGAGTTGACCCAGGGGAATCTTTGGGTTCTATCCATGTTCCATTTGGAAATTTCAAATCTGTCTTTCCCTTCAGAGCCAGGATCAACCAGCCTGGCAAACACCAACCTATACCCTTCTTCCTTTCCCATCCCTGTCTTTGGTCTGTTGTCCAGGGTCATGAGGAGCTCTAAATTGCCAAGTTATAGTGTTACTTTGGGCTTCCTTGGCGGCTCCGTGGTAAAGAATCTGCTTGCCAGTGCAGGAGACGTGGGTTTGAACCCTGGGTCGAAAAGGTCCCCTGGAGAAGGAAATGGCAACCCACTCCAGTTTTCTTGCCTGGGAAATCCCATGGACAGAGGACCCTGGCAGGTTACGGTCCATGGGGTTGCCAAAGAGTCAGACACAACTTAGTGATTAAACGATAGCAACAAGTCCCACTTTGCATTGTATTGGAATCACTGTTGTGTCTACTGGTAAAAGTATTTCTTCATGTATTCTCTACATTATCCTTAGACAATGTTTTTGATATTAGGTTTGACTTTCAGAATATGCTGACATTTGATTATAATTTATGGTCTGGATATTAGAGGAGGGGAGCATGAGAAAAAATAACACTCTTGCAAGATAACTACATCAGACAAGATCTTCAAACAGGTATCTCTAATAATGCATCTTGTCTTAAAGTTTAGGTTGTCTGCTAGTAGTATAGTTACATGAACCTTCACGTTTATTGTTTGCATGATACAATTTCAATTTTTTGTGCCCTTAAGTTATAGATGTGTTTATAAACACAATATAGTTGCATTCTTTAAATTCAATGTGACTTTCTTTGTATTTTTTTATGTATTTATTTTTAATGGAAGGATAATTGCTTTACAGAATTTTATTGTTTTCTGTCAAACATCAAAGTGATCTTTGTCTTTTAAATAGAGTATTAGATCCAGTTTATTCAGTATAATTACTGATATATTTATCTTTAAATCTGCCATATTAACTTTGTTCTTTTCTGTTTATCTTTCTGATTCTGTATTCTTTTTTCCTCTTTGTTTTCTTCATGATTTTAAAAATTATCATTGTTTTTTAATCTCTATTATTGGAAATTCTACATACTATTTCTGTACTTTAAGGTCTACTTAAGAAAATAACATGAATATTTAAACCTATAAAAGTCTAAAACCATATCTTTATTCATTAATGTGACAACAGACCATACATAGAGTACTTTAGCTACATTTATCTACCCATATCCCAATGTAGATTATTGCTATCTTGCATTTTATTATCTTTTTTTAACCTTCTAGACATAACAATTTTTTATAGTCAGTGTTCATTTACATTTGCCCCTGTAATTCCTAAATTGCTTTTCATTCATTCTTGTTTCTCAGCACTACCATCTGGGATCATTTTCCCTATATCTCATTATTATTTTATTTCAGCCATCATTCCACTCTCCTAACTTTCATTGCTTCTGTGAAAAGTCAGCTGTTAGTCTATTGGCTAATATGAATGTAATTTATCTTTTTGTTTACTTTTTTTTTTTTAAGATTTTCTCATTGTCTTCGATTTTATGCAGTTTTTCCATAACAGGTCTAGGTTAGATGATTTGAATCAGTGGATGTCATCATCTTTGGAAACTGTTCATTCATTGTTTCTTCTAATATTGAAATTTAATTGCAACTCCAGTTCTATCTGTTCTTGTTGTTCAGTCTCTCAGTCATGTCCAACTCTTTGGGACCCCATAGACTATAGCACTCCAGGCTCCCCGTCCTTCACTATCTCCCGGAGTTTGCTCAAGTTCATGTCCATTGACTCAGTGATGTTATCTAACCATCTCATCCTCTGTCACCCCCTTCTCCTTTTGCCCTCAGTCTTTCCCAGAATCAGTCTTTCCCAATGAGTCAGTTGCTGTTCACATCAGGTAGCCAAAGTATTAGAGCTTCAGCATCAGTCCTTCCAGTGAATAGTCAGGGTTGATTTCCTTTAGGATTGACTGGTTTGATCTACTTGCAGTCCAAGGGACTCTCAAGAGTCTTCTCCAGAACCACAGTTTGAAAGCATCAGTTCTTTGATGCTCAGCCTTCTTTATGGTCCAGCTCTCACAACTGTACATGACTACTGGAAAAACTACAGCTTTGACTATAAGGACCTTTGTCAGCAAAGTAATATCTCTGCTTTTTAATACACTGTCTGGGTTTGTCATAGCTTTCCTTCCAAGGAGCAAGTGTCTTTTAATTTCATGGCCACAGTCACCATCCGCAGTGATTCTGGAGCTCAAGAAAATAAAATCTGTCACAGCTTCCACTTTTTCCCATTCTATTTGTATGAAGTGATAGGACCGGATGCCATGATCTTAGTTTTTTTTAAGTAGCTTTTCCCACTTTCTTCTTTTACGGCTCTCTAGTTCTTCTTCACTTTCTGCCATTAGAGTGGTATCATCTGCATATCTGAGGTTGTTGATGTTTCTCCTGGGCCATACCTTGGCCACCTGATGTGAAGAGCTGACTCACTGGAAAAGACCATGATTCAGGAAAGATTGAGGGCATGAGAAGGGAACGGCCAAGGATGAGATGGTTAGATGGAATCACCAATTCAATGGACATGAATTTGAGCAAACTCTGGGAGATACTGGAGAATAGGGAAGCCTGGCGTGCTGCAGTTCATGGAGTCACAAAGAGTTGGACATGACTTAGCGACTAAACAACAACATATGATATATGCCTACACACATATATGTTTATACACACACACACACATATAATGGCTTTCTGACACTTATGATTCCATTTTTGTGTTTTCTCCTCAGGGAGGAACTTTCTCCTGGAAAAAAAATTTGGGCTGTCTACATTGAGAGCTCTCACAGACAGGACTTCACGAGCCCCTTCGGAGCTTCCTTCGTGGACCACTTGCACTTCACTCCCATTGGTGTGGACAAAGCTGCGTCCTGTTTCAGTTTTTGTTCTCATTTTGGCCCACTGTGTTTTCTGGTGAATATCTGCTTTGGTGTTCTCTTGTTTTCATATTACTTCATATGTCCAGTTACTTCGCTTGGCTTCCTTCTTCATAGATGCACAGATTCACTGTACAGGTATTGCAATATGATTTTTTTTTCCCACTTGCTTTTAAAAAAATATTTATTTATTTATTTTTGGTAGTCTTAGCCTTGAGGAATCTTTATTGCAACTTGTAGGCTTAGTTTCCCTCTGGCATGTGGGATCTAGTTCCCTGACCAGAGACTGGACCCTGCATTGGAAGTTAAATTGTCAACCACTATACCACCAGGGAAGTCCCTCCCCACCTGCTCTTTTCAGGGGTTCATGAAGGTACTATCTGTATTAGGTTGCTAAGGCTGTCAAAACAAATTACCACAGAATGGGTGGCTTAAGCAACAGAAATTTATTTTCTCACAGTTCTGGTTGCTAATAGGCCAAGATCAAGATGTCAGCAAGTGTTTCCTGCCTCTCTCCTTGGCTTGCAGATGGCCACCTTCTCACTGTGTCTTCACATGGCCTTTCTTGTGCCAGCACTTCCCTAGTGTTTCTCAGAGGACTTTGTACTCAGAATCCATCTGCTCATAGCAACAATGATGATGGAGAATAAGTGTGATATTGTGATTTATAATAAATATATGTTTAGTCTTCTTCCTGATTCTTGGAATATCCTGTGATGAGGGTGATCAAGACATCTCTTGCTGTGTTAATGAGGTATGGACTACACCTAAGGATGGAGGCTGGTTTCCAGAGCCAACCATGTGATTAGAGGGTTGGAACTTTCAGTCCCACAACCCTGACCTCCAGGGAGGGGAGGAGGGCTAGAGGTTGGATCAATCACCAGTGGCCAATGATTTAATCAACCATACGCATGTAATGAGACTTCCATAAAAACCCAAAAGGATGGGGTTCAGAGAGCTTCTGATTGTGTAAAAATGTAGAAATTCAGGGACAGTGGTGGGCAAGAATATGTGGAAGTTCAGCAAGGGCATGTAAACTGTGCCCTTTCCCTATGCCTTGCCATGTTCATCTCTTCTGCCTCGCTGTTCCTGAGTTATATTGTTTTATAATAAACCAGTAATCCAGTAAGTAAAATGTCCCTATGAGTTTTGTTAGCTCCTCTAGTAAATGAACCAAACCCAGGGAGTGGGTTGCTGGAACCTCCAATCTATAACTAGTTGGTCCAAGGCACAGGTGATAACCTGGACTTGAAACTGGCATCTGAAGTTGGGAGTTTCCCTGGTGGCTCAGTGGTTAAGAATCTACCTGCCAATGCAGGAGATGTGGATTTGATCTCTGGGTCAGGAAGATCCCCTGGAGAAGGAAATGGAAACCCACTCCAGTGTTCTTGCCTAGAAATCTCATGGACAGAGAAGCCTGCTGGACTACAGTCCATGGGGTCACAAAAGAGCAGACACAACTAAGCAATTAAACAACATCTTGAAGTTGGGGATGGGGAGATATAAGACTGAGTGATTAACCTCTGAAATCTGACACTATCTCCAGGTACAGAGTCAGAATTCAGTCAAATTGCAGACACCCAGCTGGTGTTTGAGAACTGCTTGGGGGTGTGGGGAACTCAATGCACACATACACCCTGACATTGGAAGTGGGACCAGAACTCTTTAGTAAGCAAATATAAGGTTGGACTGGGCAATCTACACCTAAGGAGTGATCAGTGCCTCCCTCCCTAGACATCTACCGACCTGGGAAGCTTATCTTCCAGTGTCCTATCTTTTTGCCTTTTCACACTGTTCATGGTGTTCTCAAAGCAGGAACACCAAAGTGGTTTGCCATCCCCTTCTCCAGTGGACCACGTTTTGTCAGAACTTTCCACCATAACCCATCCATCTTGAGTGGCCCTGCATGGCCTGGCTTGGCTTATAGTTTCATTGAGTTACACAAGGCTGTGATCCATGTGATCATTTTGGTTAGTTTTCTGTGATTGTGGTTTTTCTTTCTGGAGGCCATGGGATTGTAGTTCTTACTTTTTCTGTCTGCCCTCTGATGGATGAGGATAACAAGGAAGTCTGGCATGCTGTGGTCCATGGGGTCGAAAAGAGTTGGACATGATTTAGCTACTGAACAACAACAACTCCCTGGATAAGGACCCAGAAACCACATAGGCTTAAGCCCTCACCCCAGTAGAAATGCATTTGAGGATGAATACAAGCTGCCAGCATGTCTTTTGTAATTAATTAGACTCATCCACCCAGCTATTGCCCTGCTTTGGAAAACCTATTCCCTGGGTACCTTTTTTCCACCAACATAAGTAACACTGTGAGTGTCAAGGCTCTTAACAGAAGAGAGGCTCTGCTAGCTGGTCACCATCAGACAAGGCAAACATTAAGCCTTGGGGAAAAAAATCAGAGGCTGATTTCAAAGAAAACTTAGTATTGCCTGATAAACTGTGCTAATATTACCCCACCAATGGCTAGCCTTCATGTCATGAAGATATGTTCATTCTAACAATGTCACTATCTTCCCTAACTGCAAATGATAAGTGACATAAGAGAAGGCAATAAAATGAACTTGAATTTAAAGGAAGACACCATACTATACAAAATCCTCATCAAAACCAAATATTGTAAATGTGTTTGAAGCAGAGTTCATAGTCTTGTAAAACAAACTTATTAGCTGGCATCCTCCTATAAAGTGGAGCTTTCCTTTTTCACTCCTTTTTCTCTTGCTTATGGATTTTTATATATTTGCTGGGTTATAATTAATTACAGAATTTATTTAAGGCACAGGAAAAGAATTATTTCAAGTTATCTTTTAAACACTGTGTAAGCAGGATATACTGTAAAATAGGTAATGCTTATTTGCATTTTCCTCCCTAATAAACCTGGTTAAATATAATTTCCCAGAAAAATCCTTCAGTGAAGCTGATGCTCCTTGAAGATGCAACATTTATTTCAGAGTTGAGAAGAATGAGGCTATTGGTCACATCCAATCCTGCCGACAACCACCTCCTCACAATCCTGCAGGAACATACCAGAAGCACACACACTGACCACATAATCAGGCATGTCGTTTCTAAGACACACATTGAATGACTCACATCCACTGTCTGTAGAGAAGGCCCAAGAGAAACAAATCTATCAAAACCGAGTCACATTACAGACACGTTCACAGAAACGCAACCTCAGGCACTCTCACACTCAGTCTCACTATCTCAGGCCCCCACAACATTCTCAGTCCCACATCACCCGACACAATTCCAGTCCTAAAATCTTTAAGCCGCATTCCAATCCCCGCAGTCGCTCCATCTCAAACACAAGTCACATTCAATGAAAAAGTCACATCCAGAACTACCCCAAACATAGATACACAAGAGCAGTCCTCGGTCACAGACCTTCTAGGTTTGCCCCACGGAGAGTTCTATTTATGCATGCATATCATCCCCCTTTATTGTGTCAGTCTTTCGTCCCCGCCCAGCTCCAAGCACTGTCGCGACTTCCTCAGGACAAAGAGCTGAGAACCCCACCCTCGCTGGGCACCAACCGGCTCTCCGACTCCTTCGACAGGACTCATCTCAAATCAGCTCGCTCGCCGAGGCCCCGCCCTCTGGGGGCTCCACCGCGCCTGCGCTACTCAGTGCGTGCTGCCGAAGCTCCCAACAACCCATGCGCGCGGCCCTTTAGGCCCCGAGGCTGTGTACTGACCTGAGCTGTCTCGCCCCCTCTTCCACTAGCATCACCGTGAGAGGGGTTCGGCGTCCCAGGTGACCAGTCCTGGCTCAGAACGTTTGTTCCGGCCATCGGTAGGAAAGCCGTGTGACCCGGGAATAAGGATAGGGAAGGTAAGCACTGCAGCACCTCGGATTGTCTGGAGCCCCGCCCCTCAAGCCGCGAGTGTGCGTGAGAACCGCGGTAGTATAACGGTGTGCTGTTGTCTGTGGGCGTGACTGAACCGGCGTGTGTCATTGGGACTGTGTGTGATTGTGAGGCCGGAACTAGTGGGTTTGCGTTTGTGTGACTTAATCGGGTTCAGAGTCTCTTGTGTGACCGGAGGTTGAGGTGGACTGTGTGACTCCGACCCCAGAGTCACAGCTGAAATTTTCTTATCAGCCTTAGAGTAATGCCTCCCCCCCCCCCCCCCCGCCCCCAGTCAGATATCTGAGATCCAGGGAAGACTCCCAGCGAAAAGGCTGGAACCCATCTTGGGATAAGAATGTTAGAACGGAACGTGCCCCCAGATTGGCTCCTGGGAGTATCCCCACCACACTACATCCTCGGGCGGGCGCGCGCGGACACACGGACACACTCGCACACACCCACATACCCCGCCACACTGCATCCTCGGGCCGGCGCGCCTGGACGGACACTCACTCACTCGCTCACCCACCCACCCACCAATCCACCTACGCTTTCGCAAACAGCTCCAAACCTTCCAACTGCGGAATTCCCTCTCTGAAGTTGGTTTCCAGCCCAGCACAGCCGTGACCCTGGCTTTTCTCTAATCCTAGGAAGGGTCCGTACTTTTACGCTTACTTACTCCGGCATGGTGGTTGGTGGGTGGTGGGGACACGTGTGGTCATGGCCCTATTCGTCCTGCCTGGATGAGCTGGGCTCTGTAAAAGGCCTGTCTTAAGATTCCCTTCTTCCTCGTTTTGTCAAACTAAGAAAAGGGCTGTGTTGAGGAGGAGAAATGAATTGCTGTTGCCCACCTAGAAGTCAAGGTCGAGGCGAGTGGGTGTTTTCCTTTTGTTCTGTGAAATGAATTTTTGTTTTTTAGGACCTGAGAACATTTGCTTCCTTCTTCTCAGTATGACCTGTCACTTAACTTGATATCCCGTCCCTAGTGCCTGTTGGTGCTCCCCTAGTTACTCAGACGGTAAAGAGTCTGCCTGCAATGCAGGAGACCCAGGTTCATTCCCTGGACCGGGAAGATCCCCTGGAGAAATGAAAGGCAACCCACTCCAGTGTTTTTGCCTGGACAGTCCCATAGACAGAGGAGCCTGTCAGGGCTACAGTCCACGGGGTCGCAAAGAGTCGGACACAACTGAGTGACTAACACTTTGAGTGCCTGTGTGCATATATCCATGTGGCAGATGCTTCCCCTTGTGAGAATTTACACATTTTAGGATTGTGGAGACATCCATGTTTGCTAATACTATTACTTAAGAAAAATAACATTCTTAAACCTAGTTCTAAACTTTACTGGTGCTCTAAGAAAAAGCAGTTGTGAAAAATCTCAAAAAAATTTACTAGTAAGGAAAAAAGGGTATTCTGGTATTATTAAAGGTAATTTATCAAAAATTTTAAATTGTAATGAAAAGTATTAAATATGATTTTATTTAATAAATAGAATGGACATGTCATGTTTTTCATTTTATTCAGTGTTTATAATAAGCCATTTTAAGTTCTTTATTATATTAACAGTTAACAACAACCCTATAAGATAGGTACTGTTATTATTATAAGATAGATACTGTTGTTATTCTCCAGTTTGTCTGTGAGGACCCAGAGGCACTGAAAATTAAGTAGCATGTCCAAAGCCTCCTTCCTGGTTGATAACTGTCAGAGATTAGATTCACATCCTGGATCCTGCCAATAAAACCTGTGAGAGTCCGTCACCTCCCAACATTGTACATGTTCTTTTTAGTCTGCTTAGTGTACTTGGAAGTTTATCATGGATAGCTTTCTTCAGTAATTAATATGAGCCAGTATCATCATCATTAATTGTATAGTATGCCATCATATAGTGGAACATAATGTACTTAGCTTGTTGACTATTGTTTGGTATTCTTTTTATTATAAATTATTCTTTGAAGAACTTCCTTGCATATATTTCTTTGTGTATTTCTGAGCTCTATTCTGTTCCATCAACCTATATGTCTAGTTTTGGGGGGCCAATATCATATTGTTTTGATTACTATTGCTTTGTAATATAGTTTAAAATCAGGAAGCATGATACCTCCAGCTGTGTTCTTTCTCAAGATTGCTTTAGCTGTTTGGGGGCTTTTATTGTTCCATGTAGATTTTAGGATTGTTTGTTCTTGTTCCACAGAATAGTCCAGTGGAATTTTGATAAAGATTGCATTTAATCTATAGATTATTCTGGCTAGTATGGACATTTTAACAATGTTCTTATAATCTGTGAGCATAGAATATCTTTCTGTTTGTGTCATCTTCAGTTTCTTTTATCAGTGTCTTAGAGTTTTTAGTGTATAGGTCTCTAACCTTCGTGGTTAAATATATTCCTAGTTATTTTATCTTTTCATACAATTATAAATGTGATTATTTCTTAGTTTCTCTTTCTTATAGTTCATTATTAGTAGATATACACAACAGATTTTTTTTTAATTTATTTATTTTTGACTGTGCTGGGTCTTCATTTCTGTGTGCAGGCTTTCTCTAGTTGTGGCAAGTGGGGGCTGCTCTCTAGTTGTGGTGCACGGGCTTCTTATTGCAGTGGTTTCTCTTGTTGTGGAACATGGGCATGTGGGCTTTGGTAGTTGTGGCACGCAGGCTTAGTTGCCCCATGGCAAGTGCATGGACCAGGGATTGAACCGCCCCTGCATTGGCAGGTTGATTCTTAACCGCTGGACCACCAAGGAAGTCTCACAACTGACTTTTGTATGTTAATTTTGTAGCCTGCAGCTTCACTGAATTCTTTTATTAGTTCTAGCAGTTTTTGATAGAGTCTTTAGGGTTTTTTGTATATTTTGTCAGCAAGTAGAGGTAGTTTTATCCTTCCTTTCCAATTTGGATGCCTTTATTTCATTTTCTTGTGAAAATTCTTGATACAGCGATATGTTACTATCTAACTGCTAAAAACATGAATCCACACCACCTTTTCACCCTAGGTTGTAAGAAAGAGAATGACAAATGAAGTCATACAGGAAGCAATGTAGATGAATCTGATTGAAAATAGTGATGAGCCCAGTGGATTCTGGAAGTTATTGTTATGAGAGCAGGCAGGCAGGGCTGCCAGTGCAGTAGTTTGTCAGTTGGAAAAGACCCTGATGCTGGGAAAGATTGAAGGCGGGAGGAGAAGGGGACGACAGAGGATGAGATGGTTGGATGGCATCACTGACATGATGGAGTAGTTCTAGTAGGCTCTGGGAGTTGGTGATGGACAGGGAAGCCTGGTGTGCTGTATTCCGTGGGGTCACAAAGAGTAGGACATGACTGAGCGACTGAACTGAACTGATTGGCTGCTAGAGATGATCCTATGAATTTCTCTCTTTGTATCTATTTAAGCAGGTTTGTGAAACTTTGGAAGAGATTCTGGTTTAGATGATGTGGTCTCTTGAAATGTACAAGTAGGGATTAGATTTGTCCATACTCCTTCAAATCTCCCTCTGTGTATGTGTGTGTGTGATGGGGAGGTCCAGAGAAGAAAAAGAATGTATTAAATTGAGTCATTTTGAGAGTTCTGAGGCCTGTCTTATCTCATGGCCTCCTTTTTCTCCCCTCCCCTTAGCTCTGGCCTCTGTGAACTCTGCTTCTCCAGGCAAGTAAACCCCAAAGAGGACTGACCAGTTCTTGAATTTCTAAACCATGGCCCATGTAAGTTGTGGTTTCTTTCACCTTCTGGAAATTAAGGTCCTATGAACTTTTATTTATCCTGAAACTTCTCACTGATCAGAGCCCCATCTAAGGACCCATTTCTTCCAAATCCAATGAGAGATGAGGCCAAATAAATAGTACCGTGCCCTTCTTGTGGGTCTTCTTTTTTCCAGTTATTGTTCATGTATTCATAGAACAAATCATTCAGCATCTCTCTTTTTTTAAGTATTTATTTCTTTGGCCGTGCTGGGTCTTAGTTGTAGCACGAGACCTTTAGTTGCAGCAAGAACTCTTAGTTGCAGCATGTGGGATCTAATTCTCTGACTGGGGATCAAACCCAGGCCCCCTGCATTGGGAGCATGGAATCTAAGCTACTGGACCACCAGGGAAGTCACTCAGCATCTCTTATATGTGCTCAGTCTTCTGCTAAAAACTGCAGTGAAGCAGAAATGAAGTCCCTTTAGGGAGATGTTTGGCCATCTCTTTTGAGTAGTTGAGAGAGCGTGGGCTGATTTGATTGCTCAGAGGAAAACTAAATTTTTGCAAACTTGAGTTTTGTAATTAGGTAAGATTTGCTGTTGGTTGACCGTAGCCTAGGGCTTCCCTCATGGCTCAGAAGTAAAGAATCTGCCTGCAATGAAAGAGACACGGATTCAATCCCTGGGTCAGAAAGATCCCCTGAAGGAGGAAGTGGTAACCCACTCCAGTATTCTTGCCTGGGAAAATCCCATGGACAGAAGTGTCTGGTGAGTCAGACACAAATGAGCGACTGAGCATGCACGTACGACTTCAGCCTCAGTATACACTGAGATCTCCTCTTGTTTTGTGTGGCTTTTAGGACTAGGTAGGGTTATGGTTGGGTCCAGTATGCAGAGACATCAAGTGTCTTCTCTGGAAATCCCTAAGAGCTGTACATCATTTGTATTAGAACAGGATGAGCTAGTCTAGAATAACATCTTTGTATTTCTGGATTATTGGTATCCAGAATCTACATTATCCTCTAACACAGGAACATGGAATGCATACAATGAGGGATGGAAAATGGCAGAAAAGAAGATCATGCAGGCACATGAGTGGCTGTAATCCTTCAGAATTGAGGAGGACCTTAAAAATTTTGAATAGACAAAAATATTGGAGTATATAAGAATAATTAGGTCTCACATATCCATTGCATACAACCAATTTTAAGTTCATTAAAGAATTTGTCATAACTGGGTAAATGCATATGGTCTGATTCAACGATGAACTTGGAGGAAATTCTTTAATTGCATTCAGATCTTTTTCTAATCAGAATTACCAGGAAAACTTTTTTAAAAAATCTGTTCTTGGGGCTTCCCTGGTAGTCCATTGGTAAAGAATCTGCCTTGCGACGCAGGGGACACTGGTTTGATCCCTGGTCTGGGAAGATCCCACATGCCACAGGACAGCAAAGCCAGTGCACCACAACTACTGAGCCCAAGTGCTGTAAAGCCCGTGCTCTGCAACAGGAGAAGCCACCACAAAGAAAAGGCCTTGCACCACAGCTAGAAAAAGCCCATGTGCAGCACTGAAGACCCAGTGTAGCCAAAAATAAATACATAATTTTTTTAAAAAGGATAAAACCATCAAAAATTTTGTTAAAGGAACAGTCTGTTCTTTAAGAGGAAAGGGTATAAGAACACATTTCTTAAAAAAAAAAAAAATTTCTTAAGAATTTGTGAGGGAGACATAGAACAGGCAGAAGGCTTATATACAGTATTTCATTTAATTAGAAAACTTTTTTTTCCTTTCTCATATGTGTTTGGGTAGTTAAGATATGCCAGAGTATATAAAAGGCTTTATCTGTAGCAACACAGTTGGTCAGGGACCCACAGGCATTCTGCTGCAGGCACTCTGATTTCCTAACTCAGTATTACAGGTTTCTAGCCCATACCTGTTTGCTTGATTGGTTTCCAGCAGTATCTCTTTCATTTTTTCCCCTCTTTCCATCTTAAAACAAATTTTCTTTAATTTCAGTTGTATTATATGGCTTGTCATTTCAGGGATCAGTGATGTTCAGTGATGTGTCCATCGACTTCTCTCTGGAGGAGTGGGAATTCCTGAATTTGGAACAGAGGGATTTGTATAGAGATGTAATGTTAGAGAACTACAGCAACTTGGTCTCATTGGGTAAGGTTATCTGCCTTTAGAAATTTAGTCTCTTTTCTCTGTACTATCAGCTTTCTTCTCTGAAAATTTTAGAAATACTTTTTAAGAAACTAAATATCTGCTCCCTGTTCTCAAGGGAATGGTTTGAGCTTTTTGTTTGGAAATGAGCACACTCATTAAGCATATTCATCTTCCCCATCCTTCTGTGACCTTCTGTTGTTGTTTAGTCACTAAGTCTCTGTGCAGCTCTTTTTGTGACCCCATGGACTGCAGCCCACCAAGCTCCTCTATCCATGGGATTTCCCAGGCAAGAATACTGGAGAGGGTTGCCATTTCCTTCTGCAGGGGATCTTCCTGCCCTAGAGATTGAACCCAGGTCTCCTGCACACCTCCTCCTTGACAGGTGAATTCTTTACCACTGAGCCACATGGGAAGCCCCAAATAGCTAGAACTAGTATCTTAGCTTTTCTCTGGCTGTCAAAAGAACGTATAAATTTTTAAACAGTAAGTTGTATCAACTAGATTGATTTTAAGAAAAGTTCAAGACTTTTTTCTTTGTGTTAATAAACATATTCGCTTCTACCTACTTGTATGATTGAAAGTTAAAAATCCAAGAACTTTGCGTTTAACGTTGTATGGATATCTCAAGGAAAAAAAAAAAAAGCAAATGCCTCAGGAAACCTCTTTTTTCTCTCATTAAAATAACAATGATAAATAATAACTAATAAAGTAGATATACCACTTAGTATATATTCTAGGAAATGTGAACATTCATGTAAGATAGGTACTATAATTATCCCTATTTTATAGGTGAGGAAAATAAAGCATTGAAATAACTTGTCCAAGGTCACACTACGGGAATATGGCAGAGGCAAGATTGAACCAGGACAGTCTCTTAACCACTATTGCTTTCAAGAAAAGGAGTACTTGTGTGAATATAAATTAAAATAAGACTTTTTTCTTTCCTCTGTAATCTCCATTTCTTATGTAATATTAACATTTTTAATCATCTTATTTTTCTTTGTTCTAAAGGCTTTATCAATTCCAATTTGACCTATAGTTTATTAAAATTTAACCAAGACCAAATCAAAGTAATTTTGAATTTATTATTATTCCATGTCACTTTATATTTCTCTCCTTCTGTCCAGGATGCTTCATTTCTAAACCAGATGTGATTTCCTTATTAGAGCAAGGAAAAGAGCCTTGGAAAGTAGTGAGGCAAGGAAGAAGACAATATCCAGGTGAGTAAGAGCCAAAAGATCTATGTTGATATATATGTATGAACAACCCAATGTTTAGGATATTGAACCCCAGCATAGGCAAAAATCTACATATAACTTTTGACTACCCCCACACTTAACTACTAATAACCTATTATTGACCAAAAGCCTTACCAATAACATAGTTGATTAACACATATTTTATATGTTATATATATTATATACTATATTCTTACAATAAGATTAGTGTAAAAAAATTATTAAGAAAATCAGAAAGAAAAATGCATTTATAGTGCTGTACTATATTTATTGATACCATAGGTTTATGTTGTTTGTTTATAAGATAAATTGTCTGTCAGAACCTACATCAATATTGTCTTATATGATATAAAACAAAGTAGGTATTAGTGTATTACTAACACTGGACATCTAAAATGAAAAGATAATGTAAAAAAATTAATATTTATTTACAAATATAATAACTCATGCATCGATAATGAAGAAGCAGCAATATGATTGCTTTATGGTAGCCTAGTATAATTGATATGAATGCTTAATGGTGGCCTAGCCTATACAGTAATGAATGAATCAGCATAAAACTTATGGCATACAGTATTACAGTCATATTCATAAAATGTATTGAAAACATTTTTTACAAAACCACTTACCTGTGATGACAGGCTGATATATGGTTTCTCTAATTATGTGAGAAAGAAGCACTGTGTACAGTAATGTGATTCTTTGAAAGCAAAGTGATAAAACAGTAAGAAAGCTGACACATTAATTTTGTATTAAATATCACTCACCTTATGCCTATGTAAGGATAGGCTATCCACTTCAATACAAGTCTTGTACACAATATTCTACACATATGTATTTGTATATTTATTGAAAAAAGTTCATGTATAAGTGGACCTGTGCAGTTCAAACCCATGTTTTTCAAGGGTCAACTATATAATAAGGATACAGCTTTAGATACTGTCAGCAGAGTCAGCCTTAGAGTGACTGAATCTAAGACCTCAGAGTGAGAAGGGGTCAGCCATGCAAATAGCCCAAACAGAAGATTTTTGGGAAATAGAGCAGACTGAAAAGTACAATGAAAGTAAGTGGGAATATGTTCTAAGATCTGAACAGTTGCCTCTCTGTGTGTGCATGTGTGCTCAGTTGCTTAAGTCATGTCCAACTCTTTGCAACCCCATGGACTGTAGCTTGTCAGGCTCCTCTGTCCATTGGATTCTCCAGGCAAGAATACTGAAGTGGGTTGTGGCTTCTCCTGGTAGCAGTAAAGAGAACAGTGGTTTGAGGTGATGTATTATAGGTAAGCAGAGGTCTTTTAACAACAAGTTTGATTTTATTCTAAGAATACAGAGAAATTATTGAAAAAATTTAAGTATGAATTTTCAATCTTTCTCCATCAGAATGATCCTGAGGGGAATATTAAATATAGGACTGTCTAGGACTGTAGAATCTGATCCATGTGGTTTAGGTGGTATCTAAATCATAATATTTGTAAAAAGCTCCCTTGTGATTCTGATTCATGGTCTCAATATGAGAACCACAGATTTAAAATGTTTACTTAATCTCCAATCTTACTTTCCTACATGAACTTTGATTTTCCTGGTGTTGCCTTTTGGTTTTTTTCCAAATTGTGTAGCTATTTTTAGAATTTCATTGGGTAGTACTTTGGTTGTCTTTTATTTCTACAAGAGAAATTTTATTTCTTTTTTAAAAATATTACCTGCTTCAGTTTATATATTTTTTAAAATTAATTAATTTATTTATTTTTTTGCTGCATTAGGTCTTTGTTGCTGTGTGTGGGCTTTCTCTAGTTGCAGTGAGTAAGGGGGCTGTTCTTCATTGCATTGCATGGGCTACAATTGTGGTGGCTTCTCTTATTGCAGATCACAGGCTCTAGGCCCATGAGCTTTAGTAACTGCAACACACAGGCTCAGTGATTGCAGCTTGTAGACCCTAGAGCACAGGCTGAGTAGTTGTGGTGCATGGGCTTAGTGGCCCTGTGACTTGAAGGATCTTAGTTCCCAGACCAGTGATTGTACCCATGTCCCCTGCTTTGGCAGCTGGATTCTTAACCACTGGACCACCAGGGAAGTCCAGATTTACTTCTTTTAGTAAAAGAAAACCATGTGTTTGCTCTCTTGTTTTCTTTCAGATTTAGAGACCAACTATGAGATCAAGAAGTTATCTTCAGAAAATGACATTTATGAAATAAACTTATCCCAGTGGAAAATAATGGAAAGAATTAAAAACCATGGCCTTAAGAGCTTCATTTTAAAAAACGATTGGGAGTCCAAAAGAAGATTTGAAGGACAAGAGGAATATTTCAACCAAGTGAAAATCACATCTCAAAAAATGTCCCCTTACCAAAAACGCTCATCTCCTTCCTCACGTCAGAGAATTCATTATGTCGAGAAACCCTATGAATGTAAGGAATGTGGGAAGGCCTTTAGAGTACGCCAACAACTTACATTTCATCATCGAATTCATACTGGTGAGAAACCTTATGAATGTAAGGAATGTGGGATGGCATTTAGACAGACAGCACATCTTACTCGACATCAGAGACTTCATTCTGGTGAAAAACTCTATGAATGTAAGGAATGTGGGGAATCTTTCATGTGTGGCCCAGAACTTAGAGTACATCAGAAAATTCATATTGGTGAGAAACCCTATGTATGTAAAGAATGTGGGAAGGCCTTCAGAGTTCGTGGACAACTTACTCTCCATCAGAGGATTCATACTGGTGAGAAACCCTATGTATGTACAGAATGTGGGAAAGCCTTTAGGCAATATGCACATCTTACTCGACATCAGAAGCTTAATATTGCTGACAAACTCTATGAATGTAAAGAATGTGGGAAGGCCTTTTTGTGTGGGTCTGGCCTTAGAGTACATCACAAACTTCATACTGGGGAGAAACCCTATGAATGTAAAGAATGTGGGAAGGCCTTTAGAGTACGACAACAACTGACACTCCACCAGAGAATTCATACTGGTGAGAAGCCCTATGAATGTAAGGAATGTGGAAAGACTTTTAGTCGTGGTTATCATCTTATTCTTCATCACAGAATTCATACTGGTGAGAAACCTTATGAATGTAAGGAATGCTGGAAGGCGTTTAGTCGTTACTCACAACTTATTTCACACCAGAGTATTCATATTGGTGTTAAACCCTATGACTGTAAGGAATGCGGGAAGGCCTTTAGACTACTCTCACAACTTACACAACATCAGAGTATTCATATTGGTGAGAAACCCTATAAATGTAAGGAATGTGGGAAGGCCTTTAGATTGCGCCAAAAACTTACTCTACATCAGAGCATTCATACTGGTGAAAAACCTTTTGAATGTAAGGAATGTAGGAAAGCCTTTAGACTTAATTCATCTCTTATTCAACATCTGAGAATTCATTCTGGTGAGAAACCCTATGAATG
Source organism: Odocoileus virginianus (assembly GCF_023699985.2). Classification (NCBI taxonomy): domain Eukaryota; kingdom Metazoa; phylum Chordata; class Mammalia; order Artiodactyla; family Cervidae; genus Odocoileus; species Odocoileus virginianus. The sequence goes on along the minus strand of NC_069693.1, from coordinate 14,393,784 downwards.
TAAGGAATGTAAGAAGGCCTTTAGACAGCATTCACACCTTACCCATCACCTAAAAATTCATAGTGTAAAAATATGAGAATGCCTTGTCAGTCCTGTGTTGTGGAACAGTCTGTGAATGTAGTAATTAGTCCCTTTTGCTTCATTCATGCACCTGACTTGGCATAAGGGGGCTTATATCATTAACAGAATGTGTTAATTTAATGTATTCCACCAAGTCAGATCTTAGAATATTCCCATTCATTCTACAAACTCATCTTATTAATGTAACAGATGTGGGGAAGACATCATTATCTCTAGCCCATCACTTTCCTACTTGTGTTATATTGAACAAGATGCTTAACTGCTCCATACTATAATTTCTTCATTTGTAAAATTATAATACTGTGGCAGAGTAAAAATTGCTGCAAATTCTTTGACACTTCACCCATCAAGAGGTAAAATCCACATGCTTTCTCTGTGAATCTGGGTTGACTGACTGCTTTGAGCAGTAGAATAGTAGAAGTACTGCTGTGCTAGTTTCTGGGCCCAGATTTTACCGGTAGATTTTACCTCATCTCTTGGAATACTCTCTCAAGTTGAGACCTTAAACTGTTATATTAAAAAGTCTGGCTACTCTGCTAAAGACACCACATGAAAAGGCCCTGAGACTACATAGAGAAGGAGAGGCACTCTGCTGTGCCATCTTCCAGATATGCCCACGAAAACACCAGATATTTGAGTAAACAGTTTTGGATGCTCCACACCAGCATCAGCTGAGTTCCTACAGGTGACCTCAGTTGATGCCATGTAGAACAAAAAAATTGACCAGCTGAGCCCCTGCCCAAATTCCTGACCCACACAATCATGAGATACAATGGTTGTTATTTTAAGCTACTAAATTTTGTTTTATTATGTTACTCTCTTGAAAATCCATATGAAAGACTATGGGCACAATGAATATAGAAATGCCTTCTACCAACACTCATCAGTTATTGAATGTCAGATAACTTATTCGTTTTTTTTTAATTAATTAATTTATTTATTTATTTGGCTACCCCAGTTCTTAGTTGCAGCATGTGAGCTCTTGTTGTGGCATGTGGGATCTAGTTCCCTGACCAGGGATCAAACCTGGGCCACTTGCATTGGAAGTATAGAGTCTTAGCCACTCGACCACCAGGGAAGTCCCAACTTATTCTTGCTAAAATACTTGAAAGTAAGAAGTTCTTTTTCAATTTGTTCATAAAAAAGAAGATATTCTAGGGACTTACCTGGTGGTCCAGTGGTTAAGACTCTGCACTTTCACTGCAGGGGAAACTGGTTCCATCTGTAGTCAGGGAACTACGTGCTGTACGGCATGGCCGAAAAAACCCCAACAAGCAAAAAAGAAGATATTCTACAGTCGTATTCTCTGCCTCAGTATAAATTTTATTTAAAATTAACAAAGGATGGATGGACCTAGAGATTATCATACTAAGTGAAGTAAGTCAGACAAAAACAAATACTGTATCATTTATATGTGGAAACTAAAAATAGTACAAATAAACTTACTTACAAAACAGAAACAGACTCACAGACATAGAAAACAAGCATGGTTATCAAAAGGGAAATGGAGGGATAAATCAGAAGTATGGGATTAACAGATACACACTACCATATATAAAATAGGTAAACAACAAGGATTTACTTGTATAGCAGTGGGAAGACTGTGTTCAATATCTTACAATACCCTATAATGGAAAATAATTTTTTTTAATATATATATATTCACTATATATGTGAATATAATACACTGTATATATATATATATTTATATATATACATGTGTGTATATATGTATATATGTACATATATAAAAAACTGAATCACTGTGCTGTACACCTAAAACTAACAGTATTATAAATCAACTATAATTAAATAAAGTATTAAATAAAGGTTAAAAAGAAACTATTTAGAAATTAAAAATCACCTCTGAGTCCTGTATCACTTTAAAAATCCATTGCAGCCTTTTTAAAAAATGCTCAAATTATCCTATCATCAGCCAGTGGGAATTCCTTCAGCTTGGATCCTGTGTCCTTTTGTTGTGATTGCTATAGCCTTTGCTAGCTTTTTTTTTTCCTGATCAAATGTGTTGATCAGTTACAGAGCACATTAGGACATTTGTTAATAAATAAACAGGGAAAATGGAGCACTTATCTTGCCTTTCCTTTATGAACTATATATTTCCTTTACGGACTATATAAGACAACCAGAAGTTGGTGAAGGAAAGTTCTTTATTATTAGAGAATTCTAGCTAATAAAAGTCAAAGGAATGATAGAATCCAAGCAATCACACTTTTTATTTATGAATTAGTAGATCTTGATGATCTCAGTGGGTATGAAAACCATTAGGTGAAAGATTATAGGAAGATTTTAATGAATGGGGCAGAATGACAACCCAGTAATCAATAGTAACATTTCTAAATCAGCAGAAGTAATTGCTTCTTGATACAATGCAATGGATGCAATACTACCTGTGGCATATTCTTGTCCAAAATATTGATTGAGAAGTGTAATTTGGTCTCTAAACCTCCCAGTTTTCAGGAAACTTGGGAAATAAATGAACAAATTAATGACACAAAGCTAAGAGCCAAATCTATAACATGGGAAATTCAACAAAATAAAAAGGCCTACTTTCTTAACCAATATATGGTAAGACAATAAAAACAGAATTTTACAAAGTAAAAGAAACTTAAGAGATATGTTAATTGAATACAGTGTATGGAATGTATTGAGATGTTGTGTTAAAATGTACCAGGATTTGCTTTAATCAGGTATGGTAAGATATGAAGACATGGAAATGATTATCATGAAGGAAGAAGCTTACTGGCAGAGATTTCTACCAACAGGAAGCACCGCATGCATATAGGACCACATGGAAGAAGCACCTAGTCCTGTTAGGAGGCAGAAGGCAGGAAAGGGCAGAGCATGACTCAGAAACTTTATTGAATTTTCCCAGGAAGGAATGGGCAATGTGATGCCAGGTAGGCACACTGAGCAAGTTTAGGACTAAATAGATTCAATAATTTTGTGGACTCAGTGCTACAGTGGTGGTCCTTAGTTGTCCAGTATTTGGCTCTGGGGTGATTCAGGACAGGAAGAATATTGACTTGGTGTCTGAGAGTTTGCTAAAGATGTTTGATAAAGGAGTTTCAACTTTGGATTGGTTGGTTTGTATATCAAAGCATGCTCACAGGGGAGCCATTTGTCAAGGAATTTGCTATCTCTAGAAGGGATAGTTGCTCCAAGATCAAGTTTCTAAATGCCAGAACATCAAGAATATAGAAAATAAGATATATTCAATACAATCCTGATTCTGACAGGTAAATTTTTTTAAAAACTCACATTATTGTGAAAAGGTAAACCTAGGATGGGTATTAAATTATATTAAATGATTGTTATTCATTTGTTGGGCTTCCCAGGTGGCTCAGTAATAAAGAATCCTCCTGCAATGTAGGAGACACAGGTTCAATCCCTGGGTCAGGAAGATCCCCTGGAGAAGGAAATGACAACCCATTCCAATATTCTTGCCTGGACAATCTAATGTACAGAGGAGCCTAGCAGGCTATAGTCAATGGGGTTGCAAAAGAGTCAGATACGACTTAGCAACAACAAGAATTCATTTGTTAGGCATGATGATGGCATTGGTTTGGGTGTGTGTACAAATCCTTATGCATTAGAGATCCATACTGAAGTATTCAAAGATAAAATTATGTGTATGATTTGCTTTTAATACTGAATAAAAGTGAAAAGTGGAAAGGATAGATGAAATAAGATCAGCAAAATGTTGCTAATTGTTGAAACTTGAATAATGGGAACATAGGGTTCCTTGTGCTATTCTCACTACCTTTGCATATATTTAAATTTTTCCATAGTAAAGTTTTTGTTTAAGTAGAAAATCTGAAATGTTAAACTATTCATGATAAATGATAATTTGATACCTCCAGGTAAAAATTTGTGGGAAGTCACTAAAGCTCTACTTGGTAGAAAAATAGTAACCTTGATGCATTTAGAAAACCTGCCTTGAGAATTAGTTCAGCACTCTGTTACCATACCTATTGTGCCTGTCACACAGCAGGAAGTCGATAAATGTACTGAAGAAAAAAAAAAAAAAGCATTTAGCTGAAGCCAGAATTTTTTTTTTTTTTTGGCCACACTGCATGGGTGGTGCAATCTTAGTTCCCCCACCAGGGATTGAACCCAGGCCCTCTGCGGTGAAAGCAAGAAGTCCTAAAACTGGACTGCTGGGGAATTCCCAGAAAACAATTTTTTTTTAAATTAAGGTAAATAGCAGTAAGTAATTCATACAATAAAGGTTAAAATACAATTTTTTTAAAGTATAAGTAGAATAAGAAACTAGTAGATTTTATCCAAGAACATTCTCCTTGAAAAGACCATTAATATAGAATCAGCAGTTATTATTGAGGGAAAAAAGATGATTCAGTTACAGCTTTATGTTTGGGAATTGCAAATAGCTACATATATCAAAGAGATTTAAAAGTTTTTAAGTTTATGAATGTATTATACATATATTTCATTATGTATGAAAATAAGGAGAATGACCTATTTAGAGAAAGCTAAATGATCAAAATTGACTCAAGATTCTATAGAAAACCTGAACAATCTATTTTATATTTTAAACAATTTATAATTTATAGATTTTTTAACATAGGTTTATAATGTAAGAGATCTGTAGGCAAGGGAAAAGAAATATAGTTATGCTCTTGCTTTTTAAAAACTAGGGTCAATAGTTTCGCAGGCAAGAAAGTTTTAAAGAATAGACAGTCTCTAACGAAGTTTTTCAGAATCATTCTATAAGGCAAATATCCCAATAATAAAATTAGATGAGGATAACTCCTAAAAAGCAAAATCTAGACCAATATCATTTGAGATACATGCATACATCCCAAAAAGAGGTAAGTAAATTGAACTCAGTATTCTAATAAAACAATTATAAATCATAAAATGGTTTACCAGGAATACCTGGGGCCTGATCTTTTGTGATTTAGTTAGGCATCCAGATTTTAGGTTTTCTAACTTGAGCAGTTTGACGATGTTGGGGGAAATGACATGATCCAGCCCCAGTTATCTTTTAGATTGTTTCTCTTCTTTTTGTCATTTGTGTTAGCCTCATTAATTTTATAAAAGGAATGAAAAATTACTATGAAAAATAGGCATTCAATACTTAAAAATTAATACCTTCAACGGCAGAAAATGAGTAGTGCCATAATAAAGAGATTTATTTTCAGTCAAACTAATGTCACTCTTATATTGACTTGTACCTCCAAGTCCATTTTGCTTAAAGTGGGCAGACTGGCCAGATGTCACTGAGTAATCATTCATCATTTAGAATAGCAAATCTCTCCCACTCATGACTTCAAAATGCTTTTAATTTGTGGACAGTACACAGTGTTTACACAAAAATGTAACATAAGTATTTTAGGTGCTATAATAAAATTAGGTTTTTCTAACAAGTCAATGTGTTTCTCTCTGATAACATTTTCTTGTTAATAGAAGTGTTTGGGGGACAGTAAATTAACTCAGAATTTCTTAAAGTATGTTCCACAATACACTGCTACTTAATGGTTCTTACAGAAAATGATTTTGTGGTCTAACAAGCATGTTGTTCAGTCGCTCAGTCGTATCTGACTCTTTGCAACCCCATGGACTGCAGCATGCCAGGTCTCCCTGTTCTAACCATCTCCGGGAGCTTGCTCAAACTCATGTCCCTCAAGTCGATGATGCCATCCAACAGTCTTGTCCTCTGTCATCCTCTTCTCCTGCCTTTAATCTTTCCCAGCGTCCAGGTCTTTTCCAGTGAGTCAGCTCTTCGCATCAGGTGGCCAAAGCATGAGAGTGCTGTATTTTGTATTTCTTGAGGGGGAAAAATCACATTAAGTGGAATTAGATGTAATTCCACTTTGGCAGATGTTGCCCTCACCAAAAAAAGAGAGGCTTCAGAGATGGAAATGTCAGCATTATGGCAGGTGTATGGTTATCTGGTAAGGAAAGCAACTCACAGCATGCTGTCCAAACAGCTGCTTGCTTTATTTTGGATTTAACATGGTTTTCAGTAGAATTGAAAACCCCTAGCCCTGTTCTAAATACACAATATGTATTTAGGCCTTTTATTGGTCAATATTTAGGTTATATATAATTTCTCACTGAAAAATATCTTATTGGATATATGTTTCTTGCTATTCATAAGCAAGGTTTTCTCTGAGATATTTATCAAAAGGTGAGATTGGTAAGTCACAGGTTATGTTCACTCTCATCCTCACTAGCTATTACCATAGAAGAGGAGAATGGGTGGGGGAACTTACCTGACAGTCAAAGGGTTAAGACTTCACCTTCCAATGCAGGGAGTGTGAGTTCAATCCCTGGTCAGGGAGCCAGGATCTTACATGCAGCCAAAAAAACCAAAACTTAAAACAGAGCAGTATTGTAACAAATTCAGTAAAGACTTTAAAAATGGTCCACTATATATATATATATATATATATATATATATATGTAGTGCCAATTTACAACCCCTTCAACCTTACAGCCCCATTTCTGGTATGTGCTTTAATATTTTCTTGGTAAATAAGGAGTTGAGCATCTTTTCACATTTGTTTATTACTAGATACTGTAGCTTGCCAATTCATATGTATTGCCCATGTTCCTTCTTTAAAAAAAACATATAAAAATCGTGAGATTCTTGGGACATCCCTGGTGGTCCAGAGGTTAGGACTCAGTACTTTCACTGCCATAGCCCCAGATTCAATCCCTGGTGGGGGAACTAAGTTCCTGCAAGCCACATGGCATGGCCCCCCAAAAATTGTGGGATTCTTAAAAAATAACATTCTAGAGAGTAATCCTTTACCTAGTAGTATGATGGACTTAACCTTCTCGCAGATTTTTTTATTGTGATATTGTGATAAAGTTTTAAACATGGATGAAATCATAGCTTTCATTGTTACCCAATAAACTAAAATTTTTTTATTATACTTGAATTTTTTAGGCAATCAACTAAAATAGATGTGATTTTTTTTTATTTTTATAGTGATTATTATGATAAAAATAATTTCCAGAACAGATTTCGGATTAGTGATAGCAGGCATCCAGTTGTTTTTCCCAACTTAATGGAAATCACTTAGTGTAACATTTGCTAATTGTTTCCTTCGGTTCCTATTTAACTTATTTTTTTAATTAAAGATGCCTGTGAATATTGTCAGATGCCTTTTGGTACATTGATATATTTTTCTTCTTGAATTTGTTAATGTGATCAGGTGTACTTTGGTTATTAAAGCAACATGATTCTGATGCAAAATGAACAACTAGACCAACAATAAAATAAGAGTCCTGAAAATAGACCTAATAATACATATATGTGGTCATTTGATTTATGACAGAAGTTCCTCTGCATGGTGACATTGATTAAAAAAAAAAATCAATTCCAGATGTATTAGTGATATAAGTGTAAAAGATACAACAAAGGTTTTAGAAGAAAACATAGAATATCTTTCTGGCCTTGGGGCAGCAAAGATTTCTTAAACAGGACACTAGAACCACTAACCATATGGAGAAAAGATAGTCAATTTTATTGTATTAAAATTAAACATTATTTTCTTTAAAAAAAAAAAAAAACATCTATTTTCATCAAGAAAGTGAAAGGGCAAGTCACAGACTGGGAGAATATATTCACAATATACTCATCCAGAATGTATAAAGAACCGCTGCAGATAAGTGACAGACAACTAGTAAGAAATGGGAGGGACTTCCCTGGCTGTCCAGTGGTTAAGACTCCTCGCTTCCACTTCGGGGGGTGCATGTTCCATCCCTGGTCAGGGAACTAAGATCCTGCATGCTGGGCAGTATAACCAGAAAGGGAGGGGGGGGGGGGAAATAAGGGTATCCAAATGAACAATAAAGATATCAGAAGGTACAGAAAATGGAAAAATTAAAACCACAATGTGATAAGACTGTACAGCCACTGTAATAGCTAATGAAAAAAATATTAGTAAAGTGCTTGTGCAAAATGCACACCCAAAGTCTGCCATTGTGTGCTCTGCCTATGTCAATATGCCTATAGATATTAAATACAAGCTCCCCAATCTCCAAGAAAATCTGGAAAGCAGACAACCGGTGAGTACCTAACTTATAAAACTTCAGATATTGACAAGGGTCATGAAGAGAAAATATACTAGGAAAGAGAATTACTGAAGGGGGACAATTCAGTTAATCTTTTCATCTGAAGTATATAAAGTACCCATAGTGGTAGCAATACAGGCTTTATGTAAGAATAGCCTGATTAACACTGAAAAAGAAAAGCTTCAAAGGGGGTTCTAGTCCAAGGAGAATGAAAAATGCTGAAAAGTCCCTATAATAGAAACAATGTGGTACTCAAGCATGAATAGACCAGTGAAATAGAACATAATTCCATAAATAGACCCAAACACACAGGGAATTTTAGTACATTAGGGGATAGGGAAGTGACACATGTTTTTTTGTGTGTGTGTGTGTTTGTTTTTTTTTTTTACTTTGGGGACCATATTAATGTTTTGCAAATTTTAAAAGTAACAACCAAAGGGGAAAGTAGGGAGCAATAAAGGAGTATGGGACTAACAGGTGCATACCACTACATATAAAATAGATAAACAAGGATCTGCTGTATAGCACATGGAACTGTATTCAATATCTTGTAATAACCTCTAATGAAAAGTAATCTGAAAAAATATATATATATATATAAATAACTGAGTCACTTTGCTGTACACCTAAAACTAACACAATATTGTGAATCAACTATAGTTCAGTTTTTTTTAAGTGAATCACAGAAGAGAGACTTAATAAGTTGGAACATAAGCAAAAACAAATGTATCCTTCATACTAAATGGGGAAAAAAGACAGGCAAGCAACTTTTGAAGACAATTTGTATTTCCTCAGGCTAAAAACAAGAAAAAAGAACCCATAAACAAATAACTCTAGTTAGTAGGATTGGTTTACACAGCTATATAGATGAGTAATTCTGAAACTAATTCATGTATTCTAGAATCAGGCAAAAAAGTACTATGGGAGTAAATAAATAGCCAAGTTTCTTGTTGCTGGAGAAGGGAGTTAACAATATGGAGAGGAGGAGGCTAGCATGAACCCTGTGGTGTTGGATCGAAATTGGGAGTATCACTTTTTAAAGTGATGTTTTAAAAAAATAAATTTAGAAATACATATAGGAATGTGTATGTATGTCCCTCTAGCAAAAAGGACACGGAAGCAATTACACTTTGTAGCAATGAGAATATCCAGCACCCAGATCCAAGGAACAAGGAATCCTTGGAGAAATAGCATAAAATGCTGAGCAGAGAAAACATAAGATGTGGTTGGAACATTCTGTGGAAGTAGAAAGTAGGGAAGTGCTCAAAAAAATGGTTGAAATATGTCAGAAAGTCACAGTATTTCAAGGAGTTCTCACTGGCCAAATCTGGACAATCTGAGCATCAAAACAGATCATGATAGTAGCAGATTGAGTAAAACCATTAACTAACCCAGTGACTATAAAACATTTAATAGTAGAATGCCAACTTACTAATGTATTAATAGAAGGCATGGTGAAATTAGAAAGTCACCATCAGTTAGCCACCACAGTAATCACTGATTCTGGTAAGAATCATCAATGTAGGGGCTTCCCTGGTGACTCAGTGGTGAAAGAATCCACCTGCCAATGCAGGGGACACAGGTTTGATCCCTGGTCCGGGAAAATCGCACATGAGACTAAGCCCATGCGCCACAACTTATTGAGCCTGTGCTCTAGAGCCTGGAAGCCGCAAACTGAGCCCATGAGCCACAACTCCTGAAGCTTGCACGCCGTAGAGCCCGTGCTCCCCAACAAGAGAAGCCACTGCAATGAGATGCTCATGCCTCGCAACTAGAGAGCAGCCCCTCGCTTGCCACAGCTAGAGAAAAACCTGCACAGCAACAAAGACCCAGTGCAGCCAGAAAAGAAATAAAATTAAGGAAAAAATCATCAATGTATGCCAAAACTAGTGAGTGAAAAATTGATGAGAAAATAGAATTTGATACCATTTTAAAGTCTGTCTCCACAAATATTGATAACAAAGAGGAAAGCCATAATTTTACAGTGAAGAAACCTGGCTGATAGCACCTTAACCAGTAATCAAAGTTAACATAACCATTGTGGTACAAAATGATATCCTGTACCTCCTGTTACAATGCATTGAGAAGAACAGAGCAACTCCTGTGATATTCCTAACAAAGGGCTTAACCAGAATTTAATCATAAGGAAATCACAGAAAAATGCAATTCAAGCAATGTTCTACAACTGGCCTTTACTCTTCAAAAATGTCAGTGTCAAGAAGGATCAAACTTGAGGAACTGTTTCAAGATAAAGGACACCAAAGAGACATGACAAGTGTAATATATGATCCTGGACCAGAAAAAAGTTTTTTCTATAAAGGCTTTATTTGAACAATTTTGAATTTGAATAAGGTAAATATTAAAAGTATTATATGCATGTAAATTTCATAATTTTGATAATCATAATAATGGAAACTATGAAAGAATGTCTTTGCTTTTAGGGTGTATATACTGAAGCATTTAGGGGAAAGGAGCCTTATGTGGGCAACCGACTTTTCTGAATGAAATTCCAATTGTTCAGACAAAAATAGGGTTGTAAAATAAATGTAAATGTTAGCATTTATAGAATCTATGTGAAGGGTATACAGAAATTCTTTGTGCCATTTTTGCAACTTTTCTGCTTGATATTATGTCAAAATAAAAAGTTTTATTAACAAAGAAAGCTGGTTTGCATTCTGCCTCCTCCACTAATTGCTCTGTGACTTTGGACAGGTTGCTTCACCTCTCTGGGTTTCTGTATCTGTCACAGGATCAAAATAGTACTGACACAAAGAGATTGTTCTGAGAAATAATTAATGCATGTAACATTTTTTAAAGTAGCCCTGGGAAAAGAAAGAGTACTTAAAATTTTTTATAATTTTTACTTGAAAATTTGTGTCTTTCTTTACTCCCAAGAAAATTTTTTATCTGCTTTTTTTCTTTTTTTCCTCAAAATTCCCTTTTATACCTTATTATTGGTTTCTCCTTCTAGAATTTCTCTTAGGCATTAGAATTTCTGACACTGCCTTTCACATGTAATTTGCTTTCATGTTTTCCACTTTTATTATTTTTTTAAATTGCTGTTGTTCAGTTGCTAAGTTGTGTCCAACTCTTTGCAACCCCATGGATTGCATCACACCAGGCTTCCCTGTCTATAGCCTCATACTTTCTTTTAAATAAGCATTTTCTTTTAGAATGGTTTTAGACCTACAGAAAAGTTGCAAAAATAGTTGAGTTCCCAAATAACAAGAACTCAGTTTTTCCTTTTGTTAACATCAAATGGCAACCCACTCCAGTACTATTGCCTGGGAAATCCTATGGATGGAGGAGCCTGGTAGGCTACTGTCCATGGGGTCTGAACTGAACTGAATGCAAATGTACCATAGTAGTGTAGCTTAGCTTAGCTTAGTGAAGTCGCTCAGTCGTGTCTGACTCTTTGTGACCCCATGAATCACAGCATGCCAGGCATCCCTGTCCATCACCAACTCCCGGAGTCTACCCAAACCCATGTCCATTGAGTCGGTGATGCCATCCAGCTATCTCATCCTCCATCGTCCCCTTCTCCTCCTGACCCCAATCCTTCCCAGCATCAGGGTCTTTTCCAATGAGTCAACTCTTTGCATGAGGTGGCCAAAGTATTGGAGTTTCAGCTTCAGCATCAGTCCAGTTTCAGCTTCAGCATCAGTCCTTCCAATGAACATCCAAGACTGATTTACTTTAGGATGGACTGGTTGGATCTCCTTGCAGTCCAAGGGACTCTCAGGAGTCTTCTCCATCACCACAGTTCAAAAGCATCAGTTCTTCAGTGCTCAGCTTTCTTGACCATCCAACTCTCACATCCATACATGAGTACTGGAAAAACCATAGCCTTGAATAGATGGACCTTTTTTGGCAAAGTAATGTCTCTGCTTTTAAATATGCTGTCTAGGTTGGTCATAACTTTCCTTCCAAAGAGTAAGCGTCTTTTAATTTCATGACTGCAATCACCATCTGCAGTGATTTTGGAGCCCCCAAAATAAAGTCTGACACTGTTCCCAATGTCTCCCCATCTATTTCCCATGAAGTGATGGGACCAGATGCCTTGATCTTAGTTTTCTGAAGGTTGAGTTTTAAGCCAATTTTTTCACTCTCCTCTTTCACTTTCATCAAGAGGCTTTTTAGTTCCTCTTCACTCTCTGCCATAAGGGTGGTGTCATCTGCATATCTGAGGTTATTGATATTTCTCCCGGCAATCTTGACTCCAGCTTGTGCTTCTTCCAGCCCAGCGTTTCTCATGTACTCTGCATATAAGTTAAATAAGCAGGGTGACAATATACAGCCTTGACATACTCCTTTTCCTATTTGGAAGCAGTCTGTTGTTCCATGTCCAGTTTTAACTGTTGCTTCCTGACCTGCATACAGGTTTCTCAAGAGACAGGCCAGATGGTCTGGTATTCCCATCTCTTTCACAATTTTCCACAGTTTATTGTGATCCACACAGCCAAAGGCTTTGCCATAGTCAATAAAGCAGAAGTAGATGTTTTTCTGGAACTCTCTTGCTTTTTCAATGATCCAGCAAATGTTGGCAATTTGATCTCTGGTTCCTCTGCCTTTTCTAAAACCAGCTTGAACATGTGGAAGTTCATGGTTCATGTATTGCTGAAGCCTGGCTTGGAGAATTTTGAGCATTACTTTACTAGTGTGTGAGATGAGTGCAATTGTGCGCTAGTTTGAGCATTCTTTGGGATTGCCTTTCTTTGGGATTGGAATGAAAACTGACCTTTTCTAGTCCTGTGGCCACTGCTGAGTTTTCCAAATTTGCTGGCATATTGAGTGCAGCACTTTCACAGCATCATCTTTCAGGATTTGAAATAGCTCAACTGGAATTCCATCACTTTCTCTAGCTTTATTCGTAGTGATGCTTTCTAAGGCCCACTTGACTTCACATTCCAGGATGTCTGGCTCTAGGTGAGTGATCACACCATTGTGATTATCTGGGTCATGAAGATCTTTTTTGTACAGTTCTTCTGTGTATTCTTGCCACCTGTTCTTAATATCTTCTGCTTCTGTTAGGTCCATACCATTTCTGTCCTTTATCAAGCCCATCTTTGCATGAAATGTTCCCTTGGTATCTCTAATTTTCTTGAAGAGATCTCTACTCTTTCCCATTCTATTGTTTTCCTCTATTTCTTTGCATTGATGGCTGAGGAAGGCTTTTTTTTTTTTATCTCTCCTTGCTATTCTTTGCATTAATATATCCTTATTAACTGAAGCCCATACTCCATCCTTGTGCAGCAAGGAGATCAAACCAATCAATCCTAAAGGAAATCAACCCTGAATATTCTTCAGAAGGACTGACGCTGAGGCTGAAGCTCCAATACTTTGGCCACCTGATACAAAGAGCTGATTCATTAGAAAAGGCCCTGATCCTGAGAAAGACTGAACGTAGGAAGAGAAGGGGACCACAGAGGATGAATTGGTTAGATACCATCACCAACTCAATGGACATGAGTTTGAGCAAGCTCCAGAAGATGGTGAAGGACAGGGAAGCCTGGCATGCTGCAGTCCATGGGTTGCAAAGAGTCGGACACGACTAAGTGGCTAAACAACAATACTCAAGTCAAATGTCCTTAGTTTTTACCTAATGTCCTTCTGCTCCAGGATTCTATCCAGGATACATTATATGTAGTCCTCTGTATCCTTATGCTGCTCAAGACTGTGACAGTTTCTCAGAGTTTCCTTCTTGTTGTTGTTTTTTTTTTAATTTATTTTTAGTTTTGGTTGCTTTGGGTCTTCGTTTCTGTGCTCATGCTTTCTGCAGTTGCAGCCAGCGGGGCCTACTCTTCCTTGTGGTGCACAGGCTTCCCATAATGGCTTCTCTTGTTGCAGACAAGGGCTCTAGAGTGCACGGCTTCAGTAGTTGTGTCCCATGAGCTTAGTCGCTCTGTGACATGTGGGATATTCCAGGACCAGGGATGAAACCCGTGTGCCCTGCATTGGCAGGAGGATTGTTTACCACTGGACCATCAGGGAAGTCCCAGTTTCTTTGTTTTTGATGTCCTTGACAGTTTTGAGAAGCACTGGTTAGTTTTATAAAATGTCCCCAAAGTGGTAATTGTCTGAAGTTCTTTTCCTAGTTAGACTAGGGGTTTAAATCTGGGGGCAGAAGATCACACTAACTGCCATTCTTACAACATCATATTAGAGGTACATGCTATGAACATATCACTAATATCAGCCTTTAAAAAATTATTTACTTTTGGTTGTGCTGGGTCTTCGTTGCTGCATAGGCTTTTTCTAGTTGTGGCAAGCAGGGGCTCCTCTTCCTTGTGGTGCACGGGCTTCTCATTGCAGTGGCTTTTGTTGCAACGCACAAGCTCTAGGCGCACTGGCTTCAGTAGTTGCTACATGTGGACTGAGTAGTTGTGGCTCATGGGCTTAGTTGCCCAGCGGCATGTGAGATGCCCCTGGATAAGGGATCAGACCCGTGTCCCCTGCATTGGCACATGCATTCTTAACCACTGGAGCACCAGAGAAGCCCAAGAAGTGACTTTTGGAAAGCACCCAAGCATGGGATCTGGTAGCCAGTGGAGTCCACCATATGATTAGAGGTTGAAACTTTCAGACCCCCTTTTTCTCTCCTTTGTCACTGTCCCACCTCTGGGATGGAGAGGAGCTAGAAATTGGGCTATGTAATGAAGCCTCCATAAAAACCCAAAAGGAAGGGGTTCAGAGAGCTTCCAGGTTAGGGAATCAGAATGCATCCATGTGTCACTGTGCCCTGCAGGCCCCAAACTCCATGATAACTTTCCCCTCCATATCTCATTTGGCTGTTCATTCATATCCTTTAACATCCTTCGTAATAAATTGGTAATCTAGTAAGTAAACAGTTTTCCTTAGTTCTGTGAGCCATTGCAGCAGATTAATCAAACCTGAAGGAGGGGTTGTGAGAACATAACCAATTGGTCAGAAACACAGGTTAACAACCTGGGCTTACAATTCGCATCTAAAGTGGTGGGGGTGAGCAATCTTACAGGACTGAGACCTCAACTCGTGCAATCTGATGCTCTCTCTGAGTAAACGTTGTCTGAATTGGGCTGAATTGTAGGACATCAAGCTGGTGTCCAAAAATTGCTTGGTGGTGTGTGGAAAACCCTTCACACACATTGTAACTGGTGACCAGAACCGTCTTACCTTCCCTGCTTGGTGGTCTGGAACTTCCCACTCTCAAGACTGAAAAACCTGGCTTTCATTGTCTTTCATCCATCTATTTGTTTGTTTAATACCAGTATACATGTAGTGGTTTCAGAACTGTTTACCCAGACACCATTTATGTACATTTGTCTCTAGACACAGTTTCTACTCATCTCGAGTTACTTAGATCAGCTTTTTTCCCCCTATACTCTTCAGTGAAGTTTATCATACATTTTTAATGTAACGGGTACCTGCGTGCGTACTCAACCACTCAGTCGCTTCTGACTCTTCATGACACTGTGGGCTGTAGCCCACAAGATTCCTCTGTCCATGGGATTTCCCAGGCAAGAATACTGGAGTAGGTTGCCATCCCCTTCTCCAGGGGATCTTCCGAACCCAGGGATCCAACCCAAGTCTCTCAACATCTCCTGCATTGGCATGTGGGTTCTTTACCACCAGCACAACCTGGCAAGCCCAGAGTGACTGTACTAAATAAAACAGATGTCAAGACAAGAGAAAGAGAGATGTTTCATAATAGAGGGGTCAATTCATTAGGAAGACACACAATCATAAATGTGCTTTAAAATATTGTTACATGAAGCAAAAACAAAATGAACTAAAGCTAGAGACAAATCCACTACCACAATTTTCATTTATCTCCTACTCCATATATATTTAACTGTTCAAAAACGTGAGATTTAAGATAAGCCTAGATACTTTCAGATGTTTCCTGAAGTTTTTTGAGAGACAAAAAATTCTTTTATCTATGAACCAATACATAAAAATTTTAAGATGAGGATGCTGCAGTGTGGTCCCCAGCAGGCTTATCCAGTTTCTTTCCTGAATGAACTCAGCACAAGACAAATTCAATTATTACTCATCTGAGGACACCCTTTCTAATGTTTACTTTTCAGACCTTTTCATCAGGAAAACAATCATAAATGTATGTACTTAACAGGGCTTGAAAATACTTGAAGCAAAACCTGGGGGTACTAATAGAAATAGACACCCTATCTTAGTAATTACTAGATTTTTTTTTTTAATCGGTAAGGACAAAAAAATCTAAATGACAGTATCAACCACCTTAACCTAGTAGGCTTTTATAGAATTATACCTTCACAAGTGCAGGAGGGAAAGAGGAAAAAAACCTAAAGAGAGGAGGAAGCGGGGGAGGGAAAGAACTAGAGCGCGAGCAACCTCTGTGTGTCCAGATTCTTCTAAGAGTTTGGGGATATTGAGACTTGATGTACCTACGTCCTGCTTGGGTATATAGAGAGAGCACCTGCCGTGTGTCTAGTACTATATATATTAGGCGCTGTTAGTGCCAAGACGTGTCTAAACCCCAGTAGCAGTTCTGCAGAGACACCTCAAACCCAAGTTGGCAGCGGGCACCTCATTCATCCCCGTGCAGCCTCGAAGCCGGTGCCGCTTCAGCTGAACCCCAAGCCGGGAGGTCCACGGCGCGCTCTCGCCCTGCCCACTCGCGCCCGCGCTTGCGCATCCCACGCAGCCCGCTAAGGCGAAGACCAGGCCCTCCCTACCCGGGACTACATTTCCCACATGCCTCTGCGCCTAGTTTCCTTCCTGCTTCCTTGCTGGTTTCTGCTCGGAGAGGTGAGTTGGTCTCGTGCACTGAGGAAATGGGCGCGGGGGCGGCGCGGGGGCGGCGCGGTCTCTGTGTGCACCCGGCTGCAGCGACTGTGTAGTTTGTGACGCTGCCCGGACACTGGGTGCTCCGATGCGTCCTCTGTTCTCCTGCTTCAGGGCCGCGCAGATGCAGCGGCCCAGAATGGCTCCGAGTTAGATTTACGAACACACAGTGAAGGCCTGTAACAAAAAGACGCAGAACAACAGCTCTCAGAACCACAGCTTAACCAGAGCTCCCTCCCAAGGCAGCGCTCTTGAACTCGGAGACCGCTTCCAGCTCTGGCCATTGTACTCTGGCCATTCTCTCCGATGCTGGGAAGGCACAGCTTCACCCCAGGCTCCCTCTTATTTCCATCGGGTAGTGTGTGTGATGGATGGTGGGAGCGAGGGTCGTAGCGGGGGTGTGTCCTTAGTCTGGCCTGGCTGAACTCGGGAAAAAGGCTCACTGCGTCGATTCCCGTCACCGTCCCCCAATCTTTAGAAAGGGGGAAATCTATATGATGTTTCCTCTTTGTTCCATGAAGTGTAATTTTAATTTTTTTTTTCTATACCCGGGGACATTTGCTTCTGTGAAAGAAGTGAGAAATAGGTCAGACTAAGACAAAAAGCAATCCTG
Source organism: Odocoileus virginianus (assembly GCF_023699985.2). Lineage (NCBI taxonomy): Eukaryota > Metazoa > Chordata > Mammalia > Artiodactyla > Cervidae > Odocoileus > Odocoileus virginianus. Next base: position 14,376,221 of record NC_069693.1, on the reverse strand, counting down.
CTGTTAATCTGGTTGAGAGAGAAAAGACGGACAAAATCAACTACACAGTTAATAGAAAACGTTACTACTGCGCAGGTCACGCAGCAGTTGTAAAATGCCATAAAGACTGCCTTTTTGAGAGCTTATAGCTTTCTTACCAGTGTTGCTTCAGACCTGCCTTGCTGTTTTTATTTTATTTCGGGGGATATCCGCTTGCTAAATTACCCTCACTTCACTAATAGCCCTCAATCTCCAGTTAGTCCCTGCATATCTTGTTCTCACTTCAGTAGCAGCCGTCATTCCAGAATGGTTCCCCATAGCCTCAGAATCCTTCAGCTGGAGCACAACTGTTTACGGAGGGGCTTTTCTTATCCCTCTCCTCTGTCACGTTCCAATGAATTTCTTCCCTCTCTTGAGTCAGTCCTATTTTGTTGGACTCTGCCGGCTTATTCCAGGTAGTCTTTAGCTGGTTAGGCTTTAACAACCAGCTGAAATATATTACCCATTTTCCTGGTGTTTTGTTCTTCCTTCCCAGTGAATGATGGAGAAGATGAGGGTAGAACCCTGACTCCTGCCAAGGGTAGCCTCTCCTCTCCCATTGGCTATTCAGATGAACACTTGGCAGTCATTTAATTCCACCTGTGAGCTGCTGCTTTCTAATAATTTAAGTGATCTGCAGGTCATACAGGGAGGCTAACTGCATAGCATTATTTTAGGCTGTCATTTATTGAGAAGATTACAGTTTAGTTGGAATCATACCCTAGATGACCTTGGTCTTTTCCACTGCCCTGAGGTCAAAGCAGGAAAAGATAGGAGAATGTTTGATTGGTGACAAAGTCTTAGCTTTTCAGGCCTTTAGGAGTGGAAAGGTGATAGATTTTTAATAGAGAAATCTGTGTTAACAAGAGAAGGGAAATATTAGTAGGAAGGAAGGAAAACATTAATATGGAAATTTGATGTGTGATTTGAGGTTTTTGATAGCGTGTGTGTGATTCAGATCACATATTTATGTGGTCTTCTGAAAGGGAGTTTAGTGTAGTGGCAGTAGTATGAGTCATGGACCTGAATTATCTGGATTCTAATCCTAACTTGCCACTTAGAACTGGGTGAAGTTGGGGCAGTTCATTTCATCTCTTTGCACCACTATTCCTTCATCTGTAAAAGGATAATAATAGAACCTACTGCATAGGATTGCTATGAATAGGTGAATTAATGTATATAAAATCCTCAGATAATGCTTGACACATAAATGCTCAATAGATTTAGTTGTTATTATTAAATTGTAATTCCATGTTTTTCCTCATCACCCAGATCCAAAAATTATGAGGATTTTGCCACGTGTGCTTCATCCATCCTCATGCTGTCTATCCTTCTGTAAATTGTTGTTAATCAAGAGGAATTGCCTACCAACCTGAAGTTTTGAAATTTATTAGCATTATGAGGAAGAGTGGGGCTGAGAAGCTCAAATTTTTTGTGGAAGAATAAAGAAAGAGCAGAAGAGAATTTTCTTTAATAATTGTGGGAAGGAGTATGTAGTATTCTTCATTTTCAGTAATATAGCTGACTTTTATTAAATGTTTATTTGCAACTTTAGTGTGTTACTATATATATGTAGAGTCTTATTTAATACTCATAACAATGCTTTGGGATAGAATCTATAGTTATCGCCATTTTTTATAGGAGGAATCTAAGGCTGCAAAGTAACATGTCTAAGGTGACACAGTTTGATAACTATGAGAGCTGAGATTTATATCCTAGGAGTTTGACAGCAAAGCCTATGTTAGTAATTACAACAGTATATGAAATCGCATCATTATGTATACTTAAATCTTTCCCACTTTACTTAGTAATCCATCATCAGTAGTAGGAATGCATAGTCGTGCTCAACTCTGTGATCCCATGGACTGTAGCCCGCCAGGATCCTCTCTCCATGGGATTTTCCAGGCAAGTATACTGGAGAAGGCTACCATTTCCTCTTCCAGGGAATCTTCCCAACCCAGGAATCAAACCTACGTCTCCTATGTCTCCTGCATTGGCAGGTGGATTCTTTACCACTGCGCCACTTGGAAAACCCAGTCCATCATGAAGGGGGAGATATCGATCTAATGACAGCAAACACTTGTCAAGTTACGTCCAGAGTATAGCTATTAGGTCTCTATGGAGGTGCGTGGATTTCGTACAATAAGATTTATGCCTTACAGGTTTTATTTTGATGATGTTACCTGCACAGTTAGACTAGTAGGATAAGAAGATCTAGTAGCAGTTGGAGGGCTTCATAGGCATCTTAGCCCAAAGTATTGGTTCAGAAGCAAAATAAACCCATTTGCCAGGATGCTGTGAAAGGAAGCAGTCGTAAGACTGCTATCAGTGCCTAAAAGACATCAGTCAGGGACTTTCTGTTTTTCTTTTCTAGGTAGTATTCTTAACACATGGGCTTTGCTGGTGTCTCAGTGGTGAATCCACCTGCCAAGCAAACTCAAGTTCAATCCCTGGGTTGGGAAAATCCCCTGGAATAGGAAATGGCAACCCCACTCCAGTATTCTTGCCTGGGAAGTCCCTTGGACAGAGGAGCCTGGCAGGCTAAGGTCCATGGAGTCACAGAGAGTGGGGTGAGACGGAGCATGTGCACACATCAAAGCTTGGATTTCTTTAGACTCCCTGTGCTCTCCTCCAGTTTGAATATGAGAGTGGTGAGGAGTATTTTGGAAGCAGGAATGGAAGAAAAAAACTCATACTAACATAAGTCATTTGGGGGAGCTCTGAGGCACCTCTGGTTTTATCGCTGCTTTGTCTTCTTCCAGATCTGGCTTATCTGAACTCTGCAGATCTCTAACAGAAATCTTGAAAACGACTGACCAGTGCTTGCAGTTCGAAACAATGGCCCATGTAAGTTGATGTTTCTTCTTCCTTTTTGAAATATTGCCTGTTTCTAGACCATGTGTTCATACTCATTCCTTATTCTGAAACTTCTGTTTAATGGAACTCCATTCAATAACCTACTCTAGTCCCTCTCATTCCTGTGAGAGTTGGAGACAAATATCCCAGTGTCCCCTCTGTGTACCCTTCTCTTTTTTTCCACTGATATGGACTATCTTCTGTCAAGAGCCACGAGGGAGCAGAAGTAAATTGCCTTTAGAGAAAAGCAGATAATTTCTGCCGAATGTCCCCCATTAACATTTTTTATCTTAGTTTTTTATTTTAATACCTAAACTTCAGTGAAAGCATATTTCTCTGAAAACACTGATTTTTGGTCTGGTTTTATATGGAAACAGTTTATATCCCCAGGGACTTCCTTGGTGGTCCAGTGGTTAAGACTCTGCACTTCTAACTACAGGGGACATGGGTTCAATTCCTGGTCGGGGAAATAAGATCACACATGGCACGTGGCATGGCCAAAAACAAACAAACAGCAGCAACAAAAATTTACATCCCCAATGCAGAATTTAACATCTTTTAAAGGTTTTTAAAAATTTTTATTGATGCAAAACATACATAGAGGTTAGTGCTCAAATCCTAAGTGTGCAGCTAAATGAATTTTCATAAATTGAGTATATCTGTTGTATCAGCCCTCAGGAGAAGAATGAGAATGTTATTGGCATTCAGATACCCCCCTTTTGGTTACTTTCTACCCCCCCATCCGTCCAAATGTAACCCTGACTTTGAATACCCTATAATAATTTTGCTTATTTTGAGGACTTTATATAAGTGAAATCATATAGTTCAATGTAACTTTTTTAATTTAAAAAACAGAAAATAAAAAAAAAAAACAGAAAATAATATACAGGAAGTCTTATTGTCTTCCAAATACAATTGCTGAACCATCAGAACCATCTGCAGATGTTTTGAAATGCTTGCAAATATCATCAAAGGGGATATGTTTAATTGGTGTTGCTGGCAGAAGGAGAGGCATAGGAGCATTATATAGAGTATGAGTCATTCCTCCATTATGTTCTTATTAGAAACGCACTTTCATGGTGCATATCCCATGTAGCCCCTGTTTTTGTCATTTTTTAAAATGAGTTCCTAAAAAGTTGGAAAAGTATCGAAGAAAATTGTGGAGAAACAAAGCAAGTGAGAAAAAAACATTTGGTAAAAGAAATAGCAAAGCCAAAAGAAAGTACGAAAGCCAAAGATACCATGTGTGCATGACCCATGCGTGCTGGAGTTCTGTCCTGGGGGAAATGGGAAGTTAGTGGGAGGGTTGGAATTAATGTATAATGCAATATAATTCTTTGCTTTAAAACGGTAGGAAAATAGGCACCCACCCAAAATGGTGGGAAAATTATGTAGTGTTAGAATGTCTTGATTTTCAGCAATGGATTATTGATACAAAGTGGGAGATCCCTTTTTGAACTTTCCTTGAAAATCTTGTGGTTTAAAAAAAAAAAGAAAGAAAATCTTGTGGTTTGATGAAAGAGAGAATTTGGTCTTATTTGACTGCTGAATGGGAAAACACCAAACTTCTTCACAAACCTGAGTTTTTTAAATAGGTAACAAGATTTCGTGTTGGCCGAAATATTAGTGCATTGAAATGTTATGGGATGTAAGGCTTTGTAGAGGGTGGAAGAGGTAGGGATTTGATTGAGGCCTCGTTTTGTGAGGCTTAAAATTTCATATGCTGCCTTGATACCTTGTCGAGACTCCAGAGACCTAACTAAGAGTTTCCCAGATTGGGCCCCCATTTTCCTGGCTAGTTCCTCTATTCGCCAGACCAGCTGAACGTCTTCTGGTCCTTGACTTAATAAGTCACCTCCCTGCCAGCCCACAGAATTATTCAAACAAGCCATCACATCATCCTGCATTGGCCACAGAATCCTTCATCCTCTTTTCACTGTAAAGCCTGCCTCCCACAGATCTGCTTGTTCACCCTATTCCTGAGTATATCCCCTGTGTGTCTCTGTATGACGTGTAATGTCTTCCTCTCCTGGGCTGTGAGTATATGTGACTAATAAACTGCCGTCAGTCACACCTATCAGGTGTCAGATATTCAGTCATCTCATACTGTTTAGGATCCCTCCCTCACGAGTGGGTTGAGTAGGAGGTGATCAGAACCAGACAGCAAATAGAGAGGTCAAGAATTATCTCCAGGAAAGCCTGAGAGAAGAATACTAAGAACAGAGTCCCTTGTACAGTTTTACCAGATGTGCTGGTTTCAAGCAGGGTTTCTCAATTTTGAAACTACAGTTGCTCTTTGAACAGTGCAGGGATTAGGGGCGCTGACCCTCTGGGCGATTGAAAATCTGGCCCTCTGTGTACGCCATCCCTCCATATCTGGAATTCCTCATTATCTGCAGTTCCACATCCATAGATTCAGTGAACCTAGAATTGCATCATACTGTAGTATTTATGACTGAGAAAAATACACATAGAATTGGTACCATGAATTTCAAATCCTTGTCATTCAAGTGTCAACTGTACTAATATTTTGAGCTAGAGAATCGTTTATTCCCACGGAGTGTCCTCTGCATTGTTGGATGTCTAACAGTATCCATGTTAGACATTTATTAGATGCTTCTAACACTCACACCCGCTCTCCCCAGTTGTGCCAATCAGAATTGTCTCTGGACGTGGCTGGATGTCTTCTTGGATGTAAAATCACTCCTCACTGATAATCATGATCCAGAGTGCTATTTTTAACAGTCAGGGCTTCCCTGGTGGCTAAGATGGTAAAATATCTGCAATGCAGGAGACCTGGGTTCAATCTGGGTCTCCTTGGGTCGGGAAGATCCCCTGGAGGAGGAAATGGCAACCCACTCCAGTATTCTTGCCTGGGAAATACCATGGACAGATGAGCCTGGTGAGCTGCAGTCTGTGGGGATCGCAAAGAATCGGACATGACTGAGCGACTAAACACACACACACTCTCTAACTCAGAAGTGAGGAAAGGTGTTCAGTGAGGGATGATGAATGATAAAGAGCTAAGAAGATCATACAGATGCATAAATAATGTATTAGTTGCTCAGTCGTGTCTGACTCGTTGCGACCCCATGGTCTGTAGCCTGCCAGATTCCTCCGGCCATGAGTATAAGTAATAGTGTAGAATGTGAGGGTTGAGGAAGATTTTTGAGATTGTATTGAATCCGGAAATCTAAAGAGAGAGCAAAGAAAGATTGAATTTAATGCATTCAAAATGTGGACTGCCATGTAGCAAATTTGAAAAAAATAGACTAAAGAATTTGTCATAGTAGGCAAAGTGCTTATAATAAAATCTGATTTTATGATGAACTTGAGTCATTTTCTGAGAGATTTTGTAGTGCATTTGAGAGAAATTTTTATCAAAATTTTTTCATTATCAGTGAAGGGAAAAGAAGATAGAAGATCTCATACTTCTTAAGAATTTGTGGTGGAGAAACAGCTTGCTAAAGGCTTGTGTGCACTGTTTCATTACATTGGGACTTCTTTTGGTTAATTTATTCCTTTCCAGATATTTTTGGGTAAAAATTTAACCTTATCTGCTGTCACAGGACGGTTTATAACATGTAGCACTGTGTTTCAATGATGCTAATTTTCTTACTGCCTCATTCACATGGCATAAATTTGCTTGCTCTGGGCTTCCCCTGGTGGTCCATTGGTTAAGAATCCACCTGCCAATGCAGGGGACTTGGGTTTGATCCCTGATCTGGGAAGATCCCACATGCCACAGGGCAACTAAGCCTGTGAGCCACAATTACCGAGCCTGCGAGCCCTGGAATATGTGCCCTCCAACAAGAGAAGCCACTGCAATGAGAAGCCCATGCGCCACAACTAGAGAGTAGCCCCAGTCACTGTAACCAGAGAAAGCCAGAGCGCAGCAATGAAGACCCAGCACAACCAGAAATAAATAACAAATAGATAAAGAAATGTGCTTGCTCGGTGCTCCCTCCCTCTCTGCAATGCAATCATTGATCCCCTCTCTATTTATAAAAAAATATTTCATGTATTTTTACAAGTAATACATGAGTTTTATTTTTTTCAGGGTTCAGTGACTTTCAGAGATGTGGCCATTGACTTCTCACAGGAAGAATGGGAATTCTTGGACTCAGCACAGAGGGACTTATACAGGGATGTGATGTGGGAGAATTACAGCAACTTCATCTCTCTAGGTAAGGCAGTTTATCTCAAATTATACTGAGTTTCTCTTCTATCAGTATAAGGACTGTGTTTTGAGAAACTAGATAAAATTTTTCTCTCTGTTCCAAAGGAATGGTTTAAGTCTTATTAGGTTGGAAATAGGGCCCTCCTTTTAACACTGTCGTTCTCAGGCTCAGCAGGCTAGGTCCTTCAGACTTTCTTCAGGCTCTGTTGTTTCCACGTTTCCTTAGTACACAGGGGCTGGGTTTGAATTCTGGATTTTTTTTTCTGACAGAAACATTGTTCAAGAAACCAGAATTCAATTTGTATTTGAGCTAACAATTCTAATCCACCTGTGAAGAGAATACCTAGACACAGGGATTCTGAATCTCTTTAAAAATCAGAGGAGCCTGTAGAATTTACATAGTAGGAGATGAATCCACATAGTTCATCTAAAACTCAAGTAAATGCATTCTGTTTTGTATAACAGACATATTCAGTTCTACTTGCTTTGTGGTTGAAGGTTAAAAGTCTAAGAACTTTACATTTAATATTAAATGAATATCCTAGTAAGTATCTCAGGATGTCTCAGGAATCCTCTTATTCTTCTCTCAGCCAATTGATAACAATAGAAATCAACCGCTAATACACACATATATTATGTGTATATATAACAGGCTTCCCTGGTAGCTCAGATGGTAAGGAATCTGCCTGCAGTGCAGGAGACCTAGGTTCAGTCCCTGGGTCGGGAAGATTCACTGAAGAAAGGAATGACTACCCACTCCAGTATTCTTGCCCAGTTCCATGGATGGAGGAACCATGGACTAGCAGGCTACAGTCCATAGGGTCACAAAGAGTTGGGCATGACTGAGTGACTTTCACTTTCATATATATAAATGTGTATATTTGTACTTAGGTACTATTCTGAGTCTTGTATATTTCTAATTAATCCTCACAACAACTCTATGAGAAATGTACTATTATTATTCTTATTTCAGATGAGAAAATTTAGGCACAGAAGTTTAATAATTTGCTGAGGCAACATTGCAGCAAAGGCAGGATGAACCCGTACTATCTGGATCCATATTTTGTGTTCTCAACTATTAAATAAGACTGCCTCTCAGCAGAGCTTGTATGAGTTTAAATTGTTTTAAAGCCTGTTCTTGACTATCTGATGTCTGTTCTTAGTGGTTCTGAGGTTACCCTAGTGTGAGTGTTCTTCAACTTCCTAGCATTTCTTTGTATACTTTATAAAATACCATTTTGAACTACTAGTTTATTATAAATTTAGCCAAATCTGAACCTAAGGACTTTGGGTTTATAATTTCATGTTATGTTATATTTTAAGCAGGACCTTCCATGTCTAAGCCAGATGTGATTACCTTATTGGATGAAGGGAAGGAGCCCTGGATGGTTGTGAGAGAAGGAACAGGAAGACATCACCCTGGTGAGTGAGGGCTGTGTAGGCATGGGAAAATCATTACTGTAGGTAATAGCCAAGCATGTCAGGGTAGAGAGATTCCCTTGAGAGTTACAGATAGCTCTTCAAAAGCCTGTAGAGGAAAGGCCTAAGACCTAGGAAGCAAATTAAAATCTTTTAAACCTGGGCTAACAAGGGAATTTCTTACTGGCCTTGATTACAACTCTCTATTTCTCACATCATATTTCTCTCCCACTTCAGAGAAAAAAGCTGTTCTCAGTAGAAGGAAAACAAATGATAATATAAGAGTTAAAATCAACAGAATAGAAAAAGGAAAGAAGTAGAGAAACTTAACAAAGCTTAGAGTTGATTTCTCAGTAAGATCAACAAAATTAATAAACACCAACTTGACTAATCAAGAAAAAAAAGAGAGACAACATAAATTACTAATACCAGGGAAGAAAGAGAGGTTTTTGCTTAACATGTTATAGCCATTAAAAGAATAAGAGTGCTCACTTCAGCAGCACATACACTCAAATTGGAACAATACAGAGAAGATTAGCATGGCCCCAGCACAGGGATGACATGCAAATTCATGACATGTTCCATATTAAAAAAAAGAGCAAATATCATGAATAACTTTATGCCAGTAAATTTGACAACTTACATGGAAAAATTCCTTGAAAAATACAAACTTACCAGATCTGACACAAGAGTAAAAAGAAAATATGCAAAACCTCATATCTCCTAAAGTAATTAAGTTCATTGTCAGAAGTCTTTCCAGAAAGAAAATGCTAGACCCAGATAGTTTCACTGGTGAATTCTATTAAATATTTAAGAAAGTAATAGTACAGTATTACACGTATTCCTTCAGAAAAAGAACTTCCAATTCATTTTATGAGACTACTATAATTCTTACACTATGTTCATGAAGGATGTAAGTTTGTAATTCCCTCCCCCTCTTGGTAATTTCTGTCCTTCTTGAACATAGATGTAAAATGCTTAACAAGATATCAGAAAATTAAATCCAGCAATATATAGAAATTATGACTAAATAGGGTTTACCCCAGGAGATTATGCTTGGTTTAACATTTAAAAATTAATCAGTGTAATTTACCATATTAACAAAAATGTGAGAAATCATTTGATTATCTCCATGAATGTAAAAATAGCATATGACAAAATTCAATATCCATTCATGATAAAAACTCTCAGGAAACTAGAAATCAAAGGGAGCTTCCTCAGTGTGATAAAGGGCATCTGCTGAAAAAATACTGTGTCATTAACTTTATCATATTTGATTGAAGAGTTCCCTCCTAAGACTGAACAGGACAAGATTGCCCAGTCTCCCTGTACCTACTTAACATTAAATTGAACGTCCAAGCATTGCAATAAGGCAAGAAAAAGAAATAAGAGATATAAAGATCAAAAAGGTAGAAGTAAAACTATTGGAGATGGTATAATTATATACTTAGAAAATCCTAAGGAATCAAAACCACATCTACTCAAACTAGTTAGTGAAGATCACAGGATACAAAGTTAAGCTACAAAAATCAGTTTTGTTTTTATATATGAAAAAAATTGGAAAATTAAAGTTAAGTCAATTAAGAAAAGTTAAAGTAAATTAAATCAGTTTACAGTAGGGTCAGAAAACAAAATCCTGAGGAATAAATTTGAAAAAATGTGCAAAACCTCTATGATAAAAGCCATGGAACATTGCCAAGATGATCCGATGAATAGAAAGATACCATTTTGGGGATGGGAATTCTGTTATAAAAATGTCAATTGTATAGATGCAACACAATTCCAGGCATAATCCTAGGAACCTTTTTTTTTTTTTTTTTTTTGTAGATACTGACAAACTGATTCTAAAATTTATATGGAAGATCTGTGGACTTAGCATGTCTAAAATAATCTCAAAAAAGGAAGAGCATGTTATAGAACTTAGACTACATGACTTCAAGATACTTTAAGATATATTATAAAATTAAATTAATCAAGACATTGTGGTATTGGCTAAGGATCAGCAAATAGAACAGAGACCCTAGATGTAGACCTCACATGCACTTAGAAGTGTCATTTATTTACTGACAAAGGTGTCAAAGTCTTCCAATGGAGAAAGGAAAGTATTTCAACAAATGATACTGGAATAATTGGGGAAAAAAAATCTTGACCTCATACCACAATTAATTTGAGATAGATTTTAGTCCTAAATATAAAAACTAAACATTAAAAAATCTTAAAAGTCAAATGTAAAAAATAAAATAAAAATTTAAAAACTAGGTATACATTTTATATGTAAAAAATATAAAAGCAAAATGTAAATGGGCTTCCCAGGGTGGTGCTAGTGGCAAAGAACCTGTCTGCCAGTGCAGAAGACTTAAGACACAGGTTCGATCCCTGGCTTGGGACAATCCCCTGGAGGAAGGCATGGCAACCCACTCCAGTATTCTTGCCTGGAGAATCCCATGGTCAGAGGAGCCTGGCGGGCTACAGTCCATAGGATTGCAGAGTCGACATGACTGAAGCGACTTAGCATGCATGCAAAGCTTTTAGAGGAAAACACAGGGGAATGACTTGATATTAGGCAAAAGTTTCTTAGGAGAAAGCAGTAACCATAAAAATTAAAAATTGATGTCATAATTTATCCAAATAAAAAACTTTATCTCATCAAAATATACCAATAAAAGAATGAATAAGCAAGTCATAGACTGAGAGAAAATAGTAGTAAAACAAAAGACCAACATCCAGTTGATACACTGCAACTCAACACTATAATGATAGACAGCTCAATTAAAAATGGGTAAAAAGTGCATCCATACCATGGAATAACACTCAGCAACAAAAAGGAATATATTCTTAATACATGTGATAGTCTGGATGAACCTGGAAGAAATTATGTTGAGTGAGAAAAATAATCATAAAAGGTTATACCATATGACTAATTAATATTTATGAAATAATAAAATTATAGAGATGGAAATTGGATTAGTGGTTACCCAGGGTTAGGAAGGTAGGGAGGGGGAAAGATGGTTGAAGCTACAAAGGAATAAACATTGTGGTTATGATGCAGTTGAGTCTTGATTGTGGTGAGGGTTAGGCAAGGCTATGTGTTAACATTATGTGTTACTGACTCAGTCATGTCCAACTCTTTGTGACCCCACAGACTGTAGCTCACCAGGCTTCTCTGTCCATGGGATTCTCCAGGCAAGAATAGTAGAGTGGATTGCCATTCCCTTCTCCAGGGAATCTTCCTGACCCAGGGACTGAACCCTGGTCTCCTGCATTGCAGGCAGATTCTTTACTATTTGAGCTATGGGGAAGTCCTCAGGCAAGGCTATTTTGGTAAAATTGCATAGACCTGTCTATAAACACATACATGAGGGCATGTATAACTGATGAAATCTACATCAACCCTATGGATTATTCCAAGGTAATTTCTTGGTTTGAATATTGTACTATAGTTTGTATGATGTTCACCTTGAGAGGGAGGGTGAAGGGTTTGTGAGACTTCCCTGTACTTTTCTTTGCAGCATCCTGTGAATCTGCAGTTATTTTAAAACAAAAAGTAAATTAAAATGTCCTGTTGGTGATAGGTAAAAGATTTGAGCCAAGAGAGGAGCTATCGTCTTTCTTGATCAGTGACTGTAATTCATCATGATCTAAACCTGTACTAGGCAGCTCAGGCTGCCATAACAAAACACCATAGAATAGGTGACTTAAACAACAGAAATGTATTTTCCCACAGTTCTGGTGGCCAGAAGATCAAGGTTAGCATTTTGGAGCCTGATGAGGGCTCTCTTCCTGGCTTGCAGATGGAAGATCTCTCTCTTCCTCCTGTAAGGCCACCAGTACTGTCCTGTCCTATTCTGTCCACCAGTCCTGTGAATTAGGATTATGCCCTTATTACTTCATTTAACCTTAATTGCCTCCTAAAAGCACTGTCTCCAAATATAGGCACATTGGGTATTTAGGGCTTAAGTGTATTTTGGAGGGACAAAATTCAGCCCATAGCAATGTCTCTATAGGGTCCAGTTTCTTTGCAGTCTAGCTAGTATACATACATTTGCTTACCTAAAAATATGTTCATTTATTCAGCAATACTTGTGGTAGTTCCCAGCAGTCTTCTTGTGTACATTTTAATAAGAGTAAGGACATTAAGTTAACAAGTAAATGAATAGTTTTATGTAGTGGCAAGTGTTATTAAGAAAAGTGAGGTGAACAGGAGATAGAAATTGGGAGGTGTAGACAGATTTTTGGGTGTTTGGGGCTTTTTGAAGAGATGATTTTTGAGTGGAGACATGAAAAAGAGCTCAGACCATTTGAATATCTAAAGCAAGAACAGTCCTGATGAAACAGTAAATGCAGAGACCTTGGGTTAGAGGGCAAAGACTTTGATGTTTGAGGAACAGCAAGAAGGCCAGCATGCAAACTTTTATTATTATCCTTACCTTTTTTCTCGATGATCTTACTTGCAAAGCAGAAATAGAAACACAGTAGTGTAGAGAACAAACGTATGGCTACCAAGGGGGAAGTTCAGGTAGAATGAATTGGGAGATTGGGACTGACATATTGACACTATCAATACTGTTATAAAATAGACAGATGATGATAACCTTCTGTGTAGCACAGGGAACTCTACTCAGTGCTCTGTGATAACCTAAATGGGAAGGAAATCCAAAAAAGACAGGACATATGTAAGCATATAGCTGATTCACGTTGTTGTACAGCAGAAACTAATACAACATTATAAAGCAACTATACCCCAATAAAAATTTTAAAAAGAAGACGAGGAGGAAGGCCAGGATGATTATTCAAAAGGTAAGTGAGAAGTAGAGTAACAAGATCAAGTCAGAAGGTTAGGCAAGGGCTAGGTCATGTAAAATTTGTGTATCATAGGGGAAGTCATTGTGATAGAAAGCCTTTGGAGATTTCTGAGCAGGGGAATGTCATGAGCTGATTTGTCTAGAGAATAGGTCAAATAGGGGCAAGATAAATAGTAGGAAGACCAATTAGGAGGGTCTTTTCATTTGTCACAGTGGAATATGGTAGTGACTTTGATTTGAATGTTACTGGTGGGAGATAGACAGATGATAGATTCATGGTGGGTTTGCCCAGAATATACTGCTGGGCTGCTCCTTGGTCTGAATCCTCCACACTTGAGGCTGCTCCACAAGTGGATGTTTTCTTTACCCAGATTGAACTCCTCATACAGCCTCCTTCTCCCTGTGTGGATAAGGAGCATCTTTGTCTTTGAGTTGGTGCATTTTATCCATCTGCAGTTAAGTAATTTTCTTATATGTGCTGTGCTTAGTTGCTCATTCATGTCCAATTCTTTGCAACCCCATGCACTGTTGCCAGGCAGGAAACCCCGTGGACTGTTGGCCCGCCAGGCTCCTCTGTCCATGGGGATTCTCCAGGCAAGAATACTGGAGCGGGTTACCATGCCCTCCTGCAGGGGATCTTCCCAACCCAGGACTTGAACCCAGGTCTTCCTGCACTGCAAGTGAATTCTTTACTGTTTGTCACCAGGGAAATATAAACCTTATATATTTAGGTTTAAATCCACTGTCTTTTTTCTGTTTGTTCAGCATTCTCTTTTTTCCCCTCTCATGCCTATTTTGGATTAATCAAAATGTTTTATTTTAGCTTTGCCTCTTGAGTGTGTTAGTTACACACACTTCAGTTTTTAATAGTTGCTTTAGAGGTTAGCACATGCATTCTTCACTTACTGCATTGTACCTTAAATTAGTTCCTTTATATCTTTCTCAATATTGTAGAGACATTCATAACATTTAAAGTCTTTTTATGTACCCTCTACTTTTTTTTTTACTATTGTTTATCTTGACTCTATATACATTTAGATCCCCACAGAGTATTAATTTATATACTGTTATTAATACTGGTTTGCATTTACCGACACAGGTACCTTTTACAGTGCTCCTTTTTCTTTTCTGCACTGTAGTGCTTCTGCTTAGAATCATTTTCTCTGTCCTAAAGAACTTCCTTTAGTATTTCTTTTACTGTGCCTGTTGGCAATGAAATCTCTTAGGTTTTATTTGAAACTATCTTTATTTCGTCTTCATTTTTAAAGGGTACAGAATTTTTTCTTCATTCTCTGGAGTACAGAACTCTGGATTGGAAGTTAATTTAGCAGCTGTCTTCTTGTTTTTCTGGCTTCTATCATTTTCATTGAGTAGCAGTTTGTCAGTCATGTTGTAATTCTCTCTCTTTTTTTTTTTTTGTAATTCTCTTGGAGGTATTAAAACAATACCTCCTGGAGATATTCTGGAGATATTTTTCCTGTTTTCCCCATAAACTCTTAATATTTGGTGTGTAATTTTACAGGAAATAGGTTTTTTAGGTACACATATGTGTTATTATATTAGCAGGAATACAATGTCTTCTAAAGATGTCTAATCCATTCACTGTTAATAATGTTGAAAACTCAGCCTCTGCATGCTGGTGGTGAATCAAACCTCAGAGACAGAGTTTTGGGTGAAGTAGAAAAGAATAGCTTTATTTCTTTGCCAGGCAAAGGGGGACACGGTGGGCTTCTGCTTTAAAAATTGTGTGTCCCAACCTGGGAGGAGTTGGTGAAAAGTTTTATAGCAATAGTTCAAGATCAGGGTTGCTGATAAGGATCAGGGTGTGTGCAGGGCCTGTATTGCTTTCATTTAATCTGGCCTGATGAGCTTCACTGGTTCCTTTAATCTGGCCTCAGGTGGTATCTTGATGAGCTTCTCAAGGTTATCAAATTGTCACCTTCTCTCTGGAACAGCTTCCAATTGCTGGAGTTTTAGTTCTGCAGAAGAGCTCAAAGATACTGTTATGTGTATCCCTTGTGGTGGAACCAGGACTCTGACCCAAGTTTGCAGTATTTTTTCCTGACTGCCCCTTGTTTCTGCATCCTGTCCCTTCCCTGATTTGTACCTGTTCAGATTTTCCCTTTGGAATCTAGGGAAGGTCCATAGAGGCTGGAGTCTATTCTCTGCAAAGAAACAGGGGACACAGAAAGCCTACCATGCCCAGGAGCCCCAAAGGGTCCTACTTGGTTTCAGTAATAGGCATTGTTTTAGGTGCTTTTTATTTCTGTTAGTTTTCTTTCTTCTGGAACAGGAAAACATTGTGTGTTTGCTTTCTTGTTTTCTTTCAGACTTGGAGTCCAGATACAGTGCCAATATTTTATCTCCAGAAAAGGACATTTATGAAATATATTCATTCCAGTGGGAGATAATGGAAAGAATTAAAAGCTATAGCCTTCAGGACTCCATTTTCAGAAGTGATTGGGAATGCAAAAGCAAAATTGAGGGGCAAAAGGAACCACAAGAGGGATATTTTGGGCAAGTGAAAATTGCTTCTGAAAAAATGACCACTTACAAAAAGCATAATCTTCTTGCTGAATATCAGAGAGTTCATAATGGAGAAAAGTTATATGAATGTAAGGTATGTAGGAAGACCTTTATTCGTCGTTCAACACTTAGTCAACACCTGAGAATTCATACTGGTGAGAAACCTTACAAATGTAAGGAATGTGGGCAGGCCTTTAGACAGCGTGCACACCTTATCAGACATCACAAACTTCATACTGGTGAGAAACCCTATGAATGCAAAGAATGTGGGAAGGCCTTTACTGTCCTCCAAGAACTGACTCAGCATCAGAGACTTCATACTGGTGAAAAGCCCTATGAATGTAAGGAATGTGGAAAGGCGTTTAGAGTACATCAGCAACTCGCTCGACATCAGAGAATTCACACTGGCGAGAAGCCCTATGAATGTAAGGCATGTGGGAAGACCTTTCGGCAATGTACACACCTTACTCGACATCAAAGACTTCATACTTCCGAGAAGCTCTATGAATGTAAGGAATGTGGGAAAGCCTTCGTATGTGGTCCAGACCTTAGAATACATCAGAAAATACATTTTGGGGAGAAACCCTATGAATGTAAGGAATGTGGAAAGGCTTTTAGGATATGCCAGCAGCTTACTGTCCATCAGAGTATTCATACTGGTGAGAAACCCTATGAATGTAAGGAATGTGGGAAGACTTTTAGATTAAGGCAGCAACTTGTTCGCCATCAGAGAATTCATACTCGTGAGAAACCCTATGAATGTATGGAGTGTTGGAAGACCTTTAGTAGTTACTCACAACTTATTTCCCATCAGAGCATTCATATTGGTGAGAGACCTTATGAATGTGAAGAATGTGGGAAGGCATTTAGACTACTGTCACAACTTACTCAACATCAGAGTATTCATACTGGTGAGAAACCTTATGAATGTAAGGAATGTAGAAAACCTTTTAGACTGCTCTCACAACTTACTCAACATCAGAGTATTCATACTGGAGAGAAACCTTATGAATGTAAGGAATGTGGTAAAGCTTTTAGACTTTATTCTTTTCTTACTCAACACCAGAGAATTCATACTGGTGAGAAACCCTACAAATGTAAGGAATGTAAGAAGGCCTTTAGACAACATTCACACCTTACTCAACATCAGAAAATTCATAATGTAATTTAATGCAAGGCTTTCAAATGCACGTTATGTTACAGAACATCAGAAAATTCATTTTTGAGAGAATTTGTTTGATGCTCATCATTAAGCATAAAAAATTTATACTACAGAAAACAATGTTGCTTTAATGGTTGCTTCCACCACCATTCAAGCATTGTCTTCAGCATATTCATATGAGAAAGTAACATAATGAATGCAGGAAAATCTTTAGCCTTATCTATCTTTATTGCCATTTGACCACTGTATTACCAGTGTATAATTGGATAGGTACTTAAATTTCTGTGCCTCATTTTGCTCACTTGTAAAATGGTGATAGTAGTATCTATGAATATTAGCTATTTATTGCTGCATAATAAAATACCACAAACTTAGTAGCTTAAAATAATATACATTTATTATCTCAGTTTCTATGGGTCAGGAGTCTAGGCATAACTTAGTTAGGTCATCTGCTTCAGGGCCTCTCACACGGCTAAAATCAAGGTTTCAACCATGACTGAGTCTCATCTGAAGGCTCAACTAGGGAAGAGACCCACTTCTAACCTCACGTGGTTGTTGGCCAAATTAATTTCCTGAGGGCTTTTGCACTAAGGTCTTCAGATTCTAGCTGGCTGTGGCTGAAGGCTGACTTCAGTCAGGTCCTTGCTGTATGAGCCTCTTCAGCATAACTGCTTGCTTCATCAGAGAATGCAATCCAAGAAAGCAAGAGTCTGCTAGCATCAAAGAAGCTATCATCTTGTGTTTCTAATAATTGAAATGAAATTATTTCATTACCTTTGCTACCTTCTATTGCTTGGAAGCAAGAAACTAGGCTGCCCTGTACTCAAGGGAACAGGCTTATAGAAGAGTATGAATCCCAGGAGGAAGGGATCACTGGGGCCAATTCAGAGTCAGCCTGCTGTATCATTGTGAGGATTGAGTAGTTAATACTTGGAAAAACAGCAGCCATATAGCATGTTTTCTGTAAATATTATCTGTAGTTGTTATTAACATCATTAGTGTTAGTGAATTCATATGAAAGGAAGATCCTATAGAAGTAATAAATGTAGAAATGCCTTCTGTCACTGCTCAGTACTTACTAAACTTAAGATTATTTTGGATAAAATCTAGGAGGTTATATTGAATGCAGGAAGTTCTTCATCACTTGAGCTGCATCAGAAATTTCATGCTGAAAAAAAACCTGATGAATTTCATGCATATGAGGTTAAGAATATAGTGGTTGAAGAAGCAAAGAGAAATATGAAATTGTTTTCCCATAACAAATTACAAGGTAAATGTTTTATAATCTGTATTCTCTGACCACCACTCAAGATTAATTAGAAACTATCCAAAAGATGGCAAAAAAGAAACTAACCACTTGGAAATATAATTGTGTATGTGTGTGCATATGTGTGTGTATATGTTACTCTTGTAGAAAGAAAAAAAACATTCCATTACAACTAGTAAATTTTTGATGCTCATAGAATCCCATCTTCAACCAGTAGGAGTTGGGTTTTTTGACATGACCCCAGTTGCAGTTTGATAGTTTACTTGGTTATGGCTGCCTAATTTGATCAGTTTGGGAAGATGCTTGGATACTAATTCATTCTGAAAACTAATAAATAAAGGGAAAAGTATTTATTTTGCTTTTTCCATGTGAATCAGGTCTCAGGGTCACCCAAAACTCATCAAACTAAAATTTTTTTAATTTAATAAATCTTACCAGTAAATACAGAAAAAAAATTGATATTTGGATTAGAAAAATCATTTTCTAGTTCCTAATTTAAAGAATAATGTCCAGAAAGTGATCTTCAAGGGATATTAAAACTATTTGGGGAAAGAGTATATAGTGAGAACTTTATATTGGATTTATCTAGCTGACCATCTCTAAGCCCTTTGGCTGATTTTAACATCTATAAAAGTGAAACTGTCAGACAGTATGCACCTCCTGGTATAATGCAGTTAGGAAGTACATGTCACTACCTATGAAGTTTTCTTGCCAAAATAATGAACAGAAGGAATCAAACTTTCAAATCAAAAATTTTTTTAAACCCAAGAATTTGAGAAATAGATGAACAAAGTAAATGATACCACAGGAAGCAGCCAAGCAGATCCAGAATGTATAAAATTCCCAAAACAATTCCCAAAATTGACCTGATTTCTTCAACTATTGAGTGGCATGAAAAAATAAGGGCACTGTTAACCAGATTTTTAAAAAAGACTGGAGGCACATCAGCTAAATTCAATATGTGGGCATTATTTGGACCCAGATTGAATAAAGTGTAAAGAGACATTTTGGAGACTGGGGAAAATGTGGACATGCACTGAGTATTAAGTGATTTTTAGAAATACTAGTTTTGTTGTTTAGTTACTAAGTTGTATCCATGGACTGCAGCCCACCAGGCTCCTCTGTCCATGGGATTTCCCAGGCAAGAATACTGGAGTGAGTTGCCATTTCCTTTTCCAGGGGATTTTCCTGAATCAGGGGATCTTCCCAACCCAGGGGTCAAACCTGAATCTCTCGGGTCTCCTGCATTGGCAGGTGGATTCTTTACCACTGGCGCCACCCAGGAAGCGCGATAATAATATCAATGTGGTTATTAAAAAATAAAATATTTTATGATTAGAAATAAACATATAGGAAATGGTAAGATACCCAGATTTGTATTAAAATATTCCAGCAAAAGAAAAATAATTGGCAAAGAGAGCTAGAAAGTATCAATAGGTTGGTAAAATGTTAATAATTACTGAAGTAGAATGGTTGTTTATGGGGGGTTCATTGTTCTAATATTTTTACTTTTTTATGTGTTTGGAAGTTTCAATAATAAAATATTTAAAATCAAAACAAATTATACACTGCTTCAGAAATCATTGTTAATAAGATGCCTGCATATATGAACTTGTCAGATGTCACCAAATTTCTATTCAGCGAGGAACTTATGCCCCTGAATGCATTAAGGAAATCTTGTTTGTAGGCCTAGGCTTCATCTTCACTTTTCCACAGCCATCAAAGCTGGGCCTGTCACATGGATAAATGTGTTAAAGGAATGAATAAACCTTTATGTCAAGAAACCAGAAAAAGAACAAAGTAAAACCAACAGAAGAGAAGCAAAGTAAATTTAAAATTAGAAATTAAGGGGTTAGATACTAGTAGACTTAATCCAATCTTAATGGCTATATCTTGGCAAGTCTAAATCAATGAAAAGAAAATGAAATATGAAACAGCATTAATGATGACAAAAGGGACATTACTACAGATTATCAAGAATTTTTTCTTTTAATTCTAAGGTAACACTTTGTATGTACAATATGTATTCCAATATATGTCAAAATATAGAGGGATTGCATTTTCATCTCTAAGAATGTTATCACAACTGACTGCTCTAGAACCCAAACAGACCAACAAATAAATGTGTGTGTATGAAGTTCCTGTTGAAGGAAAAAAATCTGATAGTTGCATAGGTGAAAGTCTTAAGAAACAGATAATCCTTAACAGGATTTTAGCAATTTTGCACAGGTAAAATAGTCCTGATATAAAACTAGATATGAATAACTCCTAAAGAGCAAAATCTAGACCAGCTTCATTTATGACAAGTCTATTAATTCTAAATAGTTGTATTTTGAATTTATTACAAAATCAGTCTTCATTAATAGGTTAATGTTTTTGCCTTTTCCAAGCACAAAATATCTCCAGAAGGCCTGTGTTTAACCTAGCACAAGACCTTAACCCAACATTCTCCACAAGTTTGTTTCAGGGATACTAATCCATGAGGATATTTGGGGGAAAAAAGGTATTGTGGGGAAAATCATGAATGAAACAAAGGATAAAATATCTATTTTTTGGGGGGAAATCCAAGTACCTCTTAGCAGCTTGTTAAAAGATGTATTCAAGATGTATTTTCATTTAACACAGTGTATCTCAAATTTACTTCACTGTGCAATTCTCTCACTCCAAATATCCCTTAACACCTTTAGAGTGTGAACCATTTTGGTAGATGTTACCATAACCACAGTGAGTGTCTTGAAGGATGTCATTTCAGACATTATGGTGAGTGAGTGTGTTGGGGAAGGGTGAGGAAGGTCACTTTTCTCCGCAGCTCACATCATACTCTGAAAGCAGCTTCCGGCTTGAACACTGGGCTAGTTCTTTTCTACAGGGTGGAAACGATTTCAGCCTGGTCCTTGGTAGTATATGTATTAAACATGCTGAAATACTCTATTTAACAGTGATTAGGACATAAATGATTTTTCATTGTAATAAAAATGCTATATTAAATATCATTTTGTGTGTTTTTTTCTTTATAGTTAAGATTTTCTCAAAGGTGCACATCTAGAAGTGCTGTGTAGACTTTGCTTCCCATATTGCCGGATTGTTGCCCCATCCTTGCACCAGTTTTGAATCCCTTCAGTTACTAAAGATGAGTGTCTGTATTTCCTTGATTACAAGCAAATTGAGCACATTTTTTCATATGTGTTTATTGACCAATCATATTTTCCTAAAAGTGCTTTTTTAAATTCATGTGCTTTCTGTTTCTTTATGGGTTTTCTCATTGATTTTTTAGGACCCCCCCAAGTAATCCAGGTATTGATAATTCCAGGTATTGTTGTTTAGTTGCTCAGTCATGTCCAACTCTCTTTGCAACACCATGGACTGCAGCATGGTAGCCTTCCCTGTTTTTCAGTATCTCCTGGAGTTTGCTCAAACTCATGTCCATTGAGTCGATGATGCCAGGTATTACACATTTATAAATGTTGGACTTATTTTCTTCACAGCATGTGTTGTAACTGTGTTACAGTGTTCATTGTTTTGCTAACATTAAGTTTAGATACAGTTTTCATTTGAAAGTGAAAAGTGAAGGTGAAAGTTGCTTCTCCTGTCTGTTTGCAACCCCATGGACTATACCAACTGAGCTATTAGAGACACCCATAGTTTTCATTTTAAATCATACCAAATAATCATATTCAAAAGACAAGAAGGACCTCTTATGGAGAAGGAAGTGGCAACCCACTCCAGTATTCTTGCCTGGAAAAGTCCATGGACAGAGGAGCCTGGTGGGCTGCAGTCCATGGGGTTACATGACTGAGCATGTGTGCACGAGGGTGGAGGGAGATGGGTTGGTAGCAATAAAGTGGTAAACTTAAAAAAAAAAAAAGACCTCTTATGATTTACTCCTTTTTAAATATGTTTTCTGCCATGCATCTGCAAATAGAAATAACTTCCCCTAATATGTTATTTATTTATATTTCTCAGTAGATAAAATGACATCAAGCTGTACACTTAAGATTTATGCCCTTTATGTAGCATAGAAACAGACAAGCAGCCCCTGATGTGCTGAAGCTGCTCAGGTCCCTTCAGCTACATCTTGGTGTTTTCCTGGTGACTTTCAGTGACCTCACTTCCCTGGTGGCTCAGATGGTAAAGAATCTGCCTACAATGTGGGAGACCTGGGTTCGATCCCTGGGTTGGGAAGACCCCCTGGAGAAGGACATGACAACCCACTTCACTTCAGTATTCTTGCCTGGAGAATCCCGTGGACAGAGGAGCCTAGCAGGCTACAGTCCATAGGGTTGCAAGGAGTCAGACACGACTGAAGCAACTTAGCAACAGCAGATAGGCAACTCTGTGACTCCAATGGGTCAGGACAAAAACAAGATCATTCTGTAATAATACTGAAACACAGATATAACAGGAACGTTTTTCAAACCACAAAATGCCAAACATGCTCCTGGATGATAGGAACGACTGCTATTTCTTTACCCATTGTAATTTTAACCTTGCTTTATTCTGCTCCCCCAGAGATAAGATTTATTAATATATGTAGTCATAAATAAGAAGGTCCTATTGTATAGCACAGGGAACTATATTCAATATCCTGTAGTAAACCACAATGGAAAAGAATATGAAAAAGAATACATATGTGTATGTGTGTGTGTGTGTGTGTATATGTATGTATGTATATATATATATATATATATCTGACTCACTTTGTTGTGCACCAGAAACTAACATAACATTGTGAATCAACTATACTTGAATTCCTTAAAAAAAAAAAAGTTAGCCCTAATTCCTGACTATTTCCAATCCAGAACAAAGCCTCACTTCCTTAAACCTTCTTTAAATCAATAAACACAAGAACAAGCCTTCTAGCACCTTCTCGTGGACAACATCCCATGGTTCCCAATGGTGTGTGTTCTTTGCTGCAACGAAAACAGTAAACCCAACTTGTTCTTTTACAGGAATGTTCCTGGTGGTGTTTAGCTGGAGGACACCTGTACACTTTAAGTGTATGAATCTTAACAATAAAAATATTTTTTTAGGGTTCAGTTTTTCAACGGACTGATCAGAAGCTAAGTTGATTGCAACACTAAGGAAGTTGTGAAGTGAGTCACTCAGTTGTATCTGATTCTTTGCGACCCCCATGGACTGTAGCCCACCAGTTTCCTCTGTCCATGGAATTCTCCAGGCCTGAATAGTGGAGTGGGTAGCCATTCTGTTCTCCAGGGGATCTTCCCAACCCAGGGTTAACAACCCAGGTCTTCCGCATTGCAAGAGGATTCTTTACCATCTGAGCCACCAGGGAACATTTATTTATTTAAACAGAGCCTTAAGATCATCTGTAACAGTTTTTTTTTTTTTTAATCTGTAACAATTTTTTCAATCAATGAAAACAGGATATAGTTAATTCTCAGCTTTGCTGATACATCTGCCATTAACAGGATATTTTGTTGTTGTTCAGTGACTAAGTCCTGTCTGACTCTTTGTAACCCATGGATTGCAGCTTGCCAGGCTTCCCTGTCCTTCAGTATCTTCCAGAGTTTGCTCAAACTCTTGTCCATTGAGTTGGTAATTCTATGTAACCATCTCATCCTCTGCCACCCCCTTCTCCTTTTGCCTTCAATCTTTCCCAGCATCAGGGTATTTTCCAATGAGTCTGCTCTTCGCAGCAGGTGGTTAGTGTATTGGAGTTTCAGCATCAGTCCTTCCACTGAATATTCAGGGTTGATTTTCTTTAGAATTAGGCTGCACAAATCAGTCCTTTATTCTTTTTCAAAATCCACTATTTTCCTTAATGTAACATTTCCATGTGGCTGCATTTGGAAAGAACTCCTTAAAGAGCCTCTGGTTAATTCACCAGGCTCTAGCATAGTTTGCATAAGAAGTCATAATTTGCATAAGAAAGCAAGATTCCCTGTACTCAGATAAGGGTATAAACTAGCCTGAGTGGTTATTTTTTCCATTCATAGAAGGAATTAAAAAATTGAGGGGCTGCTCGGGTGGTCCAGCGGCTAAGACTCCAGGCTCTCAATGCAGGGGGCCAAGTTCAATCCCTGGTCGGGGAACTAGATCCCATACGCCGCAACTGTCTCCTACTGGCCCAGGGATTGAACCCTGGCATTGGGAGCATGGAGTCTCGGCCACTGGACCACCAGGGAAGCCCCATTCAGTTCCTTTCTAATCCTTTCCCCCACAGGATGGCAAACCCTAACCACCCAGGACTTACTTGCCAATCCCAGGGCCATTGTATAACATGTTCCCCCAGAGGTAGGTCCAGCGGTAAGGGCAGAAGTGAGTTAGTATCCTGATCAATAGTTTCTACTGGCTTTTGGTAAGCACAGTTGAATTCAGATTGTGTTGACAGGAGAATGCACTGTCTTACTGGAGACTGCATCATCTTATTAACCTTGTGATTGGTTGGTACACGGCCTGTATTGGGCACTGGCAATGGGGCTGAGGGTGGACTGGTGGAATGGTAATGCAAGGCCAGACAAAAACCACAGGCAGGGGTGGTGGTACCTCACAATCTGCTGGATTCTGCTTAATGGTCATAATCTTCCCTGGGTGGTGCCTGTTCAACGCCTTACACTTTATCCCTAGTCTGAGGGGAGGGTGTTTGTGGACTGGGCAGCAATGGTGACCTCACTGTGAAGTAAATATGACTGCTGGATCTACAGCCAGATGCTGTCAGCATCCACCTCTAGACTTCAGCCAGATGCCGTCAGCATCCACCTCTGGACTTCCGTGAAAAATTGACCCTATAAGCATCTGGCTACAAAGTTTGCGTGCCTCATGGACTCTCAAGGCTCTAGCTGCTGTTCTTATCACAGAAAAAAAGTGAAAGTGTTAGTTGCTCAGTCATGTCTGATTCTTTGCGATCCCATGGACTGGCAGGAGCCTGCCAGGCTCTTCCGTCCATGGAATACTCCAGGCAAGAATACTGGAGTGGGTAGCCATTCCTTTCTCCAGGGGATCTTCCCAACCCAGAGATCAAACCCAGGACTCCCACCTTGCAGGCAGATTCTTTACCATCTGAGCTATGAGCAAAATATCAGAATTATTTTTTATTGAGGTATAGTTGATTTATAATGTTTATTACTGCTGTACAGCAGATTCATACTTTTTCATATTCTTTTTCATTATGGTTTATCACAGGATATTGAATACCCTGTGCTACACAGTAGGACCTTGTTGTTTACCCATTCTGTATATACCAGTTTGCATCCACTAATCCCAAACTCCCAATCCAACGCACTCTCACCCCTCTCCCCCTGGGCAACCACCAGTCTACAGAGAATCATTTCTTAACATTCATTACAACTTTTATTATAACTCAAAAAATGTCAGAAATTGTAGAGAAAGTATAGATAAAATTTAGTAATCATTTCCCTCTTTTAAAAAATGCTTGAATTTTTGTTGGACATTGTCCTCCTGTGGGTTGACTGGTTTAGCTATAACTGATTTAATTTGTCACATAATATATGTGTGCATTAAAGTATGTATTTCTGAAGCATGGGCAAAGGTGGAATCTGATGGATGGTGATTATTCCAAATGCTATGAATGTCTATACATGCACAATTAATGGACAGTCTCATAGCAATTGAGTATCATATGCTGTTAACAGTTTACTATTTTTGGTGGATAAGTTAGTGTCTAGTTTTCAATGTGCCAATTCCTACAATCTGACAAATCAGGTCATGAACCATTTTATTTCAGATTAAAAAAAAAAAAAACCAACCCTGTTTTAATGGGCTGCTAGATTTGACTTGCTATTTTAATTGGAACATTCATATACCATGAGTACACTGGATTATTTTTGTAGCTGACTGGACCTGGATGCTGTCCTTTTCCAAATTTGGTACAGGGGTTATGCTAACCTCATAGCTGATACTCTTTATAAAATCTTGAGGAGTTAGATTTTATCTGTAAGTTAATCTAGTACTAGAGGAATAACATGCCGTAGCACTTTCATCAGTTTTTTTCTTAGGTCTTACTATATTCAGGAAAATACTACTTTTCCTGGATTTCAGACATACTATAAAAAACCCCCTGAATATATGAATATACTGTAACATGCTGAATATAAACAAACATTTCCTACATCTTATCAAAGTTGTATACATATACACATATATGTTTAAGGAAATGCTTAGGAAAATAATGCTTTTTCCATAATTTCACATATAAAAAACTAAATGTAAACATTTCCTGAACGTTTATCTGAAGCATTCTGAATATTTGAATATCTGAAACAGGTCTGAAATCAGTCCTGAATACTCCTAGGAAGGACTGATTCTGAAGCTCCAATACTTTGGCCACCTGATGCAGAGAACTGACTCATTGGAAAAGACCCTGATGCTGGGAAAGACTGAAGGCAGAAGGGGATGACAGAGGATGAGATGACAGAGGTTGGATGGCATCACCAACTCGATGGATGAGTTTGAGCAAGCTGTGGGAGTTGGTGATGGGCAGGGAAGCCTGGTGTGCTGCAGTCCATGGGGTCGCAGAGTTGGACATGACTGAGTGACTGAACTGAAACATTTTCTTTTACTAATTAAAGTTGAATAAACATGTGTATGTATATATACTATATGTGAAAACACTCTCCCCAGTACTCAGATATATAAAGTTGAATATAAATGTTTAACAGAGAGGCATGGAATTTATTTCACATACAACCAAGCATAGAGCAGTTCTGAATCGTTTCATCAGCTCTACAGTGTCAAACACACAAGCAATTCTATCGCCTGTGCCAATCTCAACTTCTCACATTCTCTAGTTGTAAACCGGGCACAATCCCAGATATCACAGAGATGTGTCCTGTATAACGGAAGGCCATTTCCGCCTATTTTGTTAAGTAAAGAATATTTAACTGAAGCTCACTTGCAGTCTTTTGCTTAGACCTTCGGTGTCAGCACTGCTACACTTATGTGTACTGTACTAAGTCACTTCAGTCCTGTCTGACTCTGTGACCCCATGGACTGTAGCCTGCCAGGCTCTTCTGTCCATGGGATTCTCCAGGCAAGAATACTGGAATGGGTTGCCATGCCCTACCCCAGGGGGTCTTCAGGCGGGTTCTTTACCACTAGCACCACCTGGGAAGCCCATTACACATATGCTCAACTGCAAAACAATTAGGAGGGCAAGCATCTGGCATTTAGATTTAAGTGGGCAGCAGGCATCTAGAAAAGGGAGACTGGTTAATACCAGTGGATAGGCAACCAACAATGTCTGCCAAAATACTGCCTTATTTCTTGATCTCTTTAATTGCTTTTTTGATGTGAACCATTTTAAGTCTATTAAATTTGTTACAATACTGCTTCTGTTTTGTGTTTTGGTTTTTTGGCCATGAGGCATGTGGGATCTTAGCTCACCGACCAGGGATTGAACTGGCACCCTCTGTGTTGGAAGGCTAAGTCTCAACCACTGGACCACCAGGTGAAGTCCCTTTGATCTCCTTCATTTCTGCAGTTACACATACTTTCTCACTTACGATGCTTGAATTTTTTCTGTCCAGGGTACAATCTCTTTCACTTCAAAAAGTTTTCAAGGTGTCTTTTGGGTTTTGCACTTATTTTGCTAGAGCACCTCAACAGACTACAGCTGGATGCTTGTTTCAATCGCTCATTCCTCTGGTCAACAAACACTTATTGAGAACTTCTTAGGAATTGGCAGTGGACTAAGTATTTATAATAAGTGAGAATGAATCCTAGCTTTTAATTGTCCCCATATTCTATACATACATTGAAAGAAGTTAAATTCTCTGAGCTTTGGTTGCATCCTACAAATTTTAACATGAAGTTGTCTCTTTGTCATTCATTTGCCAAATGATAATTTGACTTCCTTTTTAATGTAAAACTTATACAGGTATCTTAAATTTCCTTGTAGAGAAATGGATTTTTGTCTGAGGCTTTATTTTCTAATCCACTAGAAGAGAGGTCAGATATTATAGCATATGTCTCCTGTTTTTTGGAAGGTCTTAAAGAATCATCTAAATCTTTTCTGAGATTACAGTAGCCCACTTTTATTATATTGGAGTTCCTTACACTATGAATCCCCTGGTGGGGAAAAAGGCAATCTATGAAAGGCTTCAGTTTTAAAATTTTTCTCCAGAAGGAACTAACATTCTAGAAAGAAAGATGATGTAAGATGTTCATATAGTCACTGTACACTGTAAGGCCTTCCTCTTACAGGATTTCTAATACAAAACTAGGAAAACAAAAAAGTTAAGAATATAATGCAGCTCTCATTTAGCACACTTCCAATATGAGTCAGATAAGGGATACAGTGTACACAATACTAAGAAATATGATGCTAATATTACTAATTGGTTAAGTAATTAGCCCTATAAGAAGTGAGCAATACAACTCCAGAAAAATAAATGACCCAATCAAAAAATGGGCCAAAGAACTCAACAGACATTTCTCCAAGGAAGACGTACAGATGGCTAACAAACACATGAAAAGATGCTCAACATCACTCATTATCAGAGAAATGCAAATCAAAACCACAATGAGGTACCATTATACGCCAGTCAGGATGGCTGCTATCCAAAAGTCTACAAGCAATAAATGCTGGAGAGGGTGTGGAGAAAAGGGAACCCTCTTACACTGTTGGTGGGAATGCAAATTAGTACAGCCACTATGGAAAACAGTGTGGAGATTTCTTAAAAAGCTGGAAATAGAACTGCCATATGACCCAGCAATCCCACTTCTGGGCATACACACCAAGGAAACCAGATCTGAAAGAGACACGTGCACCCCAATGTTCATCGCAGCACTGTTTATAATAGCCAGGACATGGAAGCAACCCAGATGCCCATCAGCAGACGAATGGATGAGGAAGCTGTGGTACATATACACCATGGAATATTACTCAGCCATTAAAAAGAATTCATTTGAATCAGTTCTAATGAGATGGATGAAACTGGAGCCCATTATACAGAGCGAAGTAAGCCAGAAAGATAAAGACCATTACAGTATACTAACACATATATATGGACTTTAGAAAGATGGTAACGATAACCCTATATGCAAAACAGAAAAAGAGACTCAGATGTATAGAACAGACTTGTGGACTCTGGGAGAAGGCGAGGGTGGGATGTTTCAAGAGAACAGCATTGAAACATGTATATTATCTAGGGTGAAACAGATAACCAGCCCAGGTTGGGTGCATGAGACAAGTGCTCGGGCCTGGTGCACTGGGAAGACCCAGAGGGATCGGGTGGAGAGGGGACTGGGATGGGGAATACATGTAAATCCATGGCTAATTCATTTCAATGTATAACAAAAACTACTGTAATGATGTAAAGTAATTAGCCTCCAACTAATAAAAATAAGTAGAAAAAAAAATTAAAAAAAAATAAAATAAAAAAAATAAAAAAGCTAAAAAATAAATAAATAAATAAATAAATTTATTTAAAAAAAAAAAGAAGTGAGCAATAATGGTGAAGTAAACACTAAATGTTAAATCCTCTCCCACTCTGATTCGGTTCAGGTTAATTTTAGCAGATAGATGTTTCATCTGCATATTTGTATTGTGACACTTGATTTCCCATAAAGGCTAATGACCCTTCATGTTCAGAAAAGTTAGAATGATTTCTGTCTCTAACATTTTCACTACCTTTCTAAGATCGCCCACTTGGCTTATCTTCATGGAGTTTTTTACTTTTTCACCAACTGAACTCTCATGTCTAATAAATTTTGAAATACAGATACACCCCTCCCAATTCCTAACAGTTATAAGATTTCTCATCAGTAATACATGTTAAATTCTGGCCCTTAATTAAAGGCCTCGTATCCACAGTATGAAGTGTGATATTAACCTGTTGTCCTTAAATGCTTTCCCACATTCCTGACAATTACATAGTCTTTTGTGTTTTACTAGCACAAATTTCCAGATGTCAATTTTTATTTTTTTTAGTTCTACCTGTTTATTGCTACCAACCCATCTCCCTCCAACCCCCCCTGCGTGTGTGCTCTGGTCATGTGACACCACGGACTGCAGCCCACCAGGCTCTTCTGTCCATGGAATTTTCCAGGCAAGAATACTGGAGTGGGTTACCATTTCCTTTTCCCAGATGTCAAATTTTGAGGTTTCCCACATCTTCACTCACTCCTCTGTCCTGCATGAATTCTTTGATGTTGACTAAGGTGTGAGCCACAAATAAAGGCCTTCCCACATTGCTCACATTCATAGGGTTTCTCACCAGTATGAATTTTCTGGTGTCGACTAAGCTCTGAGCCACGGCCAAAGGCCTTCCCACATTCCTTACACTCATAGGGTTTTTCACCACTATGATTTCTCTCGTGATGAGTAAGTTCTGATCGTCGAATAAAAGCCTTCCCACATTCCTTACATTTATGGGGTCTCTCACCAGTGTGAATTTTTTGATGCCGGATAAGTTCTGTGCTACAAGTAAAAGCCATTTCACATTCCTTGCATTTATAAGGTTTCTCACCCGTGTGAGCTCTCTGATGTCTGGTTAAGTTCTGAGCCATGGTGAGAGGCTTTCCCACATTGCTTACACTTGTATGGTTTCTCCCCTGTATGAACACTCTGATGTCGGACAAGATGTGAATCGGAGATAAAACCTTTCCCACATTCCCTACATTTATGAGGTTTCTCGCCGGTATGAATTCTTTGATGTAGGTTCAGTTGTGAGGCACAACTCTACACCTTCCCACATTCCTTACATTCACAGCATCTCTCACCAGTATGAATTATCTGATGAAGACTAAGTTGTGTGTCTTAGCGAAAAGCTTTCCCACAGTCCTTACACTTATGGGGTTTCTCACCAGTATGGATTCTCTGATGTTGAAGAAGGTGTGAGGGACGGGTAAAGGCTTTCCCACACTCCCTACATTCATAGTATTTCTCATCGGTATGAATCCTCTGATGTAAATTCAGCTGTGAGGTAGATGGAAAGGCCTTTCCACATTCCGTACACTTAAAGGGTTTTTCACCCATGTGAATCTTTTGGTGTTTACTAAGTTGTGAGGTAGAATGAAAGGCTTTCCCACATTCCTTACATTTATGAGGTTTCTCAGCAGTATTAATGCTCTGAGATTTTGTAATCTGAGAGTCACGAATAAAGTCACCTTCCTTATTTTCATTACTTTTTTGGCTTTCATGAATTCTCTGATGCTTTATCAAGTCTGACCTACTATTAAAGGCTTTCTCACATTCTCCACATTTAGAGCCTTTCTCCTTATTATGATTTCTTTCATGTTGACTCTGGTGTGGTTGCAATCTGGAAGTCTTACATTCCGTGGATTCACAGGATTTTGCTCCAGTAGGAGCTGTCTCAGGTGCTCTAGGATCTGTGTGCTGAACGGAAGTGGATCTTTCTTCAGAGGTTATTATGGCTTGTCTGAAATATTCTTCTGGTAGACTCTCCAAGTGGCATCTGACTTCTCTGGTATTTCTGACTCTAGGACACTCAAGATTAGAGCTTATAAGTCTCTTTGTTATCTCTGGTTGCAATGACTGAATTTCATAACTTTCCTCCTTTAAAGATAAAGTCTTGGCTTCTCTTCTAGATTCCCAGTCTGTAAGATAACAAAGAAAAGAGTATTTTCATGTCATAGGAGAAAGAAAAGTTCCAAGGTAGAAACAACAAACTAAAAATAGTGACTAGTTTAAATTGCTCTTAACACTGTGTTACAATTTGAAAAAAAAAAAAAAAAAAGGATGGGAGGGGAATAAGAATAGAGAAAATGAGGGCAGCTTATGAAGGAAGTGATTTTTAAAATATTTATTTGGCTGTGCCAGGTCTTAGTAGTAGCATGTAAACTCTTTCATTGCTGCATGTGGGATCTAGTTCCCTGACCAGTGATTGAACCCAAGCCCCCTGCACTGGAAGCACCAGAGTCTTAGTCACTACACCACCACGGAAGTCCCAAGGAAGTGATTTTTCACTTCTGGTGAGAATCAGCTGGGGAACTTGTTAAAAATACAATGTCCAGCAGTTAAGACTCAGCACTCCCAACCCAGGGGGTCTGGGTTAGATCCCTCATTGGGGAACTAGATCCCACATGCCACATCCAGCAGTTGGTAACTAAAGATTGAAGATCTTATGTGCCACAACTAAGATCTAGTATAGCCAAATAAATTATAATTATTTTTTTTTCTTCAGCTAAGACAGTTTTTTTTTATTATAAATATTTTTTTAAAAATATGTAATGTCCAAGAACCAACCAACTAAATGAGAATCTAAAAGAGTAGGACATTATCTAACAGCAACTCCTCTCATCTCTAGCCCCAGGTTTTGATTACTTCTACTAGTATCTCTAGTAGTAATCACCTTGTCCAGAGCCATCCCTCACCAAGATTAACAAAACATTATCCTAGCATAATATCTCCCTATTTCCTCCTGATATCTCATCCCCAACACAGTAGCCAGAGTGCTCTTATTAAAATAAGTTCGAGCATGTCATTCTTCTGCTCAAAATCCTCCACTGGATTTTCTTCTCACCCAGAGTAAAAGTCAAAATCCCTCAGTGATCCACATGGCCTTTCCAGAACTTGTCCTACACTACCTCTTTCTGACCTCACTGCCTTATCCCCTCCCATGAGCTGACTCTATTCTAGCTCCCTGACCAACTAGATGTTCACATTTGCCAAGCACACCCTTCGTTCAGAATCTCTGCCTACAAATATCTTCCCTAAGATATCAACATGGCTCTTTTAATTACTTCATTCTTACCTCTATTTAGATGTCAACTTAAGAGATCACTCTTTACAAAACAGGACCTTCATCAATCTACTTACTGTACTTTTTTGCAGTGTACTTATCACATGTCATTTTCTCTTTTCCCCCAACATTATGCTTTAAAGGTTTCATAACACAGAAGAATGAAAAGAAC
Source organism: Odocoileus virginianus (assembly GCF_023699985.2). Classification (NCBI taxonomy): domain Eukaryota; kingdom Metazoa; phylum Chordata; class Mammalia; order Artiodactyla; family Cervidae; genus Odocoileus; species Odocoileus virginianus. Next base: position 14,343,135 of record NC_069693.1, on the reverse strand, counting down.
TAGACAGTGGACTCCCATAATCTCATCACCTAGATTCTACAATAAATGTTTGGATCTACTTGCCTTATTATACATCTATCTACCCCTCCGAACATCAAGTCACCTTGCAGACATCAGTATACTTCACCTGTAAACCAACAGATTATATTTTAACTTGTTTACTTCTGTACTGTCTGTCCACCCTTCACTGTACCTGCACAAAGTAAATAATAGTTGTCTGCCGAATGTATGGCCATTGGTATGTTTTTCTATCTCCCTCACTGATTTCTGAGGCAACTCAAAATGTGGGACTCGCTGTTTAAATGCAGTGCCTTCCCCCTGCACCTAAAATACAAAATTCACTATCAGACCTGCAAAATTCTGCAGCATCTGGTCCCTGCTTCCCTCTTCAACTTAATTTTGAGGTACTGTCACCTTCACTCGCCATGAGTTCACTATACTGGCCGCCATTCAACTTGCATGTCATGCCAACTACATTCTCATCTTTCAGGAAATGTTTTGGCTTCTTTGCATGCTCTCTGTTCCAGGATATCTGCCATGGCCACCTTCTCTCATTCTAAACATCTTAATTTTCTATCCTATATCCTTTTCTTTGCCCTCATAATCTTTTTCTCAATTTTATAATTACATATTTGTTCATCAGTTTATCTACTGGTATAATTTCTGCCAAGGCTTCCCTGGAGGCTCAGTGGCAAGGAATCCACCTACTGGTCTGGGAAAATCCCACATGCCAAGGAGTGACTGAGCCCGTGCGCCACAACTTCTGAGCCCACGTGCAGCAACTACTGAAGCCTGAGTGCCCTAGAGCTGGTGTTCCACAGCAAGAGAAGCCACTGCAATGAGAAGCCCACACACCACAATGAGAGGGTAGCCTTAACTGAAGCCCAGCTTGCCACAACTAGAGAAAGCCCATGCAGCAATGAAGACCCAGTACAGTCAGGAAAAAAAATAAATAAATAAAAATTATTTTTAAAAAATCAGAACAAAATTGGACCCAAAATGTGGTGAAGATGGTTATCTCATGGAAAGAAAGAGTGGAGGAAAGCAGAAAGGCACTTCCTTCCTGAAATCAGAGGGAATATGAGGAAGAGTAGCAAGAAAGTGGTAACTGGAATAACAATTGGAAGACTTCTGTGAAACATCCTTACTCTCTTCTCCAGATCTTAGGCTTCTTGGGGAACTTTCCTAACAACATCTCAGACATGCTGCCTGTCTTCTCACAGGCCAGGAGAGTGACATCTGCCACGGCGTTTCCCATGTGAGTCTCTATTACTCACCTGGGCACCACTCTTCTGTTTCCTTGCCCTTAACCATCCAGGGCTCCTTCCCCTGTTCCAATAAAGAGAACACATCTGGCTTAAAATTGGCGAATCCTGCTCAAGAAAGAAAAAAAGGATCAAGGTATGTTGCGGGTGTCCCAGAATTAAAATCAGTCCATGATTATCACGAAAGAGGAGTAAGAAAATTAAGGGTAAGAGGAAAGGGGAAGAAGATAAAGTTCAATGGAGCTGCTGATTTCTTTTTCTTTTTTATTTCAGGTCCTGAATATTTATTTTTTAAATTTGTTTTTCCTAGGCTGCATGCATTAATTATTTTATTAATGTATTTTTAGTTGGATGATAATTGCTTTACAACATTGTGTTGTTTTTTGTTGTACAACAACGTGAATCAGTCATAATTACATACATATATTCCCTCTCTCGCCTCTCTGCTCTCCCCATAGGTGACATAGTTCTCCCCATAGTGACAACCCCACTAGGTTGTCACAGAGCACCAGGCTGAGGTCCCTGTGTTATACACCAGCTTTCCACTAGTTACCCGTTTTACACATGATAATGTATATAGGAGCAGCCAATTTCTAACTTCACAAGGGACAAAGCATTCTTCGGTAAGCACTTAGGAAGAATCGTTAATTCAGCCAAGCACTTAGGAAGGACTCACAAGAAATTGGGATTCCCTTGTGGCTCAGCTGGTAAAGAATCTGCCTGCAATGTGGGAGACCTGGATTCGATGCCTGGGTTGGGAAGATCCCCTGGAGAAGGGAAAGGCTATCCACTCCAGTATTCTGGTCTGGAGAATTCCATGGATGTATAGTCCATGGGGTCACAAAGAGTCAGACATAACTGACTGACTTTCACTACTTCACTTCATAAGAAATTATTATAATAAATATAAAAATTTAAGACCAATTCTGAATTTTGGAGGACAAATCAACTTACCCAGTGAGATCAGGTTGTTATAATTCTCCAGCATTACATCTCGGTACAAATCCTTCTGAGCAGAGTGCAAGCATTCCCACTCTTTCTGAGAGAAGTAAATGACCATATCTTTGAACTTGAAATCCTGAAACCAAAGACAAAAATACACAGAAATTAATGGGCCAAAATCTTTACAAGAAAATTAAGAAAGCAATTCAATAGGAAATCACTGTTTGGAAAAAAAGGACACGCTGGACCTTTCAGAAATAGACGTTTTTCTGGAACTCTCTTGCTTTTTTGATGATCCAGCGGATGTTGGCAATTTGATCTCTGGTTCATCTGCCTTTTCTAAAACCAGCTTGAACATCTACAAGTTCATGGTTCACGTGTTGCTGAAGTCTCGCTTGGAGAATTTTGAGCATTACTTTACTAGTGTGTGAGATGAGTGCAATTGTGCGCTAGTTCGAGCATTCTTTGGGATTGCCTTTCTTTGGGATTGGAATGAAAACTGACCTTTTCCAGTCCGGCGGCCACTGCTGAGGTTTCCAAATTTGCTGGCATATTGAGTGCAGCACTTTCACAGCATCATCTTTCAGGATTTGAAATAGCTCAACTGGAATTCCATCACCACTAGCTTTGTTTGTAGTGATGCTTTCTTTTTTTTTTTTTTCCCATTTATTTTTATTAGTTGGAGGCTAATTACTTTACAGCATTGCAGTGGTTTTTGTCATACATTGAATTAGCCATGGTGTAGTGATGCTTTCTAAGGCCCACTTGACTTCACATTCCAGGATGTCTGGCTCTAGGTGAGTGATCACACCATCATGATTATCTTTGGCCACCTCATGTGAAGAGTTGACTCATTGTAAAAGACCCTAATACTGGGAGGGATTGGGGGCAGGAGGAGAAGGGGATGACAGAGGATGAGATGGCTGAATGGCGTCACCAACTCGATGGACATGAGTTTGAGTAAACTCCGGGAGTTGGTGATGGAAAGGGAGGCCTGGCGTGCTGCAATTCATGGGGTCGCAAAGAGTCGGACACGACTGAGCGATTGAACTGAACTGAACTGGACCTTTCAAAATGTATAAGTCAACAGCTCCATATCAAAAATAAACAGCCTAATCAAAAAATGGACAAAAGACCTAAACAGACATTTCTTCAAAGAAGACATACAGATGTGCAAAAAGCACATGAAAAGATGCTTCAACATCATTAATTATTAGAGAAATGCAAATCAAAACTACAGTGAGGTATCACCTCACATTAGTAAGAATGGCCATCATTAAAAAGTCTACAAATAACAAATGCTGGAGAGAATGTGGAGAAAAAGGAACCCTCCTACACTGTTGGTAGGAATGGAAATTGGGGCAGCCACTATGGACAACAGTTTGGAGGTTCCTTAAAAAACTAAAAACAGAGCTACCATATGATCCTGGAATCCCACTCCTGAGTATATGTTTGGAGAAAACCATAATTCAACAAGATACTTACACCACAATATTCACTGCAGCACTACTGACAATATCCATCAACAGATGAATGGATAAAGAAGATGTGGTGTATTTATACAACGGAATATCACCCAGCCGTAAAAAGGAATGAAACAATGCCATTTGCATGTTTTGGACATCCATCCAACATGGATGGGCCAAGAGATTATCATACCAAGTGAAATAAGCCAGACAGAGAATGACAAATAACATGTTATTGCTTATATGTGGAATCTAAAAAAAAAAAAATTATACAAATGAACTTATATACAAAACAGAAATAGACCCACAGACATAGAAAACAAACTTATGCTTACCAAAGGGGAAAGGTGGGAGGAGGGATAAATTAGAAGTTTGGGATTAACATATATATATACTATACAGGGCTTCCCTGGTGGCTCAGGGGGTAAAGAATCTGCCTGCAATGAGGGAGACCTGGGTTCGATCCCTGGGTTGGGAAGAGCCCCTGGAGAAGAGAATGGCAACCCACTCCATTATTCTTGCCTGGAGAATTCCATGGACAGAAGATCCTGGTGAGCTACAGTCCATGGGGTCGCAAAGAGTTGGACACGACTGAGCTACTAACACACATACACACTACTACTATATATATATATAAAATATAACCAATAAGGATAGCACAGGGAACTATACACAACATTTTGTAAAAACTTTTAAGGAAAAGAATCTGAAAATATATGTATATGTGTAACTGAATAACTTTGCTGTACACTTGAAACTAACAACATTTTAAATTGACTATACTTCAATTAGAAAAAAAAAAAAAACATGGACAGTTCAGTGTGGAAACAAGGGTGATCACAGGACACATTCTTGGTGTACACACCATTTGTTAAAAAAAACTGAGGTATAGTTGATGTATAATATTGCATGTTTCAGGTATATAACATGGTGATTCACAATTTTTTTTTTTTGATTCACAATTTTTTAAGATTATTTTCCATTTATAATTATTATAAAATATTGGTTACAGTACCTGTGTCGTTCAAATCATTCTTAAACATGCCTGCAACTACAGATAAAACCTCCTTGGCATTATCCTTTTTCATTATCCAGCCAGGTCTGGGAATAAACAAAGTCTAGATAATCAGTGTTTCCTAATTAAATAAAACTGCACATGCAAGTAGATAACACATGCTATGCTCAGCACACAACACTGTGACAACCTCTTTGCATTTACCCATTTAAGAAATTTGTTTAAAAGTCTGAATCAATAAAATAAAAGTCTGAATCATTCAAAGGTATCTTTAAAAACCTCTCTCTCTGAAAATAGGATTTGAACATAGCTTATGTGATCTAATAATTTCTTAAAAACTCAGGCTCATAAATATATCAGAATATTTAATCTAGTTGTTCTCCATGTCCACAAATAGACATCATTTTTACTGGGTGTACAACACCCCATCTTATGTATTCAGTGCTGTATTTTGCAGCACTAGCTTAGAAAAGTTCTCTAAAGTTCTGCTGCAGTTACAAGGGTTATTACTTCTTAATAATTTATATATCTGGTTGAATTGTTCCTGTTACAATAAACTGTCCCCAACTATACTCTCTTTGTTCCAGAATTCCCAGAACTAATGGAGTAAGATCCAGACTCACACGATGGGACCCACGATGAGCAAACACTACACAAGTTCAAAATGGACCCACAGGTTCCGTGCAGACTATCACATAACTACATACACAGAATCTATCATATCTCTATCATATTCTCCGTCCCCAAAAATCTCAGAGCCAAAAATATGAGCAAATACTAAGAATGCAAAAAAATCAGTATCAATTACCTTCTTGTCTAATTGGAAACCCCTGGAAGAAGAAATGGCAACACACTACAGTATTCTTGTGGGGAAACTCCCATGGAAGGGAAGCCTGGTGGGCTACAGCTCATGGGGTCACAAAGATTCAGACATGACTGAGTGACTGGGCATGCATCCACTATCATTGGAAAACCCAAGCCTGCAACATGGAGTCTCACTTCCACTTCATCAAAGCACAGCTCTAACAAGAGAGGGACAAAATTTCCAGCAAGAGTTGGTTTTCCCATTCCATCAGTACTCCCGGTAGAAGGATATACACTTATGGAATGCTAAATGGTTTCTGAATAAACAGTTAAACATTTGTTGGAGAAGAGAGAGAGACTTGGGGGACAGCAGCCTTTGGCAGCATCACTCACTGGAATTGGAAGAACTGGGGAAGAAGTTCTTCAGAGAGGCTCAGGGAAGCAAGCAGTTCCAGGAGAAAGACATCCACAGTTCAAATCTTCCAAAATAAAAAAAATGCTCTTGATATAGGAGAAGAAACATCAATTCACGTAAGCAATGGCTTTTAGGGTTACAAACCAGATCATTTATATCCTGGGTTCACCCACGAGAAATACAAGTTAAGAAGGCAAAGGAGGAAGAGGCAACAACAGCCCTGAGTCACCAGACTGACCTCAGAGTCTGAAAACGAAGTTTCCTCTCTCCTCCCCGTTTCTATCTTCCTGCTTTTGGCAACCCAGTGCATGCACACACAAACACAGAGTCCCTTTCTCTTTCTCCATCTGAGGGAGTGTAACAAACCTTGGCTTTCCCTGAATTCCAGAATCCAACTGTACATAATGTGTTCAGAAGAAATAACTTTTCCACCATGAGGAGCTCATCTGAACCCAGAAAAGCCTGCTCTGATCTGCCCCAGGTAGACCCTTGGTCTATCAGGAAGATGCTAAGCTCCTCAGGTGAGGAGCATCTTAGAGACATGAGGACATCCTCAGGACCAGAGCACAGGACACTTAGGCAGGCCCAGCCCTGGACGGATTCCGCAACAGAGGTCTCCAGCCTCCACCAGGCCTAAGACTCAAGTACTTCCTTGGCCTTGTGCACATATCCCGGAACTAGGGCCCTGAGAACCCAATCTAGAACCTCTTTCCACAAAGACCCTGTCCAGAATCACCAATACTGAGCCAGACAACCAATATGATCAGCAGGTTCTCAGCAGCCTCAGCCAAGCTCAACTACCTGGGTGAAGGCTGCTATGGCTTTTGTTGTTGTTCTGGTTGTTCAGTTACCATGTCTAACTCTTTGTGACCCTATGGACTGCAGCATGCCAGGCTCCCTTGTCTGTCACTATCTCCCGGAGTTTGCTCAAATTCATGTCCATTGAGTCAGTAATGCTATCCAACCATCTCATCCTCTGCCATCCCCTTCTCCTTTTGCCTTCAATCAGGGTCTTTTCCAATGACAGCTATACAGGAAACCATAATTTTCAGAATCCTCATGGTCTGTACAACCTGGTCCCCAACCAAGATCTTCCATGGCTTTCCTGCTTTTCATTCCTACCCTCAGCTTTACTGCTGATAGGCAGTGCTCATTGCATCTCAAGCACAATTACTGCGCATTAAGCACTTTTAGTCCCTGATGTCTTACATGTATTAGTCTTTAGGAAAGGCCCGTGAATCTTTAGGTTAGTGAAGTAAGTAATTCACTCAAGTTTGCAGTAAGCAGTGGCACTGCTGGGCTTTAAATTTAGATTTCTCCAGCCCTCCAGATGATGCCTGTCCACTTCTGACCCTTGCACATGCAGCCAGGGATTTCCTGATCCTTTGCAAGAACACTGAGCTGGACTCTGCACCTACGGAAGCAGAAAACTCTTGGTTTGCTCTGGTTATCACTACAGAGCACAACACTATGAGGGGAAATCAAAGGTAAAAGGGTAAGGGAGCAAAGAAGCAGTTCTGTAAACAGAATTCCTCTGAAATGAACTAACAGTGACTTACTTAAGTTGAGGGTATGTGGAAAATTTCACATACCATGTAAAAGATTAACTGGGGCCCAGAAAAGTAACAGAACTCCAACCAATGGAAACAGACTGAGCAGCATTCCAAGAACAGTGAATGTGCTAAGTTGGAGGTAGAGATGGAGACAAATTGCATCCTGTGTGTCTGAGGAGCAGATAAGTTAATGGGGATAACTGGTGAGGGACTCTGGGAAAGCAGTAGACAGCCATGATGCTGGAGAAACCTGAAGGGGCCAGAAAAGAAAAGCCTTGGATGACAGTCATCTTTGCCAGGACTAAACACATCATCTTGACTTACCACTCTATGCCAATACTAGGACTGGTGCTCTAGTAAATACAGATATTTACTATAGTAAATAAACAATAGTGTGAAAGAGCTGGGGTTTTACCCTGAAAGTAACAGGGATTCACTGAATAAAGAAAGTGATGCAATTGGACTATTTTATTTTGGAGGAATAAACTAGAGTTCGGGAGTCCAATCAAGGTTCTCCTGGTGGTTCAGTGGTAAAGAATGCCTGCAGTACAGGAGACATGGGTTTAATCCTTGGGTGGGGAAAACCCCCTAGAGAAGGGAATGGCTATCCACTCCAGTATTCTTTTTTGTCTGGAGAATTCTATGGACAGAGGAGCCTGGCGGGCTACAGTCCATGAGGTCAACAAGAGTCGGAACAACTGAGGGAGTCCAACACTTTCAGGGAGTCCAATTAGGTAAATGCACTACCCGTTCCCACAAGTTTTACCTGGCACACACAGTGGGGTGGGGTTGCAGGGCATGAGAGCAAGGAGCAGGAAAAGAGACAGATTCGATGGGCTCTGCCACTGATGTTGGGGAGACCAGGAAGTAGGAGTTAGGGGACCTCCAGGTTGCCAGTGTAAGGGCACATTCAGGTGAATTTCCATTATCAGCACATTCCCAAAGCCTGCAGACTACATTATACAGAAGTTTTAAGGAAGTCCATGGTCAGAGAGCTAAGAAATGGCAGAAATGGAGATAGTTTCTACCCTTTTATGTAGTGCAAATATCATTAATACAGAGAAAGGACAACAAGAATTCTAAGAGGAGGAAATAGAGGGAGAAATGGACAGTCAAAGGTTGAAGGGCAAAGGGAAGCTGGAATTCCTTTCTCACCAAAATGTGTTGAGAATTGAGGGGGAAGATATGGTCCCTTTCTCAGAATCTGAGGAAGGTTCTGACCAGAATGGAAATATGAAGACAAACTCAGTAAGTTTCCACAGAATTCAGAAGAAAAGTCAAAGACAAAGGAAGAAACAGATTTATCCAAGGAAAAAAAAAGGTATTTCTAAAGAATATTCAGCCTAAATATTTCAAGACTAAAGAAATATGTAGTTCTGAAAAGCAGCTGGACAGAATTAAAAAAAAAAAAAAGAGTTCTAACTCAGACACATCAAGGGGGAAAAACTCCTGAATTTCACATACTCAAATACTATGCCATTCTTTAAAATCAACTAGGAATTTTACTGACCCCCAGTATTCTTGCCTGAAAAATCCCACGGACAGAGAAGCCTGATGGGCTACAGTCCAAAGGATCACAAAGAGTCAGACATGACTGAGCACATACACGCACAGGAATTTTACAGCCAATATTCTGTAGTTGTATCTCAAATCAGATACCTTAAACTGTTTAGACAAAAAGTACTTTAGAAAAATGAGTGACTTTTATATTTTTGTATTAGAGAAGACTTTCTGGCATGACATAAAGAAAAGAAAACACTTTCTGAAAACACACACAAAGTAGATTAACCATGAAAAAATACTTCTAAAACAACCTATAAATGACAGAGTAGTTCTGAAAAGAACTTTGCTTAATGTATGCTTAACATGCTTAATGTATAAACTGATAAATGGGCAAGAGAAATCAGTAGGCAATTTAGAAATTTCAACTGTACCATTTATTAACTGTAATTCTGGAGCAACTGACTCAACAGAATCTATTTTCTCATCTGTCAACTTAGAATAATAACAAATTTCATCAAATCTGATATGCCATTGTTTGTAAAGCCACCATTATTTTATATACCAGGAAAGAAATAAATGTCATCAATTAAACTATAACTTGCCAGGAACTAAAAAACCCACCCTGGTTTCAAAGAAGTTAAAATGTGGAGGGGGAACAAAAAAAAAATCACAGAATTTACATTCATACCTGACTGATAGGGTTATTATGTGGATCCAACCAGATAATATATCAAGAACTTTAAGTTACAAGTGGCTCAAAGTGAACACTCAATAAGTTAAATTGCTTCTATTAGTAATCTGATCCCATTCTGAAAACAAAATTACACACCCACACATATGTGCAGATAAAATAATTTTAAAATATTAATAATGATTACCTCTAGATGGTAGCCCATGGACCATGGGCATCAAACTTTCATAACTTACTCAAATTTTGAAATTTTTGCAAGAAACCTGTATTACTTTTGGAGAAGGAAAAGGCAACCCACTCCATTACTCTTGCCTGGAAAAATCCATTTCCATGGATGGAGAAGCCTGACAGGTTACAGTCCATGGGGTCACAAAGAGTCAGACAGGACTGAGTGACTTCACTTATTATATTACTTTAATCATCAGAAAGAGAGCAATTAGGTTATTTCTATTTGGGCAGGGATAGAGAAATATCAAGATCAGAAAGGGGCTGGCAGGCATTCCATGCTGTTAGAAATTTGGAAGCAAACAGGCTACAGTGAACCTGGACCCCTAAAATTTCTTTTACAAGAAAGAAATTAGTAAGCTTTAAGTAACTTATTCTGTTCTTCAACTTCCCTACCAAATCACACAAGCACATTCTCTCAAGACTGTTACGTTGTTGCTGTTTAGTCACTCAGTCTTGTCTGACTCTTTCCTGACTCCATGGACTGCAGCCCACCAGGCTCCTCTGTCCATGGGATTTCCCAGGCAAGAATACTGGAGTGGGTTGACATTTCCTTCTCCAGAGGATCTTCCGGACTCAGAGACTGAACCCATGTCTCCTGCACTGGCAGGTGAATTCTTTACTACTGAGTCACCAGGGAAGCCCCCAAGATTGTTACAACACTGAACAAAATCCAGGGAAATGGAGATTCCAGATGAGAATACATGCAAAGCAGATAGCCCAGGTTTAACCAGCTGTGGTTTCCTTCTCTCGTCCCCTTTCTCCAAATCACTACTGCTAATCTCCCGGATGAAGTGAAGTAAAGTGAAAGCTGCTCAGTTGTGTTCGACTCTTTGTGACTCCATGGACCATACAATCCATGGAATTCTCCAGGTCAGAATACTGCAGTGGGTAGCCTTTCCCTTCTCCAGGGGATCTTCCCATAGAATCCTGAAATGACAGTGTCCTGAAAACCAACAAGTTGCCATTTCCAAGAAGAGAAGGGCGAACGACTCACCTCCTCCACCATGACTTTCGATGCACAGCAACGCTTCTCTTCTCCTCTTCTGGATTCTTAGAGAAGGAAAAAAACAGAAAATAGGTAAGAAACTATGAGACTGCAGGTGCTTCCTGGAGTCTGGGGGAGGCCAAGGCAGAACAAATCCCTGCTCCACCCCAGGCACTGAGAGGGAGCCCAAAGCCAAAGAGGCCAGCTACCTCTCTCATCAGTAAAAAGAAGAGCAGACAACCTCAGGGGCCCAGATGGGAGTCCTGGGAAAGACTCCCAGACTGTGGCCTCTTTCTTTCACAAGAGCCTGGCTTTGGGTACTTTCAGACACAAATTGAGCCCAGATCTGTGATGCAAAGAAACATCCTAACTGGATCCACCTGCTGGAGTCCCACATTTCTGTCCTCTAGGCTGGAGGCAGGTGACTGGGCCTTGGTGGCCACAAGGTGAAAACCAGACAGGTGGATGTAGGAGGAGGGTCCCAACCCAAAGCTCTAGAAACCCTGTGCGAGCGTGCGAAGTCGCTTCAGTCGTGTCCGACTCTTTCCGACTCCATGGACTATAGCCACCAGGATCCTCTGTCCATGGGATTCTCCAGGCAAGAACACTGGAGTGGCCCGCCATGCCCTCCTACAGGGGATCTTCCCGACCCAGGGACCGAACCCGCGTCTCTTACATCTCCTGCATTGGCAGGTGGGTTCTTTATCACTAGCACCACCTGGAAAGCACCCTAGAAACCCTCGGCACCACCGAGGAGAACGGCCCCAGGAGAACGCCATTCACTGCGCTGGAGAGCAAGTGGCTGCAGTTGTCTCAGTTCTTGGGCCGAAGAGTGCAATGGGAGCGCGATCCGGGGCTGAGGCAGGCGCCCAGGACCCACCCACCCGCGGACCCCATTCAACACCTGCCCAAAATGTACAAAAAGGGCGCCATTCCCACCTCCAGCTCCAAAGGTAGAGTCGGCGATGTGGCCATATTGGGGGTGCGCGCGCACCCAACCCACACTCCTACCCACACATCCACGCACAGAGCCAGAGTCCAGCTTCTACAGGATACCCACCACAGCCTCGCTAGATACTGGCTGCCCAGCACCGGACGTCTGGCGCACAAACCACTTCCAGGGAGCATCTCACGGGCTTTCCCCAGGCAGGCAGCCACACAGCTGCGACACTCCTGACCTTCAGTCATCCGACCCCGAGCCAGCCTGAAGCCACACCCACCCGTACTGGCGCTCGGCCGACACCTCCCACCCCTAAGTGTGGACAGGCGGCCTGGATGCCACCCCCTCCCCGTCAGGCTTTATTTTTCAAGCGCGGGCACGTTGCTTGGACATGCCCGACAGCCACCCATATTTAAAACTCCTGACAAACCCCAGACCTGCCCCGGGGCCCCTCACCATTCACTTCTCTGGGGTCCTCTCACGCCAGTCTGATGGAATCCGCGCCAAACCAGTGAGTGAAGCAACCTCGAATGCCTCAATCATTTGCTTCCGAACTCCCGCCAACTCACATGGTCCAGCCAACTTCGTACGAAAGCCGCATATACCGAGGGGCCCTCGGGGAAATGTAGTCCGGGGGAGGAAAAATCCAAGCAGGGCCTGGGCAAGCACAGCCTTTTTCGTCCCGAGCCGCGTCGTGTTCCAAGCTTCAGTGAAGCCCAGTCCCGATTCCCCGGCCGCGCCTGAGCATCCTCCAAGGATCGGGGCGAACCGACCGGTCGAGGTAGCAACAGGTGGCCTTGGATGGGTAAGAAAGGGTTGTGGCCCGTGGAACCTTCTGGGACACATAGCCCACAGTTGGGGTAAGGGGGTGCTCAAGTTTCGGTTCAAGTTTCATTCCCAGAGGTCCCCGGCGCAGCCCCCAAGCGCAGCCCTCGGTCTGGAACATCGAACCCTGAAGCCTGAAGTCAAGGCTTTTCCAAACGATTTGGGCGGGGCCCCAGAGACGCCCAGTAGGGGTTGGACCCACCCTGGAGGCGTCTGGGAAATGTAATCCCAGGCTAACGGGTTGGAGGTCGGGCTGGGGAGAGACTGAAGGGGAACAATCGAGTTCTTGATGGGGGAGTCCGAGAATGCCCGAGGAGGTTCAAGAAGGACAACCGTGAGTCCCGGAATGGACTACCAATACTAAACTTAATAATAAGTAATACTGTTAAAATGTCATACTGTTTTCAAACATTTTGTAAGTACTTAAATATAGATAAAAAGACATGTAGGTAGTAAGATCTCCGGAAAGTCACACTACCATTTGTTAACAATAGTTAATTTCTAGGATGTGGGTTGTGAGTTTTTTCTATTTACTTTGAGTATTCCCTTATATTTGGGCCATTTTCATGCCCTTCTTGTAAAACATTACTTATTAAATTTTGTTAAATATAAAATGAACTATTGTGGATGCAAAAAATCCATAAACAACCTACAATAAGCAGTAGAAGGAGGTTTTACGTCAGCTGTACTGAGGACCATAGTGGAGGATTTAGATCGTCAAGAGTTCTGAGAAACTGGTCCGAGAAGCATGGCTTTCAGCATTGTTTGTATTTTGTCAGAGCAAAATACATACATCAAACATGACATGAGAACATTCCTTCAAAATTTCAAGAGACAGATTAGCACGTACACAGGGAGTCAGTATAGCCTTGGTGTCTGGGAAAGGAATCTTATCTTTAAAGGAGTACTGAAAGTGAAAATCGCTTGGTCATCTCTGACTCTTTGTGACCCATGGACCATACAGTACATGGAATTCTCCAGGCCAGAATACTGGAGTGGATAGCCTTTCCCTTCTCCAGAGGATCTTCCCAACCCAGGGACTGAACCCAGGTCTCCCACATTGCAGGCAGATTCTTTACCAGCTGAGCTACCAGGGAAGCCCTAAAGGAGTACTGGCATGGGCTTATAGGAGGGGAGGTGTTTATTTATTCCCATCTTCAAAGTGAACAGTCTTTACTTCTGGATCATGCCTTTTTTTTCTCTTTAATGGTTAAAGGAGATGAATAATGTATGATGGTGACTGAAGCCATGTATAATGCAAATGTATAATACAGATGGTGAGTACAGCCATGAAATTAAAAGATGCTTGCTCTTTGGAAGAAAAGTTATGACCAACCTAGACAGCATATTAAAAGGCAGACATTACTTTGCCAGTAAAGGTCCGTCTAGTCAAAGTTATGGTTTTTCCAGTGGTCATGTATGGATGTAACAATTAGACTATAAAGAAAGCTGAGCACCAAAGAACTGATGCTTTTGAACTGTGGTGTTGGAGAAGACTCTTGAGAGTCCCTTGGACTGCAAGGAGATCCAACCAGTCCATCCTAAAGGAAATCAGTCCTGAATATTCATTGGAAGGACTGATGCTGAAGCTGAAACTCCAATACTTTGGCCACCTGATACCAAGAACTGACTCATTTGAAAAGACCCTGATGCTGGGAAAGATTGAAGGCAGGAGGAGAAGGGGGTGACAGAGGATGAGATGGTTGGATGGCATCACCAACTCAATGGACATGAGTTTGAGTAAACTCCAGGAGTTGGTGACGGACAGGGAGGCCTGGTGCGCTGCAGTCCATGGGGTCGCAAAGGATCAGAAACGACTGAACTGAACTGAACTGATAATGTATGAAAAACAGGAAATAAAGCTATTTCAGTAACATAAAGTTCAGGCCAAATTATGTATAAGCCAGAATGATTTTGTTGCCAAAACTCAGCCTCTGTTCACCGGTGCCGAATAGAAATGTGGAGCGAGTTTTGGATGAAGTAGAAAAGAATAGCTTTAAGTGCTTTGCCAGGCAAAGGGGGCCACCGTGGGCTAATGCCCTCAAGACTGTGTGACTCACCCTGGAGGAGGCAGTGAGGAGTTCTCTAGAGTTCAAGGAGCAGGGCATGATCGGCTCATGGACAGTTCTTGGACTGGTTGGCATCAAGGTAAAGTTTCAAGTCAACCTTCTGGTTTCAATCAGTCTAGGATCCATGGTTAGTGGTTTTCATCTGCAGGGGTCTGCTTCCTGTAAAAATAAGTTAGGAATGTGTGTCAGGCCTTTATCTATATCTTTCAGGAAATGGGGTTCACTGATTCTGCTGTGTCACAGAATTATAGTCTAAACTGTTACCAGTTCCCTAGCCCAACAGCTGTTCTTTGTTTCTACATCTTCACATTTTCCAATCATTAACCCTTGAGTCAGCATTTTACTTCAAAAGATAAGGATGCAGGAGCTTGTACACAGTTTCAATTTCCCCATACCTCAATATGTGAAAATTTCTTCTGTCAGTGTGGATTCTGAAATTCTGAAATGGATGAATAGTGGGCCAGATTTTTAAAATTCAGTTTGGTTCTAAAAGATAAATGAAACACAATATTGATAAATGAGAACAAAACAAAAACATGAGAAATGTGGAAGGTTAAACCATAGACATTATGTTTAAAGTAATTTTGAGGACTTCCCTGATGGTCCAGTGGTTGGGAACCCACCTGCCAAAGCAGGGGACAGAGATTTGATTGCAGTTCCAGGAAGATCCCACATGCCAAGGAGCGACAAACCTATGCACTGCAACTACTGAAGCCCACTGGTCCTAGAGCTGGTGCTCTGACACAAGAAGAGCCACCTCAATGAGAAGCCTGAACACCACAATGAAGAGTAGGCCTGGCTCGACTCAACTGGAGAAAGCCCGGCAAAGCAACTGAAGATCCAGTGCAGCCAAAACTAAATTAATTCATTAATTAAATTTCAAAAATAATTTTGAGGCTATGTGCAACTTTATAACCACAGTATAACCACAGGGACTTCCCTGGTGTTCCAGTAGGTAAGACTCAGCACTCCTAAAGTAGGGGGCTCAGATTCAATCCCTGATTAGGGAACTAGATCCCACGTGCTGTAACTAGAAGATACCATGTGCCACCAACTAAGAACCAGTGCAACCAAATAATAAAATATTTATAACCACAGCAGAGGTAACTGGATTTTCTCTCTGTGTGTGTGTGTATGTGTGTGTGCTCAGTCATGTCCAGCTCTTTGTGACCCCATGGACCATAGCCTGTCTGGCTCCTCTGTCCATGGAATTTTCCAGGCAAGAATACTGGAGTGGGTTGCCATTTCCTGCTCCAGGGGATCTTCTTGACCCAGGGATTGAACCTGAGTCTCTTGTGTCTCCTGCATTGGCAGGCAGATTCTTCATCACAGCGCCACCAGGAACCAGCCTCTTAGATTTTCTAGTAAAATTTAAATTACTAACTTCTACTAAGAAGTAGAACACCTAATTTTAGCTAATTTTTGAACCAATAATGATTGTTCAGTTTATTCAGAGCCTAGGAAAAGAAGGAATGCTCTCTAATTAACTTTAACTGGTATAGAACCTGATAATAACAGGTCAAAAGAAAAGTTTCATTTGTGTTAAAAGATAAGCTGAGCCGCAGATTTTTTTAAGCATTTACTTGAGCATACATCAGTTAGAACCAGGCAGCATTAAGCCAAAAGTGGCTAGGAACATTCAACAAATAGGAGCTGATGGAGAGGTTTTTATGGAGAAGACCCCAAAGCAAAGCAAGGAAATCATTTGATTGGCTATACCTTAACCAGTGATGGTCACATACAGTTGTGCTGGGCTGTAAAGAAGGCAAAGTGCCAAAGAATTGATGCCTTCAAACTGTGGTGCTGAAGAAGACTCCTCAGAGTCCCTTGAACTATAAGGAGATCAAACCAGTTAATCTTAAGGGAAATCAACTCTGAATATTTGGAAAGACTGATGCTGAAGCTGAAGCTCCAGTATTTTGGTCAACTGATGCGAATAGCTGACTCACTGGAAAAGTTTCTGGTGCTGGGAAAGATAGAGGGCAGAAGGAGAAGAGGGCATCAGAGGATGAGATGGCTGGATGGCATCACTGATGCAGTGGACATGAACTTGGGCAAACTTCGGGAGATGGTGAGGGACAGGGAGGCCTGGCTTGCTGCAGTCCATGGGGTCACAAAGAGTCAGACACGACTGGGCGACTGAACAACAACAGCCACCTTAAGCAATCATCTTACCTGGGAAAGCTGAGTTGGCTGTTAGTGATTGGTTGTCCCTAAGGTTTATTTTCTTGGATTCAAGTGCATTGACCCTGGGTTAGGTTTCAGTTTGCTTACATAGGCGACCAAAGCATTAGGGTCACCTCAGTCTAAGAGCCTCTTCCTTTAATTACTTTAACTTTGTGATTATAGAGGGCTTCTCTGATAGCTCAGTTGGTAAAGAATCCATCTGCAATGCAGGAGACCCTGGTTCGATCCCTAGGTAGGGAAGATCCGCTGGACAAGGGATAGGCTACCCACTCCAGTATTCATGGGCTTCCCTTGTGGCTCAGCTGGTAAAGAATCCATCTGAAATGTGGGAGACCTGGGTTCAATCTCTGGTTGGGACAATCCCCTGGAGAAGGGAAAGGCTATAAAAAAATTCCAAATAAAAGGCTGATTTCAATAATATACTATAGGGACGTCGCTGGTGATCCAATGGTTAAGAATCCATCCATCTTCCAATGCAGGGGATGTGAGTTGGCTCCCTGTTCCAGGAACTAAGATTCCATGTGCTGTGGGACAGTTAAGCCTGAGCACTGCAACTACTGAACCCATGTGCCAGAACTAGGAGAGCCCACATGCTGCAAGGAAGATCTGACACCACCCAAAATAAGTTAAATTAATTGATTAAAAAAAGAAATTTAAGTATCATACTTCTCTACTAAATATGACAGCATGTATCCTCTAAAAACAAGGACATTTTCTTACCACACACCACTAAACAGTATCTCGCATGTTGTCACCAAGTAACACAAAATACCTGTGTCTTAAACTCACATCAGTAAACACGGTAGCACATCCCTTGTATCTCTAATCACAACACCATGATCAGAGCCAAGAAAAGTAACAATTCCATAATTCACTTGCAATTTCCCCCCCATTGTCCACAAAATGCCTTGTGTAGGTTTTTCTTTAATCAGGACACAAAATTTATTCCATTACATTTAATGTTATGCATTAAGTTTATGCGTTACATTTAATGTTATGTCTTTTTAGTCTCTCTTAATCTAGAACAGTCCCTCCACCTTTTTGTTTTCTTTAAACATTGATTAAAAAAAAAAAAAAGAACCTAGTTCAATTGTTCTACAGAATGTCTTATGTTTTAGATTTCTCTGGTTATATCCTCATGGTAAAATCCACATTAAACATAATTTTTCAGGACACTTCATAGACAGTGTAGTGTCCTCTTGTTGTATCACATCAGGAGAAACATGAAGACATTTTACTCTCAGTGGTGCTAAATTTGATCACATGGTTAAGGTGGTAATGGCCAGGTATTTTAATTATAAAGTTATATTTGTTCCCGTCTAATTGGTGAGTAACCTGAGGGCTGATAACTTAGGACTACATGAATATCCTATTTTCTCAACAATCATATACAAACTTAATATAAGGTGAGTGTTACCCTCTCACATAAATTAATATGTGTTAATATTTCATGTAAATATGAGACATGAAATATTTTGTATAGGAATTTTATGTATGATGTATTACTGACACATGTATACACATTGTTCCTCAGTGTTAGATAATCAATTCATGTTATATTCCTTATGAATCATTTAAGATATTTTACAGTATAATTTGGAATGTAGTTAATTTTTTATTTTGTTCCTGACTTTTGAATTTAACCCCCATAAAAATACAACATCACTATAAACAGATATTAATTTTCAGGTTTTTTAGCTTCTCTGTCATGTCCAGTGTTCTGTTAGCAACACTGATTGACAGAAATACATATTTTGGAGAGAAAGTTGAATCTTTATTGTGGAGATTACAGTCTGTCAAGGAGGCAGATGGCAAACTATCCTGCCTTTTTAGAGTTGGGTGTCAGGATTTCCCTGGTGGTCTAGTGGCTAAGACTCCACCCGACCAATGCAGGGGGCCTGGGTTCAATCCCTGGTCAGGGAACTAGATCCCACATGTTACAACTAAGTCTGCATGCCACAACTAAAACCTAGTGCAGAAAAACACACATACAAAAAAAACAGATTTTTTTTAAAAAAAAGAGTTAGATAATATGGAGAGCTTAAGTGTGAAGGTCTTGGTAAAAAATGGTGACTTTTGCCAAAAATGGATAAGAAACTTTTTGTACTTGTAACCAATTCCTACAGTCAGTTCGTATCTGTTTGAGTTCAATCACAAAACAAAACTGCACCAGAATTTAAACAGAAGTTCAATATAAAGGCTGGAAGGACGGATGCTAAAGTTGAAGCTCCAATACTTTAGCCACCTGATGCAAAGAACTGACTCATTGGAAAAGACACTGATGCTGGGAAACATTGAAGGAGAAGGGGATGACAGAGGATGAGATGGTTGGATGGTGTCACTGATTCAATGGACATGAGTTTGAACAAGCTCCGGGAGTTGGTGAAGGACAGGGAAACCTGGTGTGCTGCATACAGTCCATGGTGTTGCAAAGAGTCAGACATGACTGAACGACTGAACTGAACTGAACTGAACTGACAGGAGAATAACCATAAAGACATCAAAGAATTTGAAAGGGCTGTTTAAGGTTAAGGAAGGAAAAACTTTGAAGCTGGGTTTTAGACCTCATTTAAGATGTGGTTACAGCCTGTTGGATGGCAGAGAAATCTGCTGGGTTGCCAAGCACTCAAGGAGAGTTGAAGTAGTGCAGCAGGTATGAGGCCTGAAATGCATAGTATCAACATCAGGAGAGCTCCAGAAAACAGCCAAAGTGGATGGACAGGCATGCAGAGAGAGTTGGGATACCACTGTGGGCATGAGGTCTGGAACACATAGTGTCTCATGAGGCAGGCCTCAGAAAGGTGGTCACTGAGTCCAGGCCAGGTCTGCCAGACCAGACCTCCAGGAGACTACATGTGCACAGCTGGGTCAGGCATCACTGAATGCATCCCCTACCCCGACATATACCAAGAAGCAGGAGCAAGAAAAAGCAAAATGCAAAATTCAGAACCAAGAAGAGACACCCTCTTCTTCCTCCAGCATCCTCCACTGATGAAAAGCTTCACAACATATTCATTGTAAAGATAAGCTTAAAGAGGACTTCTCTGATGGTCCAGTGGTTCCAGTGGTTAGGAATCCACCCGCCAATGCAGACAACATGGGTTCGATCCCTGGTCCAGGAAGATCCCACATGCCTCAGGGCAGCTAAGCCCACATGCCACAACTACTGAAGCCCAGGCACCTAGAGCCTGTGCTCTGCAACAAGAGAAACCACTGCAATGAGAAGCCCTCACACTGCAATGAAGAGTAGCTCCTGCTCTCCATAACTGGAGAAAGCCCAAGTGCAGCAACAAAGACCCAGAGCAGCCATAAACAAATAAACACATATTTTTTTAAAAGAGATATGCTTAAAGAATCAAGTCCATATTCACAGAGCAGGTACTGAAGGGTGAATGTGGAGCTGAGAGGCAATAATAACTGGGCACAGTCAACCCTTTGGTTACTCAGTCTCTAAACACCTTTCTACACACACATAACAAAACAAGTCTACAGATCTACCTAGCTAGGTACAACTATCCAAATGAGAATATATAATCCCAACACCTACCTACATTAATTACTAATTAATTAATTTCTGGCTGTATTAATTATTCTTCAAGCCAAAGTGGGATTCAGTTACAGCCCCACTGAATATTCCGTTGCCTAGAGAATAAAAATTGTAAGGTTAACTTCCAACAACTTCTTGTATATAAAATTAAAATGAGGGACTTCCCTGGTGGTCCAGTGGTTAAGGATCCACCTTGCAATGCAGGGGACGCAGGTTTGATTCCTGGTTAGGAAACTAAGATCCCACATGCTTCATGGCAACTAGGCCCACATGCCACAACTACTGAAGCCCCTGCACTCAAGAGCCCAGTGCCCCACCAAAACAAAGAGCCTGTGCAGCTCCCCACCCACCCCCAAACATACCTGGGTATGAATGTACTGCTGCACTTCCCTCGCTGTGAAATTAGTTTCTTGTTCAGACAAAGAGTCATACAGGAAGCTATAATGGGGATAAAGAATTCCACGAGTCTGTAGTCAGTGATGCTTGGAAAGATCTAATGTAATTCACTGTCTACCAGGCTGGTCCTCACAGGGAATGGTACCTTATCAGGGAATCAAGGTTGGTCTCTGCTGCTGGCAAAAAGTAAAAGGAAGGTCTTTGCTAAATAACTGTGCCCCTTTTATTAAGAAAGAAAATGCTAATACCCCGACCCCCAAATATTTCTGCCTATGTATCACTGGCCAAATTTATGACACATAGTCGCCCTTAGTCACAAGGTCAGTTGGAAAATAAAGTACTGAATTCTTTCAACATCTATAATGGAAATCAGCAAAGAAAAGGGCTGAGACCATCACAGGGACCCACCAGCAGAGAAATGGTTTCTTGCAGGAATACAACATGGACCCAGAATGAAGAATTTGGGTGAAGAGACAATGTTTCTGAGTTTAATACATGGGCAAAAATCACAGTTTGAACTAGAGATACCTGCAAATCAGATTCTTTGTTGTTGGGTTTTAAATTTTTTTCATTTGTTTACTTAATATTTTTATTTATTTATTTGGCTATGCTGATCTTAGTTGCAGCACATGCAATCTTCATTGCATGACTCTTGATGCAAGACTCTTAACTGCAGCAGTGGGATCTAGTTCCCTGACCAGGGATTGAACCCCGGGGTCCTGGTATTGGGAACATGCGGTCTTAGTGACTGGACCACCAAGGAAGCCCTGCATATTGGATTCTTTGGGGGGAAGTAAGGGGACAAGGCCTTAGGAACAGGAATCACTCCTGAGAGGAACCCCTGGTAAAACCTGTGAGCTAAGGGCCAAGGTGAGACTCTCCTGGAACTGGCAGAGCCTGGTGCTGTTTGGATGTTATTACCAGGGTAGAATTAAGAGGGTAGGCTCTGGGGCCTGTGGACAGAGGTAAGAGTGACAGGTAGATGGAAGCTGGGTAACACAGAAGAGGTAAGTTTCTATTCAACAACTTAAAGAGCTCATTGGTCATAGAAAGTGAAAAATGTGTTATACACAGTGTTCGTTCAAAGTGTGTTTTTTATAGACACGGTAAGGAGAATTGCTATTTCCTTTATGCTTTCTTTGTTATGATTACAGAACTACAAAAGTTATAATAGTAATTTTGTGTCATCCCTATACACACTTGAATGAATAATGTGAAGTGTTTAATATTATTTTCTTTTCCCTGTTATGTTTATTCTGATTATATTTATGAAAATCTAATTCTATGCTTGTTACTCTAGAAATGACAAAAATTAGAGTGTCTGTTATATGTGTCTTTTTTACTTTTCAAGAAATTTATGTCGGGACTTCCCTGGTGGCCCAGTAGCTAAGACTCTGTGCTCCCAAAGCAGGGGGCCCCGGGTTCAATCCCTGGTCAGGGAACTAGATCCCACATGCTGCAACTAAGATCTGGTGCAGCCAAATAAATAATTAAATATTAAAAAAAAGAAATTTATGTCATAAAAATATATAATATACATAACAACAAAATATGTATAATAATGTTTTCCAAAAGTCTTGGTTCATAACAGATTGCTAATCTTTAACAAAGAAAGAAACAAGATCTTGTCTTTCACCACAATTTGAGAAGCACTACTTTAAAAGACAAAAGATGAAATGGGATATTTACGTAGTCATCTTTGGAGAAACAGCTAATAGTTTTCTGTATTCTAGTTAATATAACCAGAGAAAAAACATAAGATCACATTTTTATCCTTAATGAAAATTTCAAGCCCAGCTGTAATCTCTCTCTTGTAACATTTGTGTCTCCCCAGATAACTAAAGACCAAACCAGTGTCCTAAGATTGTATAAAAGAGAAATTCTTTTATTCAGAGGTACCCCTCTTCCACCTCTAATGTTGGGGTGTCGGTCAGCCCCTGGGACACACCTTATTTGTCTTCTGCTTCGAGCTCTACCTTTTATGTCTACCTTCACGTCACTGTTTTGTTTTTTTTTTCCAATTCATTTTTTTTTTTTTTTTTTTTTGGCTGTGTCAGTTCTTGTTGCAGCACCCAGGGTCTTTGTGGCATCCTGTGGGATCTTTTGCACTTCAGCTCATTAGTTGTGGCACACGGGCTTAGTTGCCCCAAAGAATATGGAATCTTTCGGAACCAGGGACCGAACTCACGCTCCCTGCATTGCAAGGTAGATTCTCAACCACTACATTGCCAGTGCCTTCACTTCACTCCTGAAAGTGAGCTTTTTATTTAAAGATCAGACCAGTTCTGGTTTCTCATATTTCAAGTAACACTTGTGACTTATTCTGTGCCTACAGTATTTGTGCTTTGAAGGAACTTCCCAGACATAGTGGAAATCACACTTGCCTGCTAGACACTGGGAGATCTTAGGAAGTTATTGTCCAACATGCAACAAGAAGATAAAATTTCACAAAGGTTAAGGCTGATATAAACATATGTGACTTGAAGCAATTTGGAAATGGGGCAGCACTCATAGTATAGCTCTCTGCCAAGTTCATTTAACAGAGACTATATTGGGAGTATTACATAAAATGGCTGCTCATGTTGCTCTCAGTTGTCAAATTTAGTTTGAGGAAAAATGGCAGCTGGTTATCTGGGACCACTGAACCAGTCATTAATTATGCCCCAGAAACAACTGCTGAAGCTTTGCCTCAGCTCTGACACTCTGCGCTCTGCCCAAAGGCTGGTGCAGCTGACGTTCATCTGTATTTATTGGTCATGAAGTTATCAGTCGAAACTGCCACTGTGGCTAATATTTCCATAGGCTGCCAAGCTAAGAAAATGAAACTACTGAGACTGAATTAGCAGTATCTAAAATTTAGAACTTTCATACATATACCTTCTATATCAGTGGTGCCCAGCCTTTCTGGCACCAGGGACCAGTTTTGTGAAAGACAATTTTTCCTCGGTCAGGGGTGCAGGGTGATGGTTTTGGAATGATTCAAGTGAACTACATTTATTGTGCACTTTGTTTCTATTATTATTACATTAGTTCCACCTCAGATCATCAGGCATTAGATCCAAGAGGTAGGTTGGGGCCCCCATTCTATAGGACCCAGCCAACCTACTTCTAGTTATTTATCCAAGAGTAGTGAAAACAAAGATCTACACAAAGACTTGTATACAAATGTTCATGGTACTTTTTTTCCTTTTTAAAAAAATATTTATTTACTTATTTGGCTGCACCAGGTCTTAGTTGTAGCATGTGGGATCTAGTTCCCTGACCAGGGATCAAACCCAGGCCCCCGCATTGGGAATGCAGAGTCTTAGTCACAGGACCACCAGGTAACTCCCATGGTAGTTTTATCTGTAACAGTTCCAAACTGGAAACAACCAAACTATTTGTCAACAGGTGATTGGATACACAACTGTGGTACCCTAACTCAGCGATGAAAAGAAATAAACTGCTACACGCAACAATACAGATGAATCTCACAACATCTGAGCAAATGAAGCAAGATACCAAAGACAATGTATGGTTCCACTTATATAGTTCTAAACTGGTGGTCCAGTGGTTAAGAATCCACCTGCCAATGCAGGGGATAGACACAGGTTCGATCCCTGGTGCAGGAAGATCTCATATGCCACAGGGCAATCAAGCCCATGTGCCATAACTACTGAGCCTGTGCTCTAGAGCCCGTGAGCTGCAAATACTGAGGCTCACATGTCTAAGGCCTGTGCTCTGCACAGAGAAGAACAGCAATGAGAAGAACAAAGAGCCAGCATAGCCAAAAAATAAAAAAGTAATTTAAAAAATAAGCTATAAAAAAATAAAACAAACAAAACTAATCTACAGAGATGGAAGTCAGAAGAGTGATCACCTCAGAAGAGGGTGATAGTTATTGTCTGGGAAGGAGCCAAGGGAACTTTCTGAGGGAATGGAAAATATTCTATTTCTTGACCCGGGTGAGGGATACAAACTTATGTGCATATGATGCATACTTAAGATTTTTATTTGATTTTATATAAACTATAACTCAATTTTTAAAAAGAGAAAGAGTAAAAGAAAATAGAAATTAAAGACTTTTAGTCATTAAGGAAGTGGATAGGCAAGTTTTACAGACATGACTCAGGGATGGAGTGAAGGATGAAGTAATGCTGGGTGAACAACATGATACCTATGGACTACTCAAGGACCTACAAATATCTCAGACCTAATGTGTATAGGCTTTAAAAACATGAGAACTACAATATAAAAATACCATTTATAGTCCAGTGTCTCTAAAATTCAATTTGATAGGTTTAATACTCAACATAATTCTATGGAGCTACATAAAAATAATTTTCATGTAGGCTCTATGTGGTTTTTTTCCCCTTGTATATAATTTATTTTTTTTTCATTTATTTTTATTTGTTGGAGGCTAATTATTTTACAATATTGTAGTGTTTTTTTGCCATACATTGACATAAATCAGCCATGGATTTACATGTATTCCCCATCCCGATCCCCTCTCCCACCTCCCTTCCCGACCCCATCCCTCTGGGTCTTCCCAGTGCACCAGCCCCGAGCACTTGTCTCATGCATCCAACCTGGGCTGGTGATCTGTTTCACCTTTGATATAAGGAAGCTGTGGTACATATACACCATGGAATATTACTCAGCCATTAAAAATAATTCATTTGAACCAGTTCTAATGAGATGGATGAAACTGGAGCCCATTATACAGAGTGAAGTAAGCCAGAAAGATAAAGACCAATACAGTATACTAATGCATATATATGGAATTTAGAAAGATGGTAACGATAACCCTATATGCAAAACAGAAAAAGGGACAGAGATGTACAGAACAGACTTTTGGACTCTGTGGGAGAAGGCGAGGGTGGGATGTTTCGAGAGAACAGCATCGAAACATGTATATTATCAAGGTCTCTATGTGTTTTGGTACTGCATTTATTTGATTTTAAGTGTGCTGAAGCCTTCATGCATCCTTAAAGTATATTTTAATCTTAAAGTAGCGATGACTTTCTTCATTTCCTCTCTCCCCTCTGTGTTTTGTCTCCCTCATCCCACACTTCTGAGTTGAAAATAATCTTCTATCCCAGGGATCTTGGCTTCTGCCTTCTACATTTCAACTTGGTTCAACACACCCAGTTCCCATTCAACTCCTGGTAAAAGAACTTTTCAACTAGGCCCAGTGGCGATCAATAGGACATGGGGTTCTTTTTTGTTAAAGATCTTCTTGAACCCATTTCCTCTGGTCTACAGGCTCCCAAAGCATCCAATTTTCCCACAACAAGACTAACCAAAATATAGGGCCTTTGGGCAAACTTTGAGCCTATTACACTAAATCCAAAAAGAAAAGCCAATGTAATATGATTAAATAAAGCATGTGCCCATGCTTCTTACTGTAGCCAAACTATATACATATATAGTTTTAGTTTATACATATATATAAACCATCCTCCTTCCTCTCCAGGTAGAGTAATGGACCCTGTGTTCATCAGTCCTTTGCTTGTTTTTATGCAGTTTTACTGCATCTATATGTTTTGATAAAAAGTATATTATTATTATTTAGCTTTTTTTCACTTTCTAAAAAAGTTAAGTCATTATATGTCATCATTGGCATTTACTTTTTCTTCTAATATTATTATTTCACTAAGACTTTCTGTACTGTTGTGTGTCACTGCAGTTCATTCATTTTGACTGCTATATAAGTATTTCATTGTCAGAATAAAGCACTTTCTCCTGGGACTTCCCTGGTGATCCAATGGTTAAGAATCTGCCTGCCAATGCAGGGGACTCAGGTTCGATCTCTGGTTCCAGAAAGATCCCACATGCTGTAAGGCAACAAAACCTGTGTGCCACAACTACTGAACCTGTGCTCTAGAGCCTGCTAGCCACAACTACTGAAGCCCACTTGCACTAGAGCCCATGCTCTGTAACAAGAGAAGACACTGAAATGAGAAGCCCGTGTACTGCAACAAAGAGTAGCCCCTGCTTGCTATAACTAGAGAAAGCAGGAGACATGGGTTCGATCCCTGGGTCAGGAAGATCCCCTAGAGAAAGAAATGGCAACCCGTTTCAGCATTCTTGCCTGGGAAATGCCATGGACAGAGAAGCCTGGCGGGCTACAGTCCGTGGGGGTCACAAAGTCACACAGCACTGCGCATGTACACATGCATACTCTCAAATATCTTTTTGTTGTTGGTTTCATCAAAAAAGGATCCAAGCAGAGTCAACACTGTGTGTTTGATTATAAAGTCTCTCAAGCTTATTTTTTTAATTTAAAATGTAGTTTATTTTTATTAAAGTTAAATTTTCTGAATTTTATGGTTCAAGTTTCTTTTCATCTAGATTGTTCCTCTCTTTGTTCTCATGCCATTGACTTAACTGAAACTAAATAGATCAACTGTGCAACAGAATATGCAACATCTGGGATTTGCCTGATTGCTTCTTTTTGGCATTACTTAACTTTTCCTCTACATTTTCTGTAAATTAGAAGTTTAACTTTTTTGAAGAACTGCCAAACTCTTTTCCTCAGCAGCTGCACTATTTTACATTCCCACCAACAATTCACAAGGGTTCCAATTTCTTCACATCCTTGCCAAACCTTACTTTCCATTTTTATATAGTCATCCTAGTCCATTTTTAAAATAATAGTCATCCTAGGGGGTGTGAAGTGGTACCTCATTATGGTCTTGGATTTTTCATTTCTGTAATGACTAAAGAAGTCGATTATCTTTTCGTGTTCTTGTTAGTTATCTGTGTATCTTCACTGGAGAAATGTCTATAAAATGCACTTCCCAATTTTTGAATTGTTATTAGTTGTTAGGAATTCTTCATATATTCTGGGTGTTAATAATTTGCTTTAAATATCTCATTCTGTGGGTTCTTTTCACTCTCATGATAGTGTATTTTGATATACAGTTTTTTATTTTGATTAAGTCCAATATATTTATTTTTTTCTTCTACTGTCTGTGCTTTTGGTGCCATAGTCAATCCAATGTCAGCTTTTCCCCTACATTTATAGATTTATAGGTTTTTCATCTTTTTTGCTTGGTTAGACTTGTTAGGGTTTTATCAACTTATTGATCTTTTCAAAGAATTAGCTTTTATTCCCACTGATTATTCTCTATTGATTTCCTGTTTTTAATTTCAATGATTTCTAGTTCTTATTATTGTTTTCTTTCTGCCTGCTTTAGGTTTATATTGCTCCTCTTTCATTTGCTAAGGTGGGAGCTTAAATTACTGATTTTAGATATTTCTTCTTTTTCTAATATAGAACTTTAATGCTATAAGTTCTCTCCAAGTATTCATTTCACTGCACTGAACAAATTTTGATAAACTGTGTCCTCATTTGGTGTAAAATAATTGTTTTATTTATAAATGTATTGCTTAGGGCTTCCCTGGCCACCTGATAGAATAACTGACTCATTGGAAAAGACCCTGATGCTGGGAAAGATTGAAGGCAGGAGGAGAAGGGGATGACAGAGGATGAGATGGTTGGATAGCATCACCAACTTGATGGCCATGAGTTTGAGCAAGCTCTGGGAGTTGGTGAAGGACAGGGACGCCTGGTGTGCTGCAGTCCATAGGGTCACTAAGAGTTGGACACAACTGAACTGAACTGAACTGAGGGCTTCCCTGGTGGTCCAGTGGTTAACAGTCCACCTTGCAATGTAGGGGACACCAGATTGATCCACGGTCCAGGAAGATCCCACATGCTGTGGGGCAACTAAGCCCATGTGCCACAACTACTGAGCCTAGGTGCTGCAACTACTGAAGCCCGCACACCATAGAGCCCAAACCTGTGCTTCCTAACAAGAGAGGCCATGGCACAAGAAGCCCTCGCGTTGCAACTAGAGAGTAGCCCCTGTTCTCCAAAAATAGAGAAAACCCGTGAGCAGCAACAAAGACCCAGTGCTGTCAAATATAAATAAGTATTAAATGTGTTGCTTAATCTCCAAACATTTTGTGACTTTTTTTTCAGATTTCTATTATTGTTTTATAGTTTATTTGAATTATGGTCTGAGGCCATACTCTGTGATTTCTAGTCTTTAAAATGTGTTAGGTGTGTTTTATGGGCAAAAAGTCGTCTATTTCGGTGAATGTTTGAACTGAGTTGTGTACTCAGCTGTTTTTGGATAAAGTATTCTATAAGCAACAACTAAATTCAGCTGATCAAGGGACTTCCCTGGTGGCCCAGTGGTTGAGACTCTGAGCTCCCAGTTCAGGGGGCCCAGGCTTGATCCCTGGTCAGGGAACTAGATCCTGCATGCTGCAACTAAAAACACCCTGAATGCTGCAACAAAGATCGTGCACTTGGCAGTGATCTCACTTCAGTTCAGTTGCTCAGTCGTGTCTTTGCAACCCCATGGACTATAGCACGCCAGGCTTCCCTATCCATCACCAACTCCTGGAGCTTGCTCAAACTCATATCCATTGAGTCAGTGATGCCATCCAAACATCTCATCCTCTGTCGTCCCCTTCTCCTCTGCAATTAAGACCCGATACAGTCAAATAAATAAACATTTAAAAAAATTCAGCTTATCAATCCTCTTATTCAGTTCAACTATAAGTTCTTACTGATTTTCTGCCTGATAGATTTGTCAATTATTGAAAGTGGGGTGTTGAAATATCTTACAGTTCTATTAGTCATTTTTATTATGATAAAATTCACATTTTATCCATTAAAAAAGTGTACAACTCAGTGGCATTTAGTACATTCACAGAGGTATACAACTGTCACCACTAATTCCAGAAAAGTTTCATCACCCCAAATGGAAACCCTATGTCCATTTAGCAGTCACTTCCCAATCCTTCTTCCCCAGTGTCCCTGGAGCCATTAATTTTCTTTCTGCTTCTATGGATGTGCCTATTCTGCATAATTCACATTGATGGAATAATCATACAATATGTGGTCTTTTGTTTCAGCTTCATTCATGTAGCATAATGTTTTTGAGATTCATCTATGCTGTAACATATATCAGTGCTTCATTCCTTTTTATGGCCATATAATATTCTATTGAATGGATATAGCATATTTTGTTCACCCATTTTTTTCTGTTGGTGAACATTTTCATTGTTTCTACCTTTTGGTTATTATGAATATAGTTCAATCAGTTTTTGCCTCATGCATTTTGATCCTCTGTTCCTAGATCTATATACTTTAAGGATTGTAATGATCCATAATGTTTTCCATCATCTGGTGGCTCAGTGATAAAGAATCCACCTGCCAAGCAGGAGACGCAGGTTCAATCCCTGGGTCAGGAGGATCCTCTGGAGAAGGGAATGGCAACTCACTCCAGTATTCTTGCCTGGAAAATCCCACAGACAAAGAAGCCTGGAGGGCTACAGTCCATGGGGGTCACAAAAGAGTTGGACACAACTCAGTGACTAAACAAAAACAACAACAGAACACTGTTTTCCGTAGTGGCTGTATCAATTTACATTCCTACATACAGGGTACTAGAGTTCCCTTTTCTCCACATCTTCACTGACACTTGTTATTTCTTGTCTTTTTGACAGTAGCCATTCTGATAGGTCTGAAGTGGTATCTAACCTGTGGTTCTGACTTGCATTTCCCTGCTGATCAGTAGTGTTGCACATCTTTTCATGTGTCTATTGGTCATCTGTATGTCTTCTTGGAAAAATGCCTATTCAGGTCTTCTGCCCATTTTTCAATAGGTGTTTGTTTTTGCTCCTGAGTTGTTTGAGCGCTTTTTATATTTTGGATATTATCCTCTTATCAGATATATAATTTGCAACCTCCCATCAAGTAGGTTGCCTTTTTGTTTTGTTGATGGTTTCATTACTATGCAAATGCTTTTAAGTTTGATTAGGTTCTATTTGCTTATTTTTGTTTCCCTTACCTAAGGAGACAGACCTGAAAAGAAAAAACGGTTACTAAGACCTGCAAGAATGCACTATGTTTTTCTTCTAGGAGTGTTATTGTTTCAGGTTTTACAATATGTCTTTAATTAATTTTGAGTTTATTTATGTATAGAGTATGAGAAACTGTTCTAATTTCATTCTTTTACATGTAGATGTCCAGTTTTCCCAGCATAACTTATTGAAAAGGCTATCTTTTCTCCACTGTATATTCTTGCCTCCCTTGTCATAGATTAATCGATCAGATGTGTGTGGGTTTACTTCTGGACTATTTTGTTCCATTGATCTGTGTGGTCTGTTTTTGTGCCAGTACCAACCATATTATTTTGATTACTGTAGCTTTGTAGAATGCTAGGGTTCCTCCCCACCCCACCCCCAATACTTTAGATGTTTCACTCCATTCTCTTTGTGCTTACATGGTCTCTGGAGAGAAACCCAATGTAATTTTTATCCTTGTTCCTCCATAGTTAAGATTTCCTCACCCCCAACCATGGCTTTTTTCAAGATTTTTCTCTTTGTCTTAATCTTCTCTAGTTTCAATATGATATACAGTTGCTGCTTGAATAACATGGATTTGAACTGCTAGGGTGCACTTAGACACGGATTATTTTCAATAAATATAGTATCTATATTTTCATTTTTCATTAATTTTGGAAAATTCTCAGCCATTATTTCATTTTACAAATCTTTAAATTAAGTGTTGGGAAAGGTTTTTGTTCAAATAGAGATCACAATATGTGGAACCAGAAGAAGTAGGGTTTGAGTCCTGATTCTATCCAGATTGTTGCACCCTCCTGCCCTTGGGTGAGTCATTTATCAATTCCCTTGTTTTTGAGGCAGAGATAGCAGTATGTGGATTTTTGACTGCTTTAGGGGTTGGCACCCCTAACCCTTGCATTGTTCAATGGTCACCTGTACATAGGTGTAGATTTTTTGGTATTTCACTTGCTTGTTACTTCCTAAGCCTCCTGGATCTGTGATTTGGTGTTATTAATTTTGGAAAACTCTCAGCTATCATTATTTAGAATATGTCTCCTTTATCTCTTCTCTTTCTGTCATCCCAATTACATATATGTAACATCTTTTGTTTTTTTCCCACAGTTCTTGGATATTCTGCTGTGGCTCTGTTTTTTAATCATTTTTCTTTTCTCTTTACACTTGTTTGGCAAATTTCTACTAACACAGCTCCAAGCTCATTGATTGTCTTTGACTATATTCAGTCCATTGATGAACCTATCAAAAATGTTGATTTCTAGCATTTTCTTTTAATCTTTTGTTAGAGTTTTCATCTCTTTGCTTGCCTACCTGTCTTGCATATTGTCTACATTTTCGATTAGAGTCCTTTAGCATATTAATCACAGTTATTTTGGATTTCCTATCTGATAACTCCAAAATATAGCTCATATCTGAGCCTGGTTTTAATGCTTGCTTCCTCTCTTCAGACAATTTTTTCTTGGCTTTTAGCATAGATTGTAATTGTTTGTTGAAAGCTGTATGTGATGTATTGGGTAATATGTATGTCTGTGCTCAGTTGCTCGGTCACATACTCTTTGTGACCCCATGGACTGTAGCCCACCAGGCTCCTTTCTCCATGGGATTTTCCTGACAAGAAAACTGGAGTGGGTTGCCATTTTCTCCTAGAGGGGATCTTCCCAACCCAGGCATCAAACCCACGTCTCCTGCGTCTTCTGCATTGCAAGCGGATTCTTTATCCCAAGTCACTGTGGAAGCACACTGGGTAATATAAACTGAAATAACTAGACCTTAGTGTGAGATGTTATGTAAATCTTGCCAGTAGCTGGACCATGTTTAATATTTGCTACGGCTATAGGTGCCAGAGGTTTCAGTTTTCTCTGGTGTCATTCAGTTCAGTTCAGTTCAGTCGCTCAGTCAAGTCTGACTCTTTGCAACCCCATGGACTGCAGCATGCCAGGCTTCCCTGTCCATCACCAATTCCTGGAGCTTCCTCAAACTCATGTCCATCGAATCGGTGATGCCATCCAACCATCTCATCCTCTGTTGTCCCCTAGTGTCATTGTTTTTATTATTTGTTCATTTATTATCTCTGGCTGCACTGGGTCTTCCTGGAAGCACAGACTTTCTCTAGTTGCGAAGAGCACAGGCTACTGTCTAGTTGTAGTGTTCCAGCTCATTATGCTGGCTTCTTTTGCTGCCAAGCACAGACTGTAGTCGAGTGGGTTCAGAAATTGCCCTGTGCAGGTTTAGTTGCCTCCTGGCATTAGGGATCTTAGTTTGTGGACCAGGGCTCTAACCCGTGTTGGATTCTTAATCATTAGACCATCAGGGAAGTCCCTCTAGTGTTATGGTTCTCCTCCCACGTTGTCTTTGGGTTTCCCTATATCTCCTCCTTAAATCAAGTCTGTATATTGTGGCTCTTTCCATTGCAATCCACTGTTATTGTACAGGAGCCCTATCAAGGTGGTGCTAAGGTAGGGGGGATGGGGAGCATTCTATAATCTTATATTTAAAATCTCATTTTTTAATGCATCTGAATACTTTGGAAGTGTTTCTCTGCCTTTTTGTCCCTTCTCCCTTTCAATGAGACAGGAAGATTAGAGTGAGCTGGCACTGGCTAGTTGCCCTTCCCTCAAGGAGATGAGGTTCTTGTAATCTAATTCGACTAGGAGAGCAGGCCTTTGTTATGGAGAACATTGTGTGTATTTCTAAAAGCTTGCCCATTCCCAGCCTACAAATGAGGGGCAGGGGTGTTTCTTAGATCTTCACCTTGAGAATCAGGTGGGGTTCTTGGAAGTAAAATCCATGGAAGTGCAGGGGTTCTCTAAAGCTGGGCCTCCAGAGCTACTCACATTCAAGTTAATCCACACTCCCCTTCAGCAATGCATCAAAATTATCATTTAAGTATTCCTAATAGTTTATCCTAAAGGAGATTGATCAGTCCTGGGTGTTCACTGGAAGGACTGATGCTGAAGCTGAATCTCCAATACTTTGGCCACCTCATGCGAAGAGCTGACTCATTGGAAAAGACCCTGATGCTGGGAGGGATTGGGGGCAGGAGGAGAAGGGGGCGACAGAGGATGAGATGGCTGGATGGCATCACCAATTCGATGGGCATGGGTTTGGGTAGACTCCGGGAGTTGGTGGTGGACAGCGAGGCCTGGCATGCTGTGATTCATGGGGTTGCAAAGAGTCAGACACTACTGAGCGACTGAACTGAACTGAACTGAACAGTTTGAGGGCTTCCTTGGTAGCTTAGCTGGTAAAGAATCTGCCTGCAATGTGCGAGACCTGGGTTCAATCCCTGGGTCGGGAAGACTCCCTGGAGGACGACATGGCAACCCACTCCAGTATTCTTGCCTGGAGAATCCTCATGGACAGAAGAGCCTGGTGGGCTATAGTCCATGGGGTCACAAAGAGTCAGACACGACTGAGCGACTAAGCACAGCACAGCACAATAGTTTATGACTCATGTGGCTTTATCTCCAGGTAAGGTGACTTTGGCTGTTATCTAGATTTTCCATCTCTTCACAATTCAGGGTGGTAGTTTTCCCTGCCACATCAATTTTCTGATAGGTTTAAGAAAAGTCATTAATTTTCACAAAGTAAGTCAGTCTATGAGCTATTAAGCCATAAAAAAGCATGGAGGAAATTTACATGCATATTTTTACATGAAAGAAGCCAATCTGAAAAGGCTACATGCTATATAATTCCAACTATATGGAAAAGGCAAAACTACGGAAACAAAAAGATCAATAGTTGCCAAGGGTTGGAGTGAAAAAGGGAATAACAGGCATAACAGAGAGGATTTTAAAGACAGTGAAAATATCTGTATGATACTATTATATAATTGTGGATACATGTGGACACATTTGTCCAAACCCATGAATGCACAGGGCTTCCCTGGTGACTCAGATGGTAAAGAATTCACTTGCAATGTAGGAGACCCAGGTTCAGTCCCAGGGTTGGGAAGATCCGTTGGAGAAGGGAATGGCTACTCACTCCAGTATTCTTGTCTGGAAAATCCCACGGACAGAGAAGTGTGGCAGGCTATTGTCACAAAGTGACACAACTGAGTAACTAACATTTTCACTTTTCATGAACATACAAACAAAGAGTGAATTCTGAGGCTGAACTGTGAACTTTGGTTGGTTATGATGTGTCAGTGTAGGTCCATCGATTGTAACAAATATACCACTCTGGTGAGGGATGTTGGTAATGGGGTGGCCAGGAGGTGCAGGGGGCATATGGGAAACCACTGTACCTTCCCCTCAATTTTGCTGTTAAAACTTCTCTTTAAAAGACTTTAGAGGGACTTCCCTGGTGGTCCAGTGGCTAAGACTTTGCACTCCCAATGCAGGGGGCCTGGGTTTGATTCCTGGTCCCATATGCTACAACTAACACCCAGTGCAAGTTTTTTAAAATAAAACTTAAAAAAAAAACCTTTAAAAAATAATAGTAACAGTTGCAGGTTCCTAGAGTTGAGGCGGGGAAAGTCATTGTTTTCAGTTTGTTCCTATTTTTTTCTCCTTGTTTTAAGGGTGGGAGTGATGACTTCCAAGGTCCTTAAATGTCAAAGCTGAAACCAAAAGTTCTGGATTTTAAAACTGGTGTTAAAACTTTAATTTCCACAGGACTCATAACATTTCACACCCTTACCAGCAATGTTCAGTATTCACTTACTTGCATCATTACCAGTGCTGGATGTCATACGTCTTCGTAATTTCCCAGCTGGCTCTGCAGCTATTTCTGTTCTTGTTTCTAAGTGCTAGCCAGCAGTGTGTGAAAGAAGGTAATGCGTGTAATGCTAGATTCCTGTCCTTAAAGTAAACTGATGTGCCTCTTTGCCCCCTACTCTCCTTGACTCCTGGGGATGTGAATGTGATAGTGTGCCATACTGGGCTGTGTGAATAAGACCTCCCTAGGAGTGATGGAAAACAAGAAAGAGAATCTGTACCAGTTCTGTACTAACTGCAGACTAATTATTAAATGTGAGGATAAAAAGATCAACTTTTAAGGCACTGTTATTTGAGGTCTCTTACATTCTACTGAATCTGTATTTCAAAACACTAGCTCTGTCTTTGCGAAGAGGAAGACCTGGGTTTGATCCCTGGGTTGAGAAGATCCCCTGGAGGAGGGTATGGCAATCCACTCCAGTATTCTTGCCTGGAGAATCCCCATGGACAAAGGAGCTTGGCAGGCTACAGTCCATGTGGTCACAAAGAGTCCCTCTATTTGTAACAATAAATGGACTTGAAAAACTTTAAATCAAAGTCGCATCAATCCTGTGAATTATACGCCGGTGTTTTCCAGTAATTTCATTGTTGTTTTTAATATCATAAGTCAATTCTGCTATTCTGTTCCACTGTATTTGTTTTCATTTACTTGATGCTGAAGCAGAAACTCCAATACTTTGGAGTTTCACATGGCCACCTATGCGAAGAGTTGACTTATTGGAAAACACCCTGATGCTGGGAGGGATTGGGGGCAGGAGAAGGGGATGACAGAGGGTGAGATGACTGGATGGCATCACCAACTTGATGGACATGAGATTGAGTAAACTCCGGGAGTTGGTGATGGATAGGGAGGCCTGGTGTGCTGCAATTCATGGGGTCGCAGAGTCGGACACGACTGAGCGACTGAACTGAACTGAACTCCCATTTTAACAGTTTCTTTGCCCACTATTCTTGTTTCTGAAATCCTCCATCTAGGACTACTTATGTTACTAAATAGCATGCCAATACCCCTCCTCAGTCCTCCTCCCTTCACATCCCTTTAGTCTTTTAACAATGAGTTTTTGAAGAGACCAGGCCAAATGTCAAACAGCAGTTCTTAAAGAATGGTTGGAGAATCCTCAGGGGTCTCTTAGGTCAAAATTATTTTCATAGTAATTTCAAGAACTTTTTTCCTTTTTCACTTTCATTCTCTCCTGAGAGTAGTTTCCTGGTCTATGTAACATGGGACATTTCTACAGAATGAAGGCAGAGATGAGAACCCAACGCTTTCATTAAACTATTAAAGGTATTTGAAAAATTATATAATATTGCAATTGTCATTGTTTTTCAAATATACTTTTAATAAAATGTTATGTTAACATGTGATGAGTTTATTTATAAATGAATTTAAAATTTTTGTTTCAGTTTGAGACTTGCTGTTGCAAAATGCCCCCATCTTAGGTCAGGTTCCCTGGGAGACAGAATCTGAAATGAACCAGAACTGGGTGGATGGTGAAGTTAAACTGTGACAGAGCTGCAAACTCTCAGGGAGCTCTAGGACTGGGATGGCTCTTCGCACTTGCTCCACACTCGATCTTAGCCAAAAGGCCGAGAAGCGATCGCATTTGCTCTAAATTGCTCTTGGGGAGGCAGTGTAGCCATGCATGATGCAGCTCTCTTCATCCAAGGGCAATTCTTACAGAGGAACTCAGTGGTGAGTTGTCAGCAGTCAAAGATTTTCAGCAGTTAGCAAAGAGAGAGGGGAGTATAAGGCAGAGCTTACATTCTAGAATGCCCTTAGTGATCTGGCTGAAATGACAGATGGCAGGACTACAGCTGGAGATGACGCCCTTCACTTCTTTCCTGTCCCGCTTCCTTCATGCCTTTCCCACTCTTTCTGGGAGCACTTCCTTAATAAATCACTTGTGTAGGAATTCTTAGCTCAAGATCTGCCTCGGGCAAATTATAGGTAAAAGAATGTCCACAATATGACTCAATTCCATCCTCCTACCTTTACTCCCAAACATTTCTCCTTAGTCTGCTGCATTTTTAGCAACTGGTGACCATCCAGCTGGTGCTGTCCACAAAATTGTAGTTTTCCTTTATCTCTCTTTTCCTTATCTTTCATATCAGTAACTTCAAATTAAATCTGAAATCTAGAATGGAAATTATCAGGCAGTAACAGTTCATGTGTATCCAAGTGGAGAGGGATTTATTGTGATTTGATTGATTTTTTTATATGTTATCTCAATCACTTAGACCTTATTTCTACTCTTCAGGATAGGAAAAATAATTAACAGAGACAAGATCATCTTCTTGTTGACATACAGTAAAGCAGCCTTCCTAGACTTGAGATTCAGGTTTACTCTCAGGCACTATATCTCACCCAATCAGCCCAGCCACTCTTAGTGGGACAGGCTAAAAAGGCACCTAAGGTGGTCGTTATAAGTGTAATGGAAATTTAAAACATTTCTGTTGACTCCAAAGCTATGTAAAGAATGGGACAGAAAAAAAGTGAGATATGAGCCAAATAAAGAAGCATGAAGCAGAAAATCAGAGTGAAAAATAAGTTTAGATCTCCCCCCAAATTTTGCAACTAAAAATATTTACACAGATTTTGTTGTATGTGTAAAACATGAACTTTGAAAAGTACGTTTTAAAAAGTCTACAAAAAAGTGTGCTTGCAAAATTGGACTTATCACAAAACCCATGAAAGAAGAGATTATGAAGTGACAACACATTTAGATATTTAAGTTTTGGGAAACTGCTGATTTCATAAATATCAGTGCCTGCTATTTATAATTCTAAGTCACTGTCAATCTTCAAAAATGACTAACTGAAGTAAAACTGAGCTTAGTCATGCTTGTACTTCATAAATTTAGTCTGAGAATGATTTAATTTTGTAAAATTAGTTTCAAATAAATGAAACTGACATTCAAACATTCAAAGCTAAAAGATTCCTTTTGAACAATATTCCCAATCATAATCACCTTTTTAAAAAGACACTAATGGTTTTCTGTGCATCAAATAATACTGCAGAGATGGTACAATAAAAAAAATACCTGAAGGGCTGATTCATGTATTGTTTAACAGAGAAGGAGATCCTTTCAGAGGAACTGTTATTACTGCTCAGGGTCTTAGACCACACACTGCTTTCAACCAAAACTAGATATAGGTACATAAATCAAGGGTTGTAGAAGAATAAAATGATCTATAGGTTAAGAGTGAAGCAATTTTACATAATTGCTTAAGGCTATCTCAAGAAAAAAGGTTTTCTTGTTTCAAAATATTGTAATAATTAGTGATTATATTAATGCTTATGCTGGTTGTATGGAAATGTACAGAGTAAGAAGACTAATATTGTAGAGTTAGTTTCTCAAGAATTTTTTCTCTCCATAATGACTCTAATCATATTACTAACCCATTAGTTATGAATCCAACAAGTTGTCAAATAAAACAAGACACACTGAGAGAGTAGGGATCATTAGATCATGATACCCTAAAATTCTAAATAAAAATCATATTTGATTTGTCACATTGCCCTCTGATTTTCAAATTTGTAACAAATAATTACATGCTTCTTGAATCTAAGATATAATTGGTTGAAAATTAAGTCCTAAATAAAGAATGTGAAAAAAAAGCACAAGACTGATGAGACATGCTAATTTCATGTTAAATAGTAAACAGGATTATCACTTTTAATTACTAATTTTCTGGAAATATTTTTGATAAAACAGTTCAGCATCTGATAGAGCACATGAATCTATTATAACACTTTCCTCTATGCATAGTCATCCCCTAACCCATAAATTCTGTGAAGTACAAAAACAAAATTAAGACATCCATATCACCATCATGTATCATTAACTTTTAAGATTCATTTTATATGCTATTCATCTCTTTTTAAGGCATAGAAATTACAAGTAAAGCTAAAAGCCCCCTTCGATCAATACCCTGAATCCTAATCTCTTGCCAGAGACAACACTATCAATAATTTGATATGTGTTCTTTTTAATCCATTTAAAATAGTTTTACATACATATTTCAGTAATAAAAACATAGTTCTATTCTTTGTGAATGATTTCACTCCAATTTACATGAATGTTATTTTACAGTATGTTTCATCTAGATCTTAATTTTTTTCCACTCAACATTATTTTAGGTAACAACCCATGTTACACAATATAGACCAAGTTCATTACTTTTAAGTGCTGTATACTATTCCATTATTTTAATATCACATTTTATTTATCTATTATCCCCTCAATATATAGGTTGTTTTCTATTCAGATAATATATATTTCTTATGCATAGTTGTGAATTTCTTTAGGATGTACATCCAGAAGAGAAACTATAGGGTCCTTTTAAAAAATGTTTCCCTGCCTCAAAGTCACAAACAACATCCTGTTATTTCCTTCTAAGAAGTTCAGAGTTTGGTTGTTCACATTTCAAATCCTCTGGAATTCTGTTTCTTTATATGTTGCAAGGTTGTATGTAATTTTATTTTCCCCAGTATGGAGATTCAAGTACTCCAACTATTTTCATTGACTAGGCTATTCCTCCTACTGATTCATGATGTCATGCCTAATACACAACAAGTTCGCATATATTCACAGGTTTATTTCTAGGCATTTTATTCTGTAAAACTTTTCTACCTACCTATTAATGTACTAATATTACACACTATTAAATGACCATAACTTCACTATACATGTAGTATATGGTAGAAGGTATGTCCTCTCTGTTCTTTTTCAGTATTATCTCAGCAATCCATAGACTTTTATTTCATATGAGGTTTAGAATCATTTTATAAAGATCCTAAAAAATTCCTGTTAGATGTTTGGAACT
Source organism: Odocoileus virginianus (assembly GCF_023699985.2). Classification (NCBI taxonomy): domain Eukaryota; kingdom Metazoa; phylum Chordata; class Mammalia; order Artiodactyla; family Cervidae; genus Odocoileus; species Odocoileus virginianus. The sequence goes on along the minus strand of NC_069693.1, from coordinate 14,302,895 downwards.
CTAGTAGGTCTATAGATTAAGTTGGGAAGAACAGATATTTTATAACATGGGGTTTTTCCATCTACATTCTCTCGTTTACTCAAATCTTTTGTCTTTCAATAAAGCTTTACAATTTTTTCATAAGAATCTTGCACATTTTTTTTAGATTATGCCAAGGTATCTTAAAGTTAAGTAAAGCTTGGGTTGAATTTAAAAGAAAGTCTTATTCATTTAATACACTCGGCGTTTCTCACCTGTATGACCCCTCTTATGTATAGAAAGGGATGCTCTTTGAGAGAATGCTTTTCCACATTCATTACATTCATAGGGTTTCTCACCAGTGTGAATTCTCATATGTATAATAAGTAATGAGCATTGAGAGAAGGCTTTTCCACATTTGTTACATTCATACGGTTTCTCCCCTGTATGACTTCTAACATGAAGAGTAAGGGATGAGATTCGAGAAAAAGCTTTACCGCACTCATTACATTTAAATGGTTTCTCTCCAGTATGAATTTTTTCATGTTCAAGGAGGTTTTGTCTCTGACTAAAAGCTTTCCCACATTGATTACAATGATAGGGTTTCTCTCCAGTATGAATTTTTTCATGTTCTGTGAGATTTGATTTCTGACTAAAGGCTTTCCCACATACTGTACATGCATAGGGTTTTTCACCAGTATGAATTCTCTGGTGTCGGATGAGGTTTGACATCTGAATAAAAGCTTTCCCACATTCATTACATTCATAAGGTTTTTCTCCCGTATGAATTTTCTGATGTGTAATAAGATTTTCTTTCCGGCTGAAGGCTTTTCCACATTCATTACATTCATAGGGTTTCTCAGCTGTATGATTTCTCATGTGTACAGTAAGGGATGAACTTTGAGAGAATGCTTTTCCACATTCACTACATACATAGGGTTTTTCACCTGTATGACTTCTCATATGTATAATAAATACTGAGCATTGAGAGAAGGCTTTTCCACATTTATTACATTTATAGGGTTTCTCCCCTGTGTGACTTCTCATGTGTAGATTAACAGATGACATCCGAGAAAAAGCTCTACCACATTCATTACATGCATAAGGTTTCTCACCAGTATGAATTTTCTCATGCTCAATAAGATTTTGCTTCTGGCTGAAGGCTTTTCCACATTCCCTACATTCATAGGGTTTTTCTCCAGTATGAATTCTCTCATGTTCAATGAGATTTGATTTCTGACTGAAGGCTTTCCAACAATCCTTACATGCATAAGGTTTCTCTCCAGTATGAATTCTCTGGTGTCTAATAAGGTTTGACATCTGAATGAAAGCTTTTCCACATTCATTACACTTATATGGTTTTTCCCCAGTATGAATTTTTTGATGTGTAATAAGATTTTCCTTCCTACTGAAAGCTTTTCCACATTCCTTACATTCATAGGGTTTCTCTCCAGCATGAGTTCTCTCATGTCTGATGAGGTCAAATCTATGATTAAAGTCCTGTCCACACTGATTACACTTAAAGGGGGTTATGACATGGGATGAGCAATGGTAAAATGGTTTCCCATACTTATTACATTCATAACTTTTCTTTTTCATAAAGCCTTTCTCATAACTAAATAAGTCTAAACTATGTTCAAAATCCTTATCAAGTGAGTCACATTCGTAGAACTTTTGTCTTGAAGTAACAATGTCTGAGTCCAGAGGAAATACTTTTGCAACATTTTTATATTCAAGGACATTTTCCTTAATCAGAGTTTTCTTGGAGATGGATGTGATATTCCTCACAAGGGTTTCCTGTTGCTTCTTGATCTGCTCATCAACTTTCCAAACTTCTAAAATGGAGGACCAAAAATTACTTTTGAATATTTCTCCTACTGCTCTATTGATAACATTTCAGAAATTTGCTACAGTGGGGGGACTTCCCTGGCAGTTCAGTGGTTAAGACTCTGTACTTCCACTGCAGGGGGTGCAAGTTCGATCCCTGGTCAGGGAACTAAGATCCTGCATGCCATGCAGCACAAACACATACACACACACACACACAAATGGAGGATTTAGGTACTTGAAAGGCAGGGAAAAGAGTGGGGCTGAAAAAAAAAGAGGATGAATTTAAAGTCTGGAGTTATATACTGATTTGAAGGCAGGAACACATCTACATCATGAAGATACATAAAGGAAAAAGGAGTCCATATATAATTTAAAACTAGTTTCAGTAATGTTCTTGAGGGCTGGAGAAGAAGAATTATATAAAACACAGTTCATAAGGGAATAAGAAAAAAATAAACAAATGGAGAAGAAATCAGAATCCTATAGAGAAGAGTAAAGAAGACATTTCCAAGAAGGGTGATCCATAGGATCAAATACAGAAGAGAATCTCCTGTTTCAACATGGTGGAATTAAACATCTCTATCTTCTCTCCTCTCTGCAGACATGAAGAATAAACAGAAAACAAAATATGTCTTCAATTATACCAAAAGGGAGATAAACTCCAATTCCAAAGTATAAGGAAAGTCAGAGGATAGACAGAAATAGATGGGAAAGAAACTAAGAGACAGTGGCTGTTATTTCTTGTCTCAGATAGAAAGCACAGTGAACAGTTCTCCAAAACAGAAGGCACACTCTGTGGACAGAATGAATGAGTCCTTTTTCACAACAATGGAATCTGGATGTGTTAAGACTGCCTGGTGGAACATAATCATCTTGTTCTGGCCCTGTCAAAAGGTAGGAAAGACAGAGCTAAATAGACGCAAATTCTGCAGAGATGCAAATAGCTATTATTCTCGTATAAGCAGGATATTGACATAGGAAGGTAGAAGAGTGTTAGAGAAAGCATGCAACTGATAATCTCTGATTCAGAAGAAGTAAAGGGCAAACCAACTCTTAACGCAAAACTCTGTATGACAGAGGAAGTCGATACAAGCAACAGAGGCATCCTACTAGCTCAGAGTATTTTTCTAGACAATCTCCAATACTTCGCCGGTAAACAGTGGGTCCAGCAGAAAATATCCTTATTCAAAGATGAGGAATGACAGTTATTCAGATCTGTATGACACTACAAGAACCAAAAAATATGAATATACAAGCTGAAAGGAAAAACTGATATTGACTGATCAATAAGCCTCATAAAGTTCTAAAGCTTTAAAGAAAAACAACCTATGGGCATCCAGACAAACAAATCAAGTCATGTATGAAGGAAAACAATCAGGCTTCAGATTTCTCCAAGCAACACTCAAATCCAAGAAGCAGTAGAGGACTATCTAAAGTCTTCAGGAAACTGTCTATAAAAACCTCTAGAGAAGACAGTATGGCCTAAGAATTTTCTACATAGCCAACTATCAACTAAATATAAAGGTTTTTTTTTTTAAAGATATTTTCTTAATCAAAATCTCAGGAACTCTAGTTCCCACTAAATTATAAGCTCCCTGAAGACAGGACTTTTTTTTTTTATTGTCTTATGCCCATGTCCAGAATAGTATTTTATCTATATTGTTACAACTATTAATGTGGTTTGCTTTTATCTTTTACTTGGTTGTTGAAGTATACATGAAAATAACTGATTTTTACTTATTAATTTGATACCTGACCATATCACTGAATTCTCTTAAAGTTTGTTGAAGTTGATTCTCTTGTGTTTTAAGGGATATCATCTTATCATCTCTAAATAAAGATGGTTTTATAGGGTCCTTTTCAATTCCGTTAGCACTGCTTTTTTTCTCATCTATTGCTTAGGTATAAACTTAGCAAGAGATTTACAAAAGGTATAAAGGAAACCTTGGAAAGCATTTCTGAAGGATACAAAACAGGCAGATCTGAACAAAGACAGAGAACACGTTCTGGGATAGAAAACCTTGACACTATAAAGATGTCAGCTCTCTGAAAGTTCATTTATACCTCTAACACATTCCCAGAAAAAAATCCAACAGGTTTTTCTCTGGAAATAGATAGTTAAGTCTAAAATTCATACAGTGAAGGGGCTTCCTTGGTGGCTCAGTTGGTAAAGAATCCACCTGCCAATGCAGAAGATATGGGGTCAGATCCCTGATCTGAGAAAATCCCACATGCTGTTGAGCAACTAAACCCGTGCATCACAACTATTGAGACTGTGCTCTAGAGTCCAAGAGCCACAGCTACTGAAGCCTGAGTGCCCTAGAGCCCGTGCTCTGCAACAAGAGAAGCCACCACAATGAGAAGCCTGTGTATACCAAAGAAGAGAAGCAAGCCCCTGCTTGCTGAAATTAGAGGAAAACCCACATAACAACAAAGACTCAGCACAGACCAAAAAAAAAAAAAATTCCATAATTCCTTTAATAAACTCTTCCACCTTAAAATAAAAAACAAATAAACAAAAAATAGATTAAAAAAATAAAATTCATATGGTGAAATAAATACGAATAGTCAGCACAACTCTGAAAAAAAGTGTACTTAACTTGGAAAAGAAAGGGACTGAGTGTGAAGGGTAAGAGAGAGACTCACTTTTTAATGTTACCTTTTGGATTGCTAATATTTTTCAACCAAGGGTGCATATATTATATTTCAAAAAAATTAAAGGAATGAAAGGTGTGAATAAGCAAGGAGGAGGTAACAAGTTGTAAGTCAGAGACTTTCAAAGCTATATTGTGAGAGTTGTGAAGTACAACAGAAAGTGTGAGTTATTGTTACAAAAGAAATCTGAAGCTTTTCAAAATAGAATGAAGAAAAGAAAGGAAATTTAATTCAAATAGTGAACACACAAAAAAAGAAAACTTGTGAATACAAAGGAATGAGAAAGCTTAAGGATCATACATAGAAAGGGACACTAATCCTGAAAGTAAGGCTGTAAATGAGCTAGGAAGTTTTAGTAGTTAAAATTTGAAAAAAGGAAGAGCTGCAACATAAGAATAGTATGTAGAAGTGTCACCATAATTCAAGGCATTCATATCTTCTGTCATTCTAGAAGACTTAAGCAAATCTTGGAAAATGTGAAATGGTATCAACCTCCTGAACAACTGCTATGTGGCTTTCTCACTCAGACCTGCCTTTTCACTTATTCACCTGAACAGTGCCTCCCAAGCAGTTCTTCTTCTACCACCCATGGCTCCTCTTCCTGCTCCAACTTGAAGATCACATCTGGTTTGGTGACTTGACAACCTATTTTGAGAGACAGCAAAGGACTTGAATGTTAATGTTGGAGACAACCATCCAGATCTTGGGTTGAGTCCTGGGGACTTGAGGGCCTATGAAAGATGAGGGAGGAACTTTCCCAGTGACACAAAATAATATGCATTTACTCTAAAGACTAGCACATACAATCATATGAAGAAAGGAAATGCTAGTTAAAGACATACGGCAAGTTGAAATCTTCACATATTTCAAAGACAGAATTCTGTGTCAGACTGCAAAGCTACCCTTACCCACTGTGACTAGGTTGCTGTAGTTCTCCAGCATCACATCACGGTACAAGTTTCTCTGAGCAGGTTTCATTTGCTGCCATTCCTCCTGGGTGAGGTCCACGGCCACATCCTTAAATGTCACTGTTTCCTGTTAAAACACAATTTGAAGTCATCAAAGCTAAACACTGTCATCAAAACATGCAAGAACTCATTTAGTAGTATCCAGGGATCAGATACCATTTATCAAGTTTTCTAATTTCTAAATACTTAATTTTGTATTTATACTGTGGGGGAAAATATACCATAATAGAAATACCCTGTAGGAGTGAGTTATATGGAATCAGCAAACTTATTAATTCATCATTTATTTTGCATGGAGCTGAAAACAGTTGTCACCGATTTTCACTGGGCTGTGACAGAGGTGACACATATATGATTCACAGGCTCAGAACTTTTCCAAGCAGTTGTGTGATCTAATAAGAAAGAGGACATGGGAATAGTAGGGAAGTAATAAAGACAGAAGGTAAATGGGTAAATAAATGGTGGTACACCCAGATAAAGGAATATTACTCAGTGCTAAAAAGAAATGTGCTATCAAGCCATGAAAAGACATGGAGGAATCTTAAATGCATGTAACTAAGTGAAAGAAGCTGACCTGAAAAGGCTATCTACAGTATGATTCCACTACGTGACATTGTGGAAAAGGCAAAACTATAGAAATAGTAAAAAGATTAGTGGATACCAGGGGTTGGAGAAGAGGAAAGAAATTAGTCAGAGCACAGAGGATTTTTAGGTCAGGGAAAAAATTCTGTATGATATTATAATGATAGATACATGCATATGTGTGTGTATACGTTAGTTGCCCAGTCATTTCTGACCCTTGGTGACCCATAAACTGTAGCACACCAGGCTCCTCTGTCAAGGGAATTTTCCAGACAAGAATACTGGAGTGGGTTGCCATTCCCCTCTCCAGGAGATATTCCAGACCAAGGGATCAAACCCTGGTCTCCTGCATTGCAGGCAGATATGTATATATACACACACACCATTCTTTACCAACCGAGCTACCAGGGAAGCCCCCATATATATACACACACATATATATACATGTACATACATTTGTCCAAATCCATAGATTGTACAACACCAAGAGTGAGTCTGAATGTAAACTATTGGACATTGGGTGATCATGATATGTCAACATAGGACCATCAATTGTAACATCTGTATCACTCTGATGGGGGATGTTGATAATGGGGGAGGCTATGCACATGTGGAGGCAAGGGGTATATGGAGAACCTCTGTACCTTCCTCTCAACTTTACTGTGAACTTGAAACTGCTTTTTAAAAGCAAACAAAATATACATATATATATAAATGGTTACAAACCATTACCAAGTGGGATTTATCCCAGGAATGCAATACTGATTTAACATCTGAAAATAAACTAATGTAATACACAATACGGACAGAATAAAGAACAAATTCATATGACCATCTTCAACAGATGCAAAAAAAGCACTTGACAAAACCCAATACTTTTTCATGAGAAAAATGCTTACATCTGTTAAAAACAAGACAACAGGCCCAAAATGGAGTCACTTATGCTAAGCCTCATGTCACCAAACTGAGACTTTATTAGTTTCAGCCTCTCCTAGAACTGGACTATTAAACTAGTCAAGCAGAAATCACCTGATGATCATTAGTGAAGTAATCTGTCTGATAGACCCTATCATCCCCTAAAGGAAAGTAATCCAGCCAGAACCAATCTGCTTTTGGCTACTGTAACTTCCTTGCCCCACTCCCTCTGTATGTAAAATTAACTTGGTATAGCTCCTCAAAGTTCCTGTATATCTGCTAGACTGGAAGTTCTCTGATTCATGAATCATGGAATAAAGCCAGTAAGAATTTCAAAATGTACTCAAGTTGAATTTTGTATTTTAACACACCCTTTGACTTGGTCCTTGTACTCCAGTTATCGGACAAGTGAAGAGCTTGCCCCAGGAAGCTGCTGCCCATTCACCTGAATGAACACAACCTGGAGGAGCTGGGAGCCCATCCCACAGCCTATGTCAAGACCAGGTGATCTGCAGCCCAAAGCGGAGCCCAAAGTCCACAAAGTCAACCTGCATAACAATAAAGACCTGTTGTTCTACTCAGAAAAGAAGCAGAAAAGCGGAAAAGAAACCTGGTTTAATACATACTTGATTGAAAATTTTTCAAAGAACTAAGCTCTCAAAATGAAACTGGATTTAGATATTTTTACTGGTCAACAGGCTGCAGAATCTGACATCATGAGTTCAAATCCTGGCCTTAAAATTTACTAATTGTGTGGGAATTCCCTGAAAGTCCAGTGGTTAGGACTTGGTTCTTTCACTGCCTTGGCCCAGGTTCAATCCCTGATCAGGGAACTAAGATTCCCGTAAGACTCTTGGCATAGCCAAAAATTATTTTTCTTTTCTCTTTTTTTAACTAATTGTGTAAACTCAACAAATAGCCAAATTTGAACCTCATCCGTAAAGTGGCATTTTCCTCAAAGGGTTGTTATGAGGACTAAATGAGACCAAAAAAACGTGAAAAACTCAGAAGCGAGCCTGGCACCCAGTAACCATTTAATAAATGTTCCAGGAATAAATAACCCTTATTGGGCTTCCTTGGTGGCTCAGACAGTAAAGAATGCACCTGCAATGCAGGAGATCCGGGTTCCATCCCTGGGCCAGGAAGATCCCCTGGAGAAGGAATGGCTACCCACTTCAGTACTCTTGCCTAGAAAATTCCTAGGATAGAAGAGCCTGGCAGGCTATGGTCCGTAAGGTCGCAAAGAGTCAGACATGACTGAGTGACTAACACTTTCACTTTTCATGGAATATGAACCATTAAAAAAATAGGGAACAAGAACAACTGTATTTTTCACTACCTCTGGTAAATTACCATTAGAACATCTTTCCCACTAACTAGTGTATGAGGATAAATTTCATATCAAAAAAGACCTGACAGAAACTGTAAAACAAGTAACAAAAGTAAATATGGGTTAATTTCTAACTGTATACAATGATGAATCAGTGCTTTATAACAAAGTCTATTTTCCTAAAATATTGATGCTCTTTACATGCACATATGCCAAGAATTCCATATTTGGAGCAAGGAACAAAGGGGACTGTCAAAAAACATAAATTTAGTTTGTGTCATTAAATTTTTGTGCCTTTTCCTATCAGACACTACCAAGAAAAAGATGAGAATCACCCTAGCCCTAACAGGAAGCCTTAACATTTCTAGAGGTCCTGCTGGTAATCACAGCAGTCTCCTTCTTCTTCATTTTTAAGATACTTAATATGATAAATCTTTTTAAAAAATAAAGTTTACAGTGAAGGCATAAAGGTAATTACATGTCAATTCTATGGTGTATATGCTGACTGGCAACTTTTTGTAAAAGGATATTTTTTCCTTAAAGTTATACAAATATTAAATAAATGTTATTCTTTCTAAAACTTGGAGCATAACACACAGTATTTTTTCATGGATATTATATATATTTTTATTTTCCAAATGTCTTCTACACTCAGCTTGAACAAAACTGCCTTATTCTAAAAGGCATATTTAGAATATCTGAGATTTCAATAAATCTGAAGATTAAAGAGAACTCATATTGATTTAACAATGATGATTTTATTTTTAAAAAGTATATATTAAAAATTTACTCAAATCCTTTTCTAGGTCTCAGTAATGTTTTAAAGGTTTCTTTCTCCCATATGCATCTTTTTTTCCTTTAGGATTTTATTTCTACTCTTAACATCTTTCTTCCATTTTATTTTATTCATTTTTAAAATTTATATATTTTTTGGCTGCACCCCAGAGTTTTCAGGATCTTAGTTCTCCAACCAGGGACTGAATTCTGACCATGGCAGTGAAAGTGCTGAGTCTTAACCACTGTACTGCCAGGGAATTCCCAGCTTCCATTTTATTTCTGAACTGGTTGTGGTTTGTATTAATATATAGAAATGCTATTAATTTTTGCATATTAATTTTGTGTCCATACTGTTTTGAATTCTCTTATTTCATCTTCAGGTGCACACACACATAAATGTATCATCTAGATATAATAATTTTGTATGCACCTTCCCAACTTTTATCTTTTTTCTTTTTTCTATATGTATATAGTGGTGGTAGTGGTTTAGTTGTTGTCATGTCCAACTCTTGCAAGCCCAAAGACTGTAGCCTGCCAGGACCCTCTGTCCATGGGATTCTCTAGGTGAGAATACTGGAGCAGGTTGCCATTTCCTTCTCCAGAGGATTGTCCCAACCCAGGAATCAAACCCCAGATCTACATTGCAGGGAGATTCTTTACCAACTGAACTACGAGGGAAGCCCTATATGTATATAGAATTTTAGTAAATAAATGTGGTAGCATGAGCAATCTGGTCACATTCCTGACTTTAGTAGGAATATGTCTCATTTTCCACAGTAAATATGATTCTGGCTTTTAGCTTATTATGTATGTAGAATAATTTTTTTAAGTATCATGTTAAGGAAGTATCCTTTTACTTCTATTTTATAAATATATCCTCCTGTAAAATAAATAAATAATTTAAATTAAAAACAAATCCTTCTAAAAGTCTCACATTCTGATTTAAGAAAAATTAGCAGTTCTATGGAGCTGATTATATTTTTTCTTGAATATGACAAATTATATTAGTGGATTTTCTTAAAGTGTAACATCTTTGTGATAGAAAAAATATTTCAATTGTTCTCTGATTACAGATAGTCCCTAATGTACAGTAGTTTGACTTATAAATTTTTAACTTTACAATGGAGAGAAAGTGAAGAAAATGTAGATACCTCAAATTTTTAATCTTTTCTCATGTTAGCTATATGTAGTAGAATATTCTCTGGTGATGCTGGGCAGTGGCAGCAAGCCATATCTCCCAGTCAGCCAGGTGATCACAAAGGTAAACAACCAAAAAACTCTTACAACTATTCTGTACCCACTCAGCCATTTTGTTTTTCATTTTCACTACAGTATTCAATAAATCACATGTGATATTTAACACTTTATTATAAAATAGGCTTTGTGTTAGATGATTTTCCACAACTATAAGCCAATGTAAGTGTTCTGAACATATTTAAGGTAGGCTAAATTAAGCTACGATGTTTGGTAGGTTAGATGTGCAGGCTAAGTCCCTTCAGTCATGTCTGAGTCTTTGCCCCACCGGCTCCTCTGTCCATGGGATTCTCCAGGCAAGAATACTGGAGTGGAAAAAAAAAATACTGGAGTGGAATTTGGAACTATAGCCAAATTCCTCCCTGGAGGAGGAAATTTGGCTATAGTTTGCTTCAAAATATTGCTCCTTTTTTCCACAAAGGGTTGGGGTCTCCATGATGCTTGAAGGGAATACTTTATCCCTAAGGTTTCAGGTACTTGTTGAGTAATTTTAGAGGTAAAGGCAGGTCCAGTATCACTTTGTATAGACTGAGATAATCTGAAATGTGGGATTATCTCCTAAAGCAAGTTTTTTGTTACCTCTGAGACCTGTTCTGTGTGGGAAAAGTTTCTATTCATCCAGCGAATGTATCTACCATTACTAATAAATATTTGTATCTTCTGGACTTGGGCATCTTATTAAAATTAATTTGCCAATCCTCCTCCACATTGCTTCCTCAGTGTTGAATGGGTCTAACTAGTTGAGGAGGGGGTGACGCTGTTCTAGAATTATTTTGTAAACATGTGTCACATGATTTGGTACCCTGAACCATCACCATTTTTATTCCTTTGCTTACACACAAACTTTGTAATAAATTCCAAAGGGCTTTCCAAAAAGCCTTGCATCTATAGTGGGTGGTTTCACATAAAGTCTTGATTACTTTCCATTGCTGAACTTGTGGAAACATAAGGTTAGCTGTATTAAATATTATTAAATATATTTTCTTTTTAAATTTTTATTTCATTTTATTTATTAAATATATTTTCAATTTATAATATTTTCAAATTATGATGGGTTTAACAGATGTAAGTCAGGAAGGTCTGTAGTCTATAATTCTTTGCAATTCCAACTAAAATCCCAACGGGTTTTTTTTTCCTTAGATAGGAAATAAACTGATTTTAAAATACAAAGAGAAGCACACAGGTCCCAAAGGAGCTGAGAAATTTCTTAAAAACTAGAACACAATTTGTGCAGATCCCTGCCAATCAAACAGGGTTATTATAAAGTTAAAGTAATTAAAACAATGGAAACACATACCCACACAGAGAATACAGTACTGGTATAGATGTAGACAAATAGATTAAAGACAGAATAAAAAGCCTAGAAATGGGCTTCCCTGGTGGCTCAGTGGTAAAGAATCCACCTGCCAACAGAGGGGACATGTGTTTGATCCCTGGTCCAGGGAAGATCCTACATGCTACGGAGCAACTAAGTCTATGCACTGAGCCCACATACCACAACAACTGCAGCCTGCATGCCCCAGAGCCTGAGCTCAGCAACAAGAGGAGCCACTGCAATGAGAAGCCCCAGTACCGCAGCGAATAGTAGCCCCCGCTTGCTATACAACTAAGAAGCCTGAGCACAGCAATGAAGGCCCAGTGCAGCCATAATAAATAAATAAACCTTTAAAAAATAAATAGCCCAGAAATGATTAAGCACGTATATGATAAAAGTGGCATCACAAAGGAAGTATTTAACAAACCGTATTGGAACAACTGGTCTCCTACATGTAAAAATAATTTTACTGATATAATTAGCAGCCAATTCCTACCTTGGATCAATTACAAAATTAAATTCCAGGTGGATCAAAGATAAATATGAAAAACAAAGGTTTGAAAAGAAACTATCTCTACATTGTAATATTAAGAAAGATATCTTAGAAAAGACAACATTGGCAACTCATGACAGAAGATTTCATTAATGTGGCACAGGTCATTTCAAAGAGGGCTTTATAAGACCAAAACCGGGAGCTCTTAATGCTGTGACCAAAGATTGAAGTTCTCCATAGAATGTAACAGTCACTCAACAGTGCTATGTTTTCCTAAGGAGATAATAAGATTTAACCACTCATATACAGGACTGGTGATATAGGGAAGTAAAAATAAATGTCCCCCAAGTTTAACAACAATAAAAATTAATGTTGCATATTAAATTTGATTGAATTCTTATTGTATGCCATACTTGTCATAGGGTAGATATAACTATTTAAATTTAAAGTTTATATACAACAAAAGATACATGATAATATGTAACTGATAAATTAGAAGATACCCACATAAATCCTAATGCTGAAGCAGGCATTCTTAAAATTCCTTAATTTCAAGTAGAAAAAGGACTAACAACATATAATGGACAAATAATATGAACAGTCAATTGACAAAATTTACATTTCTTCACTCAGGAGTAGATTTCCATTTGTACAGTATCATAAGAGTGTGGTCCTAGAGTCAGGCTGAGTGGGTTTGAATCCTGTCTTTATTATACACTTGATGCATGAAGTTATAAAAGTTTCTTAATCTCTGTGCTTCATTTCCTTTTTCTGTAAAAATTAAAATAATATCGACTTCACAAGCTTCTGGTAATGATAACAGGAAATAAGCTATGTAAAGTTAATAACACAAAATAACTAGTAAATAATAGGTACTCAATAAAGCTATTATACTTATTGCTGTAGAAGATTTTTTTACCTGCTAAGTAGTCTATTCAAATATAAATAAAAGCTGCCATGGAATATAATTTTAACCATATTCTAGAATGAATTTAGGTCTGCATGCCCAGAAATATAGGCAGTCCATTTCTATTTGATAATCCAGACCAAAACGTCTGACTCTGGTATCTGAGAGGAACTACATGAATTTTTTTTAATTAATTAATTAATTTATTTATTTATTTTTTACGTGAATTTTTTAAAAGTTTAGAGTATCCTATAAGTAGATCACAATTCGTTACCTCCAGGTTTTTACTTTCTAAAGAAAATTCACAATGAACTATTTGGAATCCTCTAAAGGATAATCATTACCCATGAATTCAAAATACATCTAAAAAAAATGTATCTACAAATCTGACAGTGTTTCTTTGTGACATTTTTATATTTTAAAATATTTACTGGCCACTTGCAGTTTTTCCAACTGCTTGCTCATGTTCTTCACCCAATTATCTATATTCTTAATTACTGATTTTTAAGAATTATTAGTTGTTTTTTTTTTTTTTTAATTTTTGGCCACATGCTGAGGCATATGGGACCTCAGTACCCCAACCAGGGACTGAACCTACACCTGTCACAGTGAAAGGTGGAGTCTTAACTACTGGACCACCTGGAAAGTTCCAATGTACTTCTATATTATAAAAACTGTTTACAGTTTTGCCTTATTACAGTGTTTATGGCAGGTCGATTGAAGAGAAGGATTAATTTTGTGAACATAAATAAGGCATCTTCTCTTTTATCAGTTTTATATGCTAAACTAAAAAAGTAGGCCAATAAATGAAAGAAAGTTATATAGCTAATAATTATTAATAATATTTATCATTTATGGAGCACTTGTTGTGTGCATTTAGCCCTCCCAATATTCCTATGGGATAGGTACTATTATTATCTCCATTTACAGATGACATAACTAAGGCCAAAGAGATTAAGAAACTTGCCCATAATCATGCACTTAGTAAGTCATTCAGCCAAGATTTGAACCCAAGTCTGTCTAGGCCCAGAAAAATCACTCTGCCAAAAGGAGAAATAACTGGATGAGCCACATGATCATATGGTCAATAGAAGTATGTATGTGTGTTTCAAGATGGAAAAAATATGAGTTGAGAAAAAAAGAGCCAGTGAAGTGGAAAATATTTAAAATATAAGAGCATGAGGGATTCCAAAGAGTTGGAAACAAAAAGAATCAATAGCAGAGGAAAATGAGTCATTTTGTAAAAATATGAAGAATACTGTTATCTTTTGAGGCCATAAAAAAAAAAAAAAACATGAAGAGCTATGGATATCAGAACTACAAAAAATTTTGTCATAGAATATTAGTATATATTTTAGCTCAACTTTAAAAATCTCAACTGAAGAAAATATTAGATCATTTAAAGTAGTCAAATTACTCTTCCATATACTTCTAATTTTTAATCTATGAACAAGAAGGACTTTTAATAAACTGAGCTTAAAATCATTAGAATTATGGAATTGTTTTGGATTTCTTTTTGATCTGGGTGTCAATGAAAAGTTTTTTTCTTTCCTGAATTATAAGCTTTTTTTCCTCAAAAACAGTGTAAACTATCGGATGAACTTTATGTTTCAGTTTGCTTTTGCTTCTCCAGATCATATTCAAATTTGAACTCAAGTTTTATAACCCTGTATGGACCTGTTTATGCATAGCCATATCTCACATTTCCCCTGGTTCTGATCTTCTAGCTGTGTTTTTCCTCACCATGATTTTTGACTCATTTTTTCCCAACTTACTGGTAGGTTAAGGTAACTCATTGCAACTGCGTTGTAAAATAATACAGGAAACAAATACATGCTTAAAACATACAAGAGAACTGGCCATATCCTCTTCTTCCTGGAAAAGGGCAGAGTCTGGAGAATGCCAAGCTGAGGAAAAAAAAAATAAAAACCTATTTACTTTAAAGCTCCAGATAAAGGACTACAGAAATCTTCAACACCAGCTACAAGATTACCTGTAATGGCCCTCAGATCTTTAAGAAATATTAACCACCACCAGGCTACAGACACACTGAAATGTACACAGATGGCTTATAATTTAATCCTATAGAATTCTACGGGAATTTCTAGAGAGCTAAGTCTAGGGTGCCCAATGAATTTATTTCCATAGGATCCTGATATAAGGATTCTATTCCTAATAGACATATTAAGTACATAATAATAAATACTACAGAGATTTAAGGATTAAATTATTTATGAAGTACTATAAAGAATTTGGAAAGACTTTAATCATAGACAGGTTATAGGCACTGAGGAATATTCATATGATGAAATGAAATACAGTTATAACTCTAAAGACATTTTAAAATAACTTGAGATTTTTTTACCCTAAAAAATTCAGGTCCTTCAGGTTAGAAATCAAAGACTGAACACTTGTATTTATCTCTGTTCTCTCTGAAACACAAGCAAAATGAAAGAAACAAAAGAAGAAAATCCCACAAGGACAAAGAATATAGAAGACTTTGACAGATAAGAGATGTCAACACTTCCTCTTCCGGTAAGCAGCCTCAGGTGACCTCTAAAAATGGTGGGCTATTCACTCGACCCAGAAAACCCCACAAAATCATGCAAATCAAGAGGTTCAAATCTTTGTGTTCACTTAAAGAACACTCGTGAAACTGCCGAGGCCATAAAGGATATGCATATTAGAAAAGCCACCAAGTATCTGAAGGGTGTCACTTTAAAGAAGCAAATGTGTGCCATTCCGTCGTTACAAAGGTGGAGTTGGTAGGTGTGCACGTGCCAAACAGTGGGGCTGGACGCAGGGTAGGTGGCCCAAAAAGAGTGAATTTTTACTGCACATGCTCAAAAATGCAGAGAATAATGCTGAACTTAAGGGGTTAGATGTAGATTCTTTGGTCATTGAGCACATCCAGGTGAACAAAGCCCCCAAGATGCAGCGCAGGACTTACAGAGCTCATGGTTGGATCAACCCATACATGAGCTCTCCCTGCCACATTGAGATGAGCCTTACTGAAAAAGAATGGATTGTTCCTAAACCAGAAGACAACGTTGCACAGAAGAAAAAGATATCCCAGAAGAAACTGAAGAAACACAAACTTATGGCCCGGGAATAAATGCCTCAAAAAATAAATGCAAATAAAAGTAAAAAAAAAAAAAGAGAGAGAGAGAGATGTCAACAAAATTTTGAAAGCTAGAGAGCAGACAAATGACTGGTTTCTAACTTAGAGAAGGGTGAAGCTTAATTGAGCTTCAGGTTGGGGAAACCATGGCAGAACACTTCAAAGGCTCAGGAATAGAGGCACTAGTTACTTCTGCAAGCAGGAGACTGGGGTGGGGCTGAAAAACAAGGAACTAAATATAAGGTGGGCTTGAAGCAATGTAGAGAAAATAAGGGAATTACATGAAAGTTGTCAGATTGAAAGATGAGGTACTCCCCTCAACTTTTTTCCTTTGCCTGCCTCCCAGCATTCCAGCTTATACTCCTCAATCTGTCTAGGACTTCTTGCTGGGAAAATTGACCACCTCAAAAGAAAATGCATATAGATCCTGACACTATCAACCTTCAACCTCCAACAAAACACCATATTAGAAAGAAGGGAAAGAAGAGTGGGTGGGAGTCAGGATGGGGAGAGGGTGATGAGGAAGGGGTTAGGCAGAAAACAGAGATAAATCCTCACCTCCACTGTCAAAAGTCAATAGGAAATATCTAAAACAGAAATCAAACATTAGCAGTATGAGGATGTTATTCAGGAAAGCAGAGCTGAATACCAGAATATCCAGAAAAAAAATGTTCCAAGTAGCTGCTGATGGCTAGTGGGAAGAGGGTATGGGAAGGAATGGAACAGGACACTTTTGTTTATATAAAGTTATATATTTAACAGCACTTTTAAAAAAATCTAAATGTATTTAAGAAAAATAGAAATTACATGAAAAATTTATTTAAAAAGCACTTGTCAAGTGAATAAAAAACATTGATAAAGGGACTTCCCTGGTGGTCAAGTGGCTAAGACTCCCTGGTCCCAAAGCAGGGGGCCCAGGATTGATCCCTGGTCACAGAACTAGATCCCAAATGCCTCAACTAAGACCTGGTACAGCAAAATTATAAAACAAAACAAACAAAACACAACAACAGTCAATAACTTGTGTAATTTCTTGGTAGGAGTACTGAACTTCTCTTTTTACATCCTCTCTCCTAAACTCTGCCCATCTCTGAGCCACCTCACCTGTCCTTTCCATCATCCGAGTCAAACGCTTCATTGTCACACTGCTACTGTTGATCTCTGAAGGTTAAGATGTCCTTCAGTCCTTCCACAATCCATACAGAGGGGTTAAGATAGGGTGTAGGTCTAGCAATTCCAGGGTCCACTCTATCTCTGGACTCCCCAGCTGGTGGGGAAGGTCCCAGATCAGGAGGTCTCCTTCCATAACAGATACCTGCTCTTCATGCTTCTTTCTCCTTACATCACAGATCTGTCTTATCTTTGTGGAGCCAGGACCTGTGGGTTTATGATATAAATCCAATTTACCTGATGTCTTCTCACTGCATCCCTATGGGAACCAGCCTTCAAGGTGCCTCCAGGGATTACTATCTTCTGGTATTCATGTTTCTCATACAACCCTGCCATACTGAATAGAGTTGACCTGTCTAACCAATAGGATATTGCAGAATGACAATGTGTGGCTTCCAAGGTGAGGTCATAAAAGACACTGCTGTTTCTGTCTTGCACATTTTCGGATCATGTACTTTGAAAGAAGCCATCTACCATAACAGGAAGATATTCAACCAACCCTAGGGAGAGGCTTGCGCCAGCAACCAACACCAATTTGCCAGCCATCTTGGAAGCAAATCCTCCAATCCCCATTAGCCTTCTGATGACTGCAGCTCTGCCAACAACTGACTGCAACTTCTTGAAATATCTGAGTCTGAATACCCTCCCCACTTCCCACAAAAGCTGAGATAATGTGTTTACTGTTGTTTAAGCCACTAAATTTTGAGTTACCTTATTACACAGTAATAGATAATTAATATAGTCCCAAACAACTGACTTCCTTGCTTCTAATTCACAGTCCCTGGAGTCACTGACCAGAGATACTGAGATAGCAGGAGTTTGGAAGACAACTCAGACTCAGCAACTCAGGTTGAACCAATAGAAACACCAAAAGTCTAGAAACAAAGGGAATAAAAATAGTCATGTTCACATAATATCTCCTTCTCAAATATCTTTTGTGAGCATAAGGGTATAGGCTTAATGCAGTGACAGATAGAAAGCTGAATCAAAAAACATTCAGATTTTCAGCAACCCCAAACTTGGAGTGAAAGAGAGCTGCGTTAAAAGTCCAGCTATTCCATTTCTTATCTATCTTGACAACTGGGGTAAATAAGAGTTGCAATTTAGAATTCCTATACTCATTTGAAATGAGAACTATATTCATGTCATAGTGACACTGTCACATGACATTAATTTATCATCTGTGGTAAAAAAAATCATACACAAGAGAGGAAACTAATCCTTGTTATGTATGACAGAAAAGAAATAAAAACAGAAAACATTCCATTATAATAAATTTTGAGAAGCATTATGCCTGGGATATACTCCTAATATCCCTCACACCATTTCTATGTTTTTCCAAAGTCAATTATCACTAACAAATTATATAATTTATCATACATGTTGTCCATCCCCTCATATAAAATACATGAAAACAGGGATTTATTTTTGTCTGTTTTGCTCCTGTTAGTAGGTGCTCAGAAAATATGTTGGTAAACTGGTATAGCCACTAGGGAAAACAGTATGGCAGTCACAAAATTAAGAACAGAATTAATATACAATCCATAAATTCCACTTGTGGATATATATCCAAAAGAACTGAAAGCAGGCACTTGAACAGGTATTTGTACACTCATGCTTGTAGCAGCATTATTTGCAAAAGTCAAAAGATAGAAACAATCCAACTGTTCATTAACAGATGAATGGATAAACAAAATGTGGTATGTACAATCAATGAAATATTGTTCAGCCTTAAACGGAGCCCATTATACAGAGCGAAGTAAGCCAGAAAGATAAAGACCATTACAGTATACTAACACATATATATGGACTTTAGAAAGATGGTAACGATAACCCTATATGCAAAACAGAAAAAGAGACTCAGATGTATAGAACAGACTTGTGGACTCTGGGAGAAGGCGAGGGTGGGATGTTTCAAGAGAACAGCATTGAAACATGTATATTATCTAGGGTGAAACAGATAACCAGCCCAAGTTGGGTACATGAGACAAGTGCTCGGGCCTGGTGCACTGGGAAGACCCAGAGGGATCGGGTGGAGAGGGAGGTGGGAGGGGGGACTGGGATGGGGAATACATGTAAATCCATGGCTAATTCATTTCAATGTATAACAAAAACTACTGTAATGATGTAAAGTAATTAGCCTCCAACTAATAAAAATAAATGGGAAAAAAAAAAAGAAATATTGTTCAGCCTTAAAAAGGATGGAAATTCTGACACATGCTTTAACATGGATGAACCTTAAGGAGATGCTAAGTTAAAATAGTCACAAATGGACAAATACTGTATGATCTTGTATACAGAGTACATAATGAGGTAACATCAAATTCACAGAGACAGAAAGTAGAATCGTGGTTGCCTGGAACTGGGGGATTGTTAAGAACAGGGACTTATTATTTAATAGGTACAGAGTTTCTGTTTCACAAGATAAAAAGAGTTCTATGGATGGACAGTGGTGATGGTGGCATAGCAAAGTGGATATAATGCCACTGAACTTGAAAGTGGATATAATGCCACTGAACTTGAAAGTGGTTTCAAAAAGACTTGAAACTGGTTAAGACAGTAAATTTTTGTAGGGGTTTTTTTGTTGTTATTTTTGCCTTTACTGAGGTATAACTGATTCACAAAAAACTGCACAAGTTTAACGTATATATCCTGATGAGTCTGGACAAATGTATCTGTGATACCAATACCATGACCAAGGTACTAAACATATCCATCACCTCCAAAAATTTCCTTGTGTTTTAGTTTTTTCAGTAAGAACACTGAACATGAGATCTACTCTCAACATATTTTAAAGTGCATAATACCATTTTTTAAATATAGGTACTATATTGTACAGGTCTCCAAAATTTATTCATCTTACATAACAGAAACTTTGCACTCACTGGAAAACAATTCGCCATTTCCCTCTCTCCCAGCCCCTTGCAACAACTATTCTACTCTGTTTCTTTGAATCTGATTATTTTTGATAGCTCATATGAAAGAATTTTATTTTTGATAGCTCATATAAAAGAACTGTGTAAAGAAAAAAAAAGAACTGTGTAGTATTTGTCCTGCAACTGGCTTCTTTACTTATTTCACAATGTCCTAAAGATTCATCCATGTTGTCACAAATGGCAGGATTTACTTCTTTCTTAAGGCTGAGTAACATTCCAATGCATGTATATGCCACGTTTTCTTTATCCATTCATCTGTTAATAGAAAGATGTTTCCATATCTTGGCTATTTCAATAATGCTGCAATGAACATGGGAGTAAGGATATCATGACAGCAAAATTTATGTCATTTGTTATGTTCTCTCTACTTTCCCATAATTTTAAATACACACACATACACACAGAGTGGACCCTTGAACAACATGGGTTTGAACTGCATGAGTCCACTGATACACAGATTTGCTCTCAATCAATACAAACACAATCTGAGGTTCGTTGAATCTGCAGTTGCAGAATCTAAGATACACAGAGCCAAGTGTAAAGTTCTACTTGGATTTTTGACTGCAAAAGAAGGGGAGGGGATTCACATCCCCATACTGTTCAAAGGTCAACTGTATATCATGGCAAATGAATTACTACTAATTTCAAGTAATTAAAATTAGAGGAAAGCAATATATCAGATAAGAAAAACATAAAATGGGTGGATCGTTTGGAGTTCAAGTGTTCTAAAATCTTATTTAGTTTGGGTTTTGATAAACACGCATGTTAAAAATTCAAGGATAGGAAACCAAAGCAGTGGAGAGAGAAAAGGGGATAAGGTAAACCTGCATAATAAAAAAGATGGCATAATAGAAAATAAAGCAAATTTTTATCAGCAACCACAATAAATGTAAATGAATTAAACTCACCTATTAAAATAAGTCAAACAGGATAAAAGGGGGGAAAGCCCAGCAATATGCTCTTTATAAGAGACAGACCTGAAGTATAAAGACATAAAGGGAAGGGGTTGTAAAATGAAATTCCTGGAAAATACAGTAACAAAACCCGAAAAACAATATTAACAGACAAAAGAGAACCGTGGACTAAGACATTCACCAGGATAAAGAGACATGTTTCCTAATGATGCAGATTGAAATCTTAGTCCCAATTCTTCACTCCCCTCTAACAGGATTAGACATTCACACTTTTTGCCATTTAATTTTGCCTTGCCCTCTGACTGTGGGTGTAATTAATGTTAAGCTTAGGCATCTGTAACATTAGTATACTTGGGAGCAGAGGTTTTTATGATTTCTTGTACTCTGGTGATTCACCAAGAGAAGAATATGTCCTGGTAACCATTGTCCTTTTT
Organism: Odocoileus virginianus; assembly: GCF_023699985.2. Classification (NCBI taxonomy): domain Eukaryota; kingdom Metazoa; phylum Chordata; class Mammalia; order Artiodactyla; family Cervidae; genus Odocoileus; species Odocoileus virginianus. The sequence continues at coordinate 14,281,336 of NC_069693.1, read as the reverse complement.
TCCTGAGTTGCATAAAGACACCTGTGGAGCAGGTCTGAATGGATTCTGCAGCCCAGCCCTCCAGGCAAGCCCAGCCTACATAACCTGAACAGAGATTCTGCAAACCTGTGAATAAGAGAATAAATGCTTGCTGTTGCATGCCACTGAGTTTAAAAGTGGTTTGTTAGGCAGCATTACTATGATCACAATAACTAATACAAATAATAAAAGAAGCCACAGGAAGATGAAATAATAAATCTGAAAAAGATCACCAAGGGAAACTGGAAAGTAACAGAACACGGCTAAGTATGGCTAGGGGCGGGGTGCAAAGAGGGTTGGGAAGCAGACTAAGAGAGAGTGACGAATGGGGAGGAAAGACCACGTGAAACCAGATACAGAAATTTCTTTCAAGCGGTTGCCAATTATGCCAAAAGGCGACACAGAAGTCAACTGAGGTAAGACAAGAAGCACTACACATCACAATCACTTCATCCCAATCACACACACTGTAGATCTATCTGATAATCACGTGGACAACACCGCACGTTATCATAAATCACAATCACAAACATCACATGACACAAACATCCCATCACAATTACTCCATCACACCCACATAACCACACCCCTCATCATTCTCATACCATCACAATCTCTCTCTCTCACACACACACACACACAGACACACACACAGCATCGCAACTCCACAGACCATCATAATCACACACACACACTCTAACTCTCCACCAGTTTCTTGTTCTTAGAACTCCAACCACTCTCCAGGGGCATATTCCCACCCGGAGCAGTCCGCACTGCCACTATTCCACTCTGGGCCTCCTTAAAGGCTCCGCCCCGCCAGCCTCGCGCGTTGCTTCAGCCAAGAATGTTTCAGGCCCTCCTTAAAGTCCCGCTCCGAGGACGCGGTAGCGTCACCTGCCGGAAACACCCGAAAGCGCATCTAGCGCGCAGTGTCTGGGAGGCCGGGTGAAGGCGACACTCGGGAAGCCAGGTGCGGGTAACTCCGAACCATCCCTCTGCGCCCGCCTCCCAACGGACGTTCCACAACACAACACCTCCCAGAAGGTCCCGCGGCCGGAGTCAACTTCCGGCCAGAAAGGAGCAGGCGCTTCCTGTGTGAGGGAGGGGGTGAACCGGGTCCTATCGGGTGGCTGAGCCCCAGCGTGCTGAGATACCGCGAATTGCAACTCCGAGACCTGGCTAACCTCTGAATTGAAGGAGCAGTCGTTTCGGGTGGGTCCAGGAAGGGCGCTGAGAGGAATCGGCCTTGGGGACAACTCTGGACCACATTTCCCAGAGGGCCTAGCGGCCTGTCACTCTTCTCGCGGGAGCTCGAAATTTTCATCACGACTGGCGGGACCGTTAGATCCGTGAGGCCAGAGATCGTGGGCCCCTGGGGACCTGGTTCAACTCTGCAGGTTCGGACCCCGGGGGACCCGAAAGGTCTAAACTGAAGAGACAGGAGAGCGATACGGAGCTTCTGTGCTGGCGGAATGGAGTGAGAAGGGGGGGTTATGCGACCCGTGTGCAGATATAGGATGCCTATCATTGTGGCATTGTGACTGTGTGTCCCTATGGTGGTACGTGCTCGTAACACCAAGACAGTGGGGTGCCTGCAACTGTGCTAGTGTAATTATGCGTCCTGTGGTGAGTTAGCGATTGGGTCTGTGTTACAACGTTTGACTCTCTATGTGCGGATGTGCAGTGTGTCTTAAGTATGACTGTGCAGAATGCATGGGCTTCCCAGGTGGCACTAGTGGTAAAGAACCTGCCTGCCTATGCAGGAGACTTTAAGAGACGCGGGTTCGATCCCTGGGTCAAGAAGATCGTTAGAGGGCATGGCAACCCACTCCAGTACTCTTGCCTGGAGAATCCCATGGACAGAGGAGAATGGTAGGTTACAGGCTATAGGCTTGCACAGAGTTGGACACTGTTGAAGCGTCTTAGCATGCACGCACGTGCGGAATGTGCGGGTCTGATCATCTGTGCGGTTGTTACTCCAGAGCTCAGTTCTTAGGAAACCTCTGTGAAGTTTGGTTTGATTGGAGTCCTCAACAGCAGTCACCTCAGCTTTCTCCTGAGACATTGGGAATGGACGGGACACCCCATTTTCCTCTGATCTCCTTTACCTGTGTGTACTGAGGGGTGAGGATGAGGATGGGGCTGGGCTGCGGCTGACCTGTGACCTGATCAGTGTCTTACCATTACTTTCTACTCTCCCAGTTATACCCTTCTCCAGGTGAGGCTCAAAAGAGAAGGAAAGAATGCATGATGAACTTCTGCAAGCAGTGTCCAAGGTATGTTGGGATTTACTCATTGTTTTCTGTCTTCTGAAAGTTAATGCTTGATAAAGGTATATCATTTGATGATAAGTTCCTATGATTTTCTTATGGAAAAAAGAATAGTTGAACCTGCTACTGAAGCACAGTAACTCCCATATACCTTATGTTTACTTATTTGGAAGATGGCTCCACTTCTGTTTGTCAAATTTTTTTCTTTTTAAATGCAATATTTATTATGACTTTAAAGCATGACTTATGTTAGAGAGTTTAAAAACAGAATTACCAAGAAAAAAATAAAATAGGACCACTCAAATAACTGGTGTTAATATTTTTGTGTATTTTCATTGTTTTTCCAAAATCAGATTACACTTCATTTACCATTTTGAGTGATAGTCACTCAGTCATGTGTGACTCTTTGCGACTTCATGGACTGTAGCCTGCCAGGCTCTTCTGTCTGTGGAATTCTCCAGGCCAAAAAAGTATTCTGTCACCAAATGATCTTTGTAAATACAATTTTTAAAAGGTACATATTATTTTTTTCATGAATGAGTTATAGTTTATTCTTCGAATCAGTTGTATGAGACATGAAGTCTTTGCTTTATCTCAGGAAGGGTGTGGAGGGCTGGCAGGGAGCTAGAATTTTGGAGTGTCCTTCTAACTAGAACAAAAATATCTTGATTCACTTATGTTTCAACATGTCTCATCTTGGGGAACTCACCAAATCACAAGGCTATCAATCACGTTATTATTTTTTTATTTGAGTGTTAGAGTGTACCCAGGTAGAAGAGTCAGAGTAGGGATACTATTTTCTCAAGGTATAAGTTTGGAGCTGAAATTCAGTTCTCATGGAACTAAATTTGGAACTCTCAATTTTAAGAATGTGTGTTTGGTACAGAGGCAAAGAAAATCAGGATGAGAATTAGTCTTCTCAAATAAGCTTAAGGCCTTTCTATCTGAATTTCTTCAGAAACAGTTGAGTCCTTCCAATCCATTCTCCTGTTTCAAAGCCCAAACAGAGCATCTGGTTCCCCTCTCCCATCAACCTCTAATTATACTCACCAGCTCTATATTGAAGATACTGCCCAATATTAATACTCTAGGGAGGTAGTATACTGCAGTGGAAAATAAATTTTACACTTGATCTTAGCCAAAAGGCCGAGAAGCGATGGAAAATAAATAAAGGGAATAAAATTAAATTTGTTTTCAGAAGCTAACGTAATGTTTAATCTGGAAATATCTGAAACATTCCCAGTAAAATCAGAGAAAGACAAGGGTACGCATCATTACCAATGTTATTTAACATTGTTCTGTAGGCATTAACCAAAGAACTTAAACAAAAGGAAAAATTAGGTTATAAATTAGAAAAGAGGGTGTAAGATTATTACTTATTGCAGATGATGTGACTGTGTACCTGGAAAACCAAATCAGCTTATAACCAACACTCTGAAATAAGCAGGACTTCATAGGAAGCAAGGAAAAGAATATTTTTTTTCCCTAAATTTTCACTCTCAACTCTATGGCTAATTTTTTTTGTTGCCCTGGATAAAAGCTTGTGCAGTCCCTAAAATTGTTTTGATCACTGTTCGGTAGTTTTTGGTTATTTTCAGTCACAAGATCAGTTTTATTTTAGTAATTACACTCTCTGGTTGAGTGTAATAATGTGCAAATTTTATTTAAAGCCTGTTCTCTATCTCAGGCTTACTTCAGGCCTGCACAATGCAAGCTTGCATTGTGAAGAGGAGGACATATGGTCTTAAGCTGCTTTGTTTCCTTAACCTGAACTCCTTTCTTTGCTGCACAGTCAATTTCTTTCACATAGTCCTTTATCCTCCTATTCCTAGGTATTACTCTCTGGATCTGCTCCCAGATACTATTCTGGGCCTTGCCTTTTACAATTATACTGGACTTCGTTCACCATTCTCATGTTAGTTTCCTAGCTTGTGAATATAATACCTTTCATTTGCTTATTCTCTAGTTTTGATGGAATACATAAGCCAGTACCTTCCCAAGAAAAGCTGGACAGGAGAAAATTTAACATTCATTCTCTATGAATCTAGAATTGTCTTGAGCTAATCTTCATACTAGCTTGGTATTTAATCTTGCTTGGTATATAATCTTCATATTAACTTTGACTGAGTATTGAATTCTCTGTCAAAATTCATTGTCCTTTGTAATATTAAAGGAATTAGAGACTTCCCTATTGTTCTAGTGGCTAAGACTCTGCACTCCCAAAACAGGGGGCCCAGTTTCAATCCCTGGTCAGGGAATTAGATCCCACATGCAGTTAATTAATTAATTAAAAGATAAAGGGATCATTTCATTTTCTTATTTAAAATAGTGCTGTTGAGACATCCATTGCTGTTCCAATTTCTGAAAATTTTTAATATGATCCACAGAAGCTTTTAAAAAGTTCTGTTTTTCCCTGATATTCTGAAATTTTACTCCAAAATATAACATAAAGTTTATTTTTTAAAGTTTATCACATTTCCCCCTCTTTTAGGGCTTAAAGGGAACATGGGAAGGGACTCTCATTTATGCAGACTTTACTGTGGCCAGGCACTGAGCTGCAGGCTTGCTATTTCATCTCATTGGAAAAGTCCACTCTATTTGCACACTCCTAGACAGATCCCTCTGTTCATAGCAGATATGTCTTGGCTGATGTAATAGGGTCCAGCTCCTTCAGTTTGCTTAATAATCTGTCCTTTTCTGTAGAGCTCTCTACCATCTCATCTACTACCATCATTTTCTTCTCTCCTTCCATTGTGAAAGCATGTGTGTTATTTTCAGGGCTCAGTGATGTTCAGGGACGTGTCTGTAAACTTCTCTCAGGAGGAATGGGAATGCCTGGACTCTGGTCAGATGAATTTATACAAAGAAGTAATGTTGGAGAATTTCAGCAACCTGGTTTCAGTGGGTAAGGATGACTGTCTCCCCAGTTCAGAGTCTGCTCTTGGGAATGTCTCCTTTCTCCACTGTGAATTACTCATTCCAGGTAACTAGCTAAATTCCTGCTCTCTGTCCCCCAAGAAATGGTTGAGTTGGAATGGAATGGAAGAGCTGGAAATGGACAGCTCTGTTGGGATATGGCTTAAGCTTCATCTTTATCTTTTCTTTGGTCTTTCCTGTAGTGGCATCTCTCTTGATCACCAAAGGACTGGATCTGATTTCTGGGACACCAACAGCATAACCATGTCCCATGTCTTTTCTTGCGATCAGGACTTTCCAGTTCTAAACCGGCTGTGATCTCCTTATTGGAGCAAGGAAAAGAGCCCTGGATGATTGACAGAGAACTGACCAGAGGCCTTTGTTCAGGTAAGTGAGAGATGACAGTGCAGGAATAGAGCCTGAGGAGATATTACCTATAAGATGTTATCAGGAAACTCCCTTCAAAAACCCAAAGCCTCGTCCATAAAAGATATATCTTGTTTTTTTCTCTTATACTTTTTTCTCTGTCCAATGTAGGAAGTATTAATGCCTTCCTTCTTCATTTCCAAGGCAGTTATTCTACCCACTTTTTAGATTTCATTCCTTCATAGGATATGCTGCATTTAGACTTATGTGACAGTAGATATTCCCACTCTAAGAAGTGTGTGTGTGTGTATTTGTGTTTTCTCTTCCAATACTGGTTTTCATTTTATCTACTTTCCAGAAAATTACTAGCTGTAATTTTCAGAACCCTTTCCCAATCACTCCCCTCTTTAACCTCCCCAAAAATACATACTATCTTGACTTCTAACTCTATGAAGTAATTTTTGCCTGTTTCTGAGCCGCATGTAAGTGGAATCATACAGTACTTATGCTTTGTTTTTTTTCTCTCAACTTTATGGGATACATCATCCATGTTGTTGCATATCAGTTCAGTTCAGTTGCTCAGTCGTGTCCGACTCTTTGCAATCCCATGGACTGCAGCACACCAGTCTTCTCGGTCCATCACCAACTCCCGGAGCTTGCTCACGCCTGTCCATCAAGTCGGTGATGCCATCCAACCACCTCATCCTCTGTTGTCCCCTTTTCTTCCTGCCTTCAGTCTTTCATCAGGATGTTTTCAGATGAGCCAGTTCTTTGCATCAGGTGGCCAAAGTATTGGAGTTTCAGCTTCAGCATCAGTCCTTCCAATGAATAGTCAGGACTGATTTCCTTTCGAATGGACTGGTTGGATCTCCTTGCAGTCCAAGGGACTCTCAAGAGTCTTGTCCAACACCACAGTTCAAAAGCATCAATTCTTCGGTACTCAGCTTTCTTTATAGTCCAACTCTCACATCCATACATGACCACTGGAAAAACCATAGCTTTGACTAGACGGACCTTTGTTGGCAAAGTAATGTCTCTGCTTTTTAATATGCTGTCTAGGTTGGTCATAACTTTTCTTCCAAGGAGCAAGTGTCTTTTAATTTCATGGCTATAGTCACCATCTGCAGTGATTTTGCAGCCCCCCAAAAATAAAGTCTGTCACTGTTTCCATTGTTTCCCCATCTATTTGCCATGAAGTGATGGGGCCAGATGCCATGATCTTAGTTTTCTGAATGTTGAGTTTTAAGCCAACTTTTTCACTCTCCTCTTTCACTTTCATCAAGAGGTTCTTTAGTTCTTTGCTTTCTGCCATAAGGGTGGTATCATCTGTGCATCTGAGGATATTGATACTTCTCCCAGCAATCTTGATTCCAGCTTGTGCTTCATCCAGCCTGGAACTTCACATGATGTACTCTGCATGTAAGGTAAATAAGCAGGATGATAATATACACGCATTTATTGCATATAGCTAGTGTTGGTTCATTCTCAGTGCTATGTGGTATTCCATTCTATGGATATATATTATATTATTTATTCTGTATTGCTAATTATTATAAATTAAGTATCCTTTCTACTATTGACTGTTTGGTGGTTTTCCAGTTTTTAGCTATTTTACATAATGCTGCTGTGAACATCTATGTACATATATTTTGGTGCATATATATATACACATTTCTTTTGGGTGTGTACACAGGAATGGAGTTACTGGGTAATAGGATATGTATTGGTTCAGTTTTAATAATGCCACTTTTCCAAAGTGGTTATGCCAATTTATATTTCCAATAGCGGTATGAATGTTGCTATTGCTCTGCATTCTTGCCAGTTCTTGATATTGCTAGACCTTTTAATGTTAGCCATCCTGTGGTATGTTTGTGTGCATGTGTGTGTGTGTGCATGTGTGTGTATTCTGTGACTTGCCCATTTAAATTCCTTGGTTCTGTTCATTGGGTTGTCTTTCTTTCTCTTAGTGATTTGAAGAAGCTCTTTGTATATTCTGAATATGAGCCCTTGTAAATATCTACCTGTATTGCTTACTTTTTTATTCTCTTAGTGTTATCTTTTGATGTTATTAATTTTAAGAAGACAAGCTTACCTATCTTTTCCTTTATAGTTGTTGCTTTTTGTGTTTTGTGTAGGATTCACTGCCTACTCCAAAATCCTGAAGATACTCCCTATGTTATATTCTAGTAGCTTTGTTGCTTTACCTTTTACATTTAGATCTCCAGTTCCTTGGAGCTGATGTTTGATGTAGTATGAGGTAGGAGTCAAATTTCATTTTTTTTTCCCCCCAGGTGAATATGCAGTTGACCCAACAAGGTCTACTGGAAGGACTTTCTCTATATAAAAGGCTACTTGGCCATAAATCAAGCGTTGCCATATCTATAAGTCTGTCTCTGGACTTTATTATGTTCTGTTTTCTTGTCTACCTTTGTCTGAATACCACACTAGAATAGTATTATAGCATTTTCAAAAACCTGCTCACTGTTCTGTGTTATTGACATTGTTTCCTCTATTCTTTTCCATGAGCACCTTTATTTTTCAAAATTTCTTTTATAACTGTAGTCCACATGTCCTAGTGACATTGCCCTTCGGTAAAATTGCCTGCTTTCCAGTACTTTTAATGTATATTAGAAAAAAAAATGTTTATTAGACATACTTAACAGGGCATTACACTCTAGTTTTGAGGCCTTTGTTTTTCCCTTTTTCCTTTAAATGCTATTTAAGTTAGTAAATAAATAAAACTCCAAAAGTACAAACCTTTAATAAAGCAAAGTCATGAACTGAAAATACATCAAAATTAAGAATTTCTGTTAAATGAAGGACACAAAAGATAAGTTTAATGCAGAGTAGATTGGAAGATAGTTGCTAATTAATAGGAAGAAGTTAGTGACCCAATAAAAATACTGATAAAGGCTAATGAGGTTAAAATGCTAATTAATAAGCCTTTCAGATGTTGACACTTAATAATTACAAGTGCAAATGATGACAATAATGAAATATCACTTTTTACTTACTATACATGGAAAAGTAGAAAGCTGGATAATGACAGCTGTGAATGGGGACGTAGAAATTCTTATGCATTCTTGTGAAAGTATAAAATGGTTTTGCCTTTCTCTATAGTCATCTGTTACTACTTAAACTAGTATACATATGCCCCACTTTTGAGTATATATCTACAATTGAAAATCATACAAAAGGATAAATACTTCATGTCTTTCCAGTGCCATACCAGTGTATTTTTCAGGTCCATTTGAGGATTATTTAATTATCTGGGGAAATGTACCTTCATTTCACTTATTATTTGCTACTCATTAGGGACTGAGTTCTCTTAAAATTAGATGTTAAATTTAAAAAGATTGGTAAGTTGCAAATGATTTGTCTAGTGGAAAAGGTATCTTGGTAGGAATAGGATAGTATCTTATTATTCTTATGTAAAAGGGTTATCCCATTATCTTAAAGATTTTTATCTTTTTTTCTGTTAATGTGGCTGATATCACCATCTGCTTTTATGCTTGCTTCTGGACATCCTGGGCTTGAAATAAAGATATTGTACTACTGCACTCTATAGTCACCAGTGAAGTTGCTCAGTCGTGTCCGACTCTCTGCAACCCCATGGACTGTAGCCTACCAGGCTCCTCCATCAATGGAAATTTCCAGGCAAGAGTACTGGAGTAGGTTGCCATTTCCTTCAATAGCACAACCACTTGTAGCGGATGCACACACGTGACAGTGTACACCAGACACGTGAGCTAACTTATGTGATTGGACATGTGAAAGATGTACTTTTGCATTTTTGAAAGTTGGCAACTTGAAGGTTCGTCTGTAAGGGCTTACTCTATTGTTTTCTCCATTCAGCCATTCTCTTTTTATTTGAGAGTTTAATCCATTTACATTTAAAGTTATTGTTAATAAGTAACAACTTACTATTGCTATGTTATTATTTTCTGTCCTTGTAGTTCTTTTGTCCCTCTCTCCTCCCTTGCTGCCTTCATTTTCTTTCTTTTTTTTTCATTTTCTTTCTTTATTTGTATCCATATGCTTTGAATCCTTTATTTTTCTTTTGCTTATCTTCTATAAGGTGTTTTCTTTGTAATTATCATGGGGCTTTCAAAAATATAACAATATGTTTTATGCTGATAACAGTCACATACAAAAATAATTTTACTTCTCATTATCCACACTTTGTGCTATTGACCTTGTACCCATCTGGTACATAGATTAGTTCACCAACCAGGAACCTTCCTTCAATCCTTGCCAAGTATTTTACTGGAGTGTCATTATTTAAGCAAGTGTGACCAGCCCCATCCCTTGAAACAAAGGATCCACTGTGAATCACCTCCTTATCATAAAGTCAGATATGATCAGATGACCCTTGTAGTGAATAATGAAAGATAATCCAGTGGTTTTTGAAGCTCTTTGAGGAACTGGGAACAAAGACCAGATACATTTTTTTATATCACAAGTATGTGTATTTTCTATTAATTCTTTCTTCTCAGTTCAGTACCAATGTACTTGCCTATGCTAGATGTTCCTGAGTCCAGATTTTTCTCTGGTTCCATTTTTCTAGATTTGTAGTTTTCTTTGAGAATGGAAAACTATAATCATCCTTTTCTGTGGGATGGGGAGGAGATACACTCTTTGAATTCATCCTTCAGCTTTTACTCTGCTCTGCACTCTGCTATTAGAAGTGACTGATGCCTCCAGTTCTTATGTATTTAAAGGGATTTGCACCATGAATCGATACTGTGGAATTCACCCACTGGAGCTTGTTTGGTATTCTCTGGTCTGCAGTCACTTATCACTCATCCATTGACTTTCCAGTTTCCAAGTTCTGTTTCTTCTCCAGTATCTTTTATCCTCATGGGGTTTTCCTTTCCCCTTGTTAAGCTTTTAGTGTAATTTTCTTATGGATTCATGAAAAGCTTTGGTAAACTTATACCTACAGTCTGCCATTTTTAACAGAAATTATGCCCCCCTTTTAAAAAAATACAGTTGTCCCTCATTAAGTCACAAATTCTATATTTATGAATTTACTTACTCGCTGAAATTTATTTGTAAATCCCAAATCAGTACTTAACAGTGTTTCCATGGTTATTAGCAGATATAATGTAGAGTGGGGAAAATCCTCTTTTCTCACAGGGACTGTTTCATTCTTATTTTGTACTTTCTCACACTAAAGCTGCCTCCCTTCTTAGTGACTGCCATGACTTGAAGATTCCATTTCTCTCTCCCAGCATCAGCATCACAGAATTCAAAGGCAAACTGTTTTCACTGCATCCCCAACATATACCAGGCTCTATTCACAGAAGTGATTTACCTGTCTACCATTCTCACCAGTTTCATTCAGCTCCCTAGACTTGCTGTGGGCTATCCCACAGTGTGAATTTGCCGACAATATACCCTTTGCTTAAAGTCACTAACCCTCCACTATCCCCATTTATACATTTAAACACATTTATTCCTCAGTAGTCCTGAAAGCATGGCAGTTATCCACAAATTACAAGACATAGTATGGTGCTCTGTGAGTATGTGCTTATATAAATGTATGTATGCTTAGAATCACTGTGTAATGTGGAGGAGATCCCTGAATAGTGTGGACTCACTGAAGTTGCAGGTGATTCTGATCCCCACCAGGTTCTCTTCAGCTTCCTCTGTTGCCTCTCCTTAATGTCTGTGCTTTTCTTATCAATTTTACAAATTGCTTAGCCATGTTTGAGAACTATCTGTTTACTTTCCCATATATTATTTTCAGTTTAATCTTTGCATTTCTCAGACGTTTAACCTTTCCCAGAATAAGAAAAATAAGCATATGCCTTTCTGTTTTCTTTCAGACCTGGAATCCATGTGTGAGACTAAGTTATTGTCTCTAAAGAAGAGACATTTTAGTCAAGTAATATTTACCCATGAAGACCTACCCACTTTTTTTCAGCCCACATTTCTCATTCCACATCAAAAAACTATTAATGAAGAGAAATCCTGCGAATGTAAAATATATGGAAAGGCTTTAATCAAAACTCACAGTTTATTCAACATCAAAGAATTCATTCTGCTGAAAAAAATTATGAATGTAAGGAGTGTGGGAAATCCTTTAGTCGTGGCTCACTTGTTACTCGACATCAGAGGATTCACACTGGTGAAAAACCCTATGAATGTAAAGAATGTGGCAAAGCTTTTAGTTGTAGTTCGTATTTTTCTCAACATCAGAGGATTCACACTGGTGAGAAACCCTATGAATGTAAGGAATGTGGAAAGGCCTTTAATTATTGCTCAAACCTTAATGATCATCAGAGAATTCACACTGGTGAAAAACCCTATGAATGTAAAGTATGTGGAAAAGCCTTTACTAAGAGTTCACAACTTTTTCCACACCTGAGAATTCATATTGGTGAGAAACCTTATGAATGTAAGGAATGTGGGAAAACCTTTACTCAACAGTCAAGGCTTATTCAACATCACAGAATGCACACTGGTGAGAAACCTTATGAGTGTAAGGAATGTGGGAAGGCCTTTAGTAGTGCCTCAACACTTACCAACCATCACAGAATTCACACTGGCAAGAAACTCTATGAATGTAAACAATGTGGAAAGGCCTTTATTCAGAGCTCTGAACTTATTCAACATCAGAGAATCCATACAGATGAAAAACCATATGAATGTAATGAGTGTGGAAAGGCTTTTAATAAAGGCTCAAACCTTACTCGTCATCAAAGAATTCACCCTGGTGAGAAACCTTATGACTGTAAAGAATGTGGAAAGTCCTTTGGTAGTCGCTCTGACCTCATCCGCCATGAAGGAACTCATAATGGATAAGTGATAGTTCCTTTTGATAAACTTGATAGTAATATTTTTAAAACAGTGATGCAAAAAAAAAAAAGCAAGGAAAAAAACTGAAGGTTCTTCTGTGTAATAGTTTCCTAGGGCTGCTGTAATGAAGTACCAAGTACCACAAAACAAGGTGGATTAAAACAACAGAACTTATTCTCTCATAGTTTTTGAGACTTGAAACCCAAAATCAAAGTTGTTGGCAAATTTGGTTCCTTCCAGGGACTCAGGAAGAATCTGTTTCACACCCTTCTCCTAGCTTCTTATAGCAGCAAGTTTTGACATGCCTAGGCTTATCAAAGCATTGCTGCTATCTCTGCCTCCATCTTCACACTGCGTTCTCTGTGTATCTCTGCATCTGTTCTGTTATACAGATACAGGTCATGTTGGATTAGGGCTCACCTAATCTTAAAGGACCTCATCTTAACTTGATTTTATCTGCAAAGACCTTATTTCCAGGTACTATCACATTAACATACCAGGGGTTTGGACTTCTAACATAGTTTCACCCGTTACACTATTAACACTATTTTTTCTAATGTGTTTGTAATTTTATACATAATATTAATCAAATGTATTTTTTAATGTAAATAATGTGAATTCAAGGTCTAAATTAAACCCCCTTTTCCCTCAAAAATTCTATCCCCAAAATTCTATGTTTTAGGACCATCTTTTCTATTTCTGTGGCCTACATAATACTACACTGTAAATTGTGTTGCATAGGCTGTCTTTGAATTCATGGTGGAATTATAAATTTGTATTTGAAGGCAGCTCTATTCTTCTTTTGTTAGGTTAATATTTTCTTGTTGTTAAAAAAAAACAGGGCACAAAGAAAAAAAGATTTATAAGCCTGTGAAACAGAAATGACTTCTTTCAAATTATCATAATATATCCTTGCAGGCTTTATTTAATGTAATCATGACATACATGTTGTACTATAACCTGCTTTTATGCTACTGTTTAAGTACAGGTGTTTATGTATTATTATTTTTAATGGTGTCATAATCTTTTCTGTGGTTGATTCTCATTTTGCTAAATAACTACTGATAAACATTTTGGTACCTGTTTAAACTTTTGCATTTACAGAAGTTGCCTTCTAAATGCAACTTTAGTACTTTTTTTGTTTGAAATTTCAAAACATTTAATTTCAATGTTGAAATAACTAATGAATATTTTCTCCCTGTAAAAAATTGCCAATAATCCCCAATTCCCTCATAATCACTATTATGAATTTATTTTTATCCTTGGAAAGCTTTTTTTTTAAAACCTTTTTAAAAAAGTTTTACGTGCATGTGCACACACAACCAAATATGTAAACAGTTTAGAAAAAGTGTTGCTTTATTCGTTTTTGTGTGTAATTACCTACTAATGATGGTTATGTTGGATTGCTGTAACGATTTAACTCATTTGAGTTAAGTGAAAAATGGGAGTCTTACCCAACATATCGTAAGAATGTAGCTGGTAGTTATCCAAAATTAACATTAATATTTTCAACATTATTGTTTATGGAAAGGACTTTTACCATGTTTCATCATATTAACACCTTAATTTATATCAAACAGTTTATAATGAAAAAAGAACCTATGGCTGTAATGTTTGCAAAAAAGCATCTTAGCAACACTTACTCCGTATTCAACATGAAGTATAGAAAGAAAAATAAAACACTGAGAAAATCTGGAGACAAAGAATGGGTGAATAAGCCTACATTAACACCTTGTACTTCAGGCTGCACAATTATCTCATACCCAGCAAAAAACCTATTGATCAAGAATAGTTGAAAACCCATTTGTCAAAAAAGAGAAAGACATGAAATATTAAGTTAATAAACACTTCCTTCTCAGAAAACCTGTAGATCATATTTTCCAGAATGGGAAAAAATTAAATATGGTAACAACAATATCTAAATATTGACAACGCTCCTCCAAATGTTGGGGCTTCCCTGGTGGCTCAGTGGTAAAGAACCCACCTGCCAAGCAGGAGATGTGGATTCAATCCCTGGGTCGGGAAGATTCCCTGGAGAAGGAAATGGCAACCCACTCCAGTATTCTTGCCTGGGAAATCCCATGGACAGAGGAGCCTGGCAGGTTACAGTCCGTGAGGTAGCAAAGGTCAGACACAACTGAGCAACTAAGCACGCACACACAAGCATACAAGCACATTATGTAGGAAAACTTTTGGGGTTTGGCAGGCAACTAGATCTATATTTAGATTAGAATGTATAGACTGGGACTTCCCTGGTGGTCCAGTGGTTGAGAGTTCTCTTGCCAGTGCAGGGGAAAAGGGTTTTATCCTTGGCCCAGAGTTGGACACGACTGAAGTGACGCAGCAGCAGCAGCAGCAGCAGAAAGATTTCACATGCTGCAGGGCAATTAAGCAAGTGCGCCACAACTAGTGAAGCCTGTGCACCCTAGAGCCTGTGCTCTGCAGCAAGAGAAGCTGCTGGAATGAGAAGCCTAACCATGGCGACTGGAGAGTAGCCCCTGCTCCCTGTAATTAAAGAAAGGCCCCTGCACCAACGAAGACCGAGCGTGGCCATGTGCCGTGCTTGTGTGCTTAGTCACTCGGTCGTGTCTGATACTTGCGACCCTGTGGACTGTAGCCCACCAGGCTCCTCTGTCCATGGGGATTCTCCAGGCAAGAATACTGGAGTGGGTTTCCATGCCCTCCTCCAGGGGATCTTCCCAACCCAGGGATCGAACCCAGGTCTCCTGCGTTGCAGGCGGATTCTTTACTGTCTGAGCCACCGGGGAAGCCCAGCGCAGCCATACATAAATTTAAACAAAATTTAAATGTATCGGCTTGCTGATAGTATCAGGAAATCCCTAATAAATTAACTAAATATATAAGACAAAATGTCAGAATAATGAAAGCAAACTAAATTCAAACGTAGAAGAAAAGACTTCCCTGGTGGTCCAGTGGTTGCCATGCCAATCTTCCAATATAAGAGATGAATGTTTGTTCCTTGGTTGGGGAACTAAGATCCTACATACCTCTTTGTGAGGAAAAAATAAGAGATTGTCAAGAGAATGAGAAGACAATTCATAGGATGGTATAAAATGTCTCCAAATCATATATCTGATAAGAGATTAATATCTAGAGTATATAAAGAACTCCAAAAGCAATATGAAAAAACGGGCTTCCCTGGTGGTTCAGCAGTAAAGAATCACTGCCAATGCAGGAGATACAGGTTAGATCCCTAATCCAGGAGAATCCCACATGCTTTGAAGCAGCTAAGCCTGTGTACCACAGCTATTGAGCCTGTGCTCTAGATCACGGGAGCCACAACTACTGAGGCCTGCTCCTTAGAGCCTGTGCTCTGCAACAAGAGAAGTCACTGTGATGAGAGGCCCAAGCAACAAAACTAGAGAGTAACCCCAACACTGCAAGTAGAAAAAAGCCCAAGCAGCAACAAAGGTCCAGAACAGCCAACAATTTTTTAAAAAAACCTGATTAAAAAATGGGCAAAGGTCTTGAATAGACGTTTCTCCAAAGATAGTATACAGATGGCCAATGAACACAAGAAAAGATGCTCAATATCACCAATCAGTTCAGTTCAGTTCAGTCACTCAGTCGTGTCCGACTCTTTGCGACCCCACGGACTGCAGCACAACAGGCTTCCCTGTCCATCGCCAACTCCTAGAATTTACTCAAACTCCTGTCCATCGAGTCGGTGATGCCATCTAACCATCTCATCCTCTGTGTCCTCTTCTCCTCCTGCCTTCAATCTTTCCCAGCATCAGGGTCTTTTCAAATGAGTCAGTTCTTTGCATCAGCTGGCCAAATTATTGGAGTTTCAGCTTCAGCATCAGTCCTTCCAGCGAATAGTCAGGACTGATTTCCTTTAGGATGGACTGGTTGGATCTCCTTGCTGTCCAAGGGATTTTCAAGAGTCTTCTCTAACACCACAGTTCAAAAGCATCAATTCTTCAGCGCTCAGCTTTCTTTATTCCAACTCTCACATCCATTCATGACTACTGGAAAAACCATAGCTTTGACTAGACCTTTGTTGGCAAAGTAATGTCTCTGCTTTTAATATGCTGTCTAGGTTGGTCATAACTTTTCTTCCAAGGAGCAAGTGTCTTTTAATTTCATGGCTATAGTCACCATCTGCAGTGATTTTGGAGCCCAGAAAAATAAAGTCTGACACTGTTTCCACTATTTCCCCATCTATTTGCCATGAAGTGATGGGACCAGGTGCCATGATCTTAGTTTTCTGAATGTTGAGTTTTAAGTCAACTTTTTCACACTCCACTTTCATCAAGAGGCTTTTTAGTTCTTCTTCACTTTCTGCCATAAGGGTGGTATCATCTGCGCATCTGAGGTTATTGATATTTCTCCCAGCACTCTTGATTTCAGCTTGTGCTTCAAGTTAAATAAGCAGGGTGACAATACTGCTTGACATACTCCTTTCCCTATTTGGAACCAGTCTGTTGTTCCATGTCCAGTTCTCACAGTTGCTTCCTGAGCTGCATATAGATTTCTCAAGAGACAGGTAAGGTGGTCTGGCATTCCCATCTCTTTAAGAAGTTTCCACAGTTTGTTGTGATCCACACAGTCAAAGGCTTTGGCATAGTCAATAAAGCAGAAGTAGATGTTTTTCTGGAACTCTCTTGCTTTGGCATTGTTTGCTATCTCCAATACCAAGAACAGTGCCTGGTTCGTGGTAAGCACTCTGTATGCACTTGTGATAAATGGTTATATTACTTCTATTTAGAGTTCAAGAACTCTGGGGAAGGGATTTCCCTGGCAGTCCAGTGATTAAGACTTTGAGCTTCTACTGTGGGGGCCTGAGTTTGATTCTTGGTTGGGGAATTAAGATTTCACATGCCCTGTGGTGCAGCCAAAAACAAACAAAAATACATATTTTTTAAATCCCAGCAATCACATCCAGAATACATGGCTCACTCAGCTCTGTTCCAGCACAGTCACCTTCCTGACTCTTTCCTACTTTCAAACTTATTTCCCTGGTGAGGTGGGTAGGTTCTAAGCTGCTTGCAGTGACCACTACCTCCTGAAAAATCTGGAAGGAGGAGTTCCCCTTATGTAATTTCCTCCCCTTGAATGTGACTGGGAACTGTGACTCGCATCAAACTGTCAGGTGAGTGTATGCTCCTTGGTTTTTGTCTTGTCACAACAAAGATTTGGAGTGATGGACATTAAAGCCCCCCTCGGCGTGTCACAGCTCTCGGGTCTTGGACAGACCATGTTATAGCTCTCAGGTCTCAAACGGACCGTGTTATAGCTCTCAGATAAATCAGTGTTACAGCTCAGTGTTACAGCTCTGTTTTATTTAGAAGATGGCAGGAAAATCCATCTTTGAGGCATGAGGGCATGTCGATCCAAAGATGCAAAGAGAAGAGCTCCCCAGCACGCGGGAGAGAGAGAGAGAGCTAGCTTTGGCTCCTCTTTTGATGTTTTTCTCTCCCTGGGCCTGTCCTATGTAAATTGGGCCAGACAGGAGTGCTATTTCTTTTACCGGAGGTTCTCACTCCGGTCCTCGGACTTCCCTTTGTTCTATTTTCTTGGGCTTTTCCCTTCCAGGTCTTTAGCCACTGCCATTCTGGACTCCTTTTCCCTATTCTAACTACCTAACAAAACCAATAAAATAAAACATGTGAACAAAGGATGTTCACATGCATGATAATAAAGTGTAACTTCTATATTGGGATCTTCCCTGGTGGCTCAGAGGGTAAAGTGTCTGCCTACAATGCAGGAGACCTGGGTTTGATCCCTGGGTCAGGAAGATCCCCTGGAGAAGGAAATGGCAACCCACTCCAGTACTCTTGCCTAGAAAATCCCATGGACGGAGAAGTCTGGTAGGCTACAGTTCATAGGGTCACAAGTGTGTGCTAAGTCACTTCAGTCCTGTCCAACTCTTTGCGACCCCATGGATTGTAGCCCACCAGGCTACTCTGTCCATGATTCTCCAGGCAAGAATATTGGAGTTGCCATGCCTTCCTCCCGACCCAGGGACTGAACACTGATGGTGAGAGGGTAACAAGCAGGAAGGCCAGGGGTCTCCAAATGGAGGCTGCAAGTGTCAGACATTTATCTCTCTCTTTTTTTTTTATTTTTTTTTTTTTTTATTTTTTTTTTTTTAATTTATTTATCTCTCTCTTAAGCGGCAGGAGGAAAAAAAACTAGTGAGATATATATGCATATATATATATATATATATATTTTTTTTTTTTTTTCCCTTCTCTATACAAATTTAAAAGGTTTCTCATAAAATACTGTGTTGCCATAATGACACCTCGTTCCACCTGAAGTTAGCTATTCTCAAACCTGTGGGGCTGCCGGGACTGGCAGGCGGCCCGGACCTGGGTTTCGGTTTCCCCTGAAATGGTGGGATTCCCCGCCCCCATCGGGCCGCCTGGAGCCAGCCAATCAACAGGCGCCCAAAAGGGAACAAAGGGAACATGAGGGAAAACGGAAAAGCCCGCGAACGCTTAAGTTTGAACAAAAGCCCTGGAAAGTTTGTACCAATAGAATTGCTTTGCAAACATGTAACCAATCGGCTTAAGCCAGCTACCAACCGCTTATGCATACCCTATAAATTTGGGTAACAGCTCTGGCTCGGGGCTTTTCTGACCCTGCACCACTGCGTTGGTTGCAGTAGGAGCCCTGGCTCCAGTCAGTAATAAACTTCCCTTTTTTTGCGAGTTGCATTGTCTTGGAAGCCTTCTCTCTTCCCGCTCGGGGATTCGGACATCGGGCATAACAAAACCTTGAGTTAACCAATGCATTTTTCTTATGGAAATGTTTGTCTTAAGCTATGTTAATGTATTATGCATTTACCCCAGACTGTCTTCAAGTCGGTTCTGCCTAATGGCTCAGAACCGACTTGACAAACTAGTATGTTATACTTAGACATATATGTAATATATGTAATCTATGTAAATGAAACTATTTGTGTGGTAATTTGACTTTCTACAAGATTGAAGTCAATCGTTTTATGGCCTGGGATGACTTGTCTGGTGCCAAGATTATCCCAAAATACATTTTATGGATGAGGGGCCTGGTGCTATTCTGAGTTTTAAGACATTTCTTTCATTAACAGACTGCTAGTGACTATATAACATCCAGCTAAAATTTAACAAGCAGGGAGGTATTCTTTCTACCCCCTTCTGATGCCTATGTCAGAAGCTTTCTCTACCTCCTTTATACGTTAATAAAACTTTATTACATAAAAGCTCTGAGCAATCCAGCCTCGTCTCTGGCCCCGGATTGAATTCTCCTCCGGGGGCCAAGAATCCCGGTGTCTTTTCGTGGTTCAGCAACAACCTTTCAATAGCTCAGTTGGTAAAGAATCTTCTTGCAATGCAGGAGACCAGGGTTCCATTCCTGGGTCGGGAAAATCCACTAGAGAAGGGATAGGCTACCCTACCAACTCCAGTATTCTTAGGCTTCACTTGTGGCTCAGCTGGTAAGGAATCCGCCTGCAATGCGGGAGACCTGGGTTCTGAAAGTTTGTTGCTGAACGATAAGACACCAGGATTGTATTTTGGGATAATCGTGGCACCAGATAATTCATCCCAGGCCATAAAACGATTGACTTGAATCTTGTAGAAGGGCAGATTACCATACAAATAGTTTCATTTACGTAGATTAGGGGAACAATGTCTGAGTATAACATACTGGTTTTTCAGGTCGGTTCTGAGCCAGAGCGGTTAGGCAGAACCAACTTGAAGACAGAGTCTGGGGTAAATGCATAGTACATTAACATAGCTTAAGACAAACATTTCCATAAGAAAAATGCATTGGTTAACTCAAGGTTTGAGAATAGTTAACTTCAGGTGAAACCAGGTGTCATTATGGCAACACAGTATTTTAAGAGAAACCTCTTTTTAAATTTGTATAGAGGGAAAAAAATATCGCAAATTTGTTTCCTCCTGCCCCGTTAAGAGAGATAAAAATGTCTGACACTTGCAGTCTATTTCCTCCGTTTGGAGACCTCTGGCCTTCCTGCCTGTTACCCTCTCAGTTCGATCCCCGGATTGGGATGATCCGCTGGAGAAGGGAAAGGCTACCCACTCCAGTATTCTGGTCTAGAGAATTCCATGGACGTCTATGGGGTGCACTGAGCAACTTTCCCTTTGGACTCCTGCACTGCAGGCAGATTCTTTACCACTAGCGCCACCTGGTGTCTGTATTGGTAGCTGATTCCTTATTTGAAGCAAGCTGCTCTGTTGTGAGCTGTACATTGGAGAGACCCATGTGGCAAGGAATGGTGGGTAGACTTTGGCCCACAACCAGCACAAAATGGAGGTCCTCAGTCCAACAGTTCACATAGAATTGAATTCTGCCAACAATTATGTGATCCTGGAAGCAACTTCTTCCCTAGTTGAGGATTGTTGTGGTCAACACCTTGACTGCAGCCTTGTGAGATCTGAACTCAAGGACCCAGCTGAGTCGTGTATGTGTTGCAGGAAGGGGGACCCCTTCCAGGGCCCGAATTGTCTGAGGAGACACATGATCTGGCAAACCAAGAGATTTTATTGGGAACGGGCACCCGGGCAGAGAGCAGGAGGGACCCAGGAGAACTGCTCTGCCACGTGGCTCACAGTCTCGGGTTTTATGGTGATGGGGTAGTTTCTGGGTTGTCTTTAGCCAATCATTCTGACTCAGTTCTTCCTGGTGGTGCACGCCTTGTTCAGCCAAGATGGATACCAGTGAGAAGTCAAGGAGTCTTTTGGGCCTAGAAAAGAAAACCACAGTCTCAAAGGCCCTTGCTGAATCATCTAACTTCAGAGAAAACAAAACAGAACCTTATTTCCGCCCTGATGCCCCAGGCCGGTTGCATCTATCTGGGACTTATCACCCCCTGTCCAGAAACCTTCCACCCTCACACCTGCCCAGAAGACTTATCCCCCCCCTTCAGAAACCTTCCACCCCCTCCACCCGCCCAGAAGACTTATCACCTCCTGCCCAACTACAAATGTCATCTTAACAAAAGAATACTCAAAATATCCCGCCTGATTAACGTTTCCCTTATCGGTTCCACAAACCTCCCTATAAATATGAAGCCTCCCTGATCCCTCTGGGCGCTCAGCCTGGTCGTTAGGCCGACTGTCGCCCCTCCTTGCCTGAATAAAGGTAACCTACTTCTGTTGAGGTAATCTTTCCTTTTCTGCGTCGCCCGAACTATACCTTAAAAGAAGGATTCTGGGAGGTGGTTGAACATGTGGTGTCTCCTTTTTCCTTTTGACCTTTCCTGAACTCTTCCGGTTGGTGGTGGCTTATTAGTTCCGTGTTCCTTACCAGGACTTCTTGTCGTAAAACAACTCAAGCAAATGGTTACTATGGTGCCTGGCCAGGGTGGGCAGTTTCAGTGTGTGCTTCCCCTATCACATGGACTCACAGAAACTGTGAGAAAACAAATGTGGGTTGGTTTAAGCTACCAAATTTGTGATAATTTGTTAGGTAGCACTAGATAACTAAAACACTTAGGTGTGTTAGTTGTCTGGAAACCAGGGTTAACAAATGTCATAATTGTTTCTCATTATTATCTGTACTGTGAAGAAGCTGCTTTGTATCAGAGCTAATGATTAATTGCATGATCCATATCAGAGGTCCACCCTTGTCTGACCATCAGAATTACTGAAGATGCTCAAAGCCTCTGTCAGAGCTAAGAAAACACAATCTCTGGGGCTAATGTGTGCACACGTGCTGAGTTACCTCAGTCATGTCCGACTCCAGCCGTGTGCAACCCTATGGACTGTAGCCTGCCAGGCTCTTCTGTCCATGGGATTCTCTAGGCAAGAATACTGGAGTGAGTTGCCATGCCCTCCTCAGGGCTAATGTGTAATTTTTTTTTTTAATTATCCAACTTCTCTGGTGGTCTAGTGGTTAAGAATCTGCCTGCCATGGAGGGGACATGGGTTTGATCTTTGGTCCAGGAGGATCCCACATGGCTCAGAGCAACTGAGACTGTGCGCCACAATTACTGAGTCTGTGCTCTAGAGCCTGTGCTCCACAATAAGAGAAGCCACTGCAATGAGAAGCCCTCACACCGCAACTAGAAGGTAGTCCCCGCTTGCTGCAACTAGAGAAAGCCTAGGCACAGCAATGAAGACCCAACACAGCCGAAAATAAACAAAATAAAAAACAATAAAAACGAATTATGTGCAAAGTATCTTGCCCTAGATATTAACTACAAAGGCAGAAACAGTAGCTTTAGAGTAGGGAAATCTGACAGTGAGCACCTTGACCAAGGTTAACATCGCCAATAAGATTTATCACCATCATGTGCCCGCTGATATGATGAACTGAAGTTGCATCTCTTCTGTAATATTAATGCATAACCCTGAATCAAACCCAAATGGAGGGATAGTCTACAAAATAACTGGCCAGTATTGTTCAAAAATGTCTAAGTCATGAAAAACAAAAGACTGAGGAACTATCATAGATTGGAGGAAACTGAAGAGAAATAACAAGCAATGTGGGATCTGGACTGGATTTTGGACTAGACGAAGAACATCAGTGGAAAGGGCTTATAATGGTATATCAATGCTAATTTCCTGGTTTTGATCATTGTATTACGATTATACAAAGAGTTAACATTGGGGGAAGCTGAGTGAAGACTTTGGGAATTATTTTGCAATTTTTTTGAAAGTCAAATTATTTCAAAATAAAACAAAAAAAAATCTCTCTACTTGAGGGATTTCTCGAAGTATTGCCTTTTGCTCTTTAGATCTACATGTTTTCTTTTACTCTGGTGATATCCCAAAGACTGGATCAGGGGAAAGATAATAGACTAGGCCAGGGTGCCATCTTATCAGAAAATGAAAACATTTCCCAGGCTTCATGTATTTCAAAACACTTCTTCCACCTTTATTTTGCTTTTCAAATTACAAAAGTTATATATGTTTGTAACAAGTCAAACCTTTAATACAAAGGTATATAAATTAAACAACTATTTCTGTTCCCCACCAGGGTAATCAATGTTAATTAACACCTTGTTTTATATCCCTCCACACTTTTCTTTGTTCATATAAACACATGCATGCATATATACACATATAGGTTTT
This sequence comes from Odocoileus virginianus, assembly GCF_023699985.2. Classification (NCBI taxonomy): domain Eukaryota; kingdom Metazoa; phylum Chordata; class Mammalia; order Artiodactyla; family Cervidae; genus Odocoileus; species Odocoileus virginianus. Next base: position 14,257,914 of record NC_069693.1, on the reverse strand, counting down.
TAATTTAAAAAATAGATTCATATACATTATTCTGAAATTTTCTCTTTTAAACTTAACAATATACCACAAATATCTCCACAAATGAAAGTTCTACTAACCCTTCAAATTTCTTAATCATACATTGGACATATCATATGTGGTTCAGATGTTTACGTATTTTTTCTTCTGGGCTTTTTTTCCCTAAATCTCCCATTACCGACCTACATCACCCACCACCCCTCAACACAATGCATGCTCTTCTATACTTTTCTCCATGCATATGAAATATTACACAAACATATGATACATGTTTATCACTCATAGACACCTAGAAGCATTTTGTAACTGATTTACAAAAACAGAGTCATGTTTTACACACATTTTTATCTTGCTTTTTTCACTCAAGAAAACATTGTGGTTTCATTCAAGTTCACTAGCATAGTTTTAACCTGTCCACCTTAATGGCTATATATACATTCTATGGAGTGGACATACTATATAGTTCCTTCCCTCTTCTGATATCCCTATCTCCTTCTCTCTTCCAATTTCCAGCATTTATTTTGATTCCAGTGTTTTTTGCCACTAGGAACAGCATCACAACAAATGTGGATGTCCTTTATATATTGGGGTTTTATTTCTAAGAGAAGATCCCCTAAAGTGAGTACTTTCACTTATAATAGATGTACTTTCAGTTATAATAGATGTCAGATTGCTTTTCAAAAGAGCTGTAAGAATTTATGTTTCTACCAGCAAGGCTAAGTTCATTCTTTGTTTCTGACAGCAAAGAGCATTCCTGCTCTTTCTTGCCAGCCTGATTGTATATCATTACCTCATAACTGTAATCTGCAATCTCCAGCAATTACTAAGGCTAAACATTTTTTGATAAGCCCATAAGTCACTTGGATTTGTTCTTCTCTCAACTATATTCTTTGCCATGTTTCGTTACTGGGCTATTTTTTCTTGTCAATATGAAGAGCACTTTTTCTCTAACTGACTCTGCAAATATTTTTCCCCAAGTCATTGTTTACTGGCTGTTAATGGCATCTTTTGCTGTGCAAAAGATTGAGATTTTCATGTAGTCAAATATTCATTTAACAGTTTTTGAGAGTCCTGTGTTGGTAAATCCAGTTTCTAGATTGTACATGTAGTCTCCTTTTATTTCAAGAATTTTATTGTTATTTAAAAATTTTAAATCTTAAGTTCTTCTGGAGTTTTCTTCATATGGTTTGTGCTATTAGTTCAACTTTACTTTCTTCCTGATTAAAAGCCAGTTGTGCCAGAATTTTTCTTTTTTTTAGATAAACAGTTCCTTTCCCCTATGGTTTGAAACTGTACCCTTTCCATATGTGATAAAAATCATATACATTGCAGTCTATTCAGTATTTGCTATTCTGTTCCATTGATGTATTTATCTGTTCTTTTGCCAATACTATATTAATTTGCTTAGAATAACTTCATCTTATATTCTGACACTGGCATGAAATTTTCTCTTTTATACTTGTCTAGATTCTCAGGCATTTATTTTTCCATATGGAATTTAAGATCATTTCACATAAGTTTTTAAAAAAAACAGGGAGTTCCTTGGTGGTCTAATGCTAAGGATTCAATGTTTTCACTGCCATGGCCGGAATTCAAATCCTGGTCAGAGAACTGAAATCCCATAGCTGCAGGGGGGAAAAGAAAAATCAGTGGGACTTAATGTAATTCCAAAAGAAGCACATACAAATTATAAGATGTTTATGGAGAAAATCTCTTGATTTCTATACTCTGTCTTCTTAGAAAATTAACTTTTTAACTCAAAACAATCATAAGTCTCTCAATTTACTGATATACAATCCCTTCATCAGCAAAAGGAAACAGTTTTACCTTTTTTTAAGCCTTATAACAATATTCAATTTTCTTTCTTATCACCTTCACTGGAACTTCCAAGGTAATCTTTAGTAAAAATAGATGACAGTGGACATCTATTAAACTATTAAATTCTTGATTTTAGAAAATGGCTTCAGCATAACATATATATAGGGTTTTGGTAAAGAAACTCTAGGTAGCTATCATCTCTTATAATTTAATTTATATTTTATTAGATTATAAATGTTTATAAATTTCATTAAATGCCTTATCAGCAACTATTGATAGCATCTTCTCTCCTAAGTTAATTTTATTGATATGTTTCCTATTACTCTTGTATTGGCTCTTCATATCATGATGACTTTTCCTTGGTCATTATAATATATTGCTGTTTAGGTGTACTAGTAAATTCTGTTTTCTATTATTCTCATTACAGTTTTTGTTCCTATATTCATGAGTAAGGATGGTCTGGAGTTTCCTGTTTTCCAACTACGTTTATTTGGTTTTGGTGTTAAAACTTGTTCTGGTTTCATAAAAGAAGTTGGGGAGCATAGTCTATAGGATGAAATATTTTAACTAACACTGGAGTTACTCTTTCTTTAAAAGTTAGATAGAACGAATCGTGAAATCATCTAGGCCTGGAGCATTTTTCAATCATGAATCTTTCATCACTTTTAAAATTCTCCAATGGTAATTGTTCCATCAAGTTTTCCACTATGTATTGCAATTTTTCATAGCTTGCATTTTGCTAGAATAGCATCTATTTCCTGTTTCAAAAATATGTTGATCTACAGTTGCATGAAATATCTTACCATTCTTTTCTTTTCTTGCCATGCCTTCCAACTTGTGGAATCTTAGTTCCTCGATCAGGGATTGAACCTGGGCCCTTGGCAGTGAAAGGATAGAGTCCTAATCACTGGCCCACTGGGGAACTCTCCTTATCAATTCTTTTAAATACATCTTTATCTTTGATTATGTTTTCTCTTTTGTTCTAGATTAGGCATTCTTACAGGGAGACAAACCTTGAACAATGTGACCATCTGTTTTCTTATACAAATGACATGGCAGCTCAAAGAGATGGACTTGAATTGGAATGATGAAAAAACTTGGATTTCAGCGTCCAGGACACTAACAGGGAAATTTATAGGGAAGAAAAAAAAAAAATCAATGTTGCTGAACTAATTTGGAGGGAAAAAAAAGAAAGGAATTCTCCTTCATTGGTCTGTGCATGAAATATTTCTGAATTATAAGACTCATAAAAAGTGTCTCTCCTACTAATTTGCTGCAAGGTATTTTAAGCAAGACTAAGAAAACAGGAATAATGCACAATATATCAGGGCCACACTACTTTCTGTGTGCATGTGCTAAGTTGCTTTAGTCATGTCTGACTCTGCAGCCCTAGGGACTGTAGCCTGCCAGGTTCCTCTGTACAAATCCAGGCAAGAATACTAGAATGGGCTGCTATGCACTCCTCCAGGGGATCTTCCTGACCCAGGAATCAGACCCTCGCCTCTTACATCCCCTGCATTGGCAGGCAGATTCTTTACCACTAGTGCCAACACTACTTTCTATTAAGTAATGAATATGCTGAGTCATCATTTTGTTCACTGAGTGTTAAGTTGTAAAACTATTCCTTAGCTTTGTCTTTAACATTAAAAAAGGCAAAACAAATAATGTTTACTTATTTAATAATATATTTACATATTAAAATAATAAAGACAAAATAAGTGCCTTTTTAAAGTTAAAAACATTTAATAAAGTTTTTGGCTAATTTAACAAAAGACATTAAAAACATTATTATTCAGAAAAGGGACCAACAACAAATGTTATGGCCATTTACATGTATTACAAAAAGACAGAGAAAATATACTGGCTTAATATGTTAAAGCTTTTTAAAAAAATAGTTGGTCATGCTACTATTATTATTGTTGCTGCTTGTATTGTTAAAGGGTTACTCAGGTGGCTCAGTGGTAAAGAATAAGCCTGCCAATTCAGGAGACGTGTGTTCAATCCCTGGATTGGGAAGATCCCCTGGAGGAAGAAATGGCAACCCACTCCAGTATTCTTGCCTGGAAAATTCCATGGATAGAGGAGTCTGGTGGGCTATAGTCCATGGAGTCACAAAGAGTTGGACAAAACTGAGCGCACACACATGTATGGAAAGACACCAAAAGACAATGGTGATATTTAGAGTGAAAAAATTTGGTGAATGGCATTCTAAATATGTGCTTGATATTCAACTTAAATTCACATTTATAATTCTAAAATATAAATAGTGCTTATTATGTGGGTCACTGTGGGACATACCAAAATATACTTTTAATTTTCTTCACATATATTTTGTGTTCTGTAATCATTCCATTTAATATATTTTCAACTTTCATAAGCCAAAGTGATCATGTTTATGTTTTAAATATAGAGTATTTTTGTATAATCTTTTGTATAAAATTTTCTATCACAACTGGAATATGACTTGCCTTATGATGAAACACCTTGTCAAAATTCATTAAATATGAGATTTTTCCTAAGGATGAATTCCTCCACATATAATGAAATAGGATATCTTGCTCAAGGCTTTCCTACTATTTTAGGTCATTCCTATAAGTATTCTTCCTAGCATGAATTTTCTGATGTCTACTAAGGTTTGGCTTCTGATAGAATGCTTTGCCACATTCATTGCATCCATAGGGTTTTTCTCCTGTATGAGTTCTCCAATGTTTATTGAGGCATGACTTTTGACTGAAAGATTTTCCACATTCTCTACAACGATAGGGTCTTTCTCCTGTGTGTATTTTTTGATGTACATTGAGGTATGACTTCTCACCAAATGACTTCCCACATTCATTACACACAAAGGGTCTCTCTCCTGTATGTGTCCTCTGATGTTCTCTGCGGTGTGACTTCTGGGTGAAGGCTTTCCCACAAAAAAAACATTCAAAGGGTCTAATACCAGTGTGTATTCTCTGGTGCTTAATGAGGGTTGACTTATGTGAAAAGGCTTTTCCACAGTCAGTACATCCATATGGCTTCTCCCCAGTGTGACTTCTTTGATGCCTAATGAATTCAGACTTGTAGCAGAAGGCTTTTCCACATTCAGTACAGACGTGGGGTTTCTCCGTAGGTGGAACCCTCTTACGTTTGTACACAAGAGAATTGGTTGCTGGGGGTTTATACATAAGCGCTGGGCTATGGGTGAAAGCTTTTTCACAGTGACTGCATTCCCAGAATTTTTCTTCATTTGGTCTTCTATCCTGCTTTGTATGTTGTAACAGTTTTCCATATCCATAGCACTCATCTTGCTTTTTTGCGTAGTTTTTCTTAAAACCTTTTAAGTCTAAATTATTGTTCACACTCTTTCCACAAGAGTCCCAGTTACTGGAGTTTTGAATTGAAGGAAAAAGGTCAGTGCTCAGATGTGATATTTTCCCACACTTATTACATGCATGGCTTCTTTCCTTGGGGAATGTTTTCCTGCTGATGAATGGACCTTGCCTCAAAAGTGTGCCTTGCCGCCTTTTCCTGTGGACATTAACTTGCCAAATGTTTTCTGGAGAAAGTATAGGAAAATTTTCCTTATTAATCTGTGATTATGATCTGGAATAAAACGATTTGGGAAATGCCCTAAAAATTTTAAGGGTGCACAGTATATGAATAGAGGGCATGGATCATAACTAAAGGCACCAAGGCAGGGAAATGTCATATGAGAATAGAAAATTCAGAAACTGGCATGAATGGAATGGACCATGTCATGGAAGATAGGTATAATTTTAAAGAAGAGAGGATATTATAGAGCAGTAGTTGGCAAACATGTTCTTAAAGAATCAGAGAGTAAATATTCTAGGCTTTGTAGGCCATATGGTCTTGGTCACAATTACTTAAATTTTCCACTGTATGGCGAGAAGACAGTATGTAAATATAAGGGTACACCTGTGTTCCAATAAAAACTTTATTCACAAATTTGGTGGCTAACCTATAGGCTGAAGTTTGCTGATCCCTGTTACAGAGGAAAGAGGTTTAAATGTCATATAGCACTTTGTTACCAGTGCATGGTTCTCAATGGTCAGCATCAGTCTCACCTTGGAACTGATATTGTGACAGATATGCGGAATCTTGGGCCCCACCCCTATACCTACAGAATCAGATTCTGCATTTTAACAAACTGCCAATGCTTATCATATTATGATTTGACAAGCATTGATACAGCAGTCAGAGAGCTTATCATGTTGAGCTAGTTAGACATAATATAAATGGCCAGGGCTCTAAGATGAACTAGATAAAAGAAGGAATTAACCAAACTAACTAGAGTTTAAAGCAGGAGTTCTTAACTTGGTATACAGAAATCTGGGGAGCTGTGAATTTGGATAGGGGAAAAAAATTACAGCTTTATTTTCACTAAGTTCTAAATACAATTGAGCATTTCCTTTGATTATGAATGTGAACACCAAAACACACTAGTATTAGCTCCTGTAACTTTGTGAATAAGGTATTTTCATGTCACATTATAGCTGTCAAAGATTTCTCAAAATGTGTTTACAATCATCTCTATTTTGAGGTCATGACAATTACTTGACCTGATGTTATATCTCACTATTTAATGTATTAATAAGGAAGCATATCAACTACTATCCACTAATATCATTAATATTTTGACATTGCATTTTCCAACTTTATTTCAGTTAATCACTGTATTTTAGTAATTTGTTTTTCATGTAATCCTAAGGATTTTTTTTACATACATAAAAAAAGGAATCTATTAGGCTTCACCAGAATGCTTAAGAGCTCTATGGCACAAAAATGATTAAGAATTCCTGACTTAAAGATGTTCAGGCATGAGATAATTTGGGCTCAATTTTAGGAGAAGTCAGTGGAAAATGAAAAGTAGACAGGAAGATTTAAAGTCATTTTTCAAAGGAAAAACAACAGAACTAGCACATATGCAAAGAACAATTAGAAGACTCAAAATGAGTTCATGGTAGACAAACACTGGAATGAGAAGTAAGCTGAGGTAGGTATATGCATGCACCTGTGTGCATGTGTGGTGGAGGGGAGGTAGCAAGTAGAAAAGAGGATGACTTCAGTTTTTGTCCCCCCAAAACCAGGGATGAGTGGATACAACTATGGAGATGATCCACAGACTGGTAAAATGGTGGGCAGGGGAGCCTAGGTGGTACAAGGGGGATAAAAGTTGGTAAAATGGCAAAGAGGCTAGTTGTGAGCATCTTATGATTTCAGAATGGATGAACTCTTTAAGGGAGTTACAACATTGAGAAGAGAATCAAGTCCAGAAGACAGAAAATACAGCAGTCCTTTGGAAGGAAAAGGCTGGGTTGCAACCAGGGTATTAGTATGAGAGGATATAGAACACTTAGAAAGGAGGGCTGACTGGATAACTTTTTTACAATTATATAAAATTCTTGAAAGATGGGAAAGAAAAGGTTGATAGCCAGGTTACAATGGTTTCAGGAAGGTTGATGAGCAATTTCATGAAGCAAAATACACCTCAGAGGGCACCATAGTGTGATGGTTAAGAATACTGGTTCTAGGGACTTCCCCAGCAGTCCAGTGGTTAAGACTCCAAGCTTCCACTGAAGTGGGCACAAGTTCAATCCCTGGTCAGGGAACTAAGATCCTACATGCATGTGTCATGGCCAAAAAAAAAGAATACTAGTTCTAGAGCCTGACCACCTGAGTTTAAACCCTCATTTGGTCCCTTACTTTGTTATATGTTCTTAGACAAGTTTCTTAACTTTTCTGTGATGCTTCCTCATTTGTAAACGGGATAATAAAAGCTAGTAATAAACACCTCACAAGTGTTTTAAGGACTTAATGAGTTGATGTATGTAAAGGATTGAGAAAAGACCTGGCACAAAGTGAGCACACACTGAGTGTTGGCCAGGAATTCTAATGCTGTTTCGGTCACTACTACAACCAGTGAAAGCTGGATAGTGGTAATCTTAAAGACATTATTTTGGGGAGAAGCATGAAAATGACTTGAATGTTTGAAGGTTTTATCTAATATTTAATTCAACTATGTGATTACAACACCAAGTATAAATGGCATAAAGTGATCTGGAAACAGATGGCACTGACTCTTCATGCTAAACTCATGACTTCATTGAAGAAGCAGAAGTCCAGAGGCATCCTAAAGAGTAGGCTACCAACACTCAGAGTACCAGGGATTATTGTTGAGATATTTTATAGAGCTGATGGGAGAGGGGCAGTTATTCTGAATATTAAATAGAAGGGGTTAAGACAAGCTAACCTCAGCCTTCTTCACTATCCAACTGTTCCTGGTCACTTCCTGGGATTCACTGCTTCCTCCTCTGTGACTTAAGGAAATTAAGGGACTCAGGGATAACTTAAGGGATTCAGAAAGGATGGGAAGTGAGACTGTGAGTATGGCAGGCAGGTCTGGAGCCTTTTACCCCAATACTGTTAGAGTAGAGGTTAGAAAGGGACCAGCAAGAACAGAAGATTCACAGAAGCTTATTTATAAGAATCCCTGAATGTGAAAGAGAAATGTACTGATAACCTCAAGAGAGAGAGAGAGATCAAGGATTCTGGAGAAAGGAAGATGGAGCAAGCACATGGAGTGGGATGCATAGAGACTGAGGGGTCACCAAGAAGGCTAAAGCTCTCAGAGAAATGTCTCCAGCTGCTTCAAAGCTCTAAGGCTTTGAAAAGCTGGACCCTGAACAAAATTCTAAAGCTGCCAGCCTCCCATAGTACATCTTTTGCTGGATTGATCATACTTACCCCGGCAGTGGCAGCCTGAGCATGCTGCCTCACAAATCCAGGGTGCTTCTTCCTGCTCCAGCCGGAGGATCACGTATGGTTTGGTGCCTTCATAACCTGTTCCAGAGAAATGATCCAGGCCTTGGGCTAAGCTCCGTGATCGTCACTCAGGCAACATTAAAGGCTGCACAACAGACATTGTACTTGGGAGCAGACTATACACACACCTTGTCCAGAACTCAAAAGGAACTAGTCATCCAGGACCATTGAAACTCAAGCCACACTTGCTGAGGCAACACAGTATAAGGGTTAGGAATGCACACTGTGCAGCCAGACTGCTGGCATTCAAATCCCACTTTGGCTCTGCTATGTACTAGGTGGGTGACACTGGGCAAGTGACTTCACCTGTCTGCCTCAGTTCCCAAAATGGTAAAAGAGTGGTACTAACAGTACCTACCTTGTAAAGCACTTATGCAGATTACACAAGTTAATACTTTTCAAGTGGCCAGGGACTTCCCTGGTGGCTCATGGGTTTGATCCCTGGTCAGAGAACTAAAACCTCATATGCTGTGGAGAAACTAAGTCTGCACATTGCAACTACTGAAGCTCATGCACTCTGGAGCCGTGCACCCCAGCTACTGAGTCCCTGCAGCACAACTGGAGAGTCCCACGTGACACAATGATCTCACGTGACACAACTGAGACCTGACCCAGCCAAATAAACAAATATTCAAAGGAATAATAAACAAAGTGGCTAGAAGTGTCTGGCACACAGAAAATATTCGGTACTTCAGTTACTTTTTTAAAAATATTAAATAATTTAATTTATTTATTTGAGTGCACCAAGTCTTAGTTGCTGCATGTGGGATCTAGTTCCCTGACCAGGGAATGAACCTGGGCCCTCGGTATCGGGAGCTCGGAGTCTCAGCCACTGGACCACCAGGGAAGTCCTGGTACTTCAGTTATTTTAGCAACTGAAAGAAGAAAGGTGGTCATTCAAGCATGATATAGATTGTGCGGCAGAACTGTTCTTACCCACTGAGACAAGGTTGCTGTAGGTCTCCAGCATCACATCCCGGTACAGGGCCCTCTGTGCAGGATCAAGCCCATGCCACTCCTCTTGCGTGAAGCCCACTACCACGTCCTTGAATGACACAGGTCTCTGCTGAAGATGAAATGACACTGGGTCATGTGGGGAAAATGCAGGCAGAAATGGATGGTCCTGATTTTCTATAATGTTCATAGGTTAGAGCTTATTTTTTAATTACTTACTTAAGTTTTTGGCTGTGCTGGGTCTTCCTTGTAGCACGTGGGCTTTCTCTAGTTGCAGCAAGCAGGAGCTGCTCTTTGATGCAGTGCTTGCTTGGGCTTTTCATTGTAGGGGCTTCTCTTGTTGTGGAGCATGGGCTCTAGGCAAGCAGACTACAGCAGTTGTGACACATGGGCTTAGTTACCCCGAGGCATGTGGGATCTTCCCAAACAGGGATTGAACCCATGTCCCCTGCACTAGCAGGTGGACTCTTATCCACTGGACCACCAGGGAAGTCCCAGGTCAGAGCTTATTATGATAATTTTTTTATCTTTTTTACCTTTTCTGTTCCTGGCTTTGGGTTCTATATGGTGGGATTGGAAGCCACTGTCATTTATACTTTGAGTCAACACATACTGACTGAAGACTGTGTGTCTGACACAGTCGTGGTCGCTAAGGACACAGTCATGGATGACTCCTGACCTCAAGGAGCTCACAGCCTGGCAGGGACAGCAATATGTAAGGCCATCAGGGTGAGATGGTAAGGGATGTAACAGCAGGGTATCTGGGCTCTAGCATGCAGAGAAGTGAACTGTCCACTAAAATTATCAGGGCCTAGGACTTCCCTGGTGGTCCAGGGAAATGACTCTGAACTCCCAATGCAAGGACCTGAGTTCAATCCCTGGTCAGGGAACTAGATCCCATATGCTGCAACTAGAGATCCCACATGCTATAGTGAAGACAGAAGATTCCACATGCTGCAACTAAGACCCAATGCAACCAAATAAATAAATATTTCAAAAAATTATCAGGGTGTAGTGAGGCTTCAGTGCTAAGGGATGTGTGTGCAGCTGAGTGTTCTCTGCAGAGATGGAGAAACTGCCTTCTTTGCAGAGGGAACAGCACAGGGCGAACAAAGGCATGGGGCAACAGTGATGTGTAAAGGCAGCAACTTACTCAGTTACAGGGGAGAGTACACAGGCCTGTGAGTTATGATATGATGGACTTGAAGACAACAAGAAATCTATCAAGGAAGTGGTGTGTGTGGAAAGCACATTCTAGAAGGCATGTGAGTTTCCTGCATCCTGTGCCCAGTGGTATAATGCTAACTCTAAGCAGACTCTGAAAAGATGAGGACATACATTATATCCCTATAGTAATCACTAACCTCATAGTGCAAAGAGGTGTACTGAAGTAAACAAAGATAATTCTAAGAAATATCCCATTAATCCACACGAATACATACACTCAAGAGAAAAGAAACAGGAACAAAAGCAAATGGGACAAATAGAAAACCCATTACCAAAGATAGATATAAATCCAACCATATCAATAATTACATTTATATTAAACTATATTAAATTATTGGAGAAGTAAATGGCAACCAATTCCAGTATACTTGCTTGGAGAATCCCACGGACAGAGGGGCCTGGTGGGCTACAGTCCATAGGGCCGCAGAGTCTGATAGGACTTAGCAACTGAACAACAACATATTAAACTGAAGGTTTATTTAATACATGATTAAATGCTCCAAAAACGCAGAGACAGTTAGACTGGATAAAAAAGGAATACAGCCTACAAGAGATACAGAACTCACAGATAGTTTGAAGGTGAATGGATGGAAAGAGCAATGTGATGGGTGACCTGGAGGGAGGAGAAAGGAAAGACTCTGCACTAATGCAGATGGACGATGATGCTCCTAAGTAGGACAGAAACAGTGAGACAGAGAAGGATCACTGTGAGGAAGAGCTGAACCTGCCCTTAACTGGTTGTGGGGGGTGAAGAAGGTCTAAGGTTGACACTCAGGTATCTCAAAGGCAACCGGGTGATGGTGGTGGTAAACTGGAGTTGACAAAAACAGCAAAAGTGAAGAGGACACGCTGTGCTGGGACACACAGGTGGAGACACTTGACAGGCAGCAGGATGAATAGATGAGCCATGTCAAGATCAAGGTCAGGAACAGAGCTAAATCTATAGGAGGTGCCAGCACAGACATGGTAGCTCGTGGCATGGGATCTCTCTGCAAGGAGACAGGATGAGCAGAGCGCTCAGGCCAGAGCCCCAGGGCACACTAATGAGTAAGAGGACAATGCTAGGAGAGTTCAGCTAGAGACCCAGAGGAGGAATATAGTTTGGGAAGGAGGCTCCACAGCGTGGCAAGCCTCAGATGATAATGTTCATGCAGTCAGTCCTCTGATTTAGGGCACAGAGAACAAATTCTTCAAAGAGCCCCGTGCCCTGGGACAAGACAGCTGCTGAGAGAGCTCCACCGGTACTAACCTAAGAAGGCATCTGTTGTGATATTGTGATGTATTAAGAAATATATATATTTGGTCTTCTTGCCTGATTCCGGGCACAGAGCTTCTTAAACCCTTTTAACTTCCAGAGTAACAGGAGTCATAGGAAGGTCTTTTATTTTTATTTATTTATTTTTTATTTTATGGAAGGTCTTTTATTAGTAGTTAACAAGCCTATGTCAATCATATCAGAGTTTATACTAATGATGTAACTCTTTGAGGATGGGTTCTGGTTACCAGAGGAACCAACCAGGTATTAGTTGGTTGGGACCTACAGCCAAATATCCCCCAGCCTCTGAGGACAGGAAAGGGACTTGCGATTAAGCTAATCATCAAAGGCCAACAATTTAATTAATTATGCCTATATAATGGAACTTCCATAAAAACCCTGGAGAGCTTCCAGTTTGATGAACATACCCAGTTTTGGGGTATGCACCCCAAACTCTCTGGAGACAGAAGCTGCTGTGCTCAGGACCCTTTTGTATCTTGCCATACATACCCCTCTATCTGGCTGTTCATTTGTGTGTGTATTAGTCACTCAGTCATGTCTGACTCTGCAAGCCCATGGGCTGTAGACAGCCAGGCTCTTCTGTCCATGGAATCCTCTCCAGGCAAGAATACTGGAGCGGGTTACCATTCCCTTCTCCAGGAGATCTTCCCGACCCAGAGATCGAACCCAGGTCTCCTGCACTGCGGGCAGTTTCCTTACCATATAAGCCACCAGGGAAGCCCAGTGGCTGTTCCTTTATATCCTTTATAACATCCTTTAAAATAAATCTGTATTAGTAAGTAAAGTGTTCCCCTGAGGTCTGTGAGTAACAGAAAATTATCAGTGGGGAGGGACCCCAATTTATAACTGGTTGTGAAACAGGAAGGAAGGGGGCAGGGCACAACCTTTAAAAGAATGACACAGTTATGGAGGCTACGACAAAAACTGGTCAGAACTGATGGGGTCCAAGACAGTGGAAGATTCAACTTCCAGTGGGCCTTGAGCCTCATTATATGCCCACTGTAATACATTAGCATATGTTAAATGACACACCCACATGTGCCATGACAGTTACGAGGACAACTATAAAAGGCCAAAAAGGTGAGTGGCAGCCCAATTTATGAAAATCCCTACCCTACTCCAAAATAGATGGAATAATCCTCCCACTCATTGTTCAGTCAGTCATGTCCGACTCTGCAACCCCATGGACTGCAGCACTCCAGGCGTCCCTGTCCTTCACCATCGCCCAGAGTTTTCTCAAACTCATGTCCATTGAGTCAGTGATGCCATCCAACCATCTCATCCTCTGTCATCACCTTCTCCTTCTGCCTTCAGTCTTTGCCAGCATCAGGGTCTTTTCAAATGAGTCAGTCCTTCACATCAGGTGGCCAAAGTATTGGAGTTTCAGCTTCAGCATCAGTCCTTCCAATGAATTTTCAGGGTTGATTTCTTTTAGGACTGACTGGTCTTGCAGTCCAAGGGTCTCTGAAGAGTCTTCTCCAGCATCACAGTTTGAAGGCATCAATTCTTCAGCACTCAGCCTTTTTTACTGTCCAGCTGTCACATCCACACATGACTACTGGAAAAACCATAGCTTTGACTATATGAACCTTTTTGGGCAAAGTAACGTCTCTGCTTTTGAATATGCTATCTAGGTTTGTCATAACTTTTCTTCCAAGGAGCAAGCATCTTTTAATTTCATGGCTGCAGTCACCATCTGCAGTGAGTTTGGAGCCCAAGAAAATTAAGCCTGTCACTGTTTCTACTGTTTCCCCATCTATTTGCCATGAAGTGATGGGACTAGATTCTGTGATCTTGGTTTTTTGAATGTTGACTTTTAAGCCAGCTTTCTCACTCTCTTCTTTCACCTTCATCAAGAGGCTCTTTAATTCCTCTTCGATTTCTGCCATAAGGGTGGTGTTATCTGCATATCTGAGGTTATTGATATTCTCCTGGCAATCGTGATTCCAGCTTGTGCTTCATCCAACCTGGCACTTTGCATGATATACTCTGTATATAAGCAGGGTGACAATATACAGCCTTGATGTACTTCTTTCCCAATTTGGAACCAGTGCATTGTTCCATGTCTGGCTCTAACTGCTGCTTCTTGACCTGCATGTAGGTTTCGCAGGAGGCAGGTAAGGTAGTCTGGTATTCCCACCTCTTGAAGAATTTTCCACAGTTTGTTGTGATCCACACAGTCAAAGGGTTTAGCATAGTCAATGAAGCAGATGTTTTTCTGAAACTCTCTTGATTTTTTGATGATCCAATGGATGTTGGCAATTTGATCTCGTTCCTCTGCCTTTTCTAAATCCAGCTTGTACATCTGGAAGTTCTCAGTTCATATACTATTGAAGCCTAGCTTAGAGAATGTTGAGCATTACTTCACTAGTATATGAAACGAGTGTAATTGTGTGGTAGTTTAAACATTCTTTGGCACTGCCTTTCTTGGGGATTGGAATGAAAACTGACTTTTTCCAGTTCTGTGCCCACTGCTGAGTTTTCCAAATTTGCTGGCATATTGAGTGCAGCATTTTAACAGTATCATCTTTTAGGATACGAAATAGCTCAGCTGGAGTTGTATCACCCCCACTAGCTTTGTTCATAGTGATGTTTCCTAAGGCCTGCTTGACTTCGGACTCCAGGATGTCTGGCTCTAGGTGAGTGATCACACCTTTGTAGTTATCTGGGTCATTAAAATCCTTTTTGTATATTTATTCTGTGTATTCTTGCCTCCTCTTCTTAATATCTTCTGCTTCTGTTAGGTCCATACCATTTCTGTCCTTTATTGTGCCCATCTTTGCATGAAATGTTCCCTCGGTATCTCTAATTTTCTTGAAGAGACTTCTAGACTTTCCCATTCTACTGTTATCCTCTATTTCTTTGCATTGTTCACTTTAAAAGGCTTTCTTATCTCTCCTTGCTATTTTTTGGAACTCTGCATTCCCTCATTAGCCTATGAAATTATCTAGTCCATAAATACTAACCACCCCATATTCGGTATCTCTTGCCTTCTGAGATGGCCCCCACTCTCTCTGTGGTGTGTGTTTCTCTCAGGGCCATTCTCAGCTTATTAGAGGGACCATATTCTATGGAATGTGTGTCTCTGTAAATAAATCCACTTCTTAGAAATATCAATAACCTCAGATATGCAGATGACACCATCCTTATGGCAGAAAGCGAAGAAGAACTAAAGAGCCTCTTGATGAAAGTGAAAGAAGAGAGTGAAAAAGTTGGCTTAAAGCTCGCATTCAGAAAACTAAGATCATGGCATCTGCTCCCATCACTTCATGGCAAATAGATGGGGAAACAGTGGAAACAGTGGCTGACTTTATTTTTCTGGGCTCCAAGATCACTGTGGATGGTGATTGCAGCCATGAAATTAAAAGACACTTGCTCCTTGGAAGGAAAGTTATGACCAACCTAGACAGCATATTAAAAAGCAGAGACATTACTTTGCCAACAAAGGTCTGTCTAGTCAAGGCTATGGTTTTTCCAGTGGTCATGTATGGATGTGAGAGTTGACGGTGAAGAAAGCTGAGTGCTGAAGAATTGATGCTTTTGAACTGTGGTGTTGGAGAAGACTCTTGAGAGTCCCTTGGACTGCAAGAAGATCCAACCAGTCCATCCTAAAGGAGATTAGTCCTGGGTGTTCATTGGAGGGACTGATGTTGAAGCTGAAATTCCAATACTTTGGCCACCTGATGTGAAGAGCTGACTCATTTGAAAAGACCCTGATGCTGGGAAAGATTGAGGGCAGGAGGAGAAGGGGATGACGGAGGATGAGATGGTTGGATGGCATCACCAACCCAATGGACATGGGTTTGGGTGGACTCTGGTTGGTGATGGACAGGGAGGCCTGGCGTGCTGCAGTTCATGAGTTCTCAAAGAGTTGGATACGACTGAGCGACTGAACTGAACTGAACTGAACCTACCACTTTGTCTCTCACTGAATTCTTCCTGTGATGAGACATACAGAACCTGAGCTTCATTAAGTCCTGAGACTGGATATGTGATTTCAATGAAAAGACAATGGATTTAAGTCCCAGTCTGGGTTTTGGCTGGGTTGAAGTCCCAGTCTGAGCTTTGTGGTTACAGTTGGCCAGAAATTCAGATGATAACCTGGGATTTGCTGTTGGCATCTGAAGTGGTGGTGGTGCGGGGGCAGTCTTGTGAGACTGAGCCCCTAACTTGTAGGGTCTGCACAGAATTGGAGAATTGTTTAGTCTGGGGAAAAAACTTACTCTTGTGAGTAAATAGATTTTCCTTTAGTACTTAAGATATATCTTGAAGTGACCTAGAGAATTTAACCTTGCCCAAGGAAAGGTCTGACCTCAGTTCCCAGAAGTTAATCTCTAAGCCCCTGGAATGTCCTCCTAGATAAGAGTGTCTTGGTTTACCTGGGGCCTTGGGCTACACCAGGTATTCTAACAACATGATTTCTGGGGGAAGCTCTGGCTCACAGGCATCAATTAGTTCAGCCTCCACTAGCAGGCAATCATGTCTACTTGACCAACCCCCAAATACAGCTCTGGACACTAAGGCTTAGGTGAGCTTCCTGGTTGGCAATACTCTGTACCATCACACGTGGTAGTTGGGAAAATTTTTCACTGTTCATACTCACTGGGAGAGGACACATGGAAGTTCAGTGTGTGAACACTCCCGGACTCTGCCCCAGGCGCGTCTTTTCTTGGCTGATTTTAATCTTTGTACATCTGCTGTAATGAACCCTAACTGTGAATACATCATTCTATGGGTCTTTCTAGCAAATTATCAAAACTGAGGGTGGTCTTGGAAACCTCCAAACTTAAAAATGCTGTCAGAATGAGGGTGGTTTCGGGACTTCCCTGGTCATCCAGTGGTTAAGAATCCGCCTGCCAATGCAGGGTACAAGGGTTTGAGCCCTGGTCTGGGAAGATCCTACATACTGCAGTGCAACTGAAGCTGTGTGCCACAACTACTGAAGCTTGCGTGCCCTAGAGTCTGTGTTCTGCAACAAGAGAAGTGACCATGATGAGAAACCCGTGCTCTGCAACTATAGAGTAGCCCCCGCTCTCTATAACTAGAGAAAGCCCATGCACAACAATGATGACCCAGCAGAGCCAAAAATTAATTAATTAATTAATCAATTAATTTTTTTAAAAAGAAGCAAGGGTGGTTTTGTGGACCACTGTCTAACTTTACAGTCACTGACAGACACGAGAGGCAATAGGGCAGATCAGCTAAAAGCATGGACTTTGGGGCAGGACTTACTGAGTTCAAATACAGGCTACACCACTAAATGCATGACCCTGGGAAAGCTATTTAATGTCTCTGCCTCAGCTTTCTCATCTGTTGAATGGAGACAATAATAATGTGTCTCTCAGTTATTACAGTATGAGGTTTAAATGAGTTAATATGTGTCAAGCCTTTAAACTGTGCCTGAAATATGACAGTGCCACATAAAGGTACCTATGTTACTTAATGAGAAAAAAGACTGTAAGTCAATATTTTAAAAATCTGTTAAGAAAGGGAAAATAATTCTAAAGGACAGAAAAAGGGAGGGTGTTAATGGGGTGGAGAGCCCTAGCGCACTGCACAGAGGCAGTGGCACCGGCCCGCCACCTCTGGGAGTGGCCAGAGGAAAGAAGCATTGAGAGGGCCCTGCAGAGAGAAAGGGGCTGAGAGCAGCCACTCTCCACTCCCAGGAGACTGCAGGTCTCCTTGATGAATGCTACTGTGGCACTTGAGCAGTGGCCCACGTAAGGAGATGTGAAGACAGGACCAAAACCAGGATGGAGGCAATGGAAGCTGGCACGTGGGACCCTAAGACTCACACAAAGGCCGTGGAACAGAGAAGGTGCCAATTAGACACCCTCACTAATGCCAGAACAGCATACTGTGGTAGCGGGTGAGCAGCAATCAGGCTTCATCTTAGAGCACAGGGCGTAGCTCTGGGTGACAGGCTCTGGGTCAGTATTCCCCAAACAGAGCTAACTGGAATGGGATGGGATAGGATGGAGTGGAGTGGAATGGGATGGGATGGGATGAAACAAAATGGGGGGGAATAGAACAGAAGAGAAAAAAGTAGAAGAGACATAATTTTGCACCTAAAGGGCCATGCCATTTTCAGCAAACATAGGGATGAAAAGGATGGATGAAACACTGAGGCTGTAAAATCAGAAAGACTTAGGTCTCCTGCATTGGCAGGTGGGTTATTTACCACTCATGCCACCTGGGAAGTCCTAAATCAGGAAGACTTGGTGACTGAGTGTGAGATGGAAGGTGGAGAGACGTCAAGGGTAAGTCTCAGGGTCTGGGCTTGCCTGGGGGTTTGGGTTGGTATCATCTCCTGAAATGAGAAACAGGGAAGAAGAGACAGAAGGAATTCAACTTTGCACACATTAAACTGAAGGCAGCCACAGGCACAGATGTTAGACAAAGGGGTCTACAGATTTTGGAGCAGGCCTGGGCTTAGATATGGAGGAGGGAGCCACAAGCAGACTCAACAGCACCCACCTTAAGAGTGGATGAAACTGGGACTTCCCTGGTGGTCCAGCAGTTAGGACTCTGAGCTTTCACTGCCAAAGACAGTGATCTCTTCAATCTCTGGTTAGGGAACTAAGATCATGTGATGCAGCCAAAAAAAAGAAAAAGAGTGGCAACCCAGAGGCCCCAGAGAAGGTCGAACCCCACAGAAACATCAGTGTCTAAGACATAGGCTGTAGGGAAGCACTACCCCTGGCATGAAGGAAGGAGGCCTAAACTTAGTAATTAGTTATAATAATAACTAGTTATAAAAATAGTAATTAGTTATTAAACCAAACACATAATAAGGACAAAGAGTCTATTTCAAGCACTTTACACATATTAGTTCATTTAATTCTACTCTCTGAAGTAAGTGCCATTATTCCCATATTAAAGAAAACTGGGGCAGAGAGGTCAGGGACTTGCCAAAGTCATACAGATGGTAAGGATGGGGATTCAAACTCAGCAATTCAGTTCCAGGTTCTGCGCTCTTACCCTGTACATGGTGCTGCCTTTCAGACACAAGGAGGAGGCAAAAGGTACAGTCTTAATTCAGTAGAACAATCAAACAGCATCTTCTAATTTTAGCCTCAGCAAGGTCACCTGGGACCTTGGCCAGAAAAGTTTTAGTTAAGTGGGAAGAGAGGATTTTGGACTCAAGAAAGAATGAGAAGCAGGAGTGGACACATTAAGAGCAGGGAAATCAATTCAGAAGATGAAGGAGATCAGTAGAGAAAGGAAAGGACTTTTTGGGTTATAAGTGGTAATGGTTTCTAGGGTTGAAGTTACTGACAACGGTTGTAGGGACAAGGAAAAAGACCTAGGAAAGGGGGCAGGCATGGATAGATTTCCAGAAAGAGATGCTCTTGCTTGAGAAACACCTCCAAAAGGTGGGAATGTAGGAACTCAGGGGCTGAGAAGGAGACCTTCACCATCTCCTTCACCATCAAAAGTCAGTGAGGAAGGTGGGGGAACTGGTGACATCTCACACTGAGACTTGCTGGGGATAAGATGTTCAACTGTTTGCTGCAAAACTAGCAGAGACACTTAAAGAGGAATGACAGTAATTCAAATAATGAGCAGTTCATCATTTCCTTAATGTAGATACGTTGGATCAAAATCAGAACTTCTATAAACTTGGAGGAATCTTCCTGCCCCCTCACCAGCCCCACCAAAATAAATGTTTGTATTTTGACTTTCTTATAACTGAAATTGAGCATTTTGCTGCTATTACATGTGGGTCACAAAGCACAGAGGAGTTCAAACTTCCTGCAACTTTGACAGAAAACATTGTTACATCATTGGGGAGCTAAGACATGATGGTTTTGGCCACCTGGAGAACTGAATTTTGCTGTGGTGCTAACACTCAACTGCAAGGGAAGAGTTGAACCACTGTTGAAAACATGCTTCTGTATTTGTCAGTGATTGTTAAAAATTCTGTTCACTCTCTCAGTGCTTCTCATACTTTCAAGCACAAATGGATCATCCAGAGCTTGTTAAACAAAGATTCTCAGGCCCCACCCATAGTTAACCTGATCCAGAAGGTCTGGGTGGGGTTTGCCACTCTGGATGTTAACAAGCTTCCAGCAGGTGCCTATGTCCTGGGACCACACCAATAGCAGCAGTGCTGCCCTAAGAAGGTCACTCTTAAAAGCTAGTTTTCTCTTGGAAATAACAATATGCTTCTTCCTTATGGCCAATGGAAATCATGGGCCGTGTCTGCCTGTTTGCTGGGCTGCCAGGAAGTCCACTGACTCTCATTGGACTCGCTCCTTTGTAAATCTGTATTCCAACGAAGGATGTTTCCTGCATTGTTGCTTGAAATATCAAACCTGGACACTACCTGAATGTCCATAATATGGAGGATGGGTTAAATATTCCATGCATATGATGGAGCATTATGTACACTGTTTAAAAAAAAAAAAAAAGCATGGTTCTAGGTATAATGGTAAAATGTCTAGGATAGTTTAATTGGGCAAAAAGGGGAGAGCAGTATGTGTAGTAAGTATCTGGCCATTATGTCATTATGGAGAGAGAGAGATTGTGGTGTTCCACCCAAATTTCCCTGTAATACCAAGGTACTTCTTCCAGCTGCTAGGAGACAGCTGGCTATTGCAGGTGTGAAACCTATTGGGAATTTCCTTTGGCCAAAGGGAGCTACTCTAACCAATGTTATGTCCCCTCCTGGGGCAGCCTAAACCAATGACTGGTTGATTTCAGAATACAAAGGCTTCCTTGCCTCCACTCAGGACAACACTGAGGACTATCCCTGGTGGCTCAATGGTAAAGAACCCTCCTGCCAAGCAGGAGACATGGGTTCAATCTCTGGATCAGAAAGATCCCCTGGAGAAGGAAATTACAACTCACTCCAGTATTCTTGCTTGGGAAATCCCGTGGACAGAGGAGCTTGGTGGGCTACAGTCCATGGGGTGTCAAAAGTCAGACACAACGGAGCAACAAAACAACAACAACAACTATCAGCTCTAGAGCATCTTATAAGATCAGCTGATGCCTCTGTTCAACAACTTCCTCTGCCCACCTTGCCTCCTTCACTGACTTACAAGTGTTCTAAGAGCCTCCCTAGTAAACCTCCTGTGTGCAAATTTCCATCCCCAAGTGTTTTCCTGAGAACCCAACCTATGACGAAGCATACGTGGTTGAAATGCATATATTTTCTAGTTTCCCCAAGAAGGGAAAGTAGACTCATTAATGTCACACTTACCTGGTACTCGATCATTTTCTGTTGTTCTTGGGAAAAGATTTGCAGCCTGTGAAGATGGGGGTGGGGAAGAGAATGGAGAAAGAGAACAGATCTGTGAGGGACCAGGCTTGTTTCAGAACTTGCAAATTCCCTATGTAAATCTTGGACAAAAACCCATGCTTTACATCATTGTGGTAGAGGGAGAAAAAGGTGCCATTCAACTTAGAATGTGGATACACACAACAGACTTTCCAGGAAACAAAAGTTGCTACCATGTAAGAACTGAAAGGGATTAAAAAAAAAAAACTCCTTAAAACTTAAACACCTGGCCCCAAATATATTCTGAGAAAGGGGCTTCTATACTTGTTATGAAAATATTACAAAAGGAACTCAAAGCAAAGTAAAATAACTGTGCAATATTAATGAAACTAATGGTTACTTAAACTGTGGTGCAAACAATTACTGAAAGGCTAAACTTGGCTATTCATCCAGCAGATTATTTTTTGTTTTGTTTTTAAAAGCATTTATAGAAATCAAGTCAGAGAAGGAAAATATTTTTCAAAGGTAACTTCAGAATGATCACTCTTCCTTGGTAACTGCAGACAATGGGCATCTGAACTCTTCCAAATACCAAAAATGCTGTCACAAAAATAAAGAATTAAAAAACAGGGCAGACTTTGGGAGACTACAACAATGCAGTCAATACTGAGACAGGTTCCCCAGAGAAAAGCCTTCTGCTTCAGTGGGCCCCTGTGGAGCAAGTTGCTGGCTAAGGAGTTTCAGGAGAGGGTAAGGGAGGGGCTCATGACAGCCCATTGAGAACTCGGGCCCTCCCCTCCCTTATGCTCACCAACTACAAGTAAGAATACTGGCTGATCTTGGTAGGACTCAGTGGGTATCCAGTGTAAATGGCCGAGCCTCGGGAAGACCCAATGTAAGACTGGGTGGCAAACTGGTGTTGGTACTGCGCAGGGGCCACGTATCCAGCAGATTATTAAGTGTTATCATTAAAAAAAAAAATTTTTTTTTTTCCACCATTCTGTGTGGCTTGCAAGACCTTAGTTCTCTGACCACGGATTGAGCCCAGGCAATGAAAGTACCAAGTCCTAATCACTGGACTGCCAGGGAATTCCCTAAAAAATCATTTTTAACAGATGAGAGCAAACAATGGTTACTTTTAATTAAGGTGTTTAATTAAAGAAATAACTATAAGGCTTAAATCATTTTTTAAAAAGTAAATCATAGTTTAAGAGTATAAGTAAATTCTTTGAATGTCTAATGTCAGAAATATATTAAAATTATCAATGGGATAATTCACAGTTTTTAAATTAAAAAAAAATGTATTTATTTATTTTGCGGCTTCACGCAGCATGTGGGATCTTAGTTCCCAGACCAGGGATCAAACCTATGCCCCATACAGTGGAAGCAAGCAGTCTTAACTACTAAACCACTAGGAAAGACCCAGTTTCCTGTTGATTTGATAAGGTTTGCTAGTGGTTTAATCTATATTACTGATTTTTTTTAAAAAATAAGATTTATCAGTTATCCTTTTTTTCTTTTTTAACTGATTAATTTCTCCTTTTGTATCTACTGATGTCTTCCATTTTTCGTGTGTATTTTCTAATTTCTTTGACTAAATGTTTAATCAAGACGGAAAATTAAACCACAGAAAACTACCCACAGTTCAGCAAAACTCAACTGAAGAAACTATCCCACATCTCATCTGACCTTTTCCACCTTGATTTTTAAAAAAATACAATATGATTTATATAATTTACTGTCACAGAATCAACAAAACCACAACTTGGCTTTCACACCATATATGGATCATTTCATCAGGTTTTCACAGTTCTACTACATCTCTGACAGTCCATTTCTTTTCCTTCTCTCACTCCCAAATCCCTCATTATGACAGTGCTTTAGAAATCTATCTGACCAAAGTGGGACCCTAGAGGTTTCCTGTCTATGTGGTCATTCGCCACATGATCTGACAACTCTTTCTCTGTAAACTGGTCAATCTCTCAAGATGTTTTCTTTGAGATTTAGAAGGTCTGAGCTCTGGCTCATGATCTAACAACATTTTAAACAGATTGTAAGTTTCCAATGTGTAGCTTCTCTTTTTTTGTTTTTGTTTTAAATATTTTATCTATTTATTTGGCCGCATCAGGTCTTAGTTGTGGCATGTGGGATCTCTCTAGCTGTGGTACCTGGGCTTAGTTGCCCCAAGGCATGTGGGATCTTAGTTTCCCGACTAGGGATCGAACTTGCATCCCCTGCAATGCAAGATGGATTCTTAACCACTGGACAACCCGGGAAGTCCCATAGCTTCTGTTTTTATATGCTAGGACACACTATTTTATTTATGCCAATAAATACATGGAAAGTTCTGACTCATCAATTTAGAAAGAAGGAACTAATCAATGTAGAAGCAACTAGAAAAATTATCATTTGGCAACCATAACAGTGGTAACTGATTCAGGCAAGAGTCATCACTAGTGAATGAGGGACTTTCCTTGTGGTCCAGTGGCTATGGCTCCTCATTCCCAAAGCAGGGGGCCCAGGTTTGATCCCTAGTCATGGAACTAAAAACTGAAAGATCCTGTGTGTCACAAGGAAGATCAAAGATCTTCATGCTGCACTAAACCTGGTACAGCCAAATAAATAAATATATAAAAAAAAATACTAACACTAGTGAATGAAAGTTTGAAGTTATTTACATGGTATCAAAAAATGCCCCCATAAGATATTTACTAAACATAACTTTATAGTGGACAACCCTGGTGCATATAACCTTAACCAAATAATCAAGGTGAACATTACCACCAATATGACAAACCAATATCAGGCATCTCCTGATATGGGACACTGAGAACACACCTTTGCTCCAGTAGCAATCATGAATGTACAAGACTCTAGACATGAGGAAAATCAGAAAAATTCAATTGATGGGCATCTTATAAAAATAACTGGCTTGTACTCCTCAAAACATCAAGGTCAAAAGAGGCAAAAAATGACTGAGAAAATATTCCAAATTAAAGGAGTCTAAAGAGATATGACAACTAAATGCAACATGTATCCCTGGATTATATTCCTGGACCACAAAAAAAAATGCTATAAAGGACATTATTGGGACAATTAAAGAAATCTAAATAACGTCTGTGGATGAGACTGCTGTAAACAAAGAATGTTGTTCACAATTTCAGTTCTACAAGCATTAAGTCACTAGCCACTGCCAGTGCCTACCAACAATATGCCCTGAGGGGAAAAACAGGAGGCACTCTGTGCTTCGGATGAAGGGCACCTAGATAGTTAAGATGCATACCTAAGAAGAATTTCAAGGACCCCAGATTGTTCCATCTTCTAAACACAGAAAAGCACTAAAATATGAGATGTCTTTTCTTTGTGATTAGCAGTCATCTTTACATGCTTGACTACATGTACTTCCCAGTCCCCCCCACCAAAATCATATATATATATATATATACTGGCTTCTCCTCTACCTCTTCAGAGCAACTCCTCAGAGCTATCTGAGAGGCTGTCTCCTGGACTATAGTGTTTAGCTACAGTGCTTATAGGTAAGACTGAATAAAACTCAATTCACAGTTTTAATGTGCGTTTTTTTTCCTTTACTTCACACTACCATAATAATAACAATAATAATACTGCTTCAATGTTAACTTTCCTGCTCTTGATAACTATATTGTGGTCATAGAATAAAATGTTCCTGTACTCAGGAAATTTACATTAGGGGTAAAGGGCCATCATGTCAACAACTTCCTATCAAATGGCAGGCAGGCAATCTCATGGAGGTTCTTTTTTTTTTGACCATGCCCCATGGCTTGTGGGACCTTAGTTACCCAACCAGGGATCCAACCCAGGCCACAGCAGTAAAAGTGCCAAGTCCTAACCACTGAACCACCAGGGAATTCCCTGGAAGCTCTTAGCCTTATTCAGGTCATTGCAGCCAATGGTTAGTCTCCAAAGGCTAAGAGATTTTGACTAGGGGCTCTTAGGTCCCCCTCCAAATTACCTACAAAGAAGAACCAGCCTTAACTTGTTAACTTCATTAACAGGATTCTGACTCCAAATCTACTCCAAACCAGAGGATCCACTTAAATTTTCATGTATTTGGATCCCAAAGGAAATAACATAAAACAAGCAATCTCAAATGGCCAAGAAAGGCAATAGAATAAAATTTTGTCCTGGTGTGTGTCTGGTTTCAGAATTTCAAGACAAAACTTCCACACTGTATGAATGTTTTTGGTTTCAAACAATTTCTATGATTCCATTTAATTCAAGTTCAAAAACAAGTAAAACTAATCCATTGAATTAGACCCAGGGTGGCAGTGGGTATTGACTGATAAGGAAGGCTTCAGGGTGCTAGAAATGATGGATATCTTCCTAGATTTTTTTTTCTTGGCTGTGTTTTGGGGCATGCAGGTGTCTTAATTCCCCAACCAGGGACTGAACCCAGGCCCTCTACAGTGGAAGCATGGAGTCTTAACCACTGGACCACGAGGGAAGTTCCTGAAGTGATGCATATCTTGATCTAGGTTGTGTTTACACAGTTCTCTGAAATGTAAAAATTCACTGAGCTGCAGCTTTAACATAAGAATACTTGACTGTCTGTGTGTTATGCCTGGAAATGATATGGAAAAAATGTTTGTTGCCTAAATAAAATGAAACAATCTGGATTCAAACTTAAAAAAATTTTTCACATAAGAGTCACTTATTGCCACCCCATCAGGTATGAATATTCCTTTTAATTAGAGTTCAAAGACAGACAAAATTAATCTGTGATGTAAGAACTGGGAAAATGGTTCCCTATGGTAGGGTAGTAACAGGGAGCGGGTATCATAGAGCTTTCAGGGTGTTATAACATTCTGTTTTCTGATCTGAGCACATTACCCAGGAGTGTTCCCCTTGTGAAAATTCATTGAGCTGAATGTATATTATTATATGTATCTTATATCTCAATTTTAAAAATTATGTTAAAAACTTAAAAAAGTATTTGCTCCCAAACCTGGCACTAGGCATAGCATAGGTGAAGGAAAAGAGCAACAAGAAAAAGAAAATGCCCCAACTCCTTACCCATACACATGCATGCTGAATCACAGAAACTACCTGTTTTGGATTCTGTGCATGTAAAAAGCAGGGGCTGTAAAAATGAAAGCTTGACACTGATGGCTTCTGAAAGATGTTACCTGCCTTACCTCTCAACTTCCTTTGTTGTTTAAGATTATATACTCATGTTTTGTCTAAAGACTACAGAAGGATTGATTGTAACATTTATAAAAACACTGTTTCAGTATTTCATCCTTTTATCAAGCTAATGGTTAAAATCTTATTTCCATTACATCTGTGATTTTGTCTCAGTCCATCTTATTCACCATTAGCTTGATTTTAAGTTCAGTGAAGAACAGGTTCTACAAGTAGCTTTAACTTTTGTCTTTGTGGTTGGTTGTTATTGTGGTTTTATGTTTACTGAATTGTTCTACTAGGATTTTATAAGGCACTGATTCATGGAAGTCAAACATGCCATGCCTAAAAAAAAAAAAAACACAGAACAAGGCAAAAAAATTCTTAGCACACAGTAACTTTCAGGTCCAGTTTCTTTTCCCTCCATAATTCATATTTTCCCCAGCCTTATAAAGATATAATTGGCAGATAATACTGTGTAAGTTTAAGGTGTACAATGCCCTGATCTAATACATGTATACACTGCAAAATGTTACCACAGTAGGATTAGTTAACATCTCCATAATTACCTCACATAATTACCTTTCTTTTCCTTTCTTTCTTTTTTTTTCCTTTTTGGTGTGGTAAGAACATTATTTTTAAGTTAATCCCAGATTAAAATAATTTCCAAATGTTCTCAAGGTTTGCTCCTTCCGCAAAATCTTTTACATTAGACTTAGGTACTTACTCAGTAAACTCTTTGTTTTCTAACCACAGGCAAAGTTACATCCATCCTAGCTGCCATGGAGTCAGAATAGATTTTTAGAAACCAGGCTCACTTTCAAGATGCTGTCACAGATGAACATCTCATTAGATTTTCTAGAAAGAACCTTAAAAGAAATATTAGGAGAAATATGCATTAAATCCTTGGCAAGAGCAACAGAAGCCACATCTTAAATAACATATTACTTTAGATCCTTCTAGAGTACTTTCATTAATGTAGGGAACCAAAAAAAGTTGGGGGGGAAGGAAGTTTATATTTGTTTTTCTTTTTTGCTTGTTTGTTTGATTGGCTGCTCTGATTGGCTTGCAGGATCTTAGTTCCCCAACCAGGGATTGAAACTGGGACCTCAGCAATGATCTTGAGGAGTCCAGACCACTTTGAAAGGCCAGGGAATTCTTGGAGAGGGAGGTTTCAAAAATAGCTTTGAGGTGGGCTTTAGCCCTCACAACTTAATGGAACTGGCTGCTAATCAGTTGGCGAATGTCACTGTGCAGAGATGCAGCCTCTCCCACCCCCAATTCCTGCATTTTACAAGCCCCAGCATCAACCGGCAGTAAGCCTCTTAAATCACAGACATAGCCGGTGTCTCCAATATACAATTCTCAGTGGCCCTTGTGGTCACAGATACCCCAGAATGTCCAAATATGACTGTCAAAGACCACTAGTCAGTGACTACCAAACTCACTGATCCACTCTGATTGCGGGAACAGTGAATTAAGCAGATCCCTGATGGCAAACCCACACTGATCTCCAATGATATCCCAATGACTGGGAACCAATCACTGACTCTCACTGTCCCACCTCCCCCCCCAATTACTGACAGTCCCAAATCATTAACCCCCTCCTCCACTGATTCCGCTATTCCCCATACTCTGATCTACATAAGTCAGGTCACTGATATCTTCAGATTCCTCTCCAGCGATGATCTAAAGGGAAAATCCATCACTGATTGCCTAAAGCGTTTCTCCAAACATCGATCCTCACTGACCACCCTCAGTGAGGATGAACCTCGAAGTTTCCACAATCACCAGCTTCAGGTACCCAAACAGAACTTAGAACCTCCAGTCACTGACCCCTCAGGCTGCTGATCACTGAGTCCTAACGCCGATCAAATCAGCGTCTTCGAAGAAACTCACTCGTCCTCAAGACACTTGAAGATCACTATAAACTGACTTCAACGCATTCTGTCAGTCAAGAGCCCTAGTTTATTGATTCCCACATACTCCCAACCCATCTTCTTCACAGACACTAACACTGATTCCCATAAACCCGCCACCACAGACTCTCTCTCCCAAGAGGCTCAGACGCCCAATCACTTAACCCTTCAGTCCCTTCAGTCTCTGACTCTTACGGGTATCCATGACTGACCCAGTCGGGCCACCGTAGTCGTCTGATTGCCATCCTACACACGTCTTGAATTTTGACTATTTCTCACATTGATCTTTCCCATTTTCCCCGCATCCGCGCCCATAACCTGAAGTTGTCTGCGGTACCACGCTGCCTCTCCACGGTATGAGCTCTTCTCAAATCGAGTGGCCGTGCGCAGACTCAGTAGCATCTTTGAGGCTGGCTGCCGCCACCTGGCATTTTTCCAGAGAACAGGATTCTGGGTTTCTGAATGTTAACGGCAGGTATTATGGCCGCTCCCACTAGCCAGCGTCTTGCGGGGGGCGGCCATGTTTGAATCTGTACCGTACGGCGGATGACTAGGCCCTTTGTTAGGCGATTAAGCTATTTTAGGGCGGGAAGAAACAAGTGTTCCTGGGTCCTAAACACAGATGTCACTGCTGCTTTTAGCATCTCAGAAGCCCAAGCCTCCTGAGGTCAATATAGCGGCTCCCTGACCTGGAAATTAAGATTTCGTTGTCTCCAGTAGGGCAGGCAGTGGGGTAAGATGGCCGCGTACGTATTATACAGCTTAAGTGCCGTGTGTGCGGCCATCTCCCAGGACGAATGTCTGTAAAGCAAGGTACAACTTTGTCTGGGCCAGCTTTGTATGTTGATGAACGGCGAAAGAGAGAAGCGTTTCTCTTGGGGAGCCTGAGGCCCCGGAAGGAAGAGGAGTCTTTACTAAGGGGGCGGAGCAGCAAGAAAGGGCAAGTAGGAGGTTCTTAGCTGGTTATTGAAAGAATACGTGAAGAGCCGGGTCTTTATCGTAGGTGGCCTTACTCTATTCACACTGAAAATAAAACACCCAGTTATTTTACCAGAAAGTGGGTTTATTCTGGAATAGCAGGGAACTGCAATTCCAGACAAGCAAGCTACAGCAAAACTCATAGGCAAGTCCAACAAACGAGGAAAAGAAACTTAATTTTGTAAAGAAAAAGGAAGGTATTTGGAGGAGGGGAATGGTGGGCGGGGGTCGGTGGTTTTGAAGTAAAGTCCCTTGGAGGAAAGTGAAAGTTCAGAGTGATGACAGTTTCTCATTGGCTGAGTTGCTGGGGTAGTCGATTTCTTGCAGGAGGTACAATGTACATCTCTTCTTGTTGAGGCCTGTGAGTGAGAACTATTTCCTTTTGATTCCTCTGTTGGGGTCTGTAATTTACATCTCTTCCTGTAATTGACATGGGGTGGTACTGCCTGAGATCTCACCCTTCAGACCTCCCTACTCTATTTGAGTGACGGTTTCTTCTATTTTCATGCTCCGGAAGACACAAGGGTGTGAGTGCTTCAAGCAGTTTGTTTATTTGACAGGTAGGGGATGGGTGAGACCGAGGAGGGATGAAAACCCACACAAGAATGCATCCATGAGTAGAGTATCCCTGAGCAATGGGGGCTCGGTTAAGGGTTGATGAAGATGAGATAGTTTTATGTCATCTCTGGTTCCTCATTGTTGAGGGCTACTGTAAGGGCCTTAAGCTGTAACACTTTCAGTCTGCCTTATGAGCAGGTCTCAGGCAGAGTCTGTAGGTGTGTTCAGGAAGAAGCCAGCCCTCAGCATATGGGCATGGTACAGACAGCATTCACCAGAGTCCTGTTTTTAATACCAGTCAAAGCGGTGCTCTGCACATCACAGGAATTGTTTTGGAACATGTCTTGAAATGATTGCTTTGTCCTATGAAAACAGCTTTTTAAAAAATAAACCCATAATTCTATTTGGTGGTCAAAACAAGTGGTATAACATCTGACTTCTAAAATGACTCCTGGACTTCCCTGGTGGTCCAGAGATTAAGAATCTGCCTGCATTAGCAGGGAACACCAGTCAGTCCCCGATCCAGGAAGATTCCACATGCTTCGGGGCAACTAAGCCCTCATGCCACAACTACTGAAGTTCATGCACCCTAGGACCTATGCTCTGTAAGAACATATGAGAAGCCTACGAACCACAACTAGAGAGTAGCTTTTGCTTACTGCAACTAGAGATAGCCTGCATGCAGCAATGAAGACCCAGCAAACAAAAAATAATTTAAAATGAAGTAAAAATAAAACGAAAATGACTCCCAACAATTCCTGTCTCCTGGTATTCACACCCTGTGTAGCCCCCTTCCATGTCGTACCAAGGCAGATCTGTGAGGTTGATAGTATACAGCAGAAGTGACAGTAAGCTGTAAATGACACCCCAGCTTCTGACTTGGAGGTGTTCATGCTCTTTCTCTCATATACTCTGAGAGAAGTCAATTGCCATGTCATTGAGGACACTGAGACAGACTATGAGCAGGCCCATGTAGCAAGGAGCTGAGATATCCTGCTAACAGTCAGGGAGGAACTGATGTCATCTTGTATCAAGTGGGTCACCTTGGAAACAGATACTGTACCCTATTTAAGCCTTGGGATGACTGCAGCACCCATCAGTAAACAGACTGCTGTTACATGAGGGACTCAGAAACACCCAGCTAGCAGCTCCCATATCCTCATAAATATTTGTTTTTAGCCACTGAGTTTGGGAGTAATTTGTTATTCAGCAGTAGTTAATTTGGATACTTTTGGTAAAAATGCTCTAAGTGATGTCTCTGGATTTCTTAAACAAGCTCCTAAACTTGTGATTGTTTTATCAAGTCAGAGGGGATTTTTAGCCCTTTCCTCTTCACTTGCATAATAGAGAAATTAAAGGTTCTGCTAGATATTTAAAATTTAACAGAGTTTAAGTCTTGCTTCATTTGAATTAATACAAGTGAGTTTATGTGACACTTCTGAAATAATTATAGTAATTAACAAAAATGACCATTTAGAGAGTGCCTGTGACATGCCTGGCCTCTCATTGGCCTTCTCACTTCAAGGGCTACCCTCATTCTAGCACCAGTCATAAAGGCAAAAGGGAAGAGTCTTGGAGTGTCTTATGCTTGGAATTAAATGCTCTGCCTCAGAAATGACACAAGTCATTTCCTCTCACTACTCATTGAGTAGTCACACCCAACCACGTGAAATACAACCTTACCATAGAAACAGAAATACAGTCTTAGCATAAGCTTGGAATGGGGAGAGCTAGAAATATTTAAGATTCCCTGGAGAAGGAAATGGAAACACACTCCAGCATTCTTGCCTGGGAAATCCAATGGACAGAAGAGCCTGGCAGGCTATAGTCCATGGCATTGCAAACAGTCAAACACTAGTTAGCGACTAAACCACCCACCACAAACTTCAGGATGTCCACAAACACTATGAGAACAATGTTATCATCACCATCCTAAAGAAAATGCAGTATAGAGATGAGGTGGCCAATCCATAATCTCTCAGAAAAAGGACTCAGAACCAGGTATGTCTATTTTATACAAAGGTAAGGGATCATCACAGGTTTCCCAGGTGACTCAGTGGTAAAGAATCTACCTGCCAATGCAGGAGATGCAGGTTTTGACTACTCATCACATAACTGATATAAGCCAATAAATCAATTCTTATATTCCTTAAACCAGCACATTTGGGCGTTTATTAGTGGGCTTTCCTGGTGGCTCAGAGGTTGAAGCGTCTACCTGCAATGCAGGAGACCTGGGTTCAATCCCTGGGTCGAGAAGATCCCCTGGAGAAGGAAATGGCAACCCACTCCAGTATTCTTGCCTGGGAAATCCCGTAGACAGAAGAGCCTTGTAGGCTACCTCCATGGGGTCGAAGAAGAGTCAGACATGGCTTAGCGACTAAACAGCAACAAAGATCATTACCATTATTGTTAAATTTTTTTGTTACTGTTAAATTTTGCTTCAACATATCTAAGGCACTGAGGGAACAAAGAGAGGACTGAGGTCTCCAATAAAATAAAGGATACTCAAGATGTTGCAGCCTGGTGGGGGAAAGGAATACACATGAAAATGAGTAAAAAGAGTGTTTAAAAAAGAGTATACACTGTAGGATTCAATTTATGTGAAGCTCAAGAACAGGCAAGATAAATATACTGAGTTATAAATCAGAAAGCAGTTGACTCTAGTAACTTGACTCTGAAGAGAATTTCTTGGGGTGATGAAAATGTTCTATATCTTGTTTTGGGTGGCAGTTTCAAGAGTCTGTATAATCATCAAGACTCATCAAAGTAAACACTTATGATTTGTGCATTTATTATATATAAATTGTACCTTAATTTTTTGAAGCCAAAGAGTGTTCAGGGTATTGAGAGATCATGTTAGTAGGGGAAAAAAAGAGATGTGAAAGAACTGACAGAACTTTACCCTACTTTGTAGAAAGATGAGGCCCTGGTGAGACCATCACAGCACTTATGGCTTATGATAGTGCCCTCTGTAGACAGAGGCATTAGAGAAAGGAATCTCCAAGGATTTGTGGTTTGGCAGATTAAAGACTCTAGGTTAACCTAGCCTGTAATGACCATCAGTTCTTATTTATTCCCTAGGCTGATAGGTCTCAGCTTGTTGAACCTTCTACACTGTCATCATTTAAAAGGATGCCAGGGGACTTCCCTGGCAGTCTAGTGGTTAAGACTTCACCTTCCAATGCTCGGGTGCAGGTTCAATCCCTGGCCAGGGAGCTAGGATCCCATACGCCTTGCGGCTGGAAAACCAAAACATAAAACAGAAACAATATTCTAACAAATTCAATAAAGACTTTAAAAATGGTCCACATCAAAAGAATAAAAAAATAAAAATAAAAGGATACCAGGCTGCAAGTTTGGCATAAGAGGAGGCATAGCTCTTCCCTACTCTGGAGCAGAAAGAACTGTGCCTTGGCCTGAGCAGAAATAGGCCTTTGCCCTTGCACAAGTGAAGACTGTTCTGGATCTAGGTGGAATGTGACCTATTTCCTGGATCAAGATAGATCTTGAGAGTAGCCTGGCATGGATGAAGACCACACCCCATCCTGTCCTGTCTTGAGTCAGGGGTATTGGTGGTGGTGGTAATTGGTGATACAAGTCTCAAAGTATAACTTTCAGAAAGTTAGAACTCGTACAGATATTCATTTAATTTATTAATGAGGGAACTAGCAGGATTGGAGATTTGGTGCAAAGTAGGTTTGATTTGGTTCAAAGTAGTTTCAATCCCTAGGTTAGGAAGATCCGCTCGAGTAGGAAATGGCAACCCACTCCAGTATTCTTGCCTAGAAGATTCCATGGACAGAGGAGCCTGGTAGGCTACAGTCCAGGGGGTTGCAAAGAGTCAGAAACGACAGCATAACACACACACACACACACACACACAAAGGTATATAGTCAGTGGAATAAA
Source organism: Odocoileus virginianus (assembly GCF_023699985.2). NCBI lineage: Eukaryota > Metazoa > Chordata > Mammalia > Artiodactyla > Cervidae > Odocoileus > Odocoileus virginianus. The sequence continues at coordinate 14,224,048 of NC_069693.1, read as the reverse complement.
GAATCTTGGAATAAGACTGCAAAGTTAGATAGATATAAAACTAATGTCCTATAGGGCAATAAAACCATAAGCTTGAAGGTTATCTTTTCTTCAGAGAATCAGTTTATATAGAACAAATATATGAAATGTACCAAGTGCCAAGTTAACATTTTATCTATGTAGTGTGCATCCTAATTAGTAGTAAAAAGTGACCCAAACAAGGGTACATTCTACCAGAGCAGGGGGTTCTCAAACTGGTAGAGTTTTAATCCCCAGGGAACATAAAGCAATCTTTGGAGACAGTTTAGGGAGAGGAGTGGATGCCATGGATGCTTTCAACCATAGAGAACAACCTGGTACAACAGTTATTTGGCCCCAAATGCAAACAGTGCTGGGTTTAGGAAAACTTTCTCAAGAATGATTTGTTAGACTTTGGGTGGGTTTATTAGACCATGCTCTAGTATGACTTTGAAAAGGCACACAGGATGATACAGTATAGTTTCCTTATTTCCAGGTTTTTGATCATTTTTCTCAACACAAAGTTGGGAAAGTGTTGATAATCGTTGGATCTGGGTAATGAATACTTGGTGATTAATCTTTTCTATTTTTTGTATGTTTGCGCAGCATCTTAGTTCTCTGACCAGGGACTGGGAATTGAACCTAGGACCATGGCAGTGAAAGTACTGAGTCTTAACCACTGAACCACCAGGGAATTCCCTAGGATGGACTTAATGAAAAATAGTAGAAGCCATAAGATTAAGTGCTAATAAGAAAAAGCAAAGAGTTAAAATTGGAAATATTTAAGAATGAAACAAAAATGGTCATATTGCAGATGGTGTCACTGGACAACAGGAATAAAAAGACCAAGATCCAAGAATGAATTCATCCCGCTCTATGTGAGGCATCCTGAAAGAGGATTTTGCATTGAAACAGAAAGTAATTCTGGGACTTGCCTAGTGGCACAGTGGATAAGAATCCATTTGCCAATGGAGAGGTCACAGGTTTGATCCAACCTGCCCTCCTATCCTTTCCTTCCTCCCCACAAATTTAGTTCATTCTGTGTGGAGGACTCAGTCAACCTCAGTGCTATTGCTATCATTCATCCATCCATTTAACAAACTTGTACTGAGTCTCTACTTTGTGCTGGTGCCATGCTGTGTCCCTTGGACACAGCAGGAGGAAGACAAAGTCCTGACATCATGAAGGTTATGGTCCAGTGGGGAGGGAAGAATGATAAATCAAAAAAAGAAACAATTAATATTAGGTCAGAGGGTGGTACTTGCAGCACAAATACAGTACAAAATAGGGAGTGGCCCCAAGAAGTGTGTTACTTCATACGCAGTGGTGTGTGTGTAAACTCTCCAAACAAGGAGAGGACAGCAAGCTTCATGGAGACTGGGGAAGCAGAGTCTCAGAGATCACAGCCAGGCAAAGGCCCAAAGAGAAACGAGCTTCTGTGATGTTAAGAGCAGCCAGAATGGGCATGCTGACAGACAATAAAAATGGTGACCAGCTACAATTTCAGGGTTTTCCAAAACCCATGCCCCCTTTTATTATAGTTATAACTGTACACTATAAACATTAAATGTAAACTTGTAAAAATACAAATAACCAAAATTCTATGTGAAAGACTGACATGCAAAATAGAAAAACTTACATATTCTAATATATAATCATATAGTACATATTATATATCATATAAAATAAAAACTTTAATTGTAATAGGAATATACAATAATAGATATTGAAGTGTACTATATTATATACAATGTTATAGTATATTATATGCAATGTTATAGTATATTATGTATATATTCAATATGGTATATTATGCAATATAAAATTATAACTAATGTAAAAATCTATATATATTTATCATCTAATTTCTAATAATCTTTTATCAAACATAATTTATCATACAGTAAAACATAATGCTTCTGAGATTCATCCATGTTGGAGCTTGTGTCTTAACTCAGCTTTTTTATGGCTTAGTATTCCACTGTATAGATGTACTATACTGTATTTAGTTATTCACCCATTGTTGGACATTTAGGTTGTTTCCAATCTTTTGGTGATTATGAATGCAGTTCCTATGAACATTCAAGTACATACATAATTTCTCATTTCTCTATGGTAAAAACCCAGATGTGCGATTGCTTATAAGTATATAGTTACCTATATAAGAACTTGTAAAACTTTTGTCCATAGTGGATATACTACTCTGTATTATTCCCACAGCAATACATGAAAGTCTATTGCTCTACATTCTTGCCAGCTTTTGTACTATGTTATTTATTCACTGCTATTCTAATAAGCACATAATGGTATGTCATTATGGTTTTTATTTGCATTTTCCTGATGACTGATTATGTCCAGTGTCTTTTCATCATCATACTTCCATTTGTATCTCATACAACCATATGGATGAATCCCAGATACATTAAATGAAAGAAGTCAAACTCAAAAGGAGATACATACTTACATATTTATATGGATACACACACATTCATGACATGTGAAAAAGGCAGAACTATAGAAACAGGAAACAGATAAGCAATATCGAGGGGTTGGGAGTAGATAGATTGATCAAAAAGGGATAGGACCTTTGTACCATGTGTAAAATAGCTAGTGGGAACCTGCTGTACTGCACAGGGAGTTCAGCCTGGTGCTCTGTGACGATCTAGAGGGGTGAGATGAAGTGATGAGAGGGAGGGGCTGTATGTATACATACAGCTGATGCAGGTTGTTGTACAGCAGAAACTAACACAACATTGTAAAAGCAATTACACTCCACTTAAAAAAAGAACATTTGAGAAAGAAATACTCATAATTTTTTAAAGGGATAGGGAGGAATTTAGGGTAGTGAAGAAACAGTTTTCTTGATTGTAGTGTTGACTTCTTGATTGCCTGCTGCATTTTTCAAAACTCTCAGAACTGTACACTTTTAAGGATGACTATTACTGTGTGTAAATGATACCTCAGTAAATCTAACTTTAAAAAATATCTCAGTACTATAACATTGGGCTTCCCTAGTAGCTCAGCTGGTAAAGAATCCACCTGCATTTTAGGAGACCCCAGTTTGATTCCTGGGCTGGGAAAGTCCTCTGGAGAAGGGATAGGCTACCCTCTCTAGTATTCTTGAGCTTCCCTGGTGCCTCAGACAGTAAAGAATCTGGCTGCAATGTGGGAGACCTGGGTTTAGTCCCTGGGTTAGGAAGATCTCCTGGAGGGGGGCATGGCAACCCAGTCCAGTATTCTTGCCTGGTGAATCCCCATGGACAGAGGAGCCTGCTGGGTTATAGTCCATGGGATCACAAAGAGCCAGACAGGACTGAGCAACTAAGCACAGCACAGCAGCACTATGATACTACGTTACAGTAAATATAAAAGAGAAATAGTTGAAAGTAATTTATAAAATAACATACATTTCCCTCTGTGAGGTTTGGGTACAGCCATTCAGAGGTTGGTCTTGTGTCCATTTATAACTGGTAATATTATTAACAATGGGGACACTCTCATTGGTCTCCACTAGCTCTGCTCCCCTCATGTGAACCATATTAAATCCCTTCATCTTCCATAAATCTATTTTACAGGTGAAGCAATCAAGGCTCAGGGGAGGTTACTGGGCATCAGGGTTGGCACCAGGATTTTAATCCATGTTGACAGCTTTAGCTATTTTGCTTGCATCACTCCTCATGTAGTAAGTCGGTATCTCAGTATGTGATCTCCTGGGTTCCCCAGATCCTCCCCAGTCTACTCCAGGCAAACAATTCCCTGGACAGTGTGTATGAGGCTAGTACCCTCTCCTCATCCCTTCTTCATCCCCACAGGGTTCCTGTCCATGCAAACAGTAGGGACTTGGACAAGCAATGCTGGGGGACTTGCAGGAGCCACACTAAGTGGCCTGAAGAAGCAATGTGAGCAACAGGGAACCAGTGGACACTATGTTATTGGGGGCAAATAGGGAAATAGGTATTACCAGGATTTAATGGAAGAGTCACAGATACTGTATTAGTGGGTAATGGTCATCAAAAGACTTTGTATGGGTTGTTAATGGGGGTCCTACAGAGATGGATAATGTGAAGTCTATGATGTCTTATCAGTCATTGCCCTTACCTGGGGATAGGGAAGCAGATGAACAGAACACACCAACGTTCAGAGAGTAATGGGGGCATCACCACATACTGTGTTGGGGATGGTTACAAACACTGCTGTGTGAGGTAATGGAAGACTGTCACCATCACTATGGGGGACAATTAATGGAGGGAAACAAAAGCCATCTGGATAGAGGTGTCATGAAAGAATCAGGAGATAATATTAAAAGTTGGATTTGGTAGGGTATACTATGGTTTCCTACTCTGAGAATTGTTGTAAGAGGTCATCAGTCATGATTTAGGTGAAAATGGGAATAAATCAGGAGTATGGAGGTTACCAGACTGTTCCACAAATGGGGCAAAGTAATATACATTATGCTGGAGGTTAACTGGAAGATGTAATGAAGAAGCTCTACAGACATTATTTCCTGGAATTAGTTAAGAGGTGACACAGTGATGGAATAAGGTAAAAGGAGGATAATGGTGTCCAGACATTGTGGATTAAGAAGGGGATAATGGCGAGATTTCCAGACACTCTCCTGAGGAGTTAGCAAACAGTCCCCAGTTGGGGGATAATGCTGGGTCACAAAACATTTAGTGAAGCCCCAGAAGCAATACTAGATGCAGTAAAAGGGGGCAGTGGGTCACCAGATATTGTTCTAAGATAATGGGTTCATCAGTTACCGTGAAGCAGTGAGATAAAGAAGATCTAATGATGGATAAGACATCATCACTAAGGTCATGGGATATGCCACTAATCACTGCCCAATTTGATTATTGGAGATTATATGAGAATCCTTAGTCCTGCTCCCTCAACCAGGTTCTGTCCCCATTCTCAATCTCCATGCTGCTATTCACAAAGGTGAGAACAATTCTGTACCAGCTATTGCCCACTCTCAGTGTTGTCAATGGACTGACCTGGAGGAACCATTCTGCTGGTTCCAGTTTGGCCACCCAACAGCTGATCATTCAATCAGATCCTCTGCATGCATTTGTGAGGCCACTGCTGCCCCAGTCTTAGGCTGCCCACCTGACTTCCAAGGAAAGGCAACCCCTCTCTCTGCTTTTGGTCTCTCCATATTAGCAGCTTTGGGCAGACCTGTCAGGGCATGATAAGCAGGTCTGTACATCAGCTTATGAGGTAGGCAAGGCCCTGTCAAGTTGCAACTGGGGTAGGGCAGGGTTGTGAATGGTTGGACAGAATGAGCATGCTCTTTTGTGATCACTTTGGAGCTGACTGAGGTATTTTGGAATCACTGAAGGGAATCTTGAAACATCAAGTATCTATGTGGGACTGATTTCCTGTGCCTCAGTTCTCTTTTGCTTATACGGGTTGGCATCAGACCAAAAGGTTTACAATGATGTTACAACTTTTGGGACTGGAAGGAAGGACTGAGGTTGAAAAAACCTGCTGTGTATTAGGTAAGTTGGTTCTCCCTATCAGAGCATCTTATGCTGCAATACAGAAAGCACTGGGCTTCCCAGGTGGCTCAGTGGCAAAGAATCTGCCTGCTAATGCAGGACACACAGGAGATGGGAGTTTGATCTCTGGGTAGGGAAGATGCCCTGGAGAAGGAAATGGCAACCCCTTCCAGTATCCTTGCCGGGAAAAAAATCTCATGGGCAGAGGAACCTGGTGGGCTACAGTCCATGGGGTCACAAAGACTTGGACATGACTGAGTGACTGAGCACAGCACACACATAGAAAGCATCAAAGGGAAATCATGAGAAGAGCAGGGTCAACACTCCATAATGTGCATTCATGGAAGGACTGCTGGATGTTAGGCATGGGTCTAAGTTCACTATGGTGAACAAAATGTGAAAAAAACATTCTAGAATGGGAACCATAGACAAACAAGTGAAAAATACAGGGTACTGTGGTAATAAGTGTTATGGAGAATGATAAAAGAGGAAGAGGAGAGGGATGGAATTTTAAGTCAGACAGGCAGGGAAGGGAAGGGACGGCCTCTGCAAAGAGATGCTGCTGGATGAAAGACATGAAGGAGTAAAGCACACAGATATAATGAGGAACTGTGCTCTTTGAAGAGGGTACTGTAAATGCAAAGGCCCTGAGGCAGGACCTAATTTGATGTGTTTGAGGGACATGGGGGAAAAGGTCCTTGTGGAGTGTATGGAATGAAGATGGATAGAAAGAAGACAGTGAAGGTAATGTTGAGGTTTGTTTTTATGAGTTAGTGGTTCGTTACTGTCATTATAAAGGGCAAATCATTAAGGAAGAAAAATGAGCTGGAAGAACTATGACAGCAAACGGGAGACTGAGGTGAAGAGTTGACTGAGATGACCTGAGCATTCTTATGTCAGAAGCTTTCCTGAAGGTAATGGGAATTCACAGGACATTATGCTGCAGGGTAATTAAGGGTCAGTAAGTCTGGGAGATAAGGGTAGTCAGCAGACATGGTGTTTAGCATGAATGGGCAGTCATAATGCAGTTATAGCAGTCAGAAGACAATGTGCTGTATGGGAGTTGAAGACATCTACTGACAGCTAACGAGGGGTGCTAGAGGATAACGGGGCAGTCAACTGTATACAAAAATTTTTCATTGTGGCATGCCTTTCTTGATAAAAATACGCAATAGGGAATTGGATAGACAAGACCATGTTAGATTCAGCAGAAGAATGTCACCCAAAATTCTGTTAGACAATGTGTTCTGCAACAAACACTTCACAGAACTCAGGGCTTATCATTATCATATATATTATGTTGTTCTACCATTCAACTTACTGGCATGTTACCTATTCCACAGTAAACAGGGTTATCATTAACATGACTTCACATAATGTTTCCAGTGCAGAATTTGGTAATAGTGTTCCATTACAGTTTTCATGAGAAAAATTCTACTGATGTACCAAGTTGACAAAGTTCCTTTTCAGTATAAATGCCTCAGGGTTTACTGACGCTGGTGACAATGTGGAAAGGGGCCCTCTCTTTCAGGGCCCTTTCAGAAGTCCTCTTCTGTATACTAATATGTGACATTCTGATGGAGCATTTCTACTTAAGATAATATGCATATTTTCTGTGGCACAAATTTCATAATATAAAATCAGACCTGATCTCACTGAGGTTTCTCTCAGACTGTTTATCTCAAGTGTGAATACTCTGATGCACATTGAGCACTGACTTCTGAACGAAGCCTTTCCCACAGATGACACACTTATAGGGTTTATCTCCAGTGTGTGTTGTCTGGTGTTTATTCAAATTTGACCTGTCAGTGAAGGCCTTTCCACACTCTGTGCACACATAAGGCTTCTCTCCTGTATGAATTCGCTGATGCACTTGGAGCTGTGATTTCTTAGTAAATGATTTACCACAATCACTGCATTCATAAGGTTTCTCTCCAGTATGAATCCTATGGTGTATAATCAGTTCTGACTTTTGTCTGAAGGTCTTTCCACATTCAGAACAAATGTAGGGCTTCTCTCCAGTATGAGTTTTCTGGTGTTTACTGAGATTTGACCTGCCACTAAAGGCTTTCCCACATACAGCACACACATATGGTTTTTCTCCTGTGTGAATTGGTTGATGCACCAGGAGCTGAGATTTGGAGGTGAAGGATTTCCCACAATCACTGCATTCATAAGGTTTCTCCCCAGTATGAATTCTCTGATGAGTAATAAAGTTTGACTTCCGGATGAAAGCTCTCCCACACTCAGTACACACGTAGGGTTTCTCTCCTGTATGAATTTTCTGATGCACAATGAGTATTGACTTCTGGTTGAAGGCTTTCCCACATTCATGGCACTCATACTGCCTCTCTCCAGTGTGAATTTTCTGGTGTATATTGAGGTGTGACTTCTGGGTAAAGGCTTTTCCACATGTACTGCATTCATAAGGTTTCTCCCCAGTATGAATTCTCTGATGTGTAATCAAGTCTGATCTTTGAGTGAAGGCCTTGCCACATTTAGGACATATATAGGATTTCTCTCCTGTATGAGTTTTCTGATGCGTAATGAGATTTGATCTGTTAGTGAATGCCTTCCCACATTTAGTGCACGTATAGGGTTTCTCTCCTGTGTGAATTCGTTTATGCACATGGAGTTGTGACTTGGAAGTAAAGGATTTCCCACAGTGACCACATTTATAAGGTTTCTCTCCTGTATGAATTATTTGATGCGCTATCAAGTGTGCCTTCTGGATGAAGGCTAGACCACATTTCATGCATATATATGATTTTTCTCCTGTATGAATTCTCTGATGCACTGTGAGTGCAGACTTCTGAGTGAAGGCTTTTCCACAATCACTACATTCATAAGGTTTTTCTCCGGTGTGAATTCTCTGATGTATAATCAACTCTGACCTGTAGGTAAATGCCTTACCACATTCAGTACATATGGAAGATTTCTCTCTAATTTGAACCTTCTTATGTGTATTGAGGTTGGAATTATTGTTGAAAACCTTTCCATATTCACTGCACATAGACAGTTTCATCCTTGTGTGAGTTCGTTGATGTACCTGCAGCTGTGACTTGGAAATGAAGGACTTCCCACAGTTACTGCATTTATATGGTTTTTCTCCAGTGTGAATTCTTCGGTGTGCAATCAAGTGGGTCTTCTGGATGAAAGCCTGTCCACATTCAATACATATATAGGATCTCTCACCTGTATGAATTTTCTGATGCATCTTGAGCGTGGACTTCTGTGTGAATGCTTTCCCACAGTCACTGCACTCATGGTGTCTCTCTCCAGTATGAATTTTCTGATGTATACTAAGATCTGAGTTATAAGAGAAGCCTTTCCCACATTCACTGCATTCATAGAGTTTTTCTCCAGTATGAATTCTCTGATGCCTGAAAAGAGAAGATACTTGGAAAAAGGCTTTCCCACATTCACTGCACTTATAGGGCTTCTCTCGAGTATGAGTTCTCTGATGTGTGATGAATTCTGGCTTCTGTACAAAAGCCTTCCCACAGTCAATACATACATAGAGTTTTTCTCCTGTATGAAGTTTCAAATGTACCTTGAGTTGTGACTTCTGAGTGAAGGTATTTCCAAATTCAGGACATTCATAAGATTTCACCCCAGTATGAATTTTCTGATGTTGAGAGGGTGCTTGTTTATAGCTGAGAATTTTTCCACATTGATTATGGTCCTGTAATTTCTCTCCTCTTGGAGTACACTCTTGTTTAGTATAGGGGGAAATTTTACTATATTCAGTAATCTTATTAATGTTCTTTGATTCACTGTTTCTATTATGATTGCATAAATCTAAATTATAGCTTAAAGCACTTCCAAATAAGTCACATTGATGATGAGGTCTCTTTGGGGAAGGAATGTTTTGACTCACATGAATTATTTTCCTTATGCCCTTATATGCATAATCCCTCTGTATAGTCAATACTTTCTTGATGAAAGCCACATTTCTTAAAGATCTGTTTTCTCTCTGATGATAGCTCTCTATCTGGTCACCAATCTGCCACAATTCTTCTAGAATAAAATACAACAACACGTCATTTGTAGCATCACCTTCCCTCTCAACATAGAAAGTTTTTGAGGTTTGAAACCCAAAGTCTCCTTCTCAAAGGAGAATGATTTTAGCTCAAAGAACAGCTAGCAAAGGCAAGATGAGAGGCTGATATGGTTCATCCAAGCTGAACACAATAAAAAGAGTGATGAAGGTGAATCAATGACTTAGTAGACTTGGTGACAGGGGTGATAGGAAACACTGTGGGATAGAATTCAGTTTATTTAGAGAATAAACTTTATGAACTCAATTCACTATGTGCAGAAGTAAAAAAAAAGGCAAAGATCAAGATATACAGCACAATAACATTTATATAAATTAGTAATACATACCCCAAGTCATTTTAAACTTTAAAAGACCATGTATGAACTGAAAAATATCTTTCTATCATATGAAACAATTGCTTGTGATGGGAAGTGAGATGAGTATGGGGGAAAGAAGAAAAAAGGAATAAATAGAAAAAAAAATTATAGAGAATCCTTAACTCATACTGATGATGATAGTGCATCCTAAATGAAGACATGATCAAACTCAAACCTCATCCTGTGAAGTACAGAAATAAGGCAATTTCAAAAATCAGTCAGCCAGGCAGAGAGTCCCCAGTCAGTATGAAGTCTCAAGTAATTTTGGAAGGAAAAGTCAGAAAGATACTCCTAACAGTTAAGTGACAGTGAGCCCTAAGTAATCAGCTGGATGAAAGGCACAGGGAATGGGAAAGTGAGAAATCTTAAGTCAGTGACTATGGAGAAAACAGGAAGAGAGCATGACTGGAAATAAAGTTTAGAACCATCTCACAATAAGAAATGAGGAGGACTAGCAGGAGTGGGAGTGTGTGACACATAGTAAGTTTTAAAGAAAGCAAATCCACAAACAGCTGAATACATAAAGAGTGAATCTCAGACAATGGGGAAAGCAGAAAGAAAAGAGTGTTAGAGAAAGCATAACCAAGAAAAAAAATATTTATTGAGGCAGATTGGCATGTGATCCAGAGGCCAAAAGCCAAGGGAGAAGATAGTTAGAATTGACAAAGGCATTTATGTAGAAGGCATTTAGTTTTTTGAGAGGCCAATGTCAAGGGCTCTCAAGAAATTAAAAAAAAGAAAAAACCAGAACCTTCCAGAAGAGTCATACTAATAGCAATTCAAAGATGCCAGCCTTTCTCAAGATGGCTGAGATTTACTCCCCTGTGTCCCATCAGTCTGGGTTACTCTCACTCACCTGGACAGCTCTGATATGGGCCCTCACCTTGCAATGCCCATGGCTCGTTTCCTTGTTCCAACATGAAAACCTCGGTTTCAGGAACTTGATATCCTGTTCATGAGAAATGATAAAAGGTCTTGCTTGCTTGTGCCTATGCTCAGTCATGTCTGACCTTTTGCGACCTCATGGACTGTAGCTGACCAAACTCCTCTGTCCATGGGATTCTCCAGGCAATAATACTGGAGTGAGTTGCCATTCTCTTCTCCAGGGGATCTTCCCAACCCAGGGATCAAACTGGGGTCTCCTGATTGCAGGCAGATTCTTTACCGTCTAAGCCACCAGGGAAGCCCACCATAAAGTATATACAAATCTATTCTAAAAAGTTAAAATTTATCAAAATTTATGCACACAAAAACTTATAACTGTACATGGCACCATTCGCAGTCCAGAGAAATGCAGACAAATGTAAAGATGCAATAGTAAATTATAATTGCATAAACTGTAGTGCATACTATACTGCTGTAATAATTTTGTAGCTACCTCCTATTGCTATTTCAGTAAGTTTAAGTGCTGTGAACATCCACTTAAAAAACCCTAATCATCACTTCATGAGCAATCCCTCTCTCCAGTAAATTGCACATAGCACTAAAAAGTAATCTCCCTGGGTTGTCATGTACTTTTTCATGTTCACTCAATACCATAAACCTTGAATATCATGGAACCCATACTAAGTGCTATTATAAGAAAAAGTTGAATTGCTTGATTAAGGTCCAGCTAATTGTGTTTCAGTCCATGGGGTCACAAAAAGTTGGACACAACTGAGCAACTGAACTGAACTGAATTGTTTCTGAGCCCAATCAATAAAGTCTTGTTGTTCAATGAGGCGTTGTTTTTCAGGAAACTAACCATGTATCTCTGAGAACAAAGTACAGTTAATCCTTGAACAACAGAGCTTTGAACTGCATGGGTCCACTCACATGGATTTTATTGAAAATATTTTCCAAGCTAAAGCTGTGGTTGCCAGCCATTTCAAGATAAACAAACTCAGTATAAAGACCATTCTAAAAAGAGAAAAAGAAATTCATAAAGCATTGCTATAGCTAAACCAGAAGATACAAAAACCTTGCACTTTTTAAGAAATACTTTTTTATCTTCTATTAAAAGTGGAGTTTTGGGCTTCCCTGCATAGGGAAGTGGCTCAAGGGTAAAGAATTTTCTGGCCAGTGCAAGAGACACAGGTTCAATTGCTGATCCTGGAAGATCCCACATGCTGTGGAGCAAATAAGTCTGTGTGCCACAAAAACTATTGAGCCTGTGCTCCAAAGCCTGGGAGCCACAACTACTGAACCCATGTGCTGCAACTACTGATGCCCTCTGCAACAAGATAAGCCACCACAATGAGAAGTCTGCACACTGCAATTAGAGTAGTCCCAGCTCACTGCAACTAGAGAAAAGCCTGCACAGCAACGAAGACCCAGCACAGCCAAAAATAATTTTTTTAATGTAGTTTTTATGTTGGTTCAGAATTACTGTAAGAGAAGTATATCTAGAAACTCTAATGCTATTTGAGAAAAAGCAAAGTAATTATATGATAAATTAAAGTAAAAGGAAGGTGAAGGGCCTAAAGAGAGAGGATATAATCCCAGTAAAAGATGGTTTGATAAATTTAGAAAGAGGTTTGGCTTTTAAAAAAGATAACAGGACAAGCAGCTTCTGCTGACCAAAAGGGAACACATGAGTTCCTAGATGTCTTTAAGAAAATCATTGAGGAGAAAGGATATTTGCTTGAACCAGTTTTTAATGCAGATTAAAGTGCTCTATTCTGGGGGGTGGGGGGAAGCCACAAAAGACAAAGAAGTAAGCACCAGAAATTAAGACAGGAACTAAAATCCTAACTAATTCCCTTGTTTTGTGCAAGTGCAGTTGAGTTTATGATCAGGACAACCCTTTACTATAAAGCTGCTAACACCCGAGCCTTGAAGGGAAAAGATAAACATCAGCTGCCAGTCTTTTGGCTGTAAAACAGGAAGGCCTGAACAGCAAGAAACTTCTTTCTGGATTGGTTCCACTGATGCTTGTCCCTTAAGTCAGGATGTACCTCACCAACATGGGACTGCCTTTTAAAGTTCTTTTGATATTGGACAATGCCACTGGCCACCCAGAACCCCATGAGTTCAACACCAAAGGTGATAAAGTGGTCTACTTGTCCACAAACACACATCTCTAGTGGAGCCCCTAGATCAGGGGGTCACAAGGATCATTAAAGCTTATTACACATGATAGTCCACAGAAAGGAATGTCAATGCTATGTAGAGAACCTTGACAAACATCAGGAAAGGCTGGAAGGATTATACCACTGCAGATGCCATTCTTGTTATAGAAAAAGCTATAAAAGTCATCAAGCCTGAACCATAAATTCCTGCCAGAGAAACTGTGTCCAGATGTTGTGCATAACTTTACAGCATTTACGGCCGAACCAATCGGGGAAATCATGAAAGACATTGAGAATAAGGCAAAAAAAGTGGAGGTGAAAGTGTGAAGGATTTGAAGATATGGATCTTGGAGAAATTCAAGAGCTAATAGACATCACACCACAGGCTTGGTAAATGTGAGGGCTTTCGAATCAGTGCCAGATGGTAGGAAACAGACAAAATAAGCAGCGCCAGAGAACAAACTGACATGAGACAGTTTAGCAGATGGGTTCCGCTTACTTAAGACTGTTTCTGACTTCTTTTACCACATGGACCTTTCTATGATATGGGCACCGAAACTAAAGCAAATGGTGGAAGAAGGATTGGTATGGTATAGAAGCATTTTTAGAGAAATGAAAAAGCGAAAAAGACAGAAATTATGATGCATTTCCGTAAAGTTACACTGAGTATGCCTGCTTCTCCAGCCTCAACTCTTCTACCTCCCCCACTTCTGTTGCCTCTGCCACCTCTGTCTCAGAAAACCAATTTATTTTCTTCCTCCTTCTCAGCCTACTTAATGTGAAGACGATGAAGATGAACACTTTTATGATGATCTACTTCCATCTAAAAAGTAATAAATACTCATCGTGCTATACAGTTAATAAACTTATCTGTTGTATATGCATGTGTCTTCCTGTGAAAATCTACTGATAAGAATTATATGAGGAGTTTTAGTTTCATCATCATCATTGCCGAAGTATTCATCATGTAAAATGTCATGCATAAGACCTATACTGAGGCTGACAGACTATTCTTACATAGGCACAAGGTGAGTGATATTTAACATAAAATTAATAATGTGTTAGTTTTCTTATTGTTTTATAACTTTGCTTTCCAAGAACTGCATTACTGTAAGTGTGCCTCTTTGGTAATTGTTTTCTCTAGCTTACTTTATTATAAGAATACAATATGTAATACATACAAAATATACATTGACTATTTATGTTAGTGGTAACATAAATAAAATAGGTATGTAACAGAAATAAGTAAAACATAATAAAATAAATAAAATAAAATAAATAACATAAATATAATAGGTAACATAAACCCAATAGGTAGGGATTCTTAGGTGGCTCAGACAGTAAAGAATCTGCCTGCAATGCAGGAGACCCAGGTTCGACCCCAGAAGATCCCCTGGAGAAGGGAATGGCTACCCACTCCAGTATTCTTGTCTGGAGAATTCCATGGACTGAGGAGTCTAGCAGGCAAAACCAAATAAGGGCAAAACCATCATATAAGTCAGATGTCTCATAGCATTCAGCACCTGAGAATAAGAACACTCTCAGTGGGGCCTTCCCTCAAGACACCCAGTTGACTGTGCTTACCTATTGAGAGCAAGTGGCTATAGGTCTCCAGCATCACATCCCGGTACAGGTTTTTCTGATCAAGATCCAATTGCTGCCACTCCTCTCTGCTGAAATCTACAGCCACATCACTGAAGGACACTGATCCCTGTAAGGGCACATTCCTGTTCAGCATGAATAATTAGCTTTGGAGGATGGAGACACTTTATTTAGGAATATAGAACTTGAGTTTTGTAGTTATTAGTTTGTCTCTTTTTTTTAAAGCCTCAGCCCCTTCATTTCCCTAAAAATTTATTATGAAATTTTATACAGAAAATGTAGAAGAATTATATAGGTAAAACCTATATAACCTATATAACTATATATAACCTATATAACCTATATAACTACCACTTATAATCTATCACTAACATGTTACTCTACTTGCTTTTACCACATATTTACCCATCCATCAATCCATCTTTTCTGTGCATTTCAAAAACTGTAGGTGCCAGTATACTTCCTTCTAAATACTTCAAAAATGCAAATCATTAAGTAGAGTATAACATGTTTTTATCGTTTTAAGGTAAGCCTTACATACAATGAAATGTACAAATCCTCCGAGTACCATTTGAAGTTTTGACAAATGCATATACTTGTGTAATCCAGGAACATTTAAAAAATAATATTTCATATAGAGTGTGCATGTGTGTATGCTAAGTCACTTCAGTCTATACAGAGTGTATATTAAATATCTAGTTTTACATAATATTGTATGGAAGAAAGAAGTCCAGTAAAGAATTTCTGATATTGTTCTATACTATGATCAGTCAATTACTCACTTTTCAAAACTGAAGACTGAAATAGGCTCTCTTGTAGTTTTCCAGCAACTGGATGAATAACCTAAAATATAATTTCTGAGCAATTTAGGCCAACCCATTATGCTAGTCCTGGAAACACAAAAATGAATTACTTATGTTTCTAATCTTCTAGCAACTTAAAAGACTTGGAAAATAAACAAGACCTATGTTTTTTTAAAAAAGAAAGTCACATATTCACTAAAGGGTTAAAAAGTAAATCTCCATGTAGAAAACACTGAGGTCCCCAAAAAGGAAAAATACATTTTACATGGGGGTTTAAGTTCACATTAACTGAGGAATTTAAGTTAGAAGATGAGAAATATAATACAGAATGGGGGTGGTGAGGGAGGTCATTTCCCAGAAAAGACAAAACCAAAGGTGTGGATATAGGAAAATATACGATGAGTTTGGAGAATAGCAAATAGCTCTGTGTAAATGAAGAGAAGTCTGCATGACATGCCAGGAAAGTGGTTATGGGAAAAACAGTTTGCTCATAGAACAAGTATGAATTTTCCACTTTAAGTAAAGGCAATTAAGCTAATCAGATTTATATTAAAATTTTTTTGTATTGCAGAATAACCAAAAAAATGATGAGGCACAGTTCCTTACAAAATGCTTTCTGGCTAATTAATGAAGAAGTTAGGATAGAATCAGAATAACATCATTTTATAATTCGTAATGAAATAACAGATTTAGACAATAATCATTAAAGGTTGCTGAACTGTTTCATGTGAAAGGCTGAAGTTTAAAATGAATGAATGAGCTAAGAACATCTGCAACGAATCAACAATTTTAACATCATAAAAAGAGATAACCAGGTATTATGTGCCTCCTGATATGATAAATAAAGAAAAATACAACCTGAAACTCATTAAGCCTCTAGATCCAACAAATTATTCATATGTAAGGCTTCCTTGGTGCCTCAGGGGCAAAGAATCCGCCTGCAATGCAGGAGATGGGGGTTCACTCCCTGGGTTGGGAAGATTCCCTGGAGAAGGAAACGGCAACCCACTCCAGTATTCTTGCCAGGGAAATCCCATGGACAGAGGAACCTGTCCATGGTTATAATCCATGGGGTCGCAGAGAGTCAGACACAACTTAGTGACTAAACAACAACAATGTGAAGTGTAGAGGAAAATGTTCAACAATATCAAGACTAAAACATAAGCTAAATCCAGAAGGCAGCAAATGATCTGTTTCTTCAAAAATAAATCACAAAAGAAAAAAATATGGAGGGGAATCTTTTTTTTTTTAACAGTTTTTAATGAAAGCTGTAGACAAGATGATTTATTCCTGCATCTTCTCAATTGTTTTTCTTATATTTGCCCTTTTCCTTTCCTACTTGGTGAGATTTGGCTTTACCTTCGAGGATCTTTTTGTGGTCTTTGGCCAGTGTGTCTGGTGATAACCACCTTGCTGGGGTGAATGCCCACATGGACAGCTGTGCCATTAGCCTTCTCCTGCTGCACTCGTTCAATGTAGATGACATATTTCTTCCTGTAAACCTGGACTACTTTGCCAATTTGCTGCCCTTTGTAGTGCCCTCATACAACCTGAACTTCATCATCCTTTCGGATGGGCATGGATCGAACGCTGTACTTCTGTCTTAGCTTTTTAGAAAGAGGAGAAGACGTAATTTTCCTGCGAACGTGGGAAGACGCATGGAAATGCCTTTTTTGATTCATGCTTAGGTCAGAAGTCACAAAGGGACTGAACTTCATTTTGGCTGCTGGTGCTTCAATGATGGCCACAGAAGGGAAGAGGGGAATCTTTTCTTTATTAAAAGAGACTAAGAGAATGCCCCGGCGGTTCAATGGTTGGAAGCTGGAGCTTTCACTGCCGAGATCCTGGGTTCAGTCCCTGGTTGGGATCTAGGATCCCACAAGCCTTGTGCTGTGCTCCCCAACTCCCTCCCCCCCAAAAAAGAGACTTCAGAGTCATACTAACCAAGTGCAATTTATGGACCTTGTTTGGCTCTTAATTAAAGCAAACCAACATTAAAAAGATACTTATGGCAGGTCTGTATGTATGTCTGTGTGCATGCTCAGTTGTGTCCAACTTTTTGCAACCCCATGCCCGCCATGCTCCTCTGTCCATGGGGTTTTCCAGGCAAGAATACTGGAGTGGGTTGCCATTTCCTCATCCAGAGTATCTTAAGAGAAATTCAAATAAAAACTGTATATTAGATGATACATTGAAATTACTGTCACTATGTTATAGGTGTGATAATGGCTTTATAGTTACATTAAACAAAAAGGAAAAAAAAGAATTCTCATATCTTAAGAGATATACAACAAAGTATTCACAGATAAAATGGCTTTTGGAATTTACTTTAAAATAATATGGCAGTTGGGGAGGAGGGTGACTTTAGTTAATATAAAATGACAGAATATTGATGACTACTAAAGCTGAGTGATCAGTATAATAGATACAAGGGTTCCTTATACTATTCTCTTTACTCTTGGATATGTCTACATTTTTTTTCATAATAAAAATTTTTTTTTTTAAACATGATCTGCTGCTGCTGCTGTTGCTGCTAAGTCACTTCAGTCGTGTCCGACTCTGTGCAACCCCATAGATGGTAGCCCGCTAGGATCCTCTGTCCCTGGGATTCTCCAAGCAGGAATACTGGAGTGGGTTGCCATTCCCTTCTCCAATGCATGAAAGTGAAAAGTGAAAGTGAAGTCTCTCAATTGTGCCCGACTCTTAGCGACCCCATGAACTGCAGCCTACCAGGCTCCTCCGTCCATGGGATTTACCAGGCAAGAGTACTGGAGTGGGTTGCCATTGCCTTCTCTGTTAAACATGATCATTTATATTTTAAAAATCTAGTCTGGAAATGCATAATTGAAGGAATGACTTATTTCCACCTGGATTCATAAACACTTAAAAAAGGGATTATAGGGACTTGAACATCCCACACTCAGCAAATTGCAGAAATAACAGAGAGAGTATTATCAATGCTATAGAAAAGCAAACAATATCTAATCAATATTTATAGGATATTCCAACAAAAGAAAAATACACATTCTTTTCAAGAACCCAGAGAACAATGACGAAGACAGACCATATCTTAGGCTGTGAAACAAATCTCAAAAAACTGGAAAGAACTGAAATAACACAAAGTTGTTCTCTGAAAATAATGGAATCCAATTAAAAATCAGTAACAGAAAGACAACAGAAAAATCTCCAAAGGAATTATGTTAGAAAATAGTAACAAAAACTGAAAAGTCACAAAATATCTTAAAATCAATCAACATACTTCTAAATAAACTACAAGTCAAAGAGAAATCCTCAAAAGAAATTTAGAAAATACAGAGAACTGAAAGAAAATGAAAAATACTACATATCAACTCATCTTATCTCTTATTACCATTAAGTGCTATTCTTTTAAAATCTTTGTCATGCTGGGCAAAAATGGTAATGCATTATCTTTACAGTTATTTGATTACTAACTAAATCAAAATTTTTATGTTTATTGGCTGGTAAAAAATATGTAACATATCAAAATCTGTGAGATGCTGAAAGGGAAATTTCTAGAAAAGGTGAAACACACAATCCAAATAAAAAATGGGCAGAGGATCTGAATAAGGTATTTTTCCAAAGAAAATATACAGATTTCCAACAGATATATGAAAACATGTTCAACATCACTAATGATCAGGGAAATACAAGTTAGATTCACAATAAGATACCACTTTTCACATGTTAGAATGGCTATTATCAAAAAAACCCACCCCACAAAACAAAAACAAAAAATACCACAAGAAATAACAAGTGTTGGCAAAGAAGTGAAGAAAAGGGAATCCTTGTGCACTACTGGAAGAATGTAAACTGGTACAATCACTATGGAAAATACTATGGAAGTTCCTCAAAAGATTAGAAATATAATCTTTCTTGTTTATAAGAAAGTTTATTAACTTGTGCAAGTTAATAAATATCTTAAAGGTTCTCAACACAAGAAAAACATCTGTAACTACGTGTGATGAAAACTAGATTTATTGTGGTGACCATTTCACAATATACACAAAGATTGAATAATGTTGTATACCTAAAACTAATGTGGGATATGTCAATTACATCAATTTTAAAAAAAGAAAAAGGAAAGGGGAAAGTTCTCAAGTCAATAATCTAAATTCCTACCTCAAGAAAGTAGAAAAAGAAAAACAAAATAAACCCAAAGCAAGCAGAAAGAAGAAAATAATAGTAAATAAATATCAATGAAATTGAAAACAAATTTTTTTTAAAACTAGAGAAAAATCAATAACACACAATGTATTATTTGGGGAAAAAAATAAATAAAATTGCTAAATCTTGCTGACTGACCCAGTAATCAAGGATTAAAAAGATACAAATCACCAGTGTCAGGAATGAAATAGGACTATGATTACAGATCTGGCAGCCATTAAAAGAAAAATAAGGGAATACAAAAATTCTATGCTGGTAAAGAGTCAGCAATTTAGAAGAAATGGACCAATTCCTCAAAAACCACAAACTAGGCAGGGTTGGCGGACTTGAGAAGGAATGAAGATGGCGGAGTGAGGCTCGTTGAGTCTATCTGGCCTTTGGGCCAGGGAGCGGGCCGGCCCCAGGGCTCTGGAGTGCTTCTGCTGGCCCCTGCAAGGAAGAACAGTTTCCTTGCCATTTAGGTGCTTTTATATTCATCTCAAAAAGAAAACAAAATGCTGAACTCGGGATTTGGCAAGTATTTCTACATTGTCTCCTGGAGTGGGGTAGTCCTACTTCTTTTATCCGGTCACCTTCCCTATTGAAATGTGGATATCTCTCCTCTACACTTTACCTCCATGATTTGGATTGGAAAAGGCTGCTTTTCTTTTTGTTCCACCACTCAGATTCAACACAGAGAAGCTCCTGGGGTGCAGTCATCCTGCCAGGTTCTCTTGGAAGAAAGAAGCAGCTGACATGTATCTTCAGCTGCTATTTGCTTAATCACAAAGAAATTATTTCAAAAGCTGAAGGCTGATGTCTGATTTGAAACAGATGCTTTGATGGTGATGTTTGTGAATTCTTTACCTTTTGTTCCAAACAAGAAGACTGAATATAAATAGTAGGACATCAGGGTTTTGGGTTTTTTTAACGTCTTCCAGTTTTAACCACTATCATGATAAGCACAGTTGAGACTTGGCAACAGTAAATTCCAGATATATGTTCTAATTTGAAGTGAATGAGATGCTTAAAGAGATGGCTTACATATGTATCTAAATCCTGGCTTATCCTTTGACATGGATTTACTAGGTAAGAACAAAGGTCCCATTTTGCAATAAAACCCTTGATGTGATAAAGAAAAAAAGAAAACCACAAACTAGCAAAACTTACATTATGGCATAGATAATTCAATTAAAATCATAATTTAAAATCTCCTGAAAAAAAAATCTCCAGGCCCAGATAGTTTTACTAGAGTTCTACTAAATTTTTAAAGAAGCGTTAGTCTCATTTTTACATAATCCCATTCAGAAAGTAAAGGAGGAGGAAGCCCTTCTAATTAAGCCCAACAAATTTTATGAAGTCAGTATTATTACCCTGATACCAAAATAGGACAAAGACAGTACCAAAAAGAAAACTACAGACCAGTATCTCTTTTATGAATTTAGATGTAAACATCTTAAACAAAATACTGGCAGACTGGATCCAGCAATGAATAAAAATAACCATGGACCACAATAAACAGGAATTTATGGAAGAATTCTCTGTATTATATTCTGCAATGCTCTTTGAATCTGTAATTATTTCAAAACAAATAAAAGTTGAAAAAATATATTGGAGAAAGATTATTCTCATAAGAGAACATTCTGAAATGAGCAAAACTGGAAAATAAGTCGTGAAAACCACTGCAGAATTCAGGTGGGAGAATACAAATTTCTTACTTACCTAAAGAAAGGCTGTAGTAAGGCTATAGAACAGATTGATATTAATTATTAAGGAGATAAAATTGATACCAAGTGTGAAGATGAGATAATGGGACTCAAGTAACTCTCAGTTATCAGTTTTGTGTTGCTATAGATTCTAAGGTCACAGATGAATTTAAGGACTAGAGGTGGAGGCTGGGGGAAGAAGACAAGAATTAATAAATTTTGTACATATTGAGATATACAAGGAGGGACACTAGGCAGATGGATACAGAGCTAGTATGGAGATGATTCAGTTGTACTAATATGTATAAAGCAGGTTACTGAATTCAGAGGAGGGAATAAGCATGTAGGGAGGACAGGACAGAGAAAGTATTAAAGAAACTTGTGGTTTTTCATACCATGTGGCAACTAAACTTGTGCACCACAACTACTGAAGCCTGTGTGCTCTAGGGCCTGTGCTCTGCAACAAGAGAAGCCACCACAATGAGAAGGCCACACATCACAACAACTAGAGAAAGCCCGCTGGCAGCAATGAAGACCTAGCACAGTCAAAAATAAATAAATACAAAATTTTTTTAAAAGATGCTCTTAAGATTTTAATGTCTAAAATTATGATGTTTAAAAGCTATCTTTTTTATTTCTTCATTTAACTGTCTTCAAAGATTCTAGATGGCCTCTTTGCAATGTATTTATTCTGTTTAGGAGGCTTAAAACATTATCATTTCTCTGAAAATGTATCCTATATACTTGAAAAGACTATACATGCTCTAATCTTTCTCTTTCATACACTTCCACATTCACAATCTACTTCACACCAAAACCCTGGCCCCTGAACCCTATGCCATCAATAATTAAATGAGGAATCAAGAAGATGTCATATCCATGGTTTTGACTCCACACCAAATGAGCTTCTTATAAACAATCTGTCCAGGGGAAAAAATCTCCTTACTTAAAGATAACAATAAAAATCTAATGTACAAAGACATTATAAGCAAAAAGAATGAAAGAAAAAAGAGATTTAAAGGAACATGCTAGAAATAAGCTGCCACACAATTAAACACATTCACCATGAATTCAAGGAATTCACTAAAACAAGCAACAACTTAATTAAGTAAATAGGGATGTAAGAGTCCAAGAAATAAATTCTGGAAAAACAGGTTAAGAAATTGTTATTTAATTGTTTAAAAAAAAATGGCAGATCTCAGTAAAGAAAGAAAAAGTAACACAGAAACAGTTTTCTCTGCAAGCAATAAAAACATTCTGTGAAAAATTGGCATTGGCCAATCTCAATCTTATTAAAAGTAGACTTTTTATTTTTATTTATTTTTAAAGTAGAATTTTAAAAATAAAAGTCATAATACCTACAAGGGAAAATATAGTAAATGGAAATTAAAGATTTGATGGGAAAGTTAATATGTTCCTAGAAATATACCCATTTAATCTGCAATTTACATTTTATTTCTTTGAGATAAATTATTTCTCTAGATTATTTTTCCCTGGAAAAGGAAATGGCATCCCACTCCAGTACTCTTGCCTGGAGAATTCCATGGACAGAGGAGCCAGACAGGCTACAGTCCTTGGGATCACAAAGAGTCAGACACAACTGTGTGACTAACTTTCACTTAAACTTTTTACTTCCAGATTATTTTTGAGCATTGTTTTGCTGTGAATAGTTAATACATTTGACTTCTGAATCTATATTTATAATTTTCAGTTCTTTTACTATCATTGACTGGTTGGGACATCAAGGTTACATTGTTAAAAAAATGAAACAAATACCAAAAACAAGGTTGGGAATAACTTTAGGTATGATCTTTATCCAAAACCTTGTTGTAAAGATCAAACTACTCCCAGAATGAATTTCCACCCACTGGGATTCCTCCTCCTCACCTCACGTGAGCTGCCACGTTCCTCTGGAGCCAGGCCCAGAGATTTCTGGGGAGAGGTCCGATTAGCTGGCATGGTCATGCTGGGTCTCAACCTTTATTCTCTCAGCAAACTAAAGTTTGGTGCACATATAAACTCAAGCAGAGCCGCTGAAGAGTGGTGAGGTGAAGTCTGGAGGAAGATCTAGTCCAGAGGCTCCTGGAAAGATAATGTCCACATGGTCAATCATCGCATCAACATTTCCAGGGAACTCCAAGGCGTAGTTTCCTGAGCCAGACACCACAGAACAGTGGTTCTCAAACTTGAGTGTGCACGCGAATCACCTGGAGGATCTGTTAAAATAGTAATACAGTTAAAAATCTGCACACTCTAACAGTTTCTGATTCAGCAGGTCTAGGATAGGGCCCATCTCAGATTATTCAGGTTGTTCTAACAAAATACCACCAATTGGGTAGCTTATAAACAACAAAAAGTTACTGCTCATAGTTCTGGAAGCTGGGAAGTCCAAGATCAAGGCGTCAGCATGATCATGTTTTGATGAAGGCACTCTTCCTGGTTCAAAGCCAGCACCTTCTAGCTGTGTCTTCACATAGTGGGAGGGGCTAGGGAGCTCTCTGTTGTAGGGAGTTCTGGTGTCTCTTTTGTATGGGCACTAATCCCATTCACCAGGGTTCTACTTTTATGACCTAATCATTCCCCAAAGGTCCCATCTTCTAACACCATAATTTTGGGTTTTGGATTTTAACATATGAATTTGGGAGGAACAAATATTCAGATCATAGCAGGGCCCCCAAATCTGCATTTCTAACATTTCTATTAGGTGATGCTAATATTGCTGTTTCAGGAACCCCATTTTGAGAACTAGCACTATGGAGTATAGGCTTCCCAGTTGGCCCAGTGGTAAAGAAACTGCCTGCCAATGCAGGAGACACAGGTTCAATCCCTGGGTCGGGACAATTCCCTGGAGAAAATGGCAACCCATTCCAGTATTCTTGCCTAGGAAATCCCACGAACAGAGGAGCCTGGTGGGCTACAGTCTGTGTGGTCACAAAGTCAGATGCAACTGAACATACACGTACTCTGTGGAGGACAGAAAGTTTAACAAATCCTGTGATAAGTTATTCATGGTAAAATATGGGAAAAAACATGAGATACAGAGTAACAGTACTAAAGATGTGAACTGCAGCTCAACTATTTTTTGGCTATGAGAAAATGAAGAAGTTATTTTAGCTTTAGTTTCAAAAATAAGAATGAAAGTGTCTACCTCATAGAATTATGAAAATTAAATGCGATGGTGCTTGTAAAGTACTCAATACCTCCCTGGAACACAAGAAGTATGCAATAAATATCAGCAATTACCATGCACTATTAGATATTAAAACAATATAAAACAACATAATCAAAGCAAAAACAACAGACCACACAATGATTTATGTATGTATTAATTAATGATTTATGTATGTGACATTCAACTGAATGTACACAAGACATTCATTGCATAAGTGGTGTTGATGTAACTGGCCAGCCACCTGGAACAAAACAAACTAGATCCCCATCTCACACTATACTTTAGATTGATTTCCAACAGGAACAAGTATTTGAAGTATACACATTTTTAAAACCTCAAAGAAAAAAAAAACCTCAGCGAATATTAAAATAAACTTTAGGAGAATACATTTGTATAATATTCTGGTGGAGTAGGAGGGATCTTGCTTATAAATATCTAACTTATAAATGAGATCTAACTTAAAAATGAGAGAAAACCCAGAAACTATAAAAGAAAAAACAAATATTTATGATTATACATTAAGGTACACTTAAAAATGAGAGAAAACCCAGAAACTATAAAAGAAAAAACAAATATTTGATTATACATTAAGATACACCTTAAAAATAAAAATGAAGATATATATATATAAAATTTTTCAATATGTGATGACAGGTTATCCCTAATAGTAAAAAAACAAACAAACAAAAAAAAACAACTAGCAACCAAATAGATTTAAAAAAAGTGACAAAGGACATGCAAATTCACAGAAAAGGAAATTTAGATGGCCGACTGCATTAGAACAATTAGATATAATTTTTCCCTCAGAACTGTAAAAGCTTTTTTTTAAATGCTGGAAAGCATTTTGGAAAATGAGCTCTTAGATAAATTAGTGGTGGGTGCTTAAATGGCTATAGTATCTTTTGAGTTATTTAGGTACAACTATTACTAAAAATACAAATAACTGTTCCTAATAATAGTTTCAAATATACAAACCAGAAACTGGCAGAAAGAAGGGCAAGAGGACAAATAACCTTTCCAATGTGAGTTTACCTGTCTCGGTAATTAATTAAGCAGAGAAAATAATATGGAAATTAATTCGCTATGAAACAATATAATTATTAGAGAACACACATTGCTTTTCTGTAAAAGATGAATGACATTTATGGAAACTGACCCTGAACTGGGCCATAAGCAATTTTTACCCTTGAGCCTCACCCAGAGGCATTATCTGAAATAAGGATGCCCTTCTGAATAATTCACGAGTCAAAGAAAAAACTGAAATTCAAAAAGACAAAAAACCCCAAACACTGAGATGTGAGCAATAAGGTAAATGCTTGTGAATGTTTAGAAAACAAGCTCATGACAGACCCCATGCTGACTCCCCAAGCCCTACCACTGACCACAGACTTCCATCACTGGGCCCAAAAATCCCAGTCGCTCATCTTAAAGATACTCATCGTTGCCCAGAACCCCGTCACTGAACTCTTTGATACCAATCAAGAGACGCCACAGACCCGACCCCCCACCACTGAAGCCGAAAACCATCATCACTAACTCCACGGACAAGCCTTCCATCACTGACCTCACAGAACTCCTAAATCAAGACCAACCAAAATCACCACAGACACCTCTCGGAAATAAGTGTGAAAAAGCTCCCCACACAAGCCGCAAAAAAAAAAAAAAAAAAAAAAAAAACCCTCCGCGAGGCACTTCCGCTTCCAGTCAGACCTCTAGCACTGCCCCTTACGGACGGTTGGCATTGCGCATGCCCCGAATTACTTTGACAGCCGCGTTCAGCAGGGCGAGGAGAAGTTAAGAGGCTTTGTGCAGTTTCCCCGGGGGGCGCTGTTAGGTAGAGAACATGGCTGCACCCAATGCTGCTTCTGCGAGCGGGCCGCCATCTTGGAAGTGTGTCCATTCCGTACACCGGAGAAATAGGCCTCGGTGGGTTTTTCGAGTGAGGCAAAGGTTACTACACCTCCAATATTCTTGCCTGGAGAATCTCATAGAAAAGGAGTCTGGCGGGATACAGTCCATGCGGTCGTAAGAGTGGGTCACGACTTAGCGACTAAACAACAGCAGGGGATTGCCGCAGGGACAAACACTCAGGGAGTGTGGCGAGGTCAGAATGGGAGTCCACCCCTGGATGAAAAGACTTGACAGAAAAATGTTAGAATGGGCAATCCGCTGAGGAAGGGTGGTACAGCCTTTGATGCAAGAAAGCACTGGGGCAAACAGGGTTAGAAGTTAGAATATAGTCCTTAGCTCTCTAGTGGCTCAGATGGTCAAGAATCTGCCTGCAATCGAACCTTAGTTCGATTCCTGGGTAGGGAAGATCCCCTGGAGAAGGGAATGGCAACCCACTCCAGTGTTCCTGCCTGGAGAATTCCATGGACAGAGGAGCCTAGTGGGCTGCAGTCCATGGGGTTGCAAAGAGTCGCACACGACTGAGTGACTAACACATGAAGGGCTGGTGGGGGGAATGGAAACTTGCTGCTGCTGCTACTGCTAAGTCGCGTCATTCGTGTCCGACTCTGTGCGACCCCATAGACGGCAGCCCACCAGGCTCCGCCGTCCCTGGCATTCTCCAAGCAAGAACACGAGTGGGTTACCATTTCCTTCTCCAATGCATGAAAGTGAAAAGTGAAAGTGAAGTCGCTCAGTCGTGTCCGACTCTTTGCGACCCCATGGACTACAGCCCACCAGGCTCCTCCTCCATGGGATTTTCCAGGCAAGAGTACTGGAGTGGATACAGACTTGTATCCCCATTAATCTTCACTAGACTTCACCTTAACAACTGCAAGGAAAACAATAACAGGCAACAACAATAATAACAGTCTTTAAGATGGTCGTGCATGCGTGCTAAGTCGCTTCTTTCCTGTGCAACTCTTTGTGACCCTAAGGTCTGAGCCCACCAAGCTCCTCTGTTCATGGGATTCTCTAGTCAAGAACACTGGAGCGGATTGCCATGCCCTCCTCCAGGTCAATGTGTGGCTAAAAGTACTTAAGGAAAACTACTATTTTTATTTACTTGTAGATTAAAATCTAAGTAATAACAATGTCCTTACTATATAAATGAAGCCTTAAGTCCCATCTCTGACTCCTCTGTAACTTCTCCTATATATGGAAATTCTGGAGCAGCTAACACTCTCCCCATCCCCATCCCCTGTTTTTTTGGGGGGGAGGGGGGAATGTGAGTGTAAAGTCCACAAAGACAGTAGTTAACAATACTGTATTATATACTTGAAAATTGCTAATAGAGTAGATCCTAAATGTTCTTACCACACACACACACACACACACACAAAAGGTAATTATGTGAGGTGATGGATGTGTTAACTAACCTTATTGTGGAAATCATTTCTCAATATATCCATGTATCAAATCATGTTATGTGACAATTATATCTCAACAGAGCTGAAAAAATAAGTTATCTCTCATCTTAACTTTAATAACCCTTATATGGTTTACTCATAGCTACATGCAACCCAATATGTCACCTTTCTTTTTTCTCCCTAATAACAGAATCCAGATTTTAATTGAAGCAGCACTGTGCCCAGCTGAAGGATTATCCTGCCTCCCTTGCATATCCTGACTCCCATGGATATGTTCATGTGATTAAGTTTCCATCCCTGAGATGGAGGCAAAAGTGTTGTATAGTGCTTTCTGTGATACCTCTTGAGAGGGCTGCTTGAAGTGAGATGACCCAAAAGAAAGGTCCCCACTTCTTATCTTCTACCAGCTTTTTCTTTCTTCCTTCTTCCCAAAATGCAGATTTATTTGCTGTAGTGGCAGTAGGCTTTTCAGATCATGAGGTGACCTTGAAGATGGAAATGTAAAAGAAAAATTGCATTGGACAAGTTACACAGGCAAGGAAGACCAGATTGAGACTATTGCAGTAAGGCTCAAGTCTATTCATATAGGAGAGAGAGAACGAATTCAGTTCTAAATACAATAATAGGGACAGCTCAGGACAGCTAACAGGTAGGTCAAAGAAGTCAATGGGTAGAAAATTACTAACAGGGAACTTGGTTATAGATATTAAGGATTGGGGGGATTCTTGTTAAACTGGTTTGGCAGTCTTCTTGCTGAACTGGGTTCAGCAGACCAAGGACAGAATGTCAAGGCCTCAGAGAGTTCTCATTAAAAGTTTTTGGTCAAGGAGGGAATCCTTGTCAGAGCTCCATGTTAAGATAATAGAGTGGTAAAAAAGGAGCATGCATTCTTAAGACAAGGAAAGGAAATGGGAGGTATTAAAAATTGCAAACCCCAGAAGAATGAATGAAAAAGAAATATAACTAATAAACTGATTTGGCAACAATGGAGGGATTAAAAGAAATCAACTATAAACAAAAATTAATTGTATGTCAGCAATAATCCATCAGAAAATAGGAAAGACAAAATATTCCATTTGAACAATTTTTAAAGTTCTAAGAAATAACTCTAAGAGGAGATTTCAGAGATTTTCATGTATAAAACTGTGAAATCCTAATGAAGGACCTAAAAGATCTCAATAAAGGGATATATATCCCACATTTATGGAATGGATGCTTAATATAGGAAAAATGTCAACTCTTGCCATATTTAATATAGATTCAAGGCAATTCCAGTGAAAATCTCAAAAGGACTGTTTATTATTTGACAAGATTATTAAAATGGGTATACCAGTATATTTATGAAAGAAGCATAGCAAAGAATATTCTGATGAAAGGAAAAGAGGGGGATGTAACTTTATAAGATATTGTAAAACTATAAGAAATTGTAAAAACTGTATAAGAAATTGTAAAACTAAACTTTTAAAAACAGAGTATTTTATATAACAACTGAAATAGAAAAAGAATGTAAAAACCAGAAATAGAATCATGTGTACCTGAGAACTCAGTAATTCTGTAACTGTTTATCCTCTTTCCTCTTATTTTTGCATCTTATTTAAGAAATCCCTTCCCACCTCAAGGTCTTAAAGATTCTTACCTGTATTTTCTACTATAGGTGGAAAATGCAATGCAATATAAAATACACAGCATAACCTTCAAGTATTCTTACCAAAAGTGTTTAACCTGAATCTAAACAAGGTATTAGATCTAACTTCCAGGTAATATAGGTCATGAAGGAACAAGTTAAGAAATATTTTAAGTTTAAAAAATCAGAAAAATTCAGAATGTGGAATATTCTGTAAGACCAATGGCACAGACTCTTAAAATTTTGTATCAGAGAAAAAATGGTTCTAGATCAAGAAGGATAAAGTAAAAGAACAACTAAATGCAATGCATGTATCTTGACTGACTTCTGGTTCCCTCTCCTGGCTTAAAAAAAAAAACAAAAAACACTTTTTAAAAAAACTGAGGACTTCCCTGGTGGTCCAGTAGTTAAGAATCCACTTGCCAATGCAGGAGACATGGGTTTGATCCCTGGTCTAAGACGATTACACATGCCTCGGGGCAGCCAAGTCCAGCACCACAACTACTGAAACCCAGGCACAGTAGGGCCGAGTTTTACAACAAGAGAAGCCATCGCAATAAGAAACAATGAGAATAGCTTAGAGAATAGAGAACAGCCCCAAAGCCCCAGCCTGCTGTAACTAGAGACAGCCCACAGCAGCAACAAAGACTCAGTGCAGCCAAAAATATAAATAAATAGATTTTAAAAAATAATAATACAAAAAAGAACAACTCTGGAAGTAATTTGGGGCACAAATGGAAAAATATTAACATGAACTGAATATTACATGATACTTCAAAACTATTCTGCTTTTTCTTAGGCATGGCATGGTAATATTCTTGGTCAGAATGTTCTTATTATTAGCAAATACATAATAAAATATTTAGGGGTGAAGAATGATGATGTTTAAAACTATTCAAGTCAGTCAGCACACCTCACAGGAAACCTGCCAGTTAAAGTTTTCTAGGATTAGAATTCCTCTTGATTTTGATTTTTTTATACCAAAACTTCGTAGAATATATTTAATCCCCAATACAACATCTTCCAGCCAATGATTAATAACAAGGAGGAAAAAGTAACAAAATTATGTATGGGGAAAGCCCCTATGTACACTGTAAATACAAATGGTACTCCATCAGAATAAGGTGTAGATAGTATAAAAAATGTTTCTTGTTGTTACTCAGTCGATAAGTTGTGTCTGATTCTTCACGACCCCATGACCGTAACCCAACAGGCTCCCCTGTCCATAGGATTTTCCAGGCAAGAATACTGGAGTAGGTTGTGATTTCCTTCTCCAGAGGATCTTTTTGACACAGGGATTGAACCCGAGTCTCTTGATTCTCTTCCATCCGTCTGGCAAGCGGATTCTTTACCACTGTGCCACCTGGAAAACCCATAAAAAGTGTGCCAAGGGTCAACAAAACAGACGCATAGCCATATTAATTGCTATGAAGTAAGATGTTAAACACTTTAAATCCTAATGTGACGGTTTGTTACAAGCATTGTATTCTGTTTTACTTGTATTTTAGAAAATTGCTTGGGGACTTGGGGCTATTTTTAACATTTAAATTTTATCCAGTTAAAATAATGAGAGGACTTCCCTGGCAGTCCAGTGGTTAAGATTTCGTGCTTCTACTATGGAGGGCTGGGGTTCAATCTCTGGTTGGAGAAGTTCAGCATGTCCCGCAGTGTGGCCAAAAAAAAATAAGATAATGGGAAATTACTTCTTGTTTGGTATTTTGTGCACAGATATTTACACACACAAATATACACACAGAGTTAATAATTATACCAAATGTCAATAATTGTTGCATTTAAGCAGTAGATACATGTCAGAAGATGTTTCTTTCAAGTTTTCTTGAATTTTTCAAGACAAAAAGTAGCAAAAAGATTAAAACAGTTTTAAATTATATACCTTTACGACTATGAAGAAGAAGTCATTTTAAACAAACAAACTAAGTCAGGGACCTCCCTGGTGGTTCAGTGGTTAAGAATCTGGCTGCCAGTGCAGGAGACATGCATTCCGTTCCTGGTCAGGGAAGATTCCACATGCTGTGGGGCAACTAAGCCCATGCTCCATGATAAGAGAAGTCACAGCAATGAGAAGTCTGTGCACCACAGTAAGAGAATAGCCCCCACTCTCCTCAACTAGAGAAAGCCCATGTGCAGCAACAAAAACCCAGAGCAGCCAAAAATAAATAATTTTTTAAAAAATAATAAAATACTACAGAAAAAAATTCAGAGAGGATTAGATGAAATAAGATTGGCAAAAGGTTGATAATTGTTAGAGCTGAAAGGTACATGGGTTGGGTGGATAAGAAGGGGGTGTTCATACTATTCAGTTTACTTTTGTGTCTGTCTAGAAGTGTTTAAGATAAAAAGTTAAAATAATACATGCTTTGTTTGGCCAGATTATATACAGACACATGTACATATTAAACTATACAAAAAATTAATATAAAAACAAAGTGTATGTAAAAGGAGAAGGGGGTGATGGCTCAGAGAAAAGACATTGTAATTTGCATTTTTCTCTCAGTGTGAATTGTAAATGTCCTTTGCTTTCTGTTCTGCTCTGGTAGAAGACAAGGCTGTCTCACCAGAGCGTGAATTTCTATTTCTTCAGAGCCCTCTATTACTTACTGGTCTCCTTTTAGGTCTTGGGGTTCTTCTTGTCTATAAACAACTGAAAAGCCAAGATCAGGCTCCAAAATGTTCAGAAATTATGTACTGTTTTCAGTTTCTTCACTTCTGAAGAAGCTAAAAAAATATCTAATGGTCCCTGGGTTGCCTTCACCACAGCTAAGGCTGCAGTCATTTCTCGTTCTCAGTTATCTTTCCTTCTAGTCTTGTCAGTTGACCAGTGTTCTCTGGGCTTTTATTTATCTTTTAATGTTTCCTTTCGCTAAGGCTAGATTCCAAACCCGTAAACCCTGAGGTCTGGCAGGGCATCTTCTGCACAAGACTACCTTTATTGCTTCCCAGATGACCATTTGATAACCCCAAACTCTCACTCTCTCACCCCTTGGTATAACTCAGGAGGCAAAATAAAACAAACAAAAGGAATGCTGAGAATTATCAAGCATCACTAGTGAGTTTCAAGAAGTTCAAGGTGGCTAAGAGCTGTCCTAATTATTAGGCCCACAATGTGGGGGAAAGTTGTTGAAAAGGAGAACAGTTTGTCCTTTCCAAGTGGGAGCCCTTAAAAAAATGACATCGTTAGTTCATTTGCTCTTCAGACATTGTGTAAACATTTTGGGATGATGGAAATGTTAAAAAAAAAATGATGACAGGCAAAAAAAAAAAAAAAAAAAGACTTCCAAATATTAAGTTTGATGTCGATAAATCTTTAGAGTTTTACAAACTTTTTTTCAGTCATCCTCATGCATGCATGCTTAGTCACTCAGTTATATCCAACTCTTTGCAACCCTTTGGACTCTAGTCTGTCTACCAGGCTCCTCTGTCCATGGGATTTTTTTCAGGAGAGAATACTGGAGTGGGTTGCCATTTCCTTCTCTAGGAGAGCTTCCCAATCCAGGGATCGAACCCTGGCCTCCTACATTGCAGGTGGATTGTTTACTGTCTGAGCCACTAGTCACTGTAGTGTGGGTGAAACAGTATCTCATTTTTGTTTTGATTTGCATTTTCCTAATGCAAATAACACCTAATGGTGTTGAACATTTTTTAGCGTGCTGATTGGTCATTTGCACATTTGTTTTCTTTTTTCCATTTATTTTTATTAGTTGGAGGCTAATTACTTTACATCATTGCAGTGGTTTTTGTCATACATTGAAATTAATTAGCCATGGATTTTGCACATTTGTTTTCTCTGAAGACATGTCTATTCAAATATTTTGGCCATTTGAAAATTTGAGTTATTTATCCTTTTCTAGAATTGTAACCATTCTCCATATATCATGAATACAAATTCCTTATCAGATATATAATTTGAAATTGGGTTGTTTTTTCACTTTCTTAATGGTGTCCCTTGAAGCACACAGGTGTCATTATCAGATTGAAGAAGTTCTCTTCTATTCCTGGTTTGAACGTTTGTTGTTGTCTTTTAAACCATGAATTGTTACTGGGTTTTATCAAATGCTTTTTTGGATTTATTGAGATGATCATGTGGCTTTTGTTTTTATTCTGCTAATATAATGAATTATTTTGATTGGTTTACATATGGTGGACCACGCTTGTATTCCTAGAATAAATTTGGCTATTTGTATTGTATAATCCTTCTTATATGTTTTTGGATTCCATTTGCTAGTAATTTTTGTGTCTATCTTCATAAACAATATTTGCCTCGGGTTCTTTTCTCTCCTAATATCTTTATCTGATTTTGGCATCAGGGTAATACTGGTCTTAAAAGGATAGTCAAGATGTGTTCAATAGCTTTTGGGCATTTATTTTGTATAAGTGAATCTACACATTTTTCCTGATCCATATGACATTCCTGAGAAGAAGATACGCTTATCAAGATTTTTGATGATGTTGTGCATACAGCACAAGTCATTTACTCAAGGTCACAAACAGTAATTTTCAGAACCGGGATTTGAATCTCAGGCTTGTCATAATCTGAAGCCTACAATCTTCCTCAAAGTTTCAGTCGCTCAGTCATGTTCAACTCTTTGCGACCCCATGGACTGTAGCCTACCAGGCTCCTCTGTCCATGGGATCTTCTAGGCAAGAGTACTGAAATGGGTTGCCATTTCCTACTCCAGGGGATCTTCCCAACATGGGGATCGAACCCTGTGTCCCTGTGTCTCCTGCATTGGCAGGCAGGTTATTTACCATCTGAGCCACAAGGGACGCTCACAATCTTCCTAACAAGCCATTTTATTGCACATGTTTCTCTGTTACCCAGTTCTTTGCTTCCCTCATCTCTGTAACTGGCACATCCGTACCCTGCTTTCTTGTCCTAAGAATGTCTCCTGCAAATTCTGCTTCATCAAGTCCTACTCATTCTACTCACCTTCCTCTATCTTCTTCCACTCATGCCAGGCTCAGCTAAAACTTTAGTGTCTTTTTTTCATTTGCTCTATTTTCAGCTATTTTTACATTTTAATCACCATCCTGTTTATTCTGTTAGAATAAACCAGCCTATCCTTTAGAGTACTGTCCTTGCTTCTCAAGTCACCCTAGTTCACATCCTCATTTTAGGGTGATCCTAAATTATACCTATACCTGAATTTCAACTTGATTGTTAACAAAAATATCTGACACTCATTCTCTTGATTATCCTCTTGGCTTTGTTCCACTGACTTCTGGTGCTAAATTTTATTGAGTAGAAACTTGACACTAGCCTATTTCTCTCCTTTAAGCAACTGAAGGTTTTCTCTGATGCTGGAGTCTTCTTCTAGCTTACAGATCAATAACTGAGACATATTTAATTTTATGGATAAATTTTTCTTTAAACATGACTCCTGATCTTGGCGCATGAGTTCCATATGTTATTCTCCTTGACCTCTACTCTCTTCATGGCAGTTCCCTCTAAGTTTATCCTTCAAGATAAGCACCTGCTGCTCCTGCTGCTGCTAAGTCACTTCAGTCGTGTCCGACTCGGTGTGACCCCATAGACAGCAGCCCACCAGGCTCCGCCATCCCTGGGATTCTCCAGGAAAGAACACTGGAGTGGGTTGCCATTTCCTTCTCCAATGCATGAAAGTGAAAAGTGAAAGTGAAGTCACTCAGTCGTGTCCAACTCTTAGGGACCCCATGAGCTGCAGCCTACCAGGCTCCTCCGTCCAAGGGATTTTTCCAGGCAAGAGTACAGGAGTGGGTTGCCATTGCCTTCTCTGAGATAAGCATCTAGTCTTTCTGAAATGATTTTTTCCCCTATGTCTGGAGTCTTCTTTAATAGAGGTTATTAGCTCCTAAGCCTCACTCTCACTTCTGCTTACCAGTCCTCATTCTCTGACATGCTTTTAACTAATCTCAACAGTATTGGGAACTGCTTATGTGTATTTTGGTGTTCATGGGCTTTTCCTTTCTCTGAACTTCACCAAAACTTGAGTTCTCTGTTTTGGTCTCCATTTGTGGCTTTTAATTGATTCTAAGAGATGAAAGGGGTAGGATTCATACCTAAGCTGTTATGCTGATCATACTAATGAATCCTCCCCTCCCAACCCCTGCCCAGGCCCACCCCCATCTGCTGGGAGAGTCAGGGATCAAACGATGGAAGACTGGAAAGGAATAAAGTATAACTCTTAAAAAAAAAAAAAGTATAACTAAATGCTGCAAAGGGAGACTGAAAGTTGTGAAAGGA
This sequence comes from Odocoileus virginianus, assembly GCF_023699985.2. NCBI lineage: Eukaryota > Metazoa > Chordata > Mammalia > Artiodactyla > Cervidae > Odocoileus > Odocoileus virginianus. Next base: position 14,188,455 of record NC_069693.1, on the reverse strand, counting down.
AAATTATTATTCAATCAATTTTACTAACAGAGATCTGGAAAATGGAATGGGGAGACCACGGAGAAAGTATGACTTATACACTTATAAGTCAGAAAGTATGACTTATGATAGAATCTTAACTTCCAGAAACTCAAGATACTTAGAAAACCCTGACCCTAAAATAACTCGAGAGCCTGTCTACTTATCAAACCTTCCCCTAAAATAACTCAGTGACAGCCTAGTCCTTCAGAACAAATATTTCCTTTTCTAAAGTCAAAGTCAATCATAATTCCTTCCAGACAATGTTATTTACTTTGTGGGGTTTACCTTTGGAAGTCTTCGACTCTTTCTCTTCTGGAACACTCTTGGTTTTACCCAAATCTGTCTCTCAAATTGCAGTTCCTAAGACCTCCAAATAACCTTTTTTTTTTTTTTTTTTTGCAGCCTTCTGTGCTTTCTTGGAAGACAAGCTGTACCCATGAAAACAAGATCCCTAAGGCATGGAAGGGTGTGGGATCCACGGCTATACAAGAAACAGAGCTATGATTTATAAGAGACAAGTCTGAAACTATGTGTCAGGCACATTGGTTTGCTTTTTGCTTCTCCAAAAGTCAAAACTGATAGTACCAGAACATGCACCCTAAACGGTCACTGTTGGCCAGATGAAGAAAGTGAGGTAACTCCAATTTCACCTGTGGCTTTACTCACTGGGGCCATTATCAAAGTCAACATTACCATGCACAACAAACTGCTGGACGCGCCTGATAATCCGTCCCCATCCGCCCCATTCCGGGGTCGCTCTGCTTCACTTTCCTGCTGAGGGTTCGTATCTGAGACTCCTAGGTTTCCGCTCCCGGACTAGCACAGATCACACACCACGTTAATCCACGGAGGAAGGCAAAAATGGTGCTTTAGTCAATCTGGAATATTCTCAGAGTAAGCTACAACTAGAAGGGTCTTGGGCGCCACTCTGTCCTCCACTGCAAGCTCTGTGCAAAAAGACAACCAAGACAATCTTCTACTTAGGCGGGCGCCTCACCCATTCTGGTTCTAGACTACATTTCCCAGAAGTTCTTGCTGCTCTAATCTACTTTCGGCGCGAATCTAGCGACATTTTTCTATTTCTCAGGGGACAGTGGCTCCATGGGATTGGCCTGGCCTTTGGAGGAAGCTTGTCTCTGGGACGTGGGGACTGTATCTGTATCTCAAGATCCTTGGCAGCAATCCCGAGAGGGGAGAAGAGGTGTAACTTGGCCCCAGGCAGTGCAGGAAATCCGAGAGCGAGCAGCCATCTTGTCCTAGCGGATCTGGCTCCGGACTACATTTCCCAGAGACCCTAGCGCGTACAGGGCCGACCCATCACTTGCCTGCGGGACCCTCGGCCTCCGGGGAAGGGGAAGTGCAAGGTGAGCAACCTAGGTCCTGGGGGCTCGACTAGGTTCCGGATGTGCATCTCTGAGGGTCTGAAGGGACAGTCCAGGCGGGTCCGAAGTCTTGGGCCTGTATGATTTGATAGGACTGGGGGAGGGGGAAGTGTGGGATTCCATGTGTGTGATTGTGACCTTATGTGACCGTGCGGCGTTGTGTGCGCGTGTGATTATATGTCCCTGTAGTGGGTGTGTCATTGTGACTGACCATGCGCGCGAAACTGTGTGCAGGTGTGACTGTGGATATCCTCGCTGTGGTGTGTGATTGTGACAGTGTGCGGCTCCGACCCCGTAGGGGGACAAGTGATTGTGGGTACCCATATAACTTTGTGCTGTGTGTGTTGGGGTGGGGAGTGTAGAGAATCTGTGATTGTGCTGCTATGACTGTTATCTGAGGGCTGCCTCTGATGGTGGTTTTATGAACGTTAGCAGTACTAAGTGTACTGGATGTCTATGACTGTGTAAGGATGTGTGAGTGTGATCACATAAGTTTTTGTGGCACCGTGTGTGCGGTTGGAAAGTGCCTTTAACTGTGCCAAGCTGACAGTGTGTGTGTCCCAGTGGTTGATGTCTGAGATCAGGACAGATTTTGGTTTTGAGCAGCAGACTTTTCCCCTTCTGCGACCAGGAATGCTCAGAACAGCCTCCACTCCTCTGAACTCTCTCCTTCCCTCCTTCCCATGGGTAGTAGGTGTGGGTCCAGAGTGACCTCTTACCTAATCAGTCTGAGCCAAAGAAAGACCTGGCATTTCATGATTCCTTTCTCCTTTCTCCAGCTCTGTCTTTCTCAGAGAGGTCCCCTGAGGAGAAGGAAGAATGGCTGTTGACCAAGCCCAATACAAGGTGCGCTGGGGTTTCATTTTTGTTTTATAAGTACCCTGGTGCACATGTGCATGCTTTCATAAGCATACCAATAGAGTTGCTAGGCCAGAAGATATGTCTGTATTTTCAAATTTCCTAGATAATGCTGGACTGATATGGTTGTATCTGTTAAATTCTTACTAGCAGTTTATAAGCATAGTCATCCTGTATTCTAATACTTGGTCATGTGGTTTGAAAAGTATACATTATGGTGTGTCACACAGTAGTTTCACTGCCCTAAATATCCTCTGTGCTTTACCTATTCATCCCTCTTTGCTTCCTTCCTCCTAACCCCTGGCTACCATTGATCTTTTTACAGTCTCCATAGTTTTGCCTTTTCCAGAGTGTCATATAGTTGGCAAATAGAGCTTTTCATATTGACTTCTTTCACTTAGTATATGTCTTTTCATGATTCCATAGGCCATTTTCTTTTCTTTTCTTTTCTTGGCTGAATAAAATGGCATTGTCTAGATGTACGACAGTTTATTTAACCATTCACCTACTGAGGGACATCTTGTTTTTCTCAAGTTTTTGCAATTATGAATAAAGCTGCTATAAACATCTGTGCACAAGTGACATAATTTTTTAACTCTTTGGGATAAATATCAAGGTGCTTGCTGGATCATATGGTAAGAGTATGATTTTGTAAGAAGCTGCCAAACTGTCTTCCAAAGTGGCCATTCCGTTTTGCATTCCCACCAGCAATGTGTGAGAGTTCCTGTTGTTTCACACCCTGGCCAGAATTTGGTTGTCAGTGTCCTGGATTTTGGCCATTCTCATAGGTGTGTAGTGGAGGAGTCTTTTATTTAGACATTAAAATATATTTGTAAATTATAATAAATAGAGAATGTGATACTGGCAAAATAATAAACAGATCACTGAATCAAAGTAGAATCACAAATCCAAATGTATCATCTCTGATAAGGGTAGCATTTATTTTTAAATATTTATTTATTTGGCTGTGTAGGGTCTTAGTAGTTGTACTCAGGATCTCTGATCTTCATTACAATGTGCAGGATCTTTTAGTTGTGGCAAGTGGGATCCAGTTCCCTGACCAGAGGTCACACCCTGGCCTCTTGCATTGGGAGCTCAAAGTTAGGCACTGGACTGCCAGGAAAATTCCAAGGGTAACATTTAAATCAGTATGGAAAATATATTCCATAGTCATCTATGGATGACTCTAAGGTATAAGGATGACTCTAAGGCTCATTTTTTCCCCCGCATTTCAACATGTATGAAATAAGGTTATGTCTTAAATAGTTCCTCATTTCTTAGTAGAAATAAAATAATGGTGCATATTAAGTCGCATAGAATACTATGTTATTCATATGTGATTTTGGTACATTTGGGTAAGCCCTCTCTGGGGGAAAATGAAGTAGGATTCTTAACTCATATCTTTTACTAAAGTAAAATTATAATTGATAATCTCATGCCATTGTCTTTTACCAAATAATACCAAGATAAAAATAATAATTGATTAAAGGCTTAAATGTAATGAAAGCATTACAATTGTAGAAAAAAGAAAAAAATTTTAATGTAAATATCTATGGGTAAGAAAGCTCTTACTCCAGAACTAGAAGAGTTGAAATTTTAACTTTTGTGTGGCTAAAACACATAAGCAGAGGTTTTTGTTTTTGTTTAATATTTATTTGGCTGCACTGGGTCTTAGTTGCAGCACTTGGAATCTTTGATCTTTAGTTTCGGCATGTGGGATCAAATGCCCCTGCACTGGGAGCTCTGAGTCTTAGCCCCTGGACCACCAGGGAAGTCCCTGGTGGTTGTTTTTTAGAAAAAAACAAAGCTAGTGCATAAAGAAAGGAGTGCCTCAGTGTGAATATGAGCATAGTTGCATGTTGGGGGAAGTTGACCTTCTCAGGCTTGGAAAATGAGAATTGCTTAAGGAAGTCTTTAGCCCTAATTGGGCTTCCCTAGTGATTGAGATGGTAAAGAATCTGCCTGCAATGCAGGAGACCCAAGTTCCATCCCTGGGTTGGGAAGATCCCCTGGAGAAGGAAATGGCACCCCCTTCCAGTATTCTTGCCAGAAAAAAATCTCATGGACAGAGGAAACTGGTGGGCTATAGTCCATGGGGGTCACAAAGAGTCAGAGCAACTGGGCAACTAACACTTTCACTTCACACTTAGTCCTAATTAGAATAAACTGTGTTCCTGGCCACAGGTACCATTTAGGTAAAGCTGGCTTGGGGACCTGAGGGCTACAGAGGAGGGGTCCACTCAGAGCAGGTCATAGCAGCTCTGTCTTGGGTTCAGAGCAACAGCAGCACTGAGATGGGGCAAGGTCTTGCCTGGATCACTTGGCTGAAGTAGGAACCTGGGTTGCTTATATGAAGGAGAGGAATTATGAGTCTTTATTGCTTTGAATCAACTAGCTGGGATCCATCTTGCTGCAGCAAAAGCCTGGGATTTCTGGAGTTGAGGAATGAGGGGGATTTATTCCAGACTCCCACTCACTAACTAGAGTTATATCCCATGACCAAGGGAAATGGAAGTAATTTTGCCTGGAGAGTCCAAAAGCTGTAGGGCTAGAGTTGTCTCTAGATATTTCTTTGATTTCCCAGGCCTGCCTTCTCAGAACACTATCTTTTTTCAGGAGAACAGCCCCAAGGAGGACTAATCATCTCCTGTAATACTGAAAGCCATGGCCCAGGTAAGTTAGCTGAGGCTCTTTCTTATCTTCCTGACATTCAGTTCTTTCTAAGAAAAACAAACAAACAAAATTTTAAGGGTATGTGAGCCCAATCTCTTACTTTGTAGGTAGCCCTTCCGTCTCTTTCCTTTCTTTGCAATTTTTGTTGTTGTTGTTAGAAAAGAAAAAAAAATTCATTTGTCTGCTATTTGGATTTTAATGATTTCTTCTCTGGGGTATCATGTAAGTGTTTCCTGGGAATTGATATGTAGGTCTTGATCAGATTCAGTTGGGATTTGTTTGTCAGGAATATTTCCTAGTTGGTGATGTGTGATTCCATTAGGAGGTGTATTATTTCTGGTTCTCTTTCCTTTTGTAATGTTAGCTACCACTGAGGATTATTGTCTAGATTCATTAATTCATTAGAGGTTGCAAAATGATATTTAAATTCTGTCATTCATTTTCTATAGATTAGGTAGCATACTGTGTCTAAAACATCTCATCAACTCTTCGGTCTAAAGGACCATTTGTATGGGAAAGAATGTTTGATTCTTTCCCCTTATTTACCAGTTTTCATTTTATTATTTATTTATTTATTGGCTGTGCCTGGGTCTTCGTTGCTGCTCACGGCCTTTCTCTAGTTGTGAAGAGCAGGTGCTTCTCTTGTTTGTAGAGTTCAGACTCTAGAGCATGGATGGAGTAGTTAAGGTGCATGGGCTGAGTTGCTCCAAGGCACGTGGAATATTCTTGGACCAGGGGTCAAACCCAAGTCCCTTGCATTGGCAGGTGGATTTTTAACCACTAGACCACCAGGGAAGTCCTTTACCAATTTTTAAAATAATGAGTTGGTGTCTTAGAATCCTACAAAGATGACTAGTAATTTCTTATTCAATATTGTTAGGAGCTCATGTATTTAAACAGTTTTGATCTAATCAGTCCATTACATTTGATCCTCAAATTACTGTCTTTGGCCAGTGGGAGGTTTTTCAAGTTGGCTCTTGAACCCTTTTAACATGATGCCAGTAGTTTTTGATAGCTCTCTTGCTTTCTGAGAATGTTCAAACTCATCCGCTGCATTTGACTCAATTCTGAAATTGTCTCTTTGCCAACTTTTGTTCCTTTTATTTGAATACAGTGCTTAGAGATGACAATCTAGACACTAGGGATGTTCATTGCTACTGGGTTAATTATTGTTTCTGGGCCTTTTCTATAGACTGAGTCAGGAATTTATTTATTTTTTTTAGTACGAAATAAACTGGTAACTCTTGCATCTACTTCTAGGGTTCAAAGATACTGGTTCTCAGTGATACCAATGTAATTGCTCTTTGCTTTACCCCCAGATATAAGCACAGTAGTCTGTGAAATATTTCTTTCTGTTGCACAAATAATACATGTGTTTATTGTTTCAGGGTTCAGTGATGTTCACTGATGTGTCTATAGACTTCTCTCAAGAGGAGTGGGAATTCCTGAACCCTGATCAGAGGGACTTGTACAGAGATGTGATGTTGGAAAACTATAGCAATCTGGTGTCAATGGGTAAGGAGATCTATACTGGTAATTTTGAGTTCTCCCCTGGAATGTCTGTTTCTTCTGCAGTGACTTTCTCAGCTACTTTTCAAGTTACCAGCTGAATTTCTGCTCCCTGTTCTCAAATAAATGGTCTGAACTGAAATGGAAAGGAAGAGTAGGAAATGGGCAGCTCCCAGTTGGCTATGGCTGAGCCTCTTCTTTGTTTGACTGTTCCCATAGTAGCATCTCTTTCTTGATCATCAAGGGACTGGGTATTACATTCGGGTCTGATTTACCCACAGCCTAACCGTGTTCCATATCTTTTCTTGTGAGCAGGACTTTACATTCCCAAACCTCAAGTTATCTCCTTATTGGAACAAGGGAAAGAGCCATGGATGATTGGCAGAGAGCTGACAAGAGGCCTGTGCTCAGGTGAGTGAGAAATGACTGGACCAAGGCAGGGCACTGTAGGTAATAACTCAGTTGATTCATGAAGAAACAGCACCCTTGAGATGTGATCTTGGAAGCTCCCATCAAAACAATAGGCCTGTGGGAAAAACTAATTCCTTTGAGCATGAGTTTACGAATGACCTGTTCCATTCCTTTCCTCACTTACTGCGCTTCTTTCTCCAATACCCTTCTTAATTTCAAGTAGAAAGTGCCCTTCATATCCCCTGCAAAGTAAACTCTTTTACCCGTACTTTTTTTGTTTCCTATTTTTGGGCTGTGCCACATGGCATGAGGAATCTTAATCCCTGACCAGGGTTCGATCCCATGCCCCCTGCCATGGAAGCGTGTTTTCTTAACCACTGGACCTCCAGGGAAGTCCCTACTTGTATTTTAAATTTTTAATTAATTTATTTATTATTTTGGCTATGCTGGGTCTTCATTGCTGTGCGCAGGCTTTCTCTTCTTTGTAGTGCACAGGATTCCCATTGCGTGGGTTCTCTTGTTGGGAGCATGGATTCTAGGTGCATGAGCCTCAGTAGTTGCAGCTCATGGGCTCAGTAGTTGCAATTCCCGGGCTCTGGAGCAGAGGCTTGATGGTTATGGAGCATGGCACGGGCTTAGTTGTCCCTCAACATGTAGGATCTTCCCGGACCTGTGATTGAACCCATGTCCCCTATTTTGGCAGGTGGATTCTTAACTGCTGGACCGTCAGGGAAGTTCTTCTACCTATATTTTAGATTCAGTTCCTTGCTAGGTTTTCTTCCTCTTAGACTCAACTAAATGTTTTCTGTTACCACTCCCAAAATAGTATGCCTATGTGTGTGTGTGCACGTTTGAGCACGTCTGCATGTACCTGCCCCAGCTCCAAGTCCTAGTCTTCATTATAGCTGCCCGCCAATGACTGATTTTTTTGTTTGTTGTGCATTTTTCCTTTATCTGTTATTTTTTATTTCCTAATTTGTGCAAAGGAGTCTGCCATGTGATGCATTTTTCTAATTGTGTCAACTGTTAAAAACTTGGAGTCAAAAAGTAGTGCTAAGCAAATGAACCTCTCTACAAAACAGAAACGGACTCACAAGATATAGAAAACAGACTCGTGGTTGCTAAGAGGTAGGAAGGTGGGGGAGGGAAGGACTGGGAATTTGGGATTACCAGCTGTAAACCGGTAATATTACATATAGGATAGATAAACAACAAGGTCCTTCTGTATAGCACAGGGAATATAGTTCTTATCCTGTGATAAACCATAGTGGGAAAGAAAATCTACGGGAAATCTAATGGAAAGGAAACAATATATGTATATAGTTGAGTCACTTGGCTGTATAGCAGAGATCGGCACAACATTGTAAATCAACTCTACTTCACAAAAAAAGAACATTAAAATTTTTAAAAAGTAGTGATAAAATATATCCATAAATAACTTTCACAAAGTAGTGCCTGGTAAAAGAATCAGATGGTCGGGAGCTTAGCAGAAAGTCAGGAGCTGAATATTCAGAAATGGATTTAATCTATACTGAAATAGCAGTTGGAGCCTTGCAAGTGATTACAGTCACTGTCTAAAGAGACAATGCTGGGAAAAACGAAAAGGTTTTTGCCTAAATTGGGAATGAACGGGGCAGAGAAGAAGAGATTTGGTATAAAGTAGGTGAACCGAAAGAATACTTACAGAACAGTACTATATACTAAGCTTTGGTTCAGATGCTATGATTATAATATTGAACAAAGCATTTAAAATTCTGCTGTCCTGGAGCTTATATTCTAGGGGATGCAAGAGAAAAAGTATATATCATATATATATATATATATATATATATATATATATATATATATATATATGTCAGATGATAAATGCTATGAAGGAAGGTAGAGAAGGCCTTTTTAGAATTATTGTTATTTTTCTTTAATAAATCTCTTTCTTACTTTCATGTGTTTATTTGGCTGTGCTGGGTCTTAGTTGCAGTACATGGGATCTTCTGGTTGTGGTGTGGAAACTCTTAGTTGCAGCATGTGGGATCTAGTTCCCTGATTGGGCCCCCTGCATTGGGAGCATAGAGTCTTAGCCACAGAACCACCAGGAAAGTCCTGAAAGGTCCTTCTGATGAGGAAGGAAGTGAGGGAACAAATAATATAGATGTCTGGTAGAAGAGATTCAGCAAAAGTCAGGAAGAACGAAGTTCCTGAGTTAGGAGCTTTTTGGTTCCTGTCTTTGTGATTGGAACAGAATGAGCCGAGAGGGAATTATGTGAAAGGAGATCAGCAACGTAGCAGGATGCATGAATGTTTATGTGCTCGGTGCTAGTGGGAGGGAGGGTGCATCTGCAGATAACTTGAGGTCTTATAGGGAGGGAGGGTGTATCTGCGGATAACTTGAGGTCTTATAGGGAGGGAGGGTGTATCTGCGGATAACTCGAGGTCTTATAGGCCTAGGTATGGGATTTGAATTCTATTTTGTGCTCAGTCGTTCAGTCACGTCTGACTCTTTGCAACACTCTCAACTGCCTGCCAGGCTCCTCTGAGAAGTAAAGCCATTCCATTCTGAGTGAGGTGATTTGAACAGGGGAGTGACTTCATGTTTTTAAAGGATCCCTCTAACTCAGTGGTTGATAATTTTGGATTCCTTTGGATAGAATTGAGAGAACTCATGAACTTGGATGAAAAGAAAAAAAAATGCATCTTTACATCTAGTAATCTGTAATTGAAATTTAGCATGTCTTCCTATTATTATGTATGCAGCAAACCATGATAGTGTTAATAGTTTCTGTGACTTTGACATGAATGGAAATCACAGATATTTTCATATCATTTTACTGTTATTGTAGACATACTGAAATATTATTTGTGGTCATCACTATTTCAGAATTACAGGCTCACTGCTAGGACTTACTGTTTAATTTTACTTATTTATTTATGGCTGTGCTGGGTCTTCATTGCTGCTTTCTTTAGTTGTGGTGAGTGGGGGCTACTTGCTAACTGTGGTGAGCAGGATTCTCTTTGTGATGGTTTCTCTTGTTACAGAGCATGAGTTTTAGGGTGCACCAGCTTCAGTAGTTGTGGCACACAGGCTTAGTTACTCCTTGGCTTTTGGGATCTTCCCAGACCAGGGATAGAACCCTTGTTCCTTGCATTGGCAGGCAGATTCTTAACCACTAGACCACCAGGGAAGTCTGGTCTTAGATATATTCATAGAGAAGAAAACTCCAGGCAAAGGGGAGAACCTCTGTGCAGGCCCTTCTGAGAGGGGAAGGGTTGGTGTGTTTGAAGAATGGAAAGAAGTCAGTGTTGTCACCCCCAGGAGCAAGCAAAAGCAGAGCATGAGTTGAGATTGGAGAGACAAGTAGGAACTACATTATTCAGTCTCTGCTGGATTTTGAGCAGTGGAAGGCTGGGCCAAATGTCATTGGTGCTTGAATAGGTTAGAGAGTATGAGAACTTGGTGGGGATCTGAGTTAGGAGTCTACTTGAGTGGTCTGAGTTAGAGACTACTCTGAGTTAAACTCTTTCTGGTTTGAAAGAGGGCATTGGCAGTGGTGATAAAAAATTACTGAGGAGGTTAACTGGATGAAAGTTGCTGAAAGATCCTATGAAGGTAGGAGGAAAAGAATATACTGAAATGAATTCCCTGTTTCTGGCTTGAGATATTCTAATCAAGTCTATTTTGATGTCTTCAAACTGTTCAATTTGCCTAAAATATCCATCAGCTGTCATATACTGAACGCTTTATTCAACAACATTTACTATACTTTTCCTCATCCTCGTAGTAATCACAAATTAAGGATTAGCTCCTTTTTACAGATGAAGAAATGGGGACTAGAAAGGTTAAATAATTGCCTTGGAACCTGTTGTGAGTGACTGTCAGTTTTGGGACTCAGCTCTCATTAGTCTGCTTCTGATTCCTGTCATCCTTCCATGGTAGTATCTTGCACTGTGTCTTATTGTTATTTATAATCCTCATGTGAAACTCTTGAGAATTTTTCTTAAATTGAAGTATAGGTGATTTACAATGTTGTGTTTCTGGTATACAGCAAAGTGATTCAGTTATACATATATGTATGTATATATACACATTTTTTTCAGATTCATTTTCATTATGGTTTATTGTAAGATATTAAATACAGTTCCCTGTGCTATATGGTGGGAACTTATTTATTTTATATATAATAGTGTGTATCTGCTATTCCCAAAATCCTAATTTATCTCTCTGACTTTTTCCCCTTTGACTTTTCCCCTTTGGTAACCATAAGTTTCTTTTCTAGATCTATGAGTCTTTCTGTTTTGTAAATAAGTTCATTTGTATAATTTATTTTTAGATTCCACATACAAGTGATATCATACAGTATTTGTCTTTCTTTGTGTGATTTTCTTAGTATGATAATCTCTGGTCTATCCATGTTGTTGCAGATGGCATCGTTTCTTTTTATGGTTCAGTAATATTCCAGTGTGTGTGGGTGTGTATGTGTGTATATCACCTTTATCCATTCATCTGTCTGTGGCTGTTTAGGTTGCTTCCATGTCTTGGCTGTTGTAAATAGTACTGCTGTGAACATTGGGTTGTATGTATCTTTTTGAATTATAGTTTTCATCTTTTCTTAATATATGCTTAGGAGTGAGATTGTTAGATCATATGGTATTAATAACTCTATTTTTAGTTCTTTAAGGAACTACCATACTATTCTCCATAGTGACAGCACCAATTTATATTCCCACCAATAGTGTATAAGGATTTTTTTTTTCCACACCCTCTCTAGCATTTATTATTTGTAAATTTTTGGATGATTGCCATTCTGACAGGTGTGAGGTGGTATCTTATTGTGGTTTTGATTTGCATTTCCCTGGTGATTAGGTTGAGCACCTTTTCATATATCTATTGGCCATCTGAATGTCTTCTTTGGAGAAATATCTATTTAGATTTGCCCATTGTTTGATTGGTTTTTTTGTTTGTTTGATATTGAGCTGTATGAACTATTTGTATATTTTAGAAATTAAGCCATTTTCAGTTGCATCATTTGCAAATATTTTCTCCTATTCTGTCGGTTGTCTTTTCATTTTGTTTATTGTTTGTTGTGCTGTTGCATTGTGTCTTTTTTCTCTCTGTATGCCTTAAACTTCAGTGCCCTCCCCTCCCAATCACTGAGGTGGTATTAGTACATGAGCAAATTTCTCTCTTGTCCCAGGATCAGCATCACAAAATTCTAAGGCAAACAGTATTTTCACTGAATCTCCAGCGCATAACATATTCTGAGTCTTCCCTATCTGCTACTCACATCAAATTAGTTCAGTACCTTAGACTTTGGGCTTCCCCAGTCCATAGTGGTAAAGAATCCACTTGCCAATGCCGGTGTATTCAGGAGACACAGGTTAGATCTTTGGGTCATGAAGATCCCCTGGATGAGGGAATGGCAACCCACTCCAGCATTCTTGCCTGGGAAGTCCCATGGACAGAGGAGCCTGGTGGGCTACAGCCCATGGGATCAAAAAGAGTTGGACACATCTGAGTGACTGAGCATACATTCACTTTAGACTTATCTCAGGCTAGCCCCCATGTGGCTAACTGTCTGATCACTTTCAATATGTCCTCACATCCAATAGTCCTTTATTATGGACCCTATTCTTCTTTATCCCCAGCTGGGTGAACTGCAGTTTACTTCTGACTCCCAACAACCCAGAGTCAGCCTAAACCCCACAGGTTAACAGCCAGCCTTCCACAAGACTGCTCTCACTCCTGACCCCAGCTGCGAGTCCCACCCAAACTTCTGACCAACTGACTATAAATTCAGGTATTTCCATGCCCACCTGCAGGCTCAATAATTTGGTAAAACAATTCAGAAGACTCAGGGAAGTGCTATACTTATAATTGAATTTTACTATAAAAGATATCAGATGAGCTGGTAGGCTTTGGATGCAGAGGTTCCACACCCTCTCCCTGTGAAGCACCAACCAGAAAACTCCACTGAACTTTGGTATTGAGTTTTTATTGGAGCTTAATTACATAATTATATTTAAGCATAATTAATTGGCATAATTGATTAGGGCATCAGCCACTCAATCTCTGGCCTCCCTCTCTTTCCCAGGGGTCAAGTAGCTGAAAATCCCAGCCCTCTCATCATATGTTGGGTCTTTCTAGTGAAGAGTCCCCATCCTAAATCTGGGGACCCACCATGAGTCACCTCATTAGCACAGTGAAAACACTGCTATCTCTCAGTAAATTCAAAGGATTTTTGAAGCTCTTTGTTATGAACTAGGGACAAAAATCAAATTTATACTTTATTATACCAGAGAGCCCAAGAATCTTTCCCTGTATACTTTTATTCCTCTTAGGAGACCTTTAATGGATGTAAAAAAAAAAATAGCCACTTTGTATAATACATATAGTATGATGATATACTTTGTTTCTTACATATACATATAAGCTCATATAGATGTATATACTACTAGTCATCTTTTATGCCGAAGTATTGTATATTTATCAACTTTTCCAAATGACTCTGGTCCACATCAATATTTGAGAATCATTGTGGTTTTCTATTTCCATAGATTCTGCCTGCCGCTTCCTGCATTACATCTCATTAATTTTTGTGTATTTCTTGTCCATTTTTCAGATGCAACGGATATACTTGAGAATTCTATGTCATTTACTACCACATAATTGTTTTTACTTTAATTTTTCCATTTCTCTTATAGAAGTTTACCTTTTCACAAATGAGGTGGGAGAAGAATATTTACCTTTTATTTTCTTTCAGCTCTGGAATCAATGTGTGAAACCAAGTTATTATCACTAAAGAAGGAAGTTTACGAAATAGAATCATGCCAGAGGGAAATGATGGGACTTAGAAAACAAGGCTTTGAATATTCCAGTTTCCGAGATGTTTTGGAATATAGAAGTCACTTTGAAAAACAATTGGGATATCAAAATGGGCATTTCAGCCAAGAAATACTCACTCATGAGTACATGCCCACATTTATTCAACAGACATTCTTTACTTTACATCAAATTAACAATGAAGAGAAACCCTATGAATGTAAGAAATGTGGAAAGGTCTTTAGTCAGAATTCACAATTTCTTCAACATCAGAGAATTCATATTGGCGAAAAATCTTACGAATGTAAAGAGTGTGGGAAATTCTTTAGCTGTGGCTCACATGTTACTCGACATCTGAAAATTCATACAGGTGAAAAACCCTTTGAATGTAAAGAATGTGGAAAGGCCTTCAGCTGTAGCTCATACCTTTCTCAGCATCAGAGAATTCATACGGGTAAGAAACCCTATGAATGTAAGGAATGTGGGAAGGCCTTTAGTTATTGCTCAAATCTTATTGACCATCAGAGAATTCACACTGGTGAAAAGCCCTACGAATGTAAAGTTTGTAGAAAAGCCTTTACTAAGAGCTCACAACTTTTTCAGCATGTGAGAATTCATACAGGTGAGAAACCCTATGAATGCAAGGAATGTGGCAAAGCTTTTACTCAGAGCTCAAAGCTTGTACAACATCAGAGAATTCATACAGGTGAGAAACCGTATGAGTGCAAAGAATGTGGCAAGGCCTTTAGTAGTGGCTCAGCACTTACTAATCATCAGAGAATTCACACAGGAGAGAAACCCTATGATTGTAAGGAATGTGGGAAGGCTTTTACTCAGAGCTCACAACTTCGTCAACATCAGAGAATTCATGCTGGTGAGAAACCTTTTGAATGTCTTGAATGTGGGAAGGCCTTTACTCAGAACTCACAGCTTTTTCAACATCAAAGAATTCATACAGATGAAAAACCATATGAATGTAATGAATGTGGAAAGGCCTTTAATAAATGCTCCAACCTTACACGACATCTCAGAATTCATACTGGTGAAAAGCCCTATAACTGTAAGGAATGTGGAAAGGCATTTAGTAGTGGCTCAGATCTCATTCGTCATCAGGGAATTCATACTGATGAATAATAAAAGTTAAAGCTCTTCTCACCTTCCTGATCTTTTAAACAAAGAGAAAATTAAGGTTTGATAGTTATCCTCTTTCACTATTTTTTGTTTATTTTATAGAAAATAAATACATTTTAAAAATATATTTCTTAAAATATATAAAAAATATATTTCTTAAAATATATTTAATCCAAATATATTTTACTCTAAGTTAGGAATTTGGATTCTAAATTGATATTTGCTTGTCTCCACCCCTCTCCTTCCCCACTCCATCTTGTATTAATGTCACTTCAATAGTTTTATCCTTTCCTACTGTTTTGTTCTAGCTTCTTGGTGATATATTATATTATTGTTTATATTTGCTTGAATCTCAAGGCTATTCTCTGATCTATATGTTTGTGCTTACACCAGTATCACACTGTTTAAACTGTGTGACTTTGTATTTTTAATTCCTTGTAGAATTAATTATAATCTTGTTCTTGAAGTAAGTTTTAATCCTTTTGTTTCATTTCACACATTTATATTTTCTTACTAGAAAACAATATCAGAAAACTAGAACCTAAAAAAGCCAGCATTAATTGTAATCATGCCATCTATATATAGATAATGACTCTCAATTGGTAGAGCAAATCCTACCAGACTTTGCTTTTAAAGAAAATGTAGTCATGGTACACATGTTGTACCTTTACCTGCTTTTATAATATAGTCAAAAATATGATTGCTATTTCAGTATATAGAGATTTTTATTATTTTTATTGATATATTTAATGACATGTTTAAATGACCTTATTATTCATGTTATGGTTGCATCTAATTGTTTTTGGTTATAAAATCTTCCTTTATTAATATGACCCAAAGTTTATCTTTGGATGTTTTGGCTTTTTCCTTTTAAAACATCTACTTTAGTTGGTGAAATTATCTACATTTTGTCCTTGTAAACTGTCTTATTCCTTTCACCAAGCCTAACCCCAGTCTCATATGAGAAAGGTAATTAACCACCATTATCAATATTATTTATCTTTCCAGATTTTTTTAACTTTTTACTTATATATGTTAGTGACATTTTCTTTTTTATGTATTAATAAATATAATCATGCTGTATGTGTTGGTTTGTTGTGATGATTTGATGAATTAATAAATATTCAGAACTTTTCCTATCATGTGGCAAATATCTAGTAAAAGTTGTTCATTATCATTATTTTTATACTCATTTTCATAATTACCATTATTATTTGTGGAGGGCTTTCCTGGTGGATCAGGATAAAGAATCCGCCTGCCAATGCAGGAGACTCAGGTTCAATCCATGGGTCAGGAAGATCCCCTGGAAAAGGAAATGGCAACCCATTCCATTATTCTTGCCTGGAGAATCCCATGGATTCTCTGGAATCCCAGAGGAGCCTGGCAGGCTACAGTCCATAGGGTCACAAAGAGTTGGAAAAAACTGAGTGACTTAAACAACAATTATTTGTGGAAAGGATTTTAACCATGTTGTTTACCTTTATCTAAGTCAAAGAATTCATAATGAAAAAAGACAAATGAGAGACTTCCCTGATTGTCTAAGACTTCGTGCTCCCAATGTAGGAGGTCTGGGTTTGATCCCTGGTTGGGGAACTAGATCCCACATGCTGCATCTAAGAGTTCCCACACTGCAACTAAAGATCTCACAGGCTGTAATGAAGACCTGGTGCAGCCAAATAAATAAACAGATTTTTTTTAAAAAAAGAGAGAGAGAAATGAGTGTAATGAACATAAGAAAGTTTATCCTATCCCCATTATTTGGCTTGAAATTTTAAAAGGGAAAAAAAGTTTTTGTGGGTAGTCTACATTCAGACTTCATTTTTATACTGCACAAAGATTAATACCTATTTGAAACCCTATGGATATAATGATGGGTTGGTGAAAGCATAACTGTCAAATAAGTAGGAAGAGATAAGGATATTTTTCCTAATTATTCCCCCAAAAGTAGAAAATATACATGGCACATTATTTGACCAGAATGAGCGACACAGTAACAAAATGATAGCCAACAAATATAAATGTCTGAATATTAATTTAGTAACCCTCTTGATTAACATGGGTTAAGGAACTAAATCCTTAGAATACACATTATTTAAATGTGAATGAATATAAGAATACAATTGAAAAATCTGTGAGTGGCAGGCAAAATTGTATTGGAAGTTTTATAACTCAGTATGCATGCATACATTAAAGTACTAGAAAGATCATTAAAATGAATACAGAACCCAAAGAGCTAAAACAAGCAAAAGTATATCTAAAATATGGGCAGAGAAAGGCATTGTTAGTTATCAAATAAATGACAAAAGTAAACTATTTAAAACAGAAAATGTATCTGATTGAAAGTAGACAAACCACTGATTCAGGTCGGGCAGTATAAGTGACAGCTGAACAGTGCCATGAATGAGAAACAGAAATGACTCTCAGTAAAGGATCTGTCCACATTGCGGGAGACCCAGGTTCGATCCCTGGGTCGGGAAGATCCCCTGGAGAAGGGAATGGCAACTCCAGTATTCTTGCCTGAAGAATCCCATGGACAGAGGAGCATGGTAGGCTACAGTCCATGGGTTCGCAAAAGAATTGGACACAACTGAGTGACTAATGTTTTCATACTTACTACCTATTTAAATGTAAAAGGAAAAAAAAATAAATGTAAAAGGACAGTATCTTTTTGGGTGATTAAAATATTCTGGGATTGGCAGTGTATATACTAAAAACCACTCTATACTTTAAAAGGGTAAATATATACAGTATATGAATTTTATCTCAAACTTAAAAGTACTATAGATGTTTTTTAAAATATATCCAAAAATCTGGACAAAGTGTATGATTTTTAGAAAGAAATTGGATTGACTTGATATCAGAATTGACTAGAGAAGTATAAAATCTTTAATAGATTCTCTCCAAAAGGAACATTTTTTAAACCAAAAAAATAAATGCCAGGGAATTCCATGGCAATCCAGTGGTTAGGACTCCATGCTGCCACTGCTGGGAGTCCAGGCTTGATCCCTGATGAGGGAACTAAGATCCTGAAAACCATGAGGTGAAGTAAAAAATAAATAAATGTCAGCTACACCAAAGACATATATATATATATTTACAGATGAAACTGTGAAATGTGTTAGGAACTCTTCCAGGACACAGACTGAGGTAGCAAGTTATCTGATTTTATGAATCTGTCACAACCCTAATGATAAAACTTGCTGGAAGTACATAAAAAGATAATATGCCCAGAATCAGTTATGAAAATATGCAATGTTAAAAATTAGCAAGCTAAATCTAGTAATCTATTGAAAGGAAATAAATACTTGTCACAATCTGAATTTTGGAACAAAACTTTTCTAAAAAATCTTTATTTAAACTTGCTACTCACTTTTTGAAACTTGGAAATCAAATCAATTTAGTTAATACAGTGTTCCTTAGTATTTGAACTTGGAAACCAAATAGACTTGGATAGCAAGGGGTTCTTGGAATACAACACAAGACAATTCACATGGAATTTCTAGAATCTAAATAACTAAAATATTATAAGTGAAAATATATTATCAATCTTCAATGTCTTCTAGTTGCACCTTTCTTATCTGTATTTGACAGAATGGGATATGTTTTATAAATAAACAAGAGTTATCTGACCTGCTGGAATATCACTGTGTTCATTCATTTATACCCTGTCTACTTCTCGTTTGAAGAGTCTTTAAAACAGCTAATGAATCTAATCATTGACACACATTTAGCATGAGGATGTAGTGGGAGGTGGGAAAGAGGTTGTTAAAACAATCACAGAATTTCAACTCTCATTGCAGTTTGAATGTATGGTATGAAAGGTGTTCACTCCCATGATAGCAAGAAAACCAGGCCAAGATAAAATCATACTTAGGAATAAGTTTAGTAAAAGATATGAAAGATCTTTATATGGGAAACTGCAAAACATTGCCAAGGGAAGTTAGTCAAGGTTTTTTTTCTTTTTTTCCCCCACTGCATAACTTGTGAGATCTCAGTTCCCCAGTCAGGGATTGAACCTGGGCCCTGGCAATGAAAGTGCAGACTCCTAACTACTGGATCACCAGAGAATTCCCTAGAAAAGATCTAAATTGATGGTAATACAATGGCTATGAATTGGAAAATTCAATGTCTTTAATAAAATTTCCCCAAATTTACCTATAGATTCAATGCTCTCCTAGTCAAAATATCAGAATGTTTTTTTACATTTTATTTTATTTATTTATTTATTTTTTTTTCTGCATTTCTCATTTTTATTTGACAGAAAAAGTTGCTCTTGCTGTACAGATTTTAAAAAACCAAAATGCCTTTAAGAAACGTGAAGAAAAGTTGGGGGGAGGGGCCACAACCTCACTGGGAGGCCAGGAGGAGCCAACTGATGTCAACTCCCCTTCCTTCTGGGTGTAACTCACACAGGTCTGCAGGTTCCAAACCATCATCCCCCCAGGAACTCAGGGTTAAAGGGGGGCAGTGCCTTCAAAGTCCTTTCTGAGTCAAGACCTGGGAGTCCCAAACCATATCCTCCCCTCCCGCAACTCCCATTCTCATTCCCAACCCACCCCAAACCCCCCAAAACACGTGAACCAGGAAAAACTCACGGAGATTAACATTTCACAGAACAAAGAAAAAAAAGGAGGGAGGGAAATAAGGGAGCCCTCCCCCATGGGATGTTGCCAGGGTTGGGGGAGGGCAGACAAGACCCCATCCCCCGGCTCTGTTGGGGAGAAAAGGAGGGCGCGCCCCACGGCTCCAGAACTTGGGGCAAGATGGAATTCCCCTAAAAGGATTCACGGAGACCTCGAGGAGCGATGCCACACGGGGCGGGGGCTGGGTGTCTCCTTCCTGCGCTTGTGACCAGGGGAGCGGCTGTCCCCACGCTGGCTTCTCCGGGAACCCCACTCGCTGCTGCTCTGCTGGTCCCGCGGTGAGGGCTGGGGTGAGGGGCGGCGGCGCTCAGCGGGCGAGTAGCTGAGGGACCGGGAATCCCGGAGGGAGTCTATTGGCTTCCGGGGGCTGCGGGACCTCCGCTCGCCAGGGGGTGCCTTCTTGGGGCTTGCAGGTTTGGGCAAGGCCTGAGGGCCAGGCTTAGCAGGGGAGGGGGAGGAAGAAGTGGAGGTTTTTTTACATTTTAAATTGATAAAAGCATTCTAAAATTTATAGAGAAATCCAAAGACCTAGAACAACCAAAATCGGTATTGAAAAAGAACAAATTAGAGAACTGATTTCAAGACTTGCTATAGAGCTATGATAAACCAATAAAGACTGTAGTATTTGTCTAAGGATAGACAAATAGGTCAGTGGAGTAGAATAAAAAGTACAGAAATACACCACAACGGACCCCGGAGTTCAACCTGTATATTCTAGCATGTCACAAAGTAATTTGACCATGAAACATTTTCCCTCCTACTTGTCATTAATGTTTGCTAAAATATATCAGCAAGAAGTTAAGTGTAGGAGATTATTGTAGGTAGTTAAAGTATTGGGGGTTAGGAGTTTTGCATGTCTGTAATATTGTATCCTGTAGAAAGTCTCTAACTTAGTCCTGCTCTTTTCACTGAGACAAATCCTTAGTCTGAGTTAGTCTCAGTTAGCCCTAATACTCTAATTGCGCAGTGTGAGTTAGTTAGTTAGTTCAGTTGCTCAGTCATGTCCGACTCTTTGCAACCCCATGAATCGCAGCATGCCAGGCCTCCCTGCCCATCACCAACTCCCGGAGTCTACCCAAACCTATGCTCATCGAGTTGGTGATGCCATCCAGCCATCTCATCCTCTGTTGTCCCCTTCTCCTCCTGCCCCCAATCCGTCCCAGCATCAGGGTCTTTTCCAATGAGTCAACTCTTCACATCAGGTGGCCAAAGTACTGGAGTTTCAGCTTCAGCATCAGTCCTTACAATGAACACCCAGGACTGATCTCCCTTAGGATGGACTGGTTGGATCTCCTTGCAGTCCAAGGGACTCTCAAGAGTCTTCTCCAACACCACAGTTCAAAAGCATCAATTTTTTGGCGCTCAGCTTTCTTCACAGTCCAACTCTCACATTCCTGAGACAAATCCTCAGTCTGAGTTAGTCTCAGTTAGCCCTAATACTCTAATTGTGCAGAATAATTTTTATCAATTATTATCACTTTGAACCTAATACTCAAGGAGGGTAAAGGAAGACAGCTTCATTTTTGTATTACATTGTTGTTTTTTGTTTTGGCCACACCACACAGCTTGCAGGATATTAGCTCCCCTACCAGGGACTGAACGTGAGTTCCTTGACAGTGAGCGTGGCATCCTAACCACTGGACCACCAGGAAATTCACTCTGATTATCACCTTAAACATGCTCAGTGGAGCTAGGTCCTCTTAAAATTTAATTAAAGATCATGATTTTTTTTAATCACTCCTACTTACTACAGATAATTTCAGCTCACTCAGTAATGTAAATATCCTCTTGCTGAAGGTGAAAGAGGAGAGCGAAAAATATGGCTTAAAACTCAATGTTCAAAAAACTAAAATCATGGCGTCCAGTCTTATCATGGCAAATGCTGCTGCTAAGTTGCTTCAGTCATGTCTGACTCTGTGCGACCCCATAGATGGCAGCCCACCAGGCTCCCGGTTCCCTGGGATTCTTCAGGCAAGAACACTGGAGTGGGTTGCCATTTCCTTCTCCAATGCATGAAAGTGAAAAGTGAAAGTGAAGTCACTCAGTCGTGTCTGACTCTTAGCGACCCCATGGACTACAGCCCACCAGGCTCCTCCATCCATGGGATTTTTCAGGCGACAGCTCATGGCAAATAGATGAGGACAAAATGGAAACAGTGGCAGATTTTATTTTCTTGGGCTCCCAAATCCCTGGACAGTGACTGCAGCCATAAAATTAAATGAAGCTTGCTCTTTGGAAGAAAAGCTATGATAAACCTGTGTTTTGTGTTAGTTTCTCAGTCGTGTCTGACTCTGCGACCCCAAGAACAGTAGCCTGCCAGGCGCCTCTGTCCATGGAATTCCCCAGGCAAGAATACCAGTGTGGGTTGCCATTTTCTGCTCCAATGATAAACCTAGATAGTGTATTAAAAAGGTGAGACGTAAAACAATAAATAAATAAATAAAAAGGTGAGACGTCACTTTTGCCGACAAAGGTCTGTATAGTCAAAGCTATGGTTTTTCCAGTAGTCATGTACAGATGTGAGAGTTGGACATAAAGAAGGTTGGGCACCAAAGAATTGATGCTTTCCAATTATGGTTTTGGAGAAGACTCTTGAGAGTCCCTTGGACAGCAGGAGATCAAACCAGTCAATCCTAAAGGAAATCAACTCTGAATATTCATTGGAAGGACTGATGCTAATGTTGAAGCACCAATACTTTGGCCTCCTGATGAGAAGAGTCAACTCATTGGAAAAGACCCTGATGCTGGGAAGGATTGAGGGCAGGAGGAGGAGGCAGCAGAGGATGAAATGGTTGCATGGCATCATCAACACAGTGGACATGAGTCTGAGCAAACTCTGGGAGATAGTGAAGGACGGGGAAGGCTGGCATGCTGTAGTCCATGGGGTCGCAAAGAGTCAGACATGACTTAGAGACTGAACAACAATATAAATATCCAGTCTTCATCAGTTCAGTTCAGTTCAGTTGCTCAGTCATGTCCGACTCTGCGGCCCCATGAGTCGCAGCACGCCAAGCCTCCCTGTCCATCACCAACTCCTGGAGTTTACTCAAACTCATGCCCATCGAGTTGGTGATGCCATCCAGCCATCTCATCCTCTGTTGTCCCCTTCTCCTCCTGCCCCCAATCCCTCCCAGCATCAGGGTCTTTTCCAATAAGTCAACTCTTCTCATGAGGTGGCCAAAGTACTGGAGTTTCAGCTTCAGCATCAGTCCTTCCAATGAACACCCAGGACTCATCTCCTTCAGGATGGACTGGTTGGATCTCCTTGCAGTCCAAGGGACTCTCAAGAGTCTTCTCCAACACCACAGTTCAAAAGCATCAATTTTTCGGTGCTCAGCTTTCTTCACAGTCCAACTCTCATATCCATACATGACCACTGGAAAAACCATAGCCTTAACCAGACGGACATTTGTTGGCAAAGTAATGTCTCTGCTTTTTAATATGCTATCTAGGTTGGTCATAACTTTCCTTCCAAGAAGTAAGCGTCTTTTAATTTCATGGCTGCAGTCACCATCTGCAGTGATTTTGGAGCCCAGAAAAATAAAGTCTGACACTGTTTCCATTGTCTCCCCATCTATTTCCCATGAGGTGATGGGACCAGATGCCATGATCTTAGTTTTCTGAATGTTAAGCTTTAAGCCAACTTTTTCACTCTCCTCTTTCACTTTCATCAAGAGGCTTTTTAGTTACTCTTCCCTCTCTGCCATAAGGGTGGTGTCATCTGCATATCTGAGGTTACTGATATTTCTCCCGGCAATCTTGATTCCAGCTTCTGCTTCTTCCAGCCCAACATTTCTCATGATGTACTCTGCATATAAGTTAAATAAGCAGGGTGACAATATACAGTCTTGACGTACTCCTTTTCCTATTTGGAACCAGTCTGTTGTTCCATGTCCAGTTCTAACTGTTGCTTCCTGACCTGCATACAGGTTTCTCAAGAGGCAGGTCAGGTGGTCTGGTATTCCCATCTCTTTCAGAATTTTCCACAGTTTATTGTGATCCACACAGTCGAAGGCTTTGGCGTAGTCGATAAAGCAAAAATAGATGTTTTTCTGGAACTCTCTTGCCTTTTTGATGATCCAGCGGATATTGGCAATTTGATCTCTGGTTCCTCTGCCTTTTCTAAAACCAGCTTGAACATCTGGAAGTTCACAGTTCACGTATTACTGAAGCCTGGCTTGGAGAATTTTGAGCATTACTTTACTAGCATGTGAGATGAGTGCAACTGTGCGGTTGTTTGAGCATTCTTTGGCATTGCCTTTCTTTGGGATTGGAATGAAAACTGACCTTTTCCAGTCCTGTGGCCACTGCTGAGTTTTCCAAATTTGCTGGCATATTGAGTGCAACACTTTCACAGCATCATCTTTCAGGATTTGAAATAGCTCAACTGGAATTCCATCACCTCCACTAGCTTTGTTCATAGTGATGCTTCCGAAGGCCCACTTGACTTCACATTCCAGGATGTCTAGCTCTAAGTGAGTGATCACACCATTGTGATTATCTGGGTCATGAAGATCTTTTTTGTAGAGTTCTTCTGTGTATTCTTGCCACCTCTTCTTAATATCTTCTGCTTCTGTTAGGTCAATACCATTTCTGTCCTTTATCGAACCCATCTTTGCCTGAAATGTTCCCTTGATATCTCTAATTTTCTTGAAGAGATGTCTAGTCTTTCCCATTCTGTTGTTTTCCTCCATTTCTTTGCACTAATCGCTGAGGAAGGCTTTCTTATCTCTCCTGGCTATTCTTTGGAACTCTGCATTCAAATGGGAATATCTTTCCTTTTCTCCTTTGCTTTTCGCTTCTCTTCTTTTCACAGCTATTTGTTAGGCCTCCTCAGACAACTATTTTGCCTCTTTGCATTTCTTTTCCATGGGGATGGTCTTAATCCCTGTCTCCTGTACAATGTCATGAACCTCCGTCCATAGTTCATCAGGCTGTTTGTCTATCAGATCTAGCCTCTTAAATCTATTTCTCACTTCCACTGTATAGTCATAAGGGATTTGATTTTGGTCATACCTGAATGGTCTAGTGGTTTTCCCTACTTTCTTCAGTTTAAGTCTGAATTTGGCAGTAAGGAGTTCATGATGTGAGCCACAGTCAGCTCCTGGTCTTGTTTTTGCTGACTGTATAGAGCTTCTCCATCTTTGGCTGCAAAGAATATAATCAATCCGATTTCGGTGTTTACCATGTGGTGATGTCCATGTGTAGAGTCTTCTCTTGTGTTGTTGGAAGAGGGTGTTTGCTATGACCAGTGGGTTCTTTTGGCAAAACTCTATTAGCCTTTGCCCTGCTTTATTCTGTACTCCAAGGCCAAATTTGCCTGTTACTCCAGTCTTCATAGCAGAGTGAAATTAAAAATGCTTTCTCTGCTTTGATCTGTTTGCAGTTCATGGCAAATTGTATTTTCCAAAAATTGCCGTAAGTATATTTTTGTTTCCACATGGTCTTCCAGAACTTATCATTTTCCCATCAGGAAGTGGAGTGCATGTTCTTTCCCCTTGAATCTGGATGGACTTTTTAAAACTGTTTAAGTACAGGGGAAATGATGCTCTGTGATTCTGAGACTAGCCATAAGAGGTGATTCATCTTCCATCTGGATCTTTCTCAGGACCTTGAGCTGCAGTATAAGGTGTCTAAGTCTACCATGCTGTTAAGAAGCTCAAACTAGCCCACACAGAAAAATCACATGGACAAACCCTTGAGATTACACGAAATAAGAGATGTCCAGCCAGCTTCGAGTTGTTGCTGGAACTTCACACTGTTCCAGGTTTAGCCATCAAGAAAAAAAGTCTGAGCCAGAACTGTCCAGCTAGGCGGTTTCTGAATTCCTGACCCAGAAAAACCATGAAAGATAATAAATGATTGCTGTTGTTTGAAACCACTAAAGTTGAAAGAACAGATATACAAACAGACAATGCCAGATTGTATATGATGATAGAACTCTGACCCACAAACTCTGCAGAAACCAGAAAACCAAACTACAAACTTGGCAACAATCAGTGCAGAACTCTCAGGACTTGGTCAGTAACTGCTAGCTTCCCTATCTTTTGCCTCTGCTTCCAACTCAGAACCAACCAGAGAAAACCAAATCACCATCTCCAAACCAACCACAGAAGTTGCACTTTTTGTAGCTGGCCCACCTCTAGCTTCTCTTGGACAATGACCTCTGATTAAAATACACCTGAAGCCTTCCTTTTTCAGTATAAAGCTTTGCCGGTTCCCTGCTTTTGAGTCAGTGACAAACATAAGCAGTGGTGGCTGCAATACTAGTAATTTGAAGCAACCTAACAAAAATGAGATAATACATTAATTACATAGAAGGCATGTAGAATTTACAAAACATTGTGGAAGAACACAATGTTCAATATATATGATTTTAAAAGCAGGTTAAGAAGACAAGTAGTGAAGGACAGGGAAGCCTGGCATGCTGCAGTTCATGCGATCTCAAAGAGTCAGCCGAGACTTCGCGACTGAACAACAAAGAGGACAAATATTTATATGAAAGGATATAAGCTTAGGAGCCTCCAAGGTGGACCTCGTGGTAAAGAACCCTCCTGCCAACGCAGGAGAGGCAAGAGAGGTGGGTTCGATTTCTGAATCGGCAAGATCCCCTGGAGGAGGTCATGGCAACCCATTCCAGTATTCTTGCCTGGAGAATTCCGTGGACAGAGGAGCCTGGCAAGCTACAGTTCATAGCTTCGCAGAGTCCTGCACGACTGAAGTGACACAGCACTGCACGCATATAAGCTTAAACATACTTATGCCTGAATAGAGAAATTACAGGTGTTTTGTTATTTCCGGTTGTAGACAGTTAGACGAGGCGCTTGTCTGGTTTTGTGTTTGTACGCCCAGCTCTCGCAAGCTAGCTGTTTCCACGTGAGACCCGGAGCTCACCTGCGCTGGCCTCGCCACGCCCCGATCGCGCCTTGGGGCGGGGCTTGGAGAGCTTCCCGGCCTGCGCAGGGGCTTCTGGGAGATGTGGTCCAGCCACCAGGCCTCCGCGCCCGCTTGCGCCCAGACCCCATCGGCTGGGCCTTCTGGGTCGGCGGTGCGGGTGTATCGGGCTCATTGCGTGGAACGAAGGCTGCTGAAGGCCCCGTGGCGGCCTCCATGCCCAAGACCTCCAGGCGTAGAGAGGTGAGTCCCCCAATTTTACTGGCTGAAGGCAGCGAGAATAGCCGAAGGTCCCCGGATCGTGCGAAAGGGGAAGGCGAAAACCGAAGGTCCGGTAGTCGCTGGGTCTGAGGGGCGACGCAGGGAGCATCTTGGTTTTGTTGAAATAGGGGTGAATGGCTGCGACGATGGTCCCGAGGTTGGTGGCCTGCAGGCATCCATGGGTTGAAGGGCTGGAGGGCAGGGTTCCTTGCATTTGTGGGACAGCCTTTGCCGGGCATTTTGGTTGGCGAGGCAGCTGGGGCTTTGCAACCCCAGGTTGGTGGGGAAGGGACGGTGAGGCAGGGTCCAGGGCTTTGGGAGTGTTGACTGGAAAAAAAAAAACGGACAACCTAAAAGTTTATGTTTTATCTGGTGGCCTTTCTCAGATGGCTGTGAGGGACTGCTCTGAAGAGGTAAGGAGGAGCCAGGATTATAGGGGTTTTGCGAGAAAACCCAGTAGTTAGAACAAGAAACGATTACTGTTAATTAGAAAAAAACGGACAGCTAAAGTTAATGAACTACGCGATTTTCTTTGTATGACGAAGTGCAGGAGTCTGGGCTCCCTGAAGTCATTCCTTTGATATGCACCTCAACTATCTAGGGTAAATGTGCCTGTCTCCGGCTTGATTCTGCTCAGGGTGCACAGTTGGGGCTGGCTGCAGTGGCTGCTGACTAGCTGGCCACAACATCCTTTGTTTACTGATCTGGCAGGCGGCATTCTTAGTGCAGAGGGGCCGCTCATGGGGCTGTAAGTTCTTAGGTGTTTATGAGGGCAGCTAGATGTTTGGAGCCCTGGAGAGGAGTTAGGAAGTGCCCCTTGGTTTGAGATGTAGTAGGGGTCAATAAAGTGTTAGTCGCTTGTCGTGTTCGACTTGTGCCACCCCGTGTACTGTAGTCCACTAGGCTCCTCTGTCCATGGAATTCTCCAGGCAAGAATACTGGAGTGGGTAGCCATTCCCTTTTCCAGGGGATCTTTCCGACCCAGGGATCAAACCTGGGTCTCCTGTGTTCCTGGTAGATTCGTACTGTCTAAGCCAACAGGGAAGTCGTGAGGTTTGATGTTTATGGTGACAATATGTTCTGGTGTCTCTTATTTTGGAGATAACTTGGACTTTGAGGAGGGGGGCAAAATCTTGTATCCCCACTTTTGTTGTAGGTGCTCCTGTGAAACCACCTTCATTTCTTACTCACTAGGCTTTTATTTTTTTAACACTTCTTTTTAAAAAAATTTATTTTAATTTGGCTGTGCTGGGTCTTAGTTGCTACACACATGATCTTAGATCTTCCTTGTGTCATGCGAGATCTTTAGTTGCGTCATCAGAGCTCTTAGTTGTGGCATATGGGATCTAGTTCCCTGATCAGGGCTCAAACCCTGGCCCCCTGCATTGAGAGCACAGAGTCTTAGCCGCTGGACCACCAGGGAAGTCCCTCAGTGGGCTTTTTCTATAAGTGAGCCTAGGGATCAGAGGGATGGGCAGATTGTCTTGGACACCAGGATGGGCTCTTCTCCAGCCAGGCCCTCTATGGATTGCCAAAGGCTTGTTGCCACTTTGCGTCTGAGAAACTCCTGAGCTCAAAGTGGTCAGCAGCTTCTCTAAGCTCCCAGATGCTTTGGAGTTAAATGACCTTCCCCTGGGTACTTGCCTCTGGGGTAGCGAAGCCAGGAAGGTCACACCTATGGTCACTTCCATGTGTATGCGTGCTTCGTCAATCAGTCATTTCCGATTCTTTGCGACTCTATGGACTGTAGCCCACCAGGCTCCTCAGTCCATGGGATTCTTCAGGCAAGAATACTGGAAATGCTCTGGTCATGCTCTCCTCCAGGAGATTGTCTCAACCCAAGGATCAAACCTACGTCTCCTGTGTCTCCTGCATTGCAGGCAGATTGTTTACCCACCGAGTCACTGGGGAAGCTCTCAGTCACCTCCCAGTTTTCTGCAAAAGAGGATTCTCCACACTCTTGACCAGTGAGGGCCAAAGGGGAGTTGTGTGTCCTTTCTTGTCTCAGTAGAAGTTACAGTTCCAGGTGTAAAAGGTGGAGGTATCCCGGTTGTGAGTTTGGTATCACACATGACATGTGAGTCACAGGCCTGGCTATATCTCTGCAAAGCCCTTCTAAGTACAGACACATGATAAACTACATGTATTTAAAGTGTTCAATTGTATATATTTTGACATTTTAATACACTCATGAAACCATCATCTCAGTCAAGATGACCAATATATCTTATCACCTCCTAAAGTTTCCTTGTTCACTTTCATAACCCTGCTTCCTGACCCTACCTGCCCCCTCCATTTGATGGACACAGTCAAATTGCTCTCCTCCAGAAGACTGTACCTACTTACACTCTAACAGCATAAAAGACTGATCATTTTCCCACAGCCTCTCTGATGATAAGGTTTTCAGATTTTGAAACATTTACTGATCTGGTAGCAAAAAAAAAGAGAAATTCAAGAATTTCACAAGTTCATCTTTTGAGAATTATAGATCTGTATCCCAAAGGGCTTCTCTGGTGCCTCACATGGTAAAAAATCTGCCTGCAATGCAGGAAACCCTGGTTCTATCCCTGGGTTGGGAAGATTCTCTGAGAAGAAGAGGGCAACCCACTCCAGTATTTTTATCTGGGAATTCCCATGGACAGAGGAGCCTGGCGGACTGCAGTCCATGGGATTTTGACAAGTCAGACACAACTGAGCAACTAACATCCCAAAGTGGGGCTTCCCAGGTGGTGCCGCGGTAAAGAATCCGCCTGCCAATGCAGGAGATGCAGGAGACACTGGTTTGATCCTTGGGTCAGAAAGATCCCCTGAGGGAGAAAACGGCAACCCACTCCAGTATTATTGCCTGGAGAATTCCATGGACAGAAGAGTCTGGTGGGCTATATAGTTCATAGTGTCACAAAGAGTCGGACATGACTGAGTGACAGCATGCACGCATGCATCCCACAGTGGGAAGTTTTCAGGAAATCTTCACAGAGGTGGCAGCATTTGCTGCCCTGTGACTGGATCAACCTGTGAAGCTACAGTCCTGAGAAAGTCAGAGCTGGGTACCCCTGGGAAGTAGGGGCATGCCTTGTACACAGTGGATGCTTAGTAAATGTTTATCACCTTAACTATGCTTTAGTTCATTAACAGCGCCCTCACTTAAATAGAGAAGTCCAGGCCCTAGCCTGAAGTCTGGGCTGCTGGGACATTTCCTCTCCTGCCTACAGGAACAAAACAGCTACCTGAGCATGAAGGCCGCAGGAGGCCCCCCACATGCAGGAGTTCCGTCTTTCGTGGAGACAACACCTCCTGAAACTCCCTCTGGATGTTCCAGGTGGAGCTTGGAGAGGCTGAAGAGAGATTCCCCCAGCAGAGCCACTGGGCTGCGGGGATTCCCTTCCTAACAGGGCGGGCAGGATGTGGGACCCCGTTGAAGCTGGAGTGACCTCAGAGGCTAAGGAGAAAGGTGAGAGTTAAATCACTGCTGAAGCACATAGTAGGTATTCAGTGAGTGTTTGGGGGGCTGGGGAGAAAGTATCAGGTTTGAAAGGCTGTCTGTGAAAGTACAAAGAGGAAAAATCTTTCTAAGCAAGGGTGTGTCAGGTAATGGTAAATGAGGACCAGTGTCACCAACTGAATATAACATGCCCCCTTCTCCCTTCTTGGTAACTAAGATACTGGTCTGTTTCAGTGAGCCAAGTTCATTTTTCACTGCTTTTTTCTTTTTACCCAGCACTGCCTTCTGAAGACTCTGTCCTTCTTCAGGAAGAGGAGGAAATGCCCAGATTACAGGTAAATTAGAGTCTGCCTTCTCTCCCTGAAAATATCACCCACACACCTCATTTTGGGGTGTTGGGGAAGGAGAGCAATACAACATGTATATTGTGCTGGCTCTGGGCTAGACATATGTTACTGCAGTTTCTCAAAATGTCTGAGCATTGCTGGTAGGAGTGTAAAATAGTATAATATACTTTGGAAAACAGTTTTAGAGTTTCTTATATAATTAAGCACACACTTACCATTGACCCAGAAATCCCACGGTATTTACCCAGAGGAAATGAAAATATATGTCCCACTCAAAAATCTGTATGTGACAAAAAAAAGAAAAAATCTGTATGTGACTAGGGGCTTCCCTGGTGGCTCAGTGGTAAAGAATCCGCCTGCCAATGCAGGAGACACAGCTTCGATCCCTCGTCTGGGAAGATCCTATGTGCTGCGGAGCAGCCAAGGCTGTGTGCCACAACTTGTGAGCCTGTGCTCTAGAGCCTGGGAACTGCAACTTTTGAGCCTGCTAAAGCCCATGAGCCCTGGAGCCTGTGCTCTGCAACAAGAAAAGCCTCCACAATGAGAGGTCTGCGCACTGCAACTAGACAAGAGCCTATGTGCAGCAACGAAGACCCAGCACAGCCGAAAATAAATAAAATTATATTAAAAAAAAACTGTATGTGACTATTAGCAACTTTGTTTATAATAGCCCCAAACCAGAAATGACCGTCAACTGATAAGTAGATAAACAAAATGTCTTAATCCATATAATTAAGAACTACTCCATTGAAAAACAAAAAAGAACAAACTGCTGATACATGTAACAACTTGAATAAATATCGAAAGCATTAGGCTGAGAAAGACAAGCCAGCTATGAAATGAAAGATATGCCAGATAAAATATAAAGTAAAAGATAAGCCAGATATGTGCTGTGTGCTTCTGAGACAGGGTGGGACCTGGGGCCCTTTGCTCCAGTGCTGCAAGGCTTACACCTGGACAGATGTCTCCTTGAGCAACAAAATGCTAAGAAAATAGACTAAAAATAACTGCAATAACTGTGCATACACAGTTGGGGCAAATTCTGGACAAAAGATATAAAAAGGGCAAAAAACCCCAACTGCCAGCTCTGAAGAGCTCGGAGCAAAACCAGGGTGTTGGGAGTGAAAGCAGGTCTTACACACGCCCCTTGCACACAGCACCAACAAAGGGCTAGACAGAACACCTGAGCCATTTCTCCTGCCCAACCACTGGACACCCCTACTCTCATCCTGTATAAGGAACCAGCTCGGGGGAGCCAGTGAGCGAGCCAGGGAAGCCTTTACTTGCTTTTGTTCTCCTCTGCTGCTGCAGGGAGCCCACTAAGGCCTTGCCTGAACTTCTTGTCTAGCCTCTTGTCATTTTCTGTTGATTGGGAAAGGCCAAGAATCCCAGTCAGTATCAATTCCATTTATATGAAATTCTAGAACAGGCTAGATTAATCTACAGTGACAGCAGATCATTGGTTGTTGAGAGCAGGGAGTCAGGGCAGGGAATCAATTAGGAGCAAATGACACAAGGGAACTTTCTGGAGTGATGGAAATGATCTATGTCATGATTGGTATGTGAGTTACTCAGGGGTATTCTTTTGTCAAAACTCATCAACCGGTATAGTTAGGGTTCATGTTGGTTCACTGGATATTTAACCTAAATGAGAAACAATTTGTGAACAGAAACAACATAAAAAACAGCTCACCTCTCAAAAAAAAAAAAAAAGTCTGTATGGTATACAGGAGATAACTATTTCAGAGAAGAAGGCAGTTCAAAGAAGGATTTCTGGGTTTTCTACCCAGAATCACCTGTTTTTTTGTGCTTCAGCTTTGCGCAAAGGACCATGTAGTTCGGCTTGATACTCTGCTTGCCCCCATGTGCTCCCATCATCCCCACTTTGTGAGTTAATAGCCCTTTGCAAATCCTCTTTTCCTTATTCTTTATTTGGCAGGCTTAACATTTAGGCCAGAAATGGACCAGAGACCAGGCTGCTGCGGTGTGATACCCTTCTGTTGTCTGATCCTTGCACCATCCTTGATTGCCCCTCATAGCCATTCTGTGTCTTCTCTTTATGCTCTGAACAAACCCCTCTCTAGGAAAGAACCCCTACTTCCCCATAATGATAGCCACTATTCTGACTTTTCATACGATTTTGAACTTTTTAAATAGAAGCTGGATACATACAGTACTCTTCTGTGCCTGTCTTTTCTGAATATTTGTTGTGAGATCGATCTATGTCATTTCATGTATATACAGTTTATTTTCGTTTCTTGTAGAGCAGTAATTTCCAAAGCTTTTTGGTATCAGGACCCCTTTACACTTTTGAAAGTGGCTTTTGTTATGTGGGTTATCAATATTACCAGATCAGAAGCTCAAACTAACAAAACTTGAAAGTATTTGTTAATCCATTAAAAAATTAATCCATTATAGTTAATATCACATTAAAAAAAAACCCTTATCTTCCAAACAAAAAAAAATTTTAAGAATGGAAATGTTTTATATTTTTGCTTACATCTTTAATGTCTGCCTTAATAGAAAACAGCTGTAATCTTATATCTGCTTCCTCAGTTTCTTTGTTGCACATCATGTAGCCTCTGAAAAATTCTTCTCTTTAACTGTAAGAGAATGATAGTGGATAAGCCCAATAATGTCTTAGAATTATTATTGAAAATAATATTAACTGTACAGACACACTTGAAAGGAGCTTGGAGATCTTCATGGGTCCCTGAACCACACTTTGGGAACTGCTACTGAATATTAATCCTTCATGCGACTGTACCAAGAGTTTGTATATCTTTCTACTGTGGATGTGTGAATGGGAATTCAGAGTCCAAAATAAACGTTGTTAGTATATAATCATCAGAGGGAGGTTTCCTAGATAACATGTCTCGTTAACCAGAGTCCTTATTTTAGATCTTTGACTTCCTCCTTCCCACACGACTGTCTGCTCCCTTTTCTTGCCAGCTGGAACTGCCCACTTTCCTCTATTCACATTTTAACCATCCCACAAGGCTAGTACCTGGCTTTCTCCAGAATACCTGCCCTCATGGCCCCAGTCTACCCTAGATTCTCTCTCCAGACCCTTCCCTGACTAAATCTCAAAATTGAGATTTGTTGTGTGTATAGCACCTCTGGAATTATATAGTCTTTCATGTACTCTGGTTGAAGTTGACTCTTCTTACCAGAGAAACTTTAAGGGCTGAAGAATTTTGTTTTTTCTTTTTGTTAAATCTGCCTCTTTTATCTTTTCCATGTTCTATATTAGCAGTCCCCAATCTTTTTGGCACCAGAGACCTGTTTCATGGAAGACAGTTCTTCCATGGACTTGTGTGGGGTGGGGGTGGGGGATGACTTTAAGATGGCTTGAGCAACGTTACATTTATTGTACTTTATTTCTGTTATTATTACATCAGCTCCACCTCAGATAATCAGGCATTAGATCCCAGAGGTTGGGGACCCCTATTCTACATAATACAAACAGATGCATGGTTGTGTGCCTAAGTGAGTCTGATTCAGGACCCTGGAGACTGCCAGGACCACATATAGATGTCAGAATTCATTGGTGCTCGTCAGCTGCATTCCTCTGTGGGAATGGGTATACCTGAGGATAACCACGTTTGTTCTTTTAGGAGCTAGTGACATTCAAGGATGTGGCTGTCGACTTTACCGAGGAGGAGTGGGAGCATCTGGACCCTTCTCAGAGGCACCTGTACCGAGAAGTGATGTTGGAGAACTTTGGGAATCTCATCTCCTTGGGTGAGAATCACATCTTCCAGAACCCACCTGATCTCCTGCTCCTGCTGGTTCAGTTGTATGGAGTAAATCCTGAGGGGATTTGCATTTAGAGGTCCACATATTCCTGATCCCTTATGGTAGTGGGTATCAGATTTGAGAAAGCATAAAGATACCTGAGATGAAGGCAAGAGATGCCAGTTCCTATCCAAATTAAAGGAGACTAAAGAGATAAGACAGGGCTTCCCTGGTGGCTCAGGTGGTAAAGAATCTGCCTGCAGTGCAGGAGACCTGGGTTCGATGCCTGGGTATCGAATTTGGGCACAGAATCATTACTGCCTGTTCAACCCACTGAGAATTATTACTGTTGTATATTGTAAATAGGGCTTCCCACGTGGCACTAGTGGTGAAGAGCCCACCTGCCAATGCAGGATATGTAAGAGATGCAGGTTTGATTGCTGGGTTGGGAAAATCTCCTGGAGGAGGGCATAATCCCATGGATAGAGGAGCTTGACGGGCTATGGTTCCATAGGATCACAAAGAGTTGGACACAACTGAAGCAACTCAGCACACACAGAAATTGCAAGTAGGCCTCTTTGCTGAGGCTCCCTGGAACTCCTAGAACAATTTGTTTTGAGAAGCAAAATATGTATTTATTTATTTGTGTCTTTTTGTGTATATATATTTATATATGTATGTGTGTTTGTGTGTGTGTATATATATATGTGGGATTTCCAGGTGGCTCAGTGGTAAAGAATCCGCCAGCCAGTGCAGGAGCCACAAGAGATTCAGGTTCAGTCCCTGGGTAAGGAAAATCCTCGGAGAAGGGCATGACACCCCGCTCCAGTATTCTCCCTGGGAAAATCCCATGGAGAGAGGAGCCTGGTAGGCTACAGCCCATGAGGTCACAAAGAGTTGGCCATGTCTGAGCCACTGAGTTTGCATGCCTGTGTGTGTGTGTGTGTGTGTGTGTGTGTGTGTGTGTGTATAAAATACACATAAATATAAAATGTGGTTTTGATGCCTAACAGTTTTATTCACCTTTCCCAATGTTTTATTCACCTTTTATGAATACCAGAAGATAAGATTTGACTTGTGGGAGGGTCCTTGTCCATACCACATTGCCCTAATCAATGTGTCTTTCCCCTCAAGCAGGGCATCTGCTGTCTGAACCAGAAATGATTTTCCATTTTGAACAAGAAGATGATGTATGGATGGAAGAAACAATATCAAGAAGTTCCTATTCAGGTGAGTACCAGTCAGCCAGGAGAAAATGCCTTTAATAATTCTATGAATCCACGAAGGGGTGGGTAGCAATTTTAAAAATATGTATTATTTGACTTTTTATGCCAATAATTTAATTGAAAATATTAAATATTTACTTGATTGGAGGTAAAACAAATATATATGTGTATATATTTATATATGTATGTGTGTATGTATGTATGTATATGCATGTGTATATATATATATATATATATTTTTTTTTAAGCATTAAATGCCTAAACTCCTGAAATGCCTTTGGAACCAACCTTACCATCTTATTGGTTCCTCATTATAACTTTTGACAGAGACTTCCCTGGTGGTCCAGTGGCTAAGACTTTGTGCTCTCAATGCAGGGGGGCCCAGGTTTAGTCCCTGCTTGGGGAATTAGATCCCACATGCCACAACTAGGAGTTCACATGCCATAACTAAGACCTGATGCAAATAAATAAATATATTAACAAAATACTTTTGACAGATGTTCACTCCATATTTGTATGAAAGTTCTATTTTTAACTTTTTGATAACTATGCTTTGACAGCATTAACCCCTTTGTAGCTCATGGAATTTGACTTGGTGTTTCTAGTAACATTTAGTTTCCTTAACTAAGGAAAAACTCTAACAAACCTAGACAGTGTATTAAAAAGCAAAGATATCACTTTGCCGACAAAGATCCCTATAGTCAAAGCTATGGTTTTTCCAGTAGTCAGGTATGGATGTAAGAGTTGGACCATTAAGAAGGCTGAGTGCTGAAGAATTGATGCTTTCTAATTGTGCTGGAGAAGACTCTTGAAAGTCCCTTGGACAGCAGGGAGATCAATCAGTTCTAAAAGAAATCAACCCTGAATATTCATGGGAAGGATGATGGTGAAGCTGAAGCTCCAATACTTTGGCCACCTGATGCGAAGAGCTGACTCATTAGAAAAGACCCTGAGGCTGGGAAAGATTGAGGGCAAGAGGAGAAGGGGGTGACAGAGGATGAAATGGTTGGATGGCTCAGTGTACATGAGTTTGAGCAAACTGTGGGAGATGGTGAAGGACAGGGAAGCCTGGCATACTGCCAGTCATGGAGTCACAAAGAGCTGGACCCAACTTAGTGACTGAACAGCACCTACTAAGGAAAAGGTTCCCAATGATCTTCCCCTTACCCTTGAAGCATAAATGGAAGATGTAAAGTAGGAAAGATAGAGACCAGCAGCAGCACTTATTTATTCAGTGAAGTTTCTTTGCCTGACCACTACTGCCTGAGAGTGTTCAAGAGCACCGTGCAGCCTTAGACAAAACCACTGCTCACTTTCTTTTTTTTTCTTAATATATATATATTTTATTTGTTACCTATTTATTGGCTGTGTGGTATCTTTGTTGCTATACACGGGCTTTCTCTAGCTGTGGCAGGTGAGGGCTACTCTCTAGTTGTGGTGTATCAGCTTCTCACTGCAATTGCTTCTCTTGTTGCAGAGCCCAGGCTCTAGCCATGCAGGCCAGGAGGTGCAGCTTGCCAGCTCTAGAGTATGGGCTCAGTAGTTGTGGTGCAAGGGATTAGTTGCTCTGCGGCATGTGGGATCTTCCCAGACCAGGAATCAAACCCATGTTCCCTACACTGCAGGGTGAATTCTTAACCACTGGACCACCAGGGAAGCCCCCCCCTGCTCACTTTCATCATCTAATTTCCTTTGTCCTAGAAGTCAGGGATGAGAATGATGGGATCCTGTCTTGGCCAGTATCTCCAGGAGAAAAACTCTATAACTGTCCCCAGCATGGCCAAGACTTCAGCCAGCTCAGAAACCTAATTCACCAGCGAACCCATATTGGAGAGAAGCCTCCATATGCCGGGTGTGGAAAAGCCTTCAGTGAAAGGACAGCGCAACTTAACCTTCCTGTGCTGCTCCCAGAAGACGAGCCATACGGATGCATGGAGTATTCCGGAGTTTTCCACTCAGGATCTGCTCTGAGAAGGCACAAGAAGGAGCACATGGGAAAGAAACCTCACACGTGTGAGGAATGTGGGAAGGACTTCAGCCGGAGCTCCAACTTGTCCATCCATCGGCGAGTGCACACAGGCGAGAAGCCCTATAGATGCAGTGTGTGCGGGAAGGACTTCAGCCGCAGCTCCAACCTCTCCATCCACCAGCGCATCCACACAGGTGAGAAACCCTTCAGCTGCCATGTGTGTGGCAAGGACTTCAGCCGCAGGGCAGCCCTGCAGATCCACCAGAGTGTCCACACGGGAAGGAAGCCCCATGCCTGTGACGTATGCGACAGGCGCTTCACCTCGCGCTCTGCGCTGGCTCGACACCAGCAGGGCCATGCAGGAGACAAGGCCTATCTGTGCGACACATGCGGCCGGGGCTTCAGCCAGAGAGCCAACCTCTACCTGCACCAGCGTGTTCACACGGGAGAGAGGCCGTTCCGGTGCGAGGCCTGTGGGAAGTGCTTCAGCTGGAGCAAGGACCTGGGTATCCACCGGAGGGTCCACACGGGTGAGCGGCCCTACAGATGTGCGGCTTGTGGCAGGGACTTCAGGCATCACTCAGCCCTCAAGAGGCACCAGAGGGTGCACACAGGGGAGAAGCCCTACCCCTGTGCCATATGTGGGAAGGGCTTTAGTCAGAGAGTCCACCTGCAGATGCACCAGAAGGTGCACTGACGGCAGAGGCTTCCAGGATTGGGCTCTGCACATGCAGGTGTCTTCCATGGACAGGGCCAGTGCCAGGGCATAGGTGCCAAGGTGCACAACATGGATCAGGCTTAATGATGGCATTTGTTAGTATTTATACTGAAAAGAAGGGGCTTCCCAGGTGGCTCAGTGGTAACAAATCTGCCTGCCAGTGCAGGAGATACTGAAAGACTCAGGTTCGTTCCCTGGGTTGGGAAGATCCCCTGGAGTAGGCAATGGCAACCCACTCCAGTATTCTTGCCTGGACAATCCCATGGACAGAGGAGCCTGGCAGGCTACGACTCGTTAGAGTCGGACACGACTGAGTGACTGAGCATGCTCGCATATATAAAAGAGGACACATCAGCAGCACTTAGATAGACGGAGAAATATTGAAAGAACACTTCCAGTCCTCCCAGAAGATCTCTGTGCTCCTTTCCACTCACTGGCCCAC
Organism: Odocoileus virginianus; assembly: GCF_023699985.2. Taxonomy (NCBI): domain Eukaryota; kingdom Metazoa; phylum Chordata; class Mammalia; order Artiodactyla; family Cervidae; genus Odocoileus; species Odocoileus virginianus. Next base: position 14,149,976 of record NC_069693.1, on the reverse strand, counting down.
AAAGGGAATCACTATCCTGACTTCTAAAACTATAGATTGATTTTGCAAGTTCTAGAATGTCATATAATTGAAAGTGCACAATATGTAATCTTTCATATAGGACTTGATTCACTCAGTGTTTGCATCCATGTTGTTGCATGTATTTAGAAGTTCATTTATATTATTACCAAGTAGTATTCCATTATATGAATGAACCAGAGTTTGTCTATTCACCTGTTGATGGACATTTACATTTGAACTATTTCTAGGTTTTCCAGGTTTTGATTGTTATGAATAAAGCTGCTGTGAGCATTTGGGTACATATCATTGTGTGGACATAAACTTTAATTCCTCCTGGGTATATACTTAGGAATAGAATTGATGGGTATTTTAAAACTTTTAAAAGACTGGGCTTAGAAAATTTCAAACAAATACAGAAATTGTGAACAGTAGCAAATACTCATGTCCCCATCATCTAGCTTCAGTAATCAAGTCATGATGAATTTTGTTTCCTCTCTTCCATCCTGAAGTAGTTTAATTTATTTTTTTATAAATATTTATTTTTATTTATTTATTTGTACTGTTTCTTCATTGTAGCATGTGGGATCTTGTTAATAGTTGGCATGTGGGATCCAGTTCCCTGACCATGGATTGAACCCAGGCCCCCTGCATTGGGAATGTGGAGTCTTCACCACTGAACCACCGGGGAAGTCCCCCTGAAGTAGTTTAAAAGCAAACCCTACACCAGGATATTTTGTCATCTTTATATCTTCAAAAAATAAAGACTTATTTAAATTTTTTTTCCAAAGACTCACTCTATGTAAAACTTTTTTTTTTAATTAAGGTAAAATTCAAATAAGAAAAAATTCACCATTTTAACCATTTCAAAGTATATTATTCAATAATTTTTAATACATTCACAGGGTTGTATAACCATCACCACTATCTGATTCCAAAATATTTTCATCAGGCCAAAAAGAAACCTGGTTACTATTAAGCAGTCATTCTTCATTCTCCCCTTCTCTCAGCATCTGGCAACCACTAATCTACTTTCTGTTTCTATAGATTTGCCTCTTCTGGACATTTCCTATAAAAGGAATCAGACAATATGTGCCCTTTTATGTCTTGGTTTCTTTCACTTAGAATAATGTTTTCAAGGTTCATTTATGTTGCAACATATATTACTACTTCATTCCTTTTTATGGCAAAACAATATTTCATTGTATGAATATACAATATTTTAAGATCTATTCTTTTTTTCATTTTACTTGACTGCACTGGGTCTTAGTTGTGGCACTCAGGATCTTCAGTCTTCCTTGTAGCATGTGGGATCTTTAGTTGTGGCATGCAATATCTTTAGGAGAAAACCACTTCATGTTGTATAATGTTCATTTTTTGTTTTTGATAATCGTACTATGGTTATTTCTGATGCTAACATTTAGGGAAAGATGCCAACACACAGAAACTCTCTGTACTATTTTTGCAACATCCAGGGTACCTTGTAGTAAAAACTTGAATACTGGACTTCCCTGATGGACCAGTGGTTAAGAATCCACCTGCCAATGCAGGGGACATGGGTTCACTTCCTGGTCTGGGAGGATTCCACAGGCTGTGGGACAACTAACTAAGACTGTGTGCCACAGCTAGAGCCCTCACGCTAGAGCCCATGCCCTGCAACAAGAGAAGCTATCACAACGAGAAGCCTGCACACCACAACTAGAGAGTAGCTCCTGCTCACCACAACTAGAGAAAGCCTGCATGCAGCAGCAAAGACCCAACACAGCCAAAAGATGAATAAAGATTCTATAAAAAAAATTTTTTAATTGGTTACTTATAGAACCAAGGGGTAGAGGTAACAAAGCAAATAGGGCAGACTGTTTTAGCCTAATTACACAGAGATGTGAGAGGTTATTACTTCTTTAAAAACGGTCAACAAAATAACTTGGAAATAAAAAATGATATCACTGAGATAAAAACAGTATAGTAAGTGGGCTGGATGGAGCAGTAAACAGTTTAAGTTGAACTTGTTGAACAAGAAGATAAATCTGAGGAATCTGCCAGATACAGTAGAAATGGCAAGTATGAAACAGCAGCTGAAGGTCATGGAGGAATCTGAAGATCTACTGTATTCTCATCTCACAGAAGTTCTAGAAGAAAAGAACAGCCAACAAGAAGGGGAGGAAAACATAGTCTGTTCTTCACATTGCAGACAAATGGTCCAAGGGGCCACGAACAGTCCTGAGTGTCATGTGTTGGCAGCTGTGGTAGAAATGGACACCCTCGTGGGTGGCTTCTGGGATAGGATGTTTACAGACAGTCTCAGTGCCCATTAAAAGTTGAAACTCACAGGCTCTTTGGTGAGTATTTCCAACCTAGAACTATAGTCACACATCACATAAATGAACAAAGGTAAACATTTTAAAAATGCTCAGTACAGCATTGCAATGAAAACAAAGCATTGAAATTAAATATCCACCAGTACAGGAATGTATAGATAATGGCTTGTTTTTACTATGAAACAGTATGAGGTTTAAAACAAAACCAGAAATATCTGTAATATTTTTGTGTATCAAGATGGGAAAATTCCCAAGAGATAATGTTAACTAATCAAACCAGGTATAAAACTGTATGTATAATTTATGTACACAAAATAAAACTACCTAGTCTATAAATGTAAGATCATTAACAGTTCAGTTGAGTTGCTCATTAAGTAAGATCATTAACAGTTCAGTTGAGTTGCTCAGTCATGTCCAACTCTTTGTGACCCCATGGACTTCAGCGTGCCAGGCTTCCCTGTCTATCACCAACTCCCAGAGAGAGCCTACTCAAGCTCATGTTCATTGCGTCAGTAATGCCATCCAAACATCTCATTCTCTATCGTCCCATTCTCCTGCCTTCAATCTTGCCCAGCATCAGGGTCTTTCCCAATGAGTCAGTTCTTTGCATCAGGTGGCCAAAGTATGGGAGTTTTAGCTTCAGCATCTGTTCTTCCAATGAATATTCAGGACTGATTTCCTTTAGGATGGGGTGGTTGGATCTCCTTGCAGTCCAAGGGACTCTCAAGAGTCTTCTCCAACACCACAGTTCAAAAGCATCAATTCTTCGGGGCTCATCTTTCTTTATAGTCCAACTCTCATGTCCATACATGACTACTGGAAAAACCATAGCTTTGACTAGATGGACCTTTGTTGGCAAAGTAATGTCTCTGCTTTTTAATACGCCATCTAGGTTGGTTATAGCTTTTCTTCCAAGGAGAAAGCGTCTTTTAATTTCATGGCTGCAGTCACCATCTGCAGTGATTTTGGAGCCCCCCAAAATAAAGTCTGTCACTGTTTCCATTGTTTCCCCATCTATTTGCCATGAAGTGATGGGACCAGAGGCCATGATCTTAGTTTTCTGAATGTTGAGTTTTAAGCCTACTTTTTCACTCTCCTCTTTCACTTTCATCAAGGGGCTGTTTAGTTCTTTGCTTTCTACTCTAAGTATGATGTCATCTGCGTATCTGAGGTTATTGATATTTCTTCCAGCAATCTTGATTCCAGCTTGTGCTTCATCCTGCCCGACATTTCACATGATGTACTCTGCATATAAGTTAAATGAGCAGGGTGACAATATACAGCCTTGATGAACTCCTTTCCTGATTTGGAACCAGTCTGTTGTATTAGCATGTACACACTATTATATATAAAATAGATAGCCAAGAGGAACCTACTGTATAGCACGGGGAATATACTCTTTTGTAATGACCTATAAGGGAAAAGAATCTGAGAAAGAATACATATAATACAAATATATATTTATAAATGAGTCACTGTGCTGTACACTTGAAACATGACACTGTAAATCAACTATATGCATGCTCAGTTGCTCAGTCTTGTCCAACTCTTTTTGTGACCCCATGGACTGTAACCCATCAGGCTCCTTTGTCCATGGGAAAATCAAATATGCTTCATTAAAAAAACAAAAACAAGACCAACACTAAAAAATGTACACACAAGTAACAATTACTTAGAAAATGTAATAAATAATCACAATATAAATCATTATAAAGCTAAGTAAAAATTTAGAATAGATCTGAGATTAAGTCTTAGAATACAGCCTCAGAATGGTCTTAAAAAATATTATGGAAGATCTATTTGAATAAAAGTTTAAGATTTTACTGAAAGACATAAAAGGTCTGAATGAAAGGAAACAGATACCATAGTTCCTGATAGGTGAATTTAATGTTAAAAGTGTCTGTTCTTTCTAAAATAATCTGTAAATTCTAGGCCATTTCAATCAGAATCTCAGCATCACTTCTTGAATGGAGTTTGACTAGCTCATTCTGATACTCATTTGGAAGACAAAATGGGCCTGCAGAGCCATAAAAATTTTGGAAGATAATTATACAATGGAAGGACTTGCCCTACCAGAAGTCAGATTGTCTGCAGAACTTCACAGTGGTATTGGAACATTAACAGACATGGAAGAGAGAGGGAAAAGGTGACTCTAGTAAATGGTGTTTGGACAATTGTTTATCCATCTGAGAAAAAAACAGTCACACCTCTACCTTATGCTCAGTCACTTCAGTCATGTCCGATTCTTTGCGATACTATGGACCAGGCTCCACTGACCATGGGATTCTCCATGCAAGAATACTGGAGTAAGTCGCCATTTCCTTCTCCAGGGGAATCTTCCCGACTCGAGGATCAAACCCTCAAGAATCAAACCCTCCTCTCCTGCATTGGCAGGTGGGTTCTTTACCACTAGCACAGGTCGCTCACAACAGAGGCCTAGTCTCCAGGCCTCCAATTGGCTCATTTGTTGTTGAGAGGCCCTGCCCTACCCAGTCATTTACTGTCCATTCATACTCCCACCAGGCCTCCCCTTGGCCCCTGCTGCAGACCAGACAAAACATATGTCCACAAAATCTTGCACATGAATTGTGGATATGTTTTCATTTCTCTTGAGTATATACCTAAAAGAGGAACTGCTGTTACTTCTTGAGGCATCTGTTTTCTAGGGTGAGCAGTTTGGTTTTAGCACCTTGGAAGGCACCGAGGTGGATAAACTGGGATGTGGATCTCGCAGTCTTTGTCACCAGGAAGGATGTGGCCTGTATTTCATCTTACATATGTGGAAGGGGCACTGTGAAGTGAAACTGAAAGTGGTGTCTTGACTCTTTTCAATCCTGTGGACTATAGCCTGCCAGGCTCCTCTGTCCATGGGCTTCTCTAGGCAAGAGTACTGGAGTGGGTTGCCATTTCCTTTTCCAGAGTATCTTCCTGACCCAGGGATCAAACCAGGGTCTCCTGCATTGCAGAAGGATTCTTTACCGTCTGAGCGACCAGGGAAGATGTACATAAGGATAAACCTAAGGAAGTTATTGATTGATTTGGAAACTATACCCAACAATTATTAAGGAGATAAAAATGCATGGATTAAAATAGAACAAAAACATATTCTAGTTAAAATCCTGTTTTCCTCAGCCTCTGGTGTGGGGTTCTGTACTGAAGAATGGCAAGGTTTTTAATGCCCATTTTCTGCATAATACTATACTATAATAATATTATTTGGGGAACAGTCTCCTAGTGGAAGAATGGTGTTCTAGGCTAAGTGGGTAGGGATTAAATCAAGGGCCCTGATGGGTCTTTGGGGAGGCCAGAAAAAAAAATGCAGCAAGGCCAACGTCCCTTTGAAATGAAAAATTTTAAATACCCACAAAAAGAGTTTACTGAAATGAAACCAGTTGGTTGTTTTTGCCTATAAATGCAGCGTTGTGCTCAGACCTAGGTGAACTGTGGAACATTGAAATGGCTGTCACTTGAATTAAATGCAATGTCTGCTGCCAGCCCACTCTGTAGTAACTGCTGGTTAAAAATATGCAACCTTCCCCTGGGTTCGGTTTTGCAAAGGGGCCTTTCGCTGAAAGCATCTGTTTGATCTCTTACATTAATATCTCCACTGCCCTTTCCTTCATTTTATTACTTCTGATTTATTAGCCCATTGATGAGACTGGCTGTATGCAAAATCGAGTCTCAGTGTTAACAGGGTCTTAGCACTTAGAAAATGCTGGAGGATCTCCAGCGTCAAATGTAAATTTCACAGAAGGAGCAGCCAACAGCGTGAAGGGTTGGCTGTCAAGTCAGACTTGGGTGCCCAGCACAAGAATCCTGGTGCCGAGATCCACAGAACACCTTTTGTTATTGTTTATAGGCACATACGATCCCAAAGAAAAAAGAGACGCAAGAAGGCAGAGTGGCTGTCTAAGGAGGCCTTTCAAATAGCTGAAAAAAGAGAAGCGAAAGGTCACTGAATGTAGAGTTCCAGAGAATAGTGAGCAGAGATAAGAAAGCCTTCTTATGTGAACAACGCAAAGAAATAGAGGGAAACAATAGAATGGAAAGACTAGAGGTCTGTTTAAGAAAATTGGAGATACCAAGGGAACATTTCATGCAAGGATAGGCACAATAAAGGATAGAAACAGTATGGACCTAACAGAAGCAGAAAACATTAAGAAGAGGTGTCAAGGATACACAGAAGAACTATACAAAAATGGTCTTAATGACCCAGGTCACCATGATTGTGTGGTCACTCACCTGGAGCCAGACATCCTGGAGTGTGAAGTGTGCCTTAGGAAGCATTACTATGAACAAAGCTAGATGGAATTCCAGCCGAACTATTTAAAATCCTAAAAGCTGTTGCCATTGAAGTTCTGTAGTCAACACGTCAGCAAATTTGGAAAACTTAGCAGTGGCCACAGGACTGGAAAAGGTCAGTTTTCATTCCACTGCCAAAGTAGGGCAATGCCAAAGAATGTTCAAACTACAGTAGAATTGAGCTCATTTCACATGCTAGCAAGGTAATGCTCAACATCCTCCAAGCTAGGCTTCAGCAGTACATGAACTGAGAACTTCCAGATGTACAAGCTGGGTTTAAAAAATGATTCATGTCAATGTATGGCAAAAACCACTACAATATTGTAAAGTAATCAGCCTCCAACTAATAAAAATAAATGGAAAATAAATAAATAAATAAAAGCACAAGATACAATTTAAAAAGATAATAATAATAAAATAAAAAAGGCAGAGGACCCAGAGACCAAATTGCCAACATTCATTGGATCATAGAGAAAGCAAGGGAATTCCAGAAAAACATCTACTTCTGCTTCATTGACTATGCTTAAGCCTTTGACTGTGTGGATTACAACAAGCTGGAAAATTCTTAAAGAGATGGGTATATCAGACCACCTTATCTGTCTCCTGAGAAACCTGTAAGCGGGTCAAGAAGCAACCGTTAGAACTGGGCATGGAACAACAGACTGATTCACAGTTGGGAAAGGAGTACTGCAAGGCTGCCTGCCGTCCATGTAGTGGCGAGGAGTCCAACAGTGTCAGCGAAACCTCCCCTCCCTTGCACTTCCGTAGACTAAGAAGAGCGCTGTCTATACTTGAAGGTACCTGCTTTCTTGCAGCCTTTGTGTTGCCTGGAAACCGTTTCCAAGCAATAATAGTTGATCGTGTTTCCCATTGGCTACCGTTCCCTGACGCCCTCCCTCACAAGATGCCCAGACGAGAGCAGGGCCAATCCTGGCTGGCTGCGCTAAACCTGTGTTGGAAGCTGTGGGTTATCCTGGCAAGAGGCTACGGAACGTGGGAGGAAGGAGGCTGGTGGGCAGGGGTAACCTCCTCAGGGTCCTTCTGGGAAGTCGACTCTCACGGGGGAATTGGGGATTCTGGCTCGGAATACTATTTACCACGTAGTGGTAAATTTCGAGCTATGTCCAAGCCCTTCCCGTTTCAAACTGTACTTGGTGGGCGCCCAAGCCCTTTGGACAGATCCACGTGGCTTCCTTGCTTCCAACTCTCAGGGACTCGGGATTAAAAGTAAAATCAGGAGGTTTTCAGCTCACTTGAGTAAAACACGCTTTTGTTTTTCCGCAGGTGTCTTCTCTTATAGAACGCCCTGGGAGGGGGGCGGGGGGCGGGTGGTGGCGGGGAGTTTGGGGGTGGGGTGGGGGAATGGGAGGGTTAGCCGACGGGTTCAGGTTTATTAAATAAAATAAATTCCTAATTAAAGAGTGTGTCAGTACTCTGTGTATGCAGCGCCTCAACCTTTAAACAGTCCTATTCTTGCTAGTTGTATTACTTATTGGGATATCTTCTAATAAGTGGCTTTGGGATGTTGCTGTTGTTGATAAGACAAATTTTTAGTTTTGGTTGTCCTAACAAGTTCTTAGGTTTCATAAAGCCTTGCTTAATTTGAAAAGTTGCTGTGAAAGTCACAGCAAGTTACTTTGAACATTTTTTTCTTTTAAAGGAAAATACATTTCTGATTTTGGTATCATTATCAGTAACGATTCTCAGTTTCTTTAAAATTTTATTTTTTTTTGGCAGATATATAGAGAATGGCTTTTGTGAAAGGTACAGTCAGGATTTTTGTTGTTGTTTTAAAAAATGTAATCCTGTATAAAACAAGGTCCTACTGTATAGCACAGGGAACTATATTCAATATCCTGAGATAAACCATAGTTGAAAAGAATATAAAGAATATATATATATATGTTGTTTTAAAAAATATAATCCTGTAAAAAAAACAAGGTCCTACTGTATAGCACAGGGAGCTATATTCAATGTCCTGAGAGAAACCATAGTAGAAAAGAATATAAAGAATATATATATACATATATATGTATATATATATTTATATATGTTTATATATGTGTATATATATATATATGTTTAGGTCCCTCCTGTTTCAAACTGAACTTACTTGGCGGGCACCCAAGCCCTTTGGACAGATCCATGTAGTCATTCTTAGCTTCCAACTTGCAGCGACTCGGTATTAAAAGTAAAAACAGGAGGTTTGCAGCCCACTTAGGTAAAGCACCCTTTTGTTTTTCTGCAGTGTTAATTGCTCAGTCGCTTCTGACTCTTTGAGACCCCATGCACTGTAGCCTGCCAGGCTCCTCTGTCCATGGTATTCTTTAGGCAAGAATACTGGAGTGGGTAGCTATTCCCTTCTCCAGGGGATCTTCCCAACCCAGGGACCGAACTCCGGTCTCCTGAATTGCAGGCAGGATTCTTTTACTGTCAGAGCCACCAGGGAAGCCCATGTGTGTGCGTGTGTGTGTGTGTGTGCGCGCGTGTGTGCGTGTGCATGTGCATGTGTGCGCGCATGTGTGCGTGTGTGCGTGTGCGTGTATGTGTGTGTGTGCGTGCGTGTGTGCGTGTGTGTGCACAACATAATCACTTTGCAGTAGAACAGAAATCAACACAACATTGTAAATCAACTATACTGCAATAAAAAATGCATCCCTGGTTTTGATTCTTTTAATAATGGTAATAAAGCTCTTTTAAGACATTACTTGACAGATCCCTTATTTTCACAGGATTTGGATGAGAGATCTCATTTGAGTTTTAAGTCCCTATCTTCATAAAGTAAAGATTTGGGGGCTTTATAAAGTATGCCTTATACTCTTCACAGGCCTTGTGCTTAATTCTCAGCATCCCTCAGTTCCTGACATTGTACCTAAAATTAAATGGAGTTTTTGTTAGTTATGTGAGAGTTGTAGAAATATCTAGCACTAAACCACTGTCTGTCCCTGGTATTTCTCTGCATACTGAATCCATTACTCAAATGGGTGTCCCTTTTCCTGGATCTCTGGAAATTGTAATTGGACAGGCTTCTGACCTCCCTGCAGAGTTATCGTTCTTTTTCTCTGTTCTCTCTTTTCTTGTCCAAACTTGAGTTAGTGACCTCAGCTCATTTATGACCAACCCTTTGATGCCTTTGGCTCTCTCTAACTCAGGAGTCCTTATTCCCAGTTCCATGTGCCAACTCTGGATTTCTACTTATCTCTAGGTCCATGAACCAAGTTTTAGAGGACCATGAGAAAACCCCATCTTAATGTTTATCTATGACAAAACTAGACAGCATATTAAGAAACAGAGACTTTACTTAGCCAACAAAGGTCCACCTAGTCAAAGCTATGGTTTTTCCAGTACCATGTATGGACATGAGAGTTGGACCATAAAGAAGGCTGAGTGAAGAAGAATTGATGCTTTTGAACTGTGGTGTTGGAGAAGACTCTTGAGAGTCCCTTGTACTGTAAGGAGATCAACCAGTCAATCCTAAAGGAAATCAATCTCGAGTATTCATTCTCAGATGTCAAAAGGAGTACTCAGACATAGAAGGGGCTCAGGCTTCTTCCGTGGGGTGCCCAGTTTCTTCCTTGGTTTGTTGGTCAGGGCAGGACTTTTTTTTTTTTTTCAATATTTATTTGACTACGTTGGGTCTTAGTTGTGGCATGTGGGATCTATAACCAGGGATGGAACCCTGGTCCCCTCCATTGGGAGTACAGAGTTTTAGCTGGTGGACCACCAGGTAAGTCCCCAGGACTTTCTCATTCATCTTGGACTCAGTGGTGGTTTAGAAATTTGTCTGTGATCTTTTTCTTTTTTTTTTTTTTTGGTCTGATTTCCTTCTTCTGTCTTGGATACATTTGAAGGCAATTGTCCTAAGCTAGTCTTGGACTCATTTTTCTTGTTTTGTCAAATGGCATTTTCATCCTCATATTGTGTTATATGTTTTCTTCTTTGACCATTCATCACTTTAAAAGTATGTTTACTTTCCTGAGTTTTCATTTTTTTATTTTTCTTCTGTCATGTCTAGCTCACAGAGCAACCATCAACCAAAAAGAATAACTTGAGAGATGTGGAGAGATACTTTCTTTGCACTTATCACCAAATGATGTTGATCTTCACTTATTGAGCATTAGGCACAAGCTTGGGAGGCCAATGGCCTCATTTAAGTCCCCAATCCAGTCTTTATTACCTGTCTGACCTTGAACCTACCAGTGAACTGCATCGTGGGGAGAATGGCAGCATCCAGAGAGGCTGACTGCCAGATTCACAGTAATGACCCAGGAGAAGTGCCTGGCCATTATCTGTTCCATTACTGCTCCAACCTTTACCCTGTTAATTGAAGAAATGATGTTATGAACACTTCCTGGAGGTGCGGCTGGTATTTTATTCTCCATACAGTTTACAGAAAAGCTCCTTCACATTTTCAGCTCCTTCCCCTGCTTTCTGTCATTCCTAAACCACCCCACTCAACCTGGTATAATCTTTTTTTGTTGTTGTTTACTATTTATTTATTTGACTGTTGGATCCTAGTTGTGGCATGCAAGATCTTCATTGCGTCATGAGGGATCTTTCATTGCGGTGCACAGACTCTCCAGTAGTGGCACACAGGCTCCAGAGTGTGCGGGCTCAGTAGTTGTCACATGTGGGCTTAGTTGCTCCATGGCCTGTGGGATCTTAGTTCCCTGACCAGAGATCGAACCGATGTCCCCTGCATTGCAAAGCTGATTCTTAACCACAGGACCACCAGGAAAGTCCCTGGTGTGATCTTAATTGTGTGTGTTTGCACAGATTCCGTTTTGGCTTATGTGTCTCCTCCAAGCCTGATGCCCACCCCTGACCTCTACCAGTGGGATTTCTCAAGACCTCCCCAGCCGATCCTTAGAGTCTCCGACCCACCTCCACCCACCAACTGTAACTTGATTGCTTAAACATTTCATGGTGGGCATCTCTTCCTGACTTTGTATTAACTTATATTGGGTTATTGTTCTCTGTGTATCTGTGCTGTGCTATACTTCATGGAGGCAGGTAGTCCTGGTAAGAATTTGCCTTCTGCTCCTGAAGGAGGCTCATGAGTTGCTGTTGAACAGAGGGCAGAGACTGGACGGTTGTTACTTAAAGTTTCCCCTCAGAAAGTCAAGGCTGAACCTTTTCAGGCAAATCTTGGTTTTTTGTTCTTTCAGGTCGGAATTTTGGATACATCTTTCTAGAGGTTGAAGAGGTAAGTCTAAGCTTTCAACGTTCACACTGAGAAAGCCCCAGGGAATGACTTGAGCCAAGTTTGGAGTGGCATAACTGGATAGTAGGAAAGTAAATATAACAGAGAGGGAAAAGAGAAAAGACCCTCCGAAATCAAGGCAAAAGAGACTTCCCTGGTGGCCCAGTAGTTAAGAATCCACCTGCCAATGAAGGGGGACACTGGTTCTATCCCCCATCTGGGAAGATTCCACATGCCTTGGAGCAGCAAAGCTCGTGAGCCACAACTACTGAGCCCTCTTGCCTAAGAGCTCACACTGCATAACAAGAGAAGCCACTGCAAGGAGAAGCCGAGCACCACAAGGAAGACACAGCGCAGCCAAAAACAAGTAAATGCATAAAAGAAATCAAAGCAAAACTTCCCAAGTGTCTCTTTCTCCATGTAATTGCTGGAATGTGGATTCCCTTCCCTCTTCCCCCTCCTCTCTCCCCAAAAGACAAGAGGCCACAGATTACAATACCAGTGAGGGATAGAGGAGCTCTAGGCATGAGAATTTGATTCCTCATTCAAATGCACACCCAGATACATGTGTGTCAACTCCTGATGTTACCTCACTGGGTAAGTGCTTCTCCAGACCTAGCATATTTTGGGTGAGACATCCAGTCTGTGTGGCACCTGATGGAACGGAAGGTGTTGCCTGCCACCCTGTGGCTGCAGGTGACGCAACAGAGGTGTGGGTGGCTGATTGATTCCTAGTCTTGCCTCTGAACTTGAGTTCCCACCTGTGTGGATTTAAGCACTGTTTTTCTGAGGAGAGGATGGTGCTCATTTTCCTCATCTCCTCTTTCGGGGCTCTTTCCTGTGTTTATTGACTCTTCATATGTGCCCTCACTTGCTTATGTTATCCATGCTACCCTCTGTCTATGCATAGGATGGGAAAGGCTCCACACTTGACTCCAATGTTTCATCCAATGAAACAATGTTTCATCCAATGTTAACTCCTGAATATACCCTCCAGGGGTATATGTTGTCTTCCTTCCACAACTAGCATGATCTTCATGTATCTACCTCTCCAAGGATTGTTTCTTTACAGTGATTTTATGCACAAACTCCACATGTCCTTCCTGTCTTCTGCATCCCCATAAGCACCTCCCCCTGCCCTCATCTAATTTTTTCTTCCCTCTTTCATATCCTGTTTTGTTAGTTTTCGGATCTGAAAGTTGACTGCTAGCTTCTTGGTTTTCTGCCTTAATTTCTAAGTCATAGATTACTTTCAGGCTAAAAAGTTTCCCTCTAACCACTGTTTTGGTCATCATCATTCATTGGAAATTAAACTTGTAATAATTTGACTCATCAGTGATTTATTTTTTTTAATATTTATTTGGCTGCATCAGATCTTAGTTGTGGCATGAAGGATCTTTCATTGCAGTGCAAGGACTAGTTGTGGCACTTGGGCTCAATAGTTTCAGCACTCTGGCTTAGTTGCTCCATGCCATGTGCAATCTTAGTTCCCTGACCTGGCATTACAAGGTGGATTCTTAACCACAAGACCACCACGGAAGTCCCTCATCTGTGATTTAGACTAGCCCTTCCTCCCCAGTTCTGGAGTTTTGTTCTTCTCTTTTGTGATCATTTTTATTCAAACTTTTGAGCTTACTGAAAGTATAACTTAAGTTTTTGCCTTTTGTATTTGGCACTGAGGTAACCTCATTCCACAGGTTTCAATCTGAAGTATTTCACTATTATTTCTTCCAATGATTTTGTAGATTGCAGGTCAGTTTCTCATTTGACTCATCAGTAACACAGTAGTTTGTATGGCTTTTCCTTTAAAAGAATATTTTTTCACTCTTTTTCTTTTTAACTGATTTTTATCTGATGTTAATTTTAACCAGTTATGTTCCCTAAATAGGCATTAATTTTTTTTCCTATTGTGTTTATAATTTAAAGGGATTTTCACATCTCTGAGCCTTAGAACCCAGAGAGGACTGTGGGAAATAGGACTCCTCAAAGCAGAGATTAAATCTCAAAGCTCTGAGATTTATTAAGTAAACTCAGGTCCAGGGCTAAAGGGTTTTGTACCCCCAATTCCAATGTGTGGGAAATTTTTTTCCTTCACATATCTAAGCCATTCTGAGACACCAGATAAGTGTCCTACAATTCAACTCAGTTCTGAAACTGTCTACCCAGAGATAGCATCAGATTCCACAGGTTATGGGCTCAGTCCTACAAGACTTCCCCACTCCCCCCACCCAAGATACCAGTCATAAGTCCAGGTTTTCACCTGGGCTTCTAACCAACAGGCTATAGATTGGAGGCCCCAAAGGCCCCCTCCTTGTTTAACTTGTTGGAGTGGCTCAGAGAATATAATTTTATTTACTAGAGAACCAGTTTATCATAAAAGATTACAACTCAGTAACAGCCAGATGGAAGATATGCATAGGCCAAGGTATGGGGAAGGGGTGCAGAGCTTTCATGTTCTCAGAACACATGCTTCTCCTGAATCTCTACCAACTTGGAAGCTCTTGAAACCCCATCCTTTGGGGATTTTGTTGTTATTGTTTAGTCACTAAGTTGTGTCTGATTCTCTTGAATCATGGACTGTAGCCCACCTGGCCCCTCTGTCCATGAGATTTCCCAGGCAAGAATACTGAAGTGGGTTGTCATTTCCTTCTCCAGGGGATCTTCCCAACCCAGGGACTGAACTGGTATCTCCTTTAGTGGCAGGTGGGTTCTTTACCGCTGAGCCACTGGGGAAGAGGCTTTATTATACAGGTGTGATTGATTAAATCATTGGTCTTTGAAGATTGATTCAACCTCCAGTCCTTCTCCCCTCCCTGGAAAAAAAAAGTTCCCAGAGCCCCATCATCACCCAACCTGCTGTTATGTTTGATTTATTATAGATAACCCATCAGCCTGGATCTCTCTTCTCTGTGTACATGTCTACACATATCTTGAAGTTGCTCAGTCGTGTCCAACTCTTTGCAATCCCATGTAGCCTACGAGGCTCCTCCGTCCATGGAATTTTCCAGGCAAGAGTACTGGAGTGGGTTGCCATTTTCTTCTCCAGGGGATATTCCCATCCCAGGGATTGAACCCAGGTTTCCCGCATTGCAGGCAGATGCTTTACCATCTGAGCCACCAGGGAAGCCCTTATAAGGATCGGGATTATCACAGGATCCCACCTCCACGGCTCCCCTTCCCCTTCTAGCCCTTCTCTGACATTTTTCAGTCCCTCCATTTCATTTGTTCTTCTCTCTGTGCCATGACTAAATTTGGGGTCCACTGAGTTCTTTTACAAGCATTCCACATTTATCGACATGAAATCCTTGGGGAGGGCTGTCAAGAACTGGAATAGGGTGCTGGGCTGATCCTCCATTCTGAATTCCTATGCACTGGGGGAGACTGATATTAACATGCAAGCCTTGTTTTTTACTTCTTCAGACAAAGGGATACTGGAGAAGATTCTGAAGTAGTGTTAAGATTTAGGAGTAATCTTTGAATATTTGCACCATGATGGTCTAGGAAGTCCCTTTAGGGTGGTACTTTGAGTGGAATGGTTATTAGGAAATTGTGGATGTTAAGGAAGTCAGGAAAGAAAAGGTCACTCACAATTCAACTATTTAGGGTAAGAAACGCTAGAGCAGAGTGACCCTAAATTCCTAAGACTCACTGTTCTGGAGTGTGTCCTAAAGGACTGGCTACATAATGCCCAGAAGTCAAGCCCTCACCTCTGCTCAAAACTAGAGGCCAGTAGGTGCCAATGAAGTTCACTGAGCGTCAGATCTATTTATGCCTTACTTTAATGTGGGAATTTTGACTACAGAATTTAAGGAAGCACCAAAACCAGTCAGTAAACAAGACAAATATTTTACTGTTATCTTAAAAATGATGATGAGCAAAATCCACCCCCCTCACAACTACGATGAACAAAACTGTCAAACAATGCCTCCTCTTCACCCCTCTCCCCCTCACCACCAGCTCGGGAAGTTTCCTCCGAGCGGTATCTGTTCCAGGGATTTCTGGATCGAGCTCTTTGCCCAAATCCACACTCTCCACTTATCAAAATCTCGGGCACACTAGACCAGAGCCACTCCCACTGCCATTCTGTGAGCTGGCCCAAACCAATCCTGCTCTCTCCAAAGTGCCCTGTCTATAGCGGCGCACCCTCCCACCGTCGGGGCCACAAAGCCGGTGTCGCTCCTATCTGGGAGTCCCAATAGAGTATCACCCCGCAGCCCTATCCCCCAAGTACTTTACTCCGATCCGCTCCCACACCCATTCGGCTCAGGCCCAGCCCGTGACGACTCTGCTTTCAGCTCCGGGAAGCGGACAGCGGCAGAGGCTTAAGTGGGGGAACTTAGATCCCCCGCACCGCTGAAGGTCAGCGCGCAGTCTGGCCACCCGGCTGCAGGACCTCCTTTGCTAGAATCCTCGGGCGTGTCCAAGCCGGTCTGTAGATCTCACCGACCCTCAGAGGAGGAACTTGTGAACCCTGCAGTCGGGCACCTTAACAATGGGCTCCTAAAGTTGGCTGTGTAAGAAGAAGTGCAAAAGGCCGTGGCACCTTGGTGGGAGAAACCTACACATCCCTCTTCTATATCCCGACTACACTCCCGAGAGCCCTCCGCGGCCACTTCCGCCGTCCCTTCCGCTCGCCCCTTAGCGTGTGGCGTTGACGTAGCAGGGACAGTTCCGGTTGGTGGATTCCGCCCATTAGTTTTGTTGGTGGCGACTGCACCTTGCCATTGGGGTATTTCCCACACCTCTGCCCTTGGTTCCCGAGCTTCATCCTCAGGATTGGCAACGTGCACCCCGAGTTCCGTGAGTGCCCCACAGTCACGGCCTCGTCCATTCAGGACGTTCCTCTGCTTGTCACTGTTTTACTCACGAGGGCACAGGCTGCGTCTGTACTCGGGAGCTCTCATGAAGGCACCTCCAGACCATCCATTTTCCTTTGATTCCAACCCACAGGGGTAGAGACAAACCCTTACTCCGCTGCTGGGGGACATGGGTTTCACTCTCTGGCCAAGCTTGGGGCTGAACTTGAGGGTTTCGTTCACCCTCTGCCCTTTCTCCAGGGCGCTGGATGGGAATGGGTTTGTGCTGGTGATTTCTGTGACACTCCCAACCCCCAGTAGTGAGCCTCTGGAGCAGACCCAGCCTGCACGTGGGAAGGGTTTTCCAATTAGACATTCTCTCATTTCTCTTCACATCCTCAGATTTGCCTTCTGAGTTTGCCCTTCTTTGGGGAGAGCACTGAGGAGATCAGGAAAATGACCACGGAGCTCCTGAAAGCCAAAAAAGAGGTGAGAATATGTGTAAAATTCCATTTTGGCTGTCGAGAGAATGAATACATTCCCTTTTCTTGTTTTGGAGGCTGCTTTATTGGTTGTTGGGCAAAGCTCATTTTCCTGGTCCTGGAGGAGTGGCTTATTAATACATGCAGCCCCTCAACATTTCTTTCTGCCCCATCCATGCTTCAGTCATCTTCTAATTAAGTTAATTGGGAACAGCTCACGTGGGGCATAAATAAAAATACAGGGACTTCCAGGCTTAATTGTGCAGTGATAAGGATGAAAGGCAGGGACGACATAGTAGCCTGTGGCCTGAAGTGGCTAAGGAGAATTTCTAGGAGTAGGGCTGCCTGAACAACCCCTGAGAATCTGTTAAATTGAAGAGTTGGTGAAGACATACCAGTGGGAAGGGCAGGCTTCGTGGTTAGTCTAATGCTGGGCCTCTAAGCACATTGCCCTTAACACAGTGTGGGAAGATTGTATTTTAGGTTGATTTTAAAATATGTACTGATGAAAATATAGACTAGCCACCCATACTTGGAACAGAGAGGATTTTGCTATGGTCTAACCTGAATTTAACATTTGTGAGCATCTTCAGCATCTGGCAGTAGGGAGATTTCACCAAAAATTCTGGATTGCTTGCCTCTCTGAAAATAAACTACATTGTATTCTGGTGTCGGGGATTTGAGCTGAATGGTGTCTGCATCATTTGGACAGGTCCTGCAGAGTCTGTTTGTACTTTGCCTAGTATCTTTTGAAACCATTGACAGCTAACATTTTGCCTCTCTCATATTCATTATCTACTTGGCCCCTGAACGGTTTTCATTTTCCACCTTTGAGTCTGGGTGGCCAGGTTGAGTGCCAGGCTGAGGAGTGTAGACTTTGAGTAGATGGGTTTTGAAGGATGTTGAGAAGGAATTTGATGTAGGAAATCAGAGATATAGGCATATAGGAACTTAAGGGGAAACTGTCTAACCCCAGAGAATGGTGACTGTGATGACTTAGACTTAACTGAATGTGACTAACACTTATTGAGCACCAACACAGTTGCCAGACTGGTTTACTATCATTGTTGATATGCACTTGCTTGGTTTTTTCAGATCTGCCTTCACTGTCTTGATTTATTCTTAATCTTGGTCTCTGTAATAAAGATATACAATTTCCTGGGCATTGTCAGAACAACTTTGAGAGTTCTGTGTTTCTCATTTGTTAAATAGTTTATTCATTTGAAAAGCGTCAGTACCAAGAATGCATAAAAAATCTGGGGGCATTTCCAAAGGTAACATTGAATCTTTTATATGCACTTTCTTCACTACTCATAATGTTAATAGGGAAGCATTCTGATTTTCTGGGAAAAGCCAGAAATTTGTATGAGCTGACTTTTTCCTTTTCCTGACCTTAATACTTTAAAAAAAAAAGCATTATGAAAACTTGATCAAAGTGCACAAGCATTTGAATGGATAAGTGGTTTAGGATGAAACCTCTGTGCCTAAAGGAGTACCTGGCACACAAGATATGTTTGCTGCATGACCTTAAATAAATAAATTTGAAGGAACTAAGTCACAAGGGAGTTTCTGTTGTTTGTTTGGATATGTTATTTGGGGCGTACAATTAACCACATTTCAGGGGGGTTGGGATGAATTCCAGGTATTCTAACATGCATGACATCTGAGTTCCAGAAAACAACTTAAGAAAATCCACAATAGGATGTTAATTATCACCACCTGAGAGGATAAATTAGAATTTGTAACAAATGAGTTGGGTTGGTAGGCACATGTTACTAATTCTTAGCATTTTCTCAGTTGATTCTGCTGAACAAATTTGCTGAATGTATACTGTTTACAGAAACTAGATAGACTACATTCAGTGATGGATAAAATACAGCCTGCACTCCTATGAGTCTTCCATTTTATTTTTAGATTGCTTTATTTTTGGGATTTGGTTTAATTTTATATATACACACCCATGGGACTTCCCAGGTGGCACAGTGATAAAAGAATTCACCTGCCAATGCAGAAGACTCAGGAGACGTGGGTTCATTTCCTGGGTTGGGAAGATCCCCTGGAGGAGGAAATGGTAACTCACTCCAGTATTCTTGCCTGGAAAATTCCATGGACAGAAGAGCCTGGCAGGATATAGTCCATGGAGTCGCCAGGAGTTGGACGGGACTGAGTGACCGAGCATACATGCACACATATATCCCTCCAGATATACATTTTGACAAAACTAAATGACAAGATTCTATTGTTTCAAAGCTACTGACAGTGTATCTACTCAGACCCATTTTCTTTCTTTCTTTTTTTAAGGTTTATTTATTTTTGGCTGCACTGGTTCTTCGTTACTGCGAGAACTTTTCTCTGCTTGCAGTGAGCGGAGCTGCTCTTTCCTGCGATACATGGGCTTCTCATTACAGGGGCTTCTCTTGTTGTGGAGCACAGCCTCTAGAGTGCATAGGCTTTAAGTTGTGGTGCATGGGCTTAGTTACCACTCGGCATGTGGGATCTTCCCGAAGCAGGAACTGAACCTGTGTCCCTTGGATTGGCAGGCAGCTCCTTAACCACTGGACCACCAGGGAAACCTGCAGACCCATTTTCTAATAGGTGAAGGAACAGCCAGAATTTATCCCACTGAAAGTGATTTCTGTAATAGTGCTTTGAATGAATGATCCTATTGACTGTTTCCCAATTGAGGGGAGCATTTAACTTGTTAACATTTAACATTTAACTTGTTACAGATAATGCTTCTGTGATCAACTTTGTGTATGAAATTCTTTTATAGATTGGTATTTATCCTCAAAACAAAAATATGACAAGGTGAAGAGAAATAAGTGTTTTAAAGCAGTGACCACTCATGGCAGTTGGAGCTTTGGAACTCCGCCTATTCTAAAACGTTTGATCTTGTCAGTTATCTCTTCTTTGTTTGAGATTTCCTTTTCCCATCACTTTTGCTTTACATGTTGCACTTTTTTTGTTTTTGTTACACTGTGCAGTGTTACATTCCCAGGATAGACCTGCTAGTATAGATCTTTTTCTTCTCTCATGTGAGTATTCACAGTAATGTCCTGATTTGTTTCCCCATGTTGATATGTCCCTTTGTTACTCATTGCATCTGTAATCCTCATTCCCCTTAAACATTAAAATTATATCACTTTTCTGTTCAGAAGACTCCCTTTGGTGTGTCACAACACTGTCTTAGATATTCAGTCATCACTTCAAATGTATTCTGTTTCTGACATCATGTTCTAATTATTCATTCTGAAAGCATGTTTATTGACACCAAAGTGGAATAATCTCATATACGTCTTTAATTTAGATAAATTCACTTTTTAGGCACTTGGCCGAAAAAAGAGAGAAAAATAACTTTCAGGTCATTCAGATTAATATCCTTTATCACCTAATGACTTTATGCCTGAAAGTGAGTGAGAAATGGGAAGACTGAATCTGTTGCTCTCTAAATCTGTCTCCTTGATCCAGGAAATCCTGCCTGTCCTTTAAGATCTTACTGCCCTCTCATGAAACTGTCTCTGATCTCTCTATCCTACAGTGACCTCTCTCTCTTGAGATTCCTCTGATGTGGTGATTCACAACCATGACTGTTCTTAGGAGCTCTTAAAAGTATAAAAGTCGTATCCCTAAAGAGTCTGATTTTATTGATTTGTGGTGGGACCATGCTTGGGGCACTGGATATTACAGTCAGTTGTTCAGTCACTCAGTTGTGTCTGACTCTTTACAACCCCGTGGACTGCATGCAGCATACCAGGCTTCTCTGTCCTTTACTATCTCCCAGAGTTTGCCTCAACTCATGTCCATTGTGTTGATGATACCATCCAGCCATCTCATCCTCTGTCGTCCCTTTCTCCTCCTGCACTCAATCTTTCCCAGCATCAGGGTCTTTTCCAGTGAGTCAGCTCTTTGGATCAGAGGCCAAAGTATTGGTGCTTCAGCTTCAGCATCAGTCCTTCCAATGAATATGCAGGGTTGATTTCCTTTAGAATTGACTGGTTTGATATGCTTGCTGCCCAAGGGACTCTCAAGAGTCTTTTCCAGGACTTCTCTGGTGGTCCAGTGGCTTAAGAATCTGCCCACCAATGCAGGGGACACAGGTTTGATCCCTAGTCTGGGAAGATTCCACATGCCCGAGCACATAGCTACAGAAGCCTGAGTGTCTCGAGCCCGTGCTCTGCAGCAAGAGAAGCCACCTCAATGAGAAACCTGTGTACTGCAAAGAGTAGCCCCCCTCGCCTCAAGTAGAGACACCCTGTGTGCAGCAACGAAGACCCAGTGCAGCTATAAATAAATAAATAAAAATCTAACAACAACAACAAGTCTTCTCCAGCACCACAATTCAAAAGCATCAATTCTTTGGCACTCAGCCTTTATGGTTCATCTCTCACATCTGTACATGACTACTGGAAAAACCATAACTTCCCATAAGATGTTATAAAAAAAACTTCAACAAACTTTTTGGCCAACCCAGTAGTTCGATTTCTCAGGCTTGGGGAGAGCAAGTGGCCGAGTGAGGGAGGGGAAGGACTGAGCCCTGCTGTGAAGTACATGTAGCGCTGGGTCATTCACCCTTGCCCTAGAGGCTGAGCTGCTTCAAGTAGAACATTAATGCATAGACCAAATAGTCTCAAATTCTTCAAAGTCAGCAAGAAGATTCTATTTTTAGTTTAATTCTTTGTGTGTGATGTCGTCCTCCTCTTCCTGCCTAGATTCAAAGCTCCCAATGTGAAAGAACTTTTGTTTTGCTTTTATGCCGTGTAGCAGCAAGCCTGGCATCCTGACAGTGATAGGTGCACAATGATGCTGGCTGGATAGAGATGGGAGAATAATGGTCTCTGAATTCTTGGCACCAAGGACATGGAGGGGAGGAGAAAAATTCTTTTTTTCATTTGGTATAAATTAGACAAAAGACATTTTTGTGAGAAAAACAATCAGGAGTTTATTAACATGTGCATCATGCATAGACATGGGAGTACTCAGTGATGGGTAACTCAGAAGGGGTGGTTAGGACTTGAGCTTATATAGCATCTTAACAAAATAACAATAACTTTAGAGATGTGACAAGACAAAGGAAAAGGACTTTGAATTTCTAGAGCAGCAATTGTGGGAAGGTATAATAAACATATGGGGGAACTAATGGAAGAAAAGGGCCAGTTAGTAAATGTTTGCTATGTAGATTCCTCTGGTGGGGTCTGTGGGCTGATAAGGGTCTAGAGTTGTCTCTGATGATTAATTTCTGGCCTTTGTAAAATGGGGAAAAGGGACACCTTTACAGATTAATGTTGTGCTTTTAGGAAAATGGGAAAGAGCAAAGAGCTTTTCTTGTGTCTGCTTACTAATTGCCTTCAGCTCAAAATAATGTTTTATGCCAATGTGGCATATTTGGGACTGGTGTATTCTGTTCATCATCCATAGTAAAATCCCATGGACAGAGGGACCTGATGGGCTACTGCCCATAGAGTCACAAAGAGTTGGACACGACTGAAGCGACTTTGTGCAGCACGTAGTAAAGTCTAGAAATCTTCTCCACCTCCTCAGAGATGCCTTTTGATCCCTCATCCTGCAGTGTGGACTGGGTGGACTCCTGGATGAACAGGGGTGTGTTTTGTATTAAAAGGCATTCATGGCATTCCGAGATGTGGCTGTTGACTTCACCCAGGAGGAGTGGTAATTGTTGAGCCCTGCTCAGAGGACCCTGCACAGGGAGGTGATGCTGGAGATTTATAACCACTTGCTCTCACTAGGTAAGAATGGCTTTCCCTTAGCACTTAAAATCTGCCCTCAGAATATTTTCTGTACATCATGGAGAAAGGCTACTCACAACACAGCTTTGTCTTAGGGTTGAGCTTAAAAACAATAATTTACCTTTGTCCTCACAGTACATCTGGATTCAGTAGAGCTGAAAGCAGATAGATTTATTCATATTGTGTATGCCACTCTGCATTTTCAGGTCTCTTTCCCAAGTCAGAGGCTTTTTTTCTTTTTTTTAAATTTTATCTTGCCCCAAACCTAGCAGATTTTTCATTTAGTAAGTTTTGATAGGCTCTTTCTCTGATTGCAGTCTCCTTTTAGTACTCAACCCTTCGACTGCAGAGAGTTCACTCTTCATGGGCCCTTTGTCCCACTCTCTTGGTTTCCCCCACCCATTTTGGCTAGGTTCTAGAATGGCCCCCTCAAACGCATAATCAGAAGTCTCCTTGTTTTCTTTCCTTATGAGCAGACATTCTGTTTTCCAAACCGGAGCTCGTTTGTAAGCTGGAACAAGGGGAAGAGCCCCGGATAGAGGAGAGGCGGCGTTCACTGGGTCTGTGTCCAGGTGAGTGAGACAGGGTAGTTGGGACCGTCCACAGCACGGCAGGTAGGGAAGAAGGGGGTACTTTTAGGTACTGGGAGGTAGCGTTTTTCTAGGCCTCTTGGCCCTGGTAAGGCTGCCTGGCATGACCTCCCTTCCAGAATATCATCTTCAGGTAAGGGAGGGGGACTTCTCTGGCTTCTCTGTCTCTTTCCTCCTCCAGAAGGCCTGCCTTCCTCTCACTTAGCTTGCTTTCTGCAGGGGACACTTGTGACCAATTCAGTCTGCTGCCATTTTCAGAAGAGGGCTTCATCCTATTTATTTTTTTCATCTTCTCTATTTGTTTTGTAGTTTAAATTATTCACCTGTAGTTTATTTTGTTTTTTTTTTCTAAATAGACACCCGTCCCATCTAGGCTGCCACATAACATTGAGTAGAGTTCCATGTGCTGTCCTTGTTGGTTATCCATTTTGAATATAGCAGTGTGTACATGACCATCCCATACTCACTAACTGTCCCTTCCCACCAGCAACCATAAGTTCATTTTCTAAGTTTGTGAGTCTCTTTCTGTTTTGTAAGTTCATTTGTATCAGGAAATTACAAAAATTCTGCAAAAATAGTACAAAAAACACCATTATATCCTCTACACACACACATATTACATATTCTCCTCTACACACACACATAAATATATATCACATATATATTAACTACAAAATGGCATCATAAAATCACTTAGTATTTTACCCAGTTTGCTTTATCATTGGCATATGTGTCTCTTGTGAGCATGCTCACCCTTCTCCCCCCACCATATGTATGTGTATATATTTATATATATCTTTATGTATATATATTTGGGTATGGAGGTTCACATGTGGATGTGTGTTAAAAGATTTTCTAAGAATGGGGATATTTTCATATAACCATGGTATAGTTACCAATTTAAGTCTGTGGCTTGTCTTTTCATTCTGTTAATGGTGTGCTTTCAAGCATAACTTGATGCTTCATGATGATGATGTTCAGTTTTACATTTTTATAATGTTCAGTTTAACTGTTTTTTAAATTAATTGTGCTTTTGGTGGTATAACTAAGAAGTCTGCTTAACGCAGGGCCACATACATTTTTTTCCCTTTGGTTTCTTCTAGAAGTTTTATACTTTTAGCTTTTACATTTAAGCCTGTGATCCATTTTTAGTTTTTTTTTTTTTTTTTGGTCATACTGCACGGCTTGTGATACTTTAGTTAGCACTGAGAGCTCAGAGTCTAACCACTGGACCACCAGGGAATTCCCTGTCTAGTTGTTTCTGTTATTGAGAATAGAATACTGAAATTTCCAATATTATTGTTGAATTATCTAATTCTTTTTTTTAGTTCTGTAAGTTTTTTTTTCATGTATTTTGGGGCTCTTTTTAATTGTGTATACCTTTATAATTGTTAAATCATTCTGATTTATTGCCCATTCTGATTCATTTATCTTATTTTTTGTCTTTATGAAGTGTCCATCTTTTTCTGTAGCAATAATCCTTGTCTTGAAACCTGCTTTGTCTACTATTAATATAGTAGCCATTCCAGTTCTTGGGTGATTATCGTTTGCATGGTATATCTTTTTTCACCCTTTCCTTTTAACCTACTTGTGGTTTTTGGATCCAAAATGTGTCCCATGTTAATAACATTAATGTTAATGTTACTGTAATGTTAATGTAATGTTAACAATAATGTTAATGTTAATAACACATTGTTTGATGTTGCTTTTTTAATTTAGTGGGATAACCTCTGCCTTTTGTTTGGAGTGTTCAGTTTGCTTATATTTAGTATAATGATTAATATGGCTAAATCTGCCATTTTTCTATTTTTAAAAATATGTCTCATCTATTTTTATACCCCCTTTAATGGCATATTATTATTTTTTAAAAATTTAAGTGTACTATTTTAATTCCACTTGATTTTAAATTTGTTTTGGAGTTATTTTCCTAATGCTGCTCGAGGAAATAAAATATACACTTTAGTTTATCCCAATCTACTTATAATTAATACTTAGTTCCAATAAAATATTTATATATATATTATAAAGCCCACAATATAGTATTATATTTATTGCCTTTATAATAGTTTTATGTGTTTTAGAGAAATTAAGAGAATAATATATATGCATTGTCTTTTATATTTACCCAGAGATATTTAATAATTTCAGTGGTCCTCATTTCTTCTTGTGGATTTGACTTAGTATCAGTGTATCTGGTGTCAATTTCTTTTCAGCCTGAAGAACTTATTAAGTATTTCTTATAAGGCATGTCTGCTGGCAGCAGATATTCTGAGTACTTGTTAATCTGAGAATATCTTTATATCAGTTTCATTTTCAGAGATAGGTTTGTGAGAGTTCTTCATTGATAGAAGTCTTTCCTTTTTTATTTCAGAACCTTAAATATGTTATTCCACTGCTGTCTGGTCCCCATTGTCTCTGATGAGTTGTTATTGTTCACTCTCTAAATCACGTCTGACTCATAGCAACCCTATGGGCTGTAGTATGCCAGGCTTCTCTGTCCTTCACTATCTCCCTGAGTTTGCTCAAACTCATGTCCTTTGAGTCAGTGATGCCATCCAACCATCTCATCTTCTGTTGCCCTCTTCTCCTCTTGCCCTCAATCTTTCCCAACATCAGGGTTTTTTCCAGTGAATTAGCTCTTCACATCAGGTGACCAAAGATGAGAAGTTAACACTAGTCATATTATTTTTCCTCTTGTACATGTTGAGTCATTTTTCTTTTGCTGCTTTCAAGATTTTCCTTTTGTCTTTTTTTCCCTGATGGCCAACATTTTGGCTATGATGTATCTAGCTAGGGCTGTCTTTATGTTTATTTTGGGGTTTGTTGAGCTTCTTAGATATGTAGACTAATGTTTCTCATTAAATTTGGAACTTTTTAAGCCATAAATTCTTCAGATATTTTTTTCTGCTCTTTTCTCTCTGTCTTCACCTTCTTGAGTTACCATTACACATAGGTTTGGTTTGCTTGATGGTGTCTTACAGGTTTCTGGGACTCTGTTTTTCTTCAGTCTTTCTTTAATTCTTCTCTTCAGTTTTTAGGTAATTTCTATTAATTTATCTTCAGGTTCACTGGTTCTGTTTCAAAGCCAAATATGCTGTTGTATCTCTCTAGTAACTTTGTAATTTTATTTTACTTTTTGATTTCAGAATTTCCTTTTGTTTCTTGTTAATAGTTTCTATCTTGGAACTTCCCTGGTGGTCCAGTGGTTAAGACTGAATGCTTTCAGTGCAAGGGACATTGGGTTTGATCTCTGATCTGGGAACTAAGATCTCACCTGCTGCATGGTGCAGCCCAAAAAAAAAAAAAAAGGTTCCTATTTTTTATTGAGATTCTCCATTTTAAGTTATAATACTTACCTTTAATTTTTCACATATTGTTTTCTTTAGTTCTTTGAATGTATTCATAATATCAGCTTTCAAGTCTTTTTTTCTCCCTAAATCAGTTTTCTATTGGCTGTAATTTTTTTCCTTAACTATGTCACTCTTTCCTGTTTCTTTGAAAACTGGATATAATAGATATTATATGTAGCCATACAAAAAACAGATTGCAGGCTGGATTTGGTCCACTGATCAAGCTTACTGTTTCCTACAATAAAAATGTGATGCATAGAAAAAAAAATGTGATGCATAAAGTGAAATGCAAAATAGATCTTGGGAAGGATGGCTGAGTGGGAGACAGCTTGTGATGTAAATATATTCTAAATGACCAGTGGGCAAAGCAGAATGGCCAAGGCAGCCCTACCTATGACTGAAAACATTGTTTAGCAGGATCAAAGCTAGAAATTCAACCTCATCTCACCTGTCCTTTGGCATTCTCTTTCCAGCAAGCCCTCATCCAGCCTGTGTGGTTCAGCCATCTCCCTCAGTTATTCTCAAGCTTATGTGCAGGAAATCATCTCCATTCAGGGAAACACTGCTCAGAAGATCACAGACTTCTGAACTTTCAGAAGGAACACTTCCATTTTCACTGCACAGAAGATCAAGTGCAGGAGCAACTCTCTGATCAAACCTGCTTGAGCCACCAAGCAGAAATTCAAGAGAAAGAAGATTCCAAGCTTTTGTTCAGGAGAATAAGCAGAAGCAGTGCTTCAGAGGCAATCTCCAGCCCCCTGGAAGAACAGACAGTAACATCCAAGGAAGACAACACAGTGGTGGATATAGGGCCCAGCCTGGCCCAGAGGACAGACCTCGAGGAAACAGACAAAATATTATGTGGTTTAGAAATCTCAAGATTTGGAGCAATCAAATATGGAGAGTTTTGGGCTAGGCTTTATCAAGGAGTCAAACCAGCTCAGCCTCCAGAAGACACACACAAGAGAGACCGCTTACATGTACACTGAGTGGGGACAAAACTTCAGCAGTACGTCAGTCCTCATCAAAAACCAAAGGACACATTCTGGGCAAAAGCCTTATGTGTGCATGGAATGTGGATGAGACTTTACCTGGAAGTCAAACCTCATCACACAGCAGAGGATACACTCTGGGGAGAAACCATATATGTGCAAGGAGTGTGGACGAGGCTTTACTTGGAAATCAAACCTCTTCATGTATAGGAGGACACACTCAGGGCTCAAGCCTTATGTGTGCAAGGAGTGTGGCCAGAGCTTTAGCCTGAAGTCAAATCTTGTCACACACCAGAGGGCACACTCTGGGGAGAAGCCTTAACATTTGCAAGGAGTGTGGGCATGGCTTTTGCCAGCATTCACCTCATCAGACATTAGAGGACATACTCAGGAGAGAAGCCTTATGTTTGCAGGGAGTGTGAGCAAGGCTTTAGCCAGAAGTCATACCTTATTAGACACTTAAGGACACACACAGGAGAGAAACCTTATGTGTGCACAGAATGTGGGCATCATTTTAGCTGGAAATCAAACCTCCAGACACCAGAGGACACACTCAGGGGAGAAGCCATTTGTATGCAGGGAGTGCAGATGAGTCTTTAATGATAAGTCCACTCTTGTCTCACACCAGAGAACACATTCAGGGCAGAAGCCTTTCATATGCAAGGAGTGTGGTAGAAGGCTTAGCCAGAAGCCAAACCTGTTTAGGCACAAGAGGGCATACTCAGGGGATAGCCCCTTTGTGTGCAGGGAGTGTGGACGGGGGTTTTATGATAAGCTAACTTTCATTACACACCAGAGGGCACCCTCGGGGGAAACCTCATGTGTGCAAGGAGTGTGGGCAAGGCTTTAGCCGGCAGTCAACACCTCATTAGACATCAGAGGATACATTCAGGAGAGAAGCCTTACATTTGTAGAAAGTGTGGGCGAGGCTTTAGTTGGAAATCAAACCTCCTCAGACATCAGAGGACACATTCAGGAGAGAAACCTTGTGTGTACAAGCAGTGAGACCTTTAGCCAGTGGTCACACTGCACGAGACAACGGAAATCCCATCCAGGGCTGTAGCTTCAGTAATAAGTCAGCCATTGGCTGACTCTAAAACAGAGACATCTATGTGTGATGGGAGTGTTCACCAGACTAATGGTAAGGGTCAGAATCTTCACTCCACCTGAAGGAGAATTACTGGCCTGTTTCAGGGGCTCTGATTTTCTCTACTGGGGATGGTAGATTTTGGAAGGTCTCTCAGGTAACTTGATGGAGAGAGTACTTAAGTAGGTTGAAATTAGAGAATTGATAGAATGCAATATACTTCCCAAGTATACTTGAACACTCCTTCCACAGTAACCTGGATGTTGTAACAGCAGTTTTAGAGCTCATCTCTTGATGTCTGTTTGACCTGAGAACAAGAGACAGAAACCATGGCTCATTTAATCCTGGTTCCACAGAGCATGACCCAGCAGAGTCCACTTCAGTGAAAGTTTGGAACATGGTCAGCTCATGGGGATAAGAGATAATACATGGGTATAAGGTTTTATTATACAAAGGGCTGACAGGTAAGAAAGATTATAAGTATCCTAGCTCTAAGTTTGGGAAGAGTTATCCATTTTTGAAATATCATATCTTTGCTTGCTTCCTGGGACTCTCTGGTTTCCAGGCTGAATCCATACTGTAGATACTTTTGTTGACTGAGTGTATTTAGACTAGAAATGTATTACGTAGTATTATAAAGAAAATATGCACACATATACAGAAATGTAAAATGAAATTATTTTCTATTCTTTTTTGAGTTATAACATCCCATTAGTAATTATTAGGTTTAAATTTTTCCAACCATTGTAAAATATACTACATTTTTGGTTGAGAATAGTCTCTTTTTGGAAATGGCAGTGTCCCACAAATTTACTTAGAATCTTGTCCCAAGGCTCAGTTTTTTTTCATGAAACTTGACTAAATGATTGTGAATTATATTTGGAAAATAAATTTTCTAAGGATAGGCAGGAAAATACAGGAATTGTATTATAACTTATTTTTTTTTATTTGTGTACAGGTATTTAGAATAGATCTGAAAGCCATAGAAAAACAAAGTATATGGGTACTTAGAAAGTGGTGAAGCAGGATTTCAAGTGCAATACTCAGTGCTTGGCTTTCAGCTTTGTTGTTCAGTCATTCAGTTGTGTCCAACTCTTTGTGACCCCTTGGACTGCAGCACGCCAAGCTTCTCTGTCCTTCATTACCTCCCAGAGTTTGTTCAAACTTATGTCCATTGAGTTGATGATGCCATCCAACCGTCTCATCCTCTGTTGTCCCCTTCTCCTCATGCCCTCAATCTTTCCCAGCATCAGAGTCTTTTCCACTGAGTCAGCTCTTCTCATCAGGTGACCAAAATATTGGATCTTCAGCATCAGTCCTTCCAGTGAACATTCAGGGTTGATTTCCTTTAGGATTGACTAGTTTGTTCTCCTTGCTGTCCAAGGGACTCTCAAGAGACTTTCAGTTTATGGAAAAAATAAACAGTGGTCCCAAAGCCTTGATATCCAAAGGAGTTAGAGTTAGGGAATCACTGTCTCAAATAATATGAGGTGTAAAATCTTAATTTTTGTTCAAAATCTTAAGTTTGAGTGGAGTGAGCAGAACCTGGTGAAAAATTATGAAATACTATCTTTGATGGAGCAGTTGATGTGGCCTCCACCTCTTAGCCCTCCTCATGGTAAATCCTGGCTTCATGCTCTTACATTTCCTCAACAGAAAAATATCTTTTGAGTTTTAATCTCTTTAGGTCTTAGAACCTAATTACTCTTTTCTATAAAATCATGTCATGTCACAAAATAAGGATTCCAAAATTAAACATACCTTTTACTATTTTTTAACTTTCAGAAGGAACACTTCCATTTGCAGTGTAATTGATTCATAAAAATAAAAGATTTTGCCACAAACTGTTTAAAACTCTCAACAGGAAAAAACAGAGCACTGCTGGTGTATGAAGACTTAAATAAATTCAAAATAGATACAAACCTTGGGAAACATTTTTATGGAGCAGCAACCAAACAGAAAGACCTGGAAATGTTCTGAGAAAGGGGTAGAAAGAAGCCCTATACTTTGGTGCTCCCCACGCCCACCACTGATTCTTAAACCTCCATCAGGCCTTCTGCTTAGAACCTCTCATAAGAGACAAGACAGGTAACCTGAGGTGTCTGTCTGGGCCTAGCATTAAAATCTGTGCAAATATGGAAACTGATTAGGAGATAAAACACCACATGGTATTCAGATATGGGAATCCTCAGTCTTGTTTTTGCATATGTGTTTTTTTCTTCAGTCCATGTCTGGACTAGCTATCCACTACTGCCTCATATTTCATAACCTGAGGTGATAGCTCTAGGTGTTTAAAACAGAAAAATTGCCCCAGAGCAACCACTACCCATCCTGCTAACCTTCTGGTAAGTAGTAGACTACACTGCAGAAAATTTTGAAGAAAAGATGATAAAGAGTATGAAACAATGAATATTGCTTCAAATCTGTAAGTCTGTTATAGTCATCATGGAAATGTTCCATTTTAAAAGGAGTAGCAGTAAATGTTAATGGAACTGTTTAATTCAATTTTGACTTATTATTATGGATCATTGGTTCCCTAAGTGTGATTAGAGGATTTTGGCGGGGGTCCCTTTCAAGTGATCTACATGGTCAAAACAAATTTCATTATAACACTAAGACATTACTTGCTTTTTTATGTTTTGTTGAAATTTGCAAAATCAGTCAGCAATCGTGGGTAAAACTGCTGGGCTCTGAGCATGGATCATAGCAGTGACACCAAACTGTTTTTCAGTCGCTCAGTTGTGTCAAACTGTTTGTGACCCCATGGACTGCAGCAAACTGTACTACTAGCATCATTGTATTTTTTAACCACCTCCTATTTGTGGTCAACAATGCAAGTTTCACTTAAGAATATTCTTCATAAAATAGTAGAAGTTTGTTAAATCTTGACCTTTGAGTATAGCATTTTAAAAGTATAATTCTGAGATAACTAATGCACAGTTGCAAGAAATTATATAGGGAAACCTCATGTATTCTTTACTCAGTTTACTCAAATGGTAATGTCTTACAAAATTATACTATAATATCACAGCCATGATATTAAAATTGGTATGTATACATCTTTTAAACATTTTGTGTGATGAAAAGAGAAATACATGTAAAGTCCTTCATGCTGAAGTATGAAGCTGTTTCAAGGAAATGCACTTGTTATGATTGTTTAATTTGTGAGCTGTACCAGCTACCTTTTTATGGACACCAGTTTTATTTGAAAGCTCAGCTGACAAGTTTTGGATAAGGTGACTCAGACTTGGATGTTTGGTAGACAGTTTGCCAAAAATGAAGTGATTTTTTAAAAAAATTGCCAGTGAAGAAAACTGATGGCAATTTCTGTTAATTTGACTTTCAAACAGAGGATTAGAATATTGAAGAACAAGTTACCTGCCGCCATGAACTTGACAGTTTCCCAGTACTTAGACCTTTGTGATAAGATTGGTGATGATATTAATGAGCATGATTTATACCATATAATGAAATATGATGATGGAAGATCTGCCTAATTCATTGAACCAGTATTTTGCAAACAGTACATAATGCTGCAAAATCATCTGTGGGTATATTAAAGTATAAGATTGACAAATGGATTTTAAGATAAAAGCTGGATTCCATGATTTTTGATGAAGTATCTAAGGATAATGTTGACAGTTACCTGAAAAGAGTATTAAAACACTCCATTTTCTTACTATATCTACATGAGGCCAGATTTTATTTATTTCAACACATTAAATGCAGGAGCACATATAAAATACCAACTATATTCTATTAAATTGAATATTAAAGAGTTGCAAACACATAAAACAATGTCACCCTTTTTTTTTTTATGATGGAAAATGTTCAAACCCAAGTGAAAGTCAAACACTTTATTTTTCACCTTTAAGTGTGTTGTTTCTAGATATTTGTGGTCTATAACCCATACTGAAAATACTGTACACACACACACAAGAAAAAAGCTATGTGTTATAATACCATTTTATTAACATCTGTGCTTTATGTAATTTTAAATAGGCATAGAAGAAACAAATGCAAAAAAATGCTTAACACCCATTGACAGATGTAAACCTACAATCTGAGGTATGCTGCTCTATCTAGACAGAACACTGAAACGTGGGGCATATTCATTTCTAGAACTAAATGATATAATTACTTAATGGCTAGGCTTGTGGCTATGTGTCTTTAACTATTCTTGGCAATCATTTTTTTGTTTTTTTTTTTTAGTCAAAGAAGCAGCTTTATGCTCTTAATCATTTCTTCAGTGTGTCTTTTATATTTGTTAATTTCTGTTAATATTTACTAATCTCAAGCTTTCTTTTTTATTGTATTGCTTTTTCAAGCTTGTTTAATTTGGTTTATTTATTGCCTTTTTACTGTCCTGCAAGTTCATTTCTTTTTTTAAAAATTTTTTATTTTATTTTATTATTATTTTTTCCATTTATTTTTATTAGTTGGAGGCTAATTACTTTACAATATTGTAGTGGTTTTTGTCATACATTGACATGAATCAGCCATGGATTTACATGTATTCCCCATCCCAATCCCCCCTTCCACCTCCCTCTCCACCCGATCCCTCTGGGTCTTCCCAGTGCACCAGGTCCGAGCACTTGTCTCATGCATCCAACCTGGGCTGGTGATCTGTTTCACCCTAGATAATATACATGTTTTGATGCTGTTCTCTCGAAACATCCCACCCTCGCCTTCTCCCACAGAGTCCAAAAGTCTGTTTTTTTACATCTGTGTCTCTTTTTCTGTTTTGCATATAGGATCAGCAGATGAATGGATAAGGAAGCTGTGGTACATATACACTATGGAATATTACTCAGCCATTAAAAAGAATTCATTTGAATCAGTTCTAATGAGATGGGTGAAACTGGAGCCCATTATACAGAGTGAAGTAAGCCAGAAAGATAAAGACCATTACAGTATACTAACACATATATATGGAATTTAGAAAGATGGTAATGATAACCCTATATGCAAAACTGAAAGTTCATTTCTAAGTGGCATACGGTTTTCATTTTTTCTTTTATATAAGAATTACTATTTCAGAGTGCTTACAAGTGGCTAGATGGACATATTTATTTTTACAATATCCTAGTATTCAGCTTTTTATCTTATAGCATTGTAATCAATGTATTTTGTGATTTCTTCCATTTTAGTTTATAAAGTATAGTTTTGAATGTGATTAAGCTTGTATCTTACAGTATTTAATGTGTGAGTGTGTATATATTTTAATAATATGCCAAGGTTAACAGAAACTGTTGTAAAATTTTATATTTTCTATGTAGTTATTTTATTCTCCTTTTGTATTAATGATCTGTCTTTATTTATTAATTCATATTATGTTTGAGGGACTTCCCAGGTGGTGCTAGTGGTAAAGAACCTGCCTGCCAGTGTAGGAGATGTAAGAGACGCGGGTTTGATCCCTGGGTTAGGAAAATCCTATGGAGAAGGGCATGGCAACCCACTCCAGTACCCAACCAGTATTCTTGCCTGGAGAATTCCATGGACAGAGGAGCCTGATGGTCTACAGTCCACGGGATCACAAAGAGTTGAACACAACTGAGTGACTAACACTTTGAACTGTTTCACTGGGGCTTCAGCTATTAAAGGACTCTTTCTGGGGAGGGGATTGGAGAGGATCTCCGGAGATGTGTTTTTATTTCAAGAACTTCGCTTTACTTCCACATACACCAAGATCTTGACTTGGGTGCACCTTCCAGATTTTTTTTTTTTTTTTGAACTTTCACTGACAAAGACTCTCCTTGACCTAATTTTAGTCAGACCCCTCAGAACCCTCTTCTCAACTAGGCTTCAACCTTTGGGCTTCAGTGTTTGTCTTCGCATCACCCAGTTTTAGCAAGAATTCTGTCAAGTCAGTTTAGCTCACATTCTTGATATCTGATCACTCTCAGTATTTAATTAAATTCCTCATCCACCCCAATGGTATGTGATCACTCTGACCTTCCCTCAGCAACAATTCTATTAGTCAGCCTAGCAAGAATTCCCCCACCCCTTTATGTCTCCTCTTTGTAATTTTCCATAAATTGACCACCCCGCAACCCTAACTTGCTCCTTGTCTATAAATCCTCTCTTGCTATATTTGAAATTGAGCCAGTTCTATACTGAAGTCTTTCTCCTATGGCAATAGTTCCTGAATTAAAAACAAAAAAACAAGGTCCTTCAACTAGCACTCAGTTCTTGTTTTCTTTAACATCACTCACAGGTTCACATTCTTGGCCTCTTGACTGTGGATAGTTTTCTTAAAGCTGGGGCCTAAATAAAGTTGTTGAGGTTTGTCATAGCCTTCCTTCCAAAGAGCAAAAGTCTTTTAATTTCATGGCTTCAGTTGCTGTCCGCGGTGATACTGGAGCTTTGACAAACCTAGAGAGCATATTAAAAAGCAGAGACATCACTTTGCCAACAAAGGTCTGTATAATCAAAGCTGTGGTTTTTCCAATAGTCATGTTCGGATGTGAGTTGGACCATAAAGAAGGCTGAGTGCCGAAGAATTAATGCTTTCAAATTGTTGTGCTGAGGAAGGCCCTTGAGAATCTCTTGGACTGCAAGGAGATCAAACCAGTCAGTCCTAAAGGAAATCAACCCTGAATATTCATGGGAAGGACTGATGCTGAAGCTGAAGCTCCAATACTTTAGCCATGTCATGCGAAGAGACAACTCATTAGAAAAGACCCTGATGCTGGGAAAGACTGAAGGCAAAAGGAGAAAAGGGCAGCAGAGGATGAGATGGTTAGATAGCATCACCGACTTAATGACATGAATTTGAACAAACTCTGGGAGATAGTGAAGGACAGGGAAGGCCGGCATGCTGCAGTTCATGGGGTCACAGAGAGTTGGACACGGCTTAGTGACTGAATAATACAAGAACAACAAATTAAAGTTGTAAAGTGAAAACTTAGGAACAGCAATAAAAGAAACCCCAGAGTTCCTGGCTACAACAATATAAATGGCTTTGATACAAGCAAGCATCTTCCTACAACTGGAATATAATTACTCTCTGTGGCTGTGATCACATTAGCAGCAAGTAGAGAAGGGATATGGGCTTCCCAGGTGGCACAGTGGTAAAGAATTTGCCTGCCAACGCAGAAGACCCCAGGGTTGCAGCTTCCATTCCTGGCTTGGGAAGATCTTCTGGGGTAGGAAATGGCAACCCAATCCAGTATTCTTGCCTGGACAATGCCATGGACAGAGGAGACTGGTGGGGCAGTCAGTCCTTGTGGTCGCAAAGAGTCTGACACGGCTGAGTAACTGAAGGGGTGCGGACACACACACACGGTATAGAAATAAGGATAACACCAACCCTGCCCTGGCCGGGGTGAGAGGTTGGGCAGGGATGAGAGAACAATTGGACCTGGAGCCAGACAGACACACACACACACAGGGCACACACAGACTCCTCTCCCACGGACTCAACTCTAAAGACAAGCCCAGAAACAAAGCTCCACCGCCAATTATGGGAAAACCTCTGCGGATCTCTGGGCTAAGAACACAGTTACAGAAACGTCATGCCCCAAATCAGCCACAGTCACATCCACATCCCATTCCCACATCCACAATCACTCTCCCATTCTTGGTGTGACAGATCCACAATCTGTCACACAATGACCCACAATCACGGGGCATGATTTAGAATACACAAGCTCACTACACTGACAGAACACGTCCCTCCGTGGTGCGCAAGCACGAAAGTGTGCAGCGACAGCCACACACAAATCGCACACCTGAGCACTCAGTAAGTCACGGACGCGCGCAGCTTCAGCATTCCCTCACACACAGTCGCCCAGGGCCACTTAAATGCCCATTCACGGTATCCCAGGTTATCACACAGTTCTGTGGGTACTCGGACCTGTGGCCGTGGCCTCTTGTAGTGCAGCCATGATGTCGGGGCGTGCCTCGGGGCCCTCTGGGAAATGTAGTTCATTCAGCAAGGAGGTCGAGGCGCAAAGCGTCTGGGACTTGTGGTCCTCAGGGTCGAAATGACAAGCTGAGTCGCTAGTCTAGTTCCTTGCAGCTAGATGTTTCCCCAGCCGATCCCGGGGTCCCGTGAGCATCAGTCCGCGTCCCGCTCCGCCCCGCGGGGGATTCTGGGAGGCGACGTCGCGGGTCTCGGGTCTCTGGGCGGGTTTCCAGAGCCAGGGACGCCGGGAGGTGAGTTGGGCCTGGCTGGCGCGAGAGCCAGAGATCTGGGCCGGGCTTGGGGTGGACCGGCAGGGATTGGGATGGGTACCAGGCAGGCACCTCTGGGGAGACTGTGTGTCACCGTCTATGGCTGTGTGACTGTGTGTGTGTGACAGTGTGAACTTCTGTGTCACACTGTATGGTTGAACGCGACTGTGACCATCTGTCTCTGGCATAAAACGGAGTCTGTGTTTCTGTGTGACTGTCTCTGCAGGTGTAATTGTGTTATTTGTGTATGGGTTTGTGAGAGACTGCAGGTGTGACATTGTGTGTGTGTGTCGCTGTGTGGATGTGTGTGTGTGACTGTTTGACCACTTGTCCCTGTGGATGTAACGGCGTTTGAAGGTGTGGTTATGTACCCATGATCCTCAGTCTGCGCAGGCATAATTTTGTATGAGTAATTGTGGCAGGATGTGTGACCTTGTGTAGTATGTCACTGTCTATGAGATTGTGTGTGACTGTCTCTCTGTTGGAGTAATTGTGTATCATCTCTCTTTGTGTTAATGCCACTGTGTGTGTATGTGACATTATGTTTGCGATTGTGTGGCCATGTTTGTATGAGTATGATTGGGAGAGAATTTGTATGTGTAGGTCAGACCTAGTATGTGATTGTGAGACACAGAAAGATTAAAATTGCTCACCCACCTTCACACAGTTACTAAGTGACAGAACTGGGACTTTAGCCCAGGCTGTTTAGCTCCAGAGTCTTTGCTTTTAATTTTTCAACTCTCTTGATCTTTTCCACATTGTGAGGGTGAAAAATGGGGGCCCTGGGCTCTGAGGGTGTTGGAGAGGATTGTCTGTGGTCTTGGCCCAGGACCTTCTGGACATGGAACTTAATTTGGATCTCTTCCTTCTGTATCCTTGTGAGTCACAGAACCCGGTCTAAAGACATTGTAGTGAGACCATCCTCACATTGGCTGCCTTTGGGGGAGAAAAGCCCAGCCTTCCTGTCCTTAGGCCATCAATTTTGAGATTTTAGGTTTGTCTGTGTCAAAACTCTTCCATGTTTAGTGCTGAGAGAGGCTAATCCATGGCTTTTTTTCTCACATACTAAGTGAACGAAGTTTTTGGTTCTGACTTTTTAATAAAGAAAGATGTTCTCATTTCCTTTTCAGATGTGTGTGTAAAATCTAAATGGCAACAAGGGTGGCACTTCTCTGTGCCAGGAGTTGGCTCAGGCATTTTAACAATGAGGAAAGGTTCTGGCCGTTGGATTGATTTGCCCAAGGTCACCTAGCCAGGGAGGAAAGGACTAGAGAGTCATTGTGTGCCTGGGGACTATATAAAGCCCAAATCTTTTCCATCACCTTCTTTCAGAGACTGATGGTTCTTTCAAACCTGAAAAATACTCATGATGCACAGCTATTTGAAACAGAAATTTAAAAGATGTTTCTTTTATGCAGATGCTACTTGGAGCTCCCCGATTCTGAAAAGACTTTGTAGATTTTCTTCTCAGGTTGCAAAGGCTTTTGTGGACAATTTCAGGCTGCATTGCACTAAGGAAGTAAATAATTTTCTTGGAGGTTGAGTTGACTAGTGCAGAGTAGCCCAGAATTAGGGGGTCGTATATCTTAAATTCTAAGTCAAACACAACTGTCTTTGTTTCCAGAGTGAAGAAATGTTGGCTCTGAGAAGACAAGGAACTTGTTTCAGGCTGTGCAGTTTCTTATTGGCTTGGTGTTGAAATTTGGCATGTTTACCTTAGGCTGAGTTTCTGTGGAGAAATTAAGGTAACATCTTCTACCTCCAAATATGCTTCTCTAAAAAACATATAGCACTGATTTTTCAGGTTATGTTGATTATTTCCCATGCAAACACTATGGTCTCTTGAAAGAGAATCAGGTTTTTTTTTTTTTTTTTTTTAAATATTTATTGTTGCTGTTGTACAGTCACTAAGTAGTGTCTGACTACTTGCGACCCCATGAGCTGCAGCACACCAGGCTTCCCTGTGTCCTTGACTAACTCCTGAAGTTTGCTCAGACTCATGTCTATTGATTCAGTGATGCCATCCCACCACCTCATCCTCTGTCACCCATTTCTCCTTCTGCTCTCAGTCTTTCCTAGCATCAGTGTCTTTTCCAGTGAGTTGGCTGTTCACATCAGGTGGCCAAAGTCTTGGAGTGTCAGCTTTGGCCTCAGTCCTTTCAATGAGTATTCAGGGTTGATTTCCTTGCAATCCATTGGACTCTCAGAGTCTTAATATTTATTTTGTTTATTTATTTGGCTGGGCCAAGTTGTAGTTGTGGCATGTGGGATCTAGTTCCCTGACAGAGATCGAACCCAGGCCCCCCTACATTGGAAGTCAGAGTCTTAGCGACTTGACCGTCAGGGAAGTCTGGGGGACAAGTTTTTGAGTCACACTGCAGTTTGACTCTTAGGAATTTGAGTAAGCTGTCTAAGCTTTTTGAACCTCAGATTCACTTGATGGTAAAATGGGGATAATAATACCTACCTTTGCAGTTTTGTGAAGATTAAATAAGATAATGACATATACAGTATGTATAACATTGCTATTTATATTACGGGAGCCACACTGAGGTTTATTTATTTGTTAATCAAATCTGTTTTGAGCACTCGCAGTGGTTCTGGCATTATTCTAGCCCTGGAGATACACAGGGGCTTCCCTGGTGGCTCAGACAGTAAAGAATCTGCCTGCAATGCGGGAGACCTGGGTTCGATCCCTGGGTTGGGAAGATCCCCTGGAGGAGGGCATGGCAACCCACTCCAGCATTCTTGCCTGGAGAATCCCCATGGACAGAGGTGCCTGGCAGGCTACAGTCCATGGGGTCACAAAGAACTGAGCAACTAAGCAACTGAGCAGTTAAGCACAGCACAGAGATACACAGTGAACCCAATAAATCCTGGCTGTCTTAAATCTTGTACTATTATTTGGGAAAACAACAGAAGAAAAAGAAAGTAACATGTTCAGTAATGTTAAATGCTAAGAAGAAAAAGAAATCCAGATAAGGAAAAATAGTAACTGGGAAGGAGATTCTTTTTAGGTAAAATAGGGAGTTCCCTCCAATGTGATGCACAGACTGGTTCATATAAGGAAACTAGGGACCATAAAGGGGCAGAAAACCTCTCTGTGAGTTTCAGATCAGCAGCATAGGGCTGCTGTTCCATTTTTGTTGTTGTTGCTGTTCTTATAACTCCCCCTTTTCAGGACTTTTTTCTCCAAAAGAGAAAATTGAAGAAGGAAGGAAGAATGGCTGTTGGACTGTGTAAAGCCATGTCCCAGGTAAGTTGATGTTTTCACTTTGTTTTCAGAAATTCCATGTCACTTTTTAGGACTTTGGAGAGTCCCAGGTGGTCCGGTGAGCCCTCTCTTCACTTCTCCCTCTCCACTGTTTGTTCAGATAATCCTTCTACAAAACATTTAGTATCTTTTTTTTTTTTAACTCAGTGTTGTGCTGAAATGTATAATGGAACAGAACATTTCATCTTTAGATGGATTGTGATTTGTTGTGTTGGAATGAAAGGATGGAGTGTGATTATCAAGTGCACTTTTTACTAGGGAGGTCAAGGATTTTTTTGTTGTTGTTTTTTTTTTTTTTTTTTGGGAAGTGACATTTAAGCAAAGAGAAACCTCAGTGAACATAGGGAGGAAGTTTTGTTGAAAACTTGGGCTTTAAAAGTAGAAGGTGCGATGGGGTGGGGCAGGAGGGAAGTCCCAAGAGGGAGGAGATATATGTATACCAGTAGCTGATTCACTTCATTGTACAGCAGAAACTAAAAAAGTATTGTAAAGCAATTAAATTCAATTAAAAAAAGACAATGGTAGAAGAATTAGCAAGTACAAAGTTACTGTGGTGGGAGCATGTTTGATGTATTTCAGGGATAGCAATAAGCCAGTATCATCAGAGAAGAATGTGCACTGTGAGATTAGGGAAATAGCTGGGGACCAAATTAAACAGGCTCCTGAAAGTCATGACCAGAGCTTTGATTTTTGTTCTAAGGGTAAAGGACAACCACTAGAGTGTTGGTGATATGATCTGATTTATATTTTAAAAGGAAGGAAAATCAAAAGCAAGGAAGTAAGAGTGGAAGCCTGGATCACGGTGGTGGCATTGGAGCTTGTGAGATTCTGGGTATCTATTGGAGATAGGAAATCTTGACCTGGGCAATTGTGTATATGGTCATGCTATTTACTGAGATGGGAACATGGGCTGGGATGAGATAAGAATCAAGATTTGAGTTCCAGATAAATGAGAGAGACTTGTTAGATATCCAAGTGGAGTATTGGTTATATATCTATAGTTTAGGACTGGAGATGTGAATTTGAGAGTCATTAATGTATTTAATGTATTTAAGGGCTTTCCCAGTGGCTCATTGGTATAAGAGTCCACCTGCAATGCAGAGAGACACAGGAGAAGATCCCTTGGAGGAGGGCATGGCAACCGATTC
This sequence comes from Odocoileus virginianus, assembly GCF_023699985.2. Lineage (NCBI taxonomy): Eukaryota > Metazoa > Chordata > Mammalia > Artiodactyla > Cervidae > Odocoileus > Odocoileus virginianus. Next base: position 14,108,515 of record NC_069693.1, on the reverse strand, counting down.
CAGTATTCTTGCTGGGAAAATCCCATGGACAAGAGGAGCCTAGCAGGCTACAGTCCATAAGGTCACGGAGTTGGACATGACTGAACTGACTGAACACAGTGTAGTTAAAGCTATGGGACAGGTTGAGATTATCTTGAGGGTAGGTTGTCGTGAATATAGGTAGGAAAGAGGTCTAGGGAGTGAGCTTAGGGCATTCAAAGACTGACAAAAGGCTGAGAAGAAGAGGAGGAACCAGCAAAAGAGACTGAGAAGGACTGATGTAGAAGGAAACCCAAAAGAGTATGTGGGTGCTGGGAGTCAAGAGGAGAAAGCATTTCAAAGAGGAGATGATCAACTGAGTTAAATTCTTGTGGTAGAGATGGAGGAAGATGCTTGGACCGTTTGGAAGTACTTGATAAACAAAAAGTTTTTTCTTTTTCTTTTTTTTTGCCCATAACATATAGTATATGGGATCTTAGTTCTTTGACCAGGGATTAAACTCACACCCCCTGCATTGGAAACATGTAGTCTTAACCACTACACTGTTCGGAAAGTCTAAAGAATTCTTTTTTCTCTTTTTTTTAATTTCAGGGTTTGGTGACCTTCAGGGATGTAGCTCTGAATTTTTCCCAAGAGGAATGGGAATGGCTGGACTCATCTCAGAAGGATTTGTACAGAGATGTCATGTTGGAGAACTACAGGAACTTGGTATGGCTTGGTAAGGATGTATACCCCCATAATTCAAATCTTTCCTATGAGGTGTATTAGTTTCCTCCATTGGGAATATCTAGGGCATCTGAAATGCTTAGCTGGATTTCTACTTCTTGTTCCCAGGAAATTATTCGAAGTATTTTCACAGAGTTATAAATGTAGTTCCTCTTGCTACTGAATGATGGTTTGGGATAGCAACATGAGTATGTCGTGGGAATTTTTTAAATTGCAAATCATGGTGTCCCATTATAGACCTACAGTATCTGGGAATAGCCCCAATAGTGTGGTTTTAATGAGTCCTCCAAATGGTTCTGATGCTCATTAATATTTGAGAACCATTGTGATTTCTGATTCGGTAGGGTCAGGGTTGGGGCAGCCTAAGAATTTTCATTTGTTTGGTTTCGAGACAATGGTTCTTTTCTGCTCTAATACTTTGAGAATTGCTGCTATGACAGAAGCTTTGTCTTTCTCATCCTCCTTACAAGCTTCTTTTTATTCTCTGGCCCTTTCTCTAATATCCTTTCTTGCCTAGTGACCAAGGGATTGAGTCACTGGAACAGCAATAGCAAGTGGATTTGTTTATCTATCTGTCATTCTCTTGCTTGTTCTCATTTTTCTTCCCCTGTAAATAGGACTCTCCATTTCTAAGCCCAACATGATCTCCTTATTGGAACAAGGGAAGGAACCTTGGATGGTGGAGAGAGAGATGTCGGATGGTCAACATGCAGGTGAGTGACAGGGGACTGGGCAGGAAGGGCTGTTGTAAGGTGGCAGCCAATGTGGTCATGAAAAGACTGCCCTCCTCTTGAGGAGGCTGCCCTGGGCATCAGGGGGTTGTTCCTGCTCTATTTCTGTCAAGTTATACTCTCAAGGATGTGCGCATGTGTGGTAAGTCACTTCAGTCATGTCTGATTCTTTGTGACCCTGTGGACTGTAGCCTGCCAGGCTCATCTGTCCATGGGATTCTCCAAGCAAGAATTCTGGAGTGGGTTGACATGCTCTCCTCCAGGGGATCTCCCCCACCCAGGAATCAAACCCATGTCTCTTGCATTTCAGGTGGATTCTTTACCACTGAGCCACTGGCGACCCCCTACCTCTACCTAAACCCTGAATCTTCTTCCTTTACACTTCTTCTTTCCCCTTTATGGACAGAATTATATTCATTTTTATATTCATTTTTTTTTCACTTCTAGATTTCTTTATAGAGTTTTTATCAAAGTTACACATGCACATTAGTTGAAGAGACAAGGATTCGCATCTAAGTATCCACTTACATGCAGATTTTTTCAATAAATACTACACAATTTGAGATTGGTTGAATCCATGGATGCTAAACTGCAGATTTGGAGGGCTGACTGTAAAGTTATGCCCCTAGCCCCTGCATTGTTCATGGGTCAGCTGTATAGGAAATCACTCCATATTAGCTCTTGGAAAGCTTCTTCATTTTTCTAATGGCTGCAGAATACCCCATTATGTGGATATTATGGTAATTTATTCAATACTATCTAGTATGTGGACATTTAGGATGTTTGCAGTAGTTTACAATTACAAACAATGCTGCAATAACTAACCTTGTACATGTGTATTTTCCTGTTGTTGAAGTGTTATTTTCAGGGTTGTTTCTTAGATGTAAGATTGCTAAGTAAGTGGATATGTAGTATTAGGAATTGCCAAATTCCTTCCCCAAAAAGTTGTACCAGCTTGCTTTCTGTATTAGTTTCTTATGGCTTCTGTAACAAATTACCATAAATTTGGTGGCTGAAAACAACACAGATTTATTATATTTTAGCTCTGGAGGTCAGAAGTTGAAAATGAATCTTGCAGGGCTACAATCAAAACATTAGCAGCCTGCTTTCCTTCTGAAGGCCCTTGGGGAGAATCTGTTTCTTGCCTTTTTTATGCTTTTTTTAGGGCCTTTACCCATCTTTTTATTTTCAACTGTGTAAAATCACTTTGATTTAAACGTAGGGTTTACAGGCAGTATAGAATTGAGTTTTACTTTGGGAACCAGTCTGGATATCATTTCAATGTAATAAGTGAAAGTCCAGCTACATTTTTAATATGTTTAGGCTTAATTCTGTGTATTATTTTATATTTTCTGATTTTTACAGTTTTTAAAAAAGACTTTAACTTGTCTGTTTTCCTAGCCTTTTTTTGGTCATGTAATACTGTAGTTTTTATAATAATTAGATTTTTCTTTTGATCTGGTGTTTACCTTCTTTTGACAGTGTTTAAAGAAAAACATAAAGAGACCTTCATGTTTCTTTAAACAGTGTTTATTCCTTCTATTACTTGATTGGTCAGCTTTAAAAATTAGCCTTTGATTTTTTTTTTTTTACATTTTACAGATGAAAAAGGTTAACTATCCTTCCTTCCTAAAAGGCTTCTTTGTTAGCTCAATTGGTAAAGAAGCTGCCTGCAATGCAGGAGATCCTAGTTTGATTCCTAGGTCTGGAAGATCCACTGGAGAAGGGATAGGCTACCCGTTCTAGTATTCTTGGGCTTCTGTTGTGGCTTAGCTGGTAAAGAATCTGCCTGCAATGCAGGAGACCCTGGCTTGATCCCTGGGTTGGGAAGATACCCTGGAGAAGGGAAAGGGTACCGATTCCAGTATTCTGGCCTGGAGAATTCCGTGGACTATATAGTCCATGGGGTCGCAAAGAGTTGGACATGACTGAGCAACTTTCACTTTACAGATGAGTCAAAAAGTAGCCTTATTATATTACTCACCTTCTCTTCCCAAATTTTGTTAGTTGTATGCTTTTTACATTGTCCAGGCATATTATATTTACATGTTCTGGTGGCTCAGATGGTAAAGAATCTGCTGGCAGTGCAGAAGATCCAGGTTCAATCCCTGGGTCAGGAAGATCCCCTGAAGAAGGAAATGGCAACCCACTCTAGGATTCTTGCCTGGAGAATTCCATGGGCAGAGGAGCCTGGCAGTTTACAGTCCATGGGGTCTCAAAGAGTCAAAGATGACTGAGCAACTAACACTTGCACTTTCTTTCACTTATTTTTCTGTCAAATTTATTCTAACTTTTCTTTTGTTTTATTTCTGTAGCTGAATATATTTAGTGTTTTCCACTAGGTTCTTTTGTTGAAGTTTCTCAGGATATCTCTTGATTGACTGAAATCTGTTCTTTAGCAATTTCCTCAAAAAGAGTTCATGCAAATGATGTCCCCTGAGCTCTACCTTGTTCATAGTTGACCATTCTTTTCTTAAGTTTCTTTTAGTGTATTGGTATTGAATGTTGTTACAAAGAATCCTGATGTCAGCTTGATATTTCCCCTTTTGTATAAGTACCTTTATATTTTGTTCTGATTTCTTAGAAGTTTCTTTCATGTTAAAGTCATTTTAGTGGGGCATGTTTCAGTCTTGACAATTTTGGGTCACTTTTTCCTAGTAGGATATTCTCTCAGGATGGAGATTTGAGTTTTTATTTCAGGAAATATTTTGTTTTTTATTGATGAATTAGAAAACATGAAAGCATAGAGAATAATATAATAATATAGTAAAGGGTTTCCTACTGATGAATAATTTTTGTATTTCTCAATTGCTTACTTGGTTATGTGTATTATTCATTTAATATACTACCTGATTCAATTTTTGGTATTTAAGAATCTTGCCTTTTATCAGAGACTGGTCTGATATAAGATCAGTGAAATAGGTCAGTGTAACAATAAAGAAATTTTAAAAATACAGCCATGTATATATGAGAATTTGATATTTGATAAAAATAGCTTTTCAAATTAGTGGTACAAAAAGATTTTTGTAAAAGTTATGGATAATATTTGCATAATATTGGATTTTGGAAAAATCTTTCTTAAAATGACCGCAAAGCCAGACTATAATGAAAAGACTGGGAGATTTGAGTTCAAACTTTATCAGAAGCATTATAAATGAAGATGACATGTGACAATAAAAAGTGATGATTTGAGGGAGAAAAATACTTATAAAGCCTTACCACCTTATTTTTAATGACTTCTATAAACCACTTAAAAGAAGATGCCAGTATAATTATTATTTTTTTTATATTAAACTTTTATTTTTCATTTATTTTTATTAGTTGGAGGCTAATTACCTTACAATATTGTAGTTGTTTTTGCCATACATTGACATGAATCAGCCATGGATTTACATGTGTTCCCCATCCTGATCCCCCCTCCCACCTCCCTCCCCATCCCATCCCTCTGGGTCTTCCCAGTGCACCAGCCCTGAGCACTTGTCTCATGCATCCAACCTGGCTGGTGATCTGTTTCACCCTTGATAGTATACTTGTTCCAATGCTATTCTCCAGTATAATTAAAATATATGCAAAAATATATAGAAGGTACAAAAATGTATATGAAAATGCTCAATTTTCAGAGACTTGCAAATTAACACAATAATGAGGTACTCTTTACTTGTAGGGGCAAAGATTTTTAGAATGATGTTAGCCAGTGTGAATCAGTTTGAAGACATGTATTTCATGTTGCTGACAGGAATGTAAATTGATTTTTTAAAAAAAAGTCAGAACCACTACTTTCTCCCCTCTTTCCCTCAAGTAAATTCTTTAATTCCTTCTATAATGATTTTCTTTCTCCTTGCAAAGGTGAAAAGGAGACATTTGCTTTCTTGATATTTTTCAGACTGGGAGTCTTGGTATGAGATCAAGGCATTATCTCCAAAGTGGTACACTGATGAAGAGGAAATATCGCAGGGGGTGATAACAAAAAGACTTACAAGTTATAGCCTCGAATGCTCCAGTTTCAGAGAAGCCTGGAAATATGAGGCTGAATTTGAGCAGCATCAAGGAAATCAGGAGAAGCATTTCAGGCAAGTGGCAACTTTTAAGGAAATCTCTGCTGTGAAAAGAGACAATGAATATAATCATTCTGAGAGAAACATTCTCTTGAAGTCAGTACTTTTAACACAACAGAGAGTTCCCCCAGTAGAGCCAGTGCATAAATTTGGTATTTTTAACAAAATGTTCCCTCCAAATTCAGTTCTAATTGAACATAAAAGACTGTGTGCCGAGAAGGAATCTTCGATAGGCAATGAATGTGAAGAATTCAACCAGAGCACATACCTTAGTAAAGATGTAGAAATTTCTCCTGGGGAGAAATCTTATGAAAGTAATGATTTTTCAAACCTCTTAAGTTTCCACTCATTACTTAGTCAACATCAAGCAACTCATTTTGGAAAATCACCCCATGGATATGATGAGTATGGCGATGCCTTTAACTGTTACTCGTATTTTACTCAACCTCAGAGAATTCACAGTAGAGAGAAACCATATGCATGCAATGACTGTGGCAAGGGCTTCAGCCATGACTTTTTTCTCAGTGAGCATCAGAGAACTCATATTGGGGAGAAACCATATGAATGTAAGGAATGTAACAAAGCTTTCCGACAGAGTGCACACCTTGCTCAACATCAGAGAATCCACACTGGAGAGAAACCCTTTGCATGCAATGAATGTGGGAAGGCCTTTAGCCGTTATGCCTTCCTTGTTGAACATCAGAGAATTCACACAGGAGAGAAACCATATGAATGTAAGGAATGTAACAAAGCCTTCAGACAGAGTGCACACCTTAATCAACATCAGAGAATTCACACTGGAGAGAAACCCTATGAATGTAATCAATGTGGAAAAGCCTTCAGCAGACGCATAGCCCTTACTCTGCATCAGAGAATTCATACAGGAGAAAAACCCTTTAAATGTAACGAATGTGGGAAGACCTTTGGCTATCGCTCACACCTTAATCAACATCAGAGAATTCACACCGGTGAAAAGCCCTATGAGTGCATCAAATGTGGGAAGTTTTTTAGGACTGACTCACAACTTAATCGACATCATAGAATTCATACTGGAGAGAGGCCTTTTGAATGCAGTAAATGTGGGAAAGCCTTCAGTGATGCTTTAGTTCTAATTCATCATAAAAGAAGTCATGCAGGAGAGAAACCCTATGAATGTAACAAATGTGGGAAGGCCTTCAGTTGTGGCTCATACCTTAATCAACATCAGAGAATTCATACTGGAGAGAAACCCTACGAATGCAATGAGTGTGGGAAGGCTTTCCATCAGGTCTTGTCCCTTAGGCTACACCAGAGAATTCATGCCGGAGAAAAACCCTATAACTGTAATGAATGTGGGAACAATTTTAGCCGTGCTTCAACCCTTAGGCGACATCAGAAAATTCATAATAGAAAAACTCTCTGATTATGTGTAATAAGAAAACATGTAGTCACCACTTGGTCTTTATTAAATAAATATCAAATGAATTCTTCAGTTAGTAATTCTACTAATATGAATGTAGTAAATATGGAAAAGTCTCCAGTTCACAAGCATCCCTTATTTGAAATAACCTGAGTAGTAGGCCATCTATTACTTTTGGATCTGTTGTATGATGCATTTGAGACTTAACTCATCCTCAGTGCATATCATTCTGATGAAATTATTTAATCAGGGAGAGCAGTGATCTATTATTTCCCTCAACCTAACTAGAAATGAGGGGTTTTCAGATGCCCTTTCTAGACCAGTAGAGCCCTAGGAAGATACTGTTATGGGTAATGAGAATAGATCTTTTCTTTCCATGCACCTCCCCCCCACTGGAATTGCAGATGTCAAGGATTTGATAAAAACTCACCAGTAGCCTTTCTGTTACCACAACAACATCCTCATATTTCTGTCTATTATCTCCAATCCCAAGATAAATCCAATACAAAGGAATTTTAGATAATAGACAGAAATATGAGGAGTTGTTTGAGCTGGATCCAGTCACGTCTGAAACCTACACCATCTTTGACATTTTCATTTTTGTGATCCAATAAATTTTCTCTTTTTTTGCTTCAGTTAATTTGATTTGAGTTTTTGCCTCTTGGAATTAGAGTCCTAAGGTGTATGTCCCATGTTTGCTATACATGTGAAAAGGCCTTAAATCTTTTATATGGCATAATTATTTATCCTGAGGAGAAACCTCATAAGTATATAAAAGTTAAATACACACCCTTCGTAAAGCTGAAAGAATTGTTATGTTTTGTTGATAAAAAACTAGTATTTGTTTGTTTCACACTAATAATTTTTAAAAATTCACGTAATAAAACTTATTACCAGGCTTTCTCCTAGGTAATTAAAATCATTTGTGGCAGGGACTTGCTATAGACCTTGAAAGGGGTATTGGGGGACTTCCCTGGTGGTCCAGTGGTTGAGAGTCCACTTTCTAATACAGAGAATGTGTGTTTGATCCCTAGTTGAGGAACTAAGATCCCACACGCCATGAGACAACTAAGTCAGCATACCTCAACTGGAGAGCCTGTATGCTGCAACTATGAAACCCATGCCTCTGGAGCCTGTGCACCACAACGAAAGATCCTGCATGTCACAATAAAAATTTAAAATTTTTTTTTTAATTTTTGGCTATATTGGGTCTTCATTGCTATGTGAGGGCTTTCTCTAGTTGCAGTGAGTGGGGGCTACACTTTGTTGAGGTGCTTGGGCTTATTGTGATGGCCTCTCATTGCCAAGCACAGGCTCTAGTTGTTGGGCTTCAGTAGTTGTGGCTCACAGGCTCAGTAGTTGTGGCACAGGGGCTTAGTCACTCTGAGGCATGTGGAATCTTCTTGGAGCAGGGATGGAACCCATGTCCCCTGCATTGGCAGGTGGATTCATTGTTGTTGTTTTTGGGTAGGAGAATTTTTATCCACTGCACCAGCAAGGAACTCCAATGAAATGTTTTTAAAAAATAAAGATTAGCCAGCTAAGAGAACAGTGGATCTTTCAGTTTAATGAATGTCTCTTCATCTTACAGGGATTATTTGATTTTCTACTTTCAGCCTGGATTTAAACATTATATGATAGAATATAATAAGATAGAATTGTAAATGAAGTCATCTTTTGTAGGTGGGTTGTAAACTTGGTTTAAGAAGCTTATGGGTAACTTGTTTGAAACTGGAGATATTAGGTAAGACATTGCTGGCGGAAAGAATGAGGCATTTTCAATTAATGGTTAAAGTAAAGCAGTTGGAGCCTAAAATTTTTATAGAGTGTGAATCATTTCTATTTAGAGTAACGAGGAACAGAAAGGTGTGGGGAATATATTCCTGTTTTATCTGAGTGGATATATGAAGGTAAACTTTGATATGGAGACCTTGCCACTTTGAACAGTTAGAACCAGTTAGAATCTTGGGCATTGTCTGGAGAGATCTATAAAAATAGATCAGGAAAATGAATTATGAAGAAGTAAGAGATTCACATGTGTATGTATGTGCATGGAGTGAAACAACTATTAATGCAATAATTTAATAGTCAAATTATATAATCAGTTCGGTTCAGTTTAGTCGCTCAGTCGTGTCCAACTCTTTGCGACCCCATGAACCATAGCACACCAGGCCTCCCTGCCATCACCAACTCCCAGAGTCCACCCAAACCCATGTCCATTGTGTTGGTGATACCATCTAACCATCTCATCCTCTCTTTCTCCTCCTGCCCTCAATCTTTCCCAGCATCAGGGTCTTTTCAAATGTCAGCTCTTTGCATCAGGTGGCCAAAGTATTGGAGTTTCAGCTTCAACATCAGTCCCTTCAATGAACCCCCAGGACTGATCTCCTTTAGGATGGACTGGTTGGATCTCCTTGCAGTCCAAGGGACTCTCAAGAGTCTTCTCCACCACCACAGTTGAAAAGCATCAATTCTTTGGCTCTCAGCTTTCTTTATGGTCCAACTCTCACATTCATACTGACTACTAGAAAAACCATAGCCTTGACTAGACAGACCTTTGTTGGCAAAGTAATGTCTCTTCTTTTTAATATGCTGTTCTAGGTTGGTCATAACTTTCCTTCCAAGGAGCAAGCGTCTTTTAATTTCATGGCTGCAATCACCATCCGCAGTGATTTTGGAGCCCAGAAAAATAAAGTCTCTCACTGTTTCCCCATCTAATTGCCATGAAGTGATGGGACCGGATGCCATGATCTTAGTTTCCTGAATGTTGAGCTTTAAGCCAACTTTTTCACTCTCCTCTTTCACTTTCATCAAGAGGCTCTTTAGTTTCTCTTCACTTTCTGCCATAGGGTTGGTGTCATCTGCATATCTGAGGTTATTGATATTTCTCCTGGCAATCTTGATTCCAGCTTGTGCTTCCTCCAGCCCAGCGTTTCTCATGATGAACTCTGCATGTAAGTTAAATAAGCAGGGTGACAATATACAGCCTTGATGTATTCCTTTTCCTATTTGGAACCAGTCTTTTGTTCCATGTCCAGTTCTAACTGTTGCTTCCTGATCTGCATACAGGTTTCTCAAGAGACAGGCAAGATGGTCTGGTATTCCCAACTCTTTCAGAATTTTCCACAGTTTATTGTGATCCATACAGTCAAAGGCTTTGGCATAGTCAATAAAGCAGAAATAGATTATAATATATATATAATTATAATCTATTTCTGCTTTATATATTATATATAATTATATATAATACTTATATATAATAAAAATTTAAAAATTATTTTTCTTAAAGTGAAAGTGAAGTCGCTCAGTCATGTCCGATTCTTTGCGACCCTATGGACTGTAGCCCACCAGGCTCCCCTGTCCATAGGATTTTCCAGGCAAGGATACTGGAGTGGGTTGCCATTTTCTTTTCCAGGGGATCTTCCTGACCCAGGAATCGGACTCAAGTCTCCCACTCAAGTCTCTCTTTACCATCTGAACAAGACAAATTCCCTCTGAACAACTTAAGAGATTTAGTATGATTGAATACTTCAAACCTTGAACACAAACAAATATAATGGTTTTAAAACACTCAAACTTGCATTATATCTAATCTAAAATATAATAATATTTGGCTTACAATAATTATTCTCATTTTCTGGAGATATAGGAATATTTATTTTAATACTTTTCAAGGACTAAGTTATAACTTATTCCAAAAAAGCTCCCCAGGGTTACTCTACACTTAGGCCTAAAGAAAAAAAAAAATTACTCAGACCAGTGATGAATTCGCTGATTTTTTATCTAAGTATGGTACCTGATTTCTTCCTCCAAGCTGATATCAATCCAAGCCAGTGATTCTGTTTTTACAGTTAAACTTCACTTATTGTTGTTTATAATATTTCTTTGGCTGAGCTAGGTCTTAGTTGCAGCATGCGGGATCTTCAGTCTTCATTGTGGCATACAAATCCTTAGTTGCAGCTTGTGGGATCTAGTTCCCTGACCAGGGATTGAACCTGGTGCCCTGCATTGAGAGTGTGTCATCTTAGCCACTGGACCACCAGGGAAGTCCAGTTTAAACTTCACTTGCAATGCTGATAAAATCTTTTACACCCGTGCCTGTAGCACAGGTGTTTTTACTTTACACTCTGATATTGTTCCTCATAAATGAGGTACTAAATTTTGTTTATCTGAAACTATACAACCCATTGTCTTATTGTGATATATTGGCTTGATCTTTATTAAAAACTCATGCCTTACTAGTAGTTTGTAGATGTTAGGACCATCTAGAGATTTCCTATCCTAAGAAGATGAGAGTTTGAGTGGCTGTTAATTGTCTTTAGGACATGAACTAATTCATTTAGGGCACACTGATTAAACCTTTTCCACTTGGTTGAGTGTGATCAGTGGCAATGAACTTTTGGATTTCCTTTTTAATCTGGTTTTTGTGCTGAAAATCTCTGCTCTGTTATAGTTTATGCAATTTTTGCTTATCATGTATAAGATTTCCTTTATTTGCTCTTGATTAAGCAGAAGATTTGTGTTTGTGTTTATGTGTGTGTGTGTGATTTAAAATTTTTGTATCAAGTGCCTACTGCGTGCCAGACTTTGTTCTGATCCAGGCTTTAGAAATAACAGTTTTGTGTGTTTAACAGAATTAAACAGACAGAAATCCTTGCCTTCATAGAGCTAATTTCTAGTGAAGAAGATAAGACATTTAAAAAAAATAAGGCAGTATTATACCATGTAAGAGAGTAAATTCTAAGGAGAAAAAGATGAAGAGCTCGGTGACCAGGTTGACATTTTATATTGTGCAACTGAAGAAGGCTTTAAAAAAAAAAATTTGGTTGACTTGAGTCTTAGCTGAGACATTCAGTATCTTCATTGTCTCATGCGGATCACCTGGACTCTAGTTGAGGCACGCAGGTTTAATTGCCCCACATCATGTGGGATCTTAGTTCCCCCAGCAAGGATGGAACCTGCACCCCCAGCATTGGAAGATGTATTCTTAACCACTGGACCAGCAGTGAAGCCCCTCACTTTCTTGATAATGGCTTTTGATGCACAAAAGGGTTTTTTAAAAGTTTTTATTTTTATGAAGTCTATTTTACCCAACCAATGAGATGTGAGCAAAAGGGATGAGTAGTATTTCTGTGCCTGCTTCCTCTGCCCTTCCTCTACCCTATTATGTGGGAGATACTGAGAATTTTATTTTATTTTATTTTTATTTTTTTGCATTTCAGTAACTTTATTGAAAGGTATATCCCTTAGTACCAAAACATAATGGGAGTTGGTTAGGTTACCTCTGGCAACTCAAAATTAACACTGATGTATTCAAAATATTGAAATTTATCAGTATTTTGGGAAAAGTTATCCATAAAACATGGTTTACCAAAGTATAAGATACACTGTGGTTCTTTGGTTCATTTTCTAATGCCTCTATAACCATAAAATGATGTCAAAATTGGGTACAGCCATCTTGGATGGATTCAGGTTACACACTGCATTGAGTAACTCTCTGCAACACTTTAACCCTGTAGATCTCTGAACACTACACCTCGGCAACCTTATAATTATGAAGATGCCTACTTACCTTTCTTAATACTTCCTTTTGGCACACAGTAGGGGCCATTAATGTAAGTATATTCTCTTCCTTTTAAGCAAAATTCTAAGTTAGAACCAAGTTTTATAAAAACTGTCCTCAGATACTGAGAATTTTAATATTCACCTTTGCCCCAAAGATGGAAACTGCTTGTTCAGGAAGACAGAGCTATCTCACCAGTCCTGGACTGCTCACCCCTAGACTCTTATATGAGGGCGAAATAAATGTATGATATTCAGATCATAGTATCTTGGGGTCGTTATTATATCAGCTTAATCTCCACCCTAACTTATACAAGTCCAGTATACCATACATATATTACCATTTTCTGTTCTTGCCCTGATAAAGGTTGGGAAGCACCATGATCTGCACCACTTCTTCTTGGTCCCTTTTGGTAGCCCCTTCTTCTCTCTGTTATCAAGGGGAAAAAAATCCTTTCCTTCCCATCCATCCAATTATTTAGCTTATTCTGGTCCCAAGATATACACTGAATAGCCCTAATTCTAGAAAAGTTGAGCATATAATGGGTGTTGGCCAGAGGAAGCCATTGCCTTTCCTCAGGTGGCCTCTGGGGTAAAGACTGGTGAGACCTGGTGCTGAAAGTCCCCCTCCACCACCACCCCCAGATGTCCATACCCATGAACGACTGTAACTGTGTCATGGGTTGCCCTGGCATAGTGTTTCCTCACGGGTTTCCTTCCTATTTGGGATGTAAACTCTGCCTCATCCAAGAAGACATTCTCATTGGTTCTGCAGCCCTGACAAGTTTTTATCTCCTGCTCTGCTTGGCCTGAGACAAACAGCGATAACAGGGAATATGAGCCTGTCAAAGTTGATCACTCAACTCTGAGCCTCCTTATAATGCAATACATTACCAAAATTAACATGAACCAATAACATGAACCAGTAGCTCCTTGGCTTGTTGGTTCCCCTTGGACAAGCATCACCTGAGCCCTCCTCTCCTAGGAAGATCCTCCCACCTCTGGAGCCTGACCCTTTTCTCCCTGTCTCACCCCCATCCTCCTCTCCCCCTCACCTTCCTCACTTCTCCAAATGGAGCTCATTCCTTTCCACTTTTTTTCTAATTTTAATTTTTATGTATGTATTTGGCTGCACCTGGTCTTAGCTGCTGACGTGCAAACTCTAGTTGTGGCACGCGGGATCTAGTTCCCTGACCAGGGACCGAAGGGATATGGTGGGGGTGCGGGGGGGAGTGTTTTGGAAGCACAGAGTCTTAGGCAGTGGACCACCAGGGAAGTCCCCATATCTAATTTACAGTAGTTAGCAAAGTATACATAAATCAAATATGGCACTCTGTAAACAATCATTAAACATAGGTGATGAGTATGTGCTTGCTCTCCTTTGTATATTTGAAAATTTTCATAATAAAAACATTTTTTAAAGGCATAGGTAGATAATTTTCTTTTTAAAAGACTTTTAGAGAAGGTTTAGGTTTACAGGAAAATTAAGAGGAAGGTACAGAGGTTTGTCATATACCCCTTACCCCCGACACATGCATAGCCTTCCCCACTGCCAACATTACCCACCAGAGTGGTACATTTGTCACCGTTGATAAACTTACATTGACACATTATAATCACCCAAAGTCAGTCGTTTACATTAGGGATCACTCTTTGTATTGTACAATATATTTATCCATTGTTGTATAATCATACAGAATACTTTCACTACCCTAAAAATTCTCTGTGATCCACCTATTCATTCTGTCCCCATCCCTCATCCCTGGAAACCACTGATCTTTTTAGTGTCTTCAGAGTTTTGCCTTTTCCAGAATGGCATATGATTGGAGTCATACAGTTTATGGCTTTTCTTTTTTAGACTGGCTTTTTTCACTTCCCTTCATTTAAATTTTCCTCCTTGTCTTTTCATGGCACGATAGCTCATTTCTTCTTAGCACTGAATAGTATTCCACTGTCTGAAAATACCACAGTTTTGTTTATCCCCTTATGAAGGTCATCTTGGTTGCTTCCAAATTTTGGCAATTGTGAATAAAGCTGCTATTAACATCCATGTATGGACATAAGTTTTCAGCTCATTTGGGTAAATACCAAGGAGTGATTGCTGAATCAATGGTAAGAGCATATTTAGTTTTGTAAGAAATTGTTGAACTAGCTTCTGAAGAGGCTGTTTCATTTTGCGTTTCCATCAGCAATGAATGGTGTTGCTTATCCTTGTCAGTGTTCTAGATTTTTAGCTATCCTAATAGGTGTGTAGTGGTATCTTGTTTTAATTTGCACCTCCCTGATGACATACGATATGGAGCAACTTTTCATGTGCTTATTTACCATCTGTTGTCTTTTTTGGTGAGGTGTCTATTCAGGTCTTTTTGTCTTTTTAAAAAGAGGTGGTTTTCTTACTTTGATTTTTAAGAGTTGTTTGTATATTTTGGATAACTCCCTTACCAGATATATTTTTTGCAAATATTTCTGATGTGCAGCTTGCCTTCTTATTCTCTTGACATAATTTTCCTGTTTTTGAAATAAATCACTTAAAATAAGTAGTATCACTAGGGAAAATATTAGATGATATACACAGCAATAAATCAGACTACTCCAGAAATTGTTTTTAAGTAGTATTTATGGAGAAGTGTGTGTTGTTGTTGTTCAGCTGCTAAGTTGTGTCCAACTCTTTGCAACCCCGTGGACTGCAGCACACCGAGCTTCCCTGTCCTTCACTGTCTCCCAGAGTTTGCTCAAACTCATGTCCATCAGATTGGTAATGCCATCCAACCATCTCGTCCTCTGTTGCCCCCCTTCTCCTCCCGCCCTCAATCTTTCCCAGCATCAGGAGAAAAGTATAAACATTTTTAAAGATCTTATAAAAACGTGTACTGTGAAACATTGTTGCCCACCATCCTGTTCTACCAGGATTAAGTCACTGGCAATTGACTGGAAGAAATTCAGGACAAAAAACAGGGGATAAGATACACCAGCCCTGTAGTCTTTGTGGGGGGGTGGTCTTTAGTCCCCACACAGGCCACCAAAATGTTGACCTAAAACAGACTGCCAGATGTTTCCACAGATGGGTGTATTCAGGATCATTTTCACTTCTTTGATTAAATTTATTCTTTGACTAAGCTTGTTCTACAGACAGAAGGCAGGCAGAGGACATAGGTAGAGGTCTATCCTGGGAAGGCTTTATAGGGTCTTGCTTGGTTACTTTTCTCTGTTTGTTATAGTCCAGTGGGATCAGCAAACTTAAACCCTGCTGGCCACAAGAGCCAGGTGATCAGGGGGTGTACCCTGTAGCCATCAAGAATCAGGGCACCAAATGTGTGCACAAGTTCCATTCTGGGAGATTTGGGCTACCTGAAGGGAGACTAAGGGAGAGCATAAAGTTAGTGCCTGCCTCCCAGGTCTCTGGAGAGGATTACAGTTGCCCTAAACATATATGTGTTTAATTAGAAGCTGGGGGGATTCCCTGGGGTTCCAGTGGTTAGGACTTGGTGCTTTCATTGTGGTGGGACTGGGTTTGGATTTGATCCCTGGCCAGGGAGTTGGGGCTTCCCTGGTGGCTCAACGGTAAAGAATCTGCCTGTGATGCAGCCGCTACAGGAGACACAGGCTGAATCCCTGGGTCAGGAAGATCCCCTGGAGAAGGGCATGGCAACCCACTCCGGCATTCTTGCGTAGAGAATCCCATGGACAGAGGAGCCTTGTGGGCTACAGTCCACGGGGTTACAAAGAGTCAGACATGACTGAAGCGACTTAGCATGCACGCAAGGAGCTAAGATCCCACAGGGTGTATGGTTCAGCAAAACAAAAAACAACTGGGCCCTCAGGCTGCAGCTGTAAAGATAAGCTAACAGGCCTCTTTCACAGAAAGACTGGGCATCTCAGTCTGCTACCTCTCCACTGTGCCCTGGAATGGGTGTGTGTGTGTGTGTGCATTAGTTGCTCAGTCATGCCCGACTCTTTGCGACTCCATGGACTGTAGCCCACCAGGCTCCTCTGTCCATGAGATTTTCCAGGCAAGGATACTGGAGTGGGTTGCCATTTCCTTCTCCAGGGCATTTTCCAAACCCAGGGATCAAACCCGGTCTCCTGCACTGCAGGCAGATTCTTTACCGATTGAGCTACAAGGGTTGGGGGGCGGGTAGCTGGTTTAAAAAAAAGCCTCTCCGTTTATTACAGCCCTCTGAGACCTAGGAACATAAGCCCTGCTGGTCATTTGGAGAGTATTTCGGTAAGCACTGCGGACGTGTTAAATTAGGTACCTGCTCCTCAGGCTTAAGCTTTGCAGATTGGCTTCTTTCATTGAAAGTTGGATACTCATTATGTTGTAGGAGGGAAATATCACCATCCTGGGACCTGCAGGAGTCCTTAGGACAGACTGCGAATTTGAGGGTCCTTGGCTTCATGCAGGAAAGAATTCAAGAGTGAGCCCAGAGTAAAGGGAAAACCAGTTAATTTAGAGAGCTACACCTCCACACCTCCCATAGACAGAATGCAGACCGTCTTAAGTGATAGTGGCCCTGGGGCATGGGGTAGTAGGTTTCCCATCCAAGTACTAACCAGGTCTGACCGTGCTTAGCTTCCAAGATCAGACAGGATTGGGTGTGTTCAGGGTGATATGGCTGTTGACAGGCTGTAGGTTTTTATAGGTTAAGGAATTTCATAGGCTAATGAGCGGGAGGAACATTGTTATTTTGATGTAAGGTGAGGATTTCCCAGGAATTGGACCACTTTCCACTTTTTTGGTCTTTTATGGTCCAACTTAGAGTTTGTGCAAGAGGGAGTAATTTTTAGTATTACAGTGAAGGTATAATGAGGGAAGGTCAATGACTGGACTGTTCTCAAAGTCACCTTGATTTCAGTCACTTCCAGCCAGTCTTTATTGCATCCAAACAGCTGTGCCCCTTCCTCATTATCTGGAATTTGTGTCCTGCCCCTTTCACTGCTGTCTCAATTAGGCTCCCTCTGTGCTGGGCCCTGGGAGGTAGTGAGGTGGGTCTGTAGGAGCCCTTTAAGAATTTTTTCTCAGTTTAGGTCTCATGAATGCAAATCCCATTCATTGACTTTCAAAGCTGAGGGTTTGAGGGCCTCATCTTAGATGCAGGTCTTAAAAGTTAGGATGCCGGATGTGAAGTTCAAATCCTTTGCTCCTCAGGGAGAAGCTCAGAGCTGGGATGCAGGATGTGAAGTTCAAATCCTTTGCTCCTCAGGGAGAAGCTCAGAGTTGTGAAATTTCCTACCAGTTGTAGGTCGCTGTGCCAAGGGTGGGGTTTATGGTGAAATTGTCTCTCGGCCTCTTCTACCTGTTTTGATGTGGGTTTTTTCCTTGTTTGCCAAATATATGGGAGTTCCTCCTCTGGTTTGGGGTTTCTTTTAGAGGAAATTGTTCTGTTTGTAGCTGTGGATGCATTGTGTCTGCAGGAGGAAGTGATGAGTTCAGGATTCCTCTATGTTGCCATTTTAAACTAGATCCTCAGTCCCTCCTTTTACTTGAAGGATTGCACATGTCCAAGTTCAGATAGCTTGATTGACCTGTCTGTCCTGTGAAATCTTAGAAGTAAAACAGACTTTATTCATTCTTCCCCATTTTCTCTGTTCCCTTTAGTTCCAGCTGGCAGTTTTTCTGTTGTTATAATCCCATCTGTTCCTGGCTCCAACTGAGATGGCTGATTAAATCCACTGGTAAACTCTTTATAAAGTGTCCAGCTACACACCTGGTGTTGCCTCCAGAACTCATTTTCTCTTTTTTTGCAATGTGGATAGACTGAGAATTTTCTAAATGTTCAGAATCTGGTTCTTTTCTGCTCAACAATTCCTTTATCTCCCTGTCCTCTTACATTTTATAATAAACCTTAAGAAGAAATTAGGCTACACCTTCAACACTTTGTTTAAAAATCTCCTTACCTAATATAAGGTTGTCACTGATTTCCACAAAGCATGAGAGCAGTCCTGCCAAGTTCTTTGTCATTTTCTGTTAATTTCCTTTGTTCCAGTTTCCAACAATATGTTCATAGAACTCACCAGAATCACCTTTAATGATTGTATTTCTACCACATATGCATGCACCCATTTCTACCAACAGTCCCATCAATGCAAACTAGGCTTTTTCATACATGAACCTCATAACTCTTCCAGCCTCTACCTATCACCCAGTTCCAAAGCTACTTACACCATTTTTTTTCTTAATGGCATTTTACAGCAGCACTTCTACTTTATGGTGCCAAAATCTGTCCACATCAGTCACTTTCCAGCTTACATCTATTATTATTTCCCTTTATCCACTGGATAAAACCTAACCTTTTCTGTACAAAATGCTTCATCATCTGGCCTCTGATTATGTAAAGTTATCTTTGGACTCTATATAATTTTCTTGCAGTATGCATAAACTCCACTCATTCTGCCACTTCTATGCCACTTCCCTTTACCTCAAATTAAAATATCTGTTACTGTATTCCCAGTTAAAATGGGGTTTATTTAATCTATCTATTCAGAGAAGGCTTCATGCCCTCCTCAGAGCTACGTCAGGTACTTTTGTTTGCTCTCCCAAAGCCTTCTATTGCCTTAAAAACATATATCTAACCTTTTCCATTTAAAATAATTTTTTGAAATTACATATGCTGTTTGTAGTATTAAAAATACACAAATGTAATTTTTATTATTATTTAATGTAACTTTTTACATAGCTTCCTTTTATCCTTATCTCGAATCCCTTCAAACTCACCATGTCTTTAAGTGTCTCCTTCTAACAAAATAAAACACAAATGTTACTGTTTTTTGTTTCTTTTAATTTACATAAACAATATGGCACAACAGACTTATTAAAACTTTTTTCACTCAGCAAAAACCATATCTAGTCCTTTTGTTTGTCCTGCTCCATAATATTCAACTGATTTTATTTGGCCATTCCCTGAGTGAAGGATACTAGGTTGCCTCTAATCCCACCAACAAACTTCACTCCTCCAACACCATAACAAACAAGACTATGATTAAAATTCTTATATATATCTCTTATGGAAATGTGAAATTTTCTCTGGGATGTATACCCCAGAGAATGAGATTACTGTATCATAGGGTTCACTTGTACCTAATTTGACCAAAAACTCTCCACTATGTATATTCCTGTTAGTAGTGTATAACAATTCCTCTTTCTCCACACTACTACCAACACTTGGCATTATCTAGCTTTCTAATTTTCACAATCAGCTATGTATAAATTGGTATCTTGATTTATCTGACTACTGGAGTTTGAATATCATTGACTTTCACATAAAATATTTGATTTTTCCTTTCTGCAAAATGACTTCATATCTTTTTCTTGGGTATCTACTTTTTTCATTTTGATTTGTATAGTTTAGTAGCATATTCTAGTTGATAGTGTAGATCAGCAGTCCCCAGCCTTTCTGGCACCAGGGACCTGTTTCATGGAAGATAATTTTTCCATGGAGCTGTGTGGGGAGGGATGGCTTCAGGATGATTCAAGAGCATTAGATTTATTGTGCACCTTATTACTGTTATTACATTGTGATATATAATGAAATAGTTAAACATCTCAGCATAATGTAGAATTCGTGGGAGCCCTGAGCTTGTTTTCCTGCAACTAGGCAGTCCCATCTGGGGGTGTTCAGAGTCATTGACACCTGAAATGTGATGCTTATGACCAGTCTACTCTATAATCTTGTTTTGGTTGCTGTCACTACAGAAAACTCTTGCTTCACAAAGAGGATGTTGGAAATGGAAGCAGGCTTTTCTTTGCTTTTGTGGCAATCTCAGAATATTTTCCCTTGACTTTAATCCAGAACATAAGGAGATTTGAAGTTGTCAGAAACATACTTTTAAGGGCACCATCATTTGCGATTGCAGGCAGTTGATCCTCTTCTAGCAATGGACAGTGTTGATTCACCTGGCTTATTCGTAAGTGGGTCATGGATCCATCCCTTCACAGTTCGGGAATCTTTTTTTGGCTGGGAAGTAATGCTGCTCAAACTCTTTCAAAAGCTGAGATAGGTGATCATGCACTGACTGGGAGAAGGAAGACGCTCTTCTCAGTCTCTCTTAAAATCTCTGTTAATGTTTGAAATGTTAAAAATTCCCCTATTCACTAGTTGCCTCCATAATTCCAGTTTTTGAATGCAACCACTTTATCTGCCAACTTGAATGCAGTTGTCATTCTCCTCTGAAGTGACAGATTGAGTTTGTTGAATATGTTACACAAGAAGTTTTGCCACCCATTCTGTGTCAATGAAATGTGCTGCCAGTGATGACTGTTTTTCTAAAAGAAATCTCTGGAGCAGCTCTTGTAACTCAAGAACTCTGGCCAGTGATCAACCTTTAGAAAGCCATCTCATTTCTGTGTATAAAATATGTGTGTTTTGCATCCATCTCCTCAGAGAGCTGCGAGAACAGATGTGAGTTAAGGGCATGTACTTTAATGTGGTTAATTTTTATCACATCCTGTAAAATGTTTTTAGGTTCAGGTGACATTTTTTGGCTATCCAGCATTTCTTATGGATGACACAGTGCATAGATTAACTTTCAGAAGTGACCTTTTTGGCCTAACTAGCGAAACCAGAAAGTTGTTCAGTCACGGCAGCAGTTCTGTCCATATGTATACCAACACAAAATAACCAGTTCAGTTTTCCTGATATGTAATCATTCAAAGACTTGAATAGTTCTGTGGCTGGGGTGTTGATTGGCAACAAAAGTGCACATAACATATCCTCATTCACTTCCTGGAACCTGGAATGTTAGGTCCATGAATCAAGGTAAATTGGAAGTGGTCAAACAGGAGATGGCAAGAGTAAACATTGACATTTTAGAAGAATCCGTGAACTAAAATGGACTGGAATAGGTGAATTTAATTCAGATGACCATTGTATCTGCTACTGTGGGCAAGAACCTCTTAGAAGAAATGGCGTAGCCCTCATAGTCAACAGAGGAGTCCTAAATGCAGTACTTGGGTGCAGTCTCAAAAACGACAGAATGATCTCTGTTCATTTCCAAGACAAAACATTCAGTATCACAGTAATCCAAGTCTGTGCCCCAACCACTAATGCCGAGGAAGCTGAAGTTGAATGGTTCTATGAAGACCGACAAGACCTTCTAGAACTAACACCAAAAAAATGATGTCCTTTTCATCACAGGGGACTGAAATGCAGAAGTAAGAAGTCAAGAGATGCCTGGAGTAACAGGAAAGTTTGGCCTTAGAGTACAAAATGAAGCAGGGCAAAGGCTAACAAAGAATTTTGTCAAGAGAATGCACTGGTTATAGCAAACATCCTTTTCCAAAAACACGAGACAACTCTATGCAGGGATATCACCAGATGGTTAATATGGAAATCAGATTGATTATATTCATGTGAAATACTGGGCTGGATGAAGCACAAGCTGGAATCAAGATCACCAGGAGAAATATCAATAACCTCAGATATGCAGATATGCTATCCTTATGGCAGAAAGTGAAGAGGAACTAAAGAGCTTCTTGATGAAGGTGAAAGAGGAGAGTGAAAAAGCTGGCTTAAAACTCAACATTCAAAAAATGAAAATCATGGCATCTGGTCCCATCACTTGATGGCAAACAGATGGGGAAACAGTGAGACTTTATTTTCTTGGGCTTCAAAATCACTGCAGATGGTGACTGCAGCCATGAAATTAAGACACTTGCTCCTTGGAAGAAAAGCTATGACCACCCTAGACAGCATATTAAAAAGCAGAGACATTACTTTGCCAACAAAGGTCCATATAGTCAAAGCTATGGTTTTTCTGGTTGTTATGTATGGATGTGAGAGTTGGACCATAGAGAAGGCTGAGCGCCGAAGAATTGATGCTTTTCAACTGTTGTGTTGGAGAAGACTCTTGAGAGTCCCTTGGACTGCAAGGAAATCAAACCAGTCAATCCTGAATATTCATTGGAAGGACTGATGCTGAAGCTCCAATACTTTGGCCACCTGATGCAAAGAGCCAGCTCTTTAGAAAAAACCCTGATGCTGGGAAAGATTGAAGTCAGGAGAAAAAGGGGACAACAGACGAGATGGTTGAATGGCATCACAGACTCAGTGGACATGAGTTTGAGCAAGCTCCAGGAGATGGTGAAGTACAGGAAGCATGGCATGCTGCAGTCCATGGGGTCACAAAGAGTCAGACACGACTGAGCAACTGAATAACATGACACTTCCTCCTGACAAATATATCTCACAAAGGCAAGTATTTTTGCCTGTTGTCAACATTGGTAGACTAGTCAACCTGAATTGTGTACCACAGTGACTCATTAATCCTAAGAGCTGCACCTCAGTATCCTCTGCTATTTCATCAATTTGTCTAGTTATGGTGTTAGCTGAAAGAACATGTTGCCACCTTTTGAACTGCAGCATTTAAGTTACCCGACAAATTTAAAACAGCAATCATAGAAATGCTTCAGTGAACAAATTGTGAACACACTTGAAAGAGATGAAAAAAAAGTAGGAAATCTTAGCAAAGGGAGGGTATAAAGAACAAAATGAAATATTTTAACCGAAAAATACAGTAGCAGAAATAAGACTTGGTGGATATGCTCAGGAACACAGTGGAGAGGACAGAGGAAACCATCAGTGAACTTAAAGATGGAACAAGAGAAATTACCCAATATGAGCAAAAGAGAGGGAAAATATGCTGAGTCCTAGAAGGAAAGGAGAGAGTGTGAGTCTGAAGAGAAATGCAAAGAAATAATGGCAGAAAACTCCTCAAATTTGGCAATAAATATAAGCCTCCATATTCAAGAAACTGAGCAAATCCCAAACAGGATAAACCCAAAGAAATCTATAAGACACATGATAATCCAACTTCAGAAAACTAAAAACAAAACAAAAATTGAAAGCAGTGTGAGAAATGATCTATACCTACAGAGAAACAGTGACTTAAATAACATGTTTTTTTTTTATCAGAACACAGGACGTTCAGAAGGACGTAGCACATTTTTCAAGTGCTGAAGAAACTGTCAACCCAGAACTCTGTACCAGCAAAAAATATTCATGAATGAAAAGAAGGAAGACATGCTCAGATGATGGAAAACTGAGAATTTGTCAGGAGGTCTAAGAATTGTTCTTCAATATCAGGAGTGAGGAAAGGACAGAAAGTATACATATGGGTACATTTAATGTTGAGTTCCCAATTATGTTAGATGGTTTAATAAAAAATGGCTACACTATTTTATGTAGTTCTTAAGGAATATAGAGGAAATATTTATGATAACACACAATGAAATGGGGGAAATAAGGTTTTGAACTGGTTCAGTGTTAATGAAACTAGACTGTGATAAGTCATGTATGTATAAAGTAATACCTAGAAATTCTAAACTACTAAAAAGTTAACACAAAGAAATGTACTTAAGAACTCTGTAGACCAAAGTAGAACAAATTATTGTACCTGCAACAAGTGGAATTGATCTAAAAAGAATTATGTTGAGTGAAAAAAGCCAACCTTAAAAGTTTCCATAGTAATTAGGTAGGTAAATATAAATATTAAAGGTAATACAGTGATTTCACTTATAGAACACTCCTGGTATAGTGAAATTATGGAGAATAGTGTTTGGCAGGGATTAGGAGTGGGGTGCAAGGGGAGGAAAGAAGGTATGACTACAAAGGGATAGAATAAGTGATATTTGTGGTGTTTCAAGTTCTAGATTTTGAGTGTAGTGGTCATTACAAAAATTTACACTAGATAAAATTGTATGTAACAAGAGACACACAAATGCATGCAAAATCAGTGAAATCTGATAAGGTCTATGAATCAAATTAGTGTCAAATTTGATATGTAACCATATATATATGTGTATATACATATATATATATATATGACTATAGGTCATGTAAAATGTTAACATTAGGGGAATGCAGATATAGGGTACACACTAAAAGTCCTCTAGGGCAGTGGTCCCCAACCTTTTTGGCACCAGAGACTAGTTTCACGGAAGACAATTTTTCCATGGGCCAGAGGTGGGGTGGGTGGTGGGGAAAGATGGTTTGGGGATGATTCAAACACATTACATTATCATACACTTTATTTCTATTATTGTATCCTCTCCACCTTAGATCATCAGGTATTAGATCCCAAAGGTTGGGGACCCCTGCTTTAGGGTATTATTTCTTCAACTTATATAAATCTGTAATAATTTCTAAATAAAAGTCTTTTCGGAAGTTCCAGTAGAAAAAGACAAAATATATGAACTATTCAGAGACATTATTTTGGGCTCCAAAGTCACTGCAGATGGTGACTGGAGTCATGAAATTAAAAGCCATGAAATTTCTTCTTCTTGGAAGAAAAGCTATGACCAACCTAGATGGCATATTAAAAAGCAAAGACATTACTCTGCCAACAAAGGCCCATCTAGCCAAAGCTGTGGTTTTTCCAGTAGTCATGTATGGATGCGAGTTGGACTATAAAGAAAGCTGCGTACTGAAGAATTGATGCTTTTGAACTGTGGTGTTGGAGAAGAATCTTGAGAGTCCCTTGGACTGCAAGATCAAACCAGTCAATCCTAAAGGAAATCAGTCCTGAATATTCATTTGAAGGACTGATGCTAAAGCTACCAATACTTTGTCCACCTGATGTGAAGAACTGACTCACTGGAAAAGACCCTGATGCTGGGGAAGACTGAAGGCAGGAGAAGGGGATGACAGAGGATGAGATGGTTGGATGGCATCACCAACTTGATGGACATGAGTTTGAGCAAGCTCCAGGAGTTGGTGATGGACAGGGAAGCCTGGTGTGCTGCAGTCCATGGGGTCGTAAAGAGTCGGACATGACTGAGTGACTGAACTGAATTGACTCAGAGGAAAGACGTTTCAGTACTATAAATATTTGAGTTCATTTGTGGCAGAAGCCAGCACAATATTGTAAAGCAATTATCTGCCAATAAAAAATTAGAAAAAAATTGAAAGGCATTAATCTAAAACAGGTGTGGTATAGGAGGAAGTGAACTTTCACATTCACTGAGCTCTTACCTGACACATAAAAATAACCACAATTAGAATTCCCATTTAAAAATTCAGAAGCCAAAGAAAGATTTGTTGAAATACTTTGAAACTTCTTCTGTCCCAATATGAGTAACCATCCTTGTCTTGATATGTTACGACATTAACATTTTACATTATGCATGAGTGGTCTTTCCCCTAGTTTGAAACCAACCCAAATGCAGGTGATCTTTTTTCCCCAAATGTATCCCAACAACTGAATATTTGTTTCTTCACTGGTTTCAAATAGGAACTCATGTTTAAAATAAAAAATGAAAAAAATTTAAAGCTCTCTTCAAACAGATGCTATGTACTTCTGATTTGTATATGCTAATTAACAGGTGGTAAGCAAAATATCTTAATTCAGGTTTGGCTTATGTATTATTATTAAAGATAACTTTCTATAAATGTTATATCTGATAAAAAATAAGAATCCATATAGGTCCAGGTTTTCTCTATCCACTTCATTCTTATTTTAGAGAAACAGGAAAATACAGACAAGAAATAATAATTAAAAAAAACTACAACATAATTTTGACAACCAGATTCATTATTAGTCATATTTGCTTTGTCTTTTATTAAAGAAATATTGCTGATAAATATAACAACTGCCTTCACTTCCTAAAAGGCAGTCAATGTCATATATGTATCCATGATCAACACACAGTACTGTTCTTTGCATTGTTTTATTAAATTTATAGCAATGTTCATGGTACATTTTGCTTTTTCTGTCAATATTATGTAGTCTATCCATGTAATTATATGTCAAATTTGTATTTTTAAATATTATGTTCTATCATAGAAAATCATATTGTATCACTCTATCCCTCTATTAATGAAAATGTATGTATTCTATTTAGAGGAATACAAACCATGTCCAGTTAACATAAAGATATATGTATCTCTGTGACATATGTGGGTGCCTCTGAAGCCAGTGCACCAAAAGAGAACTGAATGTTCCACATTTATGTATGTTTAAAGAAATCCTGTTACTCTATAGTAGTAAATATAGTCTATTTTATTTTCATCATATAGAATTTTGCTTTTTATGTTCTAGTCTTCAGTCTGTTTGGATTTTATTTTTGTATATGATAAAAAGTAGAGAGCTAACATTTTTTGTTAATATGAATCTTCCATTTATTGAATAGGTCATTTTCTCTCCAGTGATTTGAATAGCACAATAATACACAAAATTTCCATATCTCCTTCCTCCAATCTTCAACTTGTTTCACTGATCTACTCATTAAGAACATCGCTTAAAAACAATGATACCAGCTTTAAATAAATGTGATATCTAATGGTGTATCTTCTCTTTTTTTTTTTACATATTTCACCTATTTGTGGCCCTTTACATTCCTATATAAAATTTCAATCAGTTTGTGAAATTCTTAAAAACTGGTAAAAAAAAAAAAAACAAAACTTTGAGTGGAAGTACTTTAGAGATTTGTGAGAAATTATATATATATATGTTTTTTTAGACAATGTTATTTTTCTCAAAATTTCAGGTGTTCTTTTGTAACCTTCAAAATGTTTAACTACATATATATGTGTTGTAATTCACTATTATGTTTATTCATAAATATTTTATATCAACATATCTTCTAATTAACTATTCTAGTATAAAAAGGTTATTTTAAAAGTATTTCTTTTTTCTGCAATGGCTAGGAGCTCAAGTATCATGTTGACAAGCTTATAGCAAATATCTTGTTTCAGATTTTAGTGAGAATGCTGAATAAATATCATTAGGTAAGATGTCTGCTGAAGGTTTTTGATGATCAGCTTTCTCATACATTTTATCCCCTTGGTAAGAATTCTGTATCACAAATGTGTGGCTTCTTAAAAAGGCTTTCCCACATTCACAGTTTTCTGCTCTAGATCCCATTATATAATGTGCAAGAAAATGCAAATTCCTTCTGAAGTCTTTTTCCATATTCACAAGATTTGTAAAGTTTCTATTTCTAATAAGTATGAATTCTCTGGTGTCTAACAAGGTGTGACTTTTGGCTGAAGGCCTTACCACACTCATTACAATGATAAGGCTTCTCACCTGTATGTTTTCTCATGTGAAGTGTAAGAGATGAGATTTGGGAAAAGGCTTTTCCACATTTACTACAGTCAAAGGGTTTCTCACCTGTATGACCTCGTATATGTATTGTAAGGGAGGAACTTTGGGAGAAGGCTTTTCCACATTTGTTACATTCATAAGGTTTCTCACCTGTATGACCTCTCATGTGTACAATAAGGGAAGTTCTTTGAGAGAAAGCTTTTCCACATTCATTACATACATAGGGTTTCTCACCTGTATGACTTCTCATATGTAAATTAAGTAGTGAGCACTGAGAGAAGGCTTTCCCACATTTATCACATTCATAAGGCTTTTCCCCTGTGTGACTTCTCAGATGAAGAGTAAGGGAAGCAATTTGAGAGAAGGCTTTACCACATTCATTACAGTCATAAGGTTTCTCTCCAGTGTGAACTTTTTGATGTGTAATAAAGTTTTGCTTTTGGCTGAAGGCCTTCCCACATTCATTACATTCATAGGGTTTCTCTCCAGAATGAATTTTTTCATGAGCAATGAGATTTGATTTCTGGCTAAAGGCTTTGCCACATTCCTTACATATATAGGGTTTTTCTCCAGTGTGAATCCTCTGGTGTCTAACAAGATTTGACATCTGAATGAAAGCTTTCCCACATTCATTACATTCATAAGGTTTCTCTCTAGTATGAATCTTTTGGTGTGTAATGAAGTTCTTCTTGTGGCTGAAGGCTTTTCTACATTCCTTACATTCATAAGGTTTCTCACCAGTATGACTTCTCATATGTACAGTAAGGGCTGAGCTTTGAGAGAAAGATTTTCCACATTCATTACATTCATAGGGTTTCTCACCTGTATGAATTCTCACATGTATAATAAGCATGGAAAACTGAGAGAAGGCTTTTCCACATTTATCACATTTATAAGGTTTCTCTCCTGTATGACTTCTCATATGAAGAGCAAGAGATGCTATTCGTGGGAAGGCTTTACCACATTCATTACATGCATAAGGTTTCTCCCCAGTATGAACTTTCTGATGTGCAATGAGGCTTTGCTTCTGGCTGAATGCTTTTCCACACTCATGACATTCGTAAGGTTTCTCTCCAGTATGAATTTTTTCATGATCAATTAGATTTGATTTCTGGCTGAAGGATTTCCCACACTCCTTACATGCATAGGGTTTCTCTCCAGTATGGATTCGTTGATGTCTAATGAGATTTGACATTTTAATGAAAGCTTTCCCACATTCATTACATTCATAAGATTGCTCCCTACTGTGAATTTTATGATGTTTAATCAGTTTTTCCTTGTGACTGAAGGCTTTTCTACATTTTTTACATTCATAGGGCTTCTCTCCAGTATGAATTCTCAAGTGTCTGATGAGGTCCAAAGTTTGATCAAAACCTTTTCCACAATGATTACACTTAAAGGGGGTTACTACAAGATGGGACAAGCTATTGCCAAATGATTTCATAGGCTCCTTATATTCACAGTCTTCTCTTCCTATAAAGATTCTCTCATAATAGTTGAAATTATTATGTTCTAAACACTTTCCAAATAAGTCATATTCATAGACACTGTGACTGGAAGGAAAAAAGTCTGAGTTCAGAGGAAATGCATTTGCAAATTTCTTATGACATTCACTGACTTTTTCTTCAGTCAGTGTTTTTGTGAATTTATCTTCAAGTTGTGTCAAAAGCCTGTCCTGAATTTTCAGCTGCTCATCCATCCCCCATATTTCTCCTAAAAGAAATTGCAAATAAATGTCACTTGTAAAATTTCCCAAGATTATACCTAATTAAAAACAAAAAAAAAATACATGTATGGGATTCTTAGCTTATAGCCTCATTTCCTATTAAGCAAATTCTAGGTTTATATATAGCTCCTATTTCCTAAGCTTCAGTAAATCCCAAGAAAGGAAATATGAGTAGAGGCAGGTATTTATGAAATAGAAATAGCTTTGATTGCTTAAAGGGATCTGAAAAAATATAAAACTGTTGGATAAATAAGAGGGGGAATTCAGAATATACAAATGAAGAAACATCAATAGAGAAAAAGGTAAAACAGGAAGCTAAAAAACCATAAAAGTATTTTACAAGATTCTATGGAAATAAACTTTCATAAATGGCTTGACAGAAATAATTTCTGGAAAATATAAATTACCTAAACTCACTCTATAAGATGTAGAAAAAAAAAGACCAATTTCCACAAATAAATTTATGAAAAGAAATCCCCCCAAACAAAACAAATAGACAAGGCCCATAGATGTTTACATGGGAATTTAAACAACTATCTAAAGGACAGCTGTTAAGCATGTGCTATACAAAATATTATGAAAGAAAAATATTTCATAATGTTTGTGTATGAGACAAACATAATACCAATACCAAATAAAGATGACAACCCCAAAAGCAAACTATACATCAATTTCATTTTTGAATATCAGTGTGAAACTCTGTATTCAAAATGACTGAGAAGGAAAAGAAAGGGACTCAGAAGCATATTAAATATAAGACATACATATGTTGCTTTTTTCCATGAATAGAAGTATGTTTCAATATTAGAGAAATCTATAAGTAAATAATAGTAACAGTAAATAGGTCAAAAGTGAAAAGTCAAGTAATCATTTCCAAAGATATTAAAAACATGTTAAAAATTCAACACCCATTTTTCCATAAAGATAACTTTATAAAATGGAAACATATTTAACTAGAGAAAAATCACAGTACAACTTAAACCTTCGTACCATTCCTAATGGGAAAAATCTCAAAGCAGTCACATTAAAATCAGGAAAAAGAAAAAGATGAGTACTATCACAACTATTATTATAGTTCAGGGTAGAGCACTGAATACGAGAAAGAAATGAGGTATAAAAAACTTGGAAAGGGTGACTTTTCTAGCAGTCCAGTGGTTGAGACTGCTCTCCCAATGAAGGGGGCATGCGTTTGATCCCTGGTTGGGGAACTAGGGACCCATGTGCTGCACAGCATGGGTCACCCTCCCGCACACACAGAAACAACTTAGAAAGGAAAAATTTACATTATTTGTCAATATTAAAACTCTTTCTTTGCAAAATCAAGAGTTACCTGAAAAATTATAGAAAGTTCACTAAGTTCACTATAGCAAATTAATACCCAGTTTTAGTTAACTTTCATATATACAAAAAGCTATTTAGAAAAGATAACAAAGGACTACATTTATAATAAAAATACAAAAAATTTGGGAATATATTTAATTAGAAAGTTCCAAAAATTGTAAAACTTTAAATGCACACACATGAACACATGAAACAGTGTTATGGATTTGAGTTGTGTGTCCCACCTTTAAAATATGTTTAAGTCCGGGGGAAGGGGCGGCAGGCACCATGTTTGGCCACAAAGGTTGCAAGAAGAAGCCCCTGAAGCAGCCCAAGAAGCAAGCCAAAGAGATGAACGAGGAAGATAAAGCATTCAAGCCGAAGCAGAAGGAAGAGCAGAAGAAACTCGAGGAGCTAAAAGCAAAGGCCGCGGGGAAAGGCCCCCTGGCCACTGGTGGAATTAAGAAATCTGGCAAAAAAGTAAGCTGTTCTTTGTGCCTGAGGCAATGATGACCCTGAGTTCCATTCCTGTTTAAACACCTGGATTCCCTGCCATGATATCTATTGCCGCCTATAGCTAGAATGAAGTGTTGTCCGAACCTATGGTACATTTAAGAATAAACTTTTGTAAAAAAAATAAAATAAAATATGTTTAAGTCCTAATGCCCACTACCTCAGAACATGAAATTATTTGAAAATAAGGTCACTGCAGATGTAATTAGTTAAGGTGAGGTCACACTGGAGTAGGGTAAGCCCCTAATCTGATTGGTTTTCTTAAAAGAAGATTGCCACATGAAGAGACAAACACAGGGAAACACTATGTGA
This sequence comes from Odocoileus virginianus, assembly GCF_023699985.2. Taxonomy (NCBI): domain Eukaryota; kingdom Metazoa; phylum Chordata; class Mammalia; order Artiodactyla; family Cervidae; genus Odocoileus; species Odocoileus virginianus. The sequence goes on along the minus strand of NC_069693.1, from coordinate 14,077,150 downwards.
CATTAAAGACACAGATTGGAGTTATGCTGTCATAAGCCAAGGAACATCTGGGGATAAAAGAAGCTGAAAGATGCAAGGAGTCTTCTGTAGGTTTCAGTAGGAATATGAGCCCTACTTACACCCTGATTTTGTATTTCTAGCCTCTACTTTGTTACAGCAGCCCTACGAAACTTAGACAAAAGGCATATCACATTCTTGGAAAAGAACATTCAACAGCAGATATCATAGTTATTCACGAGTTAACCTATCAACTTAAAGTGGTTTCAATAAAAATGCTTGAAAATACAAATAAGTAATAGCTCAAAGGAAAATGATACTACAGGTTGCCAGCATAGAGGAAGGCATGGGTAAGAGAAGAAAAATTAGTTTTCAATATGTATCCTTTTGTATTTTAAAAAATCTGTATTGTAAGCATGTACTACATATTTTTAAAAAATTCACCTGAACACTACAGTAATTAATAAAATGAGAGCAAACAACAGGAAGGTTAAAATAGGATAAAAGAATCAGAATATAAAAGCAGAAAAACCTACCTAGCATGACTGAAAAGGGAGTAAGTACTGAGCAAAAGGGGGCTTTCCCAGGTGGCTGAGTGGTAAAGAATCTGCCTGCCAGTGCAAGAGGCACAGGTTAGATTCCTGGGTCACGAAGATCACCTGGAGAAGGAAATGGCAACCCACTCCAGCATGCTTGCCTGGGAAATCCCATGGACAGAGGAGCCTAGCAGGCTATAGTACATGGGGTTGCAACAGAGTCGGACATGACTTAGCAACTAAACAACTGAACAAAAGGGAAAACAAATAATGAGAAATTAAATATGGCCTAATTGACATATGAATTTATCTCGGATCCTACCCAAAACCACATGAAAATGAGGCAAAGAATAAAAAAGGTATAAACTAATGAAGACAAAGACTACTCTTCCATTCTAGAGAATATGTGAGGTTACTCTCATGAGAAAGATAAGCAGAAGAGCTCTACATCAAGGATGTTAGGGGACGTTTAACTTTAAGGAATCCAATATGTTGCATTTTTCTTCCTTTGTGTGCCATTTCTCAAGGATTCTCTGTTCCTTATCAGTTCCTATTAGGGGAACGAGTGAAGCTGCACGCAGCTCTCAGGACTGAGATCATGAGAAGGGGTACCTGCTTGGATTCCTTCCAGTAACTCCCTTCAGTGACTTTTTTCACATGGGTCCCCGTGTCTTTCTTTCTTTCTCTTTCTCCCTCCCTCCCTCCCTCCGGCTCTCTCTTTCACTTTCTATCGACTCCAGACTAGCAGGTTCCAGACTAGCAGGTTCCGGTCAATTAAAGGACCCCAACACACCAGGCAGAGGAATTCAGAGATAAGGAACTGGCTCAAACAGAATAAATGAAAATCTACATACCAAAGGGTAAGATTTCCAGTACTCAGTGGCTGCTTAGCTCAAAAATGGGGAGGAAAAAATAATCTCCATTTTCCTCTCTGCCAGATGAAGAATAAAGGAAATGAAAGATTCTTGTGAAAGCAGGTAGTTAAGAGACTTGGTAGAAAACAATATACTGAGCTTAAGCTTTTGAGTCACCTCAGTTTAGGGAAACAGAAAAGCTCAATTAAACAAAAGGGGTTGAGGGAGAAGGCAAGATCAGGTCTTTAAGGTACTGTCCAAGTAGAAGTGACGAAGTCCAGGACCAAGATCAAAATACCAAATGTGACAGAAAAGACTCCGTTTTTAAGATGGTAGAATGAAAAACTATCTGATCACTTTTCCTGTACACAAACAAGAATTGAAACGTCGATGCTTCAGTGATCCTAGGTGGTGGCTATAACCCTAATTATAATGAGTTAATGTTGACAAATACAGTGAAGGGTGGGACAGGGGAAAAAGGATTCTGAGAAGACAACTGTTCATGCCGATTGTGCGCAGCACAAACAGCTGACACTGTCAAAATGGACATCCCACCTTCAAGGGAAGAATTAATTAACCCATGTTTACAACATGGAAATTTGGGAGTGCAGACTGATTACAGGAGACTTGACATCCCTAACTATGTCAAGGAAACCAGGACTGAGCAAGGAAACACTGTGAAATACTATCTTTTTAGGAAGAAGTCTTGGGGTGACAGTATAAGATTCAGAGTTATGAGACTTGTAGCCACAGTTCCTTTTTGGATGAGAAGAAATAAAGCCTAAACATACTTATATTCACACAACCATGCAGAATAAAAGGCTTTAGTATGAAGCACAGACATATTCCTATACATCAAGAGTTGGCAAACTTTTTCTTAAATAAGGTTAGATTGCAAATATTTTAGGCTTCATGGGTCATATGGGCTTCCCTGGTAGCTCAGATGGTAGAGTCTGCCTTCAGTGTGGGAGACGGGTTTGATCCCTGGGTCAGGAAGATCCCCTAGAGAAGGAATTGGCAACCCACTTCAGTATTCTTGCCTGGAAAATCCCACAGATGTAGGAGGAGCCTGGCAGGCTACAGTCCATGGGGTTGCAAAGAGTCAGACATGACTAAGTGACTTCATTTTCTTTCTTTCACTTTCATGGGTCATATAGTTTTTGACATGACTATTCAACCTTGCTTCTGTAATAGGAAAGTATTAACAGTCAAGATATAAATGACTTGGTATGAATTTATTCCAATAAAACTTTATTTACAAAAACAAGTGGCTGGTCAACAGGTTTGTGCTCTAAATCTGAGAACTTTCTACCTCAGAAAAGAAAGTTTGCAGTTTTGTTTGCAGATTTGTGCTCTAGATCTGAGAACTGTCTTTCCTTTCCTAACATACTTCTTTAAAAATCAGGTCAAGAAAGAACTATTCTCACTCAAAAATGAGAAGATATTGAAATCAGATCTCTTAAAAAATGTAAGAGAAAAGAAAAAAGAAACATGCTATAAAGAAAGCAGCCAAAAATTCAAGCTAAAGCAATTATGACGTACAGAATGAAAATCTTGACTGACTATTGCCATCAATGAAAAAACTTAGTGAAAATACCAGGTATAAATCAAGAGCTAGAAATATAGAAAGATATTTATAGAAATATAAATGCATGAGGAAGAAACAATGAAAAAACAAAAAGGGCTAAAAAAAGATTAACCAGCGGAACCAAGAAAGAAATAAAGAGAAAAATAAAACTACCCAAAACAAAAAACACCATGCAAGATGGGGGAATAAAAGAGACAGACTACATAAGGATTTTTAACATTGAAATTACAATAGGGTAACCTCATTTGCAAAACTAGACAGTGGATAAAACTGAAATTTTGAAGCATTACTGGGCTTACAGGAAGTAGCCTAAATCTCCAAGAACACTGCAGTATTCTCCAAAAACCTGAGCACTATACACACACACAAAATGAACAAAACAAAACCAAGTATTAGCCAAAACCACGACTGAGAGGTAGCAGAACTGAAAGCAGCCTGAAGATGGATCTGACGTGAGTACCTATGAAAAGCCTTATTAAGTAAAGTATAAGGCTCTTGCTATCAATAAAGAAGAAAAGTTCAACTGAGGTTCCTACCAAAAGCCAGGACCTTCAAAGAACTGATCCTCACTTGGAGACGCCTCTTGGTGCCCACCAGAAGCACATGTAAATCATCTTCAGAAGGAAGCAACCCAATTTAGGACAGGAAGATTATCATAAGTTAAGATTTTAAAAAACTCAAATTGGAATCAGCTACCATCAAGCACATGAAGAATCAAAACACACTGAGTCCTCAAAAACAGGACATTTAAACCTGAGGACTTAAAATACTGGAACTGTGAGGGACAGAATACAAAAGAGCTATGTACAGTATTTTTAAAGAAGCAAAAATTAAAACACAAATCTGAAGAAGCCACAGAAATTATTAGGAAGAATCAGAAAGATGTGAGAAATTTTTGCAAAAACAAAAGAAATTTCTAAAAATACTAAATACTTATACTAAAAGTTTTTTTCAAAGGTGGATGAGTTAAGCTTCTCTGGTGGCTCAATGGTAAAGAATCCACCTGCCAGTGCAGGAGACATGGATTCAATCCCTAGTCCAGGAAGATCCCACATGCTGCAGAGCAAATAAAACTGTGTGGCACAATACTAATAAGCCCAAGCTCTAGAGCACCAGAGCCACAACTACTGAGCCCACGTGCCTCAACTACTTAAGCCTGTGCACTTAGAACCTGTTCTCTGCAACAAGAGAAGCCACTGCAATAAGAAACCTGTGCGCCACAACTAGAGAGTAGCCCCTGCTCGCTACAAATAGAGAAAGCCCATGCATAGCAACAAAGAACCAGCAAAGCCAAAAATAAATAATTTTTTTTTAAAAGGTGGATGAGTTAAAAATAAACACAATTGAAGAGAGAATTAGTAAACTGGAAGATACATTTAAAGTAATTACTGAGAAAGCAACAGAGAGCTACAAAGGAAGAAAATAGGAGATTTAAAAATATGGAGGAAAAAATAAAAAGGTCTAGGATCTATCTGAGTTTCAGTAGTAGAGTGTTAAGACAATGAATGAGAGCTAATATTTGATGATGCTGAGAATGCTGCAGAATTAATGGAAGACATAAATAAGAAGATAACACAATGAGTAATTTTATACAGATTGTGAAGAATGTGAAGGAAAGCTTCTAAATCTTATGAAACCAGTGTACCACTGACTTCAAAGCGTGACAGAGTTAGGATATTTAAGTTCAAAGCAAAAATGTGAATTTTCAAAAAAAAGTTTCAAAAATGACATCTTACATATATAAAAAATTCACACCAATCGTCAGTATGGAATTCTATGGCCTTAAAAAAAAATACCTTGGTGGAATATTTCAGAGGGATCAAGAACTTACATATTAGCTATTAAGGGGCCTTGGCCCTTCCTCACCTGTATGGTTCCCTCTCACTAACCTGGACAGTGTTTCTTTAACACTTCTTCCTCCATGACCCATGGTTCTTCTTCTTGCTCCAACTTGAAAATCACATCAGGTTTGGTGAATGGACATCCTGTCAAAGGGAAGGGATGTAAGATTTGGGCATAAATAGTAGGAAAAAAGAATCATTCAAGAATTGAGGCTAGCTGAAGGTTTTCTGAAGGATAAGAAAAGCATTGTTTCTAGGGATGCTGCCCCCTGAAACATAACCATAGATGACATGACATTTTGCTTTGAAAGCTGCAGCATGCATGTGCATGTGAGCAAAGGCATTTAAAGACCAAACTCAGTCTAACATTTGAAGATTCCACACATTTCAGAAACACTGTGGCAGGGAAAAAAGGAACTTTACTCCCAGAATTTGAGTTTTATAGGAAAATACCCTTACCCACTGTGATTAAGTTGTTATAGTTTTCTAGCATCACATTCCGGTACAGGTTCCTTTGAGCTGGATCCAATTGCTGCCACTCTTCCTGAGTGAAATCAATAGCCACATCTTTGAATGTCACCGTGTCCTGTAACAACATACTCCCACTCAATCTGAAGTCATCCATCTTATATGTTGTGGACAAAATATATTGAAACTTGTTCAGGTAATACACAAAGGTAAGAGATTATAAAATAAATTTTATCTGTTTTTGTTACTGTCTGAAAGAAAAAAATCATTTTAGCAATATCCTGTCAGTTTATGTTCATTCATTGATTCAGCAAGCACATATCTTTAATAACTACTTTGGGTTAAAGAGATCTTGGGTACTGATTTATACTGACTGTAAAAACTGGGGGAATATAAAACTTCACTCAAAGTTAACTGGTTTGGGAACTCACTAGATCCCTGTGATTCACTAACACATGAAAATAGGTTTTGGATAGAAGCAGAAAAGGGGAGAGAATGGTATACAAACTTTGAAGCATAGTAAGACATCCACTGGAGATATTCATTGATTTAGCAGTTGCACATATTGTTCATTAGGTCAGAAGAAATCTAAATTGAAAATGAATATTTATTGTTCACAAGCCTACGTGTCTGTAGCCATGAAAATTGCAGAGTTCACATATACTGAAAAAAGAGTGCCACAAACAGAATCCTACAAATACCAAAAGATATAGAAAAAAAGATTTGTTAATGAAGTTTTTTTAAGTGGATTTAAATTTTAGAATTAAAAAATTTTAAATATGAATTACAACCAGAACTATGAGAAAATAATACCAAGAAAGATTTAAAGTGTCAGAAATGAGGAATGGTGACAAATTTCTTCAAAGCAGTGTGATTTAGACATAGAAATCAAATGCACTTTTCCTAGTTAAAAACCAAAATACCCCAAAAATATAAAGGTAAGAAAAACAGCACTGGAACAAAGGGAGCTGTCCGTATTTCCTACACTTTCAGGAATTTCTGTGGCAGATGGGGTAAGATAAAAGGAAATCACCAGGAGCAAACTCACAAAAAATGTTTCTGATTATTAATTTCTAGGTCCTAAATGGACTCTAGGAACATGAACATTCACTAAGCTTCAGAGTATGCTGTGAGAATAATGGAAACTCCTGTTTTGGACCCCTTCCTACTGAAGAGCAAGGACTTGTAAATAATCAGGCTTAAGAAACCAAAGGCAATCATGGCTAAGTAAGACATCCCTCATTCAGTCCCTGCTGCAAAAACAATACTTTGGCATCCATCCATGGATGAAAGTGCCCTTGTGGGAATGGTGGGATCCAGCACCACATGCAAGGGACACAGAAGGAGTCTTGCCTACCCAAATGTTGAAAAATAAGCATAAAAGACCTCAGTTCTTGCTGTAGATCCCTGAGAGGCATGTGAACTGACTCTAGCCTCTTTTGGCCACTTCAGGAGCCCCCAGAAAATGACTGTCTGAGACAAGCACTCAACAAAAGACAGACTTTGTGAAAGTGCAAGTCTCCAGCAAAGAATTTCCAGTGCACCAATGAAGCAAAAAATACAAGTCTGGACTCATCAGAAAGGGTAAGAGGAACAGTTTGACTTTTATCTACATCACTCCTCCATTAAGGCAACATAGCTTAGGGCCAAGAGAAATCCTGGCCCATGATTTCATTCACGAAGGAAAGTAAAAATGTGTGAGTACCCTGCTTTCTCAGCTATATGGGATGGTGCCAAAGAGGGTCATTTTTCTCTCATCATATCCAGCATACTGAATTTTGAGCTTTTGAAAAGTCTGAGAGAGCAGCAGATAACACTCTCAGAGGACATTACAGAGAAGCAGATAGTACTAACTGTGTTAAGGACACCATCAAGAAGAAATAGAGGAGTCTAATAAATAAAATGAAAGAGGGGGCATGTGATATCTGAAAGATACCACAGATACAATGACCATGAGAGACTATTATGAACAGTTATATGGTAACAAAGTGGATAACCTAGAACAAATGGATAAATTCCTAGAAACATACAACCTACCAAGATTGAACCATGAAATAGATCAGAACAGATATGAGTAAGGAGCTGAATCAGTAATTAAAATCTTTCAATAAAGAAAATCCTCCTCTCCCTCCAAAAAAGAAAAGCCAAAAACTAGATGGCTTCCCTGATGAGTTTTACCAATCATTTATAGATGAATAGATGCCAGTCTTTCTCAATCTTTCACACAAAAAAATAAGTTGCACTGAAGGGAACAGGCTCAAGCTCATTTTACAAGACCAACATTACCCTGATACCAAAGGGAGATAGGACACTGCAAAGAAAAGAAAACTACAGGCCAGTGTCTCTAATGAATGTAGATGCAGACATTTTCAACAAAATATAGGCAAAGTAAAGTCAACAGCATGTTAAAACACCATGATCAAGAAGGATTTAATTCGGGGATGCAAGGATAGTTCAACACATGCAAATCTATACATGTGATACATTAATAGAAAGAAATTATGTGATCATTTCAACAGAGGCAGAAAAAGCATTTGACAAAATACAATATCCTTTTGTGATACAAACTCTCAACAAATTGAGTATAGAAGGAATGTAGCTCAACATAAATCAGGCAATATATGATAAGCCAATAACTAACATCATACCCAATGGTAAAAGGTTGAAAATTTTTCCTTTAAGACCAGAACAAGACCAAGGTACTCTCATCAATCCTATTCAATGTAGTATGAGTAATCCTAACCAGAGCACTCAGGACAAGGGAAAAAAAAATACATCCAAATAGGAAAGCAAGATGAAAAGTCTTTTTAAGATGATATGATCTTATATACAGAAAATCCTAAAATCACCAACCAAAAACAGTTAGAACAAACCAAAAAATTCAGTAAAGTTGCAGGATACAAAATCAATAGACAGAAATCAGCTCTGTTTGTATACACTAACAAGAAAATATCTGAATAAGAAATAAAACCATCCCATTCACAATAGTGAGCAGGAGACATAAGAGATGCGAGTTCAATCCCTGGGTCAGGAAGATCCCCTGGAGGAGGAAATGCCAACCCACTCCAGTATTCTTGCCTGGAGAATCCCATGGACAGAGGAGCCTGATAGGCTACAGTCCATGGGGTCAGAAAGAGTCAAACATGACTTGACATGCACACATGCATGCATTCACAAAAGTATCAGAAACAGCAAAAATACTTAGCAATAAATTTAACCAAGGAGATGAAGGAAACTGAAGAGAATACGAATAAGTGAGAAGATATTCCACATTTGTGGATCAAAAGAATTAATATTGTTGGAGCTCCCCTGGTGGCTCCGTTGTAAAGAATCCGCCTGCCAATACAGGAGACATGGGTTCCGTCCCTGATCCAGGAAGATCCCACATGCCATGCCTCACAGTAACTAAACCCATGTGCCACAACTATTAAGCCTGTGCTCTAGAGCCCAGGAGCTGCAACTATTGAGCCCATGTGCCACAACTAATGAAGCCTGCACTCTCTAGAGCCTGTGCTCTGCAACAAGAGAAACCACTGCAATGAGAAGCCCACATACTGCAACTAGACAGTAGCCCCCACTTGCCATAACTAGAGAAAAGCCCATGCAGCAATGAAGACCCAGCACAGCCAAAAATTAGTTTCATAAATTATTTAAAAAAAAAATAAAAGAATAAATACTGACCACCTTACCTGCCTCCTGAGAAACCTGTATGCAGGTCAAAAAGCAACAGTTAGAATCAGACATGGAACAACGAACTATTTCAAAATTGGGGAAGGAGTACATCAAGGCTGTATATTGTCACCCTGCTTATTTAACTTATATGAAGAGTACATCATGTGAAATGCTGGGGTGGATGAAGCTCAAGTTGGAATCGAGATTGCCGGGAGAAATATCAATACCTCAGATACGCAAATGACACCACCTTTATGGTAGAAAGTAAACAGGCACTAAAGAGCCTCTTGATGAAAGTGAAAGAGGAGAGTGAAAAAGCTGGCTTAAAACTCAACATTCAAAAAATGAAGCTCAGGGCATCTGATCCCATCACTACATGCCAATAGATGGGAAAACAGTGGAAACAGTGACAGACTTTATTTTCTTGGGCTCCAAAATCACTGCAGACAGTGACTGGCAGCCATGAAATTAAAAGATGCTTGCTACTTGGAAGAAAAGCTATTGACCAACCTAGAGAGTGTATTAAAAAGCAGAGACCAAAAAGCAGATGAATGCATACAGAAGAGGTAATACATACATATACAATGCAATATTACTCTGCCATGAGAAAGATGGGATCCTGCAATTGGCAACCCCATGGATAGACATGTCAGGGCATGTCAGATGAAGAAAGAAAATACTATGATATCCCTTATATGTAGAATCTTGAAAAGTCTAAATTATAGAAGTAGAGAATAGAATGGTGGTTGCCAGGGGCTGAGAAGTGGGGGTAATGGGAAGATGCTGGTCAACACATAGAAAAATGAAATAGAGGAATCCTGGTTCCCTGTGCCTTAGAGATACAGGACAAGTGTTTTCATTTTGTTTTGTTTTGTTTAAGGTACCTAATTCCTACAAAGACAAAATTCTGTCCTGTTTAAGCAACTGTTATGTAAGATTTCTGTCAAACAGTCAATAACACTAGGTAAATCTATTAAGACAGATAAATGCTCATGCCAGAAAGAGAACTTTTCAAAGTGCTATTTTTGTGGCAGCCATGAAAATGTGCTCCTAGATCTCCTTCAGGAGAACCAGCTATGAGAAGCGTCATTGATAAACCATCTCCAGCTATTCTATCTTTAGTTCTATTACTGCATTCATGCTGAGACCATCCTATTCTCAAGCCACTACTGGCTATTTTTCCAGCTTAAGTATGGAAAAAAAAAAAGATTAACTATGGTTAGGGTATTAGGGCCTGAACCATGATCTTAAATTCTGTTTTTCTTGATCTAAGTTCCCTATGCTAATTTTAAAATTTCCATGTGGAAATGTTTTCTTTCTGAAGTTTTATTATTAACTTCCTATGTAATTGCATTGTGGAATATATACAGTTTGTACTTTGAAATTTATTGAATTTTATTTGGGCCTAATATATGGTCAGTCTTTTAGTTTTTCCATACCTAAAAAGGGGATATTAATTGTTTCCAGGCTATAAGCTATGACAATCAATTAGCTCTATCAAATTATTATTGGAAGTTATGTTCATTTTGTTGTCTATGTGTCTATCATGAGCTAAGGCAGATCAATAAAAGTTTCCTACTAATATGTTTCTTATTTTTCACAGTATTCCTTATAATAAATTTTATGCAGTTTGATGCAGGAGTAGTCCTAACCATTTATCTTTATTATCTAATGCACTAACTGGCATTTTATTTATTTATTTTTCTAACTGGCATTTTAAAGTAACATTCTTTTTGTTTGTTTAAAGCTTACTGTCTTGGATGAATGGATAGAAGATATGGTATATAGTCAATGGAATACTACTCATCCATAAAAAATAATAAAATAATGCCACTTGCACCACCATGGATGCAACTAGAGATTATCATACTAAGTCAGAAAGAGAAAGACAAATACCATATGATGTCATTTATACATGGAATCTAAAATATGGCATAAATGAACTTATCTACAAAATAGAAACAGACACACAGATAGAGAACAGACCAGTGGTTGTCAAGGGGTAGCAGGGGAGGAAGAGGGATGGACAAAAAGTTTGGGGATAGCAGATGCAAACTATTACACTTAGAATGGATAAACAACAAGGTCCTACTATATACAGCACAGGAAACTATATCCAATTTCCTGCAATAAACCATAATGGAAAAGAATATTTAAAAAATAATGTATATGAAGAAGGAAATGGCAACCCAATCCAGTATTCTTTCCTGGAAAATTCCGTGGACAGAGGAGCCTGGAGGGCTATAGTGTCCATGGGGTCGCAGAGTCAGACATGACTGCGCATGCACACACAGTGTCTCACGTATGGAGTTTTCATCCAAAGAGAACCTAAGACTTGGAGTTCCAAAAACTCATTAAGAAAATAAGAACATTTAAAAAAAGAATGTATATATGTGTATAACTGAGTCTACAGCATAAATAAGCACATTAAATCAACTATACTTCAATTAAAAAAATAAACCTTATATCTTGAATGTTGTATTACCTGACATTTAAAAATAGCCTTTATCTTTTAAAAAAAAAAACCTGCATGATATGGCTTTCCTTAAACAATATTTAAAATTTCTCTGGATCAAAAGCTCCCATCTATAAAATGAAAATGTTGGAATAGATATTTTTTCTCTTTTAAGAGTTAATCATTCTCAATAGAAAAAGGAACAGTTAGGAAAATGATGAGATTCTTTCATGTATCCTGGATTTTATGACAGACTGTAAAAATAATCTTTTTTAACAGAAAATTTTGCTTTTCTCATTATCATGTTTATTTACTACTTAGAATCCAGTTAGCAGTGAAATAGCTCACTATTTTAGGTAACACATACATTATTTCAGGTAACATATACCTATTCCATATTAGGTTTGTGAGAAGTAACATAATACTCAGCAGTTTTTGCCATTAACTTTCTTACCTTTCTTAATAACAACACTAACCCTCTTTTTCCAAAAATGGAACTGTAGCATATGTTTTGATTCATAACTCTTCTACAACACCTAGGTACAATGTATCAACAAGTTCATTTGATTCAGTCACTGAAATCTCAGCTCTTCTATTTCTTCTATATGTTAAAGTAGTAGAACCAGAGAATTAAACAACTGAACCTTTTTTTTTTGTTGTTTTTTTGATAGCTCAGAGACGATTTGAGGGCTTCACAGTAGTTGAGGTTTTCATTATGAATATTAACTGCCACTAAAGAGAATGAGAAAATAATTCACGTTTGAGCCCTAGAGTTATAGGTTTTTATTCAGTAAGTTACTGAGTTACTAGATATGCCCAGCACTGGTTTAGAGTCCAAGGATATAGCTGGAAGATAGACATAAGTTCTTGTCCTCCTGGAACTTACATACTAGTTGAGGGAAATAAATGAAAACATAAACAAATAGGAAAGAGAGATTCTTTTTTTTTTTTTTTGGAAAGAGAGACTCTTTATGAAGACTATATAAGGTAATTCATGTAAAACTTTGATTAACAATAGATATTATTATTTACAGTTTATATTGGGCATTTCTTCTTTTCAATTGTGGATTTTTTTTCATGTCTTATATGCAATTTTCTATTGGATTTTAATTTAGTTTGTAAATATTTAAATACCAGATTTGGTTTGTCATATGTATTACTAAAATTGCTGTTAGGTTTTGCAAATTTACTTTATTTATGGTGATTGTATCAACAGAAGAATGTAATTTTTATGTACTCAAATTTAGTTGAGCTTCTGTTTTATTACCTATGAGTTTGACATTATATCAAAAAACAAGCTAGTGACCATAGAAAATACACTCAAGATGTTGTCTTGGAGTAACTAAGAACTCCCATACACTGTTAAGGGTATAATTTTGGACAACCACTTTGGAAAACTGTTTGGCAGTATCATTAAAAGGTAATCTTACACATAACTTATGACTCAGCAATTCTACTTTGGTAGAAAGAGATATGTACATATGTGCAAAAAAATCTAATAGAAAGTTTACAGGAACAATATTTTAATTGTTCCCAAATAAAAATTACCTAAAGCCAATCAATAATAGAATGGATATATAAAATTATGGTTTATTCATATAATTGAATAATATATAGTAATAAAGTTTAGTGAACTACAGCTTACTTGCAGCAATTCAACATAAATCTGACAAAATATTAAACAAAAGAAGTCAGGCACCAAGTACACAGGTTACATACAGTTTAAAAATATGCAGAAATAATCTATAGTGATATAAGCTAAACAGTGGTTACCCCTGGAGTAGGGGTAATAACTTTGAAAGATGCAGGAGTTCAATGGGTGTTAGGGTAATATTATATTTCTTGATCCAGTGCTTATGCTGGCTACACATGTGTGTTCACTTTGAAAATTAACTGAGGGAAAAACTAGACATACAGAGAAGCTGTGAGATAGGGGCACCTGGTCAAAGAAAGGTATGTTGCAGTAAAGCAAAGCTTTGAGCTGAGAGTAAAAAGGCAGTAAATTGAAATATGTTTAGTAGCTAACAGTACAGGAAAATCTGAAAGAGAAAGATTCCAAAGGAAGTTTGAAGAAAAAGGATGAAGTTCTGAGGAAATGTCCTTGAAGAGGAAACAGACACTGCTTACTCTAAGAGTAAAATGAAGAAATAAGGAACCATGGATTCATTACAACCACATTCACAAAAACCAGGTATACCAGGCATTGTTCTAGGGGCTGTAGATACAGCAGTAAACCAAGTAAAACTTATACTCTGTTCACATTCTAGTGGATTGAAAGTATAAGAATTTACCATAAATGATTACTTTAGATTGTGGCCAAATCACAGCAAACATACATGGAAAAAGATAATTATATAGGGTCATTTGAAAGGCACATCCCATCTATTTCTTCAGATAGTCTGTTTTTTATTTTTAAATGAGGTATGACATACATAGAATAATGTGGTAAAATGCACTAATCTTAAATGTACAAACTGAGACATTTTTATACATTTACGTATTTGTGTACCCATCAGTCAGGTCAAAATATAGAACATTTTCAGCATACTAGAAGATTCTCTCATATCCTGTCCCAGTAAATACCTGCTCAGTAACCACTATTCCCTAACACTGAGATTAGTTTTCTCAGTTTTCAAACTTCATATAAAAGGTACCACACAGAATGTACTCTCGTCTGGCTTCTTTCATGTCACATGTTTGTGAGATTATCCATATTGTTGTAAATTGCAGTAATCTGTTTTGGTGTGTGTGTGTGTACACTATCCCACTGCATGAAGAGAGAGAATGTGTGTGTGTGTGTACTATCCCACTGCATGAAATACTATCTCTTTTTCTGTTGACGTTGATTTGTGTTATTTCCAATGCTGGGATATTTTAACATATATTCTTTGCTTTATCCTTGATCAAAACAGACCACCTCCCTGGTGGTCTAGTGGTTAGGATTCAGCACTTTTACTGCTGTGGCCTGGGTTCAATCCCTGGTCAGGGAACTGAGATCCTGCAAGCCATGCAGCACAGCCAAAATTTTTTTTAAAATTATACAGAAAACCCCGGACTATCAGAAAAGCTGTTTCACCAACTACAGAAAGTCTCCCTATATATATTATATTGATTGACCTAGGTGCCAATGAAAAACTTACTTAAATATATAATGAATTTCTGCTCTTGTTTACCTATAGTAATGAAATTCAAAACTGAAGCCCAACTTTAATCTCTCTAAATGAATACAATTCGGCATAATCATATTTTAACTTTCGTGGTCTTAATCTTTCAACTCTGTTTCCTCTGAAAATACGTTTTATCTGTATAGGATTTTCCAGTTTAGTGTATGGATTACTACAATTCCCGTAAACTGCTCTGTAAAATAAAGCAGGGAACAAATATGCTATTTAAAATTTACCTGGAATTCATTCATTTCCTCTTCTTTCTGGGAATGGACTGGGCCTGAGAAGGCAGAGCTGAAAAAGAGAATAAAAGCCATGAGACAAGGTTTGCTTTGTGGTTTGAGAAACCTGTACCCACAAGGTAGATTAAAGGTCACTCTATAGCAAAATGATACTTGGAGCAATCAGAAAGGCCAAGAATATACATTCCCCAAAGATGCTGATAGGTATAAAGATGACTACTATATCATGGAGAGCTTAAGCATATTCGGTGAACAAGAATAGAGGTGTGTACGTAGGAGATGCCCCATGAACTTATCAATAGCTCTGTATCAGAGAAGGGGTTCCCAGGTGGCACTAGTGGTAAAGAACCTGCCTGCCAATCCAAGAGATATTAAGAGATTCAGGTTCGATCCCTGGATCAGTTCAGTCCCCTGGAGGAGGGCATGGCAATGTACTCCAATGTTCTTGCCTTGAGAATCTCATGGACAGAGGAAGCTGGCGGCCTATGGTCCACAGGGTCGCAAAGAGTTGGACATGACTGAAGCAACTTAGCATGCACGCATGCATACATACACAAGCATACTTTATATCAGCTACTACAATTATTGACTTAACTATTTACACAGAAAACAACAAATTCTTATATAGCTAACAATATTCCACATTTTCTAAAACAAGCATGGTGATAAAAAGAGGGATTGTCCTATTTTGAACATTTGGCAACTAAAGGGAAAAATATCCTTGTCTTTCCACCCTACTTCCTCTCGCATTTCAACTCAACCACTTTTCACCACCATCAGGAACTTCCATTCCTTCATTACACAATTTTTCATTTTCCCTCACCCTCTTCCCACCACTTTTCTACTTACCTGGCCTTGAATCCACGGTCAATTAGTATAATTAATTCTTGCTTAGACTCCCTTGCCCCTTTCTCTCACATCATTCTTTCTTCATGAAACCAACAACTCTGGTTAAATTTTACTCTCCGCTCCCCTATCTGTGGTGACAACCATGCATATGAACAGTGCAGGAGGAAAAAATCAAACAACCACGTGGAATAGGCTCAATTTAAATTCACGAAAACAGCAAGTGGGTCTTCAATGCTGTCTGGAAATCATATTATATTTCTCTACTCTATTCTCTGTCCCACTCTCCTAAGTGATTATTTTATTCTTTTCCTTTATCCTCAAACCCTAACGTTTGTTCTTCCATTTAAGGAGATATCTATAGCATTTCTCCCCTTTCCTCCTTTATCAAGTTTCTCTCTCTGTTGAATCATTTCACTCAGTATATGAACAGGGTTATTATTTACCTCCTAACTCCACCTACCACTCCATTTCATTCCTTCCATTAAGGGAAAAACCTTAAAGTGTTGTTTACACTTGTTATCACCAATTTTTCTTGTCCAGTTTTCTCTATAGGTCCTTACTTCACTGAAACCGCTTTGCAGGGTGACCAACAATTTTCGTGTTGCTAAATTCAATGTTACTTCCTCAGTCCTCTTTTGCTTGGGCTATCAGCTGCATCTGACAATTTTCATTAAAACACATTCTTCCCTCAGTTTCCAGGATATCACCGAGTTTTCTCTCAATCATTCTAGCTGGTCCCTTTCAGTCTCTTTTGCTGATTCCTCCTCATTTCCCAGACTTTGTCATGTTGAAGTGACCCAAAGATTAGTCCTTTACCTCTATCATTTTCCAGCTACTCTACCAAGTGATCTCATCCAATCTGGTTGTAAATGTCACCTAAAAGGGGCTTCCTAGGTGGTATCGTGCCTGGGAATCTGCCTGCCAATGCAGGAGCAGCAGGAGTTCGATCCTTGGGTCAGGAATAGCCCCTGAAGTAGGAAATGGCAACCCACTCCAGTATTCTTGCCTGGAAAATTCCATGAACAAAGGAGCCTGGCGGGTTACAGTCCACGGGGTCACAAAGAATTGGAGATGACTGAGCACACATGCATGCACATGTGTATCACCTACATGCTAATAACTGCCAAGTGTATGTCTCCAATCTGAGACCTTTCTTTAGAACTGTAGACTTGTATATCCCACTGCCAACTTAATATTTCCACCTAAATACCCAATGGGCACCTCATACTTCACATGTAATATTCCAAACTGAAATCTCACTATTTCCCTATGCCCCAGGTTTTTCCTACCTTCTTTCCTTTCTCAGGTAATAACTCCAATCTTCAAATTGCTCAGATTAAAAAATACTGTGTCATCCTGTCACACTTATACACCACATCAGTTCTGTCAGAAAATTGCCATACATGACTACTTCTCACCATTTTTACTACTCTCATCCAGGTCACCAACATCTCTTCCCTAGATTAATGCAATAGTTTCCTAACTGGTCTTTCTACTTCTTCCCTTGTCCTTGTCCTCTTCCCCTAATCCTCTCCTCAGACCAACCAAAGCAATCCTCTTAAATCATAAGCAGATAATATCACACACATGTTCAAAACTCTCCCATAGCTTTCCACCTCATTCTGAGTAAAAGTCAAGATCATTAACATGGCCCACAAGGACCAACCTGATCTGGCCTCCGGCCCTTCAATTACCTTCCTTCTCTAATCTCTCACTACTCTCCCTCTTATCTGCTCTATTTCAGCCACCCTAGCCTCTTGGTAATAGGCATATTTCCACCTGGGCTTTTCTAACTGGTGGTCCCTCTTCCCTTAATTATATGCATGTGCTGTGCATAATTAGCTCCTAATTTCCTTCATATCATTATTATTACATTTTCAGGATGCATTTCTAGTTACCCCACCTAAAACTCCAAGTCCTATCCCTGATTCTATATATTCTCCTTCTTTACTTCTTAGAAATTTTCACTATGTAATATATGTTATATTAAATTTACTTACCTCACTTATTATCTGACCCACAACAATTTAAGTACCATGATAGCAGAATCTGTCTGCTTTGTTCAATGCTATATCTCAAGCACTTTTAATTCCTGTCACATGCAGCATTCAATAAATGGTGAGTAGATGAATGAATAAATCCATAATACCTGAAGAACCTGGAAATTTGAAAACAGAACATTGCTTTAGAAAAATAACTTAGAAAACACATAATTTACAAAAAAAATTGTTTTTAAAATGGTTGACTTCAATAGTAATCAAATAACTGCAAATTAAAGGAATTATTTTACATCTATGAGATTAACAAAGATTACTAATATTAATGATAAACACTGTTATCAAGGGTGTATAAATACAGGCAATCTAATACTATGCCAATAATACTATAGGTTAGATGGAACCTTCAGTTCAGTTCAGTCGCTCAGCCATGTCCGACTCTGCGACCCCATGAATCACAGCACGCCAGGCCTCCCTGTCCATCACAAACTCCTGGAGTCCACTCAAACTCATGCCCATCGAGTCAGTGATGCCATCCAGCCATCTCATCCTCTGTCGTCCCCTTCTCCTCGTGCCCCCAATCCCTCCCAGCATCAGGGTCTTTTGCAAAGAGCCAACTCTTCGCATCAGGTGGCCAAAGTATTGGAGTTTCCGCTTCAGCATCAGTCCTTCCAATGAACACCCAGGACTTATCTCCTTCAGGATGGACTGGTTGGATCTCCTTGTAGTCCAAGGGACTCTCAAGAGTCTTCTCCAACACCACAGTTCAAAAGCATCAAATTTTTGGTGCTCAGCTTTCTTTACAGTCCAACTCTCACATCCATACATGACCACTGGAAAAACCACAGCCTTGACCATATGGAACCTTACCAGAGAATAACTGGATAGAATTAGGGAGTCTTTGGACTTCCCAGGTGGCGCTAGTGGTAAAGAATCCACCGGCCAATGCAGGTAGAACTAAGAGACACAGGTTAGATCCCTAGGTTGGGAAGACCCACCGGAGGAGGGCATGGTAACCCACTCCAGTATTCTTGCCTGGAGAATCCATGGGCAGAGGAGCCTGGCAGGCTGCAGTCCAAAGGATTGCACAGAGTCATGAAATGACTGAAGCGACTTAGCACAAACACAGGTAGTTTTTAATAAGCAGATACACTTCAACTGATCAGTTCCACTTCTAAGAGCCTGCCCCCTGTCCCCCGAAAATTAATAAAGTGCATCATAACATGTGCCAAACAGTTGCTAATAAACACATTCTTTACAATGGCAAGAAGTTGAAAAGAACCAAATTACCCATCAACAAGAGTAAATGCATTAATATGTATACCATAAAAAACCTGTTAAATGACATAGATGTGTGTTTAAATGTAAAAGTATTAATTGCACATTGTTAAACGCCATAGGTAGACTAGACAATTGTATGTACAGTGTGATTCCAACTTTCAAGCTACTGTGCATATATATGTAATATATTCACGGGGAATGAAAAGATGGGAAATAGATTTTGATAGTGGCTGGAAGAAGTATGAATGATTCTTGTTTTCTTGGAGCTTTTCTTTATTTTGTGAATTGGGACTGGGAGTAGGGGGCAAGGAGCATGAAGTTATTACTAAGCACACAAAATGTGGCGAATACACGAAAATGAAATTTGAAACAAATACTAAGACAACGTGTTGGGGCTACTGATGTCTAACAGAAAAACATATTTACGATGACCATAACCAAAGAAACGAAGCACTGGTACAGTCTCACAAATCACAAACAGGCTTCGTAGTTCGAAGCCACATTCATATGGAAAGAGAAAAGGAAAATAAATACACATCCACAAAATCCGCCTACACACACGACTCCACGGCCACATGAATCACGGACAAATGTCTAGAAAATAAAGTCCTATCGAGTCACACGCTCAGTTTTTCACCCTCCACTCCCACGTACTCAGGGAACCCGCCGCCCCTGCCCGGCGTCCTCCTCCAACAACACAGGCACCCGGTGGGCCGCAGGCCCCTGCTCCACCCAGCACAAAGAGTCCCGGACTCTGAGCTCGTGGCTTCCCGAAGACTCACCAACGAGCCCGCAGACACAGGCCCCAGTTCCTCACCTCAACACCGCCCCAAAGGCACAGCCGGTGCGGCCCGAGTGAGGGGTGCCACTCAGGTCAGCGCCGACTGTGGCGGTGGGCAGCACCAGCCCAGGTCCGTTAGACGCAGCTAACTCTTCCCAGAGGCCCCCGCGGCTCGCCGAGGAGGGACTGGCCCTCCCGTTGTCGGGGTAACCGGAATGACCCACCGCACCATGGAGGGGCTCTCAGATCTGCCGAGGGACCTCAGCTGAGGGTTTTGCAGCAGCTGCCTCCCATAAGTCTGACACTCGGAG
Organism: Odocoileus virginianus; assembly: GCF_023699985.2. Taxonomy (NCBI): domain Eukaryota; kingdom Metazoa; phylum Chordata; class Mammalia; order Artiodactyla; family Cervidae; genus Odocoileus; species Odocoileus virginianus. Next base: position 14,057,114 of record NC_069693.1, on the reverse strand, counting down.
CCTGGGAGTGCTTACTTGGTGCTGAGGAGAATCTGAAAAGGTCCGCGGTTTTGCTGCCCAGAACTACATTTCCCAGAGGCCTCCTCGGTCCAAATCTATTTTCTGCAAAAAGTCGCTTGCTGCGTGCAGTTGGCTGTATCTTCGGCTTTTCGGCGTTATGGTGTATGGTCCGTGAAGGAAGCATCGCTGAGTCCGTTTAGTTCCGTCTGATCCCGGCCCCACCTGGGACTGGACTTCAGTGGGGTGAAGGTGGGAAAAGATCTGGGCGCCGTGACGAGAAGAGATGGGCCAGCCTGAGCCTCAAGCTCCTGGCGGCAGTCAGAGAAGGGAGGAGTGCCCTTGGGTGATCGAGTGTGGAAGATTTCTGCGGTGGAATTTGGGGTAGGGAGTCTAGCGGGTCGAGAGACGCTGAGGTCTAGTGATTTTGGAGTCGTGCGAATTTGAAAACATTAGTGTGACCATGGTCGTGTCGTCTGTTCTAGGGGTCTCTTGATTCTGACCCTGCAGTTTTTGAGAGACAGTGTGCTTGTGTTGTGTTTCTGTTTTTCTGACGGGCACCTGGTAAAACATTGAAACTTAAGTGATTAAGTCAACACCCCACAGTCACCAAAATATTAAATGGAAAAAAATCGTAGTTTTGTGAATGTGTATTGCTGGAAACTCCCTTACTTTTTTACACTGTGTTATTCCACATCCATGTGTGTTTTATGGACAAAGGTGATACAGGTAATTTAGAAAGATGTTGTTGAAGAAGGCAAAGACATTGAGACATCAAATGAAAGAGCATGTCAACAATTCAAAGTAGCCTTGACATGAGGAGTGAACGGTAGGTGGAAAAGCAGAGAAGTAACCAGGTGCAAAAACCTAAGAATCTAGCAAACCAGACTTTAATGTCACTCCTGCCATAAAGACCTGATTTTTTTTCAACATTTCATTTGAGTTCCACTCTGATTTAAGAATTAAAAAACAGTTTTCAATGAAAGTTGAAGACTCACTACAATAATTTTACAGTAGAGACTAAAATGGAGAAAATATCTATGAAAACACTATGCTTTTGTGCAATAGTATGTTGGCAAAGAGAACAGAATACTGAGGACTACAGCATGCTAAATATCAGGAACCTGAAGTTGTTGAAGGTATCAGAGAGGCTTCCAGCTCATAAGCTTACGTAAAGCTATACAAAGCCACAAAACTAAAGAACTATGTTATCTCTAGAAAGCAGAAAAAAATAGTCTTCCTTTCACAGCCTTCCTTTCACTAGATAATAACCGGCACTGTTTCAGAATAGTGTGAATCTCTTTCTTGGAAAGGGTAAAGAGACTCCCAAACACTGCATAGAGAGAACATGTCCTCTAAGTGTTACTTATTTGCCTCATGTGTGTTTACCAGCAGTACATTTTTTCTGTCACCTGTAAGAGTTATTTTTTGCTAATTATTTTGTTAAAAGATGAGAAGAGAACAGAGTTGCTTCTATGTCCATCTAGCTTCCTGATTTCATTTTTTTTTTCTGATTTCATTTTTTATACTTGTAGATTTGTCTATTTCTCCCTTTATTTCTGTAAAGCTTTGCTTTATATATTTTAAAGCTCTCTTGTTGATGATACATATTTAGAGTTGTACTAGCTTCCTGTTAAATTGATCCAATAAGAAATTATGTAATTTGTGACTTCCCTGATGGCCCAGTGGGTAGGACACTGTGCTCCCAATGCAGGGCACCTGGGTTCGATCCCTGGTCAGGGAACTAGATCCTACATGCCACAACAAAGATCTGGCATAGCCAAATAAATATAAATACTTTTTAAAAAGAAATTATGCAGTTTACCCTTTATTTATAATATTGGTTTTTGTCTTAGTCTGTTTTGATATTACTATAGCTTCACCATGCTTCTTTTGGCTAGTGCATTATCTTTTTCTATGCTTTTACATTTAACTGTTTTATTTTTAAAGTATGTCTCATTAAATAATATTTATTTTTAAAATAAATGATAGTCTTACTCTTTTGACATATTTAGTAAATTTACATTTATAAAGCAGTTGGGTTTTGTTATACCACCTTAGAGTTTGTTTTCTTTTGGCCTGACTTTCTTAAATTTTAACTTTTTGTTTGGAAGTAATTCTGGATTCTCGTGTGTGTGTGTGCGCGCGCGCAGGCACTCAGTGTGTCCAGCTCTTTTGTGACCCCATGGAGTATAGCCCGCCAGGCTCCTCTCTCCATGGGATTCTTCAGGCAAGAATATTTCCCAGGTGGCACAGTGGTAAAGAATCCACCTGCCAGTGCAAGAGTTTGCTAGAGTTATATCTCTGGGTCAGGAAGATCCCCTGGAGGAGGATATGGCAACCCACTCCAGTATTCTGGATTCTCATGTAATTTTAAAAAATAATTCAGGGAGATCCCATATACCTTTTATCCAATTTCCCCCAGTGGTAACATCTTGCAATACTATATACAGAATCAGAACACTGACATTGATGCTCTCAAAATACTTCCATCATCATAAGAATCTTTCATGTTGTCCTTCTATAGCCACACTTCTCTCTTTCCTGAAACCCTCTCCTTAAGACCTGGCAACCCTAATCTGTTCTCCATTTCTGTAATTTTACCTTTCAAGAATGTTACATAAATGAAATTATAAAGTATGTAATTGGAGTACTGACTTTTTCACTCAGCATGATTCCCTGGAGATTCATACATGTTGTTACATGTGTAATTCATTCCTTTTTATCACTGAGTAGAATTCCATGTGAACATACTATAGTTTGTTTAGCCATTCATTCATGGAAGGACATATGGCTTTTTCCAACTTTTGTCTGTTACAACTAAAGCTGCTATATACATTCATATAGAATTTTTTTTCATTTCAAACACCAAGAAGAGTTTTAGAGGGAATTTGTTCATTCGCTAAAAAATCTATCTGGCATTTTCACTGAGATTATATTCAATATATAGATAAATCGGGGAGAATTGACATCCTTATAGTGGTGAATCTCATAACTATGCAACACAATATGAACATAATATATCTCTTCTTAAATTCCTCTCAGTAATGTTTTGTATTTTTAAGGTACAGGTAACAAAATCTTTTGTCAGGTCTACCCCTAAGTATTTCAGAGTTTTTGATGCATTTTAATTGGTATTTTTTAAAATTTCAATTTCCAACTGTATGTAAGAAATACAATTGATTTTTGTATCTTGTAGCTTGACACCTTGCTAAACTCACTTAGTATTTCTACTAGAGTACTTAGAGGTTCCATTGAATTTTCTACAGAGATGATTATGTCACCTGTGAAAAAAGACATTGGTGTCTATTCCTGTTAAAATCGGCAAATACAGAATGGACCCCAACCCCAAATTTGGTTAGGATGTTGAGACGGATGAGGCCGCACGCACACACCAAGAAGATATGAACATTTTCTCACTCACACAATGAAGCTTTCTAGGAAAAGCAAAGCAGGCATCCCAAGAAAGTCTGCAAATGGCTTGTGAAAGGAAATGAAACTGGTGTGGAGTGTTTATGGCAGAGGCTTGTGTGGTTTAAGTCTCCTGCTAGTGTCAAAGGAGAGAGCACCTAGTTGGCCCAGCTTGGGGATATAAGAAAAAGAAGAAGGAGTGAAGCTCAAAGCTACGAGCAGCTTCTGCTGCTGCTCCTGAGGCCGCTTGTGTGGGTGTTTGGTGTGGATCCAGTGAAGCAGCAGCTGAGGAGACTCTAATTCCCGCCATAGCTGACAAAAAGGCCGAGTGGGGAGCCAAGGCTGAGAACAATGATCATGTTAATTTGAAGGTGGCAGGTGGTGCACTTTAAGAAGCATAGGGACTTCCTCAGTGGTTCAGTGATTAAGAATCCGCCTTGCAATGGGAAGGATGAAGGTTTGATCCCCGGTTAGGGAACTAAGATCCCACATGCTGTGGAGCAACTAAGCCTGCCAGCCACAACTAAAAAGTTCATTTGCCCACAACTAAATCTTGATGCAGCCAGATAAACAGAGAAGTATTTTTTTTTAAAGGACTAAGAGGCATACAACCATTTAGTAAACTAATGAAAGTCTATAGTGAATGACTGAGTTTGTCAATAAGGCAGATCAGAATACGATTTGATGGGCAGCCAATCAATGAGACACACTCACCTACACAGTTGGAAATGAAGGATGAAGATACAATTGGTATGTTCCAGCAACAGAGAGGTGACTACTAAAACAGAATCCTGAAAAAAAAAAGGATATAAGCATTCACTCTTACCAAAAAAAATAAAATAAAACAGAATCCTGCTACTTTACTCCAAAATTCTGTTCCTACCTACCAAGAGGACATTCTCAATTAGAAAAATGCAATTTGGCTCTACTATATCCTGACTACTGCAGTAGTTTTCTCTAGTCTTTCATTTTCCTCTTCCCCATTTCTTTATTGTATATACAGTAACTGGTATATGCATAAATATATCACTTTTTAAAAAACTAAATCATGGCCAATGGTATGTTTTGATTGACACCAAATGGAAATTGGATGGGGGATATTACATTACTTCCCATAGAATACTGTAACCTTTACAATAGTTTATTTCTATTTACTTCTCTTCTCCTGGCCTTTGTGCTATTGTTGTCATACAATTTGCTTCTATATCTGTTAATTTATGTATTAAGAATATATAAAACCATGACTACATTGTTTTTATTTTTGCTTAAATAGTACTTTGTATTTTTGCAAGAATTAAATAATAAAATACTGGGACTTCTCTGGTAGTCCAGTGGCTAAGGTTCTGAACTCCCAATGCAGGGGCAAGGATTCAATTCCTGGTCAGGGAACTAGATCCCACATGCCACAACAAAAACATGGGGCAGCCTAAATAAATAAATAAATATTAAAAAAGAAAATAGTATTATGTGTTAACCCTGTAGTTTCCATATTTGGTACTCTTCACTGCTTTGTGTTGATCCAGATATCACTTTGTTATCCAAATACACATATAATAGGTCTCTTGAATTTGCCCTTCTACTCTGATTTTTGATTTTCCATTTTTAAAGCTAATTTTTTCTTCTGGGTCTATCCCAGTACAACAAACAGCAACAGCATCTGGCACACAATAGGTGCTTTCTAATCACATACCACCAAGCAGAATTCCTTGCACAAACCCACATCCATTAGCCTAGTCCTTACCATTTCTCTTGTACTATCATACCACACTCTTCCTCCACTCTCCACCAGTCACTTTCTATTATAGCACATTCTCACAGCATCACAAATGTCACACACAATAACACAATCACACACATGGTCACAGAAATGCACCATGTTCACCCCACTGACACACAGAGTTTTGCATTTTTGTCAACAAAGGTCTGTCTAGTCAAGGCTATGGTTTTTCCAGTATGTAAGGATGTGAGAGTTGGACTATAAAGAAAGACGAGCCCTGAAGAACTGATGCTTTTGAACTGTGGTGTTGGAAAAGGCTCTTGAGAGTCCCTTCGACTGCAAGGAGATCCAGCCAGTCCATCCTAAAGGAGATTGGTCCTGGGTGTTCACTGGAAGGACTGATGTTGAAGCCGAAACTCCAATACTCTGGCCACCTGATGCGAAGAGCTGACTCATTTGAAAAGACCCTGATGCTGGGAAAGATTGAGGGCAGGGAGAGAAGGGGACGACAGAGGATGGCATCACCAACTCAATGGACATGGATTTGGGTAGACTCCAGCAGTTGGTGATGGACAGGGAGGCCTGGCGTGCTGTGGTTCATGGGGTCGCAAAGAGTCGGACACAATTGAGCGACTGAAGTGACTGATTCTCACTATGAAACACACAGAGACACACAATGACAGAAAGAAAGGGTAGTGCGCCCACAAAGTCAGTCAGTTGACAGAAACTTCAAACAAAAAACTTGAAATATAGGGACTTCCCTGGTGGGCCAGTGGTTAAGAATCTGCCTTCCAATGAAGGGGCCACAGGTTGGATCATTGAAAAAGCAAAAGAGTTACAGAAAAACATATACTTTTGCTTTGTTGACTATGCCAAAGCCTTTGACTGTGTGGATCATAACAAAATGTGGAAAATTCTTAAAAAGATGGGAATACCAGACCACCTGACCTGCCTCCTGAGAAATCTGTATGAAGGTCAAGAAGCAACAGTTAGAACTGGACACGGAACGACAGACTGGTTCCAAATCAGGCAAGGAGTATGTCAAGGCTGTATACTGTCATCCTACTTATTTAATTTATATGCAGAGTACATCATTTGAAATGCCGGGCTGGATGAAGCACAAGCTGGAATCAAGACTGCCGGGAGAAATATCAATAACCTCAGATACACAGTGGACACCACCCTTACGGCAGAAAAGGAAGAACGAAAGAGCCTCTTGATGAAAGTGAAAGAGGAGAGTGAAAAAGTTGGCTTAAAACTCAATTTTCAGAAAACTAGGATCATGGCATCCAGTCCCATTGCTTCATGGCAAATAGATGGGGAAACAATGGAAACAATGAGAGACTTTATTTTGGGGGGGCTCCAAAATCACTGCAAATGGTGACTGCAGCCATGAAATTAAAAAACGGTTGCTCCTTGGAAGAAACGCTTTGACCAACCTAGACAGCATATTAAAAAGCAGAGACATTACTTTACCAACAAAGGTCCGTCTACTCAAAGCTGTGGTTTTTCCAGTAGTCATGTATGGACATGAGAGTTGGACTATAAAGAAAGATTAATGCCAAAGAATTGATGCTTTTTAACTGTGGTGTTGGAGAAGACTCTTGAGAGTCCCTTGGACTTCAAGGAGATCCAGCCAGTCCATCTTAAAGGAAATCAGTCCTGAATGTTCATTAGAAGGACTGATGCTGAAGCTGAAACTCCAATACTCTGGCCACCTGATGGGAAGAACCGACTCATTGGAAAAGACCCTGATGCTGGGAAAGATTGAAGGCAGGAGGAGAAGGGGACGACAGAGGATGAAATAGTTGGATGGCATCACTGAGGCGCTAGACATGAGTTTGAGTTTGAGCTGGTGATGGACAGGGAGGCCTGGCTTGCTGCAGTCCATGGGATGGCAAAGAGTAGGACACAACTGAACTGAACTGAACTGAGGGAACTGGGATCCCACACCCGCGGGGCAACGGGGCCCCTGAACTGCAGCTGCTGAGCCCTTGCTGCACCAAAGACCTGGAAGGACCAAAAAAAGTAAAAACCTTAAAATACACTGTTGTTCTAAGCAGGTATAGAGTCAGTTTAAGGAGCCCTGGTGGCTCTGACTGCAATTCTGTAAGAATCTGCCTGAAATGCAGGAGACCCAGGTTCAACCCCTGGGTTGGGAAGATCCCCTGGAGAAGGGAATGGCAACCCACTCCAGTATTCTTGCCTCCAGAATTCCATGGACAGAGGAACTTGGCAGGCTACATCCATTGGGTCTCAAAGAGTGGGACACGACTGAGCGACTAACACAACAACAACAAAAGAGCCATGAAGTGTCGGGGAGCGGGAGGGGGGGGGGCAGGTATGGGGGCGGGGAAGAAGTGTAATCAGGTAAGTCCTCTTGAGATACCATTTGTATCTGAATGTAGGGAGTAAAGAAACTTTGAAGATACCCGACAGAGGAGCCGCTTTAGGAAGAGGGGACACATTCACATCCACCATCACTAAATCACAAATTCAGGAATCATATGCAAAAGATGACACTCTACCCTGACCTCTCCACTCCTGTCTTCAAGGTAAACCATTCCCTGAGAAAGAACGCCCTGGGGAAGGAGGGGCTGGGTGAAGCACAACGTACCTGCGCATTCCATTCCCAACTGCCCATTCACACTTTCTTCAGGTTCCCCAGCTCAAATAGAGGAACTCACTCCTCACGCACTTTGTGGAGGCGCGCGTGCACTAGAGCCCGCCCACTTCGCTCCCCCCGGCCCGGCCCGGCCCCTGAGGCTAACAAGCGGTTTGTAATTCTCTGACGCGTTGCTAAGGACGTGGACCGATCCCTTATGCCTGCGCCCTTCAATCTCGACCGTTTAGGGTGACGCTCGACGCAGTCTCTGTGGAGGACCCAGCCTCAGAGCTGAGAGGAATCGATCGAGACGTCCAGGCTCCTCCTTCAAGTCCAGGGAGAGGTCCGCTTGGCAAAAGCTGGGGCAGAAAAGGTGGTGGTACAAACTCCCGGGGCAGTTGAACTCCAGGGCGCCGAGGCTTCTTCTGGTCAGGACTACATTTCCCAGTGGCCCCCACGAGCACTGGGCCCGTTGCCCCTTTGTGTCCTCCGGAGGCCGAGTCGCCTCTTTCCGGGCCCGCGGAGGCTGGGTTCCATCGATTCAGGCCGGGAGGTGGGCCCGAGGAGAGGTTACGCGAGCCTTCCGGGCTGGGACCTGGTTTTCCGGCAGTTCGGTTCTGCAGGTAGGAAGGAAGCGGGTCACCCGGACGTTGGCCCCCTGGCTTTCTGTGTGACTCTTCGTGTGAGACGGTGGTTGTTACCTTACGGTGTGTGAGCCTGTCACCCGCGGTGCCTGTACACATCATATCTATGTGACTTTGTGTCTGCGAGTGAACGATGGTTGGTGCCACAGAGAGTGAGACTGAGTTGAGGAAGAAGGATAGTTTCTGCCTCTCTTTTTCCTCTGCCCTCGGCTTCTTTGTGACTGGAGTGTGTGAGTGAGACCATCACAGTATTTGCGACTAGGGGCTATGGATGAGGGTGACGGTGAAACTGCCGGTACCCATGGCTGCTGTGATCTGTGCAAGATGGTGGTTGGCGCTGTAGTTTTTAAGAATCTGTGAGTGTGTGTGTGTGTGTGTGTGTGTTTAGGAACGGGGACCAGATGAGACTCTTCTGCCACCAATATCTATTAAAGCTGGCCAGGTGATGCCAGTGTGCCACCAGGTTTCAGAACCCGCTGACCCAGGAATTCCCTGTTGGTCTTGTGGTTAGGACTACATGCTTTCACTGCCTTGGCCAGGGTTCAATCCCTGGTCAGGAAACTAAGATCTCCCAAACCACGCAGTGGTGGGGAGACAGAATCACTTACCTACTGGAGAGGAGAAGGAAAGTGGAGTCATAAAGACCTTTATTTGATCTTGATACTGTTATTTATTAGCTGTGTCTTTATGCAAATGGTTGCATCACTTGGAGTTTTTAATTGTAAAATCTGGAACATTTCTTGTTAAAATAATGAATTAGGAAGTGATTTGGGCACAGGTTAAATTCTTTGCAAGCAGATTCCTAGGTCTCCATTATGCTTTCTAGTGGAGCGAAGGGTGCAACAGAGGAATGAAAAGCAGAGAAATTCTCAGCTGATGATTGTGGATGCTGCAAGGAAAGCTTAGTTTCTCATGTTCTCTTCCCCATCTCACTCATCTAAGGATACTGCCATTCCCCAGGAGAAGAGTCAAGGGGACTAAAGAATGGCTGTTGGACTTCTTAAAGCCATGTACCAGGTGAGTTGGTGTTTTCTCTTTCCTGAAATATTTTCCTCCTTTTTCAAGACAGGCAGACATTAATTTTCCTTCTGCTGAAACTTCTGGGTGACCAATCATGTCACTTCTTAAAACTCTCCAGTGGATTCCCACCTCATTCTGGACAAATGCTGAAGTCTTTGCCTTGACCTACAAGGCCCTACATAATCTGGTCCCTGGCTATCCCTGTGACCTCATATAATTTTTCTGACTCTGTATTTCACTCAGTTGCAGCCATGCTAACTTCTTTGCAGTGAACTGAGTACATTCTGGACTCATGGCCTTGCACTTACTGTTCCCTCTGACTAAAATGCTGTTCCCCTAGAAACAGAATAATTTCTTCATTCTAGTCTCCATCCAGATGTTCATTCATTCAACAAACTTTTTACTAAGTACCTGTTAACTAAGAGGGCTTCTTTGCTGCTCTATCTGCACTCATTCCTTTGTTGATTGCACCCTGTCTTATGGCTTTACATACCATCTATATGCCAACAACTACCAAACTGTATACAGCCCAGAACTCTCTCCAGAAATCCAGACTCATGTATCCAGCTATCCACTCAGCATCTTCATTTGATTGTGGAATGGATACCTCAAATTCAGATTTCTCAAACTGAGTGAAATGAGCCATTGGAAGTTTTGGAGCATAGGAATGGCATGATCTGATTCCTATTTAATAGGATCACTCTGGCTGCTATTGAAAAAAAACTGAATCGGACGAGGATAGAAACAGGAAAACCAATTAGAAATTTCTTACACACTTCCCATCTAAGATGTTCAAGCTAAAAGTCTTCCATCAGGAAATTGTTTGTCCTACCTTCAAAATATATCCAGAACCTGACTTCTTTTTACTACCACCAGTTTCCATTCTGATGTAAACTATCATTCCTCACCTGGATTATTGCTATATGCTCTCTTAACTTGTCCCTCTACTTCCACCCATACTGTCTTTAGTCTGTTCTCAACAGAGCAGCCACAGTGTTCCTGTTAGACATCACATTATGTCATTCAGGACAGGGAGAGAAGTAAAGAAAAGTATAGACAACTCTTTCACATAGTTTAGCTGTAAGGAAAGAAGAGAAATAGGTGGTAATTGGAGGAAAAACTATAGTCAAAAAGGTTTTTTAAGGACAGGTATGTGTCCGGGCTGATTTAAAGATGCAGCAGAAAGGGAAATTGAAGATGAAGAGGAGAGAGGAGGGAATTGCTGGAAGACTGTGCTTGAGTAGCTGAGAGGATTTGACGTCTAGGATACAAATGGAAGGGTTGACCTTTGCTAGGTAAGAGGGCTGTTCATTTACAGTAATAGGATCAAGTTAGAGTATATGGGCCAGGAACTTCCCTGGCAGTCCAGTGGTTAAGACTTTGCCTTCCATGCAGGGGGTATGGATTGCACCTCTGATTGGGGAGCTAAGATCCCACATGCCTTGCGGCCAAAAAACCAACACATAAAACAGAAGTAGTATTGTAACAAATGCAATAAAGATTAAAAAGAGAGAGATTTAAAAAAGAGAGAGTATATGGCCCACATGCAAGTAAATGTGTAGATGTTGTGGGAATTTGTGGAAATCCTCTTAAAATGGCTTTTGCTTTTTTTCCAGTGAAACAAAGCAAGATTTTTAGCTGAACGTAAGGATGGAGGGATTGACGATGTGAGGAGAGGGAAGAAAGTATTAAATGGTCATTTGGGAGGGTGGGGGAAATGAATGGACTAGAGAATTATATCATGTAGGTAGATAGAAGTGCATTATTGTGGTTCACTTGAAGTTAGTGATCATGAATTTAAAATGAGACCAATTAGAATGATTTCTCTAAAAAAATTAAGGTGTGCAGGGTACAGAAACCAAGTATGCTCAGTGATGGCTGTGGCCCAGATGAGTATAGTTAAGTGAAAAGGGGGCAGAGAAGTTGAGGATATTTGCCTGGGTATGATTATAACAAATGGTTGGTCTAGAATGTGAGGGTATGTGGGAATGAAGAGCAGTGAAAATGTAAAATTAATGATTTGTAGGTTCTAGTGGGGTCAAAGAATGATCCTAATTAGGGTATGCATGTTAAGTCACTTCAGTCCTGTCCTACTCTTTGTGACCCCATAGACTATAGCCCACCAGGCTCCTCTTGAAAGGTTGTTGCTGAACGATAAGACGCTGGGATTCTTGGCCTCCAGAGGAGACGAATTCAATCCAGGGCCAGAGACGAGGCTGGATCGCTCAGAGCTTTTGTGTAATAAAGTTTTATTAAAGTATAAAGGAGATAGAGAAAGCTTCTGACATAGGCATCAGAAGGGGGCAGAAAGAGTATCCACCTGCTAGTCTTCAGCTGGATGTTATATAGTCACTACTGCTACTGCTAAGTCACTTCAGTCATATCCGACTCTGTGTGACCCCATCCCTGTATAGTCACTAGCAGTCTGTTAATGAAAAGAAAGGAATGTCTTAAAACTCAGAATGGCACCAGATAATTCATCCCAGGCCATAAAACGGTTGACTTGAATCTTGTAGAAGGGCAGATTACCACACAAATAGTTTCGTTTACATAGATTAGGGGAACAATATCTGAGTAAAACATACAGGTTTGTCATGTAGGTTCTGAGCCATTTGAACTTGAAGACAGAGTCTGGGGTACATTAACATAGCTTAAGACAAACATTTCCATAAGAAAAAATGTATTGGTTAACTCAAGGTTTGAGAATAGTTAGCTTCAGGTGAAACCAGGTGTCATGGCAACACAGCATTTTAAGAGAAACCTTGTTTTAAATTTGTGTAGAGAAGGAAAAAAAAATATCACCAGTTTGTTTCCTCCTGCTGCTTAAGAGAGATAAAAATGACTGGCACTTGCAGCCTATTTCCTCCATTTGGAGACCCTGGCCTTCCTGCCTGTTACCCTCTCACTCTGTCCATGGGATTCTCCCGGCAAGAATACTGGAATGGATTACTATGCCTTCCTCCAAGCGATCTTCCCAACCCAGGGCTTGAACCCATGTCTCTTATGTCTCCTGCATTGGCAGGTGGGTTCTTTACCACTAGCGCCACTGGGAAGCCCATCCTGATTAGGGTACTGGGGGAAAAAATTGCAATATAGGAGATAAAAGTGAGAGTAGGAGAACTGAGATTATGGGGGGTTTGGTACTAACTGATAATGACAAGGTCTAGGGCATGATCATGAAAGTGACTGTAGAAGTGTGGAAGACAAGTTTATTGGAGAAGGTGGGGTCAGAGAACTGAGAGACCAGGTTGTTGGAAGGGTTATTTATATGAATATTGAAGTGACCAAAGATTATGTGTAATGGGAGTAGCATTGGAGAAAGTGACAATGAGACAAGATACTAAAGTATTCAAGGAATGACAGAGAATTGGTATCTACCAGAAACTGGTAGTTAATTAAAAGAAGAAGGGATCATACACAGCTACAGCCTGATTTCATGAGATGGAAAACTAGGTATATTTTAGGGAAGAGGGTGGACAGTAGTCTGAAAGCAGGTATAAGGAGCTAAGAGGTCACTTACCTCAGCTCCACGTGCTATAGTACAAGGGATGTGAGAAATAAATCAGTCAGTACATGACAAGGCCTCAGGGGAAGTTGTCTTCTCTGCTGAGAATGATGTGTCTGTAAGGCAAAAAGGTCAAGGGAACTGTTTCTTCAGATGGGTTTGATTATAATTATGAATGGATTTTGAAACCAAGTATTTGGTTAGAGGTCAAATATTTTCAGAGGTTCTTTGTTAGTGGTCAGATATTTGAAGGTTAGAATTTAAGCTCCTTGTATTGACACTGTAATTATTTTCATTGACTGTATAAATGAAGGACTCAGTGAAGAATATGTGTATCATATATAAAAAATTTATGTGCTTATTATACATATCTATGTAAGCTAAGGAAAACATTTTTGGAAGCATGTATATGACCAAACCAAACAGGAACATTTCTGCAATATATTAGGGATATTATTGCTCGGTCAAAGAGGGAGAAATTCACAAACTACTTCATAAAAAAAAGTTACTGAGTGTTGAAAAACACTTTAAGAATACTTAATTTTCTTGCTCAGTCGCTAAGTTGTGTCCAACTTTTTGTGACCCCACGGGCTGCAGCACACCAAGCTTCTCTGTCCTTCACTATCTCCCAGCGTTTGTTCAAACTTTATTTTGTAGATAGTTTTTTTAACTATGACAAAATTAAATAAAATGCCCAATAAAATAATCTTCTTGGTTTGACAGATTCACCTCTTTTAATTTTGTAAAAAAAAACCCAGAAAATAATTTACATGTGTGTATGTACTCCCACACACAAACACAGTATGTATATTAGTTTTCATTAGATGGTCACATTATGGAAACCTGGAATCCAGCTGAATCATAGCATAACTCCAGGTTTTTAAGAACTTTGCTTAGCCCATGTAGGCCAAAATAGTATTATAATGGAAGACTCATTTCTTTTCTTTTTTTTTTAAATAAAAAGTTTTATTGGAGAAAAATAGAACCACCATGTACACAGGGAAATGAGCACAAAAATTCAACTGATACAGAACTGAAAGTCACAACTACCCAATGTTGTTTGTGATTACTTTTCAATTTCTTAAATGGCTTCCCGCAATTTTTAAAATAGTCTTGCCAATTTTTTTCAGCTGAAATAGCATCAAGTTTTCAAAAAATTAAGAGCCTCAGCAAAGGGACCAGCTTTTAAGATAACAAAGGTGACACCAAGAGTCTCCTAATAGGACCAATTCTACCAAAAAATTCCTGAAGCACATAACTACTGAGTCTGGTAGAACAGTAGCTCAGAGACCATCAGGGATTAGTTAGAACACTGACTCAGATGGTCCAGTATGCAGAGAGGGCAAACAAAAAAACTGCATTTCCCTGTCAGAGGAGTTCATGTAAGAAAACCAAGGAGATGCTAAGAAAATGCAGGCAATGGCTGCTCAAAATAATTAAGAAGGTATTCTAAATACCACATATTATTAGACAACAGTGTGTAAAGTGATGCAATTAGAAAACAGGCAACTTTAAAAAATATATGGTCACAGGTCTTTGAGAACTCAAGAAAACAATCAATAGCAAACACAAGAGCTGAAAGTCTTCTCAGCTGAAGGGTGAAAGTGAAAGTGAAGTTGCTCAGTGGTATCCGATGGTATCCGACTCTTTATGGTGGACTGTAGCCCACCAGGCTCCTCAGTCCATGGGATTCTCCAGGCAAGAATACTGGAGTGGGTTGCCATTTCTTTCTCCAGGAAGATTCATTTCTTTACACAAAATTTTAAGTATTCTGGATTAAAGTATTTGCATTTTAATGGAATTGATGATTTGTTTTGCTTGGTATAATACAATTTTGGGAGATACAGTAAGCACTTTATGGTCTCATTTTACATCCTCTTATAGCTTCTTGACTTTTACAAAACATTCATTCATTAATTCAGTTTATTCAGCAAATATTTGAATAAGCCTCATGTGTGCCAGATACTATTCTGTAGCTGGGATATAGCAGTGACCAAAACAAAAACATACTCTGCTCTCATGGACTTTATAGTTTAGTGGAGGTGGGGAGCAGACAATAAATAACAGAATAATTAAGTACCATGGTTAAAAATAAGCAGGGTTAGGGGAATAGGGAACTGGGATAAGAACATTGCTGTTTTTATACAGAATGGTCTGAGAAATACAAAAGCCCTGGGGGGAACATTCTGCACATCTGAAGGTGTATCTGGGAGCCCCGTTTGCCTGGGACAGAATGAATGAGGTGAGTATGGGAAGAGATAAGGTTATTTCATTTCATTTCAGGAGTTGGTGACCTTCAGAGATGTGGCTGTAGACTTCTCCCAAGAGGAGTGGGATTGCCTAAATCCTTCTCAAAGGCATCTGTACAGTAATGTGATGTTGGAGAACTACAGGATCTTGGTATCACTGGGTAAGAATGTCTTTTGTAAAACTGAGCTTCTACTCATAGAGTATCATTGTGATTTTGGGGGTTAGCATCTGTAGTGCTTGGTTGAATGTCTGCTGCCTGTGCCAAAGTAACAGGTTAATATTTGTGAATTGGCAGTGAATGGGTCTGTTATTAATCTGTGTTGGAAGTTTCAGCTTCCCTGTCCATTGTATGCATGTCCTCATCACATTTTTCTCTGGCTTACTTTAAGCTCCCTCTTCCCCAGTGATCAAATAATTGGATGTGAGTTCTCAGTTATCTACAGCATGACCAAATTTGGTTTCTTTTCATATACACAGGACTTTGCTTTTCTAAACCAAGTGTGATATTATTGTTGGAACAAGGGAAGGAGCCCTGGATGTCGAAGAGAGAGATGACAAAAGACTTGTACTCAGGTGAGTAAAGAGGAAATAGGCAGGCAAAAAACCTTTGCAGGGTACAGCCCAGCTTGACTCAAAGGTAGCACCTCTTCACTCTGTTGTTGGCATGTTCCTCTCAAATGTTCTAGGTCTTAGTAGAAACTTGAGTCCTTTGAGGTTGTTCTCCGAAAGCTGATAGTCTGAACTGTCTCTCCTTGCCCACTTTACCCCCTCTTTTCTGAGTCCCCTTACTTTTCTAGTTTCATAAGCATCTTCCAGCCTTTTTGTTCTGCTTTGTTTTAGTTTTGGCTGAGCTGGGTCCTTTTGCAGCACACATGCTTTCTCTAGTTTCGGCTCAAGAGCTTCTCTTGTTGCAGTGCACAGGCTCCTCCTTGTGGTATGTGGGTTTCTCTTGTTTCAGAGCTTGGGCCCAAGAGCTTGGGGGCCCAGTAGTGGTCGCAGCCTATGGAATCTTTGCATCCATTGAATTGGAATGCAGATTCTTAACCACTGGACCACAAGGGAAGTCCCCTCTTCCAGTCTTTACCAAGCTCAGGTACACAAGCCTCCCTCAGCCCTGTGTCTGGCCCTCCATATTCTGTCTGCCTGAAATTTCAAAATAAAGCTTTCAACATCCAAAGGAAAAAAAAAAAGAATATTTTCTTAATCTGATGATCTTTTGAGCTCTATGCACAGCTGTAACTAAAGTAACAAGTTCATACCCTGACACCTACATGAAGTGAAAATTTGAGCAACTGACTTAATCAGTTGCTTAATCTCTCTGTGCTTTTGTTTTCTCATCTGTAAACTAGGATAATATTTTTAAAGTACTTTCAGCAGTTCCTATCTCATATTGTAAGTTCAAAAGCTGTTAGCTACTAGTATTATAATAGTAGTAATGCCTCATTTTTCTCTTAATGGTCAGTTCATTCATTCTTTTAATCAAGATTATTGAATTTGTACTTTAAACAGGGTACTTGCAAGATGCTAAGGTGTTATACAAAAATGTAAAAAATCAAATAATTTATAGGCTTGAAGAAGAAATACAATATAGCTGTAAACAGCATATATAAAAAGAAAGCTGATATAAAGGAAACTCAGAGAGAGGTGAGAGAGGAATCTGGTTAATTGAGAAGATAGTCTTTAACAAAAACACAGGTTAGAAACTAGAAAACATTTAAGAGAGAAGAGGTGAAAAATTTAAGAGAGAAGAGGTTAAGAGTTTAGCTTTGTGGTATAGGAAGGATTTTCATACAAACATAGGATGCATTCAGGTAAAATGGAAGACTAAAGTTCAGAAGAAAATTAGGGTCCCTGTAAACATCTCTGTCAATACTACTCCCCATCTCATTCCACCCCCATCTCAACTACCTCTCCCCAAACTTTTATGTTCTTGTTCAGATTTCTAAGAAAAAATTTTGATGTGGAACTGTTGTGTCAAAGAAGACATGGCTAAATTTTATTAATTACTATTATTAAATATAAATTACACACACATAAATATATATTAGCCTAAATATGTAGTTTAAGTAATAACATAACAAAAAATGAACCTATTTCTTAACTTAAGAAATAGAAGATTATCAGTGCCATTTTAGGCCTTTGAGGGTCCCTTCTTAGTGAAGTATCGCTCCCTACCTTTGGCCCATCCCTACCCCTCACTAGGGTAACCATTATCCTACAACTTTGCTTATCATTTCTTGACTTTTCTTTGTAGTTTTGCCATATATATCCCTAAGCAAAATATTTATATTTGTATATTTTCAATTTCTTATGAAAATGGAAATACATTGTGCTGGTAATTCTGACTTTTTCAACTCAAAATTATTTTTCTCCGATTCTTCTGTATTGATTTTAGTCACTATTTTTCATTGAATTTTTTTCTTGGTGAAATGTAATATATTCCACTGTGAAAATCATAATTTATCCACTAAAGGGCATTTGAATTGTTTCAGTCTTCTGTTATTATAAATGTTACTGCTATGAACCTTATTACATGTGACTGATGGTGCACATATGCTGGAGTTCATGTCGAGAATATAGCCAGGAATTTACTGCATAATGCGACTTTACTTTCCAGATTATTTGTACTAACTGACGTTGCTGATAGCTGTGTGTGAGAGAATTCACTGCTCCATACTGAGAATTAACAAATTTAAAATTTTTTGCAAATTTGACATATGTGAAATATTTACTTATACTTGTCATCTGAATTTCCTTGATTACTAAAAAATATTTGGCATCTTTTTATATTTATAAAAGGCTATTTTGATTTCCTCTTCTGTTAAGTGCCTGCTCAGTCCTTTGTTCAGTTTTAGAGATATATATATTTTTATGAGGTATTGTTGATGTACATATATTTCAGGTATACGACATAGTGATTCAGTATTTTTATAGATTATACTTCATTTAAAGTTATTATAAAATATTGGCTGTCCTCCCTGTGCTATACAATATATCCTTATTGCTTTTATTTATTTATTGGGCCACACTATGCAACTGGTGGGATCTTAGTTCCCCAATCAGGGTTCAAACCTGGGCCTATGGTAGTGAAAGACAAATCTTACACTCCCAGTATGTCATATCTTTATCCATTCATCTGTTAATGAACAGTTAGGCTGTTGTAAACAATGCTGCTATGAACACTGAGGTGCTTGTATCTTTTTGAATTAATGTTTTCATTTTCTTTGGATATATACCCAGAAATGGAATTACTAGATCGTATGGTAGTTTTCTGATCATATTTAGTTTTCTGAGGAACCTCTGTACTGTTTTCCACAGTGGCTGTACCAATTTACATCCCTACCAACAGTGTAGGAGGGTTCCATTTTCTTCACATTCTCACCATCATTTGTTATTTCTGGTCTTTTTAATGATGACCATTCTGACAGGTATGAGATGATATCTCATTGTAGTTTTGATTTGTGTAGCCTATGATTTTTGATATTTTAAGAAACCTTTCTGTATTCTGAAGTCATATGGGTATTCTCAAACTGTCCTCTAAAGAATCTTTACATTTAGTGCCACAGTCCAAAAATTGATTTTTGAGATTGAAGTATTTAATTTCTACTCCTATGGAAAATCAAGTGTCCTAGACATTTACTGAAGAAGTGAGCTTTCTTTGCTTATTGTCCTGAATGTTCCCTCTTAATATATCAGGTTATATTGGGTTGGCCAAAATTTTCGTTTGGATTTTTAGTAAGATGCTACAGAAAACCCAAATGAACTTTTTGGCCAACCTAATAGTATATTTATGAATCTGATTTTGACCTCTGTTGCATTCCATTGATTCTGTTTCCTTTCGCCAGTACCACACTATTTTTTTTTAATTTATATATTTTTAATTGGAGGATAATTGCTTTATAGTATTGTGTTGGTTTCTGCCATATATCAGTGTGAATCAGCCATAGGTATACGTATGTCCCCTCTCTCTTGAAAGTACCACACTATCTTAAAAAAATATTTTAATGTAAAAACTGAATATTTGTTAGAGTAAAGCCCTGTACCTTTATTGTTCTTCAGAATTTGCCCTTTGGACATCTAACTGAAGTTTAGGTCAGCTTGTCAGTTTCCACCAGAAAACAACAAAAAGCTATTGGGTTTTGGTTTAAATTTTATTTATTCTACATACTGATTTTTTTTTCCATTTGTAAACATAGTTTATTTTCCCATTTACTTAGATTTTTAAATTCTTTCAATGTGTTTTATAATTTTCTCTATAAAGGCTACACACATCTTCTATTAGATTAATTTCTAGACATTTAAATTTTGTTCTGTGTTAAACGTTCTCTGTGTTTTCAGTTTGTTGCTCATACACAGAAATAAAGTTAACTTTTATATTTTGACCTTATATCTAGCAACATTGGAAAACTCACATTACTATTAGTATTTTTAGATTTCCTTTTCTTTTTCTGTGGGTGGGTATGTCTGAGAATAATGGCAGTTTCTTCACTTTAAATTCTTAATCCTTAATTTCTTTTTTCTATTATCCTTAGATCACCAATACAGTATGAATCAAAGTAGTGATGGCAGGTATTTTTATCAATTTCTGGTCTCAACTGAAGTGCTTTGTATATGCTAAGTCACTTCAGTTGTGTCCGACTCTTTGCGACCTTATGAATTATAAGCCCACGAGGCTCCTCTGTCCATGGGGATTCTCCAGGCAAGAATACTGGAGTAGGTTGCCACGCTGTCCTCCAGGGGATCTTCCCAACCCAGGGATTGAACCCACGTCTCCTGCATTGGCAGGCAGGTTCTTTACCACTGCGCCACCTAGGAAGTGCTGTAATATTTTGTTATTAATAATTCTGATGTTTAAAGGTTTCTGGTAGATACCCTTTCATTACCATTTGTTAAGAGTTTTGATTGTAGAAAGCTTTTGAATTTCAATAAATGTTTTTCTATATCTGTAGGTGATTAGATGATGTTTTCTTTCTTATGTAGTGAATTATATTTTTAATGTTGAACCCATCTTGTATTCCTAAGACAGACCTATCTTTATCGTTTCCATTCATAGCTAGTTGCTATCTGCCAATATTTTCTTTAGGTTTTTTGCATCTGTGTTTGTCAGTGAGGTTGGCCTTCAATTTTCCTTTTGTGTACTCCTCGTCAGATCTTAGAATCAAAGTTGTCCTAATATCATAAAATCTTTTTCTTCCTTAGAAGATTTTGAGTAAAATAAATGTTTGTTTTTGGATGTCTGGTAGAACTTTGTTCATGTTGGCCTGGTATTTTTTATGTATGAAAAGAATTTAATAATTTCTGTTATAAGAATCTATGTTTTATTTCTCCTATAGTTGTGGAGTTATGGTATTTTTCTAAAGATTTATACTTCTCATGTAAGTTTTCAAATTTACTAAAGTTATTATTTTCTCTTATCTAAAGTTGGTAGTATATGTAACCATTGGAGAAGGCAGTGGCACCCCGCTGCAGTCCTCTTGCCTGGAAAATGCCATGGATGGAGGAGCCTGGTGGCTGCAGTCCATGGGGTCTCTGAGTTGGACACGACTGAGCAAATTCACTTTCACTTTTCACTTTCATGCCTTGGAGAAGGAAACGGCAACCCATTCCAGTGCCGTCTATGGGGTTGCACATGTCAGACACGACTGAAGCAACTTAGCAGCAGCAGCAGCAGTATATGTAATCATGACCTATTTTTCCTTCTAAAGAGAAACAAATCTTTCAACTTATTAATGTTTTCAGACATTTTTTACCTCACTGATTATCTCTAATTTATCTTTAGATTTTTGTCAGGTAGTTCTCTGTTTTATTCCTCCTACATTTTTATGCTATTTTCTTTCTTTTAAAATATTTATAAAAACTTTGTTTTATTTTATTTTTGGTTGTGCTCAGCCTTTGTTGCTGTGTGCAGCCTTTTTCTGATTGGGCTGAGTGGGGGCTACTCTTCATTTTTGTGTATAGGCTCCTTGCTGTGGTGGCTTCTCTTGTTGCGGAGCACAGGCTCTAGGCACACAGGCTCAGTAGTCAGAGTGTGCGGGCTCAGTGCTGGGGCTTGTGGGCCTTAGAACGCACTGGCTTCAGTAGTTGTGGTTTGTGGGCTTGGTAGTTGCAGCTCACAGGCTCTAGAGCACTGGCTCAGTAGTTGTGGCACACAGGCTTAGTTGTTCCAAGGTATGCAGAATCTTTCTGGACCAGGGATCAAACCCATGTCCTCTGTATTGGCAAGGGAGATTCAAATCCACTATACAACCAGGGAAATCTTTTTTTTTTAGCTTTTAAACTTAGATAATTCAGTGTTTTTGAGGCTTTCTCTTTTCTAAGCATTTAAGACTATGTTAGGAATATAGTCCACATGTTTTGATATGTAGTATTTTTGTTATCAGGTATATCTTAGCATTTTCTAATTTCCACTGATTTTTTTTTTCTTGACCATGAATTATTTAGAAGCTTTAAGTTCCAAATTTAAGTTTTGTTTTAACTACATTGCAGGTGGAGGATACTTTGAAGTACTTTGAAGCCTATTTTATGTCTAGGGAGTAAAGTTTGATAAACTATGTGTTCTGGAAAGTGTCTGCTGCCTGTGTAGTACAGCATTTGATATATGTTCATTGGATTAAGCTTATTTAATTGTGCTGGTCAATTCTGAGTCTACTGATTTTTTAAAGAAGTCTCCTTGAGCAGTATTATGAAAGTGTTTTATAATATGTTTTGGGGATTATCTTTCTGGTAATCCCAGAAAGATTATCTTTTGGTGAATTCTTCTATTATTATTATTACTCTTTATTTATTTATTTATTTATTATTATTATTACTCTTTAGTGATGATTCTTCCCTTTACTATTTAGCTTGATAGAACTTTATAAAGGCCTGCTTTTGTTACTATTTCTTTAGTGTAGTTTTCTTCACTCCTTTACTCTCTCTGTTTCTTTAGTGAACAGTATATCGCTAAACATTTTTTTGTCCAGTCTCATAATCTAATTGTGTTATTGTTGAGTTTAGCAGTTCTTTATGTATTCTGAATATTAACCTCTTTTCAGATACATAATTGGCAAATATTTTCTCCCATAATCTCTTTGGGTTGCCTTTCACTCTGTTGATTGTGTCCTTTATTTAATTTTCATGAAGTTCAATTTGTCTACTTTTTTCTTTTATTACCTATACTTTTGGTATCATAACCAATAAATCATTGCTAAATATAATGTCATGAAGATTTTTCCCTATGTTTCCTTCTAAGAGTATTTTAGTTTTAAGTTCTCGGTTAAGTCTTTTATCCATTTTGAGTTAATTTTTATGTGTGGTATAACAACTTCTTTGTTTTGCATGTGGATATTTAATTTTTCTAGCATCATTTATTGAAAAGCCTGTCCTTTTCCCCATGGAAAGGTCTTGGCACGCTCATCAAAAATCATTTGACAATATATATAAGGATTTATTTCTGAGCTGTCTATTTGCTATTCCATTGGTGTGTGTGTATATATATGTACATATTATATATCTTTATGTCATATCACAGTGTTTTGTGTACTGTAGCTTTGTAATATGTTTTGAAATCAGGAAGTGTGACACCTCCAACTCTTTTTCAAGATTCTTTTGACTATTCAGAGTCCATTAAGATTACATATGAATTTTAGGATTGATTTTTCTATTTCTGGAGAAATCACTGGGATTTTGATAGGTATTGCATTGAATCTGTAGATAGCTTTGGGTAGTGTGGACATCTTAACAATGTTAACTTCTAATCCATGAACACAGGATGTCTCAATTTATTTACAGTTATCTTTTAATTTCTTTCACCAGTGTTTTATAGTTTTCATTGTATAAGTCTTTCACCTTGATTAATTCTGAAGTATTTTATTCTTTCTGTTGCTGTGGTAAATGGAGTTGTTTTCTTAATTTTCTTTTCAGATTGTTCATTGTTAATGTATAGAAATGCAACTGATTGGTGTGTGTTGACTTTGTATTCTGATTCTGTGCTGAGTTTGTTGTAAAAACTGTTTTTCTTTTGTGGAGTCTTAAGAATGTCTGTGTGTAAGATCATGTTGTCTAAAAACGGAAATAATTTTATTTCCTCATTTCTAATTTCAGTGCTTTTTATTTGCTTCTCTTGCCTAATTGCTCTGACTGGAGTAATTTCTGACTTCAGTTGAATTGCTCTTTTTTAAAGGTTCATCAGTTTTGTTGATCTTACTGAAAAACAAACTCTTGGTTTAATTCTTTCTATTGCTTTTTAAATTTTCTGTTTGGTTTATCTCTGCTTGAATCTTTGTTATTTTTTCTTCTACATTTGGTTTAGTTTGCTCTTTTTCTAGTTTGTTAATATTTATTTGATATTTTTCTTCTTTTGTGATGTAAAACTTCACAGCTATAACTATTTCTGATGCATCCCATAAATTTTGGTATGTTGCATTTTTATTTTCATTTGTTGTAAGCTATTTTTAAATTCCTCTGTGATTTCTTCTTTGACCCACTGGTTGTATAAATGTGTGCTGTTTAATTTCCATGTATTTGTGGATTTTCCAGTTTTTATGTTGCTACTGATTTATAGTTTCAGTCCATTATGATTAAAAAAGATACTTAGTATGATTTAAATCTTTGAAAATTTATTAAGATTATTTTATGGGCTAACATATAGTCTATCCTAGATTTATGTATTTTTTTGGTGTACTTTAGAATTAAAAAGAATTTTTTTAAAAAATCACAATATTTTTGTTTTGGTCATACTGTTTGGCTCACAGCATCTTAGTTCCCCGACCAGGGATTGAACCCAGGCCCATGATAGTGAAAGTGTTAAGTGCTAACCTCTGGACCACCAGGGAATTTCCTCAAAAAAAGAAAAAAATTCTTGCAATGAGTTTGCCAAACTGTAAAATCTGAAAGGACAGCATTCCATAAGATTGTGCTTATTTCAGACACCAGCTGCAAGTTGGGTCATCCTTGGGGCCACCCTCATTTCTGACCAGCTGGCTGCACATTTGAGAATGCCTATAGTCACCCTCAGGTTTGATAATTCACTAGAATGACTCACAGAACTCAAGCATATTATTATGATTACACTTTTACTGTAACAAAGACTGCATATCAGAATTAGCCAAAAGGAGAGGCACCAAAGGTGGAAGGCTGGGAGAGTTGCAAATGTAAGGTTTCAGTTGTCATAAGGGCCCATCAGGCATCTCAGTTTTCAAAAGAATATTACCAGCCAGGGAAGCTCTCTTGAGCTTCAGTATCCAGAGTTTTTTGTGTTTTGGGGGGGTGGGGCGGCAGGGGGAGGTTAGTTTTGTTTTGTTTCAGTATGTAGGCATGACTGAGTGAATCATTACCCAAGGTGACTCAGTCTCCAAGCCTTTCTTCCTTTCCCAAAAGTCAGACTGATATGGTGGCTCAAAGCTCCAACCCTCTGATCATACGGTTGGTCTTTCCAACATGGTTTGCCTCCAGCCTGAGTCATCTCCTTAGCAAGAACTGCCTAAGGAGTCATCGTGAGTCACCTTATTAGTGTTAACTATCAGGAGTGGTCCAAGAGGCTCACCATGAATAACAAAGACCTCCTTCCAGGAGTTCAGATGACTTAAAGGTTACCTCTTGGGAAACAGGGACAAAGGCCTGCCACATTCTTTATTGCACAGTTCTTTTAAGAGATCACAGTAGGCTCTGACTGTAATTGAATGAACATAATAAGTAAATTTAATAAGACTTTGTAGCTTTACCATGTTGGTTTCTCATATATAAAAAGCAAGGTGTGCATCTTCTCCATTTATTCAGTTTTTAGGGGGTTGTCCCTTATTAGAATTGTAAAGTTTTTTCCTTATGCTTTCTTCTATTGCTTTTTAAAATTGATTCTAAAATTGCAAGATAATATTCTTATTTGAAAAAGAAGTATAAATAGTATAATACTTTCCCATATAGCTTCTATATTCTATTATGTGCCTTTTATTTATCTATGTGGTGTTTTGTGAGTCCCAATGTATACTTTATATATAAAGAAAGATAATTCTTATTAATGGTTACTGTTATTAGCCATTGTTTTATTAATTATTTTCATGACATTTCTTTCTTCTTCTTATCTGCTGTGTGTGGTTTCCAAGATTGTAGTTCCCTGACCAGGGATTGAACCTGACCCTCCACAGTGAAAGCATGGAATCCTAACCCCTAGACAGCCAGAGAATTCCCTTTGTGTCATTTCTTAATAATATATTCCAAACTGTGTATGTTACTGTGAAAGTGTATTTTATTCTTTTTCAGTATAAATCATTGAACAAGTTGATTTTTATTATAACCTTTAATATCATGTGGTATTAATGTTATCACCTCTGATTTGTTTTTTGCTTACATTTGCCCTTCTTAATATCTTTTGGTTTCTCCTCTTTTCCTGAATACCTTTATGTTGGAATAATTTCATTAAACTGTAACTAGATGTCACTTCTGTATTCATACCACTTCAGTGGCTCTCCATCTCACTCAGAGTAAAAGCCAAGTTCCTTAGGAAGCCTATAAAGCTTAAATAATCTAATTATCCTTTACCTCTGACTTCATCTCAGCCCTCTCTAGCCACATTGACCTTCTTGTTATTCTTCAGAAAAACCAAACATGCCTTTGCTTTTAGGCTGTTTCTTCTGTCCAGAATGTTCTTTCTCTGAATATCTAAGTGACTAACATTTTCACTTCCTTCAATTCTTTGCTTCAGTGTTAACTTATTAATGATTCCCTCCTTTGACTTCACCATCACTCCTGATCTCTCTTATCCTGCTTTTCTTTTTCCATAGCACTCAGTACCTTCTAACATACAATAAAATTTACTTTATTTAGCATTTATTTCTGGTCTCCCCAAGAATGTAAGAATGTAAGATCCATGAAGGTAAGGATCTTCATTTCTTTCAAAACTTGTACCTGGCACAAGGATCAATGAATGTTCTTGAAAGAAGTAACTGTAAGAGTAGAGATTATTTCAGTTCCTGTATTATTCATACATGCATAAAATTATAACCAGGTCCAACCACCTACACAAATCCTTTTTGACCTATGATTTACTGTATTGATTTCCTTATAATTCTAATCATTCCTCCTCGAGTTTGTTGTTGTGGTTCAGCCATCCAGTCGTGTCCAACTCTTTGTGACACCATGGACAACAGCACATCAGACTTCCCTGTCCTTCATTGTCTCCTGGAGTTTGCTCAAACTCATGTCCATTGAGTCAGTGATGCCATCCAACCATCTCATCCTCTGTTGCCCCCTTCTCATGCCCTTAACCTTTCCCAGTATCAGGGTCTTTTCCAGTGAGTCAGCTCTCACATCAGATGGCCAACGTATTGGAGCTTCAGTATCAGTCTTTCCAATGAATATTCAGGGTTGATTTCCTTTAGGACTGACTGGTTTGACCTCTTTGCAGTCCAGGGGACTCTCAAGAGTCTTCTCCACTCTCCTCCTCCAGTTACTCCATGACTTATTTTCAGTTATTGTTTTGGCACTCTTCAGAACTACAAAAACCAGTGTTCTTGTGGGTCTTATTTGCTGTTAAATTCACACACTTTAGGATGCACTTTTATAAATGTACTTCCTTGTACTTAATAGAGGAGAATTTTTTATTATTATTATTTTTCAGGTTGGGAATCTATGTGTGAGACTGAAGAATTAACCCCAAAGCAGGACATTTATGAACCACAATCATCTCAGAAGGTAATAGAAAAACTTACAAGCTATGGCCTTGAGTACTCCAGTTTGAAAGAAGAATGGAAATGTGAGGGCTATCTTGAAGGGCAACCAATGAATCAGAAAGCATGTTTCAAGGAAGAGACAATCACTCATGAAGAAGCCCCTGTTGATGAAAGAGTACAAGAATATAACAAAACTTGGAGAAGTTTCCATCCCAACACACTACTTCATACACATCAGATAATCCCCAAAGAGGAGAAAATACATAAACATAACACACATAAAAGCTTTAAAAAAAAATTAGTTGCCATTAAGCCCAAGAGTATCTATACAGAGAAGAAACTTTTGAAATGTAATGACTGTGAAAAAGTTTTCAGCCAGAGCTCATCCCTTACTCTTCATCAAAGAATTCATACTGGAGAGAAACCCTATAAATGTGTAGAATGTGGGAAAGCATTCAGCCAGAGATCAAATCTTGTTCAACATCAGAGGATTCATACTGGAGAAAAACCTTATGAGTGTAAGGAATGTAGGAAAGCCTTCAGTCAGAATGCACACCTCGTTCAACACCTGAGAGTTCATACTGGAGAAAAACCTTATGAATGCAAGGTGTGTAGGAAAGCCTTCAGCCAGTTTGCTTACCTTGCTCAACATCAGAGAGTCCATACTGGAGAGAAACCCTATGAATGTATTGAATGTGGGAAAGCATTTAGCAATAGATCATCTATTGCTCAACACCAGAGAGTTCATACTGGTGAGAAACCTTATGAATGTAATGTCTGCGGGAAAGCATTTAGCCTTCGTGCATACCTTACTGTACATCAGAGAATACATACTGGAGAGAGACCCTATGAATGTAAGGAATGTGGGAAGGCTTTCAGCCAGAATTCACACCTTGCTCAACATCAGAGAATTCATACTGGAGAAAAACCTTATAAATGTCAGCAATGTAGGAAAGCATTCAGCCAGATTGCCTACCTTGCTCAACATCAGAGAGTTCATACTGGAGAGAAACCCTACGAATGTATTAAATGTGGGAAGGCTTTTAGCAATGATTCATCCCTTACTCAACATCAGAGAGTTCATACTGGAGAGAAGCCTTATGAATGTAATGTTTGTGGAAAGGCTTTTAGTTACTGTGGATCCCTTGCCCAACACCAGAGAATTCATACTGGAGAGAGACCCTATGAATGTAAGGAATGCAAGAAAACTTTCAGGCAGCATGCACACCTTGCTCATCATCAGAGAATCCATCTTGGGGAGTCACTCTCACCACCCAATCCAGTCAATCACCAAGTCCTGTAGACTATTTCATAAATACTTTTGGAATTTATACTCTCTGCATCTCTAATACTGCCATCCTAGTTTAAGACTCATCTCACATGGATCACTCTATAGCTCTCTTTTTTTTTAAATTTTTTAAATTATGAAAGTATGATAACACATTTACAGGAGACTTGGAAAATACAAAACAAAGTTATATAGTTCCACTATATATTACAATTATTTTTTTAAGTAGATAAATTAAGATTTTTAGTTGGAGTTTCAATATCAAACTCTCAAAAATTAATAGAATGAATAGGCAGAAAAGTAGAAGGATATAGTAGAATAGAAAAGCACTATGAACCAATTCAACATAATTAAGATTCATATAATTTTCACACAACAGTAGGATACAAGTTCTATTGAAGTTCCCATAGACTACAAACCAAGAGACTCTGTAACATATCCAGGGATGTAAAATGAGGTGCAAAAGTTCCATGGTCTAAAAGTTTTGAAATCATACAGAGTCTGTTCTCTTATCACTGTGGAATTATGTTAGGAATCAATATCAAAAGATATTTGAAAATAACCTACACAAAAAAAGAAAAGAAAATAACCTACACATTTTCAAGTGTAATGTGACATTTACAAAGAGAGATCTTTGACTTAGCCATCAAAAGCCTCAATGAAGTTAAAAGATTAGAAAAACACAGAGGGTGATTGCAGAGAAGAAAGCATGTAAATGAGAAATTAATATCAAAATTAGAAATTAATATCAAGGATACTTTAAAAAACCCATGTATTTGGAAATTAAATGGCCATTTTTAAATGATGGATGTATCTAAGAAACCATAATAAGGAAAATTAGAAAATATTTGTAACAGAATAAAAATGAAAAGAGAATTTATCAGAATTTCTTTCATACTCAATGCAACTAAATACAATGTGGAATCTTGAGTAAGATATGAAGACTAATAATGGGCTCTAGTATAAGATTTTGTGAAATTTGAACCACATCTATACTTTAGTTACTGTATCACATGTTAATTTCTTTTTGGTTGGTTGTTTTCTTAACAACATAGTATTTCTTTATATTCTTGGAATTGAAGTTTCAAGCATCATTCAAAAAACTTTTTAAAAAATCACTAAAATAATCTTTCTAGACTTTTAGCAGTAATACTAGATGCCAGAATAAATGGAACTATATCAAAGTTTTGAGTGAATATAAATTAGAAATCTAGCATTCTATTCATACTTAGTCAAACAAGTGGAGCCAAAATGTCATAAATTTTTTAGCTAAGCAAAAATTCATATTTTCTAAAATATATATTATACATATTATATATATATGTATGTATGTATGTTTACAAAAGCTTTTCTACTACACTTGATAAAGGCTTGAGAAAGAACAAAAAATGAGACAGAGATTGGAAAACCAAGTAAATGAAATAGGAGAAGTGAATATGAAATAGAAAAAGTGAAACTAGATATAAAAGATCATCATATAGTCCAGTTGTTCTTAAACATGGCTGCTCATTAGAATCACATCTGGAGTTTGGGTGAAAAAAGTAATACCTGGGCATTTGTGTTTTTTAAAAATTTCCAAGATATTTCTAATGGGCATCTAGATTTTCAAAAGTGACTACTAAATGGTAGTTTCAGCTATAGAATTCTATTAGTTTCTGTTGACCAATCATGAGGATCACTCTATAGCTTTCTAACAGATCTTCCTGTATTAACTTTTGGTCCCCTTAAATTCATTTCCCACCATGCACGCAAAATGATCATTTTCAAGTTTAATAATACATCACTGCCTTGCTGTTGTTCTTTAACATCTACAGTCTTTAAAACTGTCTATGAGGAGCTTCATTAACTAGTTCCTATATACCTTTCAGCCTTATTTTATCTGTTTCTCTCTCAGATCTAGGCACTTACCAGGACTAAGAGCTTAGATTCTGGAAAATCATAGCTCTCTACTATTCTGGCTTTGTGTGAATTTGAGTAATTTGCTTGACTTATCTGCAACTCAGGGTTTTCTTTAATTCTTAAAATACGGATAATAAAGGATACTGTAGTGTAGAAATATGAGTATTAAATGAAATTGTCTGTTGTAGATTGGTGCATATTAAGTAAGAAATTTGCATGCAAAGTACTTCACCTAGTGCATCAAATATAGCAAATCTTCAATTAAATAATAATAGCTAACATTATCGAGTGCCTACTATGCACCAGGCACTATTCTACATACTCAACATATATTAACTCATTTAATCCTTACAGCTAAAACAAGATTCCTTAGTAGACAAAGAAGAACATCCATGAAAAGCAGCAGGTCACAACTGGGACAACCTAAAAACTTTAGAATATAAGTAGGAGTGTTTTTACTATAGGCAAGTAATAGAACTATATAACACAGCTGGTTTTAGGAGGTTTCTAAAGAGAATTAGATAAACTAATTAAAGAAAATGAAGGTTCACTGAGAACCTTGATCTATTTAGATCAAGCACAGAGAGTATTGCAGTTAACTCCAAAACCTCAAGAAATTCATACTGCAGCATAAAAAGACATCAGTCCCAAGTAATAGTATGGGTTAGTCTAGGTGATTTTATCTAAATTGTTTCATACTACAGAAAAAAATGCAAAGTTTATAAATTTTTATCAGGTGATTATAAAACAAATCAAAAGGGGATTGAGAGAAGAAAATTACAAACCACAAACACACACACACACACACACACATATATATATATATATATACACAGTTTCATTCATTCAGTGAATATTGAGTAGCTGCTGTTTGCCACACACTGATTTAGACATGAGGAGACAACATGATCGATACAAAGACCAGATCCTCAAGGAGTTAAAACAATAGATTTTCTAGGTCCAGAAAACTGAAGAATAATAAAGGGTATTATGTAGCCTAGGCTGGAGAGACTCAAGACAATAAAGATCCATTATTTCTGGTTAACAAATTCACTGCAATTCCAACAAAATTCCTCAATAGGCCTTTTTGCCCTTAATTTCACACCAAATCTTAAGACTTTTAAAATTAATCTATGAAGTGTGAATTCTAAAAAACACCAATAAAATTATTGAATCTAATCTATTTGTAGAAAATTTGCATATGATAAAGATGATTTAAATACCAGTAGAGAAAGAATGGATTTGGGAGTAGTAAAAGAATTGACAATATACATCATGGCAGTGAGGGAAACAAAATCACAATGAACTATTTCAAAGGCATCACAGTACGAATTACTGGAAAGATGTGGAGCAATAGAAATCATGATACAATGCAGTTGAAAATACAGTAAGTCCACTACATACAAACGAAGTTGCAAGCTTTCAAAGATGTGTATGTGCATTCACATGTCTAGTCACGTAAGTTAGTTCACATGTCTGGCGTAACTTGTGACATGCGTCCACCCTCTGTAAGTAGCTGTGCTTTTGTGTACTTCACAGTATAGAGCCCAGTAGTACAGTATCTTTATTTAAAAGTCCAGGATGTCCAGAAGCAAGCATAAAAGCAGGTAGTGATATAGCTGATATCTTCTATTGCTGACAATCCTTCAGCTCTATCATATCCTATTTCCCTCCTCCAGTCAGTAATTCTTGCCTGTTCCCTTGATGCCAGCCCCTGTATGCCAGCTGTTTTACTGTACTACTGTACTTTTCAAGGTACTGTACTATAAGATTTAAAATGTGTTTATTTTTTGCTTTTTATGTATTATTTGTGTGAAAAGTCCACAGAATTCTCGAGGCAAGAATACTGGAGTGGGTTGCCATTCATTCCCATCTCCAGGGAAAGCTATTACAGTAGAGTTCTATATAGCCAATTGTGTCAGTTGGGTACCCAGGCTAACTTAGTCAGACTTGGAAAAACTGGACTTACAAACATTCTCTTGGAACAGAACTCATTCCTGTGTAGGGGACTTACTGTAGTTTTTTTAAAAAAGAATTTGTCAGTGTCTAGTAAAGTTGAAGATATGAATACTCTTTGACCCAGAAATTCAACTAAAACCTCTACAGAGCCTCTCGTGTTCAGGAAGATGTACATGAAGACCCATTTCAGTGTAGAAATGAAAAGTTTTAGGCAATCAAAAAGAATCATTGGGGTTTAAATGTTAGGCTTGAAGTTGAAATGAAGGAACTAGAGATACTTCTATCAACATGGATACATCTGAGAAACAGTACTGAAACTGAACTAGGGGGTATTTTGTATGATGTGGTTCCACTTATTTATATAAAGTTTGAAAACATGCAAATCAAAATTATGTATTTTTTCATGGCTGAATACCATATGAAAATAGTGTAATAACATTCATGGAAATAATCATCAAGTTGTGATGACCTCTGGAGAGGGAGAAAAATGAGAAATCATTTGTTGAAAAAATAAGCAATCATGGCCAATTCTTCTAAAATAATAAAGCTGGTTGTGGGGTTTTATTCTCTGTATCTTTCTGTATATTTAAGCTATTTCATAATTAAAAAAATATTTAATTTTGCTTTTGTCAGTTATTTCTTCACTGTACCTCAGACATGCCATATTCACCATTTATTCAACTCATAGTCACCATTTTCTTCAGAAAGAAGTTTGTATACAATCGACTTCCAAATGCAATCACTGTTAATCTGGTGACTTTTCCTCTAGGGATCAGTGTTTTGAGCATGACTATATTTTTATGCTGAGAGTTTTATAGCCTACTTACTACACATTTTTTCCCCCAGCTTTACTGAGGTATGATTGACAAAATTATATGTACTTAAAATGTACAATGTAATGTTTTGCTATATTTAGAAAGAAAAAGAGAAACTGAAGTCGCTCAGTCATGTCCGACTCTTTGCCACCCCATGGACTGTAGCCTACCAGGCTTCTCTGTCCATGGGATTCTCCAGGCAAGAATACTGGAGTGGGTTGCCATTTCCTTCTCCAGGGGATCTTCCCGACTCAGGAATCGAACCCAGGTCTCCCGCATTGCAGGCAGACGCTTTACCCTCTGAACCACCAGAGAAGCCCACTTGGTATATTTAAACACTATGAAATGATTACCTCCCAAAGGCTGCACCTTCCAGTTGTGGGTTAGGATTTCAACATATGCATACTCGGTTCCTAACAATGTGGTTCTTTTTATTGTTGAACTATCAGAGTGCTTCATGTACTCTACATACAAGTACAAGTCCTGCTATGGTCTGAATGTTTGTGTCCCCCCCACCCTCACAAATAAAAATCCACGTGTCAAACCCTAATAACAAATGTTAAGGTATTTGGAGGCGGGGCATTCAGAGGACAATTATGTCATAAGAGGAGAGCCCTCACAAATGGGAGTAGTGCCCTTATAAAAGAGCCCAAAGAGCTCACTTGCTCCTTCTGCCATGTTAGGACACAGTGAAAAGATATCCACCTATGAAACAGAAAGTAGACCCTCACCAGACATGGAATCTGCCAGCACCTTCATCTTGAACTTTCCAGCCTCAAGAACTGTGACACACTTAGAAAGTAGATCCTCACCAGACATGGAATCTGCCAGCACCTTCATCTTGAACTTTCCAGCCTCAAGAACTGTGACACATTTCTGTTGTAGACAAGCCACTCAGCTATGGCATTCCTTACAGCAAAAGGACTCAGACAAGTCACTTATCAGATATGTTATTTATAAACATATTACCCCATTTTTATAGGTTCTCTCTTTACTTTCTTGGCATTGCCCTTTGAAGCAAAACAGTTTTTAATTTTGATGAATTCCAAATTGTCTATTTCTTTCCTTTGGAATAGTATCTAAGAAACCATTAATCCAAGGTCACACCTATTTTTTGTCCTAAGAGTTTTATAGTTTTAATTCAGACATATTTCTGCATCAGTTGATATGATTATTTAGATTTTTCCTCTTTATTTTATAAATGTAGCACATTACATTTGTTTCCTATGTTGAAACACCCTCACAGGACCTGGATAAATGCCACTTGGCCACAATGTTAATCCTTTCAGTAGCTTGATGAATTCACTAGCATATTATTATTGCCAGTACTGTTTTGAGGATATTTGCATCCTATTCATTAGGGTTACTGGCTTTCAGATTTGTTGTTTTGTTTTGTTTTTTTCTAGTAGATTTTTTGGTTTTGTTTTTTGTTGTTTTGTTTTGGCTTTGAAATCAAGGTAATGTTGACCTCTTAGGATGAGTTTGTTAGTTTTCTATTTAATTCAATTTGTGGGAAGAATTTAAGAAGTATTGGTGTTATTCTAAAATTCACCAGTTAAGCCATCTTGTCCTGAGCTTTTCTTTGTGATTACTGATTTAATTGCCTTTTTTTTGTTGTTACAGGCCTATTTATTGTTCTTGTTGTTCAGTTGCTCAGTCATGTCTGACTTTTTGTGACCCTATGGATTGCAGCACACCAGGTTTCTCTGTTCTTCACTATCTCTTGGAGTGCACTCAAACTCATGTCCATTGAGTCAACGATGCCATCTAACCATCTTATCCTTTGAAGGGAGCCCTCAGGAGAAGGGCTCCTTCTCCTGCCTTCAATCTTTCCCAGCATCAAGATCTATTTCTTCTTGAACTGTTTTTTGTAGTTCATGTGTTTCTAGGAGATTGCCTATTTCATCAAGGTTATCAGTATGTTGGTCTACAACTGTTTATAGCATTCCTTTCACTTCTGCTTTTAGCGATTTTTTAAATTTTTAATTTTTTTTTATTTTAGCGATTTAAGTCTTCTATCTCTGTCTATATATATAGTCATAGAGAAAGATTTGCTTATTTTGCTGTTAGTTTCAAGAAAACAGCTTTTGGGTTTATTGATTATTTTTATATAGAATTCTCAGTTTCAGTTCAATCACTCAGTCATGTCCAACTCTTTGAGACCCAATGGACTGCAGCACACCAGGCTTCCCTGTCCATCACCAACTCCTGGAGCTTGCTCAAACTTATGTCCATCAAGTCGGTGATGCCATCCAACCATCTTATCCTCTGTCGTCCCCTTCTCCTCCTGCCTTCAATCTTCCCCAGCATCAGGATCTTTTCCAATGAGTCAGTTCTTTGCATTAGGTAGCCAAAATATTGAAGCTACAGCTTCAGCATCAGTTCTTCCAATGAATATTCAAAACTGATTTCCTTTAGGATTGAATGGTTCGATCTTTTTGCAGCCCAAGGGTCTCTCAAGAGTCTTCTCCAACACCACAGTTCATAAGCATCCATTCTTCGGTCCTCAGCTTTCCTTATGGTCCAACTCTCACATCCATACATGACTACTGGAAAAACCATAGCTTTGACTAGACGGACTTTTGTCAGCAAAGTACTGTCTCTGCTTTTCAATATGCTGTCTAGGTTGGTCAAAACTTTTCTTCCAAGGACCATGCATCTTTTAATTTCATGGCTGCAATCACCATCTTCAGTGATTTTGGAGCCCCAAAAAATGAAGTCTGCCACTGTTTACCCATCTATTTGCCATGAAGTGATGGGACCGGATGCCATGATCTTAGTTTTCTGAATGTTGAGCTTTAAGCCAACTTTTTCACTCTCCTCTTTCACTTTCATCAAAAGGCTCTTTCATTCCTCTTCGCTTTCTGCCATAAGGGTGGTGTCATCTGCATGTCTGAGGTTATGAATATTTCTCCCAGCAATCTTGATTCTAACTTGTGCTTCATCCAGCCTGGCATTTCGCATGATGTACTCTGCATATAAGTTAAATAAGCTGGGTGACAATATACAGCCTTGACGTACTCTTTTCCCAATTTAGAACCAGTCTGTTGTTCCATGTCCAGTTCTACCTGTGGCTTCTTGACCTGCATACAGATTTCTCAGGAGGCAGGCCAGGTGGTCTGGTATTCCCATTGTTGGAAGAATTTTCCAGTTTGTTGTGATCCACACAGTCAAAGGCTTTGGCATAGTCAATAAAGCAGATATTTTTCTGGAACTCTCTTGCTTTTTCTATGATCCAACAGATGTTGGCAATTTGATCTCTGGTTCCTCTGCCTTTTCTAAATCCAGCTTGAACATCTGGAATTTCTCAGTTCACATACTGTTGAAGCCTTGCTTGGAGAATTTTGAGCATTACTTTGCTAGCGTGTGAAATGAATGCAATTGTGCAGTAGTTTGAACCTTCTTTGGCATTGCCTTTCTTTGGGACTGGAATGAAAACTGACCTTTTTTTTTTCCATTTATTTTTATTAGTTGGAGGCTAATTACCTTACAATATTGTAGTGGTTTTTGCCATACATTGACATGAATCAGCCATGGATATACATGTATTCTCCATCCCGATCCCCCCTCCCGCCTCCCTCCCCACCCGATCCCTCTGGGTCTTCCCAGTGCACCAGCCCTGAGCACTTGTCTCATGCATCCAACCTGGGCTGGCGATCTGTTGCACCCTTGATAATATACATGTTTCGATGCTGTTCTCTCAAAACATCCCACTCTCGCCTTCTCCCACAGAGTCCAAAAGTCTGTTCTGTACATCTGTGTCTCTTTTTCTGTTTTGCATATAGGGTTATCGTTACCATCTTTCTAAATTCCATATATATGCGTTAGTATACTGTATTGGTCTTTATCTTTCTGGCTTACTTCACTCTGTATAATGGGCTCCAGTTTCATCCATCTCATTAGAACTGATTCAAATGAATTCTTTTTAATGGCTGAGTAATATTCCATGGTGTATATGTACCACAGCTTCCTTATCCATTATCCTTATCTGCTGATGGGCATCTAGGTTGCTTCCATGTCCTGGCTATTATAAACAGTGCTGCAATGAACATTGGGGTGCACATGTCCCTTTCAGATCTGGTTTCCTCAGTGTGTATGCCCAGAAGCAGGATTGCTGGGTCATATGGCAGTTCTATTTCCAGTTTTTTAAGAAATCTCCACACTGTTCTCCATAGTGGCTGTACTAGTTTGCATTCCCACCAACAGTGTAAGAGGGTTCCCTTTTCTCCACACCCTCTCCAGCATTTATTGCTTGTAGACTTTGGATAGCAGCCATCCTGACTGGCATGTAATGGTACCCCATTGAGGTTTTGATTTACATTTCTCTGATCATGAGTGATGTTGAGCATCTTTTCATGTGTTTGTTAGCCATCTGTATGTCTTCTTTGGAGAAATGTCTGTTTAGTTCTTTGACCCATTTTTTGACTGGGTCATTTATTTTTCTGGAATTGAGCTGCAAGAGTTGCTTGTATATTTTTGAGATTAATCCTTTGTCTGTTGCTTTGTTTGCTATTATTTTCTGAAAACTGACCTTTTCTAGTCCTGTGGCCACTACTGAGTTTTCCAAATTTGCTACCATATTGAGTGCAGCACTTTAAAAGCATCATCTTCTAGGATTTTAAATAGCTCAGCTGGAATTCCATCACCTCCACTAGCTTTGTTCATAATAATGCTTCCTAAAGCCCACTTGACTTCACATTCCAGGATGTCTAGCTTTAGGTGAGTCACCACACCATCGTGGTTATCTGGGTCATTAAGACCTTTTTAGTACAGATCTTCCATGAATTCTTCCCACCTCTTATTATCTTCTGCTTCTATTAGGTCCATAACATTTCTCTCCTTTATTGTGCTCATCTTTGCATGAAATGTTCCCTTGGTATCTCTGATTTTCTTGAAGAGATCTCTAGCCTTTCCCATTCTATTGTTTTCCTCTACTTCTCTGCATTGATCACTTAGGAAGGCTATCTTATCTCTCCTTGCTAGTCTTTGGAACTCTGCATTCAGATAGGTATCTTTCCTTTTCTCCTTTGCCTTTAGCTTCTTTTCTCAGCTATTTGTAAGGCCTCGTCAGACAACCATTTTGCCTTTTTGCATTTCTTTTTCTTGGCACTGGTCTTGATCACCACCTCCTGTACAATGTCACGAACCTCTGTCCATAGTTCTTCAG
Source organism: Odocoileus virginianus (assembly GCF_023699985.2). NCBI lineage: Eukaryota > Metazoa > Chordata > Mammalia > Artiodactyla > Cervidae > Odocoileus > Odocoileus virginianus. Next base: position 14,019,192 of record NC_069693.1, on the reverse strand, counting down.
GCAACTGTCTTCTCAAATCTAATCCCATAAATCTATTTGTCAGTTTATATCTGCTCTAATCTTTAGTATTTCTGTTCTTCTGATAGCTTTGGGTTAAGCTCATTCTTTTTGTTGTAAAAAGCTTGTTCCACATGTTGTAAAGTTAGGTTATTGGTTTGAGCTCTTTCTTAATATAAATGTTATAGCTATAAATTCCCCTCTGATTTGGATGCATCCCATAAGTCTTTGTGTCTTGTGTTTTTATTTCAATTTGTCTCAAGATATTTTCTAATTTCCCTTGTGACTTCTTATCTGATATATTGGTTAAGAGTACATTCAATTTCCACATTTTTTGTGGATTTCCCTCTTTCCTACTGCTACTGTTATTTCTAATAGTTTCATTCCATTGTGATTGGCAACTCTACAGCCCAACCAAAGCCAACAAGCTTCCTTCCTGATGTACACAATTTGAACTGTAGTCCTTGGGCTACAGCTGCTTTAGGTGCCCACACATGAGATGTCGGTCACTTCTGCCCTGGCAATTTCCCATGTCCCTTTCAATGCAGACACTGCTTTCTAAACCTTGTACCTGCACCTCAACTCAACCAGCTGCAATTCAGTTGTGTCCTAAAGGTTTGTCTCCTGCTTGCTCAATGACTATAAATCAGCTCTGGCCCTGGAAACCCACCAAAATTTTCCACCATCCAATGGGTCTGAAACCACACCTTCTGTGAAATTTGAACTAAACCCCAGAGTTAAAAGATGGGACTCACCTTCAAAATTTATCTTTCCTTTGATGTTCTCCCTCGGCCTCTAGGTATTCTTCAGAGTTCTTTTGGGCTTCCCTTGCCTCAGTGGTAAAGAATCTGCCTGGTAATACAAGAGATGCTAGAGACGTGGGTTCAATTCCTGGGTCGGGAAGATACCCTGGGGAAGGAAATGGCAACCAACTCTAGTATTCTTGCCTGGGAAATCTCATGGACAGAGAAGCCTGGTGGGCTACAGTCCACGGGGTTGCAAAAGATCTGGACACGACTTAGCAACTAAAACAACAGGGTGTTTTTATATCTTATAGTTACTTTTCTACCATAGTTTAACAATTCTTTATACTCCATCTTGGTCCAGAACCAGAAGTAAACTGTATCCACATTAAATATTTATTTTAACTGGAATTAATGATCCATTCAGATTTATTTCTGTACTCATGAAAGGAAAACTGTGTATCACTTCTGATGACATTTCACTTAGTCACAGGACCATAACTGGTAGGGGAGAATGGTAAAATTTGGGATAGGGCTTGGTAGCCAGGTTCCCAGGAAGAAAATGAGAATTTTAGAAGTCTGCCAAAGTGCATCAACAAAATAATAATATACAGCTATAAGAATAATATACCACCATAAAAACAAACTCTTCATTATCTGAGAGAATCTTCTGGACAAAATATATTTTCCAAGAATGCTACTAAAATATATCCCATCTTATATGCTTTCTTAAAACATGACACTCTCCCATCAAGATATATCTGCCTGGTACAATCTCTGACATTGGTCTTAGCAATACTTTTTCTGATCTGTCTCCTCATGCAAGTTTCACAAAGGGCAAAATAAAGCAAATGCTACTACATTCAATTTAAAAGCTTTTGCACAGTGAAAGTAAAAACTATCAACAAAACAAAAAGGCAGACTATTGATGGAAGAAAATATTTGCAAATCATATCTCCAATAAGGGGTAAAACTCCAAAATATACAGGGAACCCATACAACTCAACATCAAAAAAAAAATCAACCTAATTAAAAAATGGACAGAGGACCCAAAGAAACATTTTTCCAAAGAAGACATACAGATGGCCAAGACACATGAAAAGATGCTCTCAACATCACTAATAAGGGAAATGCAAATCAATACTGCAATGAGATACCACCTCACACCTGTCAGATTAGCTGTCATAAAAAAGATTACAAATGACCAAGTTTTAGCAAAAATGTGGAGAAAAGGGGACACTTGCACATTGTTGACATGATTGTAAATTGATGCAGCTACTATGGAAAATATGGAAGCTCCTCCAAAAATTAAAAATAGAACTGCCATATGACCCAGCAATTTCACTTCTGGATATTTACCCAAAGAAAAAACCACTAATTCAAAAAGATATATGCTCCCCAATGTTCATTGCAGCATTATTTACAAGCCAAGATGTGGAAGCAACCTAAGTGTCTAGTAATAGATGAGTGGATAAAGAATATGTGGTATATATTTATATATTCAACTCAGTATATATACTCAACAGAATTACTCATTTCATAAAAATGAATCTTGCCATTTTAATAATGTATGCATCTAGAGGGTATTATGCTAAGTAAAATAAACACAAATACCATATGATTTCACTTATATGTAGAGTCTAAAAAACAAACAAAATGAAAACACTCATAGAGAACAAATAGGTGGTTGCCAAAGGGAAGAATGGATATTTGGGGCAGGGGATAGGTGAAGGGAATACAGAGATACAAATCTCCTGTTATAAAATAAATAAGCCATTGGAATACAATATACATAAGGAATACTGTCAATAACATTGTAATAACATTGTACGGGGACAGATGTTACTAGATTTATCATAGTGATTATTTCATAATGTATGCAAATACCAAATCATTATGTAATATACCTGAAGCTTAACATAATATCAATTATATTTCAATAATAAAAAATGAGTGCTTCAGAAATTTTTTTGAGGGACTTCCCTTGGTGGTTCCGTGGGTAAGACTCCAAGCTCCCAATGCAGGGGGCCTGGGTTTGAAGCCTGGTCAGGGAACGAGATCCCACATACTGCAACTAAAGATCTCATGTGCCACAACTAAGACCTGGTACAGCCAATTTTTTTTTAATTAAAAAAAAAAAAAAAAGATGTAACTGCTTAAAGCAATGGAGAATGGCAGAAGTGAGATTATGTGACTTGCAAAGTTACATATGGAAGCATCTTTGTGGCATATTGTATTTTCCAAATATAGCACAATATATCTTATCCTACAAGCTCTTTTTACTTTCTGATACTTGAGTTAAAACTGCCTCAACCAAAGGAGTACGATACAATGATGTTATATGATTTCTGAGGTTAGATAATAATAATTGTTTGCACTTCCACCTTCTTTGGGATACACTCTTGGAACTCAAGTCACAGGTTAGGCAGCCACATAGAGACATCATATGTAGGTACTGTGGCCAACTATCCTGTGGTCCAGCTGACAGCCAGAATCAAATGCCAGGCATGTGAGCGAGTGAGTCTTTTGGTGATTCTAGCCTTTAGCCATCAGATGACTCCTAGCTTTCAAGTCACTCCACTTGAGATGTCACTGCCAAGTCTTATCCACAAATTTTTGTAGATGTGTGAGTTAAATGTTTTCTAAGCCAAGTTTGGGGCAGTTGTTAACGCAGCAACAGAAAATTTGAACAATTGCCAAAATAAGTGAAAAAGCAAAGCACATTTTAAAAAAAAGAATATATGTGATAGTTTATATATTTTTAAAAAGCAAATGAAAGACCACATGAGGTATAGATGTATATATTGTGTATATATATATATATATATGTATTTTGTATGTATATTGTATATATATATACAATATATACATCTATATGTATGTATATATATTGTATATATGTATATACAATGTATGTATATATTGTTTTCTTACATAGTTTCCTATGAACAATTTACATAAATGGATAATTTCCTGATGGGTTTGTATCATGGTCTAAGGACTGTTTGGGGGGTTTGAGTCAGACTGTGGCAGGCTAGGACTGGGTTTCATTAGCAGAACAATTTCCTCAAAAACAGTAAGCTTTCAAACTACTTGCTACTGTTTAATGGCAATTCCAAAGATCTTGTGTAAACATAGTTTTAAGCTTTATGATTCTTTTTACTAGCCCCTTTGCCTTTTAATGTTCCTAATTATACAGTACATTAAGAATCTCATTTTAGTGACTATTTCATCTCTCTCTTCTTTTAAACCCCAAACTTATCTCTCATATTTCCAGCTAACCTTGCTTACCACTTCATGAATGCACTGAAGGGAGCAGAACAACACTTCTGAAGACTTCTACATCATTTACTCACTTCTCACCATCTGCACTCCATATTCTGCCATTTTATTGCCAGGAGTAAGTCTCCCATGGTATCACCTAAATTAATCCTTCCATCCTCTAATCTTATTCCCTCTCTCACCTACACAAGGTCTTTGCTCCAGTTGTCTTTCTTCTTTGTCTTAAATCATCCACCCTTGCCCCTTACTGGATTATTCCAATCAGCATACAGAATTGCTATTAGTTCTCCCATCCTGAAAACAAAACACTCCCATTCCCACTGCTACACTAATTATTAACTAATTATTGTTTTCTTTTGCAGCACACCTCCAGTTATCTCTATACTCACTGTCTCCAATTTCTATTCTCTTATCAGGCTTTCATTTCACTCCAAAACCGAGACATCAGAAATAACCCTGCTCTTTTCAAGGTCAATAGTAACATCAATATTGCTAAATCCAACAGCCAATTCTCAAGCCTTACACAATTATGTAACTTGCCAAAGGTATCTGTATCCCTGATTATTCTTTCTTTGACTCAGTTTCATTTGGTTTCTGTAATGTCAGTCTGTTTTCCTTCCATCTCACTGGTCTTCCTTAGCATCTTTTATTGGTCTGTGCTTTTACCCATGAACTCTTAATGTTGGAACACACTGTGGATCAGTCTTTGCTATTCTTTCATTTACATGTAGGTCCTTAATAATCTTAACCTGCCTCCTTAATTTAAATAAAGATAGGCAATGACTACTAAATTAATATAATCTCTAGACTAGTACAAGCTAGAATATCCAATTGGTTACTCAACAAAACTGGTGGAACTGTATGTAGCTTTCTGCATCTCAGCAGATGGGAACATATATTGTCAGTTGCTTGGAACCAAAACCTTTGAGGTAATGTCACCTTGGACTTTTCTCTTCCTCTCACAACTGACATCCTTTCCCTAAACAGATTTTGCCTGCTCCATCATATTTAACATGTATCTATAATCCAATCACTTCTCACCATTGTTATCATTCTGGTCTGAGCCACCATCATTTATGTGAATTAATACCATAGCCTCGTACCCACTTTTTTTTAACACAAGAGCAGCATGTCAAATTATGTCCTCTATTCAAAACTCTTCAAGGGCTGCCCATTTCCCTCAGAATAAAATCCAAAATGCTTACAATGACTTACAAGATATGGCCCTGTTATCTGACCTCCTCTATCAATCAACCCTTTACACAGACCTTTACTATAGCTTCCCCCATATTCCTCAAATATACCAGCAGAGTTCCACTGTGAAGCCTTTGCTCTAACTTTTTCTGTCTAGTATGCTCTTCCCTTAGATAACCACAGACTTACACCCTCACACCTTCAAATCTTGACTCAGATCTTTCCTTCTCCATGGTCTACTCTGGTCATTGTGATTCATACAGCAACAAATATTATCATATTCCTCCCAACTCCTTTTTAAAGACCCCCCCAATACCATTTATGTTCTAACATACTCTACAACTTATTATTCCATCTCTTTCTGCTAGAATTCTCATTAATATATCCTAAACACCTATGATAGTAGCTGGAATGTAGTAAATATGACTAATTTTAAAATGACATGCTTGGGTGGAGAAAACATTTTAAGGTCTTTGCAAGGAGACTCAGTGTCCTTACATGGATGGGGCAAATGGTCTCATTTTTTTGTTTAGACCCTACTGAAGACCACTCTAAAGTGGCTTCAGTTAGGAGTAGAAAATCAATTTTGTTATTTTGAATCCCACAAGTTACAAAATTAAGAAGTTACCATTAACCTGGATTGAGCACCTGCAGGCCTGAGACAGCATCTCTTAATAAAGCAATATTGCTTTCAATCTCTGCTAGCAGGCTCTCTCTAGCTAATTCTACACAGGATCTCTTACACAGGACATTACTGAAAGAAAGCAGCAAAAAATACCCAACACACACACTCTGAGTCACTCCTACCATTTCCTCTAACATTAAAGCCTTAATTGGTACAAGACCTTTCTTGTAAGATGGTAAAGAGACTGCTCATTTCAGTTCTCTAGCCAGAATTGAGCATATATCCTCATTCGCCATCACCCTAAGTTAATGCCATATTTGAGATTCCTTTTGCCCACAGCATTCCACTTTCAGGTACAAACTTTTATATCCATTGTAATTTTTAGTGTCAATAACAAAATGACAACAGCATCAACAAACAAGTTTAATTTTATATAAAGAAATACAGAAGGCAGGCAGACCCAAAATGGTATGGCTGTTCCATAAAATCAACGTAAGTGCAGACATGTTCTGTAATCCTGCTCCATCATCCTTAATACTCAGATACCATTCTCAAAGTTCCTACAGAATTGCCAGAGCTGCAGATTTAAATATCCACATTGTAGGCAGTGAAACAAAAAAGTGCAAAAGAGGAAATTATTTCTTAAATGTCCTATTCATACAAACACTTCTTCCAGCTTACAGATCTGCAAGGGAGGCTGAGAACGTTTTTCAGCCAAGAATTCTATTACTGAAGAAAAAAGAATGAATTTGGGTAGGGAAATAAGTCTCTGATACAGACACATCATTTTTCATTGCAAAATAGCCTATCAGTTTTTTTAGTTTAATTCAAAAGCTATGCATTCAAATTTAAAAAAATTTCTTAGTAGAAAGATTTATTTTGGCTATCCATTTTTTTTTTTCCCCTTTCTAAGTAACACTCTTACTTAGTGGTCAGAGATGGCAGAAAATATGAGCTTTTGGACTTTGCTACAATTCAAATCTCTTCAATGATTCACTGATTAAACCTACAGAGTTCTTTTTTACATTATGAATTTCCTCTTATAGCATATGGGACAAGATGTAAATGAAAGCATTCTTGTATTCATTACAGCATACAGTGCCCTACTCTCAAATACTCAAGGTTCAGTGCTAATGAAAGATTTCTCAATATTCATTATACTAATAAATGTCTTCTCGTGCAAATTATCTAAAATAACATGAGTAATATAATGATAGCTAATATTTATAAGATGCTATGTTGAAGGCACTGGTCTAAGAACCTTACATTTAATAACTTATATAATACTTCTGGGAATCTTATAAGGAAGGTATTCTTCTTAGGTCTATCTGATAACTGAGTAAACCAAAGCAGCAGTTAATTATCATGTTAAACATCACAAAGAAAAGCAACTGAAAGAGTCAGGATAATTTTGAAAAAGACATATGTCTATGGCTAAAAGTCTTCCTATATTTACATGAACAGAATTATTGTCTATTATAATTTGTTAAAGTTGAATAGGTTTCCAGTCATGACAGGTTTTTCTACATTGATTACATTAGCATTATCTTTCCCCCATACAAATACACTGATTCTGAATTTTATGAAGCAAATGTGTTTACATGTTCACATTTTAAGAATTCTTGATGATAATGAGTTAATGACCAGCGAAGGCTCTCTATATTAATTACAAGCATCAGGTAATTCATATATAAACTTGTGAGCCATGACTGAAGTCTATCCCACATTCCTTATATTCAAAAGATTTCTCACTGATATGAATTCTTTGATGTTGAGTTAGTTGTGAACCACGAGTAAAGGCCTTCCCACATTCCCGACACTGATATGGTTTCTCACCAGTATGAACTCTCTGATGTCGAGAAAGATGTGAGCTTTGAGTAAAAGCTTTTCTACACTCTTTACATTCATAGGGTTTCTCACCAGTATGGATTCTCTGATGTAGAGTAAGTTGAGAACCATGACTAAAGGCCTTCCCACATTCCTTGCATCCATAGGGTTTTTCTCCAGTGTGAATTCGCTGGTGTTGAGTAAGCTGTGAACCACGAATGAAGGCCTTCCCACATTCCTTGCACTGATATGGTTTCTCACCTGTATGAATTCTCTGGTGCTGTATAAGTAGTAAGCCACGAGCAAAGGCCTTCCCACATTCACTACATACATAGGGTTTCTCACCAGTATGAAGTCTCTGATGCTGAGAAAGATGTGAACTCTGCGTAAAGGCCATTCTACATTCTTTACATTCATAGGGCTTCTCGCCAGTATGAATTCTCTGATGTTGAGTAAGCTGTGAGCCACGAATAAAAGACTTCCCACATTCCTTACACTCATAGGGTTTCTCACCAGTGTGAATTCTCTCATGCTGAGTAAGTTCTGAGCCACGACTAAAGGTCTTTCCACATTCCTTACACTCATAGGGCTTTTCACCAGTGTGAATCCTTTGATGTCGGGTAAGGAGGGAGCCACGATTAAAGGCCTTTCCACATTCCTTACACTGATAGGGTTTCTCACCAGTATGAATTCTCTGATGTTGAGTAAGTTGTGAGCCATGACTAAAGGTCTTTCCACATTCCTTACATTCATATGGCTTCTCATTGGTATGAATTCTCTGATGTTGAGTAAGTTGTGAGCCACGGATAAAGGCCTTCCCACATTCTTCACATTTATAGGGTTTTTCACCAGTATGAATCCTCTGATGTTGCATAAGCAATGAGCCACGAATAAAGGCCTTTCCACACTCCTGACATTCATATGGCTTTTCCCCATTATGTATTTTCTGATGTTGAGAAAGCTGTGAGCCACAAATAAAAGCTTTGCCACATTCCTTACATTCATAGGGTTTTTCACCAGTATGAATTCTCTTATGAAGAATAAGTTGTGAGAGTTGTGTAAAGACCTTCCTACATTCTTTACATTCATAGAGTTTCTCACCAGTATGAAGTCTCTGGTGCAGAGTAAGTTGTGAGTTCTGAGTAAAGGCCTTCCCACATTCTTTACATTCATAAGGTTTCTCCCCAGTATGGACTTTTTGATGTCGGGTGAGTTGTGAGCTTCGAATAAAGGCTTTCCCACATTCTTCACATTTATATGGTTTTTCACCAGTATGAATCCTATGATGTAAAATAAGTTGGGAGCTCTGAGTAAAGGCCTTCCCACATTCTTTGCATGCATAGGGTTTCTCACCAGTATGAAGTCTCTGATGAAGACTGAGCTGTGAATCACGACTAAAAGCCTTCCCACATTGCTTACATTCATAGGGTTTTTCACCAGTATGAATACTCTGATGTTGAGTTAGGTGTGAGGCTCGTCTAAAGGCCTTCCCACATTCCTTACATTTATAGGGTTTCTCAGTAGAATGACACCGGGAATGTTGAGATAAATAAGCATGATGGTTGAAAATAGACATTTTGTCATATATGATCATTCCTTGACTGAAATATTCCTCCTGATTTTCTTGTTGTTTTTCCAATATGCCTTTGACTTCCAAATAATCTCTGGAACTGGAGTTCTCAAGATCACAGTTTTCAAGTCTGGCACTCATTTCCCATTGGGATAATTCTGTTTCATAAATGTATTTTTTTGGAGATAAGAGCTTGTTTGCCCCCCTTGAGGGCAAGTCTGAAAGATAAGAGAAAAATTTCGGTTGTCATTTCAAAAGAACTTCCATAGTAGAAAAGACTGTATATGAAAAAATATATATGGAAATAATATCCATAGGAAGTACCTCAGTGTTTTTCAAATATTGTGTATTACTTACCTTTCACATCAGAACCTGATACATATTTAGTTTTATAAAACAATACCTATTCTGTTTTCTATTCTATTCTACACTACACTATTTTAGTCATCTTTTTCCCCTCTGCTCAACCTTCTCTCACACACACTCAAAAACCACTAAACTGATTTCATGCCACAGTAATGTGTTGCTGGGGCTTCCCTGGTGACTCAGTGGTAAAGAACCCACCTGCCAATGCAGGAGATGTGGGTCAGGAAGATCCCCTGGAAGTTGAATTAATTACAAATGGCCAATGAGTTCATCAATCATGCCTATTTAATGAAGCCTTCATGAAAAACCCTAACAGAAGGGATTCAGAGAGCTTCTGACTCAGTGAATACACTGAAGTGCTAAAAGAGTGGTATACCTGGAGAGGGTATGGAAGCTCTGCAACTCTTCTCCATACCTTCCCAAGGTATAAGCCTTACAGTTGGCATCTTTTTTTTTCTTCCTGTAATGCAAGAGTATGAGTTAAACTTTGATTGTCAAGGCATTCATTTCAAGCATGTCTGGACCAATAAACATGCTGCCAGCCACACAACTAGGTAAAGAGGCAGGCTGAGTCAGGCTGCATCCCCACAGTAAGCTCCTTTGTTTTAGAGACCTTAGTTGATTTCAATAACTGACCATCTGGGCCACTTGTTTTTTATCTTCCCACGCTTTAGACTCCCAATTCCACCTTTTAAATTCACTAATGAATGGGCCTGTGAAATCCTCAACCCCTTAAAGCAGAACCCCAGGCTCACACCCATGCCTGTGCATTGGCTGGCTCTCTTTTTCTCTCCTGCATTCTCTCTTCCCTAACAATCTCGCTGTGTGGCCTCAGATGTGCTGTATAATTTCCAGGTCCTGTAAGTAAATAAACTTCTATTTTCTCAAAGTTTTCCTGATACATACTGCTGATACATACTTACTTGCAATCATCATAAGAACTACAAGGGCTGGTCTGGCCACAGTATTGATTATTGATAGGCTGATTCCAACATAAACAGTAAAAACTAAGCATTTCTTTCATTTAGCTGCTCCTGAGTTGTATCCTTTATAATAATCTGCTAAGTGTCAATGTTTCTCTAACATCTGTGAACCATTCTAGCAAATTATTGAACCGGAGATTTATAGCCACTGAGAAACCCTGTTTTATAGCCAGTCAGTCAGAAGTACCTATGACAACTTGGAACTTGGAATTGTCATCTGAAGTGGTGGTCAATCTTATTGGACTGAGCCCTTAACTTGTGGTGTCTGTACTACTCTGCAGAGTTAGTGTCAGAACTGAGTTAAACTGTAGAATACCCAGTTGGTGTCCACCAAGAACTAGAGAATTGCTTGGAATGGGAAAATTCACACATCTAGGATCAAAAGTGTTGTGTAAGTAGAAGGAAACAGTATCTTTCCCCCTTTTAGGACCTAATATAAACAGACAAGAAATAAAGACAGAGTAGACTGGAACATAAGATGGGTAGATGGGTAAAACTGATGACATGTTAACACATTACAATAAAATTAGAAATTATAAAAGCATGCAAAAAATATATAATGTAACTAAGATACTTCCAATAATGATTATCATAAAAGGTAAATGAAAGAAAACTAAAACCCACAATTTAAAACTAAATACCAAGAGCAACCTTGTGTGAAATCCCATGAGATTCAGCTAATGTACCACAGAAAACTTACAGCCTTAAATCCATTTATTAGAAAACAAGAAATAATTAAAAACAAGAGAATTAAGGTTCAACTCAAGAAGGAGAGAGAGAAATAAAACAATTAGCTATCTAAAAATCAATAAACAAGTAAACTAGAATGCAGAAAGAATAGAAATGGCTAGCAAAACTACAAGTTAATTATTTGCAAACACCAATACATGATACAAAACTTTGACATGTAGGAAAAAAATCAGATTGGGCACAAATCCAAAACACTGGAAAAGAAAAGACCTTAACTCCCCCAAGTCCAAAGGAATTCAAAAGTGCTTATGACAAAAAAAACTATATATAACTCAATAGTAAATTATAAAAGTGATGAAATGGATGAAAATAATTTTTAAAATGACCCATGAAGATAGAAAATCTGAATATACATCAATAACCACATTAGAATTTAAAATTTGAGTTCAATGTCTATGCTCCTAAAAGGCAGTAGATACTGATGACTGACAGTATTACTGGCAAGACTACATATAACTGTTTTTGAATGTATAAAGATAGAGAAATCTACCCAAGTCATTTTACAAAATTAAATGAACTCAGGTAACAAAACTGGGCAAAGAAAGCTCAGGAAAACCAATCCAATATCACAAACAAACACAGGTAAATTTTCAAAAGTAAAATATTAGCAACAGAGAATCTAGCTGTGTATTTAAGGACTAATACATCATTACATCATTATCAAATAAGGTTTATCCTACAAACGCAGAAATAGTTTAACATCAGAAAATGTATTTTAAGACTGTATTAGAAACTCTAATACCAAATGGCTCTTCCTTAACCTAATTAAGGGTATTTACCAGAAACCTACACAAACATATTTAATAGAAAATTTTTAAATTAAACATTAGAAGCACCCCCAATTAGTTTGAAAAACAAAAATAACTGTTTTCAAAATGTGATATACTCAAATACTCAGCTCCTTCTACTGATTAGTTTTCTTTTAATGGTACATATAGAAAAGGATCATACATTATATGTGGAGAGCAAATTATCAACCTAGAAATCCAAAATGATCCACTGAAAAACTATTAGATATTTTTATAAGGCTATTATCAACTTACAGAGATGAATATTTCACTCTATCTATGTATGTGTATTTATATCTATGAATTTCACAGAACAAAATATTCCTATTTGTAATAGGAACAAAATTTATGAAGTACTAGGGAAATTACTTACCAAGAAATATGCAAGATTTTTTAAAAAGGCAATGAAACTTTACAAAGGACATAAAAAGAAAAGTAGATATAGTAAGTTCAAAGGTAGAAGGACTCAATACTGCAAGTATATGAACAGTGGTCAGATTTCACCAAAACACCAAGAAATGCTAAGTAATATATGACAAACATCCTTTTACAAGTATGCCACAGTTAAAAAAAAGTAAAGGAGATCCAAAGGGGGCAAAATGAAGAGATCATCAGAAGCCAGAGGTTAGCATGCTTTGAAGTCACAGCTACCCCTGGGATATTTGCTGACTTAACTTGCCTAAATGTCTGTCTCTTAATGGTATGGAAAAAACCCAAGAGACAAAAAGGTCAAGGATTGGCACTGATTCTCTTCACAAAATCAGAACTGTCCAAGGCCTACAGAGAAAGGAAAGGAAAAAGAGAAAGGAAAAAGATCCATCTGACCTCAAAGGAAAATGACAAGGAACATTTTTATCTTGCCTTAGACTTTCTATCAAATGAAAAATGCTATGGGTAATTCATCATTACACAAGAGCCCCCATGCCTGCAAGAAACTGAAGAATTGGACTGGTTTCACAGGAATTGTAATTATTAAATGATACATGCAATATAAATGCTTGAAATATATGAAAATATAAAATCAAAATGAGAGGAAGAGAATATATAGAAGAAATTCCCTCTCTAAAGGAGAGGGAAAATAACAAAGTTGTAGAAATAAAGAAATAAAACAATATAATCAATTGTATTAAGATCTTAAGAAAGTATCTTAGAGAGAAAATACAGATTACTTACAAAAGGAACAACAATGAGACAGATGGCAGACTTCTCAAGAGCAACAACAGAAGCCAGAAGACAGTGGAATAATATCTTCAGAGTGCTGAGAAAAAAATAATTGTCAGTATAGAGTTCTATACCCACTTAAATCATCAGGTAAAAATAAAGGTGAAGCCAAACTATAAATGAAGAGTATTTACTAATAATTGGTCTTGCCTAATATATTTCATAATAAAAAAAATAATCCCAGTAGGAAGGTATGATGGAAGAGGAACAATGTGCAAATAAAAGGATAATCATGCGAATAAATCTACAACCAAATACTACCACAATAAAACAAAATTAATAAACAAAAGAAAACAAAAAAAAGAAAAAAAAAAACAAAAAAAAAGAAAAATAAAACAAAATTAATGCCCACTGTGGGGGGTTAAAGGAAACAACTAAAATATTAGTCAACAATAACATATCAGATAGGAAAGATTAATAAAAATGAAAGTATTCTAACATTCTTTATATTGTCCTGGGAGAAGGGAGATATTGTCACCTTTCTTAAGTATGTATTTGTTAAGTGACACAAACAATAATGGTAATGATTAAATGACCAAAATAGAAATACTCCCAAAATATTTAAACTCATGTAATCATAAGTATATGTGATTCAATTTTTTATCTACAAATTGACACATATTTTTATGTAATGATTACCCAGTGTTCATCAAAGTGTAGAAAAAAGAGTACAGTCACACACTGCTGGTACAATCCTGATAAGAATTTTGTGAAAATGAAATGTGTATTTGACATAGACATGTCAATTTCACATCTTTTTATAAATTTCTACTCATTGCCACAGCACCAATTCACTTCAAGGTAGATAGCAAACACCCTCTTCCAACAACACAAGAGAAGACTCTACACATGGACATAACCAGATGGTTAAACACCAAAATCAGAATGATTAAATTCTTTGCAGCCAAAGATGGAGAAGCTCTATACAGTGAGCAGAAACAAGACTGGGAGCTGACTGTGGCTCAGATCATGAACTCCTTATTGCCAAATTCAGACTTAAATTGAAGAAAGTGGGCAAAACCACTAGACCATTCAGGTATGACTATAATCAAATCCCTTATGATTGTACAGTAGAAGTGACAAATAGATTTAAGGGACTAGATCTGATAGACTGCCTGATGAACTATGGATGGAGGTTCGTGACATTGTACAGGAGACAGGGATCAAGACCATCCCAAAGAAAAAGAAATGCAAAAAAGCAAAATGGCTGTCTGAGGAGACCTTACAAATAGCTGTGAAAAGAAGGGAAGCAAAAAGCAAAGGAGAAAAGGAAAGATATACCCATTTGAATGCAGAGTTCCAAAGAATAGAAAGGAGAGATAAGAAAGCCTTCCTCAGCGATCAATGCAAACAAATAGAGAAAAACAACAGATTAGGAAAGACTATAGATCTCTTCAAGAAAATTAGAGATACCAAGGGAACAGTTCATGCAAAGATGGGCTCAATAAGGGACAGAAATGGCATGGACCTAACAGAAGCAGAAGATATTAAGAAGAGGTGGCAAGAATACACAGAAGGACTGTACAAAAAAGATCTTCATAATCCAGATAATCACAATGGTGTGATCACTCACCTAGAGCCAGACATCCTGGAATGTGAAGTCAAGTGCGCCTTAGGAAGGATCACTATGAACAAAGCTAGTGGAGGTGATGGAATTCCAGTTGAGCTATTTCAAGTCTTAAAAGATGATGCTGTGAAAGTGCTGCACTCAATATGTCAGCAAATTTGGAAAAACGAACAGTGGCCACAGGACTGGAAAAGGTTGATTTTCACTCCAATCCCAAAGAAAGGCAATGCCAAAGAATGCTCAAACCACTGCACAATTGCACTAATCTCACACGCTAGTAAAGTAATACTTAAAATTCTCCAAGCCAGTCTTCAACAATACGTGAACCGTGAACTTCCAGATATTCAAGCTGGTTTTAGAAAAGGCAGCAGAACCAGAGATCAAACTGCCAACATTTGTTGGATCATCGAAAAAGCAAGAGTTCCAGAAAAACATCTATTTCTGCATTATTGACTATGCCAAAGCCTTTGACTGTGTGGATCACAATAAACTGTGGAAAATTCTGAGAGATGGGAATTCCAGACCACATGAACTGTCTCTTGAGAAACATGTATGCAGGTCAGGAAGCAACAGTTAGAACTGGACATGGAAGAACAGACTGGTTTCAAATAGGAAAAGGAGTATGTCAAGGCTATATATGGTCACCCTGCTTATTTAACTTATATGCAGTGTATATCACAAGAAATGCTGGCTGGATGAAACAAGCTGGAATCAAAATTGCCGGGAGAAATATCAATAACCTCAAATACGCAGATGACACCACCCTTATGGCAGAAAGCGAAGAAGAACTAAAGAGCCTCTTGATGAACGTGAAAGAGGAGAGTGAAAAAGTTGGCCTAAAGCTCAACATTCAGAAAACTAAGATCATGGCATCCGGTCCCATCACTTCATGGCAATTAGATGGGGGAACAGTGGAAACAGTAGCTGACTTTAGTTTTGGGGGCTCCAAAATCATTGCAGATGGTGATTGCAGTCATGAAATTAAAAGATGCATGGTCTTGGAAAAAAGTTATGACCAACCTAGACAGCATATTCAGAGAAGGCACTGGCAACCCACTCTAGTACTCTTGCCTGGAAAATCCCATGGATGGAGGAGTCTGGTAGGAGTCCATGGGGTTGCACAGAGTCGGACATGGCTGAAGCAACTTAGCAGCAGCAGCAGCAGACAGCATATTAAAAAGCAGAGACATTACTTTATCAACAAAGGTCCATCTAGTCAAGGCTATGGTTTTTCCAGTAGTCATGTATGGACATGAGAGTTGGACTATAAAGAAAGCTGAGTGCAGAAGAATTGATGCCTTTGAACTGTGGTGTTGGAGAAGACTCTTGAGAGTCCCTTGAACAGCAAGGAGATCCAACCAGTCCATCCTAAAGGAAATCAGTCCTGGGTGTTCATTGGAAGGACTGATGTTGAAGCTGAAACTCCAATATTTTGGCCACCTGATGTGAAGAGCTGACTCATTTGAAAAGACCTTAATGCTGGGAAAGATTGAGGGCAGGAGGAGAAGGGGATGACAGAGGATGAGATGGTTGGATGACACCACCGACTCGATTGACATGAGTTTTGGTAAACTCTAGGAGTTGGTGATAGACAGGGGGGCCTGGCGTGCTGAGGTCCGTGGGATTGCAGAGTCAGACACGACTGAACAACTGAACTGAACTGAACAATCCTTTATATGTGTGATTTTTAACTTGTTGGCCCTGAAATCCTAGGTATGAGAGTGAGGTATATAATTTATTACAAGACCTCTGCAAAGCAGTATGCAAACCAAATATTATATGTGGAAAGAATAACTATGTTTTATTATTAATTAAAACAATTAATATCTAGTAAAATATTTAACCTTCCATTAAAATGTATAATTTTTCAAATATTCCAATTACTGAAAACTATAAAACTGCATCTGCATTAAAATGAATACAGTGCATGTGATAAAAAATTATAGATAACCAGTAAGAGCATATAAATGGCATGTCTTCCAAACTAAACAAGGGAAGAAATGGACTTAAAAAAATAACTCTACCCATCCCAATTAAGTAAAGATTTTAAAAGGAATCAAAGAAGATCAAGAGAGTAAGCCAAGGGAATTCCCTGGTGGTCCAGTGGTTAAGACTCTGTGCTCTCACTGTAGAAGGCACAGGTTTAATCCCTGCTGGGAAACCAAGATCTTGCATGCCAAACACTCAAAAAAAAAAAAAAAAAGAGTAAACCAGAAGAATCAAAACAGGAGAGAAATAAGTCCAAACATATTCATATTGACAATAACACTTAAATATAAAAAATAAATTCTCAGATAATATCATATTACAGTAGTTACCAAACATGTCAGAACATTTATTTGAACAACCTAAGGAACCTTCAAAAAATAATATCGCTGTCCTCTACTCATTGATTTAATTGGTCTGGGGTGTGGCTTGGGACCTGAAATTTTAAAAGGACCCCTGCTATTTCCAAAGTATATATAAGTTTGGAAATAATTTCTATATATTTTTCCAAAGTGGTTATGCCAATTGATACCAACATCAGTAAGGTATAGAACTCTTAAAAGAAACAGATCTACTCATGTATAATTCATATACCTACAGTTCATTCATACATGCAACTCAACAGTTTTTACTATACTCACAGAGTTGTGTGTGCAACAATCATCACAATCAAATTTTATAACATTTTTATCACTTCAACAAGAAACCCCATATTGATTAGCAGCCATTTTCAACTTCCCCATTTTCATCTTTCTATCCACCCTCACCTCCCAGCCCCCACCCCAGTGCTGGGCAACCACTAGTACACTTTCTTTCTCTATGGATTTGTCTATTGTGGACACTTCATGTAACTGGAATCATATAGTCTTTGTGTCTGGCTTCTTACATTTAGCATGTTTTCAAGGTTCATCCATGTTGTATGTATCACAACTTCATTCTTTTCTAATTGCTGACTAATATTCCATTATAAGGATATATCAGTTTTATTCATCCATTTAGCTGACAGACATTTGGGTCATTTCCATTTTTTTGCTATTGTAAATAATGAGGTACATAATACTTCTACCTTAAATAGTTGTAAACACTTGATACTGTCATACTTCTTAACTTTTGCCAATCTAGTGTGTGTGAAACAATTATCTCACTGGTTTTAATTTGCATTTCCAGACTCTTAATGAGGTTACAGTTTTTCATGATTATTGGCTATATGCATTCCCTTTTCCTTGAACTGTTTATAAATGTCTTTTACCTTTTTCTTAACCATCTATAGAAGATTTTTATATTCCACATATTAATTTAATTCTTCTGAATATGCATTGCAAGTATCTTCACCAAATTCAAGGCTTATCTTTTATGTCTTTTTATAAAGAGAATAATTTCCATGCAGTCGAATTATCAGTCTTAGAATGATATTAATATTTTTTAAAAGAACTATACAGAACCTTTAGAAATATTCAATTTGGTTTTCCTCCAAATCTGTTCCTTTATAGAAACCTTTTATTGCTTTTCATTTTTGTGATTCAGTTTATTTCTTCAAATATTTCACCACTAGTTTGTACTTACATTTAAAAATTCCAACATGTGAAATCATTTGCCACAGAAACTGTTGTTTCCTTAGATTATCTGTCACTCACCTGTGACCTGTTTCCTTGTGACTTTGATGATTTTGTGAGTTCATCTTTTGTTGATCTTAATTTGTAAGAATTTTAAAGCCCTCTTACTTTGCTTCAGAGACAATATGCATTTGCTTCGGCCAGGATTCAGAGGGCATCACCTTAGAGAATAAAATGTCAGCTCTTTTTTTTCTATTCTTTAACTATATTTCTTATTACTCTGTCATTCACTTTTCTTTAGATAAAATGTTTTCCTATTCTTCCTACAAAGTTAATGCCCACCCCAAGCCCTTTACAGTTACTATTAATACTCCATCTACCCGGAATACTGTTCCCCCTGACTCACGCCCTTATTTAGGTAAAGTCTTTCTTCAAATACTACTTTCTTAGAGAGGTTTTTTCCAAAATCTACCTAAAATAATGCACCCCTCCATTTGCCTTTTAGTTATTTGCCTATTCTACTTTACCTTTATTCATACTCTTTATTGCTACCTGCAATTGCTATATTTATTAAATAAATATATGTACACATACATGCACACACATACACACATATTTTTGTTTCCTTATTTTCTTGTATTTCTCCCACAAGAATGTAAGTTTCAGCAGAATAGGATCCTTGTTTAGATCATTATTTCTCCAGTGCCTACTACAGTCATTGGCAGAGAACAGTCATCCCGATAAATAAATACATTTTGAATAAATGAACATATTTTTAAAAATGGAGACAATAAATCTAAATACAAAAAAGTCTGGAAAGTAACTGACCCTCAAATTTATATAAAAGGGTTGTTATGGGGCGGGGGAAGGTGAGGGAAGAGGCAAGAGACAATTATATGCTAGTGACTTGAACAGTCCAAGGACTAAAGTCATTATTTAGGTAGGAAAATCACTTATTAAAGTTCTCATTGAAAATAAAATAAAATAAAGTTCTCATTGATATAGGCTCTGTTCCTTATTTTGCTATAGGAAAAAAATCAACCTTCTTTGACAATCACAGGTTCTTCCCAAGCTAATTTCCAATAAAAGGTAGTTCTAGCATATTCGTTCTTTGTAAAATATGCAGTTCTTAAAATATGATATTCAACTACAGAACACAAATAAAAGAATTTTTTTGTAATGGACTGTGTTCACTTGAATAATTAGTAAAATGCATTGATCCTCCGTCTCACTATATTAATTATAAGCTCTTCTGTTGTCAGAAAAACCATACATTTCTGCACCTATTTAAAAAATAGTTATTAAAAAATATTAAAAAATAGTTGCTTTGAAAGATCTAAATTGTAACAATGAATCATAGCTTGCTTTTTTCTGGCAATACTGCAAGTGTCCCAGAATGCATTTCTCTCCCCTGATCATCAAGGAAGACAGAAGGAAGATAAGCAATTATATTTAAAGGATAGAGAAGATAAATGTGCCCAATGAAACTATGGATGGAGGTTCACGACACTGTACAGGAGACAGGGATCTAGACCATCCCCAAGAAAAAGAAATGCAAAAAAGCAAAATGGCTGTCTGAGGAGGCCTTACAAATAGCTGTGAAAAGAGAAGTGAAAAGCAAAGGAGAAAAGGAAACATATACTCATTTGAATGCAGAGTTCCAAAGAACAGAAGGGAGAGATAATAAAGTCTTCCTCAGCGATCAATGCAAAGAAATAGAGGGAAACAATAGAATGGGAAAGACTAGAGATCTCTTCAAGAAAATTAGAGATACCAAGGGAACAGTTCATGCAAAGATGGGCTCAATAAAGGACAGAAATGGTATGGACCTAACAGAAGCAGAAGATATTAAGAAGAGGTGGCAAGAATACACAGAAGGACTATACAAAAAAGATCTTCTTGACCCAGACAATCATGATGGTGTGATCACCTATAGCCAACCATCCTGGAATGTGAAGTCAAGTGGGCCTTAGGAAGCATCACTATGAACAAAGCTAGTGGAGGTGATAGAATTCCAGTTGAGCTATTTCAAATCCTAAAAGATGATGCTGTTAAAGTGCTGCACTCAATATGTGAGCAAATTTGGAAAACTGAGCAGTGGCCACAGGACTGGAAAAGGTCAGTTTTCAGGCCAATCCCAAAGAAAGGCACTGCCAAAGAATGCTCAAACTACCGCATAATTGCACTCATCTCACACTCTAGTAAAGTAATGCTCAAAATTCTCCAAGCCAGTCTTCAACAATATGTGAACCATGAGCTTCCAGATGTTCAAGCTGGATTTAGAAAAGGCAGAGGAAGAAGAGATCAAATCACCAACATCCATTGGATCATCAAAAAAGCAAGAGAGTTCCAGAAAAACATCTATTTCTGCATTATTGACTATGCCAAAGCCTTTGACTGTGTGGATTACCACAAACTGTGGAAAATTCTGAAAGAGATGGGAATCCCAGACCACCTGACCTGTCCCGTGAGAAACCTGTATGCAGGTCAGGAAGCAACAGTTAGAACTGGACATGGAACAACAGACTGGTTCCAAATCAGGAAAGGAGTACGTCAAAGCTGTATATTGTCATCCTGCTTATTTAACTTATATGCAGAGTACATCACGAGAAATGCTGGGCTAGTTGAAGCACAAGCTGGAATCAAGATTGCCAGGAGAAATATCAATAACCTCAGATGTGCAGGTAACACCACCCTTATGGTAGAAAGCAAAGAAGAACTAAAGAGCCTCTTGATAAATGTGAAAGAGGAGAGTGAAAAAGTTGGCTTAAAGCTCAACATTCAGAAAACTAAGATCATGGCATCTGGTCCCATCACTTCATGGCAAATAGATGGGGGAACAGTGGAAACAGTGGCTGACTTTATTTTTTGGGGGCTCCAAAACCACTGCAGATGGTGACTGCAGCCATGAAATTAAAAGACGCATGCTCCTTGGAAGAAAAGTTATGACCAACCTAAACAGCATATTAAAAAGGAGAGACATTACTTTCCAACAAAGGTCCGTCTAGTCAAGGCTATGGTTTTTCCAGTAGTCATGTATGGATGTGAGAGTTGGACAAGAAAGAAAGCTGAGGGCCGAAGAATTGATGCTTTTGAACTGCGGTGGTGGAGAAGACTCTTGAGTCCTTGGACTGCAAGAAGATCCAACCAGTCCATCCTAAAGGAAATCAGTCCTGAATATTCATTGGAAAGACTGATGCTGAAGCTGAAACTCCAACACTTTGGCCACCTGATGCGAAGAGCTGACTCATTTGAAAAGACCCTGATGCTGGTAAAGATTGAAGGCAGGAGGAGAAGGGGACGACAGAGGATGAGATGGTTGGATGGCCTCACCGACATGATGGACATGAGTTTGAGTAAACTCCAAGAGTTGGTGATGGACAGGGAGGCCTGGCGTGCTACAGTCCATGGGGTCACAAAGAGTTGGACATGACTGAGTGACTAAACTGAACTGAATGAAACTATCCAATCTACTTCTAGCAATTTAAAACTATTCCTTTGAGACTAATACAAAATGCAGTTAATTACTTAAAAACAACCTTGAAATAATGGAAACGAAAGCAGCCATTCCAAAGATAGATCCTGAAATACTAGGGGTAGATGTTCTTACCTAGTGACACCAAGTTACTATAGTTCTCCAACATCACATCTCTATACAAATCCCTTTGAGCTGAGTCCAGGCAATCCCACTCTTCCTGAGAGAAGTCAATGGCAACATCCCTGAACATCACTGATCTCTGAAACAGAAACATAACAGTAGTTGTGAAAATAAAGAAAACACTTTTTTTAATGGAAGGGGAGATGACGGAGAGCTCTCTACAAAGGGAACAGAGCAATTTGGCTGGGCAGTCTTTTACATGGATGAGACACTAAACAAATTGGTGCTTCTCAAGTTTCTTTTTATGCTTGTTGCTTTAGATAGAATATCTATCTATGTTGCTGCATATAGAATATCTCATTATACACATAAATCTGGAAATTCATAAAGTAAATGCAACATCCCAATTAAAAGAAATAACACACAAAGTACCCTGTTCAACATGTATCTTATATACCATACATGCTCAATAAATGCAAGTTTCTCTTTTTGCTCCACGTAAGAAGGAAAAACATTTGGTAAATTTTTCTGTAAAATCTTAATAAAATCTCTGTAAGATTTGTATAAAATGAGATAATTTACTGAAACCTCAGGTTCATTATATTAATATCAGAATATTACATCATAAGCATTTGCCTATTACCAACAGTTTAATAAATACTTAAAATAGGCTATACAATAGCTCCATATAATGAATATATCTGACTTAGTAAGTGTGCATCATTAAACACTTTAGGTTATATAAAAACCTCATAAGCATTTCTTACTTTTGGGAGTTTATAATTCTCAACAGCATCATCATATGAATAATGACTTTCTTGTTAGTATTCATCACTTTAAAAACTCACCTTTTTCCTTATTTTAAGCAAGAGAAAGGTGGTATAGATAATCTGAATTTACACATTCAAGATTAGCCCAACATGCTGAATCTCAAAATGATCCATGTTATTGGTACTGGTCAATCATGGATTCCCAGTAGATCCCTGATCCCTCTGTATTCAATCCCTAATCATGCTGCTAATCTTAAAAGCTCACAAAGCATGAGGTCTTGCTATGTACAGACACTAAGCCTAGTCAAGAGCAAATCCTACCTTGTCTAACCAGGAAACTTAGGTCTAAGAATTTCAAAGTTTTCTCCTGTGTGGTGTGTAAACATCTCTGTGTCTCTGCCTTTGTTACATCAGTGCTCCCAATCAAAGATGCTCATTGGATTTTTGCTTAAGTATGTGAGTATAAACTAGATTAGAAAGGCATACTTAGGGAAAACAGTATCACTTATAACAATGGAACTAACAGGAACGCACATTCCTGAGTGGGGTGAGTCAGGAAGGAAGTTTTCAGAATAAGCAATGCAAACATGCATATACTCTGTAAAAAAGTGATTATTTAAAGAGGGTACTGGTTTACCTGAGCCATGGTTTTTAGAGCTGCGAGACATGGTTGATCATCTTCTAGATTCCTATTTTAGAGAAGCACAGTCTGGAAAAGGTAGTGCTGGGGAGGAAGAAACAAAACCATGAGCCCATGCTTTGTACAAAGCTCCATGTGGATAAGTCAGAGTTATCTTTGTTGTTTTCCTCTTCCTGTCTCTTTCTACTATCCACAAAATACACACTAAGCAGGGGAGATACAGGTAGGTGATGGCTCTTACCCTGGTCAAACTCAATGCTCTCTCAATGTACAAAAGAAAATATTTACAACTTCTCTGTTTCTAAAATGAAATTTGTAGGCAATAAGACACATTATATACAGTATAGGAAATGGCAACCCACTCTAGTACTCTTGCCTGGAAAATCCCATGGACAGAGGAGCCCGGTAGGTTACAGTCCATGGGGTCGCAAAGACTCGGACACAAGTGAGCGACTTCACTCACTCATACCAAAAATAGAGATAATGCCCACCTGTTACATTTTAATATGTTAATGATCATACACAACAACACAGAAGGCACAAACAGTTAAATAATTATGCTTACAACCACAGAAAACATGTTGTTGACATCGTTTATTTATAGTTGACATTTTAAAATAAAGGCCACATGTGTGTGTATGTGTGTGTCTGCGTCTGTAGAATCAAGGAAACACATTAACTACAAATAGAGACTTCTGCAAGTATGTGATAATTGGCAAGTCAAACATCACAAGCAGTGTTGCCACCAGTGCTGTAACTTTTAAAAATGGTTTTTTAAAACTCAGCAAATTTCTGAATAAAACAAAGTACAATCTTTTATCAATCAAACTATGACAGCATTCCTGGAAGATTTAGCTAATAGTAAAACTGCAATTAATAGTAAAAGAGAAAAGCTGAACAATTTGAAAAGTATGTGAGAGGTTCTAGGCCCAAATAATAATAAACACATTCCACCCCGCCCCCAGCTGTGGTCCTCATTTTACAGGTCACTGAACAATTTTTTTGTTGTGCACTGCAGGACATCTAGATCAGAAGTTGGGCAAACTAATGCCCACCAACTATTTCTTAAAATAAAGCTTTACTGAAATACATCTATACTCCATACTCATTCATTTATATACTGTCTTTGGTGACTTCCACACTATAATGGCAGAGTTGAGAGCTGCAAGAGACCGTATGGCCCATAAAGCCTAAAATACATACTGTCTAGCCCCATACAGAAAAGCTGTCAAACCTATGATCTAGATTCATGGTTTGCTTCAGTCTTTCAAAAGCCAGAAGCCTTCACCCTCAGTCCAGTTATCTTAACACTGACAAGCACCCAGTTATATTTCTAAAACATCCCTGCAGAAAAGTCACTGCCTCTATGGAGAATCACTGATACAGGTGCTCAACAAATAATTAGAAACTCCACTTCTTCCAGCTGCAATAGGTAACAAAGCAATAAAAGAGAATTCTGGTGAAATGAAAATCACAATTAAAAATTCATCACAGAGCTAAAGACACAAATTTAAGTGAACTAATTAAACTCCAAAAAGTGCCAACTTTTTCTTAAAAGACATATGTGGATGCTCCCATCCCTGGCAGGTTTAAACTAAATTTTGCTTACCTTAAAGGTAAATAATCCAATTATTTCAATAAAAGGACAATATCAAAACAAGACAAAAAGCAAATTCCAACTATATGCTATCTATAAGAAACACACTTTAAATACAAAGACACAGATAGGTTAAAAGTTAAATGGAGAAATATGTATCATACAAATGCTAAGCCTAAGAAAGCTTGTGTACTCATATTAATATAAGGCAAAATAGATTTCAAGACAAAGAGTAATACTGGAAATAAATGATAAATTTATCAAGAAAACATAGCCATCCTAAATGTGTAGAGACTTAACAAAAAATATCAAATACTGAAAGCAAAACTTGACAGAACTAAAAGAAGAAATAGACAAATCCACAATCAGATTTGGAAATTTTAACATCTCTCAGTAACTGATACAACAAAGATTTTTAAAAATTAGTAACAATATAGAAGATTTATTCAAAATTATCAAGCACTGTGATACAACTGCTATCATACCCAACTGTCAAGAACATCACACTCAACTGTCAAAAGCTGAGATGTGCGAGAGCGAGCTGAGCTGCCAATTGTTAGAAAAGCTGAGGAAGACAACAGTCAAAATAAAGTACCAGTCAAGCCTTTAATCTTTAATCACTTATTAATCAGCTAGTATAAGCAAGAGGCTAACCAAGAGAAAGTGCTGACTCCCCTGCTGTTGTATTGAGTACCAAGTCACAGTGGAGAAAAAGTATCAAGGTTTGCCTCCATATCCATAAGGAACTCTTGGCAGAAGTGCCTGATAAAGAGGTATTGAAGGACTTCCCTGGTGGTACAGTGGATAACAATCTGCCTGCCCGTACACAGGACAGAGGTTCAATCCCTGGTCTGGGAAGGTTCCCACATGCCACAGAGCAACTAAGCACAGCGCCACAACTAAAGCTCTCTGCAACAAGAGAAAACCTGTGCATGGCACCAACCAAATAAATAAATAATTTAGATGTATTCTTTAAAAAGAGAGAGAGATTATAATGGAGGCACTTGGGTTAGACAGGCAGATGTGTGTAAGAGCATGACTGGCGAGGCGGCCTGAGTTCTGGACTGCAACTCCCTTAGGATAACCACAACCAAAGCACTAAAAATATTTTAAATTTGAGTCATTCAGAGTATATTTTCTGGTCTTGGTTCACACACAATTAAATTAGAAATAACAATAAGAGTTCTAGTAGAAACTCCAAATATTTGCAAATTAAACACACTTTTAAATAACCCATAGAAGAAATCACAGGAGATTAGAAAATAGACTGAACTGAATGACTATGAAAACACAACTTATTGGAACTTCCCTGGAAGTCTGGTGGTTAGGACTCCATGGTTCTCTTGCAGGGGGCATGGGTTCAATCTCAGGTCAGGGAATTAAGATTCCATAAGCTGCAGCTTACCAAATTTTGTGGGCTGTAGCAAAACCAGTGTTTAAAGGAAAATTTATAGCTTTAAATGATGGGTAAAAAGGGAGGTATACCAGCAGTGATTTAGGTTCCCATGCTCAGGAGCTGGCCAAAGAACAAATGAAGCTCAAAGTAAGAGGAAAAGAAATAAAGAAATAAACACAAAATCCACAATGGATTAAAAATGGATCCATTAAAATCCAAATGGATTAATAGGGAATCAACAAAGTAAAAAATGTTTTCCTTCAAAAGATTAATACAATTGATAAGCCACTAGCAAGTCTATGGAGAAAAAGAAATTACCAATATGGAGAATACACTACAGACTTCATAGGCATTAAAAGGATAATGCAACTCTATGCCAATAAACTTGACAATATGAATAATATGGACAAATACCTTAAAAGACAAATTATTAACAGTCACACAAGAAGAAACAAAAAATAAACTGCCCCACAGATATTACAGAAATTGAATTTTCTGTAAAACAAAACAAAATGCCCTGTCCACAGAGAGGACCCAGATGACCACCAGTAAATTTTACCAACATTTAAGGCTGATATAGTACTATTCTTTCATAAACTTTTTCAGAAAGTAGGAAAAAGAGTAAGCATTCTTTTTCATATTTTTAGGCAAAAAACCCATAATACCAAACCTGACAAAAATATTACAAGAAAAAAAATTATAGTTCAATATCTCTCATTAACACAGACACACAAAAAATTGTAAGGTAATATCAAATAGACTCCATTTGACTTTGGAACTGGGTTTCATATAAGACAAAATTAAATCAAACTGGAAAAAAAAAATCCCTAAGAACCAAAAGCTAATTGAAACAAACTTATCTGTTCATAATACTAGCATGGTAAACACAGAAAGGAAGTGTTTATTTCAAGGAACTTTAAAATATATACATTTGACATTAGATTCCAAGTGCAATATAACCTACAGATGAAATAACTATAAACTGTTTTTCAGCAGCTATACTGTTATTAATGATATGGGCATTGTTATTACTGAAACATTCACATTCTGAAATAATTACATCAGGTACACATATATTAATGAGAATAAAGCAAATATGTGATCAGCTTAATGTTATTAAGAATAAAGATTTCTAGAGTACAAAAAGAGACACAAATGTAAAAATTAAGAAAAACTACAACCTTTAAATTCATTGGAAATATCAGTATAAACTCAGGATCTATTTTTCTCCTTTTAAAAAATACATATTTAACCAGCTCTATAAAAACCTACAAGCAATAACAACCAGAAGCAATGAAAACTATTATCCTAATTGTGGCTTATTAAAACAGTTTACCACTAAAAGGAACCACAGCTCCATACAGAACTGGCTGATTTCATATTTAACACAGGAAAATGTATTAGATGGGCCTAGAACATTTTGTTACACCAGAAAGTTTGGAATCTACCAAAGATTCCAAAAGCCATCATAAGGAATTCAAAAGGAGCCAAATCAGAAGTAGTAAAGAGGATCCCACTAATAAAAGATAATTAAGTTTTAATAAGAATAACTGCTACAGACTGAACATACCAAACATATTTGAATCGACAAGTTCTTAATGATAATTTAAAAGAAAAATATAAGATAAATTTTGAAAGATACTGAAAAATAATGAGATGTAAAATCAAGCTTTCATCCTACTATTTTTCTGCCGTATTTTAGTTCTTCCACCAGGGACTAACCCTGGGCTTGGGCAGCGAGATCACCAAGTGCTAACCACCAGACCATCAGGGAATTCCCTATTCTACTTTTTTTTGCATAAGCTATACTTCAAAGTAACTAAGACACTGATGACAGGATGGTTCCCTTTGTAGAAGTATACCAGCTAATAAATGCAGAAGAAATGATAGAATTAAATAATATTCTGTAACTTCTGAAAAAATGGATTCTAAAGGAAAGATTATCAAGGCTGCTAACATCATATAAAGGAAAACAACCAAATGTTATTCACTACTTCAGATACATACAAACACATACACTTATATATATATCACTTGAGAGAAAAGTAGAATAAAGGTAAGTACAGGGAGTTATCTACAGAGGGAAGAAACAAGGTGAAAGGGACAGGAATGGATGCTAGACTTTTCTAAATTCACCTTGTTCTATAGTTTTGATTTTAGAAATATGTAAATATTTAATGTGATTTTAAAACAAAATTAAATCAAAGTGGTAGGAAGATAATCCCTAAAAGTAGAAAGCAAGGTGAAACAAAGGAGCCTGTGTCTCTCAAGTTGATGGTTTACCTATAACAAAGGTGTTATTATAGGTGACTTTAAAAACACAGAATTTGATTATAGATCCTTTAGTGGGTTATGTCCTGTTGAACTACATGAAGTCTGGACTGTTTTCTGTATTTATAAGATTAGTGAAAATGCTGACCTTGTTATTTTGAAACTCTTCCTCTCAATCCAAAAGGAAGCAGAAAAAAATGGAAAAAGAAAGAACAGATGGAACAAATATAAATGGCAAGATGATAGATTTGACCCAAACTACCAATAACCACACTAAATACAAATAGGAAAAACACTCCAATTAAAAGATGGTTAAACTGGATAAAAACACAAGATCCAACTAACTGCTGCCTACAAGAAATGCACTTTATCAGAACACAAATAGGTTAAAAGTACAGAAAAAGACTGGACCTTAAAAAAAGTTGAGGCCAAAGAATTGATGCCTTGGGGAGCTGCGCTAGAGAAGACTCTTGAGAGTCCCTTAGACTGCAAGTAGATCAAACTAGTCAGTCCTAAGGAAATCAACCATGAATATTCATTGGAAGGACTGACGCTGAAGTTCCAATACTTTGGCCACCTGATGTCAAGAGCCAACTCACTGGAAAAGACCCTAATGCTGGGAAAGATTGAAGGCAAAAGGAGAAGTGGGCGGCAGAAGATGAGATGGCTATATAGCATCACCAGTTCAATGGACATGAATCTGAGCAAACTCCAGGAGATAGCGAAGGACAGGGAGGCCTAGCATGCTGCAGTCCATGGGGTTGCAAAGACTCAGACATAACTTAGTACCTGAACAATAATAACATAGAAAAAGATATACCATGCTAACATTAATGAAAAAAAGCTGAAGTGGCTACATTAAATATCAGATAAATGTTCAGAGCAAAGAATATTACCAGAGGAAACCATTTCAGAATGATAAAGGGGTCAATTCAACATCTGGATATATAGTCTGAAATATTTATGTAACTAATAATAGAGCTTCCAAATAAATGAAGCATAAACTGATAGAAATTACAGAGAAAGAGGTAAATCCAACTCACTCAATAAAGAGTACAGAAGATTTGAGGGGGGCTTCCCTGGTGGCTCAGGGGTAAAGAGCCACCTGCAATGCAGGAGATGTGGGTTCGATCCCTGGGTCAGGAAGATCCCCTGGAGGACGACATGGCAACCCACTCCAGTATTCTTGCCTGGAGAATCCCATGGACAGAGGAGCCTGAGGCTCTAGTCCATAGGGTTGCAAAGAGTTGGACACAACTGAAGCGACAGAGTATAGCGCATAGAAGATTTAAACACTACCAATCCATCTGTTTCAGCAAGTATTAATAGAACATTCCGCCCAACAGTGGCAGAATACAGTTTTTTCAGTGCACACCAAACATTTATAGGAGAGCCCACACGTTCTGGGTCATAAAATAAATTTCATAAATTTAAAATGATTCAAGTCATATGAACTATATTTCTCTGAACATAATGGAATGAAATTAGAAATCAGTAGCAGAAAAACATCGGGAAGATCCTTAACATGTTTAAAAACTAAATAAAGATCCTTAACATGTTTAAAAACTAAATAAAGTTTAAAAACTTATTAAAGTTTTATTTAAGTTAAATAGCCCATACTATAAAGAAGAAATCAAAAAGGCAAATTAGGAGGGATTGTGAACTGAAGGCAGAATAACTGAAATAAGATTACCAAGTGATAAATTTTAAGGTGGGCATATGAAAGTTCATTACACTTTTGTGTACCTCTGAAAAGTAACAAAAAAAGTTAAAAAAGAATGCTGCTATGTCAGAAATAGCACAACAGAGCTCTTCCTTTTTAAATTTATGGATCTCAAGGTCCTTCTTCCTCAATTTAACCACTTCTAGGAAGCATCCATGGAGAGGGCAATGGCGCCCCACTCCAGTACTCTTGCCTGGAAAATCCCATGGACAGAGGAGCCTAGTAGGCTGCAGTCCATGGGGTCGTGAAGAGTTGGACACAACTGAACGACTTCACTTTCACTTTTCATTTTAATGCTTTGGGGAAGGAAATGGCAACCCACTCCAATGTTCTTGCCTGAAGAATCCCAGGGACGGCAGAGCCTGGTGGGCTGCCGTCTATGAGGTCGCATAGAGTCGGCCATGACTGAAGTGACTTAGCAGCAGCAGGAAGCATCCATCACGATTAACTGCACATATATTCCTTGCTCCCAGTCTACAGAAAATTGCCTGGCCCCTCCATCATTTGAGAAGGCTTAGGTGGGACATTTCAAAAAGAAAAGATTCTTATGTCCTGAAAAAACAAAATCATTTCATGAAACAAAGAGGAAACACATACACACCTTGAAGCTTGCTTCTGACTGTACAATAGTCATTCTTCCTTCCTCTGGGTGCTACTCTCAGAGGGGAAAAAAAAGAGAACCATGAGATACTTGGCCTTTCTGAGCGTATACTCTAAATTAGAACCCCTACCCCATTACTACCCCTCATTTAATATAGAGGAAAATCTGAAGGAGACTAGAACAGCTCTGCACTTTCTGGGCCAAGATCGCAGCCATCTTGGGCTAGAATCTGTTTCTGAATTCAAAGCTGTCTGTTGGAGACAAGAGTGCTGCAGTGGAGTGTACAGTTTCCCAAGTCTCTGACTGACTCTTCTAGCACGCTCTCTGGAAGTATTCCCACTCCTGGAATTCCATTGCATTTCCCAGTGACCTGTCTTGAAGGTGCCATCAGTTCTAAAGTTCTCATCTCAAGACCAGATCTGTGCTTTAGAAATAACTAATATTCTTGAATCAAGAGTTCAAATTTCTGACTTATTCCTTTTTTTTTTTCCATTTATTTTTATTAGTTGGAGGCTAATTACTTTACAACATTGCAGTGGTTTTTGTCATACATTGAAATGAATTAGCCATGGATTTACATGTATTCCCCATCCCGGTCCCCCCTCCCACCTCCCTCTCCACCCCATCCCTCTGGGTCTTCCCAGTGCACCAGGCCTGAGCACTTGTCTCGTGCATCCAACCTGGGCTGGTGATCTGTTTCACCCTAGATATACATGTTTCGATGCTGTTCTCTTGAAACATCCCGCCCTCGCCTTCTCCCACAGAGTCCACAAGTCTGTTCTATACATCTGAGTTGACTTATTCCTTACTGGCATTTTTCTGCATTCAAAACCCTGAAGTTATAAGGTGGCAAGGCACCAGCAAGCAGTAGGGAAGTTACATCTTAAATCCCACAGCTAACTAAGGACAAGTATGAAAAATTAAGCGCCACAGCCAATGTGTGAAGAGGGGGAAATGAATCACTGTGATCAAAAGAGAAAGAAGTCATCCTCAGAGGACCACATGGGATTCTTTCTTTTTCTTTTTTTTTAATATTTATTTATTTGGCTGTTCCAGGTCTTAGTTGCAGCATGAAGGATCTTTAGTTACAGCATGTGGAATCTAATTCCCGAACCAGGGATGGAACCCAGGACCCCTGGATGGGAAGCAGGGAGTCTTAGTTACTGGAGAACCAGGGAGGTACCCACATGGGATTCTTGATCCACAGGCAGACTCAGCCCCAGAATGAATCCAGAAATACCAAGAAGCAATTTTACCTCTGTACCCAGCTAAACTTCCATAAGGTCACAGGCTATGAAACATACAAATGACTTACAGAGTCACACACAATCACATTTCCACAGTCTCACAGCCAGTCACAATCACCAAGTTAACGCTACGTTGTCTGACCATCTAGTCTGAAAATCCAATCCTACACCAAACATACACATCACTCAAGCACACACAAGCACCCTGCTGGGGACACACACAACCCAAAACAACCTTTCACAACAGCACTTTTACTCTTTTCACTGTCATTCAATCAGATAGTCAAAAAACACAAGCAAGTACCAGTTCAAGGAAACAAGCAATCACAAACATCGTGTTACAGAAACACGATCATAACACCTCAAAGTCACAGGCAAACCCCAGTAACACACACACAACCTCACAGTAAAACAAGCACTTCCAAACAGCCTGTCACAACACTGTCGCACACCGCAGTCTTAAACGGTCCACACACAATTATATTGTCACATAAGCACATTTCCACTCAGGTAAGCACGCGGTCAGGAACACAGTCAAAGCAGAACTACCACATCCTCAGAGTCACAAACAACTCATACTCACACAAACCCTTACACACAAAACCACAGTAGTACACGCCCATTCGCCGATACGGTAACCAATACCAGGTTGCCTGTCGCGGGCGCGCGCGCGCACACACACACATACAGACCAGCAGGAGACACGGCCACACACGTTAAATCCAGTGACGCTTCCTCGGAGCGTTTCCGCCCTGGCGTTCCGGACGTACCTCGACAGAGGGTGCAGTTAGGGCCCAGGATCTGGCGCCCGGAATCCCTGCCCGGTTTCGGATTCGCCCGCCCTGCGGGAGCCAGGCCAAACTCTTCCAGGGACGCAGCCCTCTCCCCATGCGACGTCCCCAAATCGCGCGAAAAAACGGAAATGAAGCCGCGTTCGGGACGCGGTGGCTCTGGGAAATGTAGTCCAACTCCGAGCAGGCTGTGGCTGGCCGGCCAGGACGCTAGGAGACCTAGTTCACTAACTCCCGGCGGGGTTCGTGGACCCCACTGCTGCTAGAACCAGTTCGCTCCAACTGCCGCGCCCCGGAGATTTCTGGGAGAGCCCGCCTGCGCTCCTTGCGCAGGCGTGGAACGCGCTCGGCTCTAGCCTTCGGGGCAAAGACTGCGGCCGCTGTTGAGTGGTCTCGCGGGTCTTGGCCGGTCCAGGAGAAAGTGGGACAGGCAGATAGGGCAGGTGCAGGGAATCAGCTTGAGCGTCAGATTGACACGAGACCCTGTGTGTCTGTCCCTTTGGTGCAGGTGAATATGTGTGAGACATTGCGAGATATTTTCGGGTGGACTAGGAGTCCCTCAGTGACTGGTGTAGGATTGTGTTTCTGCCTGTGTGTGATTCTCTGTGCTGCTGGGTGTCTATTACTAGACGCTGCCTAGTAATAGCATTTTATAACTGTGTGGGATTGTCTGAGAGATTCAGGGACCTCTTCCTTTGTAGTTTGTGTCCATGATTGAGAGTGGTTGTGTGACTGCTGATGATTTGTCTTATATAAATGTACTTTTATCATGCCTACATCTGAACGTTCGTCTGTAGGAGTGTGATTAGCAAAAGAACATATATGTGATTGATTGTGAAAAAACGATGGATGGTCAAATTATTTCTTCCTTGAAAATCAATTTGATAATCTGGAAAAGGTCATCTGTTCATTTAACAAATAATTTAGGCCTGATTTTCCTACTGGATCAAATACATGTAATTATGGGGAAGAATGCAAAATCAACTTAGTTGGCGGTTTTTTTTTTTTTTTTTAAGAAGCATATTTTCAAAGGCAACCTTAGGGTAACTGCTTTGTCCTCTGCCACAGCCCTTCAAAGTAGGGCTTTCTACTATTAAGGGGACTTTGTTGGGTAAGGTTGAGAGGCCATCCAGTTAATAAAACAATAAAATAACTTTATACATAAGAAGAGTAAATTTCAGTAGAGTCCAGCATTAGTCAGATTTCCTGAATTCTAGGTCAAACCCTGTTCCCCTTTTCTTTTTTTTTTTTTTTTTTTTTATTTTATTTTTTTTTTTTTATTTTATTTTTTTTTTTTTTTATTTTTATTAGTTGGAGGCTAATTACTTTACATCATTACAGTAGTTTTTGTTATACATTGATATGAATTAGCCATGGATTTGTTCCCCTTTTCTATGAGCATGTGTGTGTTAGTTGCTTGGTCGTGTCCAACTCTTTGCAACCCCATAGCCCGCAGTCCACCAGGCCCCTCTGTCCACGGGATTCTCCAGGCAAGAACACTGGAGTGGGTCACCATTTACCTCTCCAAAAGAAAACTACAGAAAGAAAGAGAAGTCGCTCAGTCGTGTCCGACTCTTTGCAACCCCATGGACTGTAGCCTACCAGGCTCCTCCATCCATGGAATTTTTCAGGCAAGAGTACTGGAGTGCGTTGCCATTTCCTTCTCCATTCTATGAGCATACCTTGACTCAAAGAGAGAGAAAAACTGATATAGGTCTGTTGATAAGCCTGGGCTTGTTTTCACTTACTTCATGACCTCCTGTTCTTAAAAAAAAAAATCATAAACTTGTGAACATCCAGCCAAAAAGAGATGGAGCTGTCGTTTCATCACTCCTTGGGGAACAGAAGAGCAAGAACTAATAAAGCTTATCTGATTTTTAGGACCATTTACCAAATACTTTGATTTCTTCCCAATTTTGTGGAGTAGCAAGTTTGATGACCAGTATTGTTGAGTGAATGAACCTGTGTGCTTGATCCAATATAGCTATGTGAAATGGAGATGGTCAAATCGCTCTGACTTAGAGTGGGTCAGAATGTCAGAGTGGACCAAAATTTTGTCAAGAGGATACGTAGGAAACATAGTTTTTTTTTTAAAAAGAGGTGACACATTCTGGTTTCAAATTGGACAGACATGCATAGGTTTCAAGCCACATCTTGATTGTCTGTTGTCTCTTGGCTTTTGAGTAGTTGTGATGATTGCTTGTAAGAGAAAAGAGGTTATTGTTTAAAAAACAGGAATTACTAACCTAAGATGAATAGGTTCCATGTACATGGATTTCTTATTGTATATTAAACTTAGGACATTTTGTATGTGTATAGATGTGATTTTTCTTTTCCAGAGAAAGTAGAGGCACCTTTATCAGATTCACAGAGGTACTTTGACCGCCCCCCCAAAACTAAAGACCTTTAGAAATAAAGGTCACAGGAGCTGACCTTTTTTCAGCATACTATATGATATATTTAATATAAAAAATAGTATATATTTTTGGAAGGATATGCCCCTCTGTCAATGGTAACCTTTGAGGCAAGAAGCGAGGACTTATGGTAAAGAGGGAGCGTGTCAAAGAGGACTTTAGGTATTACCGATAATCTCTCTTTTTTCCTTACAAGGAAAACATATTACTCATGTATGTAAATTTTAATCTTAAAATTCAAAAGCAAATGGGGATGAAGAATTTGGAGCAAGAAATGAGTCAAGGAACATAAATTTGTGGAAGAAGATAAAATCCAGAAAAACCATGACGGAAACTGCAGAGGGGAAAGAATACACAGGCAATAATTTTTCATAAGCCCCAGGTGCCCTGTTTATTAGCTGACAGTTTCAGATTTACGTTATGGCCCAGACCCTCAAGGATTAGTTATCGCTTGAGCCCAGCAACTAGAGCCCTGTGGTAGTGGTTGCCCATGAATATTACTGATAAGTATATTCTTTTTCCTGGCATTGGTTCATTTTATTTAAGACTCTTTACCAATGCTGGCAATAGATAAGGTTTATACCAGTACATATGAGTCAGGCATTTATTCAGTGATCTCAGGTTCTCAAGTATTTTTATAATTATTTTTCACTGTTTTTATTTTTAAAAATTTAAGCTATAGGGAAAGCAAAAGAATATTATGATGTACACTCTATATCCTTTACATAGATTCACCAGTTTTTAACATTTTGCACCATTCTCTTAATCTGTCTGTGCTTATTTACATATTTTTGTTTGTTTTTTGCTCTATTTGTAGTGCAATATTATGAGTATTCAACACCATGAATATACATAAGAAATTTGATATTGATTCATAATGTCATCTAATATATAATCTGCTTTTACATTGTCCCAGTTGTTTCCCGATACCCTATATGTGCATTTAAAAAACTGATACATACTCCAAATCAAAATCACATGTTGCAGTGGATCGGCTTTTATATCTCACAGTTCTGGAGGCTGGGAAGTCCAAGACCACGATACAGGCAGATTTTGTTCCTTCTGAGAGCCCTTCCTCGTTTACAGGTGGTCACCATCTTGCTGTTTTCTCATATGGTGAAAAAAGGGCCTATCTTTTTAACGTAGAGTAGTATTCCCTTCCTGGAGAAGGCAATGTCACCCCACTCCAGTACTCTTGCCTGGAAAATCCCATGGACGGAGGAGCCTGGTGGGCTGCAGTCCATGGGGTCGCCAAGAGTCGGACACGACTGGGCGACTTCCCTTTCCCTTTTCCCTTTCATGCATTGGAGAAGGAAATGGCAACCCACTCCAGTGTTCTTGCCTGGAGAATCCCGGGGATGAGGGACCCTGGTGCGCTGCCGTCTACAGGGTTGCACAGAGTCAGACATGACTGAAGCGACTTAGCAGCAGCAGCAGCAGTATTCCCTTCCAGAGAAGGCAATGGCAACCCACTCCAGTACTCTTGCCTGGAGAATATCAGCGACAGCAGAGCCTGGTGGGCTGCCATCTATGGGGTCGCACAGGGTAGGACACAACTGAAGTGACTTAGCAGCAGCAGCAGCAGCAGCATTCCCTTCACTTTTGTGTTTCACAATGACATTTTAAAGAATTGAAGAGGCTAGAACATTGAGCCTAACATTCTGGATTTCCTTGTTTTGTCATGATTAGGTTACATTTAAATATATTTGACAAGAATACTAGAGGCAGTGCTGTATGCATCCTATTATATCACATCAGTTCAGTTCAGTTGCTCAGTCATGTCCTGCTCTTTTCGACCCCATGGACTGCAGCACACCAGGCTTCCCTGTCCACCACCAACTCCAGCAGTTTACTCAAATTAATGTTCATTGAGTTGGGGATGCCATCCAACCATCTCATCCTCTGTCATCCCCTCCTTCTCCAGCCTTCAATCTTTCCCAGCATCAGGGTCTTTTCCAATGAGTCAGTTATTCGCATCAGGTGGACAAAGTATTGGGAGTTTCAGCTTAAGCATCAGTCCTTCCAATGAATATTCAGACTGATTTCCTTTAGGATTGACTGATTGGATCTCCTTGCAGTCCAAGGGTCTCTCAAGAGTCTTCCCCAACAGCACAGTTCAAAAGCATCAATTCTTCAGCGCTCAGCTTTCTTTATAGTCCAACTCTCACATCTATACATGACTGCTGGAAAAACCATAGCTTTGACTAAATGGACCTTTGTTGTCAATGTAATGTCTTTGCTTTTCAATATGCTGTCTAGGTTGGTCATAGCTTTTCTTCCAAGAAGCAAGCATCTTTTAATCTCATGGCTGCAGTCATCACATGGAGTGATTTTGGAGCCCAAAACAATAAAGTCTGTCACAGTTTCCACTGTTTCCCCATCTATTTGCCATGACGTGATGGGACCAGATGCCATGATCTTCGTTTTCTGAATGTTGAGCTTTAAGCCAACTTTTTTACTCTTCTCTTTCATCAAGAGGCTCTTTAGTTCTTGTTCGCTTTCTGCCATAAGGGTGGTGTCATCTGCACATCTGAGGTTATTGATATTTCTCCCGGCAATCTTGATTCCAGCTTGTGCTTCATCCAGCCTGGCATTTTGCATGATGTACTCTGCATGTAAGTTAAATAAGCAGGGTGACAATATACAGCCTTGATGTACTCCTTTCCTGATTTGGAACCAGTCTGTTCCACGTCCAGTTCTAACTGTTGTTTCCTGACATGCATACAGATTTCTCAGGAGGTAGGTCAGGTGGTCTGGTATTCCAATCTCATTCAGAATTTTCCAGTTTGTTGTGATCCACACAGTCAAAGGCTTTGACATAGACAATAAAGCAGAAGTAGATGTTTTCCTGGAACTCTTGCTTTTTTGATGATCCAATGGATGTTGGCAATTTGATCTCTCTCTGGTTCCTCTGCCTTTTCTAAATCCAGCTTGAACATCTGGAAGTTCTCGGTTCACACACTACTGAAGCCTGGCTTAGAGAATTTTGAGCGTTACTTTACTAGCATGTGAGATGAGTGCAATTGTGTGGTAGACTCCAAGGCAAATTTGGCCTTGGAGTATGGAATGAAGCAGGGCAAAGGCTAATACAGTTTTGCCAAGAGAATACACTGGTCATAGCAAACACCCTCTTCCAACAACACAAGAGAAGACTCTATACATGGACATCACTGGATGGTCAATACCAAAATCAGATTAATTATTTTCTTTGCAGCCAAATATGGAGAAGTTCTATACAGTCAGCAAAAACAAGACAGGGAGCTGACTGTGGCACAGACCATGAACTCCTTATTGCCAAATCCAGACTTAAATTGAAGAAAGTAGGGAAAACCACTAAACCATTCAGGTATGACCTAAATCAAATCCCTTACGATTATACAGTGGAAGTGACAAATAGATTCAAGATAGAATATCTAATGATATCGTAACATATCATTAGATATGATAGACAGAGTGCCTGAAGAACTAAGGATGGAAGTTCATGACATTGTACAGGAGGCAGTGATCGAGACCATTCCCAAGAAAAAGAAATGCAGAAAGGCAAAATGGTTGTCTGAGGAGGCCTTACAAATAGCTGAGAAAAGAAGGAAAGCTAACGGCAAAGAAGAAAAGGAAAGATATACCCATTTGAATGCAGAGTTCCAAAGAATAGCAAGGAGAAATTAGTTTAAGCCTACCTTAGTGATCAATGCAAAGAAAGAGGAAAACAATAGAATGGGAAAGACTAGAGATCTCTTCAAGAAAATTAGAGATACCAAGGGAACATTTCATGCAAAGATGAGCACAATAAAGGACAACTACTGAGCCCATGTGCAGCAATGAAGCCTGTGCAGCCTAGAGTCTGTGCTCCACGAGAGAAGCCACTCCATAGAAGCCTGTGCACCGCAGCCCCAGCTCACCACAACTAGAGAAAATCCTGCACAGCAATGAAGACCCAGTACATCAAAAAAGAAATAAAAATTATATGTATAAAAATGAATGAGTGTAACTGTGTTCCAGTAAAACTTTATTTACAGAAACAGGCAGTGGCAGGATTTAGCTGGGGTGGGGGGTGGCTATAGTTTGCCAGCCTTTGTTCTAGGATGTATATTATAAATGTTGTATCACTGAACATAGGGTATTTGGAACATGCAAATATTATCATCTTTACTAGACAGTGCAGTATTTTCCAAAGGAGATTTTTCAACTTTTATTCCTTACTAACATTTGAAATTGTCAGAATTTTAAGTTTAGGTCAATCTGATAGATGGATATGAGATGAAATCTTATTTTGGTTTTACTTTGCATTTCTCTAATTAAGGTTAAGGTTTTATCTGGAAATGTTTACTGGCCATTTGTCTAATATGAAATGCATATTAAAGTTATGTGCTCTTTTTTTTCTCAAATCGTCTTATAGAATTTTATTAAAAATATTCTGGATGTTTATCTTGTGTTAGTCATATGTATTGAAAGATTCTCTTCATTCTCTAGGGAATCTTTTCATAAGTGGAAGTTCTCTAATGTCAGATTTATTTAAAAAATTTTTAAGACTTGTTCTTTTTTGTGTGTTTTAAGAAATCAATATCTTACACCAAGGTCTTAAATTTAGTCTCCTCCATTATCTTCTTAAAGGTTTATAGTTTTGCCTTCCACATTTTTGTTTGTTATAAAATCTTTTGGAATCAATCTGTTTCTGAAAGATAAAAGTATAATTTGTGTGTGTGTGTGTACACCAATTGTTCCAGAACATGAAAAGTCCATCATTTCCCTTCTTATTGAAAGTCATAAATTAGATTAACATATATGTATGGAACTGATGGGGGAGGGTCTTTATTCAATCTGTTGATTAATTTATTATTTCCTGTAATATGTGCATGATCTTGATTATTGTTGTTCAGTTGTTCAGTCGTGTCCAACTCTTTGTGACCCCATGTACTGCAGTACTCCAGGCTTCCCTGTCCTTCAGCATCTCCTGGAGTTCGCTCAAACTCATGTCCATTGAGTCAGTGATGCCATCCAACCATCTCATCCTCTGTTATCCCCTTCTCCTCCTGCCTTCAATCTTTCCCAGCATCAGGGTCTTTTCTAATGAGTCAGCTCTTCACATCAGGTGGCCAAAGTATTGGAGCTTCAGCTTCAGCATCAGTCCTTCTAATGAATAATCAGATTGATTTCTTGATTAACATAGTTTTTGGTATATGATAACACAAACACCTATTTGGGACCTTGTTAATCTCCAGTATATAGGTTTATTTTTTATTCTTATCTTTATTAGCCCCTTGTTTGTACTTTCTTTTGGTTTATTGCCATTTTCCCCCCACATTTTAAGTTGGATAATCAGGCAATTAATTTTTATGCTTTTTTAAAAAAGTTTTAAGTATAGTTGATTTAAAATGTTGTGTTGATTTCTGCTGTACAATAGTGATTCAGTTATATGTACCTTCTTTCTTTCTTGTTAACTGCTCAATCGTGCCCAACTCTGTGTGACTCCATGGACTATAGCCTGCTAGGATCCTCTATCCATGGGATTTCCCAGACAAGAATACTGGAGTGGGTTGCCATTCCCTTCTCCAGGGAATATGCCTGACCCAGGGATTGAACCCAGGTCTCCTGCATCACAGGCAGATTCTTTACCATCTGAACCACCAGGGAAGCCCTAAATATATGTCTACATATATTCTTTCTCATATTCTTTTCCATTATGGCTTATTACTGGATATTGTTATTTTTTGGCTGCACCATGCAGCTTGCCAGATCTTAGTTCCACAACCAGGACTCAAACCTGTGCCCCTGCAGCAGAAGCATGGAATCCTAACCACTGGAGTGCTGGATAATTCCCTATTACAGGATATTGAATATAGTTCCCCTTGCTATACAGAAGGAGCATTTTGTTTATCCACTCTCTATATAATAGTTTGCATCTGCTAATCCTAAACTCCCACTCCATCCCTCCTGTATCCCCCTCCCCCTTGGTAACCACAAATCTATTCTCTCTGAGTGTGTTTGGTTTGTATATCATTTGTGTCATATTTTAGATTCCATGTATAAGAGATATCACATAGTATTATAGTCTTTCTCTTTCTGACCTACTTATTATGATAATTTTTGGGTCCATCAATGTTGCTGCAAATGGCATTGTCATCTCTTTTTATGACTGAGTTGTATTCCATTGTATACATGTACCACATCTTCTTTATGTATTCATCTGTCAGTGAACATTTAGGTTGCTTCCATATCTTGGTTATTGTAAACATTTCTGCTCTGAACATTGAGGTGCATGTATCTTTTTGAATTAGAGCTTTCTTGGGATATATGCCCAGGAATGGGATTGCTGGATCATATGGTAGCTCTATTTTTAGTTCTTTTTAACAAACCACCATACTGCTCTCTCTAGTGGCTGCACCAATTTACATCCCACCAATAGTATAGGAGGGTTCCCTTTTCGCACAATTTCTCCATCTAGTGACAGATGTTAACTAGACTTATTTTGGTGATCATTTTGAAATATATGCAAGTATTGAATAAACATGTTATCAATTATATCTAAAAAGAAAATAAAGAGTTCCTACCTCAAGGTTTTTCCAGTGGTCATGTATGGATGTGAGAGTTGGACTATGAAGAAAGCTGAGTGCCGAAGAATTGATGCTTTTGAACTGTGGTGTTGGAGAAGACTCTTGAGAGTCCCTTGGACTGCAAGGAGATCCAACCAGTCCATCCTATAGGAGATCAGTCCTGGGTATTCATTGGAAGGACGGATGCTGAAGCTAAAACTCCAATACTTTGGCCA
The DNA here is from genome assembly GCF_023699985.2 of Odocoileus virginianus. Taxonomy (NCBI): domain Eukaryota; kingdom Metazoa; phylum Chordata; class Mammalia; order Artiodactyla; family Cervidae; genus Odocoileus; species Odocoileus virginianus. Next base: position 13,976,926 of record NC_069693.1, on the reverse strand, counting down.
CCTCATGCGAAGAGTTGACTCACTGGAAAAGACCCTGATGCTGGGAGGGATTGGGGGCAGGAGGAGAAGGGGATGACAGAGGATGAGATGACTGGATGGCATCACCGACTTGATGGACATGAGTTTGGGTAAACTCCAGGAGTTGGTGATGGACAGGGAGGTCTGGTGTGCTGCGATTCATGGGGTCACAAAGAGTCGGACACGACTGAGTGACTGAACTGAACTTCAAGGAAAAAAAACCCAAATTTCATGATGAAGAAACTTCAAAATCATTTAACAAAATCTATCAAAAAAAAAAAAGAAAGAAAAAATTTCTCAGATTATTTTTTGTATACCAGAATTGTTTTTAATTGTGTGCATTTGTCTTAAGCCAAGTATTAAGCATTCAATCAAATGTGGTTTCAGTGAACTTCTCCAAGAAACAGTATTATTTGAAACATTAATTAAATTTTTTTCATACTGGAAATAACATGTAAAATGTATTTCTTTATTTGGGTCACCCTCAAAGAAGCTTGAAAAACATATCATATTCCAAAACCACACATTAAGATATTGAAAATGACTTGAGGCTGTGTCAAGTCATTTTTCCATCATAAACATTTCTTGGAAAGATAATTCCTAAACTCTGGAATTAATCTAGAAAAGATAAATCTTAGACATTCTGGAAAGTGGTATTCCTTTGTATTCTTTTAATTGTATGTTAGATGTTATTTATATTTTACCTAGAGTATTTATTATCATTTACAGCAAAAATCTATTATTATCTGCTCCTGTTTGACTTTGAAACTAGGGCTATGCTACCAGCTTCACATAATGATCTTCAAAAATTTTATTAGGGGAGTGGTGTTGAAAAATTTCAAGTGTAGAACTAATTGTACTAAATTTCTCAAAACACACAAACTATTAAGGAAAAGGTCTACTGGCTAGGATTTGGTACCTTCACTGCCATGGCCTAGATTCAATTGCTGGTTAGGAAACAGATCCTGCAAGCCACGTGGCAGGGAAAAAACAGAACACAAAAAAACCCACCCCAAAACAAAGACAAAACCCCACAGACTACTAAATCTCAACTAAAATGAAAGCTATCCCAAATAACCATTAAAGAAATTGAATTTGTATCATAAAGCTCCCCCAAAAGAAATCCCTGGACCCAGGTGGCTCCACTGAAATGTTTTTCAAAAACATTTGAAGAATGAACACAAATTTTACACAACTTCTTCCAGAAAATATAAGGAACACTTCCCAACTCATTTTATGAGGCCATTATTACACTGATTCCCGAATGAGGCAAAGACTAGGGGGAAAAACTCATAAATTTTGACACAAAACTCATCAACAAAATGTTAGCAAATCAAATACAGCAAGGAAGTTATACAACATGACTGGGTGGGATTTATTATAGGTATACAAGACAGGTTTGGCATTTTAAAAAATCATATTAACAGGTTGAAGAGGAAAAATACTATGATTAACTGCCTCAGAAAAAGTTCAATGGCTGCAGAAAAAGCATTTGATAATATCCAACATCCATTCATGATTAAAAAAACATAATACCTCAGGAAGTTAGGAACAGAGGGGAATTCCTTCTATTTAAAAAAGATCACTTACACAAAACCTATAGCTAACATAATATTTAATGGTGAAAGATCGAATGTTTCCTCCTATGCTTGCACCACTTTTTACTCAACACAGCACTGAAAGTAACAGCCACCAAAATAAGGCAAGAAGAGAAAAAAGGCATATAGACTAAAAGAAAAAAAACTGTCCCCGCTTATAGCCAACATGATTTGTCTATGTAGAAAATTCTAAGGAATGTACAAAAAAAACAAGCTTTTAAGAATAAATTAATTAGTTCTGCAGCAAGATCATAGAATACAAGATCAATATACAAATTATTTGTAATCCATATACAAATTATATTGATATTATAATCTGTGACTTTGCTGTAGAACTAATTATATTAATAATTTGCATATTGATTTGTATATACGTATATGTACACACACAATTTGTATGTACTAGCGATAAATAGGTAAAAACAAAAACACCATATATAACTTATCCAAAGAAAATGAAACACTTATACACTTACATGTATGAGATGTGTATGCCCAAAATTGCAAATTCTAATAAGAGAAATCAATGACTATATTAGTTTTCTAGGGCTCCATAACAAATTACCACAAATTTAGTTTAAAACAACTAAACTTTATTTTCACACAGTCTAAAATCAAGGTATTGGCAGGGCCATGCTTTCTCTAAAGACCCTGGGGGATGATTCTTTCTTGCCCCTTCCAGCTTCTGATAGGTATCAGTAATCCAAGGTGTTCCTTGGCTTATAGATGCATCATTCCAACCTTGCCTTTCATTCCACATGGCTTTCCCTATGTGTTTAGGTCATACTTGTCTTTTATGAGGATACTGGTCATTAGAGTTGTGCCTACTCTAATCCAGTATAACTGCACCTTAATTTGATTGTATCTGCAAAGTCTCTATTTCCAAATAAAGTTGTGTTCACTGGTACTGAGAGTTAAGATTTGAATATTTTGGGGAACACAATTAAACCCACAATAAAGACCTAAAAATGGAGAGACATGTTCATGGATTGGAAGACTCAGATAGTAAAGACATCAATTATCCCCAAATTGAAATTCTATTAAAACTCAGCAAGCTTTTTTTTTTTTTTTGGTAGATATAGGTTAGTTTATTCTAGAATTTATATGAAAAGACCTAGAATAGTTATATCAATTTTAAAAAGGTAAAGTGGGATGAGGATGAGTCACTCTCCCCAATATTGACATCCTATAGAATGACAATAAACAAGACAGGGTGGTATTGGCAGAGGGATGGGCACATAGATCAAGAGAAAGGAATAGACAATCCAGAAGTAGACATAAAACAAATACAAAGGCACAAAATCAATTCAATAAAGATAGCCTTTATATAACAAATAGTACTAGAACAACTGTGTAGTCCTAATGGTCTGGGAGCAAGTGATGAGAATGAAGACAGAACACAAAATCTGGTGCAATGGGTCAGGGAACCTGCAGCCTCTATTGGACTGAGGTGCAGAGTCCACTCTTAGTCCAGCTTTTATTCCTAATTGCAGACTACAAGACTTTCTCAGAGCTTATCTTTCTCAAGACACACACTGTCTTAATCACGTACTCCTAAGTGTCATGGACTACAGTGACATGGTCCAGATCTCCTTGTGTTTACCCCAGGCCGTTCCCTTCTGGGCTAGTCTTAGGAACAATTAGCAAGTGCATAGGCAGTGTTCATGTCTGGCGCTGAGCTGGTGTCCAAGGTCCATGCTTTCATGAACCCAGTCATATGCCCTTCTGAGTCTGGCCTTGGGGTTTATAACAAAGCAATTATTCTTAAAAATGAAAGATAATCATTAACACAGTTTCTAACATGCTGTGTTTCCAGGTGCTGTTTCTGTGAAATTTCTCAAGGCTGTGAAAGTACATTATTAGGAATTCCCACTACATCTCCCCCTTTTTGTTTTTGCAGGAGTAGATATGCCATCCAAGCAACTTCTTTCTTCATCAATTCTCAGATGGTTTCTCTCATGCATCTGAGGACTAGACACAAGACAGTTAAAAATATACATCCTGATATTATAGTACCAGCAATCTTCCTCCTAAAGTTTTAATCCACATCATGGGGTTAAGTATATGTAAGCTTTCCTCAATTTCTTCAAATAAGTCAGTTTCTGGGAGTAATTATAAGTGAACATTTTGCATATTAGAAATAGTAGCCTGTAACTGGGAAATATATAAGGATAGATTATTAAGAATGGGTCCTCTCAAATGTTTAGATAATTGATACCAAGTATATGAACTTTGATTATATTTATGAGGTATGACACAAAATGAAGAGCTATTCCTATCACACTTAAGATGAATTTGTAATTTTAAATTTTGTACTTCGTCCCCTAGTAGGAGAACTGCATTTTCTAAATCAATCAATCGTTCATTAATTTCTTGGTCTATGTGGGTTTGATTTCCCCAGGCAGAACTTGCATTTTGGTGCCACTGCTGTACAAATGTAGTCGTTTGTATGGTTTCATGCAGTGCCATCCCAGCTACTGCTGTGGTCGTGGCTATAGCAACAACTCCCACAATAGCTGCTATAAAGAGTCCAATAAACCTTTTGGAACATTGTAGTACTTTCTTTATTACCTTTAAAAGAGCATGTGTTTCAGGGGAGTCTTCCCAAGGTCTGAATTGACTTACTGGAAGCCATATTCCCAAGCTCCTTCTTAATATAACAAATGAGTGATTAGAATTATAAAGTGAAGAATTTAAGCAAGTATATAATTTGCAATCCTGGCAAGAAAGTTCTTGTACACTTTCATTGATAGAAATTGTTCCTTTCAAGGGTACATAACGATCTTTCATGCAAACCTGAATATAAAATGTCCAGTCTGTACTGGTATTAAATGTCAATGAATAGTTTTATTGGAATAATGTCCATCCCAAATTTGGAATTTTTTAAGACTTAAAGCCAATTTCCAAATCTCTCTTTGCCCTCTTCCTTGATCCAATTGTGAGAAGGGAGGTGATGTGCCATTACCATGCCATATAATTGGATGATCTGAATTAGTGGTAATATTAGTATGGTCAAAGACTCTATGCACCTGCCAACGCAGACTTTTGTGAGGATTGCAGAACTGATTTTGATAAGAGCAATTAGAGACTGCATACCCCTTAGGGGTATTAAAAAGCAGAGACATTAGTTTGCCAACAAAGGTCTGCATAGTCATGGCTATGGTTTTTCCAGTAGTTATGTACGGATGTGAGAGTTGGACTATAAAGAAAGCTGAGCGCAGAAGAATTGATGCTTTTGAACTGTGCTGTTGGAAAAGACTCTTGAGAGACTCTTGGACTGCAAGAAGATCCAACCAGTCCATCCTAAAGGAGATCAGTCCTGAGTGTTCATTGGAAGGACTGATGTTGAAGCTGAAACTCCAATACTTTGGCCACCTGATGAACTGGTACTCATTTGAAAAGACCTTGATGCTGGGAAAGACTGAAGGCAGAAGGGGACGACAGAGGATGAGAATGGTTGGATGGCATCACCGACTCAATGGACATGAGTTTGGGTAAACTCTGGGAGTTGGTGATGGACAGGGAGGCCTGGTGTGCTGCAATCTATGGGATCGCAGAGTCGGACATGACTGAGTGACTGAACCAACTGACGCACTGACTCCTTAGAGGACCAGTCCCATACAATTCCATAGGAACCCTTAATCAAAATTACTCCCTCAGTCCTATGGCAATTATCCCACTTAATACAATCTTGTTTTTCAGTCCACAGCTTGTGATGCTTGCATAAAGGTCTGTCTGATTTGGTGTCATTATTGGGTTCTGAGTTGTTATGAGCAAAACTCAGACCAGAGAGAAGATGTAACTAAACCTTAGTATAGTCGCTATTTAAAGAATTAGTGGACAGCCAGGCATGCATAGATAATTTAAGACATCCTGTAGCTGGTCCTACACAAATTGGCCAAGATTCATACCTATAAGTAACACTGAAGGGAGTCCCTTCCTCTTGTTTAGAAAGAGGAAGGTGTGTATCTTCAGGTCCTGGTATCCAGGAAGAATCATTAATATAAGTGGGGATCATAGAAATCCCCCAGTCAACGGGTTTTAGTAATGGAGGGTTAGGTATGTATGCCCAGTAAGTATAATTTTTAGATTCAGCTGTTGCTAAGTGTATACTTACTGTGGTGGTAATAAGAGCAAACATGGCAACAGCCAGATTGTTAGGAGTGACAGCTTTCCCTTCATTTTCTAAGATCTCCTCTGATTTCTGTGTTAATCTTTTAATTTGTCCCCAAGTGGGGATCTTGTTCCAATTTGCCCATGGGAGGGGAATCGTTACATTTGTTTCAGACTCAGACCCTTGAAACTCATTACTGGGGGGCTCTATGTGAAGTCCTATGTGAAGCATCTCTTCTATGGGAGTTCACTCATGATATGGTTTCAGATGATGCGAGGGAATCCAAACAGGTGTTTCTGAAGCACCTGGCGAAACACAAGTGAAACCGCTTCCCCAGGTTATCAGATTTCCCTATGCCATGAGTGCGTTTACTGGATCATACCACCAAACAGGTAGTTTGGGGAAATTTTCTTTTTGTTCCTTTGTAAAATGTCATTCTGCTGCAGTGAAATCATTATCTTAAAGCAAAAAATTTAGAGTGAATAATGCTTTATATACCTTTTGCTGTGGGGGAACTGACATTCCATCTCCCCCTTTTTGTTTTTGTAACATTCTTTTAGAGATGTTAGCTCATTCTACAATAGCTTGTCCTTGGGGATTATAGGGGATTCCTGTATGATATTTTATAGACCAAGCCTTTAAAAAATCCCTAAAAGCAGAACTAGTGTAAGCCAGGCCACTGTTTGTTTTTATATTTTGTGCAAGGCCCATAGTAGCAAAGTAGCTGTGCAAATGTGAAATAACATGCCTTGTAGATTCTCCAGAGAAAGCAGTTGCCCAGATAAATTTTGAGTTAGTATCAACCATGACATGCACATAAGCAAGCTTTCCAGAGGATGGAATCTGAGTTATGTTCTTCTGCCAGATCTGATTTGGCTTCAGGCCACAGGGATTAACTCCCCCAGCTTCTGTTGGAGAGGTGGTTATCACAACCATCTGACGTGTAGGACAAGTCTGCACAATGTTAAGCTTGAGTCAAAGTGACATGAAACTTGGTTTTTAAACATTTTGAATTACAATGTGTCAGGTCATAAAAGGCTAATGCCTCTGTAAAGACTGCAAGTAAAAGGGCATCGGCTTGAGCATTTCTTTCTGTTAAAGGCCCTGGTAAATTAGTACTAGCTCAAATATGAGAAATGTAGAATGGAAACTGTCAGTGTCTAACCACCTGTTGTAAATTTGTAAAAAGTGTATACAGTGTGGATGGGATAGTATCCTTAATAGTTTCTGTTTCTATATGTTTAGTGACAAGTACAGAATATTGAGAATCAGATAAGATATTAACTGCTAGGGGAATATTTTGTAATGCGTGCATAACAGTCAGAATTTCTGCTTATTGTGCAGAATATTCAGGTGTTTCAATAACTAGCATAAATGCGCCTGTATATCCTGCTTTTCCTTGGCTAGTGCCATCTGTAAAAATGAGAGGAATGGATGGAACAGGGTTGACACTAGTAATTCTAGGCAAAATCCATCTTGTTTGTTTTAAAAACGTCAAGATAGGCAAATCAGGATAGTGGTTGTCAATCTGTCCAACATAGTCAGCTAAAGCTAGTTGCCAAGATAATGAATTTAGAAGAGAATGTTTTAATTCTTTGGAGGTTGGTGTAGTGCAAATAAGGCAGGGATCATTTCCAGTAAGCTGCTGAACACACTCTCTTCCTTTTAGAATTATATAATGGCTATCATATCTAAATAAGGGGTAACAGATTTTGTTTGTGAATTAGCTAAGAATACCCATTCAAGTAATAAAGGAGTTTGCATAATCAACCCAGTAGGGGAATGAGGGGTAAGAAAGACAAACAGCTGGAAAGGCTCTAAAGGGTCTATTCTGTCTATTTGGCAGTTTTGTATAGCTTGTTCTATAACTGTTAGTTCTTTCTCAGCCTCAGGGGCTAGCTGTCAGGAGCTATTAAGCTCTGGATTTCCTCTTAATAGAGAGAATAAATGGGATAAAGGATAAGTTGAAATCCCTAACTTAGGTCGAATCCAGTTAATATCTCCTAGTAATTTTTGTAAGTCATTTAAAGTTTTAATTGAGTCTCTGCATATTTGTACCTTTTGTGGTTTGATTGTAGTACAGGTGACTATATTTCCTAAGTACTGAAAAGGTTCAGTGTATTATAATTTATCAGGAGCTATATACAAGCCAGTACATTCCAAGCATTCCTTTAGCTTTAAAAACAATTCCTGCAGGTTATCAATTTAAGGCAAGGCACATAGTATATCATCCATATAATGAATGATATATGCATGAGAGAATTGCTGTGACACTGGGTGTAAAGCCTTGGCTACAAAATTTTGACAAATAGTGGGACTATTAAGTATACCTTGAGGTAATACAGTCCATTGAAATCTTTTATGTGGCTTTTAAATTAATGGAAGGAACTGAAAAGGCAAATCTAGATAGATCATCAGGGTATGAAGGAATAGTGAAAAAACAATCTTTGAGGTCAATAACAAACAAATGCCAATTTTTGGAATCATACTAGGATTAGGCAGGGCAGGCTGTAAAGCACCCATTGGAACAATAACAGCATTAACAGTTCTCAGATCAGTAAGCATTCTCCATTTACCAGATTTCTTTTGTATAACGAACACTGGAGAATTCCAAAGGATAAAGGACTCAATAATATGTCCCTTGTTAAGTTGTTCATTAACTAATTCATGTAAAACCTCCAATTTTTCTTGTTTTAGGGGCCACTGCTCTATCCACACAGGTTGATCAGTTTTCCAATTAAGAGGTATGGGTGTAGGTGGAGGAAGATTAATATGAGCAGTGGCCACTACTGAAAAGGGGGCAGCTTAAAATCTTGAGCAGCCAAAGGATAAATTCTTCCTTGTTGATTTTTGCCCAGTCCCAACCCTGGTATATAACCTTGACTGAACATAACTTGGCGACTGATCTCGCTATATTGATTTGGAGGAATATGTATCTCAGCATGCCATTGTTCCAAGAGATCACGACCCCATAGATTGATAGGTATATCAGCAATATAAGGTTAGATAGTAGCTGGTTGTTTATCAGGCCCTGAATAAGACAATACCATTGCACTTTTAGTCCTTGTGCCTGTCCCAGACCTACAAGAGATATTGGAGCAGGCCTAGCTGGCCATGCTTTAGGCCAATGTTGAGAGCAGATGATAGAAACATTGGCTCCAGTATCTATTAAACCTTGAAAGTTTTTGATAAGTGGGTTTGGATTCCAAAATCTTTTCAGTGAGAAAAATAACAGCCTGGCCTGTGCTTCCAAATCCCCTGGAGCCCGCTTTTTGTTTGAATGTCCTATACCCACATAAGGTAGAATTAAAAGCTGATCAATTCTACCCCCTTTAGAAACCTTCCAGGTAAGAGTGATAGAGACCATAATCTTCAATTCTCCTTCATAATCATTGTCTATAACTCCGGTATGAATTTGAACTCCCTGGGAAGTCAGTCCCCGATCTTCCTAATAATAATCCAACTGTTCCCTGTGGAAGCGGTCCAAATATTCCTGTTGAAATAATAGCTAGTGTCTCTACAGGAGTAGAAATAAAATCCTGACTACTACTTATATCAAGGGCTGTGTTTCCTTGGGTTGCTGGGGATAATTCCCTGACATGGCATGGTAATTCTGACTGTTGTTGCTGACGGGAGTAGTTGAGAGACACTTGTGGAGTCTGAACAGGATAGGCTCCCTTGTTTGTCAGGGTTGGGAGCTTGCCCCAGAGGCTGTTTCCCAAAAGTGGGGAGCCATCCTTATGAAATTTAGAATGCCATTGATTTGCCCAATGATTTCCTTTTTTACATTCTGGGCAGAGGCCAGGGACATTCCCCTTTTGTGAATTACCTTTCTGAAAGTTCTTTTTGAACTTACATTCAATTCTTGTATGTCCAGTTTTCCCACAATTAAAACAAGTGCTGGGGGAATTTAGAAAGTCGTAATCCAGTCATAGCCTGAGCTAATAAATCAGCTTTAAAGGATTTGGTTCCTACTCCCTGGAATAGCTTAACATAATCATTTGAACTAGCATTTCCTTTAAAAGGGTTCATTACTTTCTTGTAATCAGTGTTAGCATTATCATAAGCCAACAATTGTAATATGACATCTGCCACCTCGGCATTTGTAACTTGTCCTTGGATTGCCTCTTGTAATCAGGCAGTAAATTCAGTATAGGGCTCCTTAGGCCCCTGGAGAATTTTTTGAAAGGAAACAGAAGTCTGGCTTTTTGACTCTATTTTTTCCCAGGCCCTAAAGCAACACCTTCGCAATTGTTCTATAGCTTGATCATTCATACGTATTTGATCTTGCACTCTCCCCTGTGGACTTATCCCCATAAGTTGTTCCAACAAAATAGGGATACTATGAGTGTGATTATGTGTAGCCAGAGTCTCAGCAAGATCCTGAAACCAAGTACTAAATTGAAAAAATTCCCCTGGGGCTAACACTGTTTTTGCTAATGCCGACCAATCTGCTGGAATGAGGCAATCGCCCTCTGCCACACCCTGAATTATTCCCACCTTGAATGGAGAATTTACACCATAATTTTGTACTGCTTCTTTTAATTCCTTTAGGATTTTAAAAGGAAAAGATTCATGAATAACCTTGTAGATTCCATTAGGGTTGTTAGGATTGACACCAGGAACTCTCATGAATAGTCATGGGAAAGGCAGTACGAAAAAGCCTTCAAATCTCCTTCCCGTTGTGCTGGGAAAATTCCTTTATGTATGGATGAAAGATGAGGAGTGGGCATAGACTCTGGACTGAAGATGTTCCCTGCAAAGGCAGGTGGGTGGTGGAGGAAAGGGGAAGAAGGCAGAGGAAAAAAAATCCCTCATCATCTTTTTCAAGAGTCATCATCACCTTCATCAAAAGAATCAGAAGTCTGCAAAGGTTCCAGTACTGACTTAATTAACACATACTCCAAATAGAAACAGGGAGCGGAGTTCCTTTTGAATGTTCTTTAACTCGGCTCCAACCTTTTCCCAGACTTCCAAATCTAAGGTTCCTATTGATGGGAACCAGCAGCAATATTTATCCACTGCTTGCAACAATTCTAATAATCACCCTTCACTAACAAAAGCTCTTCCTGCTTTCAAGAGCTGTCTTAATAAACAAATATATGGGCGACAGTGTTCTGCACTCTCAACATTTCCCATTTTAACCCTGATTAAATGCCTGAATGACTTACCAGCGGGTATTTTCAAAGGCCTCTCAACCGTCCCAGGTTCTGCATCACTGTAGTTTTTTTCTCTGGTAGCAGTCTTGCACTCTAGCCCCACGTTGGGTGCCAATTGTTGCCCTAATGGTCCGGGAGCAAGTGATGAGAATGAAGACAGAACAATAAATCTGGTGCAGTGGGTCAGGGGACCTGCAGCTCTATTGGACTGAGGTGCAGAGTCCACTCTGAGTCCAGCTTTTATTCCTAATTGCAGACTATAAGACTTTCTCAGAGCTTATCTTTCTCAAGACACACACTGTCTTAATCATGTACTTCTAAATGTCACGGACTACACAGACATAGTCCAGATCTCTGTTTTTACCCCCGGCCGTTCCCTTCTGGGCTCACCTTGGTAACAATTAGCAAGTAATTAGGCAGCAATCATGCCTGGTGCCAATCCAGTGTTCAAAGGTTCATGCTTTCATGATCCCAGTCTTACTCCCTTCTGGGTCTGACCTTGGGGTTTGTAACAAGGCAATTATTCTTAAGAAAAACATGAGAAATAATAATTAACACAGTTTCTTAATATATGCTGTGTTTCCAGGTGGCTGTGATTTCTCAAGGCTGTGAAAGTACATTATTAGGAATTCCCACTACACAACTGGACACCCATAAGCCAAAACAAATAAGAACATGAAGCTAAAGCTTATAATATATGCAAATATTAACTTAAAATGGATCACTTAACTGCAAAACATAAAACCATGAAAACTTTAGGAAAACATAAAAGAAGATCTCTGAGATCTGGAGCTAGACAAGCAGTCCTTAGATTTGACACCAAAATCAAGATCCCTAAAAGTAAAAAGTAATAAGCCAGACCTTATCAAAAGGTCTGCTAATCAAAAGGTCTTTTGCTCATCAAAAGACCTTGCTAAAAGTATGAAAAGATAAGGTATGCACTGGGAAAATTTTTTGCAAACTACATATCCAACAAATGACTAGTATCATCTAGAATAAAGAAAGCACGCTCACAATCCAAACAGTTTTTAAAAAAAATATACAACTAAAAAATGAAGGAGTAAAAGACAAAGTCATATCACCACAATGGGTAGAGATGGCAAAAAAGCACATCATAATGAGCCACTAGGGAAATGGAAATTACAACCACCAAGAGATTATAACTACACACCTATCAGAATGACTAAGATAAAAAGTGGTGAAAAAGTCAAATGCTGGTAGAGCTACAGAGAAAACTGGGTCACTCATGTTCCTGGTGGAAATATAAAATGAAAAAGTCACTTTGGAAAATGATTTGTCCATTTCTTGTAAGAGAAGCATTCATTTAAAATGACTCACTTAAATGTTTATACCAGAGAAATGGAAATTTATGTTCATGTAAAAACTTATACAAAAATGTTCGAAAGCAGCTTTATTTTTAAGAGCAAAATAATTTTCTCCTCTTAGGGTTCCCTTTTAGTAAGAATTTTGATTCAGAACAAAGTATAATTGCACATTAATTATATTAGAATGTTTTGTTCCAAAATGATTTATCTGACACTTAGTAAAAGTGATGAAAGATTTACCTTGTGTACTGTATTTGTCTCTGGTGGCCCTGATGGTAAAGAATCTGCCTGCAATGTGGGAGATCTGTGTTTGATCCCTGGGTTGGGAAGATCCCCCAGAGAAGGGAATGGCAACCCAGTCCAGTATTCATGCCTGGAGAATTCCATGGACAGAGGAGCCTGGAAAGCTATCGTCCATGGGGTTGCAAAGAGTCAGACACGACTGAATAACTAACACTTCACTCTCACTGTATTTGTAAAGTCTCCTTCTCTTTTGAATTCTGTAGTATGATTAAAACACAAACTAAAAGTAATCTTTACATTTACTAAGCATTAACTATGTAGGACACATTTCTATAGGCTTTATATGTATTTACTCCTTTAAACTGCAGAAAACTATGATGACATATGTGATATCAATGTATTATTAAGGAGGAAACTAAAACAAACTGGGGTTAAGTAACTTTCCCAAAGAAACACCCAGACAGTAAATGGTGGAGCTCAAATGATATTGAACAAAACAATGATGCTGAACAAGAGAACCCTACCTTTTAGGGTTGAGCTTTCATATGAATCACTGTCTAGCAAAGATTGAAATACGATGGAAAGTAATTCTGCACTTATATTAATCTAGCCTCTTTTAACTATGAATTCTCTGAAGGTGAGTTACTCATGAGTTTAAATAAAAAAGGATACTCATATTAATAATCTGAATTTTCTGATATTCCAAAGTTGAATGTTATCGATAAACATGGAAAGGATTTACTAAATTAATTTTTCACACAGTCTTTCTCCATTATGAGGTTTCTGATGTTGAGTAAGGTGTGAATGACATCTAAAGTCCTTACCATATGCATTACATTTATAAGGCTTCTCACCAGAATTAATTCTCTGATGTTAAGTTGTGATCCACAATTAAAGGCCTTCCCATATTAGTTACATTTGTAATGTTTCTCACCAGTATGAACTCTCTGATAGTAAATTAGCTGTGAGCTACAAATAAAAAAGTCTTACCACATTTCTTATATTCATATGGTTCCCAGTATGAAAAATCTGATGTAGATTAAGTTGTGAGGCACAAAATAAAGATCTTCCCACAGTGCTTACATTCCTAGAGATTCTCACCTGTATGAATTTTCTAATGTTGAGACAGTTGTGATCCATAAGCAAAGGCCTTTCCACATTCTTTATATTCATAGGGTTTTTCACCAGTGTGAGTTCTTTGATGTTCAGCAAGGTGTGAACCACAAATAAATGATTTCCCACATTCTTCACATTCATAAGGTTTTTCACCAGTATGAGTCCTCTGATGTCGAACAAGCTGTGAGCCATAATTAAACAATTTTCCACACTGCTTACATTCATGTGGTTTCTTACCTGTATGGATCCTTTGATGTTCAGTAAGTTGTGAGCCAAGGATAAAGAAAATCTCACAATCTTTACATTTATAAGGCTTTTAACCAGTATGAAATCTATAATGTGGAGAAAGCTGTGAATCATAACGAAAGGCTTTCCCACAGTCATTACATACATAGGGTTTCTCACTGGTATGAATTCTCTGATGTCCCATAAGTTGAAAGCCACGAATAAAGGACTTTCCACATTCATTACATATGTAGGGTTTCTCATCAGTATGAAGTCTCTGATATTGAGAAAGATGTGAACTCTGCATAAAGGCCATTCTACATTCTTTACATACCTACAGCTTTTTGCCAGTATGAATTCTCTGATGCTGAGTAAGATGTGAGCCACGAATAAAGGACTTCCCACACGCCTTACACTCATAGGGTTTCTTACCAGTGTGAATTCTCACATGCTGAGTAAGTTCTGAGTCACAAATAAAAGTCTTTCCACATTCTTTACATTCAAAGGGTTTTTCACCAATGTGAGTCTTTTGATGTCAAGTAAGGAGGGAGCCACGATTAAAGGCTTTTCCACATTCCTTACACTGATAGGGTTTCTCACCAGTATGAACTCTTTGATGGTAACTAAGGTGCAAGCCACAAAAGAAGGCCTTCCCACATTCATTACATTCATAGGGTCTTTCACCAGTATGAATTCTTTGATGATAAATAAGTTGCGAGGCACGAATAAAGGCTTTTCCACACTTTTACATTCATAAAGTTTCTCTCCAGTATGAATTCTTTGATGATAAATAAGCTGTGAAGCACAAATGAAGGCTTTTCCACATTCCTTACATTCACAGTCTTAGGAACATGAACTCTCTGATGGTAAGTTGTAAGTCCTTAATAAAGGTCATTTCACATTCTTTACATTCATAGAATTTTTCATCAGAACAATTTTTCTGATGTTTAGTCTGTTGAAAGCCAAGGATAAAATACTTTCTGCATGCTTTACATTCATAGAATTTTTCAGATGAATGAATTTTCTGTTGTAATGTAAGGGATGTAGTCTGACTAGGCATTTCTTCATAGATTACTAGTTGTCTAGAATCCTCTTTATTTCCTAGTTGGCTTTCAAACTGGTCTCTGCATTCCCTATCATTTTGAAAACTTTTGCAGTCACACTTTTGGCTTGTAAGTTGTTCTGTTATTTCCAATTGAGATGCTTCTAGTTCATAAATTTCTCTTTTTGATGGTAGCTTCTTGGTTTCACACCTGGACTCCCAGTCTATAAGATAACAAGTAAACAAATGTTATTTTCAGATTCCTGGAAAAGTGAAATTTCTATGGCTATAAATAGCTGACTCAAACTGACTATCATAAAATGTCAATGGAACCGATGGAACAGAAAAGAAAAATCCAGAAATAGACACAATTATAATTGTAAATTTAGCCTACAATAAAGGTAGCAGCTAAAATCAGTTGGGAAGAGATGGACTCTTTCTTAATAAATGAAAGCAATAAACATAAGGATAAACATAGGAGACACTGATCTGAGAAAGATCCCCAAGGTTCTCCTTGTGCATGCTCAATCATTTCTGACTCTTTACAGCCCCATAGACTGTAGGCAGCCAAGCTCCTCTGTCCATGGAATTTTCTAGGCAAGAACACTGGAGTGGGCTGCCATTTCCTACTCCAAGGAATCTTCCCAATCCAGAGATTGAACCCTTTGTCTCTTGCATCTCCTGCACTGGCAGGCAGATTCCTGACCAATGTGCTACCTGGGAAGCCCAGGGTTCTTACTTGCTGCAAAGAATTAAACTTTCCTTCTCCCTTAAAACAGAAACAACAAAAAAGCCCACAACACAGCGTTAAGGATAAACATTAAAAAAAAAAAAGATGAAATTGCATCAGTACCTTAGACATTACATAGGATATATTCCAAATGGAACAGATGTCCTTACAAAAATGAAAACGTACAAATAACTAGAATAAAACTTAGGAGACTTTTCTATAACTGAAGAATGGGGAAATTTTTCCAAACCATAACTTTATTAAAAAAAAAAAAAGACCATATTAGAGTTAAAAAAAAAAAAAAAAAGCATGTTAAAAACACATTAAGGAAAGTAAAATGACAAGCTGGGAAAAAATAGATAAGTAAAGATATTTATACTTACGCTAAATCTATCTCAAAATTGTACTAGCAGGACTTCCTTGGCAGTCCAGTGATTATGACTGCACTTTCGCTGCAGGGGGCACAGGTTCCAACCCTGGTAAGAGAACCAAGATCTTGTATGCTGCATAGCATGGCCAAAAAAAACAAACAAAAAAATAATTAAAAAAAAAATTTTAATTGCACTAACAAAAGAACTCTGATGCATAAAGTCTTTACTGAAGCATAATTTGTTGCAGAAAAAGAGTAAAAATAGCCCAACTGTCCATCACTAGGTGGCTGGTTGAAATAATTCATGGTATAGCCACGTCATGGAATACTATGAAGCAGTTAAAAAGGAATATCTCTTCATTTTAATATGGAGTGCCGATTGAAATACACTGTTAATTTTAAAAGAAATGTCAACAAAAGTATGTATAGTTATGCTCTTTGGTTGTTTTTAGGTATGGTCTTTTTATCTTTTTTTTTTTTTTTTTAATATATTGTAGTGGTTTTTGCCATACATTGACATGAATCAGCCATGGATTTACATGTGTTCCCCTTCCCGATCCCCACTCCTGCCTCCCTCTCCATCCCATCCCTCTGGGTCTTCCCAGTGCACCAGCCCTGAGCACTTGTCTCATGCATCCAACCTGGGCTGGTGATCCATTTCACCCTTGATAGCATACTTGTTTCAGTGCTATTCTCTCAGAACATCCCACCCTTGCCTTCTCCCACAGAGTCTAAAAGTCTGTTCTGTATATCTGTGTCTCTTTTTCTGTTTTGCATACAGGGTTGTCAAAAATATGGAATGCTTCATGAATTTGCGTGTCATCCTTGCACAGGGGCCATGCTAATCTTCTCTGTATCGTTCCAATTTTAGTATATATGCTGCCGAAGCGAGCACTCTTTTTATCTTAGGAAGGAGAGAAAGTGGAAGAAGTATAAATGTAAAATACACATTTGCTTTTATTTTTGAAAGGGGGGAGGATTAAACTCCATAGTTACAGGGTGGGAAATGTGAAGAAGCCTGGGATAGAAGTCAGATTTCTTTGAATATAATCTGTTTTGGACATTTGACTTAGGTAGTACATAATTATATTGCATAATTATAAAACAAAATTAAATTACAAGAAAGCACAGCTTAAAAATTAAAAACAGCAACAAAAAATAAACCCATATTTAAAATTGGTAGCATAACCATACAAGGAAACTACCTCAAACATAGCAATTTGACTGTCAGATATACCCTATGAAGGGAATAGAAAATGGGCAAAACAATTATCTCAAATTGTTTTGAGTAATCATATTATTACTGGTAGTGTAGATCTTATTTTAGAGGCTTCCTGTATAATGTGGGATACAGTAGGTAATCATGTGATATTCTAATCCCACTATTCTTAGTGTCCATGATAACTGGGACTCTTGGCATGAAAGAAAATAGATGCAGCTATAAGATTTTTTAAAGGGTTAAATAAAAAGCCTATAATTTAGATTAGAATTGAATTGGTATGAACTCATGCTATAGTTTAGGGTTTTTTTTTTATCTTTAGTTTTTAAATTAAGACTTTATTTCTTAGAGTAGTTTTAGGCTTACAGAAAAGCTGAACAAAGCTCAGAGAGTTCCCACATACCCCCTTCTTTGCCCCTCCAGCTTTCCTTACTAGTAATAACTTAATATTTTGTATTGGTGCAGTACATTAGTTAAAACTGATTAATCTATATTGATACATTACTTTATTTCTGTCCTCCCAAACTCACCTTAGCCACACTTGTTTATCTGTTGATCCTCAAAAGCATCAAACTCATTCCTACTTCTAACTTCCCCTACTATTGCTAGTCTCTCTGCCTTAAACTAGTCTTCTTGGGAATTCCATGGCAGTCCAGGGGTTAGGACTCTTCGCTTTCACTGCCAAGGGCCTGTGTTCAGACTCTGGGGAACCAAGATCCCACAAGTCTCAAGGTATGGCCAGAAAACAAACAAAACCCAGAAAACTAAACAAAACAAAAAACTGTTGTTAACCTAGAATTTGCATGGCTTACTTGACTCATATTACCCCTCAAATGTGAGCACCTCAGAGAGTCATCCTTAACCACTCTCTCTAAAAGAACACTCACCCCATTACTTTGTGATTTTCTATGCTTTTTGTTTTTCTTCATAAAAATCATCATTCTTTGTATGTTTTTATTTGTTCCTATTGTATTTCTTCTGCTATATCAATGGGGATAGAGAATTTTTCTTGTTTACTGCTATATTCTCAATACTTAGAATACAGAGGGTATTTAAAAATATTTGCTGGATAGACTCTCATACAGGTGTCACCGGATCAGAAATATAAAATAGTAAAATGATTACCATTGGAAAAGGAAGGCAATCCCCTGTTTGAAAATACAGGAGAAAATGAAAGAAAATCAGGAAAGTAGTAAATGGAACAAAACTGGAAAGAGGGCATGTGGGAACTCTCTGGGCTTTGTTCAGTTTTTCTGTAAGCCTAAAATTACCTTAGGGTATTCCGTAGGTAAACAGTTTTGTCCTCCAGGGCTCAGGATTTTTACTCCACAGGCCTAGGAGAAAAAGGCATTGGCTGGGTCTTTGAGAACTTCCAAGCTAATAACTCGAAGATGTGGCCAATTAAGCAACTGGCAAAAAAAAAAGTTAAAATTAAGCAATTTTAACAATGGCCTCCCTTTGCCTGATCATTAACTACTCACCTGGGCTCAGATCTCTTGTCACATCCTGTACAACCTTCCAAGGCTCTTTCCCTTGCTCCAATAAGGAGAGCATGTCTGGCTTAGAAGTGGAAACTCCTGTTTATAAGTGAAAATGGATATGGTTACACTCTGCTTAAAATGGAGCACATTGTTCAGCAAGTAACAAGGTCAGTTATAGAAAGAGTAAGACGAAGGATCTATGAAGAATACAGAAGATACAGGTGCCCAATGGAGCTGTCCATTTCTAAGTCTATAAAGCACAAATAATTTATTTGGGACTAGAGGTCTGAAATTCAGCTAGGCACTTGGAAACTTTTCTAAATTTCACAAAGACAGGTTGAATTATTAGGCGCAGACAAGCTTACCCAGTGAGACCAGGTTGCTGTAGCTTTCCAGCATCACATCTCTGTGCAGATCCTTCTGTTCCAAGTCCAGGTATCCCCATTCCTCCCGAGAGAAGTCTACGGCCACATCCTTGAACAACACTAACCTCTGAGATGACAAATCCAGTGTTAGTGGTAAAACAAAAAAATATTTTCTAGAAGTAATGAGAGAAGGAAAGTATCACATAAAGTGGCCAAAAGAGAAAAAAGTTTGCAATAAGGTTAAGTAATGGAAAGGAAATTATGTGATAAATGCAGAGCACCTACATAGTTTCTAAACATTCCTATTACTCTATTATAGCTTCTCATGAACAGTTATAGGAATGAACAAAAGCCAGGTGAGTAGAGTTTTCTGATTAAATGAAATACTGTGTGCAAGCCCATGCATGAATGCTCAGTCGCTTCAGTCATATTCGACTCACTAAAACCCTATGGACAGTAGCCCACTGGGCTCCTCTGTCCATGGGATTCTCCAGGCAAGAATACTGGAGTGGGTTGCCAAGCTCTCCTCCAGGGGATCTTCCCAACCCAGGGCTTGAACCCGCATCTCTTACGTCTCTTGCATTTGTTAGGCAGGTTCTTTACCACAAGCACTACCTGAAAAGTCTGTGCAAGCACATAACACATGCAAATTCCCAAATAAGTTGCAAGTTCCTTCCTCCTCTCTTCCCTTTAAAGAACTGAAAATAAGTAAGAGAAAGGATGGAAGGGAGGGAAGAAGGAGAGAATGGAAGAAAGAAGGGAGAAAAAAGAAAAACAATTCTGATGGGCCCATTCCAAATATCCTTTTAAATATTTATCTTAGAAAATAATATTTCTATGTAATTTAAGGGTTTATTTCCAACTTAAGTCTCAGAATAACAGCAATAATTTTCTCCCTTGTCCTGGCAAATCCTTTCACAGACATAATTTTTACAAGGTATATATATATTATGATTGTAATCATTTTCTTTCCTTTTTAAAAAACATTTTATTTATTTTTGGCTACACTGGACTTTCATTGGTGCACTCAGGCTTTCTCTAGCTGTGGAGAATGGGAACTACTCTCCACTGTGGTGTGTGGGCTTCTCATTGTGCGGAGTCATGCTCTTGTTGCGGAGTACAGGCTCTAGTCAGATGGGCTTCAGTAGTTCCCAAACATGGGCTCAGTAGTTGTGGCTCGCGGGTTCCAGAGCTCAGGCTCAGAAGTTGTGGTGCATGGGCTTAATTGCCCCGTGGTTATGTGGGATCTTCCCAGACCAGGGCTTGAACCAGTGTTCCCTGTATTGAAAAGTGGCTTCCCAACCACTGGATCACGATGGAAGCCCTGTAATCATTTTCTTTTCCTTCCTTTCCCTCCTCCCACCCCATGCAATGTAGAGCTAATGGGATCTTAGTGCCCTACCAGAGACTGAACCCCAGCCCTCGGCCATGAAAGTGCAGAGTTCTAACCACTGGACCACCAGGGAATTCCCTGCAATCATTTTCTTATTGTTTTTTGGTATTTACTTTGTATTCCTTCTCTAATGTCAGCTCGGTTTCTAAAATTCTCAACTACCTAATTCTCTGGCTCTGTTACCACTCATCATTGCTCACTGTACACATCGCTTATTTTGAGCAACAGAAGCCAATGAAAGATGACCTAAACTCACATAGACATGGCCCTTGACTTACACATGTTATTCAGATTCAAAATGGACCTTGTCACTGGTATTCACCTCTGAGATATTCACGGACATGATACTCTCTTTGTTCTCAGTCCTGCATTTGATCACATTTCAATCTTAAAGCCTCACAGACCGAAGATCTCACCACATTCTGAGATAAACAGCAATTTCTATCCTAATCATTCAGAAAATAGAGGCAATGACAAAGACTGAATATTGCATATGTAGTCCTATCTCATCAAACCACACTGACAGGAGAGGTTCTACTCTTTCCTTAATACGTTTCCTGATTTGCAGAATGGATCCCAAATATGGCTAGAGAAGAGAAGGCCGGGGCTTAGTAAGGCAGGAAATCTGGAGGTAAGAATATTGAGCATTTATAGCCTAGAAAACAAGACTATTTGATGAAGGGAAGGAAAAACATCAACTCACATGGGGCATGGCTTAGAACGGCAAATTATTAGTCCTCCTCTGGCTTCTTCTTTTGGAAAAGTGCAGAGTCCTGAGAAGAGAGTCAAGGAAGTAAAATGAACCATGAGAATAGGCTTGGTTCTAAATAACTAAGTTAAAATAAATATTTCCTTCCCTTTTCATGGCACCTGGTTCCTTCCATGCCCCAAAACACATACTGAGATTTGCAGAAATCTAAAAAATCAAATGCCTTCCTCAATACCAAAAAACACAGATACAGAATTAACTTATGCTAAAGCAGTACCCAACTCCTATGATGTTCCTAGGGTTCTCTGACCTGTCCTGAGTAGTTCACCTTTTCAGACTAGGGGGCCCTGATCCAAAATGTACCCAAGTCATTCCTGCTTCAAGGATACTGATGGGGCTCTCAGGCCTAGAAGTGCACTATATCCATGTAGGCCAAATCCTGAAACAAACACTTCACACAACTAAGATCTGCGTTTTTTCCCCAGGTCCAACACACTACCATACCACAGAGTGCCGCCCTGACTTGTTCTCATGTTCCAGGTGCAAGAAATATTTTGAGTCCAAAGTTTCATCCAGGCCACATGAAGTCACACTAGACTCATCCAGTAACCAAGGAACAAACCCAAAGCATCCTTTTGTTTTTGTTTTCTTTTTTAATTAATTTTTAACTGGAGAATAATTGCTTTACAATGTTGTGTTGGTTTATCCCATACAACAATGTAAGTCAACCATAAGTATACATATATCCCCTCCATCTTGATCTTTATTTTTAATTGTATTTATTTATTTTGGTCATGCAGCTTGTAGGATCTTAGGTCCCCAACCAGGGACTGAAACCCGGGCCCTTGGGAGTAGAAGTGAGGAACATCCTTTAACAGAAAACTGCCTGGGGACTTCCCTAGGGATGTAGTGGTTAAGAATTTGTGCTTCCACCATAGGAGGAACAGATTCAATATCTGGTGGGGGAGCCAAGATCAGGCATGCCACATGACTCGGCCAAAGAAAAATAACAAACTGGATATTTGTCTTTTTATTGTTGAGTTGTAATAATTCCTCACACACTCTAAAAAATCCAATTCCTTCTTGAACATGTAATTTTCAAATTCTGGATCCTACTTTGTAGGCTATACACCTGGGGCTTCCCAGGTGGCACTACTGGTAAAGAACCTGCCTGCCAATGCAGGAGACATAAGAGACATGGGTTGGATCCCTGGGTCAGGAAGATCTCCTGGAGAAGGGAATAGCAGCCCACTTTAGTATTCTTGCCTAGAGAATCCCATGAACAGAGCAACTTGACAGGGTTGCAAAGAGTCGGATACGACTGTAGTGACCTAGTGTACATGCATTGTGGGCTATATTTTCACTTTGTTTACTTTGAAGCTGGTAAGTTTTTAATTTTGAGGAAGTCCAATTTATGTATTTTTTTCCCTTTGGCTGCCTATACTCTTATATTTAGGTTGATGGTGTATTTTGAATAAATTTTTGTGTGTGGCATGAGATACAATGAGCCTGTGATAAATATTTCACAAGTGCTATCTTGACTCAACACTGATGTTATGGCTAAAAACTCTCAATTCCGCTTCACAGTTTTGAACACCACAGTTCAAAAGCATCCATTCTTTGGCACTCAGCTGTCTTTATAGTCCAACTCTCACATCCATACATGACTACTGGAAAAACCACAGCCTTGACTAGATGGACCTTTGTTGGCAAAGTAATGTCTCTGCTTTTTTTATATGCTGACTAGGTTAGTCATAACTTTCCTTCCAAGAAGTAAGCGTCTTTTAATTTCATGGCTGCAGTCACCATCTGCAGTGATTTTGGAGCCCCCCAAAATTAAGTCTGCCACTGTTTCCTCATCTATTTGCCATGAAGTGATGGGACTGAATGCCATGATCTTAGTTTTCTGAATGTTGAGCTTTAAGCCAACTTTTTCACTCTCCTCTTTCACTTTCATCAAGAGGCTCTTTAATTCTTCTTCGCTTTCTGCCATAAGGGTGGTGTCATCTGCATATCTGAGGTTGTTGATATTTCTCCCGGCAATCTTGATTCCAGCTTGTGCTCCATCCAGCCTGGCATTTTGTATGATGTACTCTGCTGCTGCTGCTGCTAAGTGACTTCAGTCGTGTCCAACTCTCTGCGACCCCATAGATGGCAGCCCACCAGGCTCCCCTTTCCCTGGGATTCTCCAGGCAAGAACACTGGAGTGGGTTGTCATTTCCTTCTCCAATGCATGAAATTGAAAAGTGAAAGTGAGGTCGCTCAGTCGTGTCCGACTTGTAGCCTACCAGGATTGCATGGACTGCAGCCTACCAGGCTCCTCCTAACATGGGATTTTCCAGGCAAGAGTACTGGAGTGGGGTGCCATTGCCTCCTCTGGATGTACTCTGCACATAAGTTAAATAAGCAGGGTGACAACATACAGCCTTGACGTATTCCTTTTCCTATTTGGAACCAGTCTGTTGTTCCATGTCCAGTTCTAACTGTTGCTTCCTGACCTGCATACAGATTTCTCACGGGACAGGTCAGGTGGTCTGGTATTCCCATCTCTTTAAGAATTTTCCACAGTTTATTGTGATCTACACACTCAAAGGCTTTGGTGTAGTCAATAAAGCAGAAATAGATGTTTTTCTGGAACTCTCTTGCTTTTTTGATGATCCAATGGATGTTGGCAATTTGATCTCTGGTTCCTCTGCCTTTTCTAAAACCAGCTTGAGTATCTGGAAGATCATAGTTCATGTATTGTTGAAGCCTGGCTTGGAGAATTTTGAGCATTACTTTACTAGTGTGTGAGATGAGTGCAATACTGCGATAGTTTGAGCATTCTTTGGCATTTCCTTTCTTTGGGCTTGGAATGAAAACTGACCTTTTCCAGTCCTGTGGCATTTCCTTTCTTTGGGCTTGGAATGAAAACTGACCTTTTCCAGTCCTGTGGCCACTGCTGAGTTTTCCAAATTTGCTGGCATATTGAGTGTAGCACTTTCATATATGCCCTGAGAGGAAGTCTAAACACTAACTGGACATCTGATTATTAAAGTATTGTTTACTTTAAGGGAAAATAATGGTATTGTGATTAAGTTTTTTAAAAGACTCATCATTCACATACACACTGAAATGTTTATGTCTGAAATCATACATATTTGAAAAATGAAGGCATTTGCTTCGAAATAACACTGGGGTGGGCAGCCCGTGTGCTAAGTTGCTTTAGGCCGGTCCGACTCTTTGTGACCCTATGGACTATAGCCCGGCAGGCTCCCCATCCAAGGGATTCTCCAGGCCAGAATACTGGAGTGGGTCCCTCCTCCAGGGATCTTCCCGACTCAGAGATCGAACCCTTGTCTCTGACATCTCCTGCACTGGCAGGCAGGTTGTTTACCATGAGCACCACCTGGGAAGCCCCTGGGGTGGGTAGAGGTAGAGTTAAACAAGAATGGCTGTGAGTCAATCATTACTGGAGATGAGCAAAGGATGGTACATAAAGGTTCACTAATATTTTGTCTATTTTTGTATAGTTTGAATTTTTCAAAATAAAAAGTTAAAGAAAATGCTGATCATGGATCAGTGAATTGATTTTACCATACACACACAAATAAGGTAACAACTCCATGGTTTGAAAAGCTCTATAATAGCAAATTAATAACTTTCTTAAGTTTTCTAACAACTAGCAAAGTACCTTGAATAAAACATAAAATCAGAAAAAATTAATTAGTAAAGTGATGACACAGCCTCTCTGAGGGAAAATATAGCAAGAACTTTTAAAATTTAAAGTTCACACATGAGTAGGCCCAGAGAGTGGCGTTCATCCTACTAACAAACTTATCAAATGAGCATTTACACAAGGATATTTATCCTATCACTGTTTACAATAGCAAAAGACTGACAAACACTTGAAAGTTAATAAGGGTCAGTTTTTTAAATTATAGAAGTATGAAATACAGTTCAGCTATAAAACAAGAGTAACCCTTCATATAGTAATGTATGTAGAGGATCCCCCTGGAAGTACTCAAGAAACTGGTCACACTGTTTGCCTTTGAAGTGGGAAAACTACATGACAAAGGGCAGAGCTGGGAGGGAGAATTCGCTGAACACTCTTTTGAATATTTTAAATACTTATAGTATCATCTCTTAACAAACCTGAGAAGGAAATACTAAAAGAAAAGCTTCAAGTTTCACTCTATGGGATTTATTGTATTTCTTCAAAATTCATAGAAAAGGACTAAGCATACAGGCGGTATTAAAATATTTGGCACATGAATATGGGTACCTCAGGTTAAAAGGAGAGATATGGAGTGGAACAGCTTCTCTGGGTGCATTCCTCTAGCACTTCCCCAACCCTGATTACTCTTTGGAATAGCAAGGCCCAAGAACCAGATCACTGAAAGGATCCTTGCTGTGGATTTTCAAGACATAGAAAGATAAATCCTGAAAATCCAGAAAGCAGTACAGAGACAAAAAAGACAAAAACAACTTACCTTGGATAAAATGCTTGATTGTCCAACAGCTGCTCTTCCCTTGGTCTCTGGTCACCCGTGTAAGAGAAGTCGGTAAGAATTAAAGAATCTTCAGACACCAAGCCTTTCTTTCAGCCCAGACTGACTTATTAGAAACAACATCTTCTACACCCCCTTGCCCCATCCCCATGCTCCTGTTTTGCTCAAAGTTTTAATTTCCATTTCAGGGTCAAAGGATGTGTTAACAAAAGAAACCACTCAAACAATTTCAATATTTAATAGAGAATTATCTAACTTACTTTCAATATACAATCCTTAAAAGAAAAAAAAAAAAGAAACAGAAACAATAAAACTGTAACAGCATATACATCATCTATCTGGAGTCCACTAGCATCCAGAACCAAATAGCACGGGGAAATCCCCTGTAACAGCAATCTGGAGTCGCAGTTTCGAAACAGTCCCCGGCGGTGTGTAAAACCCATGGGTGAGAATTCAAAATTGCAGTTCTTGCTTATAATTTCCGCGGAAAACTGATAACCATCATCAGTTTGCTAGCAAGTTGCAGCTCTGAAACTCAATTAATCTTTTTTACAATGCTGTTATCTATCTAGCAACTCAAAGGATTTAGTTAACCCGGGGTGTGGTTGGTCAGATCCCTTCCAAGGGCTCAAAATTCCCAAGACCCGCTCCCTTATCTTATTTATAGTGCCCCTCGGCTCCTTTGGAACAATCGGCGCACTGCGGAACAGGCACGTTGTAAGGGCAGTGTGCAGGCAGGTCAGAAGCAGGGTCAGAGACCCGCTGTGCTTTCTTGTCTCTTTAGTCTGAACAAGGCTACTTCCATTTAATTTCCCTGACATCACCCCATTCCTGAATTAGACACTCAGCAGAAAGTTGGTGAGTGACTTGAGCAATGACGCCCTCCCTTTCCGGGAACCAGAGTGGAAGTGGAGAATCCCTACAGGTTGACCCGGGGAATTACTGACGGGCGAGATTTGAATCTCACTACCTCCGTTTCTGTTTCTGGCTCTAAAATTCTCATTCTGCGATCGGGTCTCTGACTTAAAGACAAGTTTCTTTACCTGGTCATTCGCTGAAGACACAATTACCACTCTCGCAAATGTTCACACACAAAATCATGCAGTCTCATAGGCACATCACGTTACACACACACACACACACACACACACACACACACACACACAGAGGCGCGCTAACGCCTGACTTAAAGACAAGTTTCTTTACCTAGTCATTCTCTGAAGATACAATTATCACTCTCGCAAGTGTTCACACACAAAATCATGCAGTCTCATAGGCACATCACGTTACACACACACACGCGCGCGCGCGCGCGCTAACGCCTGAGGCTCTAGGCACGGCCGGTCTCTGCACCGCGGCTCAGACAGCTCCTCATCTTCAGCTTCCCCTGCGTCCTGCAGGATCCCAGCGGACCAGGTAGTTTCACACTCTGCCCTCCCCACGCCGCAGGGCCGCTCAACTGGTTTAAATACAGCAGCGCTGAAACCTTGGTAGGAAGTGACGTAACACCCGCGGGTTTCTGGAAAATGTAGTCCAACACCGAAAGACCCGAGAGAGCCTGCAATCCAGAGCCCTCTTCGAGCCCTCCTCGGTACCGTAATCCTGCAAGGGTATGAGGCACGACCTGTGGGTCCTCCGCTGACTCCCGGGGTTTGGGGGTGGGGGTGGGGGTGGGGGAGAATCACTCCGCTCGGCCGCAGTTCAGACTGTGAAGAGGACCCTCCATGGTCATTCTGGAGGGAAGCTTATTTCCGCCGTGGGGACTTCTGGGACTCGTAGTGTGTTTAAGAGCCCCAGCTCCAAGAGTTGGTGATGGACCGGGAAGCCTGGCGTGCCACAGTCCATGGGGTCGCAAAAAGTCGGACTCGACTGAGAGACTGAGCCCTAGAACTAAGAGCCCCAGAGGGCAGAGTGGCTTCGTCCTGTTCTTACAGTCCCAGGTTGGGCGGGGCTGCGATGGGTGCCGCCAAAGAATACTAGAGTCCCAAGGTCCTGGCAGGTGGAGGGGAAGATAGGGCAGATTCTGAGGAAACTGCAGAGGGATCCCCAGGCACTAAGCGCAGCCCGGGCTGTTGTAGGAGGGCATGAGACGAGTGACCCTTCATTGCTGGTGTGAGTGCTTTTGCTTCAGTTTGTGACCTTGTTGGGGGGAGGGGCGGTTGGTGGTTGTGTAGCTGTTCCTGAGGTGTTTTTTTTTAAATTTATTTTTAATTGGACGATAATTGCTTTATAATATTGTGTTGGTTTCTTCCATACATCAACACAAATCAGTCATAAGTATATATATGTCCCCTTCCTCTTAACTCTCCCTACACCACCCCTTCCCCTTCCCACCTGTTTGGGTTGTCACAGAGCACCAGGTTGAGCTCCCTGCCATCCTAAGCAAATTTTCACTGGTTATCTAATTTTACATATGGGTAATGTGTATGTTTCAATGCTACTCTCTCAATTCGTCCCACCTTCTCCTTCCCCTGCCTGAGAAAGTTTTTTATGATTTTTTTTTAAAGTGTTTAAATATTCTTTGAACATAACATGAAAAAAAAGTGCCCAAATCATTAGAGTAGAGCTGGGTGAATTTTCTTGCATTTCTTTTCGTTTCTCGATGGTTTTGTTCACTGCCTCCTGTAGAGTGTTATGAACCTCTGTCCATAGTTCTTCAGGCACTCTGACTATCAGATCTAATCCCTTGAATCTATTTGTCACCTCCACTGTATAATCATAAGGAATTTGATTTAGGTCATAGCTGAATGGCTAGTGATTTTCCCCACTTACTTTAGTTTAAGACTGAATTTTGCTGTAAGAAACTGATGGTCTGAGCCACAGTCAGCTCCAGGTCTTGTTTTTGCTTAAATCAAATCCCTTACAGTTATACAGTGGAAATAACAAATAGATTCAAGGGATTAGATCTGATAGACAGAGTGCCTGAGGAACTATGGATGGAGTTTCATGAGAGTGTACAGGAGACAGTGATCAAGACCATCCACAAGAAAAAGAAGTGCAAAAAGGCAAAATGGTTGTCTGATGAGGCCTTAAAAATAGTTGAGAAAAGAAGAGAAGCTAAAGGCAAAGGAGAAAAGGAAACATATACCCACTTGAATGCAGAGTTCCAAAGACTAGCAAGGAGAGCTAAGAAAGCCTTCCTCAGAGATCAATGCAAAGAAATAGAGAACGACAACAGAATGGGAAAGACTAGAGATCTCTTCAAGAAAATTAAAGATACCAAGGGAACATTTCATGCAAAGATGAGCACAATAAAGGACAGAAATGCTATGGACCTAACAGAAGCAGATGATATTAAGAAGAGGTGGCAAGAATACATGGAAGAATGATACAAAAAAGATCTTCTTGACCCAGATAACTGTGATGGTGTGATCACTCACCTAGAGCAAAACATCCTGGAATGCAAAGTCAAGTGGGCCTTAGGAAGCATCACTACAAACAAAGTTAATGGAGGTGATGGAATTCCAGTTGAGCTATTTCAAATCCTAAAAGATGATGCTGTGAAAGTGCTGCACTCAATATGCCAGCAAATCTGGAAAACTCAGCAGTGGCCACAGGACTAGAAAAGGTCAGTTTTCATTCCAATTCCAAAGAAAGGCAGTGCCAAAGAACGTTCAAACTACTGCACAATTGCACTCATCTCACATGGTAGCAAAGTAATGCTCAAAATTCTCCAAGCCAGGCTTCAACAGTACGTGAACCATGAACTTCCAGATGTTCAAGCTGGTTTTAGAAAGGGCAGAGGAACCAGAGATCAAATTGCCAACATCCACTGTACCATTGAAAAAGCAAGAGAGTTCCAGAAAAACATCTAATTCTTCTTTATTGACGATGCCAAAGACTTTGAGTGGATCACAACAAACTTTGGGAAATTCTTCAAGAGATGGGAATACCAGACCACCTGACCTTCCTCTTGAGAAATCTGTATGCAGGTCAAGAAGTCACAGGTAGAACTGGACATGGAATAACAGACTGGTTCCAAATCAGGAAAGGAGTATGTCAAGGCTGTATATTGTCACCCTGCTTATTTAACTTACATGCAGAGTACATCATGCAAAGTGCTGGGCTGGATGAAGCACAAGCTGGAATCAAGATTGCCGGGAGAAATATCAACAACCTCAGATATGCAGATGACCCTTATGGCAGAAAGTGAAGGAGAACTAAAGAGCCTCTTGATGAAAGTGAAAGAGGAGAGTTAAAAAGTTGGCTTAAAACTCAACATTCAGAAAACTCAGATCATGGCATTCGGTCCCATCACTTCATGGCAAATAGATGGGGAAACAGTGGCAGACTTAATTTTGGGGGCTCCAAAATCACTGCAGGTGGTGACTGCAGCCATGAAATTAAAAGACGCTTACTTCTTGGAAGGAAAGTTATGACCAACCTAGTCAGCATATAAAAAAAGCAGAGACATTACTTTGCCATCAAAAGTCCATCTAGTCAAGGCTGTGGTTTTTCCAGTAGTCATGTATGGATGTGAGAGTTGGATTATAAAGACAGCTGAGTGCCAAAGAATGGATGCTTTTGAACTGTGGTGTTGGAGAAGACTCTTGAGAGTCCCTTGGACAGCAAGGAGATCCAACCAGTCCATCCTAAAGGAAATCAGTCCCGAATATTTATTGGAAGGACTGATGTTGAAGCTGAAACTCCAATACTTTGGCCACCTGATGCAAAGAACTAACTCATTTGCAAAGACCCTGATGCTGGGAAAGATTGAGGGCAGGAGGAGAAGGGGATGACAGAGGATGAGATGGTTGGATGGCATCACTGATTCAATGGACATGAGTTTGAGTAAACTCTGGGAGTTGGTGATGGACAGGGAGGCCTGGCGTGCTGCAGTCCATGGGGTTGCAAAGAGTCGGACATGACTGAGCGACTGAACTGAACTGATATGATAGAGCCTCTCCATCTTCAGTTGCAAAGAATGTAATCAATCTGATTTTGGTATTGACCATCTGGTGATATGAATGTGTAGGGTGATCTCTTGTATTGTTGGAAAAGGGTGTTTGCACTGGTTTGTATGATTAGTGCATTCTCTTGGCAAAACTCTGTTAGCTTTTGCCCTGCTTCAGTTTTTACTCCAAGGCCAAACTTGCCTGTTACTCCGGGTATCTTTGGACAGCCTACTTGGACAAGCCCCCAAGATGAAAGGTTGTTGCTGAGCCGTGAAAGACATCGAGATTCTTGGCCTCCAGAGGACAGGAATTTAATCTGGGGCCAGTCATGAGGCTTGATGGCTCAGAGTTTTAGAGTGACAAAGTTTAATTAAAGCATAAACGAAATAGAGAGAGCTTCTGACACAGACATCAGAAGGGGACAGAAAGAGTGCCCCCCTGCTAGTCTTTGGCAGGAGGTTATATAGCCACTAACAGGCTGGTAATTAGAGAAAGGAAATGTCTCAAAACTCAGAGAGTGGCACCAGGTCCCTCACCCACAACATACATTTGAGATAACATTGGCACAGGATGAGTCATCCCAGGCCATAAAATGATTGACATGAATCTTGAAGAAAGGCAGGTTTCCAAGCAAAGATATAGTCTAATTAACATAGCTTAAGAGAACATTTCCATGAGTAAAACATACTGGTTTGTCAAGTATGTTCTGAGACTTAGGCGAACTGACTTGAAGAAAGATAGAGTCTAGGGTAAATACATAGTTCATTAACAAAGCTTAAGAAAAACATTTCCATAGAACTGCCATATGACCCAGCAATCCCACTTCTGGGCATACACACTAAGGAAACCAGATCTGAAAGAGACACATGCACCCCAATGTTCATCGCAGCACTGTTTATAATAGCCAAGACATGGAAGCAACCTAGATGCCCATCAGCCGACGAATGGATAAGAAAGCTGTGGTACATATACACCATGGAATATTACTCAGCCATTAAAAAGAATTCATTTGAATCAGTTCTAATGAGATGGATGAAACTGGAGCCCATTATACAGAGTGAAGTAAGCCAGAAAGATAAAGACCAATACAATATACTAACACATACATATGGAATTTAGAAAGATGGCAACGATAACCCTATATGCAAAACAGAAAAAGAGACACAGATGTACAGAACAGACTTTTGGACTCTGTGGGAGAAGGTGAGGGTTGGATGTTCTGAGAGAACAGCATCAAAACATGTATATTATCTAGGGTGAAACAGTTCACCAGCCCAGGTTGGATGCATGAGACAAGTGCTTGGGCCTGGTGCACTGGGAAGACCCAGAGGGATTGGGTGGAGAGGGAGGTGGGAGGGGGGATTGGGATGGGGAATACGTGTAGATCTATGGCTGATTCATGTCAATGTATGACAGAAATCACTACAATACTGTAAAGTAATTAGCCTCCAACTAATAAAAATAAATGAAAAAAAAAAACAAAAAAGAAAAAAAGAAAAACATTTCTATGAGAAAAACACATTGGTTAGGTCAAGGTTTGAGAAAAGTTAAGTTCAGGTGGAACCAGGTGTCATCATGGCAACAAAGAATTTTAAAAGAAACCTCCTTTTAAATTTGTATAGCGAAGGGAAAAAAATCTGACACTTTTAGTTTGTTTCCTCCTGTTGCATAAGAGAGAGAGAAAAAATGTCTGACACTTGTAGCCTATTTCCTCCAGTTGGAGACCCCTACCCTTCCTGCCTGTAACTCTCTCATGGTGTTAGGGAGTGGTCTCATTTCATTCTTTTACATGTAGCTGTCCAGTTTTCCCAGCACAACTTATAGAAGAGACTGTCTGATGCTGAGAAGGATTGAAGGCAAAAGGAGAAGGGGGTGTCAGAAGATGAGATGGTTATATAGCATCTCTGACTCAGTGGACATGAATTTGAGCAAACTCTAGGAGATAGTGGAGAACAGAGGAGCCTGGAGTGCCACAGTCCACGGGGTCTCAAAGAGATGCACACAACTTAGTGACTGAACAACAACAACTTTCCTCCATTATATATTCTTGCCTTCATTGTCATAGAGTAGGTGGCCACAGATGTGTAGGTTTATCTCTGGGCTTGCTATCCAGTTCCATTGATCTATATTTCTGTTTTTGTGCCAGTACCATACTGTTTGATCACTGTAACTTTGTAGTATATTCTGAAGCCAAGGAGCCTGATTCCTCCAGCTCTGTTATTCTTAAGACTGCTTTCACTATTTGGGGTCTTTTATGTTTCCATGTAAAATGTTAAAATTTTTTTAATTCTGTGAAGAATGCCTTTGGTAATTTGTTGGGGGCTGCATTGAATCTGTAGATTGCTTTGGATAGCAGAGTCATTTTCATAATAGTCATTCTTTCAATACAAGAACGTGGTATATCTCTCCATCTATTCTTGCCATCTTTGAGTTCTTTTGTCAATATCCTAGTTTTCTGAGTATAGGTCTTTTGCCTCCTTAGGTAGGTTTCCACCTACATTATTTTATTCTTTTTGATGTGATGGTAAATGGGACTGTTCCCTTAATCTCTCTGATCTTTTGTCATTAGTGTATAGGAATACATCTCTTGCTTTTTCAATTGAAATCAGTCCCTCTGACTTTTCATTTTGCTTAACTTTCTCTGCCTCTATAAATTTAGATGAAAGTTACCTATTGCAGTCTTGAAGGGATGTTCTTATGTGAGAGTATCCCTAGAGACTCTGCAGGTACCCAGTGCCTTTGTTTGGAGAGCTGGATTTGTCATGGACACAAGTAGTATCTTTCTTTAGGGTGTGCTGACGGCTGTCACTTTGGTAGGAGGTGGGGTTGGAGATGGAGGGGCTAGAGCTAGGGCTAGGAGTGAGGTGTCCTCTGCTCAAGAGCTTTCACTGCCCTACTGGGGGCAGAATTTGATCCCAGGTTGTTGGGGCAGAAGTCCTGAGGGTCAGACCCAAGCTAGTTCTGTTTTAAGAACCACACCCCTCGCTTCAGGCTGGGGGCCCTGGAGCAAGGGGGCCCTGCATAGGTGCTCAGCCCATGTCAGCTACATAGGTCTGAGCTGTCTCCAATGTGCTGCCCATGTACACACCAGCAATTGCTTCCCTTGATCTTATTTAGATAAAGCCCTGAGTGCTGGCAAAGTTCATCTTAGTCTTGCCAATGCAGTCAAAGGTATTTTTTTTTCCTTCCCTATTTCTTCAACAGAGTGCTGGAATCTCTCCTCAGGAAATCTGAACATCTACAAAGTGTCTCTCACCTGTGGGTGTCTCCTGAAGTCAGCACTCTCCAGGTTTACCTTGAGTGCAGCCAAGAAGGACTGGGGCCAGTTTATAGACTCGTGCTGGTTCAACAGCCCATATACCAAGAACTATCTGCCTATTACATGATATACACAGGTGGGTAAGACTCCTCTCAAGTCCACTGGGCTATAGTGCTGGATCCCACAACAACCTCAGAGGCAATTTGTTTGTGGATATATGCCAAGTTTACTTGTGGGCATCTTATGCCACTATGAGGCTAATTTTATTTTTCAGTGTTCAGATTTTTATGAAAGAGCTATCCTATTTTTTAAAGTTTTATGATTTATTTTTGCCTTCTTAAATTTACATTCTTTATTCTTAATTAAGATGAATTATTCTTGTTCAATAAGGGATACATGTTGATCAAACTTTTCCTATTTTCACTTACATAAATGTCTTTTCCTCATAATGTCTTTGATGTTGAGTAAGGTAGAGATCACAGTTAACACTTTTACCATAAATAACAAAGACTGAGAAGATAACAATGATGATGGCTAAATTAACCAAGTATTTATTATGTGATAGGCACAACTGTAGAATCCCCACAATTTGCTTCAGAACCACACTAATTATGCCCACAGTACCATAAACACATCACATATGCACATAAAAGGATCTGGAAGAATAAGCAAGTTAGTTAATGCTGGGGAAGTAACTAAGTTCAGGGATGTTAGCCAAAGGGAAGTAAGATTTTACAGATGATGCATAAATAATATAAAGCAGAAGAGATCCACACATTATCTTTAAAATGAACAACAAATAAAGCAGACACATTCAAAAGGGGCCAACAGAGTAACTCTTTATGATGAAAAATTTTTTCTGTATTTGACAAAAATAAGGATTTGATAAAAACAGGTAAATACTTTAATGCCAGTGGAATTGTAACAATATATTTACAGAGAAAGAATATTAAAAGCTGGTTATAGCATGATCACATTTCTTTCAAAAGCAATGTCAGATATAATCTTAAAGGATTTGCTTCAAAAATTTGACATTGATTATCTATGACTGATAAGATTACAGATAACTATATCTATTTTTAACTCATATCTACATTTTTATGTAGGAAAATTGTTCTGCAAAAAGAACAGTATAAAGTTTATAAAAGAAAAATAAAACAACCTTCCAAAACAAAAAGTACATATCCATAAGACATTAAAGGATATGTAGAAGTAACCATAATTTAACACAAACAGGGTGAAAAACAGATACAAACACAGATATGCAAATTTGAAAACAAATACTGAAGTGATATTTAAGCTTTATATGTATAAAAATATACTATCAAACAACAATAAAAATAGATATGGTTATTGAATAAATGATATTAGTATGAGAAATGGGGGAGAAAGAAAAAGGGTAAATTTAAACCCTCAATAATAATTTAAAATAATTTTGAAATGGATCAGTAATTCTGTATAATACACACAAAAATAAGAACATTAAAAAGAAAGTAGCAAAATTAGCCCCTGAATAAATTCCAATGTTTAAAATGAAGGCAATATACAATAAAAGATTTTTCAATTTTTAATATTCACAAGTGTGAATTTTCTAAAAATAGTGAATTTAGATAAAAATCTTCAAATATTTTATTCAGATTGGTTAAAAATTTTTTTTTTCTGTATGAATTTTCTCAGACTGACTAACTGGTAAAGTATAAGTAAGATATATGTACTTTAATTACATTTGTGGGGATTCTCACTAGTATGAATTTTCTTATTGTATGCTTCCTTAACTATATAATTCCAACTTTATGGAGTTTCCAATTCACAGAGCTTCTCACCAGCATGATTTTTCTTATGTTGTTGAATTTCTGAAACCCTCCCCAAAGCTTTCCCACATCCCTTACATTCATAAAGCTTCTCAGCAGTATGCATTCTCTGATGCTGAGTAAGGGTTGAGCCAGGACCAAAAGTCTTCCCACATTCCTTACATTCATAGGGTTTCTGACCAGTGTGTATTCTCTGGTGCCGATTAAGAGCTGAGCCACTACTAAAGGACTTTCTACATTCTCTGCATTCATAGGGTTTTTCACCAGTGTGAATTAGCTGGTGTTGGATAAGTTTTGAACCACTACTGAAAGCCTTCCCACATTCCTTACATTCATAAGGTTTCTCACCAGTATGAATTCTCTGATGTTGAGTGAGGTCTGAACCACTACTAAAGGCCTTCCCACACTCCTTACACTCATAGGGTTTCTCACCAGTGTGCATTCTTTGATGCTGAATAAGTTTTGAACCACTTCTAAAGGCTTTCTCACATTCCTTACACTCATAAGGTTTCTCACCAGTGTGAATTCTCTGATGTTGAGTGAGATCCGAGCCACTATTGAAAGCCTTCCCACATTCCTTACATACATAAGGTTTCTCACCAGTGTGAATTCTTTGATGTCGAGTAAGGGCTGATCCAAAACTAAATGCCTTCCCACATTCATTACATATATATGGTTTCTCACCAGTATGGATTCTCTGATGCCGAGTAAGGGCTGAACCACTACTAAAGGCCATTCCACATCCTTTACATTCATAAGGTTTCTCACCAGTGTGAACTCTTCGATGCTGAGTAAGGTTGGAACCACTGCCAAAGGCTTTTCCACAATCCTTACATTCATAAGGTTTCTCGCCTGTGTGGATTCTGTGATGCCGAGTAAGGGCTGATTCAAAACTAAAGGACTTCCCACATACCTTACACTCATAAGGCTTTTCACCACTGTGAATTATCTGATGTCGAATAAGGCCTGATCCAAAACTAAAGGCTTTCCCACATTCCTTACATTCATATGGTTTCTCACCAGTGTGAATTCGCTGATGGTGAGTAAGGTTTGAGCCACTACCAAAGGCCTTCCCACATTCATTACATTCATAAGGTTTTTCACCAGTATGAATTCTTTGATGGTAAGCAAGATTTGCACCACTACCAAAGGCCTTGCCACATTCTTTACATTCATAAGGTTTCTCACCAGTATGAATTCGCTGATGTCGAATAAGGACTGATACAAAACTAAAATCCTTCCCACATTCCTTACATTCAAGGAGTTTCTCATCAGTATGAATTCTCTGATGCTGGGTATTGAAAGTGGGCATGTCTTCAGGAGTAAATATCATTTGACTGAAATGTCCTTCCTGAGATTCCTGTTTTCTCTCAAACTGGCTTTTACATTCCCAATCACCTCTGAAACGTGAGTACTCAATGCTGTTTTTTATAAGTCTTTCCATTATCTCCCACCAGGATGATTCTATTCCATAAATATCCTTTTTCAGAAATAATTCTTGGTCTCAACCTTGATTCACAGTCTGAAAGAAAATATAAAAACATTCACTTTTTGTGTGTGTGTTCTGGGAGAAGTAAGCTTTTATAATAGATATGAAAAGACTTAAACTCATTTTCATAAAAATTAAATGGCTTATATAGTTCTCATTTATGACTGGACACTTTGACAAACAGATAAGGAAACAGAATGAGAAGAAACACTAGAAGGTGAAAGACTTATTTAGGAAAAGAGATTAAGTCAATCATTCCTAAATAGTGATACAGATAAAAATACCCTAAAGAAGTAGGGAGCTCAATAATTATAAATATGTCCAGGCCCTATCCCAATTTTATTAGAAGGTAAAACTAGTGTCATATACATTTAAAAATGAGCATAATTGTCATTTAACTCATTTCTGAGGGTTGTTTAGAGCTTTAAGTAACTATACTAGGAAGGAAAATTCTAGGATAGATGGTCATAAATTGCATCCCTCAAGGAGATAGAAGAGAAAGTTACTTAGATATAGCAGCATCTTGATGAAAGATTAATGAACTGAATAAGTCTGGAATTAGCAATAAAGAGGAAAGATTCTTTTGTGGTTAGAATATAGTTTGTTTATGCCATTTGATAAAATCCATGTTTACTTAGGAAGTCTATGAGGCTAATCTTGGGAGAACAATAAAGGGGACTTGCAAAGGCCACAACCAAGTAATTGAGAGTGTAGTTCTAAAGTCCCAGAAAAGGAATAAGATAGGAGGTAATGGGATACTTTGGGAAAATTACAAGGAGGATGCAGATAGATGAGTTCTCTGAACACCAATTGTTATTGAAATGATTCTCAAATCACATATAAGGTATTTACACAGTTGTATAAAATAATGCCACCGTGTTTGGTAGCTATTATTTTGGAAGACCT
Organism: Odocoileus virginianus; assembly: GCF_023699985.2. NCBI lineage: Eukaryota > Metazoa > Chordata > Mammalia > Artiodactyla > Cervidae > Odocoileus > Odocoileus virginianus. The sequence continues at coordinate 13,938,969 of NC_069693.1, read as the reverse complement.
AAAGGAGACCTGGAAAAGGATTCAGACATCAATTAAGACCTTGAACAAATAAGCAACTCAAGTCCCCAGAGGTAAAAATATTTCAGGTCCAGTCTTTTCCTGCATTACTCAAACAACAAGCTTGTTTAGATTAGGTCTAAATATGTCTTGGTGGCAAGCTGCTGCTGCTAAGTCGCTTCAGTCCTGTCCAACTCTGTATGACGCCATAGATGGCAACCCACCAGGCTCCTCCATCCCTGGGATTCTCCAGGCAAGAGCACTGCAATGGGTTGCCATTTCCTTCTCCAATGCATGAAAGTGAAAAGTGAAATTGAAGTCGCTCAGTCGTGTCCGACTCTTCACGACCCCAGGGACTGTAGCCTATCAGGTTCCTCCATCTGTGGGATTTTCCAAGCAAGAGTACTCGAGTGGGTTGCCATTCCCTTTTCCACTTGGTGGCAGGACATATATATAAACATATCTCAGGTGGCACCACTGGTAAAGAACCAGACTGCCAATGCAGGAGATGTAAGACATAGGTTTGATTCCTAAGTTGGGAAGATCCCCTGGAGGAGGGTATGGCAACCTACTCCAGTGTTCTTGCTTAGAAAATCCCACGTACAGAGGAGCCTGATGGGCTACAGTCCATAGGATTGCAAAGGGTCAGACACGACTGAAGTGACTTAGCATACATGCATGCAGCCCTCACTAGGGAGTTAAAGCTTCAACATATGAATTAGGGAAGAGGGGACACAATCAAGCACATAATATTCACTAAATCAAGGGTCATAGGAGCAGAGTGATACTGCTCTAACTGGAACCATGTTCATATAATCAAATCAACAAGAATGTGTTAAAATTAATTTAAAAAATCAAACATTACAAACAGGAACAAATGAACCTAAAAGTATTTCGAATGAACAGCCACACTGAAGGAGGGGATTAAAAAATGAATTCAAATAAATTTTAACACAGAAGTATTTTAACTATGTACCCTTATTCTGAAAACAAAGAGAACTATAAACAAATACTGAGCTCCACTTAGTAGGTTTGATAGTTACTATAGTATAGGTTAGGAAATCTAAAACTATTTTTGTTATATTATAGAACTGAACAAATTAGTAAATATAATGAGGACAATGAGAGTTAGGTTTTTAACTACTGGAGAAGGGAGATACAAATCTGGGACAGGATTAAGACCAGACTGAATACTGTAGTTCTATCATCCAGATCTTGGTTTCTAAATATTCTTTACAGCAAGAAACCATGCTGTTTAGAGAAATTGTTTACTTCAGGCTGGAGCTAGAAGAGTAATTAGAAATAAGCCTGTAACATCCTGGGCCAGAAAGAGAGGAAATGCTCAAAGAATCATGGGGAAAGTCAAAAGTACACAGAAGCCAGCATGAATAGACCCCCACTGACCAAATCTGGGACAATTTGAGTATCAAAATAAATGGTAATGGATCAATAACGCACTGAGTAAATGAAAATCTTCAAACACATACTGATGTAACAAATGAATAAATAAGTAAGGGATAAGGGAATGCTCTCCTTCACAGTCGAATACCAAATAATTAATACAGACAAAATCATGGAGATTTTAAAATTCTACCATCTTGAAAACATCATAGTAATAAAGGAGCCAGTCAGTAATGGATAAAGGATCCCACACATCAATGGATGCTAAAAGTTGTGGGTAAAAGTTTGGTGATGAGGTATTTACATAGTTTCAATGTATCTTTCTGCTATTAATTATAAATTAATTAGCTGTTAATTACAAAGAGATAACTACTACCTTTACAGTGAAGACACATAGTAGATACCACCATAACCAGTCATCAAAGTTAATATGGGGCAAGTCAATATCACATACTCCGTTCTATGATGTCCTGAGAAGGAAACAATCACTTTTGTGGTATTCCTGCCACAAAATTCATAACCTGAATGTAATTATGAGGAGCCATAAGACAAATCCTAATTAAGTGACATTTTACAAAATAAACTGCCTATCCTCTTCAAAAATGTCAACATCATGAAATGCAGACATCTTTAATCTTCCAGGTTAAAGACTAGAGAGAGACATGATGAGTAAATTCAGTGTGTGATCCTGGACAGTGAATCAGGGAGAGAGGGGGAGGGATGAGGGTAGGATGAACCGCTACAAAGAATATTATTGGGACGAGCAAAAAACTTGTATATTGACAGTAATGCACTATTGTTAAAATCTCTTATTTTAGTGACTATATTATGATTATGTAAGAGAATACTCTTGTCCCTAGGAAATAACACAGTGAAGTGTTTAAGGGTAAAGGGGCAAATTCTACAATTTATTCTTAAATAGTTCAGATAAAATGTGTGTATTGTGTAGTTGTGAGTGTGCATGCATGCATATATAGAGACAGAGAACAACTGCAAATGCACACAGGAATGATAATACAAATGGAACAAAATGTAAACTACTGGTGATTCTGAGCAAAGAGTACCCAAGAATACTTTGTATTATTCTTGTAACTTTTCTGCAAGTTGAATAAAGATTTAAATTAATCAAAATTTAAGTTATCAAACAAAGTAAGACACAGTCCTAAGTAATTCTCATGTTAAATGTGAGCCTAAATAGAAATATAAAATACCTAGAAATAAAGTGAAAAGGAAAGTAATACATATAAAAAACCTGGACACAGGAAAACTACCCCCTCAAAATAAAATTTAGTAACATTAAACTCCTTTAAAAAAACTGATTTGAATTCAACACTGCAAGAAACTCCAAAAAAAAAAAAAAAAAGGAAAAAAATTAATGAAGATAAAAACAGAATATAAAAATGTTAAAATATGTAAGATTCAGAAAACCCAAACCTTGCTTTTGAAAAGAACATGAAGACTGCTGATTAAACATATGTATATATGCCATTTCCTTTAGGTATTGTCCCAGAACACCACTAAAATGACCAAACAATGATAGTTTCATAATGTTAACTCCTGGCAAGAGCACAGGTATGACAGATACTACTGATTGCCTCCTTCAACATCATCCCTCTCCTACTTAGATACAAGAATTTTTTTCCATAAACTCCAGAAAATGAATCATGCTTTGTCTAAGCCAGTGGTTATGAATTCTGATTGCTATTAGAATCAACTGGATAGCTTTAAAAAAATATTCTAAAACTTGAATCCCACTCCAGACCAATCAAATCTTAACGTTTGTCTAGTCATCTTGTATGAGCTTAAGTCATTAACTGTCAACTATGGCAGCACACTAGAATTATCTGATGATCTTTTATTTAAATTTTTTTTAATTTATTTTTGGCTGCACTGGGTCTTTGTTGCTGTGTGCCAGCTTTCCCTAGTTGCGCTGAGCAAGGCTACTCTCCAGTTGCAATGCACAGGCTTCTCATTGCAGTGACTTCCCTTGCGCGGCAGAGGCTCTAGTCAAGTGGGCTTCAGTAGTTGCAGCACAAACAGCTCAACAGCTGCAGCTTGTGGGTCCTAGAGTGCAGGCTCGGTAGTTGTGGGCACAGGCTTAGTTGCTTCACAGCATACAGGGTCTTCCCAGACCAGGGATCAAACCTGTCTCCTGCACTGGAAGGTGGATTCTTAACCACTGGACCACCATGGAAATCCCTGGTGATCTTAATTTTTTATTGGATAATTGGAGGATAATTGTTTACAGTGTGTAGGCTTGCTGGTTTCTGCTGTGGTGGTGGTTTAGTCTCTAAGTCATGTCTGACTCTTGAAACTCCATGGACCATAGTCTGCCAGGTTCCTCTGTCCGTGGGAATTCCCAGGCAAGAATACTGGAGTGAGTTGTTATTTCTTTCTCTACCTGGTGATCTTTTAAAATTGGTGATTTCCAAGCTCTATCCCAAACCAGTTAAATCAGAATTGCTAGAGGTGGGACCCAGACAGGAGTAACAAAAGTTAAGAATAACCAGCTTAAATCAAATGAAATAATTAACCCTCTATTCTATTTGTTGCAATTGTGTCTTTCTGCCTTATGGAGCCAAAGTAACCTAAATGGCAGTGGAAAAACAGGGCTGACAAAGGGTGTACTGTGAAGTGAATAAGCCACTGTGAAGTTTAACTTGGGAATGTTTACTGAAGTCTAAAGTATGTGTTCTCTGGGCTCAAGTATGGGCTTCCCTGGTGGTTCAGTCTGTAAAGAATCTGCCTGCAATGTGGGAAACCTGGGTTCGATCCCTGGGTTGGGAAGATTCCCTGAAGGAAGGCATGGCCACCCACTCCAGATTTCTTGCCTGGAGAATCCCCATGGACAGAAGAGCCTGGAGGGCTGCAGTCCATGGGGTCGCAGAGAGTCGGACACGACTGAGCAACTGAGCACACAAAGTGTGTGTACTTTCTATCTCCACAATCTCACTATTAGTATATACCTTAGGAAGACATGTACATAGATGTTCACTGGAGCAACGTTTGCCACAGTGATTTAGCTATATAAAATCTAAATCTCTAAAACCCATAAAACCATTAAACATACCACAGTATTATAAAATATGGCCTTACATGAAGTAATCAAAGTGAGCTCTATACTTAAATGAACAATTCTCCACAAAAAGTAAAAAAGTAAGCATCATAACAGTAACTGTTGTTGTTTAGTCACTAAGTTTTGTCTGACTCTTTGCGACCCCATGGACTGTAGCAATCCAGGCTCCTCTGTCCTCCACTATCTCCTGGAGTTTGCTCAGATTCATGTCCACTGAGTTGATGATGCTATCTAGCCATCTCATCCTCTGCTGCCCCCTTCTCCTGTTGCCTTCACTCTTTCCCAACTTCAGGGTCTTTCCCAATGACTCAGGTGTTCACATCAGGTGGCCAGAGCATCGGAGTTTCAGCTTCAGTATCTGTCCTTTCAATGAATGTTCAGGGTTGATGTCCTTAAGGATTGACTGGTTTGATCTACTTGCAGTCCAATCCAAGGAACTCTCATGAGTCTTCTTTAGCACCACAGTTCTAAAGCATCAGTTCTTTGGCACTCAGCCTACGTTATGGTCCAACTCTCATATCCGTACATGACTACCAGAAAAACCATAGCTTTGACTTTATGGACCTTTGTTGGCAAAGTGATGTCTCTTTTTAATAAGCTGTCTAGGTTTGTCATAGGTTTCCTAACTACTAAATGACACTAAGTAAGTGGTTAGGCCCTGTTTTAAGGGTTTTACATGAACCAACTCAATCCTTGGACCAATCTTATAGTGCAGTTACTTTCCACATTTTGCAGGATGTACTTATAATTCTTTTTATACAGAAATATTTTTCAATGAAAAACAGTACCACATACACATTTACATGTGTATGCCTTTTTGGGGGGGACATGCCTTGAGGCATGTGGGATCTTAGTTCCTCAACCAGGGATCAACGTAGATGCCCTGCAGTGGTTAGGAAGTTTAGAGTCCTAATGACTGGACCACAAAGGAATTACCCATCTATATGCATTTTTTAATAGGATAAATAATTAATTGATAACAGCAGCTACCTTTGGGTACTTTGGGTAGATACCTCAGTTAAGTCTCTCAGTCGTGTCTGACTCTTTGTGACCCCGTGGACTGCAGCACACCAGGCTTCCCTGTCCATCACCAACTCAAGGAGTTTACTCAAACTCACATCCATCGAGTCAGTGATGCCATCCAACCATGTCATCCTCTGTCATCCCCTTCTCCTCCTGATTTCAATCTTTCCCAGCATCAGGGTCTTTTCCAATGAGTCAGTTCTTCACATCAGGTGGCCAAAGTATTGGAGTTTCAGCTTCAGCATCAGTTCTTCAAATGAATATTCAGGACTGATTTCCTTTAAGATTGACTGGTTGGATCTCCTTGCAGTCCAAGGGACTCTCAAAAGTCTTCTCCAACACCACAGTTCAAAAGCATCAATTCTTCGGCGCTCAGCTTTCTTTATAGTCCAACTCTCACATCCATACATGACTACTGGAAAAACCATAGCTTTGACTAGGCGGACTTTTGTTGGCTAATGTCTCTTCTTTTTAATATGCTGTATAGGTTGGTCATAGCTTTTCTTCCAAGGAGAAAGCATCTTTTAATTTCATGGCTGCAGCCACCATTTGTAGTGATGAGCCTGGGTAGGTTCCTAGGATTGTGGATTGTAGTTACATGGATATGAACCCCTTCATAACACAAAATTTTTTAACAAAATTATTAGTTACATGTATAATAATAATTTAACTAAAAATAAAATTTTAAAAGGAAAACACTAGCATTCAGCCTAAGAGCCACTTGTTGTTTATAATGGCAATAATTTGTAAGTAAACCATGTTTAAAAAAGGGAGCTGGGTAAAATGGTAACATGATGAAGCCATTACAACTCATGGTAAAGATAAATGTGTAACAACATGGACAGTTGTTCACATTGTATTTTGGCATGATAAAGATGGGTTACAAGTCAGTAGCCAGAATATGATCACATTTAGAAAAGAATTCTAAGTATTGACAGCAGTTGTCGTTAATTGACAGGATTACAGATAACTTCTGTTACTTGTTTGTGCTTCTCTGTAGTTTTCAAATTTGTTGTAATAAATATTCTTTTGTAATGAAAGCAACAGCAAATACAGCTATCTTCAGAATAGTGATATATTTGAGCAGGTATTCAAAGATTAAAAAAAAAAGAAATGATCAAAACATGGCACAAGTAAAGCACAGAGACATAAATTTAAAAAATTCAAATAGATAGGGACTTCCCTGGTGGTCCAGTGGTTAAGATTCCACCATGTAGTGCAGGGGACTTGGATTCAATCCCTGGTCGGGGAACTAAGATCTCACATGCTGTGTAGCAATTAAGTCCACATGCCGCAACTACCAAGTGCTCTGGAGCCCATACGCCACAACTAAAGAGCCCATATGCTACAACTGCTTAACTACAGAGCCCACATACCACAACTGGATACCACAAGCTGCAACTGGAGAGTCTGTGTGCTGCAAGAAAAGATCCTTCATGATGCAATGAAGATCCTGCATGCTGCAAATGAGACCCAACGTAGCCAGATAAATACATTAAAAAAAAATTCAAATTGATAATACAAACTATTTAAATAGTTTAACAACAAGTAAGCAATGCACAACGTAGTGTACCACTATTATGCTAAGTGAAGTAAGGAGGACAGAGAAAGAAAAATACTGTATGAGCTCACTTATATGTAGAATTTAAACAAATAAACAAAAACCAAGTTCATAGATATAGAGAACACACTGTTGGTTGCCAGAGACGGGGTCGGGGGTGAGTGGAATGGGTAAAGGAAGTCAAAAGATACAAACTTCCAGTTATGAAATAAGTCTTGGTGATACAATATATAGCATGGCATATAGTTAATAATACTGTACTGCATACTTGAAAATTGCTAAGAGAATAAATCTTTAAAGTCATAAGAAAACATAATTTTTATACTATGTATACTGATGGATATTAGACTCACTGTGGTGATCACTTTATAATACAGCTGACCCTTGAATAGCATGGATCTGAACTGACTAGTTCCACTTATATGTGTTGTTTTTTTCAGTAGTAAATACTACAATGCTACAGGATCAGAGTCCCTTGGACTGCAAGGAGAGCCAACCAGTCCATCCTAAAGGAAATCAGTCCTGAATCTTCATTGGGAGGACTGATGCTGAAGCTGAAACTCCAATACTTTGGCCCCCTGATACGAAGAACTGACTCATTGGAAAAGACCTTGATGACTGGAAAGATTGAAGGTGGTAGGAGAAGGAGATGACAGAGAATGAGATGGTTGGATGGCATCACCGACTCGATGGACATGAGTTTGAGTAAACTCCGGGAGTTGGTGATGGACAGGGAGGCCTGGCATGCTGCAGTCCATGGTGTTGCAAAGAGTCAGACACGACTGAGCAACTGAACTGAACTGAATAGGATCTGTGGTGGATTAAAACTGAGAATGCAGATACAAAGGAACCATGGATATGGAGGAACAACTATAAGTTATGTGAAGATTTTTTTAATGCAGAGTCAGTGCTCCTAACCTGAATCATTATGTTGTATACCTGAAACAAATATAATGTTATATGTTAATTAAACCTCAACAATAAAAAAAAAAAAAGATCCTTCAAGACCTACCGAAAGACTTTTGGGCAACCACTTTATACCATAATTGATTTAGAGATCCCAAGAATAGGAAATAAACAAAAGGGAAGCTAATATTTACTGAATTTCTGATGTGAACCATTGGCATCACTGACTCAATGGATATGAGCTTGAGCAAACTCTGGGAGATGGTGAAGACAGGGAAGCCTGGCATGGTGCAGTACACAGGGTCGCAAAAAGTCAGATACGACTTAGCAACTAAATGACAACCAAGTGTTTTACACATCTTTCCTTCTCAACATTGAGAATGAGAACCTCTCATTCACAGGTTAAACAGCTCACAGGTGGTGTAGCTGAGATCAGAGACCACATTTGACACTAGAGCCCATAATTTTTACTCCATGTTACAGAGACTAGTGTAAGTAAAAAAAAAAACCTTGAGGGATGGTTTGTTTCTTTTTTTCTGATGGAGTCTATATTTAAACTAAAGTGATATTGATAATAGATGGCAAAGAGGCAAAGGCAGAAATTAAATGATAGAGGATAGTTGTGGAGGGGGGTTGATTTTGAGGAGATTGGGAAACAGAAGTGGAAAGGGTATTTAAAAAAGAAATATAATATAGGGAGAACAGTTAAAGGAACCATGCATAGCAGACTTGATTGGACCTGGATGTTATTAAAATAAAAATATTAAACAATACATATCTGATTCTAAGTCTATATCTCATTTTTATATCCCTCACTTCAAAAATGTATTTGAAGAGGCTAAGAATAAAAGAAAAAAATCATACACAAAGGTCATACATCATAGGTAGTCAATATCAAAACTCTGGCTAAGATGTGCTATAATTGATCATGTGTGAAGTGCTCAAATTCCTGGCACTCAATGCAGAAGGGAAATATTATATACAATGGATTAAATTCTTCCTATTTGCAAAGTACTATTTTAGGAGATAAGCAAGACATTGCTGAAAAACATGTAGAAGACGTAATATCAGTTGAGAAGTTAATGTTATTATTAGAAGATTTCTCAAATTTATACTCACATGATTATAGATACAGTGCAATCCAATCAAATCCCAAAAGATGTTTGAGTGGAACCAAGCTATTTCAAAAATTTATATGGATATGAAAAGAACACAAACAGCCAAGATATTCTTAAGGAACAAGAAAATAAGAGGATTTGCTCCAAATATTATTCCAAAGTCACAGTGAATACTTAACAGCTATCTTAATAGCATAGTATTGTTGTGAGGGGAGACAAACAGAGCAATAGAACAAAATATAAAGTCCAGAAACAAGACGTAGCCATAATGTATGCTAAGTTGCTTCAGTCATGTCCTACTCTTTGTGACCCTATGGACTGTAGCCCACCAGGCTCCTTTGTCCATGGACTTCTCCAGGTAAAGAGTACTGGAGTGAGTTCCCATGCCCTCTTCCAGAGGATCTTCCCAACCCAAGGATAGAACCCACATCTCTTATGTCTCCTGCATTCGCAGGCAGGTTCTTTACCACTAGCACCACCTCTGTAATTATAATGACACTGCAGCTCAGTGTAAAAAATGAACTTTTCAATAAATGATACTGGAGCAACTGGATACCCATGTGGGGGATAAAATGAAATTGAATCCGTACCCTACATTAATCAATTCCAGGTAGTGTAAAGACAGAAATGTTAAGGCAAAAACCTAGGGAGCTTTTAGAAGCAAACACAAGAAAATCTTCATTACCTCAGGGTAGCAGAAAATTTCTTTAAAAAGCACTAACTACTGAAAAAGATTTCATCACATTGAAATCCAAAACCTCTACTCACCAGAAGGCATCAGAGTGAAAAACCAAGCCAAAGCAGAAGATAATTTTTGTCACATATGCAACTGCCAGTAAATTAAAATATGCATGCACACATGTGCGCCCAGTGACTTCAGTCATGTCCAACTCTTTTGCATCCCCATGGACTGCAGCCTGTTAGGCTCCTCTGTCCATGGGATTATCCCGGAAAAAATACTGGAGTGGGCTGCCATTTCTTCCTTCAGGGGATCTTTCCACCTCAGAGATCAAACCCACATCTCCTGCATCTCCTGCATTGGAAGGTGAATTCTTTACCACTGAGCCACAAGGGAAGCCCAAACTAAAATAAATACAGATGATACATAATATATGTATTATGTATATAGATTACACACACACACACACACATTCAATTGCTATAAATCAGTCAGAGAAAAACAACCCAATTAAAAATTGGCAAAATAGCTGAACAAATATTTTGCAAAAGGGGATATCTCCTGTAGCTCATACAATAAAGAATCTGCCTGCAGTGCAGGAGACCTGAGTTAGATCCCTGGACCAGGAAGATCCTTTAGAGAAGGGAAAGACATCCCACTCCAGTATTCTTGCCTGGAGAATTCCATGGACAGAAGAGCCTGGTGGTCTACAGTTCATGGGCTTGCAAAGAGTTGGACATGACTGAGCGACTAAGCACACGGGTGGGCAAGAACTGGTGTTCAATTTCACTGATAATACAGGCATATCAATGAAATGTGATAATACTAGATATTTAATTGGCAAAAGTTTTAAAGTGTGACAATGCCAAGAGCTGACATGACTATAAACAAAAGGAACCTTTGTAACTGCTGATACAAGTAAAAAAACTTGCACAGTATCTTTAGAGACCAGTTTGGCATTGTCCAGTAAAACTGAAGCTGTACAATCCCTAGCCCTCAACAACTGAATTACAATTTTATTATATATTAAAGAAACACAAGCACACATGTCCCAAAATATCTGCACAAAACATTCACAGTCACATTGCTTATAACACTCAAAAACTGTAAGCAAGTCAATCATCCATGAAGAATAGAACAGATTATTAAATTGATACTATTATACAATGAGATAGTATGTATAGAGCAATGGAAAAAATGAACTATAGTTATGGGAAATACGAATGAAGCTCACAAATATTTTTAATGAAAAAACATAAAAGGATGTCTCTTCATACAAAGATAGAAAATGGACAGAAACTAACTTATGTGATTTTGGAATTCATATCAAAGCTCTAAGTGAAAGACAAAGAAATGATCACAGTGGTTATCACCAGAAGGGCATAACTGTTTATGACTGTGGAGGGGTACATCAGAGGCTGCTATACAGATAGCTGTATTCTTTTTCTTGATTCCTTACATGGGTCTTTATAATTATTTGCACAAATGGGTGTTAAATGCCATTTCTATATATAATTTGAAAGAATGAAGACATAGGCATTCAAATAAATATGCACCTCTAAAAATGTTTCAAATATTAAATTATGTGGGAAGATACTGAGAGGGTAACAGGCAGGAAGGCTAGTGGAGGATATAGACTGCACGTGTCAGATTTTTTTTTCCTTCTTTATACAAAATTAAAAGGAGGTTTCTTTTAAAATTCTGTGTTGCCATGACGACACCTGGTTCCACCTGAGCTTAACTTTTCTGAAACCTTGAGCTAACCAATGTGTTTTTATTATGGAAATGTTTTTCTTAAGCTATGTTTAATGAATTATGTATTTACATTAGACTCTGTCTTCCTTCAAGTTGGTTCCACCTAAGACTCAGAACCTATAATGGCTCAACAAATCAGTATGTTTTACTTATGGAAATGTTCTCTTAAGCTATGTTAATGAGACTATGTATTTGCTTGGAAACCTGCCTTTTTTCAAGATTCATGTCAAATGTTTGACATCTTGGGGGCTCGTCTGGGATTCTTCAGGACAAGGTAAGGAGGCTTGGAGCTCTAGTTCTTTGTTCTCCTAGCAAACACGTTTTCTGCTGTACTTTACTAACTCTATGGTGTGTTTGTGTGTGTGACTGACTGAAAGAGACACACATGTGCGAACCAAGAGCTGTGTCCCAATCTGAAGTTCCACAGTGACCTCACACAGCTTATGGCAGAAACCCTATTGGGGGATTATACCGACCTGCTAATGTCAAGAGGCACCCAACGTCTCCTCCAGGGGAGCAGCCAGGGATGGATGAAGCGTGTGAACCAAACTTTCCTTTCTCAGTCAAACTTTCCAGTCTCTTTGACCATTTCATAACTTCCTGAGAATTAGAACTACTAACCTAATCTGTTGGATCACAGACTTTCAAGAGATTTGTGATCTACGCTGTTACTGTGTACTGTTCCATAGGTCCCAAACCTGGAGAGCCCCGAAGATGAAAGGTTGTTGCTATGAGCCGTGAATGATGCTGGGATTCTTGGCCTCTGGAGGAGAGGAATTTGATCTGGGGCCAGTGACAAGGCTTGATCGCTCAGAGCTTTTGTGTAATAAAGTTTTAAAGTATAAAACAGATAGAGAAAGCTTTTGATATAGACATCAGAAGGGGGCAGAGAGAGTGCCCCCTTATATACCCATTGAAAGTGAAAGTGAAGTCGCTCAGTCTGACTCTTTGCGACCCCATGAACTGTAGCCCACCAGGCTCCTCAGTCCATGGAATTCTCCAGGCAATACTGGAGTGGGTTGCCATTTCCTCCTCCATATTAGCAAGCTGCTAATTAGATAAAGGAAATGTCTCAAAACTCTTGAGAGTGGCAGGCCATTCACCCACAACATGCATTTTTGAGATAGCATTGGCACAGGGTGAGTCATCCCAGGCCATAAAATGATTGACATAGATCTTGAAGAAAGGCAGGTTTCCAAGCAAATACATAGTCTCATTAACATAGCTTAAAAGAACATTTCCATGAGTAAAACATACTGGTTTGTTGAGCCACTATTAGTTCTGAGTCTTAGGTGGAACCAACTTGAAAAAAGACAGTCTAAGGTAAATACATAGTTCATTAACATAGCTTAAGAAAAACATTTCCATAAGAAAAACACATTGGTTAGCTCAAGGTTTGAGAAAAGTTAAGTTCAGGTGGAAACAGGTGTCATGGAAACATAGAATTTTAAAAGAAACCTGCTTTAAAGTTTATATAGAGAAGGAAAAAAAAGGTCTGACATTTGCAGTCTATTTCCTCTGCTTGGGGGACCCTAGCCTTCCTGCCTGTTACCCTCTCAATACTTAAATATAATTTTATGTTAAAATGTATGCTACAAATGATAAATACTGAATAAATTCAATTTTTAAAACCACATTTAAAAAAATAAAATAAAAACCATATTTTATATGTGTACATAAAACATACTGGGGAGAAACTGTCAAAAAGGTAGCATTGGTTTTAACTGGAAATTTAGTTTTCTTCATTGAGGATAGCTGTATGTTTGTAATTAAAGATAATTTCACTTTTATAATAAAAAGGTTTTTTAAGACAGCTTAAAGAAAAATCATTTGACAAATTAGGAAGAGAAAGTCATGTGTGTGGATTGGGGTTTAGAGCAAATCACATTTCTCAAAGGAAAAAAAATTCCATGGATCAGGTCACCGGACAGGCAAGAAATTTTCAAGAGAAGGAAAGCAAGTCATATCTTGACAAAGAAAAGAGGATTTCGGGAAACAAGGGGAAATGATAAGCTACCTTGCAGGTGCCTTGTGGATGTTCAACAGGCATTCTTTACTCCACTCTGGAAGACTGTGCAAGTAGAGCAGAGCTGGGGAGGGAGAAAGGAGTCAGGAAAAATCAGGTTCTTCTGGGAATCCAAGTCAATCTACCACCTACAGAAAAGCCCAGAAAAGGCTTGTGCGTCCTGCTCAATACCAGCATGACAGAAGCGCAGGGTCATTTGCAGTTCTGGGCAGATTCTGCCCCTGGGCTCCAACTCCTGGGAACAGAGCGCTGGAGTCACAAAGACACAGACAAAGGCGTCTCACACCTACAGTGCTATATGGATATATAATCATACAAACTCACTCATACCACGGGGCGCTCAGGCACCCCAGAGGGCCACTCAATCATATACACTCTGGAGGCAGTCAGTCACGATCGCAGTCAGAGGCACCCCCAGGTGACACCTATCATGGGGACACAAGGACAACAAATTCAGACGCACCCTACCCACCAACAATATCACAAACACACCCCCAAGGGGAAATATTAGAAATCTCACAGTTAAGCCACCCCACTCCCACCGCTCAGCAAATGTTCATAAACACACACACACACACAAAGTGGATAGATATACAGCTTTGCAACCACAGTCTAAGAACTTCACACTCACAAACAGTGCCACACCCAGTCACAAAGTTAAACCCCATCACACATGCACCATTGTAACTGCAAATCAAGCCCGCCTCCCCGTCTTTACAGTTTGGTACAGGGTCACACAGACACAGAGACATAATCACAATCAGACACACACTCCTCACAATCTCCCCTTCCCAGCTGGCTGGCTCCCGTTGAGACCGGAGGTTCCAGACACGCCCAGCTCCAACCCATCTCACCTACGATTCCTCAGGTCTGTCTGGTCAGCACCGCTCCACTGTACTTGAAACAAATAGAGCCCAGCAGCTCCCAGAGCACCCAGAGGCTGTTTGCCCCTACCCGCCAGAAAAACCCGCCCACTCCTCAGGAGGAGGTCTGCTTCTCGCGGGAGGGAGCACCAGGCCTAGAGGCCTCTGGGAGATGTAGTCCAGAGAGAGACAGCGAGAGAGAGCGCGCGCGAGAGAGAGCGAGAGAGAAGCTGCTAAAAGCTACCTCCAATTCATCCTGAGTCCCCCGTGGCGAGGAACCTGGACCTGGCAGCGCACCTGAGGCTTCGGCGAGTCTCAGCTGACAAGGATTCCATGAGCAAACTTTAGTCAAGCTGACTCCACTGACTCCATCACCCTGCCCACTGGCTATAAACTCCCAGAGACTGTTATATACCAAGTTGAGGTAAATCTCTCTTCCCTATTGCAATAGTCTTTAATAACGTTTTCCTTATGTGTTTAACTTGTTTGGTGCAACTTTTCTTTGACACAGCCCAGCCTCAAGTTTCTGTAGCGGCTCTCGCAGGTTTTGGCGCTCATCCTGCAACATAGTGAGCCCCACGGCATCCCGGGAAATGTAGTCCAGGACTTCGCCGACGGCGGGACGGACTCGGCAGAGGTAAACTGCGTTCCCTAGGCTCTGAGGCGGGGCCTGGCCTCAGCCAAATGCATGGGAGGCTGCTCCCGGTTACGCATTGATCTGGGAGCGCTGAGATGCCCTTGAGGCAAGCTGCTGAGGAACGTGTTGGGGAGCCAGAAGAGAGAACCCGAATGTGGAACATGAGTGTCTGGGACCAAAGCAGCCTCGGGAGAAATTCACAAGTCTAGTCACATGGGAGAGTGGGCAAAGGAGGGTCCCAGTGTGAGACCATGATGAGACTGCGAGTGTGACTACATTTAGGGGTTAGTTGAATGAAAGAGAGACTGCATGCGGTGAGGGAGAGGTAGGATCAAGATTATGAGTGGTTTTATGAGGATAGAGGGTCATATTGTGGGCTTGTGTGGTTGGGAGTAAGTGTGTGTGTGTATGTGTGAGTGTGTGTGAGAGAGATCACATGATTGTGGGTCATTCTATAGGTGGCTGAGGAAGTGGAAAAATCTGAATCCTCTCAGCCTCATTTCCTCTTCAAATGGAGACATTTGATCAAAAACAGAAGTAGTGACATTTGAAGATATTTGGATAAAGAGCACTGTAAGCAGAGAATACAAGTAAACAAAAATGCCGTGGGTTAGCCCTAAGCCTCTCAATGGACACAAATTTGAGCAAACTTCGGGAGATAGTGAAGGACAAGGAAAGCTGACAGGCTGCTGTTCATGGGGTTGCAAAGAGTCGAACACAACTGAGTGATGAACAACAACAACAAGCCATAAGCCTGGTATATTCAGTGAACAGCAACTAGGACAGCGTGACAAAGTGGAGAGTAGTAAATGAGGTGAAACAGCTAATGAGAAGACTGATTATGGAGAATGTTTTATGAAGTTTGGTTGGTCTTAGTGAGATGTAAAAGCAATAGTGGGTTTTGAACAGAAGAGTGGCATGATCTTATATTTAAAAGAAATCATTTGGAGTGCTGAGTAGAGAGTAGGGGGACAAAAAAAGAAGCAGGGAAACTAGTCAATGGGCTGGTGGAATAATCCAGGTAAGAGATAATGGTGACTTGGTCTAGGGTGATAGCAGTGGTAGTTAGGAGAACTAATTGGATTCTAGATACATTTTGAAGATAGAGCTAAATGGATTGGGTAAAAGATTTGATGAGGGAAATGAGAGAAAAAGAGGAACCTAGGTCAACCACCATATTTTTAGATCAAGAAACCAGAATTGTTATTTATTGAGATAAAACTAGAGTGAACAAGTTTTAGTGGGTAAGTCATTGGTCTTTGCTCTGCTAAACCTCTGAGATCACTAAGGCAAGATGAGAATTCTATGGAAATCTATTAAGATAAAACTAATATAGTAACAGGTTGTTTGGGATTAAGTTGTGGCATCCTAGAGATATGTCCACATCCTAACTCCCAAGACCTGTGAATGTGACCTTATTTGGGGGAAAAAAGGGGGTCTTTACAGATGTAATTAAGACAAGGATCTCTAGGTGAGATTATCCTGGATTTTCTGGATGTGACTTAAATCCACTTACAATAAACAGAAGATGAGAAGACATAGAAGGCCATATGAGAAAGAGGCAGAGACTGAAGTTAAGCAGCAACAATCTAAGAACACCTGAAATATTCCTGATTTTTGCCTTGTGTTTTGGGAATGTCTTGATTTTTCTTGGCTTTTTACATACTTTGTATTTTTTTTTTTTGATGTTGTTGAAAGCCATTTGTTTAGGACAGTAGTATGCAGAAAAAGGGTAACAGCAGAGCTGAGACAACTTATCCTTTAAAGGCCTGGTTGAAGTTTGGCTCTTGATTTACAACTAGAACTTAAAATTTTGAGAAGATTCCCATTATCCTAATTGATAAGAATGGCTCACTATGTCTACAGTGTTTGTTCAAGCAATATAATTTATGCTAAATACTTGCTTTCCTTCTGAGAGTCTGAAATTCTGGTATGTGCCAGGCAGAGCCTGCCTATGCAGTCAGGCCCCAATGAAAATACTAGATATTGAGTTTCTAACGAGCTCCCCTGGTTGTTACCATTTCACATGTACTGTCACAGCTCGTTCCTGGGGAATTAATGGCTTTTGTGACTCCACTGGGAAAAGGATCCTTGGAAACATGGGGCTGGTTTTTCCTGAAGTTTGCCCAGTGCACCTTTTCTTTTTGCTGATTTTGCTTTGTATTGTTTTAATATGAGTTCTCCCAGTGAATCCTTGAACCTTGGAGGGAGGGTTGATCTTGGAGTCTGGCAACACCATAGAAACTGAGGAAAATAATTTTTATACCTGAATTGGCATATATTTCCTTCTGCAAAGCCTTTAGTGTGGAGTTTTGAGTTAATCTAGTTAGGAGTTTTAACAACTGAGCAAATTCATACGGTTTGATTGTATTTATGTAAATTTCAAAGATAGATAAGTGAGAAATCAAGATGTTATATTATTATATGTTATTATATTATTATATGTTATTATATTAACAAGATAGTGGTCAGTTGGTGTCTTGGGGTCAGAAATGATCACAGGGGGTGGGCATTTCTTCTTTAGGTAACAACAAGGTACCAACATACCAAGATTCTCCTCTTGTATGGCGTTACACATTCTATGTACTTTTCTTCAGGTATTTTCCATTTCACAATTAAAATATTTAAAGATTACCAATGATTTTGAAAATATGGAAAGAATTACTCCTCCATCAGAAAGTTTAGACATACATCTAAATCATAAGCACAGTTCAAGAGGGAGGGGACACATGCATACTTATGGCTGATTCACGTTGTACAGCACAAACCAACAACATTGTGAAGGAATTATCTTCCAATTAAAAATAAAAAAATAAATGATAATCACATAAGAAGGAAGCAAGTGAAAAACAGCCGGTAAGTATTAACTTCAGCAAAAATAATAGCTCAGACATGAATAACATTTACGAAATACTAATGTAACCATGAAAATTAATTTAAGCCACTTTAAGGGTAATTAGAACAAGGTGTTTGCTGTTGTGAAGGATACTGGAGGAGATGCTCCCATGGCTTCTCAGACAGGGGACATTCCTTCCCCTCGCCCCTGGTGCCCCATAAATCCTCCCCTTCATCCAACCCTCAAGCCAGGGCTTGTGGGATAAGTGTCCACCCGTCCAGGCCGAGACTCAGGACATTTCTGCCAACCAATGTGTCAGATGCCCAGGAGGCGAGCTTGTGATGAGAATTACACTCTCCTTCCAGAAGTATTTACACAGCTCTGGACTACATTTCCCAGGGGGTATCGCGTTCACGGCTACTTTCCGTCGAAAGATCGCGTGGGCTTCTTGTCCTAGTTCCCACAGAGGGGCACCAGTTTGTGGAGGAAGAGAGGCGCAGAGTCCTCAGTTGAAACTTGCGTTCTAGACGCGGCCTGGAACTGGTTGACGCTTTGCCACAGATATGAGGCGATGTGAGGCCGATGGTCTCTGCCGAACGAAGGGTTAAGGTCCAAGGCCAAGGTCTGTGAATTGAGACCTCTGGGCCTTTAAAAGGTTGTCCAGGCTGCAGACCACATTTTCCAGTGTCCACCGTACCCGAGGCAACATTCTGTCCGCACACTCGCCGGTTCAGGACCATAGGAGGGATCGCCCGCGAGTCCCTGCGGAACATCCACAGCTTGGGGGAATCTCAAAGTCGGGTGAGTCTAAGACCCGGGAGCGGAGTGAACCCTGAGAGGCCAGGCCGCGGGGGAGGGCAGTGAGGGGCTAAAGTTTTCAGAGTTTGAGGCTTTACCAGCAATGGGATGTGGGAGGGACGATGGTGGCGGAGTTGCGTGTGTGTATCCGCGCGCGCGAGGGATCCTGGCCGCAAACCTTGGGTGCTTGTGTGAAATCGGTGCAGGAGGAAGGTGTGGGAATAGTGGAGGGATGTGTGTGTGTGTGTGTGTGTGTGTGTGTGTGTGTGTGTGTATAGTGTCATGGGGACGAGAGTTGTATGTGATTGTAATGGACCTTTTAGATGTGGCTGTGCACGTATATGATTGTGACTGTGTCACCAAGTCGTGAACGTGTGTGTAAAGGTGGTAAATGTGGCAGCAGTTGTGGGGCCAGAGACAAGGAATTCAACATTGCGTTTAGTAACCTTCACAGTCTTTCGTGAAGGTGTGGGGAGTAGTTTCTGTAGGGCTGCTTGGATTGGAGTAGGATAAGGTAAAATGAGGCGAGAGGAATGGGAAACTGTAGACCACATATTCCAAGAGTTTTTCTTGGAAGAAATAAGCAAAGAAATAAGCAGCAGCTGGGGAGGAAGAAATAACAACCTATCAATATGATAGCGGAAATGAGCCATGAGAGAAGGAAAAGTGGTTATACCGGTGAGGAGTAAGCCAGGCTCATCTGTAGGTGTCCTGAAATTACAAGAATAAAAGAAGGGTAGTAGCCTGTGGGCTCCCCTGGGTAGCTCAGTGGTAAACAATCCTCTTGCCAATGCAAGAGACACGAGTTGGATCCCTGGGTTGGGAAGATCCCCTGGAGAAGAAAATGGTAACCCACTTCAGTATTCTAGCCTGAAAAATCCCGTGGACAGAAGAGCCTGGCGGGCTGCAGGCCCTGGGGTGGCAAAAGAGTCCACTGAACAGCAAATCGCAACTTAGCAACTGAACAAATAGCATTGCACAGAGTAAGCCATGAGCTCAAGTTTTGAAAAAACAAAGAGAAAGAAATACCCTGTACTTGGTAGATGTCAGCAACAGTATGGTTGTTATGGGAGTTATCTATGGTCTCTTGGCATGAAATTCAAAGGTAGAGCTTTTGTGGAGGAGGAAGGGAGAAAGTCTGAAAGTAATAAGAGCAAGGAGGACACCTGCCCCACTTAAAGACCCAGTGGCAAGAGGCTGTTGTGGGGCTGGGAAAACATTGAGAGGGCTACAGGAGTCCTCTTGAGAAAGCCAAGTTTCTGTTAGACTCAGAAAGGTGAAAGGATTGTTCAGGGAAGTAGTTGAAGATAAAGGAGGGGTTTGTTACTCTGAATTCCAGAGGGCATACTAGAAAGTCTCAGGAGTTGAGGGATGAGAAAATGGGATGTCCAACTGATGGGGAATACAGTATCTGTAAAGAGAGATCACCAACGACCCTAGGGCTTATTACAATATGATGGGCATAAACATGGGTACAGGGGATACTGATGCTTATTCTGATTGGATTCACAGATGTGTTGGAGAGGTAGTATTGTGGTAGAATGAGGTGGACTTTTGAGTATTCCCTTGAAAAGAGGGAAGTCGAGGATAGAACATTTAAGAATGGTTGGAGTAGGCAGAATAATGTCCCTGCAAAGACGTCCCTGTAATGTCCCTGGCCAGAACCTGGGCACCTATGAATATGTTAATTACAAGGCAAAAGGAACTTTGCAAGTAGGATTAAATTAAGGATTTTGAAGTGGGGAGATAATCCTAGACTATCCCTTTGGGCCCAAACTAATCACTTGGATCCTTAAAGTCAGTGGACTTTCTCCAGCTGAGTTTAGAGTTGCAGGGAGATGTGATCACAGAAGAATGGTCAGAGAGATACAAAGTTGCTGGTTAGATCAAGGAAGTTAGCCTCAAATCCAGGAATGTTGGTGGCCTCTCACTTCAGTTCAGTTCAGCTCAGTTGCTCAGTCGTGTCCGACTCTTTGTGACCCCATGAATCACAGCACGCCAGGCCTCCCTGTCCATCACCAACTCCCGGAGTTTACTCAAACTCATGCCCATCGAGTCGGTGATGCCATCCAGCCATCTCATTCTCTGTCGTCCCCTTCTCCTCCTGCCCCCAATCCCTCCCAGCATCAGGGTCTTTTCCAGTGAGTCAACTGTTTGCATGAGTTGGCCAAAGTACTGGAGTTTCAGCTTCAGCATCAGTCCTTCCAATGATCTCCTTTAGGATGGACTGGTTGGATCTCTTTGCAGTCCAAGGGACTCTCAAGAGTCTTCTCCATCACCACAGTTCAAAAGCATCAATTTTTTGGTGCTCAGCTTTCTTCACAGTCCAGCTCTCACATCCATACATGACCACCGGGAAAACCATAGCCTTGATCAGGTGGACCTTTGTTGGCAAAGTAATGTCTTTGCTTTTTAATGTGCTACCTAGGGTGGCCTCTAGGAACTGGAAAACCTAAGGAAATTAATTCTCACCTAAAGAGATTCATGGGGTTGCAAAGAGTCGGACACGACTGAGTGACTGAACTGAACTGAACTGAAAGCCTGCAGAAAGGAACACGGCCTTGTCAACACCTTGCTCTTACTTAGCCAAGTGAGAACCATGGCAGACTTCTATCTAACTGTAAGGTAATTAAGTTTTATTGTTTTAAGCCACTGCATTTATGATTGTTTGTTATTCAGTAGTAGAAAACTAATATTGTGGTATAGTTTCTTAGACTCAGCATCATGGAAGGGTTTGAGCCATGTGTCATGAGGGGAACTCAGCACTTATTGATAAAATTTAGGACTTTAGGTAAAGCACATAGGCCCCCTCTTGTAATGTACTGTTTTGCTGCATTATGATATTGAAATTTAATGAATTTGTCTTTGTGATCTAATATATGGTCAGTCTAGGTATTTGTTTTGCACTTTATTTATCCTTTTATTTATCTTAAATTGAGAAAAATATATTAAAATTCATTTTAATATGACTTATCAATGAAATTAATTCAGTGAAATTTTATCTTGCATCAGCCTGTAACTTCTGCTTTATGAAAGCTCCACTGTTAGCTGATATATAGATGTTCATAATTATTATATGTTTATTGTGAATTGTAAACTTTAGTATTTTAGCATCTTCAAGATCATAGCCCTTGGTTATTTTGTTTGTTTTCATTTGCCTTGTATATATTTCTTCATAATTTATAAAATAAATCTCTTATTGAAGTTTATCATATATATAGGCAAGTGTATACACAATGATGCAAACAATCAATAAAACCAAAACGGTACACCTTGAATCACCACAAAGGGGAATACCCATGTAATAAGCACCCAGATCAAGAAATAAACCATTGCCTGCATTCCAGAAGCCCCTGTTGTGCTCCTGTTCAGTCAGTAGATTCCCCAAAGTAACCACCATACATCAGTTTTGTCTGTTTTTGAACATATGTATATGTGGAGTCATACAGTATATAGCATTTTATGTTGACTTCTTTGTTCAACATTATGTTTGTGAGATTCATCCATATTGTTTTATGTAAATTTAGCTTACTGTTTGCCTTGCTATGCACTGGTATTCCATCGCATGAATATACCAACTATATTTGTCCATTCAACAGTTGTTATACAGTTGGTTGACATTTGGCCTGTCTCCAGATTTGGACTTTCATGAATAATGATGTTAGGAGCATTCTTCCACTTGTCATTTTATGTTCATATGTATTTGTTTCTTAGGTCTATTTCTAGAGAAACTTGCTGGATCATAGGGTATGTGAATCTGCTTAAGCAGATACAATCTGTTTTCCAAAATGCACAAAATCAGTACTCCAGTCAACAGTTTATGCAAGTTTCAGTTGCTTCACTTTCTCATTAACATGTGGTATTGTCAGACTACAATTTTTGCAAATATGGTGGATATATATGCAGTGGTATTGCGCTGTGGTTTTCTTAACTTATGACTAATGAAGTGGAGTTGCTTTTGTTTTAATGCCTCTTGACCATATCCTTCCCAAAGGATATCTTCCTTTGGCAAATGCCTGTTTAAGTCCTTTGGCCTTCCTTTGCAGAGTGTCTGTTCACGTTTTGGGGAGCTTGTGTGCCTTTTTACTGTTGATTCTTAGGAGTTCTTTATTTGGAGTTCTGTAGTTTGGATATGAATCTTCATCAGCTGTGTGTATTGCAAGTAATATCTCCCAGTACATTTTCACTCCTTTTCTGAGAAATTACTTTTTAAAATGTAGTCTGAAAGATATATAATCTGAATTAATTTTTTCCCTTTGTGATTTGTGCTGTCTGTACTCTGTTAAGAAATCTTAATTCTCTCTTTTGATTTGTATTCCATCTCTAGAGGCTATGCTTAGTTGCAAGTTGGATCACTTCTTTTTTTTTAATTAATTGGATTTAAGTGTAGTTGATTTCCAGTGTTGTGTTTATTTCTGCTGTACAGCAGAGTGATTCAGTTATACATATATTCTTTTTCACATTCTTTCCCATTATGGTTTATCATCAGATATTGAATATAGTTCCCTGTGCTATGCAGTAGGTCCTTGTTCATTCATCCTATATATATAATAGTTTACATCTGCTAATCCCAAACTCCCAATTCTCTCCTACCCTCCCCCACACCCCCTTTGGCAACCACAGGTCTATTCTTTATGTCTGTGAGTCTGTTTCTGTTTTGTTAGATACATTCTTTTGTGTCATATTTTAGATTCCACATATAAGTGATACCATATAGTATTTGTCTTTCTATTTCTGACTTACTTCACTTAGTATGATAATGTCTAGGTCCCTCCATGTCTTTGCAAATGGCATTTTTTCATCCTGGAATGGCTGGGTAGTATTCCATTGTATATATGTATGTACCACATCTTTATCTATTCATCTGTTGATGGACACTTATATGTTTTTTCCATGTTTTGTGCTCTTTGTAGTTTATTCTTCATGTCTAAAGTGGTTTTGCCTATATTCTCTTTCATTCTTGAATTCTGCTAGCTTTCATATGTGGTCTGCCTATCACTTCCTCTGTTTCCTGAAATCATTGTACCATTTGTACATGTAGTTTTGCTTCTGAGATGTGATTGTACCATAAATTCTTAAAATTCATATTGAAATGTTGGGTAATAATTTTAATCTTCTCTGAAATTTTTAGTGAGTTTTCTTTATACATGGGGAATTGGGGCACTCTTCAAACTTTTATCTAACTATATTTTTGGACACGGTGTTTCTAATTTTGTTTTTGGAATGTGATTTTTTTTTTTTTTGGTATATGTGTCACTGACACTTTCCTACAAAAAAGGAAAATGGGGCAAAGGTTCTGCTCAAGAGTTCCTCTGTTTCTGCAGTAGGAGAGTTTCTTTAAAAGCTAGCCCCTCTGAAGAGTCAGGCCTTCTTTGTTGTTCACGACCTAACATGGTTCAGGAAGATTCCTACTGTCAGCTCTGAGTTCCACAGTGTCTTCTTTGCTGAAATTAAAAAATATCGTCAAGCTCCTAATTCAATGAAGCTAGCATTACCCTGATTCCAAAGCCAAGCAAAACCTATCTTGTATAAACATGATACAAAAATCCTCAACAAAATACTAATAAACCAAGTTCAGCAATGTATGAAATGGATTATACAACATGACTGAGTGGAATACATCCCACATATGCAAGGTTATCTGAACATCCAAAGATAAATTAATGTAACAGCTGAAGGATACAGGATTTCTTTTTGAGGTGATGAAAATATTCTGAAATTGACTTGCGGTGGTTGCACATATGTTAATTTGCTAAAAAAAGGAAAAAAAACACTGAACTGCTTACTTTAAATGCATTAATTGTAGGGTATATGGATTTTATATCAGTAAAACTTATTAAAAAATAAAAGAATACAGCCTGTGTATTTTGAATTTTTCCACCTTGAATCCCTCTGTCATCTCCATGCCTCTTTTTACTACCTCCACCATCAATCAGCTCCTTTTCATAGCATTTCTGCTCACAGAAACTCTCCTTCAGCATGGTCTGCTCCTCATGAGAATGAATATTTCTTATGTCTTCTTTGGGAAAATGTCTGTTTAGATCCTCTACCCATTTTTTGACTGGGTTTTTGTTTTTTTGATATTGAGCTATTTATATATTTTGGAGATCAATCCCATGTTGATTGCATTGTTTGCAGGTATTTTTTTCCCATTCTGTAGGTTGTCTTTTCATTTTGTTTATCGTTGCCCTTAGTTTTGTCATGAGAGTGCTTTAGATGAAAATGAGTCAGTACGTTTTATATACTTTGGTTGGACCTGGGGGAGATGAGAGGCCACCATCAAACAGGAAGTACACAGGAAGGCCCTGGGCAGATGCTCGGGGCTCCCAGATGGGAGAATTCCCCCAGCGGATGTCTAACTTGGGGTCCTTTTTGTTAAAGGGGCTATTCGGAGCAAGTCAGAATGGCCTTATCTCATATTCTGATCCATGTCATGATTTAGCATAACTGATTGGACTGAAACTTCATCCTGCTGTAGTTTAGTCTCTTGGGTTTTGGATAGGGCCAGAATTTCTGCAGATGCCCTCTGACCTTCCTTCAGGGAATAAAATGGTATTCTTAGTCCATTTGAAAGCTCCAAGGAAAGCCTGACCTCTTAGGATTCCTTCCCTCTAGCTCCACTTTCTCAAGACTGCTTCAACAACATGAGGAATCCAGAAGGCTGAGTGACTCTTGGAATTTTAAGTTATGGTCCATGTGAGTTGGAATTGCTTCTCTTCAAAAATTTAACTATTTATAGTAATAATATAGGGCTTCCCTGCTGGCTCAGATGGTAAAGAATCTGCCTGCAATGCAGGAGACCCAGGTTCGATCCCAGGGTCAGGAAGATCCCTGAAGATGGGAATGGCTACCCACTCCAGTATCCTTGCCTGGAGATTTCTGTAGACAGAGGAGCCTGGCAAACTACAGTCCATGGGGTTGGACACAACTGAAGTGACTTAGCATGCACGCACAATTATAATAAGATAACCATTTATATTACATCATGTGAATATTTTTGTTCCTTATCCTTAAACTGCTTACCTGACACTATTCAACATGGTAAAACAGTTTAGTGCCTTCTCTGTATGTCCCTCTTCTCTCCAACATGGCATTCAATACCTCTTGTGTCCTAATATTTTGACAGAGCATTGAAGGAGGAGAAATATATTCCCTTAAAGGGAATAGTAGAGACTTTTTAAGATCAAACTGTGGCTCCTGAGTCATTCTGCTGTGTACCTGAAACTTGTTGTGATCAACATTGTTAATTGGCTGTACTCCAATATAAAAGAAAATGTTAAAAGACAACAACTGTGGTTCGTCAAAGTGGAATTGAGTGACTAAAAAGGACATGCTATATGAAAGCTTTTATTTACCCTGTATGATGGGGTGTTTAAATTTAGGAAAGATGAGAGTCAGTGTTAGTTGGTATTCATTTTAGTAGTGGCACTTTGTTATGCTTTTAGATAGAGGATATAAGAAGAGGTTGAGTTCAGAGAGATGTGGGATCTTGCCAAGAAACCAATGATAATTAATATCATTAGGAAGAAGTTCAGATAGTCAGTTACTTAGCTGATAGCCTAGAAATTTTATACATTCGCCACGGAAAATGGAATTCAGTTAGGGAATATATCTCTTAAGAATCCTTTCAAATTCAACTAATAGAAAATTCAAATAAAAGAAGATGAAATAAAAAGAAAAACAACACTTCTCTCATACAATAAATCTGGAGTTAAGTATTCCAGGCTGGTGTAGCCTCTTGGTGGTATCAACAAAGAACTCACATGATACTTGTTTTTCTGGGCTGCCATCCAGTTGTCTTGGTGTTTGTTACAGGAAGGTCTTAACATTGTTGTGACTGACAACAGGAGATTTTAAGAGCATATAGGCGCTTGGCTTCAGGGACACTAATTTCCCTGTTGTTCCCACCCCACCCCCCCCACCCTAGAGGCAGCCAACTCCAGTTTTTGCTGAATGTGTATCCCTCTTCCTGCAGTGCTCTTTTCCATCTTTTCCCTGCCTATCTAAAAGATGTACTTCACCATTGATGTTTGGGTTTGTCATTTCAGCAGCTGATATTCAGTGATGTAGCTGTAGATTTCTCTCAAAAGGAATGGGAGTGCCTGGACTTAGAACAGAGGCATCTGTACAGAGATGTGATACTGGAGAACTACAGCAACCTGGTCTCACTGGGTAAGCTTCAGAATTCCACCCCAGAAATCCATGATTTCTACATTGTGAATTTTTGGATTGTCTTTCAAGTGTCTCAGGGGACTTCTGAGCTATTTCAGGGGAAATGTGTGTGGTTTGTACATTTGGCAATAAGTCATCATCTTTGGGAACCTCTATCTTCCCCATCCTTTATGCCTTTTTCTTGCCCTATCTAGTAACTAACGGACTTAGGAAACCCTTACCAGGTGGTAATTTCCTATTTCTTATTTTTTGACCAGGACTTTGCATTTATCAGCCAGAAGTATTCTCTTTACTGGAGAAGGGAGGAGAGCCCTGGATGACTTTGAAGGATGAGACTTTCCCAGGTGAGTGAGGGCTGAACAAGGAGGCCAGGTAACAGCCCAGATGCTTAGTGAGGCAGCAGCATCTCTGTAATATTGGTCTCGAGTTTCCTCCTCAGAGGCCAAAAGCCTATGGATAAAGGCCTGAAGGCTAGAAATAAAAGTAACCTTTTCCATGTGAAGTTCCAAATGAATCTTCACTTCACCTCCAAATACCACTCCATTTCAGTGCTCTCATTTTTCCTTCATGTTACAGAAAGGTAGGTGCCATTGTTTGTCTCTAGTGTCGATGGTTTAGGGTCAGTTTCTTCCCATTTCTCTTCCACCGCCCCCCCACCGTTTAGATATTTGTAAATTTCTTCATTCACTAAAAAAATACTTTTGACTCTATTTTTCATTTTACCTGCTACCTCTCGAATTTCTCTTATTTTGCATAGTTTTTGCTTGCTGCTGAATTTCCTTCATTAATTAATTCTTTCTTTTAAGTAATGTTTATTAATTTTTCTAATTTCATTTTAGATTAAGAAGGCTTAACAAAGAATCTGTAATCAGTTAAGAAATGTGGTATTCTTTTCTGTGACTGGAACAATTTCATTAACTTCTGCAAAGCAGTCTCTATATTAAGAGAAGGCCTCATAGGCTGCTTTGTTATGGTTTCTGGTTACAGTGAAAAGGAAATGGCAAGAGAGCGGTTAGGGCTAATGAAAGACAATAAGCAGAGAATACAGTGTCATAAAAAGCCAGTAGTGTCTGTTGAAAGGAAGCAAGGGGTATATTTAGTAGGAGGATGGTAATCGGTGAATTTTCTATTATGAGCAAGCATCAGATTGAAATAATTTACTCTTGAAGCTTCCTTTTTATTTGAAATATCAAGGAAGGAAATTTAATGCCTTATTGGAGTCATGTAGTGGCTCAGTTAGTAAAGAACCTGCCTGCAATGCAGAAGACCCAGGTTCAATCTGTGGGTTGGGAAGGTTCCCCCGGAGAAGGGAATAGCAACCCACTCCAGTATTCTTGCCTAGAGAATTCCATGGACAGAGGAGCTGGTGGGTTGTAGTCCATGGGGTCACAAAGAGTTGGACATGCCTGAGTGACTAACACTTCTAAATTTCTGAACCTATATTGATGTGTTTCTTTAAATTTAATTAATTAATGAATTGGTTTTTGGCTGTGCTGAATCTTTGTTGCTGCATGGACTTTTTACTAGTTGCAGTGAGCAGGGTCTACTGTTGGTTGCGGTGCACAGGCTCCTCATTGCGGGGGCTTCTCTCATTGCGGGTCACAGGCTCTAGGGTGCAGGCTTCAGTAGTTGTGGCCTCTGGGCTAATCGCTGCGATTCCTGGGCTCTACAGCACAGGCTCAGTAGTTGAGGTGTGTGGACTTAGTTGCTCTGCGGCATGTGGGATCTTCCTGGATCAGGGATTGAACCTGTGTCTCTTGCATTGACAGGCGGTTTCTTAACTGCTGGACCACCAAGGAAGCTCGAACATAGTTATTTTTAAACTCTGTCTCATAACTCCAATATCTAGAATTCCTACAGATCTGTTTCTGCTCTCTGTTGTTTCTATAGTTTCTGCATTCGTGTTGTATGGTTATTTTAATTTTGTGTTACACTTATCTGCAAAATGTGAAATTAATGAATAGGTTATCTTCCTTTATAGAGAGCTCTGTATGCTACAAAGTTCTGAAACATTTTTGTTGTTATAAATTGATATCCCATGATAGGTGTAGTACCTGAACAATCTTTTTTTATTGTTGAACTCCTCAGATGAATTTGACCTCAACAAAATGGTATATCTAATCACCTGCCTTGGCTTTTTTAGTTCTTTTAAATTTCTGTTTATTTCTTTTCCTTTTTTCAAATTGTCCAAAATGTATGGATTTGTTAAGCTATTCACATTTCATATGCTCTATTTATTTTAGGATTTATTCCTATATCTACATTGAAAACCTTAATTCTGTCTGAACAGAAAAACAGTATGAATTTATCTTCTTATCTTTCAGACATACAATCCAGGTGTCAGATCAAGAAGTTATCACCAAAAAATGGCATTTTTGACAGAGAAGTATCTCAATGGGAAATAATGGAAATTTGTAAAAAACATAGCCCTAAATGTTTATGTTTTAGAGGTGATTGGCAAAGCAAAGGTCAGTTTGAAAGACAACAGGAAAATCAGGAAGAATGTTTGAAGCAAGTTATACTCAATTGTAAAAAAAAAAGTCCCGCTTTTAACCAGCACACAGCTTTTAATCTTCATCAGAGATTT
This sequence comes from Odocoileus virginianus, assembly GCF_023699985.2. Classification (NCBI taxonomy): domain Eukaryota; kingdom Metazoa; phylum Chordata; class Mammalia; order Artiodactyla; family Cervidae; genus Odocoileus; species Odocoileus virginianus. The sequence continues at coordinate 13,909,534 of NC_069693.1, read as the reverse complement.
ATTTATTTATTTATTTATCATCAGAGATTTGATACAGGAAAGATGAATGAATTTAAAGATTGTAGGAAAGCCTTTTGTTCTAACTCAGACTGTATTCAACATCAGTTAATTCACATTGGTGAAAAATTTTGTGAAGATAAAAAGTGTGAGAAGACCTTTTATCTTGATTCAGAACTTACTCAATATCAGACAATTTATACTTCTAAGAAAACATATGACTGTAAAGAATGTGGGAAGACTTTCAGTTTGTGTTCAAGTCTTACCAGTCATAGAATTCATACTGATGAAAAACCTTTTAAATATAAAGAATGTGGGAAGGCCTTTAGATTTCATTCACAGTATAGTGTCCATAAGTGTATTCATACTGGTGAGAAATATGAATGTAAGAAATGTGGGAAGGCCTTTAGTTGTGGCTCAGACCTTATTAAACATCAGAGAATTCATACTGGTGAAAAACCCTATGAATGTAATGAATGTGGAAAGGCCTTTAGTCAGTGATCACATCTTACTAAACATCAGAGAATTCACACTGGTGAAAAACCTTATGAATGTGAGGAGTGTGGGAAAGATTTTACTCGTGACTCACACTTAATTAAACATCAGAGAATTCATACCAGTGAGAAATCTCATGAATGTAAAGAATGTGGAAAGCCCTTTATTCATGGTTCAAATCTTGCTCAACATCAGAACGTTCATGTTGGTAGGAAACCCTCTGAATGTGAGAAATGTGGGAAAGCCTATATCTGGAGTTCACACCTGACTCAACATCAGCAAATTCATACTGGTAGGAAGTCTCATGAATGTAAGCAATGTGGGAAGACTTTTATATGGGCCTCATACTTTGCTCAACATGAGAAAATTCATAATGAAAGGAAACCCTATGAATATAGGGAATGTGGAAAGACCTTTCTTCATGGTTCAGAGTTTACGCAACATCAGAAAATTCATACCGGTGAGAGAAACTATGAATGTAAGGAATGTGGAAAGACTTTTTTTCGTGGTTCAGAACTTAATTGACATCAGAAAATCCATACTGGAAAGAGATCATATGAATGTGAAGAGTGTGGAAAAGCCTTTCTCTGGAATTCACAACTTACAAAACATCAGAGAATACATACTGGTGAGGAACATTATGTATGTAAAGTCTATGGGAAATCTTTTATCTGGGGTTCACAGCTAACACTGTGAACATAGCAAAATTCATAATGATACAGAACCCTATAAAAATGTAAAGAAGTGGCCAGATCTTTAGTCACCATTCGTATTTTGCTGAACAGAAAATTCACAATGATGAGAATCTCTATCAATGGAAAGATTATGGGAACAATGTTGAGGTCCTTTAATGGATCGGAACCTGGTGGTACGGAGTCGACGATAAGAAAGTAAAAGAGAGAAAGAGAGAGAGAGAGACAAAAAAAGACCCGGGGACCTAATCTCTAATGGAACAAAGGTGCTTTAATGATTTTTCTATGAGTATATACAGGCTGCAGTACAAGAAACTTCTTTCGGGAATGATAGAATTCAGCAAACCAAACAAACTGCAACGGTTCCCAAGGGAACAAGGAGTAATGTTAGTCACAAGGTCAAGAGACAATCCATATCTCAAGAAAGGGGAAGGGGACTAAGCAGTTTTGTCTTAAAGAGAATGTTTACTGAGGGAGACCCAAGCCTGTCTCACACACTGACCCCAGCCCTGGGAGCAGCTTGCTGTTCCGCTTGAAGAGGGACAAAGGACTCATGAGAGACAGCATGTAGGAATCCTCCTGTCAAACATTCCCTGACAGAACACCACTGATCATGACTGTGACTTTGCTCAATACCAGAATATTTACACTTTTGAGAAATCCTGTGAGCATAAAGATTTTGAGATGGCATTTTCTCCAGGCTCTCACTTTATTTCACTCTTGTGAAATCTTGTGATATAAAAATGTGGGAAAAATCTTTATTCATGTTAATTGTTAATTGACTTCAGTTAATTCCTTTTTTTGAGAATGCCTGTAATGTAAATAATATTGGAAAATCTTTTCAAAGCATACAACACACTCAACAAAAGGAATTAGAAAAAATTCCTAACACAATGTATATTAATAGAGGAAAATATTTATTGAGTAGTCGTCAATTATAGGCTATCAGGGCAAAGCCATACAAATGAGATGATAGTGTGAATCCTTTTGAATGATTCTTAAAAGATTCTCCATATCATTTTATGCTACATAGACTTAAAGCCCAAATCATGTAGGGAAACTGCATTACTACTTAAATCTTGTTGCACTTCCCCAGAATCATACCAAAGGCAAATTTGTCTTGCAATTAATCTGGAAAAGCCTTGAGCTATGTCATACAACTTATTTGGTATGTCTTAGTTCTGGTGTCTTTTACCTCCTAATTTTTTGGGCAACAACTTATTTCTGTGTCTGTTTGCTTACTTATTAGATTGTAAGGGTAAAATGAGTTTGATGATTTAAATGACTTAATGACCATCTTTAAGACTAGTATTTTAGACTATTTCTATGAGAAGAAAACCTTGAGTATAATAATTACAGACGAATGTGCCATTTGTATGTATGTCTTATTGAAGAGCAGAATTTTAATTCTGAAGATAAACCAGTAAAATCTAATGAAGCAAACCAAGCTTTGATTCAGTATTAATTTCATTTGCTACATAAACTCATACTATAAAGAAAGCCTTATGGTTTAGTGAATGGGGTTGTTGAGTGCTCAGTATTTTTTTAAGGCATTTGGAAATGATTTGTTTCTAACAAATTTCTAAAGCCAAGTGTCATTATCCATTTTATCACCACAGTTAAATTTTGGAAATTAGAAAATAGTGGAATGAATTCTGACCTCTTAGAAATTGAGTACTACATATGTAAATAATTCTCAGATTAATAAGTAAATCAAAAGTGAAATTATGGCTCTTTGGATGTGAGTGATAATGAAACTCCTGTAAGTAAAATTAGGAATGTAACCATAGACTTCTCAATGGAAATGCTTTATGTATAAAACCAAGAAGATTGAGGGCAGTTTATTTCCTGTCACCACTGTATCTCTAGCTCTTAGAACAGTTCCTGTCATATTGTTGGGTCCAAATATTTGTTAAGTTAAATGATGATTACTCAAGCTAGAATAAGAGCAAATGCCCCTGAGTAAACTGATGAAAATGTTTAATGAAAATAATGCCAAAATCATGGAATAAAGAACAAAGGTTTTTTATTTTAAAGCTGAATGTTGTGTATTTTATTTTAAAATATATATTTATTTAATTTTTTTATTTGGCTGCACTTGGTCTTTTTTTTTCCATTTATTTTTATTAGTTGGAGGCTAATTACCTTACAATATTGTAGTGGTTTTTGCCATACATTGATATGAATCAGCCATGGATTTACATGTGTTCCCCATTTCAATCCCCCTCTCCCGCCTCCCTCCCCATCCCATCCCTCTGGGTCTTCCCAGTGCACCAGCCCTGAGCACTTGTCTCATGCATCCAACCTGGGCTGGTGATCTGTTTCACCCTTGATAGTATACTTGTTTCAATGCTGTTCTCTCTGAACATCCCACCCTCGCCTTTTCCCACAGAGTATAAAAGTCTGTTCTGTACATCTGTGTCTCTTTTTCTGTTTTGCATATAGGGTTATCGTTACCATCTTTTAAAATTCCATATATATGCGTTAGTATACTGTATTGGTCTTTCTGGCTTACTTTACTCTGTATAATGGGCTCCAGTTTCATCCATCTCATTAGAACTGATTCAAATGAATTCTTTTTAATGGCTGAGTAATATTCCATAGTGTATATGTACCACAGCTTCCTTATCCATCGCACTTGGTCTTCTTGTGGCATGTGGGATCCAGTTCCCTGACCAGGAATGGAACCCAGGGCCCCTGTATTGGGAACATGGAGTCTTAGACACTGGACCACCAGAGAAGTCCCTAAAAGAAAAGGTTTTGTATTTTAAATCAAAATGTTTCTTTGAAGAAAACTTATTTACTAGACTTTTACAGTGCCTCCACATTATAGGAAAGGAGAAATGTGATATAACCATTATGTTTAGAGGAATTTTTAAAGGTCATGTAAATATATGTAAACTACTAGACAAAATTTTTTAAAATAGAAAATTAAGTTTATTTTCTAGGAAAACATCTTAAATGATTAAAATTTGAGAGTAAATGAAGAGGGCTAATTGGAAAAAACCATTTTTTTAAAAAGTCATGTAGGACCAGATAATTGTACAGGCTCTGAAGGAACAGAAAATCCTATGGAAAAGTTGTTCCCTCACGCTAAAAGACTACCATAATTCTGATAATAAAATTAGATATAAAGTAGCCCTTGAACAAGAAATTCCAGAATAGTGCCACTTACACATGAAAAAAAAATATGATAGTCAAATGATATTTACTCAAAATGTTTAACTTCTGATCTGGATAGATGGTAATTCTAGTTTAAACAACAGCAAGATATTATGAAAATGTACCTTCTTAGTTTAGTACTTGATTTATTCTATGTGCATTTTCTCAGTACCTTTTAGTATTACATGAGTTAAGGAATGCTGAATATGTGTATTTATATTTAGTGCATTTATAATTCAGTTATTTAGCAGTAGTTAAACAATATTAGGGAAGAGTCATTCCCTCCTTAATTACTGTCTTTTATGGAATTTCACAACTCATGGAAAACATGAAAATTTTTGTTACATGGGTTTATTATTAATAAACAAACCATTCATGCTGACTGAATTATTTTTAAGGTGACAAGTACACCAAGAAAAATAACATTTAGAGCTTTCTGGACATCCATACACATTTAAGTAGGATGTGTTCCTGTTTTCTTTGGCCCAGACTGCCTTGTTTAAGTGTATTGTCTTGCTGCTATCTCCTTCATGGTGAATTTCTGGATCTCATTGAAATACTGAGGTACATGCTTCTTGAACTCCACTCTATTGATATGTTTGCAGATATTGATAATGTCTTCTCTAGTCTGTCTTACAGGTAACAGAATGACCCTTAGTTTTTTCCTAACCACCGTTCTTTGCAGGAGCCATTATAGTAGGACCATTTTGGGAAAGAACTTAATAATTAGTCTTAATACAACTGGATAAAATGTAGGGGGAAAAATTAGGTTCATGCTAGGCAGTATAAAGTAGGGTAAATTCCCAACGAAAGGTCTAAATATTTTTAAAGGAGGGGGAAAAAATGAAACTTTATTACAGGAAAACATGAGTGAATTCCTTTATAACTTTGGAACTGAGATATCAATAACTGTGATTCAAAAATCCAGTGAAAATGAGGAAGAGGTCAATTTTTTGTAGAACTAAAGCCGTATCAACAAAGATAAAGGAAAATCACAAATTAGAGATATTTGCAACTATATCACATACTCATATTCTTAAAGAGCCTAAAAGTTGAGATGAGAATATAAGATCACTACACTGAAATACCACTTTATACCAATCAGATGGACAAGACTCCAACAAGGTATTAAAATATTCTATTGGCAAGACTGGAAAAACAAGGACTCTCACATTGATGAAAATGTAAAATAATATAACTAATACAGGAGAGAACTGAGCAATGTCCATGTGTAATATATATATACACACACACACACATATATATATCTTAAGACCGAGACCCTTGCTTCTAAAGATACACTGGTGAAATTACAAAATGTGGTATGCATAAATTTTTAAAAAATGCTGTATGTGAGTGCAGCAGGCTAGAAATAAGATGTCCAACATAAACTAGATGAATTAACTTCATATTTATCTAACAGTGGGATATCATTTAGCTGTATCCTAATAGGGAATGATCTTCAGGATACATTAAAGAAGAACATAGGTAAGTGGAGAGTAATATGTATATTATTCTAATATTTGTGAAAGGAAGAGAGGAATACTATATATGCCTATACTTTAAAAAAGAAATAATCAAAATGAAACACCAGTAGGGAGAGGACTCTGTCTCTGCCTCAGAGGGAGAATACACAGTCACTAAAGGGCTCAGCAGCCAAGGATGTTAGAAGGTGGCAAGTGCGCCTGTCACACAGCCACAAAAGCTCACGCACACACATCCGGTGCTGTGGAACATAAAGGGTATTAATAACCTATTTCACTTTACTCAAGTGACTCCTCAGAGGTTCTAGAAAACCTCAGAGGTTACCAGACCTTGAGTCTTGCAGTGATGCCTTCCGAGAAATAGTAGTCCAAGACTGAAAAAGCTGCAGAAGTCTAAGAAGTAGGGCCCAGATTTCTCAGACAGAGCTCTGGTTTGGATGCGTGACGGTGAGTACCGTGTTACTGCTCAAAGGGGTTCAAGGGTGTGATGCTTGCTTCATGGTCGTGGTGGGTGTGTGTGTCCTTGTGTGTGTGCGGGCAGATGCACAAATATCCTCTACTGGGGAAGGGAAGACTGTAGTGAGTGTGATGTGTGTCAGACTGTGCTTGAGTCTGAGAAATGTTAGTGGATAAGCATATAATCTATTTGGGATTGTTAAAGTGTCTAGGGATGGTGTGACTATAGCTTTAAGGGTGATGTCTGGGATTAATCAGTCTATGACTGAGTATTTTATAACTTGTTAAGAAAATGATTTTTCTTTATTTGCATGGTTGTGTACTTAGATTCCTATGAAATTATAGAAGTGTTAAGTGAAAGATACATGGGGAGTTCATTTGTAGCAGTGAATGCACGCACAGTATTATAAGAATGGGTATTATTGTGTCATCATGCAGCTCTGTGTAATAGTGATATCTTTAAGCTTCAGTGTCCTCGCCTGTAAAACAAAGCTAACATGTAGTGTTGTCCAACAGAAATTTCTGCAGAACTGGGTTACATGTTGAATGTCTGTGCTATCCAGTACTGTAGCCACTGGCCACATTTGTCCACTGAGCACCTGAAATGAGACTAATTTGACTGAGGGACGAAATTTTAAGTTGTTTAATTTTAATATATTTAAATAGCTATTGTGTTGAAAACCGTGAAAGTGTTACTCAGTTGTGTCCGCTTCTTTCAACCCCATAGACTAGATTGCCAGGCTCTTCTGTCCATGCAGTTCTCCAGGCAAGAATACTGGAGTGTCGCCATGCTCTTCTCCAGGGGGTCTCCCCAACCCAGGGATTGAAAGTGAGTTTCCTGCATTGCAAGTAGATTCTTTACGGTCTGAGCCACCTATGACAGCCTGAAGCATCAATTTAACTTCAAGATTTGGAGGGGGAGAAACTTAAATAATTTCATCTAGCAAATAATTTGAAAAATGAGAAATGAAATGAGGAGAAATATATATTGAAATGAAGAGAAATGAAAAATGCAAATTGAGCTTTAGTCTTTATTGGGGGGATAATTTGCCTAAAGTCCACAAACATTACTATATACCTTAGGGATTTTTTTTTTAACATACCACACACATCAAGATGAAGAACAGGGATACCAGAATGTTCCCTTTTACCCCAGCCTGGTCAGTTCTGACTCTACCTACAAATGACCATTATTTGGACTTCTAGCACTGTAGATTAGTTTTGTGTATTCTTGAACTTCATTTAAATGCAGTCAGTGTAATGATGTGTGTCTGGCCTGTTTTTAGTCAACATTATGGCTCTTGAGATGAGTCCTTTAACCAGCTAGTAAATATTTTAGGTTTTGTGGCCCAAATGTTCTCTGTCACAACCGCTCAACTCTCTCAGTATAGCATGAAAGCAACCATAGACAACATGTATACAAATGAATGTGGCTGTATTCCAGTAAAACTTTATAGACACTGAAATATATAATTTTGATGTTACAAATTTTTTTTTTACATCCTTTAAAAGTACAAAACCTTTCTTAGGTCATTGGCCATACAAAAATAGGTGACAGGCCACATTTTGTCCACAGGCTACAGTTTTTCAGTTCTTGCTATAATTTATCCATTCTATGGTGACAACAGACATTTGTGTGGTTTCCAGGTTTTTGGTTATAATGAATAAACCTGCCATGATTGACCTTAAAATATCTTTTGGTAGACATAGCATTCATTTCTATTAGGAGTCCAAGAGTGAAATAGCTGGATCATAAAGTATTAATAGGTTTACATTTATCTGTGGAAGTACACTGTCAAACTATTTCCCAAAGTATTTGTGTCAGTTTACACATATATCAGCAATGTAAAGGATTTCAGTTGCTCCATATCTTCTTAAACACTTGGTATTATCCATCTTTTTAATTTTTACCATACTAGTAGGTGGATAGTAGTATCTCGGTGTGATATTTATTTGCATTTCCCTGATACTCACTTTAGCATTGATTCATATATTGGCCATTTGGATGATCATTATGCTGAACTGCCTTTTTCACTCTTGACCATTTCATTAAAATCAGTTTGTGTTTTTTGCTATTTGTTTATAGGTGTTTTTATATGCTGGGATATGAGGACTTTGTAAGACATATTTATTATGGATATCTTTCTGGGGGTATGGCTTGCCTTTTCACTGTGATAATGAAGTCTTCAAGAACAGATGCTCTTAATTTGAATGAAGTTCACTTTATTAATCTTTTGTTTATTATTGATGTCTTTGCCTACCATAAAGACATGAAGGTAGAATTCTGTTTTTCTTCTAGAGACAGTTATTTCACCTTTCTCATTTAGAGCTATAATCCATCTCAAATTAATTCTTCTGTTTATTTCTTTTGAGGTGAGGGTCCAAGTTTTTTTTTTACCATATGCATAACAAGTTGTTCTAGAACTATTTATTGAATTGCAACAGTGCATTTGTAATAGGACTAGTGACCTTATATGTGTGCATGTTTTCTGTACTCTTATTTTGTCTCTTTGGTATATTTAGCTATTCTTGTACTTATACTGAACTGTTTTAGAATAAATATTGAAATATGGTATACATTTTAAGCTTTATTCTTTTTCATTATATTGGGTATTCTAGGCCTTATGCAATTCCATATATATTTTGAGAACTGGTGGTTAATTTAAAACCTAGAGGAATTTTAACTGGCATTTCTTTGACTCTTAAAAAAAAAAAGTGAATTGTTTTAATATTGGATTTTCCAAGTCACAAACATAGTATATCTTTCATTTTCTTTAGGTCTTCATTAATTTCTCTCAGCAATGTTTTATAATTTTCATTGGAGAAGTTTTATACCTTTTAAAAAGCTTTATCGAGATATAATTAACATACCAAGAAGTTCTCACATTTAAAGTGTTTAGTTCAAGTGGTTTTTAGTATATTCACAGTCATACAACCATCCCCACATTTTCTGGTTTTAGAACATTATCATCACCTGAGAAAGAAACCCTATATCCATTAACAATCATTACCACTTTCTGTCCCCCTACCCCCCAGTTCCAGGCACCCATTAATCTTCTATCTTTATCTGTATAATTGCTTATTCTAGACCTTCCATATGAATTGTTGTTGTTGTTCAGTTGCTAAGTCCTGTCCGACTTCATGACCCCATGGACTGCAGCACTCCAGGCTTTCATGTCCTTAACTATCTCCCAGAGTTTGCTCAAATTCATGTCCATTGAGTCAGTGGATATGAATAAAATCATACAATATTTGTTTTCTTTTGTGACTGGATTCTTTCGCTTAACCTATTTTTAAGGTTTATCCTTATTGCATGTATCATCAGTATTTTATTACTCTTTATTGCTGATACTATTCTATTGTGGGGCTTCCCAGGTGGCGCTAGTGGTAAAGAACGTGCCTGCCAGTGCAGGCGATTCCGGGGCCGGGAAGATCCTCTGGAGGAGGAAACGACAACCTACTCCTGTATTCTTGCCTGGAGAATCCCATGGATGGAAAGCCTGTTGGGCTAGAGTCCATGGGATTGCAAAGAGTTGGACACGATTAAGGCAACTTAGCATGCACATTCAATTGTACATATCTATGCCACATAACTTAGGAGAAAACATTCGGTCTTTCTCCATTTATTATGAAGTTAGCCATGATTTTTCATAGATGCCCCTTATTTGAAGAAGTTTTTTTTTCTATTCTGAGTTTGTTGAGTGTTTTTATCATGAAAGGATAAAGAATATTGTTAAATATTTGTCCTGTGCCATGTGCTTTCTGTCCTTCGTTCTATTAACATGATGTATTATATTGATTGATTTTTGCATGTTAAACCAACCTTACATTCCTGGCATAAATCACATTTGGTCATGGTGTATAAAATTAAAAAGTTACTGGATTCAGTTTGTTAGTATTTTGTTGAGGACTTTTGTGTTGTTTATTTGCTATGGTAGGTACTTTTGTTTTTTTAAATGATTTATTTAGTTATTTTTGGCTGCACTGGGTCTTCCTTGCTACATGCAGGCTTTCTCTAGTTGCAGAGAACAGGAGCTACTCTTTAGTTGAGGTGCACAGGCTTCTCACTGTGGTGGCTTCTCATGTTGCAGAGAATGGGCCCTAGGGCAAGGGCTTAGCTGCTCCATGGCATGTGGGTCTTCCCAGACTATGGGAAGCATAAGAACAACATATGTTGTTCCTAATATAATGTCTATATATGTTAAGTTGGCTAATTATAGTAGTCTCATGCACAAACACAACCCCGTCCACATAACATGCTCATTCAGGCACAGTGACATCCAGCTTGCTCTGGGATCCTGCCTCTGGCGGTTTTACCACTCAGTTCCAAACCCAACTGCTTGCTCCTGAAGAATCCAGCAAGAACACACATTCCTGTATGCGCCTGCTGCACTAGTGACTATGTTTAGCATTCCCTGTGGTTCCAGAAGGGGCGGGTCGCAGAACCAATAACTAACTAAAGAAAAAAAAAACAGAATCTCTGACACTTCCGGCAGAGTCCCAGGGAGGAATTAGTCGCAACTTGTTACTCAAGGGTTCTTCTTCAGTGTTTTGAGATTTTCTTGTGTTTGAGAACTATCAATAACCTCAGATGTGCAGATGACACCACCCTTATGGCAGAAAGTGAAGAGGAACTAAAGAGCCTCTTGATTAAAGTAAAAGAGGAGAGTGAAAAAGTTGGCTTAAAGCTCAACATTCAGAAAACTAAGATCAAGGCATCTGGTCCCATCACTTCATGGGCAATAGATGGGGAAACAGCAGAAACAGTGTCAGACTTTCTTTTGGGGGGCTCCAAAATCACTGAAGATGGTGATTGCAGCCATGAAATTAAAAGACGCTTACTCCTTGGAAGGAAAGTTATGACCAACCTAGATAGCATATTAAAAAGCAGAGGCATTACTTTGCCAACAATGGTCCGTTTAGTCAAGGCTATGGTTTTTCCAGTGGTCATGTATGGATGTGAGAGTTGGACTATGAAGAAAGCTGAGTGCTGAAGAATTGATGCTTTTGAACTGTGGTGTTGGAGAAGACTCTTGAGAGTCCCTTGGACTACAAGGAGATCCAACCAGTCCATCCTAAAGGAGATCAGTCCTGGGTATTCATTGGAAGGACTGATGCTGAAGCTGAAACTCCAATACTTTGGCCACCTCATGCGAAGAGTTGACTCATTGGAAAAGACCCTAATGCTGGGAGAGACTGGGGACAGGAGAAAGGGACGACAGAGGATGAGATGGCTGGATGGCATCACCGACTCAATGGACATGAGTTTGGGTAAACTCCAGGAGTTGGTGATAGACAGGGAGGCCTGGCATGCTGCAGTCCATGGGGGTGCAAAGAGTCAGACATGACTGAGTGACTGAACTGAACTGAACTGAATAGTTCATTGTCTGGAGGTATCACACTTTATCCATTCACCTACTGAAAGTCATCTTGGTTGCTTCTAAGTTTTGACAGTTATGAATAAAGCTGCTGTATCTGTGTACAAGTTTCTGTGTAAATATAAGTTTTCATCTACTTAAGGATCTTAATTTCTGGGTTGTATGATAAGAAAGAGTATGTTGGACTTCCCTGGCCATCCAGTGGTCAAGACTCCATGCTTTCACTGCAGGGGCCTGGGTTTGATCCCTGATCAGGGAACTAAAATCCTGCATGCTGCACAGCATAGTCAAAAAAAAAAAAGTCTGTTTACTTTTGTAAAACCACCACCAAACTGTCTTCCAAGGTGGCTGTGCCAGTTTCTTAACTGGAAAATACTACTTCTTAGCATTGTTAGGAGGGTTAGATGAGTTAATAGTGCAAAGTCCTTAGAATAGCCCCTGGCACATGTTAAAAGCTCAGAAAACATTGCCTGTTATGTGTTTTTCTCTGCAGGCAGAATGAGCACCCAACAGTGGGCACAGTCAGGTGACCCTGGTGAATGGAAGTCCATGTTGCTGAGCCCATGCATAATGTCCATCCCCTGCCACCACTATGTTCATAAGCCCATTGGATGATAATGGGGGGTGACTGGGAAAAGAAACTTATCCACAGAACAGACCATCTTATCCACTTGATTATTAAATCCTCTGCTGAGGTCACCCTTTAGTGAGCAATTACACACAGAAATAACTTCAAATGTTTTGCCCAAAGGAGCCTATCCACACTTCTCTTTCCCACATTTCACTGCCACCAGATTTCCAATCATCTTCCTTCCACCATCATTCTACATCTTAATATCCATTCCCATACTTGTTCCCTGGATTTCCGTCTGTACAAATTAGAAAACTCAAGCAGTTCTTTTCGAGTGTAGCAGACCTCCTCTCAGGTCACACTTTGAACTTCACCTTTAGGAGTCTGCTGGGACTTGAGTCTATTAGTGATGGGCCCAGAAATAAAAAGGGTTAGCAGGGACAGTTTCTGAAGAGTCACATGGCCTCTGCCTCAGGGGAGATCATTATGCTTTTCAGGCAATGCAGTGCCTATCCCATCAAATGGAGGTGGAAATACTGCCTCTGGATGGGGATGCCACCTCCACTGGTAAAGCAGACTCTAAACTTAGGAGTTCAATGGCCCCAGCATTATCAGGGTCTTCCCAATGTCTCCAAACCAACTTACAAGATGCTATTCTTTCCCAATCTATGCCCTCACTTTAACAGTATTTTAACACTATTTATTCAGCTGAGAATTTTCCAGATCTTTAGGTTCTGCTTCAGAAATTCCATCTTTTAAGTCATTTCTCTTTTCTTGCACTTCATTATCATCAGCCGGAAGGAGCAAAGCCACATTTTCAATTTCATTGCTCTAAAGTTCTACTTTCCACAAAACATTAGAACACAAACACAATTTAGCCAAGTTCTTTGCCACTTATAAAAAGAATGACCCTTCCTCCCACTTCCAATAATACGTTCATTTCCAGCTCAGGATGAACCAGAATGGTCTTTACTATTCATATTTCTACCAACATTTTGTTCATAATTTATTTTCCAAGAAGACTGAGTTTTTCATTTCAGCTCTCCTTTTCTGAGGTTTCACCAGAATCACCCTTATCATTCATTATTCTTTGCATACATGTCAAAACTCTTCAGCTTTTATCCATTCACTGTTCAGTTCCAAAGCAGCTTCCATGTTTTTAGATATTTGTTAGATTAGCATCCATTTCTGGTACAAATTTGTCCTATTTAGCTTGGGCTCCTATAACACAGAATCACAGACTGGGTAGCTTATAAACATATTTATTTCTCACAAGCTTGGAGGCCGAAGTCTGAGATTAGGCTGCTAGCATAGTTTTGGTGACTATCTTCTCGTGACTTTGTTTTAGTGAACATTTCCAGATTGAAAACTGTCATCTTCTTGTCCTGTCATCCTCATATGACAGGACAGGGTGACAGAACTCACTGGAGCCCCTTTTTTAAAAGCACTAATCTGGGAAGAATCAGGACGTGTGAAAAATCCTTAAAAATTTATTGACTTAAATAACTTTGCCTATGTTATGAATAAAAAGAAACCTTTGTGCAGAAAGTCAGCATGTAAAAAATAAATAAATAAATAAATAAAAGCACTAATCTCATTTAGGAGGGCTCTATCCTCATGACCTAATTATCTTGAGAGGCCCCATCTCAATACCATCACAGTGGGGCTTAGGATGTCAACACATTTTGAGGAGACACATTGAGTCCATTGCAAGGCTCAAATGGTTTCACTGGAAAATTATACCATTCAAAGATTAATTAACACTAATTCTACACTACCTCTTCAAGAAATTAAAAGGAGGCAATACTTCCAAACTCCTTATATGAGGCCACCATCAACCTGATACCAAATGAGACAAAAAACAGAACAAAATTATAGACCAGTATCCTTCATGTAGACACAAAAATCCTCAAGAAAATATTAGTAAATGATAGCAATCATAGCAAATCAAGCTATATATATATATATATATATATATATATGTTTTGTGTGTGTATATATATATTTAAAGTACACACTACAGACAAATGAAGTTTACTACAGTGATATAAGATTTAATCAATATTTGAAAATCTATCATATTAACAGTAAAAAAAAAACACATTATATTCATTGTATCAATTGGTGCATATTTCAAGTAGAATTTCAAGGAAGTACAGAGGATTCATGACAGTGTTTACAGGTAGCAAAGGGTTCTCAAAATTACAATGGGCTTGAGAGGGGAGGAACAATCAAGTATGCGGGGTTGTCATAAAAATATGGCTCCAGGGTAAAGATAAAGCCAACTTTCATCCTTTTTGTGAAAGAGCAGGGTTTCTAAGAATTTTAAAGTCATTTTCCCACAGATGCCTCAAAGGAAACCCAATACAGAGAAGAACCTGCTGATCTTCTGTCTAACTGAATGAATCCTAATAAAAATCATAGAAAATACAATCTTAAAGAGAATTGTACTTGATGCACTGCAAGCTTGAGCTTAATGGGAAACAGTATAAAATTTAAAAAAGGCCTTTGGATGCCAAAACATCTACAGGCCAAAAGCAGTCTGAGAAAACAACTCAGCTGTAAACACAGGCTACATTTTATGAAGAGGGGGGGAAAAAAGTCCAGCATGACTCAGGGTAGAACCAAGAAGGCCTCAGTAAACAAACATGCTACTCGACAGCAGAAACACACTTAAATTTGGGTTCTGTATTATGTAGTAATGCAACCCACTGACGTTCACAGCTTCCCAACTACAGCAGAGAAATGCTGCGAGAAATTGAGATGTTAATTCTTTTTTTGAATGAAGTATTCAAAACCTCATGTGTATTTTACACTTAAGACCATTTTAATTTGCACTAACCACCATCCCAGTTCTCAGTAGCTCAGTTTTAAGTGCTCAACATGCTGCTAGCATCTACTTTATTAGATACAACAGTTCTATTCCATTGATTACACAAATCGCTGCAAATGCTCTTTTTACTCACTCCTGAAATATATGAAGTACTATGGGAACAGGTACTACAAGAGATGTAGCATTAGTTGCACTAGAGAAAATCTGGATCCTCAATCTTAATTTCCCAAATACCTAACAGAATATTTACTATCCCTATGTGTAGAACTTTAGTTACATCCGTAAGTTCTGATAGGTAGCCATTTACAAACACCATTCACTTAAAGCTGGCTATAGTTTCATAGATGCTTTATGATTTTAAAAGTGATGGAAAATTTCAAATACATGAAAATAGAGAAAATAGTAAAAACAAAATAAGCAAAAACCACGCAACTGATTTATCTTACCATGACTTAAACAAGTTATCTATCCTCACTTTTCTTTTGCATGAGCATTTTAACAGTAATTCTACACATACTGTTTATGTGTATAAACTTGCTAATTTATCTCCAAGACACTTTTACATAAACATAATGCTATTAGCACATCTAACATAATTTCTTAATATTATCTAATACTGTTAACAGTCCCATTTCCCCAACTGTCATAAAAATGTCTTTTGTTTGTTCAACCTGTGATCTAAATGAAAAACACTAATTCATTGCATTTGATTGATACATCTCTAAAGACTTCGTTAACATCTGAGAGTTCCACCTCCCTTTTTTCAATCCATTTCATTGGGTGAGAAGCTTATAGTCATTACTCTCATAGAATTACCCACATTTTATTGGTCTGCTTCCTGTTATATCATGTAATTTGTTCTTCTGTTTCCTGAATTTTCTTTAAAGTGGGAGTTAGATCTTGATGCTTAATTAGATTCAGGTTCAATATTTTTGGCAATGGTATGTCTTATTGTATCATACAAGGAGGCATAAAATGTTTTGTCCTATTTTTGATGAGATTAAAGTTGATCAGTGGGTCAGATGTTGTCAACCTGATCTATCCACTGGGAAGTTCATATAGACCATTCACCTAAAGGTCTTAACACTTCTACTGAGAACTGTGCTTAGATCCATTATTTCATTATGTCCTACAAAT
Organism: Odocoileus virginianus; assembly: GCF_023699985.2. Lineage (NCBI taxonomy): Eukaryota > Metazoa > Chordata > Mammalia > Artiodactyla > Cervidae > Odocoileus > Odocoileus virginianus. The sequence continues at coordinate 13,893,329 of NC_069693.1, read as the reverse complement.
TCTCTAATAAAGAACTTTACCTCATCAACATCTAGTTGCCTTAAGCTATAGTTTATACAGGAAATGCAGACTAAATCATTCCTCCTTCCTTCTGTTTATCAATGTCCAGAATGAGTTGGTGCCCTGGCAACCTCCAAAGGTTGGTATGTACAGACGAAAGAACAGAGGTGGTAATAAGTAAGATCAAAAGCTTTTTCACATTCACTCTTTAAGAGAGTTTCTTTCTATGAATTTCTATCAATTTCCAAAAGTTTAACATGGTTTGAGTGGTGATAAAACACTGCTATGTATTCATTAAATTAGCCTACTCTTTTAAAACCTCTTGTTTTAACTTTGAGCATGAAGCAAAAGGGATTTCTACATTCAAACACTTCTCCAGAATTTCTTTTCTAATGCTCCTTAACACAAAATTCACAGTGGGTGACTTTCTTATAACTATTTAGTGACATTATGAACTCGCTGATGGTAAGTAAGATGTGAATGCTGCCTAAATGCCTTCTTACATTCCTTACATTTGTATGGTTTCTCACCAGAATGAATTCTCTGATGTTGGATAAGAGATGAATGAAGTCTAAAGGCCTTCCCACATTCCTTACAGTCATAGGGTTTCTCACCAGTATGAATACTCTGATGTTGAGTAAGTTGGGAGAGCAATCTAAAATTCTTCTCACATTCCTTACACTTATAAGGTTTCTCACCAAAATGAATACTCTGATGTTGAGTAAGTTGTGAGAACAGTCTGAAGGCCTTCCCACATTCCTTACAATCATAAGGTTTCTCTCCAATATGAATACCCTGATGTGAAATAAGTTCTGAGTAACGACGAAAGAACTTCTGACATTCCTTACATTCATAAGGTTTCTCACCAGTATGAATTCTCTGATGGAGAGTTAGATGATAGGCACGACTAAAGGTCTTCCCACATTCCTTACAATCATAAGGTTTCTCGCCAGTATGAATTCTCTGATGAAGAGTAAGTTGTTGCCGCACTCTAAAGGCCTTCCCACATTCCTTACAGTCATAGGGTTTCTCACCAGTATGAAGTTTGTGATGTACTCGAAGGCCTGTACTACAAAGAAAAGCTTGCCCACATTCCTTGCATTCATAGCATTTCTCAGCAATATTAAGTCTTTGATGTCGAGTAAGGTGTGCATATTGTCTAAAGGTCTTCCCACATTCCTTACATTCATAGGGTTTCTCACCAGTATGAATCCTTTGATGGAGATTAAGTTGTCCTCGCACCCTAAAGGCCTTCCCACATTCCTTACAGTCATAGGGCTTCTCACCAACATGAATTCTCTGATGTACACGAAGATCTGCACCACATGTGAAGATCTTTCCACATCTTTTACATTCAAGGAGTTTGTCAGAAGCATGAATTCTCTGATGTCGACTAAGGTGGGCACACTGTCTAAAAGCTTTTCCACATTCTTTACATTCATAGGGTTTCTCGCCCGTATGAATTCTCTGATGAAAAGTAAGTTGCTGGCGTACTCTAAAAGCCTTCCCACAGTCCCCACATTCATAGGGCTTCTCTCTACTGTGAATTCTTGGATACAGAGTAAGAGATGTGCGTTTTCTGTTCTTGGGCAATTTTTCAGAGGTGGTTTTTTTCACTTGCCTGAAATATGCCTCGTGAGGACCCTCTTGTCCCTCAAACTTTTTATATTCACAATCTTTCCTGAAAAAAGAGTCTTCAAGGCCACAACCTCTAATTCTTTCCATTATCTCCCACTGAGAGAAACTCATTTCACAAATATCCTTTACTTGAAATAACTTTTTAGTGTCACATCTGGATTCCAAATCTGAAAGAAAAGAAGATAAAACACATGCTATTTTCTTCTAGAAAAAGTAAACAAAGAAGCAAATAAAAACTTTATAATAGGAAAAAAGAAAATAAAGTCCAGCTGAAATAAATGTGCTTAAAAGTACTTTAAAAACTAACATAGCTTGAGAAAAGCTAAGAATAAAGAAAATGATGAATTAAGACCAGATAATTGAGAAGAAAATCAAAGTCTGAGATCTCTACCTAAACTTTTTAATGATTTCCTTTTTAGTAAGAATAAAGTACAAACACTTTATTATGAATAACACAGCCTTTGTTTACCGAAAGATGTCATTTCAACCTGTAGACCCCTTTACTCCCTATGTCTGTCACACTTGCCTCCTTTCAGCTACTAGAGTATGTCACAATCTTTCCATTTTTTAGAGCTTTTTACTGGCTATTAAATCTCCCAGGAATGCTGATGGGTTCTCCACATGTTTGCGTTCTTTTCATCCTTTAGATATCATGATAAAAATCAGAAAGACTATCTGTGCTGACTTCATCTAAATTATATCCTTCATTTTCTATCCCAATAATTTGTTCCCTGCTTCTTAGCACTTTTTTCAATTCTGTTGTCATATATTCATTAATTTTCCAAGTTTTTATTCTGTGTTCTTACCTTAACAATTTCCCAAGAGAAGAAAAAATCTTTCACTTATCACTGAATAACAAATACATAGCACAGAGAAACTATTTATTATTAAGTTTTCATAATTAGTTAATAGTAAAAATACATATGTTTCCTTGCCTCCAATCTTACACCTTTTTTTTAGCACTTTCTATAGAGATGGGAGACAAAAGCACACCAATGCTATCTCAATCAAATACATAAATGGAAAATTTTCTTTACATCTGCTCATCCCTCCAATGGCCTCTTTACTTTCATGTGCAGATATCTCCACTTCAGCTCACTGTCTACATAGCTGTAAGTGAACCTCGCTTTTGCAACCAAGGTAATGAAAGGTTCTACTTATTTATCTTCAAGTTTATTAACTATACACATGAATATTACAAACATGCAGCTCATTTTGTTTCTTCATACCCTTTCCTATATTCTCCCTAAAGTCATCATAGCCAGTGCCATTTAGTTACTGTCTAGAAAGTATATTAGTGATTTTTTCAGTCATAGCAACAGGTTTATAAAATAGTAACATGCTAGTAAAATTCTGAGCAAAAAATGTATTTTTTTAGAACATCTACAACATTATTTTTAATATGCATGAACTAGAAAGAATCCAAGTATTCATTAACAGAAGAATGACTGAGAAAAGTTATATATATATATATGGATACAACACAATAAGAACAAACTGTAACAGCAATAAGAATGAATAATCTATAAGTACACACAACAATATGGATCATTCTTACTAACATAAGGGTGAGCAAACAAAGCCGGGCATAAAATAATATATATTACTCCATTTTTATAAAGCTCATAAACACTAAAATTAATCTATGGACTTATTAAAAGTCAGGCTATTAGTTAATTTTGATAGGGAGGAATGACTGGAGAGAACTAGAGAGGAGCTTCTGATATCCTACTAAAACTATTTCTGAATCAGTATACTGATTAGCTGGGTATAATTACTTTGTGAAAATTCAGTGAGCAGCATATTATGATTTCTGTTGTTTGGATCTATTTCAAAAAGTTTCCTTTAAAAGGATATAATAAAAAGATGTTAAAAGGCAACAATGATTTAAATACTGTAGATAATCTGTGAGCAGAGACAAATAAGTGAATGCCACAGAAGACACTATGATGAAATCAGTATCCTTCTGCCTCCTTCCGTCTCCCATCCCTCTGTCCCTTCCTTCTTCCCTTACTCTTCCTCTTTCCTTTCTCTTTCTCTCTCCCCCATCTTCCCTTCCTTCCCTTCCTCTTTCCTTTTCTTTCTCTCTCTCTCTCCCTATCTTCCCTATTCAAGAAAGCAATGTAAAACTAATGTAATTTTGTAAAAATTTCTGGGAAAAAAAAATTTAACACCTCATTAAGGCAAATAAGTTATAAATGATATATAAAATGAACAGTAATTAGCTAGTCATAACAGTAGTAAATAACTTGGTAACTACAAAGGCATGACAGCTGTTATTAAGATGGCGATTTCAAAGAATTTACTTGTAAATTAAAAATCAATGAGTTAAAGGAAAATAGTAGTCAAAATAAACACTGAAGGCCCAAACATTGGGAAGAAAAATGAGAAAGTGTATACAAAACAAAAGCTCATACAAACTGGTATAAGAAAATTAAACAAAAAAAAAAAAAAAGAAAATTAAACAATGGAAAAAGTAAGAGAAGAAAGGAAGTAAGCAGACAATGCACAAAATAAAAATATAAACACACTGAGGACAAAATGTCCATATTCACTCATTTAAAAGAAAAAAAAGTAGAAGTTACACAATATGTACCCTATAGAATTTGAAAGTTTTAAAGAACAAACAAAACACTCCCAGTGTGGATACAGTGAACCTGAGACCTTTTTTAAAATTAATTTATTTTTAAATTGAAGGATAATTGCTTTACAGAATTTTGTTGTTTTCTACCAAACATCAACATGAATCAGCCATGGGTGTACATATGTCCCCTCCCTCTTGAACTTCCCTCCCACCTCCCTCCCCATCCCACCCCTCTAGGTTGATACAGAGCCCCTATTTGAGTTCCCTGAGACATACAGCAAATTTCCATTGGCCATCTATTTTACATATGGTAATATAAGTTTCCATGTTACTCTCTCCAAACATCTCACCCTCTCCTCCCTTCTCCCTGTGTCCATAAGTCAGTTCTCTGTCTGTTTCTCTATTGTTGTCTTGCAAATAAATTCATCAGTATCATCTTTCTAGATTCTATATATATGGGTTAATATATATTTGTCTTTCTCTTTCTGACTTACTTCACTCTGTATAATAGGTGCTAGGTTGGTCCTCCTCATTAGAACTGACTTAAATATGTTCCTTTTTATGGCTGAGTGTAATATTCCATTGTGTATATGTACCACAACTTCTTTATCCAATCATCTGTCAGTGGACATCTAGGTTGCTTCCATGTTCTAGCTATTGTAAACAGTGCTGCAGTGAACACTGGGGTGCATGTATCTTTTTCAGTTTGGGTTTCCTCAGGGTATATGCCTAGGAGTGGGATTGCTGGGTCATAACCGAGACTTTTATATGGCTTCCCTATCTGACATGAGACATTAAGACTTTGGCATGCTGAATATTCACATCTAGGAGACTATACTACAGTTGACCCTTGAACACTGGCATAATAGGGGCCAATACCACCCTTTCATTGAAAATCTGTGTATAACTTTACAGTTGGTCCTCCATTCCTGCAGTTCCACATAAACAGATTTAACCAACCTCAGGTCATATAGTACTGTGCATGTGGGCTAAGTCACTTCAGTCATGTTCAACTCTTTGTGTCCCTATGGACTGTAGCCTGCCAGGCTTTTCTGTCTATTCTCCAGGCAAGAGTACTGGAGTAGTCTGCCATGCCCTCCTCCAGGGGATCTTTCTGACCCAGGGATCGAACCCACATCTCTTACACCTACACTGGCAGGTGGGTTCTTTACCATTAACATCACCTGGGAAGCCCACAGTACTGTAGTACACTTTTTTTTTTTAAACCCATGTATAAATGGACCCATGCAGTTTAAACTCATGTTGTTCAAGGGTCAACTGTATAAACAACTGAACTGTAATCACGATTTCTGTAAAAAGTCAGCCATGATTTTTCCCAAATTCGTTTATGCCAGTTCTTTCCCCTTCAAGAAACTAAAAGACAGCCATTTCAGTCAATCAAAACTAGGTTCAGTGCTTTGCTATTTCTGACTACAGATGCACACTGCATTGTTTCAGAGTAGACAGTGAGAAAATAGTAAAGATTGACGGGAAACATAAAAATTCATGAAGGACTCTGCACACAGATTGCTTTATAAGTATCTTTAGATTCTTGTTCTACTTTAAATAAATTGAAACTGGAAATTATAGCCTATGCACTATACATGTGATTTAATCAAGAAAAAATTGGCTGGCCCAACAATGAAACAAAGGACAAACTAAACATCAAAAGACATATACAAAATATTTTAACTACTCAAAATAAACCAAATACTAGTTTGTAGTCTATTGAGTCTAAAGGCTTTATTCTAGTAAATGATACTAGTGCAAAAGCAAAATATTAGCCCATCTTATAGCAATGTAAAAGGAGAAATGTTATTTCCATTGGCAGGATACTTTAATTAAAAAGAAAATAAGGAGCAAATTACCTGGTCATAAAGTTAATTTGTTTCCTGAGATGATGTCTTCAATAAGTTTGCTGATACAAGATGATATGAATGTAGAGTATTTATGACAGAAGCAGTTTTAGTCACATTAACACCAGGGTTAATGTATCCAGAGATCTGTAAATGTGAAAACCTTATAACCACAGAATTGTACTTCTGAAAGTCAAAACTGATTACATACTAAATAATCCATACTGAATTCCAAATAATTTTCACATTCTGCTAATTTTATTGCTAATTTCATCAAAGAATCAGAAGCAATGGAAAGAAAAATGTTATTCTCCCCTTTACCACGTTATCCAACCACTTAAGTTCATATTCTCATCATATGCATTGGTTTTCCTTCATAAATTGGCTCCTACTTCTACTCATTTACTGAAAGTCACTGCTTACAAAAATCACCCTCTCTCGATGCCATCAGTTTTCCTCTTTGAAATAATTCTCTTCAGACTACATACAAGTCCTAATACCTCACATCTTAAGATACTTTCCCTGTACCCCATATGTCTGCTTTTATGGCAAAATTCCTGTTAAGTGTTATATACATTTATTTTCACCACTGTCTCACTTTCTTTTCCTTTTATCTCCCTATTAACTTTAAAAGAAACCAAAATTTTTTTACAGAGTATTTCTAACATACACAAAAGTAGAAGAGTAATATTAAATGTACAAGTTATCTATGGACCAGCCTTAACAACATCAACCAAGCCCAATACTGACCTATGCAGACCCTTATCCACTCTCCTCAGATTGTCTGAAGCAAGTCCCATAATATATTTTGTAATCACTTCAGGATTTATCTCTAAAAGGATTTAAAAAATAATTGTAATACCATTCCCAAACCTGAAAAAATGAACAGTAACTTTGTTGTTGTTGTTGTTCAGTCGCTAAACTGTGTCCAACTCTTTGCGACCCCATGAACTATAGCACACCAGGCTTCCCTGTCCTTCACCATCTCCCAGAGTTTGCTCAAACTCATGTCCATTGAGTCAGTGATGCCATCCAGCCATCTCATGCTCTTCTGCCTCCTTCTCCTCCTGCCTTCAGTCTTTCCCAGCATCAGGGTCTTTTCCAATGAGCTTGTTCTTTGCCTTGGGAGGTCAAAGTACTGGAGCTTCAGCTTCAGCATCAGCCCTTCCAATGAATATTCAGGGTTGATTTCCTTTAGGACTGACTGGTTGGATCTCCCTGCTGTCCAAGGGACTCTGAAGAGTCTTCCCCAGCACCACAGTTCAAAAGCATCAATTCTTTGGCCCTCAGTTTTCTTTTAAAGTCCAACTCTCACATCCATCCATGACTCCTGGAAAAACCATAGCTTTGACTAGACAGACCTTTGTTGGCAAAGTAATGTCTCTGTTTTCTAATAGGCTGTCTAGGTTGGTCATAGCTTTCCTTCCAAGGAGCAAGTATCTTTTAATTTCATGGCTGCAGTTACAATCAGCAGTGATTTTGGAGCTCAAGAAAATAAAGTCTGTCACTGTTTCCCTTGTTTCCCCATCTATTTGTCATGATGTGATGGGACTGGATCTTAGTTTTCCTGAATGTTGAGTTTTAAGCCAGTTTTTTCACTCTCCTCTTTTACCTTCATCAAGAGGCTCTTAGTTCCTCTTCACTTTGACCCTATAGCATTTCTCATATTCTGACTGTATTCCCAAGATGTAGTATAACATGCTTCTCTATCTTCCTCCAATAAATTAGTGGTTGGCTAATTTAGAAGCTCCATCAGACTTAGGCCCACTTCATAGGTGATACTGTATTCTTTAATTTGAAGAAATACAATCTGACTGTCTCTATTTCTGTGATGTTATCAGCAGTGATGTTCAGTGTCTAGATCCAATAGCTCACTACAGGTTCCAAACTGATAATATTCTAAGTCTATAATCGTTCATTTATTCACTGAATACTTTAAGAAAAACATGAAAAAAAAAAGAAAGAAAAACATGGGCTTCCCCAGTGGCTCAGCTGGGTCAAGAATCTGCCTGCTAATGCAGGAGAAATGAGTTTGATCCCTGGTTTCAGAAGATCCCACATGCCACAGAGCAACTAAGCCTGGGTGCCACGATCACTCAGCCTGTGCACTAGAGCCCATAAGCCACAACTACTGAGCCCACACGCCACAACTACTAAAGCCTGCTTGCTTAGAGTCTGTGCTCTGCAACAAGAGAAGCCAGGTCAATGAGAAGCCCATGCACCGCAATGAAGAGTAGTTCCCACTCACTGCAACTAAAGAAAACCTGCATGCAGCAATGAAGACCCAGCACAGCCAATTGGGGGAAAAAGAATTTACAGAATTAAGTATATTTTATGTGGTTGTAATACATTTCAGTTATGTATATAGATGCTTAAATGATTCCATCTTTTACAGGTTGAAGAACCTCTGCCAACTGGTTCCTCTTCCCTGACTACCCTATCTAAATTACCCCATTAACCCATCATAATTCCCCATATTCTTACCTCCTTACTCTTCTTAACAATATTTAATCACTTCATGATACTAATCCATTTGTTTACCATATGATTTCCCTACTACAATGTAAACGCCATGAAAAGAAGGCAATGAAGAAATATATACCTAAGAGGCAAAATACAAAAATGAGCTAAGTAGAAATTAGATGCAAAATACAAGTAAAATGGTGGTCACTGGGGAAGAAAGCTTTCCCCCATTGAAATGAGAAGGAAATAGGACAGTGGAGAAAGAAGAGATAAGTGGAAGTAGAGATGAAATTTCTTTGGCTGTCCATGCTGAGATCCAAGTTTTCTTCTCAGGTGTCACGTCTCTCCTTCATAATCAACATCTAAGGAGTGTGTTTCTTCCCAACCTGCAGGGATATGCTGTGCCACAGTAGCTTACCCTCCCCGATAAGCACTTACTCACCTAGTCTCCATCTTCTTTTCTCATCCCTCACAACCATCCAGGGTTCCTTCCCTTGCTCTAACAGAGTAATCACATCTGGCTTAGAAATGGAACATCCTCCTTGGAAAAAAACCACAATAGAACATAATAAAGAAAAATATAAAATTGACCAAGGCTTCAGAACAAAGAAGAGTAATTGGACAGAAAAACATTCATATTACAGTTACTTGAGGATCACAAGAACAGAGAGAGAGGAATATTGTCTTATTATAATTGCCAATTCATACAGGCTTTGTCTCTAGAAGTGATCGTTGAGAGCACTGGCTTCAAATCCTGCCTCTGTCACCTGAGTCACTTACAGGCTAAGTTTTTTCAGTTGGAAAAATAATAATATATACTCACAAGTAAGTAATAATATATTAAATAATATATTAAAATATATGAAACAATAATGTATACCCTGGAGAAGGACATGGCAACCCACTCCAGTGTTCTTGCCTGGAGAATCCCAGGGACAGAGGAGCCTGGTGGGCTGCTGTCCATAGGGTCGCACAGAGTTAGACACAACTGAAGTGACTTAGCATGCATGCATGCATTGGAGAAGCAAATGGCAACCCACTCCAGTATTCTTGCCTAGAGAATTCCAGGGACAGAGGAGCCTGGTGGGCTGTTGTCTATGGGGTCACACAGAGTCGGACACGACTGAAGTGACTTAGCAGGGGCAGCAATGTATACCCATAAGATTTCTGTGAGGTGTCACTTAATAAACCAAGTGCCTGGATGAGTGCCTAGTACATACTGAGCACTATACATGTTCATTAGGTGCTATTTTTGCTTTTATTTAAATATTTTGCTAGGAGGAAAATAATTTGTTTCTCTCCAATATATTCATCCAATGTCAAATGCAAAGTTCATGTATTTTAAACTTTTAATCATAAAAGTTAATGTTTAAATCAATTAAAAAGATAATATGTTTGTTGTAGTAAATTGAATGTGTCCACTTGAATTTCAACAAATGACTGATTTAACCCAGTATCATACACTGTATCAATTTTTTCAACAGGTATATACAGCAGACACCTCTGTCTTCCTACTCACACTGCAGGTAAGTTAATAGATAATAGACCATCTACCACAATATGAAAACAGACTTCTTTGAAAATGGTTTTGCTCTGTCTAAGAATTTATATCCAACTGTCATTAAAGAGAAGCAATTATATAATAGAAAAGGCAAAGGAAAATGTAAAGGTCAGTGATTTATGGGGGAAGCTAACGGTGCTATTTAATAGTTTAACAGCTGAAGGCACCTATTCTCAAACTACAAAACAGATAGTCGACTAGTTTTTAGACAGTCAGGCCTGAAATTCAGTCATGTGAATTTCTACATTATTTGACACAGATAACTTACCCAGTGACACCAAGTTGCTATAATTCTCTAATATTACATCTCTGTATAAATTCCTCTGATTTGAGTTCAGGCATTCCCACTCTTCCTGAGAAAAGTCCACAGTCACATCTCTGAACATCACCAAATCCTGAAATGACAAACCCATGCTTTATTTGTAAAATTATTTATTTCTGTATAGGGCCATATGCCACATATTGTCTCTGCGTATCCTTCCCTTTCCCTTCTTTTTTAAAATAATTCTTTCAGAAAGTAATTAAGTCATAGCTTGTGCAAAAACAGGACATGGGTTGACTCTGGCTCACAAGCTGCAGTTTGCCTATTACTGCTATACACAAAGCTGCCTATATACTGTGGTATACCTAGTTTTACTTCCAGATATACACAAATAGTTAATCAGAGTTTCACCAAATCATAGCAGTATTTTCTTAGATCAGTCTCCCACAGCAAAAGAAATAAAAGCAAAAATAAACAAATGGGACCTAATCAAACTTGAAAGCTTTTGCACAGTAAAGGAAACCGTCAATCTTCTATTGATGGGCACAAAAGAAAACAAAATGAAAAGACAGCCTACTGAATGGGAGAAAATATTTGCAAATGATGTGACCAACAAGGGGTCAATATGTTAAAAATACCAAGAACTCATACAACTCAATACCAAAAAAAAAAAAAAAAAAAAAAAATGGGCAGAAGACCTAAAAAGACATTTTTCCAAAGCAGACATTCACATGGCCAGGAGACACATGAAAAGATGCTCAATATCACTGATTATCAGAGAAATGCAAATCAAAATCACATGGTATTGCTTCACAACAGTGACAATGGTTATCACCCAAAGTCTACAAGTAATAAATGTGGAGAGGGTGTGGAGAAAAGGGAATCTTCCTACATTGTTGGTGGAAATGTAAACTGGTGCAGCCACTATGGAGAACAGAATAGAAGTTCCTTAAAAAACTAAAAATAGAGCTACCATATGATCCAGTAATCCCACTTCTGGGTATATATCAAGAAAATAAAATTGGGTCTGGAAAAAATTCTTTAGTTTTATGCAAACTCTACTTTTTAAAACAGAGATCCAATTTCATCACTATATGTATCATTAGCATTTTCCCTTATTATAACAAACCCTTTATTGAATATTTTAAGCTTACTACACAATAGTCCATTTTATAGATATGTTGGCCTTAATGATTATATTTAGATATTTCTTTTTCTTTTTAATTCTACCACTTTATTGCTACCAACACATCTCCCTCCACCCTTGTGCACACATGCTCAGTCATGTAATCCCATAGACTGCAGCCCGTCAGGCTCCTCTGTCCATGGACTTTTCCAGGCAAGAATACTGGAGTGGGTTGCCGTTTCCTTCTCCATAGATATTTCTTTTTTTGTTTTGTTTTTTTCTGTAACAGACGTTTATTTATTTATTTTTGTTTTTTTCTTTTCTTTTTTTTCATTTATTTTTATTAGTTGGAGGTTAATTACTTTACAATATTGTAGTGGTTTTTGCCATACACTGACATGAATCAGCCATGGATTTACATGTGTTCCCCATCCTGTACCCCCCTCCCACGTCCCTCCCCATCACTTTTAAATATGCTAAGTTATATTTACAATTTAGGTTATACAAAATTTCTAAAGCTGCAATGTCTAACTTGCTATCTTAGACACACGTGGTTACTGAGCATTTGAACTGTAGCTAATAAAAATTTAGATGTGCTATAAAATACACACCAGATATTGAAGACTTTATGAAAAAAAAAGAATGCAATATATCTCAATAATTCTTATTTTGGTTACACTTTGAAATGATAATATTTTGCTATATTTGGTTAAATAAAACACTAAAATTACTTGTGCATTTTGTTTTTACTTTTTAAAATGTGACACTAAAATGTTTAAGATTACATGCCTTGCATATTATTCTACACTTTTTATGAGACTGACATGAGGCCTACTGTGCTAAGAAGGCACTAATTTTATATTTTTAATATTGGACACTGCAGCTCTAAAGTGTTCTCCAATCCTGAGTTTCTCATATCAGTTGTCTCCCTCAAGGGACTTCATTTCTGCTTTATCGCTGCTCTAGACAAAGACTGAACACACAGGAGACTGAATAATTTGGTCAATTCACACATGGACATGGATGGACAAGAGAGGGGCACACAGGAAGGGCCAGGCTGTCTGGCTCCATCCTTCACTAGAATGGGAACATCTAGGAAGCTGTTTGGACGGGGATCTGTTTGGAAGTTTCAGGACAACTAATAAGAATGTTCACATAACCTGAAAAAAAATTACAGCATTCCAAATAGAGAAAAATACCAACTTACATGAGCCATGATTTCAGAGTTGCAAGAAAACAGTTAGTTTTTCTCAAGGGTCATTTACTGAAGAAGCAGAGTCCACAGACAGAATCCAAAAACTGGAGGAAGAGTATGAAGCCATAAGAACAAAATCCCAGAGCCCCCAGATTTTAAAAACTCACATGACTTCTCCATTTCTACATGCAACACCCCTCCATCACAACTCCCAACACACAGACAAGTTATGAAAGGTAAGAGCTAATTTAGACAAATACAAGCCCTCCCCAAAACAACAGGAAAATCACTGCACAAGGATAGACATGGAGAAGACTCTCCAGAAGAGAAGGTCATTTCCAGCTGTTTTGGCAGGAGAGATTCCGGGCAGTTCTCCACCTCAGTGAGGCTGATCTGGACTCAAGTAGGCTACCCAGACCTGTCCTGAGCAGAGATCCATCTCCCCTCATTCCCAGTTTTCCCAGCTAATAAGTGGCTACACCATCTAAACCAGAATATCCTTCTCAGACTCAGAAATCTGGCTTGCCTACCCAACCCTGAAGACAGAAAATATTATAGAGAAGAATTTTCCAAACTATGCTACACATTGGAATCACCAGCAAATCTTTTTTTTTTAAAAAGAACTTAAGTGTATTTTTTTTTTTAACATTTTGTTTATTTGATTGCACCAGGTCTTAGCTGTAGCACCTGGGATCTTTGATCTTCATTGCAAGCATGCAGGATTCTTTAGTTATAGCATGCAAACTCTTAGTTGCGGCATGTGGGATCTTCTATTATAGTTCCCTGGTCAGGGATTGAACTCGGGCCCCCTACATTGGGAACACAGTCTTAACCACTGGACCACCATGGAAGTCCATTAGCAGACCTTTATTTTTGTTTGTTTGTTTGTTTTTTTGTTTTTTTTAGCAGACCTTTAAAATATACTGATGCCTGACTCCCATGCCCCAAACATTCTGGTTCAATTAGCAGAGAGTTGTGACTCGGGAATCAAAATTTTTAAACTTTCCACAGGTGATCATAATGGGCAGGTTTAGTAATCAAACTTTGTATGCATCAGAATCACCTGAAAGGCTTATTAAAATACAGTTTGCAGGGCCCTGTTCCTCAAGTTTGGCATTTACTAGAGCCAGGGTTGGACTTGAGAAATTGCATTTTGAAAACATTTCCATGTTGATACTGATGCTGCTGGTCCAAATGCCACAATTTGAGAACCACTTGCACAGACCATGCCTAGCAACCTTTATAATGGCAAAACTGTACTTGCCCACTGGGATCTCTTCCTCAAGGCTGAACTATCTTTCCCAGAATCCTCAGAGCTCACTGTTCACCACCTTCCTATTGGGAATCATCAATATTGTCTACATGATCTCATTTACCGATCCTATTCTCTTGGTACCCAGGCTGGGGAAAAGTGAATTTGTAAAACCTGAGTATGGATAATGAAATAACCCACTAGTTAAAACTCAATAGTAACTAAGGAGTCGCATTTAAAGGAACTGGATTAGCAGATTTTAAAAACTGATAATAATCACTAAGACTGGAGAAATGGACACTTGTGGTATGGTGTAAAAAGAATGAAATGATACATGGAAAATGATTATAATGAGACCAAAAAAGTCAAAATGGACTTGGAATAAGATTTTATTGTGTTACCTCTGCTGGATGGTATCCCACGTGATCTTTATTTTGTTCTTCCCAGGAGTCTCTCAATTTTTTAATCAAGAAATTTTTAATCTGTTAAAAAAAAAGAAAACTTTAATTTGTATCACTTGTACCTGGACATAAATTTAAAACAGCTCTACAAGAGATATCACTAAAAGCCCCAACAATTCCATCCCTGATACCCTTTCCCCTATCTTCCAAATCTAGAGGCAATAATTTTCACCTCTTTTAGCTATTTCTTTTGATATATAAATACCATATATTCAAATCACATGCTAATATTACTACTTCAGCTATCTTTTATCCACCCATCTCCCACTTCATGTGTGCATAATTGCATCTCCCTATCCTTCCAATGTTTTTTTTCCCCAGTGTGGTTTTGTTCTATTAAAGGGTACACAGATATTCAGTTTCTATGACTATTTAAATGCCATTACCAACTGAACTATATAGTATAATCAGATTATTTTGCCTTTCTTCTCTGAGTTTAAAATGATTTTTTTTTTTGTAAGATTCATTTTCTAGGTAATTATCATTAATTTATTTCTCAAACTCTCATTCAAATGAAGGATCAGGAGGATGAAGCTTCTGGCATAAAATAAAAGAACTGTCCATTTCATACTCTAAGAATCCTTCAGAAATAAAGCCAAATACTTTGTTATCACTTGTACCCCGAGTTGGCAGAAGTCAATGCCATATTCCTCAACGTTCCTACCTCTGAAATCCCACATGACTTTGAAGTGAAAAGCTGGTTAAGAAATAGGACCTCGAAAGCCTGCTGAAGGAATTGTGCAGGCAGTTTTGAACATCACTCCCCAATAACTTATATCTTAAATACTTGATAAAACATCCACAAACAGAATAATAATCTTTTTTTAAAATCAAGTATCTTTATTTTTAAATATAAAAAGTGAAGGATAAAAGCAGTAAAAATTACACTTCAAGTGAATAAATTACAAACCAAGTCAACTATGTATTCTGACTTATACATAAAACAGAGGAGGAGGATGCTGCTGCTGCTGCTAAGTCGCTTCGGTCGTGTCCAACTCTGTGCGACCCCATAGACGGCAGCCCACCAGGCTCCCCCATCCCTGGGATTCTCCAGGCAAGAACACTGGAGTGGGTTGCCATTTCCTTCTCCAATGCATGAAAGTGAAGAGTGAAAGTGAAGTCGCTCAGTCGTGTCCTACTTTTAGCAACCCCATGGACTGTAGCCCACCAGGCTCCTCCTTCCATGGGATTTTCCAGGCAAGAGTACTGGAGTGGGGTGCCATTGCCTTCTCCGTAAAGTAATCACTAAATGCTGAGTTTTAGAAAACTTAAGGAATGGAAAACATCCAAGACACACTGAAAGAAAAAAAAATCAGTTTAAAAAATATATAAAATCCATAAAAATGTGACAAAATCCATGAGAATACTGAATTCCTCTTTTTTATTAATTTTTTTCCTCTTTTTTTAAAAAAAATGAATTTCTTTCTTTTATAATTTTATTTATTTATTTTTGGCTGTGCTGAGTCATCATTGCTATGAGCAGGGGCTACTCTCTTGTTGCTGAGCACAGGCTCTAGGGCACACGGGCTTCAGTAGTTGTGGCTCCCCGAATCTAGAGCACAGGCTTAATAGTTGTATATGGGCTAAGTTGCTCCACAGCATGTGAGATCTTCCTGGACCAGTGATTGAACCAATGTCTCCTGCATTGGCAAGCAGACTCCTTACCACTGAGCCCCCAGGGAAGACCCCTGAATTCCTATCTTAAATGAAGAATTAGAGAGGTCTTGCTTTCCTTTAAATTTTCAATTAATGTTATCCTATTCAGAAATAAAACTATATACAAAACCACAAATGCTTGTTAAAATATTTTTGGGAACATATGCTCTAAATATGAATAGTGATTATTTCTGGATGTTGGGAATATGTGTGTGTATGCTTAGTCAAGTCCAATTCTTTATGACCCTATTGACTATAGTGTACCAGGCTCCTCTGTCCATGGGATTTTTCCAGGCAAAAATACAGGAGTGGGTTGCCATTTCCTCCTCCAGGGGATCTTCCCAACCCAACGATGGAACCTGTGTCTCCTGCAAGTCTCCTGAATTGCAGATGGATTCTTTACCACTGGGAAGTCCTGTTGAGGACTATAATTTTTATTTTCTTCTTTAAGGTTCCTTAGTTACTAAATATTTCACAAGCTTGCATTAAATACATTATCTGAAATTTTTAAAAAGCTATTCCCATTAAAAATAATTTTTTAATGATTTGGGTAGACGGGTAGTCATTAAGAAAACTGTGATTACATAGGCCTGCATAAGTGGTAACAACAGGGAAATCAATGTCACTGAAAAAATAATTCTTACCAGTTCTTGAATACTGTATTTCATTAACACCCAGAAACCCTTCTGTGAAGGATCACAATGCTGATTCACGACATTTCCCAAAATCAAGAGATAGTATGCACAGCAGGCAGAAAAAAATGCTTATTTCATAGCAAATGCTCAATCATTTGAGTTGACTCCTCCTGAATAGCCAATTACTAAATCCTTGCAAAAGATCTTATTATTCCTTACCTTAGTGTTCAAGATACATAGGTAACAACAATTTCTTAAAAATTTTTATTCAGAACAATAAATACTTCCCAATATTACATTTTATATGGTTTCTTCTTATGACTTTATAATCTTTATTATCCCATAACATTCCATCATATTGATGGAGTGTGAATCACTTAACATTTTCATACTGTTAGATACTAGTTTTTTAAGATTATCCTCAAAATTATTCCTATTTATTCCAGACTTTGACGCTAGACCAGTGAAAATCAACCTTGTTGGGTCTTATACATACAATTCTGATATCATGAAATTACAAGTAAGCAGATTCCCCTCCCAAATTAACCACTGAAAAATATTTACAATATTTCTCTCTATATATCTTTGGTTTTTTTTCCTGGTCCTGAAAACCCATAAACAGAACCCAAAGACTTCATGTTAAGAATCCCTATTCTGGTCCATTTGCTGTTGATTTTTCTGCTTGCATTCATCATAAGTAACTTCACATTTTCATTATTCTTGGGAATAAAGAAAGTTGATAGGGAATGATTAAAAATCATCACTAATAGTAACCGCTAATATAATTAAGCAGTATTCTACTATGCTAGGTAATGTTTTAAGAGCTTCAACAGATATTAATTCAGGTAACCTTCAAAACAACCCTATGAGGCATATACTATTATAATTCTGATTTTACATATGAAGAAACTGCAACACAGTTTTCCTTCAAGTGCCCAAACTCACTTAGATTTAAGTGATGGTCAGGATTAAAATCCTCTTAATCTAGGTTCAAAATTCTTAAGCACTGCATACATCTCTGTTCCTCTATCCCTAAAAAGCGAAAGTGTTAGTCGCTCAGTCCTGTCTGATTTTTTTCCACCCACGGACTGTATTCCACCAGGTTCCTCTGTCCATGGAATTCTCCAGGCAAGAATACTGGAGTGGGTAGCCATTCCCTTCCCCAGGGGATCGCCCCAAGACATAAGCAAAACAAACTCATGCTACAAAATTTCATTTATAAGATAATAAGCTCTGAAGACCTCATGCACAACATGGTTACTATAGATAATAATAATGTATTACATACTGGAAGTTTGCCAAGAGTATATCTTAAGTACTCTTGTCATACACAAAATAGTTAACCTTGAGAGGTAATGGTTAATTAGTCAGTGTGGTATTCCGTTCCATGATGTTTACATATATCAAAACATTATGCTGTACACATTAAACAATTTTTCATTTGCCCAAAATAAATAAAACTCATGCTACCAAACTCTAACCACATCAGGCTAGTACCAAAAAGTTCCACTCATGGATTCCCTTTGGGAAAAAAAAATCCCAACTCCTACTGTGGAATAATTAGAGATGTCTAAACCCAACACAATCCAATAGCCATGAAATTAAAAAACACTTACTCCTTGGAAAAGAAGTTATGACCAACCTAGACAGCATATTAAAAAGAAGAGACATTACTTTGTCAACAAAGGTCCATCTAGTCAAGGCTATGGTTTTTCCAGTGGTCATGTATGGATGTGAGAGTTAGACTATAAAGAAAGCTGAGCGCTGAAGAATTGATGATTCTGAACTGTGGTGTTGGAGAAGGCTCTTGAGAGTCCCCTGGACTGCAAGGAGATCCAACCAGTCCATCCTAAAGGAAATCAGTCCTGGGTGTTCACTGGAAAGACTGAGGTTGAAGCTGAAACTCCAATACTTTGGCTACCTGATGCGAAGAGCTGACTCATTTGAAAAGAGCCTGATGATGGGAAAGATTGAAGGCAGGAGAAGGGGACGACAGAGGATGAGATGGTTGGATGGCATCACTGATTCAATGCACACGAGTTTGAGTAAACTCCGGGAGTTGGTGATGGACAGGGAGGCCTGGCATGCTGCAGTCCACGGGGTCGCGAAGAGTCAGACAGGACTGAGCCACTGAACTGAACTGAAACCCAACACTACTTAACAAATCACAGTCGAAAAGAAAACATAAACGGTAACTTCCAAAGCACTACTTCCATCATTAGAAACTGTGCTCACAGAGCAACTGGATTTATAGCACATGGTTAACTAAGGTGGCTCAGTGGTAAAGAATCTGCCTGCTAAAGGCAAGAGACACGAGTTCGATCTCTGGGTCGGCAAGATCTCCTGGTGTAGGAAATGGCAACCCACTCCACTATTCTTGCCTGGAAAATTCCAAGGACAGAGGAGCCTGGCAGGCTGCAGTCCATGAGGTCCTGAAGAATCTGACTGAGCATAACTAACTAAAGAATTGGGCTAAGTGGGCAACAGAAAGGGGAATCTATAAACTGGGTCCCCTGCCAGGACGTAGGTAAATCCTAAAGTCAAAATCAGTAAGTAGATTATTCTTACACAGGACATTTCAAGAGAAGGAAATTTTAACAATCTCGTGTCCCAAAAATCAAGTGCATTTCACGCAAACAAAGAAGCAGCAGAAACTCACAAAGAACGTGGCTTTTAGAGATGCAGCGGCGATTTGCTTCACTTCATAGGCCTCTGGAGACTGAAAGGGCTCGGGAAGCAAACCCGGTTGATTACATCGCAGGCGTTTCTGGACTCGGTCAACACCCACCGTCCACGCCCCCTTGACCGTCGCTACCCACCACCTGCAAACACAATGGACAGATAAAGACCGGAGAAGGTCCGCCGCTCTGGGTCGGCTGTAATTCAGACACCGCAGCTACCCACGCTCGGGCGGCCACCGCGCCTTGCAGGGGACTTTCATTCAGAGGTTCCACCCCCGTTTCCCTCTCAGGCCTTTCCTCTACGGCCAGGCCTCGGTGGTCTGGGCGAGGAAGGCGACGGGCAGGACCGCCGGGAACAGGCCGGGGCGGCGCCCAATTATCGCCGCACGAGCTTAACCCAGCGCCGCCCAGTCTCAGAACGGCAAAGCCCTCACTCCGGCCTGAGGCCCCCAAATCCAACCTCGATCTGGTCCGCAGAACCTGGCCGGTCTCGCGCTTGTTTCCTTCAGAAGAGCAGCCGCTACCACCGAGCCTGCCTTACCGCCCTAGGGCTGCGCCAGACTCCGGGGACCGCCCAGCGCTCAAGACCGCGGCGCCGGAATTCCGGAGAGTGCCTTCTCGGTCCCGAGTGCGCAGGCGCGAATGGGGGTGCTGGGTGTTGGGGGGCAGTCCCCCGGCTCCTCCTGAAGCGCTCGGGAAGACTGCTGGGGCACGATGCCCGCCGGGTCTGGAAGAAGAGCAGGGTTCCCTCGTAGGCCGACTCCTCGCCTGTAAAGGTGACCTTGTGAGTGACTCGCGCCCTCGAGCAGAATCCACACCTGCTCCCCTGTTGGAACTGTAGTCCAAAAATCAGAGAAACTATATTCCTGCTTTTCTCTCTCAGTTCTCGGCTCCGCAAAGGGCTCAGATCCGGAGCTCCGCCCCTGGCGCGAGAGCCCCCCGCTCAAGCTCCTGGAAGGTTCTGTCTCTGTCCCTCGTGGAGGTGAAGGTGTTCCGACCGGGGATTCTTGATGCAGCTGAGGAGGCTCCTGGGGCCACGCACGCTGAGGGCTGGGGGAGGAGGGGTACGAAGAGATTGGAGCCAGTATTCCCAGTTGGTCTAGGGTGTCCAGATCTTTAGATTTTTAAGGGTGACCCTGATTGCTATATCCAGTGCCCCAAGCGTGTCTCTGTGACATTTGCCAAAAGACTAACAGTGGTGTGGTGCCCTCTGTGCCTGCCTTGTGATCGTGGATGGAGTTGTGTTTTCATGCATTAAGTTTCATGGGATATGTGCCACTCCGTGGATGCTGGAGTGAAACGGACTCCGGGAGAAAGGAAACCAAGCAGGACCCCCTGCGGCCCTCCTTGATACAAAAGCTGTTTGATTTTAGCCTCCTGCATCTTCCCAGAGTTCCAAAAGGCAGATTCAAACAGTTGCTAATCAAAAAAGTGGGGAAATGTAGAAACAGAAGAGAGGGGATCAAGCAACAGTGATCAGTACAAACAGTGCAGCAGTGGAAGTTCTAGTTTTCCTCAAGGAATATACATAGCAATATATCTGAGTTCTGCTGGAACTAAAGCCCACAACACCCCGGTGGAGGATGGCAACTTGAGGCTGGGTACAAAAGTCCGGAGCCCTGCCCTGTAATCTCACCATTAACCAATCAGAAAAAGGTCACACACTCCACAGCCTTCACCCCAAATTTTGCCTTTGAAAACTTCTCCTGGAAAACCATTGGGGAGTTTGGGGCTTTGGAGGATGAGCCACCTGTTCTACTTGCTTGAAAAGTGAAAGTCACTCAGTCATGTCCAACTCTGCAACCCCATGGAGACTATACAGTTCATGGAATTCTCTAGGCCAGAATACTGGAGTGGGTAGCCTTTCCTTTCTCCAGGGGATTTTCCTGACCCAGGGATCAAACCAGAGTCTCCTGCATTACAGGCAGATTCTTTACCAGCTGAGCTACCAGGGAAACTGCTACTTGCTTGACCCTGAAGTAAACCATTCTCTGTTTCAATCTCTTGATTTGTTTGGCTTCACTATGGGTTGGGCACCAACCTGCATTTGACAACAGGTCGCATGCTATTATGCTGCACTGTGAAACCAGGTTTAGGAGTGTCTGGTAGTGTTGAAGAGGAGGGAATTTTCCTCTTAAGCTTCCAGGTTCTTTTGTCTCTTGTTACTTGAAAACTGGGTATCCCTCTTTTGGTGTTGAGCCAAAAGACACAACTAGGCCAAAGATTAGAAGGAGGAATTATTACCTGCAGCATTAAGGAGAACACTGGGATCTTTCCCAAAGCAGTGTCTCCTCAAATAGAGAAATTGGGAAGATTTAAGTTAAGGGCACATGCCTATTCATGAAGGGGCTTGAGCAGAGGAGAATTCAACATTGAACTGGGATAATTCTAGAATCCTAGCTTTAGTTGACTTAAGTCTGAAAAAGTCAACATCATCTTTCTGTCCTCCTCCTCCTCAGGTGGTGTGGCCTTAGTTTCTGCAGAACTCAGAGATATGTTACTCTGTATATCCCTTGAAGAGGAAATAGGAGTTTGTTTTATGACTGCACTATTGTTTGACTGCCTTTTCTCTGTTCCTATGTTCCTTTGTTGCCTTAAGATCATTTATTACTGAGTCTGTTTAACGGCAAGGAGATCACAAAATGGCTTAGGCTGGGACTTCCTTGGTGGTCCAGTGGTTGAGAATCCACCTTCCAATGCAGGGGACATAAGTTCCATCCCTGGTCAGGAAACTTATGTCCCATATGCCACAGAGCATCTAAACCCATGTGCTGCAACTACTGAGCCTGCACACTCTGGAGCCCCCATCCCACAACTAGAGAGAGGCATGCCCCAACAAAATCCCAGGTGTCACGACTAAGCCCTGACACAGTCAAAAAATAGGCTGGACCAAAATGGCTTCTCTGAATTCTTTCCTGGAGAATCCCAAGGACAGAGGAGGCTGGTGGGCTACAGTCTATAGGGTCAAAAAGAGTTGGACACAACTGAAGCAATTTAGTACATACACGCATATATGTCAGGAAAAGCATTCCTGGTTCTCTTTCTCCAGTAACCCACTACCCTATCTGCTTACAGTCTAAGAATTAAGTTGACATGAGACAGGTTAGCAGAATAAATCAGACAAAACTTTAATAACATGTATACTTGGGAGAGATCCAGGAAAGCTGAGTTACTTGCCAAAATAGCTAAAGACAAAAGAGGATGTTGGGAGTTGTGGTTTGGGAATTCAAAGAGGAGGAAGACAATTCAGCCAGAGATGGAAAAGCAAACATTTGGTAAGCAAATACCAAAGTATTCTAAATACCACATATTATTAGACAACAGTGTGTAAAGTGATGCAATTAGAAAACAGGCAACTTAAAAAAATATATGGCCACAGGTCTTTGAGAACTCAAGAAAACAATCAATCAATAGCAAACACAAGAGCTAAAAGTCTCAGCTGAGGGGTGAAAGTGAAAGTGAAGTCGTATCTGACTCTTTGCGACCCCGTGGACTGTAGCCCACCAGGCTCCTCCATCCATGGGATTCTCTAGGCAAGAATACTAGAGTGGGTTGCCATTTCCTTCTCCATCAAAGAGACATATTTTGGGTGGCAAAATTTGCTCCGGTACAGCTACTTCCTTGTGAAGTGCCTGAGATTATGTGTGAAGACTTTTGTGAAGACTTATGTGTGATTATGTGTGATTATGTGAAGACTGTGCCTTGAAGGTAAACCAAGTATGTCACTCCAACGTGTGCCTTTTTGATATAAAAACAGTTTTGAGTTGAGGGCAATTTAGAGCCATCAAATGCAGGAAAAACTCTCTCCGCCCTCACCCATTTCTGCCTAAAGGCAGGATACAAATTCTCCTTTACAGGAGACAACTCTAGACTCTTAGCCCATAGACTGCAAATGTGCAAATAAATTTTACTCCATTAGTTTCCTCCCATTGCCACCCATGGAAGCTCAAGGCTGCTTTTCTTTATCCTGTCATTTCTCAATAAATTTATGTTCTTTGTTGAAGATACCACATAATATGGAGTTCTAACCCACACTTTGAATTGCTCTTGTTAGAGTTTTCCCATATGACAGGTACACACAAGTTAATAAATTGTTTTTGTCCTGTTAATCTTTTTTTGTGAAAGAGACCTGTGTGCGAACCTAAGATGGCTAGAGGTAAGATTTTTCTTCTCCTGTAGCCCTGTTATATTTGGGGGATGGTTTTGATAAGCCAACACTTCTGGCTCTTGCTTTCTATGAGAAGTGTGTTGTGGGTCTTTGTGTTACTAGATGTTAGGTTTTTGATGATCAGTGTCTAAAGTGTGTGCCCTCAGGAATGTGGAGCTGTACTTGTTGGATGAATAATTACAGGCACAAGCAACACTGGAAAGGGAGAGACAAGGTTATCATTATTTCTGAGACAAAATTGTAGGAGTATATTGAAAGAGATTTTCACATATTGAGGTATGGGGAAGTCATTCTGGCTTATACATGATTTAACTCAAATTCTATGCTAACTAAAACAGGCTGTCTGTGACCTATCAAATGTACACTGCACATCTGCTTCAGTTATTATGGGAAAAGATTCAAAGACCAGAAGTAAAGAATGTCCATTTTAAAGATAAAGATTAAATGCCTCTCTTCCTGAGATGCTAGTGTACCAGCTCCTTCGATTAGACTTCCTTCCTTGGTGCCAAGGCCTTACTCAGGCGCTGTGAACATGCTCATCTGTTTTGTTTTTTGAATCTTGAAGGAGTGTATCCCTGACATGTTTGGTGTCCTTTGTGCTGAAAAGATATAAGACTGTGCTGAAAACCACGCTTCTCTAGAGCAGTTCCTCCAAGTTATCTGTGAAGCTGTCTTCCAAGATATTGTTTTCAGCGTGACTCAAACAAAATTCTTTTTGATTTCTATTATAGATTGTTTATTCATTATTTTTGTGGGCAATGTAATCATAAAGTTGAAATTAATAGGACTTTGTAAAACAAAAGAGAGAAGAACTTTATTTTCTTCCATAATTGCACTTGTAGTATTCCTCTGTGGATGAGGGTCTTTTCCCCTGCTCCTAGATGAAATCTTGGATAAACTCAGTGTCTTCATTGGAGAATAAAAGTTTCTTTGAATATTTTTAAAAGATCACTCTCATTTTATTAGTTAAAAATATCTTTTAGTTTCAACTAAAAAAAATAAAGTGAAGTGAAGTGAAAGTTCCTCAATCGTGTGCGCCTCTTTGTGACCCCATGGACGATACAGTCCATGGAATTCTTCAGGTCAGAATACTGGAGTGGGTAACCTTTCCCTTCTCCTGGGGATCTTCCTAACCCAAGGATTGAACCCAGGTCTCCTGCATTGCAGGCAGATTCTTTACCAGCTGAGCCACAAGGGAAGCCCAAGAATACTGAAGTGAGTAGCCTATCCCTTCTCCAGTGGATCTTCCTGACCCAGGAATTGAACCAGGGTCTCCTGCATTGCAGGCAGATTCTTTACCAACAGAGCTATCAGGGAAGCCCCTCCCCCCCAAAAAAATGTATCACCAAAATGTTGAGAATTTTATTATTGAGGAATATAGCCTAGGATGGGGCTTCTCTGGTGGCTCAGTGGTAAAGAATCCACCTGTCAATACAAGAGATACTAGAGACTCGGGTTCAATCCCTGGGTCAGGAAGATCCCCTAGAGAAGGAAATGGCAACCCGCTCCAGTATTCTTATCTGGGAAATCCCATGGAGAGAGGAGCCTAGTGGGCTATAGTCTGTGGGGTCAAAAAGGGTCAGACATGACTGAGCAATTAAACAACAATGATAGCCTGGGATACAGCCTCTCAGATAGCTCTGAGGAATTGTCCCAAAGAGGTAAGGGAGGAGCCAGGATGTATGAGTTTTTGCTGGGGAAAAAAAAACAAAACATATATCAAACATCAAAATGTTTCTGCAAATCACAAAAACCAGACATCTCAAGTTAATTATTTTAGTGCTTTTCTATGTATAGAAAGATGCAAGAGTCTGGGTGCATTGAAATTATTCCCTTGATATGCATTTTAACTGCTAGGGCCAGTATTCTATTTTTCTCCATCCTGAATTCTCCTAAGGGCTCACTTTCAGGGGTGCAATGGCAGATGGTTTGTTGATGGGCAGTATTTGTTGTTTAGTGAAATGGCAAGCAATATTTTTTGTCCACATTAGCGATAAAAATGTGCAGTGTAATAATACTTCATTTAAAGAAAAAAAAAAACTTCTTTCTTTTTGACCATCTTCAAATATGTTAAAATCTCAGGTATTGGTTATGTCAATATAATTTTGTAAATTTTTAAAAATTCAAAACCAAGTGTAGTTTCAGATACATTTTTGTCTATTAAGGACTTAATTAGGGACTTCCCTGATGGCCCAGTGACTAAAGACTCCATGCTCCCAATGCAGGGGGCCTGGGTTCGATCCCTGCTCAAGGAACTACATCCCACATGTTGAAACTAAGGCCTGGTGTGGCCAAATAAATTTTTCTTCTAAAAGGACTTAATTAGCTTTCTATGTATCTGTTGATAGTTTTAGAGATGTTCCAATGCATGTGTTAAGTGTCCATTGGTTTCTTTTTTTAAGTTGTTCAAATATCCAGTTGGTATCTCTCAGGCTTTCATTCTGTGGCTCTAACTAGACTGTACACTTACTGTGAAACTTACTTTCATTGTCTTCCTGAACTGGATTCCTGTTTCCTAGAATTAAGTTAATTTTTGCTAATGTTTCATTTTTGCTCAAGTTCCTTTTCCAACAGCTTCTTTAAGACACATGTGTTAGAAGGAATCCCCTAATGCTGCAGTGGTTAAGACTGTGCTTCTGAGGGCTCAGGTTTCAATCCCTGTTGCCATGTGGCCAAAAGGAGAAAAAAGAAAAAATATGCATGTTTTAGAGATGAATATTTGAGTCTTTCATGTTTGAAAATGGCTTTATTCTACACACTTTGCCAGTATTCAGAATTTGGAAACATCACCTCAAAGTTTCCTGGTCATTCCTGTTGTCAAGTCTAATGCCAATTATTTTCTGTCTCTGTGTATATTATCTTATGCCTCCTTCCTGCTCATCTCCTAATACTTACTGCTTTTTATCTTTCCAATGTATTAAATTTTCATGATTTATGTTGTGGATTTTTTTTAACACTTTTATGCTAAGGAGAGGTGAGCACTTTCAGTTTGTAGGATCTAGTTCTGCAGATGTTTCTTATATGTTTGTTACTTGATAGTCTTCTCTAGGTTTTTTGGTTCTCTTCCTGGAATTTGTATTTGATAGAAATCTTTTTCATGAATTGTGTCTAACTTATTCACTGCTTTCTATTCTTACTTATAGATGCAACATAATCTCTGATCTCTCAGAGAGTAATTAGATTTGTTTAAAGTTTTCTTGTCCCAGGAAACACAGAAAGGTTGTATAAACGCGAACCCCAAACAACAAAGAAAATGGCAACGGGACCATACCTATCAATAATTACCTTAAATGTAAATGGGTTCAATGCCCCAACCAAAACACAAAGACTGGCTGAATGGATACAAAAACAAGACCCCTATATATGCTGTCTACAAGAGACCCACCTCAAAACAAGGGACACATGCAGACTAAAAGTGAAGGGCTGGAAAAAAAATATTTCACGCAAACAGAGACCAAAAGAAAGCAGGAGTCGCAATACTCATATCAGATAAAATAGACTTTCAAATAAAGGCTGTGAAAAGAGACAAAGAAGGACACTACATAATGATCAAAGGATCAATCCAAGAAGATATAACAATTATAAATATATATGCACCCAACATAGGAGCACCGCAATATGTAAGGCAAACGCTAACGAGTATGAAAGAGGAAATTAATAGTAACACAATAATAGTGGGAGACTTTAATACCCCACTCACAACTATGGAGAGATCAACTAAACAGAAAATTAACAAGGAAACACAAACTTTAAAGGACACAATGGACCAGCTAGACCTTATTGACATCTATAGGATGTTTCACCCCAAAACAATCAACTTCACCTTTTTCTCAAGTGCACACGGAACCTTCTCCAGAATAGATCACATCCTGGGCCATAAATCTAGTCCTGGTGAATTCAAAAAACGTGAAATCATTCCAGTCATCTTTTCTGACCACAAGGCAGTAAGATTAGATCTCAATTACAGGAAAAAAATTATTAAAAATTCAAACATATGGAGGCTAAACAACACGCTTCTGAATAACCAACAAATCATAGGAGAAATCAAAAAAGAAATCAAAATATGCATAGAAATGAATGAAAATGAAAACACAACAACCCAAAACCTATGGGATACTGTAAAAGCAGTGCTAAGGGGAAGATTCATAGCATTACAGGCCTACCTCAAGAAACTAGAAAAAAGTCAAATAAATAACCTAACTCTACACCTAAAGAGTAGAACCCCAGGGTTAGTAGAAGGAAAGAAATCTTTAAAATTAGGGCAGAAATAAATGCAAAAGAAACTAAAGAGACCATAGCAAAAATCAACAAAGCTAAAAGCTGGTTTTTTGAAAAAATAAACAAAATTGACAAACCATTAGCAAGACTCATTAAGAAACAAAGGGAGAAGAACCAAATTAACAAAATTAGAAACGAAAATGGAGAGCTCACAACAGACAACACTAAAATACAAAGGATCATAAGAGACTACTACCAGCAGCTCTATGCCAATAAAATGGACAACTTGAAAGAAATGGACAAGTTCTTAGAGAAGTATAACTTTCCAAAACTGAACCAGGAAGAAATAGAAGATCTTAACAAACCCATCAGAAATCTTCCAGCAAACAAAAGCCCAGGACCAGATGGCTTCACAGCTGAATTCTACCAAAAATTTAGAGAAGAGCTAACACCTATCTTACTCAAACTCTTCCAGAAAATTGCAGAAGAAGGTAAACTTCCAAACTCATTCTATGAGGCCACCATCACCCTAATTCCAAAACCAGACAAAGATGCCACAAAAAAAGAAAACTATAGGCCAATATCACTGATGAACATAGATGCAAAAATCCTTAACAAAATTCTAGCAAACAGAATCCAACAACATATTAAAAAAATCATACATCATGACCAAGTGGGCTTTATCCAAGGAATGCAAGGATTCTTTAATATCCGCAAATCAATCAATGTAATACACCACATTAACAAATTGAAAGATAAAAACCATATGATTATCTCAATAGATGCAGAAAAAGCCTTTGACAAAATTCAACATCCATTTATGATTAAAACTCTCCAGAAAGCAGGAATAGAAGGAACATACCACAACATAATAAAAGCTATATATGACAAACCCACAGCAAACATTACCCTCAATGGTGAAAAATTGAAAGCATTTCCCCTAAAATCAGGAACAAGACAAGGGTGCCCACTCTCACCACTCCTATTCAACATAGTTTTGGAAGTGTTGGCCACAGCAATCAGGGCAGAAAAAGAAGTAAAAGGAATCCAGATAGGAAAAGAAGAAGTGAAACTCTCTCTGTTTGCAGATGACATGATCCTCTACATAGAAAACCCTAAAGACTCTACCAGAAAATTACTAAAGCTAATCAACGAATATAGCAAAGTTGCAGGATATAAAATTAACACACAGAAATCTCTTGCATTCCTATACACTAACAATGAGAAAACAGAAAGAGAAATTAAGGAAACAATACCATTCACCATTGCAACAAAAAGAATAAAATACTTAGGAGTATATCTACCTAAAGAAACAAAAGACTTATACATAGAAAACTATAAAGCACTGATGAAAGAAATCAAAGAGGACACAAACAGATGGAGAAATATACCGTGTTCATGGATTGGAAGAATCAATATTGTCAAAATGGCTATACTACCCAAGGTAATCTATAGATTCAATGCAATCCCTATCAAACTACCAACAGTATTTTTCACAGAACTAGAACAAATAATTTCACAATTTGTATGGAAATACAAAAAACCTCGAATAGCCAAAGTAATCTTGAGAAAGAAGAATGGAACTGGAGGAATCAACCTGCCTGACTTCAGACTATACTACAAAGCCACAGTCATCAAGACAGTATGGTATTGGCACAAAGACAGAAATATAGATCAATGGAACACAATAGAAAGCCCAGAGATAAATCCACGAACCTATGGTCACCTTATCTTCGACAAAGAAGGCATGGATATACAATGGAAAAAAGACAACCTCTTTAACAAGTGGTGCTGGGAAAACTGGTCAACCACTTGTAAAAGAATGAAACTAGAACGCTTTCTAACACCATACACAAAAATAAACTCAAAATGGATTAAAGATCTAAATGTAAGACCAGAAACTATAAAACTCCTAGAGGAGAACATAGGCAAAACACTCTCTGACATAAATCACAGCAGGATCCTCTATGACCCACATCCCAGAATTTTAGAAACAAAAGCAAAAATAAACAAATGTGACCTAATGAAACTTAAAAGCTTTTGTACAACAAAGGAAACTATAAGCAAGGTGAAAAGACAGCCCTCAGATTGGGAGAAAATAATAGCAAATGAAGCAACAGACAAAGGATTAATCTCAAAAATATACAAGCAACTCCTCCAGCTCAACTCCAGAAAAATAAATGACCCAATCAAAAAATGGGCCAAAGAACTCAACAGACATTTCTCCAAGGAAGACATACAGATGGCTAAAAAACACATGAAAAAATGCTCAACATCACTCATGATCAGAGAAATGCAAATCAAAACCACAATGAGGTACCATTACACGCCAGTCAGGATGGCTGCTATCCAAAAGTCTACAAGCAATAAATGCTGGAGAGGGTGTGGAGAAAAGGGAACCCTCTTACACTCTTGGTGGGAATACAAATTAGTACAGCCACTATGGAAAACAGTGTGGAGATTTCTTAAAAAACTGGAAATAGAACTGCCATATGACCCAGCAATCCCACTTCAGGGCATACACACCGAGGAAACCAGATCTGAAAGAGACACGTGCACCCCAATGTTCATCACAGCACTGTTTATAATTGCCAGAACATGGAAGCAACCTAGATGCCCATCAGCAGACGAATGGATAAGGAAGCTGTGGTACATATACACCATGGAATATTACTCAGTCATTAAAAAGAATTCATTTGAATCAGTTCTAATGAGATGGATGAAACTGGAGCCCATTATACAGAGTGAAGTAAGCCAGAAAGATAAAGACCATTACAGTACACTAACACATATATATGGAATTTAAAAAGATGGTAACGATAACCCTATATGCAAAACAGAAAAAGAGACACAGATGTATAGAACAGACTTTTGGACTCTGTGGGAGAAGGTGAGGGTGGGATGTTTCAAGAGAACAGCATCGAAACATGTATATTATCTAGGGTGAAACAGATCACCAGCCCAGGTTGGATGCATGAGACAAGTGCTCAGGGCTGGTGCACTGGGAAGACCCAGAGGGAGGTGGGAGGGGGGATCGGGATGGGGAATACGTGTAGATCTATGGCTGATTCATGTCAATGTATGACAAAAACCACTACAATATTGTAAAGTAATTAGCCTCCAACTAATAAAAAATTATAAATAAATCAATAAATAAAGTTTTCTTGTCCATTTTTGTCTATGTCCAAACCAAACTTAAAAAAAAATTTTGAATTGTTCTCTCCCTTTTGCATTGAATACTTTCCTGAAATGTGTAGTGATTCTGGCCTCCATTTGTGAGGTAAAACTTCTCAACTGGTAGACTTTAGAGCCAACCTTTTTGCCAGGAGACTGCCAGAGCTCTGTTCCCTGCTTTTTAGTTTAGAGCAGAGGACAGCTCCAGTCTCCTCAGTTACTGGTGTCTGGGGCCAGGATGGGGAAGATCCTTAGAAGCCCAAAGTCCTGGGTATGGTTTTTCACTCCATCTGTCCGTGCCTCAGTCTTTTTTTTTTTCTTTTTTCATTTATTTTTATTAGTTGGAGGCTTGTCTCATGCATCCAACCTGGGCTGGTGATCTGTTTCACCATAGATAATATACATGTTTCAATGCTGTTCTCTCAGAACATCCCACCCTCGCCTTCTCCCACAGAGTCCAAAAGTCTGTTCTGTACATCTGTGTCTCTTTTTCTGTTTTGCATATAGGGTTATCGTTACCATCTTTTTAAATTCCATATATATGCATTGGTATACAGTATTGGTCTTTATCTTTCTGGCTTACTTCACTCTGTATAATGGGCTCCAGTTTCATCCATCTCATTAGAACTGATTCAAATGAATTCTTTTCAATGGCTGAGTAATATTCCATTGAGTATATGTACCATAGCTTCCGTATCCATTTGTCTGCTGATGGGCATCTAGGTTGCTTCCATGTTCTGGCAATTATAAACAGTGCTGCGATGAACACTGGGGTCTGTGCCTCAGTCTTATCTTTCTTTGTTCAGGTATACATCCTCTCCAGGTCAGTTTATGCAGAGATCAAACCTCCCATTAGTGTATTATATTTGGTTAGAGAAAAAAAGTAAAGGGAGAGAGCAACTAATTGTGCACAAATTTTCAGCCAGTCTCCTGTTTCCAGTTTTGTATCTCTCTAGGGTCATCAGATTTCATACCTGAGTGTTCAGAGGTCTTATACAGTTAATTGTCTCACAAACAGATGTCTCACTCTGTAGGCCCTTGGAAACCAGAGTTCTCCAACAGTTCTCACTTGTTATCATTTTTCTTTTCTTTCGTTCTCACATGTTAATGCTTTTTGTCTTTCTAAACTAAATATACTCACTTTAATCTCTCTTTTTGTAGAGGAAAAATGGAATCTAAATTCATCCACTGGCTCTGTTTATGGAAAAGCCTCTCTTACTCTTTCTAAATGATAAGATTTTGCTTTTGTACTGGAAGTTTTTCTCTTATGTCAATTTCTTTCTTTTCGCTACTGATTTTCTTATTTCCTCAATTTTCACTTTTTTCTCTATTGATTTCTTCTGACTGCTTTCAGTATATTTTGTCAATGAAAACTTAATTAAAAGTCTAAGAAACAAATAGAGAATTGTACTTGAGCCAACCTGAGAATTATAACCCAAGAGACAATCTTTCAGAAAACTCTGAGGACTATTTTCCTTGTTAGAGATTAAAGCGGATTCATATATGTTTTCAATGCAAAGGACCATCTCATGGAGCTGGGACTCAGGGATCTTTCATCACGACCTGCCTTACCACGTTTCCACTCTGTCCCTCTCTCCCATTAGATGCAATTTCCACATAACCCGAACCAGGAACCAGGTTTGGTGGCACAGATAGAGTATAATTGATGTAAAATGTTATACGTTACAGGTGTACAATACACTGATTCATGAATTTTCAAGGTTATAATTCACTTATTATAAAATATTGGCTATATTCCCTGTGCTGTATTAATAATACAATATAGCGTTGTAGCTTTTTTTTTTTAAGATTTTTTTTAATGTGGACTTTTTTTTTCTAAGTTGACTGTGTTGGGTCTTAGTTTCCTTATGCAGGATCTCTAGTTGTAGAGTGCAAGCTCAATAGTTGCAGCACGCAGCCTTCTCCTCTAGGGGCTCACAAGGCAGGAACTTTAAAGATAGGAATTATGAGGAGAGGAAGAGTATCTATCTGCATCTTGCCACCTGGGCCCGCCCCACTGCAAACAAGCAGCAGAGATCTAGAAATCTGGGCTGTCAGAAACCAAAGGAAAGAAAGGCTGGTTCACCCTCCCTGCTGTTCCCCAGGTGGTTGCCCCAGACCCATACCCCTGCCCTTCCCCAGTGGAAGCCAACTGTGCAGGCTTCAGTGGCAGAACCAAACCTCAAAAGGAGAGAACCAGACAAAAAAAAAAAAATGAATATCAGAGTGGAATGGTTTAAATCACCCTCCTGGCCTCTAGTGAACCTGAGCCTTATTCTGTGCTCATTGGACTCCATTTGCCTAACGGGAAACACCTGACCATATGGAAGGATTTTAAAAAACAAACAAACAAGATGGGACCACGGTTCCAGGAAGAACCCTGCTTTTTCCAAGAAAATCCAAACCTCTTTCTCCCCTCATGATCCCTACTTTTTAAAGTTCTGGCCGTGTGACCCACTAGAGGAGAAGACTGCGTGCTGCAACTACTGAGCCTGCAGGTGGAAACTAAGACCCAACACAGTCAACTTAAAAAAAAAAATCTTAAAAAAATCAAACAAGGTACAAGGATACATTGAATTAATACAACAAAGGGAATATTTCCAATATTTAAGTGGATTATAACCTTAAAAATTCATGAATCACTGTATTGTACACCTGTAACATATCATATTTTATATCAATTATACTGCAATAAATTTTTTTAAAACTGAAATTTATTCAGTGAATCACACAAATATACATTAAAGTATCTACAAGTGTTTTCTTTCCCACTTCTGGCACTGGGAGGAAAAAATGGATACCTTTGGGGATCTGTCAGAGCCATAAGTGCTATCAAGAGGTTGTTCAAAGGTATGAAGTAATAAAATCTCTCTTCTTTCTTGAAACTTCAGTTTGTTTACCAGATGGATTTGTTCTTGTCTCAGTTCAGTTCAGTCGCTCATTCATGTCCGACTCTTTGCGATCCCACGAACCGCAGCACTCCAGGCCTCCCTGTCCATCACCAACTCCCGGAGTCCACCCAAACCCATCTCCATTGAGTCGGTGATGCCATCCAACCATCTCATCCTCTGTCATCCCCTTCTCCTCCTGCCCTCAATCTTTCCCAGCATCAGGGTCTTTTCAAATGAGTCAGTTCTTCACATCAGGTGGCCAAAGTGTTGGAGTTGCAGCTTTAAAATCAGTCCTACCAATGAACACCAAGGACTGATCTCCTTTAGGATGGATTGCTTGGATCTCCTTGCAGTCCAGGGGACTCTCAAGAGTCTTCTCCAACACCACAGTTCAAAAGCATCAATTCTTTGGAGCTCAGCTTTCTTCACAGTCCAACTCTCACATCCATACATGACCACTGGAAAAACCATAGCCTTGACTAGACGGACCTTTGTTGACAAAGTAATGTCTCTGACTTTTAATGGGTTGTCTAGGTTGGTCAAAACTTTCCTTCCAAGGAGTAAGCGTCCTTTAATTTCATGGCTGCAATCACCATCTGCAGTGATTTTGGAGCCCAGAAAAATAAAGTCAGCCACTGTTTCCACTGTTTCCCCATCTATTTGCCATGAAGTGATGGGATCGGATGCCAGGATCTTAGTTTTCTAAATGTTGAGCTTTAAGCCAGCTTTTTCACTCTCCTCTTTCATTTTCATCAAGAGGCTCTTTAGTTCTTCATTTTCTGCCATAAGTGTGGTGTCATCTGCATATCTGAGATTATTGCTATTTCTCCCGGCAATCTCGATTGCAGCTTGTGGTTCCTCCAGCCCCGCGTTTCTCCTGATGTACTCTGCATATAAGTTAAATAAGCAGGGTGAGAATATACAGCTTTGACGTGTGCTCCTTTTCCTATTTGGAACCAGTCTCTTGTTCCATGTCCAGTTCTAACTGTTGCTTCTTGACCTGCATACAGGTTTCTCAAGAGGCAGGTCAGGTGGTCTGGTATTTCCATCTCTTTCAGAATTTTCTACAGTTTATTGTGATCCACACAGTCAAAGGCTTTGGCATAGTCAATAAAGCAGAAATAGAAGTTCTTCTGGAACTCTCTTGCTTTTTTGATGATCCAACGGATGTTGGCAATTTGATCTCTGGTTCCTCTGCCTCTTCTAAAACCAGCTTCAACATCTGGAAGTTCACGTTCACGTACTGTTGAAGCCTGGCTTGGAGAATTTTGAGCATTACTTTACTAGCATGTGAGATGAGTGCAGTTGTGTGGTAGTTTGAGCATTCCTTAGCATTTCCTTTCTTTGGGATTGGAATGAAAACTGACCTTTTCCAGTCCTGTGGCCACTGCTCAGTTTTCCAAATTCCCTGGCATATTGAGTGCAGCACTTTCACAGCACATCTTTCAGGATTTGAAATAGCTCAACTTGAATTCCATCACCTCCACTAGCTTTGTTTGTAGTGATGCTTTCTAAGCCCCACTTGACTTCATATTCCAGAATGTCTGGCTCTAGGTGAGTGTGAGTGATCACACCATCATGATTATCTGGATCAAAAAGATCTTTTTTGTACAGTTCTTCTGTGTATTCTTGCCACCTCTTCTTAATATCCTCTGCTTCTGTTAGGTCCATACCATTTCTGTCCTTTATTGAGCCCATCTTTGCAAGAAATGTCACCTTGGAATCTCTAATTTTCTTGAAGACATCTCTAGTCTTTCCCATTCAATTGTTTTCCTCTACTGCTTTGCATTGTTCGCTGAGGAAGGCTTTCTTATCTCTCCTTGCTATTCTTTGGAACTCTGCATTCAAATGGGTATATCTTTCCTTTTCTCCTTTGCTTTTCACTTCTCTTCTTTTCACAGCTATTTGTAAGGCCTCCTCAGACAGCCATCTTGCTTTTTTGCATTTTTTTTTCCTTGAGAATGGTCTTGATCCCTGTCTCCTGTACAATGTCATGAACCTCTATCCATAGTTCATCAGGCACTCTGCCTATCAGATCTAGTCCCTTAAATCTATTTCTCACTTCCACTGTATAGTCATAAGGGATTTGATTACAGTCATACCTGAATGGTCTAGTGGTTTTCCCCACTTTCTTCAAGTTAAGTCTGAATTTGGCAATAAGGAGTTCATGATCTGAGCCACATGGCAAACCACTTCAGTATTCTTACCTTGAAAACCCCAAGAACAGTATGAAAAGGCAGAAAGATAGGACACTGAAAGATGAACTCCCCAGGTTGGTAGGTGCCCAATATGTTACCGGAGATCAGTGGAGAAATAACTCCACAAAGAATGAATAGATGGAGCCAAAGCTAAAACAACAGCCCGTTGTGAATGTGACTGGTGATGGAAGCAAGGTCCGATGCTGTAAAGAGCAATATTGCATAGGAACCTGGAATGTTAGGTCCATGAATCAAAGCAAATTGGAAGTGGTCAAATAGGAGATGGCAAGAGTGAATGTAGACATTTTAGAAATCAGCAAACTAAAATGGACTGGAACGGGTGAATTTAACTCAGATGACCATGATATCTACTACTGTGAGCAAGAGTCCCTTAGAAGAAATGGAGTAGTCATCATAGTCAAGAAAAGAGTCCAAAATGCAGTACTTGGATGCAATCTCAAAAACGACAGAATGATCTCTGTTCATTTCCAAGGCAAGCCATTCAATATCACTGTAATCCAAGTCTATGCCCTGACCAGTAATGCTGAAGAAGCTGAACGGTTCTACGAAGACCTACAAAACCTTCTAGAACTAACACCCCCAAAAGATGTCCTTTTCATTATAGGGGACTGGAATGCAAAAGTAGGAAGTAAAGAAACACCTGGAGTAACAGGCAAATTTGGCCTGGAGTACAGAATGAAGAAGGGCAAAGGCTAATACAGTTTTGCCAAAAGAACGCACTGGTCATAGCAAGCACCCTCTTCCAACAACACAAGAGAAGACTCTACACACGGCCATCACCAGATGGTCAACACCAAAATCAGATTCATTATATTCTTTGCAGTCAAAAGTGGAGAAGCTGTATACATTCAGCAAAAACAAGACTGGGAGCTGACTGTGGCTCAGATCATGAACTTCTTATTGCCAAATTCAGACTTAAATTGAAGAAGGTAGGGAAAACCACTAGACCATTCAGGTGTGACTGTAATCAAATCCCTTACGATTATATAGTGGAAGTGAGAAATAAATTTAGGGGACTAGATCTGATAGGCAGAGTGCCTGATGAACTATGGATGGAGGTTTGTGACATTGTACAGGAGACAGGGATCAAGACCATCCTCAAGAAAAAGAAATGCAAAAAAATAAGATGGCTGTCTGAGGAGGCCTTACAAATAGCTGTGAAAAGAAGAGAAGTGAAAAGCAAAGGAGAAAAGGAAAGATATACCCATTTGAATGCAGAGTTCCAAAGAATAGCAAGGAGAGATAAGAAAGCCTTCCTCAGTGATCAGTACAAAGCAATAGAGGAAAACAATTGAATGGGAAAGATTAGAGATGTCTTCAAGAAAATTAGAGATTCCAGGTGATGTTTCATGCAATGATGGGCTCAGTAATGGACAGAAATGGTATGGACCTAACAGAAGCAGATTAAGAAGGGGTGGCAAGAATACACAGAAGAATTACATTAAACAGATCTTCATGACCCAGGTAATCACGATGGTGTGATCACTCATCTAAAGCCAGACATCCTGGAATGTGAAGTCAAGTGGGGCTTAGAAAGCATCACTACAAACAAAGCTAGTGGAGGTGATGGAATTCAAGTTGAGCTATTTCAAATCCTAATAGATGATGCTGTGAAAGTGCTGCACTCAATATGCCAGGGAATTTGGAAAACTGAGCAGTGGCCACAGGACTGGAAAAGGTCAGTTTTCATTCCAATCCCAAAGAAAGGAAATGCTAAGGAATGCTCAAACTACCACACAACTGCACTCATCTCACATGCTAGTAAAGTAATGCTCAAAATTCTCCAAGCCAGGCTTCAACAGTACGTGAACGTGAACTTCCAGATGTTGAAGCTGGTTTTAGAAAAGGCAGAGGAACCAGAGATCAAATTGCCAACATCCGTTGGATCATCAAAAAAGCAAGAGAGTTCCAGAAGAACTTCTATTTCTGCTTTATTGACTATGCCAAAGCCTTTGACTGTGTGGATCACAATAAACTGTAGAAAATTCTGAAAGAGATGGAAATACCAGACCACCTGACCTGCCTCTTGAGAAACCTGTATGCAGGTCAAGAAGCAACAGTTAGAACTGGACATGGAACAAGAGACTGGTTCCAAATAGGAAAAGGAGCACACGTCAAAGCTGTATATTCTCACCCTGCTTATTTAACTTATATGCAGAGTACATCAGGAGAAACGCGGGGCTGGAGGAACCACAAGCTGCAATCAAGATTGCTGGAAAAAATATCAGTAACTTCAAATATGCAGATGACACCACCCTTATTGCAGAAAGCGAAGAAAAACTAAAGAGCCTCTTGGTGAAAGTGAAAGAAGAGAGTGAAAAAGTTGGCTTAAAGCTCAACATTTAGAAAACTAAGATCCTGGCATCCGATCCCATCACTTCATGGCAAATAGATGGGGAAACAATGAAAACAGTGACAGATTTTATTTTGGGGGGCTCCAAAATCACTGCAGATGGTGCCTGCAATCATGAAATTAAAAGACGCTTACTCCTTGGAAGAAAAATTATGACCAACCTAGACAGCATATTAAAAAGCAGAGACATCACTTTGCCAACAAAGGTCTGTCTAGTCAAGGCTATGGTTTTTCTAGAGGTCATGTATGAGTAAGAGAACTGGACTGTAAAGAAAGCTGAGCATGGAAGAACTGATGCTTTTGAACTGTGGTGTTGGAGAAGACTCTTGAGAGTCCCTTGGACTGCAAGGAGATCCAACCAATCCATCCGAAAGGAAATTAGTCCTGAATATTCATTGTAAAGACTGATGCTGAAGCTGAAACTCCAATACTTTGGCCACCTGATGCAAAGAACTGACCCTGGAAAAGACCCTGATCCTGGGAAAGATTGAAGGTAGGAGGAAAAGGGGATGACAGAGGATGAGATGGTTGGATGGCATCACCGACTCAATGGACATAGTCTGGGTAAACTCTGGGAGTTGTTGATGGACAGGGAGGCCTGCCGTGCTACAGTCCACGGGGTCGCAAAGAGTTGGACATGACTGAGCAACTGAACTGAACCGAAACAAAAGCAGGAACATCAATTCCTGGGAGATGAGAGGATCAGAATTCAGACTCGCTAAAACATGTATAAAATGTCCAGGTATCAACAACAAAAAAATGAGAAATACAAAGAAATGGAAAATGTGACCCATAAATAGGAAAAATGTTAATAGAAACCATCTCTGAGGGGCAAAAGATGTTGGACTTAGCTGAAAAAGACTTAGAAGCAGCTATTATAAATATGCTCAATGTCTAAATGGAACCGTAACTAAAGAAGTAAAAGAAATGATGACAGTCATCAAATAGAGAATGTCAATACAGAGATAAAAATTATTTTTTAAAAAGACCTTAGTAGAATTTCTAGCTTGGAAGAGTTTAATATCTGAAATGAAAAGTTCCCAAGAGAAGCTCAAGAACAGACTGATCTGGCAGAATGATCAATCTGTGAACCTGATGATAGATCACTGGAGATTATCTGAAAAAAAGAAACATTAAAGAAAAAAGAAAAACAGTGTCAGAAACTTGGACAATAATAAAGCATACCAGGAATACACAATACCCAAAATCTAATAGCTACTTTGAAGGAGAGTGGAGAAAGGGGCAGAAAAGTTCTTTGAACAAATAATGGCCCAACATTTCCTGAAAAGGATGGGAAAAAAAATCTACAAATCAAAGGACCTCAACAAACTCTAAGAAAGATAAACAAGAAGAAATTAACATTTAAACTCACACAATCAAGCTACTGAAAGCCAAAGACAAGTAGGAAATCGTGAAAGAAGAACAGTTCATTATGTACAAGGGAACCACAATTGGATTAACAGCTGACTTCCCTTCAGAACAATGGAGGACAGACTGCAGTTGGATGACTTTGAAATGTGTTGTTTTTTCCTCCTAACTGACTCAAAAAATAATTTCAGAAGATAACTGTAAAACTGTACTGTTGAACTTATAAAAAGATGTTATGTATATGATAATTGCACAACAGGAAGGGAAGGAATGGAGCTATATTGAAGCATAGTTTCTATATTTTGGATGTAAATTGATATTAATCTGAATAATTCTACATTAAGATGAATACTGTCTTCTCTAGAGCAACCACTGAGAAAATAATTCAATATATTAAGAAATCTATAAAGCTAAAATATTACACTAGAAAAAATATTAAACAACTGTAAAGAAAATACAAAAAGATACAAGAAGCAAATGGGCAATGTAAATTTAACAATATAAAATTTTACATTAATTTGAAATGTATTAAAAACTCTGATCAAAAGCAGAGACTGTCATTCTCTAAATAAAACAAGAGAACAGCATTGAAACATGTATATTGTCTAGGGTGAAACAGATCACCAGCCCAGATTGGGTGCATGAGACAGGTGCTCGGGCCTGGTGCACTGGGAAGACCCAGAGGGATCGGGTGGAGAGGGAGGTTGGAAGGGGGGACTGGGATGGGGAATACATGTAAATCCATGGCTGATTCATTTCAATGTATGACAAAAACTACTGTAATGATGTAAAGTAATTAGCCTATAAAAAAAAAATAAAATAAAACCCTTCAAAATAAATAAATAAATAAAACAATATTCAGCTGTATGCTATTTACAAGAGACACACTTTAGATTCAGGTACATGGATAGTTTGAAGTAAAATAACAGGGAAGCATACCATGCAAATAATAGCATGATAGCTGGAGTTTCTAACCATGTCAGGCAGAATAGTCTGTGATACAAAAGAAAAAGAAGTCACAAGAGACAAAAGGGAACATTTTACAATGATGAAAGTGTTAAAGTATATAAATATTTAACAATTGTAAACATTGACAATGAGCAACAAAATAAATGGAGACTACTGGAAACAGTAGTTTTCTGTCTGTTTCTCCAGACAGAAACAGCTGGATTCTTCAATTTGCCATTATCAATTTGAGTCCAATCAGGAGGGAGACACCACACAACAATTTGATCAGGAAATGTTTAAGTAAGTATTAACAATTACAGGGGATTATAATAGTGAGCAAGTAAGTAAAGCAAACTTTAGCAGATACAAGAGCATTAAATCTCACAAACTGAGAGTTGAGATTGAAAACCCAAGGAAGACCCACCTTCCACAACAGAGACCCAGATGTTGTTGGAGAGGACATGGCCATTAGCTCACTGAAAAGACATTGCCACTATGCCAGGCTGATGAAACTTACTGGAAATCTGCCCTCTGGGGTGCTTGGGAAAGCTATTGTCTCACCAGAGATATTAACTACAAAACCACTTAAGGAAGGTTACTAGGGCAATCGGCTGTTACTGGCTACTGCTAGAGCCAGGCACTGGAGAAGCTGTGAATGATTCAGGAGCTGAGGTACTCTACCACAAAAGTATGTGAGGATGGGCATAAGATTTAGAGGGCAAAGATGTATCTTCATAGAAAAGTCTGACTACAAATGAATTTATAGCTAAGAGCAATAAAATTTTAAGTGTCACGCATCACTCTCAATAATGGGGACTTCCCTGGTGGTTCAGTAGTTAAGGCTCCACTTCCAACATGCGGGTGAGGGTTTGATCCCTGGTTAGGGAACTAAGATCCTACATGCTGATCTGACCTAAGTGACATGCATAGACCATATACATAACTTTCACATCTCTTTCTTTCTCTGAGTCTCTTACGGGGACTATTTATTTTGGAACAATGCTAGCTGCAATATGAAGGATACACAAGCAGCAGAGAGGTTAATGTGGAGAAAATGAACATACCAGTATCATATAAAGAGGAACATCCAACTCCAGTTGAGACTTGAGAAAACTGCAGCCTCATGGGAATTGCCCAGAATCACCCAGCCACCTATTCCCAAGGGCTTCCCAGGTGGCGCAGTGGTGAAGAATCTGCCTGCCAATGCCAGAGATACAGGAGACGTGGGTTTGGTCCCTGGGTTGGAAAGACCCCCTGGTGTAGGAAATGGCAGACTACACCAGTATTCTTGCCTGGAAAAATCCCACAGACAGAGGAGCCTGGCAGGCTGGCGGTCACAAAGAGTTGGACACTGCTGAGTGACTGAGCACATGCCCATGCATGCACACCTGTTTCCAAAATCCTGACCTTTAAAAATGACAAAAGATAATAAATGTTAGTGGTGTTGCTCAGGAGTAGATATTAAAGAAGGTTGTTTATTAAATTAAAATAGCCAACAAGTCTCATGGTGTGAATGTTGCAGGCATAGACAAATAAGAATCCTCATCTTCTGTGAATTTGCCCATATTTTTTTTTTTTTGGCCCATATTTTAAATAGTCTGATTCTCGATTATAATACATGAGTTTATCTCCAATAGTGTCCAGCAGTTTCAGGTTAAACTGTTGTTACTACGAGGGTGAGTTCCAGTTTCCCTGGTTTCAGGCACAGAATGAAAGGTTGTTGCTGAATGATAAGACGCTGGGATTCTTGGCCTCTGGAGGAGATGAATTCAATCCGGGGTCAGAGATGAGGCTG
Source organism: Odocoileus virginianus (assembly GCF_023699985.2). NCBI lineage: Eukaryota > Metazoa > Chordata > Mammalia > Artiodactyla > Cervidae > Odocoileus > Odocoileus virginianus. Next base: position 13,850,825 of record NC_069693.1, on the reverse strand, counting down.
GATCTCTCAGAGATTTGTGTAATAGTTTTATTAAAGTATAAAGGAAATAGAGAAAGCTTCTGACATAGGCATCAGAAGGGGGCACAAAGAGTACCCCCCTGCTAGTCTTCAGCTGGATGTTATATAGTCACTAGCAGTCTGTTAATGAAAAGAAAGGAATGTTTTAAAACTCAGAATGGCACCAGGCCCCTCATCCGTAAGATGCATTTTGGGATAATCTTGGCACCAGATGATTCATCCCAGGCCATAAAATGATTGACTTGAATCTTGCAGAACGGCAGATTACCATACAAATAGTTTCATTTACATAGATTAGGGGAACAATGTCTGAGTATAACATAATGGTTTGTCAAGTAGGTTCTGAGCCATTAGGCAGAACCGACTTGAAGACAGGGTCTGGGGTAAGTGCATAGTACATTAACATAGCTTAAGGCAAACATTTCCATAAGAAAAATGTATTGGTTAACTCAAGGTTTGAGAATAGTTAGCTTCAGGTGAAACCAGGTGTCATGGCAACACAGCATTTTAAGAGAAACCTCCTTTTAAATTTGTATAGAGAAGGAAAAAAAAAAGAAATATCCCTAGTTTGTTTCCTCCTGCCACTTAAGAGGGATAAAAATGTCTGACACTTGCAGCCTATTTCCTCCATCTGGAGACCCCTGGCCTTCCTGCCTGTTACCCTCTCAAGAATACCTCGATTTAGATCAGGTAGAGAAAGGCTTCTACTCTAGGAGGCAGGATTATGCCCACTCTCAGCAGGAAGTAACAGAAATAACAAGCTACCACCAAGCAGAATTATTCAGGAAAGATCACAAGGAGAGAGGAGCTGCCAGTCCATATGTCCTACCAACCTTGCAGAATCCTTCTGGCTGGAATCCATTTGACTGAGCAATTCCTGTGCATTAGGAAAGACCAAGTCAGAATGACTAGCCAGAGACAACCCAGAAACTAACCACATTACCGTAAAACCCAAGACTGTGAGCTTCATGGCAGAGCAGTCCTCTTGGATTCTCTTACTCTCCAGCTCATTGGAAGGACTGATGCTGAAGGTGAAGCTCCAATACTTTGGCTACCTGATGCCAAGAGCTGGCTCATTGGAAAAGACACTGATGCTCAGAAAAATTGATGGTAGGAGGAGAAGGGGATGACAGAGGATAAGATGGTTGGATGGCATCACCGATTCAATGGACACGAGTTTGAGCAAACTCTGGCAGATGGTGAAGGACAGGGACGCCTGGTGTGCTGCAGTCCACGGGGGTCTCAAAGCTTAGGCAGAACTTAGCGACTGAACACCACCACCACTCCAGCTCTATGCCTGGCGCCCCTCTTCCCAATACAGTCTCTTGCTTTGCATTTGCAGCACGTGTGTCACCTAGGACAATTCATTTCCGAGTGTAACACAAGAGCCCACTCTTGGGCCCTGAAAGGTCTCTCCCTTCCAGCAACAATAATATATGTTCACCCGCACACTCATCACACACACACACACACACACACACACACACACAATTTGACTGGATCATGAACCCATCTTCAGGAGCTTGCACTCAATGACGCTTGGTGTCACATTACTGATTGAACAAGGCAGACCCCTCACATGAAGGCCTGAAAGTTAAAGTCACTCAGTCGTGTCCAACTCTTTGCCACCCTGTGGACTATACAGTCCATGTAAATCTCTAGGCCAGAATACTGGAGTGAGTGGCCTACCCCTTCTCCAGCGGATCTCCCCAACCCAGAATCCAACCCGGGTTTCCTGCACGGCAGGCAAATTCTTTACCAACTGAGCTATCAGGGAAGCCTGAGAACTCGGAAAACAACAGCCTCGCAGTCGCCTTATTTTACTAGTAGTAATTTACTACTGCAATCAGTGCGATCACAATCGCACTCACCCCCTCCGGGCAGACCTTGAGAGCACCGACCCCATCCCTTGCCTCAGGAGTGGCCTCCAGCCATTCTGGGACTTGGGCTGCATACGCGCAGTCCGGGAGTCACGCCCAGAAATGTCTGGGGCTGGGTTAGGCGGCCGCTTTGAACTGGCACCTCCAGCGATGAAGCAGGTGACTTCCACCTTGGGTTCTTTCCTTGCTCCTTGAAGCCTTGTGAATGGCATCCATCCAAGCGGGAAACCAGTAGGTCGCCACGGAAAAGACTGTGCAAAGGGAGCTGGAGCCGACGAGGGATAGTGAGTGGCGGTGAGGGTGGGGTCGGGGGAGGCGTTCAAAATGTGGACGCTGAGCGCCACGGCGCGAGTCCTCCCCTTCCCTCCGGGCGGTGGGCGCTTGAGCTGCGGGGAGGGTGGTTGCAGCCCTGAGAGGAAGTCGGAAAGGGTGCGTGGTTGTGAGAGGCCATGCTTGGTGCAAAGGGCGCGTTGGGGGACCGGGGGGTGTTGGCGGCGGTAGACGATTTTTCGAGACCGGAAGAGGTGCGCGGATATCCTTGCGTGTTGGGGACATAAGGTGCACGTTTTTTATGTGAGCGTGGGTTGCTGTGGTTCTGTCTTGAGTGTCTGCGTGACAAGTGGCTCTAGGCTCACTGTTGCCTTCTTTCGCCCCCCTCGCAGCCACGTGCGGCTGCCACGAAGACGTGGCTACAAGAGGTGTTTTGCCCGATGTTCGAATCCCTGAGCGGGAAGAGAAAAGGCTTCCAAGACAATGCAACTCGCAAAAAAAGGGAAGTTTATTACTGACTCGAATCAGGGCTCCTACCGCGCGTCCAACACAGTGGTACGGGGTCAGAGAGCCCTGAGCAGAGGCGGTTACCCAAATTTATAAGGTATGCATAAGCAGTTAGTAGCTGGCTTAAGCGGATTGGTTACATGTTTGCAAAGCAATTTGATTGGTACAAACCTTCCCTGGCTTTTGTTCAAACTTAGGCGTCTGCAGGCTTTTTAGCTCTCCCTTTGTTTCTTACTGGGCGCATATTGATTGGCTGGCTCCAGGTTACCTGATGGGGGCAGGGAATCCCACCATTTCACGGGAAACCGAAACCGAGGTCCGGGCCGCCTGCCAGCCCCGGCAGCCCCACATTCCCCCCTGTCTTTGTTTCTATGGAAGGCCCAATCATGGGTCTTTTATATCATCTGGGGGGACAGTCGAATATTGAGATCTGAGTAACATTATGTGGACGGACAGGCAGTGTGTTTTTCTTAACAACTCCCCCTTGAGAGACTTCATACTCAAGATGTTTTTTTGGATTTGGGGCGGAGGTCTCTTTCTTCTGTAACTTCTTCCTGCTGTGCCTGGGCGTAGGCCTGCCTAGCAGAGCAGAAGTCTCTCTATACCTGACCTAAGTTGGGGTGTTTTATATCTGAAACCAGCTTTTACTCTTGTAATAACAGCAACTTAGTTTGAAACTGTTGGCACCTCTCAGAGGTAAAATAGACAGGGGCCAAACAGGAGACATAACAGGATGGTCATCACTGATACCCAGAAACAGGAGGCACCACTGGGATGATTGGCTGGTGGTCAAGCAACAGAGCTGTGTTTTAGGAATCTTATGTTTAGTTTGAAGTTACATTCTTCCACCTGGGTGGGGGCTCCAGTTCTGTAGAAGAACTCAAAAGACATTGTTATGTGTGTATATATATATATATATATATATATATATATATATATATATTTTTTTTTTTTTAGAAGAATAGGCCTGAAACCCAGTCTGGACCTGGCACTCCAGGGAGACTTGTAGCCAGGTGGCCAGTTGTCTAGTTTTATAAAAAGTAAGGTAGAAGTTATTAGCTTTTAGCAGACATTGTTTTGAGAATGGTGGCATCTAAGCCTGACAGGACTCAGAAAACTCAAGTGTTTAGGAATACAATGTCTAATCTGAAATTACACCCATAGTAACATCTGTTTATCTTTCAGGATGTCTGAACCATAGCTGAGTGCTCTATTTTGACTTTTAATTGTAACATTTTCTTAATAGCCAAAGCAGATGGCACCATTAATGATGTCAGTGTTTCTCTAGGTATGAGAAGATGCAAGAATTGGGACTCATAAAATCTCTTGAAAAGATCTAACTATCTGAAGGCCTTTTTTGCCAGTTTTTCCCAGAGCACGGAATGCCTCATTCTTGATCTTCACCCTGAACTCTTTTCAGGGCCGTTGAAAGTCAGCAGTTGCAGTGGCCATGATATAATCTCCGTAGATGTAGATGGCAAGTGTCAATCTTCAGTTGGCAGAGCCCCTTTTTGCTCACAAACTTGACCACGACTTTGAGGGGGGCATTTCATGACCATTTTATCCCATGGTGTTGAGAATGTCCTTTTTCAGGTTTGGCAAAGATTTTGTCTACCGGCCTCTCAATGTGCTGTTACTGGACTAGGCCATAAAACAGTATCTAAAATTCTCTGGACCACCTGTCTTACTAGCCTCTTGGTCCAGGAAAACATTCCTTCTTGTTGCTTCTTCTCATATCTAGAGTTACACTGTCATCATCATAGATCTCATAGGGAACTATATATTATATTATCAGAGGCCTCAGTCACACATTTGGCACTGTAAGAAATAGCAATTTTGTAAAACAGGTGAAATACAAAGAACATAGCCAGCAGTATTAGTAAAGTCACAAGTAAGACCTAAGAGCTTCCATTAGATGTAGCCCAGTATATCTCAGGTCATCTGACTTAGTCTACTCTGTACGAATCTTTATCTTTCAGGGAAATTATACATTGGCACCACCATCTATAAGGCACACAGCCCAGTTTTCTAGTGTTACTAGACTGATTATCTTTAGTATGATTTAACTGTTTTTTTTTAACACAGAGGAGACTTTAAACCTAAATTACCATAGCCTGGTGTTATCTATATAAATCTATCTCATAATTGTGGGAGATTTTTTTTTTAAACTTTTCTTGTTGCTGATTGTGCTTGAGGAATAGAAAAAGGCTCAAACTTATAGCCAGAGTCAGAGTAGGCATTATTAATTGGCCCAGTGAGGGGATCCCATCTGGTAGTATCATAATAACCTGAATATGACTATAATTTTCTTAAGTAAATTTCCTCAGGGCCAACCAGTTAGAGTCTTGTAGTAGAGAAATTTACCAAGGTAACCCAGAGCTAGACACAGATAATTGGCCACAAACCCAACAATTGGATTGATTTTTAAAACCAGTATAGATCAAGCCTATGATAGAAAAGCATTTGATTTATATGTAAAGGTCTAAGAAGTCAAGAAAACACTATCAACGATCATACGAATCAGGTCCAGCATCTTGAACAGGCTGTCTATGTCGTTGTCTTTTCATCCTGGTGTACTGTAGTTTCTCTTGTTTGAGCATCATTTTAAGGTGAGATCAGGTCAGTTGTCTTCTGTATAGACCAATCCAGTAGGGGCCTTTGGAAGTGGGAATTAATCTAAGAGTTAATTTCTCTTTAGTTTCATTGTGCATGAGCTAATTAAGAGTACCTGATAAAAAGTCTTTCCATCCAGGTTGGAGACAGTCTCTTAAATTGTCTTTTTCCAGTCTTGGTTGCAGGTCATGAGGCATCTGATCTTCATCCAAAGATAGATTACTGAGATAAGCTTCAGAAACAAACTTTCACATTAATATCACATAGCAGAATTGATCATAGACTTTTTATTTTGCTGAAACACTTTATGGGCTGGGAAACACACCAAAGGCTTATCACAGATTTTGTCTAACAAATCTAGCTGAACTTTTTTTTTCTTTTTTTTAAGGTCTCAAAAATTCTTTGAGATTTTTGTACCTGTTAGTGAGATAACCTTTTTAGCTCATTTGATAAACTTATTGGAAACTTAAGAGTTTCAAATTTCTGGAGGAGTCAGATAGAGAGAAAATATAATAGTTTTGTTTATAACGTGTAATTTTACCAACTTATTTTATAATTAGTTTAAGAGGAAGGTTTTCTCTACTCCCGGAAAACACACGATTTAAACCTGTAATTTCTCAGATAGAAACCATAAAAGTTATAAGCATATTCGCTGGTTCATTCAGTCCTTTGTTAACTTTTGTGAAGTCATCAGGTTTTTTTTATCATAATACCAAGACATATCAAAATGTTAAGAACTCTATATAATTTCTAGGATATCTGTATTAGTAATTTTTCATACATTATAACATGAGCAGATTTATTACTCATTTGATAATCTTTTTTATGTAATTTAACCAACCAAATAAACAGTTTAATATTTCTCTTTGGGATGTTTCAGGGGCCCTCTGAAACATCCCAAAGTTAGCTAGATGTCAAAGGAACTTCAAAAGAATTTGATTCAGGAAGTTTTATTGAAAAGATCAATTAAAAGCATTTAGAACATTTGGTCGGATTTAGTCAATGTTGGCGGGTGTATCATTTAGCTTGTGGATATGTCACAATGGGCGCAAATACCAAGGCTCAAGGTCTAGTGAAAGTCAGTTCCACCACCTTGGACCTAATTGGCTCTAACCAGTTTTCTTATGACGTGTCATTCCTAGCAAAATCCATTTATCTAACTAATTGTAATCTAATTTTAGAAAATCCTGATCATGCATAACTCTTTTTAGTATTTTTCATACTTTTATTTTTTACTGAAAGCACACTTTTTGCTTTTCTTTAGCAACCAAGAGCTAACTTTTATATTAGCATTTTATAGATTGGTGAGCATAAATACCAGTGATAATTTTTAAAACCTTGCTTTCTTAAAACATTTTAGGATGGCATCAAACATTATTCATTTATAGTCCCAAATCTCTTTAGTTTTTCTGTAAAAGGAAATCAGTGTTTAGTAGTAAATGTTTCAAAATCTTATTTTATTTGGAAATGACCTAATTATTTAATAGACTTTCAATACTTAGTTTAGCACAACCCTTAGAAATTCCAGTTACACCAATCTGGAGAGACTATTTTAAACAGATATTCTTAAAGAATAATTATTTTTTTTTTTTACTTTTATTTGCATTTATTTTCTGCGGCATTTATTCCCGGGCCATAAGTTTTTGTTTTTTCAGTTTCTTCTGGGATATCTTTTTCTTCTGTGCAACCTCCTCTTCTGGTTTAGGAACAATCTGTTCTTTTTCAGTAAGGATCATCTCAATGTGGCAGGGAGAGCTCATGTAGGGGTTGATCCGACCGTGAGCTCTGTAAGTCCTGCGCCGCATCTTGGGGGCTTTGTTCACTTGGATGTGCTCAATGACCAGAGAATCTACATCTAAGCCCTTAAGTTCAGCATTACTCTCTGCATTTTTGAGCATATGTAGTAAAAATTCAGCGCTCTTTTTGGGCCACCGACCCTGCGTCCAGCCCCACTGTTTGGCCTGTGCACACCTACCAACTCCACCATTGTAACGACGGAATGGCACACATTGCTTCTTTAAAGTGACATCCTTCAGATACTTGGTGGCTTTTCGGATATGCATACCCTTTATGGCCTGGGCAGTCTCACGAGTGTTCTTAAAGTGAACACGAAGATTTGAACCTCTTGATTTGCATGATTTTGTGGGGTTTTCTGGGTCGAGTGAATAGCGCACCATTTTCAAGGGTCAGCTCAGGCCGCTTACCGGAAAAGGCAGAATAATTATTTTTAACAGAGTTTATATACAAACTCATACCTCATTTATACCTTTTAGAACTTTTTTTACTCGAGGTAATTTCTTTGTCTACAAACCTGTAACAGGCATAATATTTAACTTATATTAAACCTAGGTACAATGAAAATACTTGATGTTAATTACTCTAAGACATGTCTATATTCGATAGGTCAACAAACAAACATTAATATCAGGTATTTAATACTGAATATTTCCCAGTTCACCTGAACCTGGAATTTATTGTTTAATTCAGAATTATTTGATTTGTAATCGCTTACCCCTTCTTAAGTCAATTAAATAGAGCTCATTTACAAATTAACCTAAAAATATTTTCTAGAGATAAAGACATACCAAAACATATTTAGACAGACACAGTGCAAGATCTATCTTCATTTTCTAAGTTTGGTCATGAATTTAGATATTACAATATAAAATTTAAATAAATAACATTTTTAAAGATTTCAAAAGGAGGAGGACCAGAGACAATGCCGGCATACACAAATACACAAACACGGAGAGCCGAAGGCAGACACACAGACAGACAAACGTCGGCCGATAACATAGCGCTGGGTTTCGGGCCCCCTGAATTCTCTTGCCTCCCGGTAGCAGGTTCACCTTACCGAATGGCGTCCAGTGTTCACCAGACTTGGGGTAACTTTCTTTCCCACAGAATCGGCTGCCTCCCAGCGCGTCCGCTGGCCTCGGCCTTATGCTGGCTCGCTCCCCTTCATAGGAAGCTTTTTTTCTGCCCCAGATACCTTCCTGCTTTCCAGCAGGGCCTCGGATTTACACTGGACTTTCCTGTTCTGCCTGAGCACTGGTGTTTTTATCTATCCTTCCCCTCTGTCCTGAAAGTGTTCTCTTTCCTCGGTCAAGGGATCCCGGACGAGCCCCCAAATGTTTTGCCCGATGTCCGAATCCCCGAGAGGGAAGAGAGATGGCTTCCAAGACAATGCAACTCGCAAAAAAGGGAAGTTTATTACTGACTCGAATCAGGGCTCCTGCCGCGCATCCAACACAGTGGTACGGGGGCAGAGAGCCCTGAGCAGAGGCGGTTACCCCAATTTATAAGGTATGCATAAGCAGTTAGTAGCTGGCTTAAGCGGATTGGTTACATGTTTGCAAAGCAATTTTATTGGTACAAACACTTCTCTGGCTTTTGTTCAAACTTAGGCGTCTGCGGGCTTTTTAGCTCTCCCTTTGTTTCTTACTGGGTGCATATTGATTGGCTGGCTCCAGGTTACCTGATGGGGGCAGGGAATCCCACCATTTCACGGGAAACCGAAACCCAAGTCCGGGCAGCCTGCCAGCCCCGGCAACCCCACAGAGGGAGGTCAAATTCTGAGCCCTGGATGAAGGTTTCCAGGAAAAAACAGAGTCGCTGTTGGGGTAGGAAGTTAGATCAGAACTTGCCCTTGAGATGAGCGCGATAGACTCTAATAAGGGGATTCCTTCCTGAAAGAGTGCCCCTGGGAGTTCTCTAGGGGTTCATGGAAGTGTTTTAAGAAATTAAGCATTCCTGAACTCTGACCTTTAGAATCTGCAGTGAGCAAACGTAAGAGATCCCAGCCACCGTAAATCATTCGGATTTTATTTTATAAGAGATCACGGAGCGTGTAACCTTGGAGTGGGAAGCGTAAACTCTCTATATATTATGACGATTCAGGGTCATTCCTCTTTAGGATTCTGCAGATCCAAAGGAACAGAAATATGAACTCAGTTGTGATGTGTGCTTGCAAATTAAGAAGGTGAGCCAGAATTCAAGTGTTCCAAGACAGGAGTTGTTAACTAGCAGCTTTTTTTGGTCTGTTTTTATAGGATTAAAGTGCAACACAAAACTTTTGAAATTGTATAGGGCATGGCAGTATGTATTTGGTAAATTTGTCTTTCTCTCAGGTTCTTCCTGTGTGTGCTTAATGGATCAGTCATGTCCAACTCTTTGCGACCCTTTGGACTGTAGCCCACCAGGCTTCTCTGTCTTGGAGGAGATTTTTCAGGCAAGAATGCTGGAGTGGGTTGCCATTTCCTCCTCCAGGTGATCTTCCTGACTCAGGAATTGAATCTGCATATCTTGTGTCTCTTGCAGGCGGATCCTTTATCTGCAGAGCTAACAGGGAAGCCGCCATGGGTGTACATAACCCAAATTATTTAACATGGGCTTTGGATCTGAAATGAAAAATTGTCGTACCTCATAATGGTTTTGCAGAAACTTAGTGGCCAAGATTATGTGAATGGTTAAGAATATCATGAGACATCTAGGATTAAGTATTAGGCAGATAATAAAATTTACCTTTGTAAAGAATTAGTCAATACAAGGAAAATGGTGCTATCTAATGTTAAACCGTGTGCATACTTATGGATATTAGTTCTCCAGAAATTTTTCAATTATATATCCATCCCATTTGAAAAGATAGAATTTTGTAGAACCTTTTGCAAAGATCATATCCCAAGAGATAATTTATTGATTATTCATGGAAAGATCAAAGGCGTGTGGCCCCAGTTACTGAGTGTCTTCTGAATATCTATTTTCATTAAATCTGCAAAGAAATTTCCCTTTCTATTAACAATTGCATAGTGAAATGTGTCTAATTATACAGAAGCTGCACAGCTAAAAAATGTTCACAAACAGTAAATGCTTTAATCACACTGAGTTTTCATGCCATGGTTATATTTACAGAATTTTTTCTAATGAATAAAATACATCCTTTTCCAGTGATGACACTTTTGAATATTCTAGTATTTTGAAATATTTTTATGTTCTTGTTATGACAATGGAATTAAGGCAGGATTGTTTCCAAAAATTTCATTATCTAAGGAACTCATGGAGAACAGAGTTGGCATAATACAGTACCCCACTGCCCAGAAATACAGACTTTCAAACTTTTGATATATGTTTGCTGTTTTCATCTATGTACATTTCCAAGTGGTTTTGTTGCTATAGAACTGAATTAATCAAATAAAGGACAGAGACTCCACCTCTAATTTTGAAGAAGTAATCTGACCCAATTATGGCCCAATTTGGATTTCTTTATATCAGTGCTTGCAAGTAGTAGAGGGAAGGGCTTTCTTTTTTAAAAAATAATTTATTTATTTATTTATTGGCTTGGCACAGTTGTGATGAGCAGGGGCTTCTCTTCGTTGCATGGGCAGGTTTCACCTTGTGGTGGCTTCTTTTGTTGCTGGGGCTTCCCAGGTGATGCAGTGGTAAGGAACCCACCTGCCAATGCAGGAGATTCAATCCCTGGGTTATGTTACCGTGTAGCCAGCCATAATGAAACTGAGAGTGTACCCTGTGGGGTGTTCCAAGCAGTACCTGTGGGGTCCAAATTGTTTCTGTGTCCCATTTTCTTATTTGTAGGAAACAGGCTTCATTCAGGATCCTTGACCTTCTCAGAGTTCCGAAGGGCAGATTCTTTAACAGTGGGTTATCAGTGAAGGGAGAGAATACATATACAAGGGAAGAGCAGTGAAGAAAAAAATAGTGCAGCCTTGGGGCAGCATGCCATTCCTCTAGGAGTATACAGAACAATACATCTGCAAAAAACTAAAGTGTGTGTTAGTTGGTTGGTCATGGACTCTTTGCGAACTCATGGACTGTAGCCTGCCAGGCTTCTCTCTCTATGAAATTCTCCAGGCAAGAATACTGGAGTGGGTTGTCATTTCCTTTTCCAGGGGATCTTCCGGACCCAGGGAATGAGCTGCCAGGGAAGCCTGAACTAGCAAAAAACTAAGGCCCCATCCAGCTGGAGGATGAGATGATGACGTTTACCCCTAGTGACTTCAACTAAAACTTGAACTCTGTAGACCTTTGTCTGAATCCTATGCTGAATTCTCTGCTCAAGCTCGCTCATGAATATGCATGTACCCTTAGCTTAAAACATCCCTACTTTTGCTGTTTGGGGTACCCTTTGGGAAAGATCCAATGGACTTCCCTGGTGCCTCAGACAGTAAAGCATTTGCCTACAATGCGGGAGACCTGGGTTTAGTGCCTGGGTCAGGAAGATCTCCTGGAGAAGGAAATGGCAACCCATTCCAGTATTTTTGCTTGGAAAATCCCATGGACGGAGGAGCCTGGTGGGCTACAGTCCATGGGGTCGCAAAGAGTCGGACACGACTGAGTGACTTCACTTCACTTGGGAAAGATCCTCAGTGTTCTCCTTACCTGCTGCAAGTAATAAATCCTCCTGTGGTTTGGCTTAGTTGTGTCTATTGGTTTGGCTTAGTTGTGTCTATTGATTTGACATCTACCAAGAAGTGAACCCAGTTTTCGAGTAACAATAACACGTTGAACCTTTTGCTTACTGTGAGATATTTTATTTTTTTAGTTTAGGTTGTCTGGAAATCATTCTTCTTTTGAGGGGCTTCCTAAAATTTTTCTTAAAAACTTCCTTTTTTTTTTGCCACGCCATGAGGTATGCAGGATCTTAGTTTTATGACTACCTCTCTGCTAGTCTTTCCATGTATTATTGATATATTCATGTGTTTTATAGAAAAGAAATATCAGCCAACCAGGGTTTTCTATTGACATTATATCTGGAATATTTTCCATGTCCTTCAATATTCTTCACAAGGTAATATTAATGACTACTTTGTTTTCTAGTATAATAATGGTGTGTCACATATTTAGTGAGTGAGCTTTGCTACATTCAAAATGTGGAACATTCTTATCCATTTCCAATATCTTGACAAACTAACCAATTTCTAAGCCACTAAAGAGGTTCTGTTTGGGCTGATATGACCTCTTTTTAGTCTTAAAGTTAAAATGTTAAAAATGGAAGAAGGAATATCTTCTCACAACAGATGAGTTGCTCAATCTTAGGTGCATATTCACCTGAACAAAATGATACATTGGCCAGAAAACTTCATGCTGAAGTGTCTGGGTCTGGCTTCAGTACAGAAATGCCTCTGGTCTATGCCTTTGTGCAGCTGCAGACTGGGAATTGGAGGATGAAATGGATTTGTCCAGAATCCTAACTTCCCTAAATAACTATGATGGATATCTGTTTGGAACTTGGAATGAAGGAACATAATGATAATAATAACTTAAATCCAGTGGGGAAACACAACACTAAAGCACAGCTGGTCTCAAGGTCTTTCTCTTTCCCCAGGTGTGGTTTTCTGGACTGTGTTTTTCTGATAAAGGAACCCTGAGGACCGATCAGCTCTTGCAGGTCTAAAACCATGGCTCGGGTAAGTTGATGTTCTTTCACAGTTGAAATTTGTGTGTGTTTTTCACATCATGTAAGTACTGTCCTTAATTTTTGTGAAGTTTCCTACCCAAGGAGGAAACTTCATTAACCTACATCTTAGATCTTTTCTTCCCATAAAGTGTGTGCCACATTACCCAGCTTCCTCCCTACATGGCCCACTCTGAGCTAATTACTGTTCAGTGTCATCATTGGCCAGATTACTCAACATCTCCCATGTGCCTATTCTTTTGTTAAAGACACCAAAGGATGGGAAAGCAGACAAGTTACTTGAAGTCAAGGTTTATGCATTTCATGTCTGTTGTGTCCTCTGGTGAGACAGAGACAATTGTTCTATTGGTCTATCCATGAGATGTGGTCACTGTAGGGCTTAAATGGAGTGGATCTGCTTCCAAGCTTACTTGGATGGTTGTTGATAGGATCTAATTCCCTTTAGGCTGTTGATTTGGGAGCCTTCCTTCCTCAGTAGTCTTTGGCTGGAGACTGCTCTAGGTTTATTGTCATGTGGGCTTCTCCTTAGAGTACCTCACCACAGAGCAAGTGGGAAATCAAGAGAGGGAGAACAGTCTGGAAAGTACAGCCTTTTATATTCTGATATTGGAAGTGTCATTCATTCACTTTTGCTAATTCTGTTTGTTATAAATAAGTATGTCAGTAGGTTCATGCCATCCTTAGGGGATTATGCAGGGCATAAATGCCAGGATGCTGAAGTCACTCATTACCATCCTTGAGGTTATCTTCCACACTCAGAATATGAAAAATGTTCGATGAGACATGGTAGATGGCAGTGAAAAAGAATATTGTAAGGAGTAGGTAAACACAAAATCCTAGTATTGGGGAAGGCCTTACAAATATTGTGTAAACTAGCATATAAATGTTTATGCCTAATAGAATTTATATTATAAGATCTATAATATAGATCCATAAAATATGTCTTATGATAAAATCTGTTTGCTTATTCGAAGCACACGATAATGTTTATGGTAAGATTTGACATCCACATTTCTCACCAAATTACTTTATTGTTGTAATGCATGGTTTCATTTTATCTACTTCTGTTTTGCACATATTTTTCTGGATTTTCCTGAGTAATCCATAGGTTTGCCATTCCAGGGACCAATAACATTCAGGGATGTGGTCATAGAGATCTTTCTGCATGAGTGGGAATTTCTCAACTCATTTCAGAAGAAATTGTTTCGCGATGTGATGATGGAGAAAACTATAGTAACTTGGTCTCACTAGGTATGTTTATTAGCCTCAGTTAGAATCTACTCTGTAGGTTATATGTTTTTTCCCACTGTGATTTTTAGGACTGCCTTTTAAGAAACTGATTAAATTTGTTTTCCCTCTCCCCACCCCCCAAAAGTGGTTTGACCTTTATCACACTGGAAATGGCAACTCTGTTAAAACACTTTCATCTTCTCTATCCATCAGTGACTTTCACAACTCCCTTTGGTTCTCCTTGTATTTTCCTCTCTTCCTTAAGGACCAAGGGGCTACCTTAAACTTCTCTTCCTTTGATTATGTAACCATTGTAAAAGGATCCAGGTTTCTTATTCATTTCTGCTCAGAATTGCTGTGGTCCTCAGTTATCTTATATGATTCAGTTATTGGGACACTAGCTTGATAAAGTGGTCTGAACTGCTCCCATGTAAAGAGCTTCTATAATGAGAAACACTCAGCTTCAATGACTTGCACAAGGTCGTATATGGTTGGGAAGTGTCATACACAGGAATTGATGCCATGCTCTAGATTCTGTGTCTTCCACTATATTATGCTTACTCTCAAAAGTTAAGAGGACAAAGGAGTTTAAATTTTTAATAAACAACAAAACAAAAACTTTTGCCCTCCCTAACCGATCTCTTATTCTTTTATTCTCTGACTCTTCTCAAAAATCATATTCAGTATGATTTCTGCCTTTTGTTTATTACAATTTTAATTTTGACTTTTAAAGTTTGTGTCTATATTCTGTCACATTTCTTTTCTTTTTAAGCAGGCCACTCCATTTCTAAGCCAGACATAATCGTTTTATTGGAAGAAGGAAGAAACCCCTGGATGGTTGTGAGAAAAGAAGCAAGAAGCTGGAATACAGGTAAGTATGATGAGCAAGCCAAGTGGGGGAAACCACCCGTATAAGTGATTGCCCAGGTGATCAACACTCATTGAACACATCTCTGAAACATCATTTGGAAAAGCTAACTTCTTAGTGGAGAAAAAGCTTGTGATGTAGAGAGGATATCTTGCATGAAATATCTAGTGAGCTTTATGTTCACCTCATTAACTGCTTGCCATTTTATACTCCTATTTTTGTCCCCAATTTAGTGAGAGTTACCATCCTTCCACAGAGTCACCCTTTTACCTCTGTTTTGGATTCAGCTACTTTGCAGATCCTCTTTCTTATGTAAGTGGAGAAAAAGCTTGTGATGTAGAGATGATATCTTGGCATGAAATATCTAGTGAGCTTTATGTTCACCTCATTAACCACTTGCCATTTTATACTCCTATTTTTGTCTCCAATTTAGTGAGAGTTACCATCCTTCCACAGAGTCACCCTTTTACCTCTATTTTGGATTCAGTTACTTTGCAGATCCTCTTTCCTATGTAGAGTTATATATGTGGCTCTGTTGCCTAAAAGTACATCATTCTATATCTAGCAGGTATTTGAGTACTCTGAGCCTGGCGCTATACTTAGCACAGTTAACTAAGTAATACTGAATCAACAGATTAATGTTCCTCTAATCATGGACATTGTAATATAGAAAGGATGATATAAAATACACATGAAAACAAAGTAATAGAAGCTGGTAGAAATGTAGCTGAATTAGTGAGGGTGACTAACAAGATACTACTAGGTCAGTGTGTTAAGAAGAATCAGGTCCTATGAGATTTTGAGTTTAATTATGAAGAAATTAGGATTGTTTTCTAAAAGTAATTAGGGGTCATGTTCTCACATAAGTTTTTATATCATTACCTTTTAAAAAAGATTTCAACCTTTGTATCAATGTTAAGATTTATATAGAAATCCAGGTTAAATAAATAGAATGTGATGAGCTATTCACTTTCATCTCTTACTTTTATTTCCTTTTGTTTTAATGTTGTCTTAACAGGTTGACTTTATCCTCTTTCTATTTTGGTATTCTAAAATCATTTTCTCTTTAATTTCTACTTTATTCTTGAGCTCTGTTGTTTGTGAGCTTTGCTATTTCTCTTCATATTGTTTTATATTTCTAGGTACTTCCTTTCTTATACCTCATTATCAAATAGCATAGTGTTAGTCTGATTTGATGGCACTCATTTGAGTTGTATTTCTGTTGTCTGTATGATGGTCATTTAGTCTGTTTTCTCTTCTGCATTCTTGTGTGGGAGTTGACCTTAGGCCTTTTTGTCATTCATTTGTTTTTCTAAAGCATGAGCAAAGAATCATGGTTTAGGACTATGACTTTCACTTTAGTTTCCAGATTTGTGGTTTTAAAGCTGTCTCTTTTATTTAAGTGTTTCAGTTATCTTGGCTCTGGAGAAGGAATGGAGCTATATGGGAGTGCAGCATTTGTATACTGTTGTAATTCAGTTGTAATAAATCTAATTTAAATTGTTAATAATTATAATCACAAGGGGAAACATAAGAAAATAACTGGAATTTTAAAACTGGAGAAGAAAAAAGTATGAGAATTTAACTGGTATCTAGAAAATATCTATGAAAGAGAAAAGAAACCAATAATGGAGAAATAGAGGAATAAAAAGACATAAGATATGTAGAAAAGAATCAGGAGCAAATCAGATGTATATTCTATCAGTAATTTAATTAAATGAAAATGAAGTGAACACTCCAATTAAACACAAAACGTGGCAGAATGGATTTTAAAGAGAAAACTTCTTAGTATATGCTATTCACCACAAAAATATTTTATAGTCAAAGGCACAAATAAGTAAAATTAAATGATGCACAATCAGAATATTCAAATAGTACAAAGAATGCAGAAGTGGTTCTACTAATTTGAGACAAGATAAACTTTAAAATGAAAGAGTTGGATTATATATATTACACAAACACTAAAGAAAATAGAGTTTAAGGCAAAACTTGGTAATAGGGGGAAAGAAGAAGGACATTTTATCATAAAAGGGCCAACCCCTGGAGAGAATATAACCATTATAAATGTATGTTACCTGAGAAACAAGTCCCAAAATGTATGAAGGAACAAAAGTGATGGAATCAAAGAGTAAAAGTATAGAAAATTGAACTATAATTGATGGAGACAACAGTAAACTGGTCTTAATAATGAATGAAGGAACTTCTGGTGGTCCATTGGTTAAGAATCTACCTGCCAATGCAGGGGATGCAGGTTTGATCCCTGGTTAGGGCAGTAAGATTCCCACATGCTGAGGGGCAGCTAAGCCTGAACTACCACTAGGGAGAAGCACAAATGCTGTAATGAAGTTTCCGTGTGCCACAATTAATCCGACACAGCCAGAAATTCAGTAAATCAATAGCGTTAAAAAATAACCAATGGAACAACTGGATAGAAAATCACTATGGAGAAAGAATACTTAAACAGTATTATAAACCGAGTAGGCCTAACACAATTCTGTGGAATACTTCTCCCCAAAACATCAGAATGCACATTCTGTACACAGGGAACATTATCTTCAATTGTAGAACATGTTTTTTTGACCACAGTTGGGTCAAATGAAAAAATGCATAACCTTTGGAAGGATTTTTGGGAAATTTAACTGTATGTGGAAGTTAAACAACACAACCCTTAAAAAAGCAATGGGTCAGAGAAGAAATGAAAATAAAATTAGTTCTTTGTGACAAGTGATAATGAACATGCAACATACCAAAATTTATGGGATGCACCAAACTGCAGTTATGTTAAGAGAGAATTTGAAGCTATAAATGCCTATATGAAAGAAGAAGGAGGGGCTTCCCTGGTGGTCCAGTGGTTGGAAGTTTGCCTTGCAATGCGGGGGTTGCCAGTTCAATCCCTGGTCTGGGAGAATCCCATATGCTGCGGGGCAACTAAGCCTGCACGCAGTAGCTGGGGAGTATCGTGTGCTACAATGGAGAAAAGCCCACGCAGCAATGAAGACTCAGCACAGCGAAAAGCAAATTAATAAATAAAAAAAAAAGAAAGAAGAAGGAAATCTCTAATATTTCTTAACCTACCTATAAACAAGGAAAAGAAGGGTAAAATAAACACAAAGTATGTTGGAGAAAAGAAGGGAGATAAATGAAACACAGAATAAATACATTAAAAATACAGAAACTTAGCCTGAAAGTTTATTCTTTGAAAGATAAAAAAAAATTGACAAACCTTTGGATTGAGTGACCAGTAAAAAGAAAAGATCCAAATCACTAATATCTGGAATGAAAGCGTACAGTTCTTCCCACTTTAGGAAATAAAAAAGAATTATCAGGGAAAGTTACGAATAACTGCCAACAAATTAGACTGAAGAATATACAGTTTTCATATTTCTTTATTTTCTTTTCAGTATCTTAAGTGATCATTTCCCATAATTTGATATTTGGACAGCCATTCTATCTTCTATGTCATGTTTTTGTGTAGAGAAATATTTTTTACCACTTTTCAACTTTTATATGTTAACATCTTTATAATTAAAATAGCACTAACCCAGTCTTCGGTTTTTGTTTTGTCTTTTTGGTTATTGGTTGGTTTTGTTGGTTTTAACAATCTGGATCTTTTTATTGGAGTATTTAGTACATTTATATCCAGTGATATAGATGTAGTTGAGTTGAAATTTACATCTTGCTATTGTTCTTTGTTTTCTCTACTTGTTTTGGCTCATTTTAATATTTTTTATATTTAACATTTATTTTTTAATGTTTAAACAATTTTTAATATTTTAATCTCGTTGAATATTAAAATATTCTAATATTTCTAAATATATTCTAATATATATCTAATAAAGATATTCTAATATCCTAAATATATTCTAATATTTCATTTTATCTCCACTGTTTATTTATTGAAAATGTGCCTTTGGGTAATGTTTGTTCTAGTCCTTACAATAGGCATCCTTAACTGATCACAGACTACCTTCAGACAGTATTACATAGTATATGTAAGGCCCTTATAATAGAAGTTTTCCTGGTAGCTCAGATGGTAAAGCATCTGTCCGCAATGTGGGAGACCCAGGTTCAAAACCTGGGTCGGGGAGATCCCCTGGAGAAGGAAATGGCAACCCACTCGAGTACTCTTGCCTGGAAAATCCCATGGATGGAGGAGCCTGGCAGACTACAGTCCATGAGGTCACAAAGAGTCAAACATGACTGAGCGACCTCGCTTTCACTTATAATAGTCCAGTTCCATTCTCTTACATAACTTTTATGCTATAGTTGTCATAGTTTTTGTTTAATTCCTGAACAGTGTTGCTTTTGCTCTTCCATCCTCTGTCAACCTTGGGGAGTTGCCTTTACCTTGTAACAAGGTACTTCTGGCTGCTCTCTTGGTAGGGTTTTCTCATGTTAACATAACCAACATGAAATATTTCTCTGTTTTCCTTTTTCTGTAGAATTCTGAGTGAAGCCAGACCACTAAAGATTGGCAAGATAAAAATGAAGCAGAAACCATATTCTTATGTTTGAAATGAATGCAGGCCAGGACATTGTCTTACAGTCATACATTTTTTCACTCAACAACTGGATAACTACGTTGGCTTGAGTCGATAGCTGAACCTAGTTTCTCCTGTCTTTGCTAGACCTCCGCTTGCAGCTGCTGTATATCTTGGGGCATATCAAGTCTCTAGCTCCATGAAGAAAGGTGCCAGCTTCTGTAGAATTCCCCCATTGTCAAAGTTGGAGTCTTGGAGAACATGAATTGTCAGTGCAAGTTCTAGTCTATCTTCATGGCTTCCAACTGATTTTCTAAAATTCTTGTTTAAAGGTCCTTGCTCCCCTCACTTCACATCCAAGCTTCTTGCCCAACTGTGCACCACATTGAGTAACAGTCTAACAGAGAATGTTTAACCAGCTCCCACGATAATTTACTTAACTAGTGGCCTGAGTAAATCCCTTAGTATTTATCTTTGATTTGTGTTTCTATCTTCAAATCCTGTCTTCAAATCCTAAACATTTTAATGGTACTATTTTCATTGTTTTGTCCAGTCACATCACTATAAACCTTTGAATGCTTCCCTCTTTTTTGGCTTAAGATTTATAGGCTTGCTCTTCCAGTGCCCTTCTTGAATTGTGCCTTTCTCCAACTATCCTATATTCATACTTTGGAACTGTATATTCAGTCATTACAATATAGGCAAGAAATCCGTTTAGCTTTCTCTTCTATGATCAATTGTGATAAATATGTCTATTCGTTAGCATTCAGTTATACCATTATATAGCACTCTTGTAATTTATTTTATTTGTTTGCTCTCTTTGGGGGGTTTTTTGTTTGTTTTGTTTTTTGGCCGCACTGTGTGACTTGTGGGGAATCTTAGTTCCCTGATCAGGGATTGAACCCAGGCCCTCAGCAGTGAAAGCACCAAGTCCTAGCCACTGAACTGCCAGGAAATTCCTCTTGAAATTTAAATAAATTCCTTTATATTTTTGATTTTCCTCTTTTAATTTTCATTATTTCTTTTTATAATTTTTGATTGGTTTGGGCTTCTGTGGTGGCTCAGACAGTAAAGAATCTGCCTGCGCTACGGCAGACCCAAGTTCGATCCCTGGGTCAGGAAGATCTCCTGGAGAAGGGAATGGCTACCCACTCCAGTATTCTTGCCTAGAGCATGCCATGGACAGAGGAACCTGGTAGGCCACAGTCCAAGGGGTCACAAAGAGTTGGACACAACTGAGTGACTAACACTTTCAATATGTTACTTCATGATATTTCTAAGCACCAGCTCTTCAGTTTAATAGTTAATGCTGTTTTGTTCCCCAATTCATCACAATCTCTTTTTATCTTTAAGTTTCCAATAGTTTACTGTTTATTTCCTAAATATTGGATCCTACATTATTTGTTGATTCTAAAATATTTTTCTTCCTTCTTTCCTTCCTCCCTTTATCTCTCCTTTTCTTTTTCTTTTTTTCGCCACACTGCATGACTTACAGGATCCCAGTTCCCCAGCCAAGGATTGAAACCTAACCACTAAGTCACCAGGGAATTTTTCAAATTTTTCTTTCATTTTTATTGAAATAAATACTTAAGTCTCTGAATTCCCTCAGTGTTTGTAATGAATGTCCATGATTATGAAAAGCAGTTATTTTTTTCTATTGTGATTTGATAGGATTTTTTAAAAATTTTATTTATTTTTGGCTATGCTGTGCCTTCGTTGCTGCCCGTGGACTTTCTCTAGTTGCAGTGAGTGGGGGCTACTCTAGTTGCAGTGCTTGGGCTTCTAATTGCAGGTTTCTCTTGTTGCAGAACATGGACTCTAGAGCACAAGCTCAGTAGTTGTGGTGCGCGGGCTTGCTTGCCCTGAGGCCTGTGGAATCTTACCAGATCAGGGATCAAACCCTGCAGTGGCAGGCAGATTCTTAACCTCTGGGCCACCAGGGAAGTCCTGGTAGAATTTTTCCATTTCAGTTTTTTAATTTCCATATTGTCCTAGTATTTATTATATAGAGGACATTTCCATTTCTACATGGAAGGGCTCATAGTTTTTTTTATGTTATTAATATCTTTTGTTCCTGTATTCTGGAAGTATTGTATAGATTATTTCAGTTTTGTACACAAAACAGACTGTAGTTACAAGATGATACTTTTTGTCTTGAGTCATGTAATTTGGCACTTGTGATTTTGTTCAAACTATCGCTTTGTATAAAATATAGACTATTATCCTGCAGTCCCCTTGTCCCAGTTCTTTTTCTTGTAGTTCTTGCTATTTTTGCTGTTGACAATTTTATATAATTCAGGTCCATCTGTTTTGCTTCAAAGAGTCAGCATTCTATTAAAGTGGTGTTTATACCTGCTGCATGTCTAAAAACTCATCGACGTACTCTTCTGGGGATGAGAAGAATGGTTGGCCTGGGTTAAAAGGGAAAGCTGGACCAGACCTTTACAAAGATAGGAAGGAATAAAGGATACAATGGGTTGGTGATGTGAAATCTCAAGAGGAGGTAAGTAAATAACAGCTCAGTATCATCTGAAAAGAAGACATGTCTGTGCATAAGATGGAATGAACTACAGTGAGGGAGGCATTTGTGACTTTTAGGGCATCATAATTGCAGAATATCAGAAACAGAATGTTACCAGGCATAGATATTCATCTCTTCTTATTATACATTTGTATATACCTACATTTAATGTGGGAGTGGTGTGTTAGGGCTAGGCAGTAATGTCATGCCAGGGCCAGCTATACACATCTCTTCCTTACTCTGTGTTTACCAAATTATATTAATGCATTGATATTGGCCATGGTAGGAGTATTAACACTGTAAACACTACAAAATAGAGGTGTCTGTGTAGAGCTGGTTGTTTAACCAGCACTTCACTCCATAAAATCATAAAATGTTTTTTGAGCTGTCCTTTCTGTATTTCAAATTTTACAACTGTTCTCTGACCCATCTTTACTGGGGCAGATTTTAAATTTCTATTAATTGTACTGTAGAACATTACCTTTTTCTTACCATGGAATGATAATTTTTTTTTCATTTATTTTAGATTTGGATTCAAGTTATAAAATAATCAGCGATAGAAAAATATTTGTATCTGGGAAACATCTCTTTTTCTGCATCAGATCATTCATGGTGGTGAGAAACCCTATGAAGAATGTGGGAAGTCTTTTTGTTGTGCCTCAAACCTTGCTCAACATGGAAGAGTTCATACTGGTCAGAAATCTTGTATATGTAAGGAATGTGGTAAGGCTTTTAGTGATGCTTGAACTCAGATTGCATCATAGAATTCACGGTGGTGCAAAACCCTTTGAATGTGTCAAATGTGGGAACTCTTTTATGTACATTTCAAACTTTAAACCACACCTGAGAATTCATACTAGTAAGAAGACTCTATGAATGGAAGAAATGTGGGAAGGTCTTTAGAAGGTGTGAGAGACTTAATCAACATCATAGTATTCATACTGGTGAAAAATCTTATAAATGTAACAAATGTGGTAATTCCTTATTACCATACCATTAATGTATGTCAGTTCAACCCTTCACAGAGGATTCATACTGGTGAGAAACCCTGCTAATGTAAGGAATATGGGAAGGCCTTTCACACTGCCTCATACCTTGTTATGTGTGAGAGAATTCATACTGGTGAAAGCACCTTTTGTGTGTCAAAAATGTTGCAAAGCTTTTGGTTACAGCTATCAACTTACTGTACTTTATGGAGTTCACAGTGATGAGAGACCTTATGAATGTAAGGAATGTGGGAAGATCTTTGGTCTGCATGGAAGATTCATCAGGCATCAAACTACTCATAGTTGTAAGAAACCCTTTGAATATTACAAATGCAAGAAGGCTTTTACATGCATTGCAAGCCTCAAAAACATCAGAATACTCATGTTGTGAGAAACCCGATGAATGCTGGAAGAAGCTTTCATAATTACTTTCTGTAGCTTCTTTCTTTTCAGTTGATACAGTGCCTACATTCTCTATACTTTTAATGTCACCCAATCTCCTCATTAGCATCTTTAATGAATTCCATGTATGTGATGGTAATAAAAGGATGAATTATTGAAGTTGTCCTTCAGTTCGTCCCATTAGTGAAGAAACTCCTGGGCTTAGCAACAGACCAGGAAATATCCACTGTACTTAGTCACTTTAAACAAAAAAGAAAACAAACTCTGAACTCTCTGTTTCAGTTTTCTAATGTAATGAGGATGGAGTAGCAGCCATAAGTTGGAAATACCTGATTTCCATGATTAGGGAGAGTGAAGACTTGGTGCTCCCTCACAATAAGTTGAGATTGTCCACTCATATTGAGGAAAGAGCATATCTCAAATGGAATCAAGATGGTTAGGTTGTGAGGTCTTGAGAAGTAGATCCAAGCCATGACCATACTGGTGGCCTGTGTGCTTGAAATACTAAGTTGTTGAATTTTGAGAGGCAGCCTCATACCCTTGCTATATTCACAAATGCTAACATGGGGCACAATTAGGGAAGAAAAAAAAAATAAAAGGAGAAGCTGGACAAATTAATACTCAGTCATCATCATACACACACCAGAAGGCTCATTTTAAAATTTGACAGTATTAACTTAAAATTAAGTGATATTTTTAAAATACTGGAGTGGATAACCATTCCCTTCTCCAGGGAATCTTCCCAACCCAGAGATCAAAGCCAGTCTCCTGCATGGCAGGCAGATTCTTTACCATCTGAGCCACCAGGGAAGTCCTTAACTGTTAAAAGAAAGTGATGTTTTTGAATTATGATACATTTGTGGACTGTGAATAGTTTAGTTACTCTGGGGGAAATACAGCAACATCTGGATACCTACACCATTCTTTTGGTAAGTTCCAAAAATGGAAACAAACCACATTGATTGTTATTCTTGTTTATTTTGTATAACTTTATTTTTTAAAGCAGTTTTAGAACAAATTTGAGAGGGAGGTACAGAGATTTCCCATATACTCACTGCCCCACACATGCATAGCTTGCCCCATTATCAGCATCCTTCAATAGAATGGTACATATTTTACCAAGGATGAACCTAAACTGACACATCATAATCACCTTAAGTCCATAGCTTACCCTAGGGTTCACTGTTGGTATTGCACATTCTGTTGATCTGAATAAATGTATACATATAATACCAAAGTTTAATGTGTGTGTGTGTGTGTGTGTGTGTGTGTGTGTGTAGATACACAAATACAATATACAGAGGATATTCACTGCCTTCAAAATCCTTTGTGCTTCCCCTACTTATCTGTCTCCTCCCTTGGCAACCACTAATTTTTTTATTGTGTCCATGGTTTTTCCTTTTCCAGAATGCCTCACAGTTGGAATCGTTACAGTACATGGCTTTTAAAACTTGGATTCTTTGACTTAGCAATATGCCTTTAAGGTTCCTACTTGTCTTTTTATGATGTGACAGATCATTTCTACTTGTCTGTGCTAAGTCGCTTCAGTTGTGTCCAAGTCTTTGCGAACCCATGGACTATAGCCTGCCAGGCTCCCCTCTCCATGAGATTCTCCAGGCAAGAATGCTGGAGTGGGTTGCCATGCCCTTCTCTGGGGATCTTTCCAACCCAGGGATCAGACCCACATCTTTTATGTCTCCTGCATTGGCAGGTGGGTTCTTTACCATCAGCACCACCTGGGAAGCCCCATTTCTACTTAGTGCTGTATAATATTGCATTATCTGAATGTTTTACAGTATATTTACCATTCACCTACTGAAGGACATCTTGGTTGCTTCCAAGTTCAGGCAGTTAGGATTAAAGCATGTATTCATGTGCACATTTTTGTGTGTTTTCAACTACTTTGAGTAAATACAAAGGAGTACAATTGCTGGACTGTATGTGAAGAATATGTTTAGTTTTGTAAGAAACCTCAAACTGTCTTCCAAAATAGTTGTAGCATTTTCTATTCCCATTAGCATAGAATGAGAGTTCCTGGTGCTCCACTTCCTCACCAGCTTTTGATGTTTTCAGTATTTTGGAATTTGACCATTGTAGTGTAGTGGTATTTCCATATTTTAATTTGTAATTCCCTACCTGGTGGCTCAGAGGTTAAAGCATCTGCCTGCAATGCGGGAGACCTGGGTTTGATCCCTGGGTCAAGAAGATCCCCTGGAGAAGGAAATGGCAACCCACTCCAGTATTCTTGCCTGGAGAATCCCATGGACAGAGGAGCCTAGTGGGCTACATTAGTCCATGGGGCTGCAAAGAGTTGGACACGACTGAGCAGCTTCACTTTCTTTTTTCAATGACATATGATGGGTGTTCCTGGTGGCTCAGTGGTAAAGAATCCGCCTGCCAATGCAGGAGACATGGGTTTGATCCCTGGATCGGGAAGATCCCCTGGAGGAGAAAATGGCAACCCACTCAAGTATTCTTGCCTGGAAAATCCTATGGACAGAGGAGCCTGGCAGGCTACATAGTCCATGAGGTCACAAAAGAATTGGATATGATTTAACTACTAAACAACAACAAATGACATATTATGGTAAACATGCTTATTTGCCATCTGTATATCTTTGGTAAGGTTTCCAGGTGTTGTGCCCATTTTTAATCCATTTGTTTATTTTCTTTTTTTTATATAATTGAGATAGAGTTAACATATACCATTTTATCAGTTTCAAGTGTACAGCATAATGATTCATTTCTTTTATACAGTGTGAAACAATCAACACCATAAGTCTAGTTAACATGGATCATTGTCCATAATTAATAATTTTTTGTTTTCTTGTGATGAGAACTTTTAAGATCTCCCTCTTAGGAACAGACTTCCAGGACTCCAAGATGGCATCAGTTTTACCACTGAAGAAAAAGAAACTCCTGGATGTCAAATTAAGGGAGCTGCCAAACTGGATACTATTGCGAGATTTCATCCCTAAAGGCACTGCTGGAGCATTTCAAAGAGGTCAGAGCCTTATGTGTAAATAAAATCCAGTCTCTGGGTCTTCAGGTCTCTTTTTGCCCTGAATGAGTTTGGCCAGTAAAAGCTTTCTTAGACTAGTAAGTTATGTGGAGACAGACAGGGCGAAATTGTTATCTCCTGAATTTCCATGTTTGATGGATCCTATCCAAGGTGGACTCTGGGGCATTTTGGACAAGGAAATGTTTTTGTATTGCTGGGAATCAGTACCACTGCCTCCATCATTAAAGAAATGTCTGAAGACTTGAGGAAAATGAGTTTGAAACATAGGGAACATCAATGTATGATGCTCCTCTCCCTATCAGAGAAAACGTCTGAGATGGATATTTGATATGGGCTGTCCTTCAGACCTGTGCATTTTATTTTATTTATTTTTCATTTATTTTTATTAGTTGGAGGCTAATTACTTTACAGTATTATAGTGGGTTTTGTCATACATTGACATGAATCAGCCATGGAGTTGCATGTATTCCCCATCCCGATCCCCCCTCCCACCTCCCTCTCCACCCGATTCCTCTGGGTCTTCCCAGTGCACCAGGCCCGAGCACTTGTCTCATGCACCCAACCCCAGACCTGTGCATTTTAAAGTGCATGACTAGTCAGATCAATCCCGTGGAACCCATGTCATCATCCTTTGGGGGCCTGCGTGGTCACCAGCCTCCTCAGGGGCCCTCTTCCTTCTGTGTTTTTTTTTATAATTTTGGCCACTCTATAACTGTTTTTTGTGTGCTATTTCCTCCTGCCCTGAGGCCTTCCCTCAGCTTTGTCCTCTCATATTAGAATGCGTAGAATGTGCCCTCAGAGAAGTGACTTCCTCTCCTGTTTGCAGGTTATTGCCAGTATTACAACAAGTTAAACATGAAGAAAGGGAGTGTCGCTGGGCTTTCTATGGTGCTGGCAGCTTACATCCTGATCAACTGTTGCCGTTCTTACAAGGAACTTAGTAAGTCTCTTGCATTGTTTTGCCTTTGGTGGGATTTCCTGTGACAGGGTGGTATTGGTTCTCTGTCAAATTAAGAAGTCCATCATTCTACCGACAGCTGAAGAATTGAAAGGACTTATCAGAATATAGCCCATAAGTGAGAAAACTGTGGCAAAGACAGGAAAATGAGATGAGGCTGGGGTAAAGGTAATACTTAGGCAGCTTTCTCTAAGTTACCGCAGGCAAAGGCTGGTAGAAAACTTGGCTTTATCTTCCTAGCTGCTGCTGTGACTAAGTTGCTTCAGTCGTGTCCGACTCTGTGCGACCCCATAGATGGCAGCCCACCAGGCTCCCCCGTCCCTGGGATTCTCCAGGCAAGAACACTGGAGTGGGCTGCCATTTCCTTCTCCAATGCATGAAAGTGAAAAGTGAAAGTGAAGTCCTTCAGTCGTGTCTGACTCTTGGCGACCCCATGGACTGCAGTCTACCAGGCTCCTCCATCCATGGGATTTTCCAGGCAAGAGTACTGGAGTGGGTTGCCATTGCCTTCTCCGTATCTTCCTAGCAGCCATTGTGAATAAGAAAATCGGTTGAGTGCTACAATCCAGTATCTGTAGTCTCTGGAAAAGCATGGCTGTTTCTGAGACTTGAGGGGAGTGTGTCTGATAGGAGACACCTGGTCAGGAACTGTGTCAGTGGTGGTCACTGACTGGGTTTCATGGGCCGTTTCTGGCTGCATACAGCCCTTGCCAGTCTGGCACCCAGAGCAATGAAGGATGGGCTCTTGGGTGCTGTTTTTCTGAGTTAGTGTTCCTTCAGGGAAGGAAGAGGCTCCCTAGGTGGCAGATTAGCTCCTAATTCCTCAAACAGGTTGTGGGTCATCTCCTGAAAGGATTTCTCAGGATGGTTTCATGTGATCTTAGCCTGCTGCCCTCCCGTCATCCTGTGCTTTCACCATACTTTTGAAGAAATTGACCATTTTGCCTTTCTAACTTCAGAACGAAAGCAGCCAAGCGAGTACCACTGAAGGGGGCACATTCTACATTCCTGACCATCACCTTTGCCAGGCACCCCTGAATCCTTTCATAGCCTAATGGAGAGTTAACACCCAATTAAAGATGACTGGTTAAAGAAAAAAATCTCTCTTAGCAACTTTCAAATCAAGTAATATGAATAATAATCACCATTCTGTATATTACATCCCCATGAGTTATTTACTTTATAATTGGAAATTTGTGGCTTTTGGCCTCTTCATACGTTTCAGCCACTGCCTCTGGCAGTCATTAGTTTCTTCTAATGTTTCTTCTGTAGCTGTGATTTCTGTTCCATCTTTTTGTCTTTGATTTTTTTTTCCAGAGTCCACATATAAATGAGGTCATACAGTATTGGTATATGTCTTTCTCTGTCTGACTTCACTTAGTATAATGCCCTCATCCATCCATGTTGTCACAAATGGCAGAATTTCCTTCTTTTTACTTTTGGATAATATTCAATTGTATACATGCCACCTTAAAAAAAAATCTCTTGATGATGTCTTGTTTCCATGTCTCTAAAAAATGCTGCATTGAACACTGGAGTGTAGATGTATTTTCAAAATAGTGATTTTGGTTCCTTTGGGTAAATACCAAGAAGTGGAACTGTTGGGTTAGATGGTAGTTTCTAGTTTTAATGTTTTGAGAACTCTCCATACTGTTTTTCATAATATCTGAACTAGTTGACATTTTCCCCAGCAGTGTAGTGCTTCCCTGGCAGCTCACAGATGGTAAAGAATCTGCCTGCAGTGCGGGAGACCCGGGTTCGATCCCTGGGTTGGCAAGATCCCCTGGAGAAGGGGATGGCTACCCAGTCCAGTGTTCTTACCTGGACAATTTCACGGACAAAGGAGCCTAGCAGGCTACAGTCCGTGGGGTTGCAAAGAGTCGGACGCTACTGAGCAACTAACACACACATACACTAGCAGTACATAGGGCTCCCTTTTCTCCACGTTCTTGCCAACATTTGTTATTTCTTGTTTTTTTTTTTTTTTTGGTAGTAACCATTCTTACAGGTATGAGGTGATATTTTATTGTAATTTTAATTTGTATCTCCCTGATGGTTAGTGATGTCGAGCATCTTTTCCTGTACTTGTTGGCCATTTGTTTGTCTTCTTTGGAAAAATGTCTATTCAGAGCCTCTCCTCATTTTTAAATTGGGTTGTTTGCTTTTCTGTTAAGTTGTATAAGGGTTTAAAAAATATATATATTGTAGATTATAAATCAACTATATTCTAATAGAAAATAAAAGTTTTTAAAATATACTGTGGAAATTGTTTTATTATGATACTTAATGCCAAAGGCAGAAGATATTATATACTGAGTAGTAGTGCATTAAAATGTACATCAAAAAAAAAATGTACATCCAAGAATCCTTGTAACAAACATTTTGAAATGTTCATACTGGTTTTAATATAAGAACTGTATTATGCAGGATTTGCTTCTCCTTTATGTTGTTTCCCCAAAATATCTTAGATAATTCTACTAAAATTTTTGTAATAAAATCACAAGAGAGCAAATACTTCATGTGCTTTCTCCCTTCTCTTGTAGTGTAAGGCCTAAAACGTTCATGTGGTATCTTAACATCGTTGAACCTCACAGGGCTCAACAGTCTAACCATGAGTTCCCCTCTTCTCACCAGATATGCCTCCCACCCAGTGGGAAAGGCTTTCAGCTGGTTAGTTCCCATATCTGCCAAGCCATCTGTACCCTTCCTGGCCTTCAACCTGTTGGGGTGTATCTCCCTGTCAGTCACAAAGTTAATCAAAGAAGCCAATCACATCCTTCCACAGCAAGCAGGGAGCAAGCACCTCATCTGCTAACATCTTGTTAGCAGAACTGTCTTCCACCACTCCTGTTGTTTTACTCTTCTGCCGAGTGACACTACCCTGTGACCTGTTGTGTCCATCTCCCCTAGGACTTGAGGATACTCGACTCATAGACTACTGTCAGTCTCACCTGTCTGGTATCTAGGTGTGTATTCAGATATCTCCAGAACTCTGAGGCAGGACTCCTCCATTGCTGCTAGCTGAGAAAAAAGCTGCCTACTCATTTTTACTGCTGTTCCATGAGTTGTCAGCATCTACACTGAGAAAAAATTTTTTTTTAAATTTGGCTGCCTTGGGCCTTAGTTGTGGCACATGGGATCTTCATTGCATCATGTGGGACCCTTCATTGTGGTGTGGGCTCCCTAGTTGTGGCACATGGGCCTTCAGGTGTGGCACATGCAGGTTCAGTAGTTGAGGCTCTGCAGGCTTAGTTGCTCTGACACATGGGATCCTAGTTCCCCGACCAGGGATTGAATCTATGTCCCCTGCCTTGCAAGGTACATTCTTAACCACTGGACCACCAGAAAAGTCTCAAAAGATTTTTCTGAAGCTCAGTTAACCTTCAAATAGGAATGCTAGATCATGTTGTCAACTTACAAGTCTGTGACTGAAATTTTATTTTGCTGAGTCTACAAACTAATATTATACTTTTGCCCTGTTTGTAAGACAGATAAGGCTAAAATTAATGTAGGTATCATAGGTAAGGAGCCCTCCTTAAGCTTGGAATCAAATAGAAAAGGATGTTTTTGGATTACTTCTTCAGGTTGGGTGCAAGTTGAGCATTAGAATAAAAGAACTGCAAGTTAAAGGGGGTGAGGTGAGAAAAAAAGGACAGTTAAAATGGGAAAATGGTAGCAGAAACACATTCTTGTACTGCTCTGAGAATGTAAAATGGTATAATTACAATGAGAAGTTTGTCAGTAACACAAGTTAACCTGCAAAAAGCAAGTCTACTTTTGAAGTTAACTCACATATAAGCTTTATATATATATGCAAAACTGAAGTTTATGGAGGGATATTAATTGAGCATTACAAGAAAGCATAGAAAAATTTATAATATTTATTTGTAGAGTTTCATTTCTTAGAAAAGGGTTCAGTTACACATACTGTGGCCTACTTTGCAGTTGTTGAAAATGAAAACACTTCTTGTGTACTGATTTGGAAACACATTTGTGTGAGGAAAAATATATACTTTCATATGCATATAGCACACATAGTATTTGAAATTACATATACATTTTGTATTCATGTGTGTGTATGTGTAAATATCTGTATATTTTATTTTAAAATAACGTCTGAAACAACAAGGTCCTACTGTATAGCACAGGGAACTACATTCAATATCCTGTTATAAACCATAATGGAAAAGAATATGAAAAATTATATCTATGTATAACTGAGTCACTTTGCTGTACAGCAGAAAATAATATTATAAATCAACTATATTTCAATAAAATTTTAAAAGATGTCAAGATAAATTATTTTTATGAGAAGAGGAAAAAATCTGTAAGGTTAAACACTAAAACCAAAATGCTGTGCATGCTAATATTAGCCACTGTATGTCTGAAATATATTGCAAAAGAGGTTGATCACATTTTAGTTAAACTTTATATCCTTTTAAATGTTAATCTATTCATGGTTTGCATATTTAAAATACGTTGTAATGATGCTAACTGACATATAGGTATCCTTTGATGAGAACTTTACATTTCCCACTTGCCGGTCTTACTCATTTATCTAAATTTATATGAATGCAACTTTGATTCTTCTGATAACCCAGAAGAATTTTCCTCTTAGATTCTGAGCCTGATTTATCTTCACTGTCCAAACAACAAAGAAGCAAAATATTTTTCAATGAGATGTCATGACCAGGCATTAGGAATTAAAAGATGTTTCTCAACTTGTGGGCTCTTAAAATGCAGTCAAACCCATCAGTTCATAATAGAGTAGAGAGGGATGAAAACAACCCCTTAACAACAATTTCAGGCGGACATAGTATTGTAAAATGTAAATAAGGTATTGCTTTTCTTTTTGTTCTAGTTTTCAGAGAACTGCAATCAGTAGTCTAGAAAAAGGGACCAAAATTCATTCTGCCTTTTTCTACAGTGGGAAAATGTTATATATATTAATAGCAAAGTCTCACTTTATCTGGGCTTCCCAGGTGACTCTGGTAAAGAATCTGCCTGCCAATGCAGTAGATTCAAGAATTCTATCCCTGGGTCAGGAAGATTCCCTGGAGGAGGAAATGGCAACCCACTCCATTATTCTTTCTTGGAGAATTCCACGGACAGAGGAGCCTGGCAGGCTACAAGTTCATGGAGTCGCAAAGAGTTGACTGAGCAAACACACACACACTTTATCCAGCTTTTCTCACCTGGAAACACGGCTTTGCTAATCAACAATATAGTGTTATACACCCTTTGTAACCTCGGAGACTTCAGCTGTAAAAATGACAGGAATTAGTATCTGTGGCATTTTGAGTGGAAAGAGCCTTGTAGGGAAGGGAGAGTTTGTTTGGATTATGAACCCACCTTCCAGATCTTCCACTCCGGGCCCTCAGGGTCATATTACTGACTTAATTGTGCAGACCTCTCACAAGCAGGCTTGAAGCCTGGCCAAAGAAGAGCCCCTCAGTCCACTGCTCCCAGTTCTCTGATCTGGTCCCATTCGGACACGCCTCCTCCCGACCCCGGACCCGCTGGACACGCCCCCTACCTCACGTCCCGCCTCCTGTCTTTGAGAAGTATGCGCTGCGCAGGCGCAGTCCGGCGGTCACGCCCAGAAGTCTCCGGCCCCACCCGGCGGCTACTTCTAAGTTTTACGACGTGGAGCCTCACGTCGCACAGACTACCAGGTGACTTTGGCCCCTGGTTCTTTTCCCGTATCCCTTATTGCAAACTGCGCGTGAGTGGCACCGTCTGAGGAGGAATCCAGCGTGGGTCGCCGCGGAGACGACTGTGCAGACTTAGCCAGAGCCCGCGAGGGACGGTGAGTGGCGGTGGGAGTGGGGTTGCGGGAGGCGCTCAAAGCGTGGACAGCCCGAGCGCCGCCGCGCAAGTCCGCCCGTCCCCTCGGGGCTGTGGGCGCTTGAGCAGCGGGGTTGAGGGGGCGCTGGGTTTTATCTCTCTTTTAGGGTGAGTGCGATTGTGAGACTGAGAGGTGCGCGTTCGTTTTGTGTGACGGAGACACCGAGTGAGTGTCCTTTCTGTGAACGTGGATTACACAGAGCTCTTTGTCCCCGCCGCTGCTTCCAGGCTTCTCTCAAACATGTATGTCTCTCAAAGAATGTGGGCGCTGTTGAGAAATCTGTTTTTGAGTCCTGCAAGACACCTTCCAGCAAGAAAGTACATACCGGCTGCTGAGACCGGAATTTTAAAATCAAGAATTGTCCCTGAGGCCAGGGTTCTGAGAGAGGCCACTTTGTAGGAAGGGGCCTGAGGGTCTGTCCTGGTCGCTGCCCGCCCTAAATTGTAAATTCCCGCATTTCTCCTGCCGTCCAGAACCTCCAGCACACTGTGTGGCTGCCAAAAGTTGTATTAATAATTAAATAATGTCCAGCTGTCAAAAGGCTGTTATTAAAAAAAAGAATTGCCCCTGAGACAGGTTCCTACCCCGATCCTTCCTCGTATTACCCTTTCTGGACGTTCTCTGGGGCTCATTTCTACATTTGAGTATGAAAGCATTTCTTGAGCTCAGACGGCAGAAACCTGCTATGAGCCTTGATACAGATTCCACAGTCCTACTTAATTCTGGTTTTATGTATGAGATCACGGCGGATTTAGTAGCTTTGAAGGATGGAACACAATAAATGCTTAACATTGTCTTTATTGTGGTGTCACTCACCCTTCAGATTTCTATAAATCAATGACGAAAATATGAAGTTAATGTGATGAGTGCTTCTATATCAAAGGGCTGCTGCTGTTACTGCTGCTAAGTAACTTCAGTCGTGTCCGACTCTATGTGACCCCATAGACGGCAGCCCACCAGGCTCCGCCGTCCCTGGGATTCTCCAGGCAAGAACAATGGAGTGGGTTGCCATTTCCTTCTCCAATAAGTGAAAAGTGAAAGTGGAGTCACTCAGTCGTGTCCGACTCTTCGCGACCCCATGGACTGCAGCCCACCAGGCTCCTCCGTCTATGGGATTTTCCAGGCAAGAGTACTGGAGTGGGGTGCCATTGCCTTCTCCTATATCAAAGGGCTAGGTGGAGCTAATTTTCCAGTGTTCTGATCCAGGGGTCCTTTGTGTTTGGGGGCTTACAAGGGACCACAAACTCTTTGTAATTGTCTAGAATTACCGCATATATTTGTAAAAATGCATTTTTCAAAGGTGTGCATAACCTTAACAGATTAGACTTGGGCAACTGATCTGCAATGAAAGATTTTTATACTTTTGGATTATTTTTCACAAAATTAATGATTATACAAATGGAATGGTTAAGAAAATCACAGGACATCCATGAGTTAAAATATTATATAGATAATAAAATTTCTGTTCATAAGAATTAGTCATTACAAGAAAAAAATGGCTATGATCTAATGTTGAGAAATTTTAATATAATGTAGTTATAAAACAGTAGTCAAGAAAATTTGAAAGCAGCAGCTCATTTTTTTTTTTAGCAGCTCATTTTAAAAAGAGAATTTTGTAAAAACTTTTGCAAGGATTGTAGACAAAATGATAATTGGTTTTTCAGAGAAGAATAAAAGTGTTCAGCTACATTTACTGAGCATTTTCTATGTACCCAGAACTTTTCTATCTACTTGGTATACATGTTCACATTAATTTGTGAAGGCAGTTTCCCTTTGCGTTGATGTTAGAGTGTTTATGGTGAGATGTCTCTAATTATCATCAGTGCAATACAGCTAAAGGGTATTCAGGAAGTGAATATACTTAAGTGGTATTTTAATCATGTTGAGTTTTTCATCATAGGTCTGATATTAACAAATCTTTTTAATGAGGAAAATATAGCGTCTTTCCAAAGTCATGTCTACAAATAATTCAATACTTTTGAAATATCTTTATATTTTATTTATGATAATGGAATTAATCCAGGTTTACTGCCAAAAAATAAGCCTGTGTTCACTTCCTTAAGGAATTTATTGAGAAGAAAGCAAGGATAATCCATAATCTCCCTAGAGGTAATCACTTTAACATTTTGGTGTGTGTGTGTATATATATATATATTTTTTGTTGTTGTTGTTCTATTTTTGTGTGGCTTTGTTTTGGCAGAATAAAATTGATCAAGTAAAGGAGACAAAAGAGTCCAACTCATAGTTCAAAAAATCTAATCTAATCCAATAATAGATTTCTTTATACCCTGTATATGTAAGGAGAAGAGGGAAGGGCAGAGAATCTTGTGTGAAAAGGATTACAAACAGTTATGCCTTTTATTTATTACCAATGTTATTTGAAACAATTACCAGGGCACCATATTACTAAGGGAGACATCTTTTCAGAGTTAATAACTTAGAAGTTTCAGCTTACTTTGAAAAAATAACATTAATCTCTAATTTCCAGGTGTCTTGCAAGTACAAGCAATATTTAAAAACATAGTTGTTATGCTAGAAAATAAAGATAATATTTATAAATATTTATGTAAATATGTGAAGAATAAAATTGATTCTCCAGTTGTATTCTCAATTTTATCATAGTATTCTTTGAACTGGTTTATGATTCTGAAAAGTTTTTCTTACTCTCTATGGCTGCTGCAGACTGAGGAAATGCATAGTTTCTCTTTTCTTGTCTAATAATTTCTCTTTTTTAAAATAATGATTTTATAAAGCAGAAATCTATTTTCTCAAATGTAGCTCCTAAAATTTTATTAAATATTAGAATTATAAGAAAGAGGAAGCTCAAGAAGCACAAGTTTTAATATAATAAAACCAGGAAGCATCAGAATTAACTTTTTTTATAATGAAAGATTAAGGAATATGGAATGATTTTCTTCTTCAGTAATGATAGAAAATTTACATTAGTCATCATGATGTACAGTTTAGTATGTATATGGATTATTTTGCCTAGTCTTCAAAATAGTTATATATCATTTTTTTTATTCTTACTTTGCTAATGAGGAAATTGGCATTGAAATGTTTTTCTTAATTTCAGTGGGATGCCACCTCCTAAATTATGCATGCCTTCTTCACTGAGCAATTCTTTAAATATTGTTTTCCATTAGTTATATGGTTTAATATCATCCTTATTAAGAATTGCATGGCATATATGTCACAATATAGCAGACTATAATATATTTAACCTGTTTGCTTGCAGTGAGATTTTCATGTTTTTAATTGTGGACCATCAAAAATTATTCTCTGATGAACATCCTTGTGTATTAACTTTGTAAATTTATATAGTTATTTCCTTTAAAATTTTTTGAAAAGTGGTATTTTGTAGTAAAAAAAAATCATACTTCTTTTAATTGTTTAAAATATGTCAGACCTGGAAAGTATAATATTTGAGGCAATGTAATTACTAAAGACATAATTGCTTCCTTCAGAGCACTTATAATCTGTGAAGGAATTTAAAACCTGAATAGGAATAGGGCTTCCCTGGTGATTCAGTGGTTAAGAATCCACCTGGCAATGCAGAAGACATAGGTTCAATCCCTGGTCCAGGAAGACTCCCACATGCCTTGGAGCAACTAAGCCGGTGTGCCACAGCTACGGAGCCTGTGCTCCAGGGCCTTGCAAGCCACAGCTACTGAAGCCCATGCCCCCTGAAGCCCATGCTCCACAGCAAGAGAAGCCATTGCAATGAGAAGCCTGCACACCGCAACTAGAGAACAGCCCTGCAACTAGAGAAAAGCCAGGGCCACAGCAAAGACTCAGCACAGCCAAAAACAAATAAATAATTTTTAAAAATTAAAAAACAATCTGAATAGGGATAATTATAAAGTAGTATGTGATAAAGGCCACTGGTGAGAGTTAAGTGACCTGCCTAAAGGAGACATGTGGGTGACTGTAGTGACAGTAAGAATATAAACAAGTAACACTGAGCACATGGGATCTGTATGGCAATATAAGTGGCTATTTTTACTATAACCTTTATATCTTGTAGACATCATTCTAGTATGAGATGTATAGCAAAATTATAGGTAAAAATAATTCAGTAGCTTTCTGGAGGGTATCATGACAAAACTGACTGGTTCAGAAACAAAAATTCTTCTGTCAAAAAGATCTGAAATAAAGATGCATTGAGACTGTCATCACTTCACAAAAGAGATTACTCAGGGACTGTTCCCAAGCTTTTTGTAGCCAAAATTTCAATATAACTGAGAAAAAAGTATAAAATGAGATATTAGGATCCAAAGGAAACAAAAGCCATTTAGTAAAATAATGTGAATTTAAAGAAGAAAGAACTTTTGGGAAGTCTTCACCTTAAGTTAAAAAAATCTTTCAAATTCCTATGTAAATTGTTAAAATGATTATGAGGTAACCTTTTAAAAGAAACAAGATCTAAGCAAAAAGATAGGGATTGCTCATGTCAAATTCTGATCATGGCAAAGGTGTATTTTATGTCTTCAGTAGTCTTATTTGATTGTTTCATGTATGAACTAAAAACAATTAATACACAGTGATTCATTTCTAAAGACATCCCCACAAAAACAAACAATGCAAAACATAACCAAAAATATAAGAGCTCTTAGTATGTAGACATACAAATTTCTAGACATTTCTGTCTTCTGTTTTATGATTGTCATTCTTTCCTCTGTATTGATTAATATGCTGCTATGTTTTATAAATAGAAATATATTAAACTTGACTTTTCTATGGGTGTAAATGAAACATTTTCCACTTCGTTAAATATTCTTCCCAATTTAACATTTAATGACTACTTTGTATTCTAGTATATTGTTGGTCTGTCATATATTTAACTAATAAGCTTTGCTGGACTTAGAATGCTGAACATTTCTTGTCCATCTCTAATATTTTGATCAACTGCAACCACTTTCAAGGCCACAAAAGAGGTTTTAATTTGGATTACATAGCCTCTTTTCTGTCTTGAAGTTCGCAATGGAAAGAGGAAGATCTGCTCAGAGCAGGACACAGCTGCCCAATCTCAGATTCATATCAATCTGATCACAATGGTACATTGGTCATAAAATTTTCTACTGAAGTATCTGGGTCTGGGTTTCAATGCAGAACTGACTCTGCAGCTGAGGCCTCTGGGAAATGAGTGAGGAATGCATTTGTCCAGAATCCTAACTTACCCAAGTTGGGTGTGATGGGACGTGATTAGGAATCTGGAATGGAAGAGCATAAATGGTGATATTAACTGAAGCCCAGTGTGGAAACCCTAAAGCACATCTGAAAGTCTTTCTCTTCTCCTAGGTCTGTGTTTTTTGGACTTGGCTTTTCTGATAGAGAAGCCCAGAGGACTGATCAGCTCTTACAGGTCTAAAACCATGGCCCATGTAAGTTAATGTTTCTCTTCTCATTGAAATATATGGGTGTTTTTTAGGTCATGTAAGCATTTTCATTAATTTTCCTGAAGTTTCCTAAGAGAAAGTTTGCGCAAATAACCTGTTTCCTAAATAAATAAATAACCTGTTTCCTAACTATTGTTCCAGAGAAATATGAGGTCAGATTACCTACCACTGTCTCTGTTTGGCCCATTCGAAACTAGCATTCTTATCATTATTTCCCAGATTATTCAGTATATTTTAAGTGCCCATTTTTCAATTAAGGGCAGTGATGAAATAATGGGGCTTAAAGTTCTTTGAAGTAAAGATTTATGCTGTGCAGGTCAGATTTCTAGCTTGAAGATAGAGACAGTTTAGTTTAGTCGCTCACTCGAGTCCGACTCTTTGCAACCCCATGGACTGCAGCACGCCAGGCCGCCCTGTCCATCACCAACTCCTGGAGCCCGCTCAAACTCATGTCCATCGAGTTGGTGATGCCATCCAACCATCTCATCCTCTGTCGCCCCTTCTCCTGCCCTCAATCTTCCCCAGCATGAGTCTTTTCCAGTGAGTCAGTTCTTTGCATCAGGTGGCCAAAGTATTGGAGTTTCAGCTTCAGCATCACTCCTTCCAATGAATAGTCAGGACTGATTTCCTTTAGGAGATAGAGATAGTGGTTCTATTTAACTATCCATGGTAAGACTTTGATGTTTTCCACAGATGTGAGATTTCCAGGTAGATGAGGTGGAATTTTTCATTGAATGACCTGAATCTTAATGTGGTATGAAATTCTTGCTTTCTGTGGAATAGGTTATGATTGGGGCTTTTAACATGGCAGTCATGGATTTGCTAGGAAAGCCATGAGACATAATTACTAAGGCTATTTTGTTGTTGAATGAGACATGTTACGTTTGTGTAACATCTGTATATTGACCAGCCTTCTTCAGTATCATTTACGTCAAATGAGTTATCTTTTACTGCATAATTAATTCCTCTGAAATTAATTAATTTAATTAATTACTCTGTATCTTAAAGCAGCAAACATTTATCTCACAGTTTCAGTCAGTCAGCTCTTGAGATGTGGCTTAGCTTGACTCTTCTGCTCTGGGTCTCTTATAGGGTTGTCAATGTGTTGGTCAGGTTTGCAGTCATTTTAAAGCTCAACTTTGAGTGGATCTGCATCCAAGCTCACTGAAGTGGTTGTTGACTTGATGCAACAAGATGGCTGTTGGACTGAGGGCCTCACTTCCTCAGCAGCTGTTGCCTGGCAGCTGTTCTTGGTTTATTGTTATGTGGGCCTCTCCTTAGAGCAGCTCACAACATGGTAGCTGGCTTCCACAGAGTGGGCAAGTGAGACTGCAAGAGAATAAGCATGTGGAAATCATAGTTTTTTATAAGCTAATATTGAACATGACATTCCATCACTTTTCTATATTCTATTCTATCAGAAATAATTCTCTCAGTTCAGCTCACATTCAAAGGGAGAGGATTACATGAGGACAAAAATTCCAGGAAATGGAGATTATTGGTAATCAATAAAGTTACCTGCCACACTCAGAATAAGGAAAACGTTCAGTGAGAAATGGTAGATGACAACAACAATGCATATCAATATATGTAGTTGGTGCAAACAGGACCTTAGAATTGTGGGAAACTTTCCAAATGTTGTGTATCTAATTGTGTAAATGATTAAATCTGATTTACTTACAAAATACAATGTCATATACCAAAATAATACATGGATTTATTGAACAAAGCAAAAATGCTTATGGCAATATCTGACATAATGAAGTACTTAATGCTTATTTCAAATCCTGAAAGATGATGCAGCACCTGAAAGTGCTGCAGTCAATATGCCAGCAAATCTGGAAAACTCAGCAGTGGCCATAGGACTGGAAAAGGTCAGTTTTCATTCCAATCCCAAAGAAGGACAATGCCAAAGAATGTTCAAACTACCGCAAAATTGCACTCGTTTCACATGCTAGCAAAGTAATGCTCAAAATCCTCCAAGCTAGGCTTCAATGATACGTGAACCGAGAGCTTCCAGATATACAAGCTGGATTTAGAAAATGCAGAGGAACCAAAGATCAAATTGCCATCTGTTGGATCATAGAAAAAGCTAGAGAATCTAGAAAAACATCTACATCTTCTTCATTTACTACACTAAAAGATTTTGTATAGATCACAATAAACTGTGCAAAATTCTTAAAGAGATGGAAATACCAGACCACCTTACCTGCCTCCTGCAAAACCTGTATGCAGGTCAAGAAGCAACAGTTAGAACCAGACATGGAACAATGGACTGGTTCAAAATTGGGAAAGGAGTATGATAAGACTGTATATTGTCACCCTGCTTACTTAACTTATATGCAGAGTACATCATGCAAAATGCCAGGCTAGGTGAAGCACAAGATGGAATCAAGATTGCCAGGAGAAATACCAGTAATTTCAGATATGCAGATGACACCGCCCTTATGACAGAAAGTGAAGAAGAAATAAAGAGCCTCTTGATGAACGGGAAAAGAGGAGAGTGAAAAAGCTGGCTTAAAACACAACATTCAAAAAAAAAAAGATTATGGCATACATTGCCATCACTTCATGGCAAATAGGTGGAGGACCAATGCAAGCAGTGACAGACTTTATTTTCGTGGGCTGCAAAATCGCTGTAGACGGAGACAACAGTCATGAAATTAAAAGACATTTGCTCTTTGGAAGAAAAGCAATGACAATCATATACAGCATATTAAAAAGCAGAGACATTACTTTGCTGACAAATGTCCATCTAATCAAAGCTATGGTTTTCCCAGTAGTCATGTGTGGATGTGAGAGCTGGACAGTAAAAAAGGCTGAGTGACAATGAATTGATAACCTTCAAACTGTGGTGCTGGTGAAGATCCTTGAGAGTCCCTTGGACTGCGAGGAGATCCAACAAGTCCATCCTAAAGGAAATTAGTTCTGAATATTGATTGGAAGGACTGATGCTGAAGCTGAAGCTCCAATACTTTGGCCACCTGATGCGAAGAGCTGACTCATTGGAAAAGACTCATGCTGGGAAAGATTGAAGGCAGAGGAGAAGGGGGTGACAGAGGATGAGATGGTTTGGATGGCATCGCCGACTCAATGGACATGAGTTTGAGCAAACTCTGGGAGATGGTGAAGGACAGAGAAGCCTGGCATGCTGCAGTCCATGCAGTCACAGTCAGACATGACCGGGCAACTGAACAACAATGCTTGAAGGAAGTCTTAATTTTATGCAACCCAGTTTTCTAAAATTTGAAGAAATATTCATTGAGAATTTTTGAGATAGATACTATTTGAACATTATTCTTGTGTAGGCTTTTTAATTTAGGAGGGAAACATTATTATTCTGTCCATTTCCAAATGGTTCAGATATTTAGAAGTATCCAGAGTATGGAAGACATTCGCCCTGTGTCAGCAGGCTTCTTAAAAAATACATATACATTGTGCTTCGGTTTCCTTCCACATTCTAGATTGCCAGTCTACATGCTTTCATTTTCTCTTTTCCTGCAGAAAAGTCCATCAATTCCTCTGCTTCTACAATTTCTTCAGTGACACATGTATTTATGGTTTCAGGGATCGTTGACATTCAGTGATGTGGCCATAGGATTCTCTCAGCAGGAGTGGGAATGCCTGGATCCTGTTCAGAAGACTTTGTACCGGGATGTGATGATGGAGAACTATGGTAACTTGGTCTCACTGGGTACGTTCATCAGCCTCAAATAATTTAGGTTAATTTAGAATCTGCTCTATAGGCTATGTATTTTTTCCACTGTGATTTACAGGGCTGCCTTTCAAGAAACTAACTAAATTTGTTTTTCCTCTTCCCCAAAAAGTTGCTAAGCTTTGTCAGGTTAGAAATGGCAGCACCATTAAATACCTTCATCTTCCCTATCCTTCAATCATACTTTTATCTCCATGTGTTCTCTTTTTGTATTTGCATCTCTTCCATAATGACCAAGCAACTAAATTAGAAATTTGTAGCATATATTGTACAACATGGTCAGAGGATCCAAATTTTTTGTTCATTTGTGTTCCAAACTGCTCTAATACTTCATTTTATGATTTGAAACAGTTTTAGGGATATTAGCTTATCACAGGGCCCTGAATTGCTCTCAGAGCCTCCACAGTTTGTATGATAATGGGTTGGATAATTGGAATTTATTTAAAATTGTACCAAAAGCAGTTCATTTCCTAAAACAAAAGTCTTCATCTGATTTGTGGCTGAAAGTTGTGATTGGTGAAAATTACATTCAAAATGGAATGAATATCTTATAGCTGTCTTTTCTTGTGTCCTCTAGTGATACTAGAGCATAAGAATAAAATTAATAGCTAACATTTTGATTACTGTGTAGTAATCGTTATTCTAGGTACATTATGTGGTTTAACTTATTAAAATAACTTGAGTATTAACTGATTTAATTCCCACAACAGTACTATTATCCCCATTTTATAAAGGAGAATACTGAAGTGCAGTGGGTTTAAATGAATTGTTCAAGGTTATGCCAAAGGCAGGAATTGATTCCAGGCTTCAGAGTATCTTTTTAACCACATTATGCTTGATCTCTAGAGTTAGAAGACATAATGAGTTTGAATTTTATTTTATTTTATTTTTTTTGAGTTTGAATTTTAAACACAGCAAAACAAAAACTTTACCTTACCAACTGATCTCTATTCTTTAATTCTCTCATTCTTCTCTAAAATAGTCAATATCATTATGATCTTTTATAATTG
Organism: Odocoileus virginianus; assembly: GCF_023699985.2. Taxonomy (NCBI): domain Eukaryota; kingdom Metazoa; phylum Chordata; class Mammalia; order Artiodactyla; family Cervidae; genus Odocoileus; species Odocoileus virginianus. The sequence goes on along the minus strand of NC_069693.1, from coordinate 13,807,665 downwards.
TAATTATAATTTTAATCTTGATTAGTTGCAATTTATTTCTCCATCCTGTGGCATTCTTTTTTCTTTAAAGCAGGCCATTCCATTTCTAAGCCAAATGTAATTACCTTACTGGAGCAAGGAAAAGAGCCCTGGCTAGTTGTGAGAGAAGAAACAAGAAGCTGGTGTGCAGGTAAGAGCCAGCAGGCAGAAGACATTTGTGTAAGTGACAGCCCAGGTGGCATGCGCTTGGTAAACAGCCTTGAAACATTCGTTGGGCGGTTTCCTTCTCAGTGATGTGTGCTAAGTTGCTGCAGTCATGTCCAACTCTTTGTGACCCCGTGAACTGTAGCTCACCAGGATCCTCTGTCCATGGCATTTCTGAGCCAAGATTACTGGAGTGGGTTACCATATCCTCCAGGGGATCTTCCTGACCCAGGGATCAAACCTGAGTCTCCTGCATTGCAGGTGGATTCTTTACCAACTGAGTTACCAGGGAAGCCCAGAAACTGCATGTTTAACAAGCTTAGAAAGCTTACATTGCTCCATTCCACTTCCTCCATATCCTTTTCTTTTTTTTTTTCCATATCCTTTTCAACACTTGATCTTGTCAGTCAAATTCTAGATACTACAGTTGGTATGTAGTAGTATCTTAGTGGTTTTATTTTGCATTTCCATGATGACTAATGATCTGGAGTTTCTTTCATTTACTGATCATTCATATTTTTAGGAATATTTGTTCAAATCTTTACCCATTTGAAATCACTATTTTCTTACACTTGAGGGGTAACTGTTCTTTAACAGAAGGAAGTTGTTTTGGAACATTAAAAACATTTTCCCCACAATTTGTCTTACCTATTTTATTAATATCTTAGAAGGAGTTTAAAAATTTTTATATATTCCAATTTATCAATTTCCTCTTTTATGATTTTTTTTGTATACTATAAAAGAAATCTTTGCCTACCCCAAGGTGGCAAAGTTTTTTCCCTATTTTTTCTTGACCTTTTAAGTTTTGCTTTTACATTTAGTTCTGTATTCATTTTGAGTTAATTTTTTATTACAATGTGAGTAGGGTTCAGGACTAATGGTTTTCCTATGGATACAGTTATTCTAGCACCATTTTTTAAAAAAGGAATTTCCTTTCCCATTTGGATTGCTTTGGCACCCCGTTGGGTTATATGTGTGTGTGTCTGTTTCTGGTCTCTATTGTGTTCTTCATGTTGGCATAGAAAGTGAGAATCTTGAGGTAGATTTTTTCATTTGTGACCTTTGTTGAATTGAGGTAGTTTTATTTTGTTCCTAGTTTGCTGCTTTCTTTTTTGTTGTTTGTTTTTTCTATGGATGGGTGTTCAATTTTGTCAAATGCTTTATCTGAGTCTATTAAAAATTTTTTTCAAAACTTGGTATTTCTTGTGTCCCCTCGTAATCCTTCCTCCTCTGTCTCCTTTCAGCTTCCCTAGGTAAGCACTGATCTACTTTCTACTTTCTATCACAATTGAGTTGATTGCATTTTCTATAGTTTTATATAAACATGATAGTGTGAAGTTTTCATCTTCCTTTAGTCAGTGTAATTATGTTGAAGTTCATCATGTTGCTATTTGTATTTTACTGTTTATTGCTCAGTACTATACCAGTATTTGATTATACTGTAGTTTGTTTCTTCATTATTTGTTGATGGACATTTTTGGTTTTTAGCTATAACGAGTTAAGATGCTGTAGACATTTGTTTACAAGTTTTTGAATGGACGTATGCTTTCATTTCTTTAGGCTAAATACCGAGCAGTTGAATGCCTGGATTATATGGGATGTGTATGATTAAATGTGTAAGATTTAAAATTCAGATTTATCTATTTATTTTTGGCCATGCTGGGTCCTTGCTGAGGCTCAGGGGCTTTCTCTGGTTGCAGCAAGTGGGGGCTGCTCTCTAGTTGCCGTGCGTGGCTCCTCATTGTGGTGGCTTCTCTTGTTGCAGAGCATGGGCTCTAGGGTGTGGGTTTCCGTAGTTGTGGCTCACAGGCTTAGTTGCCTGGTGGCATGTGGAATCTTCCTGGATCAGGGATTGTACCTGCGTCCTCTGCATTGGCAGGTGGATTCTTAACCACTGGACCACCAAGGAAGTCCAAGATTTTAAATTTAGATAAATAAGATTATATATTTAAATCTGTAAGAAACTTTTATAGAGTTTTTATACCATTTCACATCTCCACCAGCTCTAAGAGAAGGGTGGATCCTCCATATCTTATGAACAATTGGTATGATCAGTCTTTTTAATTTTGGCCTTTCAAATAAGTATATAGTGGCATTTTGTTGTGGCTTAAATCTGATTTTCTGTAATGGCTGATGATATTGAGTATCTTATTTACTGTTTCTTTGGTGCAGTATTTTTAAAAATCTTTTCTCTGTTTTCTTATTGAACTTGTAAGTTACTTTTCATATTCTACATTAAAATATAATGTTTTTAATATTCTCTTTTTCATTGTGATTTTTCCTTTCATTCTTGTAGCAGTATGTTTTGGAGAACAGTTTTTAACTTTCACAAAATTGAGTTTACCTATTTATTCTTTATGAATCATGACTTCTGCTGTATCTAAGAATTCTCCTTGCTGTCCAAGGGACTCTTAAGAATCTTCGTCAACACCACAGTTCAAAAGCATCAATTCTTTGGCACTCAGGCTTTCTTTATAGTCCAACTCTCACATCCATACATGACTACGGGAAAAACCATAGCTTTGACTAGACTGACCTTTGTTGGCAAAGTAATGTCTCTGCTTTTTAATATGCTGTCTAGGTTGACCATAACTTTTCTTCCAAGGAGCAAGCATCCTTTAATTTCATGGATGCAGTCACTATCTGCAGTGATTTTGGAGCCCCCCAAAATAAAGTCTGTCACTGTTTCCACTGTTTCTGAATCTGTTTGTCATGAAGTGATGATCTTAGTTTTCAGAATGTTGAGTTTTAGGCCAACTTTTCACTCTCCTCTTTCACTTTCATTAAGAGGCTCTTTAGTTCTTCTTCACTTTCTGCCATAAGTGTGGTGTCATCTGCATATCTGAGGTTATTGTTATTTCTCCTGGCAGTCTTGATTCCAGTTTGTGCTTCATCCAGTCCAGCATTTCTCATGATGTACTCTGCATATAAGTTAAATAAGCAGGGTGACAATATACAGCCTTGACATACTTCTTTCCTGATTTGGAACCAGTCTGTTGTTCCATGTCCAATTCTAACTGTTGCTTCTAGACCTGCATACAGATTTCTCAGGAGGCAGGTCAGGTGGTCTGGTATTCCAGCCAGTCCATCCTAAAGGAAATTGGTCCTGAATATTCATTGGAAGGACTGATACTGAAGCTGAAACTCTGATACTTTGGCCACCTGATGTGAAGAACTGACTTGTTTGAAAAGACCCTGAAGCTGGGAAAGATTGAAGGTGGGAGGAGAAGGGGACAACAGAGGATGAGATGGTTGGATGGCATCAGCAACTCAATGGACATGAGTTTGAGTAAACTCCGGGAGTTGGTGATGGATGAGGAGGACTGGCATGCTGCAGTCCATGGGATCACAGAGTTGGACACGACTGAGCGACTGAACTGAATTGAGCTGAACTGAAGAATTCTTTGTCTAGCCCAAGGTCACACATTTTTTTCCTGTTTTCTTCTAGAAGTTGCACAGTTTTGTTTAATGTTCGGGTCTGTGATCCATTTTTTATTTCATTTTTATTTATGAAAGTCTGCATTCTTTTTTTCTTTTTCCTTTTTGGCATATGGGTATCCCAGTTGTTCCTACATCATTTCTTTATTCACTATTGCCTTTGAAATGATGAAAGTAAAATTTCACATATGTATTGATCTATTTCTGATAATCTGTTCCATTGGTTATGTGTCAATTTGATGTGTCTTGCTGATTACATATCTTCATAAGTCTTATAATTAAGTAGTGTTATTTAGTCCTTCTATTACAGTCTTTTCAAAGTTTATTGTAGATCCTTTGCATTTCCTTATAAATTTTAGGATCAGCTTGTCAGTTTCATCATAGACAACAAAAATGTCTGCTAGGACTTTTTAATGAAATTACATTAAATCTATAAATCAATTCAGCAATAATTATTGACATCTTAATAATATCAAGTTTTACATCCCATGAACATGATATATCTCTCCATTTATTTATTTATTCATATTTCTAAGCAGTGTTAGTGTACAGGTCTTACACATATTTTTTGAGATCTATCCCTCATGATATCCTGTTTTTGGTACTACTTTAAAGCTTTTAAAATTTGAATTCCTGAGTGTTCTCTCATATTTATTGTACATATTGATTGTATATGCTTCAGCCTTGCTAAACTGAGTTATTACCTTCTAGTAGCTGTTTTGTAGATTACATTTGACTTTCTACATGTATGATTAAGTAATCTTGATGAATGACATTTTTGTTTCTTAGCTTTTTTCCTGCATGCCTTTATTTATTTTCTTGACTTACTACAGTGCCTGGAACTTCTAGTCCAATGTTGAATAGAAGTGCTGAGGCCATAACTTTTTATTGTTCATATGTGGTAGGCATAATTCTCTCACCATTGGATATGATGTTAGCTGTGGGTTTTTGGCAGATGATCTTTATTAGGATAAGTTCTTTTTTCTCGTTTGCTGTAATTTTTTTTTAGATTTTCTTTAATGTGAACTATTTTTTTGAAGTCTTTATTGAATTTGTTACAATATTGTTTCTGTTATTTATGTTACGGTTTTTTGCCTGCAAAACATGTGGGATCTTAACTTCCCGCCCAGGGGTTGAACCCACACCCCCTGCATTGGAAGGCGAATTCTTAACCATTGGATCACCAAGAAAGTCCCTGCTGTGAGTTTTTAAAGGGACAGATATGAATTTTATTAAATGCTTTAAAAAAAATTTTTTTAGACATGATCCATATGAGTTTTCTAGTTAATTATATTGATGGAATTTTCAAATATTAAACCAGTCTTGTATTCGTGAGATTGATCATTGATACGGTCTGAATGTTTCTATACCCCAGTATGCACATATTGAAATCCTAACCCCCAAAGATAATGGCATTTTGAGGAAAAGCCCTTGGAATTTGCTTAGGGCATGAAGGTAGAGCCCTCATGAGTAGAATTAGTGTTCTTATTAAGAATTCCCACACAGATTCCTAACCCCTTACACTGTATGAGAATGTATTGAGAGGGTACTGGCTATGAACTAGGAAGAAGGCCTTTCCCAGAATATGATCATACTGGTCCCTTGATCTTGGACTTCTCAGCCTTTGGAACTGTGAGAAATAAATTTCTGTGTTTATGAGCTACCCAGGGTATTTTTTTGTTACAGTAGCCCAAATGGACTAAGACAGGCATAATGTATTATCTTTTTTATATTCTGTTAAGATAGTGTTTAGTATTTTGCATATATGTTTACAAAGACTTCCCAGATGGCTCAGTGATAATCCCCCTGCTAAGCAGGACCTGCCAAGCAGGTTCAATCCCTGGGTCAGGAAGATTCCCTGGGGAAGGAAATGGCAACCCACTCCATTATTCTTGCTGGGTAATTCCATGGACAGAGGAGCCTGGCAGGCTACAGTCCATAGGGTCACAGAGTTGGACATGACTGATCAGCTAAGCTTGCACACAAATATGTTTACAAGATTTTATACTGTGTAATTTTCACTTCTTACAATGTTTTTCTCCTGTTTGGTATCAGAATAACCAGCTGCATAGAGTGTTTCACTCCTCAGTTTTCTGAAAGTTTGTTTAGAGTTGGTAGTACTTCTTCACTAAGTGTTTGAAACAATTCACCAGTGAAATCACTTGTGCTTGTAATTTTCTTTGTGGGGAGGTTTTCAAATTGTTTTGTAGGTATAGTGTTGCCACACTGATTTATATCCTCATGCACATGTCACTGTTGGTAAGGGTGAATGTTGTACTGATCCATACCCAAACAGGCTTCCCTGATAGCTCAGGTGGTAAACAATCCGCCTGCAATGCAGGAGACCCGGGTTCGATCCCTGGGTTGGGAAGATCCCCTGGAGAAGGAAAAGGCTACCCACTCCAGTATTCTGGCCTGGAGAATTCCATGGACTGTATAGTCCATGGGGTCCCAACAAGTTGGACACTACTGAGCGCCTTTCACTTTCACATACCCAGATACCAAATTAAGAAATCTCCTTTTCTGGCTATTTTTGTCCCAGTGTTCCCCCCTTGCTTTCTAGTTTGTCAGTGCTCCCTTTCATTGTTCTTATAGCCAGAAATATTGTGGAGTTTCTGTTGGAATTTTTGTAGCCCATGCTCACCCCACAATAACTCCGACCTGCCCTTGAAACACGGACATGAAAGTGACTTAAGGAAGAAACTCAGCTCAGTCTCAGCTGCTTTGTAAAGTCTAACTCCTTTCCAAAGCCCTCATGATTTATTTACAGCCTTAATGTAGTTAATTTTTATGTTTTGTCAAGTGTTAATTGGTGAAGTCAGTCAGAAAGGGGGCAGGCCATAGGAACTTCATGCTGCCATACTGGTACTAGAACTTCTTTGATTAGAGTTATTTAATGATGAGAAACAATTTTTATCTCTTGTATCCCTGCTGATTCATTGCTTTTTATTGCAAGGTTTTTACCTGTCACAATCATTTTTATGCCACTATTTTTTTTTATTTTTTGGCCAGGTTAAACTTTCTAAGCCTTTGAATTCTTCCTCTCTTTTTGGCATAAGAGCCTAAATTTTCCCTTTGTCCAGCTATGCTGTATCCATTTTTTTAGATCTAGATATTGATAAATTACAGTACAGGTGTTAAAATATGTTTATTACTTTTTTTTTTCTGGCAGCTTTTTTTCTGTTTCTTCTGTAGCATCTGATTGGTTTAGGCTTTCTCTTCTGAGGTCAGTTTTGATAAATTTTCCTAGAAATTAATCCATACTTTCAAAAGTAGTCATGTAGTATAATTCATACAAAATATACCTTACAGTCTAAATAAATTCCTATTTCTTTTAATTCATCTGGTGGTTCTTGTTTTCCTTTTATTATTATTTGTTTTTAATTGTCTTTTTTAATTGATTTATGTAACACTTCTTATAATGATTTTTTTAAAACACCAGCTCTTTATTTGTTAATGCTACTGTTTTCTAACTCATTATGTTCTACTTTTATCTTTATTTTACTGCCTCCCTCTGCTTTGTTGTTTATTTTTTACGTATTAGGCTTTGAGTCTCAAATCACTTTTTTGTAGAGATAATTATTTTAGGTTTTGAGTTCTCCATCTGGTGATACAATGCCCAAGATTCAGATATGGGCTTGTTTTCTGTGTGGTTCACTTACTAGAATTCTTTTATTCTAGTTTTTCCTTCCTCTCATGATCTAGCCTTTTTGGAGAAAGCATTTTCATTTCCACATGAAAGCTCTTTTGGTTTCTAGTATTTATTAATTTCCATTGTTACCAATTTTGAAGCATGTTACTAATATTCTTTCAATTTTTTATATACATACCATACCATACGCTAGTTACAAGAAGATATTTTTTGCCCTCAACTCATAGCCTCCTCATTAAACACTGTGTATTTTGATCAAGATACTTCACAGAGACTTTATCATTCAGTCCCCAACTGCTAATTGTTTTTCATATAATTATTGGTGCTCTTCTAGACTCTTTTGTATAATTCAAGTTCCCTCTTTTGCCCAAAGTCCCTAAATGTTCAAAATACTACATGACTTCTAGGTATACCTGGTATATATCAGAGAACTGATTGACAAACTTTTCTGGGGATGACCAGAATGGTTGATGATGATGATGTGATGTTTAGTCGTTAAGTTGTGTCCAACTCTTGCGACCCTGTGGACAGTAGCCTGCCAGGCTCTTCTGTCCCTGGGATTTCCCAGGCAAGAATACTGGAATGGGTTGCTATTTCAGTCTCCAGAAGATCTTCCCAAACAAGGGATTGAATCCATGTCTCCTGCATTGGTAGGCAGATACTTTACCATCAGGGTAAAGCCTTGATCAGAATGGTTGGCCTTGGTTAAAAAGGAAAGCTAGAGAGGACCTGAGAAAAGCTATGAAGGAATGAATGAGATTGAACATCTATAAGGATGATAAATAATAAAGTGTCAGGGGAGGAGTAACTAAGCAAAGACCCTCAGTATCTTAATTTATTATGAAGAATAAATAAAAGCACATGTGGCTATGCATAGAGGTAAAGAGTCACAGTGGTGGAAATGAATATTTTTAGGGGAATTGTAATTGAAGACTGATCAGGTATAAATAATTGCCTTTTGAACTTTTATATATGTACATATTTATATTTTAGATAGAAATGGTATTTAGAGATGGCTGATACTGGCTCTCTAGGGACAGGATTTTGCATATCATCCTAAGTCTAGTTTCAGTTACATTACACTGATAGCTTGAAATTGCCTGTGATGGGACTGTTTACACCATAGACATTGGCAAACACTATAAATCAGGGCTTGATGTGTTCTGTGTGTGTCTTTGTAGAGCTGGTTGTTAAACATTGACCAGCACTGTACTGTATCAACTTACTTTTTTTGAGCCCTCCTTTTAAGTTTTCAAGTTTTATAACTGTATTTTAGAGTTCTTTAAACCATCTCTACTGGGTGAAATTTTCAGTTTTTCTCTTAATTCTATAAAATGTTTTGTGGTCAAAGGAACTTTTTTCTTATTTGTTTTAGATTTGGACTCAAGATATGAAATAACCAGCAATGGAAAAGCATACATTTATAAAAAACGTTCATCTCTTACTCTACACAACAGAATTGCTAATGGAGAGAAACCATATGAATGTAAGGAATGTGGGAAGGCCTTTAGTCGTCCTACAGACCTAAAAGTACATCAAGTAATTCATACTGGTGAGAAACCGTATGAATGTAAGGAATGTGGGAAGGCCTTTAGTCGTCCTACAGATCTAAAAGTACATCAAGTAATTCACACGGGTGAGAAACCGTATGAATGTAAGGAATGTGGGAAGGCTTTTAGTCGCCTTACAGACTTTAAAGTACATAAGAGAATTCATACTGGTGAGAAACCCTATGAATGTGAACAATGTGGGAAGGCTTTTAGTCGTGCTTCCAACCTTGCTCAACATGCCAGAGTTCATACTGGTGAGAAATCCTATGAATGTAAGGAATGTGGGAAGGCCTTTAGTGATGTTGGAACACTTAAAATACATCAGAGAATTCATACTGGTGAGAAACCGTATGAATGTAAGGAATGTGGGAAGGCCTTTAGTCAAGCCTCAAACCTCATACAACATGACAGGATTCATACTGGTGAAAAACCCTATGAGTGTAAAGACTGTGGGAAGGCCTTTAGTCATGCTTCACATCTTGTTAGACATGAGAGAATTCATACTGGTAAGAAACCCTATGAATGTAAGGACTGTGGGAAGGCTTTTAGGAGTAGCCATCAACTTACAATACACCGTAGATTTCATACTGGTGAGAAACCGTATGAATGTGAGGCATGTGGGAAGGCCTTTAGTGTGTATGGACGACTTACTCGACATCAGAGTATTCACAGTGGTGAGAGACCTTTCGAATGTAACAAATGTGGGAAGTGCTTTAGGCTCAGTTCAAGCCTTAAAGTACACCAGAGTATTCATACTGGTGAAAAACCCTTTGAATGCCACAAATGTGGGAAGTCCTTTAGGCTTAGTTCAATGCTTAAGGTACATCACAGAATTCACACTGGAGAGAGACTTTGTGGGATATATGTATAGTAGACAGTGGAATTATACAACTTGTAATGAAGAGAATGTGAGAAGGATTTTATATGGTTCCATTCTTATAAGGCATCAAATAATTTAGGAACTCCTTGGAATTCAAGCAACATTTGAAGTTTTTCAGTTATGACCCAAATACTGTTCACCTCCAGAGAATTTATATTGTACTTTATATTAACAAGTCTTTTATGGCATTCCCCTTTTGTTACTACTCACTGAGTGACCAAGCTCTTTGGCCAAGGTTGCAAAGCAGATAAGTGCCTCCAGTTCTCTGGTTGTGGAATTAAGATCCACCAAGCCATGCAGCATGGCCAAAAAAGGAAAAAAGAAAAATAAAAACCTCCCAACAAAGAAAAGTCCTATGCCTGGTGGCTTCACTGGTGAATTTAAACAAGAACTAATACCAGTCTTTCTCAAACTTTTCAAAAAAATTGAAGACAAGGGAATACTTCCTAACTGATACTGTGAGACCAGCACAACCCTGTTAACAAAACTACTAAAAAACCACTAAAGAAAACTACAGAACAATGTCTCTTATGATCATTTATCCAAAAATCCTCAACAAAGTACTGGCAAACAGAATTCTGCAGCATATTAAAAGGATTGTACAGAATCACCAAATGGATTTATTCCTAGAATGCAAGCATGGTTCATCATATGAAAGTTCACCAGTGTAATATGGCACATCAACAAAATGAAGGAAAAAAACATGATCATGTCAACCGATACAGAAAAAGCATTTGACAAAATTCAACACCCCTTATAATAAAAACACTCAACAAAATAGGTATAGAAGGAAATCATCTCCATTGTAACAACAGGTATATATGAAATTATCTCCACATAATAAAAGCTATATGAAAGACCAATAGGAAGCATAATACTTGATAAAAGACAAGATTTTTATCTAACGTCAAGAAACAAGACAAGCATGTCTGCTTGTACCACTTCTATTCAACACAGCACTGAAAAGTCTCAGCAGATCATTATGCAAGAAAAACAAAGGCATCCAAATTGGAGAGGAAAAAGTAAAATGATCTCTGTTATTAGGTGACATGATGTTATATGTAGAAAACCCTTAAAAGACTACAAAAGTAATCTGTTAGATTTGATAAATGAACTCAGCAAAGTTTCAGGATGCAAAGTCAACATGTAAAAATCAGTTGCATTTCTGTACATTAACAAAAAACAAAATTAAAAGGAAATTTCAAAAACAAGTCCATTTATAATAGCATCAAAAAGGATGAAATAGTGAAATTAACCAAGGAAGTAAAAGTACAATGAAAGCTACAAAATAAGAAATTATAGAAGATATAAATAAATGGAGAAACATCCCATGTTCATAGATTAGAAGACACTGTTATTAAAATGCCAGTGCTACCCAAAGCAATCTACAGATTCAAAGCAATCCCAATCAAAACCCCAATGATGCTTTTTGCAGAAATACAAAACCCCACCCTGAAATTCAAATGGAATCTCAAAAGGATCTCTAGTCGCCAAAACAATCTTGAAAAGAACAAATCTAGAGGACTCACATTTCCTGATTTCAAAACTTACTATGAAACTTTAGTAATCAAAACAGTGTGGTATCTGCATAAAGACAGACATATCCACAAGTGGAATAGAATAGAGAGCCCAGAAGTAAACCCTTACATATATAGTCAAGTGATTTTGACAAGGCTACCAAGACCATTCAATGAGGAAAATACTTTTTTCAACAAATATAGCTGGGAAAACTGGATGTCTACACTGAAAAGAATGAAACTGGACCCTTACCTAATGTCTTGTACAACAACTATCTCAAAATAGACTGAGGACCTAAACACAAGACTTAAAACAGAACTTTTAGAATAAAACAAGACAAAACTTTCATGATATTGGATTTGTCAATGGTTTCTTGGATATGACATCAAAGACACAGCAAAAGAATTGGACTTGGTGAAATTTTAAAAAATTGTATCAAAAGACAGTGTCCATTCAAACAATATCATTGAAACTAATGGAGTATCATTTTCAATAGGTTATTTTTGGAAATTACTTTTCTATAACTATGTATCTTCTTCATTAGATGAGAATGTGTAGATCACTGTCACCTGAAGGAAGAAAAAAAAAACAGGCACTATCCACAGAGTGAAAGGCAGTCCACAGAATGGGGGAAAATACTTGCAAATTTGATAAGCAATTATATCCAGAATGTAGAGAAACTTCTAAAACTCAACATCGATTAAAAAAAAAAAATGGGTAAAAAACTTAGACATTTCTCCAAAGAAGATATATGAGTGGAGAATAAGCACATGGAAATACGCTTAACATCACTAATCATTAAGGAAATACAAATCAAAACTACCGTGAGGTGCCACCTGACATCTATTAAGATCACTACTACTGGGGAAAAAAAAGAAAAACAGAAAAAGAACAGTGTTGGAAAGGATATAGAGAAATTGGAACCTATCTGCACTACTGGTGGGAATGTAAAATGGTACAACCATTGTAGGAAGTGTATGTAGTTTCCTCAAAAGGTTAAAAAGAGAAGTATGTATGATCCAGCTGTAGGTATAATTGAGGTCAGGGTCTTTAAGAGCTAGTTATATACTGTTCATAGCAGCATTGTTCACATTAGCTCTAACATGGAGGAAATCCAAGAGTCCATAAGCCAAATGTGGTATATATATATATAATGGAATATTCCTCAGCCTTTTAAAAGAAGGAAATTTAGTAATATGCCAAACAAAGATGAACTGTGAGGATATTTTGGTGAATGAAGTAAATTGTCACAAGAGGCAAATATTGAATGATTCTACTTACATGAAGTACTTGGTCAAAAATCATTGAACTTAAAAAAAAAATCATTGAACTTGTAATGGTGGCTGTCAGTGCCTGGGGAGAGTGGGGAATTACTGATTATGATTGATATGTATAAAGTTTTAGTGTTAAAAAATGAAGAGTTATAGGGTTCAATGGTAGTTTTGACTATATACAATGTCACTGAAATGTATATTTAAAAATGGTTAAGATGGTAAATTTATGATATATGTATTTTTTAAAAATATAACAACAAAAATTCACAGACTGGATAGCTTTAATTTATCTTCACATGGTTCTGGAGACAAGATGTCATCAAGTTTGGTTTCTTCTGAGGCCTCTCTCCTTCGCTTGCAGATGACTGCCTTCTCACTGTGACCTCATGTGACCTTTTGTCTGTGTGTGCGCATCTCTGTTGTCTCTCTGTATGTCCTAATCTTGTAGTAACATTAGTATTAATAAGAGTGGATTAGCGCCCACCCAAATAGCCCTATTTTAATTACTTCTTTTAAACCTTATCTCCAAATACAGTCACATTTTAAGGTCTGGGGGTTAGGGTTTCAATAGATCAATTTTGGGGAGGCACGTAACACTGGTTCATAACACTGGTCAAACTGATAAAACGAGGTCTCAGGCATACAAAAAACTTTTTAGGCAAGATATTCCAAGGGATATTCCAGTTATTCCCAGAAACTGCTCAAAATCAATCCCTTCTTAGAATGTGCAGGATTTGGGCAAACCAAGGCTGAGTTGTTAACCCTTTACTACAAGCTATGCAAGCACTAACTCAAAGCTAATTAAGAAAATAAAGATAACCAGAGATGAAGAGGGATAAAAAGGTGAACTCATCAGAAACATGCAGCAATCTAAAATTTTGTGTAAACCTAATAACATACCTTCAAAATATATGAAGTAAAAAATGACAACAAAAAGAAGAAATAGAAAAATTGGCAGTTATAGTGGAGGACTTTAATCCACCTCTCTTAATATACACATAGAGAATAAGTAGACAAAAGAGTCAATGAATATCTGAGTAACATGATGAATGAATTTCACATATATAGAATACTATACCCAATAATGACTGAATACACACCTATTTTCCCATGCACATGGAACAATATGTAAAAGTTGATCATAATTTTTGGTTGAGCCATAAGTTTCAATGCATTTTTAAAAATTAGGATTGTTCAGATCATGTCCTCAGAGTAGAAGGGATCTTATATATTAAAGAGTTTTATCCAGAAAATTTTTTTCTTAATGTTGAAATATTGAAAACTTTCCCCTGAGACTTAAAGCAACACAAGATATCCATGGTCACCACCACTACTCAATATTGTATTGGAGAGCTTGGCCATTGCAACAGGCAAGTAGAAAAGACTTAAAGGTTGGAAAGGAAAAACTAAAACTGTCATTATGTGTACATAGGGTATCTAAAAGGATTTCAGGTAGCTTAGAGGGAATGTATGAAATTAATAAGGTTACTGGCTGTAATGTCAATGTTTTTAAATTGTTTATATGTACCAACAACAAATACTTTAAAATGTTGTTTTTAATTACAGTTTATAAAGTATTAAAGTCAAATACCTAGTAATAAATTAACAAAAGACATGCAAAACTTCTACACAGAAAATTATGAACTATATTGAGATGAAGTAATACCTAAAGAAATTAAAGAACATATACTTTGTAGATTGGGAAATTGTTGAAATAATTTCAGTTCTCTACAATCTGAGTTGTATATTTATTGCATAGTACTCCCCCCAAAATATCATCAGACTCTGTGTGTGTATAATGGACAAGCTGATTCTAAAATATACTTCGAATTGCAAAGGAGGAAGAATAAGTAAGACAAATTTCAAGAACCAGGAGGAGGAAGAGGGGAGGAATAGGAGCAACAACAAAACTGAGGGACGTGTACTAGCAGGCATCAACTCTCACTGTCCACTGTGGCCTTGGAATTTCCCCTGAGGCTTTGGTCACAGATAGACAAATAGACCAGTGGAACTGAAGGGTACAAAAACAGGCTCACACATGTAAGACAGAGTTAACACTTTGTTGTAAGTTGGGAAAAGAATCTTTCTTGTAAGTATTGCTGGGTGAATTGAATATATGTATGGAGAAAAATTTTGATGCCTACATTACACTTTTCTCACCCTCATAAACATACCCCCTCATTCATGTGACTTGAAGGACTAAATCTGAGATAAACAATAAAGCTGTATGGGAAAAAATAGATTATGATACTGGGAGTAGGTAGTAAACTTTTTCTCAAGTAGTGATAAAGTTTTTTTTATATTGGTATATAGTTGATTTATTAATTTCTTAAATAGAATATAAAAAACAATGCCACTGAGGGAAAAATTGATAATTTGATCACATTGAACTTAAGAACTTGTATTTGTCAAAAGGCACTATAAATAATGTGCAAGAGGGTGGCACACCCACAGAATGGGGAAAGATATTTGCAGTGCATGTATCTGATGAAGGCTTCCTATCCAGAATAAAGAGTTCCAAATCAATATGAAAATGAGGAAAAGGTGTGAACTGCACTTGACAAAAGGTAGATCCAGGTGACCCCAAAACATGAAAAGGTGCTCACCCTCATGAGTTATTTTGCCTTATTTTAGTTTATCCAACTACTCATAGTTCCATAAATTTGAAGTTGCACCAAGATGTTTTATTGGGTTCTAATTGATTATTTTTGGCAAGAATACTTCTTGCCAAAGTATTACTAGGTGACAGTGTATACATTAGAAAGCATACAATGTTGGATTTTTCCAGTGTTAATGAATGCTAAATGTTGTCACTTGGTTATAGTGCTGCACACTAGATACCACCATTTTAGAGATCAATTTTACAGTTAATTTGTGTGATACTGTTTTATCACCTCCCCTTTGATGTTTATAAACTCATTTATATGTCCTGATTAATAATCAAAATAGTATTCTTTCAAATATCCCCTCCCCCATGGAATACAAGGAATATATCTGGAAATACATTTTAGGTTCAGTTATGAACTGTAATCTTCAACCAAAGCTTCCATGGGGAAGCAGGGGTCGCTGAGACACTCAGGCTGCAAAATTCCCCACAAGGACTCGTGGGCATTCAAAAGATAGGATTAAGGTTTATTATAGTGACTGCTACAGATTAAATCAGCGAAGGGAACATTCATATGGGTAATGTTCAGGAGGTACTAGGCACAAGATTCCAGGCATCCTCTCTCATTAGAATTACAGGGGGACATGCTTAATCCTCACAGCAATGATACATGGCAACATGTTCATGGTGCCAAATAGGGAAGCCCACCTGAACCTTGTGTTCACAGTTTTTGCTGTGATGTGTGTGTGTGTGCGCGCGCACGCATGGTGGTCTTGTAGTGCCCACACAACTGAATGTAACTGTTCCAACTCCAGGCCCATAAAGGTCAACTGGTCAAATCTTGCTGAGGACTTTGGTCATACAAAAACAGTTTTCAGCGTGATTTGCACTGTTAGCATTAACTATCAGGGCTTCTCTAGTGGCTCAGATGGCAAAGAATCTGCCTGCAGTGCAGGAAACCCAGGTTCAATCCTTGGGAAAAGATCAGAAAGGTCAGAAAGATCTCTTGGAGAAGGGAATGGCAACCCACTCCAGTGTTCTTGCCTAGAGAATTGTATGGACAGAGGGCCTGGTGGGCTACAGTCCATGGGGTCACAAAGAGTCAGACATGACTCTTTGAACACTTTCACTTTGAAACCAATATAGCTTATCAGGGCAGATACTCCAAGGACTCAGGTTCAGTCAGTTCAATCACTCAGTCATGGCCGATTCTTTGCACCTGCCTGGACTGCAGCACACCAGGCTTCCCTGTCCATCACCAACTCCCAGAGCTTGCTCAAACTCTTGTCCTTCGAGTCGGTGATGCCATCCAACCATCTCATCCTCTGTCATCCCCTTCTCCTCCTGCCTTCAATCTTTCACAGCATCAGGGTCTTTCCCAATGAGTCAGTTCTTCGAATCAGGTGGCCAAAGTACTGGAGCTTCAGTTTCAGCATCAGTTCTTCCAGTCAATATTCAGGACTAATTTCCTTTAGGATGGACTGGTTGGATCTCCTAGCAGTAAAAGGGACACTCAAATCTTCTCCAACACCACGGTTCAAAAGCAATAATTCTTTGGTGCTCAGCTTTCTTTATAGTCCAACTCTCACATCCATACATGACTACTGGAAAAACCATAGCTTTGACTAGATGGACCTTTCTTGGCAAAGTAATGTCTCTGCTTTGTAATATGCTGTCTAGGTTGGTCATAGCTTTTCTTCCAGGGAGCAAGCATCTTTTAATTTCATGGCTGTAGTCACCATCTGCAGTGATTTTGGAGCCCCCCAAAATAAAGTCTCTCACTGTTTCCACTGTTTCCCCATCTGTTTGCCACAAAGTGATAGGACCAGATACCTTGACCTTAGTTTTCTGAATGTTGAGTTTTAAGGACTCAGGTTATCTCCTCTTAACACAGGCCTTTCTTTAGAATGTAGTACTTGAGCACATGGGTCTTCTGAGTTAGCCCTCTACTGTATGCTCAGCTCATTTTCATCATTCTGATTTAGATAACCTGCTGCCTTTCATATATTGTAAAATATCCATGTAAGAAATGATAAGGGAGAATATTGAGGACAAAACGGAAAATGTTTTAGAAATACTGTCAGAAAAGTCAGGTTACAAAGCCATATGTAGGATATGATACTATCTGCAAAGTATCTGCATATTTCAATATATAATTACAGACCATTAGACTTAACAGAAAAATTCTAGAATGTTATACACCCGTATATTAACAATTCTTATCTTTTTGCTTTGATCTTGCTGGAGGTTCTTTTGTTTAAATTATATCATAGTTTTTGGTTCAGTGGCCATGCCTTACTTGAAATATAGGTATGTGAACAGTTTTTATGTTTTAAGAGAACGCTATCCTCAAAAAAAAAAAAGTTCTTTTATTAAAACCATTATGTTCATGCATGTGGATTTCTGTCTATAAAATGGGGATATCCTTGAGTAGAGTCTAATATATACTGATGCTGGACTCACTTCTACATCTTTTTTCAGATCTTTACAGAAATATTTCTGTGTTAGTCATGATACACTCCAGATATCTGCTAAATTAGCCCATTACTTTCACTTTGCATCCAACATCATTAGAATAAAAAATGTATAACTTACAGCATAAACTCCTTCCCTTCACCCCAATCTTATCAGTTAGGCTTAATTTAATTATGATCTGATCATGGTAACTGTAATCAGAATTACATCACTACATCAAATTTCCAGGTCATGTCTTGTTAGCAGCCCCTAATCCTTAATACATTTATTCCTGTTGAGAGGTTATCTTATTACATAATAAGACACTTTAAAAACTATGTCATTTTAGTCTATCACCTCAAATACTTTGATTGCAAGATCTGGCATGCTGTAGGTAATTAGTAAAGGTCTGGTGGTTTTGTCCCAAATTCTACTTCTAGCAGTCAAGTTAAGGAAATATTTAGAAATTTATGACATGAAAGGACATTCAACATATGTTTTGGATAACCAAACATTAAAAACAAAATTCTAACAATAGGCAACATTAATTTGGTTCTGCTATATAAAGACAAATATACTATTGTTAGTCATAATTATTTTAGTCTGAATTAATTGCTGAAGAATTAGTGAGTAGGTTTAAAATAAACATACATAATTTGGAGATGGTATCTTGTTGAAATTTAGATCATAGGGTCTCTTGTCAGATTTTTAAAATATGAGACTGAGTTCATAGTGTTTGTGACATCTTAATGCCTTGTTTTTTCATTGATAAATGTAGACTATCACCTACTACATATGAGTATTGTGAAGAAAGATACTCTATAAAACACCTAGTAGTATTTTATCCCACTATATTAGTGTAAATTAGCTGGTTTTACTGATGTGAAGATGTTACATGTCCTCAAATTAAATATAAAAGAATCTTAATAGTGCTATTATTATATTATACTATTAAGAAAATTTGTTTCTCATGCCTGCTATTTCTTATAGTGCTAATAACATCTACCCCAATTTAGTAGTTAAGTGTGAGAGTGCATTTATTCTTATTAAAGAAATATCTTTTTAATCAAAAAGAGTTTTGAAATACAAACCCAACCCACATTGCCTGAGACTGGCCTTGGCTCAATTAATAGAACCTGAAACTGTAAGAAAAAAAGGGAAAAGAGGCCTTTTTAAACTCATGTGAGTAAACTTAATTTATTCCAATTGTTATTTATAAGCTAATAAGTTTTATATTGAAATAATTGATTCCTGACTAGGTTTTAAAATGAAACTATGAGATATCTGATTCTATCTTTATGCAAAAATTAATTTGTAAATGAGCTCTATTTATTCATTGGAAAAGTCCCTGATGCTGGAAGATTGAAGGCAGGAGGAGAAGGGGATGACAGAGGATGAGATGGTTGGATGGCATCACTGACTTGAAGGACGTGAGTTTGAGCAAGCTCCTGGAGTTGGTGATGGACAGGGAAGCTTGGCATGCTGCAGTCCACGGGGTTGCAAAGAGTTGGACACAATTGAGTGACTGAACTGAACTGAAAGAAAAGTAATCACTTACAAATCAAACATTTCTGAATACAACAGAAGCTAACCTAAAGTTTGAAAGGATCACATGACCCAGGACTATTTTTTTTTATTTTATGAGTGAAAACATGTTTAAATTTGTTGGTTTAATTAATACAGACATGTCTTTAGAGTCATCGGTATGAAGTATAATACATTGAATGTACATTACTGAAAGTAAAGTCATAATATGTCTCAAAATTTATCAGCAAGAAATATTAACTTGGGATGATAATATTTTTGTAACTAATAATAGGGATAAATGCAATAGAAGATTTTAGGTGAACTCTTCAGAAATAATTATGTTTTAGTTTTTCCATACTTTTGGTAATGTCGGGAAGATACCCTGGAGAAGGAAATGGCAACCCACTCCAGTATTCTTGCCTGGAGAATCCCATGGACAGAGGAGCCTGGTAGGCTACTGTCCACAGGGTCACAAAGAGTCGGACACGACTGAGCAACTACACACACAAAAAACTCTAGAAGATGTAATAGGCATACAGAAGGAGATGGTATGTGAAGTCTCAGCATGAGCTCTGCACTTCAGATTAGAGAATTCGGCACACCCAGGGAAATGACACCACTGTAATTTAGTATATTTTTTGTTCCTTAGTTTTGCTTTGTTTTTTTCTGATATGAATCACTGTTTACCTTACTTCTCATTTAAAATTTTCCAGAAGATCCAATCCAACTTTCTCTGTTTTTTTTTTGTTTTGCGGGGGGCGGGGGGGGCAGGGGGGCACTGTGCTGGCATACAGAATCTTAGTTCCCCAGATCAGGGATCCAACCTGTGCATCCCAACCCCTCACCCTCACCCCTACCCCCTACCCCACCACTGCTGTAGG
The DNA here is from genome assembly GCF_023699985.2 of Odocoileus virginianus. Lineage (NCBI taxonomy): Eukaryota > Metazoa > Chordata > Mammalia > Artiodactyla > Cervidae > Odocoileus > Odocoileus virginianus. The sequence continues at coordinate 13,787,703 of NC_069693.1, read as the reverse complement.
AGTGAGGAGTCTTAACCACTTGACCACCACCTGGGAAATCCCCAATCCAACTTTTTGATCAAAGAAAACTATATTTCTAATAGATTTCTATTTTCATTCACAAGAAAATTGAATTTCCTTGCAGCTTTGAACCTTACTGAACTCTTTTGGAGGTCTGGAGAAAGAGTTTTCCTCAGCAAACTGCCTAAAAATCTACAGTTCCACATTTCTGATTCTGGCTCCTCAAAAATAAGTAATAGGTTTTCAAAAATTATTTAGAAGTATCAGGAATTACTATGCTTGAGATGTGGTAGAAGCTTGTGTTGGGAAAATAACTTCAAATCAACTTAATGCTTCTATATCTGTCCTCTTGTTCATTTTTCTGCACTTAAGATAGAAAATGTTATGAAACTTACCCAATATCCCCTTTTAGTCCTGGGTACATTTTTCCAATTCCAGATATTACTGGGGCCCCTGAGTCTTAGATTATCTGGCTCTCAAGGAAGAAATAAATCAACTAACTGAATGTGATTTTGATGCGATCTAGTTCTCCTGATGTTTAACATGACACGATGATGAGAAAAGAGAATTACTATAGACAGCAATTCCTGAAGTCAGTGATTTTAAAAAGGACCCAAAGTCACTCTCTCCTTGTCTACAATGAGAATACACTAAAAGGTAGTCTCACTTTATCCAATAAGACCTGGAAACATGGCTTTGCCACTAAACAGTGTAATTTGTATCTGTTTTGATCTCAGAAGCTTCAGTTCTAAAATGGAAATGCAGGGACTTCCCTGGTGATTCAGTGGTTGAGACTCCCCCTGCCAGTGCAGAAACACGGGTTCGATCCCTGGTTGGGGAAGATACCACACGCCATAGGGAAACCAAGGCCCTGCTGAAGCCACGGTGCCCTAGAACCCACCAGCGACAAGAGAAGCGACCACAATGAGAAGCAGAAGCATAGCAACTAGAGAAAGCCTCGTAGGCAACAGTGAAGGTGCGAAGCAATGAAGAAGACCTAAAGCAGCCAAAAATTAAATACATGATTAAAAACAAAATAAGATGGAAATACACTAAGCATCTGTAACATTTCAGGTGTAACTGGAATTTTAGGAAAGATATGTACACCCCAACATGCATACACACGCAAATACATACACAAACGTACAGGATGGGTAGAGATTATGAACCCAAGTTCGGGTGCTCACCTGTCAGGCGCTCCAGGACCTTGGGCATCCCTTCATTGACTCAACAGGGTGGACCCTCACACATAGTCCTGAGCCCTTGCAAAATATCTCTGCAGTCGCCTCTTCAGAATTCTTCAGTGCGGTGCCACGCCACCGGAGGTCGCCTCCTCCTAACCCTGGGAACCACTCAGCTTAGCCTCGGCCTCAGGTCGGACCGAGATCTGCGGGCAGAGATAAGCGGTGCGCACGCGCAGTCCGGCGATTTCAGAATTCTTCCGGCGGGCTGGGAGCGGCGGCTTAGCTTTGGGACCTCCTAGGCCAGACCGTGGCTCCCACAGTCGACGAGGTGTCTTCAACCTCAGGTATTTTTTCCGTGTCCCTTGTTGCGCGCTACGCGCGAGTGGCACCCTTCCAAGGAAGAATCCGGCATGGGTCGCCGCAGAAATGACTGCACAGGTAGCCCGAGCCCGAGGAAGACGGTGAGTGAAGGTGAGAGTGGAATTTCGGGAGGCGCTTAAAGCGTGCGCGCCCCGAGCGCCGTCTTGGGAATCCCCCAGCCCCCTCGGTCCTGTAGGCGCTTGAGCAGCGGGGAGGGTGGTTGCAGTCCTGAAAGTCGGGACGGGTGCGTGGTTGTGAGAGGCCTTGCTCCGTGCGAAGGGCCGCGGGGGAGTTCCATGGCGGTGGGTGCCTTTTCGAGACCGGACGAGGTGCCTGGTTATCCTTGCCTGACGGGGATCAACGGTGCGTGTCCTTTATGTGAGCGTGAATTGCGGTAGCCTAGTGGTGACTATCTCAGTGACCCATGGCTCTGAGCTCCCTGCTGCTTCCTCTACGCTCCTGTCAGCACCGACAACTGCCACAGAAAAATCACTCCAAGTGGGAAATCAGGTGCTAAGCCCTCGATGAAGGTTTTTGGTAAGAAGGTACAGACTGGCTTTTAGGATGCGAATTTTAGATTAAGGATTGTCCCCGAGTCACGATTCTAGGAACGAATGGATAGATTCTAAGAATGGGGTTCCTTCCTGTGACAGTTCTTTCTGGGTTCATTGGTACATTTGAGGATGACAACGTTTCTTGAGCTGTGAAGACATGAACCTACTGTGAGCACCCTCTTATTTAATTTTGGTTTTCTGTATGAGCTCACAACCGATGGAGCCACAGAGGGTGTGTTGTAATAATAAATATCTAACGTGTGGTGACTCGGATTATTTCCCTGCAGGTTTCTGTAGCTAAGAAACAAGAAAAATGTGAGGTTAATTATGACTTGTGTTAGAAAGTTAAGCGACTGAGCCAGAATTCAGTTGTCTAGTTCTTAACCAAAGTTCTTTTGATTGAATTTATGGGTGTAGAGGGAACCACAACCCCCCAAATTTTTTATAGATAATCGCTAAATATATTTGGAATTTCCATTTTTCAAAGGTGTACACAATTCAAAAGATTTAGACCTGGGTTTTTATCTAGAATAAAAATTTATTATATCTTGGGACAGTTTTGTACAAAATTAGTGATCAGGATAATGAGAATGATTAAGAAACTCCCATGACATCCATGAGACGATATTATGTAGATAATAAATTTTCTGTTTGTAAAGTTAGTCATGATAAGGAAAAATGGCCTTGATCTAATGTTAAATCATTTTCATATGGGACTTCCTTGATAGTTCAGTGGCTAAGACTCCTAGCTCCCAATGCAGGAGCCCCCCAACCCCCTTTACATCCCTGGTTGGGAAACTAGATCCCACATGCTGCAACTAAGACCTGCTGAATACAAATAAATATTTTAAAAAATCATCTTCTTCATAGTTGTAGATAATAATACCCAAGAAAATTTAAAATTACATGTGGCATTCATTTTTTAAAATAGGGGATAATCCTTGCAAAAGAATCCCCCTTCCTGCAACACTTAGTCTTCAAAACAGCCCTCTTTTGTAGGTGGTATTCTTATCCCTTTCTTTGCTGATGTTATAGTTAACATAGGCACTGAGATATTTTTAACTCTCACAGCTTAAAGTTGGTTTTCAATTCCTGAAAGTCAAACAACATAGTTTGTGTCTTCATTTCAACAGTATATTATCTTATACATTATGCATGCCTTTTTTTCTTTTTTTAATCCATTATGCCAGTCTCCTTTAAGCGAACAGTTTAATCCATTTAAATTTGAAGTACTGCCGTATGACCCAGCAATCCCACTTCTGGGCATACACACCAAGGAAACCAGATCTGAAAGAGACACATACACCCCAATGTTCATCGCAGCACTGTTTATAATAGCCAGGACATGGAAGCAACCCAGATGCCCATCAGCAGACGAATGGATGAGGAAGCTGTGGTACATATACACCATGGAATATTACTCAGCCATTAAAAAGAATTCATTTGAATCAGTTCTAATGAGATGGATGAAACTGGAGCCCATTATACAGAGCGAAGTAAGCCAGAAAGATAAAGACCATTACAGTATACTAACACATATATATGGACTTTAGAAAGATGGTAACGATAACCCTATATGCAAAACAGAAAAAAGAGACTCAGATGTATAGAACAGACTTGTGGACTCTGGGAGAAGGCGAGGGTGGGATGTTTCAGGAGAACAGCATTGAAACATGTATATTATCTAGGGTGAAACAGATCACCAGCCTAGGTTGGGTGCATGAGACAAGTGCTCGGGCCTGGTGCACTGGGAAGACCCAGAGGGATCGGGTGGAGAGGGAGGTGGGAGGGGGGACTGGGATGGGGAGTACATGTAAATCCATGGCTAATTCATATCAATGTATAACAAAAACTACTGTAATGATGTAAAGTAATTAGCCTCCAACTAATAAAAAAAAAAAAAAAGAAAAAAAAAAATTTGAAGTACTTACTGATTAGGAGAAACTTATGCCATTTTGCCATTTGTTTTCTGTGTGTCTTGCCTTTTTTGTTCCTTGATCCCTCCATTCCTGCCTTATTTTTGTGTTTAATTGATTGTGGTGTCCTGTTTGATTCTTTTTCTCTATTTTTTAGTTGTTTTCTTAATGGTTATCTTGAGGATTATAATGAGCATCTTAAATTTACGACAGCCTAGTTTGAATTAATACCAGCCTAGCTTTAATAGTATACAACAAATCTGCTTTTTGTTTGTTTGTGTTTTTGTTTTTTTAGTACACTGTGGGTATAGCTCAGAGGTAGAACATTTGACTGCATACTTTTGAAACCTGCCTTGGTCTTCACTGAGTCAATATTGTTTTCCATCATTTCATATGGATTAATTATTAAGGAAACCTTAACAAAGGCAATGCCAAAGAGTGCTCAAACTGCCGCACAATTGCACTCATCTCACACTCTAGTAAAGTTATGCTTAAAATTCTCCAGGCCAGGCTTTAGCAATATATGAGCCGTGAACTTCCAGATGTTCAAGCTGGATTTAGAAAAGGCGGAGGAACCAGAGATCAAATTGCCAACATCCGCTGGATCATCGAAAAAGCAAGAGAGTTCCAGAAAAACATCTATTTCTGCTTTATTGACTATGCCAAAGCCTTTGACTGTGTGGATCACAATAACCTGTGGAAAATTCTGAAAGAGATGGGAATGCCAGACCACCTGACCTGCCTCTTGAGAAACCTGTATGCAGGTCAGAACACAACAGTTAGAACTGGACATGGAACAACAGACTGGTTCCAAATAGGAAAAGGAGTATGTCAAGGCTGTATGTTTAACTTACATGCAGAGTACATCATGAGAAACGCTGGGCTGAAGGAAGCACAAGCTGGAATCAAGATTGCTGGGAGAAATATCAATAATCTTAGATATGCAGATGATCTGTGGTGTTGGAGACTCTTGAGAGTCCCTTGGACTGCAAGGGGATCGGACCAGTCCATACCAAAAGAGATTAGTCCTGGGTGTTCATTGAAAGGACTTATGTTGAAGCTGAAACTCCAATACTTTGGCCACCTGATGCGAAGAGCTGACTCATTTGAAAAGACCCTGCTGCTGGGAAAGATTGAGGGCAGGAGGAGAAGGGGACGACAGAGGATGAGATGGTTGGATGGCATCACCGACTCAATGGACATGGGTTTGGGTGGACTCTGGGAGTTGGTGATGGACAAGGAGGCCTGGTGTGCTATGGTTCATGGGGTTGCAAAGAGTCAGACACGACTGACTGACTGAACTGAACTGAACTGAATGAGTCACCATATTGCAAGCTGTCATATTTTTAACCTGTTGCCTGAGAGATAGTTATTTTTAATTTTTGCCTATCAAAAATTATTCTCTGATGAACATCCTTGTACACATGCTATTAAATGCCTACAATATTCTAGACCTAGAAGTTGTAAGACATGGGTAATACAATCACTAGAAAGGCATAGTTGCCTCCTTTAAAATGCTTATTATCTAAAATGAGGTCAAATCTGAATAGGAGTAAGGTGGTGTGAAATGAGAGACGAAGGTGACCTACCTTATGAATTCACAGGAATGTCTGTCTGTAGCAATAGTTAGGACCTGAGCAAAACACACAGATTCTATGAAATATCAGTGATAATAAATGGATTTTTTTTGCTGTGACTTTTGTACTTTACAGTTTCCTTCTAATTTTGTTGGGCACAAAGTGTACCTAGTAGGATATCATAATTCAGCAGCTGTCTGGGAGACATCTTGGCTTAGTTGACAAGTTTAGAAACCAGGTAAACCTTTCTGTCAAGAAAACCTGAAATCATCATTTGATACAAGAGATTACACAAAGACTGCTCTCTATTTTGTCTAGACAGAACTCCATCATACCTGAGAAGAAATGGTAGAGTGAATGTAGATATTGGGATCCAAAGAAACAGACAAAAGATAAGCCGCTCAGTAAAACAATCTAAATTTAGATAACAAAGAATTTTCTTGAATTCTCCTTCTTTTTGGACAACATCTTCCTGTTAACAATTTTTTGAAAAATAATACACATTTATTTCAAGTTTCTTGTTGTTTAGTCACTAGGTCGTTTCCGACTCTTTCTGACCCCATGAACTGCAGCATGCCAGGCTTCCCTTTCCTTCACTATCTCCCATAGTTTGCTCAGACTCATGTCCATTGAGTCGGTGATGCCATCCAACCCTCTCATCCTCTCTTGCCCCCTTCTCCTGCCCTCAATCTTTCCCAGCATCCAAGTCTTTTCCAGTGAGTAGGCTCTTCACATCATACGGCCAAAGTGGTAATTGTTAAAATAATTATTGAGTAAACTTTAAAAAGAAAAATCAAGATCAGAATTAAAAACTAAGCACTGCTGTTAGATGGTCACATAACCTTCCAGACTTTTATTATCTACTAATTTCAGTGGTCTGTTTCTCTGACTCTGCCTGTCTATGTTGCTTGATATATTTAGATATTGTTCAGAAATACATATATTGGTCAATCTGATTGTTTTGTTAACAGTGTATCTGGAATATTTCCCATATCCTTAAATATTTTCCCAACTTCACATTTGGTATCTACTTTGATTTATAGTACAGTGATGGTTTGTCATATATTTAACTAGTAAGCTTTGCTAGATTCAAAGTCCCGAACACTGACTTTCTCTCTTCAACATCTTAACCAACTTCATATAATTATAAAGCCACAAAAGAGGTCCTTATTAGGATGGTAGTCTTAGAAAGTGGGAATAGAAGGAAGAGGATCTGCTCTGAACAAGACTGCATTGCCCACTCTTAGGTCTGCATCTCCCTTACCAAAATGATACAGTGCCAGAAAACTTCCTGCTGGCATATCTGGGTCTGGCAGAAATGCCTCTGTTCTATGACTTTGTTCCTCCTAGACCCCTGGGATTTGGCAGAGGAAATAGGTTTATCTAGAATCCTAATCTACCCAAATCATGTGTGATGGTAAATAGTTTGGAACCTGGAGTGGAAGATTATAATGTTATTAACTTATGTTCTGTTGGGAACACCAAACTGCTCTCAAGGTCTTCTCTTCTTCCAGCTCTGGCTTTCTGGACATCTGCTTTTCTGTTAGAGGAACATTGAGGACTGATCCAGTCTTGCAGGTCTAAAACCATGGCTCATGTAAGTTGATGTTTCTCTCATTCTTGGAATATGTGTATTTTTTTAGATCATTTGAGTATTTCCATTAATTTTTCTAAAGTTTACTACCCAGAGAGGTTCCTCAGATAACCTGCCTCCCAGCTTTTGTCCTAGTGAAATGTGGTACATAATTACCCAGCATCCTCTCAATGTGCTTCAGTCTAAACTAACTAGTGTGGGTGTTGCTGTCCCGCAAAGCTGGGTGTCAGACGAGCTGCAGGGCAGTGCAGCCGGGCAGTGAGGTAAGCTGTCTGGCCTTTAACCCTTCCTCCTTGGTTAAGGAAATGGCCAACCAGTACAGTATTCTCTTCAGACAAGAGCACACCCATGATGATGCCATCTGGTCAGTTGCCTGAGGGTCAAACAAAGAAGACTCTGACACAGTGGTCATAGGATCCCTGGATGACCAAGTGAAGGTCTGGATATGGTGTGATAAGCTGGACCTACAGTGGAATCTGGAGAGCCATCAACCGAGTGTGTTGTCTGTGGAGTTCAGCCACACCCTACCCATTGCTGCAGCCCATTCTCTTGATGCTCATATTCTTGGGCAGTTGGAAAAGGGCAAACAAATAAAGTCTGTAGATGCAGGACCTGTGGATGCATGGACTTTGGCCTTTTCTCCCAATTCCCAGTATCTAGCCATAGGAATTCATGTGGGGAAAGTGAGCATTTTTGATGTGGAAAGTGGGAAAAAGGAGTATTCTTTGGACACAAGAGGAAAATTCATTCTTAGTATTGCATGTTGTCCTGATGGGAAGTTTCTGGCCAGTAGAGCCATAGGTGGAATCATCAGTATTTTTGATATCACAACTGGGAAACTTCTGCATATGCTAGAAGGCCATGGTGTGCCCATTCGCTCCTTGACTTTTTCCTGGATTCACAGATCCTTGTAACTGCTTCGGATGATGGCTCCGCCAAGGTATGTGATGTACCACATGCCAACTTGGCTGGCACATTGAGTGTGCATCCTGGGTGCTGAATGTTGCATTTTGTCCTGGTGACACACACTTGGTTTCCAGTTGATCTGACAAAAGTGTAAAAGTTTGGGATGATGGAATGAGGACTTGTGTTCACACCTTCTTTGATCACCAGGATCAAGTCTGGGGAGTAAAATACAATGGAAATGGCTCAAAAATTGTGTCTGTTAGAGAAACGACCAGGAAATTCACATCTATGATTGTCTAATTTAAAGGTCAAAGTCTTCCAGACTAATGCTGCAAAGAGTATGTATAGATTGAGCATGACATCCCTTACCTTTCTGTCTTGTTTAAAAGAAATAGCATTTATTGTAGCAAAAACTTTTGTAGATATGTATAAATCTTTTCATGTTTTATTGTAAATGCCGTTCATACTTTAAAATGAAGTGTTCTTAATGCAAAAAAACCCACAAAAAACTAGTGCTCATGTTATTACTAAGAAATTATCCAACATGTCTTACATGCCCATTCTTCTATCAAGGGCAGTGTTGAAGGAGTGAAGGAGATAAGTCCATTAAAGATTTGTTATATGAGTCAGGTCTGGATTTTGGTTGACATGGAGACAGCGGTTGTATTTGACTGCCCAGGAGAAGACTTTGAAATTTTCCAGATGTAAGATTCCAGGTAGATAAGACAGAAATTTGGTATTGAATGACTTAAATCTCAGTGAATAGTAGTATCTCATAGTTTATGTGAATAAGTGTATATACATGATTGAGATTTGCAAACTTGGAGGTCATGGATCTTGGCAGGAAATCCCTGAAAGGTAAATATCAAGACTATTGTGTTGTTGAATGGAACATACTAAATTTGGGTGACATATTCAACATCCTTCCTCAATATTCTTTAACTCTACCTATTAGTTATCTACTGTTACATAACATATTACTCTGAAACTTAGTAGCTTAAAGCAGTAAACATTTATCTCATGATTTCACTGGTTCAGAAAACTGGACATTACACTAGGTCTCTTGCAAGGCTATTAAGTTGTTGGGTAGAGTTGCAGTCATCTTAAGGCCAATATTGGGTATATCCTCTTCTAAGCTCACTTACTCATGGGAGGATTGGAGGCCACCCCTGGTTGAGCAAGTGAGACATCAGAAGAGGCAAACAGCATGACAATCTTAGTCTGCAGTCTGCCATCACAAGTAACATTTCACCACTTTAATCATATTGTGTTTATTAAAACCAAGTCACTCAATTCAGCTCATACACATGTGAAGGAGAGTGCATAAGGGCATAAATACCAGAAGATGATTATTGGTAACCTAAGTAATCACTCAGCACAAGCCAAGTGTTCGGTGATAAGACGTTAGATGGCAGTAAAAAGAAAATGTATCATCATAAGTAGTAAGTGAATACAGAATCATTGGAGAAGACCTTATAAATGCTGTGCCTCCTAAATGTTGTTCACTTAAATCTGATGTATACATAAAATATAATGTCATGTGCCAAAAATTAAGTGGATTTGTTTTTTTAAAAACTATAAGATCTGACATAGTGAAGCATTTAATAATTGAGGAAATTCTGTTTTATATAAACTGTATTTTCTAACATTGGGACTTTATACTGCATTAAAAAATAACTGATTAAATTTTCGCTTCTTTAAAAAGCAAAAATTTTCCTTGACAGCTCATGTTTACTGAGAATTTACGTGACAGATACCAATCAGGCATTATCCTCATGTTCACTATTTAATAACCAAGTATCACTATTTTATCTGTTGTCAAATGGTTCAGATACTTAAGAACAAGCCAGGAAATTTTGTCTATTTCAGCAAGCTTCTTCAAAAATACCTATATATTCTGCTTCAGTCCCTTCATATATTATAGATTTTTAGCCCATGTACTTGCCATATTACTCTCTTCTTACAGTACAATCCTTATCTTCTCTCCTGTGCTCAAAATATTCCTTTCATCTCCCCAATAATACATAGATAGGTTTGCTGTTTCAGACATCGACATTCAGGGATGTGGCCACACACTTCTCCCAGCAGGAGTGGGAATGTCTCAACCCTGTTCAGAAGAACTTGTACCGGGATGTGATGATGGAGAACTATGATAACTTTGGTCTCACTGGGTATGTTTTTCAGCCTCAAGTGATTTAAAATAATTTAGAATCTGCTCTTTAAGATATGTATTTTTTCCCACTGTAATTTTCAGGGCTGCCTTTAGGAAACTAGTTAACACTTTCTTGTTCTTTTTTACCAAGGAAGTGGTTTTAGCTTCGTCAGGTTGGAAATCACAGCTGCATTAAATATCCTTATCCTCCCTCTCCTTCAGTTACATTCATACCTCCTCTGTTCTTAATTACAGTTGCCTCTCTTCCTTTATGAATAGGGTGTAGTTTAGAAATCTCTGGGATCTGTTATATATCATTGTCAAAGAATCCAGATTTCCTATTTATTTGTGCTCGGAATTTCTATAGATATTCCATTTTATTATCTGATCCTCTTGCGGAGAGATCAGCCAGACACAGGGTGCTAAATTGCTCTACTTGCTCTAAAAGAGCCCCTCAATTTTTATAGCAGTGGGTTAAATAAATGGAATTCATTGAAAACTGAAGAACAGGCATTCTGTTTTGGAGAAATTTTTTCTATTTTGCGGTTGAAAGCTATAATCAATGAACATTGCATTTTAAATATATTTAATATCCTGCAGATAGGTCTTCTTGTGTACTCTTTGTAAAACAACAATATCGATAATAGTGTTAATAGCTAACATTGTGCTTAGGATTTAATAGGCAAGGCTCTAAGCATTTTATATACATATATATATCAACTTGTTTTTTCCTCCTTATCATTCCCATTTTATAAGTGAGTACTGAGGCACAACGGGTTTAAGTGACTTTCCCAAGGTCAGACACAACTGGAAGGTGCAAAAGCAGGAAGTGAGCTAAGGTTCCACCTGTATTTTCAACTAAGGTATTAATACATGCGTTCAATAAAAAGAGGATATATGAGTCTATATCTATGTATTCATATATAATATATATGTGTATATATATATAATATATATATCTTAAACTGACCCCTCCTGATTTCTTGTATTTCATTCCTTTACTTTCTCTTCTAGAAAATCTTTTTCAATATTATTTTGACCTTTTAACTGAGAGATGTTTTCTTCTACATCGTGTGCCATTTTTTTCTTTGTAAGCAGGACATTCCATTTCTAAGCCAGATGTGATTTCATTCTTGGAGCAAGGAAAAGAGCCATGGATGGTTGTGGGAGAAGAAACAAGAAGATGGTGTACAGGTAAGTATGAGCAAGTCAAATTATGGGCCCACATCCATGTAAGTAAAAGCCCAGTTGTCAAGGAGACACACACTTGAAATATTGGCTTGGAAAGCTTCATTCACATTGGAGAAAATACCTTTGATCTAAAGTGGAAATAAATGCTCTGCATGAACTACCCAGTGTATTTTATCTTTACTTCATTAACCACTCCTTTTGTTATTCTTCTTGCATTTTCCTCCCAGTTCAGTGGTGGGCACTATCCTTCTTCTTCATGCACCTCTTATTTATTTATTTATTTATTTGGCTGCACCAGGTCTTAGTTGTGGCATGTGGAATCTTTAGTTGAGGCATGTGAACTCTCAGTTATGGCATGTGGAGTCCAGACCAGGGATTGAACCTGGGTCCCTTGTGTTGGGAGCATGGAGTCTTAGCCACTGGACCAGCAGGGAAGTCCCCTTATGCATCTCTTATTATGTATTTTGGACTCAACTGTTTTCTAGAACCTCTGGGGCACTTAGGTTTGTAATATGGCTTCATTAACTAAAAATATATTTATTACTATATCTGGTTAATAAATGGAGTTTGTATTATATTAGGGAAGACATAAAATCAGTGTAAACAAATAAGTAGATAAACAGCATCACATAGTGAAACATAGTTTGAAGGAGACTGCCAAGGATAAGGCAAATTTAGATAATGAGGTAAAATGGTCAGGAACCCTTTTCTGAGGAAGTGATATTTGAGCTGAGACGTGAAGGGTAAGGGCCCAAAGATTTGAGTATATGAGGAAGTCCATTACAAGAAGAATAAATAATACATACAAAGGCCTGAAAGTGAACATGAATGTTGTGTGTTAAGGAGTATGTGGCAGATTGGAATAGAGTTATTGAGGGTTAACTAACAAAACATGAAGTCAATATATTATGGGAGTTCAGGTAATTTAAGGTGTTATTAAGAAGAATTAAAATTGTTTTCTAAGATTATTTAAGAGCCATGGTCTGATTGAATTTTTAATATATTTATATATTTTAATACATTATTTCAAAAATCTTATTTATGAAACTTAGAAGTCTAGATAAAATAAATTAAATTTATTTATTTTTTCATATACTTTTTACATATTTGAAATTTCTTATTAAAAATTTTTGTCCTAATATTAACATATTGGAGTTTTTCTTATTTCTTTCTAGGTTAATATTCTGAAATTATTTTTTCTTTTATCTCTACTATGTTCCTGAGCTCTATTACTTCTTTTCTGAGTTTTTCTAATTCTGATTTATGTTGTTCTTTCAGCTCTTACAGCATATCAGAAAATTCAGAACACTTAATACTGTTAAGATGGCAATACTATCCCAAATTCTGTTGCTCAGTTGCTTAGTTGTGTCTGACTCTTTGCAACCCTATGGACTGTAGCCTGCCAGGCTTCTCTGTCCATGGGATTCTCCAGGTGAGAATACTGGAGTGGGTTGCCATTTCCTTCTCTAGGGGAACTTCCTGACCCAGGGATTGAACTGGCGTCTCTTGCATTGGCAGGCAGATTCTTTACCACTGAGGCACCAGGGAAGGTTCTTTAAACCATAATTTTAAAATTCTTTTTCAGGAACTTCACATATCTGCTTTTCTTTAGAGTTGGTTTCTGGCACTTTGTATTGGTCCTTTGATTTCCCTGTTTCTCTGTATCCCTTGTGATTTTTCACTGAGATTTCGGCTCTGTGGAAACAGCCACTTCTTGCAGTCTTTACAGACTGCCTTACTACCTTCACAAGTAAGCCCAACCAGGGGTCCTGGAACCTATCAACCACCTTTTCTTGGGATGCATCTTCTTTGGAGTTGTGTGTATGCTTTTATTTTAGTATAAATGGCTGCTTCTGACATGTTAATTTCCTATTTCTTCTGAGGATCTTTTAGTTTCTCTGTATTCCTCTAACCCTTAATCTATTGCTTCTCCTGGTGCCTGCCTGTGGAAATGTATATTCTTTGCTACCCTAACATGCTGCAATACTCAACTGTGTTTTCAGTGGCCTTCCATGTGATGTACAAACTATGCCACCATTCCCATTGGCAAACCAAGCCAGATAAGGCAAAAACCAGTCCCTTGGGTAGCCTCCAGAGAAGTCAGAATGTTGGACACAAGTTCCACTTTTTTCCTGTCCTGAGGAAGGAGCCAGAAATTGGGAGTAGGTGGGCTTCCCAGGTGGCTCAGTTGGTAAAGCATCCACCTGCTAATGCAGGAGATGCAACAGACTCAGGTTCAATTCCTGGATCGGGAAGATTCCTTGAAGGAGAAAATGGCAACCCACTCCAGTATTCTTGCCTAGAAAATCCCATGGACAGAGGAGCCTGGCGGGATGCCATCCATAGGGTCACAAAAAGTAGGACACAACTGAATGACTGAGCACTGCACATATTCTTCATCACACCTCATGCTGGGTGGCAAGAGGAACTCGGGCAAGCAAACTCTAAACAAGCAAACTTCTTGGCTGTCTTTTCTTTTGTGTATGTATTTATCTGCATGCTAGAGCCCCTTAACTAATTTTTAGAGTAAAGATATTTTGGTACTTGTAATCCTGTTGACTCAGTATCTCTTGGGGAGAATGAGGGGCTGCATCTTTATAGTTCACTCTTCCTAATGTCCTGTCTTCCTTTGTTTTAGGTCTTCTGTTTCCATTTCCTGCTTTGTACTAGAGTATTGAAATATTTCTTTAGTATTCATTTTTGTTTTTCTCTTGTCATTTTGACTATTTCTCTTTGAATATTTGTTTTAGTGTATGTTATAGGGGTTACAGTATAAAATATACCTAAGCTTTCACAGTCTATTTTTTCAAATATTGTAGCATTTCTTATAAAATGAAAAAACTTGTAGCTTCCATATGTTTATACTTACCTTTCCCTTTGTGTTATAATTGTCATGTTTATCACATTTACATATATTGAAAACACCACCAGACTGTTAAAAGCTTTGCTTTCCAGTCAGATACATCTGAAATAACTTAATAGGGGAATAAATGATCTTAATATATTTACCTAGATATTTAGCTTTCATGTTGCCATCTTTTATTCCTAAAGATTCTATCAGTGTAAATAACTTCCTGTAGTCATTTTTTTCAATCAGTTTTTGCCTCACTCTGTCTCCTTTCCTTTTCAGATTCTATTTGCATCTTTACATATATTACCACAATAACTTTTATACATCTGTCATATTTACTTTTTCCTCTATCCTTTCCATTCTGTTGTAAGCCCTCCAGCATTTTTTTTCCTCAGACTTTAAACTTTTTATTTTGTATTGAGGTATAGCCAATTAACAATGTTGTGGTAGTTTTGCCCTGGCTGAGCAAAGGGACTGAGCCATACATATACATGTATCCATTCTCCTCAGCATTTTAGAAGTTACTTATTTCAGTTCTATAGTTTTAGTGTTTTCCTTTATGTGGTTTCTTTTTCTCTGTGTTGTCTCAGCATCTGTGGTTTATCTTTTACCTTGAGAGGGGAATCACATTTTTTTGGTTCTTTTTATAATTAATAATTTTTATGTTGTTTTTTGGACATTGTGAGTGCTGTGTTATGTTGAAATGTTTACATGTTGATATTTTTATTTTAGCAAGTAATCGGAAGCAATAAAATTTAGGCTACATGTTATGTCTTGCTGTTTGGGGGCAGTAGTATAATTCTCTGGTTCTGGGCTTAGCTATACTGGTTTGTGTCCTTTTCATGCATACACGATTCATGTTTAGGCTAAGATTTGTATGTGTTTCCTCCACAAATTAGGGAACCTTCTCTCAGTGTTTCTCTTCTAGGATTCCTCCCTCACTTTCCTCTTTGGTAGTATTCCTTACTGTGATTCTTATAGTAGGAAGTATGTTGGGGTTTTTTGTAACTCAGTTTTGCCCCAGTATACTTGAGGCCAACCTATATTGCAAAGCTATGAGTGATAAAGTGGCAAGAAACTCAGTCTAGTGTAGGTCATTTTTTAAGGTTTTTACTTCCCTCCACAACCCTTTTCCGTTTAATTTACAGACCTCACGTGTTCGATTTTTTTATTCTGTCAAGCATTTTCAGTTGATATCAGAGAGGGTCAGAGAGGGAGATGATCTTGAAAGTGTTTTCATCACCATGATGATACTAGAACATATTCAGTTGAGGAGTTATTTAATGTGAAAAAATTTTTTTAATTTATTTTCTTTTGTATCATTGTGGACTCATTGCTTTTTTTTTAATTTGCTTATTTTTATTATGTATTTATTTATTTATTTGGATGCACTGGGTACGAGTTGTACCATGTGGGATCTAGTTCCCTGACCAATGATCAAACCCATGCCCCCTGTTAGGAGTCCAGAGTCTTAGCCACCAGGAAAATTTCTGATTGCCTTTTATTATATTGTTACATTCCATCACAATCATTTTTATGCTGCTGTTTTCACAGTTTTGGCCAGTAACACCTCTGTAAGTCTTTGATGGAAACTGATAATAAGAAAGAGTATATTAAATCACTCTAGTAAAGTATGATAAATGAGTTACGGAAACTGTCATTAATATTACACAATGTATAGCTGATTTTAGAGTTATCTAAAGTAATTTACTCTAATGAGTGATATTTTTAATTTAAAAGAATGTAGTATAGAATATTCACTGTTCTTTGTCAAGGAAAATAAAACGTTTTTCTCTTTTAGATTTGAATTCAAGATATGAAATAATGAGCTATGAAAATATACATATTTATTAAAGACCTTCATCTCTTACTGTGCATCAGAAAATTCTTACTGGTGAGAAACCCTATGAATGTGACAAATATGGTAAGGCCTTTCGTTGACACACAGACCTTATAATACATCAGAGAATTCATACTGGTGAGAAACCCTATGAATGTAAGCAGTGTGGAAAGGCCTTTAGTCGTTCATCCAACTTTCTGCAACATCAGCTAATTCATAGTGGTGAAAAACCCTATGAACGCCATGCATGTGGGATGACCTTTAGTCTTAGTATAGGTTTTAGGGAACATCATAGAATTCATACTGGGGAGAAACCCTACAAATGTAAGGAATGTGGAAAGGCCTTTAGTCAGGCCTCACATCTTGTTCAACATGAGCGAATTCATTCTGGGGAGAAGCCCTATGAGTGTAAGGAATGTGGGATGACATTTAGTCATGGCTATCAACTCATTCCACATCAGCAAATGCATATCAGTATAAAACCCTACGAATGTCGTGAATGTGGCAAGGCCTTTAGTCATGCTTCAGCACTTATTCAACGTGAGAGAATTCATACTGGTGAGAAACCCTGTAAATGTGAAGAATGTGGGAAGGCCTTTATTAATGGTGGAAGGCCAAGAATGCATCACATAATTCATACTGGTGAGAAACCCTATGAATGTAAAGAATGTGGAAAGGCCTTTAATCACCCCTCAAACCTTGTTAGGCATAAGAGAATTCATACTTTAGAGAAACCGCATCAGTGTAAAAAATGTTGAAAGGCCTTTAGTCATGTTGAAAGCCTTAGGATGCATCACAGAATTCACACTGGTGAGAAATACCATCAATGTAAAGAGTGTGAGTAGTGGACATCAACTGATTATACAAAGTAGATTTCATACTGGAGAGAAACCCTATGAATGTAAAGCATGTGGGAAGCCTTTAATGTGTATGAATGACTTACTCGACCTCAGAGTATTCACAGTGGTGAGAGACCTTTAGAATGTAACAAATGTGGAAAATCCTTTAGGCTTAGTTCAGGCCTTAAAGTATATCAAAAAACTCATACTGGAGAGAAACATTACGAATGTAAGGACTGTGGAAAAGCATATATATGCAGTAGAGAATGTATAGTAAATCACTGTATTTATAACACTGAGAAAAATTTTGAATGAAAAGAACATGGGAAAGCTTTTAGATACGGTTCAATTCTTAAGGCATTAAATAATTTATACTGGTGAGAAACCCTCAGAATGTAAATAATGTTTCAGATATTTTAATTATGACCTAAATGTTCAAATTCAGAAATTTACAGTTTATGTTTTTGTTACTCAGAAGGCCTTTACTAGCATTTCTCTATTTATGGATTACCAGAATATTTATAATGGAGAAAAATTCAGAGAGTGTAGAAATGCTCTTGTTTTGTATGCTTTGTTTATAAAAGCTCTATAGCCCTAGTCAATTCTTGTTACATTTGAAAAAAACTAATGCCAAAGAAAATCCTTGTTGACCTAACAAATCTGAAAAAAAACCATCCTGATTGCCATTTGATTTTTAGAGCCTGCGTGCAAGATATCTATCCCTGTGGGAGTCTTTTGTAAGTGACCATAATAGTACCTACATTATAGTGCTGTTATTGGGGTATAAGAAACATGGAAAGCTATCTCAAACATAGTATTTTTTCAGTAAGGGTGTGGTGTGTGTGTGTGTGTGTGTTTAGTTGCTAAGTCGTGTCCGACTCTTGCGACCTCATGAACTATAGCCCATCAGGCTTCTCTGTCCATGGGATTTCCCAAGTAAGAATACTGGAGCAGGTTGCCTTTTCCTTCTCCAGGGGATCTTCTCTACCCAGGGATCAAGTATCTTGCATTGGCAGGCAGGTTGTTTACCCCTGAGCGATCTGGAAATTTATAGGAAGCAGTCAATACAACTAAAATTATTACAAAATGATACTCTAATAAAAGTTTGGGTTTTTTCTGTGAAAAGTAATGAATACATCTAAAAATATAGTTTAATAATTTAGAAATGTAACAGTAATCTTGAAACAGTTTTTTAACTTAAAAATTTTTCTATTAAAAATGTTAACATCAAATAAACGTTGGTGAATCTGGTCAAGAAAAATTATAAATGTTACATTATAGCATTGTTAGTAAGAAAGGGGATTTAGCCATAAATATGGAAGAAGAAAAAATCAAAGGAAAACAACTCTTTTTTAAAAGGCAGCACTATGGCACATAGTCAGGTAAGACTTAAAGAAGGAAATTATTTCTAACAGTCTTTCTAGCTCATTACTGTATGGATTACATAATTATAACAAGTCTATTAGAATAATAGGCTCTAAAAGTCAAAAGCTAAATGAAGTTTCCTTATGAAATTGAGCATAGAAAATCCAAATATATTACCTGCCAACTAAAACTGAGAATCTACCAAAAGAATTATGTAATTAAAAATCATTTATCTAGAATATTAAAAACTTAACTATTCTTGTTTGACTTTAAATCTTGAATGATTTAATCCAGTATGAAGCAATTGATCTAATACTTTTTTTTTTCCATTTATTTTTATTAGTTGGAGGCTAATTACTTTACATCATTACAGTAGTTTTTGTTATACATTGAAATGAATTAGCCATGGATTTACATGTATTCCTAATACTTTCTATTTATTTATTTATAATTAGAGGATAATTCCTTTGCAGTGTTGTGGTCCTGCTATACAACAGAGTGAATCAGCTACATGTATACATGTATCCCCTCCCTCTTGGACCTCTCTTTCACCCCCCCACCATCACACCTGTCTAGGTCATCACAAATTACTGAGCTGAGTTTCCCTGTGCTGTGCTGCAGATTTCCACTAAGCTTTACAGATTTACACATGGTAGGGTGTTTGTGTCTCCAGTCTGGTACTTTCTAATGTTAGAGGTTAGCAAATGATTGCCCTGTGGGCCAGCCACCTGTTTTCTAAAGTTTTATTGGAACACAACCATATTCATTCACTTACATATTATCTAAAGCTGTAACAGAAAATGTATGCCCTGTAAGCCTAAAATATTTACTCTTGACCTTTAAGAACAAGTTTCCTGATCTGTAATCTAGATTCATTCGTTTTTCTAATATTAATACTAAAAGGAACCTCTCTCCCACCCCCTCAACACACCTACCTGACTATTTTAAAAATCAGGATACCTACTTTCAAACACTTCCAACCAGATAAATGTCAGAAATTAGTCATTTGAAATACCTTCCACTTTTTTTTTCTGGCAGTGTCAAAGAAGTGCCAGCAGCAAATCATATTGGTTTTGATAAAATATTGTATATTTTTGCATAGTTGGTATTCAGTCGCATAGAAGAATTGTTATTTTTCAGATAAGAATGATTCATGGAAATTACAAGTTATGCATTGTCAGCCCACCATCTGTGATGTCAGTGTGATTGTCCCTTATAACCTGTACTTCTCTAACCACTTGTTGCAGTTGGGGAATCCACTATCCTATTCATCATCTGATGGTTAACATCATTGTCGCATATGGGTTTTGTTGTTGTTTAGTCACTCCACAGTTTCTGACTCTTTGCGACCTCATGGACTGCAGCATGCCAGACTTCCCTATTCTTCACCATCTCCATGTTTAGGTTTTAGAATTAAATATAATACAGGACAGAATAATTTGAGTTCTGTAATAAAATAAGCCTGCAATAGGTCAGCATGGTACTTCTCCAAGTTACATACATGTATTATTATATATTGTTGTTGTTAAGTCATTCAGTCGCGTCCAACTCTGCGACCCCATGAACTGTAGCACGCCAGGCTTTCCTGTCCTTCACTATCTCTCGGATTTTGCTCAAACTCATGTTCATTGAGTCAGTGATGCCATCCAACTGTCATCCTCTGTCGCCTCTTTCTCCTCCTGCCCTGAGTCTTTCCCAGCATCAGGGTCTTTTCCAGTGAATCAGCCCTTCGCATCAGGTGGCCAAAAGATTGGAGCTTCAGCTTCAGCATCAGTCCTTCGAATGAATATTCAGGATTGATTTCCTTTAGGATTGACTGGTTTGATCCTGCAGTCCAGGGGACTCTCAAGGATTTTCTACAGTACCACAATTTGAAAGCATCAGTTCTTCAGCACTCAGCCTTCTTTATGGTCCAACTGTCACATACGTTGGAGAAGGAAATGGCAGCCCACTCCAGTATTCTTGCCTAGAGAATCCCATGGACAGAGGAGCCTGGTGGGCTGCTGTCCACAGGGTTGCACAGAGTCGGACACGACTGAAGAGACTTAGCATGCCTGAGTCAATGGAGAAGGAAACGGCAACCCACTCGAGTATTCTTACCTGGAGAATCCAGGGACAGAGGAGCCTGGTGGGCTGCCATCTATGGGGTCGCACAGAGTCTGACACAACTGAAATGACTTAGCAGCAGCTCACATACGTACTTGACTACTAGAAAAACCATGTCTTAGGCTAGACAGACTTTTGTCAGCAAAATGATGTCTCTGCTTTGTAATATGCTGTCTAGGTTGGTTATAACTTTTCTTCCAAGAAGCAAGCGTCTTTTAATTCCATGGCTGCAGTCACTGTCTGCAGTGATTTTGGAGCCTGAGAAAATAAAGTCTGTCACTATTTTCATTGTTTCCCCATCTATTTGCCATGAAGTGATGGAACCAGATGCCATGATCTTAGTTTTTTGAGTGCTGAGTTTAAGCCAGCTTTTTCACTGTCCTCTTTCACCTTTATCAATAGGCTCTTTAGTTCCTCTACCAAACATTTAAAAAGGAAGTAACACCAATCCTTCCCAAATTCTTCAGAAACAGAAAAGGAGAGGACACTTCCACACTCATTTTATGAAGCCAATGTTGCCTTGATCCCAAAACCAAAGACACTACAAGAAAAGAAAATTACAGGTCAGTATCCTTGATGGTCATATATGTAAAAGTCCTCAACAAAGTCTTGGCAAACATATTTGAATATAATATATTCAAAGTATACACCATGATCAAGTGAGATTTATTCCAGGAACAACAGGATGGTTCAACATCCACAAATCAACTGATGTGATACACCACATTAGCAACATGAAAAATAAAAATGGGATCATCTCAGTAGACGCAAAAGAAAAGCATTTGACAAATATCTATTTATGATAAAAACAATGTGGGTATAGATGAGGCATAGCTCAACATGATAAAGGATATATATGAGAAGCCTACAGCTAACATTGTACTCAGTGGTGAGAGACTGAAAGCTTTTCCTGTTAAGATCAAGAACAAAACAAGGGTGCCTACTCCCACCACTTTTATTAAACAAGAGTATTGGGAATCTTAGCCAGAGCAATTAAGCAGGAAAAATAAAAATGTGAGATGTTGGAAGAGAAGTAAAACTGTGCCTCTTTGTAGATGGTAAGGCATTATATAAGACACCACCCCCCAGAAAAACCTGTTAGAATTGATAAATGAATTCAATAAAGTTAAAAGATGCAAAATCAATATCTAGACATCTTGGACTCCCAGACCTCTCCCATGATATCTGACTTCTGCTCCAGGGTCTCTTCCCAAAGCACCCAAGCTTCAGATCGCCTGGGCTTCCAAGCTTTTGCTTAGAATCTGTCATCTCCCAGAGGACTCTGACAATTCTTAACACCCAAGAGCTTCTACTGAGCCTCTAAGCATCTTCATGCTCTGGCATCTCCTTTGCTCTTGCTCGCCCTCTCCTTGAGCTCTGTCCCTTTTCCCAAGGTACCTCCAATCTCTCTTGAGGTTCCAGACCCCTCATCTAGCCTACAGTTCCTCTCCTGTGCTCCCAGTATGCTAAAATGGGCATAGGCAGGATCTCGTTCAAACCTCATAATGAGCCCCATTTTTGCACATGATAAAACTGAGGATTAGGGAAGTGAAATCATTGGCTTGAGATTACATGTTAAATTGAAAGGCAGGGATTCAAATCCTGGTTTGAATCTAGAACCTACATTTTTATCCCCACACTATATCTCATTAAAAATAGCTATCCATTAGAGGAAAAGGACTGAATTCCAGGAACTGAATTAAGCATTTCACTTAGGTAGACATTATTGTCACCATTTTACTTTGAGAAAACCAAAAACTAAGATTAAAAAACTAATAAATGGCAAAGCAAGGGCTAGAATTCTTCTGAATTCAAATTGATAAACAGCCATTATTTCACTCTTTATCCCTGTGATGTACATGAGAACACTGAATCAGAAATGTTGAAGAACTTAAGTCAAAAACAAAGTTTAGGCTTCCCTGGTGGATCAGTGGTAAAGAATCTGCCTGCCAATGCAGGAGACACAGGTTCGATCCCTGTTCTGGGAAGATCCCACATGCCGTGGAGCAACTAAGCCACCACAACTACTGAGTCCTCCTGCTGCAAATACTGAAACCAGCGTGCCTAGAACCTGTGCTCCACAGAAAGAGAAGTCCACATATCAAAACTAGAGAGTAGCCCCCACTTGCTGCAACTTGAGAAAACCCACATGCAGCAATGAAGACCCAGCACAATAAATCTTTTAAAAACATTTATACAAAATTGTGGGTCTTCTTTCCTTCCTCTCATATTAACACTAAATAAACAAAAGTCCACCTGTACCAAACACTCCCTCCAAGATCTCTTGAGGAAAGGAAATTACAACCAAAGAATCTGAGTGAAGGACAGGCTTTCCTGTCGAAAAGTGATTGAATACTGGCCTCTGACCTCCAAGGGATGTAGCCCACTGAATGGAGAACTTGTGCCTCTTCAGTTCAGTTGCTCAGTTGTGTCCCGACTCTTTGCGACCCCATGGACTGCAGCACACCAGGCCTCCCTGTCCATCACCAACTCCTGGAGTTGATTCAAACTCATGTCCATTGAGTCAGTGATACCATCCAACCATCTCATCCTCTGTTGTCCCCTTCTCCTGCCTTCAATCTTTCCTAGCATCAGGGTCTTTTCAAATGAGTTAGTTCTTCTCATCAGTTTGGAGTTCAAGTTTCAGCATCAGTCCTTCCAATGAATATTCAGGACTAATTTCCTTTAGGATGGACTGGTTGGATCTTGCATTCCAAGGGATTCTCGAGAGTCTTCTCCAACACCACAGTTCAAAAGCATCAATTCTTTCGTGCTCAGCTTTCTTTATAGTCCAATTCTTACATCTGTACGTGACTACTGGAAAAACTATAGCTTGACTAGACAGACCTTTCTTGACAAAGTAATGTCTCTGCTTTTTAATATGCTGTCTAGGTTGGTCATAGCTTTTCTTTCAAAGAGCAAGCAACTTTTAATTTCATGATTGCAGTCACCATCTGTGGTGATTTTGGAGCCCAAGAAAAGAAAGTCTCTCACTGTTCCCACTGTTTCCCCATCTGTTTGCCATGAAGTGATGGGACCAGATGCCATGATCTTAGTTTTTTGAATGTTGAGTTTTAAGCTGACTTTTCACTCTCCTCTTTTACTTTAATCAAGAGGCTCTTTATTTCTTCACTTTCTGCCATAAGGGTGGTATCATCTGCATTTCTGAGGTTATTGATACTTCTCCCAGCAATCTTGATTCCAGCTTGTGCTTCATCCAGCCCAGCATTTCTCATGATGTACTCTGCATATAAGTTAAATAAGTAGGGTGACAATATACAGCCTTGACATACTCCTTTCCTGATTTGGAACCAGTCTCTTGTTCCATGTCCAGTTCTAACTGTTGCTTCTTGACCTGAATACAGATTTCTCAGGAGGCAGGGAAGGTAGTCTGGTATTCCCATCTCTTGAAGAATTTTCCACAGTTTGTTGTGATCCACACAGTCAAAGGCTTTGGCATAGTCAATAAAGCAGAAGTAGATGTTTTTCTGGAACTTGCTTTTTCGATGATCCAGCGGATGTTGACAACGTGATCTCTGGTTCTTCTGCCTTTTCTAAATCCAACTTAAACATCTGGAAGTTCATGATTCACGTACTGTTGAAGCCTGGCTTGGAGAATTTTAAGCATTCCTTTGCTAGCATGTGAGATGAGTGCAATTGTGTGGTAGTTTGAGTATTCTTTGGCATTGCCTTTCTTTGGGATTGGAATGAAAACTGACCTTTGTGGGAGGGGGGACTGGGATGGGGAATACATGTAAATCCATGGCTAATTCATTTCAATGTATGACAAAAACTACTGTAATGATGTAAAGTAATTAGCCTCCAACTAATAAAAATAAATGGAAAAAAAAAAAGAAAACTGACCTTTTACAGTTCTGTGGCCACTGTTGAGTTTTCCAAATTTGCTGGCATATTGAGTGCAGCACTTTAACAGGATCATTGTTTAGGATTTGAAATAGCTCAGCTGGAATTCCATCACTTCCACTAGCTTTGTTCATAATGATGCTTCCTAAGGCCCACTTGACTTCGCATTCCAGGGTGTCTGGCTCTAGGTGAGTGATCACACCATCTTGATTGTCTGTGTCATGAAGATCTTTTTTGTATAGTTCTTCTGTGTATTCTTGCCACCTCTTCTTAATATCTCCTGCTTCTGTTAGGTCCATACCATTTCTGTCCTTTATTGTGCCCATCTTTACATGAAAAGTTCCCTTGGTATTGCTCATTTTCTTGAAGAGATCTCTAGTCTTTCCCATTCAATTGTTTCCCTCTATTTCTTTGCATTGATCACTGAGGAAGGCTTTCTTATCTCTCCTTGCTATTCTTTGGAACTCTGTGTTCAAATGGGTATATCTCCTTTTTTCCTTTGCCTTTAGCTTCTCTTAGGACAAAGGTTATTTTTTTTATTCCTGTCTACTTTTTAGGAGATTCTAGGTGTGGGGAGGAAGAGAAATAAGCCAAAGTATTTGTTAGATTTTATTTTCTTGGGTTTCAATATCATTGTGGACAGTGACTGCAGCCATGAAATTAAAAGATGCTCCTTGGAAGGAAAGCTATGACAAACCTAGACGCCATGTTAAACAGCAAAGACATAACTTTGCTGACAAAGTTCCATATGGTCAAAGCTATGGTTTTTCCAGTAGTCATGTACGGATATGAGAGTTGGACCATAAAGAAGGCTGAGTGCTGAAGAATTGATGCTTTCAAGTTACGGTACTGGAGAAGACTCTTGAGAGTCCCTTGAACTGCAAGGAGAATAAACCAGTCAATCCTGAAGGAAATGAACCCTGAATATTTACTGGAAGGTCTGATGCTGAAGCTGAAGCGCCAATCCTTTGGTCAGCTGATGCAAAGAGCCAACTCATTGGAAAAGACACTGATGCTGGGAAAGACTGAAGGCAAGAGAAAGAGAAGGTAGCAGAGGATGAGATGTGTAGATAGCATCATTGACCCAATGGACATGAGTTTAAGGAAATGCCAGGAGATAGTGATGGACAAGGAAGCCTGTAGTGCTGCAGTCCATGGGGTCTCAAAGAGTCGGACACAACTTAGCAACTGAGTAACAACAAATTTGTTACAAATGAGAAATGTCATTTTATTTAGTATGTATTAATAGGTTTCTGGAGCTGAATGAAAAGGAGTCCATGTCGAGCCTCACCTTAAAGTGGGTACCAGGTAAGGAGGCTTAAAACCTGTGGCCGGGTCTTATTTTCCAGTAAGACCCCAGAGTCTTAATAGTTAACCAAATCAGAGAGTGGGGGTAGGGATGTTGGGCAGCCTCTCCCTACGGTAAGGATTGGCTTTTGGTAGCCTTTTCCAGGCAAGTTCTAAGAATCCATACTGGGCAATGCCCGTGGGTTGGATAGTATGCACTCTGTTCTGCCCAGGCAAGGGTACAACATTCTGGAATTCAAGGGGACCTGCAGGGGCATAAGAACTACCACACATCAGGTCACAGAGTAACCGTTCTCCAGGCACCAGCTCCTTGATCCTTGCAGCCTCTTCATAGATGGTCTGTTGTGGTTGGAGTCTCTTTCTCTGCAGCAACTCCAGTAGCAGCCTCTGGATTCGGGGGGACTTGAGCTGGTACAAGTCCATGAGACGTTTGAACTGTTCCATCCACGCAGCACTGTCTCTTGCATATTGCTTCTGCAACATCCGCAGAACATGGTATAAGGCCACAAACGTCTCCCATTGGGGGAGCTCTTCCTTGTCTTTAGAGACAGATTGTGCCTTCTTTTCCAGCTGGGGCAGCTTGAGGGCCCTGCCTTCACCCTTCAGAGCCCTGAGATCATTCTGAAACATCAGTGCTAGAGTTTGTTTTTCCACAGAAGCATGGGCACCTGTGAAAATGTCTCTTGTGGCAGGATGAAAGTGTTGCATTCCCATCTCTTGGAGAGCATGGGATAATTGCTGTGCCCGTGCACTCCTGTAAGGCTTTCCTAAAAGAAGCCAAGTTAGAGCCTTTGGGTCTTGAACCCTGTAGGTCATTGATGGTAATGCTGGTGTAGGGATGGGCTGGGCCTTTGCCTTGTGAAATGTGGGGAGCTCACTTCTCCCCAAGGCTCGGATGTCCAAGGCCTCTTTATCCACAGAGGGATAGACGGCTGTAGGAACATCCTTTCTGGTTTGATAAAGGTGCTTTAACTTCTTGACAGCAGTGGATAACTGCAGTACCTGCTCCTTCCTATAGGACTCAGCTAAGGGATGCCAACTGAGATCCTGTGTGGTCTGAGTCCTGTTAGTAGCTGACAGTAACACTGGCTCATGGATAGGGAATGACTCTCCCCAGCTCTCCATTTCTTTCCTTCTGATTGGAGGGATCGCTTTTATGTATACTGGGCTCAAAGCATCTTTATAACATCGTGATATATCTCTGTGACCTACCTGTAGGTTCTGCTGGAGGCGTTTAGCCACAGCTTTAAGACTGTACAGATGGGTCTGTTTCAAATATCCCTTTGAAGTGAGGTGCTTGAGGAGTTGGCTCAGTCTATGGAAACTGTCCCTTGAAAGTTGTTCTCCGGCTTCCAGTCTTATTAAGGCATTACTAATCCAGTCCCCATCTGGGGAATCAAGCCTTTTAGCTGGCATAGAGGTAAGGGATGGGTACAGGGCTGGGGCTGGACCTGGGATTGGGGTTGGGGTTGGGGCAGGGGCCTGGCCCTCAGTCTTGCCCTTTTGAGAATCCTGAGACTTTAAAAACAACTTCCACGTGCCGTCTCTGGTCCTGTGTTTAGGTTTCTGTGATTCTCTGATAATTTCAGGTAAGCGGGACTTTGGCTTGTGGAGGCCTTTTGGGGTCTGAGTCTCCATCCCCATGACTTGTAAAAACATGCCCTTGCCTTTCTCCAAGAGCACATCCTCTCGTCTTCCCCATGATGTTGTCATGGGGTGTGCTTTAAGAAGTTGACTTTCCTGTCCTTCCAAATCGAAATGATGCCCTAACACTTTCAGGAGCATTCCCTTTTCTTTTCCCAGGGCTACAGGAAATGGTGTTTTGAGGGGGCTCTTCATAATTGTTGGCCACATAATCTTATCGCTAACTGTGGGACTTACCTGTCCATAAAACAATGTGTGTTTTTTAGGAGCCACTTCTTCTTTAGCTATGTCCTCCCCTTTCCCAGCAAGAACCTCACTTACTGTCTCTGGCTTCAATAAGTTCACTCCTTCCTTTGGGAGCTCTGTTTTCCACACTCTCTGCTTTACTGAGAGCATTGCCTCTGTAAATCTTCTTAGCTGTTCCTTCTCTTTACTCATACTCTTCTCATCCTTCTGTCTTGCCTTCTTTTCCTCCTCTTTTTTCTCTGTCTTCTCCATTTTTTCTTCTTCCTCCTCTTTCTCACTCAGACTCTTCTCCTTCTCACTCAGAGCCTTCTCTTTCTTACTCAGACTCTTCTCTTTTTCACTCAGACTCTTCTCACTCAGATGCTTCTCCTCGCTCAGCCTCTTCTCACTCAGTCCCTCTTCCTCCTCACTCAGGCTCTCCTCTTTCTCACTCAGCCTCTCCCCCTCCTCCTCACTCAGCTTCTTCTCCTGACTCAGACTCCTCTTCTTCTCCCTCAGACTCTTCTCTTTTTCATTCAGATGTTTCTCCTCACCTAGGCCCTCCTCTTCCTTCTCACTCAGACTCTTCTCACTCAGTCCCTCTTCCTCCTCACTCAGGCTCTCCTCTTTCTCACTCAGCCTCTCCCCCTCCTCCTCACTCAGCTTCTTCTCCTGACTCAGACTCCTCTTCTTCTCCCTCAGACTCTTCTCTTTTTCATTCAGATGTTTCTCCTCACCTAGGCCCTCCTCTTCCTTCTCACTCAGACTCTTCTCACTCAGGCCCTCTTCCTCCTCACTCAGGCTCTCCTCTTCTGCACTCAGATTCTCCTCACTCAGGCTCTCTTCCTCTTCACTCAGACTCTCCTCCTTACTTCGGCTCTCCTCCTCCTCACTGAGGTCCTCCTCCTCCTTCTCCATGGGTGGCTCCCCACCTTCCTCCTTGCTGAGGGGCTCCATCTCTTCCTCATGTGGGCCCTCTTTTTCCTTCTTCAGCTTCTCTTTCTCCTGAGTCAGTTTCTTTTCCTTTTTCCTTATTTGGGTTGAACTCTTTTTCTTATGCTTCCCAGCCAAGCTCTCCTCCAATTTCTCTTTACTCAGGCTTACTTTCTTTTCCTTCTTCTTCATCAGGTCTTTCCCTTTCTCTTTCTTGGGCAGAATCTCCTCCTCCTCCTCTCCTTCAATGACCCTCTCCTCGTCTATCCTCTTCTTAGTTGGAGCTTCCACTTCCTTCTCAATCAAACTGTCTGATAAGCCTTCGAATAGTATGTCTCTGATATTCTCTAATAACCACTTTACCTGGGTCTTTTCTGGTTTCTTCTCCTTAATTATCTTTAGAAGCTTCTTCAGCTGCTTTTTTCCTAACAGATTTTGCTGCTGGGCCTCCTTTAGCATACTATCTACCTGGGTTTTATCTAATAGTATATTTTCCTGGACCTTCTCTAATAACCTTTGGTCTTCCTCCAAGCTCTCTTCATCGGTCAGTATTCTCTGTTCAGTAGCTAGTCTGTCGTCTTCTAGTTTTCTCTCTTTCTGAACCAGCTGCTTCTCTTCTCTGGTTATTTCCTCCAGTTGTTTAGAAAATTCCCACCTCTGGCCATCAGTTTCACTCATTTCCATAGAAACCAATTGATCTTCCTCAGGTATTCCTGTTTCTTTTAATGGCACTCTAATCATTTCTCTAATTATTTTAGCCAGGATCTGCATCAGGTGACTCTCTTTCTTCCTCATATCTTTTTTTCTGGAACTAGTCTCTCTTCCTTCAGAACTAATCCCCACCCCCATATCCGGTTTCCTCATTTCCTGTATACTCTCCTCTTGGATTCTTTTCTTTTCTTCCTTAGCAACACCCATCTCCTTGGCCCTAATGTCACAGGCCAGTTTCCCCTCAAGAAACTCTTTCTCTTCTTGAGTTGCTTTTTTCTTTCTCTTAGTTACACCAGTTCCTTCCCTGGCTATTGCCCCTTCTTTCTCGGCAATATGCCTCTCTTCCTTGCCCAGAATACTGTTTTTTTGAGTCAGTCTTTTCTCCAAAGCCCTTGCCTGTCTTTGCTGGGACTTTTTCTCCATTTCACTGGCTTGTTTCTTCTCTTCTCGGGACAATTTCTCTTTTCTCCAGGCCCATTGTTTTTTTTCCTTGCTGATTTTCTTCTCTTTTTCCATGACCCATTTCTCTTCTTTCATAGCTTTCTTCTCTTTTTCCATGACCCATTTCTCTTCTTTTGGGGACACTTTCTCAATTTTCTGTCTACTTTTCTCTTTTGAGACCAGTTTCATTTTTTCTCTGACCAGTTGGGTTTTTTCCTCTGCTGCTTTCTCTACTTTTGGAGTCAATTTTTCCTTTTTCTGATCCCATCTCTTTCCTTCCTGGGCCTGTTTTTCTCCTTTCAGTGACAGTTTCTCCATTTCCCCAGCCTCTCCCTTCTCTCCTAGGTCCACTTTTTCCCCTGAGATCTGTCGTCTCTTTTTCTTGGTCATTTTCCCCACTTTCTGGGCCCCTCCCTCCTTTTCCCAAGCTTTGCTTGCCCTTTTCTGGATCTGTTTAACTTCTTGTTGTGACAGTTTCTCCTTTTCTCCAAACAGTTCCTCCTCTTTTTGGCCTAGTTTCTGTCTTTTCCTGACTAATTGTTTGTCCTTGGCATCTTCCTCCTTTTCCTTAGCCTGCCTCTCCTTCTCGTCTACTTTCTTCAGTTTCTCAACTGGCTTTTCCTTTTCTTGGATTTGTTTCTCTTTATGGGCCTCTTTCTTCTCTATCATGAACGATTTCTTCTTTTCTCGGATCAATTTCATCTCTCGATTTACCGAGCTGTGTCTTTTTAATGTCCGTTTTCCCTTTTTCCCAGACAGTCTTTCCTCTACTTTAGACAAATGTTCCTCTTCCTGGGCCAATTTTTCTGTTTCCCAGGCCTCTTCCTCATCATGTTTCTCCATTTCCCCCATATGTTTCTTTATTTTGCGATAGTTTTTCATCATTTTTTCAATTTGTTTCTCTAGGTGCTGGATTATTTCCTCCTTCTCCTGGGCCAGCTCCTCCTCTTCCTCACCCAGCTCCCCCAGTTCCTCATTGAGCTCCTCCAGTGCCTCAATCAGCTTCTCCATTTCCTCACCCAGCACCTCCAATTCCTTTCTCAGCTCTTCATCTTCTTCACTCAGCTCCCCGTCTTCCTCACTCAGCTCCTCCTCTTCCTCCATCAGCTCCTCCTCTTCCTCCATCAGCTCCTCCTCTTCATGGAGCAACTTCCTCTCTTCCCAGACAGGCAACCCTTCTTCCTGGGCCTGCCTGCCTTCTTTGTGATCCAGTGTAACCTTCTCCCAGTACCATGTTCTTTGTCCCGGGGTGACCTTTCCCCCTTTCCAGTTCATCCTCTTTCCTTTACCTAGTAGTTCCTCTTCTTTCCCAGTTCCCTTCTTTTCTCTTTGGACTAACTTCTGCTCTGCCTTGGTTAACTTCTTCTGTGAGATGGGTGATATTTCTTCGTCCTCAGCTCTTTTTTCTTTTTGAAGGATTGGTTTCTTGTCCTTGGTCAGTTTCTCTTTTCCTTGCATTAATTTCAAATCCTGCTTACTCAGTTTTCTTGCTTCCCCAGTTATTTTCCCTTTTTGCATAGCTAGTGTCTTTACTTTTTGGAATCTCATTTTGTCTGATACTTCGTCATCATCTAAGTAAACAAGTTTCTTTTTCTTGACTTTAGAAGACACCTTGCCTTTCTTTATCATTTTTTTAGCTCTTTGTTCTTCTTGTTCTCTGGGTCCTACTGTCTTTTCTTCCTTGACAACCTCTGTAACCACTTCTGTTACAACAGGTGTTTCTTCCATCTCCATGTCATCCAGTTCTGATGAGTCCTTTAAAAGAGGACAAATCTCCTGGAAGAGATCCCAGCTGGGCTCTTGGGGAGCAAGTATTGCCTGAGCCCAGTTCACCAACTCTTGACTCAGATCCCTTAACATTCGTGGATCAGAACTTGCTATCCTTGAGGTCACAAGATTGCAAATGTCATCCCGCCAAGATATGGCTTCTGATTTGGTTGTGCGGCCAGGCATCCCAGACAAACCACGACCACCCTTTCTAAATACTTTTGTTGCATCTTCTTCTTGCTCAGCAACCTGTATAACCTCTTTCTTGGGCTCTTCTGCAGTTGTTTCTGGAATTACCTTCAATTTTCTCTTCTCTTTCAACTTCACCCTTACTTTGTCATGGCTTTTTTTCATTGCTCTTTCCCAAAGCCTTTTCAGGTTTTCTTGTCTCTGCACCTTAGGGATCACTTTTCCATAATCTCTCATGTCCTGTTGATCTATGGCCTTCATAACTCCCATGGCCTCCACTGCCTCTCTGGCCTTCACTGCTTTTTTGATCTCCAAGGCTTTTGTGGGTTCTGTGACTTCTGTGGCCTCCAACACAACCTCCTTTGATTCAGCATCCTCTTTGGATGTGACTGGGCTGAAAGTACTTAGTGACAGGTCTGGCTCTGAGGCAACATCCTGAATGTCAATTTGATCTGATTCCTTGGCTTCTCTCTGTTCATCTTCATGCTCTAAAGTCACCAACACAGGGCTCAATTCTGTCTCTCCCTGCTTCCTGGAAACTTTCATGTCCTTTTTAACTGCAGAGATATTGGGAGAAAAGTAATTGAGAAAAACAGAGGTCCTGAGTGAGATTCTCTGACACATCTAGTTCAATGAACTGCTGTAAAGGGTAACAAAAAGTACAGGCAACAAAATCTTTATGGCCCAGAAGTGCCTGCTGTTTTATCCCAATTTCCATATCTCTAAAGAAATAAGACCTTGGTATTTGTTGTGGGAAGATCCCCCAGAGAAGGAAATGGTATCTCACTCCAGTATTCTTGCCTGGGAAATCCCATAGTCAGAGGAGCCTGGCAAGCTACAGTCCATAGGGTCCCAAAGAGTTGGACAGGACTGAAGTGAGTTAGGACAGCACAGCACAAAGAAATGAGACCTTGATATTTGTTGTGGGAAGATCTCCTGGAGAAGGAAATGGCAACCCACTCCAGTATTCTTGCCTGGGAAGTCCCATGGACAGAGGAGCCCGGCAGGCTACAGTCCATGGGGTCACAAAAGAGTCACACACAACTTAGTGACTAAACAATAAAAACAAATTTGTTATGGGGTAGATCTTCCCCAGAAAGGTTACTTTCTGTGAAAGAGTCCTTACTTAAGTCTGTCACCACTGGTATCTTTTTATATAACTTGGGCTTATTGACCCTGCCTTTTGGTGCCCTAAAGTGGGCCCCAAATATACCCTATATGTCACCCCATACATACTGAGATTTTTGCTCTTTGCTGTAACAACATGTGTCATTCTTTGCTTTGGTTTGGCGATCTTTGCAGGTTCTGACCAAATTTTGAGTGTTTGTTCATCAGGGACCTCAGGTTCATGATCCCTTGATATAACTAAAACCAAAGGAGGTTTCTCCTCTCTATGTGACAGGGTCAGGTTCTCATTTAACCGCTGTTCCACCTGAGTAAGCAGGTACTGGATACCACTAGCTTGAATTCCCAGCAGCTGGTCCAGAGAGATTTCTCCAATAAAGTCATGCCTACAAAAGTCAAGGTAAAACAAGGATTATACTGAGCCATCAATAAAACAAAATTAGAGGAAAAGGAGGAGGAGAAGGAAGGAGAGGAAAAGGAGGTAGTGGCTCAAGGATAGTGGAAGAAGCGGGGCTAAAGTAACCATCTAGGACAGAGTAGTTCAAGGTAAAAGATGGATAAAGAGGTAAAAATCTACAATAGCAAGGAATGAGTAGTCAGAGTGACCCAAGATGCTTCTTTAGTTGGGAGATTTGGGGACTTGAGTCTTGAAGAATCTTAAGGAAGTGAGGAAATGATGGAAGAGCAGACTACTCAATGGACAGAAAAAGAGGGTGTCAGCTACAAATTGCCACTTGCCAAGGACACTTGCCATCTGCCTCTACAAGGATTAAGTCATGTGCAACTGTGGCTTGTTGACCTTCAACACACCCTGAACTGTGTTCAGGAGGTGGAGATCAGGAACAAGGCAGTCTGCTCTGGAAAAGCTGGCAGAACAGATCTTTAGATAGTTAGATATTTTCAGGAACTGATTTTATGTGCCCAATTCCTTCTTTCTTTTTTGAACTTTTAATTTTTTATTGGGATATAGCCGATTAACAATGTTGTGATAGTTTCAGGTGAGCAGCAAAGGGACTCGGTCATACATATACATGTATCCATTCTTCCCCAAACCCCCTCCCATTCAGGCTGCCACATAACACTGAGCAGAGTCCCATGTGTTAATACAGTAGGTCCTTGTTAGTTATCCATTTTAAATACAGCAGTGTGTACATGACCATCCCAAACTCCCTAACTATCCTTTCCACCTGGCAACCATAAGTTCATTTTCTAAGTCTGTGAGTCTCTTTCTGTTTTGTAAGATCATTTGTATCATTTCTTTTTAGATTCCACATATAAGGGATGTCATATGATATTTCTCCTTCTCTGTCTAATTTACTTCACTCAGTATGACACTTGGTAGGTCCATCCATACTGCTGCAGATGGCATTATTTCATTCTTTTTAATGTATGAGCCCAATTCTTGCGTCTCCTCATATCTAGAAAAGCACCAGATTCCTTCATGGTGATATCTGCTCCTCGTGACTAGCAGAAACCTGCAAAAATACGTGCTTGATTGTATGAACTCCCCCTTCACCAAAATCACATATATATTGACCTCCCCCTGCCCACCCCATCTCTTTGGAGCATTTTCTCAGAAATATCTGAAATGCTGTCATAGCCTGAGCTATGATCCTCTTTTGCCCAAATAGAACTTAACTCACGACTCTCACATTGTGCTTTTTTTTTTTTTAAGTCAATAAGGGATAGGGTGGTGGGGGGAGGGGGAAGCAAATAGAAATAAAGAATACAAGCAGTGGAAAAGAACAGAAAAACTGTGGGAAAAGGAAAAGAAGCAGTTGGATCAAGAGCCAGAAGGAACAGAAAGGAATAAGGTTACTGACTTACTGCATTTCCTTGAGAGTGTCTCGTCTCTTCAGCAGAGCTATCAGCAGGCTCTTAGTTTGGATGCCCGTGACTCTTACCATAAGGTATAAGGCCTTAGCCCGCACATTTTTGTCACTGTCCATCAATCCCACAGCCAGGGGAATCGCAAAGAGACGGCTCATGAAGCCTAGCTTCTCCAATCCCTCCCAGGCTG
This sequence comes from Odocoileus virginianus, assembly GCF_023699985.2. NCBI lineage: Eukaryota > Metazoa > Chordata > Mammalia > Artiodactyla > Cervidae > Odocoileus > Odocoileus virginianus. Next base: position 13,753,041 of record NC_069693.1, on the reverse strand, counting down.
TCTCCCGGACCTCTGGATTGGAATGAGTTGTGTCTTCCATGAGGCGACAAGCAGTCTCAGAGTGCCACCTTGGAGATACTTGATGGGAGGCAAAAATCTGTGCCAGGATACTGACATATGTCTTGTATTGCTCTATAGAACAGTAAACTGTGAGGTTGAGGATAGTCTCAATTATAATATTGATAAGTCCTTCATCCAGTTTTCTTCCCATCCAATTTTGACTGGTCAAGTTTACAAGAATATCAAAGAAAGTTTGTTTCCCCAGCATGGGTTTTTGGTCTGGCTTCCTCTTTGAGATTTTCTGTTTTATTGAAGTCACATGTGACAGTGCCTGACTTCTGCTGAGTCCAGTCATGTCCCAGTCCTTATCTTGGTAGGATAGGTGGAGATCACAGTGCAAGAAGATGGGGGTACCCTCAGGCCAAAGACGGGCACGGATCACTGAGTTGGGGATGTAGCCATCCGGAGGAAAGGGCCAAGGTCGCCCTTGACCAAAGAAATGACATAATATCTTGTAGGGTCTCAACCCATCCCAGCTGGCCAGTCGCAACTGAGAAGGAACCACGAATGGGGGACGATCACGCTTGGGAGTCAGAGTAGGAAAATCAGTATACTTATCTTCCAAAAAATGCAATGTGGGTCCCTCCTGCATCACAGAGGACTTAGGCCTCTCTTCCTCCACAACATGGGGCACAGTATGGTCAAAGGCAATCATCCGTTTGTTAAAAAGGGCCTCTAGCCCCTGTAATTCCTGCGACCCTTGACCAAAGTAGACAAATTTGGGCACAAATACTTTTTCGAATGAAAAGAAGAAGCTAGGCAGGAAGGGTTTAGGGGTTTCTTGTATGTCATCTGCATTGTTCAGGAGAGTTAGGTGAATCAGCTGGGCTGGAGGGAGCAGTTTTAAGCAGGATACCAGGTAAAGACTCTGGTTAAAAGTCAAAAGCAGGTCACCCCGGTTATTGGCAAAGCACAGTGGGCCAAAATGTAATGCAGAGTCCAACTCGGTTATGAGTTTCCCATGGAAGTCCCAGATCCGGACTGAGCCGTTAGTGTCCCCTGTGACAAAAAGTTTCAGGGAAAGGCAAACATCAAATGAAGTGATGGCACACTGGTGCAGGCATTTTGTCTCTTTAAACTCAGATCTCTGCTTTGATCCTGGAGATGTCAGAAAGTCCTGATAACTCCAGAGATGCCAGTGGTGGTTCTCAGTGATGGCACCCACAGAACCTGGCAAGAGTATCACGTGTTTTAGGGGGCAAATACAGAGAATTTTGCTGACAGGCTTCAGGACTACCCTGTCCCCCTGCAGAACAGCTTCTGTCAGATATACAGTATTATCCATGCCATAGGAACAGAGCAAGGAGTACTCTTGGGGACCCTCCAGGGTAGACAATGCCAGGACTGCCCCAGAGTGAAGAATCTTTTCTGCTCGGGCACAACTGTAGTGGGAGAGGATTCTCACAGTGCCACTGTCATGCCCACTGAACATCAGTCCTACAAGGCCCTTACCCAAATGGTACTGCCCATAGGCCAGGCATTTGACTCTATCCCCAAGGCTTACTGAAGGACACATAAGATACTTGGCTGTGCAAGGAGAGCGTGTTGCATCAAACACCAGCACCCCTGAACTATCTGTTGCCACAAAGAGCTCCTCTCTGTGTGAGTCATAGGCCCAAGCCACAGCTTTATCCATGATAAGTAGAGGCCAGGTGATAACCAGGAGATCTCCCGTTACTGGAGACAAGAAGCGCAACAGACCGTCCTTAGTGGCACATAGGATCCGAGTCCAATTATGGCCACAGCAGACCCGCCGCACCTCCTGGGGAGCAGAACCACAGATATTGAAGAGGCTATAAAAGTAGGGCAGGTGATACAATGAGACAGTGTGGTTAGTCTGGCAGAAAAAGGTGCTGTTATCAATGAACTGCAGTCTCTGCATGTTCTTATCAATATCCAGCTGCCGCAGCAAGTTCCCAAAGGCGAGGTTCCATTCCTTCACTACACCTTCACTGCCCGCTGTTAGTAAGGTGTAGGTCTCGGACCGGCTTTGGATACACATCACTGATGAGGAATGAGCCTGGAAGCTGTGGAGGAAGTTACCTCGGTCTAGACCCCAAGCATGGATTTCTCCGTCCTTGTTTCCAACATAGAAGTAGCCCTGAGATAAACAAGTGAAGGAGCAGGTGATGGTGGAGCCACTGTTGATGGGAGTGAACTTCTTCACCTCTTCCAGTTGGCCCTGACCTTGGTGGGTGAAGACTCTCACCTTATTTTCACAGTGAGCCAGCAGGGAGCCCCGGGGGGCATTCAGGGAAAAGCCCTGAACAAGCTCACCACCAGGCATAGGCACAGTTTGGGCCATTTGCAGGCCCCTGCCGTTCGGCAAGATAAACCAGGTGACCACAGCCCCCAGGGTACCAGAGAGAAGCATCTCAGTTTCTGAGTCATAGCTGAGGCAGCTGATGGAGAAACGACAGGGGACCATACCCAGAGATATGAACCCTTGATGGTGATCCCCAAAGAGCCACAGGCGCATGTCATCACAGTAAGCAATTAACATGTGATAGGGACCTGTGTGGACCATTGCTTGGATGGGTGGCACTTGAGCCATCACATGGAACTTTATCTTTTTTATCACTCCTTCCATTTCTGCAGCTTTCTTCTGAATCCAGAGTACTGCCTAGAAGAGGATGAGAGATGAGAGCCTCACCATGGAGGAAGTCTGCTCCCCAGTGTGAGGGGTAGATGGACCTCCCTGGTGGGCCGGTGGCTATGGCTCTGTGCTCCCAATGCAGGGGCCCTGAATTTGATCCCTGGTCAGGGAACCAGATCCTACATGCCACAGCAAAGATCAAAGATCCCACATGCTGCAACTAAGACCTGGCACAGCTAAATAAATAAAAATTTTAAGTGAGGGGTAGAAAAAGGTTGTTTAGATCCCTTTTCCCTCTTGTGGGTCTAAGAAAAGACTGAATAGCTTGACTTTGGGAGTTTCCTGATGCTAGGAGTCAGGTGTGTGATAGAAGCACTATGCTTAAGGCTCTTTCCTTGGCCTTTAGCCTACTTTATGCAGAATATGAATTCTGTCAGCCTGATGACTAGAGGGGAAGAAGGATCACCGCATCCAGGGCAGAGTGGGATATAGAGATGGGTATTACAATGAGCTAGCTTAGAATCACCCTCAGCATCCTGAGATGAGGGCAGTTGAAGTATGATGCATGTAAAGAGGATTAAGAATGAGGTAGGGGACTTCCCTGGTGGTCCAAAGATTAAGAATTTGCCAGCCAATGTAGGGGACACGGGTTCATTCCATGGCCTAGGACTATTCACATGCTGTGGAGCAGCTAAGCCTGTGTGCCACAAATATTGAGTCTGTGCTATAGAGCCCACGAGCCACAACTAGTGGGCCTATGCAGCGTGACTGCTGAAACCTGTGTGCCCTAGAGTGCATGCTCCATGACAAAAGAAGCCACTTCAGTGAGAAAGCCACTCACTGCAACTAGAGAGTAGCCCCAATTCATCACAACTGGAGAACGGCTGAGCCCAGCAACAAAGCCCAGTGCAGCCAAATAAGTAAATACAATTAAAAACAAACAAAAAGGATGAGGTAACTTTACCTGCATTTGTTTTGAGTACAGTTCTGCCCAGTTTAAGGAGACAAAATAGTTGTCATCAATGGAGTAGAAGCAGATGAAAGTTTTGCTCTCAGGATGGTGAGACTCTTGGCATAGAATCTCAGCCCAGTCACTCAGCATGTTCACATCACCCTCTGTTTTTTCATCAACCTGAGAGAGAGGAGTGACCTGAGTTAAGAGGGTTGAATCCCCACATACTCATTCATTTAATGAATATTTATTGAGGGATTAGTGGGAATCTGTTCTTTCGCTAACCAACATTTATTCACCCTACTTCTAGAAAGCACAATTGGGGGAGCTATCCTCTCCTCCCTAGCCCTCAGAATGCATCCTAATTCATCAAAGTATCTGCCAGACTTTCTCGCCAAAGTTCCGTAAGAGAAGTAAGCCCCAACACCCCAACATATCTATTCTATATAATGGGTATTAATTCTTCCCTATGCATCTGGAATGCTACTAGTTATGTACCATCCTTAAGAGAACTGAGAAAATAGTCACTCAAATCATTGTCTGTGTCCTATGGGTCAGATGAGGTACCACCTTTGAGAAAGGCTGGTGGTATGTTTGTGACAGGCACTGGGGATATAATGCTGAGCAAAAGAGATACGGGCTAAGCTCTTAAAAGATAAGAGTCCAGTGGAACAGATGCTAAGCACACAACACATGACTGAATGTATGTATGTATGCTCAGTTGCTCAGTTGTGTCCTACTCATTGCGACCCTATGGACTGTAGCCTGCCCGGCTCCTCTGTCCATGGGATTTTCCTGGCAAGAATACTGAAGTGGAGTGTCATTTCCTCCTCCAGGGGATCTTCCTGACCCCAGGGATCGAACCTGTGTCTCCCGCGTCTCCTGCATTGGCAGTCAGATTCTTTACTACTGAGCCTTCTAACAAATGACTATACAAAACAAAGTCTTCAAAAGAAATACAGTCCTATATGAATATGACAGAGAAACTCAACCTTGGCAAATATCTCTCCCTGTCACAGTTGGACCAAAACTTTAAAGTTCCTGCCTGCACCCAAAGGACCACTCCTGTCATAATCACAGACATGATATGTAGCCTCTGGGAAACTCACGCTTTACACACGTGGAATGCCCACCGTGTGTGACAACTAGACCCTGTGGCATGCACCTCCTTCACCATTCTCATGTGCATCCATGGAAAACATGTTGACAACACAGAGTTAGCTGTGCTTCAGCTCTAATATTCTGAATTCTGACCCAGTGAAGTGAGTGTGTGTGTGTGTGCACATGTGCTCACGCACTTCACACACATGCATCTCTCAAGAGAAGTTTGTTTCTTTTCAACATGTTACATAGTACAGTACACACTACCTTCTAGTGACTGTAGCATTTTCCTAGGATATATATCCTTATTTATATAAGAATATCCCTATAACAAGCATATATGAACTCCTCATTCTGACTAACCAAAGCTGAGGCTTAATAAGTTTACTTTGGAAGTCCCTCTTCTCAGCAGACACTCATGCTATACCTGCTTCTTGAACAATCCTCCATGAATATAACTCTCCAAGTCTCTCTGCGTTAGAATGTGCACTATGACCCAACGAGGCTGACAAGTAAAATCCTCAAGTTCAGTTCAGTTCAGCTCAGTCACTCAGTCATGTCCGACTCTGCAACCCCATGGACTGCAGCATGCCAGGCTTCCCTGTCCATCACCAACTCCTGGAGCTTGCTGAAACTCATGTCCATCGAGTTGGTGATGCCATCCAACCATCTCATCCTCTGTCGTCCCCGTCTCCTCCTGCCCTCAATCTTTCCCAGTATCAGGGTCTTTTCAAATGAGTCAGCTCTTTGCATCAGGTGGCCAAAGTATTGCAGTTTCAGCTTCAACATTAGTACTTCCAATGAACACCCAGGACTGATCTTCAGGATGGACTGGTTGGATCTCCTTGCAGTCCAAGGGACTCTCAAGAGTCTTCTCCAACACCACAGTTCAAAAGCATCAATTCTTCAGTACTCAGCTTTCTTTATGGTCCAATTCTCACATCCATACATGACTACTGAAAAAACCATAGCTTTGACTAGATGGACTTTTCTTGGCAAAGTAATGTCTCTGCTTTTTAATATGCTGTATAGGTTGGTCATAGCTTTTTTTTCAAGGAGCAAACATCTTTTAATTTCATGATTGCAGTCACCATCTACAGTGATTTTGGAGCCCAAGAAAAGAAAGTCTCTTACTGTTTCCACTGTTTCCCCCTCTATTTCCCATGAAGTGATGGAACCAGATGCCATGATCTTGGTTTTTTGAATGTTGAGTTTTAAGCAAGCTTTTTCACTCTCCTCTTCCACTTTCATCAAGAGACTCTTTTAGTGCCTCTTCACTTTCTGCCATAAGGCTGGTGTCATCTGCATATCTGAGGCTATTGATATTTCTCCCAGCAATCTTGATTCCAGCTTGTGCTTCATCCAGCCCAGCATTTCTCATGATGTACTCTGCATATAAGTTAAATAAGCAGGGTGACAGTATAGAGCCTTGATATACTCCTTTCCCAATTTAGAACCAGTCTGTGTTCCATGTCCAGTTCTAACTGTTGCTTCTTGACTGTATACAGATTTCTCAGGAGGTAGGGAAGGTGGTCTGGTATTCCCATTTCTTGAAGAATTTTCCACAGTCTGTTGTGATCCACACAGTCAAAGGCTTTGGCATAGTCAATAAAGCAGAAGTAGATATTTTTCTGGAACTCTCTTGCTTTTTCTATAATCCAGCTGATGTTGGCAATTTGATCTCTGGTTCTTCTGCCTTTTCTAAATCCAGCTTGAACATCTAGAAGTTTTCAGTTCATGTACTGTTGAAGCCTGGCTTGGGGAATTTTGAGCATTACTTTGCTAGCGTGTGAAATGAGTGCAATGAGTACATTCTTTGGCATTGCCTTTCTTTGGGGTTGGAATGAAAACTGACTTTTCCAGTCCTGTGGCCACTGCTGAGTTTTCCAAATTTGCTGGCATACTGAGTTCAGCACTTTAACAGCATCATCTTTTAGGATTTGAAATCGCTCAGCCGGAATTCCATCATCTCCACTAACTTTGTTCACAGTGATGCTTCCTAAGGCCCACTTGACTTCACATTCCAGGATGTCTGGCTCTAGGTGAGTGATCACACCATCATAGTTATCTGGGTCGTGATGATCTTTTTTTGGTATAGTTCTTCTGTGTATCCTTGCCACCTCTTCTTAATATCTGCTGCTTCTGTTAGGTCCATGCCGTTTCTGCCCTTTATTGAACCCATCTTTGCATGAAGTATTCCCTTGGTATCTCTAATTTTCTTGAAAAGATCTCTTATCCTTTCCCATTCAATTGTTTTCCTCTGTTTCTTTGCATTGATCACTAAGAAGGCTTTCTTACCTCTCCTTATTCTTTGGAACTCTGCATTCAGATGGGTATATCTTTTCTTTTCTCTTTGCCTTTAGCTTCTCTTCTTTTCTAAGCTATTTTTAAGGCCTCCTCAGACAACCATTTTGCCTTTTTGCATTTCTTTTTCTTGGGGATGGTACAGTGTCACGAACCTCTGTCCATAGTTCTTCAGGCACTCTGTCTATCAGATCTAATCCCTCGATTCTATTAGTCACTTCCACTGTATAATTGTAAGGGATTTGATTTAGGTCATACCTGAATCATCTAGTGGTTTTCCCTACTTTCTTCAATTTAAGTCTGAATTTTGCAATGAGGAGTTCATGATCTGAGCCACAGTCTGCTCTTGGTCTTGTTTTTGCTGACTGTATACAACTTCTCCATCTTTGGCTGCAAATAATATAATCAATCTGATTTTGGTATTGACCGTCTGGTGAAGTCCATGGGTAGATTCAACCCTTGTGTTGTTGGAAGAGGGTGTTTGCTATGACCCGTGTGTTCTCTTGGGAAAACTCTGTTAGCCTTTGCCCTGCTTCATTTTGTACTCCAAGTATTAATTCTTCTTCACTCAAAATGCCCATCATGCCTGCTGCCTACATCCACAGAGGCTTTGAAACTGTGCTGAAGCCATTATCCACAACTCAGAATCTCTGTTCTCCCTAAAATTCTCATTGTCAGATATTTGTATGTTCTGAGAGAATACAGACAGCTGGAGAACTTCAAGCATGATTCAGGGACAGCCACAGAGTTGAGAGGATCATGGTGTCAAATCATGATCTTCCCTCTTCATTGAACCAGAAACCTCATTTACACACCCTTTATTCCTTAGTTAATCACCATTCCTCTCCTCCTTTCCAGACTTCATGTACAAATAATTCACTCACTCATTCAGCACTATCAATGCTCATCTACAGAGGAACTCTAAAAGAAAAGGATATCTTAAGCCCAAGCAGTGTATCTGTACCTGGCACTACTGTGACCTACTCTGTGTCAATCCCCATTCCTTGCTCTTCCTCCTTCCATTCCAATAAAACTTGAAACTTGATTAAGGTGATCATGGACTCAGAAATTCTGGAGAGTGGTACTGACGCTGAAGCTCCAATACTTCGGCCACCTGATGTGAAGAGCTGACTCATTGGGAAAGACCCTGATGCTGGGAAAGATTGAAGGCAAAAGGAGAAGTGGGCGACAGAGGATGAGATGGTAAGATAGCATCACTGACTCAATGGACACGAGTTTGAGCAAATTCCAGGAGATAGTGAAGGACAGGGAAGCCTGGTGTGCTACACAGTCCATGGGGTCACAAAAAGTCAGACATGACTTAGCAACTGAACAACAATGACAACAGAGTGGCACCATGGTACTTCAAGGCTGGCACAACCCTGTGCTCTCTGACCTTCTCTCTTCCACCTACTTTTAACTTAAAGCTGTAAGTGTGGCAACTATCTTGTACCCTTATGATAGTAAGCTGAATACTAAAGAGGTTAAAAAAAGAGTAAAAAGGAACATGGTTCTCTGACACCATGTAAGACAAAGATGCCTCCTGCTTGTTTAATCCATTTAAGGCCATTTTCTGGTTTTCATTTTGTTTTTGCAGAGCATGTTCTAATTATAACTAACGTTATCATATTAATCTCGACTTGGGAGTTGTTTAGGGCTATGAGAGGGCCCTTCCAAAGTGACTCACATGTTGCTCATGCCACAGGCCGCCCTGGCAGGGATAGATAATTACTCCAAGCCCACCATGCGCATATCTCTCATACACTTCACCTGTTTATCCTTCAGGATATCCTTTAAGAGGGGTTTCAAGTCCTTCCACTTAGGAATAAGTCTGGGTGATGTTGACGTTCTCGTGATATCCCAGCACTTAAAAGACATCTTGGATTATTGAATCTGTGGAAGCAAAAGTGACTGAATTACAACGTCTGATGTGAGACTGGAAAATAAGGAAATAGAGAGGGAAGAGCAACAGGGAAACTTAGAGAAGAGGAGAAGCAAAATTAGTCCTTTAGAAACAGGCGAAGCTCTTATTTCAGAAAGATAGAGGCCAGGACTTCCCTGGTGGTACAGTGGATAAGAATCTGCCTGCCAATGCACAGGACATGGATTCCATCCGTACTCCAAGAAGATTTCACATGCCAAGGAGCAACAAGCTCATGCGCCGTAACTTGAGCCCACGCTCCACAATGAGAAGCTGCTGCAATGAAAAGCCCGCACACAGCAAGGAAGAATAGCCCCTGCTTACTTCAACTAGAGAAAGCCTGAGTGCAGCAGTGAAGACCCAGTGAAGCCAAAAAAAAAACAAAAAATAGGGGTCAGAGTGAACAACTGATAGTTGCAACATGGATAAATCCCCAAAACATTATAGAACATATACTATTTGATTCCATCTATTATATGAAATTCTAGAAAGGAATAATTGAACCTATAGGGACAGAGAGCAGGTGAGTGGCTACTTGGGGCTAAGAATTTGGGGGATTTCATAGGCAGGGGTAAAAGGGAATATCTTGCAGTGATGGAAATGTTCTATATCATGACTTTGGTAGTTGTTACAGGGGTATATAAATTTGTCAAAACTCACCAAAACATACGCTTCAATGGGTATACTTTAGTGCATGCAAATTATACCTAAATATGATTTCTTTTTTAAAAAAAATATGATTTCTAAAAAGAGGAATGAAGTAGGGGTTTTTATGAAATCTACAATTAGGAAAAAATGTAGCGAAAGCAAGCTGTTAGGTGAGAGCTTAGGTGAGTCAGTTGTAGCATAGGTAAAACAACACAGGAGCCCAGCTTTCCAGCCCTCCTGTAACTCTCTTCATTGGCATGCTCATTTCTCAAGACATAATTTTGTAGACACAACTGTGTCTAACCTCATCACAACTGAAGACTTCATGTGTGTGAAAGTCACTCATCCGTTCAACTCAGATTCACTGAGTGTTCATTATATGCTAGGCTCTGTGCTGAGAGCTAGAGACAAAGAAGTGAACGAGAATGTCTATCTGCCTGCACGGAGTTTACTATCTAACACAGAAGGCAGACACTGAACAAGATGCCAGAGTAAAATAAGCTCAAAGTCCCCCACCACAAACTCCTTAGAGATTCTGGGTAGAATAACAAGGAGTTCAATTCCAGGAGCCAGAAATGAAGAAAGGGTTAGGGAGAAAGACACAGCAATAGGTGCAAACTGCTTCTGTGATGGTCCTGAAGAGGTGTAGTTTTCAGAGCCTCAAACTGACCCTAATGGTCACGCCTAGCCTTTTGATATACTCTGCTGTGTTCCATGTAGCAGCATCATACATATTTATAATAATAACTTTATCATAAATGAAAACCTTAATCCTTTTATGAATCCACATTGGTAAACCTAAAGAGAGGTGGGCAAGAAGTATATATCTTTTTATTGTCACGTGAATGTAAGGTCAATAAAGACAGACTTTTGCCTATAATGATGTTGTGTTCACAGCACCTGGAATTAAATCATGTAGCACTTTAAAAATGACTTTAAGTTAACAAATGAATAAAACAATTAATTAAGTCGTAATGGTCTAAAATATGGGACAATAGTCTTTAATTGAAGAACATATATTGGCAAACACAAGGTTTTTTCTCTTTCTTTTTTTAAAATTTTATTTATTATTTTTTATTTTATTTATTTTTTGTTTTTTCATTTATTTTTATTAGTTGAAAGCTAATTACTTTACAATATTGTAGTGGTTTTTGCCATACATTGACATGAATCAGCCATGGATTTACATGTATTCTCCATCCCGATCCCCCCTCCCACCTTCCTCCCCACCCCATCCCTCTGGGTCTTCCCAGTGCACCAGCCCTGAGCGCTTGTCTCATGCATCCAGCCGGGGCTGGTGATCTGTTTCACCTTTGATAGTATGCTTGTTTCAATGCTGTTCTCTCAGAACATCCCACCCTCACCTTCTCCCACAGAGTTCCAAAGTCTATTCTGTACATCTGTGTCTCTTTTTCTGTTTTGCATATAGGGTTATCGTTACCGTCTTTTTAAATTCCATGTATATGCGTTAGTATACTGTATTGATCCTTATCTTTCTGGCTTACTTCACTCTGTATAATGATAAGTCAACACATGTAAAGTGCTTAGAATGGTGGCTAGCAAGTATTAAATGAAAATTAGTTGTTGGGAAAAAAATAGTTGACTACTATTGTATTCAATTGACCTCTAACTTTTTTCTTAACCACAGAAATGCTTTTAGCCTGAGCTCTCTTTTCAATATCCATGTCATGCATTACTGTAAGACCAAAATGTTATTTGTTAGAAACACTATAATAGCTTCCTAACAACTGATGGTCAGGCCAGAAACATCTCTTTGTGGCTTACAAAAAGTCAGATTTTGTGAGTGTAACTACATAGTTATATTCTCTATGAATTACTGTAAGACCAGGAAGTGCTTAGATGATTTGTTATATATTTCTGACTTTGCATATGTTGAGAAATAGACAGTGTAGGAGATATCATGTGTTAGAGGAATGATAAATTGCATAGAGATTGTATTGTAAAAATGAGTTTTGTGTTGACTTAGGTTTTATTTTCACATTGTTATTCCTTTAATAATATATAAAATTAATAGACTTGTGATATTATGAAAAATTAAAAAAAAAACTGACCCTAATGGCTGGGAATTAAGGTAGTACTGCCTTGGCTAAAGAGGAGAGAGGACTTGGGCCATGAGAGAGAGGGATCCGGGGCTTTGCTGGTGGTCCAGTGGTTAAGAATCTGTCTGCCCAATGTAGGGGACACAGGTTCGATCCCTGGTTCAGGAAGATCCCACAACTAAGCCCACAAGATGCAACTACTGAAGCCTGTGTGCCTAGAGCCCATGCTCTGCAATAAGAGAAGTCACTGCAATGAGAAGCCTGTACGCCTCAATGAAGATTAGCCCCCGTTCGCCATGATTAGAGAAAGCCAGTGTGCAGCAACAAAGATCCAGCACAGACAAAACTAAATAGATAAATAAATAGAAAAGAGAGCTAGGGACCCAGAACTGAGACTCCTCCATTACCTTGGAGAGTAATACTTCCACAGACAGAGCTGGCTTATGACCAGCTTCATGAAAGCTTACACAGCTTTAAATCTTTTTTCCATGCATGAGTTGAGAATGTACACACCTCCAAATTCAGGAGATAGCTGAATGGGTATCATCAAGCTCTCCAAATAATTCTCTGACACATATCTCCCAAAGAAGAGAAGGAAGGAGAAATACCGCAGAGCATATGAATAATTCTTTCTAAAGAAATTATTTAAAATCTGCACCTGAGAGGGTAATGAGCTACAAAGGTAACAAAAATCTCCTTTACAAGGTCTTAGCATGCTCCTCATAAGTTATCTGACATCTGCTGTTCTCAAATGAAATTCCCAGAACATTGAAAGCCATATTTAATATTATGTTATAGGTGTATATTAAAAAATCTAAGGAAACCACCAAAAACAAAGAAGCAAGTAGACTGTATAATTTAACCAGGGGGAAGGGGATAGGAAATAAAAGGAATATAAATCAATCCAATAGGGGAAATATAAGACAAAACATAAGAAGGAAAAAAGAGGTCATGTAAATAGAAATAAGGTGATAGAAACAAATCTAAATATGTTATTATCATAATAAGTACAGACTAAACTCTTTAGGTAAAAGAGAAATTTTCAAACAAATATTGTATATTAATGCATATATATGGAATCTAGGGAAATGGTACTGATGAGCCTATTTGTAAGGGAGCAGTAGAGACACAGACATGGAGAATAGACTTGTGGACTCAGTGGGGGAAGGAGAGGGTGCGAAGAATGGAGAGAGTAGCACTGAGACCTTTACATTATCATATGTAAAACAGATTTCTTTCTTTCTTTTTTTTTTTTTTTTTTTTGCTGTATGACACAGGGAACTCAACCCCATGCTCTGCGACAATCTAGAAGGGTGGGATGGAGTGGAAGGTGGGAGGGAGGTTCAAGAGGGAGAGGACGTATGCATACCTATGGTTGATTCATTTTGATATATGGAAGAAATCAACATGGTAAGGCAACTATCCTCCAATTAAAAATAAGTTTTTTAAAAGACAAACTTTCAGATTAGATTTTTTAAAAAATGAATACAGTATAGTTGTATGCTGTTAGTAAGAAACAAATCTAATATTTAAAAGCATGAAAGCTTTAAAGTATCATTATTACCATGGTCTTCTATTCGGAAAATAATCTAAAAACAAGAAAAAGAATGAAAAGATCTTTGCAAACTCCACATTCAGCAAAACTAGGAGATGAGTCTAATTGGAAGAGAATAAGTTTCATGTAAGGACTGAGAAAAGCAGCTGAAACTGGGGGCAATTATGAAATAGGAACTGGAAACAAGAAACTATGAAGAAAAAAAAAAGAGGGCTTCCCTAATGGTTAAGAATCCACCTGCCTACACAGGGGATAGAGGTTCGACCCCTGATCCTGGAAGATCTCACATGCCATAGCACAGCTAAGCCCATGCACCACAGTTGCTGAGCCCACATGCCCTACAGCCTGTGCAATAATCGATTAATTTAAAAAATAATAATAGAAACTATGGAGGAACATTTGAGCATAAAGAGGGACAAGCAGAGACAGATGTAAAAAAATATGAGGAAAATTACATTTCCCAAAGGTGAGAGTCTCACCATTAGCGTCCTCCTACTTGTAACTCTAGCTGCAAGAAACTGGGAAACAGAGCAAGGAGGGCTGCTCAATCCTTTATAAAAGTCATGTTTATGATGGGAGACAAGAAGGGAGCTTTAGTTTCCGGTTTGTTTTTCTTTGTTTTGGCTGTGCTGTGGGGGTTTTCCTGGTGGTTCACTGGTAAAGAATCCACCTGCAATGCAGGAGACATAAGAGACTCGGGTTTGATCTGAGGGTTGGAAAGATCTCCTGGAGGAGGGCCCTGCAACCCACTCAAGTATTCTTGCCTGGAGAATCCCACAGACAGAGGAGCCTGGTGGGCTACAGTCCATGGGTTGTCAAAGAGCCAGAAAACTTAACAAGCATGCATGCATGTGTGACCAGGGATTGAACCCAGGCCACAGCAGTAGAAGCCTGAAATTTTAACCACTAGGCCACCAGGCAACTCCCAAGAAGTAAGCTTTAATGTTATGAAAACCAGCTGACTTGGAACTCTACTCTGACTCCTTCAACATACCCAGGAACCTCTGGCAAAGAACTAGTCTGAGAAAACTCAACTCAGACAATGTTGTGCAAGAAGAAAAGATTGAGTATAATATTAATCCAAAGCTACAAAATGAACTGTTCATGGGTTCTTGAGCAAGAATACTGGAGTGGTTTGCCATTCCCTTTTCCAGTGGACCACGTTTTGTCAGACTTCTCCACCATGACCCGTCCGTCTTGGGTGGCCCTGCATGGCATAGCTTATAGCTTCATTGTGATCCATGTGATCATTTTGGTTAGCTTTCTGTGGTTGTGGTTTTCATTCTGGAGGCTGTGGGATTGTAGTACTTGCTTCTTCTGTTTGATCTCTGATGGATGAGGATAAGAGCTTGTGCAAGCTTCCTAATGGAAGGGAGGCTTGCTCCTTGGAAGAAAAGCTATGACCAACCTAGACAGCATATTAAAAAGAGACATCACTTTGCTGACAAAGGTCCATATAGTCAAAACTATGGTTTTTCCAGTAGTCATGTATGGATGTGAGAGTTGGACCATTAAAGTAGGCTGAGTGCTGAAGAATTGATGCTTTTGAACTGTGGTGTTGGAGAAGACTCATGAAACTCCCTTGGACAGCAAGAAGATCAACCCAGTCAATCCTAAAGAAAAGCGACCCTGAATATTCACTGGAAGGACTGATGCTAGAGGTGAAGCTCCAGTACTTTCGCTATCTGATGCAAAGAGTTGACTCACTGGAAGAGACCCTGATGCTGGGAAGGATTGAGGGCAGAAGGAGAAGGGGATGACAGAGGATGAGATGGTTGGATGGCATCACCGACTCAATGGACAGGACACTATCAAAAAAATAAAAAGACAGCCCACAGAATGGGAGGAAATATTTGCAAGTCATCTATATAGTGAGGGTATAATATCTAGAACATATAAAGAACAGTTAGAATTGAATAAAAAGACAAATAACCCAAATTGAAAATAGGCTAAGGATTTGAAATTATATTTCCCCAAACAAGAAATGCAAATGGCTAATACCCACAAGAAAAGATGCTTAACATCATGAGTCTTTAAAGAAATGCAAATCAAAACAACAGGATACCACCAAATATCCACTACAATGGCTATACTTTTTAAAAATGGAAAATAACAGGTGTTGGCAAGGATGTGGAGAAATTGGAATCAAAATTGTCAAAACTTGGAAGGCCATCCTTGATAGATAAGTGAATAAATAAATTGCAGTACCTCTAGACAATGGAACATTATTCAGTTCTAAAAAGAAGTGAGCTATTAAGACATGAAAGGACATGGAGGAACATTAAATGCTTATTATTAAGTGCAGAAAGCCAATCTGAAAAGGTGACATACTGTATAATTCCAACTATATGACATTCTTGGGAATATAAAACAATGGAGACAATAAAAAGTGTCGTTGTCAGGGTTGGGTGGGATGAATTCAGAGATGAGTAGGCAGAGCAGAGAGAATTTTTCTTCTGGTTTTTGTTTCATTTTGGCCACGAGTCATGTGGGATCTTAGCTCCCTGACCAGGGATTGAACCCATACCCGCTACACTGGAAGGTGAAGTCTTAAAAGTGAACCACCAGGGAAGTCTCTCAGAGACAATATTTAAGGCATTAAAAACACTCTATGATGGGACTTCCCTGGTAGTCTAGTGGCTAAGACTCTGAGCTCCCAATTCAGGGGGCCCAGGTTCGGTCCCACATGCCATAACTAAAGATCCCACAACTAAGCCCCAGAGCAGCCAAGTAAATAAATGAAAGAAAGTGAAAAGTGAAATTTGCTCAGTCATATCTGACTCTGTGCAAATTTTCCAGGCTAGAATACTGGAATGGGTATCCTTTTCTCCACTCAGGGATCGAACCCAGGTCTCCCGCATTGCAGGTGGATTCTTTACCAGGTGAGCCACAAGGGAAGTCCAAGAATACTAGAGTGGGTAGCCTATCCTTTCTCCAGTGGATCTTCTTGACCCAGGAATCAAACTGGGGTCACCTGCATTGCAGGTGGATTCTTTACCAACTGAGCTATCAGAGAAGCCCCAACAAATAAATATTTTTTAAAAATACTCTATGATATTAAAGTGATGGATATATATCATTATCAGTTCAGTTTAGTCACTCAGTCGTGTCTGACTCTTTGTGACCCCCTGGACTGCAGCACACCAGGCTTCCCTGTCCATCACCATCTCCCAAAGCTTGCTCAAACTCATATCCATCAAGTCGGTGATGCCAAATATATTTATATATATACTTTTGCCCAAACCTGTAAGATGCACACCAAGAGTGATAAGGCATGGACTTGGATGATTATACTGTATCAATGTAGGTTCATCCTTGATGAAAAATGTACCATGCTGGTGAGTGATGATACTGAGGGAGAGGTAATGCATATGTGCAGGCCGGGAATATACGGAAAATCTCTGTACTTTCCTCTCAATTTTGTTATAAAACTGAAAGTGCTCTAAAAATATTTTTTAAAATATCTTCACAACTGATTTGCTTTCTGTATGACAGAAACCAATACAACTGTTAAGCAGTTTTCCTCCAATTAAAAAGAGATTTTAAAAAATCTTCACTTAAAAACTTGTATAGAAGTGTTCACAGTAGCATTATTCATAATAGCCCCAAAGTATAAACAATCTAAATGTCCATCACTGGTGAATGAATTAAATTCTTTTTTTCATCCACAAAAAGGAGTGTACTGGTACATGCTACAAAATGGATGAAACTTGAAAATACTGTATTATGCTAAAATATTATATATCTGGATGAAAGCATCTGGACACTGGATAATGACACAAAAAACTAGTTATAATGAATTTCAAATGTGAAATTCTGAGCTGTGGGGTCATGAGTATTGGCTCTAGTATTTATACTTTCTTGCAGCTTATCTAAATTGTAAACAAGGAATTCCCTGGCAGTCCCGTGGTTAGGACTTGGTGCTTTCATTGCCATAATCTGGGTTCAGTCCTTGGTCAAGGAACTAAGATTCTGAAAGCCATGCCCTGCTCAGCCAAAAAAAAAAAATAGTTCCAAAATAGTCAACAACTATTTGTTGACATTCTACTTTATAACATGTACTTTGCTGTCCGCTCGTTATCCTAAGATCAAAAGCAGTCACTGTCCTCAAGGAACTTGCGTGATTAAAATTCAGTAATTACTGTAATGGAGCACGTGAAGCTGCATGTGATGCCACAGAAGATTCTAGGGGGAAAACAGGTACTCAGCGCAAGAGGAGCAGAGGGGGGCTGCTCATGCAGATAATGCGTTCCAGGAGGAGAGAATGGCACAGTCACTGAAAGCATGATTTGTGCCCAAAACTACACAGGAGTTACTCTTTTTTTTAATTTTTAAAATTTATTTTATTGTATATTTGGGGGGTGGTGGTGGCTGCACTGGGTCTTCATTGCCGCATGAAGGCTTTTTCTGGTTGTGGCGAGCAGGGGCTACTCTCTAGCTGTGGTGTGTGGGCTTCTCATTGCAGTGGCTTCTCTTGTTGCAGAGCACAGGCTCTAGAGTGAGTGGACTCAGTAGTTGTGGCCCACAGATTTAGTTGCCCCATGGCATATGGATCTTAGTTCCCAGACCAGGGATCAAACCTATGTCACCTGCACTGGCAGGCAGATTCTTAATCACTGGACCACCAAGGAAGTCCCAGAAGTTAGATATTCTTACCGCACAAAGTTCAAGGGGGCAATAGGGGGGAAAAAAAAGTGGCTAGGTAGGTGGGAGTCAATAGTAAGCGCCAAACTAAGGAGTTCAATTTTTAATTTATTCGTTTTTGACTGCTGGGTCTTTCTTGCTACACCCAAGCTTCCTCTAGTTGTGGTGAGTGAAGGCTACTCTTCACTGAGGTGGGCGGGCTTCTCACGGCAGTGGCTTCTCTTGTTGCAGAGCACGGGCTGCAGAACAGCATGCAGGCTTTGTTGCTCCACAGCATGTGGGATCTTCCTGGAGCAGGGATCAAATCTGTGTCCCCTACATTGGCAGGTGGGTTCTTAACCACTGGACCACTGAAGTCCCAGGAGTTCCATTTTTATCTTGAGTAGTTGTTAGAAAAACACTTCAAAACAATTTTATTAATACATTATCTGATTTAGAGCAGTGGGAAAGGAAAATCAAATTATGAGAACAATATAAGATATTTAGGGGTTAGAAACTGTGGGCTTCCCAGATGGCACTAGTGGTAAAGAACCTGCCTGCCAATGCAGGAGATGTAAGAGACAAAGGTTTTATCCCTGGCTCAGGAAGATCCCCTGGAGGAGAGCATTGCTTCTCCTGGAGGCATCCCACTCCAGTATTCTTGCCAGGAGAATCCCACGGACAGAGGAGCCTGGCAGGCTAGTCTATAGGGTCGAAAAGAGTAGGATATGACTAAAGGAACTTAGCATGCATGCACACAGAATCTATGGCTCTTGAAAATTAGTTGGTGGGGAGAGTCAGGAAAGGAGAAATCTATAATGGTTCCTGGGTTTGTGAGTTGGCTGTGAATGAAATTTGGTGCATTCAGATGGACTAAAGAAAATCAGGTATGGGGAAAATCAGTTTGATTTTGGATTTGTTGAGATGGTTATGGAGTATCTAAATGAAGACAACTGGATATGTGGGTCTGGAGATGAGGAAAAAGGTCTGGATTGAAAACAAATCTGAAAATGATCAACGCATAGGGAGAGCTGAAGCCAGACACCTGGAGGAATGTGCCCACAAGGGAATATGCAGCATGAGAGGGGACTTGATAAGCAGATAACTGTGGGGAAGCACATTGAGAAGGAACAACTATAGGAAGATAAGATGTTCTCCCAGAAACCAGAGGAGGAGAGTTTCATGAAGGTAGATCAACGGTAACAGAGAGATCAAATGAGATGAACCAAAGAGTGGATTTGGCAAACGCTACTGGCATCTTTAATGAGAACAGTATCACAGAAGATTCTTGAAGTCAGATTGGAAGGAGCTGAGGAGTAAATGAAAAGTAAGAGTACATCATGAGAAATGCTGGGCTGGAGGAAGCACAAGCTGGAATCAAGACTGCTGGGAGAAATATCAATAACCTCAGATATGCAGATGACACCACCATTATGGAAGAAAGTGAAGAAGAAATAAAGAGCCTCTTGATGAAAGTGAAAGAGGAGAGTGAAAAAGTTGGCTTAAAGCTCAACATTCAAAAAACTAAGATCACAGCATCCGGTCCCATCACTTCATGGCAAATAGATGGGGAAACAGCGGAAACAGTGGCTGACTTTATTTTTCTAGGCTCCAAAATCACTGTGGATGGTGATTGCAGCCATGAAATTAAAAGACGCTTGTTTCTTGGAAGGCAAATTATGACGAACCTAGATAGCATATTAAAAAGCAGAGACATTACTTTGCCAAGAAAAGTCTGTCTAGGCAAGGCTATGGTTTTTCCAGTAGTTATGTATGGATGTGAGAGTTGGACTATAAAGAAAGCTGAGCGCCGAAGAATTGATGCTTTTGAACTATGGTGCTGGAGAAGACTCTTGAGAGTCCCTTGGACTCTCAAAGAGATCCAACCAGTCCATCCTAAAGATCAGTCCTGGGTGTTCATTAGAAGTACTGATGTTGAAGCTGAAACTGCAGTTGCTTTGGCCACCTGATGCGGAGAGCTGACTCATTTGAAAAGACCCTGATACTGGGAAAGATTGAGGGCAGGAGGAGAAGGGGACGACAGAGGATGAAATGGCTGGATGACATCACTGACATGATGGACATGGGTTTGGGTAGACTCTGGGAGTTGGTGATGGACAGGGAGGCCTGGGGTGCTGCAGGTCATGGAGTCTCAAAGAGTCAGACATGACTGAGCAACTGAACTGAACTGAACTGAAGAAACTTAAATGCAGCTTTTCAAAAGCCTGGAGATGAAAGGGAGAGAGGGAGGATGGAGAAATCGAGAGAGAGGGAGAGAAGTAGAAGAGTATATATGGTCAAGGAAAGATTTTTTTTAAACTCCAGATTTTTCATTATTAAATTCAATAGATATGATTCCTGTCAAATTTCTATAAAAGTCCTGAAATACTTTCTCTGAATTTCTGTACTTGTTGAGGACCGAAGCAAACAGTTCCTAGCTGCCATTAGAGTACTAAGGGGGACTGCCTTAGGGATTCCTACAATTCCAGGCATTTCTCTCCCACCTAGTAACCTCTCTTACTACTTCACTTCAGTTTCTACCACCAGTAAACTTTAAACCTTCTGAAATCCTGCATATGTCTCTCTAGGACATGCATGGGAAGACCAAATGCCTGCATGCTCAGTCACTCAGTCACGTCAGACTCTGCGATCCTATAGACTGTGGCCTACCCCATTCCTCTGTCCATGGGATTTCCCAGGCAAGAATACTGGAGTGGATGGCCATTTTCTCCACCAGGGGATCTTCCCAACCCAGGGATCAAATCTACATTTCCTTTGTTAGCAGGTGGATTCTTTTACCACTGGGCCACTTGGGAAACCCAAAGACCA
This sequence comes from Odocoileus virginianus, assembly GCF_023699985.2. Lineage (NCBI taxonomy): Eukaryota > Metazoa > Chordata > Mammalia > Artiodactyla > Cervidae > Odocoileus > Odocoileus virginianus. The sequence goes on along the minus strand of NC_069693.1, from coordinate 13,732,392 downwards.
AATGATTGGTCCCTAAATGGTACAGATGAGCCAATTTGCAAGGCAGGAATAGAGACCTAGATGTAGGGAATGGCTTTGTGGACATGAGGCAGTCCGGGGATGAATTGGAAAATTGGGATTGGTGTATGTACACGGCCATGTATAAAACAGACAGTTAGTTAGTGGGAACTTGCTGTATAGCACAGGGAGCTCAGCTCGCTGCTCTGTGGTGGTGTGGATGGATGGGATGGGGCAGGGGTGGGGGATGAGGGAAGTTCAACAGGAGGGGCATGTGCATACAGAGCTGACTCACGTCTTTGTACAGAAGAAACTAACACAACATTGTAGAGAACTATACCCTGTTTTTTAAAAAGGATTGTTTTAAATGAAATAATTAAACATGGTTAAATGGTGTTGGAGAAGAATCTTTCTAGTCCCTTGGACAGCAAGGAGATCAAACCAATCAACCCTAATGGAAATCAACCCTGAATATTCCTTGGAAAGACTGATACTGAAGCTGAAGCCCTGATACTTTGGCCAGCTTATAAGAGTCGACTCATTGGAAAAGACCCAAATTCTGGGAAAGATTGAGGGCAGAAGAAGGGGGCAACAGAGGATGAGATGGCTGGATGGCATCATCGACTCAATGGACATGAGTTTGAGCAGACTCCGGGAGTTGGTGAAGGACAGGGACATCTAGTGTGCTGCAGTCCATGGGGTCACAAAGAGTCAGACACGACTTAGCGACTTAACAACAACAAATGTCAGGAGGGGGAGTGCAAATACAGAAAAGAGAGAATGGGCTGCTACATTAAGCTGATATGAAGAGAAATGAGGGTTGGTTTCCACAATCTCAGAGACTCCCTAAAGTTTTCTCTGGTAGTTCAAGACTTGGAGCTCTGGCTGGAAAAAACGGAACATGTCTGACACTTCTGTCCAAATTCTGGGCTAGGTTAGGACTGGGTGGTTAGGACTCGATGCTTTCATTGCATGGGCCCAGGGTTCAATCTCTGGTGGGGGAGCTAAGATTCTGTAAACCTCTCAGGGGAAAAAAAAAAAAAAAATCCTAAGTTAACACTCCATTTCACCAAGTTTGCAGTGAGAGGCATTTCACTTTAACCCCTCTTGGCCTCAAGGAGGAGTACCCTCTCTTTCTGCCTATGATAACCTTTAAAAAATAAAGTGAGATACTGAAATTCAAGAGATTTTGTAAAAGAAAAAAAATACAGTAAAATTCAGGAGGCTATTATTGTGAGAGAAGTGAAGGGGCATGTTGTGATTGAGGGAGAATAGGAGAGATGAAAAATGACACTTGAGAATCAAATAGACTTACATTTATAATCCTAGGTTCTGCCACTTCAGTTTCTTCTTTTTTCCCTTTAGGTTTCTCAGACTGAACAAAGTCTTCTCTCACATATACCAGATACCTTAATAAGCTCAGTGGCTCATTGAGTGGCTCAGATACCTCAATGCCCCTCAATATACATTCTCCAAGTTGGTAAAATTTTATTAACATCATCCATCACAGGTTTCCCATCCCCTCCTTATTCACTCCTAGCTCATACACCTTTATCCTCCACAGAAGATAACATGCCCCTAATTCTAGAAGAGACTGTGTCACAGCTTCCTATAGAAAGAGTGTCACTAGCTCCAACATCATAATGGTTCAGATCTCTCAACCCCCCCCCCCCCCCACACACACACACACACTCACTATGTCCAGTGGGCACAACACCAGCACTGTTAAGAACCTCAAAATCCCCACATGAGTTTGAGGGGTACTGGGAGCAGGGAGAATCTGGCCCTTTGAAAATATGGCAGTAGGGTAGAGAGGGCATGTACACTGGACTTGCTCCACAGAGTGGCTTTCTGAAGGGTGACCATTTCAGATAGCACAGCCAGATGACTACAGACACTAATGTGTTGGGATGTGATGTAGTTAGGGGAGCTTTGCCATTTTATATCAACTTCACTGCATGTTTACATATGCCAGATACTATTTTAGGAACTGTTTATGCACTGCTCCAACAATACCTTAAATCAGGGTTGCCAGATGAAATACAATTATACTTGAATTTGATTCCCAGTTAAATTCGAATTTCAGAAATACAGTATTTGGGACATGCGCTAAAAAAAAAAAAATTGTCCGTCTTTTAACTGAAATTCAAACTTAACTGGAGGTCCCACATTTTCATTTGCTGACTGCAGCCCTACAGTAAAGTACTGTGATGCCCTGGTCCGGTCACACAGCTAGAACGTGGCAGAGCCAGAGTCACAGTCCAGGCATGTTCTTAGCTATTATGCCATGTCACCGGATCTGCGGGGATGCGCATTTGAGGCTCTGGCCTTTATGACAGAGGCCGGGCATCAGCGGCCGCGGACGCCGCTGCCCCTTTGTGGTTATAAAGGGGCTCCTCGCGCCTTGTGCGATGCCTGCGCCGGAGCCCCACGAGGCCAGGTAAAGCCACAAAGCAAAACCTTTTATAAAAACACCAGTGGTAGGAGATGGAGCAGACAGATCCAAACATTCCTCTGCCTTCTTTCTGCGCTATCCCTCACAGGCAAACAGGCAAGGAGGCCACTGGAGGGCGAACTTGAGAGAACGGCCCCGCTCCGTCCCTGTGCAGGTTGGTCGCGAGGAGGGACGCGCGTATGAGTCACACCAACGCTCCCTTCCACGTCCGCGCGGCCCTCTGCGAGGATCTCGCTCCCGCCCTGCTGGGCCGGGAGGCGCGGCCACAGCATTTTGGCAGGAAAGCACGCGAGCCCCACCGGGCAAGGGGGCGGGCACGGGGGGCGGAGCTCAGACTTGCGCGCAGATGTGAGTGACGTGCGTGCGCTGGCGCCACCCCCCCAAAGGCCCTGCCCCACCCCACGCCCCACTTTCCACGCCTGAAGCCTCTCGAGGCTTGCTTCGCCTTCTCTCGCTCAGTGGCGCCCATTCTTGGCCTCTCACGCGCTCTTCGGCCTCTTTTCTCCACGGGTCTCGCGGTTTTCCCGCTCTTCAGACGGAGACACCAGAAGGGAGGGACAGAGAGACCCGCGTGAAAGGGTGGCTAGTAATACGCGAGCTCTCTCTGGGCGGGAGATTTCGTCCCTCCAGGCAGGGGACTTGGAACAACACCCACGACGGCGAGTGAACTACGACTCCGGTTTGGGCCGCGGAGGCGGGACGACATTTCCCAGCGTCTATGCAGCGCTCCTTAAGCCAAGTCTTTCTCCGTCTCCTGGAGACGTGACGGCTAGAAGTTTGGATTTGTCCAGTGTGCTGCTGCATCATGCAGTTTCCAATACCATCCGTCCCAAGTTTCGTTAAGTTCCGCGTTTCACTTCAGCCTTAGCTTGTTCCCTAGGGACCCCAGGCCTAGGGAGAGGACGGCGCGGGTGGTGGGGGGGTGTCGGGGGTCGGGAAGGTGCGGCTGCAGCTCCCGGGATGCTCGTGGGGAAGCTCCTTGGGGTTTACCTTGCTACCAGGCCAATCCACCTGCCTAGTGTTGCCTGCGGCAAGTAGGTAGCTGTGAAGGCAGTGTTGGGAGTGGATAGGAACCATAACCCCTAACCTACACAATGTTGGGAAACTAGTTCCTGTGTGCTGCTTGCTTAGCTCCTTGTGTTTCTTGGAGCCAGGGAATTACAGCTGTCTCTCTGGAGACCCTGGGGAGAGAGGGAGCTTTCCCAGGAGGCCCCGCGGGGTCACCTCTCTCCTTAAGTAGTCCAACTGGACTCGACCCAAACTCAATTCATTAAAAAAAATTTTTTTATTATGGTAAAAGTCACATAAAACATACTATTTTAACCATATTTAACTGTATAGTTCAGTGGCACTAAGTACATTCACATTGTTGTGCAGCTCTCACCATCATCCATCTCCCCAGTTTTTCACCTTCCTAAACTGAAACTCTGTCCCCATTAAACACTAAATCCTGATTCCCCCTTCCCACCCCCAAGCTGCTGGCATCTGCCAATGTACTTTCTGACTCTATGAATTTGACTCTTCTAAGTATCTCTAGGCATAAGTAGATACAGTATCAAATCATTCTTAATGCTTCCCAGCATTTTTTTTTCCTAAGTCCATTCACTGTCATACCCAACTTTTCAAACACATACTCCCATTCCCTTTCCCTCAACTAATAACCCTGCTTCTCATTTCACTGGGAAAATCTAAGCTATCAGAAGAGAATCTCCGGACTCACCCACCTACCTACTAATCTACCTCTGTACCTCTGTATGAACACTCCTCTAGTGCTCATCCCACAACTAAACCATGATTTGATCTAACTCTAGTCTCTCCACTTGGGCACTAGATTTCACCCTTTTTAAAAAATTTTAAATTTATTTGGTTGCACCAAGTCTTAGTTGCAGCATGTGGAATCTAGTTCCCTAACCAGGGATCAAACCCAGGGCCCCTGCATTGGGAGCACAGAATCTTAGCCACTGGACCACCAAGGAAGTCCAATCTCACCTTTTTTGTTGTTGTTGTTTATCAATTTCTCTCTCTTCCTCTCTCTCTCTCTTTTTTTTTTTTTTTTGGCCAAGTGGCTTGTGGGATCTTAGTTCCCCCACCAGGGATTGAACCCTGGTCTGCAGTGAAAGCCACTGAGTCCTAACCATTGGACCACCAGGGAATTCTCTATTTATCAAGTTCTGGACTCCAGCAATTCCCTTACCTTGAAAACACACACACACACACACACACACACACACACACACACAGACTTTTATTTCCTTTCTCTCATCAACTACTGCCACGTTTCTAGCAAAGTTACTAGAAAATATCTATATTTCTTGCTTCCAATTTCTTTTCTCTTGTTCTGTCTTTAAAGCAGTCTAATCAGACTTATGCACTCATCACTCTACCAAAACTGCTCTTGTCAGGGTTACTGATATTCATCTTGCTAAATATAATCACTGACTTTCAATTATTTCCTGCTTGACCTGTTAGCAGCACTTGACACAATTGATCACTCCTTCCTCCTTGGTACAGTTTCTTCACTTAGTTTCTGTGACACCAGAGGTTTCTTGATTTTTCTTTCTACTCATTAGCGTTCCTCAGTTTCCTAGGCTGACTTCTCCCTGCCCTTTTAATGTTAGAGCTCCTCAGGCTACAATCCTTGTTTCTCTTTCTTTATCCACATCCACTTCCTTGGTCATCTCATCCAGTCTCTTGGATTTTTTAAAGTATCATCTATACACCAGTGATTGCCAAACTTATGACCCCACTACAAACCTGTCTCCTAAACTCCAGACTTATATCCAGTTGCCTTCTGGACATCTCCTCTTAAATGTCTCATGGGCACATCAATCTCAATTCGTCCAAAACTGAATTCATGAACTCCTAATCTTCCTAGTACCAACTCCTTGTTAATTTTCCCCAGCTAAATTGATGGTGCCTCCAACTTTCCAACTGGTCAAGCCCCAAACCTTGGGGTCATCTTTGACTCCTTCTTTCTCTCCTGTTCACATCCATTCTGACAGCAAATTCCAGTGGCTCTACCTCTAGATGGGTCCAAAACTGCCCAATACTCCTCATGTCTACTGTCTCTTTCTCCCTGGTTCAGACCCACTGCCCTCTTTCCTCTGAATTGTTGTAGTAACCTCGTCATTAATCTCCCTGTTTCCATTCCTGCCCCCAGCCTCTGACTCCCTTACCACAATCTATTATCCACACATAGGATGCTTTTTGAATATGAAAATTGATGGGTTTTTATTGGCCGAGACGTGTGCAGCTTGAGGGATGTCAGTTCCACAACCCGAGATTGAACCCTTGCCCTGGGCAGTGAAAGTGCAGAGTTCTAACCACTGGACCACCAGGGAATTCCATGTAAATTAGATTTTTTATTACTCATCTTCTCAGAACCCTCCTATGGTTTCCATCAAATGCAGAGTAAAAGCCAAAGGCCTTAAAATGACCCCAAATTTGTTATAAGATATATGAACAATCTGTAGGATACCCCAGAACTGAGAGTACCTGGAGAAGAACAAATTTGGAAGAATGCTCCCTCTCCAAGGCAGTGGGTGGAGGAATACCTTGCACACACCAACAAGTCTTTTTAATCTAATTTCGAAGTTTCATGCACCCCTGACACACAACCAGATCTCATTTAGCAAAACTCTGCTCAATCAGAAAACTACATGGGAGAAACCCAAAGGATAACTGATTCAGTGTCTTCAACAAATCTACAGTGTGAAAAAAACCGGACAGAGATGAGTGTAAATATTTAAGATTAAGAATCTTCACTTCAGTTCAGCTCAGTCATTCAGTCGAGACCCCCTGGACCGCAGCATGCCAGGCCTCTGTGTCCATCACCAACTCCTAGAGTTTACCCAAACTTATCTCCATTGAGTCAGTGATGCCATCCAACCATCTCATCCTCTGTCGTCTCCTTCTCCTCCTGCCCTCAATCTTTCCCAGTATCAGGGTCTTTTCAAATGAGTCAGCTCTTCACATCAGGTGGCCAAAGCAACTGCAGTTTCAGCTTCAACATCAGTACTTCCAATGAACACCCAGGACTGATCTTTAGGATGGACTGGTTGGATCTCTTTGCAGTCCAAGGGACTCTCAAGAGTCTTCTCCAGCACCACAGTTCAAAAGCATCAATTCTTCGGGGCTCAGCTTTCTTTATAGTCCAACTCTCACATCCATACATAACTACTGGAAAAACCATAGCCTTGCCTAGACAGACCTTTGTTGGCAAAGTAATGTCTCTGCTTTTTAATATGCTGTCTAGGTTAGTCATAACCTTCCATCCAAGGAGCAAGCGTCTTTTAATTTCATGGCTGCAATCACCATCTGCAGTGATTTTGGAGCCCCCCAAAATAAAGTCAGTCACTGTTTCCCCATCTATTTGCCATGAAGTGATGGGACCAGATGCCATGATCTTAGTTTTTTGATTGTTGAGCTTTAAGCCAACTTTTTAGGAAGCATAACAATAAAATCCAGTATGTAGCCCTTGTTTGAATTCTGATTCAAACAGATTAAGCATAAAAGGACACTTTTGGGGACAACCAGGGAAATTTGCATAGAGCATTGGATAATAGTGAAGGATTACTATTTTGTTAGCTGTGAAAATTTTTATATAGCAAAATTTCATTTTTTAGAGATGAGTGTCAAAGGACTTAGGGTCCTTTGATATCAAAGACATCTTGATGTCTGGGATTTATTTTAAAATATTTCAATTAGGAAAAAATAGATGAAGCAGTTTTTGCAAGATGTTTATAATTAAGTGATGGGGTGATAGGGATCTGGGGGTTCATGATAATACTCTCTTCTACTTTAGTGATTGAAATTTTCCATACTAAAAAGAAAATACAAACAAGCCCTGGTCTCTGCCATTCTGGTAGAGGTAAAAGGCTATCCAGGTCATCATAGCCATAGCCAGTATCACCCATAGAATTGAAGAGCCATCTATAGATTTCCTGACTCTGGGGCAACAGTTAAGACTATTTCTTGTCATGGTGTTTTACTTGTTGTTTGTTGACTGGAAGACCCACTGAAATCCTGCAAAATAGATTTGATAAGTATTTCTATTCCCTTTCTGGATCTTTCTAGGAATTTGTCCTTTTCATCTGTGTTGTCACATTTATGGGCATAGAGTTGCTCATATTAGTCCTTACCCTGTTAATGTCTGTAGGGTCTGTAGTGATGTTTCCTCTTTCATGCCTTATATTTGTAATATATATTGTCTTCTTTTTGACACAGATAAGTAAACAGATGCCAGAAAGGAGAAATGATTCAGGTCAAGACTGCAGAGCCAGCTGGACCATCCTTACTTCTGCTGCCTTGCCTGGCTGTTGGGTTGATCATCCTTTTTGAGACTCCGTATCCCCAGCCCCCAGCTTGCATGTATTCCATACTTCAGGCCTAGTATGTTATCTGACGTGCAAGAACCCTACTACATACTCAGGGCTCTCATTATCCTTGGCCTTCAAAGTGAATCCAACTTCTCAAAATGTTCTGTTGCCTTCTATTTCTGGATTCCCCACAAAAGCAAACTCAGGTGGAGGGAGTAGAATAAAGAAGAGGTTGGGATCGAGGGTGGCAAATCGCATAGATGGGCTACTTGCTAGAATCTGTTGGTTTGGCTTACCTGGAAAGAGGCAGTTTTGAAGTCGTCATAGTGGGAAGAGGAGATTGGGGAGGATCACCATTACTGGCAGTGACAACTTCCTCCACTTTATTAACTCTTTCCCTTTAACTTGTCTTTTTTTTTTTTAAGATTTACTTATTTATGGCTGTGGTGGGTCTTCACTGCTGCGCACAGGCTTTCTCTAGTTGCAGTGAGCACGGGCTTCTCCTTATGGTGTGTTCTCTTGTTGTGGCACATGAGCTTAGTTGCTCCATGACATGTGGAATCCTTCTAGACCAGGGATCAAACCAGTGTCCTTTGCATTGCAAAGTGTATTCTTAACTCCAGACCATCAAGAAAGCCCCTCTTTTCTCCTTAATCACTAGAGAGAAGGATCATAAGTCCCTAGAATGTCCAGGGCCTATTAGAGTTTACACCTAATCTTTCAAATTTTCATTCTATCATCCTCCCCAAAACCCATGTTTAGGTTGGCAAAGGAAGTGAAAGACATAGCCTTCCCTCCTTTGCTTTCTGCTTTAACATCAAATGACCTCATCTTTTAATGCCACCCAGTAATGAGGTCACCAGGTGGTACTGGCTAGAACTTGAAGTTTTTCCCATATTCTGAGGATTTTCTTGACACCCACCATACCAGCTGTTTGGGAATTAGGCATCAGCATGCAGAACTATGATCAGGGAACTAGAGTCTGCCTCCACTGTGTACCCCCAAGATCCAAGGGCAAAATGCTAGGTCTTTTGATTCTAAAATCCATTTTCTTTCCATTGTATCAATGCCTCTTATATTAATGCCAAATATACATTCATTTTTGTGCCAGGTGCTTCCCTTCCTCTGGTCTTTAGGGGAGAATGGTGGGGGGCAAGGAAGAAAGAGGACAAAGACAGACTCTTCTGCCAGAACGCCTCTGGAGGGTGAGCACCACTGGCTCTGGAGGAGTCTTCCCACTCTCAGGAGTAGGTGAGTGTCTGGTCTCCCTGGCTACCTTCCTAGAGAAGCAATGTTTGAGGAAAAAAGGACCCATCACGGTGCTTTTTGTAAATGAGAACCTGCTCTTTATTCCATGTGTAAAGGCTAGTTTCTGGAATTGTCCAGGGAAAGAGCTTTGGCCTGGCTCTACCTCCCTGTGAGTCCTAGGGGTAAAGGTCTAGATCCTGGTGACAGGCCATTCTCCAGGTAGGAATGAAAAGTCCCGCCCCTCCAGTCCCAAATCAGAGAGTAGGAGCAGCCACACAGGGCAGTTCATTGGTGAGGTGTAAATCAGCTTCCGGCAGGCTCTTCCAGGCAAGCTCTAAGATTCCATACTGGGCAATGCCCATGGGAAGCATGGTACGCACATTGTTCTGCCCAGGGAGGGGAACCACCTCCTGGAATGCCAGAGGCTCTTTAGGGGCTTGAGAGCCACCACAGAGCAGGTGGTAGAACAACCGCTCCCCAGGGGCTAGCTCCACGGCCCTTAGGGCCTCTTTGTAAGTGACCTCTTGGAATTGGGGCTCTTCTCTCAGTAGCAAGTCCTGCATCAGCTTCTGGATTCGGGGAGACTTAAGCTGGTATAGGTCCATAAGACGGTTGAACTGTTCCATCCACGCAGTACTGTCTCTTGCGTATCGCTCCTGCAACATCCTCAGAACATGGTACAGTGCCACAAACGTCTCCCACAGAGGCACCTCCTCCTTTACTTTAGAGACAGGTTGTGCCTTCTTCTCCAACTTGGGCAACCTGGAAAACCTGCCCTTATCCTTAAAAGCCCAGAAGTCTTTCTGAAACATCAGCGCCAGGGTTTGTTTTTCAACAGAGTCCAGGGCACCTGTGAAAATGTCTCTTGTGGCAGAATCATAGTATCGCATCTCCATCCCCCTGAGAGCAGTGGCTATCTGCTTTGCCCGTGCACTCCGGTAAGGCTCTCCCAGAAGATGCCAGTTGATAGCCTTCGGGTCTGGGATCCCTTTGGTAGCTAACAGAGACTTTGGTGTGGAGACACCCAGATGTTTGAGCCAGCTCTCCTTTTCCCTTCCTTTGATGGGAGGGATCACTTTCAGGTACTTTGGACCCAGGGGCTCCTTACTGGGCTTGGAGACATGTGTGCCTCGGGATTCCATGATCTGCTTGTGATGGTACACGATGGCTTCGAGCTTGGCCAGGTGCATCCACTCTAAGTTCTCCTTTGCGGTGAGGTCTTTGAGAAGCTGGCACAACCGGTGGAAACTATCCCTGGAAAGCTGTTCTCCTGCCTCCATCTTTTCTAGGACATGGTGGATCCACTCTACATCCGAGACACTGATGTCTGTGTAGATTTCCTCAGCCAGGATTTTGGACAAAGGTAATTGTACCTCACTCTGTTTCTTCAGAGATGGATGACGCTGCAGGATCCACTGCCACTTGGCCCCCAGTGGTTTGCCTTGGAGTTTCTGAGCTTCCATGGTCTTCCTCAGTATGTGGGATAAATATGGGGTCTCTAAGTCAGGCTCCTGGGCCTCCAAAACTATATCCAAAACTTGTAGAGGTATGGGCTTATATTTCTTCAACAGTTCTTGTTTATCTATAAACCCTGCCCCTGGGAATACTCCAGGCTTCCCAAATGCTATGGCCTTATCTTCCCAGGATATTTGTTTAGTTAGCACTGGCTCTGATATCTTCTCTTTGCTCCCCAGAACGACTGAGATCAGTTGCTTGGAAGGGCTTTTCAGAACTTCCAGTTTTACAGCACTGCTTTTGATGTCAGGGATTCTTTTTTCAATAGAAAGGACTTCTTCTCTTCCTCTTAAGTGTTTTTTTCCTTCTTCTGGTAACTTAAATATTTTTTCTCTTTTAAAAATTGTTTTTTTCTTGTCTACCTCTTTTTCTAACAAGATTCTGTGCTCTCCTTCCTCTTTCTCACTCAAATGTTCCATCTCTTCATCACTTGTGCTCTCCTCCTCAACTACTTCCTCTTTCCCCTCTTCCTTCTCTTCCTTTTCCTGCACTTTCTTCTTTTTCCTTTTCTTCTTCTTCCTCTCCTTCCCTTCCTCTTCCTTCTTCACCAACTCCTCCTCTACCATTCCCTCTTCCTTCACCTCCTCCTCTTCCATTTCCTCCTCTTCCTCCTCCTCTTCCTCTTCTTCCTCCTCCTCCTCAGACAAACTCTCTTGCTCTATTTCATCTAACAGGCGTTCCATTTCTTCAGAAGAGCTCTCCTCACTTTTCACACTTTTCAGCTCGTCCTCTTGGCTGAGTAACTCTTCCTGTTGTGTATCAGCTCTCTTTAGCTTTTCTCTTTTTCTTGACTTTTGTTTAAGGAATGACTTTGCCTCTTCTTCCTCTGTTGTTTCTTCTTCCTCTATTTCCTGTATGACATCTCTCTGTTGCCTGGCCAATACGCTTTCTTGTTCAGTAATATTTTTCTCCCTCTTTATCAATCTTCTAATTTCCTTGGCTAGTTTTCTCTGCCTTTTAGCCAGTTTCTTCTCATCTATGGTAATTTCTGGTTGTTCCTTGGAAAAATCCCAGTCCTTGGCATCAAGTTCATTCTGTACCTCGTTCAATTCCCTTTCCTTAAGGACAAATAACCTCTTTAACTTTGTCATCTCTATTTCTTCCTGGGTTAGTTTCCTTTCTTCTTTAATAAGGTCTTGAAGTGTCTTTAAGGCTTTGCTGCTCACCTTTAATGGTTCCTTGGAAATGCCCTTGCTTTCTTTAGCTAATTTTCTTAGTAACCTGGCTAGCTTCCTTTGTTCCTGGGCATATACTCTCTCTCCTCTGGTAAATTCCAGTTTTTCTTTGGCCATGTCTGTTTGCTCTGCAGCCAGGATCCTTTCTTCATAGAGCAATATCTTTTCCTCTAGTGACAATTTCCTCTTGATTAGCTCTAGTTCATCCTTAGTTGGTCTTTTCTCTTTGGAAGTTTCTTGAGTCTCTTCCTTAAAGAGAATTTCCTTTTGCTCAGCCAGTGTCTCTTTCTCCCAGGTCAGTATTTTCATTTCCATGTCCAGTGCCTTTTCTTCCCTGGTAGTAGACCAGTCACCTCTGAGCTGGTTCAGTTCTTGGAACATTGCCCTCTTCCCCATGGCTAATTTCATTTTGTCATGGGCTACTTTGTGCTGTTTCTCAGCCAGGCTTCCCTCTAATTGGGTCAGTTTCTCCTCTACGGTAGCCAGTTTCTCCTTCTTCTGGAAGAGTTTCTCCTTTTCCTCCATCAGCTTCTTCTCTATCTGAACCAGCCTATTCTTATACATGTCATACTCCTCCTTCTCAGGGACTAATTTCTTTCTGTTCTGGATGAGGATTTCCTGGAGCTGGATTAAGTTTTCCCTCCTCTGAGCCAATTTCACCTTCTCCTGAGCCAGTTTCTCCTTCTCCTGGGCCAGATTCCTTAGCCTCCAGGCCTGTATTTCCTTGCTTTGGGGAAGTTCTTCCATGTTCTGGACAAGCTTAGTCTTCTCCTGGGCCAGTTTCTGCTTATTCTTTATCAATTTCTCCCTTTTCTGGGCAAGTTTTGCCTCCTTCACTGACAGTGTTTCCATGTTCTGGGCCAGTTTCTTCTCTTCCTGGATCAGTAGCTCTTCCTCTTGGGCCAGTTTCTGCTTTTTCTCCATCAGTTGCTCCCTCTTCTGGGTAAGTTTTTCCTCTTCTCCAGGAAGTTTTACCCTGTCTTGGGCTAGTTCCTTCTCTTCTTGGATCAGCAGCTCTTCTTCCCGGGCCAATTTATGCTTATTCTCCATCAGTTGCTCCCTTTTCTGATCAAGTCCTTCCTTTTCCTCAGACAGATTTTGTTTGTCCTGGGACAGTCTCTTCTTCTCCTGAACCAGCAGTTTTTCCTCCTGGATCACTGCTTTCTCTTCTGCATCCAGTTTCTCTTCTTGCAATGCCAGTGTCATCTCTTCCTGATCCAGCCTGTCCCCTTCATTGATCAGTTCCTCCTCTTCCTGATTGAGTTCCTCTTCTTTCAAAGCCAGTTCCTCCTCTTCCCAGGTCAGATCCTCCAATTCCTGGGCTAGTTCCTTTTCTTGCCATGCTAGATCTAGCTCCTTCTGGGCCAGTTTATCCAATTTCTGCATCATTATCTTTTTGACCTCAGCTAGCTTCCCTCCTTTCTTTGCTATGTTCTCTTCTTCTCGGGCCAGTTTCTCCAATTTCTTGGCTAGTCTCTTCCTTTGCTGGGCCAATTTCTCTGCATCCTGGCTCAGCATCTCCTCTATTTGGGCTAGTTTTTCCTCATTCTGGATAAAATTCCTCTCCATCTGGACCATTTTCCTGTCTTTCTCGGCCAGTTTCTCATACTCTTGGGCCATTTTCCTCTCTTCCTGAGCTAGTCTCCTCTCTTCATGTGCTAGCTTCTCCTCTTCCTGAGCTAGCTTCCTCTCTTCTTGGGCCTGTCTTCTTTTAGCCTTGGCCCGTTTTCGCTCAGCCTGGGCCTGTTTGTATTCTTGGTGGATCTGCCTCTGCTCTTCCGTCATTGGTTCTTCTTCTTCTTCTTCTTCTTCTGCTGTTGCTTCTGCTTCTTCTTCCCACTCCTGAGGTGGTTCTTCCTCAAGGGTTACTTCCTCCTGAGTCACCAACATCTTCTCCCTGGCCCTGGCTGACATCTTTTCCCAGATCTGTGACCATTCATCCCATGTCCGCTTCGTCTTGTCCCTTCTGACTTGTCCCTCTTCTGCATCCAGGAGCAGCAGCTCTTCCTCCTCAGGTAGTTGCTCCTCTTCCTGATGACGCTGGCTTTCCCATGTGTTCTTCCATTCATCCCATGATATCCTTGTCTCACCGAAAGCATTTTTCCATTGATCCCATGACTTCTTCCACTCCTGCCAAGACAGTTTTATCTCATCCTTAAGTGGCCTTCTTTCTTGCTCAACCACTTTCTCCTTTAATTTGGCCACCTCCTCCACTTCCTGACTCATGCCTCTCTCTTCTTTGGCTATCTTCTCTTTTTTATCCACTTTTGTCTCCTGCTGGACTGCTTTCCTCTGTTTAGAAGGTTTAGAGGATTTTTTCTCTTCTTTCTTTGGTATTCGTTTTCCCTTGCTTAGGTCTGGTTGTGCAAAAAGAACTTTATTTTTCTTGGCTTTTTTTGGACTTACATGGGTTTCCCACAGGTCCTGCATGTCCTTTTCTGTCTTTTGCTCTTGCGTCTCTCTTGTCTCCTCTTCCATGCCTCTGATCACCATGTCCTCTCTAATTGCTGATCCGTGAATAAAAACTGGTTTCTCCTCTGGCCAGGCTACATCCCAGTCAAGGTCCTCAAGCAGCTCCTCACTGTCTTTCTTCAGCAGGGGGCAGATCTCCTGAAAAAGCTCCCAGCTGGGCTGTCGATCAGCCAGCATCTCCTGAGCCGTGGTCACCAGCTCATTGTTGAGAGCTTCTAACATTTTTGTCTGGGAACCAGATATCCTCAGGGTCATAAGACGACACAGGTCGTCCCGCCACATCAAGCCATCTCTAGACCTGAGGCCAGGAGCTCCAGAGGCACCCCGCCCTGTGCCTTGCAGTGGCTTCATAATTGAGTCTGTCTTTCCAGTATGTGGTAATCCCTCATATGTAACTTCAGCGTCTGTTACTTTCCTTTTGCGCCTCTTCATGGTTTTTTGAGATACTGATTTACGGCCTCTTTTGTCACGTGTCTTCCTCAACATCTTCATGGTCAAGGCCACACGATCCTTTGAGGCATCTACCTCTGAAGATTGTTGTTCATCATCTTTTGCAACCTTTAATATACTGGAGGCTGAAGACCTAGTCTCCTCCACCTCAGTGGGTGCAGCTTCACTCTGATCACCTTCATCCTCTAAGGGACCTGGCTCTGTGCCAGTTTCTTTGGGCTTCTTGAGGCTCCGCAAAAATTTTCGGGCTATAGGGAAAATCAGGAGATGCAGATAAGGAAAGCATGGGAGGCTTAGATAACACGCTTCCCAACTGAGCTAAGATGAACTGCCATAACAGAAGTAGTGACAGAGGGGGCTGAGGCCTTTAACAAGAAGGGCTTCTCCTTGCTTTATCCCCAGTGCCTTCCTTCCCTCTTCCCCTCTCCACCCCACCTCTGCCGAGTCCCACAGAGATAGGTTTTGGGGTCCCTCTTAATTTGGGTAGATCCTTCCTAGGAGGGATCTTTTCTGTGAAAGGATCTTTCCACTTATCTCTGTTCTTCTCTGATACCTCTTGTCTCACTTTAGCCCTAACTGCCCTGCCTCTAGGGGACCCTGAGGCATGAATCAGATTACCCCATACATACTGTGCTTTCTGACTACTGGTCGGCCCCGTCTTGGGCCTTTGCTGTGCTTGAAGGCAGCTTCAGGTTCTTCAGGGACAGTATCAGTTTCCTTGGAAAGGGCAGTAAGTTCAGAAGCCCCTGAGACATCTAAAGTAAAAGTAGGCTTTTCATCACCCTGGTATAAGGTCAGGTTTTCATTCAATCGCTGCACCACTTGAGTATGAAGGATTTGGAGATCTGGGGCTCGCAGTCCCAGCAGACGGTCCAAGGTTTCCTCCCCAACCATTTCCTGCCTATGAAAGTCAAAGGAGAGAAAGGACCATGCTGAATCAGGGACAAGAGGGAGAACAAGAAGGAAAGAACTGTTATAGAACTGGCAGGAAACTGGGCAATGTAACTCACAGAGACAGCATATTTAGAGGAAATGATGGCCAAGAAGAAAGAAAAAGTCTAGGAAGTCAAGATGGCAATGAATGGAGTGACCTGAATGGGAGCTTCCAGGGTAGAAGAAAAGGGTGAAAGGGGTTCTTAAAGAATCAGGGGACAAACAGGAACAGGAGAAGAAATGGAGAAAGGAGTGGGCAGTTAGGGGATCATCAGATAGGCTAGGAATGAGAAAAGACTATGAACAAGGATAAAAGACAGGAAGAGCTCATGAACAGAGATGAAGAGACAGTGAAGGAAGGGAAGGGGGAAATGGGGAAGAGGAAGAAGAAAATCAGAAGCTAGTAAAGAATGGAGGAAGGCACAAACAACTTACTGCATCTCCCGGAAAGTCTCTCGATTCTGGACCAAGTTCAAGAGTGAGGTCTTAGAATGGATTCCAGTATCAGCCATGAGGCTCAGGGTCTTATTCCTCACTCTGTCATCTTTGTCCATTAGTCCTTGGGCCAGAGGCACGGCAAAGAGGTGAGTAATCATTCCTAGACGCTTCAGCCCTTCCCAGGCCAGCTCTCGAATCAGTGGGTTGGAATTGGTTGTATCATCCAGTAGACGGTGGGCTGTTTCAGAGCGCAGGGGTGGAGACACCTGGTAAGAGGCAAAGATCTGCCCGAGAGCACCAATACAGCACTGGTACTTCAGTGGAGTGGCATGGATTATAATGTTGAGAATTGTCTCTATCAGGCTATTGATAGCAATTTCACTCATCTTTTTTCCCAGCCAGCTGCGGTTTGCTGAGTCTGTAAGAACAGTGTAAGTGATATCCTTGGATGCTCTTGTGAGGAGGAAGTCTTCATCTTCCCTTTCATGTATGTATGGCTCCATGTCGCTTATAGCTCTTGCCCGGCTGTGCCAGAAGAAGAATTGCTGAGACTTGTCCCATTCTAGCTCCCGCACAGGTGAGTGCAGGCTGCACTGCAGGGATATCGGGCTGCCCTCTGGCCAGAGACGGGCCCGGATCACTGAGTTAGGGATGTAGCAATCTGGAGCCAAGAGCCATTCCCGCCCATGACCAAAGTAGCACCGCAGTATCTGATAGGGGTTGAGTTCATCCCAGGTAGTCAGCTGTAGCTGGGGAGGAAGCACATAATGGAAATAAGGTGGTTTTTTCACCTGTGACACATCAGCTTCCTTATACCCGAAATCATGTTTGAAGGAAGAGAGTAGCACAGGGCTCCCTTGCTCGTCTTCTTCAATGACATGTGGCACACTATGATCAAAGGCAATGGCCCGATGATTGACGAGACTCTCCAGACCCACCAGTTGCTGCTGCCCATGTCCAGGGTAGATATACTTGGGCACAAACATGGTCTCGAAGGAGAAGAAGAAGCTTGGTATGAAAGGCTTAGGGACTTCGAGCACTTCATCTGTCAGACCCATAAGGGAGAGGCGAACCAGCAGGGATGCGGGAAGCAGCTTTAAACAGGACACCAGATAAAGACTCTGATTGAAAGTTACAAGCAGGTCACCCCGGTCATTTGCAAAGCAGAGTGGGCCAAAGTGCAGTGATGAGTCCAGCATGGCTATGAGTCTCCCATGGAAATTCCAGATCCGGACAGAGCCATCACTGCCACCCGTGACAAAAAGACTCAGGGACAGGCAGACATCAAAAGAGATGATGGTGCATTGGTGCAAAGGCAAGGTCTCTATGAACATTGAGCCATCCTGTGAGCCAGAAGACAGAAAGTCATGGAACTTCCAGAGACGCAGGCAGTTAGTCTGGGTGATGGCACCCACTGACTTGGGCAAGAGTATCAAGTGTGTTAGCTGACAGCTGCAGAGAATGCTGGCAAGGGTCCGCAGTTTCACTCTGACCCCTTCAAGCACAGCTTCTGAGAGGTGTATGTAGTCATCCATTCCGTAGGAACAGAGCAAAGAGTTTTCTCGGCTACCGTAGAGCCCTCCGGGCAGTGTAGAGAGGGCTAAGACGGCACCAAAGTGCATGTATGTCTCAATCCGGGCACAGCTGTGCTGGGAGAGCACTCTAATCACACCACTCTGGTATCCAGAGAACATGAGTCCTTCTAGACCCCGGCCCAGGTGGAAGTGCCCATAAGCCAGGCACTGTACCAGGTCCTGAGAATCTGGTGAGGTACATAAGAGATACTTGGCCATGCAAGGGGAGCGGGTGGTGTCAAAGACCAGCACGTCTGGGCTGCCTGTTGCTACAAAGAGCTCCTCTTTATTGGGGTCGTAGGCCCAATCTGTGGCCTGGTCCAGGATTGAGAAGGGCCAGGTGATGACCAGGAGATTCCCTGTTAGCGGGGACATGAAGCGCAGCAGGCCGTCCTCGGTGGTGCATAGGATCCGGAACCAGTTACTGCCACAATGGACCCGGCGCACCTGCTGGGGAGTGGAGCCACAGACATTGAAGAGGCTATAGAAGAAGGGCAGGCTGCGCAAGGAGAAAGAGTGGGTAGTCTGACAGAAGAAAGTGGTGCGGTCAATAAACTGGAGCCTATACAGCTCCTCGCCCAGTTCGAGCCGCCGCAGTAGATTGCCTGAAGTCAGGTTCCACTCCTTGATTATGCCTTCCCGGCCAGCTGTGAGCAGGGTGTGGGCTTCTGGCTGGCTGCGGATACAGATCACCGAAGAGAAGTGGGCCTT
Organism: Odocoileus virginianus; assembly: GCF_023699985.2. Lineage (NCBI taxonomy): Eukaryota > Metazoa > Chordata > Mammalia > Artiodactyla > Cervidae > Odocoileus > Odocoileus virginianus. Next base: position 13,714,106 of record NC_069693.1, on the reverse strand, counting down.
GAAAGTATGGAGGGAGTGGCCCCAACTGAGGTTCCACACTTGGATCTCCCCAGTCTTGTTTCCGGCGTAAAGAAAGCCCTGCTCAGAACAGGTGAAGCAGCAGGTGATCGAGGAGCCACTGATGGTGGAAGAGAACTTTTTCACCTCTGCCAGGAGGCCATGGCCCTGGCGCTCCAGGACCCTCACCACATTCTCGCACATGGCAAGCAGGGAGCCGTTGGGGCCGTTCAGCACAATGTCATGGACCAACTCGTCACCAGGAAGGGCGACCATGTGGGCTATTTGGAGACCGCTGCCGCTGCGCTCAATGGTCCAGGTGACCACTGCCCCCAGGATGCCCGACAGAAGCATCTTCATTTCTGGATCATAGCAGAGGCAGGTGATGTTAAAGCGACAGGGTACCACCCCCAGGGATTTGAATGACCGAAGGTGGTCCCCGAAGAGCCGCAGGAGCAGGTCACCACAGTAGACCACGAGGATATGAAAGGAACCTGTATGGACCATGGACTGGATGGGTGGCAGTCGATCTGTCATGGAAAACATTCTCTTCTCCACCATGTCCTCAGTCTTGCTCTTCATCCATACTACAGCCTGAGAGAGAATAAGATGGAAAGTATCTAGGGTAGATAGTAGAAGAGCAAGGGCAGAGTAGTCAGCTATTTTTCTCTTGCTAAGGAGAAGTTGGAAGATCCTAGAGTGACTTTACCCACTGGTTTGAGGAAGTGGAAATACTGTAAAATCAGGAAATCTAGGACTCTTTCCCTAACCGTGGCCTACTTTAGGAAAAGAATAATATCTACTCAACATGGAGATGGTAACTGGAGAAAGGATGAAGGAGGACTCCTGGGTCCAGATCATGTTCACTCAAGGGGTATATCTTCGTGGATTAATCTAGGGTCAGAAGTTACATAGGCATGGCCCCCAATTAGAATGGGCTAAGGAGAAGAAAGACTGGGTAGTTTTACCTGTATTTCTTTTGTGCTTGCTGTCACCCAAGAGAGGGAAGAAAAGAAGTGGGCATCACTGAAGTAGTAGCATATAAGCGGCATGTTTTGAGGATGGCGAGACTCTTTGAATAGGATCTGGGACCGGTCACTCAACACAACTACATCAGTCTTCAGGTCATCTAAATTTTGCTGGGAAGAGGCATGGCATTGAACTCAGAGACCAGGAACACACATACACTAAATATATTCTCATGCAAGTCACAATCGAAACCATTGTCAAATTCTGCCTCAGCCCCAAGGATCACTCCTGTGACACCCACGCATGCAGTTTATCACCTGTGGGACACCTGCACTACACAAGCATGGAACAAAACCCTCAACACAAGGGTGAACCAAACCACTGTAGGGTCTATGTGGGCATCAGGGGAAACTGATATTCCTTCCAACGTGAAGTTAGCTATACCTGTCCTTGAACATTTTCCCTTCTGTCTAATAGGGCACACATGTCATGAAAGAAACATTTAACAGATTATAAAGGCAAGTACAGTGCCATATGCCCGCATGCATCAGGGGAAGCTGATATTCTATTCCTTCCAACGTGAAGTTAGCTATACCTGTCCTTGAACATTTTCCTTTCTGTCTAATAGGGTACACATGTCATGAAAGAAACATTTAACAGATTATAAAGGCAAGTACAGTGCCATATGCCCACAGGTAAAGTAACAGGGTGTCCCAAAAGTCAGTGCAGCTTTATTAAAGCCTAAAATTGCACTAAGTAAGACTTTCAGGACATGCTACCTGGCCTTTAAATTTGACAGAGGACAATAACCTATCTATACACACACACATACACACATGTGTATATATGATCCCATGGTGACAGAGCATGTGCTATGAAACATGCACCTGGCATCCTTCTACAAAGAGTCAAGTCACAGCAAACCTGAGGTTGGCAAATGTTCTCCCTGGTACCTTCTTCCTTCTCGTCTAGAAAAATCTCTCTTCCCAGAGGGTGAGTTCTTCTGACAGTGCTCCAAAGTGTTCACCTCTCACTATCAAAATGTCCCAGCAAGAGGTCTCTAGGCTCACTTGGAAGTTGATGGCCCACTTCCTGTTATGGGGATAGTTGTCCTTATGATCTTCCCTGCCTGCTTCCTCTTTCCACAGATGATCTATGCTCCTCTGAAAGGCTCATAACTTTTCTGACAGACAGGGACCAATAACATGTCTGTCCTACATATACATTACCGTGCTTTTCTGTATCATGTCACTTAGAAGGTATTTAAAGTCCTTCCACTGGGGGATGAGTCTGGGAGAAGTCATCACGTCGATTATCTGCTGGTCTTCCTCAGGACTGTTGTTTAAAAACCGGTGGGAATCCGAACAGCTTAGCCACTGCTGCTTTTTGAGAGCTGGAAATCAGAAGTCCAGAGCCATGAACTCATGTTTATTGGACACTTTTTGAATGTCAGGAACTCTGCATAAGACATACATTCTTAGGAGGAGAAGGGGACGACAGAGGATGAGATGGTTGGATGGCATCACCGACTTAATGACATGAATTTGAGCAAGCTCTGGGAGATGGTGAAGGACAGGGAAGCCTGGTGTGCTGCAGTCCATGGGGTCGCAAAGAGTTGGACATGACTGGGTGACTGAACAACAACAACAGCCCGGGGAGGTAGATATTATCTCATTTGAGAAAACTGAGGCTTGGAGAGGGTAAGTAAAGGAGATGGGGCTTGAATCTTAGCATGGGCTGTCAGATCCAATAGGATATTCCAGAAGGGGCTGGAAAGGAATACTGTCACCGGCAAATAGTTATTCCTTGTTGGTGGTGGGCTGTCAAGAGAGCTTTCTGCCAGGACTAGTAGTTCCCAAAGTGTGGTCCTGTGACCTCCTGCACCATGATTCCTGGGGGAGAGGTTCGTCTTAAATGCAGATCCTTAGGTACTGAGGGCCTCCCTGATAGCTCAGTTGGTAAAGAATCCACCTGCAATGCAGGAGACCCAGCTTGATTCCTGGGTCAGGAAAATCTGCTGTAGAAGGGATAGGTTACCCACTCCAGTATTCTTGGGCTTTCCCGGTAGGCTCAGCTGGTAAAGAATCCACCTGTAATGCAGGAGACCTGCACTGGGTTCGATCCCTGGGTTGGAAAGTTCCCCTGGAGAAGGGAAAGGCTATCTACTCCAGTATTCTGTCCTGGAGAAATCCATGGACTGTATAATCCATGGGGTCACAAAGAATCAGACACGACTGAGTGACTTTCACTTTCAGGTACTGAAGCAGAACCATGGCAGTGGGATCCTGAGTCCTTCCCTTGTAATAAGCTCCCTAGGTGACTCAGTGGACGTTTAAGTTCAACTCCTGAAACAGGAAATCAAGATAAAAGGTGCCCAGGACTAAGAGTCAGCCCCACGTAGTCCAGCTGGAGAAAGAATCCAGTCATTCAGCCATGCAGGCTTTCCCAGGCTTGTGGAATCAAGTCACTTTCTTGTGTGTGATACATCTGCTATTCATCTTCTTCCTCCCATTCCCTTCTCTCTAGCCTTCATGAGGATAAACCTCTACTTTTTCTGACTGGATGTGAATAAAGCCTACTTTTAACAAGTCCCCTTTGTCAGGGAGTCTATCATTACTAGTCTGACGATGGACTTGTTTTCCTTATTTGTATTGATAATACGAAAACGCAAGTCTCGCCTACTTCACAGGATTGTTGCAAGGATCAAAGATGATAATTCCTGTGAATACCTTTTAAAGTATACTCTGAAGCAACAGACAATTATGACTGCTGTTTTTAGGCTGGTTTGGTTCTCCAGAGAAGTAGTTATTTCCTCCCAACCTATACTTTGTCCTTTTCAGTTGCTCTGGAAACTGAATTTATAGTCTGGCCAGCAGGGGGCAGTGGAAGCCATCCTTGCACATGCCGGATGAAGGAAAACTGGTGGACTTTAAAAAAGTAGTCCCCAAAGGGCGATCCTCAGGACAGCAGCATCAACATCACCTGGGAACATGTTAGGAATGCAAATTACCAGCCCCTACCCTCAACCTACTAAATTGTAAAATCATAAGGGTAAAGCCCCAAATTGAGTTTTAAACAGCCAACCTTGTCTAGGAACCGGTGGTTTGGAGAACTCTTGGAATTCCAGGTCATTTGGCCGGGGCATCCTGAGGTAAGGTCAACAGAACCCACCCTCTTGAGTGGCTAAGCCTAGACTGTCTGTTTCCACAGAGACATAATGGCTGGATTTGGGGCAGAGGGAGCAGCAGGCAAAGCTTATCATCATCTCATGTGTAGGGTGGGTAAGAGCCCCCCCCCCCCAAAAAAAACCCCACATCAATCACTTCATGAGTTCTCGAAAGAAATCTGAGAGGCAGATCCTGTCACCTCCATTGTATGGATAAAAAGTGTGAATTCAGAGAGGTGAAGGATGCAAACAGAGCTACGCATGGTAGGCTCAAGACTAAGACTCAACCCACAGTTCAGGATTCTCCTATCCTTTCAGACAAGCAGGAGGTTCTCCCAGCTGAGGCTAAGTGAGCTCTCTGCCTCACAAACTCACTGATGAGAGCTGGGGACTGGCTTTCAGACATTAGCATCCTGTGTTTCTTCTCTCCCAAAGGCTGCGCGCTGCCCTCCTGCTGTATATCTTTTTCCATTCTATTTCCCTGTGACCCTGCACTTGCTGACCGCCTTTGTGGAGCCACTGTGACCTGCTGAAATGGATCAGTGGGTGGCCCCTCAGGCCAGGGCTCCATAGAGCAGAACTATACACCCCTGCCCCCAGCTCCTTCTTGAGGCTCCAGAGCTACTGAGAGAGTGGTCACTTGGAGTCAACAAATCTGCCGTCACTGCCATAAGTTTCCATTTTTCCTAATATCTCCTCTGGGTTCAAGCTTCTCTCAACCAGCTCATAAAAAGCAAGTGGTTGGGACCCTTGAGGGCATATTCTTTGGAGGTTAGTAAGAAAGAAGTCCTCCAACCCCCAAACCTCTGTTTGTTATTTTGGGAAGTTTTGTTTGTTCATCTTTTTTGTGAGATCTTAGTTCCCCGACCAGGGATCAAATGTGTGCCCCCTGCAGTGGAAGCACAGAGTCCTAACCACTGGAATGCCACTGGAATTCCCTGTTTTTTGTTGTTCTTTTGGCCACTTTCTCCCATCTCATACACTGGTCTCCTTAGGGGAAACCTCTGCTATAATCTCCCACTTTGATGCCCTAATCCCATTACCTGAGATTCAGATGCCTTAAGCCCAGTGATTTTGACTTTTTAATATCTTGATAACTGAAAGATGATCTAATGCGAAGTCATGCAGCCAACCTAGTGGAGTCAGTGTGTGGCGGCCGAGATATGGTATGTAATACTGACTACGGAGACAAACTAGGTCTATTATTGGACACTGATGCTGGCACCACATCCTTTTTCTTAACTGCAGTCCATTCCAAGGCACAGTGCTCTGTTGATGGTGGGATGGAAGGCCAGCATCCTGTGAGCCCTGCCTTTGTAATACAGAGAAATGACTCTAGGGGGCACTGCATCCCATGTCACTGTTGGGCCCTATTTAAGACAGAAAAGAACAAAGTATTGTGAGTATGTGTAACAGGGAAACCTGACCACCCTAAAGAATAGTGATGAGAGGTAAAGCCCTGCATGGATCTTATAGCCTTGCAGGTGGCTCATATGTTTGGGGACAGCAATGCAGAAAGCCCAGCTGACATCAGTTGACTGGAAAGTCAGAGGGACTGGAAAGCCAGAGGGCAATCTCAGCTTACTCTGTTGTTGTTTTTTGAATGACATTTCTAATAAGGAGCTAGTCTGTCCCCAAGGCCTGGACTACTACTCTGGTCTTATAAGTGATGTCACAGCTAGGGCTGGGACTGGAATGCATTTAACACACTTTATGGAAAGAAACAATTTTCCAGGCTGAAAAACATGTATTACCAGGGTGGGCAAGTTCCTATTAGGTAAAGAGTTATCCATCCAGCATGGGAATAGTGATAGCATCCAGAAATGGTTAAGGTTGTAAAGTGGTAGGTAGGTACTTTACATATATTGTTTTAATACTCTACAATAATTCTGTGACTTAGCTATCATCCTCCACTAATTGATAGCTAAGTCACAGAATGGACATGGTAAAAATATTCAAAACATACTAAGGAACATATACTGAAAAGAGAGTTACTTGTCCTATTTCCCTTTCAGAAAGGTAACTCTGGTTGTCTTTCTACAGGTGTTCTGTACACACACAAGGATGTATGTGGAAAAAATACTTCTTTTCTTACACAAATGTTAGTATGCTATATTGTTGTTTAATCACTAAGTCATGTCAGATTCTTTTGCAATCCCATGGACTCTAGCCTATCAGGTTCTTCTGTCCATGGGATTTCCCAGGGAAGAATACTGGGGCCAGTTGCCATTTCCTCCTCCAGGTGATCTTTCAGACCCAGAGATTGAACCCGTGTATCCTACATTGGCAGGTGGATTCTTTACTGCTGAGCCACCAGGGAAGCCCAGGTGCTATACACTGCATTTTTCTCACTTAATAATCTTAAAGATTAACTCATATTAAAACATACAGTTGTCTCATTTTTCAACAGTTGTCAGCTGCATGGTATTCCATTGTCCGGCTGAACTTTTATCTAACGTCCATTAATAGAAATTGGGCAGTTTCCAGCCTTTTGCTATAACCCATGTCACAAATGAATATTTTTGTTAATGCCTCACAGTTTTAATTAACTTAAAACTGAAGCAATGTAAACCTTTCTTTCATTAAACATAACTTTATTTTAGATATACTGGCTTAAATTATTAAAATTTCACCTGTTTAATTTTTTAATGTAAATTTTAAAGTTGCAGAATTGGCTTGCATTATACTTCTATTAGTATTGCTTTAGATTATCACCTTCCGATGGTGGTCTGGACTTTGGTTCCTTGAGAGTAAGAACCGAATCTATCTTGATTTCTCCCCTGTCCTGATAATCACCCAAGCTGGCATGAAGTAGGTGCCTAATACATTTTTGTTGAATGAATGAGCAAATGAATCACCCTCTGCCCCTCTCCTAGGAAGAAGAAATATATACTTCCCAGCTCAGTCTAATTCAGCATCTTCTTGGAAGTAAGGAGGAGATGGGAATGGTATTGACTGGGTTTTCTTGACCAAAGAACCTTGCAATTCCAGCTAGTTCTTTCGGTAACCCCTTATGGAGTAGTAGGAAAGCCAATAAAAAATGTCGGATCCTTGATTATGTCGGCATGTGGACTAAATTTTAACAAAATCTCCCCAGCCATAGGTACTCAACGAACACTGGTTACCCTAAGAATGTGCGATCAACGAATGAATGATAGGTAACATGGCTTCCAGGGCAACCCCATGGGTGGTGGTCAGAAGACTCCCGTCGAAGGCAGAGCTCCAGAGACTCCTACTACGAGGAGAGGCGACCAGACCGGAATCCCAACACATTCTGGCATCCCGGCTCTCCGCGTGGGAGGGAAGAAGGGCGTGTCCGCCTCCTCAAGGCTGGGGCCGCGCCTGTTACCTGCGACGACTGGGCTCCAGACAAGGGACGGGTACGGCGTGTGTGGCGGCACTCCGAAGCTATGTGAAGGGCCAGACCTAGAATAGGAGCGCCAGAGGAGCGACCCTGGGGATACTGCGGGAGGACTCGACCAACAAAACGGTTAGCTCCCCAACCCCGCGCCCGGCGGACTGACCAAGGCAAGGGGAGTGAGCGCGCGTGCGCACTGGCGCGCGCCCGGCAGGAAAAAGCCCAGCGCGAGACCCCGCGCGCGCGCGCGTTCGAAAGGAGAAAAAAAAGTCTTCCCCGCGGGGGCCCGCGGCAATTTAGGCCGGAGCTGGCCGGCGAGCGCGCGTGCGCGAGCGCGCATAGAAGCCTTTCTCCACAGCTCCCCTCAGTTGGGGGTCTAGCGCTGTGTTCGCTGCTCCCGCTTCTCCAGAGGCTCGCGCCCTCGGGGTAAGTACCTCGCGCCTCGCGGAAAAGGAGAAAGAGGGCTTACTGAAGGAAGGGAGGAGGCGGATAGAGCTGGGAGAAAGGAAAAAACCGCCTTCGCAGAGCAAGGAACGCAGTCAACGGGTTGGAGTCTACAGAAGACACACCTCCATCCCTCACGCCCCTCGGGGCTGCGGAAGTACTCTGGAGACTCGAGCGGCACTGAGGCGACAGGTGGACTACCATTCCCAGAAGGCGGCGCGACGCCGCGCCTACTGCTCCCGGCAGCACCTGCGCGTCAGGCTTTTTTCAGTTTGCGGCCGCCTAGGGCGAAACTACGGTTCCCAGGAGGCCTCGCGCGAAGCGGCTTGGAAGTGGGCAGCCTGGAAGTCACTCGGGCCACTGGAGCTGGCGGCGTCTCCAGCAAGCGGCGCGGATCTGGACGCCGCGGTCGTGGGGCCCGCGGGGCGGGCAGCCGGGACACCCAGGTGTGTGGCTCTGGGTGCAGGGTTGGCCTTGCGCTAGGGTAGCGGGTAGTCGATGTCCAGTCGGACCCCGAGGGTCAGCGCGGGCGAGCTACTGGGCGGCCGGCCGGGTGTGGGCACCGGCTGTTGGGGGGCGGCGGCGGCACTCTCGCCCACCGGACCTGGCCGGATTCGTGCCCGCATGCTTCAACTTTCCAGACTAGCTACCCGGCGCCGTTGCGGAAAAGCATGGTATGGGAGTCGGGTAGCGGTGGGTTCGCGTACGGACTCTGCCTCTCGGGAGGTGCGATCTAGGGAAACCGCGCCGAACCTCAGTTTCTCCTTTCGGTCAAACCGGGAAGAATAGTGTCTGTCTTATGCTGGGAATTCTGTTGAGATCCGATGAATAAAGCGTTTGGTACATAGAAGACACTTATTACTTGCTTGCTTTATTGTTAGCTCCGGAGAAATGGGATGAAGGTATTATCGACTGAATGTGGTAAGCTGAGGGTGAGCCACATGGTTAGCACTCGGTGCAGGGTGGCTGTTAGGCGAAATTATTTTGCTAAGAGCTTCGGTTTTGGAGGCAGAGCCAGGTTCAAATTTAGGTTCTACCTTTTACCAGCTCTGTGACCTTGGGCGACAGACTTCACTGCTCTGTACCTTGGTTTTCTCTGTCTACAAAATGGGTATTTTTTAATAGCAGCCACCTTGTAGAGTCGTTTTGAGGATGCAGTGAGAATACCATTTGTGAAATGCTGAGAGCAGCAGCTGGCACATAGTCAGCATTTAATAAATGACCATTGATTCAGCGTTTTCCCAGTTTCTCCGAGACCCCCTGAGGGTGGGGCTCTGCCTGTAGTCTTGCTTTTCTAGTGGATCAGACTTATAACTGGTCTGGTTGACTTCCTCTCCTGCACCCTCAGGTTCCATCCGTGTAAAATGGATAACAATATCAGCCTCAGAGGGTTGTAAGGATTTGCTGATACCGTGTTCTCAGTCCAGAGCCATCTCTCACTAAGTAGCAGCTCTTATATATTATAATTGTTCTTCTTCCATGTGCTCCATCTGGCCCAGAGCTTGCCTAACTGTGGTGGGATGTGACATGACAGCCCTTAGCTCCCCCACATGTTCACTCCCAGCCTCAGTGTCCCATCTGTGAAATGGTAGTCATAGGACATTTGTGCCAGGGTTGTTTCAATGATTCCAAAAGATAATTCTTGTGTAGTGTTCAGCACAGGGCCAGGTGCATCCTAAGCACTTAATAAACACACCTTTTTTTTTTTGATGGGCTTTTGCTGCTTATGTTTGTATTACAGTGCAGAGCAGGACAAGGTTAATGTCCCCTTGCCCCTAATTTTTACTCACCAAAGATAAATTGTGGAACATACTGCCATATAAGGGGCTGAGAAGAAATGGCACTGACTAGCTACTATCAGCCGGCCTCTTGCCGTCTCCCCAGCTCTTACACACTCCTGCCCCCAAATCGACCGCTCTAGGGCTTTTAAGTGTTGTTCCACTGCTGCCCGCAGTTGACTGTCTCAAAGCCCCTTTAGCCCCCCGAGCTCCACCTCCACATGTGGGGCCTGTGCTCCTTGATGTCCCCTTGGGTGCCATGAACTCAAAATGTTAAATCGAAGCTCCTTTTCCTCCCAGACCCAGTAGTCACCACCTTGGCAGATGGACCAAGCCAGAGACCTGGGAGTCCTTCTCCCCCAGGCTTCCCAGATGCAGTTGATTGGCAAGGAGGATGGTGCTGTCATTCCATAGCAACCATTTCATTGGCCTGTCTTGGTTTCTTGTCTGTGGGCCACTGAAAGTCCCCCTTGGCTACTGAAGGTGGCCTTTTCCAACACAAGGTTGAGTTGTTTCTTTCAAGTCACCAAGGATGAATTAATGTCAAACACTATCAGTAGGAGCCAGAGAAGGCACTGCAGACAGGGCCAGATGTCAGTGGCCACAAGTATGGAGTAAAAGCCCTGGCTGTCAGGGAGTCCATTTCTAGCCTGGCTAAGCTTAGCTGAGGCGCTTGCTTTCTTTCTGCAAAGTTACCCAGTGTCAGCGGGTTAGAATATCCTCTGTGCAACAGGCCATCCTGAGTGTTTTGGGAGGCAGCACACACACACCCAGGAAGAGGCTGGGCAGGGAGTATGTTAGCTCTCCGTTTAGGGTGAGTCTGTCATCAGATCTGTCATTGTAATTTCTTTTTTTTTTTTTTTAAGATTTTATTTATATATTCTTGGCTGTGCTGGGTGTTCCTTGCTGCACATGGGTTTTCTCTAGTTGCAGTGAGCAGGGCTCACCATTGTGGTGCACAGGCTTCTCTTTGCAGCGGCTTCTCTGGTTGCAGAACACGGGTTCTCTGAGTAGTTGTGGCGCACCAGTTTAGTTGCTTCTTGGCATATGGGATCTTCTCGGACCAGGGATCAAACCCGTGTCCCCTGGGTTGGCAGGCGTATTCCTAACCCCTAGACTACCAGGGAAGCCCCTGTAATTGTAGTTTCATTTGGTGATGGGAACCTGTGGTCTCAAATTTGTTTTTTTGGTTGGCCATGTTGCTTGTTGGATCTTAGTTCCCTGACCAGGGATCGAACCTGGACTTTAGCAGTGAAAACTCCAAGTCTTAAGCACTGGATTGCCAGGGAATTCCCCCTAAGTGCTTTTTTTTTTGCATCTGAGGAAATAAAACAGTGACTTTAAAACAAAAATCTTGGTCTTAATTGTTAGTGACAGCAGCACGTGGGTTTTTAGCGGTCTGTGCGGAACGGTCAGAGTTAAACATGAGCCTGTTTTTCAGACATCGCAGTTGTTAGGCGGTAAATCAAAAATGGAATCTAGAATGTGCAGTGATTGGCTCCTTTTTTTTCCCCTGTGAAAGTTATTTTGCTTATATTTCAAACTTCAGTTTAAAAAAATGACCCAGGTTATGATAACAGCTTAACCTTGTGTGTATAATTTCCCAAATCTAAATTAAATGTCTATATGTTTTGATAAAATAATTGAGCAGTCATTGCCTCTAAAGTAAAGGGTTTTTAGCAGTTAGAATGAGAGGCTGTTAGGACCAGTTTGTGCATTTGTGCTTTCTTTAAGACACTGCCTCTATTTCTTAGGACTTCTGTGGTCATGGCCTTAATTTGTGTGTGTGTGTCTGAGGATTGGTTGAATTTGGCTTTTAAAAAGCTATGCGAAGAAATGCATACTCGTAGTAACCTGTCAAACATTACAGAAATAGGCAAGGGAAATAATAACTTCCACCCTCCATTTCAAAATCCCATCCCCCTAAGAAAACCATTTATTCAAACAGTGAGTGTTTACTAAGTGTCCAGTGTCAGGCTTTGGAGATGTCTGAGAGAACAATGTAGATTCATTACCTTTGGAAATTTGGGGGTGGATGTTCTCATCTTTTTCTGTGCTTGTTTGGATGTATGTATGCATATAGTGGGGCATCATCCCTGGTGGCTCAGATGGTAAATAATCTGTCTGCAATGCAAGATACCCGGGTCTGATCCACTGGAGAAGGGAATGGCATTCCACTCCAGTATTCTTGCCTGGAGAATCCCATGGACAGAGGAGCCTGGTGGGCTATAGTCTATGGGGTTGCAAAAGAGTCAGACACTACTGAGTGACTAAACAGCAGCAATGCATATATCGACCATTTTCTTTCTTCTCCCTCACCATTCCCCAGAAAAGGAGGGATCAAGTCACACATATTTGTAGCTCGATTTTTAAAAATATTTGATAGCGCATATCTCTTCAAGTCATTACATACAGATCTGACTCATTCTTTTTAACAGCTAGACCCACGTTCTTCAGTGTGGAGAGACCGTGTTCCACACTGCCATTTTCCTATTACTGGACATTTAAGTTCTTTCTGGTATTTCTTTCTTTATTTAAATTTATTTGGTGGGCACCAGGTCTTAGTTGCAGCATGTAAGATCTTTGTTGTAGCGTGAGATTTAGTTCCCTGACCAGGGATCGAACCTGGGCCCCCTGGATTGGGAGCGTGGAGTCTTAGCCCCTGGATCACCAGGGAAGTCCCTCTAGGTTTTCTATTACATCCACAAACACACATCCAGTAAGCATTCTGGTACATAGGCAGTACAGCATAGTGGCTGAAAGCATAAATTCTGGACAGAGAGAGAGACAAGATCCTTGCTCTCCTAGGGTTTACATTCTAGCTGAGGGGACACGCAGTAAACAAGATAATCTCAGGTGGTGTTACTTTCAAATGGAGGAAATAACAGCGTGAGGGGATGGAGTAGACCGGTGATGGGGAAGGGCTGGTTCCTTTCACTTGTATGACCCCAGAAGCCCTCCTAGGCCTCACTGAAGGGGAGTCATGTGAGCTGAGACCTGGATGAGCAAGAGGCGCCAGCTGTGCCGAGAGCTGGGGGAAGGCCATTCCAGGCCGAGGGAACAGGAAATGCAAAGGCCCAGGTGTGGGAATGTATTTGCTACAAAAACAGTATCATCGAAACTGGAGAAGGGTGAATTCCCACTGTCCAGGCTCATGCTACTTTAATTTTTGTAAAATAATAATAATAGCAGCTGACATTTCCTGGTACTTTACTCTGTACTCAGTGCTCTTCTGGGCATTTTGCACTTTTCCTCAGCTAATCCTCACTCTAGAAGAAGGGGACAACAGAGGCTGAGATGTTTGGATGGCATCACCTACTCAATGGACATGAGTTTGAGCAAGCTCCAGGAGTTGATGATAGACAGGGAAACCTGGTGTGCTGCAGTCCATGGAGTCGCAAGGAGTCGGACACGACTGAGCAACTGAACTGAACTGAATCCTCACAAGAGTCCAGTGAAGTAGATAAATGTATGGAACTCATTACCGATGAGGATGCCGACCTCAGGGTCCCAGGTCTTGGCCCATATGCTACACTCCTCTTCCCAGGCCCCCTTGACCAGGCTGAGGCAAGTTTAAGAAGTGGGTGCAGCGTTTCCTTTCCACGTTGTTTAACATGCAGAGCTCTGCGGACTATACATAGTACCTCATTCATGTGGCAGCGGGAGTGGTCTGGGGATGTGGCGTCGTTTCCACAGTAAGACATGACAGGGTCAGTTTCTGTGGGGATGTTTAGTTGGTTGGTCGTCGGTTACTTCAAAACTAAAGACCCTTCAGCAGAGCATGTCCTCAAATAAAACAAGATTGGCGGTGTGGCCGCCACACCAGACACAAGTTAGCAAGAAATGAGGTGTGGTGTTGAAGGAGCGTGAACAAGGAGGTGTCCCATTGAGCTTGCAAAGGGTGAGCTTTGCAAGAGGACTTGGATCAGCTGGGGAAAGAGTGTTTCTAAGCACTGAACTAGTATTATGGATTGTTAAAGTTTTAAAATACCGTCCAGTTATTAAAGTACTGATGCCTGGCCCAAGTAGGGGCTCCAAGATCCTGTTCCAGCCACCATGACTGTGTCCATTTTGATCTGGTGTAGCTTGGACCTTAAGAGTTGTTCAATATTTTGAATGAAGGGCAGGTCTGATTAGATGTGAAGATGGTGGTGGTTGCTTTTAAGACCAGGAAAAGTGTGGAGAGCATCTTTCATCCAGACATCTATGAAGCATGTTTTTCTGCCCAGCCTGTGTGCCAGGCACCATATGTTAGACACTGACAGTATGAAGTCAACATAAGAAGACTCTGGTTCTCCAGGGTTTGCACCAGTACTGTCCATTAGAAGTGTAACGCGAGCCACCAATGTGGGCCAAAAACATAACTGAAGCTCTTATGGGGATCACTTTTTAAAGAGTAAAAAGAAATAGGAAATGGACTTTAATAATAAATTTTATTTAGTCCAAAGCATATCATTTCAACATGTAACCAGCATAAAATTGAGATATATTACATCCTTTTTTTCTCACACCTCCTTCAAAGAACCGTGTGAAATCGACTCCTTCAGCCATCTCCATTTGCACCAACTGCGTTTCAGCAGCCACATGTATTGGACAGAGTGGGCCTCAGGTGTGAGACTCAAGTGTAGGTCAAGATTCACAGAGATGGGTCGAAGATGCCGTTCCTGTTTTATCTTGGTGAATAGGGCCAGATAAGATATGATAAGCATGCTGATCAGAGGCAGGCCTTGCTAAACTCACAGCTGTCGTCCTTCAGAGGCGCCTTTTGGGCCTGGTGTTGTGCTTGGCTCATGTGACCTGTGTTCTGAGGTGGCCGGGACTCTGATCATCCCCACTAAACAGGTGAAGAAGCTGAGGCCTGGCAGCAAGAGATCGCTTGCTCACAGTTAGCAGGTGATGAGAGCAGAATTTGAACTCAGGTACAGAGACCACACTCTTACATCTCTGTTGTGTCTGTATTGTGTTAGTGTTTGAGGGAGGGTGGGGTCTGAGCTCTGAGCCACAGAAATACCATAGGAAGGACCCATCACACCAAACAGACTTCCAGTGTTCATCAGCCTCAGTCCTCGAGTTTCTTTTGGTGCTGTAGTGCTGGTTTAGACCTGAGAGGTTGGCTGACCCCCTCCTTACATTGAGCCCCAGGTTTGGTGGGAATGGATCTTTACTTCCCAGGAAGGGGAAGGGTCTTTTGGGACTGAGGACCGTGGGCAGGATGAGTGAAGGAAATGAGAAAAGGATGCAGCCTATTGAAAGTCCATTCTAAGCAGTTTCTGTGGGCATGAAGCCTCTCTTCTTTTCAATATTTATTTATTTATGTATTTGGCTGTGTCGGATCTTAGTTGCGGCATGAGGTGGTCTTCCTTCGTTGCGGAATATGGGCTTAGCTGCCCCACAGCAGGTGGGATCTTAGTTCCGAAACTGGGGATCGAACCCGCATTCCCTGCACTGCAAGGCGGATTCTTAACCACTGGACCATGAGGGAAGTTCCCGAAGCCTCTTTTCTCTTTCATCTGCCTCCTCTCTCTGTCCCTCTTGACTGTGACCTCCTGAGGGAGCTTCGTGTGGCCTCCTGAGGGAGCTTCGTGGCCTTTTCCTGTGAACTCAGCGACAGCCGAGTTTACCCAGTGTATGAGTATTGCCCTTGCCTGATCCAGAGGCACTGCTGGGTGGGGGCCAGTGGGAAGGGGACTCTCTGATCTAGGGGAGTCATTATTGTAGAACTTCAGTTACTCTTTTGGTTCAGGATTCCCCCTCTCAGGAGCAAGGAGTATCTGGACCTTGTATCCAAACAAGGCAGGTGCTGGAGATTCCGAGTCTGTTCACGTGCCCAGATGACCTGTGCCCCAGTGGTGATTCCTGAGCGCCTTCACCTCTTTACCTCTCTTGCCTCCTACTGCTGGACAGTGCCTGGCCGGTTAAAGATGCTCAGTATCGTTTGTCAGCTGAATTGCTGATACGAGCCGAGGTTCCCTGAGCTCGTACTGTGTATAAGTCTCTGCTCTGGGTGCTTTTCATGTGCTATCTCATTTAATCCTCATAACTCCATGGTGTAGGTATTCTTATCATTCACATTTCTTACGTAAATAGACTCAGGTCCTGAGAAGTGCAAATCACAAAGCTGATGAGTATCAAAGTCAGGATTCAAACCCAAGCCAGTCAAGTCCAGGCTCTTTTTTTTTTTTTTTAAGTTTCATTTATCTGGTTTTGTTTTTGTCTGCACTGAGTCTTCATTGCTGCCTGCGGGCTTTCTCTAGTTGTGGCAGCTAGGAGGTACTGGCGGCGTGGTGGCTTCTCTTGCTGTGGGGTGCAGGCTCTAGCGCACAGGCGTCAATAGTTGTGGTTCATGGGTCTTAGTTGCTCTGTGGCATGGGGTATCTTCCTGGACCAGGGATTGAACCTGTGTTCCCTGCATTGGCAGGCGGATTCTTAGCCACTGGTCTACCAGGGAAGTCCCTAGGTCCAGGCTCTTAAATGCCCTGTCTGCAGTCTGTCTGTGGACAGCAGGTGGCTGAATGGGGTCGGGAAGCAGGCCCACACTGACGAGTTGCAGTCTCCGCACTCCACACGTGGTCTCTGAAGTGGTCTGGGGTAGTCCTGCAGCTGGTCCCAGGCCCCTTTGGGTCTGGAGACTTGACCATCACTCTGGGCGTGAGGTTTTTCTCTGACTGTGGACTTGAGGGAGTTCTCCCTGGTGGTCCAGTGGCTAAGACTCTGTGCTCCCAATGCAGGGGCCCGGGTTCGATCCCTAGTCAGGAAACTAGATCCCACATGCCGCAATAAGACCTGGGGAGTCAAATAAATAAGTACAAATACATATTTTAAAAAAATCAACCAAAAATAACAAAAATGCACTGGATGTTTGACATTATTAAGGAATTCTTGTTAATTTTTTGAAGGTGTGATAATGATACTGTGGTTCTGCTTAAGAAAAGGCCCTTATTTTGAAGAGTTACAGTGTGAAATCCCCATTAACTGTTAAGATATCTGAGATTTGCTTCAGATTAATACGGATGGGCAGGGAGGCGAGGGGTCCAAGTGTATGGGTGAGGAAAGAGATGAAGTAAGACTGGCCAGGAGGCAGTGCTGCTGAAGCTGCTGGAGGGGCGTTCTTATGCTCTGTTTTTCACGTTTGTGTGTTTGCACCACGAACATCCCACCATGAAAAGTTAGAAGCAAATATAACAAATGTCACTCAGCATTTGTGTGTTTCAAACTAGAGTGTAGTGTGGAGGGATTCCTGCCTCTGCCTAGTCCACTTATATAATGCAAAGGTGGTATTTTTTTTTTTCTCTTTTCATCCTACGAGTCAATCTTTGGCTCCACTGGCCACATGCTCCCCCGACTGCTCTGAGCACCATGGCGCTGGTTCTCTGAGTCAGCTCACAGAGGTCCCTCTTCCCCAGGTCTCGTTCTCTCCAGCATCTGAGTGTGGGGCCCCTCCCACATTTTTTCCAAAGCCGAGTTCCAGCAGGAGGCCTCAGATCCTACCCCCGTCCTCCCCTCAGGACAGACATGCACAGATCCTTCCTCTGATGTGTCTCTGTCAGCCACAGCCCCCCCACCCTGCACGGAACCACAATCCAGCATTTGGTTTCGCCTCCAGCGCTGCTGCAGGAGGCAGGGAAAGTGCCCCCTTTCAGTCCTGACTTTTGACAAAGCTGCAAGATGCAGCATGTGATGGTGCCATGGACCTGATGATATTTCTCATCAAGCCAGCAGATAAAACTCCTTTAGAACAAACATGCACAACACCCCCCTCCCCCCGCCCGCCCCTTCACATCAAGCAGAGAGGCTTCTGTTGCATTTGTTCTTTGGGGGTCTCTAACTGAACAGTGAGTCAGCAAGGGGCAGAAATCCTGTGTGAAAGTGGCAGGAAAAACGGGCACCCTCGCGTTTGGGGGTTTCTGCTTGTGGTTTGCTTGCCAGGAAGGGGTAGAGATGTGTGATGTGAAGAGGAACTCTAGTCTGGCCTTGCTCGTGGCCGGTGCCATTGGTTCTGGTGATGGGCTCTTTCTCTGTTATCACGCTCTTGGTTTGCAGGGAGGAAGGCAGGCCAGGTCCTGGAACCCCCACCACCCCCACCTCCTGCGGGCGTTGCCACCTCTCCCCCCACAGCAGTTCTGCTCTTTCGTATTCCTTTGCAGGCTCTGAAGCACGTCTAGCACAGAGAGCACATTAGGATCACTGTCACCAGTTTAGGCAGCCTGCTTTTTCCGGGTTTCCCAGTGTAGACCTATATGTGTTGAATCTGAAGGTGGCAGACCCCAAACACTGATACTGATTTTTTTTTTTTTAATATTCATGTATTTATTTGGCTGCGCCAGGTCTTGGTTGTGGCACGTGGGATCTTTGATCTTTCTTGCGGCATGCAAACTAGTTCCCTGACTCGGGATTGAACCTGGGCCCCTTGCATTGGAAGCACAGAGTTTGAGCCACTGGGCCACCAGGGAAGTCCCCTGATTATGATTCTTAAACTTACTCATTCAACAGATATTCATCCAGCTGAATGCTCTTCCAGGTACTAGGTTTATAGCAGTCAGCAAGGCAGACAAGGGTTCTCCCCTTCTAGGGCTCTCATTCAAGCTGGGGATTCAAACAATCAACAGATAAATAAGACGTATACTGTGTTAGGGCGCTTCCCAGGTGGCACTAGTGGTAAAGACTGCCTACCAATGCAGGAGACATAAGAGACCTGAATTGGATCCCTGGGTCAGAAGATCCACTTGAGGAGGGCATGACAGCCACTCTAGGATTCATGCCTGGAGAATCCCATGGACAGAGGAGTCTGGTGGGCTATAGTCCATAGGGTCGCAAAGAGTTGGACATGACTGAAGTGACTTAGCATGCACGCATACTGTGTTTGATGGTAATAAGTTCTAAGTGGAAGAGATTAAGAAAGGGGATGTGAGATATTAGGGTAGAGGATGTTGACGGTTTAGACAGGGTGCCAAGGGATGGCCTCCCTGGGAGTGACTTGAGATCAGGCCTGAAGGAGGTGAGGCAGTGTGAGCAGTAGGGGTTTCTTGGCAGAGGGAGCAGCCAGTGCAAAGGCCCCAAGACAGCTGAGTGGAAGGGGAAGTGAATGGGAGGGCACGAGGGTGCAGGAGTTCGCAGATCTCTTGGCATCTAGTGTGGCCTCGTCTTTTCTCTGAGATGGGACCATATTGCAGGGCGTGTTGAGTTATTAAATTTCATTAAGGGACTTCCCTGGTGGTCCAGGGGTTTAAAAATCCACCTTGCAATTCAGGGGATGCAGGTTCAATCCCTGGTCAGGGAACTAAGATCCTGCGTGCTGCAACTAAAACCTGACACAGCCAAGTAAATACATAAATAAATGTTTTTAAATGTTTCATTAAGTTTTGATTAGTGGCCACACATGCAAGGAACCAAAGGAACAAAAATAAAGCACCCAGTTCTCTTCCCCAGAGACCATCACCATCCCTGGTTCTTGTTGGTGACCAGTTCCTTGGCACTGCATTATTTGAGTCATTTCCTGGCCTACATTTGATCGAACCATATGAAATTGCCTTTTTTGTGGGTCAAAAGGAATGGTTGAATGTTGATAGTTTTGGGAGGTTCAGCCTAAGAGCTTCCTTTCCAGGGCCCAAGGAGCTTGACCCATCCTTTCTTTGGGGCTTTCCTGGTGGCTCAGATGGTAAAGAGAATACCTGCAATGTGGGAGACCCGGGTTCTATCCCTGGGTTGGGAAGATCCCCTGGAGAAAGGAGTTGCTCCCCACTCCAGTATTCTTGCCTGCAGAATCCCATGGACAGAGGAGCCTGGTGGGCTACAGGGGTTGCAAAGAGTGGGACACAATGAACACTTTCTTGCCTCGGGGGTTGGTGGTCAGAGGTCGGGACCCCCTTTCTGCACCCGCACATCTCTCTCATTGACTAGCCCAACAGTGTCCACGACACCAGTGTGTGTAAACCCCCTGCTCACCCATAGCCCCATACCTGTCTTGCTGTTAGGCCTGACAAGAAGCTGCCTCTTCCTCCTAGGATGGTACTGGGGGTGGCATTAGTCATTCTTGGGCTTTCTGCATCTTGGTGCCACCAGTTTTGAAATCACAGATAACTTCCAGAGGGAAGGGCACCCCTGGACTCTTGCCAGGTGTTTGGCATGACTCACATGGCGGGACTGGATCAGTAACTGGGCAGAGTAGGTGGCAGGGAATGAGCCCAGAGTGTTCAGGAGGAGGAACTGGGACTGTGTAGGCTCAGGCTGTGGGGGGAGGGCTGAAGAGTGATGGTCTGGACTTGGGAGAAAGGCCTTCCCTCTCCTCTGGTGTGTCCCCTCCAGAGAGTCACACATCCTGAACCCCAGGGCCCTGGGCCAGATCTTTCTTTGGGGGAGTTCAGCCAGAAAATTGTTTCAGTTGGTTTGCCTTTGGCTGCCAACAATAGTAAGAGCAACAGCAGCAGCAAATTTTTTTTTTGGGGGGGGGCCATACCACCTGGTGTGTGGAACTTCCCCGACCAGGGATCGAACCTGCACTCCCTGCAGTGGAAGTGCAAAGTCTTAACCCTTGGGCCATCAGGGACATGCCAGCAAATAGATAATTTATACAGTGTCTACTAGGTGCTAGGCACTGTGCTAGGTGCTCCCATAAAGTGACTCATTTAAACCTCCCAACAACCCTGTAAGTACCCTTATTATTCCCGTTTTGCAGATGAAGCCAACTAAATTTAAATATCTTGCCCAACAGCTAGAAAATGGTGGTGACATGATTTGGATCCTGGCAGCCCGGCTCCAGAGGCCACATTCTGAAGTCTTAGTCACTGTGCTGCTGCAGTGGTTCTCAAACCCGAGCAGGCACCGGCGTCCCCCAGAGGCTGCTTCAAACACAAGTTGCTGGGCCCCACCCAGAGTTTCCGATTCAGTAGGTCTGACTTGAGAATATACATTTCTAACAAGTCCCCGGGTGATACTGCTGCTCCTGGGCCTGGGAGCACATTTTTGAGAACCACTGACCTACTATAATACGAAGTTCAAGTGAAATTGGCCCCAAATCAGGAGATTGATGATCTGTAACAGAGAAGCCCGCAGACAGGCAGCACCAGGGTAGGATAATTACGCCTGTGAGGAGGCCAGCCTTCCCCACTATGCTTGGTGTGTCTCCTGTGTCCTCAGGCTCCCCTCATGGCCACAGGATGACTGTCACAGCTCCAGTCACCATTCCCTGATGAGGCGATATCCAGCAGCAGGAATATCCAGCCTCTGGAGGCCATATCCAGAGCATCTCTTAGGAGTGTGGAAACTCTTCCTAAAAGCCCCGCCTCCCAGATTCCCCTCATATCTCATTGGCCAGCATTGTGATACCCGACCACGCCTGGGCAAATCACAGGCAAGAGCCAATCAGGATTTACTGTCAGGGCTGGGGCTAGAGGCCTCTTCACCTGAAGCACAGGACTGTGTAGTGCGGCTGCAGGAATAAACCCGTAGTACTGTTTAGGAAAAGACTGGGAGAGGGGGGTGGATATGGGGTGGGCAGACAGTTGGATCTGCTACAGAAGTTAGGGAAACAAGGTGAATGCCTAGAACCTATCCACTTTTGTGTCACTGTCCTTACCACTTCCTGTTGTAATTACCTGAATCAGGACATCGCTTTTTAATTCTCTAATCATTTCCACCTTTAAGAATGTGTGCACAGAGTCCCTGTATCATAGGAGCTCTCAATCCTTTCGGGAAACCAAGTATTTCATCTGAACACTCAGGGAAACCCAAGCTGGGTGATGAGGCAGCAGTCTGAGGGGCGGTGTTGGTGGTCCGTGAGCGCACTCACTCTGCTCAGCAACACTTGGGCTCCTCTCTTTGCTTCTGACCACTTTTCCTGTTCAAGATGCTCCTTGCAGAGGCTCAGTTTCCCCCTTTGAGGACTGCCTTCTAGGGTGGTTGTGAGGATGAAAGGAGAGGATGTAGGAATAAGGAGAGCATGCAGGTCAAGTGCTGACCCCTAGGAACTAGCTCATGGTAAGTGCTCAATAATGTGGCCCCTGCTGTTAACATATTTAATTTGACTTACTAATTGAATAGGGCTTCTCTGGTGTTTCAGGGGTAAAGAATCTGCCCACAATGCAGGAGACATGGGTTCAATCCCAGGGTCAGAAAGATTCCCTCTAGAAGGAAACGGCAACCCACTCCAGTATGGAAAAATTTTCCAGTCTGGAAAATCCCATGGACAGAGGAGCCTGGTGGGCTACAGTCTATGGGATCAAAAAAGAGTCGGATATGACTTAGGGACTAAAGAACAACAATTAATTGAATAGTTATCATTTACTAATCCCAGCCTTTCCTCCCAACAACCCATGAAAGCGACCATTCATTTTGCAGACTGACATTTCCTGTGGGTGCCTGTCGCTGCTGCTTATGGACCCAGCATAAAGCTGTTGCCCTGTGGATCCGCCAAGGAGCTGAGAAATGAAGTGCGGGCTGTGAAGCCCACCACTTGGGCACAAGTCCTGGATCCATCTCGGGCTGCCATGTGACCTTGGGCAAGGCACTAGCCTTGTAGTACCTTGGTTTCCATATCTTTAAGGTGGTAATGAAACCGTGTAACTCAGATTGAGACTTGAATCAGTGAGCCCAGACTTGAACCCAGCCAAAGTCCAGATGGTGACTTGAATCCACGGTCTTTTAACTGAGATCCCACACCTGGTCTCAGGACTTAATGAAGCTCAGGTTCTTGATGTCTCCTTGCAGAAAGAATTCAGTGAAAGACAAAGTGATGGCTAAGAAGTTGATTTATTTAGAGAGAAACACACTCCACAGACAGAGTGTGGGCCATCTCAGAAGGGGAGAGTGGCCTTGAAATATGGTGTGGTTAGTTTTTATAGGCTGAGTCATTTCATAGGCTAATGAGGGGGGGGATTATTCCAACTATTTTGGGGAAGGGGTCGAGATTTCCAGGAATTGGACCACCGCCCAGCTTGTGGTCTTTGATGATTGGCCTCAAAACTGTCACGGCACCTGTGTGTCATTTATCTTATGCCTGTGTGTTACATTTATCTCATGCCTGTATACTGAGGCTTAGGGTCTAGTGGAAGTTGACTTGTCCACCATCTTGGACCTGTTTGGTTCTAATCAGTTTATGTCGTGTCCTCGGGCTGTGTCATTCTTATAAAGTCTGTGCCCTGCCACCTCCCTCTGAGGCTGATGGGAGAATTGCATTCAAGCACACAAAGCATTTTGAGCACTGCAGCCCCTGGCCTGCAGTGAGCACTCAGTATATCTGCTGTATCTGCTGTTCTTTGACTATTTGTGCCAGTTTATTCACAGGGGATATGACTTCCTTGGTGGCTCAGTGGTAAAGAATCTACCTGCCAATGCAGGAGACACAGGAGATGGGGGTTCAATCCCTGGGTTGGGAAGATCCCCTGGAGAAGGAAATGGCAACCCACCCCAGTATTCTTGCCTGGAAAATCCCACAGACAGAGGAGCCTGGTGGACTGCAGTCCATGGAACTGCAGAGTCAGACTTGACTTAGCAACTAAACAAATAAATAAGCTCCTTGAGGGCAGGGTCTGTGTGTTTTTTGTTAAACCTCTGTGTCCTGAGTAGATGGGTTATATATTTCCTTTATGCATGAAAACAAGGGCAGTAAATCATCCTTCTTTTGTTTTCCCTTCAGCTGCCCAGAATTTAAACTCGGTGACTGTAATAACCTCCTGTTTCGAACCTGATTGAATCTGGGGGCAGCATGTGATGACTGCAGCTGGTGGTTATTGAGCGTTTTGTGCACTAGGGCTAAATGCTCTCTGTAAGCCCTCACTGACTTTTCACACTCACCCCATTTTACCAATGAGGAACCTGAAGCCCAGTTGAGGATGGGCACCTGCCTTTCCTCTTGAGGAGCTCCAGTGCTGAGGTTAACAACTGGAAACCCAAGAGTTGCTCTGCTTGGCTTAACTCTGCGCCGCCACTTTCTTGCTGTGTGACCTTTCTCCTGTGACGTCTCTGTTCTTGAACTTTCTCATATGTAAAGTAGGAATGCTAATCGTGCTTGCTTAGGACGGCTGTGAAGCCTGGGGGAGGGGGGAGATAATTCACATCACGTGAAGTGCAGAGCGAGGAGGGGGCGTTCTGGGGCTGTTATTGTTGGGCACACCCATTCCCAGGCTGGCCGGAGGAGTCCGGTGGCCGCGTTTAATCATTAAGCCGCGCTGCTTCTGCGAGCCCGCTCTCCGTCCGCCCGGCGAAAAGGAGCCCATCTTTGGATCGTGCGGTTATGAATGAAGCGGGCAGGGGAGGCCGTGGGCGCCGATCCAGCCCTGGATCGGTCAGCGAACAGGTGGCGCGTTCCTGGATCCGAGGTCATCGGCCAGCCGCCTTTGTTACCTTGAACTTTCACTCAAGCCTATTCAGGCTCCTCAGACCACGTGTCTGATGAGTAAGGAGTCCTTTTATTTCCCTCCCCTGAAGTGACCGCTGGCAGAACAGCCCGCCTTGGGGACGCGCGCCTGTTCGCCGAGACCATCCTGCTGTCGGGGGAACTCCGGTGGCCGGCGGGTCGTTGCTGCGGCTGTTGTTGAATAAGTCGCTGTGAGGAGCTGGCACGGCAGGTTCCCGCTTCCGCATTCCAGACACCCACCGCGGGCGGGGGAGGCACCACCCACCACGGGGCGAGGGCGGCCGCGAGCGCGGGCAGGCAGGTGGCCTTGGCCCGGACCGGACCCAGGACGGGACTCGAGAGCCTGGAGCTCCCCTCCGGCTCACCTGCCGACTTGGTGATCCCGGCCGGGCTCCGGACGTCTTTCAGGTGAGCGGTGTCGGTTAAGTTTGGTAGGGACTTGCAGAGAAAGTGAATAGTGTGTTTCCTTCTTTTCGGGCATGAGACTGGTGGTTTTCTTTTTTTTTTTTTCCCCTCTCCTCTCCCATGAAATGTTTACCTGTCTGCTGCTAACTGTGAAGAAAGGGTGGGCGGAGTGTTGAGGGAATGAGAAGGAAATGGAGGAGATTTCTCCCCGCAGAAGGCATGGGTGAATGCTGAACTCCCCGGGGGATGCCAGCTTCTGTACCAGTGGGGTATCCTAGCCTGGTCCAGATGAGCTGTGTGGTCTCAGGTGAGTTCCTTTGCCTCTCTGAGGCTCAGTTTCCTCATCTGATGAAGGGGTAAGTAGGAGCAGTACCCACTCACCTTCCCAGTGAATCATTTCTCACAGCCTGGGCGCTCACAGCTTGGGCACAGAGTGGTGGCCAGTCTCAGCTATCCCTACCCCCGCCCCAACCCCTAGCCCGGCTGATGCCCTGTCTGACCTTACCTCTGACTTCTCAGCTGCTACTAGCTGCCTTCTGCTTTTGCCCTGACTGTTCCCTCTGCCTGTAGCATTTCCCCAGTATCCCCAAAGCTCCCACCCCCTTTGGGACTCTGCTCACATGTCACCTTCTCAGTGAGGCCTCTCTCCTCCCTCAGTAGCACCTTCTCCATCACACTCTCGCCGTTTACTCTGCATTCGTTTTCCTCATAGCATGACCACTGACGTGTTTATTCTCCCACCTCCCCTCCCGTTGTTGTTTAGTCACTGTCATGTCTGACTCTTTGCGACCCTGTGGACTGTAGCCCGCCAGGCTCCTCTGTCCCTGGGATTTCCCAGGCACGAATACTGGAGTGGGCTGCCATTTCCTCCTCCAGACAGTCTTGCTGACCCAGGGATCGAACCCGATTTTCTCCTGCATTGGCAGGCAGACTCTTTATCCCTGAGCCGCCAGGGAAGTCTCCTCCCCTACGGTAGGCCCCAGGAAAGCACACTGTCTCTCTTTGTGGAACCATCCCTGGCATGTGGTTGGTGTGCGATATATTGTTTTATGAGTGGATTTGGGATCATGTCTGAGGAAGGGTGGCTGTTCCTATCTGGGTTTTGAGGAGAAAGTCAACATATCCTCAAAGCTGCGGCTGAGGGTGGGGTGGTGGTGTGCGCACTCCCTCTCCTTGGTCACCCAGGGTCCTCGGACATCCCTGCAGCATCCAGCCCTCTAGCTTCCTGTCCGTCAGCGCCTCCAGCCTGTGTAGCCTGGGCCCTGACAGTACCATGGGTGTATGTGGCATGGAACAGATGGCCTTGACCCTGGCCTTGCTCCTCATGAGCACAGAGGATGTGTGCAGTTTAGCTCAGGTGAGGAAGGCTTTGTTGCAGACACCGCACACCCGCCCCACACACACATACCCCCCCAGCCTTCCATATATATGGAAAGCTGACTCTATCATCAGGCCCTCTTGAGTGTTCCTGCAGTAGTAGGGGGTCAGAGAATACCTTGGAAATAAGAACGAACTGGCCAGGCAGAGTTTATCGGCCTCCCCGGCTTTAACAGGCAATCATTCTTGTTCTGGGGCTGAACAGGCTTTAATTAAACGGTGAGCTCCACGAGTCTGACCGTGTAAGAGCTGACACTTCCACATCTGTCTCCTGACTCCCTGTCAGCAATTGAATCTGTAAAAATATCCTGGGCTGGGCTTCCCCAGGCTCCGAGGAGTGAGGTCAGTGGCCCTCTTGGGTTTCTGCAAACAGCATGGAGGGCCTGAGGTGTGCTCGGCCTTCACACACATCCTCACACCTAGGGGCCTACCGCTATTTTAAGAATGTGCGAAGTGTCAGAGTTGCTGCTCCCGTAACCTCTAACTGTGTCCTCTGAGCTCCAGGTGCAGTGGGTTTTGGAGTTGACCCTCTTGCATAATAGTGCTCCCAGCACTGCCCAAGCTCTCGGCCACAGCACTTAGCTTCTCTGGGCCTCAGTTTCCCTATCTGGAAAATGGGAATAATTAATAGCACCTGCATTAAGTGAGCAGTTTAAAGTGTGATGGAATGATGACCTAGTTAGCACTGTGTCTAGTGGATTGAGAGCACTCACTTAATGGGGATAATTATTTTTTCATGTTATTTAAAAATGTTTCCAGTCAAAAAAAAAAAGTTTCCAGTCCCTTTTTGGGGGTTCCTCTCTACTGCATCCCCATGCCAGCATCCTCCCACAATCCTTCACCCATGGGAATAATCAAGCGCTGTATGTATCTTGCCACATGTTTCTCCATGGTTATATAATCCTATAGGGGGAAATATTACCTATAAGGGATAATATTGCCCTCATTTTCCTGCAGGTCGCTTTTCTTACATGGCACTACTGTGTGGAAATGGAGGCCCAGGTCCTCAGGTTATGCTCAAATTTGCTCTTGTTAATGTCTCTGTAACACATGGAGGGGTGAGTGTACCACAGTTTATTTGGCCCGGCTGTTACTGATGTGCATTCCTTTTGTTTCTAGTTGTTTGTTTGTTTTTTTTCTCCTCCGTATTATTTTTACTGATAGCTTTTTATTACTATTTTTTTTATTTTTACTGATAGCTTTTTAAAATTAGATTGCAGACATCCCACCTGCTTAGCTACCTTGTGGCTAAGCCATCCCACCTTGTTAAGCTCTAAACCTTTGAGAATGAGTAGGAAGTACCATTAGTTTAATGAGGCATCTTGCCCAGATAGGAGATGTATTTTTGGAGGGTTCTCATCTCGTCCAGCACAATGTTGAGCCATCTACTTTAAATGCCTTTTACTTATAAAAATGATTAATAGATTCCTCATCCTCTATACAGATTGTTTGTGCTTAATGAGTAATTATTACCAAATAAGAGAGAAAGTTCTTATTTTTTTTTATTAATGATCTTTGTTGGAAATCAGAACATGCAAGAGATCTTATTAGAGTTGTGATCTATTGGCAAATTTCCTTTTAAGGTGGTACTTTAGTAAAGGAATATATTTGGCTTCCTGAAACTTGTGCAGTGGTGTACCCCTTTAGAGGCCTCTTTCAGTTCTCTGCTACATAACCAGCCATCCCAGAACTTATGCCTTAAGGGGTTGGAAGTTTATTATTTCTTACCAATCTCTGATTGACTGAGGCTCATCTAGATGGCTCTTCTGCTAGTTTTAGTTGGGGTCTCTTTTGTGGCTAGAGTCAGAAGACGGATGGGGCTTAAGATGGTTGTACTCACAAAGGCTTCTCTGGTGTTTCAGCAGTAAAGAATCCCCGTGCAATGCAGGAAACACTGGTTCAATCCCTGGGTCGGAAAGATCCCCTGAAGAAGGCAATAGCAACCCACTCCAGTATTCTTGCCTGGGAAATCCTATGGACAGAGAAGCCTGGTGGGCTACAGTCCATGAGTTTGCAAAGAGTCAGACACAACTGAGCTACTCAGCAACAAAAACAACTCACATGGCACCTTGGAGACGCCTGGCCCCCTCTCTGTAGTCTCAGAACCTCTCCTTCTGCATGGGTCTTGCCATCCAGTAGCTGGACTTAGAACATGGCAGCCCAGAGCTTCCTAAGTCAAGGCATAGGTCTAGAACTGGCCCAGTGGCAGTCCAGATTTCATGTCGGAAGGCAGACGGAAGACTTGAGTTCTGGAAGGTGTGGCCTATTGAGGGGCCATCTTTGGAGACCGCCACAGCCTTCATTTTCTCCCAGAAAGAAAAGTGCAGAAGTCTCGCCCGCGTCCCTCGGGGTGCGTCGGGACCGGGGTCGGGTGCGGAGAGCCCTCCGTCCCGGGACACGGGGCGCGGCCGGAAATGCAGCCACCCCCTCACCTTTCACGCACCGCATGTTCGTGGGCAACCTTGTGCTAAACCATTCGTGGACGACCTGCTTCTGGGTCGGGGTTGCGTACGTAGCAGAGCAGCTCCCTCGCTGCGATCTATTTAAAGTCAGCCCTCCTTGCAAGGGTTTGTAAAACGAAAAAAAAAAAAAAGTGCAGAGGTCATCAGGGCCAGGTGGTGTTGCTGTTTGCAGTGCCCCAGTCTCTTGTTTATCTGCATTGCTGCCCTTAGCCTCATAGTGATAAGAATGCTGCCCTATCTCCAGCCTCACATCCTTGTTACAGGCAGAAAGAAGCAAAGCTCTAAGAAAAAGAAATAGCACCTTTGTCAGGAAACCAAAGTCTTCCCTGAAATCCATAGCAGACTTGTGCTTCTTCTCTTTGGCTAGAACCTTGTGACAATATCACCCTTTGCCAAAAGGAAGTCTCAGAAGCAGTGCTTATTGCCACTTCAGACAGAGGGTCAGTCAGTAAGGAAGCTGTGAGGAGAAAGGACATGCTGAGTAGGCATCTACGAGTGGTCTGTTCAGACAGCTAAAGATGTGATGGGTTAAACTGAGGCAGCGAGAATTCATTTATCAACCCTTTATAGTGGGTACCTGGAGTGGGCAAGACATTGGTCGTCATCTTTTTTTTTTTTTTTTTTTTGACATTGGTCTTCTTACAGAGGCTACAAAGATTGGAGAAGTGGACACATCTGGGGCTTACACTGACCAGGATCATCTGGTGGCCTGGACCAGATAATTGCTTAGCTCTGGTCTCCCATGTAGATGTTTGGAGTTAGACTAATGATCATAGAAATAGCCAGTCTCATTAAGGGTTTAATTTGTGAAGAAGAACTAAAGAACCAGCTCATGTTACCTCATGGCCCTATGAAGTAGGCACTGGTATCATGTACCTTTTCAGGTACAGAGAAATGAAATAACCTGCCAGAGGCCTTATGGCTAAGGAGTAGTAGAGTCGACATGCCGTCCTCTCTGGTGGTCGGCCTCCGGAGTCTGTGCACTGAACCACTGTGCTATCCTGCTTTAGCTTGTTTATGGTTAACCCAACGTTGCTTGTTGAAATGAGTATAAGTGACAGAGATAGAAACCACTTCTACTCCATCCCTCCCCTCCTACTTCATGCCTTATTGGTCTTATCTGTCAGTAACTTGGCATATGTTCTTTTTCACCTCTTTGTATATGCATTTTATTTTTTAAAGGTGACCTTTGGACACACAATTGGATTAATCATAATCCTTGGTGCATGATACACTGGTATTTTTGGTCTGTACAAAATGTTTATTACCATGAATAGCCATTAGCCTACTCCCTGCCCAAGAACTAGAACATTACCTACCAGTAATTTATATGAAACTATGGTATTTCCCATTCAGTTCCCAGGCTGCTCTCAGCTGTGGCCACCATCTTGAATTTTTTGTTTAAAGTTATTTGTTTTGAAATAGTTATTTTTGAACATCTACAGTGATATCAAACTATACATAGTCTTCTGGGACTTGTAAAATTGTGATTAATCCAGACCATTTGGTATAGTGGTATTTCATTTTTTACTGCCGTATAATATTCCACTGGCTGAAGATACCTTCTGTTTGTTTTAGTCATTTCTGTGGCAATGCATATATCATTAGTTTCCAGATTTGTTTTTGCTATTCTTGGGCTACTGTGAATGTTGTTAAACACATTTCTTAAGGTGCCTGAACAAGAATCTTTGAGGTATGTAATGGGCACAAGATTGGTGGCCATAGGATG
This sequence comes from Odocoileus virginianus, assembly GCF_023699985.2. Taxonomy (NCBI): domain Eukaryota; kingdom Metazoa; phylum Chordata; class Mammalia; order Artiodactyla; family Cervidae; genus Odocoileus; species Odocoileus virginianus. Next base: position 13,684,071 of record NC_069693.1, on the reverse strand, counting down.
TGAGCATCTTTAATTTTGCCAAATATCATCAAATTGTTCAGTTTCTCACCAAGGATGTGTAAGAGTTCCTGTTGTTCTGTATCCTGTCACACTTGGCTTTATAAAGCTTTTTTTATTTTTGCCAGTCTGATGTGAGATGAAATCTCATGGTTTTAATTTGTATTCCCCTGAGGACTGTAAGCCATTCTTTTCACTTATGTTTCTTCTTTTGGATATAGCCTATTCATCCTCTTTGCTTCTTTTTCTTATTGGTTTGTAGTCATTCTGTATACAGTCTGGTTTCTCATCTCGAGGCTGCAGCCAGACCGAATGAAGCATTTATGACTCTCGTGTCCCTGTTTCCTTTGTTGTCTCTGCTGTCCACTCTCTCCGCAGCTCCGTGATGCCTCTCTGTGTACTCCACCTCACAGTGGCTCTCCCTGGAACACTTCTCAAATTATGGGCGTTTTTATACATTTGCGTGGATATATGACTATACCTGTTCCACCCATTGTACCATAGCTTTGTGATCCCAGGTGTAGCAGGATTAGGTTCAACTGTAGGTAATAGAAAACTGCTTATAAAACAAACTGACAATGGCTTAAACAAGGTAGAAGTTTATTTCTCTCTCACATAAAGGAGTCCAGTGATAAGGAGGCCTGGGCTGCACTCTAATCAGGAACCCAGGTTCCTTCTGCCTTCATGCTCCACCATCCTTTTATTGTCACCTCATGGTTCAAGATGGCTGCTTAAGCTCCAGCCATTATATCTCAGCAGGGGATAAAGATGGACACTTCTGCCTTATGGAAGTTTCAGTCTGTGGTTCTGCTTACAGACTCTTGCCCAGAATTTAGTCACATATATAGTTATAAGGGAATCTAGAAAATGTATTTCATACGACCTTGTTCTTAGCTAAAAATCAGATTCTATTACTGAGTTAAAAGGGGAGACTAAATATTGGATTAGGCAGCCAACAGTTTTACTAGTTCTGAAAAGTTCCCTAAAAATGGCTCTTAAAGGAGTTGCCAGACACCAGGATGGCGCCTCTAGATGATGCCCCTTTTGATTCTTTGATTTGTTACACAGATGTTTATTGAGCATCTGTTTTGCACAGGCACTATTCTGGGAAGCCAGTATTGAACAAAACAAGTGAAGTCCCCACCCTCACGGAGCTTATTTTTGTAAAAGGGAAGATAGATAGTAAACAGACAAGGAGTTTATAGTGAATCAGAAAGAGATAACAGGTGTGAAAAGAAATGCGGGAGAAGGCATGGGATGAGGGTGAGTATCACGTGGTGCTGTTTTATTTTGTTAATTTTTTAAGGATTCATTTATTTTATTTTTGGCTGCACTGGATTTTCATTGCTGCATGTGGGCTTTCTGTAGTTGTGAGCGCAGGCTACTCTTCGTTGCAGTGTGGGGGCTTCTCACTGCAGTGGCTGCCTGTGGAGCAATAGAGCTCGGCGAGGCTTCAGTAGTTGTGGTTCGCAGGCTTAGTTGCCTCGAGGCATATAAGATCTTACCGTATCGGGGATCGAACCCATGCACCCTGCTTTGTAGGCACTCTTAACCCCTAGACCACCAAGGAATCCCTGGTGCTGTTTTAGATGGAGTCAGTGGTCAGGGAAGGCCTCCTTCATGAGATGACTTTGAAGCTGAGATGAAGGAGGCAAGTGAGGGAGCCATGTGGATCTCTGGGGGAAGAGCATTTGGGGCAAAATAAGGGCCAGTGAAAGGCCCTGGGGCGAGACAGTTACCCGCCTGCTTGAGGAGTTTTGGGGAGTGGTCAGCAGAGCTTGAGATTGATGAGGGAGGGTGGTGGTGGGAAATGAGAGGAGAGAGGTGGTGGGGCAGATCGGTGAGGGGGGTGGGGGGCTGCTTGTGGGCCACAGTGAAGACTTTTGGCTTTACCTGGGGTGACATGGAGATGCAGAAGGTATCCGAGCAGGAAGAAGACGTGGTTTGATCATTAGCACTTGATAGTGGAAGTGATCTTTCTTTCTTCTCAGTTCAGTTGCTCAGTCATGTCTGACTCTTTGTGACCCTGTGGACTGCAGCGCACCAGGCTTCCCTGTCCATCACCAGCTCTCAGAGCTTGCTCAGACTCTTGTCTATCCTGTCAGTGATGCTATCCAACCATCTCATCCTCTGTCATCCCCTTCTCCTGCCTTCAGTCTTTCTCAGCATCAGGATCTTTCCAGTGAGTCAGTTCTTTGCATCAGGTGGCCCAAGTATTGGAGTTTCAGCTTCAGCATCAGTCCTTCCAATGAATATTCAGGACTGATTTTCTTCTCAGAGCACCCTACATTTTTCACCTCCAGACACCTTTTGAAAAAATAAATAGCACCAGGGGGACTTCCCCGGTGGTCTAGTGGTTTAAACTCTGCCTTGCAATGTAGGGGATGCCAGTTTGATCCTCGGGCTGGGAAGATCCCATATGCTTCGCAGCAACTAAGCCTGGGCAAGTAAGACCTGACACAGGCAAATAACTAAATAAATACCATCAGCTCTTATTAACCACTCTGGTTTTATAGATATCTGCTGCTGACCTCTCCCACTGGATTATTTTAAAGCTAAATATTTCAATATCGATCTCTGAAAGATAAGGATTCTTTTTCCTTAAATTCATTATTCTTTCCATAATGACAGTATTACTGTCATGATTAAAATAACTACCAGTAATTGAATGTCATCATCTAGTGTTCAGTTAGTGGCTCTTCTCGTAAATATCTCTGTAGAATTGATTTGTTCCATTCAAGACCCGACAAGGTCCATCGTTGAATTTGGTTCACATGCTTATTAGGTGTCGTTTAATTTATGGGCTCTCCCTACCCCAACGTATTTTTTTTTGCCCTTTAGTAGTTTATTTGTTGAGAGAAGCCATGTCATTTGTCCTGAGATTTTGTACATTCTGTGTCTGGATGATTGCATACATGTGGTGGTATTTAATGAGCTCTTCTGTCCCCGTGTTTCCTATGAATGAGCAGTAGGATTGAGACTTGAGCAGATTCATATTTGAGATGCGTGCACACACACACACACATTTGTGTGTTGCTGTGTTTGTATATCCATTGTCGTTGTTGTTTAGTCACTACATTGTGTCTCTTTTGAGACCTTGTGTACTATAGCCCACCAGGCTTCTCTGTCCATGGGATTTCCCAGGCAAGCCTTCTGGAGTGGGTTGCCATTTCCTCCTCTCAGGGATCTTCCTGACCCAGGGGTCAAACCCACATCTCCTGCATCTCCTGCATCGGCGGATGCAGGAGATTCTTTACCGCTGAGCCACCAAGGAAGCCCTTGTATATCCATCAGGGTCTGTAAAACCTGATGTCTCTTTCCATGATGTTCTGTAGAGTTAACCGCTGTAAATGACTGTTGCCTAGACCTAGGCTTTCACTTGGGGGTTGCAAAAATTGTGACATTGTAATTCAACCCTCCTCTTCACTTATTAGCTGGAATATTCCTCTAGAGAAGAAATCTCTCTCATCTATTATTCAGCTATCCCGAGGGTACTGACTCTTTTCAGCTTTTGTTTACATTAGAAATGAGTAGTGAACAACTGGGCTGGTGTCTAATCAGCTGGCTTTTCCTTCCGTGATTCTAACCTTTGTTTTTGTGTTCATGCGTTTTGTGATATTTACTGGTCTCGGCTGCTGCCCACGTCCGTCTTGGATCTGGGAACGAACAGATGAGCAGCGGTCACAGTCATCTCATTGTGTAGGCATGGCTTCCTTGGGCCTTACCTTTGACCAGGTGGAGCCCTATATGCTTGTCAGTGTAACCAGGGAGAGTCGACTCTAGACTGTTGACATTTTCTTTTTTTTTTTTTTTCCCCTCTCCTGCCCTGGCCATGTATTTCCAAACCAACAGCCTCTAGAGAGTTATCGTTCAGTGCCAGGGGATTAAATCTTTCTGCTTGGGGCAAGAGGTTTTTGAGCATTTGAATTTCTTCTGATCTGAAACTCCATTCTTAAGACAAAAGAACAATAGAAGACTCCTCTCCATTGGAAAGGCCAGCCCTTCTAGTAGCCTGGCCAGGGGCGAGCTCTGACCCCAGCCACTGTTGTCTAGGTCATAAATTCTTTAGGGCACTAGCACGCTTGAAATCGCTTGGATGCTTTGTGATCAGTTAGGCACTGGATACCTGAGGGTTTTCTTTCCTCCTGGAGATTACAAACACGTTTATTCCCACTGGGTGGGGAGAGAAGATTTGATGTGGAGTGGTGCAGAATTCATTAATTCCTTCAGCCCCTCCCTTGTTCATTTGGCAAATATCTATGGAGCCTCATGTGTTCTAAGTGCCGGGGTCAGAGCCTGGGAAGGCCCATACTCTGGGAGTTTACGTTCATGCTGAAGGACCCAGGTGATAACGTCGTAAACAGAGTGATCATATCCTTTCAGGTGAGGATGAATAATGCTCTGAAGTCATGGAAGCAGAATGTGAGCGGACACACCTGGAAGGTGGAGGGGGGCTGTGGGAGGCCAGATAACTGGGGTGCCTGGGGGAAAGCCTCACCGGAGTGGTGACACGTCAGCTGAGCTTGGGATGGTACGAGGTGACAGTCTTGTGTAAGACCCGGGGGACAGCCCTCCCAGCCGCAGGGGCAGCGAGGGCAGGGGTGGGAGTGAGCTGGGTGTGTCCGCTCTCTCATTCCCTCTGGCTGCTGTGACAAGCAGAGATGGCAGAGGTGGGGGCAGAAGCGGGGCGATGAGGGAGGTGGGGTGAGCAGAGGAGTGTGGAGCCAACTTGAGTGGTCTCGTTGGTGCTAGGGAGACGCGCACAGCCCCACAGGACGTGCCAGGGGATTGGTCAGAGTGGATGGTGAATGGGGTGAAAGCTTTTCCAGGGGCTTCGGGCTTTTCTGGTTTGGGTGACAGTTGTAACAGTCCCAGGTACCCTTAATTTATTTATTTTAAGGTTTTTTTTTTTTTCTTTAATGTGGAACATTTTGAAAAAATGTGCTTTTTGACATGTACACACTGCCCTATTTATTTATTGTTTACTTATTTTTGGCTGCGCTGGGTCATCGTTGCTGGATAAGGGCTTTCTCTAGTTGTGGAGAACGGGGACTACTCTCTGGTTGTGGTGCTCAGGCTTTTCACCGCAGTTGTTTCTTTGGTTGCAGGGCATGGGCCCTAGGCGCACGAGTTTTAGGATTTGCAGCAGCGAGCTCAGTAGCTGCTGCTCGCTGGCTCTAGGACTCACAGGCGTCGGTAGTCGCAGCCCAGGGGTCATTTCCTGTGGCTCTCCATCTCTAGAGCCTGGGCTCAGTAGTTGTGGAATCTTCCTGGATCAGGGATTGAGTGCATGTCCTCTGTATTGGCAGGCAGATTCTTATCCACAGTGCCACCAGGGAAGTCCTTGTTTTTGTTTTTTTTTTTTTGTCTTTATTGAATTTGTTACAATATTGCTTCTGTTTTATGTTTTGGTTTTTTGACTACCAGTCATGTAGAATCTTAGCTCCCTGACCAGGGATCGAACCTGCCCCTCGTATATTGGAAGGTGAAGTCTTAACCACTGGACCACCAGGGAAGTCCCCTAGGTTCTCTTTAAAATGGACTGAGGCTCCTACTTACGCCTCATTTAACCATCACTTTGGTAGGCTCTTAGTCCCCTTTTCACAGATGAGGACACTGAGGCCCAGGGAGGTGAAGCCCTTGATCCTTGTCACCCAGCTCCTCGGGGCCCAGGTTGGGACCGGGGTAGCTCATCCCAGAGTCTGACCTTGGTTGAGCTACCTGACCACAGCTGTTAATTCATGATGTTGACAGAGTCTGTGCCTGGCAGGAGCCAAATGTCAGTGTCCTACATGTATGAAATCAGGACGGGGGTTCAAGTCCACATCGGTGTCCCTTCCACCTTCCTGCTAACCTGGGTCCTGACACACCTTTTATTACAGTGTTTATTACAGGGCAGAAAACAAGGACTTTCTGGTTGCTGACACATTAGTAACTTGACTTTGTAACTTGACACTCAGACCAGATAAAATGTGTACATAGGCCCTGGACTTCAGGCTTCTGAGCCTGCTTAACTGATGGGGCTGAAAGTCTCCCCAACCATCAGATCCTTCTTGTCTCCTCCTCCAGTGCTCCATGGGTCAAGGGGGCTCACTGCTTATGTGGCGAGTCCTGTGTGATGCCTCAGCCAGACTCACGGCTGTATTTGGTGTCCCCAGGAGAGAGGCTTGAGATGTCCGCCTCCCCCCACACCCCCTGCTCCCCGGATCATGGCTCCTGGAAAAGGAGTTTGGTCCTGCTTACCACTTACCCTTTAACAGCACCGATGGATGCTGATCATCTGCCCTTACCTGCATGTAGGGTAGGCAGCAAAAATTTTCTACTGATAAGTTTTTTAAAATTCTGTTTGGGGGCTTCCCTGGTGGCTCGGTGGTAAAGAATCCCTCTACCAGTGCAGGAGATGCAGGTTTGATCCCTGATCTGCAGGAAGTGCCCAGAGGCCTTGGCGCAACTAAACCTTGCTCACTTCAATGAGAAGCCCATGCCCCGCAACTAGAGAGTAGACCCGGCTCGCCACAACTAGGGGAAAGCCCTCGTGCAGTAAAAAAGACCTAGCACAGCCAAAAATAAATAAATAAATAAATTTAAAATTCTATTTAAAAAATACTGATTTAAAACTTACGGAAGCCCCTTGCTAGTTTTAACAGTTCGAAGAGCAGAGCGGCATGTAAAATGCGGACACTGCATTCCCATTGTGGCGCTAGCACCTGGCCTTCTCCTCACCTCCCTCACTTGCCCAGAGGGACACCACGTGTGCCCTTCCTTGCTGTGTGTATGGGGGATTGTGTGTGCTAAGAAAGTGGGCTGTGGAGCCACAGTGCTTGGGTTCAGATGCCAGTTTTGCTGTGTGCGTACTTGGGCCTTGACTTAATCACTCTGCCTCAGTTTCCCCCTCTGTAAAATGGAAGTGATGGTCCTAACTTCTTGACTGAGGATTCATTGCATTAAGTATGTAGCAGTTAGAGTGGCACCTTGCACATGACAAGTACTCACACATTAGCTATTTTTATTAACACAGGTATATACGGGTATTGTTTTACAGACATACTTTTCCCACGTATGCACTTTCCTTTAATAATCGATCTTGGTGAGCCACCCATGGTACCCACTGGGTCAAGGTCAGCCACATTCTTTTTAATGACTTCACAGCGTCCCATCCTGTCAATGCCTGTTGTTGAACATACTGGTTATTTCCAACCTTCACTGTTACAACTGAACATCTCACACACCAAAACCTTTGTTTGCTTCTTAGATTTTTCTTAAGACAAAACCCCGGGGTTGCAATTACTACCACAAAGTGAATAAATAAGCCTAAAGACTTGTGATATTTACTGCTAACTTGACTTCTAGGATCTCTTTATTAAACATGTATTCCTTGTTAGTTGCCTGTTTGTTCTAGGGTGTTTTTTTTTTTTCTTATAAATTTATAGGGGATCTTTACATTATTGAAGGTATGATTCTTTCATTATACATTGCAAGTTTAATTTAAAAAAAAATTTTTAAGTAAATTATTTCTTTGCCCGCCATGTGGCTCGTGGGATCTTTGGTTCCCCAAGCAGGGGTTGAACCTGGGCCCAGCAGTGAAGGTGCCGAATCCTAACCACTGGACCACCAGGAAATTCCCTATTTTGTGAGTTTAAATTCCTACTTAGTTTTACTTTTTATTTTATTTTTTTTTAATGTTGTTAAACATATCGAGACTTTTCTTTTTAAAGCTTTGGTCTTAATTGAGATAAATATATCCCTAGTTATTTTATGGCTTCATCTTTTACATCCAATATGTGGAATTTTTTCTTGGGGTTAGGTGTGGGATAAAGATCTTAAACACACCCTTCACCCACCCCCAAGCAGTAGTTAACGAATCGTCTCTTTCATATTGTCAGAGTAATACATCCTTTCCCACCCATTTGAAAAACTTATCAGCCAGGCCCCAGTCTTAAGTGTCTTAACACTTACCTCTCAGCCCCCTGCCATAACTCAATGAAGCAGGTTGGTAATACCACCATTCACTGGAGGAAACCAAAGCACCCAGGGGGGTGATCTTGCTTGCTTAATGTCTTACAACGTGGATGAGGCAGAGCCTGGCTTGCAATCTTATGGATTTATTCAGTAATGAGCTTTCTTATTTCTGTTTTCAGCAGCTTTCCCTGCAGTTGCTTGACAGACCTTCCTTTTGTCCACTAGTAATAGCCATTTCCATTGCTCCTGTGCTGTTCCCTGCCTCGTTGCCTTGGCCAGGACTTCTGTGACAATGTTAAATACCAGTGGGAGGTTGCAGATGGGCATGGGGCCCTCAAACTGCAGGGCGCCCCTTGTTGGGGGCCTAGTTAGGCAGGGACCAGAAAAGTGGTAATGTCAGTACAATGAAGCAGTGGTCCCCAACTTTGATCTGGAGTAGAGCTGATGTAATAATAATTAAAATTAAGTGCACAACACATGTAATGTGCTTGATCATCCTGAAACCAACTTCCACCACCAAGTCCGTGATAAAACTGTCTTCCATGAAACCGATCCCTGGTGCCAACAGTATTTTGGGACCCCTGCAATAAAGGACTCATCTGCCCCATGGCTGGGCCAAACCAGGGAAGAAGCTGGTTAAGACTTGACTGGCTGTTTCCGTTCCAGGACAGGGGGTCTGATTGGCCCAGCCATGGTCAGATGGCTTCCTCTCATCCAGAGCTTGGTGAGGCAGTAAGCATGGTACACGCACCTCTCATAAGATGAGGGCTTCCAGAAGCCCAGCAGACCCTCTTTGCTCTCCTGGCCGAGGACATCATTCCTCTTCTTATATATGAACCATCATCATGCAGTGGTTTTGCACATGGGCCAGATGGCTTGGATTCAAAGCTCAACCAAACAAAGCTCTGTGTGTTTACCTTGTGTTTATCACTTCACCTCTCAGGGCCTCTGATTCCTTACCTGTAAAAGATGATAATGGCTTCTACTTCATCAGGCTACTGTGAGTATTTAATAAACTTATGGAGTCCAATAGCTAACAGTCCACGTTCCCAATGCAGGGGGCCTGAGTTCGATACTTAGAGAACTGGATCCTGCATGCTGCAACTGAGACTCAGTGCACCAACTAAATTTTAAATAACTTATGGAAAGTATTTAGTCTGAGCCTGCTACATTGTAAGTGCTCAGGAAGTATTAGTTCTCATCACCATCATCATCCTCATTTATTTTTTGCTTCTGAGACTAGATAGGGTTCTATTGTTCAAGCTTGGGCTTTGGAATAAGGAGTCAGGAACTGATCTCAGCTTCCCCAACTAACTCTGTGACCTTTGCCGAGTGAGTAACTTCTGAAGGAGCTTTGGGTTCTTCATCTGCAGAGTGGGAAGAATCACAAGCTGACAGAGCTCCTTCCCTGGATGTCTCATGTGCTGTCTGCGGTTTGGGGCAATTGTGGAGAGGGAAGAGATCCCCGGTGTCTGGACTCAGTATAGCCTGAGTTCTTCCTGATCACACACCCTGCAAGTGTGACCTGATGAGGCTGAGGTTAAGACCTGCCTCACCTCCTTCTCAGAGTTGTGCAGGGCCTCTTTGCATGTGGTATGACACCACACCTGTTCCCTGGAAGTTCATCTGCCGCCCCTGGACCTGTGAGAGCAGGACCCAGGTCTGACCCACCCACTCCTGTCCCCTGGCTTCAGTGCCAGGTGGGAGTACAGAACACTCACCCTCATTAGGCTTCTTCTCTGGAGAAAGACAGATCTGGACTACAGCTTCTCAGGAAGTGTATTTGTATCTGGTCATACCCCTTCCCCGGGTGGTGATTCTGAAACCTGGCTGGGCATTCGCCTCACCTGGGGAATCTTATTAACAGTTGGGCTTTTCTGGCTTCTCTCCTGGAGCTCCTGTTTGGGCAGGTGTAGAAGATAACTGTCTGCTGGTTTGGCTCCCCGGCAACCATTCTTTGAGATTTTCCCTTGGGGAACTGCTTCCGCCATTCAGTCCATTTATTTACTGAGCTCTACCGTATGCATGACGGGGTCTTCCCTGGTGGCTCAGCAGTAAAGAATCTGCCTGCAGTGCAGGAGACCCAATCCCTGGGTTGGGAAGGTCTCCTGGGTTCAGTCCCTGGGTCAGGAAGATCCCCTGGAGGAGGGCATGGCAACCCACTCCATTATTCTTGCCTGGAGAATCCCGTGGACCGAGGAGCCTGGTGGGCTACAGTTCATAGGGTCACAGAGTCGGAAATGACTAAAGCAACTGAGCGTGCACTGTATGTATGAAACCAGTTACTCTAGCACTGGGGACCGGGTGGTGAAACAGACACGGAAAGCCCTGCCCTTAAAAATGAAATGACAGTGTCTCTGCTTTTTAAATTTTTTCTTTATTGTGATAAAAGTCACAGAATATAAAACATGCCGCTGCTGCTAAGTCGCTTCATTCATGTCCCCATGCGCGACCCCATAGCCGGCAGCCCGCCAGGCTCTGCCGTCCCTGGGATTCTCCAGGCAAGAACACTGGAGTGGGTTGCCATTGCCTTCTCTGAGAAAACATGCTCTTTTAACCATATTTAACTGTACAGTTCAGTTACACTAAGTACATTCATATTGTTCTGCAACTCTCACCATCATCCATCTCCCGAGTTTTTCACCTTCCTAAATTGAAAGTCTGTCCCCATTAAACACTAACTCCCATCCCCCCTCCCCATCGCCTGGAATCTACCACTGACTCTGTGAACTTGACTATTCTAGGAACCTCCTGGAGGTGAAATCAGGCAGTTATTTGTCTGCTTCCCTGGTGGCTCAGGTGGTAAAGAACCCGCCTGTGATGCGGGAGACCTGGGTTCGACCCCTGGGTTGAGAAGATCATCTGGAGGAGGGCATGGCAACCCACTCCAGTATTCTTGCCTGAAGAATCTCCAGGGACAGAGGAGCCTGGTGGGCTATAGTCCATGGGCTTGCAAAGAGTCAGACACAACTGAGCAACTCAGCAAACACACGATGTATATTGGAATGCATGTTTAAGGTTAACTTAATATATGGAGATGACAATATCTTGTAAGTTATATATTATAAGATACATCTTAGATTAGATACATTAGATAACAGTCATTTTCTGATTTCAATCATTGTACTCTGATTAGGAGAATTTCATTGTTCTTCAGAAACAGGCACTGACTTCTGTAGGGGTTAAAAAGAAGAACCAATTCTTGGGAAAAGGACAAGCAAACCAGTATTGGCCGAGCAATCATAAAATTGACTAAAATGTTTATCCTTTTTCAGCTTGGGGGTAATGGTCATGAAGACTCAGTCGTAAGGAAATGCTTTGTTTTATAGAATAGGTTTCTATTCAGGAAGTCAGTGTGCATATGCACAATTTTGAGTTTAAAGGTTCTAAAAACATCAGGAGGTAGGAAGTTTATAGATTCTTTTCTTTCTTTATACTTGTGTGTATTTCTCACATTTTTCAGAAGGAACTTTTGGAAATAGCAGTAAGAAGCAGCTTTAAGAAAAAAAAAGCCCCTCTCCCCTCACTTGTGGAATGTTCTGGTCCATATGGTTTGGCTGTGAAACTGTGAGCAAGCACGGGTCCTTCCCATTGGCCCCTCTCCCTGCTACAGTGACTGGTTCAGGAAGGGAGGGGGGGGTCTCATCAGACCACTCAATTAATGCTGGAAAGCACCAGGAAAGAGGTAT